>NC_087096.1:2500000-5000000 GCF_963855985.1 Ostrinia nubilalis | reverse complement strand
CATTTTAGTGATAATTTTACGTAAGATGAAGCCAATAAAATGAAATAAGGTTATTAAAATTTCTGTTTAATAATTAGCACCAGCTCTGCCATAAAGTTAGAAGTACCACAACAAGGTCGTGAAGCAATTATCACTCGAACATAACACAGCATGTTCACTAAAACGACACCAAGCGTTGTTTCAAGCGAGCGTTCAAAGCGCTCCGCTCGCTCCGCTCCCTTTGTGAGCTGCTGTCAAAGAAAACGCTCAGCAAACGGAACCGGTCACTTTTATAAATAGCTCTTTAGCTAAACCGTTTTCGGCGCCCCTGTGCGTTATCCTGTTTTATTTTTCAATTTTCCAAACACCGCCGAAATGGGCAACGATTCCCGTTGATTCGCAATTCACGGACGTTTATCAAGCCGTTTTAAGTCGATATTGAATTTATCAGGTGATGGACGGACAAAGGGAACGGTGTTGCGAACTTGCGGAACTTTATCGTGTTGGGAAATTGAGATTATATTGCCCTTGTATCGGATAATAAAGGAGTATTAAGTGATTTTGTATTGGTACTTACACCTAAAAACTGGCGCGCACTTAGAGCTAAAACAGAAAATAAACGCATTAAAATGGAAAAAATAGATAGGGGATAGAAAAACAATTTTATATCTAAGGGACATGATTCCCTTGGCGCTGCACTTAAGGCAGTCATTATTTTCAATTGTTAAATTATAAATGTCACAAATACAACAATCCTAAACTGAACCATTCTTTGAACAAATCCCGGTCGTATTTCTAAAGAAGCAACATCTCTTCCAGTTTCAGGAGGTGAACAGATTTTCTGGGAATTGGGACGGTTAAAATACATCTATTGTTTTACTTGTAAGTGCTTGTGCACACCATGTTGTTGACGGCGGCGGTCGGTGGTCGACGGCGTGCTTTTTTTTACAAGCTTTATATTGACTTCACTTGTTAGTATGTGTGGGACAAATCTTGCAACTGAATTTAAGACCAGTTCTCCTCAACCGATTGAGCTGAAATTTGGTATACTTATGTAAGTACGATGACAATGCAATATTATGGTACCATTGAGCTGGTCTGATGATGGAGTCAGGAGGTGGCCATAGGAACTCCTAAACGAAACGGCGGAAACTTATCGAGTTTGGGTTCGTTGGATTCGACTTCCCGAGCACTTTTAAGCTAAATGATGACCAGGTCCAGATATTGAGATAGTTACAACTAAAAAGTGTAAAATAAAATTATAATAAAAAAAACTTTTTTTAAAAACAAGCTTTATCCTGAAATGCAGTTGTACTAAAACGAAAAAAATAATTGTATGCTAGGTTCAAAGAAATTCGAAAGCTTGTAGCGCAAACAGAAAAAAAGAGAAATAAATTACATGCGCGATACAAGCTTTCGAAATTCTTTGAACCTAGCATACAATTATTTTTTTCGTTTTAGTACAACTGCATTTCAGGATAAAGCTTGTTTTTAAAAAAAGTTTTTTTTATTATAATTTTTTAAAGTCTAGAAACTTAGGTAACTTATTTTGAACCTAAATCAGTTACCTAATAATGATAGAAGTCTAAAAAGTAGTTCTTTATAGCAAAAATCTATATAAGTTTCTTTCATATTTCCAAGTAGCATTGCAAACAAAGTACTTAATTTAACATACGCCGTTGAATTTACCACAAGCTGAGTTATGTCTCACAGTTTACTGTGTGCCTACCATGAGTTTACGTTAGGTGTGTTCGCTAGCGACTGCGTAAAAAATTGACATTTAAATGTATGACATATTGTGCAGCGCCCCTAGCGGCTACTTTCAAGAAATAAAATCTTCATATAATTTTTTGACGTATTCGCTAGCGAGCTCACCTAACGTAAACTCATGGTAGGCACACTGAAGCCTTTTTGCGGTAACACACAATACAGACCAATTTCCTGACTAGATGTAACATTAAATCCTTTTCATGATCCAACTTTCAAATTGTCATCTATTAAACTATATTTTTTAAATATTATGTAAGAACTTATCTTTTGTTATTATCTTTAAATTTTTTAAAGTTTCTTCATAACTTCCAACGAGGCACATTCTCTGTCAAAATCCACTGCGGTAATTTTCGATACCTAGCTATTTGTATATTACGTTTAGAAATTGAAGTTAAACGTTATTATTTTATTTCCTTGCGAAAGTTCCTTCCCCACTTCGTCACACTATCAGTCCACATTACTAGAACTAAAAATTGATTGTCAATATTGTCAGTCTAGACTCTAGATGCTAATTTGTCTGTTAACGTGAATGCGAGTTATTCAATGATATATTATCCGGACCACGTTGCTTCAATTGCAAATTGCAAACTTGCAGAACGCATTGAAGTACGAATGGTCTGAGCTAAACTCTTATGATTATTTTTTCTTGCATTGAGGGACTAAAAGATTCTACTGTAAAATATTTAGCTTATGAAGAGATCTCTTTCCCTTATCTGCTCAAAGATTTTTTTACATTTCTGGTTTCGAAATCTTTTCAATCGTCTGTCAAAATGATATCCACAATTTTAAGCGAATCTAACTTAAATTTAAAATGTAATAAAATTGAGATCTTTCTGAAGAAATTAATCATAGAACACGTAAATGTTTGAATTCCGTCCGTTTTCCTGTACTTGATAATCTTCATTGAGAGATAAATCGGCGAAATTAATTTCATTATATTTTCCAGAAGGAAAAACTGGATAAAATTTCCTTACTTCCTTTGATATAATTTGTTTCCGAGTCCAAGGGTGCCAGATTTCCCATGCGGCGGTATTAAATGCTCATTATTTCTCAGCTGACTTCTGTAAAAGGAATTTCTATATCATTTTGTAGGTGTTATGTATCATTATGATACGTTAAGTAGTTTGATGATTGTTGCCTAATCTAGATGTGTGATTGTTTTTCATAGGTACATTTTCTAAATACTTACAAATCGGTTCTATTTTTGTTGTAAAAATAGGACGTTATTTTTCTTGAGCTTAGCGTGGATTAGGACTATTTGCTCGCACTAATACGGACTATGATTTCTTTGTTCTGAAACCTTCATCTTTGTAATATTTTTCTTGACGAGAAGAGCACTTATTTTTTTAATAGCCAAAAAATATTTGTTTTCGATTTATGTTAATGTTTCTTGTTAATATAATTTTCCCTTGTCTGTTCGCCATTCTCCTAAGTATTACACTCCTAAGGATTCCAGGATTTTGAAGTTGGAATTATGATAATAATGAAGTTTAAGATTTAATTTACTGTTTCCAGAAACTAGATAATACAGTATTCTTGCAACCGACAATATTCAGTATAATAAGTGCTAACGTGTCTCGAATAGCGAATCGAGTTAAAATCACTCATAGCTATGACAATCATAAAATCACTCCTCATCATCATCATCATTTCAGCCATAGGGCGTCCACTGCTGAACATAGACCTCTCCCAATGCTTTCCATGTTGACCGGTTAGTAGCGGCCTGCGTCCAGCGCCTTCCTGCTACCTTTATGATGTCGACGGTCCACCTTGTGGGTGGATGTCGCACGCACATAAAATCACGACCTCTCTCCTCTACACATAGTACGATACGATACGATACGATACGATAGTGCCGACCCAGCCAGGACGAGGCCTGTCCCGGTCAAACCGGTATACCAGGGGGCACGATTTTAAGGAAAGACACGCTCTGGGATGGGAGAGGACGGCCGACTAGCCGCTGCGTCTTTTAAACCGCGACCGGTCGACCACAACCAAGTAGATATGCATCCTGAGCCTGGTCTAGGAAAATAGGTAAAGATGGGTTATCGTTGATAGGACTGAGCGTTGATGCGATGAGATGGGCGGTCTGGCCTTTGATGAGATGGCTTTGGTTGTTCTTGGTTCATGTAGTGCTGCTAGACTAGCCTCGTTGTTCTCTTGATGTCTGCGGTACTACGTTTTTGTCGTCAATTCTACACATAGTATGTGACAATTTCAATTACGAAATAGCTTTAATTCTGCGTTTTGTGTAAATAGGTTATTTCACATTTCTAAATTAAAGCTGTCACAAAATAATGTCGCTTTATCTAGGTGTAGAGATTCAAGCCTCAACTCTTGTCTTTCGACTACGAAGGAGTTGTTGCGATAAAACAGCTGAATCAAGATCACGATTAAAAACTTCAGACAGGAGCACCTGTTGAGAACCGATTAAGGCTGAGTTGCACCATCTTATTTTAACTTAAACTCTTAACTGGTATCGTGGGGGCCGCGCGGCCCCCACGCATGACGTTTTCTTTGATTTCTAAGAAGCTACGCATCGTGGGCAGCCAAAATTTATGGTATTCTCATTACGGCGCTACTCGCGTCTGGTGCAGGCGTTTCAGCACTGCATCATTCACCAGGACGAAGTTATGCACGTGTTGGGGTCCGCGCGGCCCCCACAATACCAGTTACGTTAGTTTTTTTTTCATGGCAATTTTTATTTGTTTTTTTTTGTTTTTTGCAGTATTGATGACTTTTAAGTGATGAAACAATAGAAGATACCTAGAACGAAGTTTTTGATTCCAAATTAGTGATTAGTGGCATGCCAGAAGAAGAATATAGTGATAATAAAATTATAGGTCATGGTGAAGACCCAATAACCAATATTCGGTCGATAATGAGGAAATTGATTCTGATTCTGAAGTTTTTTCTTCAGAGAGTGAAAATGAAGATGTTGTAGGACCTAGTCAATCCAGCTACTATGAAAAAATAAATACAAGTAGTCTGAAAATCCACCAGAACCTGCTAATGTTTGTCAACATAATATTTATGTTTTTATTTATATAAAATACTTATTATTTTTTTAAACATTACATTAAAACGTTATTTATTATTAAGTTCACATTATTATGGATTAAATAAAATAATAACATTTTGGTTATAACTTTCTAAACGAAAGGTTTCATACATATTTGTAACGTTAAAAAAATATTACGTAAAAGTTGTTACTATTATGTAACAACTTGAAGTATATAAGTAAGAAGATTTAATAAAATAAAAACTAAATGATTACATAGAACGAGCCTGATATTTATCATTTATGAGCATTTATTCAAGTACATAGGTGTTTAACCCTCCCGTAGTGAGAGGGTGGAATTCCCTCACCCTGAGCACTCCGGGAGGGTTAAACATGGTCCTTCGAGCCGGATGCTAGTGAGGAAGTACTAGCGTCCGAAGGAGTGGACTCCTCCTCCACGAGCAGTGGACTGCTGCTGTGGGGCACCCCAGAGGTCCGCAGGAGGACTTCAGACGGCGCTGAGCGTAGCCAGCGTACGTCAGGATCGGTGCCATCGGAGGACGGAGGAGGGTCCTCGGGCAGCCCTCAGAGGCTGCAACGGGAGTACCCCACGTTCAACTCAGAGGCCCAGAAGAGGACCTCAGACGGCGCTTGGCTTGCTGCTCGGCGCGCGTCAGGATCCAGTAACGTGGGAGGACAGAGGGGAGTTCTGCAGCCCTACCACAGAGGCTGCAGCTGGAGGAGGAAGACGGTCACATCAGAGGTCGTGAGGACCTCAGACAGCGCAACAAGTCGGCGCGTCAGGTTTGGTGACCAGAGGACGGAGGAACGCCCTCAGAGCAGCCCTCCTGCCAGAGGGAGAAGGAGGTTCGTCATCTCTACGTAGCGATTCGGCATAATTCGTGTGAAGTTGTCACTGTAAGTAAAATTTTAATTGTGTGTGTCAAGTGTCAAGTGTCAGTGCGTTTCGAATTTATTTTGACAAGCGATTTACTTTTTTAAAGACTTTATTTTTAAATTTAGATTTATTTTGTTTATCGCTTATTGTTTTTTAAATTTCGTAAAATGGCGAAACGCAGGGAATTCAAAACTGAAATAGAAAACGTAATGCGCTTTCAGTATGACATTTATAAACGTCTTGAGAAAAATAAAGTAAATTTCAATAAATTATCAGCAAATCAAATTTCAAAGGAATACATAGAAAATATAATAGAGTTGGTTGAACAGTTATGGGTAGACTTCGCATCAGGCCACCGGGAATTAATGCGTAATGCAGGGTCTGATGAATTGACTGATTCCTCTTATGTGAAAGATGATTTATATGATAAAATGGAAGAAATGTATACCTGGTATAAATGTGAGTTAAAAACCAGTTTACTGAAATTTACTTCGAACTTGAATCCCTGCTGTTCCCAAGATGGTGCTTCTCAAGTTGTTTCGAAACCGAGTCATCTTAATTTGCCCAAAATTGTAGTACCATTTTTTACTGGCAAATATTCGGAATGGCCAACATTTTTTGATTTGTTTAGTTCATTGGTGCATCATAATGATAACTTAACAAAGGTTCAAAAGTTCCATTACTTAAAAAGTTATCTCAAAGGCGAAGCGGAACAGCTTGTGAAGCACATTTCGATCGCAGAATGTAACTATGACAGATGTTGGGAATTACTGGAGGAGCGATACAATAATAAGAAGTACATATGTCAACAAACGTTGATTAGATTTTTCAATCAGAAACCCATGGTTAATGAGTCCGCACCCATACTGAAAGAACTGATTGACACCACGAATGATTGTATGTCCACTTTACTGAACATTGGTGTCAACGTGGGGAGCTGGGACGTGATTGTTGTACATATTTTGAGTCAGAAATTGGACACAGAAACCAAACGTAGTTGGGAGTTTTACGTGAATAGTCATAGCTCGGCTGATCAGCTACCAACATATTCAATGTTTCAGGAGTTTTTGACAAATAGATACCGCGCAATCGAATTTTTGGTTTCTGGATCCAACACACCTAGGAAAAACGTGACTCAAAATTCAAATAAGTTGAAAGCCCTCCATGTAAATAACCATAGTTGTGTTTTATGTAAGGAAGCACACACACTTGCATTTTGCCCGGGTTTTGCGAAAGAAACAGTTGACAGACGTAGAGATTTCGTGCAGGACAATAATATTTGTTTCAATTGCTTAGGTAGAAGTCACCCAGCTAAGTATTGTCGTATCAAAACAAGGTGTCAGATCTGCAAAAGGAAGCACCACTCACTGCTTCATTCTAATGGGAAATTTATTTCAGAAGCCAGTGATGATAAGGAGCAAGGGTCTTCGGCAGTAGTCAGTTGTACGCTTACTGAAGAAGCAGGAGGTGCAGAAGGAATTATTACTTCGTGTTTTTCGGCGGATAAAACGGGAAAACAGGTACTATTAGCTACAGCTGTGGTAAATATTGAAGCTAATAACGGAACACGGAGAACGGTACGCGCTTTGCTCGATCAAGGATCGCAGGCGTCATTTGTGACCGAAGCGACGATACAATGTTTGGGTTTAAAGAAGTCAAAGGAGAAAAACGTTGTATCAGGTTTGGGAGGAGATAAAAAGGTCATCATCAACTCGACGGTTAACATCAACTTGCAGTCACGGGTCAATCCTGAAATCAAGTTCAAGGTCAAGGCGTACGTGTTAAAAAAGATCACAGCTTTTCTTCCAGCGAAAAAGGTTGGTGACCTGGAAGGTTTGGATTTAACGGGACTTACCTTGGCTGACCCTGAGTACCACACGCCCAACAAAGTGGATATTTTGTTAGGTGCAGATGTGTACGGGCAGATTCTGCAAGAAGGATTAAGGAAAGGTATCCAGGGTGGAGTGATTGCACAATCTACAGCTTTAGGCTGGATCATTTCGGGCACGGTTATGGATTCACAGCAGAAGCCAAAGAGTATAGTAGTAATGCATTCACTGATCGATGAAAATGATCTCCTTAAGAAGTTCTGGGAACTGGAAGCGGAACCTGAAATAAAAAGAGAGAAAATGTTTACAGAGGAAGAAAAAAGATGTGAGGAGATATTCACAAAGACAACTTCAAGAGACGAGGAAGGGAGATATGTAGTTCGACTTCCCTTGAAGAATGCTCCTCCTTGTGTAGACAACTCCAGGGAGATATCTGAAAGGAGATTTCTTTCGTTGGAACGGAAATTCATGAAGAATGAAGCCTTGAGAGAGAAGTACTCTGAAGTGATGCAAGAATACATAGATCTGAATCACATGGAACTTGTACCTGATGATCAAGTTGACAATCCATTGGCGATATACTTACCCCATCACGCAGTCATACGAGAAGACAGGGAAACGACGAAGGTACGGGTAGTGTACGATGCCTCCTGTAAGGGTAAGAATAATATGTCTCTAAATGATAACCTGCTAGTGGGACCTACCTTACAGTCAGAGCTACGGCACTTAGTGATGCGATGGCGTACGTACCCCGTTTGTCTCACGTCTGACATAGCCAAAATGTATCGGCAAGTGAAGATCTCGGAATCAGATGTGGATTATCAACGGGTACTCTGGAGAGATGACCCTGAAACTGAGATAAATCACTATAGAATGCTAAGAGTGACGTTTGGAACTGCATCTGCGCCATACTTGGCTGTCAAGACATTGCAACAAGTGGCTATTGATGAGGGTGGGAGTTATCCTATGGCAGCGGAGAGAGTCTTAAGAGATTTTTACATGGATGACCTATTGACGGGATGTCAAACTAAAGAAGAAGGATTCCAGATATTTAAGGAAATGAATGAATTGCTAGAAAAAGGAGGATTCGAGTTAATGAAATGGACGAGTAACTGTGACGAATTAATAGAAGAGATGAGAAGAGAAACAGGGATGAAAGATGTTCAAGAGGGATTGAAGATTAAGTCGGATGAAACAATGAAGATAGTTGGACTTACCTAGGACCGCAGTGAAGATTCATTCCGTTACGCTGTCAAACTCCCGACGCTGGAACATCCTGTAACAAAAAGGAAAATAATTAGTGATATATCACGATTTTATGATCCATTGGGCTGGGTAGGACCCAGCATCATGAAGTCAAAATTACTAATTCAGAAGCTATGGTTAGCAGGAATTGAATGGGATGAAGCTGTACTGACAAATATATTGGATGAGTGGTTTACTTACCGGGAAGAGCTGAAACTGTTCGAATCAAATAACATACCAAGATGGGTCCACACTGAGGTTAATTGCGTAGTCGAATTGCATAACTTCTGTGATGCCTCCAAAGAGGCATAAGCGGCGGTGGTTTATGTCCAGGTGATCGACTCCCAAGGGAACGTTCGTGTGTCACTGTTAACTGCTAAAACAAGAGTCGCACCAGTCAAGCAGGTATCAATTCCAAGATTAGTGAGAAATAGCAGATGGTTCAACGGTCAAGTAGAAGCCTGTCTTAATTCAAGACCGCTGTCAGTTGTTTCAAGCGATGCTGAAGGTGTTTCTGTTTTGACTCCTGGTCATTTCCTTGTGGGAGAGCCTATTGTCACGGCTCCTGATAAAAATTATGACTCTCATAATGTTAGTTCTTTAAGGCGTTGGCAGTAAACTCAGAGAATGCTGCAAGATTTTGGAAAGTATGGTCTCGTGAGTACTTAACAAAGTTCTATAATCGGTACAGGTGGTCATAACAGCAGCCTCAACCACAGGTGGGCGATGTCGTGTTGGTGAAGGAGGACGGATTACCTCCCTGCCGCTGGCTGTATGGTAGAGTTTATGCTGTCCATCCGGGACAGGACAATTTAGTTAGGGTAATAACGCTTAAAACAAAAAATGGGACAATTAAGCGCCCAATATCTAAGTTGTGTCTGCTTCCAATAGAGACTGATATGTAAATAGGTATAAGATAGAATAAGTACTCTAAGGTAGTTGAATAGTTTGATTTTTAAGTTAGCAGTTATCGGGTAGATACATTGTTTGTTTTGTTAGTTAAGGAAGGACAAATTGCATATTTGTCCTTGGTGGGCGATTATGTTGACGTCGGTTTAAGGTTTCGTGGTTTACCGATAGATGTCACCGCGCGCTAGATGACAGGTAGTTCACGTAGTTTGGCCAATAGATGGCACCTCTTAGATTAAGGCAAAATATTAGCGCGCGGTGTCCAGATTTTTTGCCCGCCCTTTATATATAACCGAGGAAAGAATAAAATTGAATTCAGTTGACCTCAAGACGGTGTTTGATTCACTAGTTAGTAGTACCCCTAGTCAGTGTAGGAGTGAGTGATAGGAGTGATAACGGCTAGGAGTGCTCAGGGTGAGGGAATTCCACCCTCTCACTAAGGGAGGGTTAAACAATAGGTAAAACATACTTGCTAGAAGCAAACATAGTATGGGGGCCGCGCGGCCCCCACGATACCAGTTACGTATGTCCAATTTACGATACCAGTTAAGGGTTAACAAACGTCAAAAATCTGACAAACTCCATACAAAAAGCACCGGTTATCGTTATAGTTACGGTCAAAGTTGGGTGCAACTCAGCCTAAGAGTGTTCGCACAAGCGTGTTCATAGACGTCAAAACCAGGAAAGGTTCAAACAGGAGTGGGTACTCCTAAATATAGAGTTGGACCTTTCCTCTGTTTAGCGATATATTAATCATACAAGTAGGGTTGCCAAAGTTGTAATCCTTTGTTTTAACAGCTTTTGAAATTCGAACACACAATTTAAAAGCTCCCCATAAATAGAAACGTTTTTTGACGGCCCTTCCCGGGATAATGGGAGGGATCAGGGAGGACGGCTATTTTGTTGCGTTATTAAGTATTTAAATGTCGTTGAGTTCTTTAAATAGCCTTTGACGTTAGATAAAAAAGGTTGAATGCTATAATGATTGATTTATTGGTAAAACTTCTAAACATCTGGATTATGAGTCAGATTAAATTGTCATTGACCTATTTAGAACGTTAGTGCTACCATTTTTGTATTTTGTGTGTGTATCTGGGAGTTTTCTCTGTGCTATTATACTTATTAGTAGATATTTTAAATATTACTTCACAAACAATGGTGTCTATCAATTTAACAATAATTTATAATATCCTTTGTCTGATACCCACGATACAAGCTTCCTACCTTCCATAATTTTTTTTTAAATATTGTTGTTACCATTTTCAGTAAAATTCTGCAATATTATATTTTGCCAACCCTATTTACAGGGCTCGACCCGTGAACAATGAACCGCAGGGTTATTGGCGAGATAAAAGCCCTAAACATGGGCACTTTTTGTCTATGATAACCACTTTGCCATTTGTCTCTCTGAATGGATGCAAAGTATGCCCATTGCGGAGGCGAATTGACGCTGTGGTCGTGCCATTTCCTTGAAACCTTCTTATTGGCATATTAACCAGTATAACTTTGAATTCCGTGACAAAATTTTATTGATGACTAGCGGCCGCCCGAATCCGTTTTACCCCCTTAGGGGTGGAGTTTCGTAAAATCTTTTCTTAGCGGATGCCTACGTCATAACATCTACCTGCATGCCAAATTTCGTCCGTCCAGTGGTTTGGGCTGTGCGTTGATAGATCACTATGTCAGTCACTCAGTCAGTCAGTCAGTCACCTTTGAGTGATTATACATAATTATTATATTTAGACTAACGCCTGCCCGCGACTTCGTACGCGTGGATCCCGTTTTACCCCCTTAGCACCTACGCTCTAAAAGGAACTTGAGACTCCTAGCACTTGTAGTTTAAAAGATAAGATAAGATAAGAAGCGTTTATTTGCCAGAATACACGTTATAAGGTTCTTACAAAAAATTTTTAGTACAAGTATTCAACCTGCATGCAGGTGTGCAAATACATTTTGTCAAGTGGTAAGTCAGTAGGATCACTCTTTATTAACATTACATTCAATTATATCATTACATTACTTTAGTCAATTTATTATTTACCTACATTTACATTGTCATATTTTTATAATCCATAAATTCATTCATGCTGTAAAAACAGTACTCAAATAACCATTCAGTCAATTTTATTTTAAATAGCTTACAGTCCAAAGTTTTTAAATTGTCTGGAAGGTTGTTAAACAATGTGATACACATATTGAATACATTTTTTCTATAAATGTAAGTGGAACATTGAGGCTGATATAACAGATTCACATACTGAGCCCTTAGTTTCCTTGTTTCAGAGATTTCGTGATGAGTCAGTGAGTCAGTCAGCCAGTGACCTTTCGCTTTTAATATAGATTTCAGACGTCAAACGGCTTATCGCGTAAATTCGATAAACGCCACAATAAACGTTTATCATAATGCGCATCCTAGACCTACAGAAGATACGGAGAGCTGTGACTCTACCTACTTCTGATCGCTCTACCAAGAGTGAAACGACAGAGTATGGGACTCATCCCACCTCTCTTTCCCACCATTGCAACTCCTGTTTAGCCAGGAACTACAGTTTGGTCGCCAGTGAAACTTTTCAACGACAGGTTTTTGTTTTTGACAGAAGTTTGTGTATTTTTTTTAATTATAAATAGGAATATCAATAACCACCACCACCCACAAGGTGGACTGACGACCTGATAAAGGTAGCAGGAAGGCGCTGGATGCAGGCCGCTACCAACCGTGCGATGTGGAAGTCATTGGGGGAGGCCTATGTTCAGCAGTGGACGTCCTGTGGCTGAAATGATGATGATGATGATGAGGAATATCAAAGGAAACTTCAATAACATTATGTAGTTTGAGTATAGCGCGAATAGTGCAAACGTAGCTCGCGCCTACTTTATTGCGTTCATTTGATCGTGCGTAAAAATGGTCGCAATGGATCGCGTAAATTTTGAGTATGGGCATTGCATCAATGACGTCATAACTTGGTTAACTGCATCAATTTCGCTTGTTGAACGCAGTGATGCTGAATTGATAAGAATAAAAATTCAACGTCACCTCAAATCTATATTTATAAAAGCGAAAGGTCACTGACTCTCTCACTCCCGTATTCTTCAATTTACGCCCGTATTCTTCTAAATTCCAGCCAAAGGATATCTCAGCTTGTGGACGACAGCAATGCTGGACTACCTCCAACTATGGTTTGCATTTCAAATCAAGCAAAAACCTGCGTTATTTATGTTAACGTTTACTATTGCTCTGGTTCGCTAGTACCTAAAGTTTCTCGTTTATAGCCAGAATACAAAATGGTTGGCTAATAATAAGAATACGTGGGATTTATTCATGAAACTAAAATTCTGAGAGGCAAATCCAATTGAAAAGTCCAGGCATTTTTCAGTTCTTGTAGACCAATTTGTTTTAGGGTTAATTTGGTTATAGATTAATCCTAAGGGAGTACGCGCGCTGTTCTTCTTGTGATTATTCAATTATTCAAAGAACTAACTACGTTGTCTATTTTCTCAAAGTAATCAAATTAGTACGCATAAAATTGATATGGAGACAGTAATTGTGGAAGTGCAGTACAGTACCATGGCTTGGTATGCCATCTTCTGTACCTAAGTGTGTTTTAATATGAAAAACAAATGTTATTAAAGAGCATTCTAGTCTTTGTTGTACAGTCAACTGAAGAACATGAGACCACATTTTTGTTGTAAAATAACTGTTATAACAACTCACATACAATGCCATAGGGTTTACTTGACGTAGCGTTAGATGTACTTTACCTTAACTCCTACTAACTGCTATTTTGTCTGAATCTGACCTATTTAGAATTAAAAAAGAGACAAACTGACTCACCGAGCAAGAAGAGTCCCGTGACAAGTGCTGGATTAGGACCCTTAATTTATTACTCGGCCACGAGAATAGGGTGTCACCACTTTCAGATTTCTCCGGGAAAGTCTGAAATTTTCTGGTATTAGTCAGCCTTTTGGCCTTATATCCAAACTTTGCAAGACTTCAGCCAGCCAGCCTTTCGGCATATTTCGATAAAAGCAGAAGAAAATGTCTATCTAAAGGACTCTACCTACAAGCCTAACGGCTTGGTGTCAGCGAATTTGTTTCAAAAGAATCTTGTCAACGTCTAGTACAATCTATGACTTTTGACAACGTGACTCATGTCGGCAGATCGGTAGGTTTAGCGCTCTTGCACAAGACGCCGCCGACGCGCCGTCGCCGCGCCCCTACACTGTTCATACGCACCGAGTAAAGCCCGCCGCCACACCGCCGCCGCGCCGCCGCCACGCCGCCACCACACCATCAAAGCGCAGCGGCGGCGCGGCGGCGGAGTCGTGTGCAGGAGCGCTTAGAAGTGTGAAGACTGCTTAGAGATGAACTCCATCTCATTGTTGTGAATTAATCAGGAAATTTTGTAAAAAGTCCCTGTTCTGTCGGGATTTTCCACAAATTCATGGTAACCCTACCCGGGAACAACAACGCCAGGGAACAGGGTTCCTTTGTGTCCCCGTAACGACTTCATTGTGTAGTGCAGCAGCGGGAAAATATACTTACGGGATTCTAAATAGCTGGACCGTTCCTGATAGATTTATTACTGAACGGAGGCAAATATTTGCTAACTCGTGCTTGTTAAAGGTACACCTGGTCTTGGGTATTTTCATTGAATATTAATAAGTTCACTACCCAGGAAAATATGGGCTGTAAAAGATTTATATTTATAGGCTTTTGGGTAGATATCGCTTTTGAGGAGAATGTAGTAAATTGTGTCGTTTTAATTTTGTTCTTTTTTTTATTATTTTGTATTATTGTGTGGTGTTCAATAAAGTTTATCATAATACCAAGCTTGAACGTGTTTTTACTCACTGTAAAAATAATTAAGTTCAAACAAACCAATTTTTTCACTAAAATACTAAGTTAAGCATTCACCTCTCAATACTCCGTAATATACTAAAAATAAATGAAGCCTTTGAGAGCTAAGCTAACCTTTAAGTATCAAAATATATCTCTTACAAAATAACTCTCTAAAACTGTTCTTAAAGTTCAAACTGCTCTATTATTGTGTCTCAGCAACTAACCTAAGGCGGTACTACGCAAACCAATTTCATCACATTCGATTCTATACGTCTCTCTCATTTCGATTTCGATATTAGCTGTCTCTCATACTTATACGAGTAAGCGAGAGAGACAGCTAATATCGAAATCAAAATCGATTATCGAGTAGAACCTCTTGAATTAGGTCAGCCTGGGTCATTTCCGATCAAATATTCAAATGGATTCGCGTGACCCACTGACGAATATCGTAAATGATAATCTGTTGATATTCTGTCTAAATCTTAATTAACTTGTAAATTACGAGTATATTTTCAAGCAAAAGAAAACACATTTCCATAGATTACTCTTACCTATTCACAATAATTTTCCTAATTGTTTTTCCTAGAACTAGTGTTCTTACTTCAACTTAGTAGTTGAATACAAAACAGGCTGGCAGAAAATTAATTAAAAAAAAGTTAGTGGCGTTTAGAGGGAAATGTTAACAGATGAAAAATTACTCCACAGACTAGGTTTTCTGTAGAACCTGTCAACCCTAAACTACACGTGCTTTCCCTCTATACACGTTTTTTTATTATGTTAGTTCCACGCGCCGCGTTACTACGTCATAGGCATCAAAAGGATGGCGTTTATTTATGTTGTCCAACATTTTCGTAAAGGTTTGTTTTTAAATAGCGTTTGATGTACTTTTTGAGCATTGAAGGTTTTATTTCTACGTTAAAATGGAATTGATAACGAACAGAAATCCACAGTATCGGTGAAATAATTTATTTTAATTTGTCAGCGGTCAAAAGAACAATTAAAGTATTAAGATTTTTAAAATGGGAATAGGGTAAAGAAAACCATTACTAAATGTTTTTGTTATCCATGTAAGACCCATTAAACTAGAACAGCCGCCCAAAAATAATAAATTAAAAAAGTTTTGTTACTGGCCACTTATGAACTTTGTGGTGAAATTATACAAAAAAAAAAAAAAAAATTCGAAATGGGAATAGGTTAGCAAAGCCCGATTAAAAAATGAAGGACGGGTAATTCTCAAAAAATACGCATTCAAAATTGTTCGTTTCCCACACACCCTTAGAGAATATAAAATGTACCGAACAATCAACTGGTTCACCGGGCAAGAGATGAGTTCCGGTGACTAACGCTGGATTAGACCTTTAATTTATCACGCTGCCGCGGAAATGAGCATTCCATTGTGCCTGAGTAACGACTCCGCTGTGTGTTTAAATACTTATGTGGAGATGAAAAAATAAAGAAATTTTCGGGGTGGATCAGAGCCGAGAAGAATTTTATGTGACTTTGAGCAGTGGGTCTTTGTTGACTTCCAATGAACCGGCAGCCTGAGGTTCCAAAGGAGACGAGAATGACCCTGAATTTTTAGATATTTTGTTGGCAAAAGGTAGGCACTTGACTGCAACCACACCTTATGTAAAAACTCCGAACGCTACAAAATTAAATTTTGTTGGTGATTCAGCAATGCCAAATCGAAATTGTGGACCTATTTAGGGTCCCATTGTTGTCCTACAGTGGGCTCCTCGCGTGGTCCCAATCTAAAATCGAAGCTATGAGTATTTACATCACTCGTACCGAGTGGCATTGTTGGATCACCAAATGCAAAGTTGTTGTGGAATTTGTCCCGTACAGCTCGGACTAGGTATTTTAAATTAATATACTTAGGCTGGGTTGCACCATCTTACTTTAACAGTAACTTTAACGATAACCGGTGTTTTTTATATGAAGTTTGACAGGTTTTTGACGTTTGTTAAAGTTAAAGTATGATGGTGCAACCCAGCCTTAATGTGTGAGACGCAAGGTGCCAAATCAATATTTTCATTAGTATTCTTAATAAACGTAGTCTTATCATCCTTACCGATTTCCCGCCTTTTGTATTTATCTGTGCACTAATATTACTATTTATGTATGTTTAACTAGACAATTTTATGCAGCTATTTTATTTATTTTACCAATGGTCCGTGACCCTCACTCGGCATGGGGCACACTGAAAACCAGCGCCGTGGCCTTCGTCACCGTGGGCCACGGCATATGCTGAGTGGGGTCCCGTTGCAGTGGGCATCTTGTTGGTGAATGGGTGGCACTGCTCAGTTTACTCTTGTTTTTATTTTTTCTTCTTTTATTATTATGTGCCACTGTCATGTCTTTGTAATTGCCTGTATTTGTGTGATGTCCATTGTAATAAATGTATCTTTTTTTCTTTCAAATGCTTCAAAGCATAATTACCTAAACCTGTTAACCTCATTTCATCTTAGAATGCTTTGTGCTGGCTCTTACGTCATAAAATTTGTGGTGCACTAAAATGCATCTCAGTAGTTCAGCACTATCATTGCTAATAACTCAATTAGTGGCTTGTGATACTTAATTAAGTGAAACTCCCAGTAAACGCTTGCCTTAATGTGATGCCTATATAAACATGAATTAGTAAAAATACTGCCCTTTTATGACAAAAAATTTGAACATTTAAATTTAAGAAATATTTATTTTAATCTTGAATGTTTTTTTTTTGTTGTTACGTTATTATCAACAAATGTGTATCAAGCCATATTATTTAGTTCTTAGTTTTTTTATAATGTTTCGTAGAACGTTTACTTGTAAGATAAGTGGACTTTACCTTAAAGTTAATCGCAAGAAAATGACAAGAAAATAGTCTTAATCGTTTCTTCTTTACTTATCGTATACTGGGAATTCTGATAAAATATCGAATAAGTGTACGCTTAACAGTAATCTCGCGACAGACACTAACTAAACACTTACTAAGCATTTTTCGTGGAAAAGGAATAAGAACAAAAACATCGAATTGATAGCTTTTATCAAACTTGTTATTATTGTGTTCTTTTTGTCAAATCTAAGTAGATTCTAAATAGAAAATGCTTTTTTTTATCGTGCTTGTCTTTTTACATAAAGATAGGTGTAATTTTTTTTTGTGACAGGAGGCAAACGAGCAGGCGGATCACCTGATGGTAATATAGGATTCGGACACGTGTAAGTAGCAAATAGATAATAAATATTTATACTAAAACAACGCTAAAACCATCCAGGTCTGTGATGGATTTTTTTATTTTCTTAATACAAAATGTACTCGTTTCAAATATTTCTTTACAAGTAGTAAAAAGTAGCAAATAGGTAGTAAATAGTGCAAATGGTCTTAAATCCATGTTTAGTCCAGCCATGTTATCGATCAAGGAGATAGTATTATTGGATATAGGTTGACTTACTAATATACTTACGAGCAAAAGTATGGAATCACCCCTTTGTGTTCCGAGCGGTCTTAAGAACTGAATGACTATGTATTGTATGTATCTTTGGTATCAATTTAAAGTTTATAATATCACCTTAAAATTTAGTTCATTTAGTTCTTATGATCGCTCGGAATAAATAGGGTGATTCCATATTTTTGCTCGCGAGTGTAGAAAAATATCCACGTGACATAGGTAGACAGACAGAAAGGCACGCACAAGTTCATATGAAGTCATTTACTTGGAAATTGATATTACAACTTAATCGACACGTGTTCTTGCTAAGTTGGCTAGACCTTAAAGAACAAAGTAAGAATTCAATCTGTGAACTAACCGCAAATTTTCGTGGGCGTTATTTAGTTAAGTTTTGGAGTCCCCGCAGAATTCAGACTTTGTCAGCGAGTTTAATCGAGCTGTTATTCAGTAGGAAGGTAGAACAAGTGTGAAAATACCAACATTACACCGCTTTTGTATTGGCCGATTCCTCATACGAATAAGAAGCCAGACTATTCGCCGATGAAAAGCCTGTCGTCTGGGGACTTTTAAATACGTTACTCCAAATATTCTCCTACTTATCCCTACTGATACTATAACTGCGAAAGTAACTCTGTCTGTCTGTGTCACTTTCACACCTAAACCACTAAACCGATTTTGATGAAATTTGGCATAGAGATAGTTTGACTCCCGGGAAAGAACATTTTTTTTTAAACAGGGACGCCACCCGATAAAAGTTTTTCTGTGACATACAAAATGCGGGCGAAGCCGCGGGCAGAAAGCTTATAAATAATAACTCGTCTTTGATTACTTTGCGCTTCAATTTATTATTGAACTTAAAGGTTTTCCATAGGTATGAGTTTCACAATAATTGCCTCTTATTTTAGATGTTTATTATTAGAAGACGGTGAACAAGCAATCAAGAATCTAATAACGAAATAAATTAACACAAAGAGTTCGGAGTAAAATGAAATGAGTTTCAGTATTTGCGTTTAACATTATGAGTCTACTAATATACGAGTATTTACATTCATACATACACTTTTTAATTAAGTGACTACATAAGTAACAATAAATATCAGGACATACTCTGTTACAAAGGTTATGCTTTATCATCTTAAAAATGGTCTTAACTGGTCAGTAACCACCCTAAAAGATTGTGCTAAAACGGAGAAATAAATAAAATTCAAACATCATGTATTATTTTTAAGATCTGGGTACACCAAATAGGTACCTACATCTCGAGAGAATCCCAATAACTTTAATCGCAAGTAAAGTGTCACTTGAAAACTGTGTTCGAATTTTACCTCAGCGAGAAAATCCTCGGAAAGATAGCAAAAGACGGGAAAATAAAAATCCTGTCTGCCACTGGGAATATTGTCAACGAATAATGCGGTCTGGGAATAGGAAACCCCTCGTTCTCGTTATTAACTCGAAAATTTGAGAATTCGCATTAAAGCTTTGGGCGTGATAATGGCGCAGGAGGACGTTTTTTGTTATTGTGCAATTTGCAATGACAACCGGCTGTTTTCGTTTTACACGACAAAACTGTTTATTTTGGGATTTTTTCTTTTCTTGTTTAGAGCGTGGAATGCATCGCGTGGCGCCTATCTTGGAATTTTTAATTTAAAACTAATGCTCGCCTCTGACTATGACTGTGGTGCGAAGACTTCTTATTAGATACTCTTGATTTCTATAGTTGAAAAAAAACCTAACCTAACACATTCTTCAGAGCATAAAATCATCTGTTTTTGGAAAACTGACCATTAATTTCTTTCATCATCATCATCATCATCTCAACCATAGGACGTCCACTGCTGAACATAGGCCGTGGACCGACCATTTCTTTACGACTTAGAAATTTTGCATAATCAGCGTACTAGCATTATCATGAATTTCAGCAAGGGTATGTAAGGTACAAATACACTGTACAAGGTATAAAGGTAAGATGGTTTCTAAAAATAAAAAATAAAAATACTTCATCGCTTCCAACATTTATTACACGTGAATATCATGGCCGCCGTGGCCTATTTTTTGTTATTTTATCAACACAAAAGATGTGAGAATGTCACACACAAGCAATATATCCATGCGAAAATAGCCAAAGTCAAAAGGGTATACCAATACATTGTTCCATTATCCAAAATAATTTTAAGCACGCCGCCCATATACCACCGCCCAAAAAATTTACCGTACCCTTTTCATACGAAAAATGTTACTTCACGGCTCTCGATGTTGATCCTAACGAATTTTCTAGACATATTTAATCTCCGTGACCATCCGGCAAAAGGTCAACATTTGGGTCTACTACCCTAATTTATCCGGGTAACTTTAATGCTGACGTTTATAATATTTCGTCGGTAAGGGCCACAGCAGACATGCAACTTTCAGCATCGATGAATTCAGCGACCAACGATTTTGCGACTGAATCGATGCAGCATCGCGATTTTGCGACTTCATGCATTAGAATGCGGTATTGAAATCGCGCGTTTTTAACGATTTTATCGATTTCGCGACTTCATGCGTTGGGATGCGGCATCGAAATCTCGCGTTGATTGAGACAGTTAATCAAGCAAGTCAAGATCAATCTTCCGAAAACCGACTCAATCGCCGCGTTTCGCGTTTTTAAATGTGTTGTGTGGAAAGTGTCATCGTCATCGCTGCAGACGCAGACTTTTAGTCAGCGATAGTTTGGTCGGCTTCCAATTTGTATGAGGAATTGGCTGATACCAAATCGAAGTAGTATGCGCATTTCCATACTTATTACGTTCATACTAAAGTCTACAGTCTGCGGGGTATCAATAGCCGATCACACATTTGATGTACTTGAATTTGGTTATTCTTACCGTTAGATAATTACTGGCAAATAGTGGTGACTGAGTTTGTTCCGGCGTTTCTTCTCAGCACTTGCCATATGTTTGTCTCGAAGCGCTGGTAGGGCCCAAAAGATAAGGAGACATGTAAAGTAAGGGCTACCTTTTTTTACTATATTTTGACGTTCATAAGTGCTACATCGTCGCTTGCCTCTCTAACTGACGTAACTGACATTTAGCAAAATTTTCAGGCAATTAGACAGATCGATTCGTCTTGCGCAATTGATTAAGATGGTGTAGATATCTCAGTTTCGAAAAAGAATTCAGATATGTCAGTTAGAGAGGCAAGCGACGACATGTGGTCTAAACTGAATAAAATATTTTTGATTTTGATTTTGATTGCGGATGCAAAAAGTAGCCCGTTTGCTGTGTCTCTAAGATTTGTCGGTGCAGTCGGCGGGTATTACGGCGTTTCATCATGTTTTGAGAGGCCGTCTTGTTAGTTTTGGGGTTCGGTCTTGTTTGTTTCATGAGGAAAATACACATCGTTTTTCGCAATATGGATGTCGTTTTAGGACGTCATTTTTCTTAATGAGAATGTACGGATGATGGCACTTCCAAGTAAGTAAACGTTGTGGCATTTTATTTGTATTATGTTTCTATTTGTAACAGACATATAGTGGTAAGCGTAAATCTATAAAAATAAGTTATCATTATCTACCTATGTCAATAGACCATCCAAATATATAACTCAAAGGTGACTGACTGACTGATTGACTGACTGACTGACATAGTGATCTATCAAGTTATCAACGCACAGAGCCCAAACCACTGGACGGATCGGGCTGAAATTTGGCATGCAGGTAGATGACGACGTGGGCATCCGCTAAGAAAAGATTTTACGAAACTCCGGGTAAAACGGGATCCACGCGTACGAAGTCGCAGGCGACTGCAAGTTTTGTATAAAAGTGGATTACTTATTGGCATTAACCATTAGTTCTTTTCGCTGTTAACCTTTCATACCATAAACTTATGTCCCATCTTAACTTTGTTTGTTGGTATTACCACAGGTATTACTTTAATCAACTATTATTTTTCCTGAAATTTAATATAGATATTTTAATGCAATATTATTCAAAATATTTAAATGCTTTACCATTCTACTAAACAATATGGTAAATCGGAGACAAGCTACCAGCCCATGCATCGTGTCGAATAACTAACGAGGCCCTGGAAACCTGTACTGTGCCTGTACCTAGTGCAAGCGAGAGCGTATGCTTGGTTACCGCTTGCTTTGGTAATTCGCCGTTATTCTAGATGTGAGATTTGATTTTATGCATAGTGCTAGCTGGGCTTAGACTGAATAAAATATTACTTCTTTTGTAATAAATATGATTTTTATACGAATAATTTAGGCTCGACAACAGCCCAATATTGTTGTGAATCTACTACAGTTAGCTTAAAAGGGAGAGTTTGTATCCTGGAAGCCACAAAATTATTAATTGACCGTAGCATATATTTTTAATTTCCGGAAATCACGAGCAAAAATTATTCCAGCTGTCATGTAAAGTATAGTTGTAATAATTGAGTTATCTAATCGACGATTACAATTGCTTGATTATAGAGGCACTCATTATTATGTAACACATTCAGTAATAACAAGTACTTAGTTTTTTTTTCTAACCAATTTGACTGGAATTCTATCTAACTTACATTTCGTTTTACAGACAAACTCTACCAAATTAGTTAATGTAACAGTTTTAAGCTAGACTACGCTTTGTAGCCCTACCCGCAATTCCAAGACACCTGAAGAGGCAAACTTATTCGCAATAACAAACCGCGACAGTTTCATTTCAAACACATTTAGAACTGAGCTCTATTTCATATTTCTCCCGCGAACATTTAAATTTAAATCCAGTAGTAGCATTTTGCCATTACCCACGTAATATCCTTAGATCTGATGCAATTTCGCAAACCTTGTAGTGGGGAAGTTAAAAATATTACTTTGAAGCAAATTGTGGACGGTCTGAATTGATTGCACTTTGTACGTAAAAGGAGAGACGTTTTCTTCAATCAGCTTCATTTGGCTTTGTTAAAGGAATGGTGGATAGATTGCTTTTAGATAGTTCCGTAACTACTATTACAAACTTTAAGGCTGAGTTGCACCACCTAACTTTAACGGTAACTAAAACGATAATCGGTGCTTTTTTTGGAGTTTGACAGATTTTTGATGTGTGTTCAAGTTAAAATAAGATGGGTCAACCCAGCCTTATTCTTTGAATATTATTTATGTTTATGTTGAAACCTTATTGATATAATTCTACATGCAGTTTAAAACATTACGACAAACTAAAAAAGGGACAAAGAAATTATAAAATATGAAATGATTTAACATGGCTTGCAACGGAGACCTAGCAAGAGGAATATAAGCAGTGAATACTTAAACAATTACAATCTTAATTGATGATTAAATTAACAAAGGATACTTCAAGAATCACAGATATTCGAGGTGAGCTTACTCTAAATGAAAATGAAAATGATATTGATTTGCCTAGATTTCTTCCAACAAAGGTGACGTAAGATATTCCTAGATCTAAAATTATATGTTATAGGATACATACCAATAAGTAATGGAAATATGTTGTAGACTGTTGTGGAATGGATGGATGTTTCTCCCTTCTGACCCACCGCACTACCAAACCACACTACCAGTAGTGTCGTGGGGAATATTTTTTCCCTTCTGCACTACCAAGCCAGTAGTGTCGTGGGTAACATACATCTTCATTCCCATCGACACTACTACCATAACTAAATGTAAAATTTGTAAAATTTTGGATTGTTTTGCAATAAATTATGTTTATATGCAACCCTAACCTCTCGGTACAAATTTGCAGTTTGACGGAATTTACTGAAAATAAAATATTACCTAAAAGGGCTTATACCTACCCATATAACTTTGCGTGAAAGAAAAACAAAAATTATTTTTACCCGACTGCGGCAAAGCAAAAGGAGGGTTATGATTTTGACAGGATAAGTATGTATGTAGGGGAGACCTAGGAGAGTTGTGACAATTTTTACTTTAGGGGCCATATCTCGCTCAAAAAAACATTCCACAGCTATGAATCATACAAATTTATGTAGAGCCGTTCCTTCTGTTTTCAAAACAATCACCAAAGTTAACTAAAGTATTAGGGTTTCTAAGAAAATCACCAAAATCTTAGACCACTCCCTCTATCACAACTCTCCTAGCACCGAGGTAAGTTGTGACAGGTACCGAGGTAAGTTGTGACAGCATTGTATTTCATCTATTAGATATAAAAATACCATAATACTCAATTAAATATGATTTTTTAGCAAAAAAGTACTTTAATCATCCTTAAGTAACAATTAAAACAAATAGTTATAGGATGTCGTTACACAGATTGAGCCACATTTCTCCAGCTTTCATTTTTCTCCCACCCTGGATTTTTTTAATTATATACTTTAGCTAATATAGTCAATATATAAGGTGTTATTTTTTATACTGATCATACTTTACCAACGCATCTAATAAAATCATACAAATACAACCCAAGTGTTTTTAAAAAAAAATTCAGGCTAGTTTTTGTTTTTACTTTTCCTAACAAAAAAAAGATATTATTTTTACAACCATCCTGTCTTCACTCACTGCCTCTCTCTCTTTCTTTACTCATTTCATTCATACGAGTACGAACAATGGCCGCGCGCGTTCATTCAACGTTCACACACATAAAGGTTAGATTACACTAAACCTACGTTACCAAAAATTATCACTCGTGAGTATGTACGAAGTTACGTCATGTTATTAGGTACTACGCGCTGGGAGAAACAAAATCTAGCCACTTAAGTAGGTAAATAAGTGTATTTTCATTAGTGTAATAGCGGGGGACTTTTCCAACGAACCGAGGCGAATCATCCGCGTTAAACTAGAAATTTAAAAAAGGATAGAAATTGGAATTCAACATCTACGGTTTCGTAATGCCTACGCAATTTATTTAGAGACGTAATAAAAAAATGATAGGTACATACCTATTACTACTTCGCTTCGCTTCAGTGGAAATGCACCCTAACATTGAATATGAATAGGTGTTGTAAATAAAACTCACTGATCAATTTTCCTGGTTTTAATTCCTAAATTATGATTTGCCATCACACTTTAGATTCATTGATTTTACTTATTCACACATTTACCTATTTTGAATGTTGTTATTTAAAGTTCCTAGGTTATTATTACACTAATCACAATACATTTTGAACGTCAAGCCTTTGTTGAATGTTCACGTAAACACTGTCTTGCACTGTCTAATCTAGCCACGATCGAATTGAGGTAATGCTTCCGGGCTGCACACTTGCTTGCTGTTCACTAGACACCACGTCGGATGTTGTATTCACAATTCGCGCACTAACTTTTTTACGGAAAAAGTCCCTTTCGCGTAAACAAGCACTCATCTGTCCAAATCACACTGTAGGTATGTACCTAGGTAGACTTCCGCAATATCCATCGATAGAACTCGGTCGCGGTCGTGGCCCTCTGGCAACAACTCCTTGATAAGGCATTCCGTATTTTTACGCAAAAGCCGCCGTCTGCGGCGCTCGCATCTGGGTACCGCCAGCACTGTGCCGGTGATTGAAATTGTAATCCAGAACTTCGTCCTCGAAGCGCACGGGATCAAAGTCAAACTTTGGTTATTGGACCTTAATTATGCAGATTCGGAACGAATCCTCCCACAATCTTGACATGCGATTCATCTTACACTCTCAAACACAACACTAACACTCACACACACACACACACACACATAATTTGTTCATATATCACAATATTTATGATTCATAATCTTTAAAAAACCACAATAATAGTCACCTGATAAGGAATCGGAGCTGTATATTTAATGTAAAAATGTAATCTGTAATGCTCACTCAACACAACTACTGCGACACAGGCCTGCGAGCCTAGTGCAGAAGCTGTGGTTTATTACATCACAGGAAATGATATTTGTGAATAAAGATTATTTATTATTATTATATTATTATTTTGAGACCTGAATAACCATGCAACTTGAGAAAAAATAACACAACAGTACAAGTATACTAAAACATGATATAAACTTAAATAAAATTTTGACGAAAAACTTACTTTTCGCATTTTTTTGTACACAGACGTCATATTTACGTAAACGTGCCTCTAGCGCCGCCCGCAGGTACTTAGTTAAGAAGAGCGTCTTAACCCTTAACTGGTATCGTAAATTGGACATACGTAACTGGTATCGTGGGGGCCGCGCGGCCCCCATACTATGTTTGCTTCTAGCAAGCATGTTTTACCTATATACTTGAATAAAATGTAGAGACAGAACAATTTCGGATGTACAACGCTAAAGATCGCTTACGAGGCCAAGCTGTGAAGATCATGGACCTGCCGAGAGAAAATCTACCTCAAACATCGTCACTACCAACTATCAAGCTGAACTCCATCAATCTGGACCACTTGCATGCCGCAAACGCCAAGATCTCGCTACAATCACCAATATCAACGTTACGAGAGCAAGATTACAGCATCTATCACACCACGATCCCAATGTACTTAGTCCTATTAAGTGCATGCGCACTGATTGCTGTAGTAACGTATCGCCGATTCTACTTGAAGCGGATGAAGATCAAATCTCAAGACTCTCAAGAGATGTCCCATGAACTGCAAGGCACCTATGCCATTCCTAGCAGATCAAGGACCACGATGAAACAGCCTCCAGCTCAATTTACGACAGCAGTCTTCAATAATCGCTGTTCTACGGGTGGAGGTGTTACGGAGCCCTAATGTATGGATATCGCACAAGCAGCATTGCCCCCATTCACGGATTGCAACAGCCAGTAACCGAAAACGCTGACATCGCGCCTCGTGCCTCCATTGACGTCAATCACTGCATTGTGTTATTTTAATTAATATATTTTACATTCATTCTTGTACCTAGCATCGGTCGAGTCTCACTATTGTAATATTGTAACTCTGTAATAATTAAATTTATTAAATAAAATCATTTTTTTTACATCCTCCGTTGTGACCATATATTTTTATTTTATAAAAATAAAAACATAAATATTATGTTGACAAACATTAGCAGGTACTGGTGAATTTTCAGACCACTTGTATTTATTTTTTCATAGTAGCTGGATTGACTAGGTCCTACAACATCTTCATTTTCACTCTCTGAAGAAAAAACTCGAAAATCAGAATCAATATCCTCATTATCGACCGAATATTGGTTATTGGGTCTTCACAATGACGTATAATTTTATTATCACTATATCCTTCTTCTGACATGCTACTAATCACTAATTTGGAATCAAAAACGTCGTTCTAGGTATCTTCTATTGTTTTATCACTAATAGGGGAGAGGGGGGCATAGTGGAAGGGGTGGGCAAAGCGAAAAATTTGATTTAACCAACACTCTTTCACCCAACGGCACTCGTGCTTCACGTAAGCCAAGCACAGGGCCGACCAAGGTCATTGACCAAAATCAGTCCGGCTAGCGCCACCGAGCAGGCTACATGACTGCGCGATGTAGATCGAGTGAGTTTCTTACGAAATTCAAGGATTTTGGAGGCTGGATATTATTGTGAAAAGTGAGTAGTGATGGTATTTTTATTATTTAAATCTAATATCTGTTTATCATAGATTCCTTTGACATTTTGTAGATTAAACAAATTTTAATACTTTCTTAGTTATCAATTGAAAACTGTAATTATTATCAAAAAGGCAAAGTGGAAAAAATTACAAGGGGGCAAAGTGGAATGATTCCCACATAGAAATATTTAATTTGTTTTTTCAGATGGTTCATAATTATTACAAAAGAAAAACGAACCAAGGCTCATGGACAGAAGATCAAATGAGAAGAGCGATGGAGGAAGCGAGTTTTAGTACGATTAGTTCGGTAGAAAAAAAAATGGTATCCTATTTGGAACTCTTCATCGTCATTTGAAATCTGGTGATGCATCGAAGAAGATTGATAAGTTTCGTCCGGTATTTTTCAATAAAACCTTAGCAAAAAAGATATGATCTTTCAGTAGTAAGGGACAAGGTTTTTTATGGCCTAAAACAGTTCCTAATTACCTAATAAGTTGTTTATGTTATTTAATTTAATTGACCTCATTAGGAAAATGCTCAAATAGAGTAGATAAACGCTTAATAAGTACCTTTTTCACTTTGCCCAAAGTGCAATTCCACTTTACCCTTGTGATAAGGGCAAAGCGGAAAATTATAAACTATAAAAAAAAGTTATTTTATGCCAAAATAGTTAATAATTCGTTAATTTTTTTTAGAGTTATCTATAATACAATACTTGTAGTATCATTTTGACTAATACTAGTCTTCATAACTTATCTGGTTCTTTTTATTTTTTCGATTGAAATTAAGTACTCCACTATGCCCCCCTTTCCCCTAAGCCATCAATACGGCAAAAAAACAAAAATCAAATAAAAATTGCCATGAAAAAAAAAACTAACGTAACTGGTATTGTGGGGGCCGCGCGGACCCCAACACATGCATATCTTCGTCCTGGTGAATGATACAGTGCTGAAACGCCTGTACCAGACGCGAGTAGCGCCGAAATGAGAATACCAAAAATTTTGGGTGCCCAAGATGCGTAGCTTCTTAGAAATCAAAGAAAACGTCATGCGTGGGGGCCGCGCGGCCCCCACGATACCAGTTAAGGGTTAAAAGCGACAAACAAACGTTTTTACCAGCTTCCTAACTATATTAAGTAAGGAGAAATCGTCCTTGTCACAACTCACCTTGTGACAGATCACAACTCTCCTAGGTCTCCCCTATGTTCATCTGTTCCCTCGTAACTTCTAAACTACTTATCAGAATTCGACAAATGATATATCATTAGAAGCGTCTTAATTGTCCGCTGGTTATAGGCTATATGGGGTTTCACAAAATCTTATGTGGCGCCCTCTAGCGGACAAACCATACAGAGTAAAAAAAATAAAGTTAAGATAAATGTGCCGTGTTTGGTATCATTTGAAAGTGCTTTACTTGTACATTTACCGTAACATGTACATAAGCCCTTTTAGGATATATTTTATTTTCAGTAAATTCCGTCAAACTGCAAAATTGCACAGAGGTTAGTGTTGCATATAAACATAATTTATTACAAAACAATCCAAAATTTTACAAATTTTACATTTAGTTATGGTAGTAGTGTCGATGGGAATGAAGATGTATGGCCCTTAAAAATTACCCACGACACTACTGGCTTGGTAGTGTAGAAGGGAAAAAATATTCCCCACGACACTACTGGTAGTGTGGTTTGGTAGTGCGGTGGGTCAGAAGGGATGTTTCTTACTCTTTCACACAAAAAATAGTTTTTGATTAAAGTTAAACATTGGATAGTTTTCCCAGATTATTAAAGGCGCGATGAAGTATTTCTGTGACAAAATCACGCAAGTGAAGCCGCGGGAAAAAGCAACTTATTGTCATAAATCGTTATTCATTGGAAAAATAATCTGAAAAAACTGTTTCAGCCGTTTTATCTGCGCTGCTCTTTCAGTGTACGCCCGCCGCAGATGGGCCGCAGGGAAATTATGTTTCATTATAACAAAATGATGGGTTAGCTAAAAGTAATATCCGTGTTAACGCCCTTTTCAAGGGCCATTGTGTGGACAGATACGAGAGCAACCTCTGTCCGTGGCAGGTTATTTACATTATAGACCTTTTGTGAGCCGTCGAATGAAGTTTGGAAAGATGTAGAATCGATTTACAGATGACAGCTCATCAAAATATACATTTTTATTGCAATGTAGTACTTATTACAACTCCATAAGATTTCCACAGTTTAGCTTGACGTTTAGGTATTTGTAGTCCTACTGTGGTAGTGAAGGCTTTGTCCGGAATCCCACAGTTCCTTCCCACCGGAGCACCGGGGTCTTTGTAGTGAGTATGTCTTGTACTTCTGACTTAGTAAGACATAATATATTATATCCCAACATATAACCCCCGCAGGGTAGGTGCAATTCAATGCATTTATTCCCCGCAAAAATGGTATTTATAAGAGAAATTATCAGTTCTGCTTTAATGCAATATGATAAAAACCAACAGACGCCATTGAAGTTCAGGTTTTGTAGAGGTACTATGGGCCTCACTTCCAGCTGCCCATTTCCGGTCATGTCGTCTCGTTCTATCGCAAAGAATCACCTTTTGATAAGAGCGAGAGTAAAACCTAAAATAGGTAGATGGAACTGTGACCAGGATAACTCAACAAAATTCGTCTACGTTAAACGCATTCGATGTCGACTGCGTAAAAAGTGACATTAATTGTATGACGCCCCGTACAGCGCCTCTAGCGGAAACTTTCAACAACTAAAATCTTCATATATTTTATTAACGCGCTCGCTTGAGACGACGTTTGATGTAAACTCACACTAAGCCCTCAGATAACTCATTTGCACTATGCACGAAGTCGGTGATCTTACTTGAAAACAATCGTAAATGAATTCGAAGGTTATTTCGGTGAAATGGAAAAATACTATCGTCGAAACACTGATAAGTAATTCATTATATCGGCAAAACGTCGTCTCGGTATCTAAGTACCGAGAAGACAATATTGATTAATTAGTCAATAGTGGAAAAGCCACTAGGTACCTACATAGTATAAAATAAAGTCACTTCGCTGTCTGTCCGTCCCTATGTATGCTTAAATCTTCAAAACTACGCAACGGATTTTGATGCGGTTTTTTAATAGATAGAGAGATTCCAGAGGAAGATTTGTACGTGTGCAAAGCAGGGGCGGGTCGCTAGTTTATAATTATGTTAATCATTGTTTCGCGATGAACCTCTCAGAAACAAAACGTCCTGTTGCTAATCAGTCCAAAGAGAAAAGATTTAGTTATTCAAGTTAGATCTAAGAATACCTAAAGTTCTCACAAATACACCTTTTTGGATAAAAACAAGCAATATTCATTAATTTTTCAATTCATCATGAAAAAAAACTTCATTTAAAGTTGAATTCATCATGAAAAAAAAAACTTAAACTGTATACTTTTTCCCACACATCACCTTTAACATACTCACGAAAAAACAAACGGGCACCAATAAAAAAATCTTTAAGCCAGCCCCGTGGCCGACTGGCCGACAATAAAATTCGCTCTACTAAATCAAATGAGAAAATATATCATTCCGTTAATAGGTAGCAATAAAACACGGACTTGTCCCTACATCGTATTAATCATGTCAGTCCGCGCATCAGTGGTCAGGACTTGGGGGAATACGTATCTTTTTGAGACAAATTGGATAGGCTTAGGTTAGTTACAAAAGCTATCATGGCTACTTATCAACCTGATACTGAAATAACTTTGTATTTTTCCAGTATCTGTAACTAATAGACGCCTACGATACACGCGCCTTTGTTGGCGTACAAACGTTCATTTATTGGCAAAATCTAGTAATTTTTTATTTAGGTGCGTGCAAACATTACATAATAATATCCCTAGAGGTCTATGGAGATGAACAGGGATACCTCAATGCTATACCTAGTGTGTAGATATTCAATCACCATTATTCATGACAAGAACGATACAAAAATCGAGATAAAAAAAAATACAAATATCTAACAACAGTCCTAATACTAATATTAGTGCAATTTATTAAGACAAATTGTTGATAATACCCAATCAAAGACCAAAGAGTCGAATGCACTTTAGTTACGTTCTGGCCATTACCGAAAACGACTGAAACGTTACACAAATTAAGCTCGGTCCGCCAAGCGGCACGGAAATTAGACAATTAGCTCCAGAACGCTTTGACTGGAAAACCGGTTGATCAAATTGAAACTACGGATAACTAACTAGATAAGTCTTTGATTTAGAAGTCAAAATCACGGAAAATATCTTGATTTAGACGTTAAAACCACGGAAAAGTTCCTAGAATAAAGAAATTTCGCGCTGGCTTCAGAATTCTTTCACCAATATTTACTTGGAAAAGTCTGTAATAACAGACATTATAATGAAACTAATTGCTGTAATAATAATGGATAGGTATTCGCAGCTGGATTAAACAAAACTGTTCAATGTTTTTTTTTATTTCGAAAATTCCATTTAATAGACTGAATAAATATAAAATCAGTGATGAACAAAGTACCTAACAGCTCTTGTTGCTTTTTTTATAAACCAAATCTCATTTAATGATAGATAAACTCTTATTGACTGACTAGACCATCATCATTGGTCTATTAATGAACATTAATTTCAGCTGCCAAAAAAAATATACCTCGTAGGTTGCATTGTCAATGTCAGAAGCATTTATCATTCGGTTGTGGCACATCATGGTCCCTTTTTATTAAGTTCGCCCCTCTTTCGCCAATCATTATGACAGGACCGTTAGTATTCCCACTTACATGAGACATCATCACGCTAGCGTCAACCACACGGAGTTTATTAACAGAGTGCACTTTAAGCTTACTGCTCACAACAGATGTTTTGCTATCTTTACCCATTCTTGCTGTCCCCACTGGGTGATAAACAGAAATCACCATATTCTTTGCGATACATTTCCAATAATCACTACTGTCCAATTTGTAACCGTCACATTCCGGCCAACTAATTCTAGCCAAACGCGCCTTTATTGACTTAAAATATCTGGTATTAACAATTTTAGTCAACATCTGAATACCATCTACAACTGCTTTCATATCTCTGGTATCATTTAAATAGTTTGCGTATATCAATGGGTATTCGTTAGGGTCCGATGAATTCAATGAAATATGCCCAGTAGAATATGGATGCAGTAAATTGAATAGAAATAAGTACACAGAGTGGTTCTTATTTTGATTAATCAATGATTCTCGTACAGTAACCTTGTATCTCGGAATCGTTTTCAAGTATCTCTCAAGACGAGGGGAATTCTTCCCAAATACTTGGAGATGGTTCTGAAATTCTGGGTATTTAGCGGTTCTGCTCCTCGCATAAAATGCTGTTACATCAAGAAAGCTGTTTTGTGCTAGGGGACCGGTACGATTATATAAATATTGTATTGTCCCAAAATTTTGATCAGCTTGCGAGGGTTCTTCTGGTTCATCGCCTAATATAGTGACTGGAATTATTAAGTGATCTTGGAGGTATTTTCCAACAGCAGGCAAGTCTGCAATACATTGAATATCCTTTGATTCTAAATGTTCTTTAGATCCTATACCAGAAAGCATAAGTAGTTGTGGGGTGTTTATAGTACCAGCAGACAGAATAACTTCCTTAGATGCTAATATTTGAATCGTGTTGCCATCGTAATCAACTTCAACTCCATAAGCTTCCTTTTCATCCTCCTTTACGAGTACTTTTGTAACTAATGCATTTGTGATAACATGCAAATTGTCTCTGCTTCTTGCTGGATTCAAATAAACATGATCAGTGCTTCCACGACGTCCATTGTATGCTGTGGCTCTGAATATACCAGATCCCTTAACATTAGCGTAGTTTAGATCTTTTTCAGTCCTGATCCCAAGTTCATTCCAAGCCGTGAGCACTTTCAATGTCAAAGGTCTGAGAGTGCTATTAAAAGTATTAATTACCAGAGGTCCTGTACTACCATAGAAGCTTTTGATGCCTCTATCCCTGGCTAATTTCTGGTCTTGTAGACTTTCAGCTTTTTTGAAGCAATTTCTTACAACGCTTGGACTCCAGTCCTTGTTGCCAGCATCGTACCATCTTTGGTAATCAGAATTGCTTCCCCTGACATAAAGCATAGCATTTATATTGCTGCAGCCACCTAACATTTTTCCTCGCGGCCAGTATACAGTGTTGTTAACATTGGCTCCGTTGGTCACGCCATCGTTTTGTGTGTAATATTGCCAGTCGTATTTAGTGAAAAATATGCCTTTGTCTAATCCAGGGATCTGAAAATTAAACAAGATTTTTAAGATTCTGTCACAAAGTCATATGCAAATGATAAAGAATCAATCAGGAAATTATTCTTACGCTTGCTTCTATGGGTGGACTTGGTCCAGCTTCGATCAGGAGAATTTTCCATTTTTTCACTTCACTCAGCCTATTCGCTAGAACACAGCCTGCTGAGCCTCCTCCAACTATCACGAAGTCGTATGTTGCTCCATCTGAACAAACATTGTTAGGCATTTATGTTAATACTGTTGTAAAGTAAATAGAAAGAGCTAAATAAATATAAATACACGTACTTTTTGTTTTTGTAAAATAATTAAATAAACTTATTTTTTTAGGTGGTAAAGTGAGGATTACAATGCAAACAACTACAACAAAAGGTGATAATAATTAAGTGAATAAAACATTAAAAGGTTCGAATACAATTTGAAACAAAATAAAATGTTTTAATAATGTTGAGACTCTCTTAACCCTCCGTGTACGAGGCGACTAAAAGTTACGTCCCGTACCAGGTGGGGTATGACACACCCCAATATACAAAGTGATAAAATTTTTATTCAACATTTTTTTAGGTGGAATTTAATATTTAATATTGATTTTTTACGTATGCTAATTAGGTTTAAGAAATGCTCTGAGCTGAAAATATGTATTATAACATTTTTATCATAAAAAAACAAAAAGACACAATTTCCGTTGTTCTTGTAATTTAGGAATCAGTTTCCTATGTATATTTTTTAATTAGTGCCTTTAATTATGACAACCGTTTTTATTTAACAAAGTACAAGTATTTACTTATAATTTAAAAGTAAATTAAAAACTGGAAGGGTATAAATTTGTTTTGATCATCGGTTTTCAATTTACCACAATTCTGATGAAAGAAAATGAGTATGCTCAATGCATAAAATGGGAGCGTAACAATTTTATTTATTTATAAAATATGTTATTCCATTTTAGTAGCCCATAAATTGTATCACCAAGTATAAATTGTAGCCCACAAGTGTATGTTCACATACATCTTCGGATCTCAGTACTAAACTTCCAGATTCGCACTAAAAGTCATCTCATTTGACTAAAAGTGCTTGAAAATTTCAGATACCGTAAAAATCACGAAAAATAATATTTGTATTGAATTTTATTCAATTGACAAAGCTAAAAATATATAAATTACACCAAAACTGTTAGATTTTTTTTTTTTACTTTTTAACAACGTCCCGTACCAGGTGGGGTGTGTGACACCCACACGCACTTTAAAGGCATGTAACTCAGTTGGTAGTTACCGCTGGACTGATTTTGCAACGCTGATCGAAGCAGCAGTATCATAATTCCAGCTACTGAGAATTTCAAATTCAGCACTTGCAAAATTTTAAAATTGTGGCTATTTTTAAAGGACTGGGGTGTGTCACACCCCACCTCGTACAGCGAGGGTTAAAGTAAATTTCCCAGAATGGGATGTGGAGGAGCACCGCCCAAACCATAGTTCACTGCAGAATTTCTTTAGGAATGCGTTAATTACGTAGCTAATTTGTTTTCTTTGCTTAAAGTAAAAATAATTTCCATCTTATTTGTAAACTAATTGCCAATAAAAAGCAATAAAATTATCATCTTTTCAAAAGAATTATACAGAAAAATGAAGAAGTTAAATAAGTTACATCATACAATTTAGTAAGTATACGAGGAATTTACCCTCAACGTCATCATCAGGTGTAGTTTGATCGTTCAAAAGACATTGAGATGCTGCAAAGAATTGGATCGCCGCTGCAAAAGTGTCGGGAGCAGTGCCTGTAGTGGGGGACAGGCATGAAGCATTGTAACCACTAAAAATAAGACAAAAATGGGGTCAGAAAGAAAATTTTGAGTACGGACAGACGCCAGCACGTCAAGCAAGCTAGCACTTTAAGCTAAACATTGTGGGGTCTTAATCAGTTGTAATAGAGTTGAGTTTGAAATAAAAATGTATAGACTTATTTTGTGAACCTCCAAAACTGTAGAAGGTAAGTAAACATTAGAGGAAGATACCATGGGATATCATTACTATTTATAATTAAATTATTAGTAGGTACTTATTTATAACAAAATTAGTTATGAGGGGGTCAAAAGTGGCTCCAAATGGTTCGTGTAATATTATACAGGGTCTAGATTCTTAATGCAGTTTACACACCAAACCCGCTGACCCACCCACAATAGTTTTAGATTTTTACAAATTGTCAAGAGTCATAGAAAACTAAGTACAAGTCAACACACGAATCTATTGCATTAATTAATTTTAAATTCTATCCTCGTTGTTCGAAATAATTTGAGAAAATTTGTGATACAAACAACAGCACACCAGACTCTACATTTAATTTTGTCGCAAATTCACTACTATTACAACTTCAAGTCTTATTGTATTTTTTACAATCCAATAATACAGTGAAACACAAATTGCTATGTACTATTTGAACAGGGTAAGATTGTGAGAGAACTGGAGTCTGAACTAGGCGAGAAGCCTGTACTACAGAGCGCCAGTACTCTCCTCACTCCATAATGGCCGGAGCACATAGAATTTATTATTGTCATTTTAAAAACTAGACAAAGACTAGTATAGTTAAATGTTCCGACGTCTGATCGTACAATACAAAATCAAGCATTTAAGAATTAAACAAAACAAAGAAAACTTACCAACTCATACTAAACTGCAATTTTCACTAGCCTCCGATGACACTCTAAGACACACTAAAACCAATTGCTCGTTAATTCAATAAATTGGACTAACTTTATATTGCTAAAACAGCCCAATTAATTTCAGGTTAATTATTTAACTTATCGTTAATGTTGGTACTAAATAGTACTAATTAAAAGTAAAAATTCTTTCAAATGATAAGCATTTGATGCTTATTGCTACTTTTGAATATTTTATATGCCTATGTTATAATACTAGTGGTTCACCCCCATTTTGGCTGGCATATAACTTAAAGGTAAATCAATATTCCGTATTCAACCTATGATGTCTCAGCCCATTTGTTCACTCATCCTTAATTAGTATTCCTAGCTTAACCTATGACATTATATGGCTATTTATCCTAAATGCAATCGTTACTCATCCCAAGGTAAAAACAAGTACCTATGTATAGCAAAACAACGTTTACTAATTTTTTAGAAAGTTATTAAAAAGAGAGATAATTTAATATACTACGAGTAGCACGAAAACATTACCTACATGTTTAATAAAATATACAAACATTCTTATGGGCAAACCTTCATCAACACACAGTTGTTAAACGTGAAAGTCTGAGTATTTATTATCTGTTATCTATGCAAAAGAGTTTGCTCATTGTTCACCCTTAAACCGGTTTTAATTGTTTGAACAATGTTGCGTTTCGGCCCTTACTTACCAGTTTACTGACCTACGAAGTGCACCTCTCTCGTGTTTAAAATGCATAACAATCATGATGGTGACTTGTGTTATGTGGGTTCGCAACGAGGCCGTAAATTCTTGTTATGTAACGGTTTCCTTGCTGCCCCATCGGCCGTCAGTTCTGCGTACTATGTGCCCTACCCATTGCCACTTTAGCTTGCTAATCCGTCGGGCTATGTCAGCGACTTTAGTTCGTTTACGGATCTCCTCATTTCTGGAGTGGAGGCCGCGTACCGGAAAACACAGAGTGGGAGACACGTCCGTCTCACCCACAAGGTGGACCGACGACATCATAAAAGCAGGAAGGCGCTGGACGCAGGCCGCTGCGTCTTTCCGTTCTATACATGGCCAGAACGCACCCATAGGAAACTGCTCGTGTATATTTTGTAGTGCCTGTTTGTAAATCTGTGACTCCAAACTATAGTTACACGAATTTTGCGTACTGATCGTGTATAGTTTGGAAGAGCTTAGTAAAAAAAGTCATTTCCAAACTATACTCGTTTCGTTTCTACTACTACACCACTTACACTTGACTAGAGAGTGTTTAGTTGATATTTATTTAGTAAAATTCAGTAATATATGGAATTATATTTAAAATTACATTATTTGATATTAGGATTACATAAAATATTATTATTTTACTGAATCTATAATAAATCTAGATTTTTAACACTATTGTAAGTGGTTTTCGAAATTAAATTGATTAGGTAGATTTCAAATTAAATAACAATTATTAGTGTAGAAAGTTCAACATGCTATTAATACATAGTATGCGAGACTTTAAATGCTAGGTTTGTATTGTCGGCCGTTTGGTGTAGTGGTTCGAAACGGACTACTATTCCGGAGGTAGCGGGTTCGATTCCCGCACAGTACAAACATTTGTGTGCATGAACATATTTGTTTGTATTGGACTGGGTGTTTTCTATGTATAATAAGTATGTATTTACAAAAAAAAGTATTAAAGTATGTTTATATCCGTTGTCTAGTACCCATAGTACAAGCTTTGCTTAGTTTGGGACTAGAAGCGCAGTGTAAAATGTCTAAGGATATTTATTTATTTATTATTTACTAGCTTTCTGCCCGCGGCTTCACCCGCATGGAGTTTTTTTATTTTTTTTATTTAGCATGCAACCAGTGGCGGCGTAGCATGGGTTGGTTGGCACCCGGGGCGATCACCCCCCCCGTCATAAGTCCTAAGGCACCCCCTGGTACCCCCTAGGATTTTGGGGTTACCTACCGATTCGAAGATTGAAAGATAATCGCACCCCCCCCTTCCCCCCGTATCATGACATAGACCGCAGTCTTGCCATGCAGATGCGCCAGTGAGTACTAATCTGCGCGACTTGTGTTTGTGTCACCCCCTGATGCTTGGAACCCGGGGCGGACCGCCCCCACCGCCCCCCCCTTACGCCGCTACTGCATGCAACTACTCGCGTATAAATTGTAATCACGCACTTATTACAATACATACATGATTAGTCCGTATGCGTACTGGCGATGTATATTTTGGAGCAAGATAATTGACCTAAGTCACTACAAAGTATACGCGAGCAGTACGCAGCATATGCGTACTGGTCGTGTATAGTTTGGAGGAGCTTAGTAAAAAAAGTCATTTCCAAATTATACTCGATTACTTTCACACCCTTGCGTTCTGGCTATGTATAGAACGGAAAGACGCCAGGCCGCTACCAACCGGGCAGCATGGAAAACATTGGGGGAGGCCTATGTTCAGCAGTGGACGTCCTATGGCTGAGATGATGATGAACGGTTTCCAATTTTATAAAATAAAGCACCAACTTGCTATTATGGCAGTGTTGAACGAAGTTGTATAAAGAAACTTCTCACAACTGTGATCCTAGTGAAATTAAAAATGTTGTGAAAGAATCTTTGCACAATTTGGATAGATTGAATCAGTATAGACATTGTATCAAGAAACTTTGTTGTCACTACATGATCAGGGGCTCAGTCTGGTAACAAAGCTGCCAGACTTCAAAAATATTAAAAGTAAAAAAAACGACGTTAAAACTGGTGCCGAAGTAACTAAAGGTCAACTTAGCTTACTAAAAAATATATTTTTATTCCGACCGTACACAAAAATCTTATAGTTTTTAAGTGGGTTTAAAATAATTTGAGCTAGGAATGTTTTTGGGGTGAATAAGGAACTTTTATAATGAAATAATTGTAGTGGGTTGAGAAAGTTTAGTTAACAAAATTAGGTTAAGTAAGGAAAATAAATAATGAGTGGGTTGAGATGAGACGTCATAGGTTGAATACAGTGCCCCGAGTGCGTATGATAAAGGTATGTAACATAATATAATTTATAGGATTTAATTATCTATTTATTTTAACTTTCAAACAATAAAATTTTATAAATAGTAACTAAAATACTGGAGATAAAGTAGCAAAAATGATTTTGGAAATTATCTTACATTGGTTACTAATTTTATTTTCACCGTAACACAGATTTCTCTTTTGAAACCTATTTCAGGCACCAGTCGAGGTACTGCGAGTTTGAGAGCACTTTAGGTAAGAAATCCTGGGCGGTAATATTTTTTTTTTCACTACTTTCACACCTCCACAGTGCCGAATCGTGGCGTCTGAAAACTATGTGACTGTAAAAATAATAATAACTAACTTTTTATAGCTGAAATGAATGCATAATTTATGAATATGAGTGTGAGTAGTGTAACGTGTAACTGCAAGAAAGGATTTTTTTCCTGGCGGCTTGGTGACTGGAATTGAACCGCCACCGGTGCAGACGGAGAAGATGGTGAGTTGTCTGCACGTGATAAGAGGTTGTCCGGCTTGCAGAAATTTATAAGAGTTACCGTTCCTTGTATTGAAGTTAAAAATGTAAATAAAACAGCTCCCTCTCAATTGACACAATTTATTTTGTTTCGTAAGCTCGTATACAGTTAACAATTACGATATTATAACTAATGTAATAGATAGTGCCAATCTCAAGGGATTCAGGGTCGTTAATTAGGTTCGGTTTGGTGAATATTATTGCCACTACAAATTTCTTAAAACTCAGCCTAAATATTAAAAGACTCTATTAGTTAAGATAACTGCGCGATGTCAGGTAGGAAACAGTGGCGGCGTAGCATGGGTTGGCTAAGGCACCCCCTGGTACCCCCAGGGGGGTTACCTACCGATTCGAAGATTGAAAGACAATCGCACCCCCTCCCCCCGTATTATGATATACACCGTAGACTTGCCATGCAGATGTGCGCCCAGTGAGTACTAATCTGCGCGACTTGTGTCACCCCCTGATGCTTGACTCCTACTTGAAGGATGGAAAAGTGGGTACCTTGGAAGCCATGCGGTTATAAGCCGTTACCCTGAACATTCCTCTCTTCTTCCGGGGTCCAACGGGTCTCGCACACTTTTAGGCTACAAGCAGCGTCCTCCACGGCCTCAAGCGCGCAGTGCCAGATGAAGCTCTTGCATCTCCTCGACAGGAAAGCGTTCAAACTCGTGCAGAGACAGAGGTTTGATGACAAGGAGGAAATGCGAAGAGATCAGCAGTTTAGAAAGGAGAAATAATTTATACGAAATGAGAAGAAATTAATGTCATTGAATTTCATAAAATATGTAAAATATAATATGTATTATGTAATAATTAATTTGTAAAATTCCACATCTGAAACGAAAAATACTAGTGTCAGCATCACATGTGGAACGTGGCATTAGGTTATGAGAAAATCAGCAATGGGAAACAAATACTTACGAAGACTGCTCGCTAATTTGAACTTCACTTGCAGTCTTCAGCATCACAACCCTCATCCAAAACAACGTTTAGGAAATTTCTGAAAGAAACGATCACATGAAATACCACGTAGGTACTGGAATACGAAAAATATCAATCACAAAAAATAAATAAGTTCTCCGACGGGAACTTACCTCATGTGTGTTAATTTTTAAAATATATTAAGACATTATCGTGGATGCATTACACGATTTGAAATACAGGGGATTACATCCCCGAAAATAATAAAATTGCGGTTGCGCACGATCGACCAAAATTCCAAAGTGATTTGACAGCTCAACTGACAGTCGCGAGTCATTGACATCGCGAGACGTTTCGTTTCGCCGCTTAAAAAAGTAAATACTAATAAAAACCATGATGAAAACAATTTCCAGAACACTGAAAATATTCTATTTAAAAATAGAATAATCAAAATAAAAACATTAGGAAATGTTTCATTAAAATAGTATATTTGAATTGACTGAGCAAAAAGCGCCATCTATTGCAAACTACTTCTAAATCACGCCAATAGATGTCGTTAGTGGTATCCTAAATCCAAATATCGAGTAAGAAAATCAATTTGTGAAAAACAGCTCAGCTGCAACGTTACAGTAGGCACACACTCACTGTTATTAAATTATCTACATTATCTATTATTCAATAATCTTAAACAACTTAAAACAAAATCGTTCGTTCGTTCGTTCGTTTCAGCCAAATGACGTCCACTGCTGGACAAACGCCTCCTCCAAGGTTTTCCACAATGCACGGTCCTGCGCTGCCCGCATCTAGGCTCTTCCCGCGACCTTTACCAGATCGTCAGTCCATCTAGTAGGAGGCCTGCCCACGCTACGTCTTTCAGCCCGTGGTCGCCACTCGAGAACTTTCTGCCCCAACGGCCATCGTCTCTACGAGCTATGTGCCCCGCCCACTACCACTTGATTTTAGCAATTCTGCGAGCTATGTCGGTCACTTTGGTTCTCCTGCGGATCTTCTCATTTCTGATTCGATCACGCAGGGAAACTCCAAGCATGGCTCGCTCCATCGCCCTTTGGGTGACCTTGAGCCTTCTTATGAGGCCCATCCATAGTTTACATACGTTTCAGATCCATATACTATCACTGGCAACACACACTGCTCGAAGACTTTTGTCTTGAGACACTGCGGTATTAATACAAATTAATTAACACAGCCGGAACGTAAACACAATGTTACGAGTTAGGGATCGAATGGTCTACTTAGTGGTCGAAATAAAGTATGGGATCGATCAGTTGATCGATCAACTAGTACGAAGAAATATGTAAATAAAATGTGTGATTTGAGAAAGAAGTTGGTTGGCTGGCATACATTTAGTATGGAAGCTGGAAACATTGAATTTTCGGATAGATTTAGTTTACGAGTATGTGGTAACATAGGCCAGTAGAATTAGATTTTAAATCGGAAATAATTCCTATAAAAGATTTTATTGCTTTAATGGCTTCATTGGTTGCCCATTAAGACTCTCCTAAGTTTTCGACTTCGACGGAGTTGTGCTTAAATGGTGGGGGCCCCCGAAAGAGGCGCTTTTTCGGTTTTCCGGTTATACCGCGTAAAGGACTTACTCTTTCGAAAAGTGGTCTTCCTGACGGTTGAAGGGCATGTAATCCTGCATTAAATAAGACCAAATTCATATGTTTTGGACAAACCGTTCTCGTGCAAATGTTCGGCAAAGTACAAAATATGTGTATAATTAATGACCCTCTCCACGTCCAATGGCTCGTTATCCGTAGGCTCCCAAGCTTTGTAAAGGGTCGCCTTAACCAGCGTATCCCTATCATATCAGTATAACCCTGTCAAGGCTCACGAGTTGAATTCGCTTATCCTTGTTCGTCCCAGCCGTTCCTTAACTGCGGTTGCTGCACCTCTTCCTGGCACTCTCCTGAACGACTCTGTATTACTTAATGTGGCTGCCCCTCTTATTGTACCCTCATGTACGATTGCATTGCTTAGCCATATGCCTGGTTCAAGGTTCGACGCCACAAAAACAACTACGTACGCGTGAAAATAGTTTATATACTATTTTCCGTGCTTGCAACATTTTTCTTTACTGCTTCGCCTCTATTAGTCGTAGAGTAATTGTATATACCCTATAGCCTTCCTCAATTTATGAGCTATTCAACACAAAAATAATTATTTCAATCAAACTAGTAATTCTTGAGATTAGCGTTTTTAAAACTTTTCAGCGTTTTAATATGAACTTGTTGTTGTTGATTTTTGGAGTCGAAACTTAGACCAGGCATACGGCTAGGCAACGTAGTCGTGCAGGAGGATACAAGGAAGAGGGGCAGCCACAGTAGGTAACACAGAGTCGTTCAGGTGAGTGCCAGGAAGAGGTGCATCAACCGCAGTTAAGGAACGGCTGGGACGAACAAGGATAGGCGCTTCCAGCTCGTAAGCCTTGATAGGGTTACACTGGTTGAGGCGCTCCTTTTCAAGACTTGGAAGTCTGCGGGTAACGAGAAATTGGACGTGGAGAGGGTCTTTAATTATACACATATTTTCTACTTTGCCGAACATTTGCACGAAAACGGTTTGTTCAAAACATATGAATTTGGTCTTATTTAATGCAGGATTAAATGCCTTTCAACCGTCAGGAAGACCACTTTTCGATAGGGTAAGTCCGTTACGCGGTATAACCGGAAAACCGAAAAAGCGCCCCTTTCGGGGGCCCCCACCACTTAAGCACAACTCCGTCGAAGTCGAAAACCTAGGAGAGTCTTTATGGGCAACTAATGAAGCCATTAAAGCACAAAAATTTTTAGTAGGAATAATTTCCGATTTAATTCATTTTTATGTTTAATTCTACTGGCCTAAACATTAATGATACCGTTTGATAGAGCACGTGAAGCAATTTCAGAATCAGTAACCAGTTTTTCGTTTTTCGATATCTTGTATAGTTTAGAAATAATCAAGTAATATTACAGAAAAATGACTGTCATATTTGGAAAACGAGTATGTTGAAATTATTTCACCGTATCCAACAAATTAACACGGTTTACACGGTACTAAGATTTTATTATTTTGTAGTTTTATGAGCAGCTGTAAAAGTTTTTATGAGTATATTCACATCAAGTATGGTTTAGGAAATTATATTTATTGTTCTATAGCATCTTTCTACAACTTGAGAATCACTGACGTAACACTGAAACAATGATCCTGAACTGAGCAAACTCGTTGATGGAACTGTAGCTCCACTGATAATAATAGGTAATAGGTAATAATAATCATCATCGTCATTTAGTCTTCTTCTTTAAACATCTCTATCATACTGACTATTACGAGTATATACTCAAAATCTAGGTACATTATAAGAAATAACATTAGTTCACTGTATTTTTATTTATATGCTTGACCATCAACTAGGAAATGAAATACAAATTTCCTTCATGCCATATATTTTATTACAGCATAATCGTATACATACACATTCAAGTTTTAAGACAGAATCAAAAAAGTACAAATTTTAATATCAATTATTGCATGTATCATTTGTTTGAAAACCATAATCTTCTTTGATTAAATTGGCTGCTCTTTCAGCAACCATAATGACTGCACCATTGATATTCCCACTGATTTGTGACATCATTGCACTGGCATCCACCACTCGCAGTTTATCGACACAATGTACTTTCAATTGACTGCTTATTACAGACGTTGTAGTATCATTACCCATTCTTGCAGTTCCAATCGGATGGTATATTGTAGTAACCGCATTTATAGCTATACACTGCCAATATTCAAAGCTGTCCAGTTCATAAGGATCACACTCAGGCCAACTCATTCGTCCCAAAAATCCATTGATGGATTTAAAATATTCTGTATCAACAATCTTTGTTAACATCTGTATCCCCGCAACTGTGGCATTTATATCTTCGGTGTTATTTAGATAGTTAGTGTAAATCAACGGGTGATCTTGAGGATCAGACGAGTTTAAAATTATTTCCCCTGTAGATTGAGGATGAAGGAGGTTGAACGAGAACAAGTACAAGGTATTGTTCTTATTGAAATTCAATACTGATTCTGTCATGACATCTTTATAATAAGCATAACGAGTTAAATAAGCTTCTAATGTTGATGAATTCTCGTTGAATAGTTTTAGATGATTCTGAAATTCTGGGTATTCAGTTCCATTCCTGGCGTAAAATGCCATGACGTCAGCAAAAGTATTTTGGGCCAGAGTACCAGTTTTGTTATAAATGTATAATAATGTATCCAAACTCTTTTCTCTTAGAGTAGGGTCAGGGGAACCACTGCCATATATAGTAACTGGAACAATGAAATGGTCTTGCAAGTATTTTCCAACTGCAGGCAAATCAACTAGACAGCTAATATTTTTCGATTCTAAGTGCTCTTTTGGTCCAATTCCAGATAACATAAGTAACTGTGGTGTGTTTACGGTACCAGCAGACACTATGACTTCAGTTGTTGCATAAAAGCTGAACTGTGTACCATTGACATCCACCTCAACACCTTCAGCTTCCAATGTGGTTTCATTAATAAGGACTTTGGTAACCATCGCATTTGTAAGAACATACAAATTGTCCCTAGTTCTTGCTGGCCTTAAATACACATATTCAGTGCTTGAGCGTCGTCCATTAGCTGCAGTAGCTCTAAATATTCCAGATCCAAAATTGTTATTAAAATTTAAGTCTTCAACGGTTTCAATACCTATTTCATCCCATGACTGAAGTACTTTTAGCGTCAGATCTCTGTAAGTACTGTTGAAAGTATTGATGATCAATGGACCCTGAGTACCGTAGAAACTTTCTAGATCAGGGTTTTCTAATAAAGATTGGTCTTGAACATTTTCGGCTTTTTTGAAGCATTCTTTTACAACGTCTGGACTCCAATCTGTATTGCCAGCATCGTACCATCTCTGGTAATCTAAATTATTTCCTCTAAAGTACACCATGCCGTTTATATTACTGCATCCACCCAACATTTTTGCACGGGGCCAATAAACGGTATGATTGACAGTTGCTTTATTCGTTACTCCATTATCCTGTGTGAAATATTGCCAGTCATATGAAGTGTGCAAGATTCCTCCGGTCATTGCAGGTATCTGAAAATTAATAGTACATAATCTAAATAAATAATAATCTTGCTTAGGAACGAATGAAATTAATGAATATCTATCGGTTAAGCTACAAAAAGTTATACAATATCATAATTGTAAAATATATGTTATCGTGTAATGTTATAACGTCATCGCTATCATCATCATCTAATTTAGCTACCACTGAAGAAACACGATCCTCTCCAATTTAACAGAGGCAAATGGAAGCCTTGGCCTTCACCACGCTGGCCTAAGAAGCCCAATGTTCGCATATTAATATCTTCTAGTCCTCTTTTACATCTTTGGAAAGTATTATACTGTGTATCTTTATTGGGAAATTAATAAATAGTAGTGTTGCAGCTCAATTATTAAAAAATAATTAACAATCTTACAGCGCTCTCCACAGGTGGGCTTGGTCCAGCTTCGATCAGAAGTACCTTCCATTGCTCCACTTCACTTAACCGGTTGGCTAACACACACCCTGCAGAACCTCCTCCAACTATGATAAAGTCGAATGAAGACCCATCTGCAACCAATATGAATAATTGAAATGTAGATAAAATATTTATTTGTAATGTAAATTAAAATTGTATTGTAAGCTGCAATAATTAACAGGCCGTACATTTTTAAATCGTTACCAATTTTAAGGTAACGCTTGCTTAATAGTTTTTCTTAAAATTACCTACCATCGACACTTTTGACTGCAAAAATCAGTCAATAGTGGGTTTAACTAACGCCCTTGGTCAAAATAACTTTTGACTGGAAAACTCAGCCAAAAGTAATATTGACCAAAGGCATCAGTTACAACCACTTTTGACTGATTTTTGCAGTCAAAAGGGGTTTTGAACGATTATGGGTTTTTTTTTAAATAATAAAATTGTTTATTTACACACCTTATAGGGCTTCATTACATCTAGTTACAATTAGAATTAAACATACATTATGAAGGAACAGAGAATGGTGTGACTGGAGCCTAATGTAGGGCAGCCCTGTATTTCAGGACTCCAGGTCCCACCCGTGAGGTTGAATGTATACAATGAGAAGACATGAACAGCGAAAAGACATGAATACAATACAATGCAAAGTTCTGACTGTAACGATCACAAGACACTATCTTTTTTGGTATTTTATATTTTTAATCGATTTACTAACAAAAGTATTTAGTAAAACTTCCCAGCTAATATTGTAACTAAAATTAATCTGGATTCTATAATGAATCTTTTGCTTACCTTCCACAACATCATCAGGAAGTGGCGTCTCTGCTAGTAGACACTGAGCTGCTGCGAAGAATTGAATTGCAGAAGCAAACGTCTGCGGCACCGTGCCGGTAGTTGGTGCGAGGCACGTGGCGTTATATCCACTGGAAATTAAACAATATACTAAATTAAAGAACAGCAAATGAATAGGTCCACCATTGCTGTGAGTATAATTAAGTAAATAGGCCATACAAGGTCTATAAGTGGACATTGGTCCACGGTGGCCAAGGACTTATAGACCTTGTCCATAAAAATGTTTCGACAACGCAGAACAGTCTGTCCTGGCGTAGCAAAACTAGGAGGCTAACCCCAGTTAGGTTTACGTTTTTATGGATTTGACATTTTGCGCCTAAATGCATTTGAAAGTGTTCTTTCAGATTGTACAGATAACAACTCAGTAAACTAAGCACTATGCTATTATAACAATTCCATAAGAGCTATTTTACTACAAAATGTATAATCTGATGTGATGTTAATTGAACATAGAAAAACCTGACCGTCTACGCATCGCTGTATGCAGGTTTCATGCTCCTTTGAGTTTTTTGTACTTCAGTAGCACTGACCTCTAATATACACTGGACAGGCTTTCTCATACAAATGACAGCTAATTTTGAGTGTCAATTTGAAGCGCCAATACGATTGTAGTAGTATTAACCATAGGAGTACATTACTAATTTTAGTTCCATGAACATATCTGCCCACAGTATGGCTTACAGCGCCAAAATGGCGAAACTCAAATAGGCACGAAAATATGACAGCAGCCAGTCCAGTGTGTGTAGGTACAGGTCAGTGTTAAGTAGGTATGTAAGCTGCAAGCAAGCGTAAAATTAAAACGCGTTACGCTTCACTGGACAGTAGGCTTTACTTTTGTTAGATCGTGCATTTTTTGTGATCGTGATGTATTCCGCAATAAGGGAAACCTTAAGATCTATAAATTAAAGACAAATATCCAATTAGGTAAAGATTTTTTAAAAGAAAATCGACCCTATATGGGAACTGGAAATCCACCAAATGTCAATAGTTAGGGAACACAAGAAGAAGAGCTAACTATGTATTTAGTTTTTATTTGGACATAAAATAAAAAGACTGAAAATGCGCCTGAAAATTTATAAAAAATGAGAATGTGTCAAAACAAAATATCTTAACCTGAATAAAAATCAATATTATAAAACTTACCAAGTGCTCATATCGGAAAAATTGATTTCAACTTAACACTGCTTATATTCTGTACATGTTATGTTCATTGTTTCACACAGTTTAAAAAAGAAATAGAACATTTGAACGAAACAACTGGTTTAAATACTGTCATGATGACATAAATTAATTCACTTAGGAAATGGGTCATTCTACAAGAGCCTATGAAAAAAATACTTTTTTTAATTTGAGTAAGTATAATAGGCTAGTTTCCTAAAAAATATTTTTAAGTCCGTCAATTTTAATATAAAAAAATATTGGACACGTAAATTTTTAATTGTCAATCAAACAAATAATTAGTTACAAAGTTATAGTGCGTTGAAGTTCCGCGCGACGTCACAAAGCGCTGCACTTTTACGCACTCACTGACGTCACGGGCCTTTTCTTTAGAACTTTGGCACGCTTTATCTCTTTACATTTTCATTAGTTTTAAAAAGTGAAAAATAGGTGTCGAGTATTTTTTGATAAGCTAACTGACGGACTATTTAAAACTCTTGCTTTTTTACCCAGGAAACATCCCTATTGGTATCAAAATTATTAATTATAATAATAACAAAATAAATATCCTTGGACATTTTACACTACGGTTCTAGTCCCAAACTAAGCGTAGGTTGTACTATGGGCACTGGACAACGGATATAAACATACTTAAATACTTTTTTTTGTAAATACATACATAATAATTACATACATATAATATTAAGTACACATAGTAACACCCAGACCCGTCACAGAAATTAAAATTCATCATTTCCATTTCTGCCCGGCCGGGAATCGAACCCGGGACCTCTCGGCAAAGTTCTGAACTGAACCACTACACCAAACGGCCGACGCGCCGACTTTAACTTAAATAAACTTAATAACTTAACTAAGTGAACTTTTACCTACAGAATTTTGAAACTAAACAAAGGCATCTTATTTTATGAGTTATAGAAATAGAAATAGAAATATTTATTTGTCTTTGAATAGAGTGTACAGAAGGTCAAAAATAACAAAATATGATCACCCATCCAGCCATCAACAATAGCATGCAAATATATCGAAGAAATATTGATATTACATATAATTATTACGGTATTACTTTTTGCTGATTATTCCCTATAGCTTAAAAATTCTTGGAGAGAGTAGAATAATCGCGCGACAAGCCACTTTTGCAATGTGGTCTTAAACTGATTAAAGGACAGTTCTTTAATATCTTGAGGAAGTTTATTATAGATTTGGACACATATGCAGAAACAGTTTTTTTGAATACGAGTACTTTTTGGGATGAACTCAAGGACTAGTCTATTGCAATTCCTAGTATTACGTGGGAAAACATCTTTGGCTTTTTTGTATAATATCACTTGAACAAAAATCGGCCTCTTTGTAGAATGACCCAATTGCTTTTTTCTTAACCTAACTAAACCACTAAATTCAGAGCACGGTGACGGTGTCACACATGCGTGCTGTAGGGGAGAGCGGGGCTAAACGTGCCGGGGGTATTTATTGCCGAAGCGAATATCTCAAAAACAGAGTTAGATAAACGATCGCATTTTGTAGTGTAATGCCTAAAAGTTGGGCACATGATGTGGCTGCCATTTTAATTGCACCAGGGACGCGGACCTTGTGGCAGTGCATGTGCCTTCAAAGCTACGTAAATTAATATTTTTGTCTCGATACTTTTTGGTCGTAAGGTAGCATTTTTCGTGCTTTTAATGTGAGTTTTATTCAAATGTTTGTTATGTATCCTAGTTTTGTAATTTTAATACTTTGAGCTGAGTAATTTTTATATGCGAGAAAAAATATCACACAAACGGGGTAAAATGTGCCGATCATGTTGGGTTGCTTGTGTTACTGACCTCAGCTATGGCACAACTTGTCCCAAAGTTGGGCTGGTAGAGCCTCGCTACCCGTTGCGTAGAAAAAAACACTTTTTCTTAAAAACTATTTAAAATGTGCCAAATCTATAGAAATTCGTATCAGACTAAATTTGCATTAGGATGAACTAGTCTTTCAGACATAGTACTTATTTTATCCGAATTATTTAAGGATTTTTCAAACTCGGCACTTTCAGCCCCGTTCTCCCCTAATTAAACATAATTTTATGACATTGACATCACAAGCCTTATTGCGATGACACGTGATCTAAAGCAATTAATAATAATTATGTGTCACTAATTACTACCTAGCTTTTTTATCTACCTGCTTAATTATTTATAATGAATAAAATTTCGTAAATTCAATTGGAATAGTTTTGTTTCATAAATAAATTAAAATACATTACTAAACAAAAAAAAATTAAACGGCTGAACCGATTGGATTTCACTGAAAATTTTTATTTTATTTATTTATTGAAATAGATTTACCAACAATGTAGGTATTTGCTTCTTAATCTTAGCAAGCTATTAGTTACTCTAAAATAATAATAGTGGTAAAAGTAAGTACTTGACGTAATAAATATAGATTTTTGGTGTAGGTTTTTATCATCATCATCATCATTTCAGCCATAGGACGTCCACTGCTGAGCTGCTTTCCACGTTGATCGATTGGTAGCGGCCTGCGTCCAGCGCTTTCCTGCTACCTTTACGATGTGTAGGTTTTATTTTTGTAAAAATTATGTATTTCTGTAATCAAGTGTCATCATACCATCAATATCATCAATAATTTTATAAAATATCGTTTACTCAAGTGTTATTTCACGAGCCTATTTAATTAATTTTAATTTGGACGTCATGGTCGTGTCAGAGAATTATAAAAACTTTACAGAAGCGTGAAAATCCACATTAAAACACAATGGCATTTAAATTCTACAAATAATTTATTACTCCTTAATTAACACTAGAAGTGCCGAAGATTACGACCCCCCTAAAAGCGCCGCTGGGTCAATTTTGTCCCAGCATGTATTTTGTAACATTTTTTAGTTTCAGGCATGAATATTATGATTAAAACTATTTGTAGTATCCTAAAAAAAAGGTTTATCTATGTAGTTAAATCAATATGTACTTATTTCTTTAAAAATATAAATGTATTCAATTTTAATTATATATTATTAAAAGTCAGATATTTTTGGTTTCATTTAAAAATAGTCACATATTACGTGGTGTTATACTGTATTACAATAATGAAATTACTACTTTAACTAGTCATTATTATTTTTAAAGAAAAAATAAATATCTTACAAATAATAGTGCACATTTTGCACAAAGTTTTTTTGTATGGTTTTTTGTCTCTCTGGTGTACTATGTGTTTAGGAATTTCTATAGGTATGGTTATTTTTCTGTTATCTGTACACAAACAATGAAGTTTTTTACCAATAACAATGAAAGTATGTACGTTTAATCTTCAAAATTTTATAAGTCACACATTTTAAAAATGTATCAAAACATACAATGTATGAACTGGCTTCTGTCTAGAAGCCACCTTCCTACTAATATTATAAATGTAAAAGTTAATAAATATTGATGAATTGAAGGATAGATGGACTGATGAATGGATAGGAAGGATGAATGGGTGGATATATGCCTGGAACTTGAACTAAGTGAGTATTGATTCATGGTTAGATCGATGGATGTTTTTTCACTCTTTTATGCAAAAAATACTAAGCCGATCTTAATAAAACTTTGCAGTTTTATTGTCAATACTTCAGAATAACATAATATAGGCTATAATTTAGAATAATATTCAATTATTTGGTCAAAAAGCAACGATAAGTGTCAAGAAATTAAGTCTTTCTATGATAAACTTAATTTCTCACGGGTGAAGTCACAGGCAAAAACTAGACTACAATATATTTACATTTCTGCATTGTCACGAGTCACCTAAACTCTCCTCACCTCTCCACTTTCGTATCTCCTAGAAAAAAGGACTGTTCATCGAATTATTGTGGCAAATACCAGGGTGGGACAAAATTGACCCAGTGGCGCTTCTAGGTAAATCCGATTTTAAAAAAAAATCTATTAATGTTATATTATCAAAAACATTAAAAAATTATAAAATTCAATAAATCAGAAAAAGTCAAAAAGTTTCATGGACTTTCGTTGAAAAATAAAAAAGTTAGAGACGATCAAACTCGCGAGTGGGACAAAAATGGGACGGCGGCCTTTCTAGTGTTAAAACGTCTCAGTTACATATAGATCATTCGGTTGTTCCAACCTATAATCTTGTTTTATCATATTAGCTCCGCGTTCAGCAATCATTATAACTGGACCATTGATATTTCCACTGATATGAGACATCATTACACTGGCGTCAATCACTCGCAGTTTCTTGACAAAATGTACTTTCAATCTACTGTTTATTACAGATTTACTTTTATCACTACCCATTCTTGCAGTCCCTATTGGATGATATACAGTGAATACCATATTTATAGCTATACACTTCCAATATTCATCACTATCTAATTCCAAAGCATCACATGTAGGCCAACTCATTCGGCCTAAAAATCCATTGATGGATCTAAAATATTTGGTTTTAACAATCCTTGCTAACATCTTAATCCCATCTACTGTAGCTTTTATATCTCGAGTATCATTCAGATAGTTGGCGTAAATCAATGGATGGTCTATGGGATTTGAAGAGTTTAGCTTAATATACCCTGTAGATTGAGGATGAAGCAGATTGAACAGGAATAAGTATAAAGTGTTGTTTTTATTTTGTTTTACCACTGAATCTATTACGACTTCTTTATATCTCACAGTTTTATTCAAATAGTCCTGCAAATCCGATGAGTTCTTGTGGAATATTTGAAGATGGTTCTGAAAGTCTGGATATCCAGCCCTTTTTTTACGTGAGTAAAATGCTACGACGTCACTAAAACTATTTTGTGCTAAGGAACCCGTTTTGTTATAAATATATTGAACTGAATCAAAACTTCTTTCTGCCTGCGATGGTTCACTATCACCGTCACCGTATATGGTCACTGGGATCATTAAGTGATCTTGAAGGTATTTTCCGACAGCAGGCAAATTCACTAAACACCGAATATTCTTCGACTCCAAATGTTCTTTTGGTCCAATCCCAGACAACATTAGAAGTTGTGGTGTGTTTACAGTACCAGCAGACAAAATGACTTCTGATTTTGCGAAAACGTTCATCAGCTTTCCATCGCGTTCCACTTCAACGCCATTTGCTTCTAAAGTGTTACTGTCAATAAGAACTTTGGTAACAAGCGTATTTGTAATAACAAATAAATTTTTCCTACTTCTTGCTGGATTTAAGTACACATGATCAGTGCTTCCACGGCGTCCATTAAAAGCAGTTGCGCGGAAAATTCCAGATCCTAGTTCATTGTTATAATTTAAATCTTCAACGGTTTTAAAACCAATTTCGTCCCACGACTGGAGTACTTTTTGTGTTAAGCTTCTGTAAGTGCTGTTAAAGGTATTAATTACTAATGGACCCTGAGTACCGTAGAATCTTTTTAGGTTCGGATTTTTCAATAATGATTGGTCTTGGAGACTTTCTGCTTTTTTGAAGCACTCTTTAACTACTCGTGGGCTCCAGTCTATGTTTCCAGAATCGAACCATCTTTGGTAATCTAAACTGTTTCCTCTGAAATATAACATACCGTTGATGTTACTACATCCACCTAACATTTTTGCGCGGGGCCAATAAGTTTGCTTATTTATGTTTGCTTTATTTGTAACTCCGTTGAATTGGGTATAATATTGCCAGTCATATTTTGTGCCGTAGATTCCTTTAGCCAATCCTGGTATCTAGAAAAACAAAAATTAATTAAGCATTTAAATTTAACATCATGGTATCTGGATAAATAATTCTTTTTCTTCCTCGTTCCCTCACTGATGAGGATCGCGACCACAGATAATGTTCCTCCACACACTGCGGTCATAAGCTGTGTGGACCGCACGATGCAAACTCCCGCCCACCGTATAATGAATAATAAGCATTATTAATAGAATTGCATTTTTTTTTCAATCTTACAGAACTCTCGACTGGTGGGCTTGAACCAGCTTCGATCAGCAGTACTTTCCATTGTTCCACTTCACTCAAGCGGTTGGCTAACACACACCCTGCAGATCCTCCTCCGACTATAATGAAGTCGAACGTTGCACCATCTGAAATAAGATTTTTAAAAATATTGAGGCTATAATGTCATTAGCACACGTACAAAAATACCTGCAAGCTGTATCTCATCATCATCATCATTTCATCCACAGAACTTCCACTGCTGAACATAGGCATTCCCCAATATATATTAATAATAGCTTACTATTTTATTTATTTTACCAATGGTCCGTGACCCTCACTCGGCATGGGGCACACTGAAAACCAGCGCCGTGGCCTTCGTCACCGTGGGCCACGGCATATGCTGAGTGGGGTCCCGTAATCCCGTTGCAGTGGGCATCTTGTTGGTGAATGGGTGGCACTGCTCAGTTTACTATTGTTTTTATTTTTTTCTTCTTCCATTATTATGTGCCAGTGTCATGTCTATGTAATTGCCTGTATTTGTGTGATGTCCATTGTAATAAATGTATCTTTCTTTCTTTCAATAATTTTCAGATTGGACGGTTGGCAACGGCCTACATCCAGCAGCGTCTTCCTGTAACTTTTATGAGGTCATTTATCGGTGGGAGAAAGATGACCTGATAGATTTACACTGCCTTTTGAAAAATGCGTTTTCATGCGCATTGCGCACACTTGCTTTAAAGTATTTTAGCACATATTGGAGTAATTTACCTGTTACTTCATCATCTGGAATCGGCGCATCTGTTAAAAGACACTGAGCTGCCGCAAAGAACTGAACTGCAGCACCGAATGTGTCTGGTGCTGTTCCGGTGGTCGGTGAAATGCAGGAAGCGTTGAATCCACTAGAAATAAGTACGTAGTAACTAATATTATTATCATAATCACTAATATCATAATCACATTGAGACCTTTCAAGTTAAATGCAGACAATAATAATTTTACACTTTACACTATGTCCAAATAATTAATTCCTGGACAATCAAAATGATGAGACTCTGGCCAATAAACAGAATTGTTGAATTGAATTGTGTTACTATGTAATTAAATAAATGCAACTCACCAACTCATATCGACTGTATCCATAATAATACTAAAAGGCTAAAAAGCTACTTTTGTGTGCACCATATAAAAACAAGCAGTGGTTAATACAATATTAAATTGCCATTGTTTTGGCTCTTTTATTTTCTTGGTATGTACAGTCAATAGCACACTAGACTGTAAATTTTTGTTGCAAAATAACATCTATTACCACTACATAAAATGCTACAGTTTTTATCTTAATTCTGTCGTCTGTACACCAATGGCCTCCATACTTGTTTTCAGACACAGTTTAGATGCTTTTCTAGATCAAGGCCAGTGTTATCAGTATTATACTACACTAGCTGTGCTCGCGACTTCGTACGCGTGAAAACCCGTTTTCGCAACATTTTTCATTATTGCTTTGCTCCTATTGATCTAAGCGTGATGTTGTATAACTTATAACCTTCCTCAATAAATGGGCTATCTAACACTGAAAAAATTTTTCAAATCGGACTAGTAGTTCCGGAGATTAGCACGTTCAAGTAAACAAACAAACTCTTCAGCTTTATAATATTAGTATAGATTTCCGTATAAACACTTTGTGGGACAATAAAGGGTCGACCTTATACCTTACCTACTTGTATTTAATCTTGTAATAAACTCGACTGATAAAATTAAGGACTGTAAGATGATTCTGGTATATTAAAAATTCTAAGAACATGCTTTCATGGAAATTTCATTACGTACAAATTGACGAAGCACTGGAGAAAAATATGACAGTGAAGGAGTATTTTGTAATATAACTATAATAGCACCACCGACTGCAGGTTCAGATCTTGCTGGTGTCAAAAGTTATTGCAAGCTATAAATTTTCATGCTCACTAAAAGAATTACTATTAATGACAGGGTTACTACCATGTACCTTCTAAATTTCGAGTTTCCGATATTTCGGCACTGTTGCAAGCGCCATGATCACAGAGTAACTGAGGAAACTGGCGGGTGAGATGTTTTGGCCAGATATATCAGTCTACCCTCTTTCGCAGTCTTTTAACGATTGCAACTCGAAATTAAGGTACATGCAATGATATTATATAAAAACAAAAGCAGATATGTTATAAGCGCTCGCGCTGTGAATACTCAAATACGTCCCAATTGGGACGTCTTGTGTTTAGTCTTCGTGTGGCCTGCGTCGTGCGCAATCGCGTGCGTACCACACCGTAAGTTCCTGTTCTTACCAAAATAAATAAAAAATGCCATCGTGTGTGTTTCGAAAGTGTACCAATTATGACTCTAAAGTAAACAAAATACAAGGGATCTCTTACCACATGTGATTATGCAAAATTATTTAGTATTTATATTTTCAATTATTTATGCAAACAATCAAGACGCCATGCGCCATGTTCAAGTTAAGAAAGAGAAAGCGATCTTGTTTTGACGTTAGAGCGATAAGGATGCGTGCGCTGCGGACATAGATTAGTTAGTGCAGAATCGTTAAAACTATAGCTATCTCTTTCATTTGCGTGCTATTTCGTGTCTTTTGTTTCACTTATCAGTTACATTTGTCAATGTGTGCAATTTGGAATAGCTCGGCACGGATTCAAATCGTAATTTCTATGAACGTAACATATCTATAGTTCTTTAATATCATTGGGTACATGGCAATAATAATTATTTAATACTTTAATAGGTGGACCGACGATATGGTAAAGGTCACGGGAAGAGCCTGGATGCGGGCAGCGCAGGACCGTTCATTATGGAAAACCTTGGGGGAGGCCTTTGTCCAGCAGTAGACGTCATTTGGCTGAAACGAACGAACGAACGAATAGTTTAAGAATCCTCCTACTAGAAGGACCGATCGGTGAAGGTCGCGGGAAGTACCTGGATGCGGGTAGCGTAGTACTGGATGTTGTGAAAATCCTTAGGGAAGGCCTTTGTGGCTGGATGGAATTGGCAAAAAATCTCGTAGGATCACGATAACTTTCTTCTGCCACTTCTTCTCAACACCAGCCGTTTTGTCCCCAAGTAGTGGTAGGACAAGTTATATTGATACGAGACGTGAAGTGCCTTGAAAAGAGCTATCTATACAGGGTTATTGTAAAACACAAATAATCTCATAGGACTGTTACCTGACATCGTACGCAACATTTTTTTATCAACATTTGTGTCAGCAAAACTTTAGTTTTGATTGTTTTGTTATTCACAAACAAACAATTTATTGGGTTTATATATTTATAAAGTTTTAGATTGGATTATAAACCTTAGATTATAAAATGGAAGAGTGGTGCCGCGGTAAAAATCTTGTACAGAATAAAGTTCATAGATACCGAGATTTATACATTTTAAATACACATAGATACCTACTTTTATCCAGATTATATTAAGATTAACATTTCATTTTGTATTTAATATTCTTTTGTAAGCGATACTGGCCCCTAAAACGTACCACATAAGGCAAAATAATTTTTAATTCAGTTTGTTTTACGGAGGCATAAAATTTTAAAACGCACTTAAAAACCAAGTTGGGTTGGCAAATGAACAGCTAAAGCAAAGAAGAGTTAAATGAACCGAGTAATTTCAGAGCACTGTATGGTACGCCCTTAAAACCCTTTTTTGGGTACCGCCATCCGATCAACAATACCAACTAGATTCGGGACAGCTCAAAAATTACGTCTCGGGAAATAAATAAATATTTAAATAAATAAATAAATCTTTATTGACAACATAAATAAAGAATGGATGCACGTCACCTTTTATCAACCTCAACTAGTAAAACGTAGAACGAGAAATAAATAAATTTTGTTCATCAATGTAATTTACAATGTAAACATAATGCTGTAATGTAAACTATTTACTTAGTATATGGAACACATAATGTACACAGTAAAAAGTGAATGGAATCATTTTTCCGTTCACTTGAGTGAAATGAATTTGTTGAAAGTACATTCATCTTTTATGAGTCTCAAATTAAACTATTTACTAGGTACTACATAAAAAAGGCAACGATAAACATAAAAATATTGTTTTTTTTATTATTATTATGCTAATAATGAACAATGTTAGCAAAAGCACATTATTTTAAAGTAGCACTGTGTGAAATTTCAATTTTCTGCCTTACAAATTATACGGAACCCACCTGCCATGAACACTACTCACACTTTACAAACGCAGTCCCCTAAATGCGGTTAGGTTAGGCTGTTTTTATTGGGGTGCTAATGTGATAGAGTTAAGGTTTATTTTGCAGAACAAACTGCAATGAACAGTAATGTGTTTTTTCTGTAACTCACTTGATTAACACTTCGTTATGCTTAAAAATGTCGATGACAGTTTCATAATCCTTTCTCGGTTTTCATGCTCATTCCTCCCCTCTTCTCTATGTTAGTTTTTAATACGGTATAGATCGTTTCATCCAAGAAGACGCGCCCCACCATTCTTCCGCTAATGTTAGAGTGTTATCAGTACACGCTAAAATTATCCATGAGTACGCACACTACAATAATGACGCTCGGATTGCTCGGATCAAACTCCTCGCACCCCGCGCTTCTCTCGACCAAAAATTGGGGGGGTTATTTACTAAATAAGTACCTAAGTAGGTACATACAGATCGATCCAACCTCTTCCTTTTACGAAGTCTTTTAAAAATTAATGAAATTTCTGTGCAACATTGAAAACCTTTGCAACATTATGCTACACTTTTAATGCCGGAAGTTGGTAGCACATTAACTTTACGCCAATGGATACTTCATTAATACCCGCGGAAGTGAAACAGTACGCCATCCGGTGCTGTAATGCAATTTTTAGCGAATTTCCGGGGCGACACAAATTCTCGGGCCTGTACCTCAAGCATGAACAACTTTCGTCTTCGAATCGTTTGCGTATTCGACAAAATTCGATACTCAATCTTCGAATTAAACGATAACGTGACAGTTTTGATTCTCAAAATAAGTTTCGTGCATCCATTTCTCATACACAAGGGCGCTGTTGTAGTTTTCGTACTAAATCTTTTGATGGCGATTCGAATACGCAAACGATTCGAACTCGAAAGTTTTTCGTGCTAGCCGTACGGTACATTGCTTATTCATAAAGTAAAAGTTCACGGTTCAGATGAAATATTGAATGCTTTAATAACCTATTTCCGATTTTATTAGCTTTACACCAAACCAAGTAGGTTTTATTTTTTCACCTTCTTCCTATATTTTTGTGGAAATTTTTACCGAAAACCTTGTGGGAGGCCTTTGTTCAGCAGTGGACGTTTTTCAGCTAAAACGGACCAACGAAAAGAGTAAATCATGATAAAATGTACTATACGAAAAGTAAAAAATTCGAAAATTCAAAATTCAAATATTTATTTGTAACTAGTAAAAATAATTATGTATATTTAATACTCGAAAATTACTAATAATAAAATTATAGATCTATCAAAGGGCTCTTGCTTGAGGACGTTTTGTACGTCATATATAAGACCAAAAATTTAATTGTTGGCATGTAAGTAGATAAACGTATTTTTTAATCCAAAGCAGTTGTCACACTAAAGTCGACTTACGTCCAGCTCAAAACATGTTATGTGAAAGGGCCCACCAAAGTATCCGAACCTTTCAAGCAAGAAAATTAATAAAATCTGACATAATAATTTATAGATGTGAACTCACTTATTACGGTTGAAGTAGCCAGGCGTTACTAACGTTGATAAATCACTAATATCGATATCGTAGTTTGATCATATCACTTAATGCGTATATTCATGAATCAAAATCATACTAAGGAAGCTATATACCACGGGTTATTACTCAATTTATTCTATCCCAGGGAACAGTTGGATCTATCGAATTTATCACGCAAATGACAGATCTATTGTTGTTTATTATACAAGAAAAAAGTGACAATAAATCACTGCGTATCTGCATTCGTGCCCAAATCTTTAACGATGGTACACACGGGCTTAGAGAATGGTGAATATTTTTTATTTTTACTTTTTCCTTGTTTCAGCAGAGTAATAAATAAGTATGGGATTTAAAATTTCAAAAACAATTTGAAGATAAAATAACATTTAAGTAATTCCAAAAAATTTGACATCGCAGATGGATATTCGAAACTTACTCGCCAGTTGTAAAAACTTTACATTCTTTTTATTTAGTTTTATTTTAACAAGTGTTAAGATAATAAAATACACTTCATTATTATAATATCAAAACTGAAACACAAGATATAATAAAGCGTACATAATGTTCTTTTAGGTATTACGCCTTTATCAAATACGCCTTAATTAACAATCGGAGGTTTAAACAGTTGTTTCGTTATCGATTAAATTAATCTAGATTTACCACAAAATAATAAATCTAGTTTAACATTTTAAAACAGGCTAGTCTTACAAACAACAATAATATTATGAAATACCTTACTTTCTTAAAGGCAAATAGCTATAACAAATAGATTGGTAAACGTGACTTTAACCTATCTAGCTAAACAAAGTAACATTCATCATCATCGTCATTATCATTTCAGTCACAGGACGTCCACTGCTGAACATAGGCCTCCCCCGATAACTTCCATATCGCCCGGTTGGTAGCGGCCTGCATCCAGCGCCTTCCTGCCACCTTTATGAGGTCCCACGCTACGTTTGCGTACGTGGCCTCCACTCCAGAATCTTGCTGCCCCATCGGCCGGCCGTCAGTTCTGCGTACTATGTGCCCTGCCCCTTGCCACTTCAGCTTGCTAATCCGTCGGGCGTTTACGTATCCCCTCATTTCTGATTCGATCACGTAAAATGAACGAACATTAGTGACAGTTTTAATATTGAAATCTCTTCACGGAGTGAAATAAGTACGTATGCAAAAAAGAAACAGCGAAGCGATTTCGACAAATGTCACGTTGGTAATTTGCCTATAGTCCAGTCAATGAATGCCTTAACGACGGTGTAGAGAGAAATCCATGGAACACAATTTCTGACCTCGGGACTTTATTTAGCCTAGTTAGGTGGTGAACATAGCAAAAGTCCCCGCCCTTAGACCTTGAGCCGGCGGGGAGAGGGGGGTTTAAAGGTACCACTTTTCGGTTTTTCGCTTAATCCTCGGAAACTATGCGTCCTAGTGACATGACTACTATGAACCAAAAAAAGCTTATTCAATTTGCTACAGGTGAGACAGTCAAGTTTTTCTATATCTTGTATAGTTTTTGCGGCATCTGCTCTAGAAGGTCTGTAAAATTGGAAATTTTATTGTTGTCTCACATGTTCCTTTCAGGAGAAAATCGACTAAATCAACATTGAGCAAACACTATAGACATGCGGGAGCATGTTAAGCCTAGTTCCAGGGAGGGGACTGCACCGTGCGTATATTTAGACGAACCAATTAGAGCCACTTTTGACTCCTCATCATTCAAAAACTACTGTGCATTAACACTTCAAATTTGGCTCATGTATTGAGACTTGCAAGATGTACATCAGCTTCAAATTTCATAAATATAGCTCAAACGGTTATTTAGGTATTGACGTTCAAAAATCGATATTTAGAGCACTACTAGATATCTATCACATGTGAAATGTTAAAATTTACTGGTTTTTTATTTGTTCCTTTGTATTTACATAACTACCTTTCTGGATGCCAAATTTGAACCTTCGAGGTCATCTGGAAGTGGTTAGAATTCGGTCTATAGGTCAAACATGTAGATTTTTGGACGTCAATATCTAAAGAACCGTTTGAGGCAGATTTATGAAATTTGAAACTGATGTATATCTTGTAAGTCTCAACACATGAGCCAAATTTGAAGTGTTAATGCACAGTAGTTTTTGAGTGATGAGGACTCAAAAGTGGCTCAAAGTGATTCGTCTAAATATACGCACGGTGTAGTCCCCTCGCTGGAACTAGGCTTAACATGCTCCCGCATGTCTATAATGATTGCTCAATGTTGATTTAGTCGATTTTCTCCTGATGGTAACATGTAAGACAAAAATAAAATTTCCAATATTACAGACCTTCTAGAGCAGATGCCGCGAAAACTATACAATTTATAGAAAAACTTGTCTATCTCATCTGTAGCAAATTGAATACGCTTTTTTTGGTTCAAAGTAGTCATGTCACTAGGACGCATAGTTTCCGAGGATTAAGCGAAAAACCGAAAAGTGGCACCTTTAAACCCCCCTCTCCCCGCCGGCTCAAGGGCTAAGGGCGGGGACTTTTGCTATGTTCACCTCCTAACTAGTCTAAATAAAGTCCTGAAGTCAGAAATTGTGTTCTACAGTTTTCCATCTATAATGCTTTATTGACTGGACTACTATGGGGCTCGCCATTGTGTGTGTAGATATATTTGAATCCAAATTAAATCCAGCTGAAGCAAGCAAAGGCGAGTGAAACTCCATTCAAGGCTTAATTTAACTTAACCATCCAAGAACAATGTGCCTTCAAACTTGCCGCTCACTCGGCGAAAATATTCGACAAATCCAAACTTCGTGTTGAGATATTGTTGTTGTTTACTACGTAATTTTAATGATGTAGAATCAAGAAAAACTCTAAGAAAAATATTTTCTGTAGGTTTATTAGAGTCACTATGTAACCTTTATAGTATTTTTCTTCTTCTTCCTCGGTCCCTCACTGAAGAGGATCGCGACCACAGATTTATAGTATCGGCCTTAGGTAAACTATGTAGCCTTTTTGTGATGTCCTTTATGAGATAGGTAGTTATATTTACTTATAGCTTAGGGTGGTTGAAACAAAACAAAAGAAACAGAATTATAGTTTTCTAAAGGACAAGGATTTCGTTAATAAAACATCCTAATTATTTTCATGGTTAATTGTTGAAAACAAGATTCGTTTCAAGCCGTCAATCAAGTTTATTACTCGTATCGTATTAGACGTCTGAGGCCTAAATTAACATTTCATTAGACTACCTATGTGGTAGAAGAGTATACCTATTTCAATTTTTTCAATAATTGTCAAGATCGTTAATTGTATGGACAATTAGGGCTAAAATAAAAACACATTAGACCATTTTCGATAATGTAAGACAAAATTGACGTCACCAATGGAGGGTTAAAACGCTGACCGCGAAAAAAGTACCGACTACGAATATAGGGCAGGGAAGGATAAAGTCGATTGCGACGAAAATTATTCAGCACTTTCCCACTTTTGCCGAACCAACCGCTCGTACGTCCCGATTTTAGGGATGGGGGTAAGATGATCCGATTTCAGGTTTTGAAATATTGAAACGAAGAATTACGGCTCATAAAGATTTAGGTAAATACACTCAACATCAAATAAACCGCACCTTCCGCGACGCGAACTTTAAAGATTTTCTTCTGACACAATCATGGTACCCCAACAATATTGGTGTTATTTGAAAGCCCAATAAATATCCTTAAAGAAAAATACATTTCATTTCTAAATAAATGATTAACATATACCATAAATGTGACTTGAAAATAGACCTCACTTTGGGCTCACCTGTGGGATCAATTAGACCAATTTTTATGGTTATAAAACCAAATAAAGATCTCACGTGTCCTCTTTAACAGATGGATAGCGATTAATCCCAACTTAACAGTTTTATAGTCATAAAAAATGGCTATAGCGTAACTACCTACTTTTTGAAGAAGTGACTCTGGATCCTTGTAAAGACACATTTTTGGGGTAAAAACCTTTCCTTTAATTAAATAAAGTTTAGAACTAGGCTTTCAAATGGGACCAACGTTGGTGGGAAGTGGGGATGCATACGTTTGATAAGTGCTTGTCGCGGGAGGTGCGATTTATTTGATGCCGAGTGTATGTACAATACCTACCAATTTTCATTTAAAGCAAACTTTAAAGAAACGAATTTTCCTTTTTAGGGGGAGAAATTAAAAAAAAAACTATATTTTATGACCCTATGATGTTTCTTCCTAGTGCCAGTTTTTAAGCCAGGTGGCTTAAAAACTCAATACACCGGAATTTAGTATCTCATCCATGCCAGCATTTACATTTAAGGCTTCATCTTACATAAATGATAGGAGTCCTTAATGAGAGCTTCACATAAAATGAAATAAAACTTAAATAGCGCATAGTTTTTCCATTAAAAAAAAGTAAAAAGGAAACCCTCAAGTAGCTCAAAAAAAAACAGATAAAATTCGGAAAATCCTCACGCGGCAGAAAACAGCTGAAAATCGTTTGTGCGATTTTCAGCCATTTTCTCCTTCACATCACTACCGCAAATGCGTCTACAAAAACTTAGCGGGTGGGCCGGATAGTCGCATCAAGACATTTACAAATCGCGGGTATTTTTCAAACACATCTGATTAAAGTTTCCCATCTAGATGCGTCACCTCGGATGCGACGAATGTCTACACTGATACGATACAAGGGTTTGTAGGATTTGAAGTGATAAAAGTAGGAGGGAATGTTTGAAAACTGCGTACTTTGTCGACATGGAAAATGCGAACATTGTCAACTGAAATAAAGTGTAATTTTCATTTTCTTGCTGTATCTCTGCCCCATGTTAATTTGTGCGAAGTTGAATATGTTACAGTATGTCCATTACAATACGGTTGTTTTTCTTGCTCTCACTAAGTATCTAGCCAGCCTTAATTCATACGTAGTGAGTAACTTTTGTGTCATAATATTCTGATGAACTATTAAGAATGTCAGTTTGTAAAGATTAATATTTATTAAGGAGTCCTGAATACAGTGTTCATAATGTTTCCACGCCTAAATTAGTGGACGAATTTTGAAAATCATTATAAAAAATGATTTGGTCTAAAGTCCAATAAAAGGTTCTTTTTACAAGCTTTTATTTAGTTCATCACTGTTCAGCCGAGCTAAGATTCGCGCCGTGATAAAATCTTATCGATAATTTTAGACGACAAATGATGGCTTATCGAGTAAAATCTATAAAATAAATAAATAAAAACGGCACGCGCGATAAAAGCTTATCACGCCGCACATCATCTTAGGCCTACAACCTATTTAAACATGTTTCAGTAGTAAGTAGAATGTATTTATTTACTTGGCTTATGTTCATGTTGTAGTGATGTTTCAGGGAGATCCTGCACATGTATGTAGATTGTTAAACAAGTAAAATAAAATAAAAAATACAGTTCACGCTAGCCGCATGATTTTATGCTTCTACTTGTAAATAAAGTCTATTTTCTGTTACAGGCCTAATCCAACCAGGGGACAAAGACACGGGTAAAATCTAGTTTTCTCCCTTATTAAAGCTACCTGATACAAATCTGAAGCAACACAATCCCCTTCGGTGATTATCGACGTTCCCTTTTGAAATATCGAGCACTTCCATAATTGAGCTCCACTCCTCCGTTTGTTATCAAAATAGATTTCTTTTCTGAGAAAACGAAAATTTTTGGTAGAAATTCCAATTATTTTTTTGAAAATTGGACACTAATTTTTCTTGGAATGCACAAAGAGTTTTTTCGATAAAGGGTTATTCAAATATTATTATTTTAAATAATAGAATGTTAAGACCTTAAGACGCAACAATATTAATTTTGATAAAAATTGGGGATTTTTTATCCACAACGAGGAAACTCTTGGCCTGTATCTCACTTGATGGTAAAGTGATGATCCGAAGGCCAAAGGTGGAAGCGAGCTTCACCCAGAATCCTCAACCACAGAGGAACTGGCTATCTTACCTCTGACAGGTGACAGTTATGGCGGCAACCTTAGGTAAGTTAGCCAGGCGGACTTGGAACAAGCCCTACCACCAACCAAACTGAACAGACTCCTACTTTGAATCGAACCCAGGTCCTCTGCGTATGAAGCAGGTGGTCTTACCTCTAGACCACAGAGGCGGTTAAAGCGATTGATGGTGAAAACGGGCACTAATGTCCTATTTAATTTACAAACAAAGATACCTATTATGTATTGTCAACTACCAATCTTTAATTTTAGAACCAAACTTAACATTCTTTCAAATACAAACCTGAAACATCTGTATAATATTAAGTTCTAAACATTATTATTAATTAAACGGCAATTCCGAATCAGAACTATTCCTAAGTATGCGCATAGCTTCACAACTCCGGGCCTAATATTGTGAAACTAATCAGAAGACAGAACCAATCTCAACATACACAATTACTATTCAGTAGGGATCCCTAGGAAAATGTTATTGGAGGGCTCTAATTGGTTTTAATTTAACAAGCTTATAGGAAATTGTCACCAGAGGGCGTTAAGTAAAGAGTTTAGTGAAATGTGACAGCGCAATCATGGAAAGGTTCTTACTAAAGACGGTAGGGTTATTCACCAACTCGACACAAGAGACTGAACACACGCGTGTCCAGTTGGTGAAACTCAAAATTAGTGTCACTAATTATTTGGTCCACCCACAAGGTGGACCGACGACCTCACAAAGGTAGCAGGAAAGCGCTGGATACAGGTCGCCAACCAACCGGCCATTATGGAAATCATTGGGGGAGGCCTATGTTCAGCAGTGGACGTCCTATGGCTGAAATGATCATGATTATTTTGTCCTAGGATGCACTGCATGATAAACTGTTATCGTAGCATTTTATAGATGAGATTATATCAAGGCGCACATCCTAGCCCGGTTAGACACACTTAAGATTTTTACAAGAATTAAATCGAAGGCTCAAGGTCACCCAAAGGGCAACGGAGCGGGCTATGCTCGGAGTTTCCCTGCGTGATCGAATCAGAAATGAGGAGATCCGCAGGAGAACCAAAGTGACCGATATAGCTCGCAGAATTGCTAAAATCAAGTGGCAGTGGGCGGGGCACATAGCTCGTAGAGACGATGGCCGTTGGGGCAGAAAAGTTCTCGAGTGGCGAGCACGGGCTGGATGCGGGCAGCGCAGGACCGTTCATTATGGAAAGCCTTGGGAGGAGGCCTTTGTCCAGCAGTGGACGTCATTTGGCTGAAACGACGAAATCGCTTTTATATTTTCGCGACAACTACGCGTTAAATTCTTGGCGTGTCCACACTTGTGTCCAGTATCTTTAGTCGAGTTGGTGAATAATCCGATTGGAAGGCATATCAAGCGGTCAATGTTAATATGCACAAAGTAGCGTAATTTTGAGAAACGCTTTATTAATCTAGATAAAGTGGTAATTTTTTGAGCCGTTTCTTCATGAAATTATAAGTAGGCACTGCTCTAATTCACGGTTTTTTATCATTTGTGCACTTAGTAATAAATATTTCACTTAAGATAATGCTCGTTATTAAAATGTTAATTTACTTACGACTGGCTAAAATAAATTAATAAAACCAATTCACTTATGATAATACTCGTAATTAAAATGTTAATTTACTTACAACTGGCTTAAACCAATTTATAAAAACCTTGGTGATCACGATGGCTAAAATTACGTAATACAAGGCACAAGGATTCGATTTTTGATAGTAGGTGATACCTACTCAATTCATTCATTCGTTTCAGTTATAATTATGTAGTCCACTGCTGGACACAGGTCTCCATAAAGACCGGACCTGCGCTGCCATCCAGATTCATAGAAAAACGATTTAAAAGATTTGAAGTTAGGTATTTGATAAGAAGTTACAAGGTATTTATTTAGTAATGCCTATTGATCAATGTAATTTATGAAAATCTCTGTATACAGACAAAGGACATCACTTAAAAACTGTGCTAGCATTATTATTGATATGGCGAGTAGGTATACTTTTGTCTCATTTGTAAAAAATCGGTTGATCTAGTTACAAAAAAACATTGGAATGCACCAGTTATCTCAACAGTTGCGTAATTCTAATATATTCCAGAACCGATATCGTCGTCGTGGAACGGAGAATAAAATCACGAATTCAATATCTTTTACAAAAGTCGTTTTCGAGCAAAATGTTGAAAAAACTATAAATTAAGTGTTACTGTCGGATTACATTCTGATGAAACCACACATTCCCTTCATTTTGATGTGTATTTTGTTACCAAACTAGCGGCCCGCCCCGGCTTCGCACGGTTGCAATGGATTTTATCGAAAATGAAAATGTTTTATTTTATAAATAAGTAAACTTCATTTATCGGCTTTTCTCTTCTATAATATGCACGTTATTTTTAATGATGAACCTTCCTCTTGAATCACTTTATCTATTAAAAAACCGCATCAAAATCCGTTGCTTAGTTTTAAAGATCTAAGCAAAGCATACAAACTTCATTTATCGGCTTTTCTCTTCTATAATATGCACGTTATTTTTAATGATGAACTTTCCTCTTGAATCACTTTATCTATTAAAAAACCGCATCAAAATTCGTTGCTTAGTTTTAAAGATCTAAGCAAAGCATACATATGGACAGATAGACCGGAAAGCGACTTTGTTTTTTTATGCAGTGCCTATTCACTCTCGCCTTGAAAAGGCCCGGATTATAGGCTTCGGGAAAGACAGCAGCAGGCACCGAATTCCAGTCCCTAGCTGTTCGCATTATAAAAGAGTTATCTCAATCTCAAGAGAGAATTTATACTATTTAGTGTTAGTGATGTGTAAAAATCTCAGCAAGCAAACATTTTCTGTGAAAATTTATTGTAATATCTAGTTGCTCCAGTGAATATTTTAAGTACTCTTTCCATTTCATCGGGAGCACTTTGAGAACTATTATTTCTTCCCCTGCCATTGGAGACCTTTTAAAACAAGTTTAATTTTCTCTCACTCCATAGCGACCTATGCTGTGATAGAATACTTTTGCCTGGCTTCTTTCTCATGACTGAAATATTATAATAAGTACACAAATATTTGTATTGCAGATTAAAAATTTGCATACGAATGTGTGTAAATTTCTCTTTGGAAGTTATTTAATGGAGTTTAAGTTATTTTTTTTCCTGTGCATATTTGAAAATGTACATGGAAGAATGACAAGTGAAAACAGATTGACAAAACAAATGGCGGGAATGGCGAAGAGCTTGACATATTAACTTTATAATTTACGTTCCGTTCCACGCAGTCAAACAAACGTGACAAACTCTATGAGCTATTGCATTCCAGGATTAATAATACTCTGCATGGAGCACATATATGTACAGTAGGTAGGTTTATTGCAGATTTCGAATTATTCGTTTATAATAGTTTTCGAGCATCTTACTAATAATAAACGTAAAGTTTGTGAGACTGGGAGTTCAATATCCTTTTATGCACATTATACTGAACGGATTTTAATGAAACAGTACAGTATTATTATTTACTAGCGGCCGCCCGCGACTTCGTAGGCGTGGATCCCATTTTACCCCCTTAGGGGAGGAGTTTCGTAAAATCCTTTCTTAGCGGATACCTACGTCATAACATATACTTGCATGCCAAATTTCAGCCCGATCCGTCCAGTGGTTTGAGCTGTGCGTTGATAGATCACTATGTCAGTCAGTCAGTCAGTCATCTTTGAGTTTTATGTATATAAATAGATATATACTTATAGTAAAATTTGACTATAAATAAGTAGTCAAATTACAACTACAAATAAAGAGTAAGTGAGTCTTTCTGTGAAACGCAGGTGAAACGCTGGCAAAATCTAGTATCTAATATTTCAAGAACACGTCACGTTAGTAAGGTGGGTATTTGTAGTTGAATCCACCGCAAATGGGAGGATCCGTGAAGTTATGTGTGTGACACGTAGTTTATCAAAGCAACTTTCCTTTTTACAAATGTCTGGTGCTAGAGCAATTTATTACCTTTTCCATTTTGTCATGAGTTTTGGATTTGCTTTGTACCAGGGAACCTGAGGACAGGTAATTTTGAATGTGAAGGATGTAAAATGGAAATAATATTATAAAATTATGTGAAGGATGCGAAATGGAAATATTGTAATATGAAGGTTAAATTATTATGTTTCGCTGCGTATAAATTTCAGTAGTGCGGTTTGTTTTAAAACCACGGGAGCGTACTGACGGGGAATGGGAGAAATAAATGACTTATTCCAATAATTCTGGGTCCATAATATTCTCATATTATTACTTTGTAACATCTAAATAATACCTACAAACAAACTTACGGCTTGCAAATGAATTATTGGCAATTGACTACATATCATCATTAATGGAAATCTGGGATTGATTCATTTCATTCATGTTAAAATAACAAACAGAATAGAAATCAGCTAGTTTTCGTCCAGAAGAGGTGAAAAGTTCTGTCGGTGAATAGTCCGTAGTGGAAACATTGAGTTATAATGTATACGTAGTAATATTACTTCAATGAGTGGAAAACGCCTGTCGTCGAAACACACAAATGCTAACCATTCTGTCGGCGAAACGTCCATAGGTGAAACATTATATCGATGAATCTCTCAAAAACGAAACTTCCTATTGGTGATCAGTCCAATGGAGAAACGACTGTGTCGGAGAACGCTTGCAGAATCATCTGGGTCAATTCCCAGGGTTGTCACTACAGTCTGTCCCAGTAACTAAGTATGTTAATAAAGTTTGTACAGCGACGGGATTTAAATGTACCGGTAACAAACTGCTAGACTACGTTTGCGTTCCACTTTTGAGCCACGAACACACTTGCAACAAGTCTAAACTTTGCAAAGTAAACAAAGATCCTACATCCTTCATACGTGACGCGAAAGATGATTAAAACATGAACGCGTTTGACGAGGGTAGGCTTTAAGTTTTGCATCTGATGAGCAATCAATCTATGTAATGAAAATCGCCGTGTTCAAATATACTTCTGAAGGACAGAAGGGTGTTGGAAATTATTCAATTAATAATTTATTACTTCATAAATAACGCCAACGGCGACACAGTGACTTCTGATCTCGATAAATACAGTCATCGGCACACGACTCTACATGTTTTCGTTGCAAAATAGCTCCTATAATGACTACATAAGATACTTCATAATATACCTTTATTCGTACCTACGATGACCTACTTTCATTACCTCTCTCTTTCATTGACATATATCCTGAAACAGGCAAGACCGAGAGAAACATAATTATAGAGCTGACGATAAGTTTAAAATTAATTTATTAATATTGGATATCACTGCAAACTTAAACAATTAACAAGAACAATTAACAAAGATTAACAAGAGAAGCTTATTAAGTAATAATGCCCATCAAAATAATTAATTAATAAGTAATACAAATCCCTACCTGTCACACTCAGGATGTGATGCTTGTGTGACAGCTCTCACGCCATGTTTTGACGTCACCGCCGTTGAGTTTAACATTATTAGTAGGCTAGCTTTTGACCGCGGCTTCACTCATGTGGATTCAGTCTGTCATTTAAATAGTTCACAATTTAATGAGTTTTTCTTCACCTTGAATCTTCGTCTAAAATATTAAAGTTACATCAACCAGTGGAAATCTCGTTAAAACCGCTCTAGTCATTTTGGAGATTAACTGGAACAGACAGACAAAATATTTTATTTATATTGTCATGTTATTCTCATTTCCTGAAAAAAAAATCAAATTAATTAAATAGTACCACCAAGATAAAATTATTTTACCTTTAACTTGTAACTTTGCGTAAAAATAATCATCTCGCTACAAAATATTGCTTGTAAAAATCGTCTGTCTCGGTTCAAAGTAAAAAGGTAGGTACAGTCAATAACGTATAATTCTATTGAAAAATAGCACTTATCACTAATACCTAAGGTACACATTTTTTTAGCTTGATAAGCCGTCTTTACTTTGAAAAGCCGTCGTTCCAAGAAACACTCCTGAGATCTTTCAGTTCTTGGAATCCCTCCAAGATCCGCAAGAGGAAGTCATTAACAAACTTTCAAATTCTTAATTTATTGTGAAAACTTCTCCCTTAAATTCTAAATTGATTTCGTGACTGTGTTATCGTGAATAAATCTTTTTTTGTTTGTCATTACAGAATGTCAAAGATACTTGGGAGTTATGGAATCATAACTAATAAGTAAAACAATAATTTGTACAAGTATTAGGTACAATGAAAGATAAATCAATAAAAGGATTAATGTCCGACGGTTCGTCATTTCGAAAAAAATCTTTACTGCCAGAATAAAATAATAATTGATTTCGAACCTCGGTACCTTACAATTCAATTTTCATCAAAGCTTTGTGAATTTTAGTTAAAAAAAAAGAATCAACTTAATTAGTGTCGCTCAACTGAATGACATTTGATTCATAAAAAGTTGTTTTAAATAGAATCCTTTGAAAATGCTGGCCAAAAATAATAAATAAACGTTATTTATGAAAAAAATCCTACACCCACTTCGAAATCTGCTATTTAAATAGTGCCTATTTTAGAACGATTCTTTTAAAGTTTATTTCATAAAGATTAATAGGTGTCAATAATTGTTTTAGCGTTTTACACAGAAAATTAATTTATTACAACGGTAGAAAATAAATTCACCGTCTGTGTTGGAAATTCTGAAACCACAAGAATTTATTTTTTGCAGGTGAATGAACTGGAAATATAACCGAATATGCGAATGAAGCTCTATTTCATTTTGATGTTAATTTATTTCATATTGAAATTGTTTTGAATATTAGAAAACATCATAATATTCGAAACGGACGCATTTCTATTTTAGTTCAAACCCCAGCTGCTTAGTCTTTGGCAAGCCGGTATGCACTTTATTGTTAGACCTAGTGCATATTACATACTACCGACACAACTTTAATAACATTAAATCTAATACTCAAGATATAGCTCGCAGAATTGTTAAAATCAAGTGGCAGTGTCTGGGGCACAAAGATCGTAGAGACGATGGCCGTTGGGGCAGAAAAGTTCTCGAGTGGCAACCGCGGGCTGGATGATGTAGCGTGAGCAGGCCTCCCACTGGGTGGACCGAAGATCTGGTGAAGGTCGCGGGAAGAGCCTGGATGCGGGCAACGTAGCACCGGTCGTTATGGAAATCCTTAGGGGAGGCCTTTGTCCAGCAGTGGACGTCTTTGGCTGAAACGAAAAAACGAACGAACTCAAAAGTCTAGGAAAGTAATTAATATTATGCCTCATTATAACTTTAAGGATTAATATGAAACTTAGTTTAACCAGCGGAACTACAGCTCTTAAGACTATAAAAACATACAAGTAACTAGTTCTACCAAACTTTTATCATCCTAGCCATTTACAAGGAAAGCTGTTAACTAATTTACAAGCGCACGCGCCGGTTTGTAACTCACAATCTGCAGACGTGCGTAGCGGTCGGCCTAAATAATTGATGCAAGCAAAAATATTAACTGGGTGAACGTGCTAAGTTGTACTTTAGCCCGAACTTTAATTATTCACGACAATGTTAAGCTTGGTACACATTTTTGGGGCAAAGGATAGCTAAAGTTAAGTCTCGAGTTCACAGTCTGGTTATAGCAGTTTTTTATGACGCGAAATTGTGGATGAACGGAGTAAGTTTGAATTATATGTCTGCAGAGTCACAAGTTTTAAATATGTATAAATTCACCGAACGTGACAGCTGAAAAACTTGGCTGTGACCTTTAAAAGAGTTGAAAGTATTGAAGTAGTTACTCTAGATTGTCTAGATATTTTTTGTCAAAGTATTACCTACTGTAAAAAGTTTGGGATAAGTCTGATCTGACTGATATCAACATGTAGGTAGGTATAGATCTATCTATGTTCACTAAAGAATGCCTACATACTTATTTACTATTAGGAACAAGTTACACAATTTAATCACTGTCTTTTCTGTTCTGTAATTTCTTTGTTACAGCAGTTAATGTGTTATCTTTGCTTGAACGAACTCGATCGCAACTGTGATATCACACAGATTACTTATTGTACGGTCAACAGCACGTCAACGTAAACACTTGGTATCTTACGTAGTTGCGATAGGGGCGACTTTGCAACGAAAATGTATAGCTTGATGTGCTGTCGACTGTACCTACGTATTTGCGCTTTCGCCTTTTTAACGCTTGCCTAAGCTTTAAAGCGACTAGTTTAACCTTTAAGTTAAAAAATTCGAATTCCCTTTTATTTTCCGAACATGTGTACTCCACCTACAACACTGCTAATGTGTCTTGAACGGAATTAGGTCTGGCACACACATGCAGCGTGACACGTGAGAATGTGATATGCCGGGAATGGGGTTTATTTTGAGAATTATGCATGGATTTTGTTTGCGGAATTCGCAGTTTTGCATTTATCACTTGCTGCTCTTTGATTTCTTAATCTAAATTTAACACTAGAAAGGCCGCCGTCCCATTTTTGTCCCACTTGCGAGTTTGATCGTCTCTAACTTTTTTATTTTTTAACGAAAGTCCATGAAACTTTTTGACTTTTTCTGATTTATTGAGTTTTATCATTTTTTAATGTTTTTGATACTATAATATTAATAGAAAAAATTTAAAAATCGGTTTTACCTAGAAGCGCCACTGGGTCAATTTTGTCCCACCCTGGTATTTGCAACAATAATTCGACGAAGAGTCCTTGTTTCGAGGAGATACGAGAGTGGAGAGGTGACGGGCGTTTAGGTGACTCGTGACAATGCAGAAATGTAAATATATTGTACTCGTTTTTGCCTGTGACTTCACCCGTAAGAAATTAAATTTATCATAGAAAGACCTAATTTCTTTACATGTATCGTTGTTATTTGACCAAATAACTGAACGTTATTCTAAATTATGGCCTATATTATGTTATTCTGAAGTATTAGCAATAAAACTGCAAAGTTTTATTAAGATCGGCTTAGTATTTTTTGCGTAAAAGAGTGAAAAACCATCCATCGATCTAACCATGAATCTATACTCACTTAGTTCAAGTTCAAGGCATATATCCACCCATTCATCCTTCATATCCATTCATCAGTCCATCCATCCTTCAATTCATCAATCTTTATTAACTTTTACATTTATAATATTAGAAGGAAGGTGGCTTTTAGACATTGGCCAGTTCATACATTGTATGATTTGATACATTTTTAAAATGTGTGACTTATACAATTTTGAAAATTAAGCGTACGTACTTTTCATTGTAACTGGTAAAAAACTTCATTGTGTGTACGGATATCAGAAAAATAACCATACCTTTAGACATTCCTAAACACATAGTACACCAGAGAGACAAAAAAACCATACAAAAAAACTTTGTGTAAAATGTGCACTGATATTTTTAAGATATTTATATTTCTTTCAAAAATAATAATGACTAGTTAAAGTAGTAATTTCATAATTTTAATACAGTATAACACCATGTAATATGAGACTATTTTTATATGAAACCAAAATTATTTAACTTTTAATATTTCAAAATTAAAATTGAATACATTTATATTTTTAAAGAAAAAAGTACACATTGATTTAATTATATAGATAAAACTTTTTTTAAGGATACTACAAATAGTTTTAACCATAATGTTCATGTCTAAAACTAAAATATGTTACAAAATACAGTGTGAGTCACGTTAAAGTGTACATATGAAAATAGATGAAACTAGACCTATTTTTATCGACAAAAAAGAGGTCAAAAAATTTTTGAGATTTTTTTTTAATTTTTTATAGATTTTTTTTTCTTCCAATTACTTATAGTAAAGAAAACGTAATAACTTTTAAACTAAGAGGTATATCCTGATAAAATAAAAACAGTAATAATGCTAAATAACAGGCGATACTAAAAAAATACATAAAATACACAAAAAAGGCCAACAAATAATAAATAATGATACTTTTTGAAAAAAATCTGCTTTAAAATTCGTGTTTTTTTTGGTTATTTGATAAATTTCTCCAAAAAATGCCCCTATAACCGGTGGTTTTTACTACTTTGTATTATTCTCTATCGTATTACCTTCGTAAAACCAAAAATCGCATGTCTCTATCCCTATCACAACATTTGCAATGATCGTTTGAACTAAGCCTCTCCGGGCGCGCTATTCAACGCTTCGTTAACAACGAAACTGAAAATGGCTCTAGATTTGTAATTTAGATAAAGACAAGTTAAATTTAAATAAAAACAAAAGATTTCGAAGTAAAATAAGCATTTTAGTTAAAATTAAAATTTTCTCTACCTGCAGGCGGAGAATAATGTTGTGGCAGGCCTTTGTTCAAACGCTCATAGCAAATGTTGTGATAGGGATAGAGACATGCGATTTTTGGTTTTACAAAGATAATACGATGGAGAATAATACAAAGTAATAAAAACCACCTGTTATAGGGGCATTTTTTGGAGAAATTTATCAAATAACCAAAAAAACACGAATTTTAAAGCAGATTTTTTTCAAAAAGTATCATTTTTTATTATTTGTTGGCCTTTTTTGTGTATTTTATGTATTTTTTTAGTATCGCCTGTTATTTAGCATTATTACAGTTTTTATTTTATCAGGATATACCGCTTAGTTTAAAAGTTATTACGTTTTCTTTACAATAAGTAATTGGAAGAAAAAAAATTCTATAAAAAATTTTAAAAAAAATCTCAAAAATTTTTTGACCTCTTTTTTGTCGATAAAAATAGGTCTAGTTTCATCTATTTTCATATGTACACTTTAACGTGACTCACACTGTATATGCTGGGACAAAATTGACCCAGCGGCGCTTTTAGGGGGGTCGCAATCTTCGGCACTTCTAGTGTTAAACAATTTTATCTCTTGAAAAAAGTACTATGAATAAAAACGCTAGTTAGTCGTGTGGTTCCACCTGAGTAAAATAGAATCACATCCACTTTGTATGATGTCACAAGAGGTGTACGAAGGAGAAAATGCGAACATGACATCCCCAACTCGTCTGGCCAGAATGGGGTATGGGGAAGTGTAGGTCAAAAATCTTCCGCTTGCCTCTATTAAACCAAAGAAGATCGTGCTATTGCAGATGAGACTTTGACCTGATGATGAATGGAAGTGCTTGTGATTTGTATCCAGTATTTCATTATTGAGATTATGCATTATTATACTTAACAGTTACCAGCCAGTTATTAAAAGTTATTTCTAAAACCATCTTAACTGGATGTAAAAATTCGAAAGAGAACATTATTACGAATAGGTATATTTATAACCTACGAGCTTTCCGCCCGCGGCTTCGCCCGCGTGGAATTTTGTCTGTCACAGAAAAACTTTATCGCGCGCGTCCCTGTTTCAAAAACCGGGATATGTCCTTTCCCGGGACTCAAACTATCTCCCTGCCAAATTTCATCAAAATTAGTTCAGTGGTTTAGGCGTGAAAGCGAGACAGACAGACAGAGTTACTTTCGCATTTATAATATTAGTATAGATATAGATTTTCTAATATTTTCTCTCGACTCAGAGGTTGTGTCGAACTATTTCATAAGCACGTTAGAGGAAGGCTTCAATCAAATATTAATAATGTTCGTCACATTCCAAAATCCTTGTTTAAGCGCCAAACAATAGTTTACCCCTCTAATGTTGTGTTCGAATGTACAAACTTGAACACAAGTGTGGGAGTGTTTGAATAATTGCTATTACCTACAATGTACGTATTAGCTGTTTTGAGCAAATTGGAATATATTTACAGCATAGTACATACCTTAATCCATTGATAAAATTTGTATTTCTTTCTTTCGTTTTTAAACCGTATGATTTATTTAAATAGACATTGCTCTAACCTCCTAAGACCCCGTGTAAAAAAATTTGCACAAAATCAAATACCTTTGTCAGTCACAGCTTTGTAAGAATGTTTTAGTCGTAACGGCCCACTGTGCAATTTAAGGCAAAAACTTCTAAAATTCGGACAACAGCTCACCTACCGAAGCACTGTGGTATCTTTTGATGACCTTGGAATAGAAATGTATGGTAAGACATCTGTCTACCGTACAATCATTGCTTTGTTTATTCAACTGACAGAATATTAAATAGCAAATAGTTTTTCACTGCCTATAAAATACAATGAAAAAAATGCGTAAATAATTGATTGATTGATACTACAGGCAGATATTGTGCAGTTAACTGATCTCGTATCAAATACTATACTATACTAGTCAGTAAACAGATAGACCTATTAAAATTATGTATTATCAAACATAAGCTTATATCATGAAATCAAAATATCAGCGAATGGTTAATTTAGAACATCGTTTAAAACAACATATTAATATAACTATTGAATACCTACAAATATTCTGATATTAATACGTATTCAAATCAGTTGTAAGCCCAATATCAATTAGTTAGTTGGTTACCTATCCAATTACACTACTTTAAATTAAATTAATAATAAATTAATAATAAATTCTTTATTGAATAACTTATTTGACAGTTTAAACTTTAGGCTAATCTTATGCTACAAAAGGTAAAATTATACATGTGCCTGAACTAGGAAATGTTTTCCTGTATCTCAGGCGAAATAAAGGTTTAACGATACTTTATTTAACTATCATTAGCAAATATAATTATATTTGATGGAATATTATTTAGAACAGCAATATTCACTTCATTGATGATTATTTTAATAAATAATATAAGCTATTCCCACCGATAGAGATTTTTGTACACTTTTATCGCGACAAATAATTTCCAGATTTTTTTTCGCTTATATATTTTGCTAAGCAATATTTTTTGTCGTCGGCAACATGTTGTGTCGACATCATAAAGGTTGGAAGGCGCTGGATGCAGGCCGATACCAATCGATCAACATGGAAATCATTGGAGGAGACCTACGTTTAGCAGTGGACGTCCTATGGCTGAAATGATGATGATGATAAATATTTTTTGTCGCATAGTAAAATATTTAAAAGTCTTATCACGTTTTTTTGTAAGACAACCTCAAACCTTTTATACCTCAAAGGTAACAGTTAACTATCTGGTATTTAAAACGAGCAGTTCACCAGCGAAGCGCCGAACTTGAAACGTAAATGAAACTGGTCCTGGCGTACTGCCCTGAAAGAGTACTTTAGTTTCAGGTTTGTTCAAGCGGTTCAGTATTTACTTACAGTTGCGGGTTATAATTTAAGCTGATTTCAGTTATGTTAAGCTAGTTGCTCGTTTTTCTTGAGATGAATGTTAACTGAAACATAGCTATGAAAAACATAACCCTCCTTCTGGCGCAGTCGGGCTAAATAGCTGATTAATTTAGCTTTGCCTCCGTAATTTGTCAAAAGCACTAACGTGTAACTAAACTTCTCAAGACATAGGAACTTGAGAAGTTTCCGTACGAAAAGTGAAGCTTTCTTGAGAAACAATTCTCATATCATTTAAAGTTTAAGTTATCTAGTACGCTAGTAGGTACTTAGGTACGTGTTACAAATAAGTAGGTACCGCATTGTTTGGTTTTGAGCGAAGAAATTTGTAGAATATGTATTACTCGTATAATTAAATAACAATCAAATAACCCTCAGAACTCTACAACTACGTCTCTATAAGTCTGAATGAAACTATAGACTATTAACAAATGCAATTAGCAAAAAAAAAACTTAAACGTAAAGTTATTCGGCTATATTTATGCTGAAGCAAATAAATAAAGTTTAACAACGTTCTGTATACTTACCCTAAATTTGGGGAGAAAGGTTAGCGTTTATTAACCACAGTCTACAAGAGCAACTAATGCGATCCACGTTGAGTCATCTGGCCAAAGACCTTGTACGGCATAGAATAAACAAGTACTTATAAAAATAGAAGGTTGAGTTCATTCATCTATATCTATAAAAGCGACAGATCACACAAATTGACTAACTCACTCATCACGAAATCTCACAAACTAGAAGTGCTAGTCTCAGATTTTGCATGGGGGTTTCTTTTAGAGCGTAGGTATTTCCAAAATTCAACCCCTAAGGGGGTAAAACGGGATCTACGCGTACGAAGTCGTGGGCGACCGCTAGTCATCTTAAAAAATACTTACGAAATCTCAGAAACTATAACACCTACAAACTTTAAATTTCACAGCTTTATTATAGGGTGTAGACACTTACTAAGAACGAATTTAACGAAACTCCACCCCTTGACGGGGTGAAATAGGGTCCACGCGTACGAAGTCGCGGGCGGCCGCTAGTCTCGTATAAAAGCAAAATAACAATCTTAATTTAAAGCAGGTAACTTGGAAATGCTGAGAAGTTCATTGATTTACTAAGCCAATTTAGAGTGTCGCTATTTGTAAGTAAAGTATTTTAGGAGATTCGTAATTCCAATTAAGACTAGATTTCTAGGAAATCTTGAAGTCTTAGAAACGTAAGCTCTCTCAGTTAACTACTTAAATAATTAAGCTCTTATTGTTTTCAAGGGACAATTCACAGACAAAATAATGTATTTATAACAATGGATTCCTGAATAATTTGTTGAAACAAATGTTGTAGTTACAACCTGTGCTACCCTACTTAATTATTAAGTAGGTAAGTTTTTGCTAACTTTGCGAGTAGTACGTGCGTTCTGTGTGCTTACCATGAGTGTACGTTAGGTGTGTACGCTAATGAGTGCGTCAAAAAAATCTATGAAGATTTTAATTCTTTAAATTAGCCGCTAGGGGCGCTGTACAATTTGTCATACATTTAATGTACACTTAACGTAAACGTTTACTAAAATACATAGAAACTGCTGTGGAATCTGGGTTTATTGATTACTGTACCCAGAGAATCTAGAATCTATAGTTCGAACTTCACTTTAACGGTTCTACATCTGAATCTAGTACAAAATGTTTAACCGAGACTTTCTTCAGAGTTTTAACCAAATTACTTCATACCTTTGCGGATACTCTTGACAAAGTTATCTTCCAGGTTTTAGGCACAAAACAAAACTGTGTTAACTTTGACCCTTCTGTCCAGTCTTTACTCATCCAACTTCCAAGATCTCATCCCAGAGCCTCGTACTGACTTAATTTACGACTGACCCACACCAAAGGCTGAATAGTTGAATACCCTTGAATACGGGTAATTGTCTTGCAGCTTGGGGTCTGCAGTTGCAATGAATGGCGGTGTTAGGTTGATAGCATTGGCCTTGTTTGGAGCCGATAGGTATTACCCAGATGGACTGACTGAGCATAATGGATTCTATCGCACAATGGCATAAAATTGGCAATTTGATTGGATTCAAGGGTATACTAGGGGATAAAAGAGAAGTATCTTTTATCTTTGACTCCTAATTTTTATATTATAGATAGAAGAAGTAAAAAAGCTTCATAATTATAAAAAATGCGGACGACTTCGTCCTCCTATGTCGATAAAAAGTAACTTATCTAAAATTAAATAAACATGCAAAAGAAAATCAACAGAGTACTAACTCAAAAAACTTTGTTCTTATGTTATTATTATTTTATCCAATTGTAATGTTTAATCAACGTGCAAAAGAATAAACATCCATCCACTCATTAGTTAGGTGTTAGTAAAATATCTATCTCCATAGTCTTGCGAAAGTAGGTAAGTAGTAAGAATCCGATTTCTTTTCACACAATAACTTATGTATTTTGATATTACTGAAAAAGAGGCACATTACAACTACATAACATTATGATATAATATACCAGTAACTTGCTGCTTTCATTATATTTGACTTAAATCATCATCATCATCATCATTTCAGCCATAGGACGTCCACTGCTGAACATAGGCCTCCCCCAATGCTTTCCATGTTGATCGATTGGTAGCGGCCTGCGTCCAGCGCTTCCCTGCTACCTTTACGATGTTTTCGGTCCACCTTGTAGGTGGACGTCTCACACTGCGTTTTTCGTACGTTCGTTTACGGATCTCCTCATTTCTGATTCGATCTCGCAAAGAAACACCAGACTTTAATGTGACAAGCAATTAAGAGCAAACTCATAAAGTAACTAACGCTTCTAGTAACTACATTCGCATACCATATTCTGCGCAATGAACACAGAGCTCATTCGTGAAATTCACGACTCCATGTAAATTTAGAAAGAGACATTTTGTTTGCACTTTGAACAAGAACGCAGCAGTTTATTGCTCTCTTTACCACGGACGGAGGCTATAAAGCAGTTAGTTATTTATGTAACAGTTGTCCATGCATCAGGCTTTATGTAACTTTGTTGCGCAATAGCACATAATCACAACTACACAAACCTTATTATATGTTTATCATCATCATCATCATTTCAGCCATAGGACGACCACTGCTGAACATAGGCCTCCCCCAATGACTTCCATGATGACAGCGGTTGGCGGTTGGCAGTGGCCTGCATCCAGCGTCTTCCTTCTACCTATTATGAGATCATCGGTCCACCTTGTGGGTGGAGTTCCTATGCTGCGCTTTCCTGTACATGGTCTCTTATTTGTGTGTAAAGAATACTAATACACCAAAAACATTTAATGTATTGTTGCCAAGATAAACCGTACGGCTCGACATTGTGTAAAAAGTTATGTAGAGCCAGGTTTCTAAGAGCTAGGACTCTACACCAGGGATGTTATGGATATCCGTAACCGTAACCGATTCAAAAGTTTCGGATGTAGGCAGTTTAAATTGATTTTTGTATAAAATTATAATGTAAAGGCATAACAGCCTGATTTACCTTTATGATGCCATCTAGTATCAAATTTTATTTTTTTATTACATTTTATTCGATGTAAAGTGTGCGGCCATGAATGAACCGTGTTTGACAACTATTGCAAACTGCATTCTAAAGCACAGATATCCGTAACCGTAACCGAAACTTTCGGATATCCAAAATAAAAAAATATCCGTAACCGTAACCGAAACCGGTATAATATTATTCCTATATCCGTAACCGTATCCATGACCGAAACTACATATCCATAACATCCCTACTCTACACCTCAGTTTAAAATGTGGCATGGCCGTAGGTAAGCAAAAAATATTATATGGGTTCACCACAATCGAAGTACCGTTCCTCGATGTTGCGGCCCTACTCGCGCCTCATCATATTCTAATAGCAAAATCTACTTTTAATGTAATCATCACATAACTTTTTGTCAGTCTATTGAGTTAAACATTGTATAAAATCACTTCTCTTTTGGATTCCGATCGAACAACATCGAAATTGTAACGTCTCAAGAATACAACGAAATAAGCAGTTTCCGAGTTTTATTTATAAAATTCCATCGCGTCTGCAAGGCGCGAACATTGGCGACCGTGACAGGACTGCAATTTCGGACAATCTGGAAGATTAAGCCAAGGACACCTGGAGTCAGCCGAGCAGTGACGCAGCAAAAGTTTCACCTCGCGGCCTGGATTTCAGATAAGTGCCCTGATTATTCCTTCCTTACATCATCCCAACACTGTTAAACCACTCCTAAACCTTTTTTATTTCCGAAATCCTATCCAATTTAGTAAAAACTTTCACTTGTGCAAATTGTGTCTACCCCATAATTTTTATTTATCATTCAAAATATCATCAAATCATTGCAATTTCTCTTATTTTCAAGTAATTAAAGCCAAATCCTAATTGTAATAACGTATCGCGCCAGTAGTTTCCCGGTTTTTAGTATTTTTGCCGAATATTTCAGTTGTGCCAGCGGCCGACCTCAACGAGCCGGCTAACGGGACATCAGCTGATTCAACGCGTCATCACCGGCTTCCTAGCTGCCGTCGGGGCTGAGGGCGTGAGATACGTATTCTTTTTATTATAAATTTGTGTCTTTCTAACTGAGGCGCGGCTTTGTAATTTTGATTTGAACTACCTCGCATATTTTTTATCGTGTAAATTCTTTAAACATTCTATAATTTATTAATTAAACGCATTTCAATACTACAATTTACATTTCAAAACAGTATTTTATTAGTAATTTGACATTTTAATAAGAAATAATGACTGATCCAGCTACTTTATCACCGCATTTGGTATCGAGGCATTCGATGTCGAAAGATTTATTAGTGAAACGTAGTTCAATCAAAGGGCAAATTACTAGATTTAAAAACTACATAAATAAAATTACAAAGCAGCCCTCGCTGACGACCATTGAGATTGCTGAGTTGTCACTTAAACTCAGCAAGTTCGAGGGTCAGTTAGCCAAATACGACGAGCTGCAAACTCAGATCGAATTAATAAATTCTGAAAATTTGGATTTTGAGATGGACGAGCGTGAACGCATTGAGCAAGACTTTATTTTGTGCATAGCTATGGCAAAGAGTTTCTTAGATGAACAAAATGAGTCGAAGTTAGTAAGTCAAGACAAAAAACGCCGCGAATCTTTATTTTTAGAGGCTCAATCTTTTGACGCAGATTCTAGTGTTCGCCTACCTCAAATCCAAATAGCCAAATTTGACGGATCATATTTCCGCTGGTTGGAGTTCCGCGACACTTTCACTAATTTAATTCATAACAATGAACGCTTGTCATCTATTCAAAAGTTTCACTATTTGATTTCCTATTTAGAGGGAGATGCAGCTCGTGTTATTTCAAATATTGAGGTGTCTTCTGCCAATTATAGTGATGCTTGGCAATTAATTTACCAGCGTTATAATGACAAAAGACTACTCATTAATCATCATCTTAAATCATTGTATAATTTGCAACAGTCGACACGCGAAACTGAAAGTTCCCTACGATTTGTAGTAGATCATGTCACCAAAAACTTGCGTGCCCTAGCCAACCTAGGTCAGCCCACAGAGCACTGGGACACATTAATTATATTTTTCATTTGCTCTAAACTTCACAACCATACTCTCATAAAGTGGGAAGAACAACGTAGCAATTTAGGAGATGTTCCCACCTTAGAACAATTTAAGCAGTTTTTAATTGACCGGGCACACATATTAGAATCTACTAGTCGTAATCAATATAATAATAATTCTAATAACACAAATAATTACGTAAAATCAAATCAAAATTCAAATTTTAATAGCAATAAATCATCATTTCAAACAAATTCACATAGTGCAACTTTAAATTCCAATAATAATAATTCACACGTCTGTATTATTTGCAACAAAAATCATAAAATATACGATTGTTCAATTTTTAAATCAAAATCAATACAGGATAGGTTAGTAGACGTTTCTAAATATAAATTATGTTCAAACTGTTTACGTCAAGGACACCCGGCCCGCGAGTGTCGTATGGGTCCATGTAGGCAGTGTAACGAGCGACATAACACACTATTGCATTCAGTTGATGCCACTAAAGCCAACAATGCTCAAATACAACCATCGGAATCCATTGTCAACTTCTCTAAAGAAGAAAATACACATGTTATTCTGACTACTGCCCTAATAGAAGTCGCGAATCCAATAACAAAAAAGGCAACTTTAGTTCGAGCCTTATTGGATTCAGGCAGTCAGTCATCTTTCATTACAAAATCATTGCAACAAAAATTATCATTAAATTCTAATCCAACTTCCATCAATGTCATTGGAATTGGAAACAACTCAAGCTCAGTCAATGAAAGCTGTGTTGTTAAACTAAAATCCACTCGTCATAATTACCAAACAAATCTAAATTGCTTTGTTCTTGACGAGCTCACAGGAGTTCTTCCAAAGTCTCCAATCAATTTAAATCAATTAAAATTTCCAAAAAATATTAAATTGGCAGACCCTGATTTTAATCAGCCAGGCCCTATCGATCTTTTAATAGGCGCAGATCTATTTTGGGATGTTCTAATATGTGAACAAAAATCATTAGGGAAAAATAAACCGAAACTTCAAAACTCTAAGTTTGGCTGGTTAATTGGCGGTTCTATTAATTTATGCATAGGCAATCAACTACAGTGCAATCAATCTATAATCTATAAAAATAACTCAATTATTAATTTATCATGTTCTTTATCAAAATTCAATTAAATTAAATTAATTAATCACATTATTTATCTAATTTTACATTTGAGAGCATTCGTAATATTGTGCATGCTAGCTCGCACATTCTCCTAGTGGCAGTGAGATAACGATCTGGCCAACAAAAGGCAGACTTGTCTCCCGGAGCACTGTGCGCCAGTGCGTTCGGTGCCGACGCGTGCAAGGTACAACATTCATATCTAAAGTGAGTGTTGCAAATCGTAGGGGACGCGATGCTCGCTTGTCGAAATGTTACTTTTGTTTATTCATATTTATTTTAGATACAAGTGTATTCATTTGGCAGCTGTAATTGAGTTAACTCACAATATTTTATTCCCCGCTGAGGTCAGCCAGCCGAAATATTCTTACTTAAATGATAAAAATTACATAATTTTACATTTTATTACATACCTATTTAAATATTTTTTCTTTCTGATTTTGCTGCTCAAGAAAGCACAAAATTTTTGTATTCACAACATCTCACGCCCCTCACTTTGGTGGCATCTGGGAAGCTGGTGTCAAATCGGCCAAATATCATTTAAGACGTGTAATAGACACGTCTCATTTAACTTTTTAGAAAATTTCAATCAACACTTTGCACAAGTGGAAGCTATACTAAATGGCCTTCCCTTGTGTCCTTTAACTTCATCCCTTGACAATTCCCTTTTCCTTTCCCCAGGGCACTTCTTAACCAGAAAGACCACTGAATGCGCTGCCGTCACCATCTCTGGAGGCTGATGATGAAAAACGACTCCAGCGCTACGCTCGGTTGGAAAAACTACAACATTTTTGGAGAAGAAGTTAGAAATTTTAACCAAATTGCAAGTCAGAACAAAATGTAGACAAAGCAAGAGCAAGATAAAGAAAGGAGACTCTACACGAGATTCTACTTCACGAGGAATCTCTCCCACCTCTCTGTTGACGTGCTGGGCGAGTAACCAAATTGCATCCCGGCCCTGATGGTATTGTCCGTGTTGCTGACGTGAAGACCACCTCCGGCAGCTACCGACGGCCCTTAGTGCGGCTCTGCCCGCTGCTCAGCGATGAAGACTTCGAGAGTTGAAGAGCTGGAGCCTTCAACCGGGGGGAGTATGTTGCGGCCCTACTCGCGCCTCGTCATATTCTAATAGCAAAATCTACTTCTAATGTAAATGTCACATAACTTTTGTCAGTCAATACTTTATGTTGAGAACCATTGTATAAAATCACTTCTCTTTTGGATTCCGATCGAACAACATCAAAATTGTAACGTCTCAAGAATACAACGAAATAAGCAGTTTCCGAGTTTTATTTATAAAATTCCATCGCGTCTGCAAGGCGCGAACAACGCAAAAACTACCGAACAGATTTTGATAAAACTTTTCAGTATTATTGTTTATTACCCAGAATAACATATTGGGCTATAATTTATGACGATCTGTGACAAAGTAAATTTCGTTTTCTGGAAACAATTTAGTACCTGTTAGGTAGGTACTTAGATTTTGGACGTCATAAATATGGAAATAAATATTCTTACTCGTATTTTTATTAAGATCTAACACAGTCTTGGTATTTTTTTGAAAAATACAAAGTATTTATCCTGTTCCTAGAATTTGTGCGCAGTTGAATTACCGATAAACAAACTGTATTTTGCTTTGTATTATTCAAATACAGTAAGTAGGTTTGTAACGATTAAAGTGTATGTTTTTTCGTTTATTATATTCTTTGTTGTGAACGATATACCAAACATGTTTTTAGTATTTTTCAGGCTGAATAAATATTGACTTACGAAAGAGCTATAAAGGTAAACTTTATTAAATGTTTATAAAAAAAATGATAATATTTATTATGCTTCGTTTGTATTTAATTTGGATCATCAACATCATCGTGTCATGTTTTCTCCTAAGGAGGAACACGTCCCTCTCTAATTTACCAAAGGCATAATGTAGGACTGGACCTAAATTTTCCACGATGGCTAGACGTAATAATTCGGATAAATTATGCATAGCATAACGTTCGTTCCTTTCAGCCAAATGACGTCCACTGCTGGACAAAGGCCTCCCCCAAGGTTTTCCATAACGACCGGTCGGTTCATCTAGTAGGAGGCCTGACCACGCTACGTACCTACACGTCTTCCGGCCCGTGGTTGCCACACGATAACTTTTAAGCCCCAATGGCCATCAGCTCTACGAGCTATGTGCCCTGCCCATTGCCATTTAATTTTAGCAATTCTGCGAGCTATGTCGGTCACTTTGGTTCTCCTGTGTATCTCCTCATTTCTGATTCGATCACGCAGGGAAACTCCGAACATAGCCCGCTCCATCGCGTGATCTTGAGCCTTCTTATGAGGCCCATAGTAAGCGACCACGTTTCAGATCCAGATACCATAAATGTGTTCTATAAACGGCTGGCTTTCAAGTCATTACGTAATCAAGTTTTCATCTAACAATCGGCAATTTCCTTCACAAACATGTACCTATTCCCAAATGAAGTAGGCACAGACCAAATACGTACGTAGAGTCGAAAGCACCTCAAACTATTTTTTGTTCCAAAACCGCACCTATTACCACTATACATGTTGCAAGGATCTCTCCTTACAACGTATACTGAGTATACTTATTAGTTGTAAGTCTAACTACCTGTACCTATGTCAAACGCTTGTTAAAAATAAACCCCTATAATCTCGAAGAAATTACCAGTAAAGAAGACACAACAAAAAGCTTTAAAGTCTACGTATCATATATTGTTAGCAGTCTAAAAGATTTTAACAAAACTTAAACAATCATACAGTTATAATATCAATCACTGCCTTGCAATTGGAGTACTCCACTAGCTCCAATTGCAAGTGCATTCCAATAGCACTCACTCACTAAAAAGAAAATGGTTCGAAGGCAATAAATACATTTTTTATTTATTTTTATTTATTTATACATAAGATGCCTCTGTTATACGTACAAAGGCACATAAAATAGGTATGCTATCACCAAAGGAACAGGCCCTTGGAGGGCGGTGCCATTTGTCTTATATTGTGCAGACCTTTTTGGTTCGTTGAAACAGTATGTACAGAGATGCAAGAAGGTCTAAAATATACAGCAGCATTGTAATGATAACAGATGAAAATGAAAAACTAAAATAGAAAAGTTTGGCAATGCTCATAAGTCGCATAATAATAATAGTTATCCTGAACACCTGCAGAATAGTCAGAAAAATTTTACAAATTCACGAAACCCCTAGCCAATTGACACAGATACCACCAGCACAAACGCAGCAACAGAATGATTTAAATTAGGCACGAATATTTAATCGGGATTGCACTTGGCTTAGGTCCGTGTTTTCCTCTGATACCAGCCATGAGCTGAGACACAAAAGTGTAAACCGGAAATAATAATAATAAATAAATGCGTTCTATTTAAAATATTCAAGAAAAAAAAATAGTCACTACTTGTCAAAAGTACTGAAATACCTCTGAATTTGCTTGTTGCGCCATCACGCTGAAGCTTTCGGTTTTCATTTACATTAAGTTAAGGAAATTATATTTTTTGAAATGTAACCTTGGAAGTAAAGTGCTTCTGATCTTAGAAAACGTTATAATGTCTTTCTGTAACAGACCTACATTTTCTCAGGCAGACATAAAAAAAGATTGAGGTGTCATTATTAAAAATATCGAATACCTTCAGCACACTTTCAAAGAATTCCTTCATTTTATATCTACTAGCTTCCCGCCCGCGGTTTCGCCCGCGTGGAATTTTGTCTGTCACAGAAAAACTTTATCGTTCGCGTCCCTGTTTCAATAACTGGGATAAAAACTATCCTATGTACTTTCCCGGGACTCAAACTATCTCTATGCCAAATTTCATCAAAATCGGTTCAGTGGTTTAGGCGTGAAAGAGAGACAGACAGACAGACAGACAGAGTTACTTTCGCATTTATAATATTAGTATAGAAGATAATACAGATGGCGCTACAAAATGTAGCAAGATAATGACGTCATCTCCATAATAATCCGGGTCGCAATCTTCTTCTAATCGTGTCTATGGTCATAAAGGGAATTCCCCTGCAACTGTGTAAGACCTACATCTTAACCGCCAATAAAATCCAGTCAGAGATGCTCGGTCGTCTCTGGTTTACTTAGCTTTATTTTAGGACCCGTGTTGAAACTATTTGAAGTTTTTGAGTCAAAGTTTTATAAACTAGACCAAAGAAATTGAAGAAGGACAAAGCTATGTTACGTTCTATATTTTAGAAAATATTGCAATAAATACAGCACAGAAAATTAGAAATAACTTGAAATTTTCGAAATGCCTATGCCTAAGGCGGGAATTGAACCCACGACAAGTTATTTATAATTTTCAAATTAGTTTGAGATGCATCTCTTAATGCTAAAAATGAAATAACTATAGCACAGAAAGATTAACATAAGCACAGGCAAATGGAGCGCTTGCGGTACGCATAAATTATGAAGGAACACGCGAGGAATGTTCAGCTCGCGAGCGAACAATCATTATCAGCCCCTCAAGACAAAATCACAAACGTGACAGTTCTAATCCCGAAATCACTTCGATCCGGTTTTATTTGGAGTTCCTTCTTTTCTGTGAAGTGAATACAAAATTAAAACTGTGTCATTTGTAAAATGTAACTTATCAGTGAATAGTGACTGTAGCGATTGATAACATTACCTATAAATAGCCTCATATTTCTTCGGAGTGAAAAAAAGAACTTGGCTTGATTTGATACTATTTATTAAGTCCCACGCAGTCTTCGCACTTTATTGGTTGAACGCTTGTGTGTGATGATAGCGTCAACAATATTACGTCAATTTATTAGACTTACAGTCCACCATTTTGTTTCTATATTCATCCAATCTTCTACCGAAAGCACGCATAAATATTTTCTGTTCATTTTATCATCTGATTCTGAGAATTCTTCGGACTCATTTTCAGTATTTTCAAATATCATAAAATACCGGGAATGTATACTCAGGTATTGCACTGTACAGATGACGACTCATCATGCTACAAGGTACACTATTATGCACCTTAGCCACTTTTAATACATGCGAGATTGCAACAAAAATGTAGTCTCTGAATGCCGACGACTGTGTAATGTACAGTTCCAGAAGTAATTTTCCACATTAGTCCTTCAAAAGAACAAATTCGGGTAAGCTCCTGGAAAGGTAGCGTCCAAAAGTGAAAATATATAATTTAAAGTTTATAATCCCGAGAAGTTAAATTGCCGTTTCAAAGCATTCGAATTCGTTAACATTAAACCTCTTAATTAACAGAACATAATTTGAAGTTCTTTCGGCTTGGAAGCTTTCCATTCGTATGGCGTATTACCTATTTATGTCTTTTAAACGCATAATTAAGTCCGCTAATTAAATATTTACTTTTTTATTAAGTTATTCACAATCGTATAATTACCTACTGTTTTAGTTTCTAGTGCTAAGTTAATATAGAACACGGCAGATGTTTTGTGCTAGCTTGACCAAATTATGTAATCACTGCATCTAAATAATCGTGTTAAAAAAGTTGAACCTGAGACACAATGTAATGTACGAGTGACGTTATTTAGGTAAATATACTATACGTATAGCCGCCCGCGACTTCGTACGTGTGGATCCCGTTTTACCCCCTCAGGGATAGAGTTTCGTAAAATCCTTTCTTAGCGGATGCCTACGTCATAACATCTACCTGCATGCCAAACTTCAACCCGATCCGTCCAGTGGTTTGGGCTGTGCGTTGATATATCACTATGTCGGTCAGTCTGTCACCTTTGAGTTTTAATATAGATTTATTATACGAAGATTGTTCATTTATTAAAAGTGCCTGACGCGTTCTTTGCCTACTGTACCAGAACTCTTTGGATTTCCATTAGCGTAAACGGCGTAGGTACCTAGCTAATCCTCATCTCTTTATGTGCTTTCCTTCTAATTCCTTCTGTGACTTCCTTTCTTCTTAATCTTTGGCTTAAAGGATATGGTTTTAAGTACATATCATTACTGCGACTAGTTTTAGTCAGATTTCTTCCACTGCTGGACAAATTTCTAAAGATTTCTACAACCTTCACTTTACTCTTAAACAATCTAAAATAACTTTACCTAGAATAGACAAGAAAGCCTTAAAAATACGTGGTTGTTCTACCAACAACAGATCTATCTTATTACATTGTCTACCCACACTAATCCTTTGGAATACAAACAGACCCCAATAGAGATGTAAGAAGCAGATTCGCGCTGATACATAGACGCGATACTGAATTATAAAAACACAATACTTTGGGAATCAGCTTAGACAACCGAACGGTGAAGGCTCCGATTAGCTGACTCGTGATCCGGGGGACGCAGGTTCGAATCCCGCCGTCGCTTGACTATTGTGGTGAGCCCACTCGAAACACAAGCATACTTATTTACCTTAGTACGAGGCACAGTATGTTATGAGACTGTATAATCGGACATTCTCATTTATTTGATGAACCGTATAGAGCTCAGTTATACAAACATGATAGTAAAACTCCCGTTTGAAAATTCCAAGTAGTTTTCGCGGTATAAAAATTCAAAGTTACCTATTTTTTTACTTCAAAATTATGCAAATATATTCTCACTCGTTAACTAATAACATTTAATTCAGAATTGTTATAATACTTCATAGAGCTCTTAAAACTACACGTAATAAGCGTATTAAGTGCTTCGTAAATGCATTCAGTTAATTAGGAAAAATGATTTTAGTGATTTTTGTTTTTATTTTTTTTCTCAATTATACCTTAATATATGCAAACATTTTTAATTGCAAGATATAGTCTGATATTTAATCTAATTGTATAAAAAAAACAGCTTTAAATTCCGTGATATATTTGAGGAAAATCAAATTGAAAATATGCGTCATATAGAATTGTAAATTTCCCGTCACTTTTTAATAGCAATATTTCTTTTGGATGTTTAAATATCATCAGCTCGATTGTACGAAATTATTGTATTGACATCCGATTTACATAGGTTTCAAATCGATGAGAAAATTATTAAAGGTAGGCTAAATTCGACTTCCTAGATTTGTTTACATACTTTTTTAGTTAGTTACTTACATACAACTTAAGTTAATATAAGAGTGTTAAAAAAGAAAAAAGACTCGACTTGAGAACCTCCTCCTTTTTTTGAAGTCGGTTAAAAACAATGTGAATGTGACTTTTTAGAACCTTCAACACTATGCACATAAGAGGCGGGACTTGAAACTTTTTAGACATGAATTATTCCTTCCAAAATTGTCGACTCTAGACGCGTAAAAATTTTATTAAGACGTTTTATGTTTTTTCTCAAATATATCACGGAGTTTAAAGCTGATTTTATTAATACAATTAGATTAAATATCAGACTATATCTTGCAATTAAAAATGTTTGCATATATTAAGGTATAATTGAGAAAAAAAATAAAAACAAAAATCACTAAAATCATTTTTCCTAATTAACTGAATGCGTTTACGAAGCACTTAATATGCTTATTACGTGTAGTTTTAAGAGCTCTATGAAGTATTATAACAATTCTGAATTAAATGTTATTAGTTAACGAGTGAGAATATTTTTGCATAATTTTGAAGTAAAAAAATAGGTAACTTTGAATTTTTATACCGCGAAAACTACTTGGAATTTTCAAACGGGAGTTTTACTATCATGTTTGTATAACTGAGCTCTATACGTTTCATCAAATCAATGAGAATGTCCGTTTATACAGTCCCATAACACACTGTGCGAGGGGCTTACGGGACTATTAGTAATTTGTGCAATCAAATTACTTATTTATATCCCAACTATCCCAATCCCAACTATAATATTATAAATGCGAAAGTAACTCTGTCTGTCTGTCTGTCTGTTACGCTTTCCCGCTTAAACCTCGCAACCGATTTTGATGAAATTTGGCATAGAGATAGTTTGAGTCCCGGGAAAGAACATAGGATAGTTTTTATCCCGGTTTTTGAAACAGGGACGCGCGCGATAAAGTTTTTCTGTGACAGACAAAATTCCACGCGGGCGAAGCCGCGGGCGGAAAGCTAGTTCTTTATAAAAATAAGAAGCAATCTCTACTAGACAACCTTATTTAGACTCAAGACTGGCTCATTAATTGAGAAAATTTTAACAGACTATTTGCTCGTGTTGGTCACATCAAGAACCATGCTTTCCAGACTTTCTGCGCTTTCTCAGGTGCAATTTTGAGATCCATGGTATTAATATTTTTGTTACTAACAGAACCTAAATGAAGATTTGTGGAATGAAAGTCAATTTATTCCAGACTAATATTAGTCATCACACATCCTAAGTTATGGAATAAGTACTTGCATTCTGGTTTCGCTGTTTACTCACTCTTCCAATATCTCTACTGTCTACCCCACTGTGTCATGTTCGGCACACCGCTCCATTACACTCGTCCGATCCACTCGTCTCGCCCCACTTCCCGCTTTTAATGACTTTCCTTAAACTTGTTTATCATTAAAACTTTTATTTAGTAGACAAACAACGATCGCTCGTTACGGCAACTCGAGGAGATGCATTGTTTCAAGATTTAACTGCAGCGGTTTGGTAACCAGTTGAGTACAACTGAGATGCTGAAGTTCCTCGAAGAAACAAACTACTTTTTTCTAATTAGTTTGTCTCATTTTTAATTATTTACTTACGGCTCAAGGGTTACGGGCGGGGACTTTTGATTATAAATCTAAAGTCATGAAGTCAGAAATTGTGGTTCACGCATTTCCCAAATGATTTCGTCCAATGACCCCAAGCTACCCATCCTTATCGCTCGCACATAATTATATTGCTGTCGCTACAGTACGACGGGCGGGGGCAGTGAGTGTGCGAACGCCGGACTATAATCAAGTATCTAATATGAAACTTAAGAAAAAATGTCATGCTTTATGAAAAGCAAGCAAGCTATTAGTAATACAATATATTTGAAAAACTGGAAGCAAAAGTATTCTAGTCGTTTAATCACAAAATAACTAGGTTTAACGAGGACGTACTTCTGAAAAACTGGCATTCTTTGCTGGCACAGTTATCTTATAGCAAATAAAACTAAACTGCCATTATTCCTAAACTCAGGAGAATGCCAATTTTAGTGACGACGAGGACGCACATTTTAATTGGAACCTGGATAGCCGACAGTTCAATTAGTTTCAGGTACAAAGCGCCGGTCGACGTACGTTACCTTCGCATAGCTTTCGATGACGTAGGCTGCTGGTCAGCGCTTTACTCATACACGGATTTACTAAGGCTGGGTTGCACCATTTTACTTTAACAAACGTCAAAAATCTGTCAAACTCCGTACAAAAAGCACCGGTCATCGTTAAGTTACGGTCAAAGTTAGGTGGTGCAACTCAGCCTAGGGCTCGGATTCATCCTATACTGACATCTGTCGTGGGGATGAATATACTGTACCTACCGTTACTGATATTTGCCATCCGCCCCGGTAAACGATAGAGTACGATTAACCAGAATGGGTGAATACATTATATCACAACGGTAGATGATTCTACTGTGCTGTGTGACACGAGCATATAAGCCGGACGTCATTGTAGCAGGAATACCCCAATCCGTCCCCCGGACACGGCCTGAACCAAGGGCCCACTAGAGTGAGCCCGCCGTAGGCTGGACTTTGGTCCAACACCGCGGTGGGCAACCCTCTAGTTGGGTTCGCCACTGATCAGGCGCCTTATGTGCTCGATAAGGCCCGATCCCAAACGGCTAGAGTACCTTCTGTACTCGCCACTCTGCCCGGTGAAGCTGGAAAAGCTCTTCAAGCTACCAGCGCGCGTCCGTTCAAAAAGAAAAGCAGGAATTCAAACCCTATGTACAAGTACTATTGTATTGTCTATTAGTTAGGTAGTTAGGTAGTTAGGTACTCTGTAGAATGAATGGCATAAAAAGAGGGAGATATCTAATTACCTAATTTATTCTAATAATAGGAGTTGGCACTTGCACTTCTTTCGTTGAGTGGGTCGATATTCAACTGAGTTCACAACCTATTTAGCAGCTTCTAAAATTCCGCAGGCAATTGGTATGGTTTTGTGCCGGTATGCACAAAACTTGATCTCTGCATATCTTGATCACGTTCACAGTGTCAGCACATTTATCACGTATAGTGTTGATGCTGTGACGTCATTTACCTTTAATCTATATCGTATAAATATCGTATAAACTCACGTTAATAAACAGACTAATAACAGAGACTAACAACAACTCTTGTCTCATTCACACGGTCCCTACCATGGCACAAATTGGTGACCCCGACGAAGAAGATGAACCCGACGAAGATGGCACAGTTTTAATGGGACTGAATGCATACTTACTTTGTTTTACATAATTTTAAACACATAATTCCCTGCACTAAGCATGAGCACGTGTTCGCAACATAATCTTTGCGATTTGATTCGAATGCAATCCAAACCTATTCTGCTATTCTGCTACTGAACAAAACATGCACGTATTTGTAAAATAAATAATGCAGCAAATGATGCAACATCCCACGATAATCCGCAAACAAACCACATAATGTTAGTCGTGTGTGGCGTTCAATTCTGAATCGTCTAATTTTACCAGCTAAACAACATGAAATTATCATCATCATCATCAACAGCCCTTTGCAGTCCACTGCTGGACTATGAGCCTCCTCTACTATAGTGGAGGGTTTTGCCATAATCCCCACGCTTGGCAGGCGGGTTGGAGATCGCAGTTTAAAAGATTGATGTTTTTCAGAGAGCGCTGCTGCCCGTTCTCTGTTTGATGTGTAGTCCCTAAGTCGCCTCTAAACAACATGAAATTATACATCTACATAATATACTCTACTACCTTTCCGCCCGCGGCTTCGCTTCTTCAATGTCACCCCTCCCATACCGCTTCCATACCTCAGGCACTGACTCAGTTTACTGAGTAGCGCTAGACCTAAAATATTACATTAAGCATTTATATTTCAACTAGCTTTCCGCCCGCGGCTTCACCCGCGTGTAATTTAGTCTGTCACAGAAAAACTTAATCGCGCGCGCCCCTGTTTCAAAAACCGGGATAAAAACTATTCTATGTCCTTTCCCAGGACTCAAACTATCTCTATGCTAAACATCAAAATTGGTTCAGTGGTTTAGACGTGAAAGCAAGACAGACAGACAGAGTTACTTTCGCATTTATAATATTAGTATAGAAGTATAGATACTTCTATACTTTTGAAACAAATCTGAAAGCTCGCTGACGCTTGACGTCATAAAAACACTCAGCCACTCCCATTCCCATACTGACGTGATTTTGTTTTTTTTCTGCACTTCTCTTCTCGTCATCAAAAAGGACAAACTGACTGCGTTAATTGTTTGAACTCTCACGCACTGACTCGGTTACGCGCTAGAACCATGACAGTAACTAGCGAAAGTCCTGTCGTTTATAAAAACCTTCGAAATATTTTGAATGCTAGGTACTTATACTGCACACAACGGTGAAACTCTTGACCCGCATCTCTCCCGATGGAAAGTGATGGTGAGGCTGAAGATGGTAGCGAGCTTCACTCGTAATCTTCAACAACAGTTTTGTATCCTTTTTAATAATATTGCAAACCTTTGACAATTAGATCCCTATAGTGACTGACTTGGCCTTCACTGGTTGGGTTTTTATGACGGTTAAGCTGTAAATCCTGGCTACACAGGAGTTGCAGCGGATAAAACGATAGGCAGGAATAGTCCCGTATGGTGACTGAGTAATTGAGTGAGTGAGTTAGCAAATAATTGTCCTGGAGTAGTGGTAATTATACTGAGACGTATAAAAGGGCTTTATGGCACGTGGAAGGATGTACTTTCTTGGTATTATCAGTAAGTTACGTTTGTTCAGAGTTTGTTTGAAGTTAGTACAAATTTCTAATAAGACTTTTTTCACTTACAGAAGTTCGGTTTACTAAGAAATTTCTTTCATGACTGTTTCTCTGGTAGAATAACAAAGGCTTTGAATTAATTTAACCAGTAAATAAAGCTTGTGATCACTAAGAGCGCTTTCACATATAGGCGTTTTTGTCGCGCGACTAAAGCGCACAGCGATTCCTTTCACAGTACAGCGTCTGTAGCGCGGCTAAATCGCGATGCCGTTGCTAGCGACAGCCGCGCTTCACAGTTGAGCTACAGACGTAGTACATGACGTAGGTATGTAATATGCTACACAATACACAAGCACACGCAACACTGATCTAACGCCGACTGATCGCACGCGATTACGCGGCGTATACTGCCACCGCTAGCTCTAAGCGCGCAAACGCGCCTCTGTCGCGCTACAGCTGCGCTACATAAATATGTATGGATAGCGCGACTTAGTAGCGCTACAATCGCGCGACAAAAACGCCTATATGTGAAAGCGCTCTGACAACATTTCAGCCTGCCTTACACCTGGTTTCCACCAAAGCGGAGAGAAGACGCGATCCAAGACTAATCGGATTTTCGAACCGTAGCTGAGCGGAAAAGTGATGGGGATATAACGAAATCTCATTGGTTATTCAAACACATCTCCTTTCCTCTTTGGTGGAAACCGAGCCTTGCTTATGTCTATTGACCTACATAATACGTTATTTAGGTATGTATGTACGTCAGTACTGCACTCATTTCCCTAAGCATAATAGACAGCGCGGCAGCGTGCCTTATCGTCTCTTAAGCCGCCAGAAATTTTCGCTTACACAAGACTTCCTTGTGAGAACATAGCTTAAATACGTACTAAATGTAATAGACATTTCAATTTGTTTTTGATATATTAATCTAGGCTCATCTGCTTTCTCGGAACAACACAGTTCTCGGGAAACGCTTATTAATATTTTGTGTATTGAAAAACAGAACGAGGCCGGATAAATACTGATAAGTAGGCCCTAGTTAATAAGCATCAAAGCTTTCATTTACTCAGATTAATTAAAAATATATAAGAACTTTTACCATACTTAATTAAAAGTGTCCAGAATCAGGTCGGTGAGTACCTAACATCTTTCAAATAAGTTCAAACTATTTGAAAGATGTTAGGTAACAAGGTGTTAGGTTTTACTTACAAGTTAAATACATTTCAACGATAAGATTTGCGTTATCTTACAGGAGATTTCGAATAGAATAAACATACCGTAGCTATTATTAACTTTCAGACCCGTATTATAAAGTAACTTTATTCCACTTTACCTACTTTAGAGGTAAATACTCAATTACCTATCGTATTATGAAATACGAGTATTATGTTTATCAAAATTAATCCAGTGATTTATACGTAAAAATATACTTAACAGGCGGACAGACAGAATTAATTGAGACTAATTTTGTATTAGATAAAGCTAACAAGTCTCATTAACTTCATGTTAATATAAATATTTTGCAGTTGGAATTAAATAATTTCAACAATAAGAACTAACAAGACTAAGTATACTGTTTACATCTTGAAGCAAAATAATAAATAAATAAAATAAATAAAATCATATTTATTTCTCTCACATACAAAAAAATACATTCTTACAATGAGTATTACATATTTGAGGCATCTTGTGTGTGAGAGACTGGTGCCTGATATAGGTTTCAGAGAAACCCGTATTTCAGGTCACCAGTGCTCCACCCCCAGGTTGTTTGCATAGTATCTTAGGTACATAATAAGGTGATATGCTAGCAGACAAACAATAAAATATTAAAAACAATAAAATCATACATTGGATAAATTACAATCCTAAGTGAAAAGCCGAACATGCGAGTGTATGTATAATTATAAAATATAAAATAAATCGGTTGAGAGTAAAATTTGTTTAAAATAATAAAAATTTCAATAATTAAAACAAACATTATTCCTATTTTAAGTAAATCATGCATTGGATAAAATTTATCCAATGCATGATTTACTTAAAATAGGAATAATGTTTTATATGGAATTTTTTATTGTTTTAAACAAATTTTTTATAATTATTTTTTATATAATTTAACTTGGGATTGTAATTTAATTACAATCTCAAGTTAAAAGCCGAAAATGCGAGTGTATGTATAATTATAAAAAATGTGTTTAAAACAATAAAAAATTCCATATAAAACAAACATTATTCATAATTATCCTAAGTAAATAATTTACGTATCTACTGGTTTAACATTTGTTATTATTCGCAATTCAATTTGTTATCGCTAAGTATAATAATGAATTCCGATTCAATAAATAGAATTAATTTAATAATTGTCTCTACTAATAGTCTAACATTTTATTATTAATCAAAAGTTGAATCAGTTCCGTGTTGATTAATTCTAAGAATTGCCAAACATTAAACGTAATTCACTGTAATTAATTAATTGTCTTCGCTAATCCACAGAAGGAAACCCAGCAATACATCAGCTGCTCAGCGACAAATCTTTAACAGTTTAAAATTTAATAGGTCTATTCAGTCCAACTTAGAGAAAATAATAAAATAAACGATGATTATGACTTCGGAAGTTAATATTCGTGGTGTATGTAGTAATGTCATATACGACTTAGGTAGGATGGACTCTTTATAGACGTTTATTAAATACCCTTTAGTTATTAGGGGTTTTTTGAAACACCCTGTATTTATTTACCCCTAACAAGATTCAAACCCTTAGCCACTGCCGCTTACATCTGGTATTACAGCTGCGTTTGTCGCCAACCACTATCTCTTTTTTTTTATCCACATCGAGGAAGCTCTTGGCTTTCATCTCACCTGATGTAAGTTGAGGCCACAGGTGGATCCGGAATCTTCAACCGCAGAAGAACTGGCTGTCTTACCTGCAACACAATCAAATTCCATAATACATCGTCTGTTCTCACTATTACGGGATTTGACAACATATAAACGCTTTTATGACTAATAATCATATCACTAATAAGGCCATAATAATAACCAACTGCAATCCATTTCATAAATGAATCCCAACTAAACAGGCACTCATGAAAGGTTAAACAAAGAGATACAAATGGAAATCCAACGCCAGGCATTTAATAAATCCTTTATTAACGGTATAAACTGCTAAGCCTACCTGAGGGCGCCTCTTGTTGTCGTATCAAGTAATAATCGATTCAGAATGCTGGGTTTTGGATGCTTATTTCTAAGTCTATTTGAACGAGCTAACTCCTTAGATACAGGGTTTTTGTTTTGAATAATCTTTTAATCATATTTGAGAAAAATGGTGAATGTATGAGTTAAAAGTTAAATTTAGTTTTGGACAGAATTCATCCGGAATAGGCTTCATCTTGACTTATAATGTTATATGACAAACTATCATAATTAAGTAGGCAGGCCTCCCCCTAGGTGGACCGACGATCTGGTAAAGGTCGCAGGAGGTGCCGGACGACACAGGACCGGTCGTTATAAATCCTTGAGGGCCTTCGTCCAGCATATGGCTGAAACGGACGAACAAACACAGCGTTGTTAAAAACACTTAGAATGATCTTACTCCTGGTGGCTCTAACTGCTATTGGTAATGCTTATCTATAATCCCTAATCCCTTCAATTACTACGTAATTCTTGTTTCGAAATATTAGTAACTTGCCAAGGTAGGTATGCAAATGTCCTTTGAGAATCCAATGTCCTATGAAATTGGCGCATTACATTAAGCGTATGCTGACCTATTATCCAGTTCGGGCAGGATATTCAGTATAGCACCCGGGAGACATTGCCCGAATTCGTCGATGTTTGCATACGTTTCTCTACTGATAGAGGAGGTAAAACTTTGTAGGTAGGCAGCTACAGTGTACCTAAGTTACCCATATGGTATGGAAGTACTGTCGTCAAACAACATCAAGTTGCGTTACAGTTTTGTGTTCAAACTTTACTTACTTGACGTGAAATAAACGAGGAAGCATCTTGCCAGAATGTGCATCATAGTTATGAGGTATAATATATCTACCTACTTTAAGAAGTTTTAATCATGTTATACAAAGATGCTGTCAACTGCACCTAATTTCCCACCTCTCGATCCCACCGCTGGAAGCTTGAAATAAAAAAAAATGGATCATCAAAATTATCACTCACGAATGCTTTCGCCATCACGTCTGTAAAAATAACCGGGAAATATCAAACGGCATCGCATCATTGATTTGACATTTCTTTGTCTCCCTTAAAAGGAAAAGGTTGTAAACTTATACGTGATTTTCGCCGGCCACCGAACGTGTCTATCCGTGTTCTTTTTCGGTATCTGACGTGTCTTCATTTTATTGGATACCACATTTTCCCGTCGCTTCGTTTGGTTTGTAATTTCTATGCTTATCTACACATTATATTATAAAGAATAATATTGTTTTGTTTGTTTGTTTGATTTAATTAAATGGCTTCAAAACTACTAGAACGATTTAAAAAAATCTTTCACCATTAGAATTCTAAGTTTTTTCTGATGAAAATACAATGCAAGCTCCAGTTGCAGGTTCAAACCTTTTTTTTATGCAAGACAAGGCAGTTATTTGACCGCAATCGCACCTCATGTTAAGTGAGATGCAGTCTAGGATGGTACATAATTATCTGCCCTGTAAGTGCCTAGTCACTCTCGCCTTGAAACCTTGCTAGAGGAAAATTTTATTGCGATGAGCAAGTAGGTACGTCAGTCGTAGTCGTGGACAAGGACGTGTTCATAATTCTGGACTCCGAATTATGAACACGTCCATGACTCTACTTGCTACACAACATCATCTCTGAGAATGACGTGACATGAAATGACAATTTCATTGCCTGAGCTAGAATGCAATCCGTATGCAGATTGTATTTGCTTTTACCTTAATTATGTTTGTTGTTACTATGTAGTATGCTGACGTAAGGCAGAATTCAATGAAGGATTGGAGTAATTTATTTTTACGCATAATAAAGCTTGATTAATGACTTCACCAACACATTATAAAAAGGTTGATTCCGAGGTGTACTCGAGTGTGCAGGGTTCTTTACATTGTTCTGTAAAATAAAAAATCAATAAAAATCGTTCATGATCAATAATAAATCCGTCATTATTTCCATACTAAAACTAGGTACTCCAAGTTAAATTCCACGTACAATAGCAAACTAAACTGAATAGTCTCTCAAATTCAGTTACAATGGAGAAATACATCGGCGTATTTGCATAATAAACTAAATAATACCCCCGCTGTATCGAATGAATCTGCATCTACTGGAATGATTCCTCCGCCCCTTGAATACAAGGTGGGATGGAACAGAAGGTCCTCTTGAGAATTAGGTATTATTAAAAACAAAACACCTACTGTATCTCTAGTCAAAGAGAAAACTATGTTTTTTGGCTTAATGCTTCAGTTCGTTTCAGCCAAATGACGTCCACTGCTGGACAAAGGCCTCCCCCAAGGTTTTCCACAATGAACGGTCCTGCGCTGCCCGCATCCAGGCTCTTCCCGCGACCTTTACCAGATCGTCGGTCCACCTAGTAGGAGGTCTGCCCACGCTACGTCTTCCAGCCCAGCAGAGAGAAAGCGAATTTATGATTTGTGTGCATGCTTCGAAAGGACTCGACTTAGCGTTAGTTGATACCTTATTGACTCATCAAAATATGTACAATGAAAACTACAATTTGCTGAAGTTGTATACTTCAAATAACATAGAACAATCCATTTACTTAAAGGAAAATCAACAAACTTGCTTTCGTTTGAGATGTTGACAAGATGTGTATGTTTAACTGTGGAAACTTAATTGGTTTATGTGTTTTCTTACTGCACCTAAGTTAAATTAAATTGTAACTGTATGTTTCCCAAAAAAAAAAGTGTTTTATCCACTTGCAGCGCTCGAAAACACATTAAAATAAAGAAGACCTACTGCACCTTTCTATACTACACCCAGAGTGAGTAGTTCTATTGACCTCGCATCCTCCCGCTTACATAAACAATGAGGACCCATTTATCAAATTCTATACGAACCCTGCCTTCGACAAGCTATTTTTAATGGCCCTTACTTTACGTCGTTACTTGTGCGTTATCATGGCGCCCGTAGATGGAAGGTCATGTTTTGACATAATAGGATATTGATACAGATTTCTTGATAAACATACAAAAAACGAATACAGCATGTTTATTTTTGAATTCTTATAAAGCCTGGTCCGTGAGCACGTAGAATTTTGGCCAATGACCCCAAGCTACCCATCCTTATCGCTCGACATAATTACGCGCGAGCGATAAGGATGGGTAGCTTGGGGTCATTGGCCAAAATTCTACGTGCTCACGGACCAGTTCTATCATACCTACCATAGCGTTTTGCTTTGGTCAGCCATAGGACGTCCACAGCTGAACATAGACCTCCCCCAATGCTTTCCAAGTTGATCGATTGGTAGCGGCCTGCGTCCAGCGCTTCCCGGCGCGTTTTCAGTGCTTTGGTCATACACAATAATGTAAAAGTTGCCTAAATAATCCTCTATTCCTTGTTAATTGGATCTAAATAGGTATAATTACTTTAAAGTCACTCATATTTAGGTGGACCGACAATTTGGTGAAGGTCGCGGTAAGTGCCGCTGCGCAGGACCGGACCTTGGGGGAAACCTTTGTCCAGCAGTGGACGTCACTTGGCTGAAACGAACTAATGAAAGTTAATTACTGCCAATAATTTACTGAAAATGCCTACGAAGCAAATAAATCTAGTATTTTTCTTGGCTCAATTTAAACAATACTCATTGAATATACGAATTATCCTTCGTTTTATTACATTTTAAATACTGTAATCCGATTCGATTGATAAGTTTGACGTTGTATATGAGTATGAGTTTTTGTGACCAAAACCATCAAAGTTTTTATTAGACTTTTACATAAAAAATTGTTATTAAAAACAGAAGGTGTGGCCCATCTAGGGAAGTGCTTAAGGGGCCTAAAGAGCCCTTAACTTTCATAAAGTGCTATAAGTATATTTGATAAATTAAGAAAAGGTGGTTTTTCCTCCAAGCTCAAGGACTATTATGAATACAAGTATCTCAGGAGATAAAGTGAATTGTGAAAAATAATATACTTTCTTGAGACGGAATATATTTACATACACTTTCAAGATATTAAGCTTTTATCATAAATTATTTGATTTTAATGCATTCTTCAGAAGTTCGTTTGAACCAAAAGAAATAAAAAATCTTTTTAATTTCTTTATGATTTAAGTACCATGTTACTTAAATCAATGTTTATTACCTTACTTAATCCAGTTTATAAAACTTCATCCTAATAAGTACATAAGGTGATTAAAAATAATAGAGATTTTATTGTTTGAATAGTGTAATTGGCTACCGTTCTATTCATAAATTTTCTTAAATTATTTTTTACAAGACTTAATACTAAAACTCTAGAGAGTATAGTAGTAGTTGAGCACCTGCAATGAATGCTAAAATACCTGATGATGCAAGAGGCCTGACCTGACTCTGGACCACCGCCGACGTCCATGTAATTCCAGACTCTACCACCTCCAATCCTCCATGCCTTATTTTTTGTGTTCTCGGCCACTAAACATGGCTCGTCGGTTGTTTTTTGAGTCGCAGTACCTACTGTTATGTAAGTGAAGCTAGATGTAATGATAAGGCATCCTTTAAGGATACACCAAAAGGATGAAGAAGGGAAGGACTAAATATTTTAAAAAAATAGCACAGAAATCTATATTCAAAAACACAGATTAATTTGATATGTAGCTTGTGTTACATAAAAATTCATCTCAAGAAAACTATCGGTACTCGTAGAGCCGAATTCTTCTTAATAAATCCACGCAATTCCAAACAAAATGATATCCCTTACTTTATAGGTATTTATCCAAATAACACTTCTTGGAATTCGACCAAGGCCGAGTATTGAAGAACGAGCTTTTGTAATTCTTTTAGCTCTAGTTTCAAAATGTCAAACATCAAAGGAGAGCTTTTTCTTTATACTTTTGAGCTTTTTTATAGTCACAATACAATTTAGAGCTTCTTAAAAATGAGCCGATTTTGTTTATCGTTTCTTTGTAGATTTTCATTTTGTCCTTAATTGTATTTTGTGATAAAACAAAAGATATTCGACTCTGAAATTGAGAGTACCACTTATAAAATAGGATCCCGATTAATTTTTATTTTATACCTTCCTTGGTTTTCTTTTCCAAATTAATAAATATTTTTAAATCAAGAGGCCTTGCCTCAAAAAGCTACCTTAAGACGACGCAGCGACACCGCTCCGGCATCGCACCGCCGAATCGCATCGTGTGCTTAGGCTCTATGTAATCCACTAACATCAGACACGGTACCCTCTAATCTCGCTCGCTACTATTATTACGCCTACAATACACGCTGCACGCTCGAACGTTTACTAGTGGCTAATTAATCCATCCAAGTTGTATGAGCAGTTGGATCAACACTGATAAATCTTGCCCGCATCGTGACGTAATTAATTGGCAACCGCAGCTGTGCTGTGACGTCACGTACTTGAGAGGTACATTGATTCACCTAAAACTGTTTGGGAACGGCTTAGAAACTACTGGTGAGAGAGTGGTTAAGGAGGAAGAGTAAATTTGTAACAACAATCAAGAACGAAGTAAGTGTATTCTCTCTCACTTTGGCTCTTTAGCGCTTTCGGGGTATGCCCAGTTCCGGCGTTTTTTTTTTAAATGAAAGTAAAAGTAAAAGATGTTATATTTGACAAAAAGAGCGACATCACAATTACATAAATTATAAAAAGAAAAACATTGTGCCCTGCTGTCAAATAGGGGCCCGCTCAGCATTAATCGGGGCATGCCGTGGGCATGCCTCGACACCGATTTTCAGCGGGTCCCTTGACGTTGCTGCGCCCTACCGCCGAAGAAGAAGCACTCCGTAAAGTGACTGTCCGTCGGCGGCAACACGCAATAAGGGGGCGGCAAAATTATGTACCCATAAAAACAAACACAAAAATAAAATAAAAACAAAACAACAAATCAACAATCAAAACAAAACAATAAATGACACTTTCAGTGGCAAAATTGCGATTGTTACCTCCATAAGATGTTCTACAAAGAAACTATTGCGTCTCAAGTTTGATTGAATCGTCGACCGACACACGAAGATAAGTACTGTGGCATCTTAAGTATTTAGTAAAGCGAGTTAGTTTAGTAAGAGCGAAATAAATAGCCTAATATACTGTGGACTACAATAGTCAATAAGGTAATTAATTAATTTAATCGAATGCTTCCACAACTTGGAAAGCTATCGTCACAAAGCAAACGAAATCAAACAGACAAAAGTATGACTGTTCACACAGGTAGGATACATATGCGTCACTATGTTAAAAATAAAGAAAAAGCCATTCAGCCTTATATTTCTGTTTTCGTATGCGTTGTGCGTATAATAATTGTTCTATTGTTAAAATTTATGAAGGGGAATTGCTAATTACTGTGAACAAGACAATGGCAGATGAAGCCCACGGAGTTTTATTAATTATAACGGATAATTAATTAATTAACCTGTTGTAAATTTCCGTAACATTATTGGGTACAATAGACAACAAATTATTAATACAAATAATAAAATAAAATTGAATACTGAAATGTTTTAAGGAGTCAACATTTTAAATTTTTAATAGGTAGGTACAAAGTGCTACATCGTATGAGACATTATTATAGCGCTTAGCACTACATGTTAAATTTTTATCTCTTGAATATGGACATTTCAATATTGTTGCTACTTTAGTTGCTACATAGTCCACGTGTACCTCTACCTATGAACATTAAAGCCAACTTATATCAATAACACTGGAACATAGTCTCCAATTTGCGAACAAAATGTACTGTCAATTGTCCAGATTTTAATATTATTTCACGATTTCAAGAATTTCTGAAACAAAAAGACATTTTCTCTGACCTTTCATTCCAATTCGAAATCATTTTAAACTTTCAGACCTAGATCTCAATCCTTATCTCTACTAATAGCGTCACAATGTTGATGACGGTTACTTGGTAATAAAATGGCTGATTCCCCTCTAACGATGAACAAACTAAGATAATAATAATTTCGAAGGCATAAAATTTCATTGACACTTACTAGTAAAGGCCAGTCTTAAATGACAGCGGAATTTGGTTAAAGAATATTATTCGCAGAACTGACGGCCGATGGGGCAGCAAGGTTCTGGAGTGGAGGCCGCGCACCGGTAAACGCAGCGTGGGACGTCCACCCACAAGGTGGACCGACGACACCATAAAGGTAGCAGGAAGGCGCTGGACGCAGGCCGCTACCAACCGGGCAACATGGAAAATATTGGGGGAAGCCTATGTTCAGCAGTGGACGTCTTATGGCTGAGATAATGATGATGATGATGCTATGTAAAATAAAAGTAGCTCCATCAGTAACACACGTAGATAAAAAACAGAATGTTCATATCGTTGTATACCTGAATTCACTAAGCTGTAAGCTGTAATGTCGCGTTTAGACGACTGAAACTTCGTTTCAGCCAAATGAAGTCCAATGTTAGACAAGCATCCCCCAAAGAATCCGGGTAGGTAAGTAAGTACTTTCCGCGACCTTCACCAGATCGTGTCGGTCCACCTAATGGGGTAGCCAAACTTAGCGATTCCTGTTAATTGTTATAGATATTAGAATTAAACCATTAGATTGAATCGAGTGACTCTCTTTAAAGCAGTTTTAGAAACAATTGCCGATCTATCGTTCATAATCGAACCCGCTATCGGTCAAACCCCTACCAAAGGTCAAGGGTAAGGACAGCAAACATTGTCCACGACGCAATATCCCGAATATTCCCAACTGACATGTAGTAATTACCAATACGTTATTAATTGCTAGATCTAAACGAGGGCGCGTCGTTAGAATATTGCGTAGTTAAAATTTACATAGAAAGTTGGCGAGATTAATTTTTGGTTTAAGATAATATCCGAAAATTGCGTCTATCTGTAAAATAGTTGGTATTACTCAAGAAAAGAGAATACACAATTCCTTTGTTGGCTCATTCAAGTAATAAACAAACAAAATTTTGTAACAAATACGTAATAGTACTCATTCATCCAAAACTACTAGATGGATTTTGATGAAACTGTACAACATTAAACCTTTAATACCTACATAGGTTTCTTTGTAGCATCTAACAGAACATATCGCGGAAAAGTACCAAACGCTCGATTTATCCCATAACACTGACCAGTAAGAAAAAAAAAAGTCATTTGATGCTAAAGGTGGCAAAACTAAATAGTTTAGATGCAGTTAAACCACGGTATAGTTGTTGCAATTCACGAAGGCGAGTAAGCTTTACACGTGTGGTGGCTCGCTACTGTTAGTTTTCCAAAAGTTTTAATAGACATTCCACTATCTTTATGTGCATGTACACGTACACATACAAGTAAAGCTCACTCGCCTTCGTGAGTTGCAAGAACTACGAGTATTACCAGTATTCACCTTTAGCACTGGCCAGTAAGACAAAAACTGGACCTATTTAAAAATAGAACAGTGAATTATCCCCCTCCGTTATTTGCTGAATTGGCCACAAATAGTTTAATGCATCCATTTCGAGACTCCAATAGACTGTGGGTGGTAATTCTGCCCAATCTACACAAACATTTGCCGAATATGCAAACATTAATTGTCCAAAGGGCGAACAACAACACAATTTTCGCCCACACCTCGGGCGATCACGTTTGAATTCGCGTTTATAACCAACTACTGTTAGATTGCTGTTTCATTAATAGGTTTATTCTTCTCAGTCGGTACACTCTTGTCATTGTGGTCGTGGTCATCATTTTGAATCACGATTCAGAGTGATGTTCCTCGTAATACGGCGCCATTCCCCGCGGACTGCAGCTTTCCGGGTACTTTCGCTAACCGAGCACTTAGTTGCGGCCTTGATCTGGTCCGTCCATCTCATTGGTGATCTACCACGTGGTCTGATGCCCTCAACTTTTCCCTGCACTACGAGACGCTCTATGGAGTCATTACTGCGCCGAGATACATGGCCGAAGAAGGTTAAAATGCGTGACTGAACCGTGGTTGATAGGCGCTGTCTGATGCCGAGTTCTTTTAATATATAATAATAAGGTTTATAGTACTTAAGTATGTTGGTACAGCAAAATATTTTTTAAATAAAATTACTTAGTGCTTAAGGCCATGCAAAAAGTTTTTAGCCTTAAAATAAAGTATGGAAACTAGAATTATTCCATACAATTCTGGAGCTCAATTAATAAAACACAAATAGAATTTATTGATACTTACAATATTAATGTTACTTTAAGTAGACCTCCCAAAAAGCTTTATTCCAACTCAAACACATAGCTAGAAAAAAACGGCAAGAGAGGCCAAACGCAATAAATGTATGTGATATTAATGGTGTAATCATTTGGATATTAATAGAATCTCAAATTGGTTTGGGTTTGGGTCACTACAAACGCACACTAAGGACGTTAGAGATGAAATTTGAAGGACAGGTTCCTATTTTATATCACCAGAAATCAGAATATGGAAATCTGTACATCCCATCCAAATCAGGACACCTGGCAACGCTACAGGATTTGACCACCAAAAAACAAGCGCTGGCATCATTCAATGTACAGTCGACCGCACATCACACTACACATTTTTATTGCAAAATAACCCCTATTACCAACCACATAAGATGGCAGTGTTTAGCTTGCTGTGCCGCTGTATGTACCTAAGTCAGTTTGCGACACCATTATTACACGCGCCGCCAAAACCAATTAACGATCCAGCCACCATCGCACGTTAGGACGTTTCACACTGAGGAGTAATCATAGCAATTATTGGAATAAAAAAATGTTGCATACCTACTTGCAACGGACAATTTTTTCTAAAAACTTTGGAAGTTAAATAAAAGATTCTTAGAATTCCGACTCAATCTGATTCAGCAAACTAACTTTACTTACTGAACGAAATGAGATTAAAGCACCAGCAAGTTATAACAAGATTTGACAAAAATAAAAGGCATGAGAATGCTGTTCTTCTTTCACAATAATTCAGTTTCAAAAAAGTTAAATCGGAAAAATGGCTTGCTCATTCTATGTAACGATTCTTAGTTTCCGGATTATTTCAATAACCTGTAGTATTTTTTATCCACAACGTCTAAAGTTGTTTGACTTCTCACTTCATCAGGTGAGCTTCATCTGGAACCCTCAACCACAGAAAAACTAGCTATCTTACTTCCAACTGCTGGAACAAAACAATGCTGTTAGCATTGTTGTATTTTTATTTTTGTAATTGGAATCTAAATAAATATCACCCAAAGGTGACTGACTGACTGACTGACATAGTGATCTATCAACGCACAGCCCAAATCACTGGACGGATCGGGCTGAAATTTGGCATGCAGGTAGATGTTATGACTTATGCATCCGCTAAGAAAGGATTTTACGAAACTCCACGCGTACGAAGTCGCGCTCAGTATGAAGCGGCCCTAACGCGCTGGCGGACCATGTTGTTCAGTGATTAACGAAGACCGTTATGCGATAACAAAGAGTGATCTCAGTAAATAGCTGAAGCATAGCTAATAGGATTGCGCAATCAGGGAACAACTAATTATTTTGGAAAAGCAATAATTTGGTTAAAGTCTAGTTAGAAATGTTTTAAGCCTAGTTATAGTTCTTGCAACTCACAAAGGCGAGTGAGCTTTACTTGTGTGTGTACGTGTACGTACAGCACATAATGATAGTGGAATGTCTATCAAAACTTTTGAAAAACAAACAGTAGCGGGCCACCACACGTAAAGTTCAATCGCTTTCGTGAATTGCAACAACTATGTATACCTAGGAGGCTGAAAACATTGAATTTTCGGATATATCTGTCGCAGTCGGGTTGTATAATCCGCCGTTTTACATTACAGCTAGGCATTTTGCATTACAGCTCTGTTTTGTAATACGGCGGCTTAACGTTTAGCCGGATTGAATACGGCTGAATGAAAATCCGCCGGAATGTATTCGGCGCCAAACGTTCTTCAATGCGGCTAGCCGTAATGTAAAACAACGTGTCATTACCCGCCGCTTTAACACTTTTTAGTTCCCATTTTCAATACCGTGGCGCTGCCTGACATAACAACAACAATGGGCGTCGGATACAGAGATTATTTGTGAATTTAACAAACAAAACGTGATAAATATGTTTGTCGACAGTGACTGTGAAAACAATATTAATGTGAAATTAAAAAAATTCTATTCTTATCAATGTGAAACAGTAAAAAAACCGTGAACAAGTGACCGAGTTTTAGAGGATATAATCCACATCAAAACAGCTAAAGTGGCAATGGATTCTGGTGTTCGGCGGAATCCTATACAAAATTTTTGGTGTAAAAATACGACATTATGACTGTGGCCGGTGAAGATTTATTAGTCTTAAAGAAAAATACTTAACCCCGAAAAAAATACTAAAACTTTATTTGTTTTGAGTTACCTTTTGTTTTGAGATGGCTGTCCCCTGTAATTATTTTTAATGTCTAAAAAGACTAAAGACAAATATCGGATTATTTCTGAAAAAAAAGTTTATTTGTTTTGAGTTACTTTTTTATGTGGCTGTACCTTGTGATTTATAAATAAATAAGTAAAAAAAAGACAGCAGCCAAATATATAATTTAGTATACAGCAACGAAGGTAATAATTCTTACTTAATAAATAAAGAATATCATGAGAAGAAATCTGTCTTATTAAAATGTATTTTCATCAAACATTGTTTTATTTTGTAAAGTATGGTCACCCTACAATCTATGATGTATTACGATGCGGCTAAACGTGGGCCGCCGTATTGAAGAACGTATCGCAATGACAATCCGCCTAAACGTTGAGCCGCTGTTTTACAAAACAGAGCTGTAATGCAAAATGCCTAGCTGTAATGTAAAACGGCGGATTATACAATCCGACTGCGACATATCCAGTGAATTCTGTAACCTATTACTGATATCGTTTGAAAGAGCTCGTGAATCACCTTCAGGATCAGTAATCAGTGTGTCGATATCTTGTATAGTTTAGAAATAATCGAATGAGATCACTTATCGTTATATTATGTATAGATTCGTCTCTCACGGCAAACTGAATAGCAAAATGAAGGCTCTGTTTACCTTTTGCAACTGATAAAAAATTCAGGTCAAGTAGTACCTGTAGATATTATTGCGTATGAAGTCAACGAATTCCGTTTATTGAAATGAAAAAGATTTCAATCTATCTCGCAAATTGAAGCATACTTTAAAAACGCCATTCATATGCAAATCAGCCCGTGCTTATCAGTTTTAATAGAGAAAATAAAGCAAAAAAACCGCCCAAGTGCGAGTCGGACTCTCACACGAAGGGTTCTGTACGACAATTTTGTTTCTTTACGACATCAGAATCTGTGAAAATTTCAACTGTCTAGCAACTAGACTCTAGCTACTACTGCTTATGAGATAGGTACTGCCTGGTGACAGTCAGACGGACAGCAGTTCTTACTTAGTAAATCCCGTTTTTACCCTTTGCGTACGGAACCCTAAAAACCGTCAGTCGCCAAGTTTTCATCTTTTTGATCGGCAATGAAAAAATTGCGGACGCGTCGCGCGTCATTGACGGATTATTAAAATTGTTCAGCCATATTGTCCGCCATATTGGGAAAGTTGGCGGGGTCGGAAGTTCGTCGGAAATTTAAATGGCGGGATGACAGCAAATATTTAATACAACAGCTTTCTTATTTTATGAGCTGCGAAGTATTTGAAAGTGTAGCGTAGGTAGAAATGGATTATGTAAATTTTTCTTTGTTCTTTTTCTTTTTACCCGACTACGCCAGAAGGAACATTATTATATTGATATTTTTACTGAAAACAAAAGCTAAATGTAAATAATTACCTATGCATGTTAGATGTGCTAGATCTTGAAATACCTAATAGCAAATAGTAAGAAAATATGAATTATGCACAAATTATACATATAGTTTAAACTCGTTTACTGCCGTTCTGAAGTATTAGAATGAACCAAAATTACCTACGCTAAGGATGTTACGACGTTGTAATTTGGACTTTTTTTTCTAATAGCGTACATTTGTAGCAACTAACGTAGTTTATGAGTTTTTTACACCTCTGTTTTATTTTTTTCACACACCACATCCTAAAATTTCGTCTCTTTGAAATATTGCTAGCAATTTTTCTTTTATGTCAATTGAAACAGGACACGTTATTGCGAACACAAAACAAACAACCAAGTCTAACACTCCATACCGAAACAAGCAAATCAAAGGGGAAAAAAATCATCTTAATATTGCCGAATCGTACGAGATAGCTTTTTCATGGTCCCATTTGGCGTCGACGCGTATGGCGATCGTAAAACCATGACACACAAACAACCTACTGGGTACAGTCAGCGTCAAATAGTTCGTGACACCCAAAGTAGCGAATAAGTTCGCAACATATCTTTGTGACAATTGGAATAAGGATTTGTTGTCGACTTTTTGGCTACTTTGTGTGTAACGAATATTGTGTATTTGACGGTGACTGTACAGTCAGCACCAATTATTCCTTTACAGAATGAAAAGGGACGCGGGATATCAAGCTAGCCACTGTGATTTTAGGTAAACATGAGAATAATGATTGCCTCAGGTGGAAATTATTCCGACGAATCATCCAGCAGTAGATTTTTAAATTAGTTCAAGACAATGCAAAAATTCTAATTATTGTAACAAACGCCAATAAAAGATTATAATATGCACCTAAGAATAACAATAAGCTATGAAAGATGTCCACAATGTTACTTCAAACTACAGAGAACGAGCCACGGAATGGTGCAATGTTTCCCACATCTCTCAGTGTGATTATTTCATGAGGACTGTACCAGCAGTTCGATTAATACGTGCCCCTGTTTTCAACTTCAGAACCAAATTCAACCATAAATCACTTTATTTAATTACATTTAATCCTTGTTGATCGACTTAAACGAACCTTGACTTGCAGAGTGTTGAATAATAGGTATTTAAGACACCTTTTCCCTATAAATTTTCGTGGGGTAATCAACTCTTGTCATAATCTGTTTATAAGCTTTGAATAGGTACGCAGATGTACTTAGGTTAGGATACTGATATTTTTATGCAGAACAATATTTGACCGCAATTGCACCAGATGTTAAGTGAGATGCAGTCTAGGGTGATACATACTTACCAGTAAATGCCTTTTCATTCTCGCCTTGAAAAGGCCCGGATCAAATATTCGATTTGGAATAAAGTGTAGTGATTTTTGCGCTTGACTGTACAAAGAGAAGTGTCTTGTCACTTTATTGCCAAGTTGACGAAAACCTCAATATAATACATAGAAAGGCAGACTTATTGTCGGTTTTTTTTTTTGGATTATAGAGTGACATCATTAATACGTCCACTGATCACAAACTGCCTTTTAATTTATATGATACTTATTTGCGTTTTATGTGACCTGCGACGTTTAAGATTTAAATTACTTTCCAAACCATTTAAGTTTCTAGGTATCGGATCTCATATTTTTTTTCAGTTATTAGATTTTTTACACTAATCCAAGTACCTAATTTTACCAAAAGTTTTTCAATTGCAGCCCCAATAGTTGTCTTCTAAAAAACTTTTCCTTGAGTCAAAAAAATATTCAATTTATTTATTACAAATTAAACAATTTATTATTATTTAATGCACTATTATTACGCATAAGCTCCACACTCCACAGCCTTAAAATAAGTCTTTAAAAAACTTTTAAGTAAGTAAAATTTTCAAGTTATGATCAACCATAGATCTCTGGGGATATAAAAAAATCCGAAACTCATTATTTGCAGCGTTAGTTCTTTCGAAATTTTTAACGAGCGGTCGTTAATACTTCGATTTTTAGCTTTTACGTCGTCTGGCCGCTGAAGTGGCAAAAAGGGTTTATCTGTTCAGCAAATGTGAGATAATAATTCTTTGGAATTATGTTTTTAATACCCTTCTGTCGTACGTAAGTGCTATTATATTTTACATCTTGTAGTATAAAAGATTTAACAGCCCTTAAATACTAAAGAGCAAACTAGTTACTACACCATTTTTCTGCACAATTGTGTTCAAGATCAAATTAATAAACATTAACTATATTGAACACTTTGAACTTTTAGCTATTTGAGTAACAAGTACATTATTATGGTGGTTAAGTTTCGTTTTATACCGTACCAACCCGTAGATATATCACCCCACTTGATTCGAGTGTTTATTTCTAATTTTAAAAAATAGCTAAAAGATACTTAAACGAGTACCATGTAGGTATTAGGGACGTAACGATTCGATTAGTCGAATCGACGACGAATGCTACATTGTCCAGAGGCACAAACAAGGTTGTGCTTGCGCACATTATTTAAAAACATTTATTTACTCATGTTAAAAAGTCCCTTGAAATACAATTATGCTAAAATCATGCTTATGTAAATAGCGCTTTTTACGTGGCCTCTTTTTTTCATTAATGTCAGAATCGTAAAAAAAGATTGCAAACCGTACAAACAGGTTTGTACCTACAGTTAATAATAAAAGAGATTTAAGTACAAAAAATTAAGCTTGATAACGACGAAATTGCTGTTGGCATTTGGCTGTTTCAGCGCTAAAGTTGCTGGATGTGATGATACATAAATTATTGTTAGACTAAGGGTGTTTGATGCATTTTGGGATACGAGTATTCCTATTAAAGCATAGTGATAGCTTTGCTATAAAGCCTTTATCATAAGCATCGTAGAAGCAACACATCTGTTTTGTGTCGTTATTTATTTAGTACGTACCTAAAAGACGCGCATCCGGCACGAAACACTTAAAACAAGCAAGCTGAATTAACGCAAGTGTGATAACCCGTAATTTTGATAGTTTTATAATTAGTTTTGGATTTTTCATAATCAAGCTAGTATAGAAAATTATGCCTCTCTTGAAGAGAAGAGAGTCTCTTCGCTATTAATAGCGATAAATTATATTTATGTAAGAAAATCTGCATATAACAAGGGAGGCATAGAAAGCTCTAAGTAAGGCTAGTCTAAGCTAAGAAATTCAAGTCAAGTTTGAGTTTTAAACCTGAACTGTATACCTTAAAATCCTGAATCCCTGCGTGACCTAGCAACCTGCTTGGATTTGGTAACTTAATCACAACTCATTGAGTAGCATTCGACTGAACTCGCAATGCGGAAACGTCAAATAAATCAGCCAGCACAATATTTAAATCTTATTAACTTTTCTTCTATCTTTTACAGCGTTCTTTTGTTTCAGCCAAATGACGTCCACAGCTGGACAAAGGTCTCCCCCACCGATTTCCTTCCACAACAACCGCTGCTGGCATTGAGGTACTTCTACTGTTGTAGTGCAATTTAATTCTACATTGCTCACGTGCAATTTAATATTTGTGCTAATCTGCAATTAGACCCCACATTACAATTAGGCATGTATTTATATCTAAGTAAACGTAATTAATAAGAATTAATATTATTAATCAAGATTACTATGATGTAAAAAGCAAGAAATTCTGCATTGTAATAAACTGTGCCTGTTAAAAATATCGATAAAGACTTTTTTGAACTTTAAAAGGATATTATCGTGAACTGGCTGTTCTTTTTAGGCTGTGTCAATCCTGGATACTTGTTATGCTGAGCGCCCGACATCGATTCAATTAACCTGTAGCCTTCATTGAGGTCGGACAAAAGTATCGCTTTGTCAGTCCCAAGGAACTGTCGAAAGCACATCAAAGTATACATTTTTATAGCAAAATCACCCCTATTACAAAGACATTAGATCCTACATGGGTAGCTTTATCTGCTGTTGTTTGGACGTGACTATTACGTAAGAATCAAATCATTTATCTGTAGTCGAAGGGATTGTCTTAGTGGCAGCTTATAGATATTAATAACGGGTAAATCCTCAAAACTAATACGATGTAACAACTATGTTTGTCTCTCTCACTCATGTCTACAACATGATCAGGAAAAAAGTTAGGGATAGAGCTTAAAATTAATCAGATTTTTTTTTAATCCACAACGAGGAAGCTCTTGGCCTGTATATCACCTGATGGTATTTTCTTAACAATAAAAGCTGAGTGCCTTTTATTTTTAAAAACAAACCTCAGTTTAAGATACCTACTTTAATTTGAATATTTTTTTTAAGAATGTGTGAATTTCTTTAAGTAAACATCCAAAAATCTAAAATTTTACAAAAATGAGTTGAGCGACTCAGCGTAGTTTAACACCATGTATTTTACCGGAAAACTAAAGACACTCTTTCTCACACACACACTCTCGAAAAGAACGAAATATATCACATAGCAACACTGAGTTACATCGAAATTATACTTCTTATATGTTCTCAGTTCGATGGCTTTTCCAAAGTTAGATCACAATTCATTGCACGCCAGTGACTTTGATTAGGTATGGAATTGTGTGTTCAAGTGTTTAGTTTACGCAAAGGCCTACAGATAAACTTTTCCACAAATACACTTCTTATTTACATTATTGTATGGAAATCCAAAGTTATTTCAAGAAGCTATCTAAGGCTGGGTTGCACCATCTTACTTTAACTTTGACAAACGTCAAAAATCTGTCAAACTTCATACAAAAATCACCGGTTATGAATATAGTTACGGTCAAAGTTAGGTGGTGAAACTCAGCCTAAGACTTTATAAGACAAACGTCTACGCAATGGAGTCTTAAAAAAATGTAGCAAAAATTGAGAAATTTCGCATCCTTGTGATTTGACAGACCAGAAAGATGTGGCAAATGTTGGTTGAACTTTTTCAAACTTCGTGCGATTTGCATAACCAGTGTCAGTATTTACGCCCGTATTCACAAACATTACTATGAGTTCTCACAGTCCGCGTGGACGCACAGGGCGATACACGAACCAATCATAGAGCTCTATTCAACGCTGTGCGTCCGATTTGCTGCTTCACTTAAGCAAGCATCGTTTGTGAATACGAGCGTAACAATTCCAGTGCTTTACTACCTGTATTTTAATGTCCCTTCCAGTCAATTTTATTCCACGCACGACCCGAGGACCTGTTTAGATATGGTAACATAATCACCCTCCATTAGAGAAACAGCTCGAAAACGCCGTGGTTTGGCGGTTTCATTCAGTCTCAGTCAGAGATATTGGGTTCGGTTTCCAGCAGGATTACGTGGAAGTGCTTGTAGGTAAACAATTCTCGGATGCAAAATATGATTTGGTATTATGAGCCACTTTATTCTAAAATACTACAGGGATTGGTAATAATTGTATCACATTTGATGGGCAAATAACTAGGTATATGCTTATCTATTCATCCGTCTAAAAAACAGCAACACACTGCTTACTGCGGTATATTATGAATACTGATATGACTCATTTACCCAAAATCAAAAATGAAAATAATTAAACAATTTAAATGTGCAATTTTTACAAGAAAGATTGTTTTTGTCTGATGCCGTAGGTATATTTAAAAAGTTTAATAACGCATGATTCAGTCGTACCTAAGTACATGCATGTCATTTCAAATCTGCGAATGGAACAACAAAAGATAATTTCGTAGGTGTTTCAAATGTGAAAAATCTAGATAGGTATCTAAGCTTTTCAATTACACGCTATGTAGTCCACGTACTGTGATTCCAATCCTAAAATAAGAATGAAAACCCTGTCCTTTAGTCGTCCCTCCCTGTCCTTTGATGCCTTCAGTACACTCCTTTTGTGCGAGACCTGTTTAGGTTTGGTAACATAATCACCGCCATTAGGACCCCGCCCACGGATAGCATCTGAACCGAACTTATTATGCTAGGTCTGACACATTTGCATTAACGTACACAAGGAACCCTTCCAAAAAAGAGTGAATTCTCATACCAATGTCGCACAATAAAAGTACAGTTCGCCGAAGAAGAGATACGAGTAGGTTGTCGGTAAATAAAACACACAAAGAGCTTAGTTGACACCATTTGTCTAATTTAACATGCTTTGTTGAACTGTCAAAACACGACTTTTAAACAGACTATCCCGCTACAGATCGTAGTATTACACGAATTCTGCCGAATGACAGGTATTACACGCTGTATAGGTATCCACGTAATATGATACCAGCCTAATAGTTATAAGAATAAAAAGCCCTGTCCTTTGATGCCTTTGTACCTGTTTAAATTTGGTAACATAATCATCGCCATTAGGATAGCATCTGAACCGATCTTATTTTGCTAGGTTTGATTCACTTCAGACACATTTGCCTTAACAAACACAAGGAACAATTCCTTGAAAAAAGTGAATCCGCTTACCAATGTCGCGGAATAAGTAAACAATTCGCCAAAGAAATAAATATGTAAATATACAAAGGGCTCAATATTGTCAATGATATATTTTCCATAACCTGTTTTCTTCAGATTCTTTAGGCATCTTAGCATTAACATACGGAGTTCCTTGAAAAGAGTGAACCCTCTTACGAATGTCTCGGAATAAATACAGTCAGGACATTAACCTTAACATTATGGCACCTTATTTGGTTGCAATAAAAGCGATTTTGTAACAAATTATGTATAAGTCTGATGTGCTATATTGCTGTATAATTCGCAGAAGAACTTGAGTGTCTGTAAACGAAATACACAAAAGATTCAATAGATGTTGACATCACCAGTCAACTTTGTTTAAATCTTAAAAATATTAACCAAAAAACATTAAAAAATATATTGCTAAGGTTGATCTCAGCTAGACATTTAAAATTAAATTTAGTTCTTTGAATCATTCAACATCAGACAAGTCTTTGTTTAATCATAAAATAAGACCAGCTAGCGCACAGAATGCACAGTGACTTTAACATTGTTCCAATAGAAATACTCCTTTAAAACGTCAGTCGTTATAATTTCCAGTACGCTCCTATCAAAACGTCACAGTAAAGCAACATGTAATAACTTCTCTTGCTATTTTTCCGATTCAATTCACTATAACAACGCTTAACTTTGAAACAAAAGAGTTCTCATTTTCCGATCGTCTGTGAAAATCGTTGACAGATTTAATAATGGCTGCCTGTCTAGAGATATGAAGCTCTCACCGGCAAAAGCCGGTTTTAAAAAATTCACAAAAGTGAATGAACAGGCTTGCAAATAAATACGTTGCATTAATGATACTTGTCATTTTAGTAGCCAGTGAGTATCTGAAAGTGAGACAGTAATAATACCACAGGCATAATTATTTAAATCTAAGCATCATTTCGCAAATCGAATCAAACTAAAGAAAATGCTCGTTGGTGTCTACGAGTATATCGACTAAGAAATACCAAAAAATAAAAACAAAGATAACTGAGGTTACCAATTACTATAACCGGTGGATTGGCATATAATATTTTTTTATGCATAACAAGGCAGGTATCAGGTATATCAGGCCATAACCGCACCTTGTGTTAAGTATGATAAAATATGATATATTTTTACGGCAAAAAGAAATAAAATTAAAGTATGATTCCGTCACTTGTTATGACCAATTGAAATGTGTCTTATTAAATTAAAATCTTTCAAATATTTCTGAATTCAGTTCTATTTCTTTCAAAAATAAAGGAATGTTTTCTTTGAGTAAAATTTTCGTGGCATTTCAAAATTTCACCCTGTATCGTCTAATATCCATCGAAGTCGTCAACATTATCGTTATCACCAACTCTCGAAAGCGTCACATTCGAGTCAACACTATCCTTTGTTGAGTTAGGCCACAATGGCCGACCCTCGCTGTAAAACATTTGAATAGGTATCAAGAACAGCCACAACCCTTCTCTGGTGCCAATTGTTTTAGATGTTTGCCCACTAAAAGGTAATTAATGGGACCTATTATACCCCAAGTTCATGTGTTAGAATTAATAACTAGAGTTGGTTAACCATTGTGGGTGTTAATAAGTTTGGAAAGATCGGGATCTTATTTGAAGGGTTGAGACCTTTCTGTTATCAATTCTGAATTGTTTTATCTTGGACGATCTTACTACTTGAATATTTTGTCCTACTAACATAATAAATGCGAAAGTTTTTATAGATGTTCGTTACTCTTTCACACAAAAACTATTGAACGGCTTTTAATGAAACTTCACAGTATTATTTTTCATACATCAGAATAACATACAAACAGTTAGGCTGTGGTTTATAACAATCTATGTCGAACTGAATTACACGCGGGCGAAGCCGCGGGCAAAAGTTACATTATATTATAATGAAAATTAATATCGTATCCATATCAAATAAGTACACCCCAAATAACGTAATTAAAGAAAAACCACGTAATTTCATATATTTACGAGTACATTGTAATTATTGTAGACTCAATACGCTGTGATGGTGATATTGAATCATTGTAAAATTATTACTTTTTAATATCGTATCCATATCAAAAAGGCACACTTCAAATAATTTAGTAAAAAAAAAACGGCGTAATTTTATACATTCACATTGTTATTTATTAAAAGTTGTGATATTCTCAAAAAACTGTGTTCTCAAAACTCTTGAACATCCATTCAACTGTCACTCTGTCGTAGTGAAAACCAATAATGTGTATACTCAATTCATTTGATGTTTATTTATGTGCCATAAAACTCAGCCCGCTTCGGCAACCGGATTCCCGATTCACTTAATTCCTGCAATCTTTTCCCCGGGGATCTCCCAGATCCTGGAGGCTGAGACAAGGAATATTAAAATAACACTAAAAGTACAAACGGTCGTATAAGACCGTATTTTTCCAGCGAAAACAAAGGAAATGGGAGGTTTCCACGTCCTCAGCTGTGTCTCGTACGTAAATGTGGAAACAATTTGTGAGAATTTGTATGAGAGGAGGTGCATGGAAGTGCTTGGCTGAAAAGCCGGTTGCTTTTTAAAAATGCTTTAAATTCAGTAAAAAATAAACAATCTTTATTTTGTTTCGTAAAATATTTTTATTTTTATTTTTATTAATATTCTTTTACATATTAAATCTCAAGCTCACATTTAGGTTCGATATTTTTTATTCTGTTTTATTCGATATTTTTTGAAGTAGTTTTGGGGCCAACATTAAATGATCATCAAACACGTTTGTAGTGATTTCGTAGTCATCATGCAAACTCGTAGTACTAATCATCGTAGTCAACTCGCTACGGCATGACTACGAAAATCTACGTAGCGTACGTAGATCACGAACAACAGTGACTGTGCCAGTGTATTACTACGTCATATGAAAAAACTCACCCAAAGAAATGCTCACTTAACGCAACTATTGCGACACAGCCTAGTAATGATATTTGTGGATAAAGATTATTTATTTATTTAACTTTAACATGAATTTACGAAATTTCTATTACCTGAAAGGTCACACTAATATTATGTACTACATACATCCAATACAATACTACGATAAAGGTTGATTTACAAGAACATTTAACAGCAATTTAGTATTAATAAAATCATATAATTACTCAAATATATTTTTATAAAACCTTTTCGAGGCTAATCAAGATTGCCCGATTACACGATGTTAAACGAAACGTGATAATGGGGCAAAAATGGTGCCATTTGGGTCCAGCTACATTGGCCCCTCAATAAATTCGGGGACAACCTCTGTAAATGGACGATTTTTGCCTGTTGCCTCATAATGGCTGGATTGAAACGCACATTCTGACGTCATTTGTGCAATTACAAGCAAATGAAACAGTGTGTCGGTTATCTAAGCAATATTTAAAAATAAATGGGTTAACGGAAGTGAAAAACTGATTATTTTGCACTTTTGACATACCTAGGTACTTCAAGGCTGATTGCACCACCTAATTTTGACCGTAACTATAACGATAACCGGTGTATTTTGTATGGAGTTTGACAGATTTTTGACGTTTGTTAAAGTTAAAATATGATGGTGCAACCCAGCCTCATTGTCTTAAACAAAATACTGATAAAGATGACAGAGTTTCTTCTGCCACTTCTCAGTACATACCACATAAAATGTTTTCTGGGAGTGGTTTGAGGGCAATATTTGGAAAATGTATAATTGCCCTGAAAGGGCCTACAAATTGATAGGTACATATGATATTTGGATAACTTAATTATTATGATAAGCTGTTTTACAGTATTTTTATGACGCAGCTCAATATTTTTAAATATTTAAATATTAATTATACAAACCTCTACACGGGCGGGGCACATAGCTCGTAGAGACGATGGCCGTTGGGGCAGGAAAGTTCTCGAGTGGCGACCACGGGCTGGAAGACGTAGCGTGGGCAGGCCTCCTACTAGGTGGACCGACGATCTGGTGAAGGTCGCGGGAAGAGCCTGGATGCGGGCAGCGCAGGACCGTTCATTGTGGAAAACCTTGGGGGAGGCCTTTGTCCAGCAGTGGACGTCATTTGGCTGAAAACAACAACAACAACAACAACAAACCTCTACAAAACTAAAATACAATTACTTGCTATATCCAGCCTAAGTTAAACCCTAAAGCTACTAATCTAAAGCGCTGCAGCGTAAGTTAAAACATGGTTCTTTTAAATTACTTTCAAACTTTTGCGCTACATTATTAAGTTAAAACTGGAAATAGTTTTAGATTCTTTAGTGTGGCAACCCTGTTCGGTTTGAATAAAACGAATGACTTGTCTCGTAATCCTATTCTAATTTGGACTAAAGGGAATACTTTTATTTTTGGGGAGCATTTGTAGAGCGTATTCTGTTGAATTTAGTAGTTTTAAAAACAGATTTTCTTTTCCAATACAGATCGTCGAAATTGAGGAAAAAAGGTTATGGGATAGGGAGCGTAAAATGTCATTTTGGGATAAAAACCTTTAAGGGGTGAGAACTTAGCAAATAGCTGAATTAGCTTTGTTCAAGCTTTTGATAAGTAAAAATCATCGATGCAAGATAGTTATTTTGGATGCTGTAATTATGAACAGGCCGAAGGTGAAAACGAGATTTCCCGTAATCCTCAACCACGAGAAGAAAATAAAACACATCAGTTTTTAGCGAAAAATTAAATCGTAAATCTGAGTTACATCATATTAACTGTAACCGTAACTAAAACTTTGACCGGTATTTTGTATGGAGTTTGATAGACTTTTTAACCTTGGGTTTAACTTTTATAGTAATTTCTAAATAGAGGCGCAGTGTAAAATGTCCAAAAAAAAAAACTTCATTTTTATTACGTCACTAGCTTTCCGCCCGCGTCTTCGCCCGCGTGGAATTTTGTCTATCACGGATAAAGTTAATCGCGCGCGTCCCTGTTTCAAAAACAGGGATAAAAACTATCCTATGTTGTATGTCCTTCCCGCGACTCAAACTATGCATAATTTCATCAAAATCGGTTCAGTGGTTTAGGCGTGAAAGCAAGACAGACAGACAGACAGAGTTACTTTCGCATTTATAATATTAATATAGATTAGTATAGAAGTATAGATATATAAAACATTTAACCCTTCAATGAGACGTCGATAATTTGGCACGCCGTTTGACCGCAAGTGGCAGAGTCATTGAAATACTCCAGTAGTATTTACTGCGCGAGTCGTGCCAAACGGCTGCTCCGATAGTTTGAGATAGTTTGTGAATCGTCGCTAGGGGCAACGAAAGAGAGCTAGCTTTCAATGCACGATCATCAATTATCGTATTAACTGGAGACTTTTATTAACGGGAGACTGGGTACGGCTGTAACAGGGTACGGTTGTAACAGGGTACGTTTGTAACAGGGTACAGTTGTAACTGGGTACGGTTGTAACAGGGTACGGTTGTAACAATTCCAATGTGGCTCGGTAGGTGAGGGTACAAAGGTAAGGGCATGCAGGCGACAAGTAAGGTTGTATGAACGGCTGCACCGATAGTTTGAGATAGTTTGTGAATCGTCGCTAGGGGCAACGAAAGAGAGCTAGCTTTCAATGCACGATCATTAATTATCGTATTAACTGGAGACTGTTATTAACGGGAAACTGGGTGTAACAGGGTACGGTTGTAACAGGGTACGGTTGTAACAGGGTACGTTTACGGGACTATTCCCACCTCTCGTTCCCACCACTGCAACTCCTGTGTAGCCAGGATCTACAGCTTGACCGCCATAAAAACCCAACCAATGAAGGTCAAGTTTGTCCCGGGGGAAAGTTAAACTGTCATTGGACCCGCAACGAAATTAACATAGGAGAAGTTCGAAATTAAGGTTCGACTTCCCACCATTGCAAAGCGGCTGACAGGTGACAAACAAAGGTTTAAAACCTTTAAGAAAAGGTTTAAAACCTTTAAGGGTACGGTTGTAACAATTCCAATGTAGATCGGTAGGTGAGGGTACAAAGGTAAGGGCTTGCGGGCGACAAGTAAGGCTGTATGAACGGCTGCACAGATAGTTTGAGATAAATTGTGAATCGTCGCTAGGCAGCGAAAGAGAGCTAGCTTTCAATGCACGATCATTAATTATCGCATTAACTGGAGACTTTTATTAACGGGAGACTGGGTACGGCTGTAACAGGGCACGGTTGTAACAGGGTACGGTTGTAACAGGGTAAGCTTGTAACAGGGTACGGTTGTAAGAGGGTACGGTTGTAACAGGGTACGGTTGTAACAGGGTACGGTTGTAACAGGGTACGGTTGTTACAATTTCAATGTAGCGCGGTAGGTGAGGGTACAAAGGTAAGGGCATGCGGGCGACAAGTAAGCTTGTATCAACGGCTGCACGGATAGTTTGAGATAATTTGTCAATCGTCGCTAGAGGCAGCGAAAGAGAGCTGTGAATGAGCGTTAATAATTATTTATCGTATTAACCAAGTACACGCTGAGGCCTGGTTTCCACCAAATCAGAGCGGAACGGAGCGGAGTAGAGAACTTGTGTTGAATAACCATTTAGATTTCATAATTCGGTGCGGTGTTTCCGGACGGATACGACCTGCAAGCTTTCTAGAGGAGAGCGTATCTTCACCGGCTGGCAACGCACCTGTAACGCCCCTGGGTCTGCGGGTGTCTATGGGCGACGGTAATCACTTACCATCAGGTGATCCGTCTGATCGTTTGCCTCCTGTCACAAAAAAAAATTGCAACTTCCCGTCTCCGCGCCGCGCCGCCGCCGCTGTCAAATTCTATAGAAAAAATTGACAGCCCAGTTCTCCGCTCCGCTTTGATGGAAACCAGGCTTTAGAAGTCGTTTAACTTAACCTAAGTATTTTAATGAGATAAGAACTTTTTCAAGTGGCTGAATGTGAGCTGTAATCGCATTGAAAGCGCTATGTAGATACTTTTATACACTAAAATCTAATTTACGATAGTGTTTTAGGTTTACAAATAGGCGGCCAGCATTTAACGGTTTTCTGCAACCTTTACAAAACTTGTGGGTGGACGTCCCACGCAACGTTTATACATGGCCTTAATTTCAGAACCTTTCTGTCCCATCGGCTGTCAGTTCTACGTGCTCTGCCCACTGACACTTTGATTATCTTTGAGCTTCCATAAATTATAAGTCTCATATTGAGTTTTCACCAAAGCAGAGCAGAGTGGAAAAGTGTCTGGCTGTCAAGTTTTTCTATAGAATTTGACAGCGGCGGCGGTGCGGTGGTGTGTAGCGGAGCTGTGCGTAGCGGAGCTGTGCGGAGCGAAGAGAAAAAAATGGAAATGATTAAATTTGATCCGTTATTCAAAACACTCTTCTCTGTTCCACTCCTTTCTGTTCCGCTTTGGTGGAAACCGGGCCTAAGTTCTCTAAATTACTTTTAATTTAAGTTATTTCTATTTAATGTAACTCATGGTTTAATCATATTAAATTATATTAATTCACTTAACTACTTGAACAACTCAAACGCCCGTAATCACAAACATTACTATGAGGTCTCACAGTGCTCGTAGACGCACAGGATGACACACGAACCAATCACAGAGCTCTATACAACGCTGTGCGTACGATTTGCTGCTTTACTTAAGCAAGCATCATTTGTGAATACGGGCATAAATATCACCATGTTAAAACAGTCGTTTGCAGAATTGAAACGGCCGTATATTTTTAAGCAACACTTAAAACCGGGGCACAGTTTATTTTGAACGTTGCAAAAAGACTGTTTGTTACTTTTGTTTAAACAGGCAAATAGCCAGTGGCTACTAAAATAATAATGTTATTTTCGAACATTTTATTTTAACGTGCTCATCTCGTTTTTCTAGTAAGCCCATCATTGGTATTATTATAAAAAATGCTAGCAAATACTAAAAAACGGATTGTGACCAAATCATCACATCGCTTCACTTTGTCCACGTATTGTAGACCAAAACCAGACTTAAGTGTACCCTTTATGCGCAAATTGTCAAATTCGCAAATTGTCAAGCGGTCGCAATCTGCCAAATTCGCAAATTGTCAAGTGTATCACTGTGTTGGTGTCAAGCGCACCAAGGACTGAGATCATTGAAATAATATGAACAAAATAAGCACGTACAAAAGTTTTTTTGCATAGGCCATTGTCGACTATAACCTTTTCGGTCAGATCGTAAAATCTGCTTTTATTTTATAAAATTTAAAAGGCTATTAGAATAGTCACAATTCAACATTTTTATGTAAGAGGGATTACCAGGCACATCTGCTACTCCCTCTCGCTAACAATCAACTAAGTATAATTATAAATTTCGACAAATTAAGCCTGTCTAGTTGTACACAGAAGACTGCGACCAAAACAACTACTATAATAGTGACAAAAAGCGTCAGTGACAATACTATAGTAACAAAAAGCCCCAATGACAATATGTGTGGAAATATTCCGAATAATTTCACGAATAGTTAATGCCTCAGAGCGAACACGTCGCCAAATTTTCATATTTTCACGGCAGCTGCAACGCCCGTCACACCCACCGCAATGTTTTGTTCAAAAATTCAAGAGACACTTTGTTTTTTCACAAAAACACTTTTAATTTTTGACACTGTTTTTTAACTAGTGAAAGTGGGATTGTTTGAAGTTTCAACATTTGAATACGCAAACAAAAAAGATCATCAATCGTTTCTAGTTTTGCCACGATATTTTTATATGCAATAGAACATAAAATTGTGGACGAAAAATATGAATGTTCACTATCTAGGATAAAAGAAAGAAAAACATTTATTTTGTTCGTACACAGCTTAAAATAAGTGTCATTAGAACCAAAAATGGCAATCGCTTAGCATGTGCTCTGAGGTAGAATTTAATCCAGAACACAACGCTGGTACTCGTATATGGTAAAACTATCCTATGACATGTTTTTTCTAAGTCCAGTTGATTTAATATTTTAAGCCGAGTGTAAAATGGGTTGGACTCTGACGTCGTCAATTTTGTCAATTTTATTTCAAAATGCAAATGCAATTAGGTATGTTTTAATTCGATTCAAGTTTTAGAGGGTCCTAAAGCCTGACACTCAAATGTTAACGACGGACGGATGGGGGAGTTTTCCAGTTCAAATGAAAGACGAAGATCAACGTGCACAAATAATACATACATTAGTTAAATTAGCAAATAATTATGCTCAGCAAACACATTATTATAATTTAAAAGTCTGCGGTAACGTTTACCATAACAGCAAACTTAATAAAAACAATCAGCACGAATAAATATTAATATAAAGTAAATCCAAACTTTCTCGAATCTGTTTATCGCTCGTAATTAACAATAACTTGAATTATTGAAACGGCTTCATTTTATTTTTGATCAGCTTAAATTACCTGTCTTATTTTTAAAATTTAAACATGAATTGAAAAACCATTTACCTCTATAGAATATAATAAATTCTTGATTCAATAAAAAAACGTTACGTTACATAACGTTAAGCATAAAAATATTATCGTATCCAAAATATTAACTTAACTACAAATAACTACAAACAATTTATTACTAACTACAAACTAGAAAAAAAAATGATAACCTTAAAAATTTATACGCGTCGCTATTTTTTACAAAAAAATAATTTTACAGTTAACTTATTGAGTTTCCACAACTAGAGCAAAGTATTTATATCAACTATTTAACTATCCAATTTCTCACAGAACAAAAGTATAACAACTTATAAACCTCTCTTATCATCCGAACTTTTGAGATTAAACTTCATTAATGAATGCGAGGGGTTACTTTAATTAACGGGTCATTAATAATGAATAAGATATTAATGAGTCAAAGTATAATAATCTCGCCGTTCCAACTTTCAATGACAAACCGTAAATCGGTTAAATCTTACAAAAGGCCAATTCTGTTAATTAACTCTTATTATACTGAATTTGGAATTCGTTGGTATAACTTTGACCACGATTTGGAGATTTGCATGCAATTTTCATTTGAATTATTTGCGATTAGTTCATTTATGGGACTGAATTGATAAAGCTTAGGTATTTAAGATTACCAATCAATTAACCAGAGTTAGGTACTTTTTATGAGGTTGACAAATTAAAAAACTGTTTCAAAAAGCAAATGAACTTAAAACGAATTTTACAGTTAATTGAGAACTAAACGGGGTTTAGAGGTGCAAAATAAAGTGCTTTTTGAAAAGATTGTGCCTTGGATTAATTGATATCAACCCTTACCTAATTTTGACGGCTGCATTGTTTCACTGTTCATACCAGATTGCAATCTGCTACTAGCCAGTAGAGGTAGCGGACTCAAATCCTGCAGAGGGCAAATTTTAGCTTAAAACAATATCTAAATACAATAAAAGGAGAAACTGACTCACTGACATAAATCAACGCACAGCCTAAACGGCTAAACGTAGGTACTTGAAATTTGGAAGGGACGTAGCTTAGGTACCATAGAGGTGCACTAAGAAAGGAATTCCCTAAATTCCCATGGGAACGGGAATTAGCTGGAAAATCCTTTTGTATGAAAATTCTAAACCGCTTAATTAGACGCTTGAAATTTGGCATGCAGGTACCTTAGTAAACTTAAAGCTTAGTTAAAACAGGATATTGCAAAATTCCCACGGGAACGGGAGTAAGCCGGAAAAAATATTTGTATGAAAAAATCTAAACCGCGTAATGTAGATGAAGGGGGTAAAACGGGATCCACGCGTACGAAGTCGCGGGCGGCCGCTAGTAATTAATACACATGAACTCATCAAAAAGACAATACCTCAAGCACGCCCCAAGTTGAACGCCATTCACAATATCATAACTATTTTGAAATTCAGATTTCCAAATCCCCAAAATAAATCCGAGTCCAAACAAAATAAGCGTTACCAAAACACGGTCTAATGGACAGTCGTGAACTGCTCAGCTTCAAAGGTTAAGCGTATGCAAATGCCGCTCCCTTATTCCAGCCTTCATTTGTCGTTTGATTGCGGAGACCGAATGTGCCTTCACAAATAAAGGAACACCAGATGTAATGCTAAAGTCAATTCCTGATACAGCAGTTTGTTCTCCTCAGCAGACGAAGAAAACAGGTAAGGAAAGAATACTATTAGCCTAGGCGTAGACCACCGACTTTTAGTTGGCCGATAGTTGGGTCGGGCTGTTGATCAATATGAAGAGTATGAAAGTGCGCACATTACACCGATTTGTTATCTTCCGATTTTTCATACAAATTAAAATCGGATCCAACTATCGGCCAACTAAAAATCGGTGGTCTGCGCCTAGGCTTATGAACGATAAGAGGTCCAATCGATTGAATTATCTGATACCAACTTTGTGACTTCATTTAGTGTAAAAAAGAAGCTAATATTCCACTAGAAAATTATATAAAATACTATCACTAACATGTTACTTTCGACACATTTCGGTATAAACTCTCTCTCTCTCTCTCTCTCTTTTTCTTCAATTATAACTTCCGAAATACATCCACTTCTACTTCAGTCATTATCTTCTCCTACTATTAACAACATTCATCAGCTTTAACATCACAAGGTGACAACACAGTTATGTTTAAAACAAAATATAAAGAAACCAAGGAACCATGGACGACTTTTGACATTGCAAATATCCTTGATTTGTGATCCCCATTTATTTGCTTGTATAAAAGATTCTCGCTAAAGAATAGGACTATCATAATATAACGTATTTACGTAACAGAACATTTTATTAAATCTTGCCCGAGCGGTGCGTTTTACACAATGTTGTTTCAGGATTTTTCCTTGCTTGAATAAACATTTAATTATAGAGTAATCTTAGTTCATGTATAAGATATAAGTTACACAAAAACTATTCTTATAAAGCAGACCAAAAGAACTATCTTTCCAAAGCACAACCAACATAACCCGCAATTTTGTAATCACTCGAGTTCACGGGACGTCCCGCTCGACATTTCTGCCCTAAGGGACTGCGGCAAAACAGCATGATTATCCGAATGGAATTCCGTGTGATCTGTTCAATCAAGGTCTATAGATCCCTAGCGAGTGCTCTGAAGACCACCTGCGGCCCGCCTTCATTTATTTTATAACCTACGCTCCCTTAATAAAATACACACGAAGATCAACTGTAAAAATTGTCGGAGCCTCCCGCAATTTTCGATGTAAACGGGAACAAAAGGCGGCCTTTGAAAAATGTTTCTCCATATTTAAGTGGAATTAGTTTTGGAAACGCCGAATGAAAAGAAGCAGGCATGGAATTTTTCATTGGTCGCGATATAATTTACACGCAAATATTAAACAAGAAAAGTGGGCGATAATTTTAAGCCAAATGAGATTGCAAGTCAAGAGGTTTGCGGAATGTTAGCAATGCATCTTATTTTGAATTTCTTTTTCTATTAAAATTTTCAGAGGCATTCAATTATGACGTTACCGTTCTTTTTGCTCGGTGTAGTTTCGTGAATATTTTTCTGGAAAACCTTTTCGCAAATAAAACTTCATCTCTTCATTTGTAAGGATTTCATAAAACATAAGTAGTAAGTAGGTAGTAACTTGTTGTGACGTCATGAATAAGATTCATGTATTATCAAACTTCATTTTGGCGATCAAAGAAATAAAGAGCTGTGATATTGAATTAAATTAAAATGGGAGAGTATACATATAGTTGACTAATAAATATTCAAATGTCACATCTGGGGAAAACTAGTAGTCTTGAAGACCGAAGTGTAACTCAAAAAATCACTCCAAAACCAGAGCAACCAAAGCAAATTGGGATTCCAGCAACACATTTCCCCGCGGATTATTCGTAGGTAAGGTACACCGAGACTGTCTGCTTTACATTTATTGCAAACTCTAGACTTGCAAGCGGATCGCTTCAACCTCTAGAGGATCAGTCCCTCATAAAACACCGCTTCAGGTTTACGACTACGCACCAACATAAATAATAACGACATAGTAAAATGTTTATAGCGAGTGGCGAGATTTCCATCATTAAATTGTGGGGAAAAATTCAAAAATTACTGATATTGCCCTTTGATGGCGGTGAATGCCTGGAACGTCAGTTATTTTGGCAATGAAATAATTTTGCATTTAATTTGGGAGTTTATGGTGCATTCACGCTGTGCTTGGGCCGATTCTGTGTTACAGTGTATATTATTTAAAAATGTTATTATTATGACAACAATACCTAAGACTTAGGCAAGAGCTATAATCCGGGCCTTTTCAAAGCGAGAGTGAATAGGCACTTACCTACAGGGCAGATATGTACCATCATAGACTGCATCTCACTTAACACCAGGTGCGATTGCAGCTAAATACCTGCCTTGTCATGCATAAAAAAAACATGCTGAACAGCTAGGGACTGAAATTCTTTCCCAATCATTATAATCCGGGCCTTTTCAAGGCGAGAGTGAATAGGCACTAGGTATAAGTACAAGGCAAATATGAACCATCCTAGAGGGCATCTCACTTAAAACTTCTCTTCTCACTTCATACATGCCTTATTCTGCTTAAAAAAAGTTCCATAAAAGAGTTCATACATCCTAACAAAGCTTTCGTGTTTCTAACATTAGTATAGAAATGTCATAGTTCAATATTCTAACATATAAAAACCCTATTTTTATTAAAGGTTAAAAAGCTCTCTGTTAAAGTAAGGTTTCTTTACTCAGGATCTAAAATATAAATTCTTTGTATTAAGCCAACAAAATACAATGTTTAACACCTTTAGCTATTTATAGAAGGAATTTCTCTAAAATTGCTCAAATTAATGGAAATTAAATTTAACAATGGAGAGTACCGTTACTTAAAATAATAAAAAGAACAATAAACACAAAGTGATTCCTTAATTTGAAAGTCTCATCTCAGAATTTAAATTAAAACCTAACGATACTAAGGGCGGGTTGCACCATCTTACTTTAACTTTAAAAAACGTCATAAATCTGTCAAATTTCATACAAAAAGACCGGTTATCGCTATAGCTACTGTTAAAGTTAGGTGGTGCAACTCAGCCTAACTCTTTTATTTATTAGACCACGAAGAACTAACAATGTTTTACGTTTGATTAATGGTAACTTTTTTCATAATAAAAAAGAAGATTATTGCGAAAACTCATAATAGAAGTTGAACTAAATGGTAATATTTTAAACCTAACAAAATATTCTTGCAAGAAATTTTATCACACTTTGTTCTTTTCTTTTTTATCACAATTATCAAAATCAATGGTATTATAAGGTAAAAAGCTTCTGAGGTGGAATTGTGTAAAGAAATCGTAATCATTCAACAGTTCATAACGTACGATAAAGTTAGTAAAACAAACTGTCAAATGATTACGATTGCTTTACACAATTCCATCTCTGAAGCACAACATTCTACATTTTTATTATTCCACTGCCAGCAATGTTCCTATTGAGATCGTCAGTCCATCGAGCAGAGTCGCCCCTAATTTCGAAATTCATCCAATTAGCTTAAATCCAAATAGCTCATAATGCCAACCTTTAAATGGCAGTAACCTCCCCTCGTTATCCCATAAAGAAAAGAGATTTTCCTCCCAAGAAAATTACTAACCAAACATCGTGTTTTCACTCAAAAACAACATTTAGGTATGACGGGGCAAAAATATCTTATTATTTTAAGATGAAGCTGCATTTTCTTTCCGGTATAAGCCGCTGCTCAAAGGGACCATCTTCAGAAGTATGGCCTCTTGGCGTAGTAAAAGTAGATAAGTAACTCCTCAATAGGAAGAAGAAAGACGTAGTGTGGGCAGGCTTCACACTAGGTGGACCGACGATCTGGTGAAGGTCGCGGGAGGTGCCTGGAGGCTTTCGTCCAGCAGTGGACGTCATTCGGCTGAAACGACGAATTCCTTAATATGTGTAAGAAACAACTTCTATGTGTTTCGAGGTGGACTATTATAATTCTGAACCGCGATATTGCTCACTAAGATAAAGAGATTTGTCAACAACTCATTTTTTTTATTACGAGCTAGCGAGATTCAAAATGGCGCCCGTGACTGCTACGCCAACCATTTACAGCGCCGTGTTCAATTTATAGGTGTCGCTAGTTTGAACTTTTCCCAGTCGCATTTCAATTAGGTCTACAATGAGGGCTATCGTTTTTATACTTAACAGTTGGCACCCCTGGCGATTGACAGGACCTTACTCTACAGTGGCGCCATCTTGATGAGTGCAAATGCGATAGTCCTCCGACCACTTTAGCACTCACCAGTTGGTGCCACTGTCTTCGCTACTAGCAAGTGACAGGACCTTACTCTACAGTGGCGCAAACTGGTGAGCGCTAAAACGATAGCCCTCATTAGCAACCGGTTGCTAAGATTCTGCCCGCCGCGCCGATCTCTCTATACAATCGTTGATATTTTGATTTGTTATAAAGATATTTATAAAGTAAACTTATTTCTACATTTGTTTGTGCTATGCGCTTGGCCACAGCTTTTATAGGATTGCCGCGAGGATTGTTTTGTTCTTTCATTTTAGGAAAGAAGCAGCCACGAGCAATTAGCGGGAGATGAGATCTTAAAATACCAAGAGACTAGCATTGATGTGGTTTCTAGGTAATAACGTTTCTTAAAGCTTTCAGCTACGGTATATTTTACCATAGGCTGCTTGAAGCATATTGTGAACTAAGTGAGTAATCAGCTGTAAGTTTACCTTGGAATAAAATTTAAAAAAATGTAATCATTTTGGTCATTTAATCTCTACCAAATTTAGGAGCCTAAACTCCCCACTATGGCCAGCCAGGTTAAAGAGAAAAAAGTCAACAAACAATTGTTAAAGGTCTGATCTGTTAAAAATATTGAAATCAAACTGGAAAAACATACATACATGCTTAAATGGAGTAGTAAAATTGAGAGTGAGTGATTTTAGACACACGCAAAAAATGGCAGTCGGTCCAAGCAAATTGGCTCCTAAAAAACAAAACATTTCAATTTCCGGCTAATTTTACATTTTTAGTAACGTGCGCGTAAAATCACACTAAAACCGAATTTGTTTGCAAAATAAATGGACTAAGAGACTTTCGGAGCGACACAAATAAATGATGATATTGGCTTGTGGGCCTCGACGACTTTTTCCACCAGTTTATTGGTCCGGCTGAATTTATTGCTGCCTATTTATCACTTGAACATGGTACAGTCCGCGCCTTTCAGGTGCTCGTTGGTTTACAAATTGGCCGGTTTTGTTTCGAAATTTAAATTTTATTTTTTTGTATAAATCTGGTGTGATTTTGTGACTGGTCTGTTTTATTTATCACTCGGTTGGTTTACAAACTCCTTGCCGTGCTTGAGAATTGGTATTCCAATTTTGAATGTTTGATTTTTTCTTTTTTGCTGCAATTAAAAAGGGTTAGTAAGTTTGAATGAGATTGTTTTATCATCAAATCCTTTAGGCTTGATTTCCTCCTACACTGACGTCGGTCGCGTACATCGGTCGAGCGTACGAATAAACACAATGTTCTTTGAAGCACCGCACTGCAACGCCGTCGTCAGCGGCAGATGATTACATAGAACTAGTGTGTAATCGTGCGCGCCGCTGACGTCGGTCACCGATGTCAGCCTAAAAGGAAATCAAGCCTTAATTAACGTTTTAAGTCTTAAGAATTGGCGACATCATAATGTGTCGCCAAATATCAACATAAAATTTTAATGGCTCTTTAAAAGTACTAGATAAGTTAATTGTTACGTTTGAGATGGAAAAGCCATTTCCAGAGGTTGCCGACCTCTGACCTAAACAGACACTTATTTTAGTAATCTTTGTAATCAACTTCTATCGCAAGAAATGAAGAACATCCATGCATTTGCAATGCTAAAAATATTTTTTGTGGCTTACTTAAATCTACGAGCCAGAAAACTTAGTGGGAGCAGGCCTCCCACTAGGTGGACCGACGATCTGGTGAAGGTCCCGGGAGGTGCCTGGATGCGGGCGGCGCAGGACTGGACTTTGTGGAAATCCTTGGGGGAGGCCTTTGTCCAGCAGTGGGCGTCATTCGGCTGAAACGAACGAACAAGGACATTTTGTAGGCAGGTCCCCTTAATACCAAAAGTTAAACTCGCGTTGATCATTATATTAATTTAGCATGGAATATGGTGCAGAGCTTAAAAATTTAATCTGGATTATTATATTATTATATAACATTAAATAAACAATAATCAGCAGTTAAAATGAAATTGAGTTTATTTAATAAACACAATGCCAGAGTAATTAAAAATGTATTTTCATTAAAACCTCATTTAACCGGTTTCCCTTTTTGTGTTTATACAATATTTTTATTGACTATTCATTATTAAATTTAAATATCCTGTAATTAAAAGCTCCGTTTACATAATGTACTAAGTTTATGTAATTTGTATCATCCAAACATTAGGATTGTTGTCCTATTTTGTTAATCTTCAAGTTACAATCTACATTTAGGAAAAGTTTAAGCCGAGGGAATGCTCTAAGTGTTATTTAAGCTAATCTACTTACACATTTACTACTTCTGCATCGGCTTCAGACGAGCCATAGAAAAAAACTAACTTCAAAATTCGAATATCTAATCATATCAATAAGTACCTGTTGTGTTGGCTTTGCCTGCACTATCGATAAATCGACTACCAAGCAGCACTACCATTAATATTAATGCACACTATCTCAAGTGCCACCCCTGCATATTAAATAGTGCTTACAAATCGTCAACTATATACAAAGAAAAAAAAATATTAATACAAAAAAAACTTAAAGTTTTGCCCTTAGAGAGTCTTTACATGTCTCATAATATTTTTACCCTACCTGCCAGAATAATAGGTACTTATTGTTGGCTATGCCTGCACTATCGATAATCGACTACCAAGGACTACCATCAATATTAATGCACACTATCTCAAGTGCCACCCCTGCCCTGCATACCCACTTGTGACCCAACATCATTCTCAATATAATGATCTGCACATAAATTCCGCTCCTTTTGTGGCACACGTGAATTAGCCATATCATATTCATGAATGGGCTCATATAGCCCCGTGAATATAAATGAGATTAAAAAAGTTTTTATGTTAGCTATCACGTTACTATGTCTGTATATTGCTGAGTAACTTGGTTCGCTGGAATTCTGGTTAACTATTTTCTTCGTTCGTTCGTTCGTTTCAGCCGAAAGACGTCCACTGCTGGACAAAGGCCTCCCCCAAGGATTTCCACAAAGACCGGTCCTGCGCCGCTTGCATCCTTGCAACTATTTTCTTATTTCTAAGAATTAACCGATGCACATGACGTAGCGTGGGCAGTCTTCCTACTAGGTGGACCGACGATCTGGTAAATGGTCGTTATGGAAAGCCTTGGGTGTGGCCTTTGTCTAGCAGTGGACGTCATTGACTGAAACGAATGATCCCGATGTTCTTGTAGCATTTCCTTGATTTGGGTTTGATAGGTGCATGAGATGTTGAAAGATAAGCAATCACAAAATTTGAACTATTTAGGAATCGAACCTTGAACCTTTTGATATGTCGTAGCTAGACGACAGCCCAATAATTCTCTGTTACTAGACCTTAGAAGAGTTTGGCACACCCAGAAAAATAAAAATATTGTTGTTTTCTGATTTTATCAATATGTAATCAAAGTGAAAATTATCCACTGAATTTTATCAATTAAGTAAATTTCGATTTCAAGAGGGAAGTAAACGTCCCCAAATTGATTATTTTGATCAAAGAAAACTTTTCTTTTGAGTGTAAATGAAGATAACGCAGAAAACTTTTTATAAAGTTACTTATTTTATTTTATTTATTTATTCATTTCGCTAGTATTTTACGTTTACGTTTTTTTTAATTTCACAAAGTTTGACTTCAAAATGGAATTGTGATAAAACTTCTTGACAACTGAGAACTTCATGACCGAGATGATCCGGCCGAAAATGGAAGCGAGCTTCAGCCGGAATTCCCAAGTACAGAAACCCCCAATCAGTCTATACTTTTACATTCAAGTGCAGCTTGACCTGCATCTCATCTGATGGAAAATGATGATGATGCGAGCGTCGCCCAGAATCCTCAAACATAGAGATCAACCAATATTTTTTTTATCTTTAAGGGCAAGTACTCGTAGATAAAGTTTTTACTGATGTTAGTGGCATATCATAATTCCAGATTTGGAGGCAAAATATCTCCAAACCAACCTTACGAGGTGCACTTTTCCATAGGAAATGACACTGCGCTCCATCACTGTGCAAAGATACTCATAACGTATGGCGATGCTGAAGCAAGCTATTACGGCAAATGGCTCGAAAGCCATGTATCACGTTACTGCAAACAGCTAACTCAAGTAAACGCAGAGTTAGCTAATAAATTCAAAAATTCTAAAGCCTTACGGAACATTAAACGTTTGTTCATTACTTGCACATTATTATAATTTTCAACATTTTTGAGACAAATAGCCTATCTTGTTGTCTGCAACATTTAACCAATAGATCTTCTTCTACTTTTTTTTCATCTATTTTTCAAAGTAAATTGTGTTGGTTTTTAGCTATGCAAAATAATGTTAAGTCACGTAAACAAAATGGGCGCCTAAATATCGGTCTGTGACGCTTAAAACAATGTTTTAATTTTAAACAATTGTAATTATTGCTTTAATTCAACTTTAATCCTTTCGTAATTATCAAAAGATTAAGAACGGTAAAAATTTGCGGAAAACTTAAAACAACATCTGCAAAATAAATCAAAAATCTTTAGGAAAAATTTACCAAAAAATAACCTCACATACCGTTTTGGCATAAATTAATGTTGTATTTTCGTAATTTGTTGGTCATAATTCGCCTATAAGATCGAAATCTACCATTATTATAGTTTTACACGCTTGACCTACTGAACTCCTCTGTTTTAAGATTCAATTCGGTTATTGACGTCAACAATATTATTGTAATTGAGCAGAAGCATTTCAATAACACATATCCACTCGAAAGCAATCGTAGAAACCCTTTTGTAATTAAACATCAGTTATTGGGTCCTGTTGTTTGTTTGATTGGCTACCGAATAGTGGTTCCTTAACCAGGTTATCGAATACATTGACTGTTGTATTTGTATCAACGTCTGATATTCCACGGCTCTCCTAGGTATATTGGAATTGACAATCTTAAAAGAGAATAACCAGTTCAAAAGAGAATTACAGCCCTACTTTATTCAAATCTTTAAAAATAAATTCAGTAACTAACTCTACTAAACTGCTACGTTTTTCATCCAGTTCTTACAGGACTAGCACATAACTAAATCGGTGCGGGAGAGGTGTACCTACATTTTACGTGTAGGTAATTATTATAAATGCTCTTGCAAGCAACATGTCACTCTTTCCGCATAAGCCTACTTAATTATGTGCTATCCTGTACCTAGCTAGCTACCTTCTTGAGGTATCGGTCCATCGGGCTGGAACCATCATCAACCCATGAACAACATGCACAATGGCTACCTTCTGCATGGCTTATAAATGCTTGCGGTGCTCAAGCCACCTCTGTATCGTCGACGCGAGCGCGTCTAGAGTTCGATAGTCCCACTAGGCAACGGCGAGGTGGTCTGCCTACTGTACGACCACTGTCTCGCAAACCTCGCGCCAGACCACGTTCTTTTTTCGTCAGGAAATGCATGAAAAATCATACCCACTAGTCTTGGGGAACGAGTCGGTTATATGTAAGGCTCTCCCTGCCAGATGGATAGGGCCTAATCACTAAAACCTGACGGTGTCCTCCCAAAGTCTTTGGGACGGAACTGCGAGTTATTGTCCGAGCTAGACGACCTAGACATTATTTCGCGGTTCGGCCCCAAACTGTAGCTCGCTCTGTTTGAGCAAGCGACGACTGGCTTCAGGGGAGTAGTAGGAACCTGTCGCGCCGGACCACCTCTCTCAACCCATATGAACAACAACGCTTGCACAATAGCTACCTCGTTTCCATGTAACCATGGCATTCATAATGCGTTCCGTGGACAAAAGCACCCACTTAGTATTCAATCGGGGCCGGCTGAAGGGCCGGAACAAATAAAAGAAGCGTATAATGTGATTTAGCAGGGCCCTATCAAGGCGATCGCGGCCGACGATAAATAATACCGTTGTATCTCCAGCGGGGCGCCCGAATAAATATGTAAGGTTTTATAGAACGATATTTTTTACCAAATCGGCTATTACCGTGTTTTGTTTGAAGTCAATTGTAATATTTTCTTTTGGTAGCGACCGCCGCTACCGACCGGTCAAGCTGGAAATCTTTGAATTATAATATTTTCTTTTGGTAGCGACCGCTACCAACCGGTCCAGCTGGAAATTTGGGTCATTGGGGGAGGCCTATGATCAGCAGTGGATGTCCTGTGGCTGTTATGATGATGATAATGGTTGTCGTTTGGGGTGCGGCCTCTGTTATTTATTATATTTTTCGTATGATAAAGCTAATCAAGCTAAACGTTGTGGCATCTTACATTGTTGTAAAACTATGTAACAACTCAGTACTGGTCCATATTATAAGCTCTAAGCAGTGGTTTTACCCTACCAATATGGTCTTTTCCACTTTGACCACCTGGATTTGATCACCCAAGTGATCCAGGTGATCAAAGTGGAATAGACCTACCAATTTAGGGTATGGACGTGTATACCGTGTAAAGTGTAATTGTGTGATTTTTTTAAAACGAAGCTTTACCTATTACCTACTGTATCATGAGTGTGGATACCCTTTAAATATTTAGTTACACCTGCAGCTATTAAATTCCCGCAATTTATTGTGTGAGGAAGCTTAACTAAGTAATATATTGGCATCGGACCCTTCGGTCCTTTAAACATTAATCTAAACAAGATACAGGTGTGGGCGAGTAAATATTTTGTTTGATAACTTAAATATTTACTAAAAGGGTGCTTAGAAAAACACTGATAATATTTTAGAATCAATATAAAACGAGAATGGGAGAAATAGCAATGTCAATAGAGAGCGGCAACATAAAAACGTTAATAACTAGGTTCGAAATCTGTATCAGTAACAAAATGATACAGATAAGAAGTCACTATTGTTTTCATTGTCCATCAGATCATTATCCACAGCGGAGCACACCCCTCTCTTAATACCTTCTTCCAAAAGTTGCTGTGCCTTAGCTGGGTCCACATTGTATCAGGTATAGTACTGCTTAAATTGAGATGTTTCCTGGGTCAAAAAGCAAGAGTTTTGATTAGTCCGTCAGTTAACTTATCAAAAAATACTGTACACGTATTTTTCACTTTTTCAAACTAATGAAAATTTAAAGAGATAAAGCGCGCCAAAGTTCATAAGAAGAGGCCCGTGACGTCAATGCTTGCATAAAAGTGCCGCACGTTGTGACGTCGTGCGGAACTTCAACGCACCATAACTATGTAATTATTTGTTAGATTGACAAATAAAAATATATGTGTCCAATATTTTTTGATATTAAACATGACGGACTAAAAAAATTTTTTTAGGAAACTAGCCTACAATAAACGATTGAGTAATTTACCACAGGCAAATGAGGAATTTTGGTATATACGCCCCAGGCCGGCCAGGACAGGGATTGGAGAAACCTGTCGCATTTGAGACATCACAGTCGCCCTTTTAAAGTTACCTTTAAAAGGTGACTAATTAGGCACTTCAAGGTAATAATTAAACTTCTCGCTCGATAGAAATTCCTGGCATAAATTTTCCAAAATAAGGCTGGTTTTAGTGTCACGTGGACTGTCAGTGCGGATCGCTCCGCGCAGCCGATCTGTATGAACTGCTAGGGAGCGGAGCGGTTCCTCCGGACCGCTCCCTAGAAGTTCATACAGATTGGCCGTGCGGAGCGGGTCCGCACCGGACGGTCCGCGTGACACTAAAACTAGCCTAAATGCAGACTTTTACACACAACGCGAATTTTTCAAATCGCTTTAGCAGTTTCGGTGCATATTCAATACAAACAAACAATCAAATCTTTATAATACTAGTGCAGATAAATGAATAACCGACTAAATAGTGGTTATAACATCAGCTGACATTATACAAGCCCTAACAATTACAACACCGCCATAAATGGCAGACAAAAACCCACTAATCCTTGTCAGCTGCCAGCAAAACATCCTAATTATACTGTTAGCAGTCGGATGGGTCTGTATTTGAACCATATGAGCACTCAGCAGACTGTGAAAATGATTTATACTGATTAAGTACTACGGGTTATTATAGCTCATAGCAACATTATAGTTTAACTTGGTAATTAAGATAAGGCAATTAAAAATTAACGCTATACTAGATACATAGTATTTTTCTATTACTTTCTATTCTAGCTGTTGAAGGGTTGTTCGGTTTCGATGTGGGGGTCTCAGGTTCAATTTGATGTGTAAGTTATTTCAGATTTTGTAAGGACATTGCAGTCCTTAATCAACATAATTTTCCTAGAAGAAATAAGAAACCATCTTTCAGAGAAACTAGTTCTTTAAGTAATTCTTGTTTACGCTCTTCGAGCATAGAGCGGTAGAATTGGAAAGTGTCATTAATTTCATTTTGAGTTTTGGTTTTGTGGTACTGGACTTGTAGGTAATTTTCCAGTGGCGTGTTCAACAGTCTTGACTACGTCTTCGTTCAACAGTCTAGCACGAGTCTTAGTTTAGGTTACAGCTTGTTGCATAAGCTCCATCTGTTTAGGTCCTGCATCAGATAAATGTTCGTCATCACTAACCATAAGGTGAGATACAGGCCAAGAGCTTCCTCGTTGTGGATAAAAAAAATATTTTTCTACTAGTGAATAGTGTCACTTATTCATAATAATACCAATTCTGCAAAGTAATTCAATTCCACTCGGAAAATGCACTATTATCTATTTAATTTTTCTATGTATAATCCATTTATGCATATCCCCCGATGGCCTATACAAAAACGTAATACCAAAATGTATTCCGAAAGGTTTTAAATTGCAAAATTTAAGGCACATTTAAACCCGAATTTTAAACTAAACGCCCATTCGGTTATTTCAATGGAGTCATTATAACATGTAAAGCTGCGCGAAAGAAGCGAGTAATTACTTTTTGAACACCAAAACTGTTCGCTGGCCGTTTTTAATTCGGCATGAAAAATGTGGTGACTGCTTAAGGGACTTGTACACTTTTCCTGTTCAACTTTAAAGGAAAACAAATTGTTTTTCCTGCTTTCAAATCTCTTGATTGGATTTAATTCTTTGGGAACAGAATAACCACTCTGTCTGATTTGAATTATACTGCTGTTATTACCTTTCGGATTTTTTGAGACTTTTTGTCTATTGTACTTATTAAATACTAGCGGCCGCCCGCGACTTCGTACACGTGGATCCCGTTTACCCCCTTAGGCGTTGAATTTTGCAAAATCCGGTCTTAGTGACCATCTACGTTCTAAAAGGAACCCACATGCAAAATTTGAGACTCCAGCACTTGTAGGTTCTGAGGTTTTGTGATGAGTGAGTCAGTCAGTGACCTTTCGCTTTTATAAATAACTATAGATTCTAAGTGATCCACTTGAGACTTGATGGATGGCCAAACATTTTTTTTATTGGAAAATTGGGGATTAAAAAAAACATGAAAAAAACATACATCTGAAATGGTGACACTTTTACGAAAGTTTTTTTTTGTATACTCGTAGATGGTCATCTATTAGTCTATCATCTTAAGTTTGGCACGCTTTTTACGGTACACCCTGTATTTACCAAATATTTACTCCCGTGAAAATTTTAGGTCAAATCTTCCATTTCTAATTCAACATGAAACAGGTGGCGACTGTAAATTTTAAAATGTAAAACTTCAGTAAAAATCCAATCATTTTTTTTTTCTCAGAATCTTTTGATGGACAGACACTTTTGGTTTTCGGAACAGGATTATTAAGAAATCAAATCAAATTTTCCGTATTTTTGAGAAACGAACGCTATCAACTTTTGAAATTCTAATAAAATTAATGTTTATTTTTTTTAAATCCTACCCATTTTGCAATAAAATTAACAAGTAAAGTTAGCGATTTTGCAACAAAATGCACGAGTAATAGTGATCTGTGATCTCTATTGAAAGTATAGTATAGAGCAACTTTTGCTCATACACCTGCGATCATCGAACATCACTTACCATATCGTAAACTACAAATAACATTAACGCTTGTACTCACAAACATTAGTATGAGGTCTCACAGTGCGCGTGGACGCACAGGGTGACACACGAACCAATCACAGAGCTCTATTCAACGCTGTGCGATCGATTTGCTGCTTCACTTAAGTACCGTTTGTGAATACGGGCGTAAATCTACACAAAATAGCAAAATGCCACACTGTACCTTGATATGCTGTCGTCTCTACAAGTATTATTGGAAACTTAGAAGCATTTATTAACTCAGCAATAAATTGCGTTAGACTTCGACAAAGTGTGTACGCGCCTGAACAGCGTGCCGTAGACAATTTCGTCGAGACGACAAATGGCGCTGAAAAATGTCGTCGCTGTCTAGGACAGCCTTAATAACCGCGGAATACACGACACGAAACAGCGTGTACTTTAATCTAAGTAAATTAAGCTAGAAAAGATATTAGAGGCTCGCAAAACTACTTAGTTCATAATGTATTTAAGGAATTTGTGAATACCCGGCTATCTTCGGATCTTTATGTTTTATGTGTCTAGACTAGCGGCCGCCCGCGACTTCGTACGCGTGGATCCCGTTTTACCCCCTTAGGAGTAGATTATCGTAAAATCCTTTCTTAGCGGATGCCTACGTCATAACATCTACCTGCATGCCAAATGTGCGTTGATAGATCACTATGTCAGTCAGTCAGTCACCTTTGAGTTATATACAAGGTTATTTTTAGTATATACGAAACCTTAAAACTATTTGTTCAGAATCAGTAATAGAATCCATCGCGATATTTTTTATATCTTTTTTTTTTGTTTTTTTATGTGACAGGAGGCAAACGAGCAGACGGATCACCTGATGGTAAGTGATTACCGTCACCCTTAGACAAACTTAACAAACATTGCGTTGTCTACAACGAAAGTGCCGCGCGCTGTACGATGTTATATGTACATACACTCGCGTGCGGATAATGGGACAACAAAAAAGCTTGGAACTTCGTGAGTTTTCAAGGTATCATTTTTTTTATACTGATTCTAAAGATTGAAATACGTGACACGTGTTTCGGCTTTCGTATATACAAAAAATAATGTTGTGGGATATATTTACATGTCTAGATAAACCTAACGTCCACTGACTCCAAGATAAGTAGGTAGGCTGCGTAAGTATAGTATATAAAAAATCTGACACCGAAAAATTCTCACAAAGACTGCCTCAGTCATAACTTTAATTTAACTATGCAGTTTCTGCCAAAAGCGTGTAGAGATGCTTTAATGAAATTCTTGAAATGGCTTAATGGGGTGCTACACTCTGATATATTATATTATTATTTTTCTTCAACAATAACCAAGCTTATCTAGGGAACTAGCTAATTGATTATCTGGCTGTCTATACTACGAGTATATGGATCAATTGAACAAGTTTGATTTTAAAATCAATTTTACAGATTTAAGCACCAGGCAGGAAAACATAAACTAACCTTAATGACCACTTCTTCCAGTTCAAGTCTTACCATCACGTCTTACACAATTGATATATACACCTAGCTAAACCCGCGCAGTGAATAACTTAACAAAACACACTCACAACTCGCAACACCAGCTCGTAATTCACGAATGAAGGATCGTCTAAAAAGTTGCAGCCATAACAGCGGCATACGACTGTTTTATTTGTTTTACCGGCCGACTTGCGAGTTCTTACGGCCGCTAACTGAATATAAAAATGATCGAGGTGTACGCAACTTTGGTGCGCAGTTAAATCTGTAATTGGAGTTGCGAACAAATTAAGCGGATGGGATTTGCAAATGAAATATTATTATACCTTTACATTACACACAGCTCGTAGAGCTGGGGCAGGAAAGTTCTTGAGTGGCGACCACGAGCCGGAAGACGTAGCGTGGGCAGGCCTCCCACTAGGTGGACCGACGATCTGGTGAAGGTCGCGGGAGGCGCCTGGATGCGAGCGGCGCAGGACCGGTCTTTGTGGAAATCCTTGGGGGAGGCCTTTGTCCAGCAGTGGACGTCTTTCGGCTGAAAGGAACGAGTGAACGAACGAACCTTTACATTTTGTAGTATTAGGAATTAGCTTCTGCTAGTAAGGTAGAACGTGTTTTCAATCAGTGGAATAAGTAATAAGGACTTTACTTATTATTGCTAACATCAGAAATAATGGATTCCGTAATAATTTTTCATCGCATTCCACCATAACTAGGCTTTTTTCACAAAAGAATATCTCCATTTTCTTATTCTATGCAAATAGGGTATCAATTCATAATACGGGCATTAGACTCCCGGAGGTCCTTGACTCATCCAAGTTGTCCGATAAAACGTGATTCTAAACTTTGGAGGGCGCTTAAAGCCGCCAGTCTGATGGTTTGACTTCATTCTCATATTCAATTGTCGTTTTAGGTCCTCAGTAGAATGTATTTTCTGTCATGCAGTTTGTCAGTCAAGTTCTTCAAAAAAAAAAGGTGAAATTGAAAAATTCATAGCAAGTGACGTTTATCCTTTAGTCAGATAGAAAAGGGTCCGCATACTGAATCAAACTCCCGAAAAATAAAACCTTATTTTTCTGCAGATGTGTGATTAATTTGTTCCCAAAAAAGAGCCCCACGCATGGGTATTGTCTTGCATGATTTGCGGATCCTGACCGACCGATGACGGTTCATTTTGGCACAATGGCCAGCCTTTTAAAACCTTCCGCTGTAATGACTGTAAAGTTCGTCGATAGGCAAAAAATGTGGAACTTGAAACGGGCGGGATCGGCAAAAGTAATTTTGTGGAGCGAATGTAGACGCGATGAAAGGAAAAAGTTTGGTAGGGCCCGATCTGAATAATAATAATGTACGTGATACTGCTGATACGTATTTGGGGGCAATTGTGGTGGGGGGGCATTATGGGACGCCATTGGGCGCACACGTCGTATTTAGCAAGTGTCGTTACGGTATCGCAACTCGCAAATGGTAGGGCAAATGAGCTGACGTAATTCGTATGTATTTAATGCATTTTTTTTATCTTGTTATCGTACGCCCGTGTTCACAAACATAACTATGAGGTCTCACAGTGCACGTGGATGCACAGGTTCACACACGAACCAATCACATAGCTCTATTATGCAAGAATCGTTTGTGAATACGAGCGCGGCGTTATTTCTCAAGTGATAGATGGTCATTTAAAATTAAAAATCTTCAGCATAATAGTCGACCAACATTCAAAAACTTCGCCTGTGTGTATGTGAAAAAACATCGATGCCCGTTTTCACCATCAATCCCTAATTTTTAAGTGACCCCTATGGTAATTGGCATTTTGTTTACATAGGGGTCACTTAAAAATTAAGGTTGAAAACTGTGAGATAGGTATTATGACATCTTAAACGATCTTCATTACTGAAATGTCCAGTATGAATTGCACAGTTGCATATCCATAATGCACCGGTTAGTTATCATTCATCAACAGTCATGCAATTTACACACAAAAAGTTATTTAATCAAAAAATTGCTCCGTTGCAAAAACACCTATGCCCGAATAAAAACATTTCGCATACTCTTTGGGAGTTCTTTTTAATTAATCCATACTTACTGGCTGCGGTCCAGAATTATATTTGGCTCGGGGTCAACGAGTGTTGAATTCCAGTACCTGGGAATTATTTTAAACCCAAAAAACTGACCTGGAACGAGTGCGAGCGGACAGAAGGTTCGGTATATTTTTATTACGTCCGAAATTTTATTTGTGAATGTCTTCATTAATTTCAATTGCATTCTGTGAGCTTCATCGTTTGAGAACGGATCGACAGATTTAGCTGATTCATTTTGTTTGTAGTTTTGATATAACACGATTTTTATGATAGAAAAAAAAACTTTATCTATTTTCACAACACATTTTTCTATGGATCTCCTAACTCCCTCAAATTCTAATTGTTACAGACGAAAAATTATATTATTTATATTAGGTTCTTTATAAGTTTCACGATACCCTAAAAACGACCTTGCATTTAATCCGACTTGCAGTTTAGATAAACATTATTTTATTAAGCTCCGGAAAAAAAGTAACTTTAGAAAATTAATTTTAATACATACTTGTTTCCGAAATTTTAGTTTTCACGTTTACTTTGAATTTTCAAGTCAAGAATTAATATTACATTTTTTGAAAGCTCAGAATCTGTTATCTGTAATTAGATAGGCAGGTACTATGGGTTAAATTTTGTTTGGGAATTAAGCATTTTGTCAAGTAAAAGTTTGTTTTCATAAAAAAGGAAGAGACAGTATATTTATTTAACTAACTAAATTATAATATTTTCCAGATGTCTATGTTCTTCTCTAATAGTGACTACAAAATAATACTGTTTGAGTGACTCGCCTACAATTTTTATTTATTTAAACTGTCCATTGCCATCGTCATTGTTAAACAAAACGTCATTAACTGTCAATTTCAATGAACTCCAAATTCCTTTTCACTTTAGAAAAAGCTTTTATTATCCTTATCGCCTTACGTTATTGAGTTAATCTGCATCTGCAATCTGAGCTCCCAGTCAAAGCAGCTCAGATAAACGGGAATCGCATCAGGCCCACCATTAAAGCAATGAGTGTAATGGTCAAGGTTGAGTTATGCTCTGTGCCCAGTTCTGAGGCCAGTGAGTTTTAGCTGAGCGGCGATGCTCAAACTGTGTGCAGCCTTCAGGCGGCCATATTAGACTGTCTTCTTCTTCTTATTCGTTACGCTCTTGGCAGAGCGGTCGTGGTCACGTTGAGGCGTTGTTCACATCGGTTGTAGAGGCGGATACAACTCTCCGCACGATCTCCCTCCATCTGTCTCTATTGGCAGACTGTCTGGTGCAGTCACATACGCCGTCTCCCATTGCTGCTTTCACTTGGTCGGTCCAGCGCATTGGTGACCTGCCACGCGATCGGGTTCCTTCGACTTTTCCCTGGACGACCAGTCGTTCTATGCATATTAGACTGTACCTGCCTACATTTATGGCCTGTTTAGCAGTGGATTTAGTGGTTTAACAACGTAAAGCGGTGGAAGATTTTAAATCTTCCCGTTCCACTACAATTAAAATTATGAGCTTCGAAGAAAGAATGATAAAACTTTATTGGCACTGCGTTTTTGTTTTAGTAAAACAATAATCACAAGTAGACATACGAGCCAGTGATGGATAACACCTTATTGACATACTAAAAGCCATCGGGGCAGATTTTAACTTATGCAAATAGGTCGGAAGATAGATAACCTTAATTTCGAACTCCTCCTATGTTCTTCTGATTAATTTCGTTGCGGGTCCAATGACAGTTTAACTTTCCCCCTGGACAAACTTGACCTTCACTGGTTGGGTTTTTATTGGCGGTCAAGCTCTAAATCCTGGCTACACAGGAATTGTAGTGGTGGGAACCAGAGGTGGGAACAGTCCCGTTATATAAATCCCTGATCCAAAATTCGATGCACCCCACAGTAACCACAAAGTCTGAACCTCTTGTGGGGATACTATACCTATCTGAAGTTTGGGAATCAACTATGAGATCCAAAGGCTAGTTCACACAACTACCGTTTTGCCGGCTAAATGGACCGTCGAGCCAGCTACCTCAATAACATTATGTTCGGCCGGTTTGGACAATTATGCCGGGCGAAAGCCGAAGCTGAAATCATGGGAGTTACCTACTAATTCCGTATTGTTAGTCAAACGAGACAACAGACAACACATTAGTAATTTGTATTTTAGATAATTGCTAAGCTTAAATGTGCTAGTTTAGCCTTTGTTTACTTATTTAAATAGCAGTTTCATCATTTATTGATGAACACTACAATGCTTGCCGTTCATTGTGGGAAACTTTGGGGGAGGCCTTTGTCCAGAAGTGGACGTCATTTGGCTGAAACGAACGAACGAACTAAATGCTTAATTTTGGTAGGTATCGTCTGTTGTGGTTGATAAGAGAATGAAGATAATTATTTCGAATTAATTTGGTATCCCTGACCTCTTTTTAGTTAAGGAAAAATTAATTAAAGTTGTGACATCACTTGGAATCGGCAGGATGCTAAACTCCTCACCAACGCCAAAAGTAAAGCTTAATTTCTAATGAAGTATTCAACTTTAATAATCCTTACAGGTAATCAGTACCTCATATCAAACTCAAAAAAAATGATTTCCTAGCCCTAGGTTATCGTTTTAGAGTAGGTATTTTAACGGAAAATGTCTCATTTTACGTATCTACAAAATCAATGTAATTAAAACCACTGCAAAACAGAAACTAGACCTCGTGATATAGATTATCGCGAACTAAGTTGTAACAGCAATCCACTCTAGCAACATACGTCTGTTACAGCCAAACCCAGCTTTAGGTACTGGTAGTAAATGAAAATGTGACTGGCAACACTGGCAAGCACCTGTCTGGGCGATAGTGCAGAATGTAGCGAAGATTTATACCAAAATACCGCTTTGAGCGGAGAACGGTCGTATCTAACAACCCTTTCGCTAGAAAGTTCAGCATAGTATAGTATACACATTACCTACACATTGTAGTTCATTATTTTCTTCCTTTTTCGCAGGTAATCCTCATTGATTTTTATGTTCTTCCTTCTTTCAGTAATTATCGATCAAAGACTGTTTGTAGATACTTACCTGAAATAAAGGTAAGTACAAAAACTAACGTGAAACGTAGAATTATTATTTTACCTGATAAAAGTTTTAAATCTTATTTTTTAAATTTCACTAATTTGTGACAAAAGGACAAAAAATTATCTGTAAAATAATAATTTAACTTTAATAATGATCACATTTAGGACTATCACGCACCTTTTCCTAGCAAAAAACCCACAGATGAACGGAGATTTCTCATTAATAATATTACTTTGGGCACATAAATACTATTAAGCAGACTGTAACCGTTAATAAATCTTTAACCTGTGTCGCTAATATATGACTCATCTCTGGCACAGAGATAAGCCTTTAGGCCTAATTTCCACCAAGGCAGCGCGATGCGGAGACGAGAGATGTGCGGCGAAGCTGGCAGACTAATTACACTAAAGCGAAGCGGAGAAAAGCGCAGACGAGAGATGTGTGAGCTGTGCGTAGCTGTCAGCTGACAGTCTATTGCTATCTGAGAAACACCGCACCGCTCCGCACATCTCCGTACTACTCCCCTCATCTCCGCACCAAGCCGCTCCGCGCCGCTGTCAAATTCTATAGAAAAACAAGCTTCGCCGCTCGTTCATTTCCACCGAAGTAGAGCTGAGTGGAAATGTGCAAATAATGGCATCTGATCAGTTTATGTTCAAAAATAGTTTAAATTTTATGTACTAAAACATTGTAAAGTTCTCTCCTGATCTCCACGACTCAGGCTTGCCTAGTGTGGAGTCCAAGATTAATATAAAAAATGTAATAATTTTCTTGCAATGAACGATTTTTTTATTATTATTAGTATTTATTCAAAAAACTTCTCTGCTCCGCTCCGCACTGCTCCGCTTTAGTGGAAACCGGGTCTTAGTTTCCAGGTCGATGTAACAGCACCTACCACCGAAACAATAGGACGAAATTTATATGTAAAAATTTGCATATCACGCCTAGCTGGATTCAATCGTTGCGTGGTAAATTGTCAGTTTTTGTTTTTACATTCCTGAAAAATAAAATAAGTTTTTTACTCTACCTACTGCTGAATTTCAAAGCTTCAAAGGAAAAATAATTGTATTTTCAACTAGTAACTAAAAGCCATTATTTTCAGCCGGTTTCTGAATTATCTGATACCAAATAAGGTTACTCAAAATTTCTCAAAAGACAATGGGTATTCTGTACCATGCATGAGCGACCATCAATGGAACTAGTATCATTTGAAAGCTATTAGAATGTTAGAAAGCGATCATTTGGAAAAAAGTTAGAGACAAAAAGACTAGGTAAGTATCACACTAAATTATAAAGTTGAAAGTTTGTGAGTGTGTATGTTTGTTACTTCTTCACGTCTAAACGCCTTCAGTGATTTTAATAGGTATAGAGTTAGCTGACAACCTGGATTAACATATAGTTTTACTGCGGGTAACACCGCAGGGCACAGCTACTAAAAATATAAAATTGTACGTATATAGGTACAACTGCGCAATCATCACAATATTCTGATCGTTTTCGCGTAACATGACAAACTCAGGATCAAAGTGAAATGGTCAAAGAGATGTATTTCGACGACTTTTCGTAGGTATCGGTCGTTCACCCCTGAACTTGACAAAGCTTTTGAAGTTCAGTTCAAATGAACAAGTACACTCGGCAGATAATACTATGTATTGTATTGTAAAATGGTATTTATTGCAATCACATAAGATTCCACAGAGTTCAGCCTGACATACAGACGTCTGTACATATTGTTATTCAAAATACAAAGCAATGTGAAGCGGATTAGTACTGGGAAAAACATTCAAAATTAAATCTAAGGTGGGTGGACCATGGAAGGCCACGCTCCTTTGAAGGCCAACTATCAAAAAGTCGTAGTTATTGACATAAAAACACATATTCCTTCGGCTATACACTAAGATCCATCAAACTCAAGGCCACAGATGCGGCGGCGAGTCGCTCGCGCCGCTATTGTGGCAGTGCGATCTCACGATTCGTGGACTTCGGTCATCGACGTTACAATTGTTATTCGCGCGCACAGCAAAACGTACGTTTTTAGTTAGATAACCTATTATTATTTCATATTTTTTTACTGTGAATTGTCGTATAAGGATATGTTTATGGTACTAAAGAAAAAAATAATAGTTTTGCCTCGATTTAAGTTAAAATATTGGTAGTGTTCCCAGGAAAGCCAATGGTTCCTTATAAGGCCCATCAAAAATTTGACAGTTGGCCTTGCTAGGGTACATGGGCCTTACAAAGAACATGTACAAACCATGAACATATGAACAGTTACTTTTTAGTTATAAATACGTACCGTTACAGTTAAAACAATGTTTTATATTTATAATATTTTTATTTATAAGGGTTATTAAACTTTTTAACACATATTAACTCATTTTGGCCTTACAAAGAACGGACCCATAAGAAGGCCATTTGAGGTAAAAAAAAAAGTTTTTAATTTCATTATAATACGCGTTGGCAAGTTATTTGATGTCAATATAATACTCATTACTACTGTTTTTAAATAATTTCCATTAATATATTCTTAGTTATACGATGGTGTTCAAGTAATGTTCTTTGAGTTTTTTATAAATGATAAAAATATATTGAGCATTTAATGTTTTGCTTAAATGAAAGAGCTTATTATGTAGTTTTAGTAAAAGCGAATATATTAATAGTTACAACTCTATTTTTAAGTTGAACGACTGATGTATAATATTGGCCTTGTTTGGAGCCGTGTTGCTTGCAAGGCCATTTGGAAGAGCTTAACAAAACTTAAGTTTAATGAATACTGATTAAAGCTAGGTTAAAAAAAAGTGATTTATATGGTACACAATAAAACAAACTATTATTTAATCATTTGTTTTTTTCATTTATCCAGTTAATAAAGGAATAAAAAGCGTTTAATCGTTAGAGTGGCCTTCCATGGTCCACCCACCTTAAATTGTGTTTTGTTTAAGCCCAGAAATTATACAAGTAGAATACTGCGATTTAGTAAAATACTAGTTTTCCGCCCGCGGTTTCGCCCGCGTGGAATTTTGTCTGTTACAGAAAAAGTTTATCGCGCGCGTCCGTTTCAAAAACCGGGATAAAAACAATCCTATGTCCTTTCCCGGGACCCAAACTATCTCTATGCCAAATTTCATTAAAATCGATTCAGTTTTTTAGGCGTGAGAGCAAGACAGACAGACAGAGTTACTTTCGCATTTATAATATTAGTATAGATAGTATAGATAAATGACTGATACCTACTACAGGCATTTTATCGGCGGATAGTTTGGTCGACTCCTAATTTGTATGAGCACTCGGCCGATACGAATAGTCAATTATACTCACTGAATATCAAATCGGTTTAATGTGCGTAATTTTACATGTTCATACAAATTCACAGCCTGATTAAACTATCGACCGACAAGTCTGTAGTGTGCGGAGACTCAAGATTGTCTCTAGTTAATAAAACAATAAAATAAAAAGTCACAAAATAAATGTTTTCCATCAAAGTTATCTCAAATATCTCCGAAGGCTAACGAGATCGAACAGAAATGCTTTGGAACGAAACAAAAACTCAGATTACCCTCTTATTTGAATGGAACCTTAAGGATTGCTGATCATTACTTACTTGCCTATAGGCTAAGGGACAGCCTTCACTGAATAATTCGATAAAGAATATTAAGGTAATAATTTTAGTTTTAAAAAAATTATGAAACAATTTTTTGATGAATAAACTCGAAAACTAGCGATCAGATTCACGCTTCTATCATGTATAAAGAGCTAAACTATACTTGCTAATAATATTATCATATTAGTCAGTGAGAATACCTCATAGTTCCTAGTGGATATGTAAAAGAATGTGTCTATGAACTAAAAAAATTTTTGCATACGGTACAAAAAAAATAGACAACTTTAAAAAGCAACTTGTGCTTAAATAACCCTTAATTGTTAACAAAAATACAGTCCTAGAGAACTTTTAATTAACTACTATCTACGTGAAACATTTTTGCTGTGAAAAATTAACTGCTGTAAGAAAAACATGCTCATAATTTCTCTAAAGTAATTAGCTAAAATAATTGCCAATTACAGTGTAATCAATTTCACAATACGGGCCCCTAGACATTACCTTAGCATTTTTATATTTTCGCAACGTAATAAAAGTAGATTCGCTTAGGTCTTATCTTAGAAATGTACCAGCCTTTCTGAAGCAGAGAGGACTTACCCGTCGAAAACAAAAGCATAGAGTCAGCCTACGTTTAGAAAAAGTGCTAATAAACACCCTTGTGTGACTATGAATATAATTATGTGAATCGTGTTTGTTTGCTAATGTTTTTTTTTCTATTAAACGAAAATAAATTAACGTTTTTCCTAAAAATGTGTTCCTTTAATTAAACGAACACAACTCGATTCACTTTCAAGCGACAGATGAGGCTTTTGATCAGTTGAATTTCAATATTTAGACCAACTACAGTGCATAAAATCTATGTACGAATATGCTGCGTTACAAAGTGATGTTCAAAAGTCCATTCATTTTAGTTTCCCCCAGGGCTGCGGGTCTCTTTTGGTGGCAGTAGTCCCTTGTCTCAAAAAAATTAAATAAAAAACTTTCAATTTAGAAATTTTTGACTGGTTCAATATACATTTTTAGGATTTAGAGCGTTATGTAATACATCTTTAGTGTCAGACTTAAAGCACTCGCCACACTTCTGTGCTTTATTCTTTCACCAGGCACAATTTATAACAACGGATCCTGCGTTATGAAAGAAAACGTCTTTTTCACGTAAGATGATTCGTATGACGTTTCGAGTTTGAAAGTTATAGAGATGTCACATTACTAAACCATAGCGATTTATCTATCGATTTTTTCTAAGAGAGTTAGTAAAAGCTACTTTTAGAGAAATATTTTGTATAGATGTCATTTAACAAAAAACATGTTTTTTTTAATTACAAATATTTTTGTAACAATTTTTTATTGATAATATTCAAATTCCATGTACTTCGTGTTCAAAAAAACGATTTCTAAAAAGTACTGGTTATATTTCTTTACATTAAAAACTATGAATTTTTTTTTTTTTTAATAAATTTGTGGACAATTTCACACAGCGCCAGCTAGCCCCAAAGTAAGCAACTCAATGCTTGTGTTATGGGTGCTAGCTTAACGGATATACTACTTATATACTTTTTTTTATTAAATACATACATATTATACATATTTACACCCAGACCCGTCACATAAATTAAAATTCATCATTTCAATTTCTGCCCGGCCGGGAATCGAACCCGGGACCTCTCGGCATAGTAGTCCGTTCTGAACCACTACACCAAACGGCCGGTTTATTTTCGGCAAATTTATTTTCAATGCGTTTATTAAAGTCAACAATCGAAAAATATAGTTGATTTTTGTGATGTTTTTAATAACTAAGTATTCACTGCAATCGATTACTGAACCGCGGAAATAATCGATTTTGTTATACAACAAATACCCCAGCGCTAAATCTATTCCGTTTTACACATTGCGTACATTAAATAAAAAATATTTTTACATCGTATTTAATTAAAATATAATCAATAGACTCAGATTTTACTGTAAATATTTCAAGAAATGTAGTTAATTTTTTTTTTATTATATTGCTAATAAAATTCAAATATTTTTTCAAAAATATTCTGCATATGTAGTATGCGTAATATGGATAACCATGAAGTGTCATACGGATCATCTTAGGTGAAAAAGACTATAGTTAGTATGCTCACATGGCGTGGCATACTAACATGGCGTACATGGCGGTCCCAGCAGGCGTGGGACATGGCATTTTTACTGGCAATGCCTTTTAGTTCATGGTAGGTATATTCACGTCACTTTATAACAATAAGTTATTTATTGGTTCTAGATTTCTGGTTACTCGTTAAGTTTGATCTCTAAATAACAGAAAAATAAACGCATTTTAAAAAATAAATAAATAAATTTTACTACGACTAAAAGTCGATTGAGCGATTTATTATGTAGGGGGGCAAGTAGTTCATAGCATGCCATTAGTGCGAAAATTATGACCACTATAAAACGGTATTCAACTAAATTCAACTAAAAAACAATAACGTTGTAAGAGGGTCGGAAAAGGGTATGGAAATCTACCATTATAGAACCTATTTATTATCTTTCAATTTCATTTATAACAATGGTTCTAACTGGAAATCGGCTTACAGAAGCCAGCCAATAGTATGATGAATGACGTTCGCTTCGAAGCACAATAGAACCAATACTGTGATAGAAGTTTAGGTACTATTATAGTATTTATTCAGTGGTATAACGGAGAAGATTTGCCTTGGAACTGGAAAGACACTTAGTTTCAAAGAAAATCGTAACTTTGCCTGTCTTTTACAAAGTCTTTTGATTGTAGGTGACTTCAACTGATGTTTTATCTGTTTCTATTTCAGCATGAATACTATAAAATATATTTAAATATACTTTATGCTCGATATTTTAGGTACTTTATAGGTTTTAGAGTCACGCTGACGCACGCTGACCGTCATCGCTGACAGCCGAAATGTATGAAGCGTCGGCGCCGAGCGATAAGCGTCACTCAGGAACGTTCCCTTCAATTACATACATATTGATCTGTCAGCGCCGACGATCAGCGAGCGGTCAGCGCGATTTTAAAACCCGCCTTAATATCCAAAACAATTATTATAGTTATCCATGTTTTTATGGGCCTGAGGTCGAGTCCATTACAACAAGCCATTTCTATGTTTACCTACTCGTATAATATTATTGTAGAATACATGAAAATGTTTATTTAGACATTTAAAACGTTATTTTGTTTCAGGAGGATAATTGCAGCGACTTCTCAACAACAATCGCAACAATTACCTACTTGAGAAAAAAAAAGAAGAAAGAACATACCTCACACACTTGGTTAAATAATTAAAGTTACAAGCGATACTTATACTTGATTTCTTTGTCAAAATCATCCCCCATATACCCCCTACATTCAAGGACTCTTTAGTTATTGTAGCCAGCATCTCATAGCTGGAGACGACAAGCAATTTTTCATTCGTATAAATAAATGAATAACACCCTTATGACACTCGTAAATCCCCAATTCAGCAAATGGCGGACTGAGTGCCGATAAACGTTATATTGTTGTGCACAGAATTATTTTATCATATTGGTGTAGTGATGGGAAAAGTCACTCGAGTAAAATATTAATCGGAGCAAATGTATTTTATTTTTTACCGCCGATTTGGCGCGAGTCAGTTTTTTTTTACTTTGTTTAATATTAAGTACTTACTGCCCATGTACGCTGTAGTACTTTGCAGAAGACTAGCACCGATGAAAACTTTGTTACAATTGCAACAACTTTTTACCACTTTGGGTGTCACGAACTATTTGACGCTGGCTGTACTTTGATTAATATGAATACTCGTATGAGTAGTTACCTACTTTGATTAATATGAATACTCAAATGAGTAGTTACCTAGTGGTATTGCGCAGTCGCTCTAATAATAGATACTAATCAAATTAGTTTCACTCCGGTAATTCAGATCAAATAACAATTATTACGGTTATGCTTTTGACAATCACATGATAGACATTGTTTCATGAATTGTTTCCACTAAACAAACTTTACTTGATTATTGACTTTATATAAATTCGTAATTCCAAATAAGGGTGTTTTATTAAGGGTATTTCATAATTTGTATGAAAAGGAGACTTGCGCATGTGGGAAAATGCCGCATCCTAAGTTGAAAGTTCATGGGAAGCCGACTTTGCGTCATCAAAGTGTAACTTACGGCTGAGTCTTCCCACTGGAACCAAACTAAAAGTGAGCCAAGTCGCTGGTTTGAATTTTTAAATTGTTTTTCTTCCAGTGACTGGACCCACCTTCAATGTTTTAATATTAAATTAAATACCAAATCTAGAGGTGGGCCCATGGACCTAGCTAAAAGTGGGCCAAGTCACTGGAAGTATTACGGCGAGGGCTCACGCATCGATATTTTTGTTAAAATTTTAGTTTGGTTCACATCCCTATTTTCAATAAAATCACCGTATATTTCAGGTATATCGCTCTATTTCACCACATCACAAGGTTTAGTGTATCATAAAGAGATTTGTGAGGTACCGTGGACCCCACATCAGAAGTATGTCATGAAACCAACATAATCTTACATCGGATGGACTTGTTTTGACGACAACTTATATTGTAGTTTTATTGGCAGATTTTATTGCTTATTTCTAGATCTGGGGGGATGGGAAATGGAACCTGAGTTAAGGGTGAAATAAAGAAAATTAACTGATTAATGATTAAATTGTTATGAAGATAGGACTAAGGTCAAAAAAAAATTAAATACTTCAGATCTATCTCGATTTAAATGAGGGAGAAGAATAGATCCCACAATACAATCGTTGAAGATCATCTTCATTTCATTGAACGCAGTGCGCTTATGCTCTTTAACTTCTACAAAACTAAGCACAAACTTTTATAAGACAAAAGGATTTTAAAATGTTAACCTCATTTTATTCCTCTTAAGTTCCAATCCAAACACAGTTATTTAAACTTGCTATATTACATAAGGGCTAAGTTAAACGAGCATACCTACATAACCTAAATTTCAATCATGGTCTTTCAGTATATTCTTGGTTAACGTTTCATAATACGTGTCTATGACACGTTAACCAAAGTGGTAGAGGGAATATCTATCTGTCAAAGAACTAAACTGTGAGAACTATTGGTAATCTGTGGTAGGAGCAAAGCTTTCATGGAGACCGTGAATGACATGTGCATTCGGAATTTCCCGCCCATTTGATAATCCAAGGATATAGTGACCGTGAAAGCGAATGATACAGCAATGGAAAGCAAATGATACAGAATTGTAAACTGATAGCCGATAATTGTTTTGATAAGATATTTATAATCAGATTTGAGGCTCATATCAAAGATATTCTAGGCATTAATACATTATGTAGCTTAAAGGTACTACAAAAAGACTTATTTATTACATTAGGTATTTAATTGTAGCATCACTAAGTCAGTGTTTAATAGTAGTACGTAGTTGCTACTAAGTTATTTATAAGCTTTAAGTTGAAACACAAGTCCTTTGAACAGTATTGAACTCTAAGTGCCACCCCTAGCAAAATGTAACAAACTTCAATTGCAAGGACCGATCGCGGAACCTTCTAGATAGAATCATCAATCGGCCAAGATAGAGGTTAAAGCGAAGACTTTTAATTTTACCGTTGCCATTTAGTTCACAAAGTTCCCTTGGATCGTTAAAGCCATCGTTAAAACTTCCCTGTGATTTTTATAATATCTTTTATTATCTTTGCGAGGTTTTTAATACTGGCCTCCAATAAATCCTGCTTAATGTAGCTCCACGCGTTATCGTTGAGTTCTGAAGCGGAGAAATATTATATGGTTTTTGAGTGGAGCGGAAAAATCTTCAACTCATATGGCGCTTTAAGTTACCTTTTAAATTCATTCCGTAAAAAACAAGCATAAGTCATACCTTGCATCCATCTACTTACTTTTCAATATTGCGCAATGTATTTTATAACAAAAATTTTAGTTTACACAAACGAACTGAAGGCCTCAGTCTTATTAGGTAGGTAAAAATTGTATGTGTTGTAGTAGGTATATTTAATTAATAAGTAGGTACTAGCTTTCGCCAGCAGTTTCCCGCATTTCAAATTAATTGACAGTCAAATCCTTATAAAACTGGGATAAATTAACCTATCCTATGTTGTACCCTGGGTCTTAATCTATTTATTTTGCTTGCAACCGAATCGCTACATTGGTTTTTAAGCATGAAAAGGTGACTTGACACAAACAGACAGAGTGACTTTTTTATTTATTATAGGCATTAGGTAGAGAAGTAGAGATTACGTTATGAGCTTCAAAAGCGTTCCAGGAATCATCCAGAAAAGAACTTCTGAAACTTTTGTTTTTAGACATTAAAAGTTCTATAATCTGCAGCTTGAAGACTACTTTGCTTTATATCTAATTGATTAAATTGCATTCAGTTATTTTCAATACCAGTTTTTGCTCTGAAACTATAAACGAGATTAATAGTAACTCCTCGAATCTAGATTTTATCGTATTAATTTAAACCTTATAGCTGAAGGCATTAGTGCGATTTCATTATCATTTTCTAAATAGGTTTCTTTCCGCGTTTGAATCGCATTTCTTGCTACCAAACCGCAAAAATAAAATCCAGGCCAGTTCCAGTTGTCCAGTGTAAGTTGACCTCTGATGAATATAGAAAGCTGATGTATAGGCGGTTCAAGATAAAGGTAGGTTGCAGAGAAATATTACGATGAAATTAAGTTGAGATATTACAAGCTATCATACAAGGATGAGTTTTCCTCGCTTGGTATCACAGCAAGTTTGTCATCGGTGAAAAAAATATGTACTTAGTTCGAAACGTTAATTAGAAAATGTAGCAATACTTTTTTACTTTTAGGGATTCAGGCGTGCAGCATAAGCAAGCACCTAGAAAGTGTGTTTGATTATGTTTTGTTAAAATCAATCCGAATTCGTGTACAAGATAATTATCATTCCATAAAGAAGTTTTTTTTCTCTGTCTTCTCAACTAAATATACTCGTATTTCTCTGTCTATCGAGTATTTATCGAACTAATGAATAGAATTATCATATGATTCAATGAACCGTAATCGTAAACCTACTGTAATTAAATACCTAACCCGTCACATAGAAAGGGCTTTGCCCTTTATTAAGGAACTCCAGCCAGGTGAAGTGAGGTCTCTGGTAGAATTTTTTTATACATGACAAGGTCGCATTTGACCGCAATCGCACCTGGTGTTAAGTGAGATGCAGTCTAGGATGGTACATATCTGCCCTGTAAGTGCCTATTCACTCTCGCCTTGAAAAGGCCCGGATTAAAGTGTTCAGGAAAGACAGCAGAAGGCAGCGAATTCCAGTCCCTAGCTGAACGACTCATGTCCAGCAGTGAACTGCTATCTTCGTTAATATACCCATTACCCACGACAATTTTCTTGTCCCATCTCGGTTGCTATACAATATACACTGATAGACCTATTTTTGAAATTTTTGCATGTCTTGTAGACGAAACATGTTGAACCTGATTGTTTTTATCTGACATCTGTATTGTACCATGTTTCTGTGCAAATAAAATTAATTTGAATTTGAATTCGTAAGATACACAATAAAATGCATGGTAAATCCAGAGAACTGCTCCCAATTCAATAACGTACCATTATTTATTTCAACCGGTAGTGGTGACTGAGTTTGTTGTGGTGCTTCTTCTCAGCACTTGCCAAATGTTGGTCTCGAAGCGCTGGTAGAGCAAAAAAGTATGAGACGTGTATGTATTAAGTAGTATTTTATTTTTATTTTCTTGAAATATTTCACGATTTGTAAGCACTATTTAATAGTACGCACTAATAACGGAATTTTTGAATTTGACTTTGTGCTAAGAAGAAATCAAGTCTCCAGTCAGTATTATAATTTGACGAATCAACTCTACTACTTTACTAAGCTGCGTGGGAGGAAAATTCTTTCACCTGGATTCAGCCTAAAAACCTCTTTTACACCGGCATAACTTTAATTTATAAACCTGTAAAAACTGCGGAACATTGTTAGTCTACGGAAGTACGTAATTTATTCCTTTGAAAAACCAACTAGAGGTGAAATTAATTAAAAAGCCCCCAGAGTAGTACGGTCATAGTTCGCAAGATAAATAGATTGAACTTTTGAAGAAAGTTGGGTCGTTTTTAAATAAAGTTTGGGATTCAAGTTTATTCTTTTCACAAATTGATGTCTGACAACGGGTGAGAGATAATCATCATCATCATCATTCAGCCACAGGACGTCCACTGCTGAACATAGGCCTCCCCCAATTACTTCCACATCGCACGGTTGGTAGCGGCCTGCATACAGCACCTTCCTGCTACCTTTATCAGATCGTCGGTCTGATAGGAGATAATCTCACGTCATATTTCCAAGTTATTTTAACTTCGTCTAAAAAAAGAAAGCTAAGTCTATGGGTAGGTTTTCGAAGTTATGTTGTCGAAAAGTTAGTTTTAGTTACTTTCCAAGAAGTTCATTATCTTCTTTAAAAGACTGAAAACAAAATGGGGCAAACTATAGTCACTAACCGTATTTTCAACCATTTTTACTGGCGTAATTCAAAAACATGGGATAAAGTTTTCCAAGAAAATACAACTTTAAATATTATCGACTGTTTTTCTCCGAGATTCATTTTCGAAATTGATTACTTGTTCAGAAAGAGCTTGCAATATATTTTTGCTAATCCATTAGTGAGAGTCATGGGAAATAAGTTAAGTACACACTCACATAAAATTCAATGAATAAATGAAATATGTATGGTGGTAAAACGTGTTTTGTGTTTTTACTTCTCTCATGTTCTCTCCTCCTATGTTCTTCTGATTAATTTCGTTGCGGGTCCAATGACAGTTTAACTTTCCCCCGGGACAAACTTGACCTTCATTGGTTGGGTTTTTGTGGCGATCAAGCTGTAGATCCTGGCTACACAGGAGTTGCAGTGGTGGGAACGAGAGGTGGGAATAGTCCCGTTCTCTCATGTTAATTAAAACCTTTATACTCATTATAGTTTTAAGTAAGTAATTTTAATAAACCCATTATAGTGCCACTAAGATTCCAGAAAAAGAATAAAAGTATACGAGTCTAATATTTTCTAATTATTTGTCTGACGGACAAATAATTGAAGTTTTGTCATCTAGCCTATTATTATTCGCAAAATTCCTACTTGTAAACGTATTCATTAAATTCGAAGAAGGTCCATACGAAGAGAAATATTATTGAAAATGTTCCTGGAAATATTTCGAATTCCGAACGTCCTTTTACTATATGGGATAATATGGATTTGTAAAATGATAATTTGTAAGGCCCAGACAATATCTGTCTGACAACTAAAACGAGAATTTACAAGATAATAATTAACTTTTTAAAAAAATAAAACCGACTTCAAATGCGTGAACACAAAAAAAAACTAAAAATTAAAAATATTGCGTATAAAATAGTTCATCCCCAATTTTCCACCCTTGGGGGTGAAATATTTTCTTCAAATTCGCATGAAACCACCCCTTTGATAATACCTATTCAACAAAAAAATAATCGTTCAAATTGATTTATAATCGGCGGAGATATTGCGTATAAAAAAGTTCATCCCCAATTTTCCACCCTTGGGGGTTGTTTTTTCTATTATTAAATTTAAATGGGACCACCCTTGAGGTATTACCTATACGCCGAAAAAAGATTTGTTCAAATCGGTTCATAATTGACGGAGTTATCGCGTAACAAACATAGAAAAAAAAAAAAAAAAAAAACATACGGGTCGAATTGAGAACCTCCTCCTTTTTTTTGAAGTCGGTTGAAAATGATGTTGTCGCAAAAAAAACTAACGAATTAACTTAGGGTCTGTCTTAGAACATGACACACCCCGAATGGTACCATTTTAGTTCTAACATGTAATTAAATTAATTTTACTAAACTGTGTAATCTCATGAACCAAATAAAAAAAAATTGATTTTTTTTTACTAAACAAACAATTATTTCTATATCTATGATGTCCTATCTCTATGATGTTTAACCGATTGAGTCCCAGACGGCATTAATTAATGTCATAACAATTGATTATCTATTGTGTCTAGATTCGCGGAGCTTGAAGGATTAAGCTAAACACACACTTCACGCTAGAATTGATGGAACAAGCTCTTCCCTTCTATTCTATGTCTAGGGTAAAATCATATAATTAATAGGGTATAGTGGTACAATCATATGAGATTGATGGTAAGAGAGATCGCTCCAAGATAAATGTTGAGAGTTAGATTCTAGGCGGTAAATGTATTCTAGAAGAATTGTTTAACCACTCATTTAATCATAAAAAGTCACACACAAATCCAAGTTACTTTTACACCATCTTATTTAGTAAACTAAGCGACAATCCAACTTAATCCTTTAGCACTCAAAACAGAAATACGCTTACGCGAAGTAAGACAAAGCTCGCATCTGAGTAAGCTTAAACTTTTACAAAGCACATGCGGATTTAGTTTTTAAAAGCTCTGGGACAAAAGCGTCTCAGAAGTATTTATTTGACCATTATTGGTTCACAATTTTATTATTAAGATTCGTTCTAAAGGTCCGGTTTCTATACACAATTTAAGAGTAAACGAAAATCGTGTATTTTGGATTTTATGTTTGTTGTTAAGGCGGCTATAAAAATGAAACATTAAGTAAAAATGTCAACTGTCTCCCTTATTATTGCGAGATAAAAAAAATATGTTATGGAACCTTATTTAAGTATGAAAATGCTAACTTGAAAATTTCAGTGCATCTTACCACAGACGAGAACCAAACATTACAATAACACTAATGTGTACTCAGCTTTAATTACCCTTATCCGTGTACATAGGGTCATGACACCTGTTCGCGTCCACCTACCTATAATTTGAAAATACTCAACTTCGGTTTTGATAGTGTCGGTATAGTTACTTTCCGCGGTTTTTAGAGCAAATCAGTTTGAACTTAAATTTTCAGCTTGGTCTAAAGGTTGATTAGAATACAATGCCTTATGGAATTAAGTTCGCCTTTTGTGCTCTGTTTTTTGTGTGCAAAAAAGTTTAAAAAACTTTTTTGAGATACAGTCTATTAGACGTTAATATGTCGGTGGACGTAAACAGGCGACTTGACCTTACTGCAATAACCGGTTTATCCGTGTACTGCCGAAGCATCGAGCAAACGTAATTGCGTCAGCAGTCGCGTTTCCTGTCGAGTCTAGCTGAAGTGGCTGTTTGGGAATATATCCCGATTAGCTGGCTTGCTTGCTTAGAACAAAGGATGTACAAGCATAGTACAATGGTACAGCACTAAAGTACAGATAACTGGGTTTATACAAACATACTGGGTTTATGCCATCATATTTTGAACTTATGTGAGATTACGTAACAACACCATGAAAAAATTTTTCTCTATAGGTATCAGTTAAAGGATATAGGTTCCATATTTAGACCATTTACCCCATTTCTTAAAATACAAGGCTCTCCTCAGATTTATTAAAAAGAGGTGATACCCCGAATTTACTCAGAAACTTTTGCTTTACGGGTAAAATATTCGTAGTTCCTGTGTCAAAACGCCTTAAATACGATGAAAATAATTTTTCTCCCGCCGCGTTGTCTCTTTTTCGAGGAATTTAATAATTCATTCAGAAATGTCGTCCCGTGTTGCCAAGATTAAAATATAAAGTGTGAAAAACCTAGCCCTTTGTGCCCTTAGAAGTATTTCCAGGATAGATTGAATCCCTTGTTCGTTTAGGCATAATTGTAATGCCTTTGAGCTCTGAGAGATTATTTATTTTAGGATCAAAGAATTTTAAGCCAGAAACATTATTTCAAGTTCTCGGTTCCAGCCAAATTAGGTTGTCGACGGAGTGGAATCCACGTGGAATCCAGATGAAATGCTAGTCCAACTTAATAATTTATAAACGCAGATATTCAATTTCAACTTCTTTATTGCTCCATGTTGGTATACAAAGGTTCTTTGCCTAGGTGCAGACCACCCACTTTTAGTCAACCGATAGTTGAGCCCAATTTTAATTTGTACGAGAATGAATCGGTGTAATGTGCGCACTTACATACATCTCCATACTGATTAAAAGCCCGACCCAACTATCGGCCAACTAAAAGTCGGTGGTCTGCGCCAAGCTTACATAATTATTTGTTAATCCTTCACATAAAACATCTACAAGTTTGATGAACCTTTACAATAATATAGCTTCATCATCATCATCATCATCATCATCATTTCAGCCGTAAGACGTCAACTACTAAACATAGACATCCCCCAATGATTTCTATAAAATAGCTTAGCTAAAGGTATTTTTTTTTGCAATTAGGCTTTTTTCCATCCACAACGAGGAAGCTCTTGACTTTTCATTTTACGAATCAAAATCCATGCGAGCGAAACCACGGGACTATTAGATTATGTCAATTTTATAGGACTTTATGCCAGCATTTAAAAAAATTAAAGCGTACCAAGCAACCTACTAAATTACCCATAATTTATGAAGTAAATTGCATTACATTTAAAAAGGTACAGTACGTTTTAAAAACAACAAAATGAGAACATTAAGAGAATTCAGGGTAATATACGCGAAAATAAATACTGGGGATTTCAATCAGGGGAAAGGCGGGGTAAATTATCCCCATTCGAGGGTGATCGCGGGGTATTTACATTTTGTCGGAAACTCATTATCGTTTGGGGCAGGTGCATGGGAATGTATTCAAATGTATCTGTTGTGGCCAGATAAAGTTAACTGCGCCCCTACCACGGTTTAATTTGAACTTTAGGTTTTGTAGGCTTAAGATCTTTTTTATTCACGTCAGATTTCTAAAAAAAATTTGCGATATTGCGATACCGGGATCAGGAATAACGCCCGTATTCACAAACTATGCTTGCTTAAGTGATGCAGCGAAATAGAAATCGAACGCACAGCGTTGAATACAGTTCTGTGATTGGTTCGTGCGTGACCCCATGCGTTCATGCGCACTGTGAGACCTTATAGTAATGTTTGTGAGTACGCAAGTATCCTAGAAAATGTTTGCTTATTAGTATGGCGATGGCTTATTAGTGATTTGTCAATCTTATGATAAAATGTCAAAAGGTTTGGTTCATCAGGAAACCTATTATTCTGTAACATAGACAGTTACGTTTTCAGAACACAGATATTTAGCAAATATTTTAATAAAATCTAACAACATGTTTCGTATAATGAATTAAATTAATAAGTACCTAATTAATTAACGAACATGACTTTCAGAAAAAACTCAAGTACTTCTCTAAAAATACCCTGTAAATATGAGTATTGTACCTTAGTAAGTAAAAATTAATAATCTTGAACAAAACGAAATAAGTTTCTATTTACACGTTAAGTACCTTCTAAAATTGTTTTTAGCAATCTCACTAAGAAAACGGAATTCCAAAGTTAATTAAAAAACAGCTTACAAACTTCCTCCAAAACAAATAAGGCAAAAACACCTAATTTGCGAGAAAAAGATTTGTATTTTTCTATAACATTTCATGGTATTTTGAAACAGGATTTAGAAGGAAAATCTTTTATTTCGGATGTCGTGATTAAACTTATTTTAAACGTTACTTACAAGTTATTAATACTTAATTTAGTACCTCAACGAGCCGTAGTTAAATTACCTACTTATCGTTCAGTTCCTAAAACTCGTAGATTGAAGATTACACAATTACATCTTTTTTTTTTTTTTTTTTTATGTGATAGGAGGCAAACGAGCAGACGGATCACCTGATGGTAAGCAATTGCCGTCGCCCATGTACACCCGCAACATCAGTGAAGTCACAAGTGCGCTGCCAACCTTTTAAATCCCATTCCCCCCAATTGGGCCTCCGGTATCCTCACTCACTCGGCGAAACACAGCGCAAGCGCTGCTTCACGCCGGTTTTCTGTGAGGCCGTGGTATCTTATTAAGGCTCTTCGTCTTCAATCATCTGCTATTCATTAAATGCTGAACTTGAGAGGAATCTTTATTTTCCTGTAAAAATGCTAAGGCTTGATTTCCTTTTAGGCTGACATCGGTGACCGACATCAGCGGCGCGCACGATTACACACTAGTTCTATGTAATCATCTGCCGCTGACGACGGCGTTGCAGTGCGGTGCTTCATAGAACATTGTGTTTATTCGTACTGTTATGACGGGATATTAAAATGTCTTTTTAAAAAACAATTATTTTTTATTAACTGAAATACGTTTACTTTAAACACAGAATTTACTTAGAATATCCGAACTGACTCTATTTTGAATGCCCGAAAGTTAGAGGTCCTTACTGGATGGATGCCCGGTCTGAACTGCGCCTCCGAACTGGAGGTTCAGGCTCGCTGCATCGTGAAAATGCTGACTCTGCAGGTTAGGATGGCAATACAGCAGTTTAGCCAACATTTTCAAGGTGTAACAGCCCCCCGTTTAAGATGAAACTTACGCTATTTGCGAAGTTTCAGGATAGTATTCTAATTCTTGGAGCAGGTATTTCTGCTAATTCTTGAGCATTTTCCGAATCATTATCATTACTATTAGAGTTATTTCCAACCTTGTAACTAAATTTCGGGCATTTACTAATAAGCTTTTTATAAAATATAAAAATTAAAATTATAAAGATTACAATCGTTACACAATAAGTGAGAATGGGGTAATGCGAATCATATTCAATTAATGGGCTAGGTTCATTTAAAATTTTATCAACATCTGTTACTATCTGATTATTATCGACAGTTAAAAGTTTTTTCAATTTAACATCAGTTAATTTAAGAGGTTTCGTTTTTTCTTGTAACAATTTAAGCTTTTCTACATTGCAACAGTTATCTTTAATTAAATTAAAATCTGAATATTTTATATTTATTGTAAAATTTAAATTAGATTTAGCAATTAATTCTCTATTCTTGCAAAAGGCAATACATCCAGATTGTAAATTAAGGATGCCTGTACCTGATAATTTAGTCTCTGTAACTTGGGAACCACACTCTACGGTAAGTTTAGTAGGTTCACTTTCAACAAATATCCATCGGTTGCCCTTCAATTCTTGCCAGATGTCTATTTGACCATAAATTAACTTTGATTTACATTGTTGCGGTAATTTATTTACTACTTTTAATAACATTTCAGTTTCACAAATAGGTGTATGTTGTACAGACAAAACGTTTAGATCGCCGCATATATAGACTTGGTTATTTGGTTTAGCGCATTCCCCAATATCTCTGCTACATACATATGTTAACTTATCTCTACTTACAGCTACATAATTACAGAAAGGCACAATCATGGCAAATGTATCTGGATTTTCTTTATTATGTGGTACTGGTATCGGTAAAGGTTTATACAGATTATACTCAATTCCATGAACTAATGGTATTTTAATTACAAAAACAATTTTATTTATAGTGTAATAACAATTTAATTTTGAAACATCTATTAAATTATGAACAGTTTCCAAACTTAGACTTATGGGCAACTCTTGGTATTTCGGTAAATTTCTGACACTATTTATTAATTCATCATAAAATTGTTTTGGTGTAAGAATAGATGGATGAAGAGAGTGACTTTTAGTAAACATTATTGCATTAACCAAATCGTCAATTTTGAATGATAAAGTAAGTAAACTTGTATAGTTCATTACAGACTATATCCATTTTGGATTCTATTATTAACTTATTAGAAACTACAGATAGGTTCTTAACACTAGCTGACAAATTTTCAATAGCGTCATTCAAACGTGCTTCATTTACGGTAATGGCTGTTATGGTTTCATTGTAATGCAAAAGTGCCGTACTAGTCATTAAGATGTTGTCCTTAAGTTATGATGCAAGTTTTTTATCATTACGTTGAAGGGTTTGAATGGCGTTACCATATTTAATAGCGTCGTCTTCGTCCATTGTACCGATTATTTGTTTAAAAGCGGTTCCAATTCCGGCGAACCAGGCTGATCTTTTATCGCGATTTGAAATCAAATGTGAGATAGAACTATAATCTCGTTTTATGTCACTGAGTCTTGAAACCAGGGGTTGTAATAAACTATTACATTCAATATCTGAAATATAATCATTTTGTTGGCAAAGATACCTAGCAGTTCCCAGGATGGAATTTATATTGTCTATGTGAGGTTTTATATATGCTATGTCTACCGGAACCAAAACGTGAAGGTCATCACTGGTGATTCTAACTGTTCCAATTGGGTCGAAGTAAATTCCTGGATTCTCGTCTATCTGTTGCACTATATCTGAAGCGACAATGGTGAGGCTGATTGAAACCGTTCTGTAATATAATATAAAACTACATGTTATAATTATATAATAGAAGGAGAGAATTAGTTAAGACTAATTCTTATATTAAAATAAAATGCCTTAAGGGCAGTCCTAACTAACTAAGCTTGGGTTTGCAAGCTTCAGTTCGTCGTAGTGATGCTTCACATGTCGACGATTGATAAGTATCGATAAGGTGTTTCCTCCGTGTATTTTTACGACCTTATACGGCCCTTTCCATACCGGGGCTAAGGCTTTGCCTAGCCGGGGGTGATTTTTAAGGTAAACAAAATCACCAATTTTGTACTTCACTGCACGGACATGTTGATCATAATATGTTTTAGATCTTTCTTTGGAGGATGTTATATTTTCTATTGCTTTTTGGCGGGAAACCTTAAGTCGGTGATGAAGTGTTTTAATATATTCAGGGTATGTGAGGTCTTCTCGTAGATCATATACTGAATCTGGAATGAAGGGTTTGTGCCCAAAAACTAATTCATATGGTGTAAACTTAGTTGTAGAGTGAACTGCACTATTGTAAGAGAGCATGGCTGTATAAACAAATCTATGCCAATTGGTTTCATTATCATTAACATATGATTTAAGGTACTCTTTGAGGGTACTGTGGCTCCGCTCTAGAGCACCTTGTGTTTGTAGATGGTATGGAGCTGACCAAATTTGTTTTATTTTCAGAAATTCACACGTTTTCTTGAAAAGTTCTGCAGTAAAGTTTGTGCCCTGATCAGTTAATATAGACTTTGGAATTCCAAAAAGTGATATGAAATGAACTAGACATTCGCAGGTTTCTTCAGCTGTTGCGTTGGAAATGGGGTATGCTATAGAGAATTTTGTTAAATCGTCCTGTAGAGTGAGTATGTATCGTAACTTGTTAAGTCCAGCTTCAGGCAAGGGACCTACTATATCGAGACTAACCCGTTCAAAAGGACGTGTGGATGTTGTTGTTATTTGCATGGGTGCACGATTAATCTGTCTTAAGGCTTTGTTGGATTGACAGGCTGAGCAGTTTTTTACGTAGTGTTATATGTCTGATTTCATGTTTTTCCAATAATATCTTTCTCTAATTCTATTGAGCATTCTTTCAGTACCAAGGTGTCCGGCAATAGGAATATCATGGTTCTCTTTCATGATCTTTGAGATCTCACTGGGTGTAGGATAAATAATGTTGTTATGGTATATATTTACAGAGACAGAAGTGTTGTTAAAAAGGTATGTTAGCATATTATAAATTTTGACAAAAGAATGTTTTTCAAACGCATTTTTGAAATCTGATATAGCGAATTGTGAAACATGAGCCTCGGATAGTAGTTCAGTTTTTACATTTTCTAATGTTCGGAATATATCGGGGTAAGTTGCTTCGTCAAAGTAATGTACTTTTGTGAAAATGAAATAATATATTTTATTATTACAAGGGATTTTTTGATATCTAAAAAGTTCTTTTTCAGCTGCAACATAGGAGTTTGGATCATCTACTTTGGATAAGATTTCTTGCACATACGGATTTGAGTCATCTAAATCCAATGAAGTGGGGATAAGTATTATTGAACAGTTACTTTTAGTTAAACTTTCATTATGTTCCAAAATGTTTGTGTCAAAAGATTTATTTTTATCTCCAATTGCTTTAAGAAATTGACTGTAGTTACTGTTTTGTATATTATGTTCATTAATATTTATATTTTCTGTTTCAGGTGCGGTAGCGTGAGAAGGTGACGAGACGGGAGAACCGGTATTGGCTGATGGTGGTGGACGAGCGGCAGGACCTGGTGTTTCGACAGGTAAGGTATCAGGTTGTGGAGAGGGAATTTCTAAGACGTCGAAATCAACGTTGAGATCATCACTATGAGGGCTGATTTCAAGGAGTCCGAAATCATCAAGATTAATGTCGAGCAAAGGATCTTGGGATGGTGCTGGATCATTAAGTGGAGGATCTCGATTACTGGAAGAAGCAGGAGGATCATCGTTGTGAGAATTCTGTGGCTCAGTTGAATGTTGTACAGGATTTACTGGATAGCGGGATAACGCATCAGCGTTACTGTTAACTCTACCCTTTTTATATTCGATCTCATAATCAAACTCTTCGAGTTTAAGTCGCCATCGGACTAATTTTGATCCAGGATCTTTACAATTGAAGAGCCATTTGAGAGGCTTGTGATCCGTTAAAATTTTGAAACGGTGCCCATATAAGTATGGACGGAAGACTTTAGTTCCCCACACGATTGCTAAACATTCTTTCTCCGTTACACTGTAATTACATTCCGCTTTGTTCAAGGTTCGAGACGCATATGCTACTGGTTGATCCTTTCCAATGGGACCTTGGGACAGGATTGCGGAGATCGCGTGGTTGGATGCATCGCAGGTAAGGTTAAATGGCTGACTAAAATCTGGATAGGATAAGATAGGAGCAGTGGTAAGTTTTTGCTTCAGTTCATCGAAAGCAAGTTGTTGAGGATTTTCCCATATAAAAGGTTCGTCTTTCTTTAATAAAGAAGTAAGTGGTTTGGCAATCTTTGAAAATTCTGGAATAAATCTTCTATAATAAGAAACGAGCCCGAGGAAGGATTTGACATCTTTTGGGGATTCAGGAATGGGGAATTCAGTAACTGCTTTAATCTTGTCTGGATTCGGTTTGACACCTTCATTTGTTATTACATGACCAAGATAAGTGACTTCCTTTCTGAGGAACTCACACTTATCTGGTTGTAGTTTTAAATTGAATTTCCGAAGTTTGTGGAATACTGACGCTAAATTATTTACGTGTGAGTTTAAATCTGGTGAATAAATGACAATATCATCAAGGTAAACGAAGCATTGTATACCATTGAGTCCGGATAGGGCGGTATTCATTAATCGCTGAAAGGTTGAAGGTGCGTTTTTGAGGCCGAAGGGCATTCTGGTGAACTCGTAATGCCCTTGAGGAATATTGAATGCTGTTTTGGGCGCATCGTTTTCATTTAATTTAATTTGATGGAAACCTGAGGCTAGGTCTAAGGTTGAGAAATATTTGCTATTTCCAAGTTGATCTAATATTTCATTAATTTGAGGTAGGGGATATGTATCACCAATGGTAATATCGTTCAATTTTCTATAATCGACAACGACGCGCCATTTGCGTTGTCCGGATGCATCGAGCTTTTTGGGGACCACCCATATAGGGGATGACCATGGAGAATTGGAAGGTTTGATGATTCCATCATTGAGCATCTTATTGATTTGAGTATCAACTTCTGATTTGTGACATTCTGGGAATCTGTACGATTTGACGTGAATAGGATTTTGAGAAGTTGTCGTGATATCATGTTTTATAGCGTCAGTATAGGTAAGTTTTTCGTTAGGAAGATGAAAAATATCTGAATACGTAGAGCAGATTTCATGAAGAGCTTCAATTTCTTCTTTATTCATATGAGATGTACGGAGGAGTTGTAGAACTTTTTGAGTCCGTTCGAAACAGTCATAGGAATTGGAGAATTGAGAATTAATTGGTTCGACATTGTCTTTGATAGGTTCTTCCAAGGGAGTAAGTTTTAGTTTCAGGTTCGAGTTAACGGTTGTTGGGTTTTCGGATGTATTCAAAATTGAAATATTGATTCTGTGATTTTGTTTTACTTTTGTTACACAATTTGCAACAAACAATTGGTCAGAAATATGTTGGTCAAGAACAAGTCCTTCTTTTACATCTGGATTTAATACGGAACATTCAATGACGGTTTCTGATCGTGGTGGAATCACGTACACGGGGTCATTGAAGTAAAGATTCAAATTGAATTGATTGATCATAAGGATATTTTTGTTGTAATTAATATTACATTTTAAATTGCTGAGGAAATCGTTTCCAATGATTCCATCGTAGGGGAGGTGAATATCTTTAACTATGTGGAATTTGTAATTAATATAATTACAAGGGATTTTATCAGACAAATAAAGAGTTAAATTTAGATGTCCAAGAGTTGGAGTTGGTTTTTCTACAGGATCAATTCCTTTGATCTGAATAGGTTCTCTGATTATTTTGGGTCGATTTAGAATTGAAGTTCTTTTCAAAAGACTGATGGAAGAACCTGTAGGGTAATTCAAGTGCAATCTGTCATTTCAATCTATTCTATTTGTCATTTAGCTTGTTTAATCTGTGCTGAATAAAGTGCACAATATTTAAGCAGGATATGGTTGCACGCGGATTTTTAGAGAGTTAAATCTTTTGGCCAATAGAAAACGTCATAATAGTTATTATATGAACTGGGATTGGTCAATGACTTTTGAAATTAAAATCCGATGGCCTGAAAAAATCGGTTATCCAACAAACGTCAGTTACGCGCAAGGAGGTTTAGCTATTTATCCATCGAAGTTAATAAGGGAGAAGACATAAGACTAATTTTATTATTTGCCTGCCGCGACCCGGTTTTTACGAACAATGACGATGACGAACGATGAACCAGTAATGAGGAGCACACTTAGCAATGCTTCCAGGTTGCGCCTCGGTATCAATTAAGTAACATTTTCCGTTAAGTTTACTTTATGGCCAACTAAAGGACTTTTGCCGTCTCCATGGACAAACTCGAAGTATGATAACTACAGTCATTGTCAAAATTTTGCACTGCCATTGCCGCTGGATACCATATATCGCTACTATATTCATAGATAATAGACTTTCAGTTAATCGTCAAAATTGACATTGTTTTTTAAATAACAACAAATGGTATGAATTTTTAAATGTGATATTTTTATAAAGGTAAGTCCCTAAAACAACATTTGATAGCCTATTTTCTTTCGTTGGCATCTAAGTTCCTGTTTTCTACATATATGTTACTACTACCTATTGGATAAGTAACTAAGAACTTTGTCGTTTATTCCATGTGAACAAAATCCCTAAAAGCCCATTTGTAATAATATTCTTACTAAACACTGCTGAAAAAGGACTAAACTTCTGAGCTATGAACGTATAATCCAGTAGCATTAAGTAAGTAGGTACGTATAGCGACGTTGGAACTTGATATAGGAGTTAGCTGTTTTATATTTTTTTTCACAGCAGAAATCTTTATCTTTGATCTTAATATCTGATCGTACGTATTGTCTTTTAAAATATTACATTTGCCTAAATAAAAATAACCGACCTGCTGCTTATGTAAATTATAATTATTTATAACCCTACTTACAATGCATAACAATCATAATTAGGTATTATAACCCTACTTAACAATGCATAACAATCATAAGATAGTTTGGCGTATAAAGTAGGTAGGTAGGTACCTACTATCTAGGCCGAAGGTGGAAGCGATCGACCCGGAAATATTCTCAACCATCTCAACTATCATAATATGTATTTAGAACAGTCCCTCCTTACCAATGATATTATAGATAATACCATTGCTCCTTACCATCAATGCAATCGAGCAGACAAAGGACATTGATAAAAATCGCCCTAAGATTTTCAAAGACTTAGTATGTACCATAATTTTATGTATATTTTATTTATTTACTTGCAAGTGTCCAAACCTATCGGACAAGTTGCAGTTCGAAAAAATATTTTAAAAGTATTTAAACGAAATCAAAGTCACCGACATATTGACAGAGCAGAGACAGAGATGCGCTTTTTTAATTCGATTTAAGTAAATAATGGTATGATCGATTAGACTAGAGTCTAATCATTAGACCTTTAGACGGGCGCAGATCCGCCGCGCCCGCAGCGCTTCAGTGGATTATTGCATTTTATGTATATTTAATCACATTTATTTACCTACATTTACATATTTACTCTTTTCTTTAAGTGTAGACACTGTTTATGCATAAGTCCACTATTGCATGCCGTGGCAACCTATAATTAAGGCAGCACTTAGATTAAGTTAAATACGTTGTAAATATTGATTGTCTTCCAGTGTATGTCTTGTTGGTTGTCCTATTAAATAAATAAAATAAATATTTATAGCAACACAATGTTTAAAAATAAAATTTTTCAAAAACGATCAATTTAATCGATTATGTCTATTCTAAATGGACATCCCTATTTGTTAGTCAAATTGTCATTCACTCGCATCACCTTTTCTCTCTCACTCACTCTTGCTGTGTTGCTGTCTTGCTTGATCCTTCTTTGTGATTCGTTTGTGTTTTAGCTTTTATTTTCGGAACTTTATTAACTACAAACTTGGCTATTCAAACGGACTCTGATTGATTGCAATAACGACATACTCAGCCTGGGATTTACTGTTTTTGTGTGGCTCGGCCAAGGCTCGGCTGGTGGTTCTATGGTGTTAGAAAATGAGCAACTTAATTATACACAACAATGGGCAGCACCTCGATCGGTAAGTACCTACATTTTGCTCTGCAATCTTATGAATAAGTACTAGCCTTGCCAAACTTCTGAATTGCCATTCTCATGGCGGGTTGTCTTGAAATTAATGTTCCGCTATTATCTGTGGTTCAACCCTGGACAGTGTGGACAGCCAGGCCCGATTCGATTGTAAGAAACTAGTCGATGGTACAGCGCAATGGAGGCATGAGCGAAACAACAATTATGTTGACAATCCAGCTGGTTTTGGTGTAAATCTAAGGAATTATTTACTTTGACACTATCTCCCTGCTCTCAATGAAAGCTTGTTTTGTTTTGTTTTTTGGAACTAAGACTACTAGATTATTATTTTTTGTAACTAAGTTTGTAACACGTCATAATTAATTATTATAACAACAATGCTTATTTACTAAAGCTGTTTAACCCTACCCTCTGACCCAAAATTCTACTAACAGCACATAATATTGAATTATCATTTTTTTTATGGTTTGCGGCTCAATTTATTCAACGCACAGGAGTATGTGTGGCATGGCATGCAATGAATCTATTTATTTTTACAGGTTACAGCTCATGATCTTATATGCACAACATGTTGGACCCAAGCCCAAGATACAACACAAATGCATCTACTTCAAATCTTAGCAGAAAATGTGTGCTTTGCAGTAGAACACTAGAGCCTAGAACACGTTCACATCAGCTCATGTCCCTGAGAACTAACACTCAACATCATATTAACATCAGGAACATAATTGTGGAACGACTAACTCCATTAGAGGTAATGCACGCTAAAGTCCTTATTTAATAAAATGTTATTGGCTATACAATCAGTCTAATTCTTGTAAAGTTATTGGTTTCTGTAAATTAATACTAAAATAAAATAATTTAAGTGCGGGACATTAAAAAACTGATAATTTTTTTAAACTTATTTCTAATTATTATTATTTTTAAACAGGTTACTGCAAATGACTACATCTGTGGGGCTTGTCACTCATTATTGCAAAGAGATACCACACCTACTTCACAAGACTCTCCAGATATGCCAACCGGTGCCCCGGTAGGTCACCAACAAGTTTGTGTTGGATGTGGTTGTTCATTATTGCGAACTTGAAGTCATTGTTTGGATACAGAGAATAATCAAGATATATTAAACATTGTTCGAAATTGGATTCAACCCAGAGAGGTAAGAGCCCTGCCAGTTTTATAATACATAAAAATAATTATGCCGGTTTATTATAATAATAAAAAAGGTTTTTTCCGAATCAGCCTTCCCATCCTTCAACTCCTTCCATTGCTTTCAATCTGCCACTACTCTCATCCATACAGGTTATACAGGGTGGAAACGATAAGTGATCTCACTCGATTATTTCTAAACTACACAAGATATCGAAAAACTGGTTACTCATCCTGAAAGTGCTTCACGAGCTCTTTCTAACGGTATCAGTAAATAGTTACAGAATTAACTGGATCTATCCGAAAATTCAATGTTTTCAGCCTCCATACTAAATGTATGCCAGCCACACAATATTAAAAGTGTTATAGATCACTTATCGTTTCCACCCTGTATAATACAAATAGACTTATGCACGTTTTCACCATCAATCCCTAATTTTTAAGTAACCCCTATGAACACAAAATTCCTGTTATGTGTTACCATAGGGGTCACTTAAAAATTAGGGATTAATGGTGAAAACGGGCATTATATTATTAAAATATTGCAATATTATTACTTACATAATATTAAACATAATTTTTACTATTATAAAGCCAGTTAAAAATTCCCTGAGCCAAATAAACTCAGTAAAGTTTTATTTATACTTCCTGCTTAACAACAGACTACTCTTTTAAACTACCACTATTCTCACTCTCAATCCTCGTTCCTCATTCATCCCTTTCGTTTCCTCCATAGACCAATCATTCCTCATCATTCAGCGTTCAAATCATAAATTATCTTTCATCACTCATCTTACTATTCCGTTACACACAAAAGTCGTTAATCCTATATAAATATTGCTCTTCTTATTGTTGAACTGTGAATCTGATGTTTTATTTTATTTTCAGATTCGTCCTTCAGATCTTCTTTGCCATAGATACTATCAGAGAGCACGAATTACTACAGTTGGTGCTTATTTAATGAAGCTGAGGACCGGTGATTCAGATGACAGAATAGCTACATTACTTGGCATTTCAAGGAGTACTCTTACAAAATATGTAATGAAAGCACGCAGTATGATGGAGGAACATTTTGTACCAGCACATTTAGGGTTACAACATATTAGTAGAGAGGAAGTAGCCCAAAGAAACCTTTATGTTCCAGTCTCTTTTCGGGAAGCCAGGAAACGATTTACCACAAAGAAAGGCTATTGTCATCATGGATGGTACATACATACATTTATGTGCAAAAAAGTAGCAATTATGCATACCAAAAAAAAAACTTATTCCCTAAGTATACAAATATCGGAATCTCGTTAAACCATTTATGGTACTTTGTTGTGATGGCGACATCATTGATGTATTGGGCCCATATTTAATAGAAAATGTAGAACATGACCATTAATAAATAATAAGTACCTACATACGTATTTTCATTTATACCTACATAACTGCCTACTTACCCTTGGGTCGGAATAAAGATATTTTTGGATTTAAATGTAAGTAAAATATATTAACTTCTTTTTAAAAAATGTTTGGCTTTTCCGTAGGCATTCCTATTTTTCCAATACGCAAAGTTCTATTTGCTGCTATTCATACGGTTTGACAAAGGGGTTCTTTATCGATCTACGATTTAAAGTGTAATTAAGACGTCTCTCCTACATATCTATACCTACTTATAATAAATCTGTAGAGAGGTCAATTCTGTACATGAAATATAATTTTCAAAATAACTATCAGGGGGTGATACTGATGCCAAAAATGCAATCAGTAAAATTTTTGTCTGTCTGTCTGTCCGTCTGTATGTTCCTTATAGAAACAAAAACTACTCGACGGATTTTAACGAAACTTGGTACAATTATTCTTCATACTCCTGGGCAGGTTATAGTATACTTAGGAATTCTCACGGGAACAGGAATTAGCGGGAAAATCCTTTTGTATGAAAAATCTAAACCGCTTAAGTTAGACGCTTTAAATTTCGCACGTAGGTACTTTAGTAAACTAATTCCCACGGGAACGGGAATTCGCATTATTATACATATAATTCTTGACAATAAATAGTTTTATTAGCAACTAGCGGCCGCCCGCGACTTCGTACGCGTGGATCCCGTTTTACCCCCTTCATCTATCTTACGCGGTTTAGATTTTTTCGTTCAAATGTTTTTTCCCGTTCACGTGGGAATTTTGCAATATCCTGTTGTAACTAAGCTTTAAGTTTATTAAGATACCTACATGTCAAATTTCAAGCGTCTAACTAAAGCGGTTTAGATTTTTCATACAAAGGGATTTTCCCACGAATTCCAGTTCCCGTGGGAATTAGTTTACAAAAGTACCTACGTGCGAAATTTAAAGCGTCTAACTTAAGCGGTTTAGATTTTTCATACAAAAGGATTTTCCCGCTAATTCCTGTTCCCGTGGGAATTCCTAAGTATACTAACTATAACCTGCCCAGGAGTATGAAGAATAATTGTACCAAGTTTCGTTAAAATCCGTCGAGTAGTTTTTGTTTCTATAAGGAACATACAGACAGACAGACAGACAAAAATTTTACTGATTGCATTTTTGGCATCAGTATCACCCCCTGATAGTTATTTTGAAAATATATTTCATGTACAGAGTTGACCTCTCTACAGATTTATTATAAGTACCTATAGAAGATAGAAAATGGAAATGTACTTCTGTTATGCTAATAACCTCAAAATCTGAAGCATTTTTCCTATTGTAACGAATCTCCCGCTTATCCGTGCTTTAAGTATCTAGGTACACTAATATTATAAAGAGGAAAACTTTGTTTGTTTGGTTGTAATGAATAGACTCAAAAACTATTGGACCGTTTTTATTAAATTCTTTCACCATTCGAAAGCTACATTATCCACGAGTAACAGGCTAAATTTTATTTTGGAAAATAATAGGGTTCCGTAAAATATGTAGGTACCTAATGTAGGCCACGCGCGCGAAGCCGCGAGCGAAAAGCTAGTGGAGTATAAGGTGACAATCGTTAAGTAATTTCACATATAAAAATCATTATTTCATTGCTTGGGGGTCTTGGGGCGAACGATGTATGGACGCAGAACAATATCCTTTATTTTCAAATTTAAGCAAAAAGCATTATGTGGTTATAAAATACCTATGCTTATTTGCACCTAGTTTATCAATCACCATGTTAATTCCATGCTTTCTATCCAGTCGACTGCTCTAACGACAAGGGTGGGCAGTCGTTGAGATGACAGCGCGAAAATCGTCGGCATCCACTAATTATGACCCTTATGTACCACTATATTGACAAAGTTCTCCGTCTTCGTACGCGATATTGGAAATTTGGCATCTACCATCGGCTGATCTGACATTAGGCGTAGTCTGGCTTTGATATTCAATTTTCAACTGTATTACCTTGACAATCAGTTCAAAATTGATTACTAGAAAATTATTTGACAGACGATTTCTACTCTCGACAAATGCATTTGAATTAGCCCACTGAGTCAACTAGTAGACATAGAGGTATATCAGATACTGATGTTTGGATTAGCACATGTGGTAACGATTTTTTTGTAGGATCAGTTAGGATTTCGTAGACTTCTTTGTTTGTATCCTTACAGGATTTAGGAATTGTGGGTATATATTTTTCTGTTTTGATATTTGAATGGACACTTGTTTGGGGCTGGTTACCCGTGTGGTCCTGGATTTTGGAGAATTGGACACTTGCTTGGGGCTGGTTACCCGTGTGGTCCTGGATTTTGGAGGATTGGACACTTGCTTGGGGCTGGTTACCCGTGTGGTCCTGGATTTTGTAGGATTGGACACTTGCTTGGGGCTGGTTACCCGTGTGGTCCTGGATTTTGGAGGATTGGACACTTGCTTGGGGCTGGTTACCCGTGTGGTCCTGGATTTTGTAGGATTGGACACTTGCTTGGGGCTGGTTAGGATTTTGATTGGGATTTTGAATATTATTTATTGTGGGTCTAAATAAATTATTTCCCGTATTGTTAAATCGGGGACGCGGTGATGGCCCGGCCACAGGAGCAGGATTATGGCGGGTCATCAATTTTTGGATCTTTTCTTCTGAAATGGCTAGGTTTACGGCTTCATTTAATGTTGCGGGTTCTTTCATTCTGATAATATTTGAGATTTTGGGTGTTAATCCCAGAAGGAAGGTATGGAGAGCTAAATCTTCCATTGCAGCGATTTTTCCGACTAATTCTTTTGATTTTTTATTGGATAGTGTGATTTCTGTTAATAATTTTGAAAGGCAAGTTTCAATCCGTAACCCGAATTGATTAACGGGCTCAGAATTTGACTGCCTACATTCCTGTAATTCAGCAAGGAGGTGAGTGTAGTGCTTCTTTTCTCCGAATTGGGTTTTCAGGAATTCACTGAGCTGGTCCCAACTGTCGAAGTCTTTTATAGAGCAAGCTACCTCAGCCTTGCCTTCGAGCTGGCTCAATATATATTTAAATAAAATCGGCTTTTGTGTTGAATGTGCGAGAGAGTTGGCATTATTGCAGTTACTTAGAAATGAATTTAGATTTTCGCGTTTTCCGTCGAATGGTTTAATAAATTTGAACAAAACTGATATGTCTAATTTCTCCTCTGACGTTTCGGTTTCTGGTTTTGGCGGCATTTTTAATTTAATGTATTACTGAATTGATGAATATTATTTATGAAATATTTTAACTTGCTGAAAACAATGAACACGACAAAAAATAATATAAGAGCACAATAATTGAATGATTACGTAAAATTCACGAGGAAAATCTGTAATAAAAACCGACACACAAACAAAATAAATTTACGAAGAGACCCTGTATAAAAATATTGTTTAATTTAGCCACCTGGTTTGAAGACACTGCGAGCGGCGAGTACAGCGATAACGAAGGTATGTGAATGCGTGGGCGCCGGACGAGGCGACGCTTGTTTTGACTAACACTTACTTACAGGAACAGATATTAATTAAGTACAAAGTTTAATTTAATATGTTGTTACTCTAATGAATAATGTTAATGCTATGATATAGTTATTTTTCTAAAAATTATTCACTGGATGTTGTTGAATTTATCACTGAATTAGGTCTTGAACCGAAGTAAATAAAAAGTTGTTTTAACTCACAGGATGATGCACTTCATTTTACGATGCACTAAACGGGATTCGAAGTGTTGACCTTGGAACTGGAACACTGTAGTTGAACTCGTTGACACTGGACACGTAGACACGACTTGCAGAGCAGGATACAGCGGGATATAGAAGAGCGATGCGCGACCACTGGAGAGCCGGGATAATTTCGGCTTTGGATGAACCGGGATACTTCCGGCCTCTGGATGATGATGAGTCCAAACCGGGATGACGACGATGATGATGATGACGGACACTGGGCTATGATAGTTCGGGTGATGACGATGTTGGATGCGTGGCACTGCTGATTATTTTTGCACACTTGGAGACGTCCTTGAGATGTACTTTTACATCCCTTCTCGCTGACACCAATGTTATGACGGGATATTAAAATGTCTTTTTAAAAAACAATTATTTTTTATTAACTGAAATACGTTTACTTTAAACACAGAATTTACTTAGAATATCCGAACTGACTCTATTTTGAATGCCCGAAAGTTAGAGGTCCTTACTGGATGGATGCCCGGTCTGAACTGCGCCTCCGAACTGGAGGTTCAGGCTCGCTGCATCGTGAAAATGCTGACTCTGCAGGTTAGGATGGCAATACAGCAGTTTAGCCAACATTTTCAAGGTGTAACAGTACGCTCGACCGATGTACGCGACAGACGTCAGCGTAGGAGGAAATCAAGCCTAAACCCACCTACGGCCTACAACAACTTTAAGTAGGTACTATGTAGTCATGTAGTGAGTCCGCAAAAGCTTTAGTCAACCCAAAAAACATTCTTCAGCTGAGTGGATTGCTAAAACTTGAACTTTTCATGGCTGGTAAAATTAAGCTCTAGGCATTGATCTTGAAATATTTCAGCCATATTACGTCCACTGCTGAACATAGCCTCCCTCAATGATTTCCACGAAGACCGGTTGGTAGCGGCCTGCATCCAGCGCCTTCCTGCTACCTTTATGAGGTCGTCGATCCACCATGTGTGTGGACGACGTGGACGTCCTACGCTGCGCTTTCCGTTTTCTTTAATAAATATAAATTATGAAAACTATGATTGCGAACCTAGCAAAGTTATTCGAGCCTAAATATCCATTTCCCGGTATTTTTAAGGTACGGCGAACCCTAAAAAACCAATACTCAATAGTCAGTCTATTAAAAACCAGACCAATACATGGCATATACCATGAATGTCACCACAGACCGAATGCCAAAAAGGAGCATGCGATTCCTATTCATTTTTCATACTACTAGTAACGCCTTTGAGTCCACATTTCGACGCGAGCGCCTGCATTCCGCGTGTTTTTTTTTCCGCGTACATTTTTAATATCGGGCGCGACAGTCTCGCTGGACGGCGATGTCATACCATCGCGTACCTACAAGGGTGCTATGTTGGAACCACTCGAATGTATGTGCTCTAACGACACACTTGAATTTAGGCGAGAATAGGTTGTAGTCAGCAGAGTTTGTTTATTTTGAAAAACTAACTAAAGGCAGTTGCTCTGAATTGAAAAAACAAAATTATTCTAATCAGGATATTAGTCTATGAGGGAAGATTCATTTAACATTCGTAACACTCCCATTGATAAAATATTAGACATCACATTATCGGGCCAAATCAGTATTTTTTTTTTTTGTTAGTGAGTGTTATTGAGATACACATGCAATGGTAGCTAGTGGAGTACTCCAATTGCAGTGCAGTGATTTAGTTTGTGAATTATGATGATTGTAATTTGTTAGTTCCTTAAGTTTGGTTAAATTCTTTTAGGTGATCGACTATATGGGCAATGTAGGCTTTGAAGCTTTTTGCTGTGTCTTCTTTTCTAATTATGTCTGGTAGATTATATGGGTTGATATTTAGCAAGCGGGATGTCATTTCATGGTTATATCGGGCTGAAGCAAATCTAGGGCACTGTGTTAAGAGGTGTTTCCAAGTTTGTGGAGGCCAAATCAGTATTGTAAACTGTTTTAGTAGCCTCTAACAAAAAAACATCAAAACATGAAACATTGCAACTGCTCGATTTTAATGTATTTCTGTCGGCAACACTAAAATATGCAGAAGTTTGTCCTAAATAACCTACTAATGCTGTAACGGCCAGCTGAAATTGTTTTTAATAAAGTACGACGTTCTCGAGCGATGCTATAATTAAGGTGCTTTTCCTGTCCCACGCGGCTGCGGCTGCTCTATATGGATAGCGGAGTCTCCGCGATGACTCCTGTTTATAATGAAAGTATGAAACAACAATCGCGACCCCTCTTACTTTTAATCCCTAAAGTCACAGTCTCAATTACGCGGAGTCCTACGTCAGACAGACTCGGCAAAATACTGAATATATTTACGATCATTTATGAACGAACAAATAACACTGAAAACATAATTGGAGATTGGAAAATGATTGTCATATCGGGGATCCGATTTTGGGAATTAAGAATCACAGTCAAAGTATATTATACACTAGCTTTTGCCCGCGGTTCCACCCGCGTGAAATTTGGTTTGTCACAGATCGTTATAAATTATAGCCTATATGTTATTCTGGGTTATAAACAATAATACTGTAAAGTTTCACCAAAATCCGTTCAGTAGTTTTTGCGTGAAAGAGTAACAAACATGTTAACAACCAGACATCCATACAAACTTTAGCATTTATAATATTAGTAGGATATTTAGCCACAGTAAGGCCTAAGTAAGCACTTTAATTAAAAATCTCGCATATCCCTTGCACGCCTCAAAACTATGTAAACTTTTAATCTTCTTCTATAGTGTTGTAATATTTTGTGATCCACCTAAACATCTGAAGTGATTCAATCGGACTGAAACCAAACTAGGACCAAACAAAGTCGCACAAAGTGATTAGGGCGTAAGCAAACCTAGGTATAAAGCTTTTTGTACAACCCTCAACGATAACGAGGTCGCCAGGATAAAATGAAAACTATGCTAGAGGCATCATTTATTGATGATCAAGCAATTTCGTACCTGATGGGCGTGCATTTCATTCATTTTCATTTGAAAGAAACAAATGTTAGCGCGTGCTAAAAGAGCACAGCGCCACCTGTTATCCCAATTAAGAAATAGTTTTTGCTTACGTTTGTTCTTGGTGGGCTTGCTTTTACACACAAACTTATACACCTTTCAAAAGAATCCACGGGCTATCTGTCTTATTAGGAGTTGTATCTAATTAAAGGAGATACTCGTACATCTTAATTTAATATCTTAACAACCTAATCATAATTGCTTAATTTTTCCACAAAATAATTTTCCAGGCATTCTTTTCATTATCACCTCCGCCTTTATGAAGAGCTATTTTAATTGGGGTGAATAACTGAGAGAATTTTAATTATGGGGGGAAATATTTGTCACCTTTCAAGAAGGTAATCTTTTGAATTCCATCTATTGAATGTAATAGGGATAAAAACTCGGAAGGAATTATTTAAAAATGTATCAAAGTAGCTTTTTATACATTGGAACTAAGTAGGTATGTAGCTGAATTTCTTCAAAAAAGGTAATACAGAACGTTAAAAGTAATAAAGTAAGAGTACCTTTAATAATCCGTATGAAATATTAATGAACATTTGGAACAGGTTGAAATATTAACAAAATAATACCTATTAAGTACCGTGCCGTGTGGGGACGGCCGTAAAAGAATACTTTTCCCCACCGCCAACAGGAGGCGTGTCGTAAGAGGCGACAAACTCCTGTAGCACCGGACGGGCAGCAGCGTCTGCGTGCGAAACCAAGCAAAAAAACTGCGATCGCCAACCCGCCTGCCAAGCGTGGCGATTAGGGCAAAACCCTCCAAATGGTGGTAAAAACAAAAAAACGGCCCCTAGTCCCCGGCGGCCCCACTATCCCGGACCACGGTAGCGGTCACGGTAACGGTGGGGCAAGGGGTGCGAAGAATCCCCGGGGGATGCCAGGCTACCAACACCGACGACCTCTGGCCCTGGCAACCTATAACGCTCGCACACTGCGTACAGACGTGAAGCTAATGGAACTCGAGGAAGAGTTGAGCAGGTTACGGTGGGATATCGTAGGATTATGTGAAGTCCGAAGAGAGGGGGAGGACACCATAATTCTTAAATCCGGAAACCTGCTCTATTTCCGGGAGGGCGACCAGCAGTCCCAGGGTGGTGTCGGGTTTATCGTCCACAAGTCCCTTGTCAACAACGTGGTCCAGATCGAGAGTGTTTCGGCGAGGGTAGTGTACCTGATACTCAGAATCACCAAACGGTATTCGCTGAAGGTCATACAGGTATACGCACCGACCACGGAACACCCCGACGACGAAGTGGAGACCATGTATGAGGATATTTCCAGAGCCATACATGGCTCCCGGTCCCATTTTACCGTTGTGATGGGGGACTTCAACGCGAAGCTAGGTAAACGAAGCGATAATGAGCCGAAAGTGGGGCAATTTGGGTACGGAGAGAGGAACGCACGTGGCCAACTGCTGGCTGGCTTTATGGAGAAGGAGGGCCTCTTTATGATGAACTCCTTCTTCAGAAAGCCAAAACAGCGAAAGTGGACATGGCTGCATCCCAATGGCGCTACAAAAAATGAGATAGACTTCATCTTGTCGACGAAGAAGCATATATTCAATGATGTCTCTGTGATCAATTCGGTCAAAACAGGAAGCGATCACCGAATGGTAAGAGGCACATTGAATATCAGACCCAAGCTCGAGAGATGTCGACTGATGAAGTCTACGCTCCGCCCAGCGCCCATCCAACTCCAAAACCCCGAAAGCTTTCAGCTCGAGTTGCAAAATCGTTTCGAATGCCTAGGAGACTGCGAAAATGTGGACAAATACAATGACAGGTTCGTGGAAATTGTCCAAACGACTGGGTCTAAGTTCTTTAAAACCCGTCGTTCAAAAGGAACCAAAAAGATCTCTGACCTCACCAATCAACTCATGGAAGAGAGACGGAACTTGGTTCTGCAGTCCTCTGAAGATGCTGCTCAGTATCGGCGCCTTAACAGACAGATCTCCAAGTCTTTGACTCGCGACCTACGCCAATTTAATACAGACCGTATTAAAGAGGCGATTGAGCGAAACAAGGGCTCTAAAGTGTTCGCAAGAGATCTGTCTGTTGGCCAAAGTCAACTGACCAAGCTGAAGACAGAGGATGGCAGAGCCATTTCGTCGGGGCCGGAGATATTGGAAGAGGTCGAGAAGTTCTACGGACAATTATACACGAGTGTACGTGCACCTGTCACAAATCTAGCCGAAGACCCAAGAGCTAGACTGACCCGACACTATACCGAAGATATCCCGGACGTCAGTCTGTACGAGATTAGAATGGCTCTCAAACAGCTGAAGAACAACAAGGCACCGGGTGATGATGGAATCACGGCTGAGCTTTTGAAGGCAGGCGGAACGCCGGTACTGAGGGCTCTTCAGAAGCTGTTCAATTCCGTCACCCTCGAAGGAAAAACGCCTACGACATGGCACAGAAGTGTGGTGGTACTCTTCTTCAAAAAAGGTGACAAAACCTTATTGAAGAATTATAGACCCATCTCACTTCTGAGCCATGTCTACAAGCTGTTTTCAAGAGTCATTACGAATCGTCTCGCTCGCAGGCTCGACGACTTCCAGCCTCCCGAACAAGCCGGTTTCCGAAAAGGCTTTAGTACCATAGACCACATACATACGCTAAGGCAGATTATACAGAAGACCGAGGAGTATAATCAACCACTTTGCCTGGCGTTTGTGGATTATGAGAAAGCCTTCGATTCGGTCGAGACCTGGGCAGTGCTACAGTCTCTCCAAAGGTGCCAAATTGACTATCGATATATCGAAGTGTTGAGGGGTTTGTACAAAAACGCCACAATGTCGGTCCGCCTTCAGGATCGGGATTCGAAACCTATCCAGTTGCAGCGAGGGGTAAGACAGGGAGACGTCATATCTCCAAAACTGTTTACCACCGCCCTGGAAGATGTCTTCAAGCTTCTGGACTGGAACGGATTTGGCATAAATATCAACGGCGAGTACATCACCCACCTTCGATTCGCGGACGATATCGTAGTCATGGCTGAGACCTTGGAGGATCTAGGCACAATGCTCGATGGCCTCAGTAGAGCCTCTCAACAAGTGGGCCTCAGAATGAACATGGACAAGACAAAAATCATGTCTAATGTCCGTGTTGCACCCACTCCTCTGAAGGTTGGAGACTCTACACTCGAAGTTGTCGACAATTATGTATACCTGGGACAAACAGTCCAGTTAGGTAGGTCCAACTTCGAGAAAGAGGTCAATCGTCGAATCCAACTCGGATGGGCAGCGTTCGGGAAGCTTCGCCATATACTCATGTCCGAAATACCGCAGTGTCTCAAGACGAAAGTCTTCGAACAGTGTGTGTTGCCAGTGTTGACATATGGATCCGAAACGTGGTCGCTTACTATGGGCCTCATAAGAAGGCTCAAGGTCACCCAAAGGGCGATGGAGCGGGCTATGCTCGGAGTTTCCCTGCGTGATCGAATCAGAAATGAGGAGATCCGTAGGAGAACCAAAGTAACCGACATAGCTCGCAGAATTGCTAAAATCAAGTGGCAGTGGGCGGGGCACATAGCTCGTAGAGACGATGGCCGTTGGGGCAGGAAAGTTCTCGAGTGGCGACCACGGGCTGGAAAACGTAGCGTGGGCAGGCCTCCTACTAGGTGGACCGACGATCTGGTAAGGGTCGCGGGAAGAGCCTGGATGCGGGCAGCGCAGGACCGTTCATTGTGGAAAACCTTGGGGGAGGCCTTTGTCCAGCAGTGGACGTCATTTGGCTGAAACGAACCTATTAAGTAATGTTAAGGATGCGCAAAGAAGCGCACCTTAACATGTTTTTGTTCTTGAGTTTCCCAAATTAGTACCTGTCTCAGTAATCATTAACTTAATACGCACATTCATAGTTAAAAGTACTTAGGTAAGTACGTATTAAACTCCAAAAATGGCGCCATAATACTAATATCAAGTTTATATCCTACATACGACAAAACATAAAATTATTCTTTTAAAACATCAAAGGAGCACTCCAATTGATTACCCCTAGCAACACATCGGGTATTTGGCGAAGCTGTCACTTGAAAAAATGATACGAAACCATCGCGAAGCGTAACAACAAAATGGGGAAAACGTGTATTGTGCTGTATTTCATTGGGATCGCCTATTCACCCAAATGTTCTGTACTATCACATTGGAAGTTCGTGCAGTGGGCTCTCTTTCTTGTCACGAAAAAGCTAAATAATATATAAAATACGGAAAACGCAGCGTGGGTCTTCCACCCACAAGGTAAACTGTCTTTGCGCTGGAGTCGCTACCGAACGAACGATGTGGAAATCATTAGGTGAGGCCTATACTCAGCAGCGGACGTCATGTGGCTAAAATGATGATGATGTCATAATTTTAACTTGTAAGACCGAGGTCAACTAAAGCACAAAAATGCGAACATCAGGCCTTCCTAGCGAGTCGGGCAAGCTTCAGGAGTGGAGGCCAAATCCTCCAGTGCTTCTGGTAAGTTAGGAAGAGAGCAACTCCTGCAGTGAAGACTATATGATCTGATGATGATGATACACTCTTGAAGAAATGATCGCTCCGAATTCCAAGTATAATTCAGTTCAACCTACTTAATCATGCGTAGTGTAAACGGTTCATAATTACTCATAACATATCAACTTGAAACTTTGCAAGGGATTTAATGTCATCATCATCATCATCATTTCAGCCATTGGACGTCCACTGCTGAACATAGGCCTCCCCCAATGCTTTCCACGTTGATCGATTGGTAGCGGCTTGCATCCAGCGCTTCCCTGCTACCTTTACGATGTCGTCGGTCCACCTTGTAGGTGGACGTTCCACGCTGCCACGGATTTAATGTGATATTATGTTTTTGTTTGGTGTCAGAGCTAACCTAATAATAAGGGTAGATAAATTAGAAGACTCGGTAGCGGTTTCTCATTAATTCAGTTAATTGTGTTGGTAAGAAAAAAGTGGAACAGGAAAGATAGTAGGTATGTACATTTTTTAAACAAGATTGTAGTGAACCTACTGTAAAACCTATACGTTTATTTATACACTAGTTTCAGATGTGAATGAACGCGACTGAAATTCAGCTGAAATCTGTCTAGTGTCATAGAAATAACGGTAATCAACAAACAATATTGGATATCATAAATGAATAACATCCATCTACAGTCCCGCTTTTATCCTCAATCTTTGAAATACTTTCCTAATCTTTCGGACTGGCCGACTCGTGATCTGGAGAACGCGGGTTCGAATCCCGCCGCCGCACGACTATTGTGGCCACTCGTGACACAAGCATATTTAGCTTAGGACGAGGGGCTAACGGGACTATTAGTAATTTGTGCAATATCTTTATAAAAATAAAAGAAAAAATATTGGCCTCCACAACCTCTTTGGCTAGCGTGGGGAAGTAGGCCAAATGCTCCATTTGCCTCGGGTATTAGAGAGGGTAGTGCACCTGCAGTGGAGACTGAATGACTTGATGATGACGAAATCCCCAACCCGTCTGGCCAGCGCGCAGCGTGGGCAGTATATGCCAAATACTCCATTTACCTCTGGTACATTAGAGGGTCATGCTTCTGCAGTGGAGACTAAAGCCCGTATTCACAAACGATACATGCTTAAGTGAAGCAGCAAATCGAACGCACAGCTCTGTGATTGGTTCGTGTGTCACCCTGTGCGTCCACGCGCACTGTGAGATCTCATAGTAATGTTTGTGAATACGGGCGTAATTTCGTAAATTACCTGATGAAATACTTTACAGATTATTAAAATATGAGTACTTCTGGTCCTAACCCAGTGGTTCATAGTATGCCAGACTGTTCCTCGGGAAACCTAACCGATTATGTATGGCATATTGTGTCATAGTATGATATGTAGTTACAAAACTTCATTATAATAATTATAGCCAAGTTCGAGGATTCTTAGAATCTGTTATACCTATGAAATACGGAACCACGCATCTATACGTGTTTGTGAGTACACGTGCGTTTCCTGCCCGCCTTCCTGACTTATTGCCTTAATTATAAATACCTCAGCAGCGAGTGGCGCCCCCTCGTGGCGGAATTACGCAACGTAAGCTTTTCCTTTTTCTTAATATCGTTAGGGACTGCGATCACTGCCCCGGTGGTAGGAAAATGCCTACCCTTGGCGAATATTCGGCAATACACACGTGGTTAGTTAATATGTGGGGCACATCAGCTAATTATATGGTTTGGAGCAAGAGATTTACTTAAAAAAGACTTAATTCAAGGTTTTTTTTCGAATCCGACTGTTACCTTATGCGTGAATTACTCCTAGGCCAGTAAAATTCAATGCTAGATTCCATATAATATATCGTCATTAATACTTCATGATAAGAGGGATTACTATTGTGAACAGCTAAAAAGATACAATACTTAGCCAAAAAATTCTGGCAACGTAGAAAATGTAAATAAAAACGCTGACGCAATTTTGTATTTGTTTTGGTACTTTAGCCAATCTAACCACACTTACAATTTCAATTCCCATACAAAAACTTTATTGTATTTAAGCAATAAAGCACCAGAATTTTTAAATTGATCCCATTCGATTCAAACAGGGTTTGTTACACAAAATGTGATTTTTAAAAGCCGAAACTATAGAAAAATACTGAATTGTACAGACGACACATCAAATCAGACATTTTTGTTGCAAAATCGCCCGTATTACCTCTGAATAAGATGCCAATGTGAAGCTTTATGTGCCGTCGTTCGTACAAGCGTAGACTCAAAATAATTCGCTCTCATATTTTACGTTCGTTCTTCGAGCGTGACAACGCATACGGAGTGCAGAGTTGTGTTCTATACATTTGTCGAACACGTGCTAACTAATATGGCTACAAAATTCAGAGTTTTGGAACATTTTGAATTATCCCAGGAGATTTTGCTTATTATATGACGAGAAGTTTGGAGCAGTGGTTGAGAAAGAAGTGACAAAGACGGTGACAGAAGTCTAGAATTCAATCTTCGCACCTACAAAAATTTGTACGCTTTAGCTAGTTTTTTCAGTTCGCGTGAAGTTTTAGTCTAACACGTGGCATTAGAAACTTTGTGTCGATTTATTGCAATATTTACCCTTTGAGTAAGCATTAGGACGTCCACCCACAAGGTGGACCGACGACCTCGTAAAGGTAGCAGGAAGGTGCTGGATGCAGGCCGCCACCAACTGGCCATTGTGGAAATCATTGGGGAGGCGTATGTTCAGCAGCAGACGTCCTATAGCTGAAATGATGATAATGGTGATGATGATCATGATGAAGCATTAAATGTAAGTGTACAAATACTCTAGTAAAAGTAAATAAAGGTGAAATCAAAAACTACTTAAACGCTAACCAATAGCTATCTAATACTAAAGTCAGCATTTGCGTTTGTAACATTCAAACCTTTCACTGTACCTAATATAAAAATATTTCAAAGCAAGTATTCAATTCCCCTTCATACAGGGTGAGCATTGAAAGCTATTTTTGCATTAAAGCTATTCGAATACGAAATCGTTTCTAATGCAGCATCAATTTCGAACGGCTCGCTCAACTAAAGGAATCTACACACCATACCCGCTGACTTTCCGGCGGCTTGAAGTAGCTGGCTTTATTTCAATAGAATCGTGTCGACGCGACGACTTGAACTGAACAGTAAGAAATTATAGGTTAACGAGTGAGGGTGTGACTCGTTGGGAACTAGCGACCAAAAAGTTCGCAATACGTATTTGTTACAATAATTGGAATAAGGTTGTGTTGTCGACTTTAGATAACATGTCTGCGACTTGCGTAAGTAAGTGCTTATTTGCCCGCCGACACTCCAGAAATACAACACGCGGCTGTGTATTGTCTAGTGACTGATAGGCCTCAGCCTCGAGTTTAGCGGGCAGCGGGGCGGGAGCGGCGGCGGCGCGGGAGCGGCAGGATCTTATGCGTAAAATCAAATAGACCGGTTGCGTTGCGGGCCTGCGTTGCCCGCCCCGCTCCCGCGCCGCCGCCGCTCCCGCCCCGCTGCCCGCTAAACTCGAGGCTGAGGCCATAGCCGATAGCATCTGCCAAAAAAGTTGCTAATATCGCGCTGCCAAAATTTTCCAATTTCAACGAGATACTTACATATATGAGCTGCAAAAATAATTGCAAATAAATTATTAGAATTTAAAATGAAGTCGCCGACTAACCGCTGACCTAGCGAATCGGCGGGTCGGCAAGTTTGGTGTGTAGACTCTATTATAACGGCTCGCTCAACCTAGAGATGACATGTGTAACGAGACGCCATTATGCGTTTCCAGTTTCCACCACTTGTAAAAGTAGATGGGCGAGCACTTGCGTAAAATCTCTTTTAGGATTTTATTAAGATAACATTGGGGATGTGAAATTTTCAGTGTCCGGCACGGAAAGAATTTTCCTAGGAGATATCGACGATGATAGCAAATAACAGAAGAAAGTTTTGAATGCTCGTGATCGTTGTTTGTTTCAAGTGAAATCAACAAGATCAAAAAATAAAAAACTTACCAACCGAATTGAGAACCTCCTCCTTTTTTGGAGTCGGTTAATAAATACGTATTTTATCCTTCTTCATTTCATTATGAATGCACAGAAATAAACTACTTGGGCTAGGCAGAAAATGTTAAAAAAGTCATTCATTACCTATCTAAGTCATATTAATTCACCGTAAAAATTCAATGATATTTTTAAATACCATGCTTTTCAAATAACCCTCCTTCTCTGCAGTCGGGTAAATATACAGCCAGATTATTAACCAGGATAATATGGAAACTATGGAACGATGAGTGAACATTCATAAAGGGAAGATGAATATCCTCCTCCGACATAATAAATGGTCGCGCTCAAAACGCAAATACGGAAACGTAAAGACAAATTCTACACTGAAAATATTATTCTTTGGTCTGAATAGAAATAGGTCAAATCTAACAAAAATAAGGAGTAAGTATTAGGTATTCGGGTAGAGTCATCGCAAACGTTCGTATTTCTCCACTACGAGGAAGCTCTTGTTAATCTACACTCATAAAATGTTTCTATGGATCAAGATGTTTTTACAAATATTTGATCATCCTGTAATGTGGGAATTTTAAAATAATTCACAACACTTACAAAGAAAATTAATTTTGTTTATTCATTGTAACATTGCATAGTTAGTTAATACTATATTGTGGGATATTGTGGGTAAGTTGGCCGAGATAAGGTGGTTTGGCTTGCTGTGCAGAGCGGTACTGCCCTGGTGATGATGAATCCTTGGCAGGACAACGACGTAGGGTATGCTCGCCAGATCGAAGCTCGTACAGTGAACCCTATAACAACCAGACTCGGTTAGGACACATAAAATTATGGTCCATGTATGCCAACTTTATAGCCGACCTGCGGTCACAATGATTCAACCTACTTATTGTTGTTTGTCTGTGGCGGCATACATAGATCGGAACGGAGATTAATAAGGTTTTGAATATTAATAAACTAGTAGGTAGCATTAGCAAAATCAATTAATGAGGTGGTGGATGATACTTTCTTTAAATCGTGAAACATTATAATTATTGTTTATGTTGTGGCTAAATCAAATAAATCAATGAGGAAGCGTTGTAACCATGATTTCAATCCAATGATCTAGTAAGTACGCCATCTTGACTAGCTATGTGCGTCCTCGGCTGATGCAATAATTTAAACAAGCAAAATCATCCTTTCTAAACCACTATACAAACTAAATATAATATTGTTCACACTTACCCAATAAGTGGGGGATACACACGCACAGAGTTTATTATTAATCTTTCTTTGGATACGGCAAATAAATTTAAAGTAAAAATTAGGGACGTTACGACGAAAGTTTGACAGCACGGACGACAATAACGCTGCGTCTACTCAACTCCGACGTCCCGAGCGAATGAAATCACAGATTAGAGAGTATGTCTAAAGACAGATAGGAAACGGCCCTAGTATTGGTTAAACGATAAACAAACTGGTACCGAGCTAGATTGTCCAGTAGGTGGCGCTGAATACAATATGGCGTCTGCCGCCCACAGATTAAATATACCTGTCATACTTTTTTATGATCCGTTCCTTTTCATGTATTGCGGTTAAAAATAAAACTATTGAAGTATCAAATGAAACTTTATTGATGAAATATAACATGAAATATTTTGTTTACGAAAATCAATAAGCATTAAAACTATTGGATTTTAAAAGATTACAGTTACTGTTGTGATTACAGTAGGTACATTGTTTTAGTTTTTACATAATGTACTCACGGCTTGACATTTGTATGTAACTCATACAAAACAAGTTGCGTTATGACTTATAGTAAAATAGTTTTTAATGTTCTCCATAAATTCACACGTTCACTCTCACTTTGGTTATAGCCACTGTAAGCAGGCCAGATCTACACGTTTCTCACCACCTGTAAAATATATGAAATATTTGTAAATTAAGAGCAAAAAGATGCGCATGTCACCGTAAGACTGTAATCTCCTACATCATCTACATTCTACACTAATATTATAAAGAGTACAGCAGATGAACAAGTGATCTGTCTTATCTACCATACCTATCTTACTGTCTGTTTTGTTTCTAGATTTGCACTACTTTGTTAAATAAAATTAATTTACCTTGTCAAATGTGTACTTGTCAATCAATTACATGTACATTCACAGAATCTGGATTCCACCAATCTGTAATTAAATAATTAACTTTTATTTGATCCTAGTCGAAAAGCGTCAGAGGATAGTGTTAGAATCATTTTGAGGGTGTTTTAAATTTTAAAGATACTTACCAAAAATGTTCTTATCAACAGAAGTTAATATTCATCTAATACAAATCTTCCTAATTTAATGCATTTATGTCATGGCATAACTTGCAAATGAAATGAGTTCATCGTTTGTAATCAAGCATTCTTGGTCTGGTTTTATTGCTTATATAGGTTTCTTCTAAACTTATTTGAATAGGAAGTAAAGGTTGGTTCATCTGGATTTTAAGTAACAGTTGACAATAATGATCAGCACCGGTGATTCCATAGCAAGCACTTTTATTGTAATTGCAACTTAACACCTTATAAGTTCGATATTAACCTGAAACAAATAGGTACTTAGATTCACTGTATAAAACACGTATCATCATTCACTGTGTCCTGCAATCTATGCCTGCAATGTACCTACGTGTATTGTATTTTGGGTCCAAACTCCAAAGTATGTTGTTACTCCATGAAACGATCCATATTTAGTTTCCATTGATTTAAATGGAGTTATGAATGATATTGTAATGAAGATTTAATCCTTTGTGTGGTTCAATACTTGATAAAACATGATGTTGCTGCAAGCTGCAATAACCTTTCTCGAGTGGATATCTTACTTGAGAGAAATTTCTTCTTAACAAACATCAATCCTGTTATGAATATTAAGTTTTGTAAGGTATTCACATAAAAGTAATGTGACACAATATATTGTTTAAAGTGGGTATCCACATTTCTGTTTGTCCAGTGCTCTCGCCAGTCGAATAATAAACGCAGTATAGAACGCACGACGGGTCTTTTATTTATCAGTGGCGAACGAGGACGGTAAAAAAAATATGGCGGTTAAGTTCGGTGAATTTAACATGGACACAGGAAACTGGACTTCATATTGTGAACGATTAGAAATGCATTTTGTGGCGAATGGCATCGCGGCGGGAAATAGATTGCCGACATTAATATCTATTATTGGTGAATCGGCATACGAATTGATGGTGAATTTGTGTAGTCCGAGAAAACCGTTCGAAATGAAATATGATGACGTAGTGAAGCTTATGTCGGAACATTTGCAGCCAAAGACATCTATACTGGCTGCGAGATATGTGTTTAGGCAGCGATTTCAACATAACGGTGAGACAATCACTCAATACGTGGCTGAGTTGAAACGATTGTCACGGTCGTGCGACTTCAAGGACAGACTAGACGAAAACCTAAGGGACCAGTTCGTGTGTGGGCTACGTAATGATACTATACGACAGAGACTTTTCGCAGAAGAAAATTTGGATTGGGCAAATGCAAATAAATTAGCCAATATTATCGAGTCAGCGGCCCGGGATGCATCGGTAGTGGATACGGCGGAGGTAACTACCTACAACAGCGGAATCTGAGAAGGGTATGTCCACTTGGAAAAAAACCTCAGGACGGAAACAAGGTTCGAGGGGGGCCGGTGCGTGGTGGCATGCGCGGTGGCGGAGCGGCGAGCGCCAGCGGGCGCGGGCGGCGCGGCGCCGGGTGGCGGGCGGCGCCGGGCGGCGGTGGCGGTGCGCGCGCGCACTACGTGCAGGAGGACGACGAGGGCCGGGAGGGCCAGCACGGCGAGCAACAGGAGGAGGAGGAGCCCATGTACTTAATGTCACTTGGGAACTACAAGCCGGTAAACATTAAAATTTGTGTACAAAATAAATTAATTAATATGGAAGTAGACACAGGTTCGGCATTATCATGTATTAGCGATAAAGAATATAGACAAAATTTCACTAATTTCACGTTAAAAGAATGTAATTTAACTTTAAAATTTTACAATGGTTTAAAAGCGAAACCCCTAGGGGTTTTTGAAGTAAATGTTACCTACGGCAAAGTAACAAAATTATTAGATCTTTATGTAATTCAGAACGGCGCAACAAATTTATTAGGTCGCCAGTGGTTAGCAGAGTTAAACATACCTATACCAAAAATATCAATTTCCACCGAAACAACTTTTAATAACATTGAAAATGTAGATAGTGATAAAATAATAAAGGATATGTTTTGTAGGTACAAGGAGCTATTTAATGAAGAGCTAGGGAAGTTCTCCGGTGGGCGGGCCCGGCTCCGCGTAGGCGCGGGCGCGCGGCCCGTGTTCTGCCGCGCGCGCCCGCTGCCGTACGCGCTGCGCGAGCGCGTGGACGCCGAGCTGGACGCCATGCTGCGCGCCGGCATCATCGAGCCCGTCGACCACTCCGACTGGGCCACGCCACTGGTGATTGTGCATAAGCCTGATGGATCGCTTCGCATATGCGCCGATTATAAGGTCACATTGAATCAAGCCCTGCTCGTTGACAAATTTCCTGTTCCAAAGATAGAGGATGTATTTTCTAAAATTAGCGGTAGTCAATATTTTTCGAAATTAGATTTATCGCAAGCTTACAACCAGGTGCTTTTAGATGATGAGTCAACTCAGTTAACTGTGATAAATACACATCGAGGACTTTTTAAATATAACAGATTAGTCTATGGTCTAGCTTCCAGTCCGGGAATTTTTCAAAGATTGATGAATGAATTGTTAAAAAACGTGCCTAATGTTAGCTATTTTTTAGACGATATTTTAATCAGTACACCTACCCTTGAGCAAAATATAAAAACGGTAAATATTGTTTTAGAAATTTTGCAAAAATATGGTTTAAAAATTAAAAAGCAAAAATGTTCTTTTTTTTCAAATGAGGTGAAATATTTAGGGTTTGTGATAGATAAAGTGGGAATAAGGGTAGATCCAGAGAAAATAAAACCAATAACATCAATGACACCCCCAAATAATGTCAGTGAGTTAAGATCATTTATAGGAATGATCAATTTTTATGGGAAATTTATTAAAAACTTGAGTGAACAGCTAGCCCCTTTGTATAGTTTATTAAAAAAACACTCTAGATGGACTTGGGGTCCAAGTCAGCAAAGGGCATTCAATAAGGTTAAAGAATTGCTAAAAGGGGCGCAAGTGCTTGCATATTATGACATAAACAGGCCGCTGGTGCTGACGTGCGACGCGAGCCCGCACGGGCTGGGCGCGGTGCTGGCGCAGCGGGACGCGGCCGGCGCCGAGCGCGTCATAGCCTACGCTTCGCGCGCGCTCACGCCGCCAGAAATCAATTATAGCCAGATACATAAAGAAGCTTTAGCCATAATCTTTTCGGTAAAAAAATTTCACCAGTATTTATATGGTCGCCATTTTACATTAAAAACTGACCATAAACCATTAGTAAGTATATTCGGACCGGGGGCAGGAATACCAAATATGACAGCCAGTCGTTTACAACGCTGGGCACTAATATTATCAGCCTACAATTTTACGATAGAATACATAAAGTCGGACGACAACACGGCTGATGCATTATCTCGATTGATATCTACATATAAGGATAACTCAGGTAAAAACGAAGAGTATCCAGAGCAAACTTACCTTCATTTTGCATCTGAAGCCCTTTTACTTGATTATAATATTATTCGTAAGGAAACACAAAAAGACCATATTCTAAGTAGGGTGTTAAGCTATATTCGTGATGGTTGGCCACATGAAGTCGATATAAAGGAATTAAAACCGTATTACAATCGTAGGTCGGAATTATATTGCGAATTAGACTGCATTATGTGGGGTCACCGGGTGGTCATACCGGAAAGTTGTCAAAATAAAGTATTGCGCGAACTTCACGATTCTCACATGGGGGTGGTAAAAACTAAGAGCTTGGCTAGGAGTTATGTGTGGTGGCCGGGAGTGGACGAGGCAGTGGAGGCGCGGTGCCGCGCGTGCGAGGTGTGCGCGGCGCTGGCGAGCGCCCCGCCGGCGCACGAGCCGCGCGCGTGGCCGTGGCCGCCGCGGCCTTGGTCACGAATCCACGTTGATTTTCTGGGACCTATTCATGGCGTTAAGTACTTAGTCATAATAGATTCGACCACCAAGTGGATAGAGATTTTTAAAATGACAACCACTACCGCAAAAATGGTTATAAATAAATTTAGAGAAGTATTTGCACGTTTTGGCCTGCCTAAACAAATAATCAGCGATAACGGTCCACCTTTCTCGAGTGATGAAATGAATGATTTTTATAAATGTAACGGTATAGAATCAATATTTACAGCCCCATATCATCCTGCTTCAAATGGTGCTGCAGAAAATGCAGTAAAGATTTGTAAAAGGGTTATTAAGAAAGCTTTGGTCCAACAAGTAGATGTAGATATAGCTTTGAATAGGTTCTTATTGATCTATAGAAATACCAGTCACAGTACCACGGGAGAAAGTCCCGCTCAACTTCTTTTCGGACGTTCTTTGCGAACTAGACTTGATTGTATAAAACCAGATCGGGAAAAGAAAATTGATAATTTACAGCGAAAGCAAGGAAGTATGGCTGGTGGTAGGTTACGTTCGTTTGAGGAAGGGAAAGACGTGTGGTATAGAAATTTTGGAACAGGAACTAGGTGGGAAAAGGGTACAGTTGTAAAAAAAGTTAGGTGACACCGATTACCACATACGTTCGTTAGATGGGCAAATCGTACATCGTCATGTTGACCAATTAAAAAGGCGTGAGCTAAAGATAGATTCAACTCAAGAGCGAATGGGCGAGCGATTATCAGGGAAAACAGTGGCTGGGGCTAGATCGGAGGGTTCGGGGCTCGATGGTTTCGGCGCGGAAGAACCGCGGCCTCTCGCGAGCTCAGTGTGCGTCGCCGTGCCCGCCGCGGCTGCCCCCGCCGGCGATGGCGGTGCCGCCGCGGACGCGGGGGGCGCGGGGGCGCGCGCGGGCCCACGGGAGGCGGCGCCGGCGAGCCCGGGACCGCCACACCGGGAATGTAGGATACGTAGACCACCAGTTCGATATGGTTTTGAAATTGATTAGTTAGTATCATTCTTATCTTTGCGGTGTAGGTTAACCACACGATCAGTAAAAAAATAATAATTTAGTATTTGTCTAATTTGTGTAAAATTGATTTGTTATTTGTAGTAAGTAACTTAGATATAAGTGAATAAATACATTTTGTTTATAATGTATCGAAAATACGTCCTACCTACCTAGCTAGTATAATATGATATACTTAGATAATATTTTTGTGTATGTATCTTTAAATAAGGGTGGAGATGTTATGAATATTAAGTTTTGTAAGGTATTCACATAAAAGTAATGTGACACAATATATTGTTTAAAGTGGGTATCCACATTTCTGTTTGTCCAGTGCTCTCGCCAGTCGAATAATAAACGCAGTATAGAACGCACGACGGGTCTTTTATTTATCAAATCCAACTGGCAATCCATGCACATGTAGTTCTTATTAATATTGATTGAGAAATTATTGATTTTAGATAAAATTTGTTTAAAGAAAAACACGTTTTTTCGATGAAAATTTTTGACGTTTTTTTTTTTAATAATGTCACAGTTGTAGACTTGAGACGGAACTAAATTGATTAAAGTGAAAATTACGACTTTGAATTAATATACTTTTAAATAAACATTTCATTTATAGAATGCAAATAGATTCAATAAAATAATTTATAAATAAAAGTTGAAGTTGTAATTCGAAAATGTTTACTAACTTGATTCCAGACACGCAAAAGACCATTGCCATTGTCGCATAAAGGACAACTATAAAAAAAGTCACTTCCTCTCGGAACTGTCAAAAAAATTCACTCTCTATGGAGCTGTCAAACTCTATGGCGTTTCCACCCCGTGAATGAAATGGCCGACGCGGGCTGCCGCGACGTGAACCTCGTGCGCTTGATCGCTGAAGGAAACGAAATAGAGATGCGGTACAGTCGATAACCGCAATCGGAAATATCGATAAACGTTGTAATCAATTTGTACAGATATTATTACTATTATAAGAGTATTATTTTATCAATGTTTTGTTTATAAGAAATTGTTTTATTTAATGAGTAGTTATTTAATTTAAAATATTTATTTAATTTTAACTTAAGTTGGCGATTATTTATATCTAGATAAAAATAACGCTACAATCCGTGTGTCCATATTTCTGATCGAACGTTGTTTAGACTGGAGAAGGACTTCTAGACAAAGTAATTCGTGCAGATTCAATTACGTGATTGCTTCTTTTTATTTTATAACAGTTTTCCCAAGTCACTTTTCTTTTGCCTAACTTCTCTATTTACAAGACTACGCCTATATTATTTTGCACACCGAGATAAATAATAACAAAACTCAAAAAAATCCACAATCAAGTGACTAGAGAATTAGAACTTGCCGTTCCTATAAAAAACTTTTTTGAGTTGCTCTACTCTTTATTTCAGTGTGCGGTGTATTATTGCTCTTTTAACGAAATACTTACTGTTTATGGAGTCGGTTTTAATTTAACTAACAAACACCATAAAGTAAACAACACTCATAAGAAGCTTCGCCGCGTAAGGTAGTTTTAACAATGGTGCGTCCACATTGGGCGAACGGGCTCGCGCGGCACGCTGGTCATCCTGCCCACTCTGCTCTTGAGTGAGCAGGATGTATAGTTTGCCCGTTCGCCCAGTGTGGACGCACCACAAGGATGATTCTCTCACGCAAAACTAGACGAGCGTAATACTCCAGACCGCAGAATACTTAATAGTAAACCTAAAACGGCTGTAGCGGTGGCTGAGTGCAGGTGGCCCGTATCTACAATCCAATTTGAGCGCACGAAGCGGACCGGGCTGTAAATATTAGTGAAAGGTGAGAATAGGCAAATCTTACTTCTCCAGGATATTATTTTAAAATATAAGGGAAGAATGTATTATTTCTATTAACATACCAATTATAGTCAACCAAACAAAGGCACTTTAGCTAGTGGATAAACGAAGATAATATGGTTAAAAAGGTGATAAAAAGATTAGCAAGTGGTAAAGGAAAATATCCACCCACAAGGTGGACCGACGACATCATAAAGGTAGGAGGAAGGCGCTGGACGCATTCCGCTACCAACCGGGCAACATGGAAAGCATTGGGGGAGGCCTATGTTCAGCAGTGGACGTCCTATGGCTGTGATGATGATGATAATGATGATGAAAGGAAGATATTAATATGTCATGATTCAAAAAGAGGACAAAAAGATGGCTGGATGCATGATGTGTCCAAGTTCAATTGGTTCAACTTGGCATCAAATTGCGCTCATCTGAGTATTTGCCCTATTTAAATAAATTCTTTTCACTAAGTATACCACGCCAATATTTGAATTTCCAGATCCCGTATCCCTGTTTTTAAAAGCTATGTTATTATACCATAACATAATGGACCCTAATCTCAATAAGATAAACTTAAATTCAGTTTTAAAAGTTAACAGTTCAATGCAATTTAAAAATCCAATACGCGATTGGATAAAGTTTTCCTTCCAAACGTTTAAAGGACGGTGCACACTGAGAGTAGCCGAGAGCATTCGCTGCATGAGCGTACGTTTGTTGCGGCAAAAATTGCAAACTGGTTCACAATTCAGCGTAGCAAAATTGAAATTAATATGTTGAAAAGAAATATCTGAGTTCTGTCCATTTTACGTTTCTCGGAAAATTTTTAGAAAAGACTTTGGTGAATGATAATTTTAGCGAAAATAATATTTAGGTAGAACAAAAAGTGCTGAGGAAAAAGTTGTTTACCTGTAACCAAACGCATAATAGATATTAAATAATTACTGATTGACTGATAATATTCCTGTTTCAATCATCCAAAATTGTTTCCTCTTAAAGCCCAGCTCTTAAAACTTTCGGCTCGCGTTACAAACGATTTGCTCGCGAACCTTTGCACTGAAATGCTCCCAGTAAGCACCGCCCTTAAGCCGGACCTCGATGTTGCTCAAAACTGTTTAAACTTGTTGCCAGGCGGTGTATTTTAAATCCCAAATCCGCATAAAAGCGAGCTCCCGCACCGCAGGCACAGCGTGCATTAGTTCGATTGCATTCCGCATTCGATCTTTTAAGATGACATGTACTCGGCTTAATATCGCTGAAAGTTTGCGAAACTCCGAAACATATTAGATTTGTGGTGCCAAATCTTGGTAAGTTTGCAGATTTTTTAGTTTTAGTGTCGTAAGATACTGTTTTAGCGTAGCATAAAGTTTTGAATTATTGTTATCTGTTGTTTAGATAACGCAATGTACCATTCTCTACTGATTGATATTCCACAGTTCAAAGCAATAAACTGTATAAACAAAGCAATAAACGATACAGTTTTTGGTATGTGTACATAATGAAATTGAGAGGAAATAAGGAAAATAAATCATCATCATCATCATTTCAGCCACAGGACGTCCACTGCTGAACATTATAGGCATCCCTAATGACTTGTTACCTTTTCAGGTTGTCGGTCCACCTCGTGGGTTGACGTCCTCGCTGCATTTTCCGGTAGATACGTGGCCTCCACTCCATGAATGAATGAATTAAATGTGATGTGTGATGTGCTATTATTTGAAATGCTAGCATAAGTAAGGTGCAGTTTAGATATGAGGTACATACTTTGATACAATGATTTTCACTAATTGGGAGTCACGCGTGGACCTAATTCACGACCTTACGTGTTCATTCGTTTCGTTTCAGCCGAATGACGTCCACTGCTGAACAAAGGCCTCCCCCAAAGTTCACCCGCGCAAGTTCATCCAAGTATGGACAAGGACATCGCACCAAACGATTCTTGATAGACAAATAGTGTGAGAACAGCCTTACCCTACTCGTACAAATCCGTGAAACTTTGAAGTCAGCATTGAAAAGAATGCCATTCAACACGAGGAAAGGCCAAACTTCCAAACGTAGGTGTCGACTTTTAATTGCAGCACTAATATAAACAAATAAATAAAATTGATGTGTCTGTCTATTTGTGTCGTCAAAATAACAGATTTTACTAAATGATTTCTAAAGTTTATCATCATCATCATCATTTCAGCCATAGGACGTCCACTGCTGAACATAGGCCTCCCCCAATGATTTCCACTATGACCGGTTGGTGTTTACCTATACGATACTTGTAATAGAAATATCACTGAAACGGCTGTACCGATTCTGATAAGATCTTTACTAGTAGAAGTAAATATACTCGTAATAAAGTGTAACAGTAAAGCGTGTAAAAGTAGCCTATACTTTTATTTTAGGAAACCTACCAATCCTTCACGAAAAAAATCTAAATCCTTAAAACCGAAATCCACGCAAGTAAATCCGCGTGTAAAACTTATTATTAAAGAATTCTAAAAGTTTTTACTTGTTATGCGACGTGTTCATCAGAACTTGACAATAGAAATCGTTTTCATATTTTGTATGGAATATTTAAACCTGCCGGACTAGGATGCGCCGTGATAAAATCTTATCAATGATTTTAGACGACAAATGTATGGGCTTATCGCGAAAAATCAATAAAATGGCGTGATAACCGCTTATCGCGGCGTACATTCTAGGCCTACTGGTATAGTACCTACTTGTGCGAAGCTTCGCTTTAACTCTGCTTTGGCTTTAATCTCGTTTGATGTTTAACGGTGTATGAGGACTTTATTAGCATCTTTAATCATAAAGTGCTTTGATGTGTGTTAAATAGATATAGGTATACGCGATATTTTTGCCACCTACATTTTGCATACATGCATTAATTATGAAAATAAAACCAGTGGGTGAGATTTGCGTGAGTTTGTAAGAATGGCAATTCACCACTGTTCTAAAATCGTAGAAGGATTTTTTTTAAAGTTTGAATGAATATTTCTTTGAAGACTTCATAATGGTTAAGTAGGTATACTGATTGATAGACAGAGAAATAGTGGATCCTGCCTATAGTTATGACTATTTTTCTCATTAATGCATCTTGATAAAAATGGTCTGGAATCAAGGCACCTTTTACACAAATTATTATTTATTTTACTGTAAATAAAAGCATAAATACAAAATTAGTAATTTAAATCAAATTTCACTAAACAAATCTTCCCAAAATCAATTAAGGATGCTTCAAACCGTACAGGAATAACCATTCCGATGACCCACTTGATAATTCGCTAACCAACCTGTCAAATCCCGTTCAAAACGTTCAAACAAAGCGAGCCCGTCAAAGGCAGTATTAATGAAAATTAGCAGATAATTGATAATGTTTGATGACGTAGCAGTTCTGATTGTTCTCCCTGAAATTTATTTCCGCATCTCCGGCGCGGAGTTGCCCGCGGTAAAATCCTGAAAGACATTACCGTATTTCACGTTGACATGAAGTAAATGAGGTTTAACCTTAGACACAGAGTGAGATGAACAGCCAGCCCAATTTAAGTAAAGATTTAAATGGTGGAAATTTTTAATGTCAAAAACCAACCGAATTGAGAACCTCCTCTTTTTGTTGAAGTCGGTTAAAAAGTTATGAATTTCTTATGAAATGTGGTATTTTTACAGCACTTTTCAGTTTCTGAATGTCAGTCAGTCAGTGAAATCCATCGCATCTAGCTATTATAACGGAACTCCTTAAAATGGCAACCTCAATATATTTTTTTGGGACAAAACCATACTTTACTAAGTCCTCTTTCACATCATTTGAAACAAATCACTACATATTATACAATCACTACATATATTATAAAACTCTCTGTCCGTATGCTTAGATCTTTAAAACTACGCAACGGACTTTAATGCGTTTTTTTTAAATAGATAGAGTGGTTCAAGCGAAAGGTTTTTAAGTATAATACATTGTACCTGTGCAAAGCGGGGGCGGGTCGCTAGTTAAGAATAACTTAATGAATGCAAGATATTCAATTTCAACTATTGATCTCAATCATTACATAGCAATTGCAATTACGACAATTGTAATCAGTGATTGTGCTGTCATTAATTGCGACTGAGAGCTGCTTTAATACAGCACTACCGATCCGTTCCGATTATATTAATGTGAATAGATTGTATCAAGGAATCCATCAGATTCTGCATCTTAGCCTCTTAATTTACGTAGTTCGTATATTGATAAGTTCAGTAAAAGAGTCAAGCCGTAGTTCCTGGCAATATAAATCCTTAGAATTCCTACTTACTTACTTTTGTTGCGAATATAATGACATGAATGGTTTTTATTGACGGTAAAGCTGTATCAGAATCAGAAATGAGATCCGCAGGAGAACCAAAGTGACCGACATGCGGGGCACATATCTCGTAGAGACGATGGGCGTTGGGGCAGAAAATTTCTCGAGTGGCAACCACGGGCCGGAAGCCGCAGCGTGGACAGGCCTTCCACTAGGTGGACCGACGCGACGTTCTGGTGAAGGTCGGACCGGTTGTTATGGAAATCCTTGGCCTTTCTCCAGCACTGGACGTCATTTGGCTGAAACGAAAGCTGTATTGGGATTACATCAGTAGGAACAAGATGTGGACATAGTGCATCTAAATAATACGACCTGGCTGTAATCTCCTGCTTACGCCCCAAAAGAGGGGACTCAAATGAGTGCTTTTCATGCCGTTTTATGATCCGCCGTGTTGACATTGTCTAAACAATTCCTATTGTCCGTGTCACAGCACTTTCGTATAATTTCGTTGATAATGTCATCGTTTTATCGGCGGCGGAAACGGCGGCGGCGGCGGCGCAGATAGGCGGCGGGTAATCTTGAACGACCCGCAGTGAGGAAGGAAACATCTCATTATGTTTTTGTATTTTAATTATTGAGCCCGGAACAAAATGTGGGAAAAAATGGGCAATAAACTCGTACTAAAACCGTTCCACTCTGCCAAGAGTTCAATTTTGAATTTGATTTTAAGCATCATCATTTTGACCAAGAGCCCATTTATTGTGGTAACAAACCAAAAGTAAATTGACATCTCAAAAAAATATTTATGCTTACTCGTATTTAATCCGTAGTCTTGTAGGTACCAATAGTACAAGGTTTGCTTAGTTTGGGACTAGAGACGCGGTGTAAAATGCCCAAGGATATTTTATATAAAAAAAATCTTCTGGTAAAGCTCATCATTATAATTATTAAGTTTGTACGCTTTGGAGCTCACGGGTCAAAAGTGGCCCGGTCCTTTATAAGGCTTGCGTGGGGATACATATCCAACATTATTAATATTATTATCCTGTCTTTGAGTAAGATTATGAACAACAGCGATTCGATTCAACATATTAAGATAAACGAATTAAATAAAGTACCGCCAACCTACCAAAAGGAATCTCGCTAACATTTTTGGGATAAACATTATCTTAAAATTATCACTTCACGGGATTTATTGCAACAATATCTATTTTAACGGTAAATAATATTTACGCCGCATCTCTTCAGTCTGCCCGCGACCATGACTCGTGCAACCGAGCCGAAACGTCGGGAGGGTAAATATTATTTACCGTTAAAATAGATATTGTTGCAATAAATCCCGTGAAGTGATAATTTTATAGTAAAAAATGCAACATAATAGTTTAAAACATTATCTTGTTTTCCTAAAAATAAACAAGCTATACCTGTACCTAGGCATTTTACCATTTAAAAAAAAAACAATTTGAAAAAAGTTTAATTTAAGACGAAAACAGAGCCCCCAATGGGATGAATTGCCTTCACCTTGTCATCCCACGCTAGTTTGAGGTATTTTGTAGGTATTCTACAACTCATCCCACGCCTTTTTAAGATATTCCGTAAGTTTTCTAAAACGAATTTATTGTAGGGAGGTATTTAGTCTCAATGTTGGAATTTGCCTAATCCGAGATTTAGAGATTGAATCGAATTTTGAAGAAGTATTTCTATGAATAAGCTTATTTCCAAAATGCATAATTTATATTGAAACCTAAATTCGTTCTGAAATCTGAATCTACGTTTTAGTGTGTAAACGTGATAAAACAAATCACAAACTTAAATAGAGTTTCAAGCTTCGTATAATACAAGTTTTATGAACGTTTAGATAATAGGTATTTGCTACAAAATAACAGTGTGACGAATTTACACAATATGTCTTTTTTCGTGACGAATCGACTTTGTGGCAAATCGTTAACCCTTTACTATCAGAACCTTTAATTTTTACTTTACATACCGTCAACTCACGCATTATAATATCAGGTTGTTAACCCCTCCATCTAGGTCGGCCCATCTGGCTAGGAATGTAAATTGATAGGAACCATCGGCCCGCAAATTGCAGAAATTAATACATACCGACCGGGAATATCAGGATTTATTCCCACTCCCCGGCGGGGTTATGAGTGTAGGGCATAGATTGCCACGAAATACCCGGGTAATTTTTCCCGTTTTGATCAGCTTAATGTCAGTGTTCTAGACCAAAATTGCTGGTTTTTAGGTAATGAATTTACTGTTTATTGAACCTTATCTTCGTATAATAAGAAACTGACAACTAGCTGAATATTAGGCTGAAAAAAAGTTTGACAACCTTCTCATAAAATACTTTTAGGTCGTGCTTACACGACACGAGTAATAGCTATTATTTCGTAATCGTCGTAATCTATACAAGGAAAGCACAAATAAGATCATAAAAAAACTTCTGTAAGTTAACGACGGTTAATTGGAATTAAAAACTGGTTAGGGCGTTTTACACTTAAAATATGAAAATGAACTAAAACTGTATGTATAGTATCAATATTCATTATCTACTCTAATTTGCTATAGGTAATTGGCAATCCACTAAACACTACCTACCTACTTAATTTTGAGTATCAAGCTTTGAGCGAGTGAACTACCACGATCACCATGCGTGCCTAACTGACCGAAAGCCTAACTACAAAATTACCTTTATGGCACAAACTTTGATTCAAACACCATGAAAGTATGTACAGTAGGTCCACTACCAACCAATATCGCTTAAGTGAAGATATCTACCTAAAAGATCTACTTAATTAGAAAAAGTTCTGAGACTACTGGGACCCATAATTATCGCAAATCACTGTGTCATAATCTAATATGGTTCCATGGTTTCCATTGTCACAATGTGTTGTGATTGAATAACAGTCATGTTAGCCACGACACGAATTTTCGATCAATAAAATATGTGGTATTTCTGAGATCAGCACAACGCGGTGTGGTCATCTCCATAAGAACCCTTAAAGGGTTGCGTTTTAAGCTGTTTTTTCGCTAAAGAGCGTAACTTAAAGGTTAATTCATACAAACGTCCATGACTCCCAGTTTTCATGAAACTAAAATGTTCTCCTAGTTAAACCTAAACCCTCAACTGCAGCTAGCGTCGTACCTCGCTAAAAACAGACCAGGAATGTTGCAGTGTTTCAAATTGACCCTTCTGTACCTTTTTGTTTTATGTCCAAAATTTGCTATTTTAAACGTTATCGGCAATTAAGCGACCTCAATGGGCACCACAGAGTTCAACGATGTTGAACACCCACACGGGTTAGAACGGCCCTCGGGGTTAGAAGCTGCATGGGTTAACACCACACATCATTATTGATGAAGTTCGTGAACCTTATGCCGTATGCAATAAGTTCTATTTTGCTACAAAAATATTTAGTCTGATGCAGTCGATTGAAAATTGCGTAAATCGTTAACGCTTAATCAACTTAACTTTAACCGCATCATTAATATAATTGTCATAAAACTTATTTTGTTTTCCACTAAAGTTACTGCATTCAGCTAGAATTGGCGATAATTAATGATGATTCTGTAAATTAATTGCATGATTATTTAAATAAGCATTTTCTTTAGAATAATTTAAAACTACTTCGTGTAGAGTCGCGCAACGCGACAAACTTACTCTTTACAAAATCGCACCTGTTTATTTCGAAGCGCTGCTAAGGCAAAAAATAATGAGACATGTAAAGGTTCCTTAAGAGCATTTAATGATTTTCGATTTGATTCAAAGTTACTTGATTTGCGTTTAAAATTGTCGACTTCAAATCGTTCATTAAAAATTCTTCGTAACAATCGTCACCAGAAACCTGGGGTATAATTACTAGAGATGAAACGGATATCCGGTAACTATCCGGTAGGCCGGATATCCGGCCTAAATTTACTATCCGGCCGGATACCGAATAGTAACTCACTATCCGGCCGGATACCGGATATTAAAAAACTACGACATTTTCCTATTAATAAAATGAAATACATTAATCTTTGAGGTAAATATCAATGAAATGGCTTATAATAATGACGGCTTTTATTTAAGGTCCAAAAGTTACAAAAAAGCCTTTCAAAAAACTAATTTCTTTTTCTGGGCTAATCACTCTAATGACGAATACATAAATAGTAAACATCTGTTAATGTTGAAATATTGCCTAATAAAAAAAGGCTACCTTTTTTCACTGATGGTCTGGTGACATGATGCATGCAGTTCAGTCAGATTACGCAGCAAGTAAACTAATTTAATTTTCGCTATTCATTCACACACTCGCTATAGCAACCGAAATCACCCGAATTGATCTGCCCCCTAGACTAGTGGCAAAATCTGACATTCTATTCGGACTGATTCGATTTTCGAAAAGTGTGACTAGTCTAGTCTACTAATAGACCCACTGATCGCGTTCGAAGCACCTGTGCGGCGCTAAACTTGTCACGACATGCAACGAGACAATGGGCCAACTATCCGGCCGCCGGATATCCGGCTATCCGGCCTAGCAGCTGGCCGGATATCCGGTATCCGGTATCCGGCCAAACAACTATCCGTTTCATCTCTAATAATTACCCCAAAATGTGCCCAAAGGATATTTACGCGAGGCGCAACTCCTAAGTTCTTTAAAATTACCCCGATTCCGAATGAACCAGGGGACTGAGACGGTTCGGCTGAGAACAATTTAATTTCTGTCTAAAACTCAAAAGTGCTTGCTATTCAATTATGCTCTCAAAGGGTTTGGAGTTTCATCAGCGTTTTTGGACTAGAAAAAGGAAAAGCTGCCGATGGAAATTCTGTTACACTAGCCTTCAAAGTTAACGTCCTTTCCCCGCATAGTAATGAAGTTTTCCTGGTTGTACTTTGTATATCTTTTTTTATACACGAAATATTCAAACAACTCTTCTGCAAAAAGGTAAAGATAATATCACGAAACCCATGAAAATAAAAGCAGCAAATACACGTGTGCTATAATTATGTTACAAATTAATATTATAAAATAATAATATCACTTCACATTAGCAGAAACAAATATTTTTAAGGGAAACATAAATCGTCAACGACTTGAAATTATGGTTGCCATTTACAACAATAAAAAATTCCAATCAAGACCAAGTGCGACATCGTCTGCGACACCAAAATCAAAAAAAAAATTAGTAGCGCAAAAACACGTCGAAAAGATCAGATTTTCCTTGAACTCGCACTACAAACTCACTATCTTCTTTATATTTAAAATTCCCCACGCCTCAGCATTTTCATCCGCAATAACACGGCTCACAAAATAAAAATTCCAATGATCTTCCTAAAACCATCCCATCACACCCTCTGACGTTGTAATTCGGGGGCCAATAAACCTCTATTGAAACTAAATGACTTTTACTATCGCCCGGCCCCTTGAAAGGTCGTGTATATCACATTACCGGCTTACCCCCGTCAAACAAAATAAAAAGATATGCCGCGCGCCCAGTAAGCCTCCCTATAATTACGACGTAATCTAGTTATGAAGATGCCACTTCTTAGGGTGCGGTTACGTCAGCTTCGAAGGCCGTAACGTGAACTGAAAGATTTTAATATTCTAAGTAGATGCCCTGGTCAGACACTTGAGGGTTGAGGACTTCGAAGCAATAGAAAATATAAGGGACAACCAGGCTATTCAAGCTCTCATACCTTTACAAGTTGGTCACGACTCTCGTTACACATCTCGAAGAGTTGTTTGTGCATGGATGGACAAAGGCTCGTACATGGAAACCATTTTGTTTTACATTAATATTGTCTTGTCTACTAAAGTTACATTTATCGCCTATTCTATATGACTACAATGAGAAATAGACACCTTAATACGATTAGGTACATCAGCAATAAAAAAATGTAGCATTTAGTTCGCGTTCAGAGCACAAATGTAGAGGCACCTTTGTACCTTGATATATGATAGTATTTCTGTCTTTTTCGTACGTGCGCGGATTTGTAGTTGCCGTCCTTTGTTTTTCAGGTAATATCAGGTGTAATTAAAAGTGAATAGAAATGGGAAACTAAACTCGACGCTACGTCGAAAGTTGTAAGCTAGTCCAGTCATTATATACTTACGAGCAAAAGTATGGAATCACCCCTTTGTGTTCCGAGCGGTCTTAAGAACTGAATTACTATGTATTATTATGTATCTATGGTATCAATTTAAAGTTTATAATATCACCTTTAAAATGGTGCCATTTTTATTGATCTTCTATTAGTCATTTAGTTCTTATGATCGCTCGGAATAAATAGGGTGATTCCATATTTTTGCTCGCGAGTGTAGTAAGTTCACCTCGGAATTCGAGATACCCAGCTGTAAGTCTGTAAATACGTGTATATTGACACCCTAAAAGTTGTCTCAAAACCTACATATGGTAGGGTGTAAGCAACTATTAAATTTTAAGGTCAACGGTCACAAAAATCGGTTTTTTGCGCTTTTTTTAGAAATATCTCATTTCCTATGGGTTTTTGCTAGTTGTATTTGTTATCAATATTGTAGAATACTAAATTATCTACAAATTTTGTTTAAAAATTTTTTTTATACTGTGAACCGTTTTCGAGATAGAGGGCGGAGAGCGCGCGGTCACTGCATCACTTCAGGTCAACTTAAGCGGTTTAGATTTTTTATACAAAAGGATTTTCCCGCTAATTCCCGTGGGAATTTCGGGAATTCCTTGTTGTAAATAAGCTTTAAGTTTACTAAGGTACCTACATGCCAAATTTCAAGCGTCTAACTTCCGCTAAGCGTTTAGATTTTACATACAAAAGGATTTTCCCGCTAATTCTTGTTCCCGTGGGAATTCCTAAGTATACTATAACCTGCCCAGGTGTATGAAGAATAATTGTACCAAGTTTCGTTAAAATCCGTCGAGCAGTTTTTGTTTCTATAAGGAACATACAGACGGACAGACAGACAGACAAAAATTTTACTGATTGCATTTTTGGCATCAGTATCGATCACTAATCACCCCCTGATAGTTATTTTGAAAATATGTTTCATGTATAGAATTGACCTCTCTACAGATTTATTATAAGTACTAGCGGCAGAGTGACTGACATAGCCCGCAGAATCGCTAAAATCAAGTGGCAGTGGGCGGGGCACATAGCTCGAAGAGCTGATGGCCGCTGGGGCAGGAAAGTTCTTGAGTGGCGACCACGAGCTGGAAGACGTAGCGTGGGCAGGCCTCCCACTAGGTGGACCGACGATCTGGTGAAGGTCGCGGGAAGTACCTGGATGCAAGCGGCGCAGGACCGGTCTTTGTGGAAATCCTTGGGGGAGGCCTTTGTCCAGCAGTGGACGTCTTTCGGCTGAAACGACGACGACTAGCGGCCGCCCTCTATCTCGAAAACGGTTCACCGTATAAAAAATTTTTTTGAACAAAATTTGTAGAGAATTTTGTATTCTACAATATTGATAATAAATACAAATAGCAAAAACCCATAGGAAATGAGATATTTCCAAAAAAAGCGCAAAAAACTGATTTTTGTGACCTTTGACCTTAAAATTTAATAGTTGCTTACACCCTACCATATGTAGGTTTTGAGACAACTTTTAGGGTGTCAATATACAAGTATTTACAGACTTACAGCTGGGTATCTCGAATTCCGAGATTCTTACATAATTTAAGCTTAAATGACTGGACTAAGCTGTAACCATTTATGATAACAACGCATCGTAGGTAATCCTTTGTCTTATGCATAAATATAATACAGCGGATAATGTATTCGGGGAACTAATGCATTATCATAATCTGCAAGATTTGAATTACCAAACATCACGCTTCGCATTATAGATAGACGACATACGAGGTGACAAAGCTCTGCAGTAGCAAAATAATCTCAAAAACAAGGTAAAAATGTTCCAACTTACAAGAGTTTAGAACTCAATGTCGCAAAGAAAAAGCTTAAAAACCATAACAATTTAAAAGCATTAATGTAACGTGATGAAAGGAACTGTAATGGTATAAATTCTTGCAACTCACGAAAGCAAGTGAACTTTATATGTGTGGTGGCTCGCTACTGTTCGTTTTTCAAAAGTTTTGATAGATATTACACTATTGTTATGTCAGATAAGTGCATGTACACGTACACACACAAGTAAAGCTCACTCGCCTTCGTGAGTTGCAAGAACTATATGTATATTTGCTCGTTTACCCCCTGTCACATAAAAAAAAATATTGCATTCAATACCTACATCTAAACTCGCGAGAAGTATACGAACATGATGCGGGAAAAAGTTAGTTACTTCCATATGAATACATACAAGACCTTATTATGAAGTACCTATCTCGTCCACAACTTCCGAAGTAATTTGAGATCTCCTTCGATCCCGGGGTCAAGCGAACTGTACTACTGACATAGTTACGAACTTTTTCGGGTTCAACGTAGCAGCGTTCTTGGAACTATACCGGACTGGACTTTGATTGAAACTTCGAAATACGATAGCCATTTCAAAATTGCACACTGAAAAATTTTACGAATTTTCTTTTTTTGATAAAATATGTACTCATTGAATATGGTAGCAACGTAATATCTTTTACGTCAATGAAAAATAACATTATTTGAAGCCTAGTTTATAAAAAAAAACTCCAAATACCACTGAAAATTGTCATGAAAGCAAATACGCATTTATTTAAGATTCGAAGACGAAAGTTGTTCATGCTAGAGGTACTGTTTTCCAATGAAAACCGATTTTGATCAAATTTAAAACCAGTCTAAAATCATAAATTTCCCAAATCAGCTTGTTAAATACCTGTATTCTCATAATTAGACGTCAAATCATACTTAAAAACTTACTTCTATTTTAAATCCGGTAAAAAATAATCTATTTGATCAGTTAAACATGTCACACATCCCTTTAAACTCTCACTCAAAGTTTGACCCCATGTACTACCAAGGTACTACCTACTACCAAAAAGGTTCGAACTGAAGTTAACAAAGCCTGAGGCACTACCGAAAACATTTCAAAATCTGAACTCCCGGCATTATATCAGTAAATGTACCTGAAATCTGATGAAATCCGATGTAGAATAAGCCGTGGTTCCATTTTGGTTCGCGAAAGTTCCCTAACCCTTCCCTGCGATTGAAAATTGACAAAGTTTCGCACTAAGCGGTGGAGCTGGGGATTGGCGTTTAAATACCGGATTTTTGTTTATTGCAAAATCTTTGCCTAAAAATTTTATGCAATGAATTGTGATTTTTTCAAATGGGTGAAATGATGATGGTGAAAGTTGTAAAGAATTTAGAAATAAGTTAATGTGTAAAAATTAAAAGGCATTTATGGAAAGAAATACGTTTTTGATATTTCGTTATCTTATGTTAGTAGTTTTTTTAAACTGTCAATTAAGTTACTCAATGAAGATTTTCTTTTTCCAACAGTATGAGGTACCTTTGATAATCAGAATATCAAATGCTATTTCTTAAGTAGCACTTTTTTGTTGAGAAATTCTGCTCTTAGTTTTTTTATAGCTTGTAGGTACTCGTACATGTATATTTATAGCCTTGTATGCAAAGTGCCACCTGTGCACACGTATATCAGAGGTTATTTTCAAATTACTTAACGCACTTACCAGAAAAAGGGGTTAACGTCGTAGGCATGATAGTGTGCTGCATAAAAATGCTAGCAAAAACCTTGTCAAAGATTAAAGAGTGCCTATTTTAAATGATCCTTCCTAACACACATAAATGTATTCTACGTAATCACGTGGCATCTTTTTATTAGTTCTTGTGCCTATTGTTGTCACCATCATCAGTTCATAATTTCCGCTGCTGGAGCGTCATCAACACCACCAGAGACATAATGTATGGATGATTAAAATTTGGTCTAAGTACACGCTAGCCAGTCAGTTGGGGGAGGCGTGATGGGCGCATTACTATTGTCTCTTAATAGCCTTTTACAAAATCCACAGGAAGAGTGGGAGTGGTCCTGTTCTACTATGCCAGAACTACAAGGCTAGTAATGTAGTTGTAATGTGATGCTACTTCCTATGTACTGTCAACTGTATTATCGTATTCTCTGCTCATATGCGATTCTGATCAAGTATTAAAAATCATCCCTAAAGCCTCACAAACGTGACACTATTTATTAAAGCGGCCAAAGCGTCAAGTCAGCGAATGGCAAAGAGCTGTAAATCAGCCGCAGAAGCGACACACCCGTGACAAATGACTTTTGTACCTGCGCCTATTATGAGCGCTGGCGACGTGGCGTAAATAAAACTACGCTCGGGTCCGCTCATTTGGTAAAGGTGGATCCACATTGGTAATCTTACAACGATTAAATATATGCTACAATTAAAATCTATTCTGGTTTTTATTTATTCAGAAATACAGACTGAGGCGGAGACCAAAGCGGAAGAGGAGATGAGGTGTCTTTGAATAAACAATTGGGAGGAAGGTGGTCCTATTATACCTATCGGAACCACCACAACGCTAAGTATCAGTCTGTTTATAAAAATAAATGATCTTTAGTTTTATCTGTATTATGCATGTAACGAATGTAGACTAACCAACAAATTTTAAAATACATATGTAATAATAGAACTTACCTGATTTTCCGGAGACGCCGTTTCTTCGAACAAGTTCAGTTACCCAGCGCTGCACTTCAACCATCTCTGCCGCACTGATGAAATTTTCCACCACTTCACACACAATCAATGTCTGTAGGCACCATTTAAAATAAGTAACGTTTAGTTACTAGCGCGATTCGAAACGAACGCGACGCGACGACATGTTCAACTGACAGTGTTGCCACTTTCAACAAAATGTTACTACATAAAAATATTATAAAATTGCAATAATAAAGAAACATTTTCTTTAAATAAAACTAACATAAAAAATCCTATTTACGGTAAGTATTATAATTATTTTTATTTATTTTGTAAAATTCGGTTTTCATCATAAGCAATATGGAGTTCGGTTAGTATCGGTCTGTTGTCTGAATCTTTTTTTTTAATTCGGAACAAGATAAACGTCGCTTAATTCAATAAATAAAATAATATATAAATAAAAAAAAGTCATAGAGGAGACCGAGGAGAGTTGTAACCTAGGAGAGTTGAGACATTGACGATTTTTTTGAACTTATTAACTACTAGCGAGTTCGTAACAGTGCGCGCTTTTTAGTTCAAGCCTCGAGCTAAAAAATACGTGCTGTTGCGAGCTCGCTGATAGTTAATAAGTTCCAAAAAATCGTCAATGTCTCAACTCTCCTCTGTTACAACTCTCCTCGGTCTCCCCTACTCCATTTTGACAAATCAAAAATCACCCCGCGACACCACACTAATGTGAATCCACCTTAATGCTTTTCTTACGAATTTACCGCTCGCTACTCAAGATTTATGAGCCTTATAATGTTAATTAAGGTAACGATTACACTCCTATTATACTGTTTTGGCCTCGTAACACCTAAACTTGGGGAATGCTTTATTTCAGGATAATTAAAAAAATAGGTTGGACAACCAGCGTCTGAAACCAGAGACAAATGTTGAGAAAAATGACTGAATTAGAAAACAGGTTCTTTATAGTAAACGAGTTTATCTTTTAATCGAGTTAAGCCTACCTACCTACAAATATAGTTTACGTAGTTTAAGTAGACAATATGCTTTCCAAAAGATAAGCATTCATAAGGTACTCTTATGAACAATTTTATACAAAATGAGTTTAAATTGTGAAATGAACGATAAACTGAAGCAACACTCAGATTAATGAACAGCTTTCATAAAGTAAATCCCTTCCCTTTGAAGAATTATTCGCTTATGATATTGCCAATTGAACTGACGAGGTGCAGTCCCAAGCACAGCTGTAAATGAGTCGCGATAATTAACTTTTTTTAAAAATAAAACCGACTTCAAAGGCGTGAACACAAAAAAAACTAAAAATTAAAAATATTGCGTATAAAAAAGTTCATCCCCAATTTTCCACCCTTGGGGGTGAAATATTTTCTTCAAATTCGCATAAAACCACCCTTTTGATAATACCTATTCAACAAAAAAATTATCGTTCAAATTGATTTATAATCGGCGGAGATATTGCGTATAAAAAAGTTCATCCCCAATTTTCCACCCTTGGGGGTTGTTTTTTCTATTATTAAATTTAAATGGGACCACCCTTGAGGTATTACCTATACGCCGAAAAAAGATTTGTTCAAATCGGTTCATAATTGGCGGAGTTATCGCGTAACAAACATAGAAAAAAAAAAACATACGGGTCGAATTGAGAACCTCCTCCTTTTTTGAAGTCGGTTGAAAATTATTAAATTGTGAACTACTACCACTTTCCAGCATCAGTTCATAATATTTTGTCCTGAAGTGAAGGTAGAGTAAGCTATATCGTCAGTTGCAGGTTCACTTGGGGTAACTGACAAAATACGGTTTTTGAGTTAAATATACAGTTTTTCTTAGTTTTTTCTGCTCTTTCGAATGGTATACGTAAAAAATTTTATAAAAAAAAATAAAACCGACTTCAAAAAACCTACACTAAAAAGTAGAATAATAATTACCTACTTATTTATTAGGACGAATTATTAATATTTATGTAGGTATACCATGATTGATACTTCTGGAGTCGGTGCCAAGATTATGAAACATGTAAAGTTTGCCTGCACCGACTCCAAAAGTATCAATCATGGTATACCTACATAAATATTAATAATTCGTCCTAATAAATAAGTAGGTAATTATTATTCTACTTTTTAGTGTAGGTTTTTTGAAGTCGGTTTTATTTTTTTTTATAAAATTTTACTTATTTCCTGCTTTTTAGTTAACTAATTATTACCTTGATGTTACCACTGAAGGTAGGCAGTACATTGAGACCATATTCTTAATGTATATTATAAAAAAGTTCAACCCCAATTTTCCACCCTTGGGGGTGAAATATTTTCTTCAAATTCGCATGAAACCACCCTTTTGATAATACCTATTCAACAAAAAAGTAATCGTTCTAATTGGTTTATAATCGTCGGAGATATTGCGTATAAAAAAGTTCATCCCCAATTTTCCACCCTTGGGGGTTGTTTTTTTTATTATTAAATTTAAATGGGACCACCCTTGAGGTATTACCTATACGCTGAAAAAAGATTTGTTCAAATCGGTTCATAAATGGCGGAGTTATCGCGTAACAAACATAGAAAAAAAAAAAAAAAAAAAAACATACGGGTCGAATTGAGAACCTCCTCCTTTTTTGAAGTCGGTTGAAAAATTCTAGCTTTAAAAAAATTACAACTACACGGACATTTTCAGGTGTGAACTTTTCAGATTTCCTTCACAATTTTGGTGTAACTGACATTGTAATAATTTTACCAGGTTGAATTGGTGTATCTGTAATAATGTAAAAATTTTGCTACAAAACTTTGCAATTACACTGATTTGCTAAGGTTTATAACATGAAATAAATAGGAATTTAGTAAGTTTTAAGGCATATTACATTATTATTATACCAGCAGTATCAGTTAAAGAAGTTAAAGTTAGCTCAACAAAAAAAATAATTGAAATTGAGCAACTATCCAGCCAACTAGGCGTCACTGCGCGTTGCTAACATTAACCTGTTATTACTCTGTTACTTTTACTGTTGTAGTACTCATGACCTTAATTCAACATTGCTATAAAACCATATCCATATTAAATCCATTTTGTTTTCTGTTTAAGTTGCCCCGTAGAGCTAAATACGGTATTGGTAAGTCAAAGCTTAAAAAAAAATTGAAATTACTTAGTTTCACAGTAATACTTTAGTTATTTCAATATTTCTGTTTTAAAAAACTTAAATACACATATTTTCTTGATTCCCATGGCTTTTTTAACATTTTTTAATGAATAAAATAAAAGTTACTTCTAATAAAATAAAAAAAAAACAAAGAAAACGACAAAATGTTATGTTTTTCATGAATTCTCTTATTTTTTAATACTTTTACATAAATTATACAGCAACTAAGTAAACAAAACCCAGCAAAAACATCAAATTATTTTAATTTGGGCAGTACTTACACCAATTTGACCTATGTTTTTTCCAAAAGTTTGGTGTAAAATTAGTGTAACTGTCAAAAGTACAAAAATACATTGGTGTAACTGCAATTTATTTCCTTAACTAAGACATATTAGATAATTCTTTTTATTTAAACTAAAACCGCGTAGAATTCTAAGCATTTCTGTAAAAACAGATCCAAAAAAGGTTAAATAGGAAAAAAGTTATGTCCGATTTAAGACGAAAAAAAACTTTAAACGGCTCTACTGAAAAACTGTATTTTGTCAGTTACCCCAAGTGAACCTGCAACTGACGATATTTGGGACGTGGACGTGCCCTGAGAGGAATTTTTGAAACCTTCGTTGGGTCCTATTTTCAAAAAAAAGAATCTCTACACACACGAAAAACTCAAACATTAGTTATTGGACATTCCCTCTTCGATTCTAAAATGTAAATTCATTTTTGGGTGTCCTATTTTATAATAAAAAAAATTCTGGCTGTGTAGACATTCATTTTATGGACAGGAAAAACAATTGAAAAACAACGGGAAGCTGTGGGTCTAGACAAAGTGCAAATTATAATCGCAAACCAGTCGAAAAGTGGTCGAAAAGCCCCTTTTCAACCGACTTCAAGAAAGGAAAGGTTCTCAATTCGACCCGTATGTTTTTTTTTTTTCTATGTTTGTTACGCGATAACTCCGCCAATTATGAACCGATTTGAACAAATCTTTTTTCGGCGTATAGGTAATACCTCAAGGGTGGTCCCATTTAAATTTAATAATAGAAAAAACAACCCCCAAGGGTGGAAAATTGGGGATGAACTTTTTTATACGCAATATCTCCGCCGATTATAAATCAATTTGAACGATTATTTTTTTGTTGAATAGGTATTATCAAAAGGATGGTTTCATGCGAATTTGAAGAAAATATTTCACCCCCAAGGGTGGAAAATTGGGGATGAACTTTTTTATACGCAATATTTTTAATTTTTAGTTTTTTTTTGTGTTCACGCATTTGAAGTCGGTTTTATTTTTTTAAAAAGTTAATTATTTGTATGGAGTTTTGACGGATTCGATTTTCGATTCGATCAAAAAGTGCGTTTTGTCTAAGGCCTCATTCGCACGAGAGTTTAAACAGCGTTGCGTTATAACCCGGCGTCGGCGCTTTTATAACATCCTCAACGTGATCATTCATACGAACGCTTTTAAATCACTTTCGTCTCGTCCCTCGCTTTAGTAAGACGTGGGAATGGTTTCTGCTAAATTACTAGCAATAGCGATTTGTGTTGCTAGAAGACGAAGAAAGAAACAAAGGACATTCTGGGTACATCCTCTGAATGAACAGAGATATTTAAGACAAATGTATACCATGATTGATATTTTTGGAGTCGGTGCCGGTAAATTTAGAACATTTCTTGAGCTTGGCACTGAGCAGGCTGGCACCGACTCCGAGAATATCTCGAATCTACGATTATTCTGTCAAACTCTTTGTTTAACTGACTTTATCGTACGTTATGAACTGTCAAATGATTACGATTGCTTTACACAATTCCACCTCTGGTTACAAAAACTGTTGTTTTGGGTTCTGGAAGTTCTGGAAGCCTGAACGTACTTATCAGAACGCGTTTTTCAGCGTGCCTGCTGTATCTTTTTGGTAAATAGTAGGTACTGGATTAACGGACTAAGGATAATTTAACGGAACTTACCGAGTCCGTTAACATTTTTTAAAGTTAACTTAAAAGTTAATCCGTTAATAGAAATGTTAACTTCGTTTATTAACGATTAACGGATTAACGAGTTAATGCCCAGCTATGGTTTTTGCGTATAGAAGTGGCCGAAATTCAACTTCTAAAATAAGGACTTCAGGATCCCACCCACGACATCGTATCGACGTTCTCGACAAGCACGCCCAAAAAACAAAACAGAACAAACACGTCCGACCACTAAGAGAGAGCGGGGCGTACTGACCGCAGCGCCGGCGCTTTTTTAACGCTCGTGTAAACAATAATAAAAAGTTTCATAGGGTCTATTCCCAACGCTCTGCGTTGAAAATGCAACACTGCTCGATAAAAAAGCGTCGCGTTTTAAAAGCGCCGACGTGTGAACACGTACATGGGTATGCATATGTTCTATTTGAACGTTTTTTTAACGGACGTTAAAAAAGCTCTCGTGTGAATTAGGCCTTACGTCCGTTAAAAAAGCGTTCAAATAGAACATATGCATACCCAAGTACGTGTTCACACGTCGGCGCTTTTAAAACGCGACGCTTTTTTATCGAGCAGTGTTGCATTTTCAACGCAGAGCGTTGGGAATAGACCCTATGAAACTTTATATTATTATTCACACGAGCGTTAAAAAAGCGCCGGCGCTGCGATCAGTACGCCGCGCACTCTCTTAGTGGTCGGACGTGTTTGTTCTGTTTTGTTTTTTTGTTGTTTGGTTGGAGATCCTGAAGTCCTTATTTTAGAAGTTGAATCTCGGCCACTTCTATACGCAAAAACCATAGCTGGGCATTAACTCGTTAATCGTTAATTAACGAAGTTAACATTTCTATTAACAGATTAACTTTGAAGTTAACTTTAAAAAATGTTAACGGACTCGGTAAGTTCCGTTAAATTATCCTTAGTCCGTTAATCCAGTACCTACTATTTACCAAAAAGATACAGCAGGCACGCTGAAAAACGCGTTCTGATAAGTACGTTCGGGCTTCCAGAACTTCCATAACCCAAAACAACAGTTTTCGTAACCAGAGGTGGAATTGTGTAAAGCAATCGTAATCATTTGACAGTTCATAACGTACGATAAAGTCAGTTAAACAAAGAGTTTGACAGAATAATCGTAGATTCGAAATATTCTCGGAGTCGGTGCCAGCCTGCTCAGTGCCAAGCTCAAGAAATGTTCTAAATTTACCGGCACCGACTCCAAAAATATCAATCATGGTATACATTTGTCTTAAGTATCTCTGTTCATTCAGAGGATGTACCCAGAATGTCCTTTGTTTCTTTCTTCGTCTTCTAGCAACACAAATCGCTATTGCTAGTAATTTAGCAGAAACCATTCCCACGTCTTACTAAAGCGAGGGACGAGACGAAAGTGATTTAAAAGCGTTCGTATGAATGATCACATTGAGGACGTTATAAAAGCGCCGACGCCGGGTTATAACGCAACGCTATTTAAACTCTCGTGCGAATGAGGCCTTAAGGGGGCTGTTTTATTTTTATTCCTTTAAATGTCACTTTTTTCGGTTGCGTGCAAATGTCACCTTTTTAATAGGATCAAAACCAGCCAGATGTAAACATCGGCCAAAGAGAATTTAATAACAAATTCACACACAAAATATCAAAATACTTTTTCCTCGATTTTTCTCCGATTTCCACCAATTAAATTAAAACATCTATATTCATTCCACGTCATTATTTTCCTCAAATATGCTCGTATTATTAGCTTACTAGCTGCTAAGCATTTCTCGTTTCGGTTCTATTCTCAGTTAACACAAAATAATGAAAAACGCCTTCGTGTTTTATTTAGTTTCTTTACAGTATTGCAGACTGGAACATCAAGGTTATGGTGGCAGCAGTGGCAGCCCACATAGGGTTGCCAGGTCCAAAAACACAAAAGCCGGACTCGTTGCTTCATTTGGCAATTAGAATTATAGCTTATAATAGGTGAGTACTACGAGTATCAACTATCACCTTGGAATCCGGTAGCCCAACATTCTATTCTGATACGCGTATGTGTGCTTTTAGCTGGGTGCGGCAGCCACAAAAAGCCTAACAAAAGCCGGACAGGCCGGACAGGAGAATTATTGGCCGGACAAGCCCCTAAAAAGCCGGACACCTGGCAACCCTAAGCCCACATGATAGAAAAAAGTAGAAGAAAAAATATTCATTCCGCTGCCGCTTATAGACTCTGCACCCAACCACACACCATCTGATGACAGAAACGATCCCATTAACCCTGCGATTTGTTATATGAATAAAAACGTTCCGCGATTTACTGTGTGTATCGATCTACTTGTATTGTCCGCCCATTCAATAGAGTGGTACAATGATATATGTATCTTATTGCTTTCGAGTTTTCCGGAATGCTGCTAGGCCATTCGATGCGGCATCCATCTTTTCGATAATAGCACAGAATGGATATTTCTTTATGAACGTGTATTATTACTAATGTCTACCTATTTTCATCAAACTGTGAACAAAGTAAGGCTCGGTTTCCACCAGAGCAGAGCAATAATGAAATCTGATTGGTTATTCTACACATTTCTTTGCTTCGCTCCGCTCTGCTCGCCTTTGGTGGAAACCGAGCCTTACCATCAAAAACAAGTGAGTACCTATTCCATGTTAACGTTTCAATGGAAAGTTTTAGCTCTGAAAACCAGTTCAAATATAATAATGTACATGTACAAATGTAAAGCACTTGATTTCGAGCCACGAGAGAACCTAATTAGATTTATTTCAACAACTTTCTCGTAATCACCGCAGGGAACATTCCAGCCATAATAAAATACAACGTTTGAAAATATAGAGTAATTATTATTGTGGCATTTTATGTTATTTATAATGAACTAACTTTTTACGCGTCTAGCAAGTTGTACGCGCAAGCGAAAATATTTTGTTACCATTGGACTGACGCAAGTGTGCGTAGCAAGGTGATGGAAATCAAATTACAATTAACAAATAACAAAATTCCAATGTGATCCTCCCACATGCACATCTCCTCGCGTTCAACCCACGTCGATGTGACGTCACGGCCGCCAGGTGCGCAGTTAATTCGACCGAGTTGTACGTTATTTTGATAGAAAGGTACGTCAAGTCTTACACCACAACAGCCTTACACAGTACCCACGTAAGATCGAAAATGCGTGAAATTCACACGCTATAAGTAGGTACAACTTTTAAGACTAAGTATGGAACACGAAACACAACTGTCATGGTGCTCCTTCTTTTACGCAAACCCTACACCAATTGCCAATAAAGGTCATAAAAAGCGAACATAAGCGGCCGTTAGTAACAACTTACTAAGCTTTTATAAAATCTGGAGGCGGTCGCTAATTTATCTCCAAAAATCTGAATTTGTGAAAACATCACACGGACGATATCGACTGGAGCTTAGTCATCACACCACAATCAATCAATCGTCTCAGTTTTCAATTAAGGCTTGAAAAAAATGGAAAGTAGGGGGAAGTGGGGAGTGGGGAAATGCCTTCGGAGTAGACGACGGCACGTATTATGAAACTGCAAACAATATGGCAGATATTAATTGCGCTGCTTTATCAGAATACTACCTTTTCCCGTGGCTGAAATCTGATTAGATTGGAAAAGCATGCTTTGTGTAATAAACGTATCTTTCTTTCTTTGAATTGTGGACAATCCATATTTTAATAAAAATCCCTTATAAAATCTAAAATTTTCCATCCTGAAATACGTTAAAAAAATCATAAAAGAGACTGTGTAAGTATACATTTATATTATTCATTCATACATACTTGCGAAGCTTTAATTATCTCGACAACTTTCTACGTAGATGGAGGCAAAAAAAATACAATCGGCACATAAATAAAATTTAATCTCTAACCCATCAGGAAAGACCGTAAAAACGGTAAATCCCAACTAAGTCAAACAATGAACCTTTTTAAAGACTTTAAAATAGGAAAAAATTAATAAAGGGATGAGGAAAGGAAAAGTTACATTGTTATACCATACTTACAATCGTTTTAATAATTAAAACGTAGATTATCATCCTGATGAACCAGTGTATTTATACTTTAGTAAATAATATTAAAATGCTGAAGAGTTTGTTGACGCTAATCTCGGGATATACTCGTCCGATTAAAAAAAATGGTTTGTTTTGGATAGCCCATATAAATGGGCCCAAATAAAGGTTTTATTTAGGTATAACTTCACGCTACATCCAATAGGAGCGGAGCAGTAAAGAAAAATGTTGCAAAAACGGATAATATTATTCAAACTATTTTCACGCGGACGGGACAGCTAGTGGATGATAAATGTAAATAATAGCGATCCATTACTAAGCATTCTATCTTATTCTTCTTCTTCTTCTCAGTCGGTATACTCTTGTCAGAGTGGTCGCGGTCATCATTGTGAATCACGATTCAGAGTGATGTTCCTCGTAATACGGCGCCATTCCTCGCGGACTGCAGCTTTCCGGGCACTTTCGCTAACCGAACACTTAGTTGCGGCCTTGATCTGGTCCGTCCATCTCATTGGTGATCTACCACGTGGTCTGGTGCCCTCAACTTTTCCCTGCACTACGAGACGCTCCATAGAGTCATTACTGCGCCGAGATACATGGCCGAAGAATATTCTATCTTACATTCACTACTTATAATTCTATCGAATTGTACATTCTCCATACATCGGAAACAACAAAACTGCATGTATTTCTCAAAAGTATTCCGCGAACAATAGCAAACTCTTCGAACAACTACTTTAGCTTAGTAAGCGCTCTTCTGCTAAAGTTTTTGCTTACTCCAAGTTTCAATTTCTGTTGTATGTACTTATCTCTTACTCCCATTGTATTTTACTTTGCAAAACTGTATCATGCATGTTAGTATTTTAGTTTACTTCACGAACTGACTTTATTACTGCTTTTACGTTAAATCGCAGATCCTTTTGTCTACAGCTTGAAATATTTGGTCGTTCCATAAAAATCTGTATATTTTCGATGTCATTTTGTCCTAAACTTTTTTAAGACGCTTTTGAATACTTTATTAGTTAATTTCTAAATGGGTGATGAATAAAACACACTGCGAGCTGTTATTTAACAATTTTGGAATAAAATATTAACAAATATTCCATGTGAAATGTGGCGCGGACTAAGAGTTGATATATTTTTGTGGAATGACCCATTTAGCAATAACGCAAATCCTGACATATCTTTTGGTACCTACGTTAGTTGGGCTGCTATATGAACCTTTGGGTAAACCTGTGAAAGACCATTAATTTGAATAAAATAGGAATCCTCTTAAACAAAAAGCAGTAACTACGTCACGTCACGTTAATACCCTGGGAGCCCCCCCTAGATACAACTGACTTTGACTAGACCGAAATAAATCATAAGATTACGGTGTTTTTACTTTGTACAATGAATATGAATATGAAAAGCCAAAGAGCTCTACGATATTACCTAACCCTTACTTAATTCAATTCAACGCGAGAATAATTTGGCACTCCAAATTTTATCGCACAAGATGTAAAATAGGTTCTAAATGTAAGTCCATGAATATAACATATTAAGTCCATTCGTGGATACCCGGGCCATTACAGGCCTTTAACAGGGACCTTTATAAAACCAAATGAAGCAATAACTATTCCGCTGTTGAAATAAGGATCGTGTGTTAATATCCCTACGGTGTAAAATATTTTAAATTGCTCATGTAAGTGAGTCGGAATCTATTCCGTGATGCGAGGATACTAATCGGTTCTGTAGATTGGGATCTTCCTATCCCTTTTACTCAAAGCGGGATCGCGTCGATTTAGAAACAATTCGTTTGTGATAGCAGTGAGTGATGCCCGTTTTCATCCTATCCAATCCCTAATTTTTAAGTGACCCCTATTGTGACAAATAACAGGAATTTTGTTTGCATAGGGGTCACTCAAAAATTAGGGATTGATGGTGAAAACGGGCATGAGACTCATAGACACCAGTTCTGCATTTCTGTGTGTCCAAGAAATATTAATAACCAATCTACAGATTGGTTCGAATACATATAGACCAAACGTTTGGCTACCTTTGTCGAAATATTAGGTTAATTTTTGTTTTTTAGGAATGTTGCATTTTTTACGCCTCTCTACCACTACTATCAGGCGACCACTGAAAACCAGCGTTGTGGTGCTACGCATTGCGGCATTATGCTGAGTGGAAGCCTTTTTGGCATCATTTCCAAATTAATTTATACAATACTAGCGACCCGCCCCGGCTTCGCACAGATGCTTAGTATACATAAACATTCCTCGTGAATCACTCTATCTAATAAAAAAATATGTCTTTTTTAACCCGTTGCGTAGTTTTAAAGGTCTAAGCATACATATCGACAAACAGCGGAAAGCGACTTTGTTTTATAAATACTATGTACTTAGTGAATGTTAAGATTTGTTATTTGTTGTTTTAATGTGCCAAATAAATGTAATTTTCTTTCTTTCCTCTTTATATACCTGATACATCACGAATCAGGCTCATCAAAGCATGGTTCAGGCTTAATGAATAAATTAATCGAAATAAAATCATTACACAGCCTGATTTCCCTTGACCTCGTTCCCTTCAATACAAAAGTAAGATAACAAACGAGGCAGACTACAATAAGATACCTTTCCAAAACTCCAAAATAAGTCTTCATAATACACGTAAGTATCAATTAAGTTGCCCCTTTACAGGAATAATTCCTTCAGTTAAAACGTCCTAAAATACAATGGACCATTTTCACCTATCCAGGATCATTAAAACGGTCCGTTTAGAAATTCCAGAGATACGGCTGGGATCGAAATAATTTTGGTAATTAAGTGCTTAACACAAGTAATCCTGGTGCACGACATAATAACACTTATGTATTCCATAGATAGCTATCGGAGGAATAAATTCTCTCTGTATCGCGTAATTAAGAAGGTCAGGACCTTTAATATAGCGAGACCCGCGATAACAAGTGCGTTTAAGCGCAATGTATATGGCTTCAGTAAGAACACTGCGTCTGCAGGCCCAGCATAATGATGATGTCATTGACTTTAAAAATTGTTAAGTCCATGTTATCAAAATGTGTTTAGCACGTCCAATTATCTATCATCAATATTAGTCTTAAACTTAGTCAATTTAAGAATGACCGAAAGAGTTCTACGCACCATGAAAAATATTGGAAGCTCTAGGTACATGCAAATAAATATCTTCATCTATCTACCGCATACTTACCTTGTCAACGGAAAACGCACCTTATGACAAAGGCATTCAGACCAATGGAAATGGCTAACTATAACTCTTCTAACATTATCTCAAAAAACCTCCTGAAGCACGAAATCACATTTTCTTTTCAGAAGTGAAACCTCAAATTTCTCAACTACGAGTAGGTATATTCAGCCAAAGGACGTCTAACTGCTGAACATAGGTCTCCCTCAAGTGCCTTCCTGCTACTTTTATGATGTCCGTCCTACACTGCGCTTGCCAGTGCATGGCCTTCACGATCTCGTAAAGAAACGCCAAAAACACCCCTCTCCATAGCATCCTATTTATAAACATTACTTAATATTAATGAGGTGACCCTACTGTTCCTACCTACATTGTGTTTATAGTGTTACAGACAGTTGAGTGTAGTAATATGACTTAAAATAATAGCCCCTCCCGTTAAACAGGCATCCAAACGTTAACTATAGTTTCGTGGAGGCTAAGCCTTATGAAACTGAATAATTTAAACCTAAAACTCGCCAAAGTGCGTTGAATCTGGCTAAATGTTTTCTATTATGATATGGAGGTATGGACGACAGAACATTAAGGTTAACACTGGTGCACTTTACACAGTTGTAATACGTGCTATTTTTCATCAAAAAATTAATTTTAAGTCTGATGTGCTGTCCATCAGCTGGGAACCAGACGCAGGTTAGCGTACCATCCCTACATTGTCCACATTCCACCAGCTCGCACTAAGCGTTTCGATGACTCTTTTATAATGCGAACAGCTAGGGACTGGAATTCGCTGCCTGCTGCTGTCTTTCCTGAACACTAAATCCGGGCCTTTTCAAGGCGAGAGTGAATAGGCACTTACAAGGCAGATATGTATCATCTTAGACTGCATCTCACTTAACACCAGGTGCGATTGCGGTCAAATACCTGCCTTGTCTTGCATAAAAAAGTGCTGTCGATTGAATATCGCTCTGTCACTAAGACTTTCCTGTGGGGTTATCCCGTTTTCAAAAACCGAACTGAGAACTATCCCGTTTTCTCCTTGACAAATTATACTAAAATTTTCTAATTAATTTTCTCTCTCTGTCTTTTGGTGAAAAACGCATGAAAACTACGTTTGATTTTTAAGTTTATCGCGAACAGATAGATCCGCCTACATAAATAAATAAATGATAGGTAAATAAAAGAAAACAAGATCCATTAAGTGTTTATCCACTTACAAAACAAATTAGACGAAAGTCAGAGCTGTTCTCTATTAGATTCTCAAGGATCTCTCATGAATAATTTATCTGTAGGTACTACGAAAATAGTCGTGGTGAATCATGAGAAAACAATACTTAGGTAATAATAGGCACTTAAGTGAAAACTTACGTATTCGGCGTTATTTTAAGTATTACCGATTTAATAATAATATGATCCAATAAGTAAAAGGTAACGATCTTGATATTAGAAACTACCTCCTGCCATTTTGTCTTAATTTTTTTATACCTATGCCAGTTTAATCTGTATTGTTTTAAAAACAAAAAGAATTTCTCGTAATGTTTAAGTATACTTAACCTAATTTATTTAATACTAGCGGTCGCCCGCGACTTCGTACGCGTGGATCCCGTTTTACCCCCTTCATCTATCTTACGCGGTTTAGATTTTTTCATACAAATGTTTTTTCCCGCTAATTCCTGTTCCCGTGGGAATTCCTAAGTATAGGTACTATAACCTGCCCAGTAGTATGAAGAATAATTGTACCGTTAAAATCCGTCGAGTAGTTTTTGTTTCTATAAGGAACATACAGACAGACAGACAGACAGACAAAAATTTTACTGATTGCATTTTTGGCATCAGTATCGATCACTAATCACCCCCTGATAGTTATTTTGAAAATATATTTCATGTACAGAATTGACATCTCTACAGATTTATTATAAGTATAGATGACAGCATGTTTTATTTAAATTTTTAATAATCGTGGTTTTACATAATTTTCTATTTAAAGGTTACGCTTTGCCCAAGTGATTTCGTTGATGTTATTTTCAGACAGAGAAACCAAACGCAGATCCAATTGATACTGCATTTTACATGTTGGCTGCTTATAGAATAAAAAGGTGCTTTTCTTATGCTCGGCTGCTTTTACACCGGCGTGTAAGGTTCGGTCATTATTTTCTTAGTACAAATTCTCTTTCTTTTTGTAGACAATTGCAACGAATGAGTCACAATTGATGAGCTCTGTGTAGGTTAAATTTATTAATCCACAACGTGTAAGCTCTTGAATTTTTTCACATAATAATGGGCTTATTATGGAAGACGTAGCCACGCCGACGAAAAATTGGGACCACTAACAATATCAAGTAAACATTGGTCATCTTATTGCATTCTAGAGTCTGCTTACCTATTTATTTTAAAGTGTTAGCTTTAAACGGCGATTCATAAGTACCTGTTATTGAATTACAAAATTAACGGTCGAGTATTCACTCAATAAATCAAAATACCTACACACGCCCACACTATTAACTATCCATTTCCGTTTTTGCTCTCGCTCTAATCAAATGGCGATTCTTTGCGATAGAACGAGATGACATGACTTTCAATGGGCAGTTAACACTGTTGGCGATAGTACCTAGCTCATATTAAATCTACTTACTTAAGATGCCATTGTTTAAGTGAATGTGCTATACCTAGCTACGGTGTGACTAAGCACACGCTCGTAGGCGTTGTCTACAAGAACGCAGTCTGTTCCTAGGGGGTGCATATAAATAAAAGATTGGATTACACCGAGACGTACCACGTAAGAACCTTAGGATGCGTTCACAATGGTGGAGATGCCGAATATGCGCCACTTAGCTAAGTAGGTACTAAGTAGGTCCATAATACTAGTAGGTACACTACTTTACTCAGTAAGACAGTAGAGACAGGCTGTGCTAAACTGAAATATTGCTGAAAAAGTTATCTATATTAACAACTTATTCGGTTGCTAACAAGTAAAAGGAGCAAATGCTAAGGTTGAAATGTAAAACCAACATCTTAAAGAATTTAAGAAAAGCGATACAACTTGAAAATTATAAATAACTTGAAAAATCGAACTGTCTAAGGCGGGAATTGAACCCATGACCTTCCGTTATTTATAATTTTCAAATTAGATTGCGAGAAATCTCTTAATGCTAAAAATTAAATAACTAAGCGATACAACGTTATGATTATAGCATTTTTAACAAAGTTTTTTTAAGTAGACAGCGTCCCACTGTTACATTTTTATTCTGAAAATCTCTGAAAACTAAGTAGGTAAGTAACACGTAATCATCACACTAACAAAGTCTACTTCAGTACAAACACACCCTTACCACCGTATTGGAAATCGGGCCATAAAATCGATGTTCCCCAAGCGATTTAAAATCCAGCTCATGAATTAGATATAGGGGAAAGTAGTACGAGATGATCCCCTTAAGCGGGAATCGCTGTAAAATACATATTTTTCAAGGTAAACCAAAAATAAAGACGATTACTACTAGTATATTTATCTATCCAACTTTCCTTATACTCAAAACCAGAAATTAATTGAGGTTTCATTAAAATATTTCATTTTTTGCAAAACCTTACAAAGTGATCATCTTGTACACCCCTGTGGGTAAGATGATCCCCCAGGTAGGGGTAAGATGATCTCTATGATTCTGTTCTATGATCTATTCTTTTCTGGTTATATTCCTTTCGGAGTACCTAATTATGCGAACAAATCGTTAAAAAGTTAGAAAAGAAAAACATTTACGAATTAAATAACGAAAATAACTGATTCTTTCTTAGTACCTGCTAAAAAGCGTTTAAATAATTGAAACGCTTTTTGGCTGGAGCTGTGTTGAATATATCACAAATAAATTCACTTGCTTCATCACCCTCTACCCCAGCACATGCTTTATGGCCCCATTTTCCACATGCATAACATTTTATCCATCCTTCACCCTTGGTATCGCTTGAAAACTTTTCTGTTCAGTACAGCCACTCAGTATCATCTCCTTCAGACTCAGGTGAGTTATATGAAGTTCTCTTTCTTTTATTTCACTTCCCTTTACCTACTCCATTGACTTTTTTGTTTTAATTCCCAGGGATCATCTCGTACTTCACTCAGGGATCATCACTTTTTGTTAAATATTTGCTAAAATAATCTACAAGTACGCGGCTACGTTTTTATGGTCAAAATATTAAAATTAAACATAATAGAAAGCCTAACGACAACAGTAATTACATTTAACATTGTTTGAATAAAAGTAACATAAGCTCAAAGTCATGCCTATTTTAGATCAGAAGTACACAATTTTTATTTTTTCTCGTCAAATTCGATGTATCGCTCACGCCACCATTACGATTTGACTGAGGCGGGGATGTGCCCAGAGCTATGTTTTACCAGTGAAAGAAACTAAATGACGTTAGTGGTTTCAGCACAATCGCGAAAGATCATCTTACCCCAGGGGATCAACTCGTACTACTTTCCCCTACAATCGCAGCATTTTGATTGCTTATATTCGATTGTGTTGAATATTTCACTCGGCGATTTTGAACGGCGGTATAAGTATCACGTTTGCACGTGTTGAAATCTGTTAGAGACAGACACTAGTTTTCTTGAAAAATTTTTCACGCTTGAAATCAATAATTGTCGCCTACCTTAAATGGTACTATTGCTGCTGCAATAACGTTTGTCTTGTCATAATTCGTTTTTCTCGATTACTTGAAACGACTGAAGGCTCAAATTTAAAATTTCTTGCACCATTACACCAGATTGGGGTCTAATATTAGCATGGTTAGATTTTCTCTTTTTTGACTTTAAACTCGGTAGGTAAAAGAAATTATTTAATGAACTTGAATTTCATCCTATACCTACCTACAACTACACAATAATACATCAAAATCTTATGATACGATATTATCTTAAGTTTTTAATCGTACACTTTTGACTAATATTTGCTACCAATAAGGCCCAGATTCCGTTGAGAGACCACACATGACGCGACCAGTTTGACCAGTTCAAATCGGTTTCAAACTGGTCGCATCATGTGTGGTCTCTCAACGGACAGAAACTTAGATGCAACTCAAAAGTAACTAGAAGTTGCAGTTTCGATGCAGTTGCGTTTCACCGTGTGTTCTGGGCCTAATTCTTCTAAGCGCTCCGCCCCCCGCCCGCAAAGGGCGCGTCGAAGCTATCGAAGTACCTCCGCACCTCCCGGTCGCCCTCCGCCTGCTCCCACACCGCGTCCTTCAGCTGCTGCACCAGCTCTGACGTCACACTGCTGAACTGTGCCGAGTGGGGGAGCCCGAAGAACGATCGAGCGCTCTACTAGTCTAGCTAGACCATCTGACGTTTTCATTTTTAGAGCGCAATTAGACTCAAACATGAGCTATCTAATGGTGTATTTTTCGTCTAATTAGACCCAACATTATTAGCGTTTTCCTAGCAGAATAAGTTTTTCTTTAATAACTACCGCTGAAACGGCTGCATAAAAAAAAGTTCAACCACGTTTACCTACATCAGTTAGGGTTCTAATTATTTGCATCAATATTTTCTTTTTTTCGACTGAGACTGTCATTACACATTACAGGAAATTAATATAATCTAAAAACGTTTCTTCTTATACCTTCAACTACACAATGAATCTCAAAATCATGTGATACAATAAAAACTTACTTAAGTAGGTAAGAATTATAATCGTGCACTTTTGACTAAAGGTTAAAATATTTTACGAGTAGGTATGTAATATCTAAATTACAAGAGAACCACTATGTCTTCTAAGTCCCTCTTCTAAGTCTCCCTCCGCCCCCCGCCCGCAAAGGGCGCGTCGAAGCTATCGAAGTACCTCCGCACCTCCCGGTCGCCCTCCGCCTGCTCCCACACCGCGTCCTTCAGCTGCTGCACCAGCTCTGACGTCACGCCGCTGAACTGCACCTCGTGAGTGAACCCGAAGAACGAGCGCTCTTCAATGTAGATCGTCTGATGTTTTTATCTTAAGGGCGCAAGCAGGCTCAAACTTGAGCTGTCTAATGGTAAGTATATCTAACCTAGACACAAGAAGTAAAAATGGTAGGTATTTCTGCGATAACATTATCCTGACAGAATTCGTTGTTCCTGAATACCTACAGCTGGAACAGCTGCAGCTGCAGGCTTTATAAAATGACCACATTAAAATTAGCATCAGATAAGGCTCTAATTATGTTTGCATCATTAGGTTTTCTTTTTTACGAGATACAGGATATACTTTGATAATATAACCCTATTACACACACATTACAGAAAATTACTTTATTAACTCGAGTTTCTTTCTAACCTACCTACAACTACACAATAATGCATCAAAATCATGTGACGCGAAAAAACTTATTTACACTTGACTAATATTTGCTACGAGGTACCTAAACTCCAAGAGAACCCTTCTTCTAAGAGCTCCGCCCTCCGCCCGCAAACGGCGCGTCGAAGCTATCGAAGTACCTCCGAACCTCCCGGTCGCCCTCCGCCTGCTCCCACACCGCGTCCTTCAGCTGCTGCACCAGCTCTGACGTCACACCGCGTCCTTTAGTTGCTGCACCAGCTCTGACGTCACGCTGCTGAACTGCGCCGAAGACCCGAAGAACGAGCGCTCTTCAATGTAGATCGTCTGATGTTTTTATGAAAGAGCGTTCTTCTAGTCTAAACTATCTGACGTTTTTAGTTATTTTAGGACGCAATTCAAGCTCAAATATTAAGTTGTCCAATAGGATACTTTTCATCTACCTTCACCTAACCTAGACTCAACAGGTCAAATGGTATTGCCGCAATAACGTTGTCTTGTCATAATTCGTTTTTCTCGATTACCTTGAAACGACTGAAGGCTCAAATATTTCTCGCACCATTATAGGTAGGATTCTAATTATTAGCATGGTTAGATTTTCTCTTTTTCGACTTAAACTTGGTAGGTATTAAAGAAATTATTTTATAAACTTGAATTTCATCCTATACCTACCTACAACTACACAATAATACATCAAAATCTTATGATACGATATTATCTTAAGTTTTTAATCGTACACTTTTGACTAATATTTGCTACGAATAAGGCCCAGATTCCGTTGAGAGACCACACATGACGCGACCAGTTTGACCAGTTCAAATCGGTTTCAAACTGGTCGCGTCATGTGTGGTCTCTCAACGGACAGAAACTTAGATGCAACTCAAAAGTAACTAGAAGTTGCAGTTTCGATGCAGTTGCGTTTCACCGTGTGTTCTGGGCCTAATTCTTCTAAGCGCTCCGCCCCCCGCCCGCAAACGGCGCGTCGAAGCTATCGAAGTACCTCCGCACCTCCCGGTCACCCTCCGCCTGCTCCCACACCGCGTCCTTTAGTTGCTGCACCAGCTCTGACGTCACACTGCTGAACTGCACCTCGTGAGTGAACCCGAAGAATGACAACGAGGAGCGCTCTTCAATGTAGATCGTCTAATGTTTTTTTGAGCGCTCTTTTAGTCAGACCATCTGACGTTTTTATTTTTAGAGCGTAATTAGGCTCAAACATGAGCTACTTATCTAATTCGTCTAACTAAGTAGACCCAACATTAACGTTACCCTAGCAGAAAGAGTTTTTTTAAAATAGGTACTGTTGAAACGACTGTAGGCTTAAAAAAATTCAACCACGTTTACCTACATCAGATAGCGTTCTAATTATTTGCATCATAATATATTTTCTTTTTTTCGACTGAAACTGTCATTACACATTACAGGAAATTAATATAATCTAAAAACTTTTCTTCTTATACCTTCAACTACACAATGAATCTCAAAATCATGTGATACGATAAAAACTTACATAAGTAGGTAAGAATTATAATCGTGCACTTTCGACTAAAGGTTAAAATATTTTACGAGTACGAGTAGGTACCTAAGTAATATCTAAATAACAAGAGAACCACTATGTCTTCTAAGTCCCTTTTCTAAGCGCTCCGCCCCCCGCCGGCAAAGGGTGCATCGAAGCTATCGAAGTACCTCCGCACCTCCCGGTCGCCCTCCGCCTGCTCCCACACCGCGTCCTTCAGCTGCTGCACCAGCTCTGACGTCACGCCGCTGAACTGCGACGAGTGGGGGAACCCGAAGAACGAGCGCTCTTCAATGTAGATCGTCTGATGTTTTTATCTTAAGTGCGCAAGCAGGCTCAAACTTGAGCCTTGATGGTAAGTATATCTAACCTAGACACAAGAAGTAAAAATGGTAGGTATTTCTGCAATAACATTATCCTGACAGAATTCGTTGTTCCTGAATACCTACTGCTGGAACGGCTACACGCTTTATAATGACCACATTTAGCATCAGATAAGGCTCTAATTATGTTTGCATCATTAGGTTTTTTTTTTACGAGATACAGGATAATATAACCCTATTACACACACATTACATAAAATTACTTTATTAACTCGAGTTTCTTTCTAACCTACCTACAACTACACAATAATGCATCAAAATCATGTGACGCGAGAGAAACTTATTTACACTTGACTAATATTTGCTACGAGGAGGTACCTATACTCTAAGAGAGCCCTGTCTTCTAAGCGCTCCGCCCCCCGCCGGCAAAGGGTGCATCGAAGCTATCGAAGTACCTTCGCACCTCCCGGTCGCCCTCCGCCTGCTCCCACACCGCGTCCTTCAGCTGCTGCACCAGCTCTGACGTCACGCCGCTGAACTGTATCTCGTGGGTGAACCCGAAGAACGACGAACGTTCTTCTTCGAGAACGTCTGACGTCTGGAAGTTGTAGGAGTTTTGGAAATATTTTACATCCTGGTCGAGTTACGGCGCTCTGAGGGCTGAATGTGAGTTTACATCAAAATTGTATGAAAATTTTAGTTCTTGAAAGTTTCCACTAGGGGTGCTTCGTCATACATTTAATGTCATTTTTTACGCGTGAGCACATCACATGAGTTTACATCAAGCAGTTAGCTCGATCGAGCTGTAGTTAGATGAACGGATTTTGGTTTTAGTAAAGGGCTTGGCTGTTGAGGTATTGTAAAAGCGGATTTGGGTCAGGATCAATTTTCACACTCGTCATCCGCTGGACTATTGTGGTCGACCCATCAACCCACTTATAACACAAGCACAATATTAGCTAGCCACAAACGGTTAACGGGATTACTATTAGTTAATTTGTACCAATTACTACAGACTCATAGAGCTACAATAAATTCATTTATAGGAATAAAACCTAATTTAAAATTTTAGAAGCCACGATAGCCGAACGGTGAAGGGGTCGGACTGGCCGACTCGTGATCCGGGGAACGCGGGTTCGGTCCCCGCCGCCGCGGCGCCGCTCGATTATTGTGGTGACACAAGCATTTTAGCTTAGTACGAGGGGCTAACGGGATTATTAGTACAAATCACTAATAATAATCTTTTTAAAAAAACTGGGGTATAAAATTTGGGCCCTTGACTTTATTGGACACCAGTCCCAAATTAATTAAAGGTAATCTTGAGTAGAAGACTTAATGTACGAGTTTAAAAGGGCACATTTTTATACAAATCATATTTTTCATACTACACTTACCACAGCAGTCGCTGTTAGGCAAAATGAGAATGCCATAACTTGAAATAACTCCATCTTTTGATACAATAATAAAGTTCCAGCTTGTATTTCAGCATTTATTTTCTTTACTTTTTTTCCAAACGTTAGTCATATTCTTACTTAGAAAAACTACGAGGGAAATGGTTCTGGAAGTGTATCAACTATTTGATTTATCGATTGTAATGTAATTTTATGAACATAAAATGAATAGCACGTGTGAATATACGTGACTGGTACGTGAATACACGTGGGTTAAAACACTACGTAGTACCTAGGTAATTCAATGTCGAAAACATGCTTGCTTCAACATTCGTTCGCGGAGTTTTGATTTCTCGAAATCATAGCGCACCAATAATAAGTATATCAACCTCATCATGGTTGACATGAAAAAACGGTCATCCCTCTGCAATGTGCACCGGCGCTGTTCAGAACTTGGTCTCGGGATAAAGCCACCAGTCTCCCGAAAGCGTCTTAGAACTTTCGAAACCCATGACTGGCTTATGTGGAGCTGACGTGCGACAGCTAGGGATTGCAATTGCTGGATCCAGCATACAGCAATCCAGCTGGATCCAGCGCTTTTTTAAACATGTTGGATCCAGCATACAGTGCTGGATCCAGCGATGCGGATCCGCAAACATATAAATTTTTATTGCTTAGTTTCGAATTGCCGCCATTTTCAAAACGGCGCGGTGCCGTTGCCGTTCTGTTGTAGTGTGCGTTGAACGGCGCCTCTCCGAAGTTACTGGTACGTTTGTTTGCTTGAAAAATCCAAAAAGTATGAAGAAGCAGTAAAAAATCAGTCTATTTTCCTTTGCCAAAAAAGAATGTGATGCGGCAGGAAATGAAAACTTTGTTAAAACGTGTAAATAAACAAAATATTGTAGAGCCGGCGCAAGAAGATGAAGACATCATGGAGTTAGAAGAGAATGGTCTAAATGATGACGCAGAACTCGTGAAAATGAATTTAGAGCAAGAGCTTGAGATGCAACTTAAAAGAGAGAAGGAGAACTTTAATAAACAAAAGCCAAAGCCAAGTGGTCAATTAGATTACGAAAAGGTCTTGAAAAAAGAAATGAGCGTTTATGAGACCGAAGGAGTGCGTGGTGAACATTTATCTATTATGGTGTATGACTATTTCATGACCCTAAAACCGACCAGTGTAGAGGCCGAAAGGGCATTCTCAGCAACCGGCTACATTTACTTCCAGAGGATTCAAAACAAGAAATAGTCAGTCTCATGTCGTCAGATTTTAAACTGCCTAATTATCGCAGAAGATTATTTCGGATTCGTAACTTCTATTGATACAAAAGATAGATTGCAGATTAAATTACGGTCCTTTTTGTAGTTAATTTTAAAAGAATTTGTAAGACTGTTTCCTACTGATTAGTCGTATTTCATAGATTATCGTATAAGAAGTAAAATGTGCAAGCAAAATCGAATAATTTCCGAGAAAACTCTAAAAATAGCCCTTTTTTCACGCGTGGACGGAAAACTAGTTACATAATAAAAAAAGTCTTAAAAATGTCGTATTTTTATTTGCGTTCCACATTTTGCTGGATCCGCGCTGGATCCAGCTGGATTCAGGTCAATCCAGCAAAAATCCAGCTGGATTGAAAACGCCGCTGGATTGCAATCCCTAGCGACAGCCCGCTGGCTGAGCCCTTCTTACAATTAATAGTGCAACGATTTGTGCTACTTCTGAAGGTGTAGAATCCCAGGTAAAGTGTTAAAAAAAGCGGAGATGTGTATGGATCAGCGTGTGAAAGCAAAAATCCGAAAACACGTGCTTTTATAGGGGGTAAATAGGCCGCAACTCGCGACGTATCAAACAGTTGATACATGTCTTTTTCCTTACTTCTTCACATCAGCCGGGATATCTTTTTAAATACTGGTGTGATTTAAATGAATTTGGTATCAATTTAAAGTTAAAAGTTTAATCTTTAAAATGGTGTCACTTTTTTTTGTTACTAACAAATTCGTTAGTACACAAGATCGCGTGGAAATAACTTCATGTAAGTGATTCCATACTTTGGCTCGCGAGTGTAGGTAGTTCGTGACACCCAAAGTGACCAAAAAGTTGATAACACAACCTTATTCCAATTGTAACAAAGACGTGTTACGAACTTATTGGCTGCTTTGGGTGTCACGAACTACTTGACGCTAAGGCCCAGAACAGACGGTGAAACGCACGAAACTGCAACTGCTAGTTACTTTTGAGTTGCATCTAAGTTTCTGCCATAGCGTCCGTTGAGAGATCACACATGACGCGACCAGTTTGAAACTTTCAGTTTTAGTTTTATTCATCAGAATCATCACAAAGTTGCAGTTTCGTTTCACCGTCTGTTCTGGGCCTAACTGTACGTCTAGTTTTTAAACGCCTGATACAGAATACCAAAGCGGGGTCAACCAGAGGTCATGAAAAGCAACCCCAGACTGAAGTCTACATACCAGACGATGCCCTCGGGTGTCGTATGAGTTGGGCAACGCAGGTCAGTGCCTTAGACCGACGACCTGTTTCAATAAAAGTATATGCACATTACTTGTAAAGGGTGTGTGATATTTTGTATAATGGCTCAAGTACACTATGCGGGAAATTGACCGACACGTGATAGTGTGAACACAAGCCGTGTGTCGCCCATACTTCGGTGTGCGATCTAGCGCTTCGTCTCGGTCAATTTGTACTTGCGCCATAACAGTTTGTGATGGCTAGCTAGTCCTCTGTGGACTCTGTGGTCGCATAATGTCGCACACTGCAGAAGTCACGTAACAATGTCAAATACATTTTACTGTAAAATAGCACTTATCACATCTACATAAGATACCAGTGTTTAGTTTGATGTGCCATTGTTTGTACAGTCAGCGTCAAATAGTTCGTGACACCCAAAGTAGCTAAAAAATACGCAACATATTGTCTTTCTTACAATTAGAATTAGGTTGTGTTGTGAACTGACTGTACCTAAATTATAGGTACTTTCAGTCGATTGCTCAGCGGTAGCAACAGGTATTAGAAAAAGGCCCGTCTTATAACAAAATGGTTTATTTACAAAAAACAATATTAAATAAGTCACATTTTAAAATTACTTTGAAAAAATACTCGGTTGGTATCAAATCTACTTCATGAAAAAAAATACTAGGTAAGCCATTTCATTCTGATATGAAATGTTTCAATACAATTTAACTGTGATGTTTACAATCGTCTCTCACTGACCTCTTAAAATGTTAGTCAGTCGTTTTGAAGATTGGTAAAGTACTATGATTTTTGACATAAGTACGCACTGAAGCGCAAATTAATAAATTATACGTATGTTTATTAATTCACACTGGCGAATCTAGCAGATTAAATCAAAACTGTCAATAAAGTCTTAAATTCAACATTCATTCAAAGTATTTCATTTTTTTTGCTTAATGCAAAAAACTGGACTGACTAGCAAAAACTAGTTGAAACGTTGCCGTGTGAATTTTCAAGTCCTTAAAAGTCAATATCTTGTCAAAACATTCAAATTTAAAGATTTATTTGCTTTACGATCTGATGGAAACGTTACTTAGGTCAGTTCCAGCTGCATTGAAAATTGGATACCTTTTTAGTTGGTCAATAATAATATGTTAAGTATCATTTCAAAGTATACATTATCAGAAGCGAATGCTCTCAATAACTTATGTCCAAAAGGACATGAAAGTATTAAGAGTCCATGTACAAGACGTTCAAAATAACATTCATTCAAATGGCGGCGCATGATTGGGAAAGCCGACCCCGCTTAACGGGATAAGGCGAGGCAGAAGAAGAAAAATGCTCTCAATAACACTCTGTAAAATCAATACGCAAGGTATTAGGTAAACTAAATAAAGGTTTTCCATCATTGCTAGATATAAGTAAGACCCGGTTTCCACTAAAGCGGAGCGGAGGAAGAGAGATGAGTCGGGCGGACTTATTTTTCTAAGAACGGCGGCGGCGTGGCACGGAATAGACAAAGTACCAAATCAACTAATTGGTTCACAAACTTATTTGAAACGCGCCCCTTTCGACCATACAAAAAATTCCGCGCCACCCTCCTCCAGTCAAGATGATTTATTGATGAGCAGTCAGGAATGCATTCTCTCAGCTGTCGCAAGTTTTTTTATACTTAAGTACACAGATGGCCCGCGCCCCCCTTTAAAGGTCTTTGCGCCCCCCACTTTGGGAACCAATGCATTAGTTAGACCCGGTTTCCACCAAGGCGGAGTAGAGCGGAGCGGAGAAATGTTTTGAATAACCAATCAGATTTCATTATTTCCACAACTCCCCTCCGCTCCGCTTCGGTTAAAATGGATCTAGCGGAAAGAGAGAAGACTCGGGCGGACTAATTTTTTTATGGAATTTGACAGCGATGTCGGATCGGAGCTGTGAGAAGCAGCACCGCACCGCACCGGTGCGGAGCTGTGCTAACTGACAGCTACGCAAAGCTCACACATCTCTCGTCTCGTCTCCTCTCCGCTCTTCTCCGCTCCACTTTGGTGGAAATAGCTGTCGCCGCACTTTTTTCGTCTCCGCTCCGCTCCGCCTTGGTGGAAGCCAGGCCAAACTTTATGTTGACCAACTAGCATCCTAGGTTCCACTGGCGACTGTACACGTTTTCGTTGTAATAACCACTCTAACCTCTGGTAAAGTCCGGTCACCGAGCAGATAGAATTTCGTCCAATGACTCCAAGCTACCCATCCTTATCGCTCGCGTGTAATTATTTTGCTGTCGCGCTCGCACACTCACTGCGGCCGCCCGTCGCACAGTCGCGACAGCAATATAATTACACGCGAGTGATAAGGATGGGTAGCTATCTGCTCGGCGACCGGACTTTAATAAAGCATACTTTGAAATGAACCTGTTATTGTCTACGCCTCAGCCTTGACAGCGAGCAGTGTGTTAGCATACTGGAACTCCGGGCTGTTCTCATATTCAGACATATCTAGAGCCACTTCGCAGCTTTCCCTGACCACTGGGCGAGGGTCGTGGAGGTACCTGCAATTGATTAAAAAAATAGTATTAGCTCAGAAATTAAAAACTGTGTAAATATTCCACATGTTCATTCGTTTAGAAAGATTGCATCTACTGCTGGACAAAAGGTTACCCCAAGGATTTCCCCAACTACGTTTGACCTGTATTTCCTGCAAATTTCTCCAGCCGGGCTAGGATGTCACTGTGATAAATCTTTATCAATGACTTTAAAAGACAAATATAAGGGCTTATCACGTAAAATCGATAGAGGCGCGACAGAAGTTTATAGGGGCGCGCATCTAGGCCTACTGATTGACTTACTACATATTTACTATAGACATTACGTGAAGTCGCGTTTGTTTGTTGTTCGTTACTTAATGATAACTTGATACTTCATGGCTTCAAGTTCAACTAGCTTTATTCACGTACATGTACACGACGTATTATTATTATTATTTTCACACCCAAGAAATCGACCAGCTATGATTTACTGTGATATTACACTGAGATTACTGACCCTAAACCTATTTTCTAAGCTAGTCTTTCTAAATAAAATATGCATTAAATAAAAAGGCTCACCTTTTCAAAACCTCTGTGCATTCGTCCGTAGCTATGGACCCTAACGCTTCAGCTGCTTCGTGCCTCACCATCTCATGTTCAGCGGTGTCCTCAAGGGCTTTCTTTAAGAAAGGTATACTCCGCTCATCTTGCATCTGGCCGAATACAAAGGCAACTTCGTGACGGAACAGGGCACTGCTAGCGTTGAGGCCTGGAAAAGTTAAATACAAAAGTATTTTATTATTTTTTATTTGCGTAATTCTTCATTGAAATTATATGTTTAGTTGTTTAGTTGTTTTATGACATTAAATTAAATTCCAGACAATAGTCTTCAAATCGGCAGGTATGTTATAGACAGATGAATAGTCTTAAAAAATATAGGTATTTTTAGATTTCAATGATCATAAATCATTCCTTGAGTCCCTGACATTTCTTGCACACTAGTGGGAACGACCTTTGCTATAACTGTGATGAGACTTGGTAATAATCAATGAAGGTAAAAATAACAATATTAATATTACCTTCTCCCAAAGCCTTTATACTCTCAGTAGTGGCCAGATTTCTCAAGCTGAACATTGCTCTGTACCTCTCATACAACGGTTTAGACTCATCCATCAATGTCTTGCTCAGTGTAGGTACATCATTTTCACTGCTCGGTGGCGCAGGATCTATCGAACAGTACGGACTCTTAGATAACTTCTCGCTAGCTCCATCATTGGCCACCCAGTCAAGTCTCTGTAGGGCTATCTGGCAAGTCTCCGCTACTTCAATTGCAGGGTCATTCTTGTACTTTTCAAGTAGTTCTCGGAGATTCGGATCACCTATAGCTCCAAGGGCTTCACCTGTAAAATTATTTAGAGTATTTTGTGAATATAAGTCAATATTTTGAGACATAAATAAATTAAATAGAAAATTATACAGATTATTCAACTTAGTCCACCTGGGTGTAATTTTCAATTTAAAGTGGTATAATTTTCTTAGTAGTACACAGCTGTGTTGCAACAGTCACAAGTGATTTTCTATTCTATCTTCTACTCTATTAATGATAATTCTGCATTACAGAACTAGGATGTCATTAAGTAGGTAATATTTGTTAATCAGTATTATTCATGTTATCTTTGACTCATCAAATTTCTATACAAGTTACTTCAAGCGCTTCAACTCATAGTCATTGAGGAAAATCATGATTTTTTGGTTACTCTCTCATGACATGGTATGGTTATCAATAGTATCTCGATATCTGTTCCTGGATAATGGCAATATTTAACAATTGCAAGTGTTATCAAGCGTACGTGATCTTTATTTTAAGTGATAAGAGATATTATTTACCTGCCTCATGGCGAACTATGGGGTCTTGGTTTTTGTCCTCTAAAACACTTCTCAGCACTGGAATGGCCCTTTTATCCAGCATTTGGCCTAGGCAATAAGCCAATTCATGTTTTAAAAGCACAGATTCATCTGTAAAACAATCACTGATACATTTTATAGCTGTTTCGCCGCCTAAGTTTCTTAGAGTGAATAATGCCCTGAAGCGCTCTTTCATGGGCCTAGACGGATCGTTTAAGACTTTTCCAATGTTTATTAGCTCTTGCTCGCCAATGTTAGACATGGTTTAATTATTATTTCTAATATATCACAGAAAAACGTGTTCGAAACACGGCACGGGGATTTAAGCTGTCAATGTCAGTCAAGTGTCATACGTCAATACTGTCATATTATTATTACGTGTTCCGATCTATTCGCTGGGTGCGAAGTACTAGGTGGGGGTAACATAATCTATCGCAGCGCTCATAGTGGTCAAAAGTAGAAATAATGTAAGCTCTGTCATCAGATGTATCTGTCAATGGCAAAGCGATTCTACATAATACATTTTAATATCATTAATTATTCGCATAAAAAGGGTCCTACTGGGAACTTAAATAAAAGAGTGAACTGTATTTCGATAGGGCTGGTTTAATAGCCGTTTACAATTTGGAAATAACTAGACTATACAACGTGGTAGTACAAAAATGAGTCACAGTAGTTGTTGTGCACAGATGTTTGCCTTAAGATGAGAGCGTGAATTATTGAACTCTGCCCTTGTTTTGTTCTTAATTCTTCTACATCTCGGACTTGTCCAGCCAATACCAACAACTTTCCGCTAAATACGGTTTGTGGTTGGAATTTTATATTGTAACACTCACAAACCCGGTCTTCAAAACAATACTCATTTCGATCTGAAAACGATATTTAATTTATTACTAGCGATACAGGAACATTTAAATATATTGACTGTTATTAATGAAACCGTTAAAGTAGCTTTTTCTTTTTGTTTTACTGTAAAACTACAACTATAAATGAAGTAAACAAACCCTGACACAATCAAAATTAAACACACTTTTTGGACTTACCTCATTTGATTTGAATGACCAAAATGATTTCAAAACCTTTTTTCCACCCAAATCGTGGTATCACAACAATTTATTAGTTGAAAATATTTGTTATCTTTTCATTTCAATATTTTTTCACAAATATACGACCTAAATGTCAATGTGACAGAGCCTGCAAAGTTGTGGACGCTAGTTGGCGCTGTAATCGTGCACAGAGCCAATAGCCTATTCGGAATAAAAACTTGGAGATTTCATACAATAAAAAAGGCAATGAAAATATAATATAAGAAAAAAATATGAAATTGTGTATTTTTATGTTTATTAATTGTGGAATGAATTTTGTTATTGATTAAAGGAATAATAATTTGTACAACAGGCTACGCAAGGATTCGGAACGCATTAGGAATTGCTGCTAAAAAAAACACACAACGGAAAAGGAAATGCACGGACTTGGCGGGAAAGTGAAGCGTCAAGTCACGGTCAAGTTGATTTGTTTCACAAATCATTTTTTTCTTTCTAACTTAGGTTCGTTCGTTCGTTCGTTCGTTTCAGCCGAAAGACGTCCACTGCTGGACAACGTACGTGCTGCAACGAGCTGGAAGACGTAGCGTGGGCAGGCCTCCCACTAGGTGGACCGACGATCTGGTGAAGGTCGCGGGAAGTACCTGGATGCAAGCGGCGCAGGACCGGTCTTTGTGGAAATCCTTGGGGGAGGCCTTTGTCCAGCAGTGGACGTCTTTCTAACTTAGGTAGGTACCTACAATATTGGTGGATTATAGATCGTCACGTGTTTGTGAACGTGGATGAGTGCAGGCAAAAGGCAAATGAAACCAAACAATGCAAAATAGTTCACAAATTAATTGTAAAGAAGTCCGTGTCAAATCTCGGTAACGCACATCTTTTCAACAACTCAAGGAAAGGGGAGTATCATCATCCACCATTCATCTAGTATCATCCACCATTAATTTTTGCCTGATTTCTAAAATTATTTTTTTTAGCTTGCACACAATGTTTCAAATTGTATTTCTACTTTAAACCACAGAATAATAGTAAGTCCCTAATAAACTCGTAAAATTTGATTTTAATGCGGGTTTCAATCTAGCTAGCGGTCTGATTTTAACTGGTTAAGTAAGTACCTAAGTACTATTTATTAAAAAAATACAAAGTTATAATTGGATAACTTTAAAAATCGCAGAACTGACCTATCTTTCCAGTTAAGCCAAAGTTCGTTTATCTCTTATCACTTCGCACACCATTTGAGAACTCTAAATTTTTTCTACGATACACTTTACTAGCACGTGAATAATAAATCGAATGATTGATGCCTAAAACAATCCAGGCTGTCTGTGAACAGCAATAATGTCCGTTTGTTTTGTCCATTGCATACGGCGTACGTACGTATGTACATTTTATAAGTGTACATTATCATTGATACACACAGTCAAAACCTAATCGACGGACGCGGTGGTGCGGCCGGCGGTCGTGCGTGCTAATACTTTTGTTTACATTCTACATTACGACTTTAAAACAGGTATGTCACTGCAATAACCGCTTTTAATTAAAATTTAACTCTACTTACTAAGTTTCAAGTCGCTAATCTGATACTACTATACCTACTTACTAGCTTTATCTTATCAACAAATAGGTATTCGGTTCATTTAAAACTAGAATTGTATCAAAGTTAAACCTAAATTAAAGTTGGCAGTAACTATTTATTAAAGCCAAACACAAGGAACTATCGGGTCTATTCCTATCGGGGGCACTTTTGACATTTAGGCTGAATTGCACCACCTAACTTTAACGGTAACTTTAACGATAACCGGTGTTTTTGTATGAAGTTTCACAGATTTTTGACGTTTGTTAAAGTTGAATTTAGATAAGCCCAGCATAGGTAAGTAAATTAAATCGGCATTTTATTTTACTTTATTTTCGTTTGGAATAACATCAAACAAAATTGCGTAATATTGCAAATCATAATTAAATATAGGTAGGTAGGTACCTATCGTTATGTTCATATTCATATTCATTTTATTCACTTCACAATGTACAAATATTAAAGACAGATGTTAAAAAAATGTTACATAGACTCGTAAACCTTTAAAAATCTTTACTGGTGCAGCTTTCATCTCCCTTTTCCTAAAAATGTAGTAAAAACATTATACTTATTTAGTTTTACAATTTAACGACATGTTTTGTCAAAAAATTCAACAAGTGTGATATAGACGAAGTTAGCGTCTCAAAGCCTCGCGTCATAGAAAATTTAATGCTCTAAAATGAAAGAGTCACAATTGCTGGCACAGTGGAAAATGACTGAATTTAATGCATTTCCAAAAGTGCGGAGGGAACCAATTATTTGTGGGTTTTGGGAGGTAGGCCTGACATACCTATACCCTGACATATCCACTTGCAATGTTTTTATCTTGACACGCCATACAATTGTTAGGCCTTTACTGACCCATGTAGTACTTTAGTTTTAGCAATCAAATATTACAGTAATAGCTCTTGGGGGCCAATGAGTGAATACAAATTCTGATGTAATACATAATGTTAATCTGTATGTAGATATGGTTAATTGAAAGCTTGATTATAATATCATCATGAAACCATCTTGATTAAGACAGTCCGGTGGACAGCGATGTACCTATAATCATGTTTCTTTTGAGGTACAAACCCCAAAAAAGCTTTCAACCAGGTAATAACATCATAATCATAGGCCAAATAAACTAAGTTCAAAACATTGCAAAAAACATAAATACTTCCTTAATACATAAGGTATCAAAAGAACTGCGCACCTCTATAAGTCATCGGTTATAATTATAGTTTTTTGCGAGTATGTATGCCAGACATACGATTACGTATTAAAATCTTTTATCTTTGGCACGTCACTAGAGCCTAGACCTAAACTACATAGTTTCTCAAACTTTGAGTCTAGTTAACTCTAAGCGGGAACTACAGGAGCATCGTAGATGAGGAATAGAAGGGGGCTTTAATTAATTCATCATCATCATCATCATCTCAGACATAGGACGTTCACTGCTGAACATAGGCCTCCCCCAATGCTTTCTATGTTGCCCGGTTGGAAGTAGTATTGAGAAAAATCGAGCTACATTGACAAAAACATTGGGAATCTCTGGTATCATAATTTCATCCAAAGCACGAAATCACGCGTTTTTCGTACAACTACCTACTGCCAGGCAAGCTAAGATTAGTGTCGTAGGTCCATTAAGCATAACCCTCCTTCTGGCGCAGTTGGGCAAAAAGCGGCCTGCACTACATTTCAAGAGACGTGGTCTCTATCTGATTGTACTTTCATCGAATCTAATACATACACTACTGCCACTTCAACTTAGTAGGTACTCTAATTACTACTGGTACTTTAACTTAGTTAGGTAAGTACTGTCGGCAACAGTGTTAACTACATGTCGTCTCGTTCTATCGCAAAGAATCACCATTAGATGAGAGCGAGAGCAAAAACGGAAATGGATAGTTAACACTGTGGCCGTGTATAGCTACTTACTACATTTTTGGACATAGCTAGCATACATAAATCTTCTGTCGAATGACCTTTTCCCAATAAGTTTGTTCCTTATAAAGAACCAAAAGCATCGACTTTTCCAAAACTTGCTGAGTGACGTCTAGTCATAGTTTTCGAAGTTTGTCCAAAAGCGTCGACTTTTCCAAAGCTTGCTGAGTGACGTTAAATTTAAAGCCCTGTATTGTTTCGAAGAGTGTCACATTCGTTCGTCTCAGCCAAATGACGTCCACTGCTGGACAAAGACCTCCCCCAAGGTTTTCCACAATGAACGGTCCTGCGCTGCCCGCATCCAATGGCAGTGGGCGGGGCACATAGCTCGTAGAGACGATGGCCGTTGGGGCAGGAAAGTTCTCTAGTGGCACGGGCTGGAAGACGTAGCGTGGGCAGGCCTCCTACTAGGTGGACCGACGATCTGGTAAAGGTGTCATATTATACGGTTATTATTTTCAACAGGATGTATTCCTTATGGAACAAGATAATGTGGGGAGGAGACCCCGACGAAGTGAACATCGTCACGGGACTGACGCGGCGGGACGTATACAAGATCAAAACCAGCTGGGCGGTCATGTATGCTGATGCAGAGAAGTATGGAATGGAGCTGTTTTTTGGGTAAGGGTAAAGTTTTTGTATTTGTAGTCACGACAAGACTTAAGCCATGTATTCATTAGGCAACATTTGTTGACAAACACTGTTTATAAACTGCTTATAAACAATGTTTCATAATGTTTCATCATCTCTGTAAACAGTTTACGAGTTCATAAACATAGGTGATGAAACATTGTTTATGAGTTGAGAGTAAATGTGGACGGCCAAGTTTCAGAAACCTGTGTTTATGGTAAACTTGTTTCACACTAGTCATAACAGTTTATCAACAAATGTTGCCTAATGAATACATGGCTTTATTATGTAAAACTGACCACAAACACCCAAGACTCTCCTGAAAGTTACGTTCAGGATTGTTTCATCAAATGCGTTTACTACCTTTTGCCCCATCTTCATCCGTGTAGAATTCGATGTACAGGGTGGAATTTTAAAATGCAGGTGGCATAAGTACTCTTAATACTGTAGATAGAAAAAGTTACTCATAGAAAACATTCCTATTTATGAAAAGAAAACAAACTTTCACTATGTATAGATAAATCTCTGTTGATAGGTACTTATTGGTGTACCTAGTTCTTGGTCTACCTACCCTAATAATTCATAAGCTAATCCAATCCATTCTTACACTCCAGATTATTCCGCCTCAATCCAGAAACGAAGACATTCTTCAAAACCATCCGCCACCTTAGCGAAGAGGAGATCAAACAAAGCGTCCAGTTCAGGGCCCACGTCATCAACCTGATGACGTCACTCCACACTGCGGTCATGCACCTTCACCAGCCTGAGTTGGTGATCGCACTGATGAACAAGTTAGGGGAAACTCATAAGAAGAGACGCGTTGAGACAAAGCACTTTAATGTGAGTTGAGGCAATCACTCTCGTACAGTCAGCGTCTAATAGTTCGTGACAGTTATTTATTATTTACTAGCGGCCGCCCGCGACGTCGTACGCGTGGATCCCGTTTTACCCCCTTCATCTATCTTAAGCGGTTTAGATTTTTCATACAAAAGGATTTTCCCGCTAATTCCCGTTCCCGTGGGAATTTCTAAGTATACTATAACCTGCCCAGGAGTATGAAGAATAATTGTACCAAGTTTCGTTAAAATCCGTCGAGTAGTTTTTGTTTCTATAAGGAACATACAGACGGACAGATAGACAAAAATTTTACTGATTGCATTTTTGGCATCAGTATCGATCACTAATCACCCCCTGATAGTTATTTTGAAAATATATTTCATGTACAGAATTGACCTCTCTACAGATTTATTATAAGTATAGATTTATTTATTACCCAAAGTGGTAAAAAAATTTACAACACAACCTTATTTATAATGTAACAAAGACGTGTTACGAACTATAATACGCTGAGTGTACCTACCTACTTTTAAAGCCCTTCTATAAAAATTTACACGCATGATGAACAGAACTTTTAAACGGCATTTCCATACCATGTACACTTTTATTAGAGTTATGCCCGTTTTCACCATAATCCCTAAATTCTAAGTGACCCCTATGAAAATAAAATGTCTGTTATGTGCTACCATAGATATACCTACCATACCATACTATACCATAAATACCTAATGACTAAAATAAAGTGACCCCTCACTTGGTGAAAATTGGCATTATTTTTTTTATTTTAGTCATTATTTTAATCGTAACACAAAATTAGTTGTTTTATTACATTCGAGGAAACCGTGAAAAAATTTAAATCATCATCGTTTGTTCGGGCAAACGGTTCCAGGACAGTTAGTTCGTTATTAAGGTTTTTTGCCAGTAGAGAAGTTATCAAAGAAGATGTAATTTGCAAAAAATATACAAAGGTTTTGAAGCTATTTTAGGTAGATATATTTTTTTACAATGTAAATCTGTAAGTGCCATTAATCTGTAAAAATAGGCACGTTAGAGATAAAATAAGTATTTTTACTTTCATAAATTCGTTAGCGCTGTACAGAAGCAGAGTGGCGCAGTGGAAGCGTGCTGGGCCCATAACCCAGAGGTCCGTGGATCGAAACCACGCTCTGCTAGATGATGAAGGATACTTTTTGTATATGTCACCGTAAAATTGAGAATTCCGTCAGATTATAATCTGACGTTGTTAAATTACAATCTAACCTAACCTAACCCACTGTTAGTTTACAATCTAACGCGTTATATTATAAACTGACAGAGTTCACAATTTCACGTTGACTTGATAAACTCAACTCATAAAACTCATTTTATTTTTGCAAGTAGGTATGCTTTTAAAATACACTTTTACACGTCCCAGTTAACCTTTGGGACAGCGCCAGAGCTGAGAAGAAGCAGGGCAAGAAACTCAATCACTATTGTCAGCCTCTTTTTCAAGGGTTTACAGTCTGATAGTTTTAATATTTAAAGAATCAAATATATTTTTTTGTTACAGCAACTGAAGGAAGTATTAGCAAATATCTTGACAAACCAAATGAATGCAAATGAAGAACTGGTAGCGTCGTGGGTGAGATTCGTGGACTTCATCTACCGTCACATTTTTGACAAACTTTGACATTAGTAGGTATATTTTATCATAGGGTCGTAATAATTGTAATATAATTTTAAGAAATGATATTTTATTACTTTGTGATACATAATAATGATATTATTATATTATGAGTATAGGTAGGTTGCCTTTGCAAGTAATGCAAAGTGTTCGGCATACCAAGTTTCGGTTTCGACCAAAATTCAGCTGAAACTTTGGTAACACTGAAATATTTAACATTGTTATTTTATGTTTGTGAATGTAAAATAAATATTTTCTTAGGTTTTTAAATTGTTGTTTTTTATTTTATTTAATACGTCTTGAAATATAGGGTGGATACGAACTTCCTAGATAGAAAACACCCAGAAAAACGTTTGGAAACTCACAAAATGATTGTAGTACTTGATACAGTGTGAAATAGAATGCGCGACCTCTGGCATACTTATTAGTAGTTAGGTACCTACATTAATTACGCAAACACATGGCAGCCCAATCGTCTGAACTGACAACTAAATGGGTTTTCAGGGCTAAAATAGTTTTGAGAAAAGTTTAAATTTAAACTTTACGTTGAAATTATTAGTTAATACCTACACAAATGAGCTTTGTGAATCACATACTATTTTGAAAAACCTACTGAAACAGGACATGTAGGTTTCTTCCTGACTTCCTCAGTCAGATCAACATGATGTATTTTCAATCCAATACAGCCCAATCATTTTCAGCCACCGTCCACTGCTGAACATAGGCCTCTCTCAATGATTTCCAGATTAGCCGGTTGGCAACGGCCTGTATCTATTTCCGATACATTTCATTTTATGGAAAACACTTCTAGAAAAAGAAAATTAGAGTAGTTTTTTTAATTTTAATTTGCAAGATTATGTGGCGGACTGTACTTGACCACGTGACTTCATTACGGCCTATTCATGTTTTATAATCACTTGACGTGAACAACTGTTGCCAAGAGAGGGCAAACATTTTTTTGATATGCCTCTATTGTGGGCGGTTTTAGTTTACAAGTAGTAGCCCATCAACGTAAGGCCTCAGCCTCGAATTTCGCGGGCAGCGGGGCGGCCGCGGTAGCGGCGCGGGAGCGGCAGGATCTTATGCGTAAAATCAAATAGACCGGTTCTCGAAAACAGCGGCGCGGGAGCGGGAAACGAGCGGGCAGCGCACTCCAGTCCAGCGGCGCTCACTTCTTCTTTTGCCCACAATAAATCGAGCGTTAGGAATAAATTTGAATCGAAATAAAATTGTCGCCGTTGTTCAGACATTTCGTTCGCGAATAAAAACAACACTTCGCCGCTAACACAGTAGATATATGAGCTAAAGCAGTACGGAAACTTAGCCCTTTCGGCGAGTTAAATACCTACACTTCAACTGAGTGTTAGGGTTGGCACTCTTAATCTTTATAAAATTAATAAGGTTCTGACTTACTTATTTATTGAAATGTTTATTTAGGTTTTTTAATTATCAAATACCTAATGGAATAAATTAATTGACTAAGTAGTTAACAAAAAAATAAAACGTTAATTAGGTTCTATAATGATCGAATACATAATCGAATAAATTGATTAAGGCCGGGTAGCAGAGAAAATGGCGAAAATGAGGTTTTCATTTTTCATTTTTGAGGTACTAAACAGTAAAATTAAAGGCTAAGATTTTTATTGGGCATAGTTGAGGATATTTTCTAGGGCTATTAACGGATGGAAACACGATTTGATGAAGTTGACTCGATAGAATAAATTCCCAAAGTTACCTCTATTCGTTTTCTATTTATGGTTTTATTTTTAAAATAAGCGATTTGAGATTCTAAATCTTTTACTAAACTAAAGTTCAGAAATAACTTGAGGGCTTTTAACGGATGAAATTTTTATATTGCGTCTTATTTAGTTACTATGTTAAAAAATGTGGAAAAAATCGTCCATGACGGCTTGAACAATCTCAATCAGTCGCGCGGTGGCGCTTACGGAGGACGGACGCGTGTCAGTTTGTTGGACGTGACAGTTCGCGATTTGTCAATATTTTTGACAATGATGACTTTGATGAGTCACAGTATAATAATATCAGTGTTACTGGAGAAAGCTAAAATGTTTGATAATTAAGAATTATCAATTTTGTCTACCTATTGAAATTTAAATGGTTCGCATCCTTTTAAACGAAGATTCTACTCATGATACATAGTACATTCCTCAAATATGAGACAAAACCAATGAGTTAAAATTACATTTTAATAGTACCTACATACAATCGTCTTACACTCTTTAGAAGAGCACACTGATACCAATAACTAATAAAATATTAGGTCAGTGGGTCAAATATAGGGGCAGCTGCACGTCACTGAAAGACGATCCTGTTTACTCGGCGTCTGGTCTGGAGAACATGAACCCTTGTTTACAGATGCAGATGTAAATGGAGTTATAACTGGACAAATTTTACATGAAATGTTTAACAGAAATCAGTTAAAAGACACATACATGGAATACCAATAAGGTTGCGGAGGGAAAGCTACCTATTAAAGTTTCAACAAAATCCCTTAAGTAGTTTTTGCGTGAAAGAGTAACAAACATCCAGACATCCAGACATCATGACATCCAAACTTTCGCCTTCATAATATTAGTAGGATAGGATATTTCACAATCCAAACTAATATTTACTATTTAGCATTTATAAATAACTCATTAAGATAGTAGCGCCCTCCTGTCAATGACATACCTGGAACGATAGAGTATTGGACAACTAATAAAAATGCTTTGTCCTAAATGACTGACGGATATCGTAGAGACCTGAAAGTTGGAAGGTGTGTTCTTTGTATGACGTAGGCATCCGATTTTCCGAAATGGGGTCATGAAATGAAGGGGGTGAAAAAAGGGGGCAAAGTTTGTATGGGACAAAGTGATTTTTTGGTTCAATCTACTTGAAATTTTGCTTAACAATTCCTTAATATTATAATTCATGATGACAAACGTGTAAAAGGGGTAGAAAGTTATTTTGGGAGTCATTTGCTTCGAAGTTGATATCAATACTAGATACTTACTGCTTTTGATTTAATTACTTTTTATTTTTACAAGTGTTTGAAAACTCCATGTCAGATTGCAATCAATGTCAAGTGAAATCTCAAATTGTGATGCTCATAGTGATTTTCGATACATACGTTATACATAAATTATGGAAAGAAAACACCCAGATCAATACAAACAAATATGTATGCAATTTTAGTATGATATTTTTATTTATTATTAAACAAAAAGACTGAACAAAATTGATGCGTGTACTGATTAATGTAATTAATCACATGCAAAGTTTCGTGAATTGCAACAACTATAATTTATTATCCAAGCTCTAAATAATCGCTACTACGAGTAACTGATCATAAAATGTTTTTCCAATCGCTCAAGCTCCCGATGACCTTCCCATAGGTCGGGTGACGTAATCTTGAAATTATTTTGGCCGACGCGGAACTTCCGGAAGGTCGGGTGACGCCACGCCTCTTTGAACCGTGTTTACTTTGGCAGTTATATTTTATATTAATTTATTCGATTCTAAAATATATTCCCAAAAATTCTGAAAGTTGTTTTAATTTGTATCACTTGGATATAATTTGTATTAGAAAGTGCTGTGAGTGTGACGCTTGAACGGAAGGAAGTCAACCTAACCTAACCAACTGCGTATTTCTATACTGTGTAGCTGGAAATTGTGGCGGGAGCTCTTTGGCGCGCTGTTTTCGGCGAACAATTGCGCGCGCAGATTTTGACAGCGCGAAATACCTACTTTAGCAGAAATACCAAGCCTTAAGTACTATTAGAGGCCGGTAGAAGATATTCTATTCTCATAAATAAATATACCGGATACTTACTTTCACATAGCTATTGCCTCATTTTAAATACAGTTCATCACTTAGTACAAAAGCGCGCGGAGCAAATTACTTTATCAAATAGAACACATAAATTGTTAAAAAGCGTAATTACGTAATAATTTAAAAAGAACTATTACAAAATCAGATGTAAGCACTTTATTTAAAAAGTAATAAGTATTAAATCATTTTTACAATTCACAATTATTACGAAGTTTAAAAAATGAAAGTTCTGGTTTTGAAGATTCCGAGTTCAAGCAGCCGTATACTACTCAATACACTCGTGGCATGTTTTTTAAAAATACAGCGGACAGCGCATGCAATAAAATTATTATTAAAAACACAACGCGCGCGACAGCCGCGACGGATGGACTGCGAGGTTCGCTTAGAGCTCGTGTAAAGCGTGCGTCTGTGTGCGTGAGTCTGATTTCGAGCGTTTGTATGAAGCTTCCGTACTGTTTGATTTATCTACTGTGCCGCTAAAGTGCCGCGCGAGCTGCCCGCTTGTTTGGAGAACGGGTCTGCGTTGCCCGCCCCGCTCCGCGCCGCATCCGCTCCCGCGCCGCTTCCCGCTAAATTCGAGGCTTAGGCCTAACACTTTGGCGCTTAACGAAATTATAATAGGGGCGATTTTAAAATAAAATGTATAGTCTGGTGTGTGTTTCATTGTACCTAAGTGTGTAGACTTTATTTATTTACTTTATAGTCCAAGTATGCTATGCCGCCTTCGTTATCGTAGGTCACGCACGACCACACACAATATTACGCAATGTTATGTTTTTTTGCGTTTTTCGTAATTTAAGTATTTGCTTATTACCTTTATGGGAAAGCTAAGATTTTTTTCCATGTGTGAAAGATGTTTCTTACTTTCATTCAAAGACGTCACTAAGAAAAGAAATAAAAATATAACTAGCTAATTTAACTCGTTTAAGCAGATTATACGAGTATTAGCGTTTTTACCCAAATGGCTTTCCTTAAGCACTGGAATCAGTGTTCAATTTACTGTAAAATTAGAAGCAGATTTGAAATACTAAAAGAAAAGAGTTCTTTTCTTTTTGTATTTCAGTTGAAATTTTCTTTTTGTATCTTTCAGTTGAAACAGTTGGTGAATATGTGATTTCATAAGTTTCTATGGGGAGTCGCGTTTTGACAAAAGAGTAAATGCCCCTAAGCGAGTACCTAGTCTACATAAATTCAAAATGTATAGTAGACAGAGGCTTCCCGGTGACCTTACTTACCTTGTGTTCATTCGTGACATTTGCAGTGTTCTGGCATTTAGCGAGTTATTTTATTAATGAGAGATATCGACGTAACCTTTTCCAAAATAAAGATACAAACTATAGCAGTGAAGACCAATGAATAAGTGCGTACTTTACTAGTAGGCATATGAAAAGTTGAGGCTGAACTTAGGCTAAGTTAAAGAGGTATATATTCCTATCGTGAAGTGAAGGTGATAAAGAAAATACGATCGATAACGATCTATAACAGTCAAATCACGCTCACTCAGACAAAATTAAGTTTTTTGCTAAGTGCCATAGAAACCATCTAACTACCCTTCCAGACTTGGTTGTGTAAGTAATATATGAAGGAAGCTTAGACCCGAATTCCATGCCGTGGTCCAATAATCTGAAAAAGCTCACGGAAAGCTCTAGGATACGGACAGCACACACTGAAAAATATATTATGTTTGGTTACTGCTTACACAAAAAAAATGACTAGGGAACATTTTGGTTGTGAGGAACAAAATGTTGTGTAAATTAAACAAACAATTTTGTAGTGAACTAATCTTGGTTTGGTTTTAGTTAACACTTGGTTCACCAGTTACTTTTTTGTGTAGCAGTAACCAAGCATTTTTTCAGTGCATTAAGTACCAGTCAAACTTTATCCAGCAGAAAGCCTTTGTCCAGCAGTAGACGTCTTTAAACTGAAACAAAAGAACATAAAGGTGTAAATAGCACTCTACATTCAATAAAATAACATCATTAGGCATTCAACACGCACTTAATATAAATCATTTAGCCAACAAACGTCGTCGGTATCGTATACAAATAAATTAGCCCTTAATTGATGATACTATCTATTAATGAGGTATTGTCAACGCCTATTTGTGCGAATGGTGACATGTGGTAGAGCCAAAGAATACTAATTTGATGTACACAATGGCCTACCCATATCCCATATTATTATGCTAGTTGCATTCTGAGGATGTATTCTACAAATCTGTTTCCACACTACTCTTTATTTAGCACTAGCAAATAAATACTTTGACATTGACTTTTGACTAGCTTTCCGCCCGCGGCTTCGCCCTCGTGGAATTTTGTCTGTCACAGAAAAACTTAATCGCGCGCGTCCCTGTTTCTAAAACCGGGATAAAAACTACCCTATGTCCTTTCCCGGGACTCAAACTATCTCTATGCCAAATTTCATCAAAATCGGTTCAGTGGTTAAGGCGTGAAAGCGAGACAGACAGACAGAGTTACTTTCGCATTTAAATATTATAGAAGTATAGATTTCGGTATGAGTGAGAGAGACGTACAGCTGAAATTAGAATGGTTTTGTAGGATCTTCATTGCAGAGACATTGATATGATTTGATTTGTCTTGCAGTGAAAAGAAGTATGCAGTTAGTAGTCAGTAAGTATAAGGGTAAGATGGGCTGACCAGGTCAAACCCGCACTCAATGGTCCACTCCACGAGTGCACAAGAAGGGCTGCAGTGCGGGAGGAATGGCGACGAATTGTGAGGCTTGCCACCGGACTGGGTGTGACGACCACGACCACTCTGGCACGAGTGTAGCGATAAAGAAGAAGTATATAAAGAGTCATCGTTTACGGATCTCCTCATTTCTGATTCGATCTCGTAAAGAAACACCGAGCATAGCCCTCTCCATAGCACGCTGTGCAACTTTGAGCTTCTGTATACAGGGTGGAAACGTTAAGTGATCTCACTCAATTATTTCTAAACTATTCAAGATATTGAAAAACTCGTTACTGATCCTGAAAGTGCTTCATGAGCTCTTTCAAACGGTACCAATAATAGGTTACAGAATAAACTGGATCTATCTGAAAATTCAATGTTTCCAGCTTCCATACTAAATGTATGCCAGACACACAATATTAGAAGTGTGTTTTTTTTTCATTGAATAATAAACTCTTAAAATAAACTCGTAAATTGTATTCTTATTTAAAATTATTCATGGAAAACATTGGTTTTAGGCTTTACTTGCTATAATATTGTCAAGAGATGAGTGTCATGACTGTGGTAGTACTAAATGTATGGAAGAAGGAAACATTGAATTTTTTGATAGATCCAGTTTATACTGTAACCTAATATTGATACCATTGGATAGAGCTTGTGAAGCACTTTTAGAATCAGTGATCAGTTTTACGATATCATGTGTAGTTTTTAAAATAATGTGATTTTACCAAATGTATGGAAGCTGGAAACATTGAATTTTCGGATAGATCCAGATTATTCTGTAACATATTATTAATACCGTTTGATAGAGCTCATGAAGCACTTTCAGGATCAGTAACTAGTTTTTTGATATCTTGTATAGCTTAGAAATAATCGAGTGAGATCACTTAACGTTTCCACCCTGTATAGAGTATAGAGAGTACTGCAGGAAAAATCATAATTATAGGTATGTACCTAAGTCGAAATAATTTTAGATACCTTTAATGGGTTTCCGGCCTACTGGTTCACGTAACAGACTACTCATTTATTCAGTAGCGTTTACGCCAACGTTATTGGTTTACAATTATTTTGCTTGTTGTAGGACAGATATTTTTTTTTTAATTAATGATAATGCAATCAACTTTTCATTAAGAATTATATCAAGTAGGAATGGATTTATGGTAAATAGTAAATGTATTCATGGATTTAAGATGACCAATAGTTTAAAATATTGTGCAATTTGTAAGTACGTCGTGTAATTATGTAGCTTCACAGAACTCTTGTGTGGTCTGTGCGTAGCTTATGCAAATGACTCCATCAATAATGTAATATTGTGCAATTATTATTGGCCAACCAATAAATAAAATAAAAACTATATTAATATACTACAGTTGACGACAGTTTTCAAATATTTAAAAGTTAGCGAGTTCAAATTTTAAAAATATTATTAATAACATAAAAACAAAAAAGCAAACTATGGCATAAGAAAATTGAAAAGAGATGACCTCATGAATTTAATTTTCTACTACGAGTACCTATAGTACTTACTTAGTACTCATAAAAGTTCTTTCCTACTTGCATAAATGAATGAGTTTTATGAGTTTTTTTAACTTATTATTAAGTAGGCAATATAAAAGCATTGAATACCTATCTCAAAGCTGCCTACGAGTAGGCAAGAATTCCAATTCAGAGTAGGTAGTATCTAATACTAATATCTAAATAGATATTTTAAACTGAAACTATCAATGTACACAAACTTATTCTTCAGTTAAAAGCTATCCGACGACTGAAAAATACCCTTTAATTATTATCCGGTTGCGGTTTTTTAATCGTCTTGCTATCGTATCACTTTAAACTATTGGCTGAGTTTCTAAAGATTTTCAGGACAAAGATAAAAATAATTTTATTAATGTGTTAAATATACACATAGAACATAGTTATGTGACTGACGGCAGCAAGCTAAATATTGCGATAAAACCCCTAAAAGTCATTTATTTTTGCAAGTAGGCTTTTAAAATCACTTTTACACTCTTTTGGTATCAATCATGAAATAGTTGTGATAGGTCGACTTTGCAACATAAATGTAGAGTCTGATTGGCTAGCAATTTAGTTTCTTTTTACAAAAATTTAATAATTTTGTTTTATCTTTTATCACTTATTTTGTACTAAACTTAATACATAATAATTTTAAGACTCTTTTAATTCGAATAAAACACTAACCAATTAAAAGTACAACATCTAAAAACGTATTCAGCAAAACCCTTAACCCTGAAATTTCATTTCAGTTTCGTGACTATTCCGAGTAAAATAAAACTTGTTGAGTGAAGTTAATGAAATTGTAGAGTTCAAGAATTCCGCCGCAATTCGCTTAGTTCACGACGGGGTGACTACCCCTTTACTCGCTAGGGATGGCAGTAGGGCGGGCGGCGCGTAAACTCGCAGTAGTAGACTGGCCGCCATACGTAACGCGCGTGTTAACCCACCGCGTAACATCGCGCGAAAACACCAAGTCTGTAAGTATCGAATATCGAGTGACATTTTCACAACGTGAACGGCAAAGTGTTAACAAAACGTGTTCGCTTATCGAATTAGTGCGATACTTTATATTGATTCGTTATCGATGCTTATAATTTGTCGCTGATTGTTTGAGTGTTATCGGCGAGTTGAAGTGAGTTTACGTTTGAAAATACTTGTACGGCAGCACATTGAGCTAAGCACTGTATAGTGTATTATGTAGTAAGTAATACGAGTGATTTTACAACAAAACTGTAGTCTGATGTGCTGTCGTTCGTACAAAAACTAAAGTCTAACACTATTTAAAGTTATGCTGACCTTTAACTTGTGCGTAAATACAACTGACGTTGAAAATTAACAAACTTTTTATTGGAAGTCAAACTAACAACTGTAAACAACGCTAGTTTGTTGTTTCGTGCCGTAGTATTCGCGACCTTGAAATTAAAACGCGTAATCTTCGATACATGAAAAATAGTTTATTGGTAAACAAACGTAGAGCCGGCGAATTGAAACGACCATTTTTGACTATGCAGCGATTAACTTTACGCTTTTAATTAAGAATTTTATAATGACTTCATGGACTTACGTTGTTTAATATCGTAACAATAATAAAACTGAGTTGGGGTAACTCTAGGTGCAAAAAATCAGGGTTAAAACCTACTTAACTTATTAATTAAATGTGTACTTAACTGCCGGGAATTATAATGTAATCGAAAGACTATTCAAAGTGATTTCGAAAAAGTAGAGTACACAAAACTAGTGTTATTTCTGTTTCTAAAACACAAAAGTGAATACTAATATCCTGAAACATTATTTTGAACTCAAAAGTGTAGTGAAGAAAATTATTCCCACAAAACAACTTAAAATATAGATAGTGTTTTTTTTGTTCATAATAAACAAACCACTCGATGCTCTCTTCATAAAATATAGTCTGATTCTATAAACTAGCATAATAGCCTTAAAAATACTAGCTAATGATGAAAGTCACTAACAAAACAATGGCACATAATAATAGTAAAAGAACTTTTGGAATCGCTCCAGATATTCTAGCGGTTATTTACAAATAGATTTACAAACAAACACTTGACCTCTTTTATGTGTAGTGTGAATTAAAATAATATCTAACGATAATGGAATAAGAATTAATAGTCCAATATAAATCTTATTTATTTCTTTATAATGTGATGATCCATCCGACCGATTTCGGCCATGGCGACCACTCCGACTCCTAGCTGTCTTGGCGGCGCTGGTGTGCCCGAAGATGGCTTACGTAGCCTATTTTCGCGGTAAAACCCCTCGCGCATTGAGGGCATCTGAGCACGCCGCCAACATAGTTGTAGTGAAAGTAGAAGTTTATAATGTAAGTAGATACTTACAAAATTAAATGATTGTTTAAAACCATGTTCAAGCATTACGAATTAAATCATTCAATCTACCATTTATTTATGATAGAGAATACTAGTGTAAACAAAAAGGAGTCAATAAAATAAGTCAATTCCGTTTATTTGAATCAAACAATACTAAAAACTGTTGTGGTTTCACTGTTAAAGGTAATTCAGAGTGCTAGCACGTGCGCGAGATAAGCTTCAAAATTAATTATGATAAACAAATTGTAAAATTACTACTCGTAGGTACCTAATTGTAATCTGTTTTGCATCTCGAATAAACAAATATAAAAGTCCGAATTTTCTATCTACGTATGGGCTACATCGAAATTCATTCAATTTCACATCAGCAGTAGGTACCCTATTTTTTTAGCTTCCACGTTCCAACCGATATAACTTCCAATAGTAAGTACTAGGTAACTAGAAAATGTGTATGTAGAGTAAGTAAACCAATGAATTAACTACAGGTAGTTTTAAAAGCTGTCGCTAAAAGTGAGGTTGCCGTGTGGGGCTAATTGGAGGACCCGCCGAATTAGCCGCCGAATTCCGACACTAGCGACCGCCTGCTGGTTTTACTGTACACTGTATAAGTAAGGAAATATTCCGTGTTTGCTTCAATCAAAAGTCGGGTTTATAAAAATTTACCGAAAATAGAGGCGGTATTTCATGTTAAATTTTTTTTTCTTACATCATCGAAAATAAGGAACGCATTTTTAAATGACACATTTTTAGTTTTCTGCTCAGAAGAAGTTATGGCTAGCTTCGCCCGCGTAAGTTTCGACCTATCACCGAAAGTTTTTATCAAAGCTTCGCCAGTGTACTTAGGTTTACATGTTTTGGTCTGTCACAAAAATCACGTTTCACACTATCAAACTTGATTCTGGCTTAAAAACAAAATAAAAGTACCAACATTTTTAAATCTCTACCTGAGAAAGAACTGGTTTCATACAAATTTCAGCAGTCATAAAACCTAACAGTCAGACATTTTACGTTTGAATTTATTTAAAGCATACCTAAATAAAGGTCACCAGTACGTAGCCTATCAATTAAATGCATTTTCGAATTCCCTCAAAGCGAAGTGGTGGGCAAATTGGAGAGCCGCATAAAATTTTATGGCCGGGGAAGCACCTCTACCGATGTCATATGGAAATAAACGCACGTTTTATACTCCAATCTACTTACATGAACACATTCGTTTATTGTAAACTACATGCCGTTTGTCGTGAAACCTGGTGGTACAAGGTTTTTTATAGTCCTTCAAATTATTCAGTTTTATAAATACACATTGTTTAAGTAGGTAATTTTCAGGGCAATTATACTTATTACCTACCATTAATAGTTATTTATATTCGTTCGTTCGTTTCAACCAAATGACGTCCACTGCTGGACAAAGGCCTCCTCCAAGGTTTTCCACAATGCACAAAAGTTCCCGAGTGGCGACCACGGGCTGAAAGACGTAGCGTGGGCAGGCCTCCTACTAGGTGGACCGACGAACTGGTAAAGGTCGCGGGAAGAGCCTGGATGCGGGCAGCGCAGGACCGTGCATTGTGGAAAACCTTCGAGTTATTTATATTATCTACTTGAAACCTGTGTTGGTTGGTAAAATGCAATTTTTTTCTGACTGTACACTTTACATATTCAGGAATCCAGTCCTAAAAACAGTCAGAAAATATAAAGCATAAGAGCGTTTGATCCTATATTATTAGAAACAAGAACCCTATTATCACTATGGTTCTCTCCTATACTACAATCTAAATAACAGTAACGTCTCTATCATTTCAAATTACCATCAACATGCACACCAAAGAAAGTTATGTTTAACCATTTTGACCCCGTAGTGGAAAATTCAATTTTCTCTTCACCAAGTTTATAAAATACGGAACATTACTTCTCGCAGAATTTAAGTCTGGCAGAAAATTGACAGCCCTTAGTCAAAGGCAGAATTTAGGCAAAATAAGCCGCCGCTCCATTTCCGGGCGGGAATGCTCTTCCATTTCATCTCGCTAGGGCTGTCCCGTGTCCCGATGTGGGAGGGACGTCCCGCTTGTAAAAATCTAGATATTTGATGAGTGGGCCCTTATATCAATATCCTTTTAACAATTTATGTATTTTGTGTACTACTTATATAGTAGGTAGGTATTACTTATAGTAGAATAGATATGAGTTATCTGAGGTCTCTAAAGCCTATTATTGTAAAATGATTCAAGTAAAGCAATCCTGCTAAGTACAATCATCTAGCCATATTTTTTTATGATAAATAGATATTCTAAAAATATAAAATAATATTTGATTTGGCCGGCATTCAATTTTATCTCTTGACTTAGATTTTATCGGTTCAGTAATCAGTGATCGTTACATGATAGGCACCAATTCAGATTATACGTAAATGCACCTACTTCAGATTACATTGTTTGCTTTGGTCATACCAAATACTTTCGCGAACTTGTTTTGCTAAGTTTAAGCAGTAGATAGAGCTCAAAAGAGACTGTTTGAATTATTGATCTTACATGAATTTTTAGTGATAGGTTCTTTTATTGTTATATATATTTGACTATACCTACTCGTAGATGACTATTATGACTAAGGCTGGGTTGCACCATCTTACTTAAACATTAACAAACGTCAAAAGACTGTCATACTCCATACAAAAAACACCGATTATGGATAACCATAACCGGCGTTTTTTGTATACCTACCTACTATAAATTCAGTATTAAACTAAGGTGGTGCAACTCACACTAAGTAATTGTAGTAAGTATGAAATATATTTTCATTCTTTCTTTCATTTCTAATTGGAAACTTATTCCCAAAGCCTCAACGTGTGGTTGAGAGAACGCGTGCAGATCGCCATCACAATCGCCGACGCGATCAAAGGACAATGACAGGTCGCGCGACCCATGACAGTTCACGCGACCTGTCATTTCCCTATGATCGCGGCCATGATCACGCCGGCGATGGCGATAGCACAGACGTTAGGCACGCGTTGGTGTGGTTGAAGCATAAGAATCCTAAACTTGGGACATGTCCCGATGTCTCCAGCAGCCGGCAAGTGTGAGCGGCACTATTTATCTCTCAAGCTCGGAGTTCCGAAACTTCCCGACGTCTGTACATATGAAGTCTCCCCGCGTACAAGTTACATTCCTTTCATTTCATCTACACTTACCTACCTACATACAAATTACATTCGAGTGACTGTTTTAATGTCAATATTACAGCTCTTATTTACTTCATCCTTAAAATATTAACAAAATATATTTTATTTTAGTCTATTAGCTTTATTTTGGCTTTCTCCACATGCTTGGCTGGACCGATTATACATATCTAGTGATTATAGCTCATGCAACTTATCGCAAATGTATGCAATTTATTGCACAATATTTCCGACAAAACGCTACAAGTCAAATGATAAATCGAGTTTGATAAACTTACATAGGCCAACATTGATAAAGAAAACAAACATACTCGTATAATGCTTAGATCTAATCTAACTCTTATGACTTCAAGATAAAGTTGACTTCTATACAGATTTAGTCAGTAAAACGCGTGTCTTGATATCGAATTATGTGGCTGAATGTCGAATGATTCCAGTGACTTTATGACTTACTAGCTTTTTCCCGCGACTTCATCCGGTCATAAACAACAATACTGTAAAATTTCATCAAAATCCGTTCTGTAGTTTTTGCGTGAAAGAGTAACAAACATGTTAACATCCAGACATCCGTACAAACTGTCGCATTTTAATATTAGTAGGATTTTCTCCAAAATCATCAACATCGTTTCAGCCATAGGACGTCCACTGCTGAACAGAGGCCTCCCCTAATGATTTCCATAATGACCCGTTGGTAGCGTTAGAATAGGTACTTTAAAATTTTAAGTCAAATGCAAATGCTAAAAATTTTTCGGTTGGTGTACCTAGACGATCTTATGTACACGATCTCAAACAAAATATATTCATGCCAGACCACGTATTCAACAGTTTATTGGTAACAATCATCAATCTATATCAATAAAAATCAATTGCCACTTGTAGGAGCAACACTTGAGAACGACTCGACCTATTTTGCCTAATGGTGATTGATTTTGAAAGAGTTTCAACGAAAAACGGAACGAGTTTTCCTTCTCTCCTGAAAGATTTTCTCTAACAGCCTGGAATTCTTGCAGACGAAGCTACAGACAGAAGTTTCAATTAAAAATGTCGTAAGAAATATCAAGGAACGCTATGTTATCATAAAAATAAAAATTACTTCACCTTTACCGCGTAAGTCACAATACAACGTAATGTGAGGTAGGTCCATCGAGGACATACCCAATTATAGCGAAGAATTCAATGATCAACTTTTAATAAATTATTCGGCAGTACTTGAAATGCACAACTTAATATTCAGTCAAGAAAAATATGAATTCGACAAGCAAGCTATATCGGGGACGTGTGTGCCCCACGGTTAAAGGGTCTACATACTAATAAAGAGTTTGAATCAGAATTTTTCGCATTTCGTAGAAATTTCACTCACGCGAAGGCGTGTCTTTAGATTGATCAAGCTATAGTGAATACCTGCCTGAAGAATAAACACTATCGTAGTGATCAAAAGATGTTTATTATCCAATATCCATAAAACTGCAGATTCACCTTTGATCTCTGATATGATCCAGTAAGAGTCCTTTACGACTTTTATAAAGCTGGTGTTGGTAAGCACGCCGCGTAATACTTAAAAATATTTTTATATTTTACGTCTTATACTAAGGCTGGATTGCACCATCTCACTTTAACTTTGACAAACGTCAAAAATCTGTCAAACTCAATACAAAAAACCAAAAAACACCGGTTATCGTTTTAGTTACGGTCAAAGTTAGGTGGTGCAGCAACTCAGCGTTAGAATTGAAAATCATTACAAAGGCTAGCAATGAAATACTTTAAATACATGAAAGTCACTGAACCGCTATTTTCATGAATTACAAATCATGTTTCATTCATGTTCATTTACGTCCATACCAAACATTGATACAAGCGTAAAAATATATAGATTTATACTTTCGCGCTTATATCAATTAAGAGGTCCAGCTTTCAAGACATCCATATAGCTCCTTGAGTTCCTACAACCCCTGTTGTTGTGCATTACGTCCAAAGAATCTATGCTTTGACCCAAAAAATTAATAGAAGACTCAAAAACATCCATGAATATCCACCGCCATTATCAATTTTAACCAAGCTACGAGTAACTTCAGTGTTTTGGTCAAAACACGGCCATATTTCCCACGGCCGGTTCGTAAAAAGTTAATTGGTTTACAAGTGCTGTGCATGCCTTAATTACGCGCCTCGGATCATCCGTTGTAAGCTCATTTCAATACACACGGGCAAGTAATTTGGCGTGCTCTATTTGGCGACTCTTGATCGTCACAGAGAATCATTATGTCAAAGTAGAGGTAAATTATATGATAATGCAGCCACTTATGGCCAAAATTATGAAACTTGCCAAAAAAACTTGCGAAAAAAACAAAAACCCAATTGCGTAAAAATGATCAGAAAAGATAGAAACAAGATAACTAGTGTTTACAAATGCAATCGGAGGCATCAATTACTAGTTCTTTTGTTGATTATGTATTTGATGCCTGGAGGAGGCAGTCGGGTAAAAAATTAAAACGCTTCACATGAAAAGCGGCTACGCTCTAAATCTGTCCCCGTGTGTCCCCAATACGCCTGCTTTGTATTGTGTCGGTAAACTATGACGTCCCAATTAAACCTAATTGGCGCCTCTATCAACGTATTTGATGTCATTAGTTTCAATTTGTGGACTCCATTTGCGATCCAGGATGTCGAAGGCTAATAATAGTGACAATGTGTTAATTGCGACTGCTCAGTGTTGTGAAAAATACAATGTGCAAGTCAGTCAGACAGTTAACGAATGTTGGGCATGAGCTTTTTAAATTGCGTTTTTTCTCTTTTTATTTCTTTTTCATAAATTACGTTTTTCTTACCTTTAACTCCTTGAAAAAAGCAATGCTAAGTAAGTATTACGATTTATTCTTACTACAGTTTTTTCGTGGAAACTACCCTTAACTTGGGTTGCACCATCTTACTTTACTATAGATAACAAACGTCAAAAGTCTTTTTAACTCCATACAAAAACACCAGTTAAAGTTATAGTTACGGTTAAATTGAAGGTGATGCAACCTGCTTTAGACTTATCTATCTTAGTGCGTCAGTTTTCCCGGTATCTTGCTTGTATTGTAGTTAAATAATAAGTTTTTCAGGAGTTCATATAGTGTAGACTTGTTGCTATGTGACATTTTCCCACATTTTTTATGAGGCATAGCGTGATAGCGTGGGAGTTGCCTGTCAAGTGTTTGTAAAGTTTTTTGCTATTATTTAAAGCCTAAAATGGACGGCTCAATATGCGTAACGGCTTAATGGTAAACGTTTTTGGAAGGACAATGGGCTTGTTTTTGTATTTATTTGTATTTGTATTTATAAATCATTCAAATATTTTTTTTACTAACTTTACAGTGAAAAAGGAAAGAATAGGTAGGTCAAAATTGGCCTTTATTTCCAGAAACGCTTGCTATGCTAGTGGTATCACTGGATTTATACCGAATATTATGTACTATCAGTATTCTATTTTAGGCTAAATTGCATCACCTAACTTTGACCGTAACTTTAACGATAACGTCGATAACCGGTGTTTTTTGTATGGAGTTTGACAAATTTTTAACGTTTGTTGAATTCAAAGTAAGATGGTGCAACCCAGCCTTAACGTTTGCTATGTTGCCTTCCAGCGGCCAATATACCCTATTGTGACCAAAAACCACCTGACATACATAATAAGGTTCAATTGGCGATACGGCAGGGTTAATGCAATTATTGAAGTCCAATAAAGCGGTGGACTCCGTCACCCACCGGTCGAACCCAATTAATTTGGCCTAAACCATAGCTAAACAAGATGAAACAGAGCATTTTTGCTAAGTTTTGAATGCTTTTACAGATCAAAATACTTAGATGATAGAGCGGAATTAAAAATCCCTTTTTGCATAACTGTACTTCTCATTACCTTACATATTTGCCTGTCTAAGCTACCAAGTTTAACAGACTTTTTTTATGCAAGACAAGGCAGGTATTTGACCGCAATTGCACCTGGTGTTAAGTGGGATGCAGTCTAGGATGGTACATATCATAGAATTCTACATTTTTATTCAAATGCATCTTGTGTGTTAGGGATAATACCAGCAATCACTTTCAGACTAATTTTCTAAACCCGAGGTGCCTCTAGTGGAGCTTATATGAAAATTGCATTTATTCGGGAAATTCTCTACCTACATCATCCCATTTTAAAGAGATTTAATGATAATGCATTTTTCTCTTGTGTAGCAGCAGCACACGAGACTAAGTACCTAGATAGTAAAATCGTACCTGTTGCAATGACTTAAGATGCTATGGCAAGCCTGATGTTCGGTCGTCGGTACCTTGGAGCTCCCACAAATAACCAAATACTATACAAAGCACAGTGTCCATGTTATGGGTCTATGTCTATCACCTTTGTATACCAACATGGAGCAATAAAGAATTTGAATTTGAAAATGACGTGGCTGTTTTTGTCTCGCTACGTCCAAATACCGCGCGAACCGCCCGCCATTACTCACAAGGAATTACGCTTTCAATTTAATTAACAATCCCAATATTGAAACAATTAGAATTTTAAATGGATAACTTTGCTGTTTTGTAATTGACATATCAAGCTGATTGCCACTTCGGCCGCTTTGTTCTAAATTCTAATGGACTCTTTTGGGAAAGCAAAGTTCAATTTTATAGATGTGATTAAACTTTTTGGGATTGAATAAATATTACTAAAACACAATTAGCGCTATACATCATTTTAACAATGCTTTATTTTCATATTTAAAAACTTTTTTGCTCAAAATAAATATACAAAAGGTGGATTTAATGGTAAAAGCTTTCCTCCCCCAGTCAAACTTTGGGTTATGCAGAAAGCTGCTAGTGAAAATAACACTAAAATCGCTGTAACTATGCGAATTAAATCACTATTTTTCTATAAATATTGTGGTGACTTCTGTGATAGTGTCTAAATGCAATGGCTCAGATAGTTCAGTTACGAAAAAGCTTATTGCAGTAAGCCAGCTGTTTCAATTATATGAAAAAAGCCCCGCTAAGCGAAACCAATCTATATTTTACGTCACAGACCGAATCGTTAAATGTAAATTCTCATTCATCCAATTAGCATAAAATACTTTATGTTTTAAATAAACATGGCCGCGTTGTCGAGGCATTGCGGAAATACATATTTGCAGAGCGTTCGTTGCTCCGCCAACAGTCGCTCGTCTGTGCAAATATTGTCGCCGGTTTGTCGAGTGTTTGAGGCTCGAGCTATTGTTTGTATAAAGGCGCCTTTAGACTAGGCTGATGCACTGCGGTTGCATCACAGTCGCACTACTGTCGCGTCATATCACAGTTCTTTGCGCAACACAAGCTCTACATTTTTGCAATCGCAACAAGTGAATTAGGGACATACTTTTTATGAACTAGCTATCAAAATTCCTGACAGATTTTGTGAAAAATTGACCATATGACGTCACTAGTTTGCGTTTATTGACTCTTGATTTAAAAGCTACCTACCAAAAATATTGCAGTACCTAAATTAAAAATTTACACGGGTTTCAGGACTGAAATTATGTCTTAATGAAATTTTATCTTGGCATTATACCCATTGGATTTTATAAAAAAAAATCTCCTATAGAATCCATCGTATCGTGGCACTTGAAAAAAAAAGTTTTCTTTACGTAAATCGATTAAGTTACTGATTCTGAGTCGCACCAATAGGCAACAGTCGCCCGTATTCACAAACATTACTATGAGGTCTCATAGTGCGCGTGGATACACAGGGTGACACACGAACCAATCGCAGAGCTCTATTCAACGCTGTGCGTTCGATTTGCTGCTTCACTTATGCAAGCATCGTTTGTGAATACGGGCGAGTAACTGTTTGCAAAGTCACCCTGTAGAAGCACGTCTGTTATCACATCGCTGCAGCGCACACACATCTAATCTGAAGGCGCCCTAAAGTATGGTGGTGGTGCACAAAATGAGCCGTATTATTAGTGTGTTCACATTAGGTGGCTTAGCTGCACAGCCGCTGGAAAGCGCTGCAAAAGCAAATAAATGGCATTTTACTACAGCTATTATAGCGCTACATAACCGCTTGCGCTGCAAAGCTATCTTTTCGCTTAATATCAAACAAACATGAACAAAGTAAGGACCTCTTTAGATCTTAAGTTTGCATAAAAATTTATGTAATAATTAAATAACTGTTTATTACCGAATGCAAATATTTGATTAGCGTTCGTTTTTTCGCGAATAGGCGCTTGTCTGATTGTCGGCTATATTACCGGTTTTTGGAACTTTTGTTTTATAGTGCACTAATAATGACCTGCTGTAAACTGGATTTTTGTGCAGCGTATGCATGCAGTATAAAGCAGTTTCTCCGTTATTCCCAAACTAAAAGCCATTTGCAAGGCATAACAAAAGATCATATTTAAAAAAAAAAGTTAAAAAAACAACCGAATTGAAATTCCTCCTTTTGTTGAAGTCGGTGAAAAAGTACAGCGCTCTAGGATTCAGGCACAGTCGTTACGTGCCGAGTTGTGTTGTTTATAATATTTTAATTTGTAATTAATAATGATATTAATGCGCAATTGAGCTAAAAAAATTTAAAAAGAGTTAATGAAACCCAGAGATAAATTTTTTGATTACAGTATTTTAAATAAATATTTAAGCATGTAAGTAAAAGTATACATATTTAATCTGGGTCTTGGTATAGTTTGTTCAAGAGTTTGCACGTGGTTCAAGCGGTTTGTTTGCAACTGTTCCTCGTTAATATGATAATAAGTCACATGATTGGGAAAATAAACAACTGTTAGAACTGATAAATGTGCTCGTGACTTAATAACTAAATGACATTTCCACCAAACTCTATTTGTACATTAATTTCTTTTGAAACTATTAAGATCGTCGTTCTGTCTCCTTCCTAAAGTTGCTGTGCCCTAACTGGGTCCACATTGTATAACTGCCTAAATTGTAAGACCTAATGTGAATGTGCTAATGTGATTATGCAATAAACGATTGAGTATTGAAAGGTGACTGACTGACTGACTAACTGACTGACTGACATAGTGATCTATCAACGCACAGCCCAAACCACTGGACGGATCGAGCTGAAATTTGGCAGCAGGTAGATGTTATGACGTAGGCATCTGCTAAGAAAGGATTTTACGAAACTCCACCCCTAAGGGGGTAAAACGGGATCCACGCGTACGAAGTCGCGGGCGGCCGCTAGTAATAAATAAAAAACAACTTGATATCGAAGCTCACGTGAGCGTAGTGATAAAAACTATTTAAAGAAACACTTGGAACACAAATATTTTTTTCGCTTTAACTCTTGCAGAAAACTGTTAATAAGTTTATTGTTTATTAAGTAGATAAAGATAACTTCTGCGGAGTTCAAATAGCATCTTCATATCTGTACTAGAATTTAGTCAGTGCGGTATCCACTTCGCTGTGTATTTTGTGCTAGAAAATACTACATTTAGACTTTCGTGTTGCACTGTCATAAGCACAGGTAAGTTTTGTACTTAGGTAGTGCTAATTTACTATAAACTGTCTAGGTCTTCACAACGTAACCACGCGAAAACGTAGTCTTATGTTGTCTTGTTTTTTAAATATAAATTAGTAAAGCCTAGAGTCTAGAGAAACATTAGTCTGCCTAGACTTTCGTCATAACAATAGGCGGTCAAATATTTGGATTTAATGCGAAATGTAGCGCAGTTTGCACATGCAACGACTGACAGAACTAACAACGCTTATTTGTACTTGTCAGTTACCTTAGATAACTCCTCCCATGTTTGGTGAACAAAACACAAAACTTAGCAGGCAATTTTGATACAAACCAGTATGGTAGAGTCTTCTGTACAGTCAGTTTCGGTTTAAAGTTTCGCGAAAATGCTACTTTTCGTATACCTGTCTTCAATATTTATGTTGCTGACAGCGATTTTAGTGCTGAAGAAATCCAAGCACCCTAAGGTAAAAGTGCAAAGATTCATCAAAGCATAAGATTGCGTATAGGTGAGGTTTTGATACACAAAATCTATTTTAACCTGTCAGGAGAAAGTTACCTTTCAAAAGTCAGTTTTTCTCTATTTAGCAAGGTAGTAGACGTTTTCACTATAAATTTATGATCTATACTATCTATACTTCTCTATACTAATATTATAAATGCAAAAGTAACTCTGTCTATCTGTCTTGCTTTCACACCTAAACCACTAAACCGATTTTGATGAAATTTGGCATAGAGATAGTTTGAGTCCCGGGAAAGGACATAGGATAGTTTTTATCCCAGTTTTTTAAACATGGATGCGCGCGTTAAATTTTTTCTGTGACAGAAAAAATTCAACGCGGGCGAAGCCGCGGGCGGAAAGCTAGTAGATTATGATTGAGATGATTTACGTAATATTTTAGCAGGATTAGTTCCAATTATATGAATATTGTAAAATACATATCTAATAACATCTAATGAAGAGGTACCTAATTATCATTCATGCTAATAATTGTACTAATCTTGTTCAATACTTATCATACTCATCATCACGACTTTGAGGTTTTATTTTATATTAATCGATCAATTTTTGACGAATATCTCCTGCTTTTTACGTATTTTTTGTTCTAAGTACGTTGTTTGAATACCTACCTGAAAGATGATTGAAAGTTCTTCATATGTTTAAAAAATATTTTTTAACTTTGTTTAACTTATTTTAGTAAAGTTTATCAATTTATCGTCCCACTTGCAACTGACTTATGATCATGGACTCTATATTCGTCACAAAGATAAGTCTATTATCAATTTATGAAATATTTAATTTTATATCTTAAGTAGAGCTCAATATAGAGAATCTTCTGATATCATTTGATTATGTATATGATTTTAACCAGTCATGTAGAGTCACATAACATAATATTTTTTAGCAAAATAGCAACTGTTACAACTGTATTAGATGCGAAAGTGCTTATCTTATCCATCATAGTTAGATATTAGATTGATCTAACAATCAGTAAATCACTTGATTAAAAAATATTGCATAAATGTATTTTATCTAATCATGATAACTACGAGTATGATAAGATTCAAATTTAGTTAAAACCGGACTTAGATACTTCCTATCTATTGATATAAGATACCTTGATAATCTTTTCGCATTTTTAAAAATATAAGAATTTTTTTGCAAATTGAAATGCAACTTGCGACTTCTACATGTCTTAAATTCGCGGATTATAGTTTTTATATGCTCGCAATGTTTTTGGTGCTCTCTTTGGTGTCCCCTAGAAGTGCAGTAGCAATTGCTTAATTTGCTTATGGGTGAATCCGGCACTACATGAAAGACTGTCATAAAATTGGGAATCAGAACATCGAACGCACAGCTTTGAATAGAACTCTGTCTTCTCGTATGTCACCCTGTGCGTTCACGCGCACTATGAAACCTCATAGTAATGTTTGTAAATACGGGCGTAAGTGCCCTGGAAAGGGCCTATTTACTGAATAAACTATTGTAATTATCTTTATTTACAATAAACGCTGCTCTCAACGACGCCATCAAGAGAGCCCTTGCCAGCATCAAAGTTCCTTCCACGTTAGAACCACGTGGATTGGTCCGTGATGATGGCAAGAGACCTGATGGTCTCACTCTGGTTCCTTGGGAACGGGGACGGGCTTTAGTTTGGGACGCTACATGTGTCGATACTTTAGCTCCTTCCCACCTCAGGGAATCAGTTGCTAAAGCTGGGGCTGCAGCGGAGTCGGCTGAGTTTCACTCAGGAACGGCGCAAATATGAGTCACTTTCTAATGATTACATATTTGCGCCTTTTGGTGTCGAGACCTTCGGACCTTGGGGACCGAATGCAAAATTATTGTTTCGGACCATTTCCCCTAAATTAATTAAAATTTCGGAAAATCTAAATGCTGGCTCTTTCCTTGCACAAAGGCTTAGTATTGCCATTCAGCGAGGAAATGCAGCCAGCATCCTCGCCTCTTTGCCTCACGGACACACTTTTATTTTTGAGTAAAATAAGTTTATATTTTTATTTTGTTTAGAGTTAAGTTTGCCTAAGTTTAAAAAAAATCTGTTTATTATAAACTATTTCATTTCAAAGATCTTCTTTTGTTCCAGTTAACGATGGGCGCGTGGTTGAGCTACATCTGGTGGGGCGGAGACCCTGACGCGGTAAACCCAGTGTCCGGGCTCACCAAGAGAGAGATTTACGCCGTGCAGAAATCCTGGGCACCAGTGTATGCCAATTCAGTGGCCAACGGGACGGAAATTTTGAACAGGTATGCCATTTTTTTTAGACTGGGTTGCACCATCTTACTATAACTTTAGCAACTGTCAAAAGTCTGTCAAACTCCATACAAAAAAGACTGGTTGTGGTTTAATCACGGTTAAAATAAGGTGGTGCAACTCAGCCTTAGTGTTCAATAAAAACATCTCAACAGTCAAATTTAATTTTGGTTAAGAACCTGTGAGATATCCTCCGGGATTCCATAATAAAATCATTAATCATTGATGACGAATCTAGTCACTGTAGACAAATCAGTTCGGTAGTTAGAACAGAAATCTACAGGATCATTTTCATGAGGAACTTTCATTTTCACGTGATAACGTAACAAACAAATAGACAGAATAGTCATGAAAGTACTTAGGTAGGTACATAAAACTATTATATAACTTAATACTCGTTCACCTCCGAAAAATCCAAACTAGAGCAAAAGCATAATGTATGCAAGGAAACTAAAAGTGTACTTATAGTTATTTATTTTTCCATCTAATAGAACATACATTGTATTATTCGCCACAAACAAATATTGGCATTTATTTCCAGTATTTGCTGAACCGAATGCTATTATTGTTTTAAACAACACGTGCGGGACTGTGTGGCCGATTGCGGGCGTAAAACTTTATTATACAACAGCACTCAAATTCAACACTATTATGCCAAAATAGTACCTACTTATTACAACTACATAGAATGTTCGTATTCAACTTGATGTGCTTATTCTATACTTATAAAAGGCGAATTACAAATAGCGAATACATAAGCGAAATAGGTTTTGTATTCTCGCTAAATCATTATGGAATAGATACTAATTTAATGCTTTACTTGGATTCCTTATTCTTACTGCTCAATTCGATCAGAATCAATATTCTGAAGCCAGCTGCTAAACCCAAATAGTTTGCTTTTTAGTTTTTAATCTTACCTACATTTTTGATAGTGTATATTATTATTATGAAGGTACAATACATTTGTCACCAACCCCTACTCTTCCCGCGGGTGTTGTAAGAGGCGACTACTAAATATAAGAGGAGACACATCAAACAGAGAACGGGCAGGAGCGCTCTCTGAAAAACATCAATCTTTTAAACTGCGATCTCCAACCCGCCTGCCAAGCGTGGGGATTATGGCAAAACCCTCCATTTTAGTGGAGGAGGCTCATAGTCCAGCAGTGGACTGTAAAGGGCTGTTGATGATGATGATGATGATTATTATTATGAGAACTTCAACTCTATTTGGATACTGTTAAAGAGCTGGAAGCTTCATAAAAGTTTTCGCTACCTCCTGCCTTCACGTGACCGCAAACCGTGAACTGTGCATACCTTACCATCCAGTTATTACTGATACTGTCTTAGTACTATGTGTGCTATATCAGTCTCTACTGCACCCTTTCCTCGCGTGACAGTGAGACGTGAACGGGGTATCCTTCCCTTCGCAATTTAGATACATTTAACTCATAAATATCTACTTGAAATGAGTCTAGGTCGATAATCGATTCTAGGTTAAGTAAGCCCTTTTTCAAATAAGACGTGTTAAGCCGCTGCATGACCGAATGCGGAACATTGTACGACTGCGTTGAAATAAAAGTATCAATTACCAACAGTGTGCGGTCTTTCAAACGCATGACTGGCCTACTCAAAACGTTACGGCAGCCCTAAACGATCGATTTATTCGTAATTATTATTATAGACGTGATTGCTACCATGTATGTAGGTACTTTAATTTTGAGTCTCCGATATTTCGGCACTGTTGCAAGCACCATGATCACGGATGGACGATGGTAGCAATCCCGTCAATAATAATTATTATATTAGTGAGTTTAGTTACCATGAAATTTTAAAGTTTGATAATATGGCTACCACTCGCAAGTTTAGACGAATGCGATTGTTTTCCCGCGGCGACACCGACGATACGACATCGTAAAGCTAAAAGTGTCGCGACTCGATCAAATCAATACGTGTTCTGGGAAATTAGAGCTGATTTATAGCGTCGCTGTGGTGCGATTTACTACCGACGACTTTGACGTGAGATTTCCGCAAATCTTTGAATTTTAACTGAAGTAGGATAGGCGAGACCGAGGAGAGTTGTGACAGAGGAGAGTTGTGACATTGTCCATTTTTGAAAACCTATATTTAACTATCGATGAGCTCGCAACAGCGCGTATTTGTTAACTCGAGACTTGAACTAAAAACGCGCACTGTTACGAGCTCGCTAGTAGGTAGTTAAGTTCCAAAAAATCGACAATGTCACAATTACTACTCTGTCACAACTTTCCTCGGTCTCCTCTAAGAAATGAAAATAAAAGCTCAGCTCAACTGCTAAATTACAAACGTAGTTTGAAGAAAATATCCAAATATTTGTTTTAAGATTACTTAACAGTAAATGAAGAAAGCTGCAAAAAGCTACAAAAATGTTGACTACGAAAGATCTTTTCGTAGCAACTACAATCCTGCAACTGGAAAAGCTCGGCTGAAATCTAGGTGCCTGTAGTTTTCTTGATGCGGTCTATTCAGATAGGTAATACCACAATTGGAACAAAGAGGAATGATTCTAGTAGATTAACATTTATTCAAAAATGTTGTTAATAATAATAATAAGACAACTTCAAGTCTCGTAGCATTAACTGTTATCGGATTTTAAAATGACCAAATACTTTTAGCATTAAGTCCACCCTTTATACATTTTTATTAAAGTTTTTTTTAAAACCCTGTCGGGTGTAAACCGGGTTTTCAAATACCACAGTCTCAAACACCATTAGCACTGGAAGTTTAAAGCGCTTGGCACGCTTTACGAAACTATTCCAAAAATGCCTGCCAGTTTTGCTGACATATTTCTTCCGATAATTTCTAAGCTTGACTGAAGTGAATTTCTGTGTAAATCATCACAAAAATTTGACGTTTTTTTTATTACATACTTACTTTATTGTTTTATTTAAGGTAAAAAAGCTTTTGTTTTTAATTAATGAAACTTGGAAACGTTGTTTAACTCCCACCCAAAGCAAATATATTTTTTTTATATTTTTAAATTAGTTTTTGTAACATGTTTTAATTTTGGTATAACCACCTACTAGTAAATTTTCTAATTTATTTCAAAGTTTATAGTTCTGGTAATTCTGCGAAAGGCTTTTAGACGATATTATTAATTTTGAAAAAGTAATATTTGTCATTTCAAAAACTATAGCCTACTGCTAAGTAGGAATTACCTAGTAAGTAGGAAGTGTAAAACCACAAGTAGACCACGAAGGCAGACTTAAATAAATAAACCACATTGGTAACCTAATCGCATAAACCCATAAGTATTTGTATTAAAGGTGCTCTCTCACTAGGAGTAATGTAAGTAATGGAAAATTCTATTTTACGTGTACCTAATGCTTTGCAGTGAGCACAATATTAAATCTACTTATGGTACACGCAAGAACCTCTGTGGCGTGTTAATGATGTTCCTGAAATCTGAATTGAGATCACAACCAATTAATTTCGATAAGATTTCCGTGCTTGTTTTGTTTTCTTTCACTCTTACTTAGAAGATATTACATACTTACTTCAGGCCATAGGTGTTGTAATCTGAATTCAGATTTCAGGAACATACTTAGATGTTACAGTCAATAGTCATACTTAATCCCTGAAATTCCCAAATGTACTTACCTACTCAAAGATGTGCACTTGCTTATGAACATTGCATTAGTCTTGACAAATTAAAAGGAATTTTCATTCGATATTGAGATTGATTTTGTGATGCAACTACGTATTTGTATCCTTGATATGCACACAAATGGGCATTAAAGTTTCAAGCAGACATACCTATCAACTATCAATCATGGTTTTTACGATTTAAACTAGTAGCCAGTAAGTGCTATAGTCGTAAAGGAGTACACTTATCCGATTTATTACAGCTTTAAACATTTCAACGCGTTGCAAATAGAGAATGCTGTTAGACAGCTTACTTGGCAGTTTTATTTATGATCGCTGTAAATTCTTACTTTTCACATAATGGCAGAACAAACCCATTGTTCGTTTAAGATGACAGTGTTTATCGCTCATGAAACTCTATGTATTCAAGTAATTCTGTGGTAATACTGAAATATAAAATTGGAAAGTTGAAACTGTGAGGATGGATGCATATTTTTGAGCAGCAATGTCAAGGGACCCGCTGAAAATCGGTGTCGAGGCATGCCTACGGCATGCTCCAATTAATGCTGAGCGGGCCCCTATTTGACAGCAGGGCACAATGTTTTTCTTTTTATAATTTATGTAAATGTGATGTCGCTCTTTTTGTCAAATAAAACATTTTTTACTTTTTACATTTGTGATTTTTTACACCAACACTACGGGACCATTCTACGGGACTAGTAGTTTTAATAAAACGTTCGTTCGTTCGTTTCAGCAAAATGACGTCCACTGCTGGACAAAGGCCTCCCCTAAGGATTTCCATAACGACCGGTCATGCGCTGCCCGCATCCAGGCTCTTCCCGCGACCTTCACCAGATCAGATCGTCAGAAAACGTTACAGTACCTAATAAAGCTTATTGATAGAACATGGTACGGTACGTCTATGAAACTTGATGTGTTAGCTGGTCTATGACTAGAATGGTCGTTGAATTGGGGGCAATTCGGTGACAATGCCACGAAATACAATATCGGATTGAATAAATCCTGTCCGTCTGACGAGTGAATGTCCATTCAATTTGAATTCAGTGGCCACACCGTAAATTCCTGACATTGGGTAGCCAACATCAAAAATTAAAATAGGCTAGTTTCCATAAAATATTTTTTATTCCGTCAATTTCAATATCAAAAAATATTATTCATCACATCACATATATTTTAATCAAACAAATAATTACAAGGGTATGGTGCGTTGAAGTTCCGCGCGACGTCACAAAGTGCTGCACTTTTCAGCGAACATTGAGTCAGCCTCTTCTTTTGAACTTTCGCGCATTATCTCTTTACATTTTCGTTAGTTTGAAAAAGTAAGTCTCGTGTATTTTTGTTAACTGACGGACTAATTAAAACTTTGGCTTTTTTACCCAGAAAACATCCTTATTGTAGGTAAAATAAAGTCTAAAAGAAAATATTATACCTTCTGAATTAAATTGGAACTAAAGTTCATAATTATGCTCATATCTGCATATGTTCAATAATGCTCTGTAACTTGATGTTAATACTGTGTTCTTAGTTCATTCCTGAAAACTTAGTCATCTCAGTTATCCAGACTAGCTTCTTAAGAGCAGCTGAGTATTTGTTTAACAGCAACGTATGGTTACTCTACTAATGTGATGCGTGGTACTGTTACCGCGGTTCATATGACAGCTTATTAACTGGCATTCCAGCTGCCTTCAGGTTTGGAAGTGATGTCCAATGTTATTATTATCATCGTAATAAAACTTAAAACAACTAAAATACGCGTATAGGTTGGTAAATGTTAATAGGGCCTTGTTGGGTAGGTAAAAAGTAGGTAAATGACAACAAAAACTAATTTTATTGTAACTGTGTTATGGATAAATTAATGACAAAATAATTTGATCTGGTGTCCGAAACCGAACACAAATTCAGTATGATTAAGTAATTATCTGCGTAGAAACAATCAAAAATTAAGCTCTTTTTTAGTGAGTTCGAGGACCAGACCCTTTTTTGCTTTACTTTAAATTCTTAATTTTACAACTCATTCTCAGAAATCACTGATCATGATGATGAAATAATCAATTCAAAATTAAACCTATATTGATGAAGGTTAATTCAGTATGAACCTTTAATTTATCGAATGAAACTTACGAGTGAGTCGTGCAATGAAAATAGTAATTTGAGAAGACATCATTTATTAGCTCAATGGATTTATTTTCGACATCGGACTGTCCAATTTGGCAGATCGGTAGTTCCAATTCAACCGATTACTTACAAGACTTGTTTTTAAAGTAATTAGTATTTTTTGTAGAGTGCACAAAATATCAGTATGAGGAAAAGCCATGCTGCGTGCTTTAGCAAAAAGCTGCCATGAATACCCATATTATCTACAGTCACCATACAACTTAATTAAATATAAATTTAAACAATGTATTTTTTATTCCAGACTATTCACCACCTACCCAGAAACGAAGAACTACTTCAAAATGATCCGCAATTTACCAGACGGCGAGTACGCCCAGAATTTCCAGTTTAAAGCGCACGTGATCAACCTGATGTCAGCTTTGAACCTAGCCATCATGAACCTGAACCAGCCTGAAATTGTAGCAGCCATGATGGTGAAGCTTGGCGAATCACATAAGAGAAGAGAAATAAAAGAACAAAACTTTCATGTAAGTTAATATACACTTCCATAGATAAATCTTTGAGGGACCAGTCCAATCTAAGTAACCTATAGTCATGAATCTAACAGTGTGGCCTCTAATGAATTCCAAACAGTTAAAGGTTGAGTTGACCAGAGTAGAATTTTAGAAACATCGACATTGATTTATAGTTATTCTATTTACTTATTTTGTAATTCACGTCCGTTAAATCAACAATTTATTAAGTTGTTTAAAATTTTCTGCGTGAATTACAATCTCATTGGCTTGCTGGTCAGTTGCATTAAAGATCTTTAACTTTTAATGTCAGCATTTACACATAATCGAACCTCAATTCAAATATTTATGTGCGCAGCAAGTTTAATGCAAAAAATTGTGTGTGCCTTGCCTATTAATTTAAGTAGGTACTAAACCAGCTTAGCACGTAGCTAAACACAAATTCGCTTTATTGCGTAGGTACTAAGTAAGTGGTAGAGGTAGAGTGAAAAATACTTATCTAAATCTTAATCACAAAAAACTAATCAACGTACAATAGTGCCAACGTTCTGAATTGATTGATGTAATCTTCCCTAGGCTTAAACATAAATGATAACTTATTTTTAGAAAAACATGAATTAACTAGAATTAAAATCATACATACTGTTAATAAGTGCATAGCAAGCGGGCTCCACTTCACAAAATCTCTTCAGCAAATGAGCGGCCATTGTTCCACGACTGACCCCTCTGTTTGCCCGCAGGACTTGAAAAACGTGCTAGTGAAGATGTTCATCGAAGTACTAAATCTCGACGCAGCGACTCTCGGAGCGTGGGGGAAGACCGTAGACTTCTGGTACAAGAACATATTCCAATCATTGAATGCTGAGGAGAGTAGATAACACCACCAGTTCCCATTTGACGACCGCGGGTCTCTCTGCTTGGTTTAAAGTTATTGTAAATGCTAAGGGTGCTTTCGTAAAGAAATTACGCTCGGTCGTGTGCCTGTTTCTGATGGTACCTTTTCTATTTTGATAAGCCAGTTTTAATGTTGACATGATGAAAGCCCAAATATTTTCATGCAAGTGTTTTCTTTTCTGATACACATCCGGCGTTAGTGCAATGTTAAATTGGTAGTAGGTAGGTAAACGTGTGTGCAATTTTGAAAAATTGATGAATTTTAATTTCTGTGACGGGTCTGGGTGTGACTATGTATAATATTTATGTATTTAAAAAAAAAAAGTATACAAGTAGTATATCCGTTAAGCTAGCACCCATAACACAAGCATTAAGTTGCTTACTTTGGGGCTAGCTGGCGCTGTGTGAAATTGTCCAAAGATTTATTTATTTAAATGTAAGCTGGTTGCTGCTATAAGTTGCCTGTCACTATTTAACAACTGTCAAATTATGTAGTGAGTTAACACCACAGATGGTTAACACCAATGAGATACTTTAAGGCTAGGTTGCGAAATCTTACTTTAGCTTTGACGAACTTCAAAAATATGTCAAACTCCATACAAAAAGCACCGGATAATGTTATAGTTGCCGTTAAAGTTAGGTGGTGCAACTCAGCCTAATGGGTTGTCGAATCGCAGTAATTAATGCAATAACGCTTTTAATTTAGATTTCAAAGCTACACCCTACTTTTCATGGAAAATTGATAGAGTTTTCAGGACTAGTATTAGTCTAATGACTAGTCTAATATCGCGCTTAACATAGCGCTGCGACCACGCCAGCTGTGTGTGTGTGTCAGAAGTTTGCAATCAATATCTTACCTACTTATTTACTTCTGTTTATTTTGTCAACGGTTCCTTCTTTCTATAAAAAGTTAGCAAATCCTGACGAGTCCTCGTTCCAAATGATTGAACTTTACAGGATTTCAGCGAACATTAAACAAACATTAAGTCCTCGTACGGCTCACACTTTCATGTTTATTTAAGTTGCAAAGTTTGGGCTAAGTCTTACCTTAACGATACTTTCAAAGTCAGTTAACAAACTCCTAACAACTTGGCTTGTTAAAAATGGATGTAGTTACATCTACTTCTCTACCTGAGGATTTTACAGAGAGAATTATAAGTTTAGTCTTTTAGATATAACTTAACTTTAACTTAAGTTTAAAAAAAATAGATTTTGTAACAAAAGAGGTTCGTTTTTGCACTTGAATATAATGAAACTTAGATATTATTTTATTAAATTGAATAATATTTGAGTACAAATCATTTTACTAGCAGAGTACCGTGCGATAAAATCATTAATCGACCAATTTTCTATATAAAATAGTAAGTAGGTGCTTTACTAAGTAAAGGCATTTATTATTATAATTGTAGTGCCCGTTCAAATAATAAACTAATTAAAATATAATTTGTACAAATGAAAAAGAAATTGACAAAAACTTGGCTCTCCCGGCTCGAGTTTTTATCAAACAAAAAGTAATTTAAATGTCAAATCTATATGATTCAAGTCATTATTTGTAAGTAATTTTGAACGGGTTTTGTTTAACAATTAATACTAACATTGTAGATATAATAAATCGCTTATATACCAGTTTAAAACATTATTATTTTACAACATGGTTGTTTTTGAATATAACTATTGTAGCAAACCCGCCTAGGAATCGACGGCAGCGCCGCCTACCGGCCCGTTTTAGTGATTACAACTTAAAATAATTTTTTGTCTATGGCAATGTAAGATATTCGTCTTCTCTCTGGCCACCCGGCACATGTATTGTAACAGCACCGTAATTTTATTTTATAATCGTCAAGTAAGAGTGGAGTAAACTCATTCACAGGTTTTCTGGACTTTTAATTCGGGCCCTTTCAAGATCCCTATAAAAGTGGCTGCCCAACGTGACGCCCGAATGTGAAAGTGAACTCTGATAGCCGTGAATGAGTTTTCGTGTCAGCGCAGTTATTTCGCTGGATTTAGTGTTAAATCGCGTCTGCCTGATATCCCCGGACTCGAAAATCAAGTTTTTTCTTTGGTGCAACGTGTATTATATCGTTTTTTAGCGAAAATACAGTTGAGAAAAACTGGACGATACCATTTTGCGAGTGTGAAGTGCACAGTAGGCGATACCATTTTCCTATTGGTCGATAGACAATTTTGCCGCCTATAGAACTGTCACTGTCAATAGTGTCGTAGTCGAAGTGTCAAAGCTGTCAAAACGTACGAACTTGTTTACGTAAAAAGTTTTGTGTATAAACTTGGTGAAAATTGGAATAAAGTGTACTTATTGACTTAAATTGGGTGTAAACACAATTCCTACAGCTTTGAAGTGACTTTGAACAGTATACGTGAAAGTTAGAACTGTGTACGCGTGTATTTTGACGTTCGTATCTGGAGTTGTTGATATCGGTTCTATCCGCCGATATTCGTTCCCAACAGCTCATGTTACCATACGAATATACCGTGCTGCACTAACCACGTCTGGACTGCTGTATTTAGTGAAAGTTACGCATAATAATGGTCCTAACGAGATCGCGTACAAATAGCCCGGCGCAAAGGCCTGAGACGTCCACGGAGACACCAGCTGCGGCTGAGGTGGAGATGATGGAATCACCAAGGGAGTCTACAGAGGTGCGTGACGCACCTGGTCCAGTGATGGCTCCTGCACAACCGGTGCCTGTCGTTATGACGGATAGTCAATTGGCTTTGTTGCTGTCCCAGATTGGAAGCAGAGCTGCACCTGTACCTGCAATGCAGTCTAACTTTGCTGCGTGCACACACCGATTTGATGGCAATAAAAATGTCATCCCGTTTCTAGAAGCCATCGAGATCTACAAGGAAAGCGTTGCTATGACTGATGCTATGGCGATGCGTGGACTGCCGATGTTGCTGACAGACTTCGCTGCGGAGTGGTGGCAAGGTGTAAAGCATTCAGTTACGACATGGAGTGAGGCACTAGCATTATTGAGGAATACCTATGGACCAAGATTGCCCCCACACATGATATATAAGGAATTGTTCCGGAGAGAACAGGGTGATGAAAACACAGATGTTTTTGTGTGCAAGTCAAGAGCACTACTATCACAGTTGCCTGCTAATACTATACCAGAGGACCCTGTGCAGTTGGATATGGTCTACGGGCTGCTGCACCGCCGTATTCGGAGACAAGTTGCCAGGACAAGCTTCTCATCCTTCCAGCAGTTGTTGGAGTTAGCACGTGTGGTGGAGGAGTTGGAAGAGGAGTGCCCAGCTGTTACCAAAACTGAGGTTACTTCGCCTGAGATGCCAACTAGGAGTGAATCTCTTCCTCAGGACCGAACCACAGATAGAGATGCTACTACAAATAGGAAGGCTAGGCTCCGTTGTAACTATTGTAAGCAATGCGGCCATATGAAAGATGAGTGCCAGAAAGGCCAACGGAAGAAGCAAAATGAGCAACTTGAGACAGAGCAAGAGGAGAGACCAGAATCTACAAAGCCACCTGTCACCTGTTTTGGTTGTGGTTTACCAGGAGTAATTAGATCTAATTGTCCAAATTGTAAAAGTACTAAATCTGACTGTAATGTTAATTTACCAGCATTTGCTGCATTTAGTCCTAAACTTATTGATGTTTGTATGAGACCTAAGCTAGGTATTGAAATTTTGGGATTGCATGGTTCTGCCTTGGTGGACACTGGGGCAAAGCAATCAGTAGCAAGTGATAGTTTGTATAGAGTGTTGGTGGATAAAGGCCAAAAGTTTGATACAGTTAAATTGTTTATTAGTTTAGCCGATGGCTCTAAACAATGTAGAATTGTTAAAACTGCAAAAGTAAATGTAAAAGTTCATGCAATTGTAGTACCTACCTTATTTATTGTAATACCAGGTGCTACAGACTCTCTACTCGGTATGGATTTTATTCAGGATTCTGGCATGATACTGAACTTTACACAGAATTGTTATTCTTTTAGATCTCATCCTATGTCTTACCAGCTGAGGTATGAAACTGAGGACCCTGTTGGGGCCTGTGCTGCAGTTTCACCTGCTGTTGACCTCCGCGGCAAGGAAGGTGAGTTGTTGGAGGCTGCTGACCGGGAGTTGTTGAAGAAGCTCCGGTGTGACAAAGGCATCTTCAAGCGAGGGGGAGCCCCCACGACATCTGCTGTCCAGCATAAAGGTACAGGTGAGAATGTCCCTGTAACCATACCACCTTACCAGGTTTCTCCGGTAAAGAAGAGGTCAGGAAGAAGGATCGGAGACATGTTATCTCCGCGAAAGGTACAGTACCCATCCAGGATTAAGGAAATTTTGCAGCAGAAAATGTGAACGAATGAAGGCCCTAGCCAACGATTAATAAAGTTGAATATGCTCCAGGTAGGATCAATGGTTGCTGATAATGTCAGTCATCCCCCTGATTCAACTTTTACCATTTATAATATTATTATGTGTCCGGTAATATACTTACCTCCCCTGAAGCACGTCGCACGGTGGATGCTGATGACGCTCGGAGACCTGGACCTGACATCATTAGAGATCAGGTATTACTCACCACTCACGCCCCCAGTCCTGCTGCTCGCGGCGTCACCCATAAGTTCTGTTCTCGTCGAGAAGGCCGTTACCGCCCGGGTAAGGTCATTAGTCCGACCACTTATGAGGTAATAGGTAGAGTCGGTCAAAGGTAGGTCGGTATCATGCCGAAGGCATTGTCCCCTATCGTGGTCCTGGAGAGTTAAAGGTTGTTCAGCGTAGAAAGGCCAACACACCTACGGGTCGTTCAGGTGTGTTGGAGGGGGAGTCTGTAGCAAACCCGCCTAGGAATCGATGGCAGCGCCGCCTACCGGCCCGTTTTAGTGATTACAACTTAAAATAATTTTTTGTCTATGGCAATGTAAGATATTCGTCTTCTCTCTGGCCACCCGGCACATGTATTGTAACAGCACCGTAATTTTATTTTATAATCGTCAAGTAAGAGTGGAGTAAACTCATTCACAGGTTTTCTGGACTTTTAATTCGGGCCCTTTCAAGATCCCTATACTATGTAATACATTTTAATACTACCGCATTTAAAATACAATAATGTTATTCAAATTCCATTTTGTGGCGACGAGCAATGTATGTAAATAGGTGTTCATATGAGATGTAAATAAAGTTGAGTTTTTTAAGGTGTGTTTCATTTAACGTGGTATTAATACCTACTTAATATACAGGGTGAAAAAACGCATCACGAATCCTGAAACTGCACGTCAAGCTATGAATGTACATTGGGAAGTTCCTATTATCTAAAAATATTTATGAAACTTTTTTTTTCACAACCAATATTTGCAAAACCATAACATTTCCAGATACCTAATTAAGAAAAAAAAATAGATTAGGATCATAGATTTGTAGCGAATACTTGGTAGAGGAATTATATTCTGTGGTAGAGGCTTCATAGGTTTTTTACACCCATTATGTGAGTGAATATATTAAAATGTAAATCGTAGAATAACAATGTGTTAATCTGACTGTGTAATAAATATTCACTAATCGATTAGCAATTCAGTATCAGTGTCGCTTGTAAATTTAAGATACCTATTTACTTGAGCCTACATACATTTATTAGAACTTGGCGACCTTGCGTGATGGCGTACAAGTTAAAACCCAGGTGCAATTTTAATCAATTTAGTTCGTGTTTTGAATGTAATATTTTTTAATCAAAATTTTGAATAAAAATAAATGGTACGTAAAGTTGTAGAGTTGTAGTATTTGTAGGTTTCGTATCAGTTCTAAGACGCGTATCAAAACTATTTTTTTATTAGTTCTATCGCAGTCGCATTCAAAATATTTTTATCACTTTATTCAAATCAATACGGGCAATAAGTAAGGTTAACAAGACAAGTTGGAGTCAACCACTGTTTGAACTGTATCAATTATTTGCTTCTGTTGGGGTGGAACACCCTGTATAAATAAAAAACGACCCATTTACCCTTCATTGACCCAGTTAAGGATTACCTTAACTGATTTTGATTACACCGGGAAATCAGAGCGAGATCATACGTGACCCTACAGAGGCTGCATATTTAAACAGATCGCGTGCATTTCCTTAGAGCCCACATTTGGTACCTACCTATGTGCTTTAGAGAAAAAACCACAAAAAACATACATAATGTATGTAACCTACTTTTAACAACTTACAGAATACAGTTTTGGTATGTGATTATTAAAAAGATTTGGAGTTAAAAATCTTCTCCTAAAAGTAGGTAAGGGTACCTAGGTAATTGTTTAATTTTCCAATTTTCTCCGTCAGGGACGTAGTAGGTAGGTAATGTCGAATTTTTATGATGATTTAGAAAGATCAAAAAAAGCAAGTCAACTAAATTCAGAAAATTAACTCTAAAATGTAGAGTCCTAACTGATAACCCAACCTGGCTGGCGCAGCCACTATTCTCTACAAATACAGTGAAACTTTGCTAAATGGGACCTGGATAACTGAGGAACCTCCATAACTCTGGAACTCATGCATAGGCACAGAATAAGTAATAGTACCAAGGTACAGAAGAATTACTCCGCAAGACTAGATAAATGAGTCTTGCTACGACGCGACTGTAACGCTTTTGGTTTTTCTTGAGTTTCAAAGTTGGTTTACGACTGTTATCTAAGATTAAAATAACAAAAGCGAGACAGCTGTATGACACCTCATGTATAGAAATTTCGGCACCTCAAAAGAGTTATGTTTTGTTTAAATGTTGATGATGTCGTTTTCCACAGTGGCATCTCGAAGGGAACGCACATAATAATTCTTCGTAATAGACAATCAATGGCTGTTGAGTTATAAAGAGGGAGTTGATGTACGGGTTTTGTAGTAGGTAAACCAACCAAATGGAACTAATTTCTACGTTACAGAAAGTTTTTCTTTATAATGAACGACGTTATAAAGAGTTTACACTGTATTTGTAGTTAAATTTGTAGCTTTTTACCGTAATTATAACGGGAATGGAAAGAGGAAGGCTTAAATAAAACAGCCAGAAATTTTAATGATTTTTTTTATTTTTTTTACAATTAATCAGATAACATACATATCAAACCAGCCGAAGTATGGCTAAACCCATTTATTATCTAAACTTAAGAACAATACAATGAAATTGATACCTCTCAAATTCACCTTATTTTAAATATATAGATATATTATAATATATGCATTCACTCTACATATAAATCTACAACCTACTTATTCATAATCTAAGTTTGCATAATAAATTCAAAGTAAATATGCCCAAAAGAAATATTGTTGAACTATGAATATACATATAACTTTTTGGCAATTAATTGAGTATCATTTCTGTGCATAGCAAAATTAATTTTCTTTAACATGTAACTTAGATCTTATTTATAAAGAGGCCACAAATATAACATGCGTTTCTGTCGTCAGTTCGATTAAATAGGGACTTTTTGTTAAACATTATTATTGCCTATACTATAAACATTACTCTTATCGAAATGTAAGAAAAATATCCTTACGCAATAACTGAATTAGTCTAGCAGTGCTGTGCAGTGAGAGTCTCGGGTCTACCGGTCGAGGAGGCATGCGGCCGGCAGGGCCGGGCCCCGGGCCCGCGGGCCGGGCCGGGCCGCGCCGGGGCGCTCCCTCGACCCGCCTCACCGTTGTGCGTACACATTGCGCTAACGATACGATACAATACAACACTTCACATAATGATCAAAACAACTATTTGTCGTCTACATAAAATTTTTCTCCAAATGTTTATATTAAAATATGTCTACTTATTGTAACTTCTAATTAGTTACAGCCAACTTTACAAATAATTGATACATTAGACTCTCAAATAGATCTCTACTAACTATTTATTAATTAATGGTAAAAAATAAAGATAAAAATACTTCTAAACATTGCATTTCAATCACATAAGGTTTAGTTTAATTATACAATAATAACATTTTTAAAACCCGAACATAAGTTTTACATGAACATTGATATCGTTGAGTTCTGGAATGGAAAATAGCACACTTAAATTCACTAACTGTTACACTTACATAATAATTATTGTTCTCCTGCTTTGTTTTGTAAAATACATTGCTTTTAGGTAGTATCAGAAAAATAACAGGAAAATATATCGATATCTGATAAAATTTACGATAAACACCTTAAAGTAACTTAAACAGAAGTAAAGTGTGTACCAAATAACAGTGCAGTGCGCGTAAGTACAGAGTCGATAAAATATTTTGATATAGGACACACTACGTGAGGTTATTGAATGAGGTAATAAGACAGAGCCGGGCCGGGGCGCTGGGCCGGCCGCCGCAACCGCCGTCACGTCACCAATTGGAAGCCGACGAAATAATACTCTAACTAATTTATACCTACAAATGATATGAAGTTGGTGCAATATCATCAAACGTATCGAGTAAAAAAATATTTACTGAATTTCGCTTACATATATCTGAAGGCACTTAAGCATATTTTAATAACAACGAAGCACAAATGATTGTACAATTGACTAGTCGCGTAACGGGTGCGCCGGCGCGCCGCGGCCGGCCCGCGCTCGCTACCCTATTATTTGGTACGGGCCCGGGAACATACGAGGATCGTGTACAGATTGATACAAATATTACTATTATTAAGGCAGCCGTTATACATAATTTTACTATTACGAATTTTACGCTCGCCTCATTATTTAAGACAGTAATAAGATTACAGATTACATTAAGATATTAAAAATACAAATTTCCAAATAAATACCCAACAAAGTTATTTTGAATAAGAACAAAAGGAACACTACAGCAGCAATCAAATTGCGAACACATTTGTACTACATAAAAAATAATACACAACCCTTTGCGCGAAAAGACTGAAAAGTTCAACTTTTAAAGTCGCCGTGAAACTCGGCCCGGATTGCACGTAGAGACTATTTTCCCTTACATTTCAAAAGATTATCATGTGAGTATTAATAGCTGTATCTTTATCAACTAGAAGGAAAAACAATCTTCAGGGCCTCGGTTTCACTTTCAGTTAATACTAGATCTTTAGAATTATTTTTCCCATCACAGAGTTTTGCTCAGAAAACTTTACTTTTTACTTTAGCCTATTGATATAAATATGACATAATTTAGTATCTGCTTATAATAACTGTGTTCCAATACAAATATCAAGGAGAATAATTATTAGTTGGTGTAATGTGAGACGAGACAGCTTAAGTCTACACTAACTTATCTTTACCACTATCCTGATATTGTTATATGAATACGTACATCAATGAAACACGCTTTATAAACTACATTGTACTTTAACTCAAAGGTGGTACCAAAATATTATTTTATTATTGTAACGCCAATCACTTTAGTATTTTAGAGAGATGTCACTCACTACACAACTACAGGCATTCAATTTTGTTTCCATTATTATGATAACTTAAGGACTTTTATAAATATCAAACTTAACTCATATTTGTGGAAATTACAGATATGAATACAACAAAATAATTCGAATTAGAAATGTAGTAGATATGCAACGTTCAAGATCAAATATTTAAGAAAACATTTCAGATGGCATCGGTGGTATTGATATAATTTCTCTTTTGTCAGTCTCTGCGTGTAAGGACGAGGACATGGTAGTCGTGGGACGGCTTGGAGCTGCCCAGGGGTCGGTACGGAGCTTGCTAGCGCTGTACCACACGACCAACAAAGTGCGCGTCGATAACGGTCGTTGAACAAGTATCCAACTCGATACATCACTAATTTAAAAAAATATACGAAGCAGTAGTGTCTCGTCACATAGTATATGCGCTGACGGCAGTAGGAAACCTCTAATAAAATAAATATTTTCATCCGACTCACTGGATAATATTTAAAAATATTTTCTTAATCACAGATATCAGTCTGTCAAAATTTAAATTAAGTATATTTCAGAATTGGATTAGTCGTTCCTCACTTACTAGGTTATTATTCAAGTACAATCAAGGTACAAAAGTGACTAATTTAAGAGCACAGAGTATTGATTAAGACGCCAATAGATATGGTATAGTGAGAGGTTTGTCGTTCAGGGGAACTAAGGGTTTGGTCATTATACTACGTTACGTATATCGTGAAGCGCGGTGCGTCGAGACCGGAGCGCTTCCTAGCGTACAATGAACATTGAATATAAACAATTTCAAACAGGTACAACAGAGATCTAATGAAAGAATAATACGAATATAAACTAGTCATATTAGGATATGATCGTTAATTATGCTCGATAACAAAAGCTTACTTTAAAGCGATGTTCGAATGCGAGAGAGACTAGAGAAGCAGTGTCGTGCAGTTAGCTAGCACCTGGAGTCTACTGCATCAATTAACATGGTGGGGGGTTGGCCTTGATACACATACATATATACATAAACGCTACATAGTCCTTGAACAATGAATCAAATGCAACTTTACTGAATTCAAACTAGCACAGAAGGTACGCCGCTGGCGCCGCGCCACCCTGACGGCGGGCGAGGGAAACTTTGCCGTGTTCGCAGTTTCCGACTCGCGCGCCGCGCGTCGAAGTGGCGCGACTCGAGCGATTACAATAAATAAACTATACTGGTGTGCATATACTTCGATACCGCTCACTGAGCTAACGGATAAATGGCGACTTACTGATCTATAATTACTATACATATAGCAGTTAAAAATATTCAGCAATCACATTTAGTTAAATTACCACATAGAGAATTTAGCTTAGTTCAACGTTTTTATCAATGGCCCTCTGTTTACACGTAAAGTCACTCAGTTCATTTTTTTTTACTTTGTATTTAATCAGTTGTTTTGTTGTTTATCAAGAACACCCTTTAACTTACAGCTATATACCAATAATACAAAAATCCATTCACTATAATTAAGGTAAATTTTAGATATTTAAACACTAAAATGTAAAATATGAAACATCCTAAATAAACTCTGATATTCCAATTTTAGGCATTAGCTCAATTAATTAAAAATATATGCTTGAGTGACTATGATAAAAGAGAAATAAATGCATTATTATAATACTACCCAACCATTCCCTTGTAACATGTCACAGGGTTCCAAGCTGCTCGGGCCGACTATCATAACCTCTACACACTACGTCAAAAGCCTTCTTTATTTTATATTTGGTATTCACTTAAACGCACCACATAACAAGACTAGAGGAATGATTGCCTCTTGTGCCGACGTCCATCACCACGATCCCTCATAAATAAGGAAGACTAGTTTATTTGTAGATATCACCTAATGCGCTTCTATTGTAGGACGCCAACGTCGTCGTAACGTACAAAAATATATATAAATAAAGACAACAAGCAAAAACTTTAACCTTATTTAAAATTAAAGGCCCTTCTGAATATTGTACACTATCACTACATAATGTCATATAACATCATAATGATTTATGCGACAGCAAAATATATTAACAATTATGGAAAATGAGAATGTCTTTTAGTATGCGTTGAGTCAATTCAGCTGGATGTAAGTGTTCAGCGAAACACGATATTCATACATATTTTGGTCCCTATATGTGAAATAGAAATAAGTAACATGCGCCAGAAGTACATTGTGACCGAAGCAAGGGCTGGTTGCTAAGTGGTCGACTGGGGAACAGTCTGTCGTTGTAAGTTGCAACAGCCATCAGGTATAATCTGAGATTTACGTAATACACTAATATAAAAACGAGGTGACAGTTAAAATAAATTATAGGCGGCATACCCAACTCACTGAATACGTCGACTCATGGTATGGTCTCACAACACTACAAGCTAATGGAGATTACATTATTTTTAGAATTTTACTCCACTCTTACGGGAAAAGCGTTATTAGTGTCGATGACGCACAGGGCCAGTATGCAGCTCCACCGTTCCAGTTAACCCCTTATCACTAACCAATTCTATTTGAACTTCAGTCAAGTGATCACAGCAACCATTACTCCTCTAATTGTTAACGGGTGTCACGTCATAAGGATCATGAGCGCCGGCATACTGCCCCCGCGAGCCCCAGCCTTAATACAATTAAACATTAAAATTAACAACAATATTATGAGCAAACTACTATTTGAATACTTGAGCTAAAATAACCAGAGCAGCTTGGATAGAACAACGACCTCCGCGGTGGCTGTTATTTTTAATTATATTTTTTGTAAATGGCTCGCATTTGTACGATCAAATAGTTTGTTGTGATGTCAGAGATCGACGCAGATTATCTAAGAACATTAGTGGTCGTTAAATGGCATAGACATCGACTTTGGCATTCAAGTTATGGAATAGACACGAATTTGGATTTGAACACGCACGTATACCGTGCGGATTAAAAAAATATACGAAACTGACTCAAAATAAAGCAACTAATTTAAAGTTACACGTTAATTCGGGTAAACTTCATGAAAAAACCAAAAATAAATAGATAAAAATATTTACACATAGGTATATATAAAATGTTGATTGACGACATAACACTTACAATAAAAGTAAAACATAGCTAAGCTCTTTTATGATTACACAAGGCGTGGGCGCGGAGCCCCGCTGCACGCAGCCTTATATTGTCTACACTAGTCGGCCGCTCCCGGGGCCAGTGCACAATTCATTACAATACATTCTCAAAGGAAACGATTACACCTGCCATCGGTTACGGTAACGTACCACAGTTCATTGAGGCACAATCATTGGTTTATTTAATTGCTTTTCTTTTTTTTTTTCGTTTTTTTTATTTTTTTCATTATTTTCTTACATTTACACCTATGATAATTATTATATTAAGGTACGTAAATTTATTCTAAATAACAGAAACAAGTTACGAAAAAATGTTAAAAGTGAAAGCGTGAAGCGTATTAAAATCTTTTTATATGAATATAAATTTCACATTATATACATATTACGGTATAGATGTAAGTAATAAATATACAACAACATAATAATAACACAGAGTAAAATTGCACATGGGCAATTGTGTGCAGGAAATAGATGCAGTCAATGAACCGAGAGGAGATTCAGCTTCGCGGCGTGGGCTCTCGTCACAACCTTGTCGCTCGCTCTACGCCACTACAGCACAACGCCTAACATTATACCCATTATTAAGTACTGTTACCTTTAACTGACTAAACACTTCAAGGCATTACTTTTGTCTTTAATCTATGGACAACGTATTCTACAGGGCACTGGATCGTTATACTTTCCGTTACTCGGTTTGTCTAACTTTAAAAATGGAAAACTCTTATAAAAATTATAATTTTTTATAATGACATTTATTGCTGTATTAAATTCACTAAGTCACCAGTAAACACTGCGTTTTGAAGCTTTATGAATATTGGTGTACGAGTGGACAGAATAATATCAGTTTAAAATTGTAACGTTTTTTTGTATTTTTTATTTTTATTTTATTTTATCGAATAGTTAAAAGAAACACCCTCACGTAAATTGAGCTTGACAACAATAGAATTGACATCGACCTGTTAGTGTGTACTATTGTTGCATAGACATTACACGAATGATATAGGAACATCAGATCAATAACCCGTACCACAAAATTAATTTTAAAACAATTTGGAAGAATCGTTATCAAGCACAGAGATGCAATCTAGTTTTAGACACCATTATCTTTGATACTCATTCTTTGGCAATCTAACGCTATACATCACGACAATATATTATGGCCCCTTGGCGATACAATGTTGGCGCGATTGCACATGCCGAGCCTTCAATATTGCGGTTTAGATGTTACTGTCGACTCCAATGGAATTCAAACCGAATATTTCGCGTGTTAAAACTTCCACTGCTACAGTCGTTAACGATTCGCAAAAAATAAGGCAACAAAGATCATGCGATTAAGAGAAACATCGTCGGTCCCTATAGTAAGTTATTAAGGTAGTAATGAGAAATGCTATTTTGTCTCTAAATGAACACATCATACATCGAAACATTTAGTTAACTCTAAACTACTACAGGTCCGAAGCGATTAAGAGTCCATAACGCACAAATATATATTATTCCAATATCGCGTTCTCCTAACTTAATTCATTAATTTGTGAAAGTTTTCGAGCGCGAGGCTCGACAAGGTACAGCGAATACTTATACACCTAACTTAGCACTAGTCGTTACGTTTAATTGTAAGATCACTGGAAGATGCACGAATACAGATACAATGTACATTAGTCATTCGCTTTGTGTGGTCGATCTCGCGGATCGTAAAGCGTGGTGGGTCCGTCGTCGACGGTCATGGGCTGAAGCCCGGAGTCTCTAGTCAGGGCGGAGGGCGCGGGCGCGACGACCGCGGGCGACGCCGGGACGACGCCGGGACGACCGCGGGGCGACGCCGGGACGATCGCGACGCGACGCCGGGCCGCTTCGAGCGCCCGGCGCTCCTAAGTCTACGCCCGACGCCTCTCTACTTAGCTAATCCCGTAATATATTGGTAATGATATATTTTGGCAGAGTATCTCTGTGGCACACCATTAATAAATTAAAAAGTAAATAAAAATGTAAATAAACTTTATCATAACGAACATTTACAAGTGCGATCGTTGCAAGTTAAATATCAATAGTATTCTTATCGAAACCTACGATAGGACTTAAGTGTATACTTATATCTACAATGATGTTGTAATACCGACATGGAGACTACGACTACAAGTATATTATTAACAGAATATCTAAAGCATATGTCACTTTGAATAACTTTCAAATTGAGCCTATAGAAAATACCACAAATCTTTTATTAAATAGATATTGATATGGCTAAATTTAAGTTATTAGAACTTTATTCTTACCTATACACAAAAGTGTAATATTTACTGTCAATTATAGTACTTTTTAACACTTCTCACAAATGTATGTAATATAAAATGATAAAACAATTTTCAATTTAATAATATATTAGGTTACCCTTACATTAATCGTATAATCTAGATAATCGTTTCATATATTAAACATAAAGTGGCACTTGAATCACAAATACTGGAAATAATTTGGGGAAACATCAGCTACGACGGAGGCGGACCGCCGGCGACTCTCTACTGGATCGCTCCAACAAAATAGATTATCCTTACAATAGGCAAGATAATTACATCACAGGATAACTGGATTGCACGGAGCCGCGGCCCCGCCCGCCCGCCGCGGCCTCCAACGTATATTTGTATATACTCATTTCCACTTCAGACTATACAGCTTAAAAGGAATTTACCACTACAAGAATGCACTTCGAATCTCATAATTTTCAATTTTTGTTATCTTTATAAAAATTACAAACTAATTGTAAACATTTGTTAGTCTGCGAAATGCACTTACACATTTATTGCTGAATAAAATATCACTACTGGAAAACGAAAGGCTCATCACGAGTGAGAATTCAAAACAGAATAAATAATTAAAAATACATCAGTATGGATAAAACGAGAAAAATAAAAAACGAACACGAAAGAAACTCGGAACGCAACATCTCGACGGGCGTAACAGCAACAGCCCTCGAGTGCAACAAAATAAATACAGACTAAAAGAAGGCCACGGGACGAGTGACTGAGGTAGCCCGCGACGCAACTATCTACACCGACACGATTATTTGGTAGAGTTACAGGATACTACAGTCCCGGCGGCGGCGCGCGCGCGGTCTCACCACACGCGCACCGCCGCGACCTACTACTTACAACTTCATAACCGATACATTCTATGTCTGCCGTTGTATATGTATAATTCTTATGTACACTAAATAATCTACATGAACACTTACAACACAGTAGATATAATATAGTTGTGGACAGTTGGCTACCGCGGCCGCGTCGCACCGCGTCCCGACGCGACGCGACGCGTCCGACACGATCTGACTAGGCGAATAAAATTAGTCTGTCCCCATACGGGGGACCGTAAAGCGTAATTACAACTAGACACATAGGGCCGCGCCCGCGACCAAATTGACACGGTAGGAGATTCGCCGCGGGCGATCGGACCCGCCGCGAGCGATTCCAGAGCCGAACAGCAGGTTTAGGTTGAGTCTAACTTGCAGAAATTTGCGCGTCTCTAAACGTCAGGAACTTCTGCAAGTTGAGATCGCGAATGATGCGAATTTACGCAGACACGAGTCGCTGCAAAATTGCCTACAAACGTGTCTAAACGTGCTTTACAAAAGCAGCCCTTAATCGCTGGCGGCGTCACGCGGATGCTGCCGCCCGCTGCCGGTGAGTGCGCCTTACCGTGGTTTAGATGGACTCGCCGCCGAGGAGGTCGGGCGGGAGGAAGGAGTTCAGCGAGGAGGGCGTGGCTCGCTGGTCGTGCTCGGGCCAGAGCCCTGGGAATCCGCCCCACGAGTCCTTGGAGCCGCGCCACGCGCCGCCGCCGCCGGAGCCGAGGTGCTGCAGGATCATCTGCACCTCGGACTCGGCTGGTGACTCCGCGAAGATGGTCGTGTTGCTAAGCACGCAGTTGTTTAGCGCCATCTGAGCCTGGAGATGGACGGGGCGGAGGTTTAGGCTCTGACTACACAGCATGGACTATTAAAAATAGTGCTCACAAATCGTCAAAATACCTACATATTAAAATAAAAATAAAAGAATAATAAATAAAACTTAGTTTTGCTCTTATGGAGCCTTCACATGTCTCATAATTTTTTTGCCCTACCAGCTTGAAGACCAACATTTGACAAGTGCTGAGAAGAAGCGCCGCTAAAAACTCAAGACACCACCGTCTGCCACTTTGGCGAGACGGCATATTTAAATTTACTCGTCTCACCTATTCATGATTCTAAATAAAATAAATACTACAATACATTTATTTAATGCCGGCAAAAAATATGTAATAACACTGCTTTTGCTCTCTCTCCAGTCTATAAATATTTAAATAAAAAAGAAATAATTGATTAACAAGTATACTTGATTTATTTTTGTCTAATTTATTATTAGTAATTGACTAAAAGAAAAAGATAATAAATATGTATTATTATAGTGTTGTCTATTTTGTGTAATGTCTCAGTGAAACTACTACCAGGCCTGTTCATCTCCGCGAGTTCACATCGAAAACAAAACACGCACGATAGCCCACCTACAGGAGGCGATTCGACAAGGCGTCACATACGAGATACGAGCGAGCATTGACACACGCACGCGTACTCTTGTATTATGGAAAAAAATAAAAAAATACTGTGTAAAAAATACTGTCCAGTATTTAACTGCCTAAATAATAATAAAAACACACAATGTACTTTTTTTAAGTTGCCTGAAGACACTGAGAGGTAAATAAGTGGTTATTGTTATTCATGATAATTCATGCAAATTCATGTATTTCTTCGATTTCTTCCGACATTTTCCGCGATTTGGCACTTCACGTTCACGTCACACATTAGTTTGCCGAAGTTCGCCGAGCCAGCTATTGTCAATTATTATAGGTGTCAAACAGGATAGGGTCTTTGCGCTGGTTTTCGTCCAACTATCGGAGTTGCCAACTTTGTGATCTTAAAATACCCTTACATAAATGTATCATATTATTTTATGTCGTTCGAGTGCTCATAAAGGCAGTCAACTAAAGTCCATACTGCAACGCACACACAATCCGCAGTCCGCACCGTAACGTAAACGCCTTGCCTCGCCGATGACAGCGCGCGAAGGGCAATGACAGCTAGCAAAACACTGACGTATATCAATGTCTCATGGACTTGGCGTAACTTTAAAATAAACGTACTCGGTACATTGCGCACACATTTACACGCATTATAAATACATACACGATTTAAGAAAACAACATGGCCGCAATATAGGCAATCAGCTGACAGGTATTTGTGTGTGTGTGTGCGTGTAGTTGTCAGCTGATTGCCTATAAATATGTTGTTTTCTTAAATCTTGTATATAGGTACCTACTCGGCACAAGTCAGGTAGTTAGTGACGTCACATGAAAATGTTGCCAGAATGAGTACTGACCAAACATTATCTATTTCTTTTTTTTATACATCACCAGGGGTAAGTTAGAAAGAGATAAACAGCTGTTTGTCATTAATTTGTCGAATTTTTGTATAGATCTATATTTCCTCTCCACTATTACCTCCATGTCACAAAAGGCGATACGTTGTTGATCCCTTTCCGAGTTGATTTGCCTGCTATATGACCTGAGCTATGCTTTAAAAAAATGACCCTTAGTCATCTAAGATTTAATTTTGTATGAAGAAGTTTAATAAACACTTAAAATTGTGTTTATAATGCTATCAATTAGACATACGTGCCAAAAACTTTTCCTGTCAGCACGTTTTTTTTCTAGCGCGATGATTTCTGCAATGTACCGGTGACCGGTGTATAGCCGCGCATTTACGTAATTTTTTGGAACTCACTACTTTTTAAATTACATTTTCATTTGGGTAGAACTGTTGCTTAGGCATTATAGATTGCAACAAAACTAGCGCGGGATGGCTACTGCCTTATGTGAATACAATACTTTGTATTCAAATTTTACGCATGTGTTTATGGCAGCTCAGTGAAAGGGACGAAAACCGAAGTTAGATAGAAAACCAGCACAATGACCCTACTTTCAAAAATTAATATTGCGATTTTATAAATCACTTAAACGACTTTATATTAATTTGCGGTACGAAGTACGCCGGGACAGCTCGCAAAACAAATTCATTATTTACATATTACTAATTTATCAACTTTGTTCATTGTTAGTTCATTAGTTGTTCGTGTTTCGTTTGGGTTAGACCAAGAGCCGAATGCAAAAAATAAATGTTACTTAATTATATTAATCCTACAAAAAACGGACGGACGTGTGCAAGTCTAATAGCCATATACTTGGTTAACTCATTTTAAAAAGTGCACAAAAACGTTCTATGTTCAGACAGACTATATGACGAATCTATAAGGGTTCCGTTTTTGCCATTTGGCTACGGAACCCTAAATACCGTATCAAAATCTGTTGCATAGTTTTAAAGATCTAAGCATACATAGGGACAGACAGACAGGAAAGCGACTTTTTTTTATAATTATTACGTAGTGATGATGGGCATATAGACCAAATAAAGACATTTTGATTTAAGGGGGGGACATCGTAAGAGCCATTCACATTTTTATCAGAAAGTTAATAAATTAATATATTTAGGTTTTTGAAATCTAAAACAGCTAGGAAATCAAAGAGGCAAACATGATACCTTTGTGATTTTATAGGAATTTTATTGTAAAACACGGTCATATTAAACTTTTATAAAAAAATCCAGAGGTAAATGTTTTTTTTCGACAAAAATTTTTTCTAATCGTGTTTTCGAAAATATCATCCCATCACACATACGTTCTGTGATACATAATATTGAAAACAGTGCGAAATATCGTCAATTGCAGTTTTCACATACTAAGGGCCCATAATGAAATTAGTATAATGTTTGTTTATGTAATAAAATTTGGTTTGAAATACCTACTGAATTGAATTTTTATTTCTTACTAGCTTTTTGGCTTCGCCCACGTGAAATAAATTGTCACAGTTATGTGTGTTATAAAATATTTAGGTGCTAGCTCTTACACTATATAACTGGCGGCCGCATGTAGCTGCGCGTTGCCGCGAAGAGCAGTGAATGCAAGTGTGGTGCGCTAGATGGCGACACAGTAGCTTCTTGTAGCAGTCAGCCCTATGGCATCAAGACAGTACCGATCACTGACGTATGTCAACAAAACGGTGCTCGACTCTTAAGACAAGCTAAATTATACCATATTGTTGATGACATTGAGCATACATTTTTTTGAATACCTTCGCGAAGAAAAACTTCTGTACGTAGTACTTATTATTATTCTGTGCTACTACACCATTTTCAAAAAAGTTACACACAATTCCAATCTCATAATATTATTATTCTTCATAGCATAGGTACTCGTATTCTATTCACAGCCGCTAACAAAGGACCGCGCCCCGATTTAATTTGTTTGTATTCAGTCTGCACGGCGCGAATCAATAAAGCCCTATTCACACAGCGCATGCGCGATGTATCTTCAAAACTTTAGTTCAGAGTCAGACTTTTCAATAACAATAACTCTACAGATGAATCAGGGATTGTGGGTAAACCCACAAGGTGGAACGACAACCTTATAATGGTAGCAGGATTATTATTAGCATGCATTATGTAGCTGATAAAAATCCACTTGACCAATGAATAAAGTCCACCTGGGTGAAATAATTCCTTTGAACAAATTAATCTACTCATGTCACCTGGAAAAATAAACTGAGTGAAATGGTCCCTAAAAAATTAACTTTGTTCATCTGGGTGATATCACCTGGGTGAACAAAGTTAATATAAGGTGGAATAAACCAGGTAGAAGGAAGGCGCTGGATGCAGGCCGCTACCAACCGGGCGATGTAGAAATCATTGGGGGAGGCCTATGTTCAGTGACGTCCTGTTGCTGAAATGATGTTATGCTTCAACCACACCAACGAGATCAAAGGCCAATGACAGGTCGCGTGAACTGTCATAGGTCGCGCGACCTGTCATTGGTCTTTCATCGCGCCGGCGATGACGATCTGCATTGGTGTGGTTGAAGCTTGGAATGCTTGGATGTAACATACCTTAGCCGCCTCCTCGCGAGTGGAGTAGCGGGCGAGGGCGAGACCCTGGTTCAAGTACAAGTGGAAGTTCTGCAACGGCCCGTGCTGGATGCACAGGGTCTTCAGCGTTGACCCGTCGATCTGGAGATAAAACATACAATTAATAAAAAAACCTTATAAAATTCATTTTATTTTTGCAAGTAGGCTTTTAAAAAGCACTTTTACACATCCCAGTATTAACCCTACCATTGCATCGGGACTATAAATGGGACAATGTCGTATAACTCTTGCAGAAGATAAGATAAGATAAGATAAGATAAATTTATTGAATAAAAACTTAGCCTAAATACAAGAAACTTAAATGGGACTATGAAATTATTTGGTTAGTAACTAGTAAAAGTAGAAGAGATTGCATATTTGTTGTTTTAAAGACAAGAAAAGAGATAGAAATATTGAAACTTTTTGGGCTACATTTTCAAACAAGGTTAAGGTCATGTAACATACTAAAGCTCAGGTTTGTTTTGTTTCAAATTGATCTGCATATTGTTGGGTTAAAATAAATTATAATAACCAAGTGCACACACACACAAACACCGCAATAGAGAAAGGCGTAGCAATATGAATAACGACGCTCCACGATTGCTAATAAATACGAAGGTCGCTAAATAGGTTTGCATCATTTATGAAGTGATCCCTGACCTTTTAATAGCGCCGTTGTCATTGTTTATTGCCTTAACATTGATAGTTTGGCATTGAGTGAAAATGCTGCGTAAATCATATTAGTTGCTTTAAAAAAACTGTAATTAAAATCCAGAGGGGCAACCCTCATCATCATCATCATCATCATTTCAGCCATAGGACGTCCACTGCAACGGGGCAACCCTGATCATGTTAAAATGTGTAACTTTGTAGACTGTAACAGTCAGACTTTACAAGCCACTACATGTCTGTAGTTTTTGGATGTCCAAAATACAACAGAAAAAGGCAGTTCTATACAAGAGTAAATTTTCTTATACCACTAGTGTCATTGCTCTGACGCTAAACTTTATCGACCCCAACTTGTACATATTTTTGCTATGTGTATGACTTTTCAATGAAATCGTTGACTTCCCAAGTGAGGGAATCAGAAGGCGGATAGGCGGATCAGAGTTTAAAGTCAGTGGACTTTAAACTCTGATCCGCCATAGTAGTCTGGAAAGATTAGGTTTTAAAATTTTTACCTGGGCCGTGAGGTTCTTGAGCAGCAGCCAAGTAGACGCCTGCCAGGAGGACACGGGCCTCTGCTGCGCATTATGGTGCTGCGGCCAGGGCTTGTTTAGACCAGGGGGCGCAGGCCGAGGCTTGCCGGCCCACGTATCAGCCGGAGGCTTCAGCGCATTGGCCGCCGAAGTGGCCGGCGGGGCGTAGCTCCACGTGGACGAAGACAGCGACCGCTCCCCGCCCGGGGGCGAAGTCTTCCCGCCGAGCATATCCGTGTCTTTGATCGCGGCCAAAGATAGAGGCGAGCGGACCACGGATCCAGGCGTCATTGCTGGGTCGTCTTCGACGTTCTTCATCTGGTTACCCTGCGGAATTTACAGCTATATTCGGAAGTACAACTTGGTTTATGATATTGAAAGTTTATCTGTGTCGGAATTGAGTCACGTGTAAGATGTTGTGAACTATTGAGAATAACGTGGTTGTGTCACCTATTTATACCATACAGAATCAATCTTATAGACTTCAGTAACTTACAAAAAATAAGGCCAGCAGCTTTTAGTAACTTAAGGCCGGGTAGCAGAGAAAATGGCGAAAATGAGGTTTTCATTTTTCATTTTTGAGGTACTAAACAGTAAAATTAAAGGCTAAGATTTTTTTTGGGCATAGTTGAGGATATTTTCTAGGGCTATTAACGGATGGAAACACGATTTGATGAAGTTGACTCGATAGAATAAATTCCCAAAGTTACCTCTATTCGTTTTCTATTTATGGTTTTATTTTTAAAATAAGCGATTTGAGATTCTGAATCTTTTACTAAACTAAAGTTCAGATATAACTTGAGGGCTTTTAACGGATGAAATTTTTATATTGCGTCTTATTTAGTTACTATGTTAAAAAATGTGGAAAAAATCGCCCATGACGACTTGGACAATCTCAATCAGTCGCGCGGTGGCGCTTACGGAGGACGGACGCGTGTCAGTTTTTTGGCCGTGACAGTTCGCGATTTGTCAATATTTTTGACAATGATGACTTTGATGAGTCGCAGTATAATAATATCAGTGTTACTGGAGAAAGCTAAAATTTTTGATAGTTAAGAATTATGAATTTTGTCTACCTATTGAAATTTAAATCGTTGGCATCCTTTTAAACTAAGACTCTACTCATGATACATAGTACATTCCTCAAATATGAGACAAAACCAATGAGTTAAAATTACATTTTAATAGTACCTACCTACATACAATCGTCTTACACTCTTTAGAAGAGCACACTGATACAAATAAATAATAAAAAATTAGGTCAAATATAGGGGCAACTGCACGTCACTGAAAGACGATTCTGTTTACTCGGCATCTGGGCTGGAGAACAAGAATCCTTGCTTACATATGCAGATGTAAATAGAGTTATAACTGGACAAATTTTACATAAAACGTTTAACAGAAATCAGTTAAAAGACACATACATGGAATACCAATAAGGTTGCGGAGGGAAAGCTACCTATTATAAACTAGCGGCCGCCCGCGACTTCGTTCGCGTGGACCTCGTTTTACCCCCGTTAGATGTGATGTTTTACCTCGTTTTACCCATGTTGATAGATGGCGTTTCACGGCTTCTACTGAATGAATATTTACGAACGTCATACCGTAGTTTGTCCAGTGCTGTAATTTTAACCAATGACGATAGATGGCGCTTTTTAGACACGTCTTATTTATTTATTAAAATTTATTTGCCACATATCGTCATAATGTTAATCTGGGTTATAAACAATAATACTGTAAAGTTTCAACAAAATCCGTTCAGTAGTTTTTGCGTGAAAGAGTAACAAACATCCAGACATCATGACATCCAGACATCCAAACTTTCGCCTTTATAATATTAGTAGGATATTTCACAATCCAAACTAATTATTTACTATTTAGCATTTACTTACAGTAAATATTAGTTTGGATTGTGAAATATTTAAAATAAAACAAAATAGGGTTTCAAATTACCTATCTATACCTAATATCATAAACAGGTAAAGTTTGTGTGTTTGTATATTTGTTAAATTGTAAGGGGCAATCTCAAATCTCTCTCTGAACCGATTTTAAAAAATCTTTCACCAATAGAAAGCCACATTATATCTGAGTGTAATAGGTTATATAAAAACCGAAAAATTCCACGCGGGCGAAGCGGCGGGCGGAAAGCTAGTTTATTTATGTTAGATTATTATTATATGTTAGAGCATAATAATTATTAAAGTCGAAGTCAAACATTCTTTATTTATGTGGATCTATATTAACGAGAGATTACACAAGGCGTCAAATATTTCAAGAAAAACATTAAAAACTATTATAAAGCTAAATTTTGCTCTCATGGAGCCTTTACCTACTCTGACAAATTAAGACTTAGAGAAGAAACTAATAATAAAACTATTTTACTGTCCTGCAATGAAAAGCTTGATCGGGTATAACACCTCAAGTTATTGCAGAATATGATTTCATCAAAAGACTGAATATCAAATCGCTTAGGTATCTAAAGTCAAACGATTCTGAAATGTCAAGTGGCATAAAGTTGGGACTAATGAATAACCCATTAAGATAGTAGCGCCCTCCTGTCAATGACATACCTGGAACGATAGAGTATTGGACAACTAATAAAAATGCTTTGTCCTAAATGACTGACGGATATCGTAGAGACCTGAAAGTTGGAAGGTGTGTTCTTTGTATGACGTAGGCATCTCATAAGAAAAGATTTTCCGAAATGGGGTCATGAAATGAAGGGGGTGAAAAAAGGGGGCAAAGTTTGTATGGGACAAAGTGATTACTTGGTTCAATATACTTGAAATTTAGCTTAATAATTCCTTAATATAATTCATGAAAGACGTGTGGAACGGGTAGAAAGTAACTTTGGCAGTCATTTTCTTCGAAGTTGATATCAATACTACTTAGTGCCTTTGATTTAATTACTTTTTATTTTTACAAGTGTTTGAAAAATTCATGTCAGATTGTGTTCAATGTCAAGTGAAATCTTAAATTGAAATGTCTCAATCTCAATGAGGAAACTCTGTATTTATTCCTAGAATTCCCCTAACACCGTCAAATTACCCTTTCGAATTCAAGACAGTGCAATTTCCCATCAGTCTGCTTCGTAATGACTATAAACAAAGCTCAAAGTCAAACTCTAGTGACCTCTGCTTAAACTCCCATGAGTGCACAGAGGTACGCAGGTAACCGCGTGTGATGCTCATAGTAATTTTCGATACAGAACCCCGTACATACGTCATACAAATTATAGAAACAAAACACCCAGACCAATACAAACAAACGTGTTTCTGCAATTTTAGTATGATATTTTTATTTATAAATAAACAAAGAGACTGAACAAAATTGATGCGTGTACTGATAATGTTATTAACCACATGCAAAGCTTCGTGAATTGCAACAACTATAATTTATTTTCCAAGCTCTAAATAATCGCTACTAAGAGTAACTTATCATAAAATGTTTTTCCAATCGCTCAAGCTCCCAAGGGCCTACCGATAGGTTGGGTGACGTAATTTTGAAATTCTTTAAGCCGGCGCAGAACTTCCAGAAGGTCGGGCGACGCCACGGCCACTTTGAACCTTGTTTACTTCTGCAGTTATATTTTATATTTATTCGATTCTAGAATATATTCCCAAAAAGTCTAAAAGGTGTTTCAATTTGTATCACTTGGATATGATTTGTATTAGAAAGTGTTGTGAGTGTGACACTTAAAGGGAAGGAAGTCAACCTAACCTAACCAACTGCGTATTTCTATACTGTGTAGCTGGAAATTGTGGCGGGAGCTCTTTGGCGCGCTGTCTTCGGCAAAAAATTGCGCGCGCAGATTTTGACAGCGCGAAATACCTACTTCAGCAGAAATACCAAGCCTTAATGTGGACGGCTACAGAAAGATAAAGGAAAGTCATTTAGTTGTATGTAATTTTTATTTGTTTCCAAATATTGAGAAACGCCTTTTTCATAGATTCAGTCGTAATTTATAGAGTAAACAAGACTGGCCTATTTTTTACATTCACGTGACATTATTTAACAAAATTCGACTAACAGTAGCTTCGGAATGTGCGTTCCATATCAGATTATCAGTCTTATCAGACTAAACAAGCACATAGTGCTATCTCTATAGACTGTTGTTTTTGTCAGTTCAAAAAAGTTATTCAAAAACATTTTTGTTTGATTTTTAGTTATTCTAAAATGTTGAACTTTTGGCCCGGTAACATCCTTTAAAAACATCATGTTGTCTGCATATACAGTGTCAATGTCACTACATGTTTACTATGTTCTTTTTCTCTATGATATTGCACAGTGACTTATTAGAATATGCATCGGTATTGGGACAAATGGTTTAGCTTGCTTTTTTTCTTCTCTGTTTTGCCTATGTTTCAGAACTTATCCTAGAGAAACGAGAGGTTTCCACCACTACAACATCTCTATGAAACCCAACTAGTGAACTTGTGTACTTGTATCTACATTTTTGTGATGTCTTGTTGTAATAAAATTGATCTGTTTCAAAATAGGCAACAATAGTCCAATGGTGTCGGCGTCAGACTGCTTATTCGGTAGTGCGATACCCGTACCACTGGACTATCCAATAAGCCCACTCCATATTTAGTAAGCGTTAAGATCGGATCGCATTCGCGCGTCGAAATATTCTCTCGTAAACAACTGTGTGCGCTCATTGCAGTGCCGCCATAATAATGCGACATACTCTATACAAAATTACTGAAAGTATAATTTGACGCTGTGTCGCGCTGCGCCGCGCAAATGCGGTCCGACCTGTAGGGTTAATCTGTAGAGTTGAACAGTTAGAATTAGTAAGTTCCAATTATAAAAGCTTCAACCACACCAACGCGTGCAGATCGCCATCGCCGGCGCGATCAAAGGCCAATGACAGGTCGGAATAAATCACGTATTTTGACAGTCAAGCTCGCTGACGTTCAGAAGTCTTTCCATTGAAAAACTGTTTTAAATCCGTATTCACATGGGTCATTTTTATAGAACGATTACTCGATAGGATCGCAACTCAGCGATTTGTTGTCGTTGACGTTTTGTTACGTCGACCCATTGAAAAACAGTTCTAAATCCGTATTCATAAGGGTAATTTTGATAGAACGATTACTCGATAGGATCGCATTCATCGATTTGTTGTCGTTGAAGTTCTGTTACGTGAATAAGGCTACTGTCATTTTCCTATGATCGTGCCGTGAAGGCGATCTGCACGCGTTGGTGTGGTTGAAGCTTAAGAATACCCGGCATCTTACCTTCCAGGGTTTGCCAGGCTCGAACTCAGGCACGAGGTCGTAGACCGGCTGGTGCGCGGGGTGCGCGGGCCAGGCGTCCTTGCCGTCGGCCACGTCGGCGCCCGCGTCGCCCCAGCCCTCGGAGCCGCGTCCGACGCCCCATGTGCTGAACCAGCGGGGACAAACATACTACATTACTTCTTCTATAAATGAACGGTACTTTCTGCCTATTCTACATCCCTCGCGGCATACGACCGTAAATTCTGGTCAAAGCTCAATTCCCCTAGCACTATTCTCCTAAAGTATTACAAGTATAGCTCAAGAGGAAAGGGGGCGTCCATAAATTACGTGAGGCTTTTAGGGGGGGGAGGGGGTCAACAAAAACCTCACCAAATCTCACGTGGGGGAGAGGGGGGGTCTCGGGAAATATCACGTATTTTTTTCCACAAGAAATAGAGAAATAGTTTGCGAGAAAACTGGGTTAAATCTTAAGTAAAAAAATTGGCCAAGTGCGTGTCGTGCCACGCGCAGTGTAGGGTTCCTTAGTTGTCCGTCGTTATCACAATATATTTCAGAAGTAAGCAATTACTTCATCTAAAGTCACTTTTAATATTTTCTTCTAAGGAATTTTTATTAGGTATGAAATTTTATAATACATGAGTAAAACGACTATTAGTCTTGAACTAATTGATCTATCTTAACCGCTATAGTTTTCCTTGAAAGTTCATAAAAAGCACTATAATCTTGAATTTTTCCAGATTTATCAAGCCAACAGTTTAGTTTTTAGCGGGGGGGAACGCCCTACTCGTACAAAAATTGGCACTTTAAACTTTAACATTTTGCAAACGGATCCCTAAATCGAAAAATGGTCTTAGAAACCCCTAAGCCATTTTAAAAGACCTATCCAACGATACCCCACACATGGGGTAGAAGACGAAAAAAAAATCATACCCACTTTACATAATTTTATTGTACCGTTTTGTCGTCGTGATTAATATACATACCTCTACAAAATTACAGCTCCCTAGTGCCAATAGTTTCCAAGCAAAACCTCGGACAGACAGACAGCCAGACATATCGAAACTATATTAAGGGTTCCTTGTCAGGACTAAAAATGATATTTGTATGATGATAATGTCATTTTATTCTATACAGTCTAAACAAATACAACTAAAAATGCTTCCGTCTGCATGTGTCAATACTAAAATGCAGAATAAATGACGAAATTAAGAAAATTATAAAACAAGTTCTTTTTTTATCAAAATCGATTTTGCTAGATTATTAGTGATTTTGTAGAAAGGAACAATTAGACTAGGTACTTCTGTAAAAAAACAATGTGACCCTAGTACTAACCGCTGTCACTACACGTGTTTTTCTGGATCTATTCGTAATCAGTGGGCTTAGTGCGACTTTACACAATCGTCATCCGCTAGCGACTGCGTAAAAAATGACATTTAAATGTATGATGATTGTACAGCGTCCCTAGCAGATACTTTCAAGAACTAAAATCTTAAACTTTATAGATCTTTTTGATGCACTCGTTAGCAACAACGTTAAAGCACACAAAAAAATGTTTCTCAGTTATATTACTCCAAAACTATTAAATTTCGGATTTTTTTTAATATCACGTGAGATTTGGGGGTGGGGGAGGGGGTCAGGCAAAATCTCACCAAATCTCACCAAGGGGGGCGGGGGGGTTGAAAAATAGCCAAAATTGTCTCACGTAATTTATGGACGCCCCCAAAAGAGCTAAAAACTACCTAGTCCCTTCTCATTGTCAACTGATATCATGACCAAGTCGAGGGCGCCCGCGTCTCCTCAGCCCTCGGAGCCGCGTCCGACGCCCCATGTATGTACTGAACCAGCGGGGACAAACATACTACATTACTTCTTCTGTGTTAGTGGTTCCTGTTCCTAACTATACTATCTAGTGGTAAACGAACAAACACGAAGGTTCATAGTACGAACAGTTTTGATTACGGAAGAGACATTTCTACTCAGCCGAAAGACTATGATGTAGGATACATTACTTCTTCTATAGTGTGAACAGTTACGCTCTACGCCCCATGGTTCTTACTCGCGGCATTCGAACCGAATCTTGGTATAGCGCGTAATTACTGCTCGAAGCTTTTTCCCTTGCGTTAAGATTCTAATAGAGGAGCCACGCCCAACGCTCCATGTGCTGAACCAGTGGGGACAAACATAATACATTACTTCTTCTAAAATGATAACAGCTTTACGGCATATGAACCGATTCTAGAGAGAGCGCGTAGGTTTACAATAAGAGCAGTTCAATTCCTTTCTACTCAGCCAAAAATCAATAGCTAAACAAAGACCGTCGGCCACGTCGGCGCCCGCGTCGCCCCAGCCCTCGGAGCCGCGCCCGACGCCCCATGTGCTGAACCAGCGGGGACAAACATACTACATTACTTCTTCTGTAGTGATAGCGGTTCCTATTGTACTACCCTCTCGCGGTAAACGAACCGAAACTTAAGAAAATGCGTAGGTCTATAATAAGAGTATTTCTAATTCCCTTCTACTCAGCCAAAAAGACAATAGCTAAACAAAGACCGTCGGCCACGTCGGCGTCCGACGCCCCATGTGCTGAACCAGCGGGGACAAACATACTACATTACTTCTTCTGTATTATGAACGGCCTTATTTCTTTACGGCCATGATTCTACCTGAGTAGCGGCATCAGAAACGAATGTTGATAAACCACGTAATTACTGCTCGAAGCTCTTTTTCCTTTGGTTATGCTTAGTGTGAACAGTTACGCCCTACGTCCCATGGTTCTGACTCACGGCATTCGAACCGTATCTTGGTAAAGCGCGTAATTACTGCTCCAAGCTCTTTTGCACTTGTGTTAAGAAGAGAAGCCACGCCTGACGCCCTATGTGCTGAACAAGCAGGGACAAACATACTACATTACTTCTTTAATGATAACGGCCTTACGGGCCTTACGGCATATGAACCAAATCTAGACGGAACGCGTAGGTCTATAATAAGAGCAGTTCTAATTCTAATTCCTTCCTACTCAACCAAAAAACAATAGCTAAACAAAGACCGTCGGCCACGTCGGCACCCGCGTCTCCTCAGCCCTCGGAGCCGCGCCCGACGCCCTATGTGCTGAACCAGCTGGGACAAATTACTTCTTCTATAAATGAACGGTACTTTCTGCCTATTCTACATCCCTCGCGGCATACGATTTTGGTCAAAGCTCTTTTCCCCTAGCACTATTCTCCTGAAGTATTACAAGTATAGCGCAAGAGGGAAAGAGCTATAAACTATCAAGTCCCTTCTCATTGTCAATTGATATCATGACGTCGAGGGCGCCCGCGTCTCCTCGGCCCTCGGAGCCGCGACCAACGCCTCATGTGCTGAACCAGCGGGGACAAACATACTACATTACTTCTTCTGTAGTGTTAGCGGTTCCTAATGTACTACCCTCTCGCGGTAAACGAACCGTAACTTAAGAAAATGCGTAGGTCTATAATAAGAGTAGTTCTAATTCCTTCCTACTCAGCCAAAAAGACAATAGCTAAACAAAGACCGTCGGCCACCGACGGCGTCCGACGCCCCATGTGCTGAACCAGCGGGGACAAACATACTACATTACTTCTTCTATATTATGAACGGCCTTATTTCTTTACGGCCATGATTCTACCTGAGTAGCGGCATCAGAAACGAATGTTGATAAACCACGTAATTACTGCTCGAAGCTCTTTTTCCTTGCGTTATGCTTAGTGTGAACAGTTACGCCCTACGCCCCATGGTTCTGACTCGCGGCATTCGAACCGAATCTTGGTGAAGCGCGTAATTACTGCTCCAAGCTCTTTTGCCCTTGTGTTAAGAGGAGCCACGCCTGACGCCCTGTGTGCTGAACCAGCAGGGACAAACATAGTACATTACTTCTTCTATAATATGACTTTCCACCTATTCTACAGGCCTCGCGGCATACGAACCGAATCGTAGGGCCTCCGCTAAATCTCGCGCGAGCGCCCCGCAGCGTGTGAAGTACATATTTCAAAACGCGCGGCGACCGGTGGCTTCGTGCACCGGCGCAAGTTTTAGCGGTTCCTCTTTCCACCTATTATTCTCCCTATCTAATGACCAACGAACTTAATCTCGGTAAAGAGCGTAAGTACTGCTCGAAGTTCTTTTTCTCTAGCACTTTACTTCTTAAGTATTTAGCGCTATGGAGCTTTGAGCTCTCTGCACATACGTCCTACTACGCCTTGCGGTGCATGGTCAACACTCGGAAACTTGGAAAATGTCGTATGATATCGTAAAAAGTCGAGGGCGATATTTGAAGTGAGGACTTGTAAACGTAAGATAATAACCTAATTGGTTCTCGGTGCTGCAACGACTTTTGAGTAGGGCGTGGACACACTATCTTTAATCAAGATAAAGAAAAAGAATCGTACATTTTATTACGATAACTTAAAGATACTTAAGCTACTATGTAATATATCTCTTGACCTTGGCGGGGACTTTACCAACTCTAATTAATTAGTATTTATCTCGATTACTACAATAACTACGAGTATCCGTAAACAAACTGAAAACGCACTTACTAGTAGATAAACATGTATCTCTACTACCAAAACAAACAAACCTACTACAATTAAGGAAGGAAAATGTTAATAATTTTAATTTGCGTTCCGTTCAGAGATTAGCGAATTGCATATTAAATAATTGTATGACCACAAAACTACTGGATCACCTCTCAAGAGGATATACGACCAAAACATTGCTGAATATTATTCTTTGGTCTAATTGCGTGAGTTAAATTGCCATTTGTTTACATTACCATTTCAAATATTCAATTTAAAACAAAAGCACTAGATCCAGAAAACAGTGAGATTTTAAAAATCGAATTTTAATTTTAAATGGTCTATAAACAAATGAGTATAGACTGGTAGACACTGGCTGGATATAGAAAAACGAATTACAATTTGAAAAAAGGTTAAAAAAAAACAAGTGAACTAGCTTAAACACTTACGAGTCAGGTTGCAGGCCAAGTTGGTTGAGCTGAGGGCTGGTGGTGGACTTGGCGGTTCCAGGGGCACGGCTGAACTCCGAACCCTCACCATCCTTGTCCAGGGAAGGCAGCTTCCACTGGTTCAGTCGCGATTGCTGGTTGCCACTTGCACCATACGCCTGTTGGAAGAGAAAATTAACTTTAAGATAGATGCAGTAGAATTGCTTTTGCTTTTTAAATAGTGGGTGAAGACCCACCATAGACTTAACAATATTCAAGAGATTTAAGTCTTCTTTTCGTGCGAGATAAAGAACGGTGCCGTTTCTTTTGTTAACTCAACCCCAACGTCAACTTAATTGTTTGTATTAAAATCTCTAGTTATACCATTTTACGACTCGAAACAATATTATTTTGTTTTGAAACCGTGCTTTCTCTCGGCATTAAGCCAGACAGGGACAAAATAAATAAGCCCCGCTATTTTACTTGTTACTGGGCAAAACGTACATTTGGCAAATCGTTGGGTGCTATTTAAAATAGCCAAAATTACATCACACATCTACTTGCGTACCTTTCTTTAGAGCCTGACCTGCATTAACGTCAACGCTCCGTTTCTCTAATGTAATGCTTGTAAGTATTGTTTTTATCCCATTGTTCAGTATCATTGTTAGCCTACGAAGCGAAACAATAAGTAAAAATATGCCAGTATAGATGCAGTGTGAAAACAATGTTTGTTATCAAGTTCACAGTAGGCAAAAACCCAACTTAAGAATGTAAAAAGCGCTGTCTGCTAGCGACTACACCAACAGATGTCCCGGACTTGTTAAGTGTCAATTTTTATTATTTTTCGGTTACATCCACTGTATCCTGTAGAGTCAGATTGTTAGCGCGATAACGTTAAAATCTGGGAATCTAGGAGTCGTGAGTTTAACGCTCTTGTCATTGGTCCATGAAGGCGTTATCCAGGCAATATCGGCCGGACATGGATCGGGGCTTGCGGAGTTTCTTATAGCACCTGATTGCGGCCCTGTGATGAATGGTATACTGACGCCGACATATCAACAGTGGTGCATCTTATGACTGACTCACTTTCACGAAATCTCAGAAACTATAACACCTACAAACTTGAAATTTGGCATGTAGGTTCATTATCGGACATCAGCTAAGAACGGATTTTATGAAACTCCACTCCTAAGGGGGTAAAACGGGATCCACGCGTACGAAGTCGCGGGCGGCCGCTAGCTTGAACAATAATGTAGTCTGCTGTGGTATCTGTTGGCAATGGTACATCGGGCTGTGTCACGTGCTCATTATCGCGTGAACAATTTGGCACAAAGTCTTATGGTGTACATACCGACTGCGTGTCCTTAGAGATGCCCATATCGCTGAAGTTATTCTGCAGCCCGGCGAGCGGGTCGTGGCTCGGCTTGAACAGGTCGGCGCCGCCGGCCTGCTGCTTCATGTATAGAGCCTGCTGGTTCGCGATTTGGTTCTGCGGGAGAAGTAAACCATTATTTATTAACTATTCAATGTCAAAGAGCTTAGAAACTAACAAGTATACCTTGCTTGCCTCTAATAAAATTTTTGAGTATAAAATCGTCCTCTTGCGACGACAGTGTGACATCTCCAATTAGATTATTGTAGCAAGTGGACGAAATGTACAGAAATGTGTCCATTTGTGAGACGGCAGTCTACAGGGACGGATTAGACAGGAACTTTCTTAATGCAGAACAAGGCAGATCTGCTTTGATAGATAAATATCTCACTTAATGTCAAGTCATTTGACCACAATGGCAATTGATATTAATTGAGTGTTAGATGATAACTTCAAAGCATATTATTTCTTTTTGACTGCCGCCATTGGCATCATTATTCTTTTTTTAGACTGGGCAATCCCATTACATTTTAAATACAAAGCCAATTTCGATTTCATATCCAAATCCCGCATTTTAAATCATGCTCGGTGCCGTAACATCTAAATAAAATCTTAGCCCAATAAATAAACAAGCTTACTTGGAGAGCAGTGATCTGCTGCTTAGCCTTGGTAATCTGCACGGAGCACTGGAGCGCGAGCGTGGAGTTGCCCTTGGACAGCGCCAGCGAGTGTTGTTGCACCAGTTGCTGCAGTACTTTGATCTGGAAATAACAAATACATTCTAGCACAAACGCGTTATAACTTATACTGAGTTCATATTAACATCAAGCACAAACGTAATATAACTTGAGCTATATTTACACCAACTCTTAGATAGGCAACAGGTGTGGAAACCTTTAGATGCCTTTGTGCAGCAGTGGATGTGTTACAGCAGGTACTACTGATACAATACATGCATAGCTTTCAATGCATAACTATTTCAGTCTTAATAAAGTATTGAGTCTTATTGGTGATAAAAACTACTCAACCAAATTAAATTATACTTTTATGGGAACAAATGGCAACTATTCTGCATCGATAAAAAAAAAGGAACACGTAAATCGGATCACAAATCTCGGCGTAATCGGTGTACATTCATAAAAAAACCAACCGAATTGTGAACCTCCTTTCAGATACAAATTACTACAGATGTTGTTGTGTCCATGATCAAAATTATAATTTTACTGACTCGTAAAAGTTTAGAGAAGTGGTCATTGAAAAAAAACTTTTGGCTGGATTAATTTAGTTAAAATAACATAAACACATTATCTACACATAAGTTGACGTAAGACTGCCTATCTAATTTTACGAAAAAAAAAGTAATTAACGCACTACGACCGACGACACTGGAAAAAAAATTGCTAACAAATGCTGAATTTCCTAGAGAATACTCGACTTTACAGAATAACTCAATGATAAGCCAGTCTTTGAATTTCATTACGCGTTACCAGTGCAGTTTACTGAACTAATGGGGCGGGACGAATTTATTAGATGCCAGACTAGAGAATTTTTTACGATTCCTTTTAACATTTGCCTTTCCCTAAAGTCTACACTCAGATAAAAGTTAAATGCCCGTTTAATCCCTGATTTTTAAGTTATGAAAACAAAATTTATATGTGTATTAGGGATTGATGGCGAAAACGGGCAAAAGCCTACCATTTATGAAACAATAGTTCAACTTGTAGGTGGAACTTTTATCTGAGTGTGACTATTTTGCGAATGGAGCAAAATTAATGGCCATTTTTGAGTTCCGACGATATGCGAATGGGACGGTCTGCGTCAAACCATCTCTAAAGGCGCGATTTCAGCGATGACCACTGAAATGGAGCTGCAGTTTTACTCTTTTTTGTTGGCTTTCGCTCAACTTTTAGACTTTCAAAGAGAACGACTGGCATCGAAATTACACCGACTGCACCGGCTATGCATGCCTGGGTATTTCCGCGGTCACAAAGTCTAACGCCCCACGTAGCAATAGGAAATACACCGTATGTGTTACTAATCATTTCCGCCAATGGTGCACTGCTGGCTGGCTCCCCCAAGGAACGACACGCGTTTGAATGATGTTGAAACTATATGATATTTACCGGTTTTACTATTGACATGGACTTTTAATTTTAACTAGCTTTCACCCGCGACTTCTTCCGCGTAAATTTTGACGTAAAGCAATCAAGTTTTTGTTTTACTTTGATAAGCTTCACCATTGTTAAGTTTCATCAAAACTCGTCCAGCAGTTCTTGTGTGAAGGACTAATAAATAATAAACATCCATCTATCCTCAAAACCCATGTCCATAAACAAGACACGAATGTAGTACGACGGAACATCCAGCTAAATACAAGCATCTAACTTAGCTGGAACTGGTGCTCTTTTGCACCAAAAATGTAATAATCTGACGTGCTGTAACTAGCCTGTATTACAGTCAGCATCAAATAGTCACACAACCTTAATCCAATGAGGGCTATCGTTTTTATACTTAGCAGTTGGCACCCCTGGCGATTGACAGGACCTTACTCTACAGTGGCGCCATCTTGATGAGTGCAAATGCGATAGTCCTCCTACCACTTTAGCGCTCACAAGTTGGCGCCACTGTCTTCGCTACTAGCAAGTGACAGGACCTTACTCTACAGTGGCGCTAACTGGTGAGCGCTAAAACGATAGCCCTCATTGCAACAAAGACGTGTTGCGAACTTTTTGCTTACTTCGGGTGTCACGAACTATTTGACGCTGACTGTACATACATTTTGAACTTTATATTACCTGTTGCAGCAGCTGATTCAATAGCACGAGCGTCTGAGGGGCCAGCGGCTGGTTGAGGATCTGGTGGTTGAGGTAGCCTGCTGACACCGCCATCTGGATCTGTTGTACCAGCATGCGAAGTTGTGCTGTGCTGGGTTGACCGCTGTTGCCGGTGCCACTGTGCAAAAAAAAGCTAAATATAGAAGAGCGTCGATAACCGGCGAGAGGTGGCGCAGAACAGACTGAGAGTGGAGATTCTTATTAAAATTTCGGAGGCCAAGACTCATTTTGGGTTGCTGCGCCATTTTTGTTAGTTAACTATAGGCTACTTTTCGTCGTCTTTTTATTTTAACAACAAGAGTCAAATTAGGCCGAATTGCAAAATCTGGGTAGCTTAGTTCTCCTCTATCATAAGTTTTGTGTATAAAAAAACAACTGTTGAGTTGAGCCGAAATTGAAATAAAAAACCACTATCTTCTTTGTTATAGTCATTGATTTAGATTTTTTTATCATAATTTATTTTGCTCTTCCTATTAATTCCTAATACTGCCCAAAAAATCCAAAAAATGGTTGGTTAGCATAGCATCAGGTGATGCTGTCGCCAAAGTTTACAATGCTCATTATCGCGTAAACAATTTGGCACAAAAATGTTTTCAATACAATGTCAATGTATTGTTAGTTATTTTAAGATGTTGCTGACGCATTAACAAAAAAAGATGAATATTTACATTTGCACATTTCGCTATTGTATTTTGTCGCGTCTGTCCCTTGTCTAGGCTATGGCGATCGCGCCAAAATGGCCGCCAAGTCTGTATAGACGCAACTTTCGATTTCAGCAAGTCAATAAAATGTCTGCTAAGTGTAGCTACTTCATTTTCAATCAACAACATTTATTGACGATCTTAGCGAAATTTGATAGTAGCGATTGTGAAAGACAATAGTTTGCTGACAAACATAGAATTTATATGTAATTGTTTGTTACTATTCGAACAATGTAAATTGGCTATATTTCGAGGTAAAAATAGCTCGGCGACTGATATTGATCTATGCTTTGAATGCATGACCTAATAAACTCTATGAAGGACTTTTTTCTATTAAATTTTATTTAGCTTGTAATTACTAGCACTGTAATGATAGAGTTGGTGTAGTTTTCATAATACTTAAAAAGAACAAAATGACATAGAAATAAAGGACATGGTATGTTGAAATTCATAACCACACTAAAAAAATTGATATTTTAAGTTTTTAGTGATTTCACACGTTGAACGCCACGCGGGTTATCTAAACAAAAAATTTTCTTTGTCTAGTTACTCGACAGTCAAGGGCTAAATATAAATTAATTATTTAGAACCTTATACGACAATAATTACCTGTTAGGGTTGTAAGAGTGATGATGCTGCACCGTTTGCGGCGGCGGCTGACTCAACAGCTTCTGAGCCACGGCGGGGGACACCGCTGGGACATTCGGTGGCGGCTGGAAGGGCTGGTGGTGGAACTCGTCGCGCCTCCATCCATCGCGAGCGCCGTTCGACAATAATTCAAAGGCTTCTTCAGCATTCATATCGCGGCTGCGGAGCGCCGCTTCGGCCTCCTCTTTCTTGAAACCCATCTCCACCAAGAACCTAAACATAATTTTACGTTTAGATAAACTCTATCGAGCGTCTAACGGGAAATAGACCTAGAAATGTAACCAACCTGAACTGCTTGCTGTTCCAGATGACTTCCTTCGGCAGCTGCTTGCCGAGAGGTCCGGCCTGCGGGGGCTTAGGGCCGCCCCACTCTCCGATGTCGTCGGGCCAGCCACCACCGGGACCGGTGGGCTTAGGCTTGGGCACGGGCCACAGGGCAGGGCCGGACTGGTCGGGCCAAGCTGAAGCGTCGCGCTCGGGCCAGCCAGGCGCGTGGGGCTCCTCCCAGGAGCCGTTGCGCTGGGCGTGGGCTCCCCAAACCGCGTCTGGTTTCGTGGGCGTGGGCGGGATGCGCTGCGGGGCCGGCGGGCCCTGCGTGGCGCCGCGGCCGGCCATGCCTCCCATACCTCCGCGCTGCGCCCATAATGACGTCCCGTCGTCGAAGCCCCCGGCCGCTCGGCGAGCCGCCGGCGGCGACGGCTCCTCCCAGCCGGTCGCTTTGATCGATTCCTTGGGACCCTGTCGATCGACGCTTACGTTCACTCACAAAAAATACACAGGGCAGTTTATTTACTAATTTCAGCGGTACGCGTTGCTGAGAATCAAGTTCAACAATACCTGCGCGCCCCACTGGTTGACGCCGCCGCTGGGCATCATCTTGTTGGGCCCGGTGTGCTGGTGGTGCTGGCTCCACATGTCGCCGTTGAGGCGGCCGGAGATGCCGCCGCGCAGGTCGTGGCGCGGGTCGTTGGGCTGCTGCCGCGGGTCGGCGGAGCGGCCGTGCGGGTCGAGGCGCGGGTCCCCGCCACGCGGCGGCTCGCCCCACGCGTTCCAATCGTCCTTTTTCGGCACTGCCCACTGCTGAGCGTGCTGCGGCGGGCCCGCCGGCCACTGCTGCGGCGGCGGCGGCCCGGTCCACACGTTGGCCGAGTCGGCGGCGTCGTCGTCCTCGCCCCACGTGCCCCCGATGTTCGTCGTGGGCGTGTGCCCCCAGGGGGTCTTCGCGGCGGGCTGCGGCGGCGGCTGGCCCCCGTTCCTGAGGTTCGCCTCCCAGAGATCGGTTCCGAGGAAAGCGCCGTTGTTGATGCTCGGCTTCCATGCCGGAGGTCCACCGGCCGTGGGCTCCACCTTCGAGCCGGGCTCGGGTGATCCGGGTACATCCCAGTTGGTGTCTTGGTTGACGTGTTGCTATGAACAAAATTCGTAATATTAGTCAACTATCATGTTTTTATAGTAATAAAGATATCATCGACATAGATTTCTACTTACTCCACCCCAACCATCTTGGCTGAAGAGAGCCTCCCTCATTGAGTTGATCTCGATCTTGGCAGAGGACGTGCTGTTGACGTTATTCCCGTTTCCGTTCCCAGCAGAAGGCCCGTTAGAATTCGCAGCCGGATTGGAAGGGTTCGCTCCATTCCCGTTTCCAGAGTTGTTCGTGCCTAAAAACAGTAGTCATTATTAAACAACATTACTCAATGTGGCGTAAACTGTACAAATGACGTGATTAGTTGGATATGACGTAGACGTACCATTGCTTGCAGGCGCACCATTGTTGTTGGACTGTGAATTTGGCATGTTAGGCGGAGAGCTCTGCCAGTTCTGGCCTGAGGCAGCACTGGTAGGCGGCATCTGGTTGCCGTTCGCTTTGTTGCTGTTCACTGCAAGAAACAATCCTATCACTCATAAATACCTGGGCGAAATGCAAATATCATCAATTACGAAATGCCATTGCAACTTTGTAATAAACATTAACAAACATGTTCTCTAATGATGACTAAGCTGAGTAAATTGTTCGATTTAGGAACTTACTGTCGGCTTGAGAAGTAGGCGGCCGCTGGGCCGTATTATTCCATTGTTGAGTATTGTTCGATCCACTGTTAGTTTGGCCACTGGAGTTGCCGCCCCAATTCCCACCTACCAAAAAAAAATAAACAAAATGTTGTCACTCTTGTCAAAAACAAACCACCTACAAATAAAAAAATGCTTTGTTTACCAACTTTGTTATCAAGAAAGTAATTTGAGAATAAATATTAACAATCCCAAGTTTACATGACTCTACAAAGATAACTGGATGATTGTGTACTTTTAAAACACAGGGGTTCATTAGAGCGAAAAGTAAATAAAACAAAATAGGGTTGTCACCGTTATTGTTCGAAGCAGGCGGGCTGCCCCAGCCGGTTGCTGCGTTGAGCGAGCTCTCGCCGCCGCCGCATAGCCGGAGCCGGCGCGGCACGCCCCAGCTGTCTACGGCGCCCCCCAAAGTCTTCATCAGGTCGCCCTCGTGTCTACTGAGTTCCAACATCCCGTCCAAAGTGAGATCACCGTTTGCGAATACTTTCAAAGCTGACTCAGAGCTCGCGGCCCCAAAACCAACATTATTGTCATGGTATGTTCTTGCAGACTTGTCGTCGTCAGTAATCATTCGAGTTTTCGTTTTGCATATCATATCACGAGCAGACTTTTCGTTCAATAGTTGCGTCTCGCAAGGCTCATCATGTATAATACAAACTGAGGATTTAAAAGCGTAATCAGACTTGTTCATATACTCTGGCGCTCCAAACGCCATCTTATACTTTAAGTTAAAGCTACTGAAATATGGGTCACTGTATGAGATACCCTGGACTGTTATGGCGTTAATCTTTAAAGGAATGCAGTAGTTAGGCGTATCGCCAATCATTTGGTTTTGTTGGATACTATCAACAAACTCTACATTATAAATATTATTATCTACCATTTTTACACTAACTCGCTGACTCTCATTCTTCTTATAGACTCGCTCAAAAGCACCAAATTTATTTGTGTTTACCACCAATGTCGAGGTGGAGTTATTACATTGCATTGGTTCGGTAACAGTATCAATATTGGAGTAACAATTATCCTTAATTAGACGTGGAACACATAATATTACAGAAACATTAGACATCAGACAATTATTTATAAATAGAATAATTTTCTACAATATCCACCTAGTATTATACTTATGTTCACAGATTGCATATTGTTTCAATTATAGACTAAGTAACAATGGTTCGTAGTGATGCAGTCAATTAAGCAGGTAGCAGTGTTTAATGCCTCTATGGCAGAGGGCAGGGTGAGATCACCGCTGGAAGCTGCTGCGGACGCCTCCTAGCCCCGAGTGGCCCAGCCCTAGAACAACACATTACTCTATGCATCAAACTGCTCACAAATCCTGTATAGAAATTATACATCCTACTAGCTGTTACATGACAAGGTAGCCAACAAAAATACATGTTCTATATAATAAAATTACATTAAAATTTTATTAGGCTGGTTTATCAATGAAAATTTTCCCATACTGAAACTGCCAACTTAATCTTTAGATAAGGTTAAGTTTAAGTTATCTGATGATTGAACAATCAGCTCTAGAACAAAGATTTCAGTTAACAAATGGAAAAAAGGCAAACTCAAATGTATTTGGAAGGTAGTCTTTTTGGATCAATCCTATCAATCAAAAACCAGAATTTGGAGAAAACAAAGAATCCATGACAACATGCAAATCAGTATTAGAAATCAATAAGTATTTGGATGTTCATTCCAAGATATTAGACTTTTGCCTTTTCATGATGTGGTTTTAGCAGAAAGAAAATTAATTTGAATTTAATTTATATTCTTTAGAATTAGGAGAAATCCATGTTATTTTATGGTTCTATTAACTTGTCCTTAATTACACCAAAAGCACACAAATTATAGTGTTAGTGATGATGACAGTAACATAATATTAAAAGCATTATAATTTTAGCTTGCATGACATTAATTTATGAAGTTATTTTCTAATGAGAAAACAATGAAATTAATTTAGGTTAAGTATTTTTTCCAGAACTACATTTCATGACTTATTTTAAAAACAATGTGTATTTTTAAAGCATTTTTAACTGTGATATAACTTATCAGTATAATAATATTGATTAATGTGCTGATAGTGGCTTGAAGAAACTTACAATATCTAGATATAAATAGGTCATACAGGGTGGCATGAAATGGGTGTGTTTATGTCAAATAGTGTTTCAGCCAGTTGGAAACCTATTGTAGGACGTAGCTCACCTTATAGGACGGACGAGAGGCTGAGCTGTATATCACAGATAATGCGGGCTCGGCAGATCCTTCGCAGCTTTGCAGTCAGCTCGTACGTTTCAGATTATCTACAGGGACAAAGAAATCCCATTATAACAACCATTCCGAAATCCGTAGCGTCACATAAAATAATCGACAAGCTTTCTAAACACTGAACTGCTCCAGATAAAGACAAATTTTATATTGTTTTTGAGGTTATCTCAAGGACTACGTTCATCAACCAACATAGATACACACAGAAATATCACTCGATACGTAGGCACTTAGAGCATCATCATGAAATTATTTGCGCCGCGTCGATGCGATAAGGACACATAATTAACATTTATAAATAAGATTGAAATCAAAGCTGGGACTGCGATTCCTCCGTACGCCATTCGATGAACGTCGCAATACACAAGTAGGTACTTACTGCCACACCGACCAAGACGAAAAGATTCCACAATTTTCACATTTCTATCAAAACCAATATTCTTTTCTTACACCAGGTAGGTAGGTATCTACTTATGTATTTGTGTATTTCGGCCTTGAGTCTCGACGACTCGATGTTGAATATCTACAAACTCGTATACATAATATATCTATGCTCTACCATCCACAGTACCTATCTATATCTAGAGTGAAAGTTAGCACGACCCATATCACAGAAACGAAGCAGATATTTAGGAAAAGAATTATTGTAACAAAGGCACAAACACCTTCAAAGAAATTGGACATAAAACATTTACAGAAAGCATCTATTTTGCTTGCAGAAATACAAAAAAATTCTTACGTGACACGACCGAGCACAACGGTGTTATATTACTAGAGGGAAAGAGACAGGAGATCAAGCATGTTGCTGACGTTCAACTTATTAGAGCGAGACAAAAGATACGCCTGAGAAAGCGATGCCATAAATGCTCAAAACGATAGTCAACCTTTTCAAAGCCTACTATCTAAAAAGTATTATTTTATGATACATACCTTTGTTTTGTATAGTTGTTGGCACATAACTTTAGAGATTTATACAAAATCACAATCCCAAACCCCCGAGAACACGGCTTCGACGGCTGGATGGAATGATTTCGTCGTCGGGGTTCGCACGAAAAGCAACTAAACGCGTCTATTCGAGATGTAGGTTACCATCATAAGAATGCGTGCTGACTTGCGCCGTTTTGTCATGGTCGGGTAATAGCAATTTTCTGTATATACCTATAGATTTGCGTACCTATAGTAGCTATAGAGTGGTAGCAGCACCTATCTATAGCATTGTATTATAGGTACCTACGTGTAATATACCGTACGATTACATACCTATTTATTTTTATACAGCGTGGTTACAGTAAACATCCATAACAACTCTACCTTTACGCACTTAACTAGGTTGCATTGTTACAATGCGGTTTTGTTTTTGGGATCTAAGCGATTTTAACATAAGTTGACTTCCTATTCTATTTTTACAAACCGAGAGGTAGACACCTACGTTATTACCTTCCTAGGTAAATTAGGTCTGATTAGGGTACGCTTGTCTGTTTGTTACTTACTTTATTCAATTTATATAGGAATAAAAAATACCCATTTAGATAGAAGGGAGGTGCTACTTTCCCTTAGCCTACAAAACAAAACAACAAAGGGATTGGATGGCGTTCAACTTCAAATAGTTAGGTCCTACTTAGGTGGTTCTAGGTGGTAACCTACTTGTAGTTATTACAATCATAGATCCTACCTACAGGTTACCTATTTATTCCTAACTTTTATACCTACCTAGTCTTCCAATAATGCTTCTTCTCAATATTCGACCATTTGGTGACCCGAAGCAGTGGTAGGGTTAAAGTAATACTAGGACGTGTAAAAGAGATTTTTAAAAGTTTTTGCTCATTAATGTAATGTTTCTGTCGACGATATAGGTTAAAGGCTTAGATTTAATCTAAGGTTAAAGGCACAATTAAGTAACATTTATGTAGGAATCTTGAAGTGGTGAGAGCTGAAAACGCCTGACCGAATTAAATATTATACCTACCTATCTGTGAGTTTGATTATTGCGCTACATTACATTGGAGGGGAGTAGGTACCATATAGATTTTGTGCTTAGGTAATAAAACTAGCGGCCGCCCGCGACTTCGTCCGCGTAGAAGTCGAAAACGTTCTCATAGGATTTTTATTAAATGGTTTTTAGCGTTATTACCTAGTTAGAATACCTATAAAATGATGAGTATCGATATTTATCTAAACTATCTAAACTAATATTATAAAGAGGAAAACTTTGTTTGTTTGTTTGGTTGTAATGAATAGGCTCAAAAACTACTGGACCGTTTTTAAAAATTCTTTCACCATTCGAAAGCTACATTATCCACGAGTAACATAGGCTAAATTTTATTTTGGAAAAAAATAGGGTTCCGAAAAATATGTAGGTAGATAATGTAGCCACGCGCGCGAAGTCGCGGGCGGAAAGCTAGTTTTAAATACAGCGCAAGCAGGCATCAGGCCTCAGCCTCGAACTTAGCGGGCAGCGGGTAACGAGCGGGCAGCGCACTCCTTCTTTTGCCCACAATAAATCGAGCGTTAGGAATAAATTTGAATCGAAATAAAATTGTCGCCGTTGTTCAGACATTTCGTTTGCGAATAAAAACAAATATCTCGACAATACAAACCCCGAACACAACACTTCGCCGCTAAAGCGCCGCGCGAGCTTAGACATACTCTCTAATCTGTGCGCGAGCTGCCCGCTGGTTTCGAGAACGGGTCTGCGTTGCCCGCCCCGCTCCCGCGCCGCCGCCGCCGCCGCCCCGCTGCCCGCTAAGTTCGAGGCTGAGGCCTCATAGCGATTAGTATCATAGCTCATGACTTAGTAGGTAAGTAGATACTATCATCTTCAAATCAGTAGCCCAACATCCAGGGCCAGGTGTGGCACGCCTGGTCTGGTGCCCTCCAGGAAGTTGGGCTACTGATTTGAAGATGATGGTACTAACTCATGAGCTATGATGATACTAATCGCTAACTATGATGATGATACCTACGTAATCGCTATAATGCTACCACAGATATGGATAATGCTACTGAAGCAAATCACCACCAAAATAACTTTCTACCCCTTTTTAACACCGTTAGGGGATGAATTTGAATAACGAAACATGTCATCCATTAATTCTGTTAAATAATGTTTATCCAAAATTTAAAGTAGATTGAACGAAGGAATCACGTTATCCCATACAATCTTTGCCCCCATTTTTCACCTCCTTAGGGGTAGAATTTTGGAAAATCCTTTCTTATGAGATGCCTACGTCATACAAAGAACTCACCCTCCAAGTTTCAGGTCTCTACGTACGATCAGCGGTTTAGGCTGTGCGCTTAGATTAATCTAAGGCTGTGCGTTGATCCATCAGTGGCGCGCTCGGTACTTGCGATCATTATTTCGCTGCGATGTTATTTTAAAACTGCGATATCTTCTAAGATATTTATTGAAATTGAATGATGTAAACTTTGTTTTATTACCTATCCCAAAAAAAATGGCGGATTGAATGCGATTTTATGCGATTGGTATAACATCTTAATTTCATCTTCGAACTTTAGACATAACTACTCTCCTCTACCAGCTATCTCCTGCCTGGCGTTTTCAGGCGTCTCTACCTCCTCTACTGCTCTAAGTAGCCCATGTAGCGTCTGTGTGCAATCATCATCAAATAAGGCTATTTCACTTCCATCGCGGTGCTTCCATTCAAATAGACATCGAAGCCGCTTTTTGGGCTTTATGAAGGAACTTGATTCAGTCCACTGCACTTGATTTTGAAGAGTGCATGATTCAGCATTTTATTGCTCCACCATGACTCTACATGGAAATATTTTTATTCAGTTTCAAATACTTTAAGTTTAAATTATGTAATAAATACTGTTGTTAATAATTTAAAATGTCAAGCCTTGAGTTAGTAAAACTTTAATAAGTACTTATTATTATTTTTATTCATTCATTATGGGTGCGAACTGCGAAATAATATAAACTTAGATTGAAATTCCCGCCATCAAGGAAGTTGTTTGTTTTTTTATTTCAGCTTTCGCAAAGGTATTTTACTAAACATAATGATCTTAGGCCTTGGTTGTTTGCACTGGTCGAGTAATTTAGAAGCTAGTCTGAAGTCTGAACCCCAATTTAGTCAAGTTTGTTTTTAGAAAGAAAGAAAAACCTTATTCGTACTAGTCGAGTAATTTAGTAGTGACTCGTCTAATTAGTAATGAACTCGCTACTAACCAAAAACCGTTCGAATTTTATAAAAATATTAACAAAGTAGATTGGCACAACTAAACATTATCATTTTCATACAGAGGGTCTATCCGTTTTCTAATCTGACTTCTAATCCATACTGACCCTCCCATAGATAGATTGCCAGCGTAGATTGCAATCTTGCATTATATTTTATCACAAATCCAGATTGAAATATGACATTAACTGTCATGTGATGTGACCACAATGTGATATCTGTGGGGCTAGTGTTGCCGATCGATAGTCGATCGACTATCGATAGTCTATCGATGGCCAAACTATCGCAAGACAATCGATTGGCCCATCGATACTGTCGATACTATCGATACTATCGATAGCTCAAAACTTGCCGTTCCAAATTTCAGATTGCATAAGATTGGTAATTCATTTATGGGAAATGTATTAAATTCTTTAATAAATTACCACAAACTGTTGTAGAACTACCCATTCATAAATTCAAAGCACATTATTAAAAGTACCTTAATGAAAAAGGGCTACTGTAAAGTCGATGATTATTTAAAAGATAAAAATGTTTGGGATGCGTTACTGCCTAGCTCGCATAAATAACTTTGTACATTTGAAAGCCTGTAAACCTTTGAAAAAGAGGCTGACAATAGTGACTGAGTTTCTTGCGCTGCTTCTTCTCAGCACTGGCCCATTTTATTTATTGTCCTGAAGCAGTGGTAGGGTTAATACTGGGACGTGTAAAAGTGCTTTTTTTAACCTTTAACTATGGACGTGAAAAAATAATCACACTCCCATGGACGTCGGGTCTCACAGACCCCTATCTAAAATTCTTCTCATTTTCATATCTGAACCAATTTGAATTTATTAAAGAGTTGCGATATATCTAATAACTATTAATAAAGAGTTTAGTAGTAAAGATAATCAACTTTTAACCATTATTTAATTATTTTTTTGCAAAGGATGATGGGCACAAATGTATGGAAAGTGGTACCCGCTCCAATAGCCATAACCAATATATATTTTAAAAGGCCTTTAGATGTAGGAAAATGTCTGCTATGGGGCCAGTTCTAATTCACGTTTTGAAAGCAATAATTCCACTAAGTATTATAATGAAAGTATAACACAATCATCCATGTATACGAGTATGTATTATGACTACAATCTATTAATATGACTAAAAGAAGCATTGAAAAGGAAAGGATTATACCTACGATGAACTACCCAAGCTATTAGCCCTCTATTCGCTTTCATCATCATCATCGTGATCATTTTAGCCATAGGACGTCCAGTTGAACATAGGCCTCCCCCAATGATTTCCACAATGGCCAGTTGGTGGCGGCCTGCATCCAGCGCCTTCCCGCTACCTTTATGAGGTCGTCGGTCCATCTTGTGGGTGGGACTTGTTGGGTCTTGTGGGTTTATTCGCTTTAGCAACCCATAATAAAACCCTTAAGAAGTAATAAAACTTTAACCCCTTTATTAATAAAAGTTACACCCTAGTTGAACTCTGGCTTAAATTGTCATTTGGTATGGAAATGTCATTTTAATCCAAGGTTCTTCCTAGGTGTAACTTTTTATTAATAAGGGGGTAGTACTTCTCTAAATAAAAATATTTATTTCACAATCATCCCCATCAATAATTATAGAGTTAAAAGGAAGGATGCTGGAACAGTAAACCCTTCCTGACTCGCATAACCTAAGTACCATACGATGGACTGGACACGTATGATACTTCTTCTTTTTCTTCCTCGGTCCCTCACTGATGAGGATCGCGACCACAGATAGTGTTCCTCCACAGACTGCGGTCATAAGCTGTGTGGACCGCACGATGCAAACTCCCGCCCACCGTCTTCCTCGCCGCGTCCGACCATATCGTCGGTGTCCTGCCCCGAGCGCGTCCCCCTTCGTACTGTATGATACTTAGGTTACACAAAAAGTATCTTTATCTTCGAACGCAACCAGATCTGAGGCTGGTGGCCATAGTAATTGTTGTTCGTCTTGGTAAGACCTTTCAAATGACACTACAAACATTACTATTGGAGCCGGGTACCATTCTGCAAAAAAGTATGTATATCTTCGTACACAACCAGATCTGAGGCTGGTGGTCATAGTAAAAGTTGTTCATCTTGGTAAGACCTTTCAAACGATACTAGACTCATATCTATTGGAGCCGGGTACCATTTTGCCCATTGTCCTTTAAATAACTTAGACATTTTTCAGTGTTAATTGACTTGCCACCACATGTAGGCTCCTTGATTACAGTCGATTAATAATAATTCAAACGTATATTTTTTTCCTTGCTAATTAATAACCGTGTAACATAAAAACATGAACAACATTTCTGAAAGACATAAAATAAAAATTTTGACAAGGGCTAAACTTACTAAAATTATACACAGTTGCCTAGAACACTTTAGACCAATTATCTCTACAGGCATGTGTCATCTTTCTTTGAGAGCCAAAATAGGCAAAATGTACACCATTCAGAATCGGAATCTGCAGCAATAGTGCCTTCTAAGACATCTCTCTCAACAGAAGAATCGTTTACAAGTAATGCCTTACTCCTGAAATGTTCTTTAGATAATTGGGCTAATAAAATAGCTGATTTACTCAGAAACTTTCTGCCATTATGTATTCTTAAACTAGAACAATTTACATAAGATTATAATAATATAATATAAAAAAATCATAGTTGACAAGTCACATCCAATACAAGTATGTTTGTATGGAAAATATAGTCATCGGGTCTCCCAGACCCCGATAGAATTTTGGATGGTAATTACTCACGTAATGAGTGCCAGAAGACGCTATTTTATGCCTCATCGGTCCAAATACAGTTAAAACTGAAGCTACTGAGATGGTTGAGAGCGGCACGTGGGTGGAAGGTGTTGAAACCGAGAAATTGAAAAGGGGGGTGGGCCTCTGAGACCCGACGTCCATAGTTAAAGGTTAAGCCTATTTACAGAAATAAATGAGTTTTACTGAGTTTTTTTTAGCTTTTTTCCATCGATAGTATTGTTGCTCGTGAAGAATAAACTATCGATAGTATCGATAGTATTGCACATATTCAATAGTATTGCCTCGTTTTGAGCTATCGATAGTATCGACAGTAGAGATGTGCCGCTGAGAAAGTTCTCGTTCCCGGCAATATTCCCAGTGAGAATATTCTCGAGAACCGAGAACGCTCCCGGGAATATTCTCAGTGTTCTCGACAGAATACATTTAGTTTTAATTTTAATTTTGTTGTTTATATGTGATATTATTTGTAATGTTTCGATGTTTTATTAACTGGGCGTTAAGACTAGTCGTTATAAACAAGGCATGAAACGTGTGAGTGAGATATTTATTGCTGTCTTGCTCACTCTTTTCGTGGCAAACGCGTACCGCGGCTTTAGGACTCGGCTACGGTATTTGAACATCAGTGTGCCTCTGAGTTTTAAGGCCCTTGCCACCCTGGCGGATTGCAAGCGGGTTCAAAGCGGATTCAAAGTGGATTTAAAGTGGAGTGGCGACGCGACGGAGAAACCGCGTGAAAATATCGTAAAGCTTCCCAAAGGCTGCCCAGCCGAGCTGGATTCGATGATCGACCTTTTTTTTACAAGCTTTATATTGACTTCACTTGTTAGTATGTGTGGGACAAATCTTGCAACTGAATTTAAGACCAGTTCTCCTCAACCGATTGAGCTGAAATTTGGTATACATATGTAAGTACGATGACAATGCAATATTATGGTACCATTGAGCTGGTCTGATGATGGAGTCACTCCTAAACGAAACGGCGGAAACTTATCGATTTTGGGTTCGTTGGATTCGACTTCCCGAGCACTTTTATGCTAAATGATGACCAGGCCCAGATATTGAGATAGTTACAACTAAAAAGTGTAAAATAAAATTATAATAATAAAAATCTTTTTTAAAAACAAGCTTTATCCTGAAATGCAGTTGTAGTTACTAAAACGAAAAAAATAATTGTATGCTAGCTAGGTTCAAAGAATTTCGAAAGCTTGTAGCGTAAACAGAAAAAAAGAGGAATAAATTCCATGCGCGATACAAGCTTTCGAAACTCTTTGAACCTAGCTAGCATACAATTATTTTTTTCGTTTTAGTAACTACAACTGCATTTCAGGATAAAGCTTGTTTTTTTAAAAAAAAAATTTTATTTTAATTTTTTCGAAATTGGACCTACCTAACTGGACTATTTGTCCCAGGTATACATTATTGTCAACAACCTCGAGTGTAGAGTCTCCACCTTTTAGAGGAGTGGGTGCAACACGGTCTTTAGACATGATTTTTAAATCTTGTCCATGTTCATTTTGAGACCCACTTGTTGAGAGACTCTATTGAGGCCATCGAGCATTGTGCCTAGATCTTCCACGATCTCAGCCATGACTACGATAACGTCTGCTGTCTGGGTGATGTACTCACCGTTGATATGCTGAATCCGCTCCAGCCCAGAAGCTTGAAAACATCTTCCAGGGCGGTGGTGATGACGTCTCCCTGTCTCACCCCTCGCTGCAACTGGATAGGTTTCGGGTCCTGATCTTCAAACGGACTGTCACTGTGGCGTGTTTGTACAAGCCTTTCAACACTTTAATGTATCAATAGTCAATTTGGCACAGTTGAAGAGACTGAAGCACTGCCCATGTTTCAAACGAATCGAAGGCTTTCTCATAGTTCACAAACGCAAAGTGGCTGATTATACTCCTTGATCTTCCGTATAATCTGCCGTTGCGTATATTATTATGGTATATGGTACTAAAGCATTTTCGGAAACCGGCTTTTTCGGGGGGCTGAAAGTCATCGAGCCTGCTAGTGTGACAATTCGTAATGACTATCGAAAACAGCTTGTAGACATGGCTCAGAAGCAAAATGGGTCTATAATTCTTCAACAAGGTTTTGTCACCTTTCTTAAAGTGTCTGATCAATCTAGATAGCACGTATTTTCTATAAAAATGTGTCAAATGATCCGTCAGACAGGCTATCCACAACTTATCCAGAAGTGGCGAAACAGGCCCTTACTAAGCGATTGTGAAATATGCCCTTAATGTCAAATAAGAATAGTTTAAAAAACTAAAAACACGCTTTTTAATTACTAATAGCACTAAAAAGCCAAAAAATCATCAGGACCCTGGACATCATCTAGCATTAAAGTGCTCGAAAAGACAAATTCAACGAACCCAAACTCGATTAGTTTCCGCCGTTTCGTTTAGGAGTTCCTATGGCTACCTCCTGACTCCATCATTAGGACCCTGGACATTATCTAGCACTTAAAGATCTCGAAAAGACAACCAATGAACCCAAACTCGATGTGATTCCGCCGTTTCGTTTAGGAGTTCTTTTGGCCACCTTCCAGTCCCATCATCAGACCAGCTGGTACCACAATATTGTATTGCCATTTCTAATCTACATATAATTGTCAAGTTTCATGATGATACAAGACTTAGAAGTGCGTGTAATTCAGATTCTAAGATTCCATTGCATAGTTAGTTACATACACGATGACCTAATAAGAGCGTGTTAAAAACGAAAAAATGGGCAGTTACATTATTTAATTACGTGTAAAAAGAAATCTGTCATCTTACATATCATTAAAACGACATTTCACGACGAAAAAAATAAAATATAATCAAGGTGCAGTTGCCAAGAATATTGCCGAGAAAGTTCCCGAGAATATTCTCGGGAACACTGAGAATATAGCCTTTCACTGCAAATAGAGTGTATTGTTTAATATACAATTATCTGTTGACTTAATTTAATACTATTTTACTTAAGAAAGTTCGTTTATTTCCATTTGATAAACATGATTCTCAACCTTTCTCACTTAGGAGAACGCTCCCGGGAACGCTCCCGAGAATATTCTCAGTCGAGAGAGCGTTCTCGGGAACGGCACATCAATAATCGACAGTATAGATACTATCGATAGGCCTATCGATGGAGAAGGCTTTTTCGAATGAAAACTATCGATAGTTCGGCAACACTATGTGGGGCGACGGCTCAGCAGAAGGCGACGGGCGTTTGCCATCTTGTGGTGGTAGAACTGGCTGTCAGTCAGCTGTCATTAGTGTCATTTAGTTAGCCAACTTCGCCAAGGTGTTGTAAATAATAAACCAACTGGTGATTCGTTATGATTTTACTGTTATCGTTAACATTATCAATTGAATAATTGTAAAACATTTTTCCATTGCTGTATCAGTTATCTGGCAGCTATGTCGTGTTCGTTTTCTCTAATATGCCCCGCCGTTTTCGTGGTCTGAGGAGGATTCTAAAAATGCCTCTCACTGAGGCTGGGGATCAATATTCTGTGTGGGTGAGTAAATAGTTATTATCAACTGGATAAATATTACATTTATGCTGCACTTTATTGACTTATTGTCCACGTGTGGTCTTGATTTATTTTAACCCGTCAATGACGAACTGCATTGTTGGCGCAGGTTTTCTAAGACTACCCTTTGTGACCTTATAAACTTCTTATAAACAAAGGTAGTGTTATATTCAATTAGAAAGGCGAAAATTATCCAAGTAATTTTTATGAATTTCTCATTAAGTATAGGTTTGATCTAAAGTAAGTACAGATTCTGTACTTCTGTACATATCTCATACCCATAATACATACAGTGTTCAATTTTACTGTTAAAAACACTGCAATAGTAACAAATTACTTGCCTACTTCCAAAAGACTTGAAGATTTTAAGTATAGGTACCACATAAATCCTATTCTATTTCTATTACCTAATTTCTAGTCCTTTATAAAATTTGTTCTAATAATAACCCAGAAAGATAAACACTGCCTTGCTCTCTGAGTAAACCATTAGCTCCGATAGTAAGAGCAAACCGATAGCACTTTATTGAAAAAAAAATAGTAATGTACAGTAGAATCTCGATTATCCGGACTTAGATTATCCGGACTTCGATTATCCGGATATCTGATTATCCGGACTCATTCTTCACAGTTTTTAATTACCGATTCCGGGTCTGGACCCATAAAAACCGAAGGCGCCGCCACCGTAACATGGTACGGACGTCTTCTTAGTTCATTGTTAAAAGAAATGGATGACCAATAGTCTAAAATTTATATTTTTAGACTCTAAAATGATGTATTGAAAACCAACCCTTTCTATTGTAAAAAGTTAATTATTGTTTGATTTTACTTTGAAATCGATTATCCGGATTTTCGATTATCCGGAACACCCCTGGTTTTAATTGATCCGGATAATCGGGATTCTACTGTATGTTGTTGTCAATAAACACTACAACTTGGTAATGAGTACATAAGTATACAAAATTAATTGTTATTGTTTTAGGTGGGGTTGATTTACATCTTTAATTTAATTGTGGGCACAGGAGCCCTAACGTTGCCAGCAGCTTTCGCCCGTGCAGGATGGGGTCTCAGCACCATTTCGCTGGTGTTCCTTGCGTTCATGAGTTATTTAAACGTAACTTATGTCATCGAGACTATGGCTTGTGCCAATGCAGTATTCAAATGGAAAAGACTGCAGGCAATAAAGAGAGAGAGTGTGAGTATCATTATTATTTAACAAATGGCGGCCGCCTGCGACTTCGTACGCGTGGATCCCGTTTTACTCCCTTAGGGGTGGAGTTTCGTAAAATCCTTTCTTAGCGGATGCATACGTCATAACATCAGGTACATCATAACATGAGCAGGTAGATGACCTGCATGCCAAATTTCAGCCTGATCCGTCCAGTGGTTTGGGCTGTGCGTTGATAGATCACTATGTCAGTCAGTCAGTTAGTCAGTCACCTTTGAGTTTATATAATGAGGATCAGTACTGTTGTAGAAAATAATAAAACTAGTATCTACGTTAATCTTTAAGACATAAGAAAGATATATCTTTTTGAATTATCCAAATCGGACCATTACTTACGAAGATATTAAGTAATAAACATAGGCCGTTTTTGCCGCTAAAAGTCAACGTACGCAGGGCCGCGTGACGTCATTATATCCGAATCGAGCGCAGCCGGCGTACTATTGGGATGGAAAATATTTTTTTCCAGCTAAACTATCAGTTTTAGAAAAAAACTTTTAATAACATTTGTTCATCAAAATAAAGTAACCTATCGACCATTAATTTTAAAAAATATAAATTGTGAAAAATAAGTACCGCTATGTCCAAAAACCACATTTTCATAGGATTCGATGCAATGCGGAGACGCGGTTGGGGTGAGTGTAACTTAATGATTGTTTGTATTGAACATAATAATACATAATATGATGCTAATACCCAGTTTCTTCAGGGGGGGGGGATAAGTCATATCCAGCTTATAGCCTGGGGGGAGAGGCAAGCCTTACCCAGCTTCTGGCCTTGGTGGGAGGGGGGGAGAGGCAAGTCATACCCAGTTTCTGGACTGGGGGAAGGGGCTAGCCTTACCCAGCTTCTGGCCTGGGGGAGGGGAGGGGTCAAGTCATAACCAGTTTCTATGGCCTGGGGGGAGGGGCTAGCCTTACCCAGTTTCTGGCCGGGGGGGGGGGGGGGGTATGTAATACCCAGTTTCTGGCCGAGGGGGAATCATACCCAGCTTATGCTTATGGGCTGGGGGGCGGGGCTAGCCTTACCCAGCTTCTGGCCTGGGGGGAGGGGGGGGGTCAAGTCATACCCAATTTCTGGCATGGCGGGGGGTGTCATACCCAGCTTCTGGCCGAAGGGGAGTCATATCCAGCTTATGCTTATGGCCTGGGGGGAGGGGGAGGGGTCAAGTCATACCCAGTTTCGGGCCTGGGGGGGGGGGGGGGGGGGCAAATCATACCCAACTTCTGGCCGAGGGGAAGTCATGCCCAGCTTATGACCTGGGGAGAGGAGGGGGGCGAGCTTCTAGGCTAAGATTAAATAGATTTCCAGGAGGGAGCAGCTGTCCTTTCCTGCAGCAGCTGGCCCATGGGAACGGCGAATAGATAGGTAAGTACGTGGGTTTAACTCAGAAAAACTAAATAACAGGTAGGTATTGCGTGTACATCGAAATGATCTTCATAGCAATGTCTTGTAGCCTAGGCAGAGTGTATCTGCCTCAGCTATACCTTATTGTTAAGTGTAAATAAATTAATACTTTTATACATTTTTATATTTTACTTGGAAGAAGATATGACTCTAACAACACTTATGAACACTTTATTTGAATAAATCGCCAAATATACCACCGCGGAGACCACAATCGCGTCTCTGCGTTACATTGAATCGTATGAGCGTATGGATTTTTTTTGCGTTATTTTTCACAATTTCTATTTTTAAAAATTACCTGTCGATAGCTTACTTTATTCTGATGAATAAATGTCATTACAAGTTTTTCTCTAAAACTGATAGTTTGGCTAGAAAAAAATATTTTCTATTCACGCAGTACGCCGGCAGCGTTCGGATCGGATATAGTGACGTCATCGTCCCAGCGCCGGGCGGTCAGTGAACTTTTTTAGTAATTTGGCCATAACTTCGTCAATTTTTGTCGTAGAACAAAAATTTTTGGACTGTGTATTAAGGATTTCTTAGCCCTATAAATCTGCATTCACAGCTAAAAATCGAAATGATCCTCATTAGATAGAATATCATTGTCATTATTTTTATCTTCCACTTGTATATTATTATGATAACTTTAATTTTGCTATGACAATATTAATGTTTTAATTTCTTATTTGTATAACTCAAATGGTGTATGTATAGTATTTCTATATCATCATGTCATTTGTTTCCTTCAGGTTCAGAATGTCCAATTCCCAAAATGTCCAACGGTTTCAAAACGTCCAATTCCCGGAATGTCCAATTCCCAAAATGTCCAATTCTCAAAATGTCAAATTCCCGAAATGTCCAATTCCTGAAATGTCCAGTTCCCGAAATGTCCAATTCCCAAAATGTCCAATCTACTATTATGATGGGTTTGTTAAATAAGTCCTCATAGGCTTTCTTAAAAATATTTAATAAATAACCATACTTAAATTTAAATAATCATTTATTTATTTACAAATTATTCTTTCCTTTTTAGGTCAATAGAAAAAAATATAAATAACTATACATACTTGTATGAGTATAAAGTGCAGTAGCTTCAAATTTTTTCTACGTACTTTTTGCAAATAATACAATTTTTCTATGTTCATATGCCGATTTTGCAAAAACTAAACGCATTCGTACAGAAATATATTAATTACTAATTTTTAAGAAAGGCTATGAGGACTTATTTAATAAACCCATCATAATAGTACATTGGACATTTTGAGAATTGGACGTTTCGGGAACTGGACATTTCAGGAATTGGACATTTCGGGAATTGGACATTTCGGGAAATGGACATTTTGGGAATTGGACATTCTGGGAATTGGACATTTTGAAACCGTTGGACATTTTGGGAATTGGACATTCTGAACCTGAAGGATTTGTCCTTTTCACTGTTCCTATATTGAAATAGATTGGTAAACTATACTAGAGTTACACTCCTTGCTCTCTAACTTGCCATAGGGGAAATGGATATTTTGTCTTAATACACCTCATTTTATACTATACCCATCTATTCATTTATAATGACATGAAAAAATAACAAAATCGAAACTTGGGGAAGTAAATAATAGAGTAGGTAGTGCAAAATGTGTTTTTCAATACTTTGTCCGTGCATATACTACCATACATGTTTAGTTACAAGGCCATTTTAGTAATAAAAACAACTATCAGTCGTAAAATAATTAATTTGATTACACTTTCTTGCAGAAATAATAAGTAAAGTGTTGCTTTGGGAGTTGATATGTAATTAATTCCTAATTAGATTTCATGTTAATTTCGTTTTCGAGAATATTATTGTATCTGTTGTAATTTTTTCTGAAGCTTCGTGTTTTACAGATTTCTAAGCAAAGTAATTTATGGTAACTTGATAGCGGTAACGATTTTACCGTTAGCTTCGATCTAACTACGCGTTAGTATAAACGCGCAGTCGCGCACTTATAATAATTGACGAATGTGATTGGAGACACATCTATCTAATGCTAAAACTAATATTTATATGCGGAAGTAATTCTGTCTGTCTGTTTACTTTTCATGCTTAAACAAGTAAATCAAATTAGATAAAATGAGACCTGGGAAATGTCATAGGGTTTTGAAAGAAAGAATCGCAAGAGTCGTTAGCTAACAGAAATCGAGCAGGCGAAGGCGCGGGCAAAAGCTAAGTAGTTTAAACGCGACGAATATGAGAATCAATTAGGACGAGGCGACCACCGACTTTTAGTTGGTCGATAGTTGGGCCCGGTTCTAATTTGTATGAAGAATCAGCCGATACATCTCTATACTGATTAACAGCCCGACCCAACTAACGGCCAACTAAAAGTTGGTGGTCTGCGTCTAGACTCTAGGCTAAGTGAAACCTAAAGAAATTGACAAGTTAAAGTTTCAGCTACTGTAGTGTTTATAAACTTTTGCGTAAACAGTTTTTGCAAGTGCGGAAACGTTTATTAGACTAATCCTATTTATTTAATAACATAAAATTTCTAAAAAACAAAAACTAACGCACACATCGCCTCTAGATCCAAGACCACGACTCGGATGATGAGGCAACCACGTCACAGCACCAAGGCGACCTGGAGGAGCCCCTGGTGTGCGGGGAATCCATACCCTCTCGGTATTACAGCCTCGACCGTCGCGTGGAACTCGGAGAAATGGCCAACCTGTTTTTCAATAAGACAGGTAAGCTGTTAAATGAGTCTTTTACAGGATCATTTTAGCTAAAAATCGTCCACTGCTGGACAAAGGCCTCCCTCAAAGATTTCTGCAAAATCGATCCGGTCGCGGGAAGCATCTAGATGCGGTTCCCGTATCTAGATGCTTCCCGCGACCTTCATTAAATCGTCAGTCAATCGAGTATGAGGCATGTGCTTCCACATTACGTTTTGCGGTCCGTGGTCGCCACAGCAGTATAAAATAATAAAATTATCTCTTCTCTAAAAGAACACGTCTTCTAGTTCTAAAACTCAATTAGACTATAGACACCCACATACAGCAGCAATTTAGCTAAAAATCGTCCACTGCTGGACAAAGGCCTCCCTCAAAGATTTCCGCAAAATCGATCCTGCGGTTCCCGCATCTAGATGCTTCCCGCGACCTTCATTAAATCGTCAGTCCATCGACTATGAGGCATAGTGCTTCCACATTACGTTTTCCGGTCCGTGTTCGCCACTGCAGTAAACTAATGAAATTATCTCTTCTCTAAAAGAAGCACTAAAGAGCTAAGAAGTGTTTTCTCTTATCTCTGAAACTCTATTATAATATATAAATATCTCTGGACAATTTCACACAGCCCCATCTAGCCCCAAATTAAATTAAACACCACGCGAAAACATACAATGTAACCATTTTAGAAATAAGCGCAAGATTTTATTAAAAGCATTCACCTAAGTGCAAATGCGCCTATTCATGCGCCATCCGTAGCATCCATGGACCGACGATCTGGTGAAGGTCGCGGGAGGCGCCTGGATGCGAGCGGCGCAGGACCGGTCTTTGTGGAAATCCTTGGGGGAGGCCTTTGTCCAGCAGTGGACGTCTTTCGGCTGAAACGAATGAACGAACGAATGCGCCATGTGAAATGCAAATAAACAAATACTAGTAACTCCAATATTTGTTGGCAGGGAGGATCATGTTCTACTGCACTCTCTGCGTGTATTTGTACGGGGATCTGTCCATATACTCCGCAGCCGTGGCCAAGTCTATAATGGACGTGGTGTGGTAAGATTTTGCAATATTTGGCATCGTACTTACTTTAATATTTCGTAATCTAACTAGCATGCATTCTCTTCTTATACATTGTATTTATTAGATTGTACTCTATTATACAACAATGTTATTAAGATTGCGCACTGTTGCGATGACAAGCCATGAGTAATAGTCTGGGTTCGATTCCCAGTTCAGTCAAGTTTTGGTAATTTGCTAATTTAATGATATTGGGCTGAATTCCAAAATTTCTTTAAAGCTATTCGACTTTATACGCCTCTCTCTCTCTTAAAATAATTTTAAAGTTATACTTATTGTATACGTGAGAGATAAAGAAGCTACGGTACGTTAATAAATGTAAGGAACTGAATATCTCTACCAGTTGGTCTATGGGCGTGCCAGTGGCGGTTTTTGAGAACTAAAAGTGTTATAATGAAAAGCATTGTCTCTGAGTGCGCAAATGTAACACACATGCTTAACCAAGTGTGACTCCAGTATTGTTCAGGCGTACTCAGTGACGTATAACAACACTCTTAATTTGTCCCAGACGTCTATTTATATGTGATGAAGTAAAATTTGTAGTTGAATTTGGAAATATCAATTATTCAAAGAACCTTATTTATAACTGAAGAACCAGTTTTTTTTGTAGTTTTAGTTCTTACAATCGCTTGAAACAATAGTTTGGTTAATGGTTTTTGGGTATGACGGTTAATAACGTATGAAACGAGGGTTGTGACCTCAAGTCTATATTAATATTAAGGCTCAGCTGTGAATATTACAGTATGTTACTTACAACCCACACAATGAGAGAATTCAATTGGTGTTATAGCGTTACAGAGAAGAATGACATCACTGTCTCTTTTTAAATAACATTGTTGTATTTTTTTAATAAACAACTTGAAAAATATCGAACTGCCTAAGGCGGGAAATGAACCCACGACCTTTCGCTTGCCGGCTGCTCTTCCAAATTTTGTAAGCATAACAAATAATGAAAAAATAACAAAACACAAAGCAGGTGCTCATAATTAGAATATTGCCTTTGCTTTCATTAGACAGTTTCGTCATTTTGTGGTACACTAGTATTGGAGACTCGTATACTTATTGCTAGCACATAAAGCTAACCACTATGACGTCTTAGGTAGTTATATTATGTTCTATTTCGCAACAAAAACAAGTGCCATTTTAGTTTGCAAAGGCGCTTCTATTCTATTACAACTACATACGATAGCATTTAGCTTGACCTGCCATCTTCCGTCTTCTGTCATTTTAATAAGTCCTTATTTCTTTACCAGCTCCTCAGTGCCTTCCAACATGACGGATCCAAGCGAATGGGACGAGCTGTCATGTTTCAACGCCACGTCACACCTGCAGCCGTACTCCCGGCTAGAAGTGTACCGGATAGCGCTGCTGACGTTTGTGGGCGCTATGGGGCCTTTTGTCTTCTTCAACGTACAGAAGACCAAGTATCTACAGCTGTTTACCTCGGGCATGAGGTGGTTAGGTGAGTGGCAGTTGATGATAATCTAGATTTGGTCAAACTGAAGTCTTACTCCCGGCTAGAAGTGTACCGGATAGCGCTGCTGACGTTTGTGGGCGCTATGGGGCCTTTCGTCTTCTTTAACGTGCAGAAGACCAAGTATCTACAGCTGTTTACCTCGGGCATGAGGTGGTTAGGTAAGTGATTACGATTTTAACTCATTGGATTTGTCTCATATTTGGGGCAGGTATCATACATAATTATTATAGTATTCATAATTTTAATTATAGTAGTCTTATAAAGAAATGCTAACGATTTCAATTTCATCTATGCACGGATATTTATCCCGGTTTTTGAAACAGGGACAAGCGCGATAAAGCTTTTCTGTGACAGATAAAATTCCACGCGGGTGAAGCCGCGGGCGGAAAGCTAGTAGGTATCTCATAAATGTGGAGCCCTCTATAATAATTTTCCAATAACAATGACATGTATCGTAAACAAGAAAAAATGTGCCTTCACAATCCCTTTGATGGAAGCGTCGTATGAAAATAAAACTTGTAATCGTTTATTTAAAGTTCATTTTATGTTTATGATCCCCAATCCCTACTTGCAAACTCGCCTCACGTTCGGCCGAGATTATTGCTTTGTGTGCCAGGACTCCTAAAATGGAGTGCCCATTTGGGCACCTTACCTTTGTAAGCGAATATAAGTGACTGCTTGTCTTGGGACTGCAATAAATTTTCTTTTGTTTCTTTTACGAGGAAACTAGTGTTAGCTTGTGGTTTTTTCTGTGTGAAGTACAAGAAAACCTAAGAGCCTCTTTTATAGGAACTACTTTGAGTCTGCGGCTTTTCCTATGTGATTTTGGCGGTTTGCACAGATTTTTTTATTGTGCGACAAACGATTTAATTTGAAAGGTTACAATTTGTAAGTTATTTTTTTGAGACAAGTCTTCAATGGACGGAAAACATCACACTTAGCTAGAAACCGTGGTATCTTATGTCGTTGTAAAAAGCGCAATTTTTCAACAACATACCGTCTGCTGTAGTAATCTAAGGTTTTTTTGAAGTCTTCAATGGACGGAAAACATAGTCTTTTTCACGTAAGATGATCCGTATGACACTTTAAGGTTATCCATATTACGCATACTACATTATGCAGAATATTTTTGAAAAAATATTTGTATTTTATTAGCAATATAATAAAAATAAATTAACTACTTGTCTTGAAATATATAGTAAAATCTGAGTCTATTGATTATACTTTAATTAAATACGATGTAAAAATATTTTTTATTTAATGTACGCAATGTGTGAAACGGAATAGATTTAGTGCTGGGGTATTTCTTGTATGATAAAATCGATTATTTCGGCGGTTCATTAATCGATTGCAGTAAATACTTAGTTATTAAAAACATCACAAAAATCAACTATATTTTTCGATTATTGACTTTAATAAACGCATTGAAAATAAATTAATAGTTTTTAATTTAAAGAAACAGAACCAGTACTTTTTAGGAATCGTTTTTTTGAACACGAACCATGAAATTTGAATATTATCAATAAAAAATTGTTACAATAATATTTGTAATTAAAAAAAACATATTTTTTGTTAAATAACACCTATACAAAATATTTCTCTAAAAGTAGGTTTTACTAACTCTTCGAAAAAAATCGATTGATAAATCGCTATGGTTTAGTTATGTGACATCTCTAAATCATTCAAACTCGAAACGTCATACGGATCATCTTAGGTGAAAAAGACTATAGCTAGAAACCGTGGTATCTTATGTTAGTTGTAATAGGCTCTATTTTTCAACAACATGCTGCTTGCTGAATCGAACTCACGGCGTTGAATAGAGCTCTGATTGGTTCGTGTGTCACCCTGTGCGTCCACGCGCACTGTGAGACCTCATAGTATTTGTGAATACGGGCGTAACATTGGTAGGTATGAAAGCTGCGAAAATGTGCGCCGATTCGGTAGACGTCACGCGTCCACAACAGGTTTCGATGGCGGCCGACCTTGAACTCGCTTAGTGCTTATGTCACCCGTGTTAGCTACTTATGTTATAATGGCTGGAAAGTGGGAAATTCTAATGGCATCGTTGTAGAACCATTGTTAACGATTAGAGGTCTTCTATTTGGACCATGTACTTGACATTCTTACATGTGTGATGTGATGTGTGATATATTTCGAGATTCTGTTCTGTCTGTACAGTCAGCGTCAAATAAAACTCATAAAACTCATTTATTTTTGCAAATAGGCTTTTAAAAAGCACTTTTACACGTCCCAATATTAACCCTACCACTGCTTCGGGTCAATAAATGGACCAAATAGTTCATGACACCCTAAATAGCCAATAAGTTCGCACGTCTTTGTTACAATTGGAATAAGGATGTGTTATCAACTTTTTGGCCACTTTGGCCTTTGGGTATCACGAACTATTTGACGCTGACTGTGTCAGTAAATTAGTTATTCATAGATCCACTTATCAGCAATTTATCGGCTATTTTCTGTGATGCCACTTATGAATGGGATCCTAATCACTATTTAATCAATGTAATGAATAAACTTTGATAGCCGCTTCGACTACGTTGCTCACAGCAGTTGTGGAGCAAATGTTAGTGTAGTGAACACTGAGGGACATATTTTTTAGTATAGGTAATTAATTGGTTCTGTTTGGGTTTAATCAAAGGCCAAACTGTAAATATTGGCTATATGGGAGTCGTAGTTCTGGGAACGAGAAGTAGCCTTATGCCTGTTTTCACCATCAATCCCTAATTTTTAAGTGACCCCTATGTAAACAAAATTCCTGTTATTTGTTACCATAGGGGTCACTTAAAAATTAGGGATTGATGGTGAAAACGGGCATTAGTCCTACTAATATTACAAATGCGAAAGTTTGGATGTCTGGATGTTTGTTACTCTTTCACGCAAAAACTACTGAACGGATTTTGTTGAAACTTTACAGTATTATTGTTTGTAACCCAGATTAACATAATAGGCTATAATTTATGCCGATCTGTGACACTAAATTTCACGCGGCTGAAGCTGCGGGCAAAAGCTAGTCTTGTCATATTACCTAGAAATTTTGGGCCAATTGATTATTAATAACAAACATTTTCTTTTACAGCGTTCGCGATAATGATCTCAATGGCGATTCATCTGCTCATCGGGCGAGGGCCTCAAGGCCACCCGCCGGCCTTTGACGTCACGGGCATGCCGACCCTATTCGGGGCTTGCGTCTACTCCTTCATGTGCCACCATTCCCTCCCCGGCCTCGTCAGCCCTATCCGGGGCAAGAACCAACTCGGCCTCCATCTCGCTCTGGACTACGCACTTATTAGCGTTTTCTATCTCCTTCTAGCATTCACCGGAGCCTTCGCTTTCGCACGGCTTAACGACCTCTACACACTCAATTTTGTCCCAAAAGACAACGAGAACATATTCCTAGAAATCGTCGAGTACTTCTTAGCTCTCTTCCCAGTCTTCACCTTATCGACCAGCTTCCCAATCATAGCTATCACTTTAAGAAACAACCTGCAAAGTCTTTTCCTAGATACCACGAGGTTGGAGTCGTACAACTTCGTGCTGAGGAAGCTACTCTTTCCAATCGTCACGGTGACTCCTCCGTTGCTGCTAACGTATTTTTTAGAAGACATAAGCATTCTCATTGAGTTTACGGGGTCATACGCAGGCACCGGGATACAGTATCTGATCCCAACGTTTCTAGTGATATCCGCTAGGCGGCACTGTATCAATTTACTAGGGCTAGGAGTGGTGAACAAGTATAAGAGTCCCTTCTCTAACGTCGCATGGGCAGTGTTTGTGCTACTGTGGTCTTTCGTCTGCATAATATTAGTCTCTGTCAATATGTTCCAAAAGAAATCATGACAGTAATGCTATAAAAGCCTGGCGCAATATAAAGTTTCATAAATGATATGTCCGTACGGTATGATAAGACCGAATGAGTAAACATATTATATCGCTATTGATAGACGAAAATGGTGCTCCACCGGTCCTATTAGCATTTTAATTATCTAATTTGCGTTGAAATAATGAGATAACGAACTAGGATTTGTATTTTTGATCGATTTGTGAAAACAAGTCAATTTGTCCTTGTCGGTTTGTATGTCAGTAATAAATTATCAAGTCGGTTTTGTTATCGATGCCGGCGTCTGTCCCTAGGACGAAGTTACTTGACCGGGTGTTTTCTGTTCATTTAAGGCTTGGGAAAGCTGAAATAAAATGATATTACTGGTCCTTATATTAAAATAAAAAGGTATAATAGTAGACAGTTCCTAGCTTGAGTTTATAGTATCAACGTTAGGTACTAGTTGGTTACATTTTAATATAGGAACGAGTCTTGAAAAAGTTCTCGGATATTGAAGCTATCTATTGAAACATGTCATTATTTATAATTTAGGTGTATTTATTAAATTCAAGTACTCTCTAAATTTGGCTACAGTTGCGTAGTCGTATTCTCTACCTACGCCATGACGGTGTCATAGTGATTTTATTTACATTTCTTTCATTTACTGGAACGGCTGAACAAACATGCAGGTTGTTTAATTTTTTATTTTAGTAGTAACTATTTTAAAGTATTTTGAAATTGAATTATTTAACACGCACAAGTAAGATGCATGTCTTCCTAAGTGTAGTTTAGATTTTATTACCTATTAATAATTATATACGAATTAGGGGTATCGTATTTAAAAAATATGGAGCAGTAAGGCCCGTATTATGAAATAATTAGATTCAAACTCAAGAAAAAATCCTGCCCAGTCTATCGATTGATTTACTATTGAAATTCAGTCATTCATAAAAGTATGTGCTTGAGAGAATCGAATTTTGAACATCGTTTCTTAATGCGGGTGAAAATGCTTTAAATCCAACATCACTGTCAAGTTGGGTTAAACTCAAAAGTATTCACGATTTGAAAGGCCAAATTAGAAATAGTAAAACTTGATCCAATTTCTAAACAAAATTAAGTGTAGGTATTACGCAGCTGTATTTTTTATTTTTTAAGTTATTTTAAGATTATTTACTGCTGTATTTTGTAAATCGAGCAATATTTTTATTCAACTAAGGGCTGATTTTTCAATCGTCGGATAACTTTTAACTAAAGAATAAGTTTGGCACTCTGATAGTTTTATTATGGGAAATATGTCAAAATGACAAGGTTATTCTTCAGTTATAGATGAACCACGCTGAACTGTCCCGCCAAACTCAATGACAGGGGGGCGCTACCATCGTTCAACTATACAGGGTGGAAACGATAAGTGATCTCACTCGATTATTTCTAAACTATACAAGATATCGATAAACTGATTACTGATCCTGAAAGTGCTTCACGAGCTCTTTTAAACGATATCAGTAATAGGTTACAGAATTAACTGGATCTATACGTAAATTCAATGTTTTCAGCCTCCATACTAAATGTATGCCACTATGCCAACCACACAATATTAGAAGTGTATTTTTATTTTATTTTAAATAATAAACACCTAAAATTAACTTGTAAATTGCATTCTTATTTGAAATTATTCATGGAAAACATTGGTTTTAGGCTTTACTTGCTAACATGTTATCAAGACACGAGTACCATGACTGTGGCAGTATTAAATGTATGGAAGCTGGAAACATCGAATTTTCGGATAGATCCAGTTTATTTTATAACTTATTATTGGTACCGTTGGATACAGCTCGTGAAGCACTTCCAGGATCAGTAACCAGTTTTTGTATAACTTGTATAGTTTTTAATAATATGTGGTTTTACTAAATGTATGGAGGCCTGAAACATTGAATTTTCAGATAGATCCAGTTTATTTTGTAACCTATTATTGGTATTGTTGGATAGAGCTCGTGAAGCACTTTCAGGAACAGTAACCAGTTTTTGGATAAAATATCTTGTATAGTTTAGAAATAATCGAGTGAGATCACTTATCGTTTCCACCCTGTATGGTTTCCATGAAGCTACAGATAAAAATGGAGGCCACACTCCAAATACCTACTTGAAGCACAAACTAAGTATCACTATCTCGCTCTCTGTGGGCAGACTCGCTCTTTCTAAATAAACAAAAAATATAAAATTGCTCAAATTCAATGAAACCAATGTAAAATCTTTATTTCTTGACATAGGTATCATTAAAAATGATAAGTGTAATTACTGGTAAAACGTTTTAGGAAGAAATTACTGTATAAAATGTGAAAAATGTTTACAATGATCCAATGTCGGAAATCACGAAATAAACACTTACGCGTGGAATCTTATGTCACTTCCAGGACACCACGTACTACCGCAACCACGCACTACAAAATTTTGCACCAATTCTTGTGATAAAACAATGATTATTTCCTGTAAACAATCTCAAACGAAATTAACTGCTTAATAAACAAAATAGTAAACAACCGCCATGATGGGCCGGATTGGGCCGATGTTGCCACATGGTACCGATTACCCAGGAATTGGGATTGTAATTCCCTGATTCGCCAACACATTAAGCCTAAATGGCCGACAATTTTGTGATTTTTTATTTAACTAGGTAATCTTAGTTTCAAATATTAATTATTTATTTGTTTAACTTCTGATTTGGTTAGTGAATTGGCTATTTCGAAGAATTTACAAGGAGATTTAAATCAGAAGATAGCAATACTACAGTTCACACTAAAAAGAGAGGTAGGGCCGCAGAGAGCGAGATAGATATAAGTAGGTATTTGACTCAAGTTTTTTTTCCAACTCTGCCCTCCATTTTTATCTTTAGCTTCATGATGGTTTCCAACATGGCAAAAATCTGAACCAGCGATCCGGTATTGACGGTGGCGCCCCACTGTCAATGTCATCGACAGGACAGTCCAGTATTTTGGAACTATAAAAGATATCTGACGATTGAAAAATCAGCCCTAAAATGGTATGAACCAAAACCACGCCAAAACAGTGAAATGCATTTTTTTTTAAATATTTTAACTTACATATTGTTCTAGAATTGATTTAAAACTTGCATTGTAATATATCATTTGAAATTTTAAATATAAAATATTCCACTCTTGCCAGTGATATCTATCTAGATTTTATCTTATGTAAATGGTCATATTACTTGAAAAACGATATAAAAATATGTATTTATATTTTTGATAAATATGCGTTAGCCCAACAAACATTAAAATAGACAATATTTAAAAGGTATAGTAAAACAAATGTCTGGCTCATTTACTATTATTAGTGAGAAAAAGATAATAAATATTATAATGTGATACATAGTGAAGATAATTCATTTTTTTCTAAACAAATTTTTATAATCACTTAAAAAATCTGTCAATATTAATTTTACTGTGATAGCGTAAACCATTTCATTTAAGTTATAAATGACTGAACATATTTTTAAATAAAACAGTGTGTATTTTTTGTAATCGAATAAATATTTTATTTTGAGCGTTTCATTCACGTCGTTTTATTTGTCAGAAACTTATCTATTAACTTTCACCTTTCCTGCGAGTTGAAGAGTATAAAATGTGATAAATAAAACCAAGTTCAAGGTTGAAGAATTATTTATTTTATCATCATTATACATAGTTGTCACTTATCTCGCGTACAAAGCGACAAAAGCCTTTCATAGCTCAATTGACTTTGGCATGAAGTTACATTGTATTTGTGCAGCCGCGGGACGGGCGATGTTCACTCTACAAGCACTAACCAACCAACAAAAGGAAATTTTACCCTTCAAAAAGCAGGTTTGAGACCAGAAAATTTAGTTTCACTAACTTAGCACAGCCCACGGGGCGAGGATGTTAAATATTTTAGATGTTTTCAGTAAAAGCTGTAGTACAGTCGCGTAAGAAACGTTTTATCAAGTTTAATTCAATATTTCACATGCAAAGCTAAAATAGAAATCGTTTTATATACATTTTCAATAATCTCAAGAGACCATAATAATACTTAATATAGTTATCTAAATTACACGACTGTACTGTCCGTAAAGCTTAACTAACTTTAGCAAAATTTCAATTGAGATTTAATTTTTGAGAACACCGTTTATAAAGATCTTGGATAGCAACTAAAACTAATCTAAATTATATGTACTGCATTTAAAACATCGAAATTTAAAAGTGTGTATAGCTCAATAATACAATACAAATCAAATATTCCCGCTATAATAAAAACAAAAAAATATAAACTATAATTACATAAAAATGAGTGAATGCTTTTTACACACATTACACATATAAAAAAAAACTTTAATGGACATTCATTATACTCATACATTCTTACACGTGATGAAAATCGACTTTACCAAAACGTAATGTAACAGAAACAAAATTCTACACGTAAGACTATCAATATTACCTGTCTGTATCGTAATAATAATATTAGTGTAGCAAAATACCAATGAGAGCAATAGCTTCGGCTTGAAAATATAATTCCAATAAGTACTCGTAAAAACTAACTGCAATAGCGCTGTACGATGAATTAAAAGTACTAGTTACTTTTTAACAAATAAATAATATTATTAATCTATTCATTAATAAACCTAATAATCATATTATTCGCATAAGATCGAATATTTCATTTAGAATTTTATTAATTACAAGTGAGAGCAGGTTGGGCTCGTATTCGCCGGTAATACGAAGCAACCGGACGTTCTCGCGTCGGATTAATACTCAAGTCTCAAGTGTCACCCGGGACGTGTTTTAATTTACGTGAGAAAACAAGAAAATATAGTTCTTGCAACTCACGAAGGCGAGTGAGCATCACTTGTGTGTGTACGTGTACATGCACATAACGATAGTGTAATGTCTGTCAAAACTTGAAAAACGAACAGTAGCGAGCCACCACACATGTAAAGCTCACTCGCCTTCGTGAATTGCAACAACTATAATAACTATATCTACCCGACGGCTCGAACATCTATAATATTCCTATCGAAAGGTACATCACAATAAATACTATGACTACGATATTAGATTTGTAAGGAGAGTTCAGCGAGGCACGCCCGTGCGCAAGCGTCGGCGCGCTCGGGATCGCACGCGGCGATTATAGGCTAGGCTTACACGGTCGGCAAACCTATTCCCTGAATGGGCAAAAAAACGAGTTGAAAAAACCAGTAGACTGCAAATGTCAATTATGTTTTCAATTATGTACAAGGAACAAACGGTCTATTCCACCACCCGGATTTGATCACCTAGGTGGTCAAAGTGGACTCCAAGCGCATAGGTAAGATCACCTAGGACCTAGGTGATCAAAGTGGACTTCTTATTCATGGGTGATCAAAGGACATCAAAAAAAGTGATCACCTGGGTGATCAAATCCAGGTGATCAAAGTGGAATAGACCGTGATGTGCTATGCAAATCGACACGCTCCAATGTTTTAGTGAATCACGTCTTTACAGCAAACAATTTGATTGGTTTTGCTATGTACATTTCTCACTTGTGTCAATGTAGTGCTTGGTGTTCTTGTGTAAACCTAGCCTAACGTTTTACGTTCTACGGTAGCATAAGTACTCGAAACAAAAACAATAATAAAACTACTATGAAGTACGCGTTTGCCTTCAGAATTTCTGAGCTACATTAGTTAGACTTTCTAACTTCTCCAAAGGTGCGGCGTACTTAATGGTAGGCGGATTTACAGTGACTATGAAAGCTGTTTATGGAGTATTTTTATAATGTAACTAGGTAATGACTACATACATATCTTTTGATTATAACTAATTGTGCTAACCGACCAACCAAGTTGTTATAGTTAAAACAGTGCATTATTATAGACAGCCACAATATATACCAATATGCTTAACCCTAGCTTGGAAAGTTAAAGACGTTAATAAGTCTCAAATAGTTGACCAGGCCAGAAGAACGAGGAAGATGTATTGTCATGAGCTGTCAAACGCATCGTATCTATTGCTTTAGTTCTTTTTACACGTATGCATTAACCTAATCCGAACGACTCGATAATTTAATAAAATTGATTTTAAAGAAATTCGCAAATATTTTATCGATTTGAAAATTTCCTATAGGAATGTCACGTGGCATGCCCAGTGAAGCGTCAAATAACAAGTACCCTAGCTTCACCGGGCACGTGTTTACGTTACCGTAGATCGCTTGCGGTCGCGAGCGCTTCCGAGGCGGGCCTGTAGAGTGTTTGTAGAGCTAGGGCGCGGGGACGCGAGGCTATAACACCGAGGGCGGCACAGGGATATCGTTTCGGCGGAGCGCGTTGCGGAAAGCTTCGAGGGATGAGCGGAGAGTGAGGCAAAATCCGCGGGAAGCGGGCACAAGAGGATAATCAGGAGGAGGCACGGGAGATGTGTTAGTCCCGGCTGAGAGCGCCACTAGTCCTTCGAGCCGGAGACAGAGCGCAGCGGCGTTGGCGCGCATGTGCCGCAGAATCTCCTCGCGGAAAGGCTCCGGCGGGTTCATCACCATCTTGGTCATGGATTGGACGAGCTTCAGGAGAACCATCTCGTTGTACATGCGAGAGTTCTCCTTGCCTTGTTGGGTGCCTGGAATGAGAGTGCCACGTTAACTCCAGAAGCATAATTATCAAGTAGTGTAAGAAGGTGTTTATTACTGCCTCACATAGAACATTACACTGTCTCGTAAATGCAAGATATGGCATGCTTATTACAAACTAGCTGACCCGGCGAACTTTGTTCCGCCTTAATGGCAATAAATAAGCAGACTTTTTTTTTATTTCGAACGGGATAAAAAGTATCCTATGTCCTTCTCCTGGCTCTAAACTACCTCCCTGACAATTTTCAGCTAAATCGGTTCAGCCGTTCTTGAGTTATAAGTGGTGTAACTAACACGACTTTCTTTTATATACAGGGTGTTAGGTAAATGGGTATATGAGCCGACACTAGTCCATGTTAACATGGTCATATAAATGGTATGGTGAAGTCAGAAAATTGATATCTTCATTTTAATTATTATAATTTTCATACAAATCGGATTTTATAAAATTTATTTTGTATGAAAATTTAAAAAAATAAAATGATGATATCAAATTTCTGACTTCACCATACCATTTATATGCCCATGTTAACATGGGCTAGTGTCGGCTCATATACCCATTTACCTAACACCCTGTATAGATCTTGTAAAGCTAATTTGTACCATAGCAATGCGACTGCAATGACAGCGCCGCGTTCGCTTGCAGGTGGCGTTAGTTTTCCCCTCTGGCTAGGGGAGATAACATAACTTCGAAATCATGTCCCACCCAGGGGGGGCATCCAGGGGGAAAACAGGTCTGCACCATACATTTGACGTCAATTGCACAATGAGGATCAGTACTGTTGTAGAAAATGCAATAAAACTAGTATCTACGTTAATCTTTAAGACATAAGAAAGATACATCTTTTTGAATTATCCAAATCGGACCATTACTTACGAAGATATTAAGTAATAAACATAGACCGTTTTTGCCGCTAAAAGTCAACGTACGCAGGGCCGCGTGACGTCACTATATCCGAATCGAGCGCAGCCGGCGTACTATTGGGATGGAAAATATTTTTTTCCAGCTAAACTATCAGTTTTAGAAAAAAACTTTTAATAACATTTATTCATCAAAATAAAGTAACCCATCGACCAGTATTTTTAAAAAATAAAAATTGTGAAAAATAAGTATCGCTATGTCCAAAGACCACATTTTCATAGGATTCGATGGAATGCGGAGACGCGGTTGGGGTGAGTGTAACTTTATGATTGTTTGTATGTATTGAACATAATAATACGAGTGCTAATAACCAGTTTCTGGCCTAGGGGGGGGGGATAAGTAATACCCAGCTTTTATCCTGGGGGAGGGGCAAGCCTTACCCAGCTTCTGGCCTTGGTGGGAGGGGGGAGAGGCAAGTCATACCCAGTTTCTGGCCTGGGGGGGGGGGGGGGTTAAGTCATACCCAGCTTCTGGCCGAGGGGGAGTCATACCTAGCTTATGGACTGGGGGGAGGGGCTAGCCTTACCCAGCTTCTGGCCTGGGGGAGGGGGGGGGGGGGAAGGGTCAAGTCATACCCTGTTTCTGGCCTGGGAGGGGGGGTAAATCATACCCAACTTCTGGCCGAGGGGGAAGTCATGTCGGGGGAGTCATACCCAGCTTATGCTTATGGATGGGGGGAGGGGCTAGCCTTACCCAGCTTCTGGCCTGGGGGAGGGGGGGGGGGTCAAGTCATACCCAGTTTCTGGCCTGGGAGGGGGGGGTAAATCATACCCAACTTCTGGCCGAGGGGGAAGTCATGTCGGGGGAGTCATACCCAGCTTCTAGGCTAAGATTAAATAATTTCCAGGAGGGAGCAGCTGTCCTTTCCTGCAGCAGCTGGCCCGCCCATGGGAACGGCGAATAGATAGGTAGGTACGTAGGTTAAACTCAGAAAAACTAAATAACAGGTAGGCATTGCGTGTACATCGAAATGATCTTCATAGCAATGTCTTGCTTGTAGCCTAGGCAGAGTGTATCTGCCTCAGCTATACCTTATTGTTAGAAGTAAATAAATTAATACTTATACATTTTTATATTTATTTGGAAGAAGATATGACTAACAACACTTATGAACACTTTATTTGAATAAATCGCCAAATATACCCCAATCGCGTCTCCGCGTTCCATTGAATCGTATGAGCGTATTGATTTTTTACGATATTTTTCACAATTTCTATTTTTAAAAATTACCTATCGATAGCTTACTTTATTCTGATGAATAAATGTCATTACAAGTTTTTCTCTAAAACTGATAGTTTGGCTAGAAAAAAATCTTTTCTATCCACGCAGTACGCCGGCAGCGTTCGTATCGTATATAGTGACGTCATCGGTCCCGCGCCGGGCGGTCAGTGAACTTTTTTAGTAATTTGGCCATAACTTCGTCAATTTTTGTCGTAGAACAAAAATTTTTGGACTGTATATTAAGGATTTCTTAGCCCTATAAATCTGCATTCACAGCTAAAAATCGAAATGATCCTCATTGGAACCAGTTGATATAATCCTTAGTAACCCCGCAGATACATAATTATGTAGTGTCGATCACAATAGATCTAAACTGAGCAGTGGCACTCATCCTTTTGCTTCTCGTAGCCTCGTTGAAATAGGGCTTACTTCAAAGGCAAATAGACATACCTCCAATGACTCGACTACATGGCCCTTAAATTTCTAATGATTGGAGGTGTACTCAATAAATGGAGATATACACAAGTGTGGACACTCACCCTTCTGCTTCTCGTAGCCGGCCTCATTGAAGTAGGGCTCGGCGTTGAGGATGAGGCCCTGCAGCGACACTATGACTTGCAGCAGAGAGCTATCCTTGCCCCAAACTTCTACGCCGCGGCCTGACCACGTGCCAAGCAGCGACACGCACACCTGAGCATGGAAAAAGAACATTAAAATATGCTGTTGATGTCACTAAAAATTTTAAGACAACTCCGCATTCTGACAGATCATGAAGTGTATCGCCTCGTATCCTCGGCCTACATCAGAGAATTGATGGGAAGAGCGTGATTTTTTCATCGCGGCAGCCTATCAGGGCCGTCCACTTAGTTTGCCGTGCCTTCATATCATCGAAAAACCGTTTACTTAACTTGTAGACGGATAAATAGGAAATTGAAAACAAAATATTATATCATTTGGCTATCTGACGGCAGAAGACTGAGAGCTAGCTGAAAAAAAAGAGACTGAAGCATCTGACTAGCTGAAAATAGAAGACTGGAACATCTAGCTAGATGAAAATAGACTGGAGCTTCTGGTAAGCTGAAAACCAATTAAAAGACTGGAACACCTGGATAGCTGAAAACAAATTCAAGCACCTGGATAGCTGTAAACAGAAGTTTGTATCATCTGCCTAGCCCTGTAGGGTTCTTGGTTCTCACCTTCCCGTCTTTATACAAATTGGGATTCAATCGGTCGCTGCAATAAGAGTGGTAGTGGCAGAGCGGCGGCGCGCGCGGGTACTCGCCGCCCAGCTGCACGACCAACACAAACAGCCCGCCCTCGTACGGAGTCTTCTCGGGGCGAACACAAATAGAAAGACTAGAGGGCATCAGGGCTCGCTGAAAACAGCAGCCTGGAGCATCTAGATAGCTGAAGACAAGAAGACTGGAACATGTGACTATATGAAGATAGAGAGACTGGAGCATGTGGCTAGCTCAAGAGACTGGAGCATGTGGCTAGCTGAAGACAAGAGACTGGAGCATATGGCTAGTTGAAGATAGAGAGACTGGAGCATGTGGCTAGATGTAGACAAGAGACTGGAGCATGTGGCTAGCTGAAGATAGAGAGACTGGAGCATGTGGCTAGATGTAGACAAGAGACTGGAGCATGTGGCTAGCTGAAGACAAGAGACTGGAGCATGTGGCTAGCTGAAGAGAAGAGACTGGAGCATGTGGCTAGCTGAAGATAAGAGACTGGAGCATGTTGCTAGCTCAAGAAAAGAGACTGGAGCATGTGGCTAGCTGAAGACAAGAGGCTGGAGCATGTGGCTAGCTAACAACAAGAGACTGGAGCATCTGGATAGCTGAAGAAAAGAGACTGGAGCATGTGGCTAGCTCAAGACAAGAGACTGGAGCATCCAGCTGGTCAAAACCAGAAGACTAGAGCATCTGGCTAGCTCAAGAGACTGGAGCATGTGGCTAGCTGACAACAAGAGACTAGAGCATCTGGATAGCTGTTAACAAAAGACTGGAGCATTTGGCTACCTCAAAACAAGATTGGAGCATTTGGCTACCTCAAAACAAAACTGGAGCATTTGGCTACCTCAAAACAAGACTGGAGCATCTGGTTAGCTGAAGACAAGATACTGTGGAGCATGTGGCTAACTCAAGACAAGAGACTAGAGCATCCGGCTGGTCAAAACCAGAAGACTAGAGCATCTGGCTAGCTCAAGAGACTGGAGCATGTGGCTAGCTGACAACAAGAGACTGGAGCATCTGGATAGCTGTTAACAAAAGACTGGAGCATTTGGCTACCTCAAAACAAGACTGGAGCATTTGGCTACCTCAAAACAAGACTGGAGCATCTGGTTAGCTGAAGACAAGATACTGTGGAGCATGTGGCTAACTCAAGACAAGAGACTAGAGCATCCGGCTGGTCAAAACCAGAAGACTAAAGCATCTGGCTAGCTCAAGAGACTGGAGCATGTGAATAGTTAACAACAAGAGACTGGAGCATTTGGCTAGCTGTAAACAGCTTGCAGCATCTGGGTAGCTGAAAACAAGGATTCTATAGGCTCTCACCTTCCCATCCTCATACAGATTAGGATTCAATCGGTCACTGCAGTAGGAGTGGTAGTGGCATAGCGGCGGCGCGCGCGGGTACTCGCCGCCCAACTGCACGTCGAACACAAACAGCCCACCCTCGTATGGAGTCTTCTCGGGGCCGGCGATCATGACCGATAGTAAGTCGATGCGGTCTTCGAACGCTCGCACCCATACCTGGGAAATAATGAAAAGAGGGGTTAGAGAATTCTAAAGACACAATGCGCACGTAAATAACTAACAACGCGCACGTAACAAATTACACATTTTTAGCTGCAGCATAGAGGTGGAAGCGGTGCGCAATGGTCTCTAAAGCCTGGTCCGTGAGCACGTAGAATCCCGTCCAGTGACCCTAAGCTGCCCATTCTTGTCGCTCGCACGTAATTATGTTGCTGTCGCGCTCGCACACTCACTGCGGGCGCGCGTCGCACAGTCGCGACAGCAATATAATTACGCGCGAGCGATAAGGATGGGTAGCTTGGGGTCATTGGACGGAATTCTACGTGCTCACGGACCAGACTTTAGTACTCTAGTACTTACCTGGGGGAAGACGAAGTGTTGGCATGACGCCTAATAGGTACCCCCGGCAATCTGGTGAAGGTCACTGGAAGCATAATGGATACGGGCTATGCAGGATCGGTCCTTGTGGAAATCCTTGAGGGAGACCTTTGTCCGGCTGAGGACGTCATTTGGCTGAAACAAATGAACGAACTTACTCCAGGAGGCAGGTCGCTCTTGAGCAGTTTGATCTCGCGCTTGACAGCAGAGTAGAAGCTCCTAGGTTCTGAGGGCTGCAGCATGGACAGGTGGAAGCGATGTGCGATGGGTGCAGACTCAAGCTCACTTTCACTTGAGTTTGGATATTCTAATTAGACCAATACTTACTCCAGGAGGTAGGTCGCTCTTGAGCAGCTTGATCTCGCGCTTGACGGCGGAGTAGAAGCTCCTAGGTTCTGAGGGCTGCAGCATGGACAGGTGGAAGCGATGTGCGATGGGTGCAGACTCAAGCTCACTTTCACTTGAGTTTGGATATTCTAATTAGACCAATACTTACTCCAGGAGGTAGGTCGCTCTTGAGCAGCTTGATCTCGCGCTTGACGGCGGAGTAGAAGCTCCTAGGTTCTGAGGGCTGCAGCATGGACAGGTGGAAGCGATGTGCGATGGGTGCAGACTCAAGCTCACTTTCACTTGAGTTTGGATATTCTAATTAGACCAATACTTACTCCAGGAGGTAGGTCGCTCTTGAGCAGTTTGATCTCGCGCTTGACAGCAGAGTAGAAGCTTCTAGGTTCTGAGGGCTGCAGCATGGACAGGTGGAAGCGATGTGCGATGGGTGCAGACTCGAGTCCACTGTCACTTGACTTTGGCGATTCTACTTAGACCAAAACTTACTCCTGGAGGCAGGTCGCTCTTGAGCAGCTTGATCTCGCGCTTGACGGCGGAGTAAAAGCTCCTAGGTTCTGAGGGCTGCAGCATAGACAGATGGAAGTGATTTGCGTTGGTTGTAGACTCGAGCACGATGGTCTCTAGTGACAGGACTAAAGTATCAGACTGATACTTACTCCAGGAGGTAGGTCGCTCTTGAGCAGTTTGATCTCGCGCTTGACAGCAGAGTAGAAGCTCCTAGGTTCTGAAGGTTGCAGCATGGACAGATGGAAGCGATTTGCGTTGGTTGTAGACTCGAGCACGATGGTCTCTAGTGACAGGACTAAAGTATCAGACTGATACTTACTCCAGGAGGTAGGTCGCTCTTGAGTAGTTTGATCTCGCGCTTGACGACTTAGTAGAAGTTTCTAGGTTCTGAGGGCTGCAGCATGCACAGGTGGAAGCTTGCGCAATGGGCGCAGACTCAAGTACGCAGAAGCCTTCGCCCCTGGTCTCTGGGTCGAGCATGAGAGGTGGAAGCGGTGGCGATGGTCTCTAGTGACGAGACTTAAGTATCGACCAGTAATTACTTCGTGAAGACGTAGTGTATATGCCTCCCACTAGGTGCACTGGCGATCAGCACAGGATCGGTCGTTGTGGAAATCTTTGAGGAAGGCTTTTGTCTAGCAGTACATGTCATTTGGCTGAAATGTACTTACTCCAGGAGGTAGGTCGCTCTTGAGCAGCTTGATCTCGCGCTTGACGGCGGAGTAGAAGCTCCTAGGTTCTGAGGGCTGCAGCATGGACAGGTGGAAGCGATGCGCAATGGGCGCAGACTCAAGTACGCAGAAGCCTTCACCCTCGGCCTCTGGGTCGGCGGCGGATTCCGCCTCCGCATCGAGCATGAGAGGTGGAAGCGGTGGCTATGGTCTCTAGTAGCAGGACTTGAGTACCAGACCTTATTCGGGGAAGACGAAGTGAGGGCATGCCGTCCATTAGGTGCACCGACGATCTGATGTAGGTCGCGGGTAGCATCTGTACGCGGGCAACGCAGAACCAGGTTTTGTGGAAATCCTTAGGGGAGGCCTAGACGTCATTTGGTTGAAATGAACTTACTCCGGGAGGCAGGTCACTCTTGAGCAGTTTGATCTCGCGCTTAACAGCGGAGTAGAAGCTTCTAGGTTCTGAGGGCTGCAGCATGGACAGGTGGAAGCGATGTGCGATGGGTGCAGATTCGAGTCTACTGTCACTTGAGTTTGGCGATTCTACTTAGACCAATACTTACTCCGGGAGGCAGGTCGCTCTTGAGCAGCTTGATCTCGCGCTTGACGGCGGAGTAGAAGCTCCTCGGTTCTGAGGGCTGCAGCATGGACAGGTTGAAGCGATGTGCGATGGGCGCAGACTCGAGTCCACTGTCACTTGACTTTGGCGATTCTATTTAGACCAATACTTACTCCGGGAGGCAGGTCGCTCTTGAGCAGTTTGATCTCGCGCTTGACGGCGGAGTAGAAGCTCCTAGGTTCTGAGGGCTGCAGCATGGACAGATGGAAGCGATGCGCAATGGGCGCAGACTCAAGTACGCAGAAGCCTTCGCCCTCGGCCTCTGGGTCGGCGGCGGATTCCGCCTCCGCATCAAGCTCGGAGCCCTCGGCCGTAGCTAGGGGCGCCGTTTCAGTTGCTGGTGCTGTAATGTTTGATAATACTTTATTTCATTATTTGATTTTGATTTCATTTACAATCAGAGGTGGAATTGTGTAAAGCAATCGTAATCATTTGACAGTTCATAACGTACGATTATTCTGTCAAACGCTTTGTTTAACTGACTTTATCGTACGTTATGAACTGTCAAATGATTACGATTGCTTTACACAATTCCACCTCAGATAGTTTGGAATTCCAGTGAATTTTGAACTTTGTCTATCTCGTCAGCGTAATGTTTCTGATTGTACAATCCTTCATGTTTTGCAAATGCAAAGAAATAAAATAGTTACCGTCATAATTACATTTAAAACCTGATGATTTTAAAAACTGATAATTTTCCCCATTTTGCTGGAACTATAGCTGGAAAGTAGAAAAAAAGCAGTGTTTATTCAATTAACTCTAAGATTTTTCTTATGGTATTTGACCACAATCGCACCTGGTGTTAAGTGGGATGCAATTTAGGATGGTACATAATAGCATAAAGGAGCAGAACGCTGGATGCAGACCGCTACTAATCGGTCATTATGGAAATCATTGGGGGAGGTCTATATTCAGAAGTTTAAGAAGAACTTTAAGATTGATAAATACAATGTTTACGAACCATTCCCCTCTGCGTTAGCAGCCGTGGTTGTGGTGACGTCCTTGACATCACCGGTCGTCTTGGCGTCCTCGCCCTTTTCGTCTTGGTCAGCCATGCTCACCACCAGCGCGCCATACTGACTGCATTCGTTAAGCGGACATTTTAAAACCACGTATATCTAGATGAGTTTATAAGGCTGCGATTCCACCAGAGCTGTGCAGTGCGTACGGACTTAAAACAATACGATTATTCCTCGCTCGACCCTATTATACCTCAGCTACACTACTCGCGAAGTTGGTCGAATTTAGTGTCGAAGTAAGTGTACTAATTCACTTCGCTTCGAGCAACTTCGCACTCGACTTTCTTTCTTTTCTTCTTCTTTCTTTTCAGCCAAATGACGTCCACTGCTGGACAAAGGCCTCCCCCAAGGTTTTCCACAATGAACGGTCCTGCGCTGCCCGCATCCAGGCTCTTCCCGCGACCTTTACCAAGACTCGACTTTCTATTGTTGTCGAAAAGCGACCGAGTCATAGGGCCCGAAGCGTTTTGAAGTTTGAATACGAAGTGTCTTTACTACTACACTCGGCTAACTTCGGTACTTCGGCGAAGCGAGTACAACTGAGGTATTATGATGAAGAAGAGATCAGCGGAGCGAGGTCTTCAAACATTCAAAGCAAGCAAGAGATGTGTGCCAGAGTTGCATGCTGTTTGTGAGGAGCAGTGTGGCAATTTCAGAAGATCTAGATCCAGTTTTCTCGCACACATTAATCCGCCAAAGATCCTAGCATTTGACATATTTTTCGCACAGCATTCATGGAAGAGATAAAGCGATGCACTGATTTCCTCGCACTGTTCATGTATCGCACGTCTTTGGTGGAAACGCAGCCTTATGCAATTTGCAGTGCGAGAGAATGCAGTTACGTTGGTATAAGAATAAAGAACGTATAGATTTCGGGAAGAAGAAAGTTCAAAATATCGATTACGGATTTGTACTATTTAAATTTGGCACTTTTTTTTATGAATTTTAGTCATTGTTTTAAAAATATTATCTGCTGTACTAAAGATTGGCGATCAACGTCAAAAAATAGCGTCATCTTTTAGATTTATTGCCGAGAAATGGACTGATGTTAATCCAACATTTTTAAATCCTAATATCGTTTACGTGAGTAAGTTACGTAACTGGTATTCTATCGCACTTTATAAGAACGAACACTTCAGGTTATTGTATAACATTTACTTGCATGGCGAAGTTAGTATGAGGTAGAACAAGATTGCTGAAGTTGGGTTAATTACAACATAAGCTAGGAATACATATGACAGACATCGTACCGATCACACTATGACAATACCATGCACAGAGTAATAGTTACATCTTACGGGGGCTATGTTACAGAAACAACAGTTCACGCAAACTTACATTAAACAAACTATCAAGAAACTAATCAAAGTAACTTTACAGACATATCACAAAATCTTTCAGGAAACAGAGAAATTAGGTTACCACTTTAACAGAGTCATCTACTAGATAAATAAATAGTTTAAATAATCAAAACGAAAAGATTAACTAACACTGTAGAACCAACAGATTGAAAAAGCAAATAAATAACAATACCAGGCCAAGAACGGCCCCCTTTGAAAATAAGAAATTTAATTTCATATTACTCCAGTAACTATGGATGCCCAATATGAATATTAAACTAAAACCCAATAGAAACTACTTAACGTTGCCACAGTGTAGTCTGTTTATAAGATGACACAAAATGACATGAAAAATAAATACAAAATAATATAAAACTGTATTTTGGTGAAACGAAGAAGTTATCACTTTGTTTAATATAAGTGTTGCGAGTTCTTTCGCTAGTAAAAAATATTACCATGAGTGTTTTTTTTATTAGGATGACTTAGTACCCCACAGTGTAAGCGATCATACAGAAACTTTGTCAAATAATGCTAGGTCAATAAATTATGTACACATACAAACCCAACATAATATTAGAGGATTAGATTTGCAAGGAAGGGGTAACATGAAGTGTGGTCCTATTCACATTTATAAAAAAGTGAGCGTGATGAAATGATAAAGAAATATTAAAATAAAAGCAAATAAGTAAAACAAATAAAAATTTTGTACATGTGTGGAAAAAGATAATTTTTACCATCATCTTTTGATAGGAGCTTTTGAAAAGTATCAATTGATTCATTTTCACTTGTCACATGAAGATGGTCCAAGAAATAGTATTAGGAAAGATTTCAACTCATCTCTCGAATGAAATTATGGAACATTATAAAGTTTAGTTCCTAATCAGATGGTATAATGCAACACATGTACAAAATTCTACAACGAATATTAACATATAATGGTTGATGGTGGAAGCAAAATAAAATGTAGGCTCACACTGAAAAGTGGTAGGGTAACTTCTCTCCGGGCGCGTTTTGTATTCTCATTAAGCTGTTTAGGAATTCGGCCAGCTCTTGCGGCCTTCTCCTGTGAATATAAACGAACACCCTGTATTTATTGTCTCTAACTAAGGGTCAGTCTTGTACTCATCATATTTTGCTTTCGAATCTGTAGAAAAAAAACTTGCAGAAGTAAAATGAAACCTATTTGTCTCTAACTAGGGTTCCGTCTTGTACTCGACATTTATTTTGTTTACAAATCCGAAGAAAAACAGTTAAAGTAAAACACCTAAACTTTTGGACGTGCTGCTATGCAATCTTTGCAAATGGTATCACAGTATGTTCTGTGCACTTTGCCAGGAATCTGTGATGATGAAATTTTGAATTTGCTAGTTCAACTATGTGTAATGATACAAAACAAAAAATTAAAAACTAGCATACTGTGTGTAACTAACTGATTAGGAAAATCATTGCTGGTTCTGTTTTATAAACTTGTCGCACCAATATTATAGGGGCATAGATCCTTTGCCCATACGCTACATATGTGTCTAAGTATTGGGGCATAAATACACTATCCAATTACGGTCTGAAAAATTGCAATGGGCGGAGGAGTTGTTCCAGTAACTGATCTGTGTTTGCCTCATAGTTATCACTCCAAGAATTAATGATAGCCCATTCAATATTATATGAACATAATTATCAAGTTTTTTTTTACATTTAAGAATTACTTTTCCAGTCTTAGGAAAAGCATTCAAATATTAAGATGAAAAAGAAATAGTGACGTCACATTGTTCTCCCCAATTTAATTCTGAAGAGGCCATCGTTTACACATAATATAATATCATTAAACGTATATCAGTATCAGTTAGTCACCATGCCTATTATAAGCAGCAATATCACTCGTGTAACTGACACCTAACATCTAGCCACGCCTACGTCTGTAAAGATTTACGCGAGCTTTCATGTGTGTGTGACCACTTATGTGTGTGCGACTTACCGGCTAACTTCGGCGTGCGCTTTGACGAGCTGCGAGTGAATGAGCGCGCACAGTTTGTAGCACACGTTGCGAGCGGTGCCGTCTACGTCGGCTGGCTCAGTGGACGCTGCGAAGGATAATAAAGGTTAATAAATAAATAGATTTGAGACATTTCATACAGCGCCATCTAGAGTCAAACTTTATTTTATTTTATTGGAAAACACAACAGATTACATCATTTGGTTAGATCAATACTAAATTTACAATGGTGTTAAGCAAGATAGTAATCCTATAACGTGTTTCCACGGCATGTTAGTAATGAGAAGCAGACTTATAGGAAAGCTTGTTCTTATGACTTATTATAACCTAAGTTGAAAAGGAGTAAGATGAAGAAATTATTAATTTACTAAACCGGCCGTCCGCGACTTCGTACACGTGGATCCCGTTTTACCCCCTTAGGGGTGAAGTTTCGAGTATTTTTTAGGGTTTTCCCGGAAATTATTCGAACTTTTCTCGCCGTAAAACCATCCTAGGACTTCAACGAACATTAAAAAAAAAGAATTGGTAAAATTGGTCCAGGCGTTGTTGAATTATGCGCGTAAAACACATTTTTCGATTCATTTTTATATTAAAGATAATTACATGAAACAATGGAAACTGAACTGTTGGCAGTCAAAGAAAGAAGGGTGTCTAAAAATACATAAATTGACTCACGGTTCTCGCCGACGGCGTTTTCTTGAACAACATTAGCCTCCGATCCCGATGCCTGCACGGGATCTATGTTCAAGTGTAGTTGCTTCTTGGGAGTGAGAGGTTCAACCTGAAAAGAAATAGATAATGTGAGTACTGTGTTCGCCTCAACTGGTGCTAGGCGCCCTGCTAGCCTAAGATTAGGGTCAACACCGTTGATTTTTAGTTGGCCGATAGTTGTGCCCGATTTTAAATTGTATGAAGAATCGGCCAAATCGAATCAGCGTAGTGTGCGCACTCCCATACATGCCCATTCTGATCAACTGCCCGACTAAACTATCGGCCAACGAAAAATCAACGGTGTGCGCCTACTCTAAAAGTGCGTCGACACCGGGCGCATGAGCTCGCGATACACGTTCGACATTCTGCATGCTCTACTATTGAGTGCTCGACATTCTGCTCTGGACATTTCGTTGCGCGCTTATCGAGGTTGTCGATTTTAGACGATAAGCCTATACATTTGTCGTCTTAATTCGACGACGATAATATCGCATCCTAAGCCTAAGCTAAGGCTGTACTCACCTCCATGGGCTCGACGGTGACGTTAGCACTAATGATGGCCTGCGGCTGCAGCGCCTCACGCTCATCATCCACCAGCATCGCATCCAAGGCAGCTGCCTCTGGCGCGGGATCATGCGGAGCTACAGTCGCGCTAGTTATGTGCTACTGCGCTATAGTGCGCTGTGTGACATGGTGCTAATCGCGCTAGCTACTCTATACGCTACTCACCTCCATGGGCTCGACGGTGACGTTAGCACTAATGATGGCCTGCGGCTGCAGCGCCTCACGCTCGTCATCCACCAGCATCGCATCCAAGGCAGCTGCCTCTGGCGCAGGATCATACGGAGCTACAGTCGCGCTAGTTATGTGCTACTGCGCTATAGTGCGCTGTGTGACATGGTGCTAATCGCGCTAGCTACTCTACGCCACTCACCTCCATGGGCTCGACGGTGACGTTAGCACTAATGATGGCCTGCGGTTGCAGCGCCTCGCGCTCGTCATCAACCAGCATCGCATCCAAGGCAGCTGCCTCGGGCGCGGGATCGTGTGGCGCGAACAATCTCGCTAATTGTTCGTGTACACGCCGCTCGCCCGCACGCGGCGTGCTCGCGCCGCGCTCGCGAACGCGCTCTAACAAACCCTGCAAGAAACAAACCTATATTCGAATTTGCTTACATAATTCGCGCTCGTTTCAGAAACTAAAAAGGAATGAACTAAAAACTGGAAAATGGTTGGGTACGTACCAAAAAGTGGTCCTCGTGGAAGAAGGACGTGCCCATTAGACGGTCCAGGAATCGGCAGTCCTTGTACAAGTTGAGCAGCTTGCGCATGATCTGGAAAAAAGGACGAATTGAAATTATGAATGGACCTATACAGACCTAAAGGGGCGGACTCACTAATAAAATTTATCAACCTAAAATAAAAAAAAATGCAGAAAGAGTGAGCGTCTATAAGATTAGAGTTTACAAACTGGGTGCGTTCGAAATATTGACGTCATTACATAAAAGATACGTTCAATTTCCAGAACAAAAGGCAGAATTTCTCCTGCTTCACCTGCGAGATCAAGATCAAACTGACCTCCTGGCTCTGCAGCGTGGGATGCTTGGCGAACATCTCCTCCAGACGTCTCATGGCCACGCGTCCCCGCTCGATGTGAGCCGCGACCCTCGGCTCCAGTAGTTTCGGGACCACCGCCGGCGCCGACGCATCTGTAGCGTTGGCGGCGCCATATTGTTCATGGCCGCCCGCGACTTCGTACGCGTGGATCCCGTTTTACCCCCTTAAGGGTTTCGTAAAATCCTTTCTTAGCGGATGTCTACGTCATAACATCTACCTGCATGCCAAATTTCAGCCCGATCCGTCCAGTGGTTTGGGCTGTGCTTTGATAAATCACTATGTCAGTCAGTCACCTTTGAGTTGCATATATTTAGATGGCCGCTTCCACTGGCGAATTAACGAACACTAGGAAAGCACCGGCCTTGGACTTGTGAGATCTAATAACAAACTAACCTCCTGGCTCTGCAGCGTGGGATGCTTGGCGAACATCTCCTCCAGACGTCTCATGGCCACGCGTCCTCTCTCGATGTGAGCCGCGACCCTCGGCTCCAATAGTTTCGGCACCACCGCCGGCGCCGACGCATCTGTAGCGTTGGCGGCGCCCGGGCTGCTCGTCACCGCCATGTTGTTCATGGCCGCTTCTACCGGCGGATTCACGAACACTAGGAAAGCACCGGCCTCTGAAAAAGTTAAGAAATTAGCTATTTTAAATTATTGTTAATTGCTCGTTATCCTAAACCCAGAACGGCTGGAAGTGGCAACTGACGAAAGTGTAAACATGTAGGTGTGAGAAATTAAAACAGCGCTTTTGTATTTCGTGGCTGCATTTTATATCTCAAGAAGTCGGATGTCTATAATGCGTATAACACTTCTCGTACCATAATAATAAATTCCATAGTCATAAGGCCATTGTGGCTTTAATCACATATTATGTTCTATCGCTACACACACCTCTATGTAACTCGGCGAGCGGCCCGTTAACCGGCGGCGGCGTGGTAGGCGCGGGCGGCGGCGCGTCCGGCGTGCGAGGCGACGCTTCGTGCGCCGAACTCTGCGTCTCCCACGAGTCGTCTGAACCCGAACCATCAGAGCCCCAGAGCTCGCCGTCCTCGGAATCGTATTCGCCGACCTGTGAAGTGTCATCATTAACTTTAAAGACCATTTTCTGAAATGACACACAAATCAATCAAAATCTAAAAATGTATTCTTGTACGTACGTGTATAGATGACCCACGCTAAACTGTCCCACCAAACTCAATGACAGGGGGGCGCTACCATCGTTCAACTATATGGTTTCCAACATGGCAAAAATCGGAATCAGGGATCCGGTATTGACGGTGGCGCCCCACTGTCAATGTCATGCATAGGACAGTTCATTATTTTGGAACTATAAAATTTATTCTTGTGCGTCAAATAGCTTGTGACACCCAAAGTGGCCAAACAGTTCGCAACACGTCTTTATTACAATTAAAATTAAGGTTGTGTTATCAACTTTTTGGTCACTTTGGATGTCACGAACTATTTGTCGCTGACTGTACTTAAGGCGATTAGTGTCCTCAATCCGCGCCAAATGGGCATTTTGTAAAGCCTACTCCTCTTTTACTGCTGGATAGAAATAGTTGAAAAAAATATATGTTATACAACAGTTCAAGGACTACATTTGTGACGTTTGAATTTTCGCTACGTCTCTTTGTTTTGGATTAAAAAAATAAATACGGGACATCGATTTTTTACTTAAATTCCCTACTCCTCCAAAACGGCTATGTTAATTTAAAAGATTTTTGCACGAATAGATTAGGAATTCTTTAATCTTTAAATGACACGTTGCGTTTTTCAATCGAACATTACTTTCATTCATAAATTTTACTTTTGATAAATTCCGAACGTTTTGCTGTTGAGGGGGCCTTCGCGGGGCGCGGGCGGCAGTCGGCCGCTGGCCTTCAGACGGGGAGGTTGTGTCACTCGCTGCAAACTGACATTAGCGATCAAAATGAATTTTTTCTTTGGCTGAGTTGCACCACCTGACGTGATCTAACTTTGACCGTAGCTTTGGCGATAACCGGTGTTTTTTTGTATGGAGTTAGACAGACTTTTGACGCTTGTCAAAGTTGAAGTAAGATGGTGCAACCCAGCTTTTGTTCGACAATAGATTTTATGTCAGAATTGTTCATAGAGTACGTGCAGTCAGATGATACAATTGAATTATGACGCGCTCAGACGCTATTTTCTACCTGAATAGAATCTATTAGTGTAAAAAAACTATAATTGACTCCAAAACAACTGCACTAGATGAATACAAGTAGAAAAATTATTACGTTGTTTATTTACTAGGCCTTTGCAATCAGTATCCAAATTAGGAGCTAGTCAGAATCTGTAACTTAATCGATTTACGTGAAGAAAACAATTTATATTTTCAATACGTTTCTTCGCGAAAATACCACAATTAAAAATAACACCTGTAACGCCCCTGGGTCTGCGGGTGTCTATGGGCGACGGTAATCATTTACCAACAGGTGATCCGTTTGCTCGTTTGCCTCCTGTCACATTAAAAAAATTTAAGATAAAGTGGTATTGAATTGTTATATTAGAGCTTATTAAAAAATTTGGATACTGATTACAAAATTAGCCTTTTCGGAGTCGGTGGCAGCCTACCTTTTGGTGAGTCGTTTTGGAGTTGGTTTTAATTTTTAGTGAAATTAATCTATTTCATGCCTTTAGTAGACTATAGGTACTCAGTAGACCTTGTTGTTGCGACTGAAGGTGCATAGGTACACAGTACATTGATACCATATTTTTCATGTTAAGTGCAAATAAACTTCCCTAAATTACCAAACCATGAAACGTACCTATATTATTAAAAAGTTTCGCAGATAATAACTGAAATCCTCTTATAAGGTGATGAATTTTAGGAGCATGTCATGAAACCAAAATTATTAGCATACAAGAGCTTGTTTTAAAAAAAATCTTTTTATTTATGATGGGGAATTTACTGCGGCGTAGTAGCAGAAATTTTCCGTTTGTAGATCGTAATAATTTCGAAGAATAGGGATGTTTCGTGAATAAAGCAAGAAAGTAGCAAGAGTTTGAATTAGTCCGTCGGTGAACTTACCAAAAACAAACTCTAAATGTATTTTTCACATTTTTAAACTTATGAAAATTTAAAGAGATGAAGCGCACCAAAGTTCAGAAGATGAGGCACATGACGTCAAGGCATGCTTAAAAGGCAAGGCATTCTTCATAAGTGACACAGAGAGAATGACAATAGACAAAAGCAGAAACATTTGCTTTTTTAGGCCATAGACAATACTAGGTCCTAATGCGTTCCAATAGGGATGATGACTGGGTAATGAAATCGAAATTCTATTTAGTCCGTCAGACAGATAATTAGAAAATATTAGACTCATATTTTTTAATTTTTTCCATAATCGAATAATTACAGTACCTATTATATTGAGTTGAAATCTCGCGTGACGTCACATTTGAGTAAAACTTCTACTCAAGCGTGGCGTATCGCGCCATTTCAACTCGATGTAGCACTGTTATTATTTAATTATGAAAGAAAATAAAAAAATTGAGTCTAATATTTTCTAATTATCTGTCTGACGGACAAATAATTGAAATTTTGTCATCTAGCCTAGTTATCGTCAGGAAGTTGGTCTAACTAATTCAGCTTGCAAGATTCCACCCGAACAAACATTTATGTAATTACCTACATACATCATAAATTGCAAGCTAATTATAAGCTTGTAATAAAGTCGGGTTTGTTCAAATTTCGAGAACGACTGAACCGACAAAAGCATTAGAAAATTTACGAAAAATGAAATAAAATTTTATCCCGTACAAAATGTTCATGGATTTTGTTATTTTTATTAAATACCTTTACGCCTGAGTTAAATGACACCGACATCAAGGTTCATCAATTTAAGTTTAAAATAATAGGCAGTGTAATGTATGAAGAAAGAGCTTCTATTCTGTATCTACCTATGCCCGTGTATTTTTGATCGGTGTCAAATCGGAGTTTTTGGTGCGGGGTACGCGGGTGTTGCTCGCGGCGTGAAGGTCAAACGCCCAAGGTCATTGAGGACTCTAATCGCCTTAAAACTTGATTCAAGGTCAAGTATAGGTTGTATTTATTTACCTTGTATAGATCCTGCGGCCAGCACATGCTTGTGTGGCCATCAACCCACCACACTTTGACGCGACCCGTTGGGAAATTGTCAATGACCTGAAACAAGTAAATAAATTGCATTATTCTTTATCAATTTGACCATATCAGGAAAGATTTCAGTCAAATCTGTTTATCTATTTATATCTGCCTTTGGGTTTGTCGTCGAACATAAGCTTCCTCTTCAACCTTCCACCGACTTATGTCGTGCACTTGCATTCAGTTTATGCGAGTTTGTTGCTGGATATCATCTGTCAAATGGCTGGGCTGGCACTGTGTAGGTTTGTTGTCGACACGAAAAGAAGAAGAATCTGTCAAATACTTTGATGTTCAGTCCAATACATACATACAGGGTGGAATTTTGTAATGCCACCTGGAGGGAAAATACCCTTAATACTGTAAATAGAAAATTTTACTCAAGGAAAATATTCCTTTATTTTTGAAAAGAAAGAGAACTGCATTCAAAAATATTCGAAAATTTACGACCATACCATACAATTTTCTGTAAATAATTACAATAATTTAAGATTTTATGGTTTTCCTTTAATTTGATTTATCAAGTTTGTTTGAGAGATTTCATCCTTATACTTAACCCTAACGATATATGCAAAAAAAAATACAGGGTGTGTTGGATTTCGTATTTTTGCGGTTTGTAAAAATAAAATTATTGTAGGGTAAGCTTGCAAATATTTTAAATCCCATCATCTCCCATCCCTTTCCAACATGTGCACTTTTGCTGTTGCCGTCTTCGTCTGTCACCGCGATCTACGAATGTGCAACGCATACGGTGGACATCGCCAATTCCTAATTTGCGCCTACGCTGAGACAGACGTGTCTTTATTAATTTGTGCGTGACCTATATTTTATATCGATTTTGTGCAAGACAGCTCTAAAGAACAATAATTGCCAAGTGTTCGGCTCGGAACCATCGTGTGTGGCTTGTGAAACCAGAAGAGTGCCCGACGGAGATATTATTGGTAAGTGCGCATGTTTCCTTTCCAAATTTCCTGTCGCCATTTTTCTTCGGTCTCTTCGTCCCAGTTATTATTTGCAAGCTTACAACTGCGTTCTTTAGGCATCTGTTTAAGCATCCGCAGAAATACAGTCCACTAATACATCGAAAACCTAGCCTAATAGGTCACCCAAGTAACATTTTACTCCATTTAAGAGTTCAATAGTCGTTCACATGTACTCCACAAGCTGTGTATGTCAGCTGTATACGAGCTGTATAGCTTGCTATAATGCTTTTATAGAACCAGTTTGGGCACAAATTAGACAGCTTTAAGTTCACTATGGCTGTACATTAGCAGTATAATAGCATTATAATAGCAGTTTAAGTAGTAACATCGTACTTAAGGCTGACTTACGGCACTATATGGGACGCAGTGTGAACCATACAACGTACGTGAGGACAATAAAGAGTAACAAGTGGCTAAATGCACAGCTTTCAAAGTTATAAAGTCCGACAAAAGTACTCCAATGCTACCTAAAGTTCATGTGTGTCTTAAATTATTTCCACATTTTAATATTAGTTTGGTATTTGTACGTGAGTGCCAAGAGGGAAACAACTCGGGCGGATAATCATTTATGCAAATAATAACACGGGTTTTAAATACTTAATAATGTTAATGCCATTGGGAATGCAACTTTATCGTGAAATGTATACATATTTACAGCTAAAATATTTACGCGCCTCTGTAAAAACGCGATATTCATTTTAAAATATTTAAAACTGGCTGAGAGGAAATCTACAATTTTTAGTTTTTGATATTGGATTGGCATTATAATTATATTACGGTAATTAATTATAACATGAAACCAAAACTCAATCGCTCTATCTGCGAATTTTGTGATAAATCTGCATTAATTTTGGAGATTTATTTGGTAAATATTTTAGGTTATGTAGAACAAAATGGTGGAAATGAAATACGGCTATGTGAACTGCTATAACTCCAATTTAATGCGGTGAGCGTATATTAGGTTCACATGTGTTCTGTTAGAATGCTGTTATCTATATGAAGTTCCACATTTGTACCACTACAGCGCTAATGTCTATAAATTTATTCTAATGTGAACTTATGTACAGCTTTAAGATGTACCTAGTTCAGGTCAATTGTGTATCTTTAATTCTTTCAAATACTGAAATTTTAGAGATCCGCAATAAAAATTATTAATGTCCGTTAAATCGCCTAGTCAAGTATGAATACCTAAAGCATCAGACGGTAGTGTTCCCGGTTTAAATTCGTTTATTATGCTTGACAATTTATTCAAAGCGGAATGAGGAATACGATTTTCAATAGCCCATGTTCTTATTTTTTGTTGCGAAAGGTTAAATAATTGTCCAAATCAAAATGGTATTCACTATCACAAGAACTGCAATCATCACACTCTGATATCTGGTATATTTTGAAGGGAAATTTCAGGTTCAGGCATAATATTTACCTCTGCATCATGTACAGAACCACCATGAACAACTAAAAACAGGCTTGGGGAAATGTGTAATAGAATATCACATTCACATTCGTGTTCAGCTTAAAGCAAATAAGAGTAGTACTTGTGGACAAATAAACTGCTATTGATGTTAATGGACAACACATTTAGTCCTTTTAACAGCCTACAGTGTACATGCGAACCATTGAAACACTTTTGTACAGATAGTAAAAAAAGGTTATTTTAATTATCACAAACAAGTCCTACTACAGCTACTAGCTGTATAACAGTCTAAAACAAGTAAACATAACAGCCTTTGGCTTTATAAATGACCACGTGTGTTCTATTAAAATGCTAGCTCTATAACATCGTACAAGTAGGCCGTTAAACAGCGGTTGCCGTATCTCTACCCTCCTATAATGCTCTTAGTCAGATGGCTGACTAAAGGATAGTTGTTAGAGTATTATAACACCAACAATCGTATAAAAGTATAACTCTACACTAGTCTACACTCCTATAAGTCCCTTAGACAGGTATAGGTGTAATTAATTGCAATAATACAGCTTATACATCACGAGTGAACTGTACTAATGCTTTAAGTACACATTGGAACTAAATGTGAACTCTTAAATGGAGTAAAATGTTACTTGGGCATGAACCAACATTTATAAATTTAACCGCCATCTGATTTAAAACCAAAAGAGATGTAGGATTTAGGCTACTACAGGGTGTAATTTTTAACAGATTTTAGTTGGTTCGATTCACGGGTGTAGCAAGCAATTTTTTGGAAATCTTTGAATGTAGTTCTATTTATTTACAAAAACAAAGGAATGTTTTCTTTGACTAAAATTTTGTATCTACACTCTACAGTATTAAGAGTACTTTCCCTTCAGGTGGCATTACAAAATTCCACCCTGTATAGTTGAATAAATACATACCTGTCCAGCGGTACATTGCGCGTCCTCGCCGGTGAAGTTGGCGACGCGGATGACGACGGTGCCGGGCCGGTACTGGAAGTCCGGGTGGTCTTTCAGGTCGTACACGCTCATCTCGCTCTCGTACAACATTTGGGGGCTGCGAAATGTAAATTAAGTTATTTTTGTTGGAGATACGGCTGAGAAAGATACTGCGGGATTACTCCGAAAAACGTTTTGAAGTTTTAAATGTTGTCATCCTTTTCACGTGAAGCGAGATGACGGCATGAGCGATGGTGACAGATAGACCCGAAACTACGTAAACACCGTTTCGTGGTAGCCCTGCTGAAGTCATTGGAGGCTTAGGCCCAGAACAGACGGTGAAACGCAACTGCAACTTTGTGATGATTCTGATGAATGAAACTGAAACTGAAAGTTTCAAACTGGTCGCGTCATGTGTGGTCTCTCAACGGACGCTATGGCAGAAACTTAGATGCAACTCAAAAGTAACTAGCAGATGCAGTTTCGTTTCACCGTCTGTTCTGGGCCTTACTAGGGTCAAAGTTTCTGTGTCAATAACAGGAATCGTTTTGATCAGCAGAAATGACAGATTTTAGAGAGATTTTATACAATGACAGGAAGTTCACTGCTGAACAAATAGGCCTCTTCTAATGATTTCCAGATTGGTCGGTTGGAGACACATCTATGGGTGGTGGCTTTTATTCCAGAATCTTGCTGCCCCATTGGCGGTCAGTTCTGCGTGCCGTTTTTTATAGAACAAGCTTAGTCGCTGCTAGCCCCAAACTAAGCAAAGCTTGTACTATGGGTACTAGACAACGGATATGGCTCAAAATCACCAAGGTGCAGAATTGGCTTTGCTAGCAATTTAATGTCTTAAATCTTGACTTATTTGAGAAAATAATAGTAATAAATTAGGGTAAACCACCCAATTATTGGCACTTTAAGCAGCTACTTCACAAAACCGGTAAAATTTACATGTAAAAATATGTTTTATCAAAGATAAAAACGTTTATATTGGTCTTTTAATCTTTGCAGAATATGATAAAGTACTTATCATTAATACATTAAATCATTTATTCAATATAGTGTACCTTTTAAAAAAATACCTCAAAATACCAGTTGTTGGCATAGCCAAACCTTTTATTGGCAGTGATAATTACCTATTATTGGCACTGTTCTCGCAAGACTGAATAATAGCTGCTAGGTCTTATGTAGAGGTTTTGAAGAGATTCATGATAGAAATAAACAAAATAAAATCCTTTGTTAAAAGAAAAGTAACATTTTTTTTGTATAGGAACATACCATATCAGTTCAAACGCTTATATTTAAATATGGTTTTAAACTTTCCATAAACACTTTTATCAAATCTTTTCTCTTCAGAAATCCTTTTTTGCTACTGATTTTTATTTTATCCAGTCAACAAAAAGCTGTTCTTCCTCGTCAGTTAAAACTGTGAACGGACCGGGCTTAGAGCGATGATCAGGATGTTTCAATCTGAATGGTATAGTAGACCGTGGCACCACTTTCAAAGCTTTTCACAGGCTTATTCCACTTTTTATTCATTAATCCCCGCTAACGTCAATGGAGCTTATAATGGGGATTAATGAACTAAAAAGTTCATTAATCCCCATTACTTTATTTTATTTTTCTTTATTCAGAAAACTGTTAAAAATAAAATACTAATGTATGAATCATGTACCTTCTATTTATTATTGGACAAGAACTCACTTATTGATTATTTTTATAATCAAATTAAATTTAATTTAATCCTGATTACAAAGCTATTAATTTACACCATTTTTATCTTGTTACATCTTGGCCCAAATTTGTATGTAATCGTTTCCATCTTCTTTTAAATGATGAATGGGGAATAACGATTCAATATCCATAGTGCTTTTGGTTAATCAGGTAAGTGTTAATTTTTTTAAGTATTGTAATCAGTCTTAAATTTAATTTAATTTGATAATAAAAATAATAAGTGAGTTCTTATCCAGTAATAAATAGAAGGTACCTGATTCTTACATGAGTATTTTATTTTTAACGTACTGGGGATTAATTAACTTTTTAGTTCATTAATCCCCATCGTAAACTCCATTGGCGTTAACGGGAATTAATAAACCAAAAGTTCACTAATCCCCGTTGACGGGGATTGTCAACGGGGATTAGTGGAATAAGACTTTGAAAGGCTTTGAAAGTGGCTGAAAAGATAATATTTTTTATTGGCACCTTTTTAACCAATGTTTGACACCCGTGCCAATAAATGGATTTTATATAATTGGCAGTGGGCCAACATTTGGATTGGTGTATCCAAAACGTTAAAAAATATTTTAAATGCAATTTAAACTCAATTTTGAGACAAACAAGCTATAATTTTTAATAAACTCAAATTATTTTAAATACCCTTTTATTGGCATGTGTGCCAATAAAATGGATAAACAGATTTTACGCATACCAAATGTTGGCACACCACAAATAATTAAAAGTTGGCGGTTAAATTATAAAATAATGTTTTAAAAAGGCAGTTAATATATTCAATAATAAGACAAAATGATTATGTATAGGGACAACAAAATAGATTTGCATTTTTTTAAAAGATTATGATAGCTCTTACCTTAGTAAAAAACGAATATTTCGATTGTTTTTTTCGCACAGGTCGCGGTTTGTCAAACAAATGGTTGATGCGCCGCGATGTTTGAAAAAATAAAAAACTTGTGTAGCCAGTTGAGTAATAAATGATATTATTGTACAATTTCTACTAAAAAATATAAGGTTTGGCTACAAAAAACCTTAATTTTCTTAAAAAACTGGAGCATGCCAATAAATTGGTAGAGTGCCAATGATTGGGTGGTTTACCCTACTTCAACTAACTTGTTTTGTGTGTACATCAAACAATATAACTAATTAATAAAGCAAATTTTAAACAAAATCAATATACATGCATGGATAATCATTTCGGGAACGCGTCCTAATGTACAATCTTCAGCAACAAGTCCAAAATTTTACATAAAAATTTAAGGTAATTTACACATGTCATTATTACACCGTATTTTTTATACAAAATTTAGTTTTAGAAAGGATACTAAAAAAATATTTATTTTTAACTATAAAAATGTCCAATATAGTTTGTCCGATACCGCACAAGTCATTTCAGTGAACGTATCGATAATCGATCAAAAAATATTTTAAGTTAACGCAGACATTCGGTGTCTAACGTTAGTCGAGGAAGAAAACAATAACAAAACGGGCTGTCAGAGTATTTATCGTTAAATAAAATAAATCTAAATGGTAAGTACCTTTCAATTCATTATTCGTAAAGCGTACATCAATAATCCGTCATTTCGTGAACGTAATCATTACATTTAATTATTGATGAAATTCTTTTTTATTACACGAAATAACAAAGTAATCTCAAATATTTTCCTATTGACAAACCCAGATCGCATTTAAGTTGGCTGCCGTCTAATTAAAGCGCGCGCTTATTTGAAATCGTCATTTCGTGAACGGTCATTTCGGAAACGTTCCCGGACATGATGGCACGTTCCCGAAATGACTGTTGCGTTCTCGGAATGATGATTATTATTTGTAAGGGCGAATCATTTACAATATTTAATACATTTATTATAAAATTTTGCGTCTTTATAATTACAGCAAAATGGAAACTCCTGATAAAGAAAAAAATTTAAAAAAATCTCAAAAAAAGCTTAAAAAGAATATTTCAACTTATTTGCGCCAAAGGGAAAAGGCGAATGCTAGAAAAATAAAGTTTTTGGATAAAATGACTGAAGAGCAGTAAGAAATTAAACGGGCTAAGGACAGATAATATTATAGAAAAATAGAGTCATTTATAAATCTGTATACTGTTCATCTTCCTCGGACAATGAAGATTTAGAGACAATATCTCGTATTCAGCAGATAAAAGTTAAACAGATTGATGTTGAAGCAAATACGTCTTATGGCAAAGAAAATATCGAAATCTCGTATATCCTGTAACATTCTTGCTTGTTAAAATTCCTACTGAGAAAAGACCTTTTTGTCCTTTTTTTAAGAGATAACTTGGAATTGTCATTATCACTAAAATGTCTCTGGGGTGGTGGCGTAGTGAGGCGGGTCGTTACATTCCCTCTAATATGGTCGAGTGAAGCGATGGCTGGTTCACTCGTCATGTCTGTGAACAGGCGCTGCTTTCGGGGACTGGTCAATCCAAGTTATTCAAATTTATTGATGCGAGTCGCGATATTCTCACGTCCGAAATACCGCAGTGCCTTAAGTCAAAAGTATTCGACCAATGCGTGTTGCCAGTGATGGTATACGGATCTGAGACGTGGTCGCTTACTATGGGCCTCATAAGAAGGCTCAAGGTCACCCAAAGAGCGATGGAGCGTGCTATGCTCGGAGTTTCCCTGTGTGATCGAATCAGAAATGAGGAGATCCGCAGGAGAACCAGAGTGACTGACATAGCACGCACAATCGCTCAAATCAAGTGGCAGTGGGCGGGGCACATAGCTCGGAGAGCTGATGGCCGCTGGGGCAGGAAGGACATCATCCATCATCATCATCATCGACATGACAGTGTCGAAGATGATGATGGAGAAATCTTAGTAACCTTTTTGAGATCTGTGCGTAACAATATTAGAAAATTTAAGCTGGAACCTAAGGATAAATGATAATATTGATTTTGAGCAAATAATCAATCAGTATTATTCGAAAAATAATAAGTTTTGTTTTGTAATTTTAATATTTTTTAGTTAACTTGTTGTTCGTGACAGAATATATTGTTGATTTTCTTACGTTTCTTATATATTTTTTGTATTAATACAGAAGTTTAGTGAAGTACACTGTGATGTAAGGTCAAAAGACTGAAATTGTAATAACTGATTAAAACTTATAAAAAATATTTTAATATGAGTAGGTACAGAAGTTTAACTAGACTGAGTTATGAAGATGTTAACACTGAATTATAATAATAATTTATTAATAGTAAGAGTAGTTTTTCTTAACTGTGAACAATATGGCAATATAAATAAATAACTTAGTTATTTAAATCGTTGATTATAATTTAAATATTTCTTTATTTCTACCTAATTATATCAATAACAGAACATTTTTGTCATTCCGGGAACGGTTGATCATTTTCGGGAACATGACAATATTTCAATAAAATACGCATAAATGGAGGTATTTCAATATTATGTATACAGGGTGTTAGGTAAATGGGTATAAGAGCCGACACTAGCCCATGTTAACATGGTCATATAAATGGTATGGTGAAGTCAGAAAATTGATATCTTCATTTAAATTATTTTAATTTTCATACAACTCGGATTTTATCAAATTTATTTTGTATGAAAATTAAAAAAATTAAAATGATGATATCAAATTTCTGACTTCACCATACCATTTATATGACCATGTTAACATGGGCTAGTGTCGGATCATATACCCATTTACCTAACACCCTGTATATTTATTACATTACAGAACTTTTGTTCTGTACATATTACGTTAATTCGATTAAAAGAGTTTTAAATATTATGAAATTTCTTAAATTGTATGCGGAATAATAGCAACTTCTTTATTTTTTTGACGTATTTTGCTTGTAGAAAATTTTGAATGTATTGATTTCATTATTGCTTCTTCAAAATAGATACATAATATACCCATGTTTTAAACAAAGCTCAAATTATGCGCTTTGTTTTGTTTTTCCGGGTTTTATGAAACTTAGGAAAACGTTCCCGAATTGATGGTTTTCTGCAAGATATTTACTACTAAGCAATATTACTAAAAAAATAAAGAATTCTGTGCGCTGCCCTGTCAAGGTTTAAAAATATACAAATTAAGCAACAGTATAAACTAATAGTCATCATTATAGCTTGCAATTTTTTTTGTCATAAAACCGATTTTGAAATTCGCAACCTTGGTGATTTTGAGCCATATAAACATACTTAAACACTTTTTTGTAAATACATACATACATATTATACATAGACAACACCCAGACTCGTCACAGAAATTAAAATTCATAATTTCAATTTCTGATTCCCAGAATCGAACCCGGGACCTCTCGGCATAGTAGTCCGAAGAAAGTTATCAGCAATATACTCACACGGGCTCGTCAGCGCTAGTATAGGTCCGGTACCAGTGCACGATGGCGGTGCGGCCGTGGTGGTCTACACGTTGCACCACTCCGTACTCTCTGTGCTTGAGCTGAGGAGAGAAATTGAGTACATTTATGAGCTAGATTTTAAGTTTAGGTCTAGATAAAAGCACTGCTGGTATATGCTCAGGGTTACATCCGCATCGATCAGCTTTTTATAGCACGTCTGTCTTACGTGCCCCGTAACACTTACTTATTCAAACCAAATAGTTTATTCAGTAGTAAGGCCCTTTCCAGAGCGCTTATACACGTCCCGAATATAGCTTGCCCTACCACTACTTCGGGACAGCATATGGGCTGGTGCTGAGAAGAAGTGGCAGAAGAAACTCAGTCACCTTTGTCAGTCTCTTTTACAATCAAATACAGCAGTTCACAACTTACATGATACGTAATAAGTGCGAGCTAGAGGCTATTAAAAACAACAAAATTAAATGAACAACAAGATTTAGTACCTGTTGGTTTTCTTCGCAGTTGGCGGCGCCGCTGACGACAAAGTCTCCAGGGAAGCACTCCTGTCCGTCCAGATGGTGGATCGGGTACAGCTGGGTCGAAGGGATACCCATTTCTATGGTGCCGTCCTGTGGAAAAGTAAAAAAAAAATGCTGATTAATTTATAATTGTTATCGTATCGTCGTCAGAAGAAGTGATTTTTATTGTGCCAAGAAGGGGAAATGTCCTTTTATCACAAAGCATCGCTTGTATATGGTGGCTCAGATTAATGATTGCGAGATTCAAGTTTCGATCACGTCAGAATAATAAGTGGTAGTATTCCACAAAGACGTCTAGTTCGCTGTTCGGTGAGATGATGATGCCGGTGAATCGATGAATTCAGGACTAGGCTATATTGGACAGGAGGAGAGATACTTCGTTGCCAGCGTTACGTTCGCCCCGCTTGCAGAGTTACGAGGCAGCGGGTAAAGCCTGGTCTACGTGCTCACGGACCAGGCTTTAGTAGCCAGTAGCGCTGTGTATGTAGGTAGACAGCTGTGTTACGATGTGAGGCTGCAATATGCGCTTCAAGCGCTCGAACCGCTGCAACTGTCTCACCTGCCACACGACGTTGGCGCGCGACGTGGTTTGCAGCGTCTCCACCACGACGCGGTCGCCGGCGCGCGGCGGGGCACAGTCCGCTTCAAGCGCTTGCCGCGCTGCAAGCGTGTAAAGCCTGGTCCGTGGGCACGTAGAATCCCGTCCAATGACCCCAAGCTACCCATCCTTATCGCTCGCGCGTAATTATATTGCTGTCGCGACTGTGCGACGCGCGCCTGCAGTGAGTGTGCGAGCGCGACAGCAACATAATTACGTGCGAGCGACAAGGATGGGTAGCTTGGGGTCATTGGACAAAATTCTACGTGCTCGGCGACCGGGCTTTAGCTGCAGGGAGCGCTTGCCGCGCTGCTACAGTGTTTGTGTGCGTGTCTCACCTGCCACACGACGTTGGCGCGCGACGTGGTGTGCAGCGTCTCCACCACGACGCGGTCGCCGGCGCGCGGCGGGGGCGCGGGGGGCGCGCGCCGCACGGTCCGCTTCAAGCGCCTGCCGCGCTGCAAGCGTGTAGACGGCTGCGCTGTAGTCTCACCTGCCACACGACGTTGGCGCGCGACGTGGTGTGCAGCGTCTCCACCACGACGCGGTCGCCGGCGCGCGGCGGGGGCGCGGGGGGCGCGCGCCGCACGGTCCGCTTCAAGCGCTTGCCGCGTAACAAGCGCACCGCTAGCTGTGGGGAGCGTTTGCCGCGTTGCGACGCGGCGGAGGAGCAGCGGGATGACCATGTGGCACCGCTGTAGGTTAAAAAGATGCTTTTAGAAACGAATTTTAGCCTTTTTGTCTAGATAATAAGGCTTGGTTTCCTCCTACGCTGATGGCTGTTGCTTATTTCCGCCGAGTATTCAAATATACAGTGTGTCATTCATAAATTCTGTTTATGAATGAATATAATCTTCACTACATATGTAGAAAGCCTTCTATCACCGAGTCAATTTAGTTCCTTTGTTAGATTCGACCAGTTTAAAGCCTTAAACGTTGGACCCTCATATCAAAGTTTGGAAAACGTGGAATACAGTTCTAAGCAAGATACAAATTAGAGATTCTACCGAAAGTCAAAAACGTGTTTATTACATTTGTTAACACACAAAATATCCAGTGGATTTATGCTGCTAACTTGATGTAAACATTATTCATCATCATCATCATTTCAGCCACAGGACGTCCACTGCTGAACATAGGCCTCCCCCAATGACTTCCACATCGCACGGTTGGTAGCGGCCTGCATCCAGCGCCTTCCCGCTACCTTTATCAGAAACATTATTAAGTTATCTTAATAGTTTTGTTTACGCATTTACCATAAATTACCATACATGTAAATAACTTTAATCTTACTTAATCAATTGTATCATTGTTTATCAAGCTATTTATTTAATTAGTCTTCATTCGTTCCCGAAATAGTTTATTGAACAAGCTTAGAATAACGCTTAAAGGTCAAGTACAAACTTAGCGACAAGGTCGTAAGACAATGGCGCGTGCAAGAGAAATAAGATTAACTACGTGCGACTGCACGACATTTTATGATATTATATCGATAATACAAGTGGGACGAGTGAAAGTTTTTAATATTAGTAGTAGAAGCAAAAATATAGATTATTAAAGATATTTTTTGTCAGTAATTACTTAACAGGGACAATATTTTAATCTTTTATGAAAAGAGACAGCAGATTTATTCACTACACACGCCATATTGTGGCGACCATAGCCCGAAAGACGTAGCGTGGGTAGGCCTCTCACTATGGACCGACGATTTAGTGAAGGTCGCGGAAAGCACCTGAATGCGGGTAGCGCAGGACCGGTCGTTGTAGAAATTCTTAGCGGAAGGCTTTGTCCAGATCAGAAGTGGACGTCATTTGGATGAAAAGAATTAGCCTAGCTGCAGACTATAGACTTTTTGTCGGCCGTTAATACTGATTAACGGTATACTGATTTTTTTTATCCACAACGTGGAAGCTCTTGGCCTGTATCTCACCTGATGGTAAGTGACGATCAGGCCGAAGGTGGAAGCGAGCTTCACCCGGAATCCTCAACCACGGAGGAACTGGCTATCTTACCTCTTACTGCCGGAACACAATAATGCTGTTAACATTGTTGTTATGGCACCAGACTTAGGAAAGATGGTGGTAGCTAGCCAGGCGGACTTAGAACAAGCCCTACCACCTACCAAACCGAACAGAAAAATCTGCCCCCACTGGGAATCGAACCCGGGACCTCTGCGTCTAAAGCAGGTGGTCTTACCACTAGACCACAAAGGCGGTTAAAATGATGGGAGCGTCTTCGTGGATAAAACGATCTAGTCACTGACCTGTCGGTGTCACTGCCATCACTGCTGGTATTCTCCCAGTTGTCGGAGTCGTCGTCGTTGAGAGCCACCTCCGACTTGCTGTCGCCGTTTAACAGCGAACTGTCCTCGCGGTTCGGCTCCGGACTGGAATATATTGCAAGTTAGTCTATGTTGACGATCTTTTGTTTAAGGCCCAGAACAGACGGTGAAACGCAACTGCAACTGCTAGTTACTTTTGAGTTGCATCTAAGTTTCTGCCATAGCGTCCGTTGAGACCACACATGACGCGACCAGTTTGAAACTTTCAGTTTTAGTTTCATTCATCAGAATCATCACAAAGTTGCAGTTTCGTTTCACCGTCTGTTCTGGGCCTTAGTTAACACAAGCTAATGAGCTGTTTTTGGAAATAGGCGTCTCTAATGCAGTAGACAATAAAGGCTTGCTTTACAATTAATGCAATCTTTGAGTATATGAATGCGGTTTTATTCCAAATTCTAGGTTTTAGTAAACCTCTTGGGACAGCAATTAACGTTGGTGTTTTATAGCAAATTACATTTTGATCAAGAACATAAAACTGAACAATTACTGAATGTATTTCAAGCTGTCCTCAAGTTACCCAATATAATTAAACTGAAAGCATCGGAAGCTCTAACTAATCAGCTGATCGTGTCAAGTCCAGTCACGCTGTTAAGAGAAGTGGTTACAATTGAGGCCACCTGATGCCGAAGTCATTCAAGCCCAATATATGACATCAGTCACGCTATTAAGAGAGAAGTGGTTACAGTAGAGGCCACTCAGATCCAAATCGTTTTAAGTAACCCATTATCTAACAAAATCGCAAGCTCTAGCTGATCAGCTAATCGTGGCAAGTCCATTCACGTTGGTTACAATTGAGGCCACCTGATGCCCTAATAGTTCTAAGTAACCTAATCTAACAAGATGATTAAATCGCAAGCTTTAGCTGATCAGCTGATCGTAGCAAGTCCAGTCGCGCTAATAAGAGAAGTGGTTACAATCGAGGCCACCTGATGCCCTAATCGTTCTAAGTAACCCAATATTAACATAATTCAATCGTAAGCTTTAGCTGATCAGCTGATCGTGGCAAGTCCAGGTGCGCTAATAAGAAAAGTGGTTACAATTGAGGCCACTCAGATCCTAATCTTTTAAAGTAACCCATTATCTAACAAAATAGCAAGCTCTAGCTGATCAGCTGATCGTAGCAAGTCCATTCACGTTGGTTACAATTGAGGCCACCTGATGCCCCAATAGTTCTACTAAGTAACCTAATCTAACAAGATGATTAAATCACAAGCTTTAGCTGATCAGCTGATCGTAGCAAGTCCAGTCGCGCTAATAAGAGAAGTGGTTACAATCGAGGCCACCTGATGCCCTAATCGTTCTAAGTAACCCAATATTAACATAATTCAATCGTAAGCTTTAGCTGATCAGCTGATCGTGGCAAGTCCAGGTGCGCTAATAAGAAAAGTGGTTACAATCGAGGCCACCTGATGCTCTAATCGTTCTAAGTAACCTATTTATCTAACAAGATTATTAAATTGCAAGCTCTAGCTGATCAGCTGATCGTAGCAAGTCCAGTCGCGCTAATAAGAGAAGTGGTTACAATCGAAGCCACTTGATGCCGGAGTCATTCTAACCCAATATTACATCATAATTAAGGCCGGGTAGCAGAGAAAATGGCGAAAATGAGGTTTTCATTTTCCATTTTTGAGGTACTAAACAGTAAAATTAAAGGCTAAGATTTTTATTGGGCATAGTTGAGGATATTTTTTAGGGCTATTAACGGATGGAAACACGATTTGATGAAGTTGAATCGATAGAATATATTCCCAAAGTTACCTCTATTCGTTTTCTAAAAATGGTTTTATTTTTAAAATAAGCGATTTGAGATTCTAAATCTTTTACTAAACTAAAGTTCAGAAATAACTTGAGGGCTTTTAACGGATGAAATTTTTATATTGCGTCTTATTTAGTTACTATGTTAAAAAATGTGGAAAAAATCGTCCATGACGGCTTGGACAATCTCAATCAGTCGCGCGGTGGCGCTTACGGAGGACGGACGCGTGTCAGTTTTTTGGCCGTGACAGTTCGCGATTTGTCGATATTTTTGACAATGATGACTTTGATGAGTCACAGTATAATAATATCAGTGTTACTGGAGAAAGCTAAAATTTTTGATAATTAAGAATTATCAATTTTGTCTACCTATTGAAATTTAAATCGTTCGCATCCTTTTAAACGAACGATTTAAAAGTGGAGTTCATATGACTCCTTGTAGACTTGAGTGTCTAGAGCGTCCCTTCCTCCACCATGCGTAAGAATTTTCAATAAAATACTGTCTAAGGTCTGTAGCTAAAGGTCTACGCTGCAAGATGGAAGAATCTTCTACCCAAAAAGATGGCAGATGCAGCAGATGTCAACTGATTTAAAACTGGAGTTGATGTGACTCCTTGTAGACTTGAGTGTCTAGAGCGTCCCTTCCTCCACCATGCGTAAGAATTTTCACAAAAATACTGTCTAAGATCTGTAGCTAAAGGTCTAAGCTGCAAGATAAAAGAATCTTCTAGCCAATAACTTTAAAACTATAATTTGAACGAATTTTGCTATTAGTGGACAAATTTCTGCTCACGATGGACTAATTATCTGCTATACTCTCGACTCTCTAATGCACAACATTTATAAACATTTTGCTGCGGTAATGCACTCCAGGTAAGTGTGTGATGCTCATTGCTTATAGTGATTTTCGATACAGAGCCCCGTACATACGTTATACATAAATTATGGAAAGAAAACACCCAGACCAAAACAAACAAATATGTATGCAATTTTAGTATGATATTTTGATTTATTAATAAACAAAAAGACTGAATAAAATTGATGCGTGTACTGATTAATGTAATTAACCACATGCAAAGCTTTGTGAATTGCAACAACTATAATTTATTATCCAAGCTCTAAATAATCGCTACTATATATATATATATATATATACTCCCAAGCCGCTTTCGGCTACGGTAACCACGACAAAATTCCTTTAGTCCGCAATAAGAGGGCTACCCTGGGCTGCCCTATCATGTGCCCTCACATGGCTACAGTAGCCAATCTTGTTGGTAAACGTGCGCGAACAATGTCGACACGTTAGGACACCGCTGATGTAGTTGTAAGTGATAGCCGCTGCTGGTCTGGCTTTAAGAGCATCGCGCTTCGAATCAAGATCAGATTTCCGCTGCTCTTCGAAATCGTTAACTTTTTTCCGCACCAGGCGCCTCCACTCCAGACGGTGGCTAGCAGTTTTTTCCCACTTTAGGGGGTCAATGTCGCATCGCTTCATATGTCTTTTCTGAACATCCTTATAACGTAAGTCATTTACAGTGACTTGCGGAGTCAAACAAGGGTGTGTGTTAGCCCCGACATTGTTTGCGCTCTATTTTGCAATGGCAGTCGGTGAAGTTTTAGAGCAAAACTCTTCTGGCATCAGGATACGTTTCCGAACAGATGGTGGAATATTCAATCTTGCTAGACTTAAAGCCCGCACTAGGGTCTCCCATGCGGTTATTACGGAGATTATGTACGCAGACGATCTGTGTTTTGTTGCCAACTCTCCTGAAGAACTTCAGCTCTTAATTACGAACCTCCATGAAGTCTGTTGTCGTTATGGTCTCAAAATTAGTATTTCTAAAACCGAAGTTATGGCAATGGACTTCGGTGGCGATGCAGAACCGCTAAAAATTAGCATTGACAACTGCGTGCTGAAACAGGTGGAGAAGTTCAAGTACTTAGGCAGCACTATTACATCCAAGTGCGACCTAGAAGGCGAAATAAACCACCGCATCAGTTCTGCGGCGGTTGCTTTCGGAAAACTTCGGTCTAAGGTGCTGCGTTCACATGATCTGAAGCTCTCTACAAAAATTTCCGTATATATGGCTGTAGTACTCCCAAACCTTCTGTACTCTTCGGAGACCTGGGTTTTGTATCGAAAGCATATCCGTACGCTAGACAGGTTTCACCTCAAATGCTTGCGAGACAATCGCTACTACGAGTAACTGATCATAAAATGTTTTTCCAATCGTTCAAGCTCCCGAGGATCTACCGATAGGTCGGGTGACGTAATCTTGAAAGTATTATTTTAGCCGGCGCGGAACTTCCGGAAGGTCGGGTGACGCCACGCCTCTTTGAACCGTGTTTACTTTGGCAGTTATATTCTATATTTATTCGATTCTAAAATATATTCCCAAAAATTTTGAAAGTTGTTTTAATTTGTATCACTTGGATATGATTTGTATTAGAAAGTGCTGTGAGTGTGACGCTTGAACGGAAGGAAGTCAACCTAACCTAACCAACTGCGTATTTCTATACTGTGTAGCCGCGAGAGCTCTTTGGCGCGCTGTCTTCGACGAAGTATTGCGCGCGCAGATTTTGACAGCGCGAAATACCTACTTTAGCAGAAATACCAAGCCTTAAATCGCAAGCTTTAGCTGATCGTGGCAAGTCCAGTCACGCTTTTAAGAGAAGTGGTTACGATTGAGGCCACTCAGATCCTAATCTTTTTAAGTAACCCAATCTAACAAAATCGCAAGCTTTAGCTGATCGTGGCAAGTCCAGTCGCGCTAATAAGAGAAGTGGTTACAATCGAGGCCACCTGATGCCGGAGTCGTTCTTCTCCTCAGTAGCCGTGTCTTCCTGGCTGCTGGCCATAGGAAGTGACGTGTCTCCGCTCGGCTCGATCTTGATGCTCGGACAGTTCGCGTCGGCTTTTAGCGCGTCGTCCAAAGACTCCAGCTTGGCGTCCGCGTGGTCGATCTCCATGGAGTTGGTCTAAGGAAAACATGAATTTTGTTTTAAATGAATAGGTTCTTTGGGTAATGGATTGCCCAATTTGAAAATGGGTTATTATTAAGATACTTAACTGGCAAAATCATTTTATTTTGACGTACACACCACGGCCACACTGTTAACTATCCATTTCCGTTTTTGCTCTCGCTCTCATCAAATGGTGATTCTTTGCGATAGAACGAGACGACATGACAGACAATGGATAGTTAAGACTGTTGCTGATGGTACTGAGTCTCAAAAAAAGATTGAGCCAAATTAAAAAGACCGTGTTTTTTTTCTACTATGATTCAAATACAAAAGTTAAGTATTTTTCCGACTATTAGCAGCTTGTCATATAGTCTGCTAAGAAAGACACGCAGTGGTGCGTATGTGATCCCTCTGGCTGGTAGAAAATGAGAATAGGGAGGTGTATGCAGTTAGTGAAACACCGTCTATAAAGTGACTGGATGAATGCTTATGGTCTAGGGCTATGTTGCAAGCCATTCTGTCGCACTGAAAAACACTTTAATTACGAGGTTGGGAGCCCTAATTACCCCCATAAATGAAAGGCACATAAAAGATAATAAAACTATAACAAACTTACATCAGAAGATTTTAGTTTGCGGTGCGCGGAGGCTCTCTTCTTGGGCCGCGAAGGCACGTGGTCCGACGAGTTGGTCTCGGACTTGGACGGCTTCTTGCACGGCCGCGACTGCTTGCGGATGTTCCTGTAGTATTTGCCTGGGGAACAAGCTTCAATTTTATGGCCTGATAATTTGAATTGTATTTCCTTAAAGATAAGCTAGAAAGTTGTACAACTCTCAATTCCAATCAAAATGAAAACGACTACAGCAAGTTTGTGCGATGGATCCTTCAGGCCGTTGGGGCAATCAATATGTTTGATCATTTTTTTCGGACAATAAGTTACCACAAAACTTTTTGTAAAGTAACATTGTGTATTTATTTACTAAGCTAAGTTGACAATGCTATATGCAAACAACCACAATCGCAAATCAGACTTAAAGCTGCAAAATCGTGCTATCGCAACCTTATAAAGTGCCTTTGTTTAGCTTGATATTGACGACGGCACAGTTGTAAATAAACACGTTGCAAGGTTTCTTTTGACTATATTATAGTTACTAGAAAATGCTATGAATGCTTGGAAAAGTATATTTTGGAGTGTGGTGTGCATGTTGGAAGATTTGTTATTAATTTATTCATATTACAACTTACTATGTTGTTTACGCCATTGCTTCTTGCTGATGAACGTGTCTTCCGGACCGATGGTGAGGAAATTCCTGTCTCCAACTTGAAGGGTGCAGGGTTCGAAGACATTCAGCAGCTTCAAATTCTTCAGATCCTCACCTGCACAGAAATGTGGGTTACAACAAATGAACCGCGAAGGTGTACCGTTTTGGACAAAGATAAACAATTTATGCACATTAGAAATTCTGTGGAGTTATAAGAGCGGAACATTTTTGAAGTAGATTGTGCAGACAATGATACTATTAATTTTTATTGTTTGCGTTCTATGAACTAACGAAGTTAGTTGAGTTTCATATTTATGCGAGCTGCAGACCAAGAGCTAAGCTAAGCTTAGTTTTCATAGCTGACGTAGTCCCTGACCTAAAGTCCGCGGGCACGAAACTGGCGACGACCGAGCGATGGCGGGGCGCCGCGACGGCGACGAGGACTAAGGCCTCAGCCTCGAATTTAGCGGGCAGCGGCGCGGGAGCGGCGGCGGCGCGGGAGCGGGGCGGGCAACGCAGACCCGTTCTCGAAACAAGCGGGCAGCTCGCGCGGCAAAGTGTTGTGTTGTCGAGATATTTGTTTTTATTCGCAAACTAAATGTCTGAACAATTCAAATTTATTCCTAACGCTCGATTTATTGTGGGCAAAAGAAGGAGTGCGCTGCCCGCTCGTTGCACGCTCCCGCGCCGCTGTTTTCGAGAACCGGTCTATTTGTTTTTACGCATAAGATCCTGCCGCTCCCGCCGCCGCCCCGCTGCCCGCTAAATTCGAGGCTGAGGCCTAATATCGCGATCGCCCTGCTCCGCCGCCGCTTATTTCGTGCGCGTCGCCATATACTACCATGTTGTTGTATGCATCGCCGCCGCTCCATCGCGTCGCCTCGCCATCGCTCGGCCGTCACCAGTTTCGTGCCCAGACTAATGGCATTAACGTGTACGCGATACTGTGCCTTATGTCGTACGTGTTACGGCTCACCTTCGACGAGGAACTTGGGCTGCGTGGGCGCGGCTCCGTCGGTGGGCAACGTACAAAGCGTGCGGCATTGCCAGTGCACATTGACAGTCCAACCTGACCCTTATTGACATGAACTGTTTACGCGATACTGTGCCTTACATCCTACGTGTTACGGCTCACCTTCGACGAGGAACTTGGGCTGCGTAGGCGCGGCGGCGTCGGTCGGGAGCGTGCACAGCGCGCGGCACTGCCAGTGCACGCTTACACTCAAACCTGACTCTTATAGACAGTAACGTTTACGCGATACTGTGCCTTATGCCCTACGTGTTACGGCTCACCTTCGACGAGGAACTTGGGCTGCGTAGGCGCGGCGGCGTCGGTCGGGAGCGTGCACAGCGCGCGGCACTGCCAGTGCACGCTTACACTCAAACCTGACTCTTATAGACAGTAACGTTTACGCGATACTGTGCCTTATGCCCTACGTGTTACGGCTCACCTTCGACGAGGAACTTGGGCTGCGTAGGCGCGGCGGCGTCGGTCGGGAGCGTGCACAGCGCGCGGCACTGCCAGTGCACGCTTACACTCAAACCTGACTCTTATAGACAGTAACGTTTACGCGATACTGTGCCTTATGCCCTACGTGTTACGGCTCACCTTCGACGAGGAACTTGGGCTGCGTAGGCGCGGCGGCGTCGGTCGGGAGCGTGCACAGCGCGCGGCACTGCCAGTGCACGCTTACACTCAAACCTGACTCTTATAGACAGTAACGTTTACGCGATACTGTGCCTTATGCCCTACGTGTTACGGCTCACCTTCGACGAGGAACTTGGGCTGCGTAGGCGCGGCGGCGTCGGTCGGGAGCGTGCACAACGCGCGGCACTGCCAGTGCACGCTTACGCTTTCCGTCACCACTGCCTCCACGGTGAACTGTGGGCAAAAGTTTCATTGTGATACTGGGACAGACTGGTCATGTTGGCTGCTTGATGATACTACATTGGATAGCGAGTGGTCATGAGATGATAGCGAGTCAAGTACCGAGACTTCAAAATCCTTGCATTTTTATACAGTTTTACAGATTTCTTGATATGAGTAACTTCATAAAAAGTTTCAGACAGTCTTTCAGAGAAAGGCTTCGTTAATTAAAAAGCGTTAACATGAAGCTGTCCACATTCTACCAACACAATTCGGAGCTATATCGAGTATCATGAGCGCTCTAGCACGCGGTAGATACGTGTTCTTTTGGCATGTCAAAACGAGTTCGAGTGGTCCTCCAGATTCGTAACATTAACGCTCATATACAACATGACTTTACTAAATACCTTATGATCGTGCATCTTGTGTTTCCTCGCCGCCTTCATCTCCTTAGTGACGTGCAGCCAGTTGGCGCTGTCCAGCGAGCCCAGGGGACCGTAGACCACCTGCCCCGGGTAGAACTCGCGACGAAGAGTATGGCATAGACCGACGCCGGCGCATCGAGTAGTCCTCCAGGGGACAGTTGTCCAAGTTGGAAAGACATTTAAGTACGCTCATATACAACAGACTTTACTAAATAAGTAAATACCTTATGGTCATGCATCTTGTGTTTCCTCGCCGCCTTCATCTCCTTAGTGACGTGCAGCCAGTTGGCGCTGTCCAGCGAGCCCAGGGGACCGTAGACCACCTGCCCCGGGTAGAACTCGGACGAAGAGTATGGCATAGACCGACGCCGGCGCATCGAGTAGTCCTCCAGGGGACAGTTGTCCAAGTTGGAAAGACATTTAAGTACGCTCATATACAACAGACTTTACTAAATAAGTAAATACCTTATGGTCATGCATCTTGTGTTTCCTCGCCGCCTTCATCTCCTTAGTGACGTGCAGCCAGTTGGCGCTGTCCAGCGAGCCCAGGGGACCGTAGACCACCTGCCCCGGGTAGAACTCGGACGAAGAGTATGGCATAGACCGACGCCGGCGCATCGAGTAGTCCTCCAGGGGACAGTTGTCCAAGTTGGAAAGACATTTAAGTACGCTCATATACAACAGACTTTACTAAATAAGTAAATACCTTATGGTCATGCATCTTGTGTTTCCTCGCCGCCTTCATCTCCTTAGTGACGTGCAGCCAGTTGGCGCTGTCCAGCGAGCCCAGGGGACCGTAGACCACCTGCCCCGGGTAGAACTCGGACGAAGAGTATGGCATAGACCGACGCCGGCGCATCGAGTAGTCCTCCAGGGGACAGTTGTCCAAGTTGGAAAGACATTTAAGTACGCTCATATACAACAGACTTTACTAAATAAGTAAATACCTTATGGTCATGCATCTTGTGTTTCCTCGCCGCCTTCATCTCCTTAGTGACGTGCAGCCAGTTGGCGCTGTCCAGCGAGCCCAGGGGACCGTAGACCACCTGCCCCGGGTAGAACTCGGACGAAGAGTATGGCATAGACCGACGCCGGCGCATCGAGTAGTCCTCCAGGGGACAGTTGTCCAAGTTGGAAAGACATTTAAGTACGCTCATATACAACAGACTTTACTAAATAAGTAAATACCTTATGGTCATGCATCTTGTGTTTCCTCGCCGCCTTCATCTCCTTAGTGACGTGCAGCCAGTTGGCGCTGTCCAGCGAGCCCAGGGGACCGTAGACCACCTGCCCCGGGTAGAACTCGGACGAGGAGTACGGGGTGGACCGGCGCCGGCGCATCGAGAAGTCCTCCAGGAGACAGTTGTCCAAGTTGGAAAGACTCGTAACAACATCAGGACTTTACTAAATACCTTATGATCGTGCATCTTGTGTTTCCTCGCCGCCTTCATCTCCTTAGTGACGTGCAGCCAGTTGGCGCTGTCCAGCGAGCCCAGGGGACCGTAGACCACCTGCCCCGGGTAGAACTCGGACGAAGAGTATGGCATAGACCGACGCCGGCGCATCGTTTAGTCCTCCAGGGGACAGTTGTCTAAGTTGGAAAGGCTTGTAACAACATAACAGGATTTCACTAAATACCTTGTGATCGTGCATCTTGTGTTTCCTCGCCGCCTTCATCTCCTTAGTGACGTGCAGCCAGTTGGCACTGTCCAGCGATCCCAGGGGACCGTAGACCACCTGCCCCGGGTAGAACTCAGACGAGGAGTACGGGGTGGACCGGCGCCGGCGCATCGAGTAGTCCTCCAGGGGACAGTTGTCTAAGTCCGGGTATTCGAGCCGGGAGCCGTCGGCTGAGACAAGACGCAGTTTGCTGTGCACTGCCTATGGAAGAAATGTACGAGGTTATTAGTAAAACTTTATTAATTTGTACAAAAAAACGAGTTTTTTTAGGTAGCTACACTAAATAAATGCTGGTATTGAAGTTCGTTAATAAAAATAGTTCAATAGTCGCCGAGGATCGAATAAATTGACACGCGAATCGGCAGTTTGACACCGAAACCGAATGTTAGCCAATGTTAGCTCTTACAAAGTTTTTGTTTCTTCACACAATACAATTTTTCTTTGAGCTGATTCTGTTCCACAAATGCACAAAATATCTTTTTACTCAATATTAATAAAAGAGACAAATTTATAGTTCGAAAAATTATCTCACCTTAGAAGTCCCAACCCAGGAGTCGAGGCAGACGGCCAAATCAGGGGTAAACTCCTCCAGCGGTTGGAGTCGTTCACTAGCCACGTTGGGGATCACGTGCTTCGTCCCGACGATCTGCAGGGCGGCAGTCATCACGATGTCGCGACAGTAGCCGCGTTGCGTGTCCTTGCCAGCTATAAGGCGCCGTACTACATCGCCGGGCATCAGCGAACGATCCGCAAGTCCAACCTAAGTAATTTTAAGTGAAAATTAATATTTATATTTTGCTATGGTAGAGAGGGTTTGTGGGTCTTTTGCAATCACTGAGTCATAGAACTTTTTGTCTGTTGTACACTGAAACTGTTTTGAGACAAATAAATACTTTCTATCTATCTATCTATCCAAGATAACGTATTGCATTAAAGACTGAATCAAACACAATTAAATACCAATAATGTTACCAGTTGCAGTGATATTCTCTCAACAAAGAAAAACAATTTTCTGTTGGAACTTAAATTCAAATGAAATATTGATTAAACTTATTATAAGTTAGCTAAATAACATTTAGAAAATTATTCTCAGGTGTGTGCAAGTCCATAGTTGAGAGATAGGGACTCTAGAATGTAAGTTTATTTGAATAAAAAGTGCCACTATCATTTTCAAGTTGATTTCATGTATATGAAAAATATTTCTTTATTTGCTTAAAAAGTCTTTGGGTATTGTTACTATTTGATATATTGAAAAATTTTTGGGCAGAAAATCAATAAAAATTTTAAAAATGGGTATAATGCTAAAATGTAATTACATTCAGAAAGATAATAATATAAATAAAATGATTATGAAAACATATTTTTCATCTTTAATTGGCAACTAATTTTGTGAAGAAATATTATTTTAATACTTTTTATTAAACAATAAATCACTTATAAAACAGTAAAATGTTTAATCCATCAAAGACAAAAAAATAAGTTTGTAGTACCTTTGAACAGGTGAAGAAATCTAAATAATCTTTATTTTAAAATAATTGTAATTTACTTAAACCAGTCTCTTAACAATGAAAAAATAAAATAAGGATAAAAATATGTACAACGGGAGCAATTGTATGCAGTTTTAATTTTTTTATAACTTATCCTCGTAGCGCCCACGGATTTTTTGGATCCTCTTTAACTACGACCCGACCGTCCTTCTTATAGGACTTATAGTTATAGTCCTATCAGCCCAAGATTTTGAGTTGAAATTCGTATGTGTTAGAGTTACCGGTTTGAAGTGAAACTTTCAGGGTATAATTATGATTATATTAGCATGTGTTTTTAAATTCAATTATTTGTCTACCTTTTGTTCTTTACAAAGGCCATCGGGCCACAAATTCTAGATTAAAAGGAAGTATTAAGTGATGTAAAATTAAATAATACAAAAAATTAGTAGTGTAAAGAGTATTAAATTAATAATAATAATAAATACAGTGTGAGTCACGTTAAAGTGTACATATGAAAATAGATGAAACTAGACCTATTTTTATCGACAAAAAAGAGGTCAAAAAATTTTTGAGATTTTTTTTTAATTTTTTATAGAATTTTTTTTCTTCCAATTACTTGTTGTAAAGAAAACGTAATAACTTTTAAACTAAGCGGTATATCCTGATAAAATAAAAACAGTAATAATGCTAAATAACAGGCGATACTAAAATAATACATAAAATACACAAAAAATGCCAACAAATAATAAAAAATGATACTTTTTGAAAAAAATCTGCTTAAAAATTCGTGTTTTTTTGGTTATTTGATAAATTTCTCCAAAAAATGCCCCTATAACCGGTGGTTTTTATTACTTTCTATTATTCTCTATCGTATTATCTTTGTAAAACCAAAAATCGCATGTCTCTATCCCTATCACAACATTTGCTATGATCGTTTGAACAAAGGCCTGCCACAACATTATACTCCGCTACAGGTAGAGACAATTTTAATTTTAACTAAAATGCTTATTTTACTTCGAAATCTTTTGTTTTTATTTGAAATCTAACTTGTCTTTATCAAAATTACAAATCTAGAGCCATTTTCAGTTTTGTTGTTAACGAAGCGTTGAATGGCGCGCCCGGAGAGGCTTAGTTCAAACGATCATTGCAAACGTTGTGATAGGGATAGAGACATGCGATTTTTGGTTTTACGAAGGTAATACGATAGAGAATAATACAAAGTAATAAAAACTACCGGTTATAGGGGCATTTTTTGGAGAAATTTATCAAATAACCAAAAAAACACGAATTTTTAAGCAGATTTTTTTCAAAAAGTATCATTTTTTATTATTTGTTGGCCTTTTTTGTGTATTTTATGTATTTTTTTAGTATCGCCTGTTATTTAGCATTATTACTGTTTTTATTTTATCAGGATATACCGCTTAGTTTAAAAGTTATTACGTTTTCTTTACAATAAGTAATTGGAAGAAAAAAAATTCTATAAAAAATTTAAAAAAAATCTCAAAAATTTTTTGACCTCTTTTTTGTCGATAAAAATAGGTTTAGTTTCATCTATTTTCATATGTACACTTTAACGTGACTCACACTGTATAATAAATATTTTTGAACAATTTCACACATAACGCTATCTAGCCCCATAGTAAGCAATTAATATGCTTGTGTTATGGGTGCTCGCTTAACGGATATACTACATTATATACGTTTTAAATACATACATATTATACTAGTAACACCCAGACCCATCACAGAAATTAAAATTCATCATTTCAATTTCTGCCCGGCTGGGAATCGAACCCGGGACCTCTCGGCATAGTAGTCCCTTTTAGAACTACTACACCAAACGGCCGACAAATAATTAATTAATTAAATTAATTATTAGTGAAAGATAAGTTGCATTTTTATATTAGTAATATTCCATAAACCAATATAACACAAAGCCACAAACTAAAAATATTATGATATTTTTAGTACTAGCTTCGACCCAACCGCCTTCACAAAGTACATATTATTTCAAACCAAGATTTCGCAGAATTTCTGCCCTAAAAATGCAAAGTAATTATCTCTATTTAAGTAATACCTATTCGTTAGCAACTTTTTGCATAAAAACATACTCGACAACCACGGATTATCATAAAAAAAATGCGATTTACTAACTACGTGTTAGTGAGCCGTCCATACCGCCGGCCATTTTTCAAAAAATCCCATCTGTCAATTGTGACAGCCAATGGTAGCATACCGGAAACTGTTCCCTAATATTTCGTTCAGAAATCGAATTAAATTATTTCTTTAAGCCGCGAAATTTCAAAAATCTAGACAAAGTTTAATAATATGGCCTTCTAAAAGGCGCATGGGCGGTAATTGAAAGTTAGTTGAAAAAAGTTCTGGGCTGTAGTCGCCATGTTTATTTTGGGTTATCAAAAGGCGCGTGGGCGCTACGAGGTTATGAAATAAAAAAAATCCATACAAATGTATAAAGAAAGAAAACGTAAGCAAAGTTTTCAATACAGCAATATTAAAAGATTTTTTACTTTGAATTTTTTTTGTTGTACAACTCGTACCTCAGTAATTTACAACTACATTTTGTCATTATAAGGAATATTGTATATGGTATTAGAACCATTTTAGATCTCCCTCATGATACATAGGCAAATTATTAGCAATTGATTTACCACCTACAATAACAGTATTTTAAATGTGCAGCATGGTATTAACTATTAATACAGTTGGCAATAAGCCTGAGCACATTTTCAAATGAAAATGTGTAATTTTACTTTTAAACTTGCTTCATGGCAACTGAAATTCAAATTTATTAAGATTTACAGGTTTCAGCAAGTATGAATAACCTTGTAATCCGACTGGTAAATGTAGCACATTTCAAAACATAATATCCAAGTTGTGGGTACTCATTAAAACATGACATTGCTCATATCCTTAACTTTATACTTTCTATTTGGAATTTCCTGGAGGTAACCTACGTTTTTCTGATGCACCTAATGGGTTAGACCTTGGTTTAGGGGTTGTTGTGCTCATTAAAGGAGACCTAATTTATTATTGTTCAATACTCCGTCGCAGATTGCATGACTGGGCCGGCACTCCGTCCGCGTTTCAGGAAACTCTTTCTACTTACCGACTTCTCGGATATAACTCGTTCAGTGCCGGAAGGGTGCCACACAACGCGAATTTCGCCTTTTTGCACTGCTGCTTCAATGTCGCTCTCTTGATCACTGGAGATGCCTTCATAGTTTTCGAGTACGAGGCCGAAGACCACTTGCCCGCGATTGTTGATTTTATACACTTCATCCTCGTAAAAATACTGAAAGTCAGTCGGCGAACCTGGATTTTGCCCCGCCATATTGACGGGAATTATCTAAAGACACAAATAATTTTGTTTTTACGTGATTTTGTTCTTTCTGACAGCTGATTGCAATGTGTGGCGCATGCGTCAATTAATTATGCAACGGGAGCGCCATCTTGCGGCTTAAATGCAAAAAATATTACGTTCCGTTTTCCACATACTAACTTATTTTTTAAAGAAAGAAAGAAAGAAAGAAAAATTTTTTATTTTGAATCGAGATTCAAAAAATATATTGTCATATTTTTGCGATAAATAAATGTGTAAATAATTTCCTAAGAAATAAAACTGGTTATACAAAAAAACTGACTATTTTAAAATCTCAAAGTACAATCTGAAAAAAATTCAAATCGTCCTGAAAATCATTGGGAAAATGGAAAATTGATCCACAGAATTAATCGCAATGTTATGACAGTTTTTTGTCGTTTGAACTTTGATTAACTTGAATAAAATTATTTTCTTGAGCATTACCTACACAGCTTTATTAATCTAAGCCTACACACAAAACTTCTGAGAAGTCCGTTAAATAATTTTCACAATTCTTACAAAATTTACTAATCCTATGTCGAGGCAAGTAGGCAGTTAATTCTTGTGTTATTAAGTGAAACTTGCGGTCTTCCTCTTTTCAGGACACATTGGAAGGGTGCAATCTAGGTGCAATAAGTTTCTGGTTCTAGTTAGAGCTTGGAGAGAAGAGTTAAAAGATTTAAAATGAAGCATCCTGGTTCGACCAGGTACCGGGTACCGGTTTTGATTCCCGGTCAGGCAAAATTTTTAAACTCTTACTAAGGTTCTGGAAGAATTTACTTAGATAATTTATTGACATTGCAGTTAATTTATTACTTCTTAGATGGCACACACGAATACAGTCTTATTGAATGTTAGTCTAGGCTTTTAATTTGTAGGACTAACTACATAGTAGGTACCACCTTACTATTATATTACTAGCCATACAACGCCCTAGTAACTTACGTAATACAACTTTTCATTGTTTCAGATAAGTACTTACTTTCCTCCCTCAAGTCTCCGCGAGACCAACCCCTTCCTTCAATTTACATAACTGGTTCTCGACATCTTACGTAAATTCCTTTACGTCCATATTCCAGCTTATTGTCTTTCAAATGTCGCGTTATTATGAGTAAAGGGGTGAATTATTGCGGCTCACAGCTGTGACGTTGCCGAGAGCCGGCGCCATTCGCGCGGGTGCGCGATCAATACTCTTATCAACATAGCTGTAGGTGTTTACATGCGCTAGTACACGCACAGCGGTCGCATGAGATTGTCGCGTCGCGAGTGATAACAGGCCGTGCAACAAATTCTTCAATCAGGGACATGTGAAACAACCAAGATGCCTCTCCCAGAGCTAATCAAACGGGCATCGAGCTATCTCCTCGGTCTAGAGTTTGAGGATGAGGAACCCCCGGATTACGTCGACAATGAAATATTGTTTTGCAAGAACAACGTGTGCGTACATCCGCCGACCATTGCCAGGCATGAACTGGATATCGTCCATCATCCCGGGTATCTCACAGTAACCACAAAAGTGTTTACAGACCAACACAACAACGCTAAGCGACCTACGCTCTTTCTGAATTGGATCCCTAACTCGACACTCAGAAAATGTCCTTCCGCGGTAGAGACGAGTCCGAGCGACGAGCTCGGGTACGGCGCGACAAAAGCAAACCCTAAAGCTATACCGAAGCCCCACAACGATGCTAAGACTAATAAAGTTGATTCCAACAACGAAAATGCCTTTTCCGATTCGTCGGAAACGACCAGTCTCAATTCCAATTCTGATAAACAAAGCATTAAGTCGTCCGATACTCGTTACACACATAACGACACGACTCAGGACGAGTTGTCAACGAGCTCTAAGCCGACTGTGAAGTCCGTAGATTCCGGAAAGGACAATGTGTTTGGTAGCTTTGAGAAGGACGAATCGAAGGATGAGGTGTTTAACGATAAACATGTGCGGTCGCAATCGATGACGTCCGTAAACATAACGATTGCGAATCCTAATATTGAGAATGTAGACTTGACACCAGATTCGCTGTCTGGGGATAAGTTTATTAGGTCGTTGTCTATGAGCTCCTGTGATGAGGGGAACCCGAACTGGATGAGCACTCCGGAGTTCCTGGCTTTGAAGCACAACTTGGTGTTTCCTGACAGCGTCCAAAGCTCCCCAGTGCCGCAACGGCGAGCCCCTATGAAATGCCGTAGGTAAGATTAATAAACAAACTGTAATTAGACATAATTGCGTTGATAAAGTCTAATTAAAATTATATCAACACACGCAGGAACCACAAACATTTTATCGAAACCGATACTGAATGTTTGCGCGTTAGGTAAGTATTACCAAAAATTTACGTATTTACCGATGTTAGCAATTAATGAGTCACTTTATCTTTAAGTACCTACGTAATTAATTTACATAAACTCCTCTTATTTACCTACTTAGGTAGCGAAGAAATTCAATCCAAACGCCTACGGTGGAAACTACTCAAGTTGAAATTATTCGTACCTACTTACTTACCTAATGAAGTAAACTTCAAAGGAAACCTTGCCCTTTATCTACCCTTTACCCCTAAGGTACTGATGACGGAAACGATATAGGTACTAAAATAAGGACATTCGGAATAGCAACATAAAGTTCAAAATGTTACAAAAACTTCTAAAAAGAAAAGTTTTCCATTTATTTTCCATCTATATGACAGACAATAAATCGTCGTTGAAATTAAATTGGACTGAATCCTACGGGCAGGATTGCGCGGGTCATTACGGGCACATTCTTGGGAGTTGAGAATCCCGCCACGTCTTCGGAATGCTTATTGCTTAGCAGTTTAGCGCCGCGTCACACTTTAATAAAGGATATTTATCTTTGATTTTATTTTCTCTCAGATACATTCTTCCCGTAGTTATGAACTGAAGCTACGGAATCTCATTTTGAAGCTTTAAAAATTCATAGGAATATCGTATGCGAATTAAAATACGCTTTTAACAACCTCGATATAATTAATTGCTGGCTGATAGCCAGTACACCCAAAACGCGCTTTAAAGTAACGACTTCTCATAAAAATTAACCGGCAAAAGCAGCAGCTGAAAACTTTTTCATGTAACTGTGTGTTTAGTAAGTTTCAATCTTTAAAACTCAACTTATTTGTAAAGTACCTAATTAAGGCCAGAAGGAGAATAGAAACTTCAGTAATCCACGTAACTATGAATTTTTACAGGTTTTCAGTGGATTTAAGTCAAATGCGGTCTCTACGGTTGTTTTTCAACGACGACAACTGCACGTGTGGTCAGCTGGTAGTAGCATCACGAGAGTCACAATATAAGATTCTTCATTTCCACCACGGAGGGCTAGATCACCTGGCTCAAGTTCTGCACAGATGGCATTCGTTGCTGCACAACATCAAACTAACTCCAGGTAAGTTTCCTATGCTAGTGCTATGGAGAGGGCGAGTGTATATCATAGTTGCGACAAACAAAGGTGCTACAAACGTAGTGGCGACAGTACGTTATGCCGACAATCAATGGCGCGACTGCACATTAGCTCGACGAACGTTAGCGCGACAGAACGATGGGGCGACAAATGAAAGCACGACAGTACTTTGGAGCGACAAACCCTAGCGCGACATTACTAAGGCTCGACAAACGATTGCACGACAGAACCTCCGATCGACAAACTAACTACACTGTGACACAACTTTTTACTCAACGACCTAAAGCATGACAAACATAGTAACAAGTTATTTAAAAAAATATGTATGTGGATGTATTCGTTCGTTCGTTCGTTCGTTTCAGCCGAAAGACGTCCACTGCTGGACAAAGGCCTCCCCCAAGGATTTCCACAAAGACCGGTCCTGCGCACGCTACGTCTTCCAGCTCGTGGTCGCCACTCAATGTGGATGTATTAGTAATGTACATAGCTGGGCATTAACTCGTTAATCCGTTAATCGTTAATTAACGAAGTTAACATTTCTATTAACGGATTAACTTTTAAGTTAACTTTAAAAAATGTTAACGGACTCGTTAACTTCCGTTAAATTATCCTAAGTCCGTTAATCGTTAATCCGGTACCTACAATTTACCAAAAAGATACAACAGGCACGCTGAAAAACGCGTTCTGACAAATACGTTCGGGCTCCCAGAACTTCCAGAACCCAAAACAACAGTTTTTGTAACCTTCACTAACGACACTGTCTTGTTAGTATGTGCGGGACAACTCTTGCAACTGAATTTAAGACCTTTCCTGAACCGATTGAGCTGGGTATACTTATGTAAGTAGGTACGATGACAATGCAACGTTATGGTACCATTGAGCTGGTCTGATGATGGAGTCATGAGGTGGCCATAGGAACTCCTAAATGAAACGGCGGCATCGCATCGAATTTGGGTTCGTTGGATTTCTTTTCGAGCACTTTAGTACTAGATGATGTCCAGGGTCCTGATGATGGAGTCAGGAGGTGGCCATAGGAATTCATAAACGAAACGGTGGAAACTTATAAGAGTTTGGGTTTTCTGGATTTGTCTTTTCGAGCACTTTGGTGCTAAATTGTATTGTAATTGAACCAAGGCTCTGAGATTGAGATACTACTAAAAAGTGTTTTAAACTTTGTTAAAAACAAGCTTTTATTCTGAAATGCAGTTGTACTAAAACGAAAAAAATAATTGTACTTAAGCAAGGTTCAAATAATTTCGAAAGCTTGTAGCGCAAACATAAAAGAGGAATAAATTCCATGCGCGATACAAGCTTTCGAAATTAATGAACCTCGCATACAATTATTTTTTCGTTTTACTATCATGTGTTAACGGATTAACGATTAACGTTAACTTGCGTTAAATCTTGCGAAATGTAACGTTTTAACGTTTAACGAAGTTAATTTTTTTATTAACGGTTTAACGATTAACGAAGTTAACTATTTGATTAACGGTGCCCAGCTATGGTAATGTATAATAATAATTAGGCTTTAGGTTTATTTTTTAATTACATGTTTACTTTAAAATTAAATTATACCTACACAAACTTTAACAAAAATTTAATTGTATAAAAATGTGAAAGTAAACATGAAAGTAAAAAAAAACCTAATTATGCATTATCAAATATTTTTTCGTATAACATTAATGTGATTTAAAAAAATATTAAAAATACAGAGAGAACATTTTTCTTAACGTTTATTATTTCTATTTTATAATTTATTTTATTCTATTTTTGTGTATAATTAAAGTAAACATGATAGTTTAAAGTTAAGTGATACATACTTATGGCACATTAAGTTGAAAATGTAAGATTAAAAATAAACCTAATATATCCACATACATATTTTTTAAAATAACTTGTTACTATGTTTGTCATGCTTTAGGTCGTTGAGTAAAAAGTTGTGTCACAGTGTAGTTTGTCGATCGGAGGTTCTGTCGTGCAATCGTTTGTCGAGCCTAAGTAATGTCGCGCTAGGGTTTGTCGCTCCAAAGTACTGTCGTGCTTTCGTTTGTCACCCCATCGTTCTGTCGCGCTAACGTTCGTCGAGCTAATGTGCAGTCGCGCCATTGATTGTCGGCATAACGTACTGTCGCCACTACGTTTGTAGCACCTTTGTTTGTCGCAACCATCAGAAATGAGATTCAAAAAAGAACTTAAGTCGCTGACATAGCCCCACGCTGAAGTGATAGTACACAGAACTGACGGCAGACGGGGCAGCAAAGTTCTGGAGAGGAGGCCACGTAACGAAAAGCGTGGCGTAGGACGACGTCCAAGACAAGGTGGATCGACGACGACCTCATAAAGGTAGCAGGAAGGCGCTGGATGCAGGCCGCTACCTAGCGGTCATTATGGAAATCATTGGGGGAAACCTGTGTTCAGCAGTGGACGCCCTATGGCTGAAATGATGATGATGAAGTTTTCTACTTAGAAACTAAAGAAAAAACTACCTACCTAGGTCTTTAGCCCATTTAGCTTTCCCATAGAGAACAGAGGTGGAATTGTGTAAAGCAATCGTAATCATTTGACAGTTCATAACGTACGATAAAGTCAGTTATACAAAGCGTTTGACAGAATAACCGTACGATATGAACTGTCAAATGATAACGATTGCTTTACACAATTCCACCTCAGAACTGTAAAGGTACGTTTACACGCTTGCCAAGCCTTCGCAAGCGGCAAACAGTCCCAAGCCTCCAAAAATCTCGTTTGGCGTTTGAAAGGAGTTTACACGCTTGGGAACGCGTCAGTCTGCAAGATAGATCCAAGCATGGCGGACACCGAACTTGTAACGGCCTGTTTCTTCTTATCTTTGTGATTTGCATCTTTCGGATTCCAGATGCAGGATTCCATCTGGTATGCTCGAGGAAGGAAAGACACTCGTCATTTGACCAGCTACTCATTTTTTTGTCCGTACAAGAGTGTACTCGCCGCGAGATCACAATGCCCACTGAACGTGGACCAACGTGTAAACGCGTCGCAAGCGCTTGCCGCAAACGCCCTTTGATCTGCGTCAAAAAACCGACACTCGACTGGATCGGAAGCAAGCGCCCACAAGCTCACGCAAGCCAAGCCAAACGCCCTCTTTACACGCTTGTGATTGTCGGGGCTTGCCAAGGCTTGGCAAGCGTGTAAACGTACCATAATGCTTCGTACTTATTAGCTATTCTGTGCCATGGTCAAACTAATGGGGCAATTATTCCTATACATTGTATCTTTTTCAACATAGCCATTGTAGACCGTCGTTTCTAAATACCAGTTTTCAGAAAGTTACGAACACAAATTAGCGTTATTTATCACCCTATTTGCTCGGATAACTCATCCGGATACAAAGTCGTGATGAGACGTCGTAGAAAGTTAGTTGAAAACAACTATTTTTTCATTTTACACAGTTATCATAATCGATCAATAAGTATTCGCTGGGTGCGAAGTACTAGGTGGGGGGGACATAATCTATCGCAGCGCTCATGGTGGTCAAAAGTAGAAATAATGTAAGCTCTGTCATCAGATGTATCTGTCAATGGCAAAGCGATTCTACATAATACATTTTAATATCATTAATTAATCGCATGAAAAGGGTCCTACTGGGAACTTAAATAAAAGAGTGGACTGTATTTCGATAGGGCTGTTTTAATAGCCGTTTACAATTTGGAAATAACTAAACTATACAACGTGGTAGTACAAAAATGAGTCACAGTAGTTGTTGTGCACAGATGTTTGCCTTATGATGAGAGCGTGAATTATTGAACTCTGCCCTTGTTTTGTTCTTAATTCTTCTACATCTCGGACTTGTCCAGCCAATACCAACAACTTTCCTTTAAATACGGTTTGTGGTTGGAATTTGATATTGTAACTCTCACAAACCCGGTCTTCAAAACGATACTCATTTCGATCTGAAAACGATATTTAATTTATTACTAGCGATACAAAAACATTTAAATATATTTACTGTTATATAATGAAACCGTTAAAGTAGCTTTTTCTTTTTGTTTTACTGTAAAACTACAACTATAAATGAAGTAAACAAACCCTGACACAATCAAAATTAAACACACTTTTTGGACTTACCTCATTTGATTTGAATGACCAAAATGATTTCAAAACCTTTTTTCCACCCAAATCGTGGTATCACAACAATTTATTAGTTGAAAATATTTGTTATTTTTTCATTTCGATATTTTTTCACAAATATACGACCTAAATGTCAATGTGACAGAACCCACAAAGTTGTGGACGCTAGTTGGCGCTGTAATCGTGCACGGAGCCAATACTTACCTACTTTCTTTGTCGCACACGTAAGTACACGATTTTCTTTTCGCTCTTGTTCTAAAAATAAGTTATTTAGGCTGACATTTTCTCGATAAAATTCTGAGTATATTTGTTATTCAATGTATCTGCTTGTCTCTTGCGTAGGAGGTACCTAACAACCCACTCAAGTTTCAGTAATGGATAAAGGCTGTATTTACAGTTAATGAAATACATCAAAGCTTGGGTGGATTATATTTACGCCTACGTCCAAACTACAAAGTAATTACTTTTCATAATTGAAAATTATTTTTCCCAGGCTCAGAGGAACCTAATTTGCCGTACCGTCATTTTATGGTCTGCCGTCCTGAAGTACAAAAATCTGAGCAGCATCCCGAAGAAGGAAAAGTTCCTAAAATCACCCCTGAACTGTTTTATGGCAAAATCATGAACAGCAAAGGGGTCATAGAAGACGATCTGTTTCTCAGAAAATGCGTGTTCTTTGGAGGTCTAGACAAGGAATTGAGGCGGGAGATGTGGCCGTTTTTGCTCCACTGCTACCCGTACAACTCGACTTATGATGAGAGGGAGATAATCCTGCAGATTAGGACAAGAGAATACGAAGAAATCACAAGGAGAAGACTTGAGAAGATGACGCCAGAACAGCACGCGAACTTCTGGAGGACGGTGCAATGCGTCATCGAGAAAGACGTCGTGAGAACGGACAGGGGCAATCCCTTTTTCGCTGGGGAGAACAACTACAACATTGAAATTATGAAAAACATTTTGCTGAACTACGCAGTTTACAATCCAGTACTGGGGTATGTTACTATTTTATCTTTGTTGATAAAACTGGAAAAACTGGTAGCATAATGAGGACATTTGTTTTTCAGATATACACAAGGCATGAGTGATCTCCTGGCACCAGTGTTATGCGAAATCAAATGCGAAGCCGAAACTTTTTGGTGTTTCGTCGGACTAATGCAAAGGGCAATCTTTGTTTGCACTCCAACTGATAACGATATGGATAACAACTTGGTGATTTATCATTCCTAATTTAATTAATAACAAAAAATAAGTGGCATATTCTAAATAAGAGTTTTTTTTCCAGAGCTACCTTCGGGAGTTGATTAGGATAATGCTGCCACACTTTTACAAGCATCTGGAAAAACACGTGGATGCAATGGAACTCCTGTTTTGTCATAGATGGATTTTACTGTAAGTCGTAATTTACATCTTCAAAAATTGTGTTAGATTTGTCTAATTACTTTTAATTAATAGTTTTGCGACTGAAATGACGTAGACGATCGTGCGTTGCGCATTGCGCTGCACACAATATAAAAATGTTTGTTTTAACATCATGAAAAATCTTATTTTCTTAAAAAAAAAGTAAAATATGAAAGTGATACTCAATACTCAATAGTTTATTTTGCATAACCACATTAGCATTCACATTTTAGGTCTTACAATTTAGGCAGTTATACAATGTGGACCCAGTTAGGGCACAGCAACTTTAGGAAGGAGACAGAACGACGATCTTAATAGTTTCAAAAAGAAATAAGTACACATTGAGTTTGGTGGAAATGTCATTATTAAACAATTCGATAATTATAAAATAAAGATAGAATTAATGAATTATTAAAATGGAAAAATATTGTTAAAATGTCATGCTAATTATTGTCAAGTGTTGAAATGTCAGGTTAAATATCAAGTGGGAAGCAGTTAGGTCCTACTAATTTATTATTCAGGTCAACAGTAGTAGTGATAGTATTACCTATTCTTTGCTTTCGATTCCCCTCTGAATAATTTAAGATTCCATTACACTTTGAAAATAAGACCAGACAAATCGCTTTATTCTACATACAATTTACTTCTCTGGACAAAAATATTGATACACAAACTTACTCCTTATTCCAGATGCTTCAAGCGCGAGTTCACTGAAGCAGTGGCTCTTCGCATGTGGGAGGCGTGCTGGGCCAACTACCAGACGGACTACTTCCACCTGTTCCTCTGCCTGGCCATCATCGCGGTGTACGCCGATGACGTCATCGCACAGGACCTGAACACTGATGAGATGCTGTTACACTTCAGCTCGCTAGGTAAGGAAATATGAAGTTAGTTCACTGAGGCGGTGGCGCTTATCATTTGTTACCAACTACCAGACGGCCTACTTCTACCTGTTCCTTTGCCTGGCCATCATCGTCGTGCACGACGATGACGTCATCGCGCAGGACCATGCTATTACATTTCAGCTCGCTAGGTAAGGAAAGATGTACTTAAGTATACATATAGTCATGTTAAATTTTATAAAGTTACATTAATGTTTACCAAATGGTCTTCTTCTTCAGATATTAATGGAATTCCACCTTATTATGTATGACTTACACATTTTTTATGAGCTATCAATATGCTGTCTTTGTTTGTTTACGGAAATGCCCACGTTTGTTTGTTATTTATCGACTACGATGTTTATGTTTTGGTATGTGTACTTATGTGATACTAAACAAATATTTCTCTATTTTATTTTATAGATGTGCCTAATTGGGAACGTTTTCTTTCCAGCCATGTACATGGACGGCCGTCTTATCCTCCGCAAGGCTCGCGGTCTCCTCCACCAGTTCCGATCTCTAGTCCGAGTGCCATGTACCCTAGCTGGCATGTGCCAGCGCTGCGGGCCTGGCATATGGGACTCCACACACAGACCTAGCATAGAATGCACTGGGGAACACCTAGTCTGCGAGTACAAGGCGCAGTAGGAATTGAGACTTGAAAGGTGAAACAGATGAAGATCGAAGACTTGCGATGGAAACTAAGCTGGCCCTGAATGGACAGGCTACACTTTATAAGAACAGTTATAGATCTAAGCATATAACATCTTCTGACTAATATTCTTGTGCCCAGGGAGTACAGTCAGCGTCAAATAGTTTGTGACACCCAGAGTGGCCAAAAAATTGACAACACATGTAACAAAGCCGTTTTGCAAACTTCTTGGCTCTTCTTCTTGGTACACGTAGGAATGTGGACAAACCTAATGTGGAAAAGAAAGCCCTCATTCCATAATTATGATGATTGTTCATCATCTGACACCAGTGTTTTTGCAGCCAGCATCATTAAATCAAAATTCATTGAGGGCGTGTGGCATTTGGCAGTACCTTAATTTTTAATAGCTTAGATCTATAACCGTAAAACAGCCGACGGATTTTCTGGAAAAATGTCGGTATCTTGTCCATAACAACAACTTGACAGCAACTGTGCTTGGCATAAAGCAGAATCATTGCGTTGTCGCAAGTACGCGGGATGAGTCCTTATTAAGATCAAAACAGTTGAGCATCAGTTCAGTTTTGGCAGGAAAATCGGTAATCGTTTTTGTTTATTATTTTAACAGTTACACCAAAATAAAAAAATAACTACCACATTAGCGAGTAAAAAGTTAGTCAAGTTTGCTAAGCAATTCTTCAAGACAAAATGCCTAAGCAATAAGTTTTTTGTGATAATAATTTTTTTGGCGCCTAGCTTCTGTATTTAGTTAGATTTCTAACCAAGCAAGTATAAAATTAGATATGTACTACATACAGTACAAATGACAGTATTACCAGAATTAAGGAGCTTGGTAGATTTTGTATTATTTATAGTGTGAGACATGACAGTCACAGGTCACAGCGTGAAAAGGGACAATTAAAGTTTGTGAGATAATTAATTTCACATGAAAATCTGTTTGTGGGGTTAACCCATAATTCGATAGTGAAAAAAAGAGGTTTTTTCCACCAATTGACGGAACATATCAGCGTGGAAACAATTGAAGACGTTCTTAAAATAAAGTAATGAATTACTGTATTGTTAACTTCGTATACTTATTCGTACGTTCTTAAGTTTGCAAGTTCATCATGATGTACCTATTGTTAAATGTCGTTAAAATAAATTCATATCGCGCACTTAATCATTTGAAGATCGTTTATTATTGTCATCTATTTACTATCTATTGTCATCTAATAATGTTATTATGATGATACGTTGGTACCTGTTTATAGAATTTATAGGACGTAATAAGTATTAATGGATAGCAAGTGAATTTACCTAAGATATAATACTAGACACCAGCTGGCAAACGTATCTATAAAGTGTTCAAACTTGTTACGTTTGCCTGATGTCAATTGGCTCATACTTACTTCGAAGTAGTAAAAAATATATTTTTTAATATTGTTGTGGTGGTGTCTGGTACTATACTTAGGCTATCGAGGAAATGTATGTGTCGTAGTCGGATTGTATAATCCGCCGTTTTACATTACCACTAGGCATTTTACATTACAGCTCTGTTTTGTAATACGGCGGTTCAACGTTTAGGCGGATTGAATACGGCTGAATGAAAATCCGCTGGAATATATTCGGCGCCAAACGTTCTTCAATACGGCTAGCCGTAATGTAAAACAGCGCGTCATTACCCGCCGCTTTGACAGTTTTTAGTTCAAATTTTCAACACCGTGGCGCTGCCTGACATAACAACAACAATGGCGTCGGATGCAGAAAATGTGTTGCTAAATTACGGGGTTATTTAATTTTCTGAATCTAATAAAGAAAAGTTATAAATATGTGTGTCGACAGTTAGTTTAACAACAGTTTTAACTTGCAATTGAAGAATTTCTATTCTTCACAATGTGGAACAGTCAAAAAACCGTGGACAAGGGACCGAGTTTTGGAGGTTATAGCCCACATCAAAACCGCTAAAGTGGCTATGGATTCTGGTGTTCGGCGGAATCCTACTCAATATTAATGGAGCAAAAAGTATGGTATTATGACAGTGGCCGGTGAAGATTTTGAGATATCTTTTATTTTAAAATGTTTGTTTGAACCTTGTGATTACTCATTACGTTTAATGACTAAAGCCAAATATTTTATTAAATTATTAACTTTCAAAAAGTTTATTTGTTTTGAGATGGCTGTCCCCTGTGATTTATAAATAAGTATACAAAAAAATTACTGAAGCCAAATATATAAGGTGTTATTTTTTGTACTGATCATACTTTACCAACGCATCTAATAAAATCATACAAATACAACCCAAGTGTTTTTAAAAAAAAATTCAGGCTAGTTTTCGAGTAAAACGACAAAGAATGTTTCGAAAAAAATAAAAAATAAATCATCCTTTGAGCGCGGTGAGTATTCGTTTGTACGCACTATCGTAGTAGCCGGCCGAGGGCAACGACCTGCCACGTGCCGCGCCGCGTGAGTCGGCCATATTGATATCGCTCGCTGCCAGTCGCTCCGCGCCCACAGCCCGCGCCGAGCCGCCGATCGGCATGCGGGAGCGCAACAACATAAATAATCGTCCCAGTCCGTCCAATGCGCCCAAACGTATTGCAGTGTATGTGTGATTTATTACAATGCCGCGCTTGATCAATAACAAAACGCAGGTGAAATTATGTTTCGGGCACACTAACTGGCCGACGAGAAACATTGACGAGTCGAAAACCTTCATTGCTTGTTTGGAGCCGCGCAGCGCTTCAGGGAGCGCAGCCGTATCCTGACTTGACGAGTTCAATTTCAATCACCGGCACAGTGCTGGCGGTACCCAGATGCGAGCGCCGCAGACGGCGGCTTTTGCGTAAAAATACGGAATGCCTTATCAAGGAGTTGTTGCCAAAGGGCCACGACCGCGACCTAGTTCTATCGATGGTTATTGCGGAAGTCTACCTAGGTACATACCTACAGTGTGATTTGGACAGATGAGTGCTTGTTTACGCGAAAGGGACTTTTTCCGTAAAAAAGTTAGTGCGCGAATTGTGAATACAACATCCGACGTGGTGTCTAGTGAACAGCAAGCAAGTGTGCAGCCCGAAAGCATTAACTCAATTCGATCGTGGCTAGATTAGACAGTGCAAGACAGTGTTTACGTGAACATTCAACAAAGGCTTGACGTTCAAAATGTATTGTGATTAGTGTAATAATAACCTAGGAACTTTAAATAACAACATTCAAAATAGGTAAATGTGTGAATAAGGAAAATCAATGAATCTAAAGTGTGATGGCAAATCATAATTTAGGAATTAAAACCAGGAAAATTGATCAGTGAGTTTTATTTACAACACATAATCATATTCAATATTAGGGTGCATTTCCACTGACGCGAAGCGAAGTAGTGATAGGTATGTACCTACTACCTATCAATTTTTTATTACGTCTCTAAATAAATTGCGTAGGCATTACGAAACCGTAGATATTGAATTCCAATTTCTATCCTTTTCTAAATTTCTAGTTTAACGCGGATGATTCGCCTCGGTTCGTTGGAAAAGTCCCCCGCTATTACACTAATGAAAATACACTTATTTACCTACTTATGTAGCTAGATTTTGTTTCTCCCAGCGCGTAGTACCTATTAACATGACGTAACATCGTACATACTCACGAGTGATAATTTTTGGTAACGTAGGTTTAGTGTAATCTAACCTTTATGTGTGTGAACGTTGAATGAATGCGCGCGGCCATTGTTCGTACTCGTATGAATGAAATGAGTAAAGAAAGAGAGAGAGGCAGTGAGTGAAGACAGGATGGTTGTAAAAATAATATCTTTTTTTTGTTAGGAAAAGTAAAAACAAAAACTAGCCTGAATTTTTTTTTAAAAACACTTGGGTTGTATTTGTATGATTTTATTAGATGCGTTGGTAAAGTATGATCAGTACAAAAAATAACACCTTATATAATTTAGTATTACTTACAGTAACGAAGATAATAATTCTTACTTAATTACTAAGGAACATCGTGAGAAGAAATGTCTTATTAAAATTTATTTTCATTAAACATTGTTTTATTTTGTAAGTATGGTCACCCTACAATCTAAATAATAGTACGATGCGGCTAAACGTGGGCCGCCGTATTGAAGAACGTATCGCAATGACAATCCGCCTAAACGTTGAACCGCCGTATTACAAAACAGAGCTGTAATGTAAAATGCCTAGTGGTAATGTAAAACGGCGGATTATACAATCCGACTATAGTCCAGTCAATAAAGCATTATAGATGGAAAACTGTAGAACACAATTTCTGACTTCAGGACTTTATTTAGACTAGTTAGGAGGTGAACATAGCAAAAGTCCCCGCCCTTAGCCCTTGAGCCGGCGGGGAGAGGGCGGTTTAAAGGTGCCACTTTCCGGTTTTTCGCTTAATCCTCGGAAACTATGCGTCCTAGTGACATGACTACTTTGAACCAAAAAAAGCATATTCAATTTGCTACAGGTGAGATAGAAAAGTTTTTCTATTAATTGTATAGTTTTCGCGGCATCTGCTCTAGAAGGTTTGTAATATTGGAAATTTTATTTTTGTCTTACATGTTTCCATCAGGAGAAAATCGACTAAATCAACATTGAGCAATCATCCTAGACATGCGGGAGCATGTTAAGCCTAGTTCCAGGGAGGGGACTGCACCGTGCGTATATTTAGACGAACCACTTTGAGCCACTTTTGACTCCTCATCACTCAAAAACTACTGTGCATTAACACTTCAAATTTGGCTCATGTGTTGAGACTTGCAAGATATACATCAGTTTCAAATTTCATAAATATGCCTCAAACGGTTCTTTAGATATTGACGTCCAAAAATCTACATGTCTGACCTATAGACTAAATTCTAACCACTTCCAGATGACCTCGAAGGTTCAAATTTGGCATCCAGAAAGGTAGTTATGTAAATACATAGGAACAAATAAAAAACCAGTAAATTTTAACATTTCACATTTGATAGATGGGTCATTCCATAAAAATCTGTATATTTTCGACGTCATTTTGTCCGTAACTTTTTTAAGATGCTTTTGAATACTTTATTAGTGTAAATTATAGTTTATTAATTAATTATGTTATGTCTAAAAGGGCCACTCACTTTATGCTTTATTTTAGGAGAAATTATAATTTTCAATTTTTTCATACTACATTACTCCTATATGACTTCTAATAAAGTATAAAACTTATAACCTTAACATTAATAGATAAGTTAATATACTTAATGTAGTTGTTTTGTTATTATCACTATATAAAAAACGTCATTCCCTAACTAGTAATTTAGACCCAAGCGCCGTTTAAAGCTAGGGCCTGACGGTCTAGGGACTGACGATTTGGAGTAAAACTTAACTGTTTGCGTGTTCAGAGTGTGTTCCTAGGCTTCTAATTTCTAGCTATTGTCTGTGACTCCTAATCTTCTTGTGTGTATGGATCAACACGGGTAAATCAGGCGACTTTGAAGATATACTGGGATTTATTACTTTACAATAAAGCGTTTACAATATTTCAGTTGAAAGTTCAAATGAGAATGAGAGACGTTAAGCGTCCGTGCAATCGTTTTTATAGGTGTGCTTCAGCGCCATCTGTTGTGGTTTCTTGACATCGCGTGACGTAATCGATGCGGTGTGCTCGGTGATAGTATTGCCATTGATCTTTGGTTGGAGCTTCTCACGCGCTCCAATAGATGGCTCTTCTTAACATTCCGGCGGGCCTTGAGAGACTCCCTCTCAACATCTCAGCTCACGTCGCGTCGTGTCACGCGCCGAGCCTCGAACCTGGCACCTCAGCGACCGGAAGTGGGCATATCTTTGAGAATGCCCTGTGTATGACGCCCGTGGCCGTCCGAATGACAGCAACCCTTGGTACGCCGTCACTGCCTGAAATCAGAGTTATTATGCGTCCTAACCGCCATTTCAGCGGCGGAAGGTTATCGTCCTTTATGACAACCAATGTTCCAGTTTGCAAGTCTTCAGTTTTCTGTTGCCATTTAGTACGTTTCTGAAGCTCTGATATGTACTCTGTAGACCATCTCCTCCAAAATGTCTGCCTCAGCTGTTCAACTCGCTGGTAACGATTGAGTGTGTTCGTGGTTGCAGCGGTAATATCACTTTCTGCAGGTGCAGTCAGCGGCCGACCAATAGTGAAGTGGGCAGGAGTGAGTGGAGAGTAGTCGTTGGGGTCTGAGGATAAAGGATACATAGGGCGGGAATTCAGGACAGCTTCAATTTGTACCAAAACTGTGCTGAATTCCTCATAAGTCATGTTTACATTTCCTACCACACGTGTTATATGGTGCTTACAGGACTTGATCCCAGCTTCCCATAAACCGGCAAAATGAGGCGCGTAAGGGGGAATGAATTTAAATTTAATGTGATTATCTGAAGCGTAATCAATGATAGACTGAGAATTACTCTTTAAAAAATCTGAAAATTCACGAGCTGTTCCTACAAAGTTACGTCCATTATCGGAAAATATTTGATAAGGTTTTCCTCTCCGGGAAATAAATCGTTTCAGTGCTAAAATATAACTCTGTGAAGACAAACTAGTTACTAGTTCCAAGTGTATCGCTCGAGTTGAAAAACATATAAATAGACATAAATAACATTTTTCTAGTCTGGAACCCCTACCTTTCTTATTTAAAATAAATAAAGGTCCAGCATAGTCTACTCCACAGTTTATGAAAGGAAAATTTGCAGTTACTCGTTCAGTTGGTAAGTTACCCATGATTGGTTGTACTATTTTACCTTTCAAACGACAACACATGACACACTGGTTAACGACTTTTTTTGCTAAGTTTCTACCGCCTAGTGGCCACCAATTGTCTCTGATATGAGATAAAATTAATTGAGGCCCAGCGTGCAATAATTTTAAATGTTGACTTTGAAATAATAAATAGGTAAAGATATGTTTACTACACAATAAAATGGGGTGCTTTTTGTCATATGAAAATTCAGAATTAACTAATCTGCCCCCGACTCTTATGATTTTGTCAGCATCTAAAAATATATTTAAACTGGAAATATTACGTTTTGATTTATTTATAGAAAGATTATTATAAAGCGCATTGTATTCTTCAGGAAACGATTCTATTTGTGCCTGTCTAACTATAAACAATAAGGATTTATCAAGTTCTTCTACTGATAACGGCCCGTGTAACCGCTCATCAATAGATTTTGTTCGTATGTTATGTATAAAACGCATTACATAAGCACAAGATCTTTGTAATCGATTTAGTTTAGAAAATCGGCTGAAATCAATGACAGGTAAATTAGAATCGCTACTACAGAACAAGTTTGTAGTGGGAAGTTTTAATTCAGGCAAATCATTTAAGTTTTGCAAAATATTATTTTGATTTTGTGACCATTTTATGCTATCTTCAAATAAAAAGGTGGGTCCGTTCCACCATAAAGCTGATGAACTTAATTCATTTAAAAGTACTCCACGGGAAACCAGGTCAGCTGGATTATTTGACGAGTTTACATGCAGCCAAATTGTGTTGCTTGTCAACTCATTTATCTCAACAACGCGATTCTGAACAAAAGTCTTTAACTGATGTGGTGACATTTGCAACCATCTGAGAACTATAGTAGAATCTGTCCAAAAAACAACTTTGTCAAAGTTCAATCGAAGTGATTTAATTATTTTATCATACAATCTAGCTCCCAATAGTCACAAAATATAACAGAAGGTAAACTCATGTATGTACCTCGCTTTGCATACCTCTCTCGCTCGCACGCTCGGCCGTCGCGCTAGGGTTGGCTTGCCATGTGTTGCGTTTATTTCGTTATGATAGAAAAATGTTAAATAAAAAGACAATAACAGATATCCACGTATACTTATTTATATTTAGTACGTTATTATAGTAATAGTTTGCAAACAAATACACGAGAAGGAAGTAGTATTTAGTTGAGTGGTTGACACTATTATCTAACTATAATATTATAAATGCGATAGTTTGGATGTCTGGATGTTTGTTGCTCTTTCACGCAAAAACTACAGAACGGATTTTGATGTAACTTTACAGTATTATTGTTTACAACCCTGAATAACATACAGGCTATAATTTATGACGATCTGTGACAAACTAAATTTCACGCGGGTGAAGCCGCGGGCAAAAGCTAGTTATCCAATAATTCCTAAAACCTCTCTAAAACAATTCGATATTCCTAATAATTGAGTTGGCTTTCAATTTCAATTGAAATTCAAATAAATAACTTACTTACCTCCCCGAATCAACTGGTAATTTACAAAAATGAAAATTCGGTATTTAATGATGAGTTTAAGCAACCAAATACCGAACAATTATAATACGACTTTTTCTATTCACTCATTTTCGTCAATTTCGCAAAACAAAATAATATCACAGGCGGTTATCCGGCACGTGACTCAAGCGAACCACAGCGAACGTGTGGCGAACGTCTGTCGCGCCACGTCGCGCTCGCATTCGTCCAAGACAGTCTTGCTAGAGCGGTGTCTGTCTATGTGTGCGTGGCTCGAGCGCGTTTAGTATGGAGTTTGTCTTCTGTTATATTTTGTGCAATAGTGCACCGCATAACTCGAGCCGTGGAATGCTAACCGGTTTCACTGGCGCGACGCGGCTCTTCGAACATAATAATCTCACCGTGATGACGTCATCATTACTATTGCACGTCCGAACATAAGCGCACGCACCGTATGCAGCCTCGCTCGCATCCGTAAATATGTGTAATTCGATCCTAGAATGGTCACACGTTCCTACAACATGACGCGGTACGCGAATATTATGTAAATAAGTTAATGCTTCAATAAACTTTTCCCAATTCTTTAAAATATTAATAGGTACTTCATCGTCCCAATCAAGTTTACATAACCATAACTTTTGTAATATCATTTTGCCAATAATTATAAACGGACTTAACAAACCGAGAGGGTCATAAATCTGTGAAACAATTGATAGAATTTGTCGTTTACTAACATTATTACATTCAAAATTGACCTTTGATGTGAAATGAAATTCGTCGCTTTTGTTAAACCAACCTAAACCAAGAGTATTACTGGAATAATTTTCATCTAAAGAAAAATTTTTGGAATTATCAAAAGTTATGTTATTATTCAAAATATTTTCAGGCGAATTAAATGTCCATTTCCTTAAGGGAAAACAACCAGATAGACAAGTTTCAGATACACCCTTACATATGTGTGATAACTTCTCAATACAATCTGAACCAGTTATAAGGTCATCTACATAAAAATCTGTTAATATTGTACGTGAAATGTCTTCGTCCGTACAGTCAAAGCCTAGTTGTTTAATGCAACGATTGCTCAAGTACGGTGCAGACGCCGTACCGTATGTTACAGTATTAAGCCGGTACACACTGATAGGCTGTGATGGATTTTCTCGCCATAATATTAACTGTAAATCTCTTTGATTTTCATGAATTAATATTTGCCTGAACATTTTCTCGATATCCGCGCAAGCGACAAATTTATATTGACGAAAACGCAAAATTATAGAAAATAATTCGTTTTGCAATGCAGGCCCTGGCATTTGGACATCATTTAAAGATTTGCCAGTTGATGTTTTTTGGCTTGCATTGAAAACTACTCTTAGTTTTGTAGTAGTACTTTGCTCTCGTAAGACACCGTGATGCGGTAGAAAATAATGAGGTGAAGTGTAGTTTTCAATACGTGTCATGTGACCTAGGTCTAAGTACTCTTGCATAAAATCACTATACATTTTTTTATACTCTTGAGACCGTTCTAACCTGCGTTCTAATGACAAAAATCTATTTTTTGCAATATCGTAACTATTACCTAATTCATCAAGTACTAATTCATTTCGTACTGGAATGCGAACTGAAAAACGACCATCAACTGCACGTTTTGTAGTTTCAGTAAACAGCTGTTCACAATGGCGTTCTTCCTCTGTAAGATATTGTTTATGTCTATAATTTTCTTCTAATTCCCAAAATTTACGTAACTGCTCATCTAATTGTAAAGATTGCAAATGATGACATTGTATTTTGTTATTTATTGATTTTGAATTATAAACAATGCCTGAAATAATCCAACCTAGCGTAGTGTTTTGTAGGTAAGGACCTGCCGGTAAACGCATTTTACCTTCTATCAACAATTCCCAAAACACGTCAGCCCCGATCAATAAATCAATTTTTGACGGTAAATAAAATAACGAATCGGCTAACTGAATATTATTCGGAATGTCTAAAGAGTTATAATGTAATGGAACTGTTGGTAAATTTGAAGTTATATGTTTCAAAACTATACATTTACAGCGAGTATTATAATCACCGTTTAATGACCTGACCTTAATTTCGCACAACTCTGTTGACTGAGTGTGTGAATGCCCTATTCCTGTGATATGATATGTGGACTGTATCGAATCGACTTTTAATTTTTTACGTAAATTTTCTGTAATTAAACAGTGTTGACTGCCGCTGTCTAACAAAGCGCGAGCCTTATGATATACATTGTCATTACCTGCTATCTCCACTAAAGCTGTGGATAATAAAACAGTTTCTGACGCCTGCGTATACAAACTATTGTTCGAATTCTCGTTTCGTGTCGGTTCGGCTGTATGTAACACTGCCGACGAGTGCAGTACGGGGTTCGAATCCGGTTGGCACTCCACGACTGATACTAATGCGTTTTCTACTTTATCATTATTGTTACTGTGCAATAAACTGTTGTGTTTTCTACTGAACTGTTTACATGGACCAAAATAACAATTTGAAGCGAAATGTCCAGCTCGTAAACAATTAACACATAACCTTTTATTATTAACGAATTCTAATCTCTCTTTAACGTTTAAATCCAAAAACTTAGTACAAGAATAAAGCGAATGATTTCCGCTGCATAATGAGCATGTGCGGGTACTTTTGGAATTCACATTATTTTTTGTTGAAGCGAAAATATGTGATTTTTGTTGCGATTGTTGTTGAGGTTTTTTATTGTTATCAAAAGGGACTTTACTATTAGAAAATGATGAAGAATTATGCGCTTTAATCATTTCTAAAGTGTCTGCCTTATTTTTCAAGAATGTAATGAGATCGTCTAACTTAATGCGTTTATGATGCTGCGTAAATAAATTATTTTTATGTTCCTCCCACTCTTTCTCAACTACTGCGTCTAATTTGGAGGTAATGATATAAATAATAAGTGTATCCCAATATTCTATAGGTTCCCCGAGTGTCTTTAAGGCACGTAAATTCTTTGAAACTATATCAATTAATTTCCTTAAATGAAATGAAGTCTCTTTATTTAGATTTTGAATGGTAAATAAAGACTTCACATGATTATGTACCAGCAACTTGACGTTATTATACCTCTCATTGAGCAAATCCCAAGCTATTGTGTAGTTTTCTGATGTGCATTCTATTGATTTAATAACTTGAGCTGCCTGACTAGTTAGCGATGTACGCAAATAATGGAATTTACGAATGTCATCAAGCTGGGTGGAGTTGTGAATCATAGAAAGGTAGGTATCCCTGAACTCTAACCAATTTTCAAACGACCCGTCAAAGGAGGGTAGTGAAATAGTAGGAAGCTTAATATTTATCGAAGCTTCACACCTAGAACTAGCACTAGTTGTATCAGAAAGGCTAAAACGTTTTATTAAACCTTCTGCTTCTGCCATGGTTTCGTAATAAATATTTTCAAACGATTCACGATGTTCTAACTGAATTGCAGTTTCACTATCTAACACCATGAGCATTTCGATGGAGCTTTGAATGCTATTAAATTCACTAAATAATGATTTGGCTAATTCACTACGCAATTTTAATTCGGTTAATTGTTTATCGCTAGGACGAGAGTGGCTATGAAAAGAATTTACAAATTTTACGAATAACGTCAGTCTACCCTTGATTGAACCGCGTTTTTTATTTAATTCTCTAATTACAGTATCATCAGAATCTACGCACAAATTAGGAGATTTACAACGGTTTTCAACACTCATTTTGACGATTTATAAAAGTGGGTACTCACCAAATTCCTGTAAACTGCGTACGTGACTCGTGAGGAAGCACAACACGGTACCTAGAGGAACAAGCACAGCTTTAGTAAAATTGAAATAGGATAAGATGGGGGAAAAAAGGAACGATTTGGCCAGACCCTTTGCTGATCCCTCGATGTGATGATGGATGATGCGGCTCTGAAGGTCCAATGTTTGCGTGTTCAGAGTGTGTTCCTAGGCTTCTAATTTCTAGCTATTGTCTGTGACTCCTAATCTTCTTGTGTGTATGGATCAACACGGGTAAATCAGGCGACTTTGAAGATATACTGGGATTTATTACTTTACAATAAAGCGTTTACAATATTTCAGTTGAAAGTTCAAATGAGAATGAGAGACGTTAAGCGTCCGTGCAATCGTTTTTATAGGTGTGCTTCAGCGCCATCTGTTGTGGTTTCTTGACATCGCGTGACGTAATCGATGCGGTGTGCTCGGTGATAGTATTGCCATTGATCTTTGGTTGGAGCTTCTCACGCGCTCCAATAGATGGCTCTTCTTAACATAACACAAATGCAGATTAACTTTATATTATAAGATGCTTAATACGATGTACCGAAAATAGCCGAAAAACCACACGTAAATACTATTAAATTATATACAATTTCCTATTGTAATCAATAAAGCTACTCAACTAGGGACTGACGAAGTGACTGGATCAACACATGTTTCCGCAACAACTGCCACGTTTGCACTAATTCAAAAAACGGCTACCGCAAAGCCAGTTTGGTCTGAGGATAACTTCGTATCGTACTTTAAACTCAACTAAATGTCATTCACTCTAAATACATATTAAAGCGCGAAATTATAAAATCAGTGCGTGGCGAGGGAATGACGCTAAAAGCTGTGGACTCTTTTTCAACTAAAGAAAATCAAATTATTGTTTATTGAAACCGCAGAATATTAACAGAGTTTGGTGTAATATACATTTAAATTGATTATTCGTTAATTAAAACAAAGGATAAAGTTGATGTTTTTATAAATATGGGTTCCAAAACACAAACTTTTGGAGTACGGACATGCCTAGGGAATGACGTTATGGGTCATTTAAAAGGAATTTAAGATGTTTTAAAATTAGTTTCAAAAAATATAAATGGGTGATGAATAAAGCACATTGCGAGCTGTTATTTAACAATTTTGGAATAAAATATTAACAAATATTTCATGTGAAATGTGGCGCTGACTAAGAGTTGACATATTTTTGTGGAATGACCCAGATAGATTTTAGTGCTCTAAATATCGATTTTTGAACGTCAATACTTAAATAACCGTTTGAGGTATATTTATGAAATTTGAAGCTGATGTATATCTTGCAAGTCTCAATACATGAGCCAAATTTGAAGTGTTAATGCACAGCAGTTTTTGAATGATGAGGAGTCAAAAGTGGCTCTGATTGGTTCGTCTAAATATACGCACGGTGCAGTCCCCTCCCTGGAACTAGGCTTAACATGCTCCCGCATGTCTATAGTGTTTGCTCAATGTTGATTTAGTCGATTTTCTCCTGAAAGGAACATGTAAGACAACAATAAAATTTCCAATTTTACAGACCTTCTAGAGCTGATGCCGCAAACACTATACAAGATATAGAAAAACTTGACTGTCTCACCTGTAGCAAATTGAATAAGCTTTTTTTGGTTCATAGTAGTTATGTCGCTAAGACGCATAGTTTCCGAGGATTAAGCGAAAAACCGAAAAGTGGTACCTTTAAACCCCCCTCTCCCCGCCGGCTCAAGGGCTAAGGGCGGGGACTTTTGCTATGTTCATCACCTAACTAGGCTAAATGAAGTCCCGAGGTCAGAAATTGTGTTCCACGGATTTCTCTCTACACCGTCGTTAAGGCATTCATTGACTGGACTACTACGACCAGTGTTGATCGGAGCGATTGTGTAAGGTTGTTCATGGATAGAAAATGAATACAATTGATCATCAATCGTGTAACTAAATTCGAATTTCGAATTTTGACCATACCATGAAAAAGTGACCGGTCGTATAAAACCGTTTCATGGATTTGCGTTTTATTATCGAAAAACATTCGCTAAAACTCATTTTCTTTAACAAATAATAAATCAAATTCATGTTTAAATGCAGTTTATGACATAATTTTTAAATTGTCACTATTAATATTTTTTACTGAACCTGTTAATTTTAATTAATTCTACAATTTCTGAAAAATCACCCAAAAGTAACCTTTTCATTAGTGTAACCTAAAAGTAACCAATGCAGTTCAAAAGTAACCTAAAAGGTTACAAAAGTAACCTTCTGGCAACACTGACTACGACATTGCCATTGATCTTTGGTTGGAGCTTCTCACGCGCTCCAATAGATGGCTCTTAACACTGGCTAATTAACCTAGTTCAATTTAATATCGTTATTAAAAGCCTATTGACATTTGGCACTTGTTTAATTTATTGATAACTTTATAACTGAAATATAATTGTGTTTCTAGATTATAATACGTAAAGCTGACTTTAATAAATGTTCATTACCTACTGTGCAATTTAGTTTTGTTGTTTGAAAATGTACAAAAACACAAAATATCTATGTATTATTATTGTGAAGCTATATTAATTAATATACATAAATTGTTTTCGCATATTGTGAATTGTTACGCGTACTGTGATATATAATGATCTGCTTGTAATATATTGTGTAAAAGTTATGATAAAAATACGAAGATATAAATAAACTAGAAGTCATATCTTATTAGAAATAAATGTGCGAGCATTCAGAAAAGTTAGTTTTATTTTTGTAAGTTATGACATCCTCATGAACTCTACTAAAAAATGTACAACAAGTTGGGTGTACCAATAATAGAGACACGTCGAGACCCGTGTTTCTCTATTTTAGTTGAAATGGAACGCGAAAGTTTAAAATCTTAGGTGTACCTAATACAAAAATAGTTTACGGTGCTCCCACAGTGAAGTCGCTAGTTGTTATACGACATCGAAAAATTCTTGGTCACAAGGTCACAACAATGTGAAATGCAAAGCAGTTGATTAAACATTCTTAAACCTCTAACTACACTCGACATCAAATAAATCGCACCTCCCGCGACAAGCATTTTCAAACGTATGCTTCCCCACTTCCCACTAATATTGGCACCATTTAAAAGGCTAGTTCTAACCTTCATTGCATTAAAGGAAAGGTTTTTACCCCAAAAATGTGTCTTTAGAAGGATCCAGAGTCACTTCTTCAAAAAATAGGTAGTTACGCTAGAGCCAACTTTTATGGCTATAAAACTGTTAAGTTGGGATTAATCGCTATCAATCTGTTAAAGAGGACACGTGAGATCATTATTTGGTTTTATAACCATAAAAATTGGTCTAATTGATCCCATAGGTGGGCCCAAAGTGAGGTATTTTTTCAAGTCACATTTATGGTATATGTTAATCATTTATTAAGAAATTAAATGTGTTTTTCTTTAAGGATATTTATTGGGCTTTCAAATAACACCAATATTGTTGGGGCACCATGATTGTGTCAGAAGAAAATCGTTAAAGTTCGCGTCGCGGAAGGTGCGGTTTATTTGATGTTGAGTATATGTTAAGTAAATATTGCGAAATAATTGTTACTATGATGTAATAATGATGACACCTGAAGGAATAATGCGAAATCAGCTTTGTCACGCTTAAACATTATATAACCCTGTGATATAACCGCACGAACTTCACTCACATACTCTCTAATCTGTGCTCAGTTTTACGCGTTGATAAGCCGGCTGTTATTTTTATATTCATCAGCGTTGCCAGAATGTTACTTTTGTAACATTTTACGTTACTTTTGGCCCTCCAATGTTACTTCCATGTTACACCATACTCAATGTTACTTTTATGTTACTTTTGAGAATTTCGAACAAAATCGTGTATCGGAACGCACTTATGAATATGTTACAGGAAATGTAGGAAATGTATTCCGAAGCTATTTAGGAAATGTATAAAATATTGCTTCAGAGATTTTTTAATACGCACGTCGCACATATTATTATCCTAGGAATGTATACTTTTCCTAGGAATTTTATAGAATTCCAAGATTGTATTAGGAAATGTATAAAACTAAACGGCACTAGCCCGGTCGCGTGATCGGGTGCCCCTCGGTACGCTTAAAATTTCATTTAGCCAAACCACATTGGCTGATAGGTACTTTTAACTGGGACGTGTAAAAGTGCTTTTTTTAAGCCTATTTACAGAAATAAATAAGTTTTAATGAGTTTTAACTCACAATTATTATTATTGTTTAGCCTGCCAGTTGTTTTCGCACTATTATACTTTGGCCGAAAAAAATATTTGTCTAAAATTACGTAATTACGCTGAAGTATTGGAAATAATCCCTAATTTTAACATCTCTTTTATTAAACTATTTTTGGCATGAAGGTTTTAGTACTCCTGTAGCTGGATAACAAAGTCTCGGTGAGGTTAGGTTAGACTTGCGACCTTACACATACGCAGCTGCCACGGTAGCGGCCGCCGAGCGCTATTTAAGTTTCGGAAAAAAAAGTGGCGTAATAAAAATAAAGTTGGGTAAAAAAATTTTAGGCTTAAAATGTGTGCCATAGACAATTAGGCGTACAAAAAATTTGGCGATTCGATAGAGACCCCGCGTAATCGGATAAATGCAATACCCTCCCCTCGCACCGCATGTCCATGCGTATTCATTGAAATCTTATACATTTCCGATTGCTGTTTAGGAAATGTGTAAATTTCCTAGGAAATGTGTCCAATATAATTTTCATCACACATTTCCGGGTGATTTTAGGAATTATACACAATTCCTAGGAATTGTATACATTGACGGATTTCATACATTTCCTGTAACAAATATAATTTTAAGTCATGTTGGCACGCTTGATAGAAAACAACATGGCGTTGTTGGACAGACTGACCCTGGACTGACCAACTAATACGATTGTTTTTTGTTTACTTAAACTTTTAAGTTGAAAATTTGATAGTGTTCTGATAAAAGCATAATTTTAATGTTTCTAGCAAAACTTTTGTATCTTGAATCAAAGATAGGAAGGTGATTATTTTTTTTAAACATCTGCAATTAATAACATATCTGTCGAAAAAAAGAAATCTGAGAAAAGTCACCGCAAAAAAAAGATAGAAATGTTTAGAAGGCTCTAAACTAGGTCACAAAATTTTAAAATATCACAAAATTAACTCTATCTCCTAAACTAAGCACAATCGTATTACATACATGGGGGTGATTTAGGTACACCTTGATGTAAGGAATCTAAATTTTTCTTTTAGACCTCACTGTTTTGGCCACCCTGTATTTTTGGTGAATAATCAAAAAGTGCAGGCCAAAAAAAAAATGTGCTGTATTCTGAGAGAAAACACACGGCAACTTCGCTCTCGGTATTATAGAAACAAACCGACAGTGACCGACACACGCGGGTGGAGCGCGAGACCAGCGGTGAAGGGTTGAGGGAAGGTTGTGTGGTCGGTCTCCGGTTCAACCCAAGTCAGTCGGCCACTAAACTCCTCGTCCTGTCATATAACAGTGTTGAAGCCGAGACCATTAAGGTGTGTTGCCTGTTAGGGCACTGGCCACACGGCCTCCAAGTGCGCCACTGGCATTGACCGCAATGGACTCTGTTTCCGCTGCAGTGAAGAGGGCCATAAGGCCAAAGTGTGCTTGGTCCAAGTTCTCCGCTGCTTATTATGTGAAGCAGCTGGCAAGGCCGTGGAGCACATGATTGGGGCAAAAGATTACCTTCAGCCGCAAAAGCCGATGCTGGTGCAGTGAGCCGACACGACGGCGAGCCTCACTGATGTGGACGCGGGGGCGTCTGCCTCCTAACACTGTGGCCCGAAGTGCGTGCGGAGCTCGCCCGTTTCGGAGGGAGTTGCCTTGTTGAGGGCGACCATGTAAGTGAGGCTACGACCAAAGCGTGGCGTGGGGGTACGCACGTAAAAAAGGGGTGTTGTGGTGATGTCTCAGAAAGAGGCCGCCGAGCCAGAGCGTGAGGATGATCCAGACGCGCCCTCGCTCCGGCGACGGCGGAGGGGTCAAAGGAGGCGACAATATGATCGCCTACAGTTTTCTCTCCTCGGTGATGGCCAGCGGGCCGGTGGCGCCCCCACCTGCATTGCACAGGTCACCACCACCGTCGGACGAGAACAGCTGTGTGCTCCTACCCAAGTAACACAAAACACAATTATAAGAAGCGTACAACAGCATGAACCTACGTGCAGAGCAGTATATGAGCAGCATATGTAGCACTATATCAGCCGTATAAAAGTCTATAAGTGTCTTGTAAGCGCAATTTGGGCCCCAAATAATACGGCTTTGAGCATTATTAAATATTATTAGTGCTGCTAACCAGCGCTTATAATGTTATTGAAGACAGACATTAGTAAAGTTGTTAGACAGCATATTCTAATGTAAAAAGCATTTTATTAGATGTTAGTACAGCTTTGAAACAGCTTTCAGAATTACAATGCCAAAGTTACGTTTTATTCTAAGGCTGAACGTTTTATTTTGTTTGTTTGAAAGTATTCGAAAAAACTTATCGCATTTTATTGTCCGATTTGATTATTTTTCGTTTAGAGTATTGCAGTGCAATGGTGTTGTGAGGAGATGTTTTAATGTCTTTATTTAAAATAATTTATCATAAGGTAAGTATCATATTTTTTTGTTTCAAGAATGAAAATGAGCTGGGAGTATTAGTCTTATGTGAAAATATATATATGTTTGTGGTTTATAATTCACGCGCCCTCACAGAAATCCTTTTTTTAATAAAATAGGGACAAATTTAGAATCGACATATGACACTTTTTGTGATTTTTTTAACGATTTGATTAATTTTAACTTATAAAATTGCTTCTATCGATACTCCGCTTGTAAGAAAAGGATAATAAGTAGTATTTCATGCATATGTGTATTATAATTTTATTTTCTATGTTAGAGAAAACAGAAAGCAAATGGCGTCAGATAATATTAATGTTTTAAACTTTCAACTAGTGTCTTTTAATGTTGTCAGTCTTATTATAGTAAAAAGAAAATGGTTAAGTCATTCAACCTACATATAAAATATCTAAGTGATATCTTTAGCATTACTGTAACACTTTTTAGGTATGTTATAATGTTCATTAGGTTTAAACGTCATAAAAATGGATTGCTTTAGTGTTAATCAGGGTACCGAAACAATAATTTAGAATCCTTTAATCACGTCATGATCCCCTAAGGTAAGTGCCCCCTACTTCGGTATATTAAGGCTCTTACGACTTTAACATTTTATTTAAAAATAACCAAGCATGATATCAGTATGAAAGCTTTTGTATGCTAAACTTTGGTCTTTTGACAGTAAGTTAATACATAATTTATAGTTATATAGTTTGAACTTTTTTTTATATTAATTGTTCTGCGGACCTCTTGTTTGGATCCTGTTTCGTGACAAAATTTTGCTCTGTTTCTAAGTTCGTGAACTCATGTCCCCTATTTCGGGATAAGGTTTTATGCATCCAGTTAGGATATTTAAATAATGATTAAGGGTTTAATAAATTGAAAAACGATAATAAAAATTTAGAATAAAATAATTATGTGAAATTGACGATATTACTTACCTGAAATATTCATAAGAAATATGAGAAATAATGTGTCTAGTAATATTTTGATTTGTTAATTCTAACAATATGTGGAAATATTTATATAACCATTAGTAATGTAGGGGGGGGGTGTACTTTACCCCCCCCCCCCCCTTCGTACCCCAAGAAATTTTGATTTGTTATTTCTAGCGATATGTGAAAATATTTATATAACCATTAGAAATGTGGAGGGGGACTTACCCCCCCCCCCTCCCCCTTCGTAGCCATAAAATTTTGATTTGTTATTTGTAACACCCCCCCCCCCCCCCCTTCTCCCCATAATCCCACCCCTGGAGCTGTTTCAAGTGAGGGTAGCCCCCCCCCCCCTCCTGAAAATAACCCCAGATACGCCAATGACTCATAATAAAAAGTAAGTAATTAATTTCTTAGGTAGGTAAGTATTAAAAACTAAAAAATATGTCGATTTCTTTAATGGTATGTGTCATAAAAGTACCTAACACCATACATTTACATATCACGAACTTGGAAAAAAGTAACAATAATACGGTTCCTTGTTTCGTGATACTGATTATTCCAAATTCCCCAAGTAAAATTCATGGACTATTGTCAAAATGTGTCAATTAACTATTATCTATCCCATATACAATACAAATAAACAAAGATAAATAAAACAAATCGAAATAAAACCAAAATTATGCTGGTACTACTTAAGCTAATTTATCTTAAAATTGGTCACATATGTGAACTTCAAACTCGTGTCATATAAATTCTAATGAACGAATCATATACCGAATTTAGGTCATGAGAAACTTAAATAAATGCATTATTTGTTTCATAACTTACATTTAAATTATCATAAATAATTATTTAAAAACCAAGCATCAAAATGTTATCCATAATATCCTTGAATCGGTAGTGTCACGAAATAGGGGACACCCGAAAAATTTTAAGTACGCTATTTCGTGAGTCAATTAATCGCAATTTTAAAGGAATTCTACGTTTTCATATAACTTTTTTTTAAGCCAAATCAATTGTCAAGGAACACATGAAACCACTATTACAAGTTTTATTTAAATGGACGTTCCTTCGCCTTTTTATAAGCTTAAGAAGTTGGAGCGCTAACCTTACGGTGAGAACAACCTTTGCAAGCCGCACGGCTGTTTTTGGCTCTCTGAGAGTTTGAAGCTTCGTATTGCTCTCATTTTTGGCGCCACGATGTTGGTACTTGGTTTTTTAGATAGCTTAAATAATAGAGTTTTTATAGTAATGAAGAATTTTTATAAATAATATTCCATTTGCTTATTATTTGAGCTAGAAAAAAAACTTACGAACTTACGTACTATCACGAACTAGTAGCCGTTTACCTTACTCCACGTCTTTCAATTTTATCTGTCTCCAATTAGGTAGGTACCTAGTTTGACAAGTGTTAAGTATAAAATCATTATCACTACAAATGTAATTTGTAATGAAACACGATATAGCTACCTATCTTATTTTTCGCTCATTGTAATAGTAATAATTTAAAGGAACTTTTTGTAACTAGTTAGTAGTGTTGCTGTAGTCGTTTTTTTAAGGGTATGCGTTATACGGGTAATTATTTAGAATTCAGGTAACTACTTCTCTATTAAGTCATAAATAAGCTTATTTGTTTTTTTTCAGATGCCTTTTAAAATAGTGCAAACGACCGAAAGGGATGAAGGAATGTTCTACGGAACTTCTTGACTCACACAACAACCGATTGTACTGTATTTTGTGTATGAGGTGTATCATTTTTTGGAACACGTTTTGCATTTCTTAAACCAAATATAAAGTTTGAATATTCCGTCTTTATCTTTCTCTTTACTCCACCTGTTCTCTTAGGCTGAGTTGCACCACCTAACTTTGACCGTAACTATGACGATAACCGATGTTTTTTGTATGGGGTTTGACAGATTTTTGACGTTTGTTAAAGTAAGTTGGTGCAACCCGGCCTTAAGTTTTTTCCACTGTTTATTCATGTCAATAACGTGACACGTTCGACATAAATTTTCTAATGAATATACAGGACCTACTAACGCACAAATGAATATAATCATACGGCTCGTGGTTTTATGGCCAAATTATGACCTAAAGTAATAAAATATTTTTTTTATTTATCTAAATAGTGCTAAAAGCTTTAAAGTAACAATAAAATAAGAAGATAACAGAGCTAAAACTTTAGTAAATGTTTGGCTAATGCTGAGCAGTAAATAAGCATAAGAAAAGATCATAAAAATGCGTTCAATCTGTAAAATGTGTTAATATATCTGAATGCACTATAGAATATTTCGACAACGTTTATTTAATGCATTAGGTTTTCTTATTTACTAATATACGGTTTTAACCTTTGTGTTAGTGTAAATGCTGTTAAAGGTGCTGTATATTAAAAGTAATTAATGTTTTAGTATGATTATAAGCCAATTAACTTAATTTTTTAGACCATATAATAGCTTCATGCATTGTAAATTTTACCGCATTCTACTCAAAAGCATTTAAACTAAGTCAAAACTGATTTAAAGTGATAGTCTGACTTTAAAACGTAAATCAATCTTAACTTCAGTGAATATACAGCTTGCGTGTTACTTGGGTAGCTGCTCCTGTCGCCCCCCGTCCTGGGGGTTTGTAGGGCCGGGAGGGGCTGTGGTAGAGAAGGCTTTGTCCGGAACCCCACAGTTTCCTGCCACTTAAGGCGAGCGACGGAGTACCGGGGTCTTTTTAGTGGGTATGCCTCGTTTTTCTGACCCTGTCCCCGCAGGGTAGGTATGCGATTCAACACATTTTTACCCGTAAAAAAGGGGTGTTGTGGTGCGGTGCGGCGGTGTGCCCATTGTTTGGCGGTAGAGTAAGGCTATTGGTTTAATTCCTAGAAGTGATAAGCCGCGTCTAGTTTTAACATTTCTTTTTATTGTTTGTAGGTACCCATGGTGCATTTTTTTGTTTATGCAGTGTATGTGAACGACAATATTTAAGTACATCGTGTTAACCAAAACATATTAAAAACGCCATGTTTCGGCAAGATACTTCATTTGTTTTGTATTGTAATAGTTCAATCGTAAATGTTAAAAAGACAGACTATTAGAACTCAAATACTACGATGCACAGTGGTGCTACAGCTTTGGTGCCATAGTAACAAATGCTAAGGCGGACGTGTTCTATCAGAATACAGCATTTTTATTTTTTGGCCGGCACTTTTGATTTTGTACCAAAATGGATGATGTCCTTTACCTTACCTAATGTGAGGCAGGTTCCCACACAATTGATGGTGAAGAATGAACCATTAAATAGCATAAGTTCCACAACATTCTTAGGAATCACTTTAGACTCTAAACTTCAGTGGGGTCCTCATATTGAAACCTTGTCAGCAAGGCTCAGCTATTTTCACAGTATAATGTCATACGGCATATTGTTGTGGGGCTCAGCTGCGGACATTGAAACTGTGTTTGTTCTGCAGAAGAGAGCAGTGCGGGCCATTTATAACCTTGGACCCCGATTTTCCTTGAGAGAATGATGTTGGGAACCGATTGGTGGACCAACCTCTTTTTTTTATTGTCTATGTTTTTTATACTTACTACTTTTGATACCTTTTGTTTAGTATTGAAGTTTATGTTTTTTTGATAGCCGTTGTGGGCAATATTTGCAGAAATATATCTTCATTTTAACCGAAGGTTTTTCTTATTTCCGCAAGCCCGAGCGGCTGTCCGCAACATAAGGAGATTAATATACTGACAGTAGCTTCACAGTTCATTTATGAAAACCTTTTATATGTTCGCAAAAATATAGAGCAATTTACTAGAAAGAGTGATTTACACAAGTTTAATACAAGAAACAAAAATAAACTTGCCGTTCCAAATTTCAGACTGCTCAAGATTGGTAATTCATTTCTGGGGAAATGTATTAAACTTTTCAATAAATTAACACAAACTGTTGTAGAATGAAGAATGTTCACTAATTTTGTTTTTTAGCTTTCTGTATTCTCTGTTAAAAATAAAAAATACACGTGAAAGAATGATTTCGATACGTCAATTAGTTTCCAAGATATTGAATTTTAAAAGTGCGGGCGGCGGCCGTCCCTCCATTTTATGCGCGTGACGTCATATTACAGTGACTGGCTCATATTTGTATGGGTGGAATCTTGCAAGCTGAATTAAGACCCACTTCCAGGCAACCGATTAAGCTGAAATTTCGCAAACACATGTGATTTGGATGACCATGCAATATTATGATGACATGGAGCTGATCTGATGATGGAGCTGGAAGGTGGCCATAGGAACTCTATAGGTGTTATTTTTTATACTGATCATACTTTACCAACGCATCTAATAAAATCATACAAATACAACCCAAGTGTTTTAAAAAAAAAATTCAGGCTAGTTTTTGAGTAAAACGACAAAGAATGTTTCGAAAAAAATAAAAAATAAATCATCCTTTGAGCGCGGTGAGTATTTATTTACGCACTATCGTAGTAGCCGGCCGAGGGCAACGACCGCTAGCCACGTGCCGCGCCGCGTGAGTCGGCCATATTGATATCGCTGCCAGTCGCTCCGCGCCCACAGCCCGCGCCGAGCCGATCGGCATGCGGGAGCGCAACAACATAAATAATCGTCCCAGTCCGCCGTCCAATGTACCCAAACGTATTGCAGTGTATGTGCGAGTTATTACAATGCCGCGCTTGATAAATAACAAAACGCAGGTGAAATTATGTTTCGGGCACACTAACTGGCCGACGAGAAACATTGACGAGTCGAAAACCTTCACACATTGCTTGTTTGGAGCCGCGCAGCGCTTCAGGGAGCGCAGCCGTATCCTGACTTGACGAGATCCCGTGCGCTTCGAGGACAAAGTTCTGGATTTCAATTTCAATCACCGGCACAGTGCTGGCGGTACCCAGATGCGAGCGCCGCAGACGGCGGCTTTTGCGTAAAAATACGGAATGCCTTATCAAGGAGTTGTTGCCAGAGGGCCACGACCGCGACCGAGTTCTATCGATGAATATTGCGGAAGTCTACCTAGGTACATACCTACAGTGTGATTTGGACAGATGAGTGCTTGTTTACGCGAAAGGGACTTTTTCCGTAAAAAAATTAGTGCGCGAATTGTGAATACAACATCCGTCGTGGTGTCTAGTGAACAGCAAGCAAGTGTGCAGCCCGGAAGCATTACCTCAATTCGATCGTGGCTAGATTAGACAGTGCAAGACAGTGTTTACGTGAACATTCAACAAAGGCTTGACGTTCAAAATGTATTGTGATTAGTGTAATAATAACCTAGGAAGTAGAAACTTTAAATAACAACATTCAAAATAGGTAAATGTGTGAATAAGTAAAATCAATGAATCTAAAGTGTGATGGCAAATCATAATTTAGGAATTAAAACCAGGAAAATTGATCAGTGAGTTTTATTTACAACACCGATTCATATTCAATATTAGGGTGCATTTCCACTGAAGCGAAGCGAAGTTGTAATAGGTATGTACCTATCAATTTTTTATTACGTCTCTAAATAAATTGCGTAGGCATTACGAAACCGTAGATATTGAATTCCAATTTCTATCCTTTTTTAAATTTCTAGTTTAACGCGGATGATTCGCCTCGGTTCGTTGGAAAAGTCCCCCGCTATTACACTAATGAAAATACACTTATTTACCTACTTATGTGGCTAGATTTTGTTTCTCCCAGCGCGTAGTACCTATTAACATGACGTAACATCGTACATACTCACGAGTGATAATTTTTGGTAACGTAGGTTTAGTGTAATCTAACCTTTATGTGTGTGAACGTTGAATGAACGCGCGCGGCCATTGTTCGTACTCGTATGAATCAAATGAGTAAAGAAAGAGAGAGAGGCAGTGAGTGAAGACAGGATGGTTGTAAAAATAATATCTTTTTTTTGTTAGGAAAAGTAAAAACAAAAACTAGCCTGAATTTTTTTTTAAAAACACTTGGGTTGTATTTGTATGATTTTATTAGATGCGTTGGTAAAGTATGATCAGTATAAAAAATAACACCTTATATAATAAAACGACTTAAATGCATCGAGTTTGGGCTCGTTCGTTTTGTATTGATGAGTATTTTAATTCTATATAGTAATCAGGGTCTAATGATGGAGCTGGAAGGTAATTCGCAATAAAACGACACAATCGCATCAAGTTTGGGTTTGGTTCAATTTTAATTTCTGTGATGGGTCTGGGTGTTAATATGTATAATAAGTTTGTATTTACAAAAAAAAATGTATTTAAGTATGTTTAAATATCCGTTTTCTAGTGAGCGGACACTGTGAATGTACGTCACGCGGGGTCACGTGACCGTCGGCGGGACTCAATATTTAAGCGAACTTTGAATGCCTATAAAATCATAACTACTGGGTATTTTTAAATGAAATAAAAACTAATGTATTTGTAAATGTAAAAGCTTAACTGTAACATAGGTTTCAAGTGATTTTGCATACCTAGTAACATTCTCAATTGCCCATTCATAAATTTAAAGCACATATCAAAAGCACCTACCTATATGAAAAAGGGCTACTATAAAGTTGATGATTATCTAAAAGATAAAAATGTTTGGAATGTTTAACTACCTAGCTCGCATCAATACTTCTTATGACTATAATATTTTGTATAGACTGTAAACCCTTGAAAAGGAGGCTGACAATAGTGACTGAGTTTCTTCAGTTTCTTGCGCTGCTTCTTCTCAGCACTGGCCCATTTATTGTCCCGAAGCAGTGGTAGGGTTAAGATTGGGACGTGTAAAAGTGCTTTTTAAAAGCCTATTTGCAAAAATAAATGAATTTTATGAATTTTAATTTTATGAATTTTTTTTATGAATTTTAATAAAGGGGCGGAAACTTTTTATAGTTTTATTTATTTATTTATTTACCTTTTTTCTTTTCAGCGTCAACAGTCGATTATGCGATCAACAACCAACAACACAATTAATACAAATTTTTACTTGTAATAAAAGAGTCAAGGAACGTATTTTATTTTCATTTAAATTAAATGCCATTATAACGTATTTTGCCAGTTTCCACAAAAAAAAGGCAGTGTATTTTATTTTAATTAAAAAATAAATACCATTATTTACGTATTTTGCCAGTTTCCACAAAAAAAAGGCAATGTTACTTTTTCTGACAAAATGTTACTTTTTGATCTGTCTCGTGTAACTTTTGACTATCGGCCACTGGCAACACTGTAGATTCTATGATTAGAACTGAAAAATGACTTTTTGGCGGGCTTTTGAACGCACTAGGCGCGATTTTTGAAGCCAATTTTGTATTTTTCTCTTTTTGTGATAAAAATAGTTATCTATTTATTGGAAGTCGTTAAGTCAACTTAAAACTCGACTATGCCGGACGGGGACGGTAAAGACCCGCCCAGGGGCAAGGAAAAAAGGAAGGCACCAAATAGAGATCACACCTATACGAGTGCAGATGAAGATTTCTACAAACCGTACGTAAAACCAGGGTATAGAAGGCTATTCGCGGAGAACACGGTGAGTGGCGAGTTTTCTGTATTTGTGGAAAGCACGAAAGAGAATGAGAAGATCGGGAACAACAATCCCATCCTGACTACCAACCTTTTCAAAAATGAAATTAAGGGCATTACAAATCTTAAAAGAATTAACGCCAATAAAATATGTGTCACATTTTCCCAGTCTAGTAATGCCAATAACTTCCTGAAAAACGATCCCTTCCTAACCAAACACCAACTCAAGGCATACATCCCAGCCACAGCAGTAGAAACAGTCGGCGTGCTTCGCTTTGTACCCACTAGTATCAGCAATGAGGAACTTTTTAAGAAACTCTCCTCATCTTATGAGATCATAGGTGTCCGTAGGTTCACCAAAAAAGACAACGGCGAAATAAAGCCCTTTCAATCAGTGTCTATCACATTTTTATCAACTGTGTTACCCGAACATGTCTATCTAGACCTTTTTAGGTTCAGAGTATTCCCATACAACGCTCCATTGTTGCAATGCTTCAAGTGTTTCAAATTCAACCATGGTGCTAAAATTTGTAAATCTGTGCAAAAATGCTCAATATGTTCTGAAGAACATCATTTTTCTGAATGTACTTCAAATAAAATAGCCAAATGCATAAACTGTCAAGGAGCTCATCTTGCGATTTCACGGGACTGTCCTGTTAAAAAACAAAAGATTGAAGATAAAAAAAATAAATTGACTTACGCTAATATGGTCTCCAGCAATGCTTCGGCTACTAAGAGTAGCCCAGTTATCAAAAATTATATAAGCGAGTTTCCTTTATTGGCTGCTCCTAAAACTAACTCTAAATCTGTTACATCAAGGAAGCCTCAAGCTAACTCTGTATCAGCAACGACCTCTTCCACTTCTACTAATTCAATGGAAGTTAAAGAAAAAGAACCACTTACTAATGAACAATTAATAGATGAAATAATAAACAATAAATTTATTCGCAAGGGCCTTGTAGGCGCCCTTGTCGCTATTGGCAACGAAACGAGGGCAGTTAATAGTTCTATTATTCAGGAAATTCTTATAAAAAGTTTTAAAGGGCTTTAAATGGATAAAAGTTTCATAAGAATCTCTCAATTTAACGTCGAAGGTGTTATTAACAAAAAGCCATTACTTATAAAATTCTTAATTGATAATGATATTGATATATGTTTGCTAAATGAAACATGGTTAAAAGAGAACAATTCTTTTCATATTCATAATTACAACCTAATTAATAAAATAGGTAAAGAAAAAGAAGGGCGGGGTGGAGTCGCCATCCTAGTCAAAGACACTTTGAAATATTCAATAATAGAGCTTCCTTTTTATGATTTTTTGCAACCTGTAGCTATTAATCTGAGAACTGGTATAGGTAATTTAAGTATTCTATGTATATATTGTCCACCACCTAAAGAAAATAGATCAAGATTTAATGGTAGCAAACTGAAACAGATAATTAACTTACTACCTAAGCCTCTTTTGCTATCAGGTGATATTAATGCTCACCACATCGCATTCGGCTGTGCTACTAGTAACGGTCGAGGTAATGAAGTTTTCAATATATTTGACGAGAGCGACCTCTGTATCCTCAATTCAGGGGCGCCGACCACTGTTGGTAGATCTGTTCATAATCCTTCGGCTATTGATGTAACATGTGTCAGCCCTTCTGTAGCTCCATTATGTGATTGGAAAGTTTATGATGATCCAATGGGAAGTTATCACTATCCCACTATAACAGATATTCAGACTTCTGTTGATAAATATCAGATAGGTGAACCAGTACACAAATTTATTTACAATAAAGCTGATTGGTTTAGATTTCATACTGAAACAGAAAACATGGTAGTTAATATTAATTTAGATAATACAGATCCATTAAGAATTTATGACGATTTTTATAATCATTTGATTAATATTAGAGACAAATGTGTACCTAAAGTAGTCAAAACCTCTCCCAATTTAATGAAAAAGCCTGTACCTTGGTGGGATGATGAGTGTAATAGTGCAGTTAAAAAAAGTAAAGATGCTTTAAATTTTTATAAACGTAATCCAAGCATTGACAACTACATTACATATAAAAAATTAGATGCTGCTAAAAAACTAACTCTTAAGGAAAAAAAGAAAACAGGTTGGAAATCTTTATGTGAATCTTTTAATAGATATACTCCTGTTAGTACAGTATGGAACTATATGAAGAGGTTTAAGCGTGTTTCAATTCCTAAACTGCCGAAGAATGATGAATGGATTCCTTCTTTTTTTGAGAAATATTCCCCTGTATCTCCTCCTGAAAAAGAAGTAAACAATTCATTATTGCAAGCATATTTCTGTCAAGTTGGTGATGAAAAAGCAGCTTTTTTATCTCAACATTTTTCTTGGGAAGAGTTTATGACTGCCTTGAAGTCTCGTAGGAACACTACACCTGGTTTAGACAATATTCCTTATGAACTTATTCGTCGCCTACATAATAATGCCAAAAAACTTTTACTGTACATTTTTAATTTACTATGGCAAACACAGGTCATCCCAGACTCATGGAAGACTCAATGTGTCATCCCTATACTTAAACCAGATAAGCCTCCTGATGACTGTAACTCTTATCGACCAATTTCTCTGTCCTCATGTATAGGTAAAGTATTTGAGTGCATGTTAAAGACAAGATTAGATTATTATGTTGAATCAAATAATATCTTACCAAATGAACAATTCGGATTTAGGAAAGGCCGAAGTGCAGCAGAAAGTTTTACAGCATTGGTCTCAGATCTTAGGAATTCTCTTGACGGTCACTCTGCTACAGCTTGTGTCTTCCTTGATGTTCAGGGCGCGTTCGATAACGTGGTCCCCTCAATTTTAATAGCCATCTTATGTGATATTGGAGTACCCGGGGTAGTCTGTAAATGGATTTTCAATTTTTTGTATAAAAGAATAATGTATATAAAATTTAATAACATTCTTCATGGACCCGGATATGTATATAAAGGCACAATGCAGGGCGCTACGATCTCGCCATTATTGTACAATTTATACACTAGTCAAATTAATAAGTATTTAACACAAAGGGATATAAATTTTTTACAATTTGCTGATGATTTATTAATTTATACTGTAAATAAAAATGTAAATACTGCTGTGCATAGTTTAAACCTAGCTTTAGTTGAAATTCATAATTTTTATTCTGGTAAATTAAAACTTGATATTAGTCCCAATAAGAGCGGCGTTATGTTATTCTCGAAAAAATATAATGACTGTAATTCTAATATTTATTATAATAATAATCCTTTACCATGGATTCAGGAAAAAAAGTTTTTAGGAGTGTGTTTAGATAAAAAACTCACATTTGAAAGTCATATCAAGCTTCTAATTCGCAACTCTACTAAGGCTTTAAACATATTGCGTTCACTAGCTGGTGTAAGTTGGGGCTCTGATCCCAAGATTTTATCAATGTTATACAAGAGTTTAGTACGTAGTCATTTCGACTATAGTACTTTGGCATATATGAACTGTAGCCCAACCCTATTAAAAAAATTAGATGTTATTCAGAATAAAGCACTTAGAATAATAACAGGAGCTATGTGTTCAACACCTATCAATGCTATGCAATGTGAAACATGCATTCCTCCTTTAGTACTGAGACGTATTCAACTAGCAGCAAATTTTTGTCTTAAACTAATAACTTCAACTAACAAACCAGTACTAGATAGAATCATGCCACCCTTATCTTCCCAAATATGCTCTACTCCTCCTCTTCCAATTACAGGTAATGAGTTAATATCTGGACGCACTCCAGCCTTACTAAGAATTGCATTGTATATTGATTCTCTCACTGTAAATATGTATAAAGATAAGCCATGGCCCATGTACAAAGTTAATTATGAAGATCTTGTTGTAAATAATTTCACCATTTTAAGGGAAAAGATTTCCAATCAAATTGACCTTAATAAATTTCTAAATAAGTCTTATTATAAAGTGTACACAGATGGTTCAAAGAAAGAGAATAGTGTAACCTCTGCATTTTATGACCCACAACTTAAACTTACTCAAAGTCATAAAATTGAAAGCCACTGTAGTATCTTTACTGCAGAAAGTTATGCTATCCTCTTAGCACTTAAACATATCTGTATGTGTAATCCACCATCTGACAATATTATTATTCTAACTGACTCTAAAAGCGTATTACTAGCTCTGGAAAATAACTCTTGTAAATATAATTTGAATTATATAATTTATGATATTAAGAAATTAATTAATAACTTATATAGACTTACTGGTAAGACACTGCTCTTCCTTTGGGTACCATCGCACAGTGGCATCAGGGGGAATGAAATTGTTGATCTGGCTGCAAGGAATGGCTTTGATGTTGACCATTCTATGTTGTTGAAGTTACCTCACACTGACTATCAAGCCGCAATCAGTCAAGACCTGAAAAAGATATGGCATGAGTACTGGACTATTACTAGTATGGAAAAGGGAAAATGGTATGCTAAGATCCAAGGAAGCCCGCCCGCCAAACCTTGGTACCATCGGAAGAATGAGAATATAGATAACAGGAAGTTCATAACCATAATAAATAGGCTGAGATTTGGCCATTGCCACGCTCCCACTCACCTGAAGAGGCTTAACTTGATTCCGAGCGCTGAATGTACATATTGCAATGAAGAGCTTGCCGATATGGAACACATAATCTTGAAATGTAGAAGTTTTGGAATCCAGAGACTGGTCATGATCGATGACCTTCAATCTATTTGTGAACGTGTACCACAGTCGTTGAACGAACTCCTCAAGGATCCGAAACTTTTCAAACCCATATATACTTTCGTGGTTTCAACTCTGGGAACTATTTGAGAAATTGAGAAGAGAATGAAATCCATATCTGTGAAGAAATCAGTGAATCAGTGAAGTGTCAAACACAGTTATCAGGTGTCAATTCAAACAAAAGTTCAACGGACTTCAAAGACTGGCTTAAAAGGGCATGCACCCAGAGCCGTGAAAAACTATATTAAAAAAAAAAATATATGATTAGAACTGTGGGTCTAGACAAAGTGCCATTATAATCGCAAACCAGTCGAAAAGTGGTCGAAAAGCCCCTTTTTTGTATGGAATTTGACGGATTCGATTTTCGATTCGATCAAAAAGTGCGTTTTGTCTAGGGGGGCTGATTAGAACCAGTTTATAATAGTAGTCTTTGTCAGGGTACGGAAACTTCCATACTACGATCAAACTTGCTTCCAAACAGCGACTTCAGTCGATAAATTCCAATACTTTTTTTTTTTTTTTCTTCTTTATGGCTCTCGCGGATTGCGTTTAGCCACGACGGGGTTCTTGATTTTTGCGTTCAGTTTTGCCATAAGTTTTGCGGACATTGCGTTTAGACAGGGTGGGATTGGGTTAAAGTTAAAAGGTAGGGAAACGAATCAATTACGGAAGGAAACGGAACAAAGGATGGTTTTCATAGGATCAATTTAGGTGTGATATAAGTACAAAATAATAAAAATAAAATAATATTTACATAAGTACAATATACATTACTATTTACAATTTTATATTATTATGGGTAATAAATTCGGCTAGGATATTATAAACATCAATGTTATTGGTATATAATAGGCAAGTGATGGATGTAGGAAAAGGAATTTTAATGGCTAAAAGAGAACTAATAAAAGAGGAACGATCATATAGGCAACAGTAAAAAAATATGTGATTTAAGTCTCCGACGCCAGAACCACAAGTGCACGAATCATAATCAAGTACATGAATTTTAGCCAAGTGTGCTGGAGTGCACACGTGACCAAGTCGCATTCTAGTTAAAATGGTAGTAACTGTTTTGGAAAGATTAATTTTAACAAACCATGGTTTACAAAGGATGGATGGTTGAATGAGCTTGTAATGTTTCCCCTTAGATTGGCTAGTGAACTCCCAATTCTCATCCCAGGCAGATTTGAGATAAGCTTTGGGAAGGGCTGCCGTTAAGTCATGGCAATAATTTGTGTACGGATGTATATCTCCACACTCAACCGCTTCATTGGCCAGCTTATCAGCTTTATCATTTCCTGGAATATTGGTATGACTAGGAATCCACGCAAAATTAATTAAATGACTGTTAAGACTACATTTGTGAAGTAATTTCCTGCATTCTGTAATAATAGGATAATTAGTATTGTTCTTAAATGGAAATTTATGTAATGCCTGCAAAGCACTTTTAGAGTCACAAAATATTACAGTTGTGTTTAATTTCATAAGGAGAGCATACTCTAAAGCCTTAAACAGTCCAAAACATTCTCCTGTAAAGACTGATGATTCTGGACGGAGTTTTATTTTCTGGACAATATGATATTGTTTATGGTATGCGCCAACGCCAACATGACCCGTTGGAGAGTGCTTAGATGCATCGCAATAGATATGATGCCAATCGCCCCAGTGTTCGTCTACGATCTGATTGAACTTAATGTTAGCATTGTAGTCATCCTTATGTATGTCTAGGTTGAAATGAATTGTCGGAGTAAGAATAAGGGATTCAAAATTTACAGAAAATATCGGAAGAAAGGAGGTTCTGTGGACTGGGGCTTGGATTGATATAAATTTACGAAAACTAATAATCACACAAGGAGGAGATTTACGTGACCAATAAGAGGAAGTATCAATTAAATCATTAAGTCTGTTGAGTTTGCTATATATAGGATGGTCAGCAAATTGAAGTACACGGAAAAGATACTTGTCACATAAATATTGGCGGCGTAATTTCAATGGGGGCTCAACACATTCAGCTTGCAAGGCATTGATTGGACTCGATTTCATAGCACCAGCTATAATCCTTAGCGCTTTAGATTGAATCGCATCCAATTTACTTAAACCAACTAAATTACAAGGCTCTAGATAGAAACTGCCATAGTCAAGTACACTTCTTATAATAGCATTGTATAAAAGTCTTAATGACGCTGGGTGAGCACCCCACCAGACTCCAGAAACACATCTTAAAATATTTAAAAGCTTTTCAGATTTTGCAGCAATGCTATAACAATGAGGAAGCAATACTTTTTAACTACCCTAAAACGCTTTAGATGTCGCTGCTCCTGTTTCCTTCATATTTTCATTTTTTTCTTAATTAAAATATATTTCAGAATATTGTTAATTACAATGTGAAAACTTTTTTTAAAATGAAATTAATTTGTTTTAATTTAAAACTGAACGGTGACATTTTTTGTTATAATTTACATAATAGAGTAGTAGAAATTACTATTTAACATATGGCAACTTTGTTTTTCCTCCAAAATGGCCGGTGTTGTTTTTGTTAGGTTGAATGCATTCTTGTTTTCTTAGCCATCGTTTATGAGTTCTGTGGCCCTATTAAAGTATTGAAGAGTCGAGTCAAATTCAAGTTCATTCCTTCGTACCTGCTGCTGTTCTGGTTCATCGGAGTTTTGTTCGTTCCTTCGTGAATCGCGAAGAAACTTTCTGTTATGTTCACAAGTGATCTGAGTTTTCTCAAAGTGCAAATGCTTTTTTAGTGTTGTTGAAAACTTTGCGAAAAGACGCTTTTGGTGTATAATATTATGTGTGTTCATAAATAAAGTAAAATTATTAAATTGAAAAGTTTTTGTTTATTTGCATTTCCATGTGCAATGTAGAATTTTTCCAAATCCATTGTTTTGAAAATAATACAATACGTACACCATAAAGATAAATACTTTCAAAATAATGGATTTGAAAAAATTCTACATTGTACATCAAAAAAACAATAATTCTTTGAAGGTTATGAGGGCCTATGTGTGCGTGAACTGTGTGTATGTGTGCGTGGACTTTATGTATGTATGTGTGCGTGGACTATGTATGTATGTGAGCGTTACGTACGTAGGTTAAGTACAGGGAATTTAACACCAGGCTGTCAATTAGTAGGTTCAAAAATTTGACAGAGAGGGTTCTCTATTTCCTATGTATTACTTTTCTCTATGGTCTTTGTCGTCTTTGATCATCTTTGATTAGAACGTAACGTCGCATAAAAACACATTGGTGTAGATCAGTGGGCGCTTCACTAAAATAATGGCCAAGAAATTACCAAGTGTCATGAAGGCGGTAGGCCTTTATAAATATTTACCAATCTCCGATGTGAATAGTCTCGTCGATTTACAAGTGAGTGTGCCGAGTGTAAAAAGAAACCAAGTGTTGGTTGAGGTTAAGGCCACAGCTGTGAACCCTATCGACACAAAGTTACGAGCTCCCAAGCCAGATGTTGAAGCAACACCACGAATATTAGGATTGGATGGAGCAGGTATTGTGGTGGCAAAGGGAGAGGACGCTACTACTTACAATATAGGAGACGAGGTCTTCTTTGTAGGAGACGTGAGAAGCAAGAGTGGCACGAACGCTCAATATGTGGCTTTGGACGAAGTTCTTTTGGGACCGAAACCGAAAAAACTGACGTTTGAGCAGGCAGCTGCCATGCCTCTCACTTCACATACCGCATTTGTTTGCATCTACGATTTTTTGCAAATAACACAACAAGATAAAGGTAAAGCTATCCTGATCATCAATAGCGCTGGAGGCGTTGGATCTGTAGCCACTCAAGCAGCTAAGATTTTGGGTCTTAATGTTATTGGAACAGCATCGCGCGCTGAGAGTAAAGAGTTTACGCGAAAGTACGGTACCGATATTGTTTTGGATCACACCAAGGATCTGGAAACGCAATTGGAGTCTGCAGGGTATGGGACTGGAGTTGATTATATTTTGGTAAATTATGATCCTGTTCCTTACTGGGATACTCTACCCAAACTTATTAAGCCCGAAGGTCGAATTTGCCTTATCACAGAAGCCAGTGCTCCAGTTGACATTAAAATCTTGAAGGATAAAAGCCTGACATTGGTCCATGAAACGATGTTTACAAGAATGAAGTACAATACTGACAAGATGTACAGATATTCTGAAATACTGAAAACAGTATCAACATTGATTGATGAAGGCAAGTTACACTGTACACTTACTAAGACGATGTCGCCGATAAATGCTGCAAACTTAAGAGAAGCACATAGGATCATTGAAGAAAAGAAAATGGTGGGAAAACTAGTCTTATCTGGATTTTAAATACCAATTTATATAAACATCAGTTGTTGCAGCCTAATTTTTAGGACATGGTTTTTTAATCTTGTTGAGATTAAGTAATTTTAAATAAAGAATGCATTTCCAGTATCAAATTGTTTTTTAATGATTTAATTCTTTTAACTTAATGTACACTGCTCAAACCTTTATATATTAGACTGGAAAATTTCAGAGATTTTCATGTTTATCCATGCATCTTATTTTGTGCTGAATGAAGCCATATATTTAAATAAAAAATTACTTCCAAAAATCTATTTCTGTTTCGTTATCATATTTTTAATAATCAAATAGATAGTTATAAAAAGATTCAACTTTACTGTTTACTAATAGATGCAATATTTGATTGGTTCAGCACACTGGGGTCAAATTCTTTTCCTTTGAATGGCGAGCCGTCAGCGTTCCATGCTTTCTTCAAAATATCAATGTTGCGAAGCTCATCACTTGTAGGGAGTCCTTTATATTTCTGTTCCTGATTCCACTGTAGCTCTCGGATCTGGAACATAATTATAATGTTTGGTTAGTTTCTAAACTGTAATAAAGTAAAGCTGTAGATAAGCTACTATGATAAGTGTACCAGATTCATTGATAGATAGATAAAATGTAGTAAATTTTATTATTGATACTTTATTTTTTAACAAACTAATCTATTATTTACAAAAATCTAGGCACCTTAGCAATATGGTCTTCTGGCAATTCATCCATTGGACGAGAACAATCTATTTTTGATAGATCAATAGCCTCTTCACTGTTCAAAAGTTTATTCCACCAGCGCTCTTGGACTTTTTCTGTAGAAGAAAATTCATTCATTAGTTACTTAACCTCCTAATAATTCCAGGTATTTTTTTCTGAATTTCATTGTGATTTTTTGTTTCAAAAAATGTGAAAATGGTTCAAAAAACTTCACCACAAATAACAAAAATTTACTATCATGAAAAAATATTTTTTTAGTTGATGTCCTATGAGTAGTACAAAGGCAGTCAAAGGGTTATATTATAACTTTTTAATAAAATTAAAATAAGTAATGGTTATTACTGTATGCTCAGTGTCTGAATAACTTTTTTATGTAAAAATATACAAAAGACTACCTAAATGTATCAAAAGTCGCCCTTCACTCAATGTCCAGAAGCTATCAATGGTCTTGATCTTGTATGGCAAGGTGTCTTTTATTATGATGTCTCCGTTACGGCAGGCTACACAGATGTCTCCACTGTTAATTGTTACTTTGAGCTCCTTCGCTGATTTTACGGTGGAAGGAAGTTTTACTATCACATCTGAAAATGAACAATGACAAATGAAAACGGACAATAATGCATATTTTCTATAGAAAACAGTAAATAAAAGAAGTTATTGAAAATAAATATATCAACATACAAAAGAAAATTTTATATTACATACCAAGTTCCATAATAGTTTGAGACCAGGAATATTTATCTCTCTCAGCACCGTTATATGTTTCACTATTTTTCTGTGTTGGTATCACAGGTGGTGCACAAGGGGAGACACATTTAGAACTATCATCTTTTTTTGACGCCTCTCCAGCAGCTGGAATACTTTTTGGTACTTCTGTTCTTTCAGTAGAACTTTGAGGATCAGGTTCTATAGTTTCAGCTTGATTTATGGACAAGTTTCCAACATCTATCTCATCATCCTCTGCTACAACTTCTACTTCTTGTGCTACCGTCGAGCACATAATCTCGTTGTTCACATCCGTAGGTCTTTTGGCGCCGTTGGGCCCTTTCCAGTTCTTAGGATCGCAAGTTCGCAAAACTTTCATAACAAGCTCTTCGGCTACTCCAGGAGGAAAACCCATGTTTTCGTAGGCACCTTCAGGCACATAATAGAAGTCCGTACTGCAAAAACAATATTTGAGATGTAATCATCTCATAATTTACCGTAAAAAATAAGAATTTCTAAGTATACTAACCGTCGCGCTAAGAAGTTGAATATAGCTGAAAGAAATCCCAGAATAGATTTTTCATTGATCAAAATCGATGTGAGCACATCATCGTACTTTGTAAATTCAGCTGAAGCAGCCATTTTATTAATTCTTTCCAATAAAAGTATTCAAAGAAGAAAACACGATTTTTGTAAGAGAAAAAACATCAACACGCGAGACGTCAAAATAATGAACTGTCATCTGTCAATGTCAAAAACTGTTTTTTTTCTGATCAATTATAGTCAATGAAAGTAAAAATATACAGCCTCTAAAAATATGATACCAGTATACGACAACCAAAAACTACTAAATATTTCTTTATTTTTACACTGGCATCCCTAAAACCAGTTTTTTAATTTACATTCCCGCCACTTGGCGGAGTTGTTTCGCTTTCGAAAGTTTCACATCCGCAAGAGAGCGGCAAGGCAAGACAAGGCGAAGCTAAGTAGGCAAAGAAGTCTCGCGCGCGAACTCCGTACGCTGCAGGCGATGACCGCATTCATATGAGTTTTTATTATTTGTGAGTGTGCTGTCGTGTTCTCCGCTCCGTTGAGTGTTTACGAAAATGCTGCATAGGTGAACTGGGAATAAAAGTGTTGTGATTGTGATAAACCTATCTTAGCTCTTTTATCTTTTACTGTCTTCTAAAGGTTGTAAAAATGCCTTGCTCTGCAGTAACTTTGTCTATAGCGACCATTACGGCAATCGTGGCTGCTGCTCTAATGGCAATAGCCTTTTCTACAGATAACTGGCTTTACATTGAAGTCAAGAGAAGCAATATTCAGGTAAGTTTTACATAAATATTTATTTTTATAAATACCTGTGGCATGGTATTATTTTTTGTATTTTTTGTCAGTAGCAGTAGCCTATTTATTTCATTCCAGCAAAATTTTGATCAGCTAAGTAGTCATGGCCTTTTTTGATACCTAACATAAATAAAGTTGCTTATTTTTCAGTCCCCTTTAGCTTTAAGCAAGGTCATCCAGATATAGTTCAAAGTGAAAACGCGTGGAGTTACGTTTCTCTGTATCCTTGAAGTCCATACATAATCCTAAAACCGTGGTATTTTTACATGTAAATGAATTTTTTGTCGAGAGGTATTTAAGTGGAGAAACTACATACAACCTAAATAAAACTGTTCGAATAAAAATACCACGCAACCTTGTTGTTATTTTATTACCGATTGTTTTGCAGCATCAACTGTTAACAATCCAAAACAATCTTGATCGATGATAAATCTTGCGCTTGTGAGTTGCGACACTTCCTTCGATTCATTGCAAATAAACATAAAAATTGGGTCGAAAGGTCGTTTCAGAGGCTCTATTGTCGGTGCAATAAGGTCTACAATTGTACCGAAAACTGCCATCAATCCAGAATGTGGTCAAATTCACTAACAGAAAGTCGGCGCAGCACGTATTCTTACAAGTCCTTGCTGGGGCACCGTTAGAGTAGACATGTTACGCATAAATATGCAGTATTAATGGCACGAACGAATGTGTTCGTAACTGTACTATACCGTGGGCTTGTGGGCTCCTGCCATTCGAGCAGATAATGGAAAGAAACGCGGCAGATAAGGCTTATCGCGTCCCAAATAGCTATCCCGGTCCACTTTTATATGGGACAGGAATAACTGAATCGGCAGCTAAATCTTTTCCAACTACGGTGATAAGATGGTTGATCAGTTCAACCGTAATTAAGATTTTTTTTGTTATTTTTTAAAGACCGATTAAAAATAAAGTGCGCCAAGAAGCGTAGCTATAAACTGAAAAATCACATGCTTATTTTGCTACAAGTTTTTATGCAACAGGTTCTGGGTTCTTTTTCTTTCAAGTCGGGGTCATTTTTTGCATCGTGCGACTCGACAAGCCGCTTCTACCTGCCGACTAAGAGGCTTTTTTCCTTTTATCCAAGGGGTTACTTGAAGGCATTTCAAAAGCGGATCCTATCGTACGTGACTGGGAATAGTTGTGAAACAAAGATGACTTTATAATAAAAAGATGTATGTACCTATAAGTTAGTACTTCAAAGCTAACAAACGATTTACTCGTAAGGTACATATTTATGAAAATTACTTGTGTAATTCATAATTTTTCCTACATGGATTGTAGGAAAATGCGTAGGAAAATGCCCAAAACCCAACGTGAAATGTTATCGACGCTACCTAATTAAAGTTTCTCGTGGTGACGCAATGATATGATAGTTTAAACCGGTAAATATGATTAAATGATTCATTAATTATGAGCTAAGCAGCTATTAAGGAAACTAAATTAAAATTACACGTAAATGAGTAAAATTAATGTTCGAAAAACGATACCACAAAGTAAACGAATAATTATCCTGAAAATGACCAGTCACTCAACTAGGTATGCACAGAAACACATTAATTTTTGACCATTGCTTCAATTTCAGACCCTTTCAAGAACTGGGATAAAGAATATCATAAAATACTAAATTGTAGAATATCCTTTTCCCTGGGTCTCCTAACTACATGTCTCTATGTCTAAATTCAATCTTAAACGGTTCAGTGGTTTAATCGTGAAAAGGTTCGTTTCAGCCAAATAGGTAACAGACACATATATCTACTTTCGCAATTCGTAGTTAGTATGGATCTTTATATGTTGCGAATAATCAATTTAAAAGCATTACACTACACTTATGTATGAGTATTAGATCACTTGTGATGCGCCGTGTAAAGCCCGGAGAAATCTGCGTCGGCCGCGAAAGTGACAAAATCTGTGAGAAACTTAGAATTTTATGCCGAAGTCATGCAACTTGTGGTGTCACCGACAGTTGCATTAAACACGTAATTAGTTTTAAAAAAGATTTTCTATTATATCAGCTATTTGACACGTTAGTGATATAACGAGTCTCTGTGTGACTTTGTACGCGTGGTAATCTTTTCCAGTGGCTGACAAGGGGTCATCCATAAAGTACGTCACACGTAAAGAGGGGGGGAGGGGGTCGACAAAGTGTGACATGGTGTGACAAGGGGTGGGAGGGGTCCTAAGTTTCGTGACATCACATTTCAAAATCTAATATATCTAGAGGTACTAATCGCGTAATTTTAAATATAAATTAAACTAAAAAATACCCCCACCACTTAAGCACAATTCCGTCGAAGTCGAAAACCTAGGAGAGTTTTAATGGGCAACCAATGAAGCCATTAAATCAATAAAATCTTTTTTAGGAATTATTTCAGATTTAAAATCTAATTCTACTGGCCTATAATGCTGCCAAACGCACCGTACCTCGCGCGTGATTTTATTGTTTCTATTTGTTGCTATTTTTTTGTTAATTTAGTAATTTTTCGATGTGAAATTGCAAAACATGTGACGTCACACTAGGGAGGGGGGGGGGTCTTAGAAATGTGACCACCTGTGACAAGGACGGGGGAGGGGTCAAAAAATCATGAAATTCGTGTGACGTACTTTATGGATGGCCCCCAAGGTCTCAGTATTTATGATACAAATACAATCAATTAAACAGTAACCAATAAGAAAAACGAGTAAGTACAACATCTATTAAAAAGCAACGTAAAGTAAATTAGATTTACCCATTTGTTTGAATCAATTGAGTTGCTACTTAAACACGTGTGGTAATTTCTAGGCATCACTGTAAAGAACTGCGCATTGGTAGACTATGAAAGCATACGTTGAAACTGTTTTAAGTACTATGTTATTCCAGATGAACTTTCTTTTGGCAAACGCGTTGAGTAAGGCAAACCCAGCTGTATAAATTAACTACGAAGAAAGTAGTTGCTTGGTAAGCAGATGCCGAAGTGTATTGCGTAAGTTCGGCATACAGTAGTAAAATAGAATCTTTACTTTTACGTGGGAAACAAAAAAGATTATCCCATTAAAATTTGTAATCAGTATAATGAAATCATACATTTATTGTAACTTTTGGTCATGTTGAAAAACAGTTGATTGCTGATCATAACCTGAAAAGCTGAATGCTACCTTTATATCACACTTTTCACTATTCTGCCAATAGTTTTTCCTGGCAAACAAGAAGAAAAAGGAAGATCAGAATTTCATAAAGAGTATAAATATCTAAATGTAAGGTCATCACTTGCCGTCAACTGACCCACATGCCCCCTTTTCTCTCAAAAGCCAATTTGTCCCAGTTTTGGAATAACTAATTTCTAACGTGGTTCTCAACATGTTCATTAGATTATGCTAATTCGACACGGGAAGCTGACGGGGAATTGTTTGTTTTGTTACCTGCCCTGGCACCGGATGTTCGGTTTGTTTATCCGTTCAAAATAAACCATTTGCTGGAAGTCCGTAAAACATTCCGGTAAAAAATCCTTTCTGTGAGCAGACGTGAAAGGCAACCCCCATGCAACTGTTATTTTTAAATTACTTCAGCTAGCCAACAATTAACTAAGGCTGAGTTATTGTAACTATTACAATAATCGGTGCTTTTACATAGAGTTTAACAGATTTTTGACGTTAGTTAAAGTAACTCAGCCTAAGTATAGCATTAAAAAATCCTTTCTAACATCTGTTTGGAAAATCCTTGCTTGTAAGTTACCTAATATCGGTATAATCTAAGAAAACGGTGTTCCTTTCGATGTGGAGAATGCTAATTAAAACTTATGTTTTTCTTTTTGACTCCTCATGACATGATCACAGCTGTGAGATCGTTCAAAAGGCATCATGGAAACACTAACGAGGTAATTTCATAATAGCAACAATACACCAACAGAAGGCGTATCACAACCTGCTTTCCCAGCACTCCACCTACTTCTCACGACTTCCGTCTACCACTGACTCTCCGCTTTCTTGGTTTCACAGAAAACTCGATTGTAACCATTCGATTTGCGTCGTGACATCGGAAGTCATAATCGTGGTTAAGTTATAAATCGTTAATTGAGAACAAATTTGGTTTCGTTGGTACGATTTCATCGATTAAGGTAGTTTTTATGACGTCTTTTGATTGATTAGTGCGTCTTCGAATGGACGTTGTGGAAAGAACTTGATTTCTATACTATTTTTTATATACAAGGTCTAATTCCACAACACCTGAAACAATTTTCAGATATTCCACGTCCAGCAGGCCATACTGTTATAAATTCAGACTGAAAATTTCAGTAGTCATTTTAAAAGTTATGTACCTACATAATGTAACATAACACCTGTTGCAGGTGATGACAGACCAATAATAGTCTGTTATTTGATTGATTGATCGGCTATAGTATTACTGTCTTTGGCTAAAGAAGGCGGCGCATGCGCAACCGTTGCCCAAGAGTACATGCGCGGATGTTGCATGGACATGCGTCAATGCAGCTTCTAATAGCTGTTCAACTGTAAAACATTGGCTGTAAACAAAAACATAAGTAGAAATAATTTGCAAGAAAATATTCACTAAGATAGAAAGCTCTTTTCTATGTACAGACAATTCAACGTCAAGATAAACACTGTGGCATCTTAATAAGTTGTAAATACGAGATGTTATTTTGCAATAAAAATGTAGTCATATTATGTTCTGTCGGTTGTATATTCGACAAATTAAGTGAGGGTTATTTGAGGATTGACCGCATTGATATTGTTGACGATACAATAAATCTTTTTAAATAAATTAATCTTTTTATTTACTTTTACAAGCAGGTATTTACATTAATCTGAGGCTGGGGCCTAAATAAGTAGACAATCTGACTATTTAACATATGAGACAAACTAAACATTAATTAACAACAAAAGTGTAGTCATAAAGTCTAAATTAATTTATTATCTGTAAGTTGTTAGACACGTAATGGCTTTGTTTGAAGTAGAAACTTTATTTGTTATCGACAATTAGGAATTCACTTCTAAAAGCATTCTAAAGATAACGCGAGAGTTCATGAACTTTAGCACGTCGACTCAGATAAAGATTAATCACTATTAACTACACATTTGAACATTGTTTTAGCAATTTATCCTTTTTCAATGAAATGTTATATTTTGTTCTGGAATTTCCCGCACGATTTCCACATCGCAAATAAAATCAACTGTCATGCATTGATGCGTGTAGGTAGGCAAGTGAAAATGCAGCGTTGAGGTGTTGCATAAACTTGGGCATTTCCTGACCTTCGGACTCGTAAAACAAATAAAGCTAAGTCGTGGAAAGTGTGGATAATCTTCCATGGCCCGCGCACGGCCGGCTAATGAAATATTACCTTTCACAACTGCTCAGAGTTATGGTTTTAGTTTGCGGACTTTCACTGCTGATTGTCGCCGTAAATGCTCATTGACTTAGGCAATTCCTCCCATTAAAAACTATTTTTCAGAATCTTCATGTAAGCTGTTTATAGCGATTATTCTTAGTCCAAGATGTTTTTAAGCAGTGACTCATGACAGAGAACAACAATAGTAAGATTACACGCAGCCAGCGTGGCATTTTAAAACGCATGGGAACCGGTTGTGCCACCTCTATTAGATTTTTGCTCAATTGGTTTGAATAAACCAGAACTATTGAACATTTTTATCTCTAAGTTCGTGGAAAGGATGTGATTCAATAATAAATCCTAAAGAAACGGGATGCAGTGACTCACAGCACAGCTTATGAACACAATAAGGTTTAATATATTGTACCTTATTCAAAGAATTCAAGGAGTATAAAGGTTTTTAATTTCATAATGCAAATTCACCGAAGTATATGACTCCATTCCATACATCCAACTGTTCCAATACTTCCAATGCGTCTCATATACGAGTACTTATTGATCAGTTCATACATTTCTTAGCTCTGATTTTAATTCTGTTAATTTGTCAATCCGATATTAAATGTTAAGATTAAGAACTTGTACGAGTATATTGCTATCGTAACACGATAGCAAATTCTTCGATCGTCGATTCAATTGTTTTATTACATCAGCTGCCTCGCTAATTGTTTGACAGAATCGAAATCATTTTGATTGCGTTCGCGTGATGTGTGTCATCTACGTTCCCGGGCTCGTGCTGCCCGTGTGCTCGGTTGCTCAGTGAAACTATTGTCACAAAACAGAGCCCCGATTACGGTATTTTTTAACGTCAACAATCCAGACACGCTTCTCGATTCTGCGATACGATTGGTCGTTCAACAGCGTACGTCAGCTGTTTTGACCAATCGTATTGCAGAATCAGAAACGCGTCTGGATTGTAGACGTTAAAAGTTACCGTAATCGGGGCTCAGAAAAGTACTATTGTCAAGTCAAGATGCGTAATCGCCCGTGAGCGAGAGTTGGATTTGATCGAGATGTTACGGCAGCATATGATTTTAAATAATTAACCATCATTAGAATAATTTCCTTGGCCATTTGTTTTTTTATGAGCATTATAGTTTTTGGAAAGCAAATGAAGTTTTCACTACCAAATAGGTAATATGAGTTTAAAGATACATGATCACTTAACCATACTAGCTTTTCCAATATCTTCAAAATTTTCACAAGTTGCCTTTATTCCTAATGATTCTGTACATTAGTGTGAAATTAAACGTCCATTAATCGTCTAGTCTTTTACCAAAGTTTAAAACATTACGTTATCTGTGGACAAGACTGGTGTTGCCATATCTGCAGCCTTCAGGTAGCGCTATTGTTCTAAAGGTATATAAAACTAGCTATTAAGTTACCGGCAGATGATACGATGTAACTCGATAAAGGCCAGGTGCGGGCTATTTCTGTTAAGAACGCTTTGTTCCGTGATAATTAATTTCCTTTTGTTACTTTATGTTATCTTCGGTATCATTATTACTATCTTTGTGGTCTTCAAAGTATGTAGTTAGCAATTCGATTATGTCATTAGAAACTATTGAAATATGGATAAGGAACCCTTCTCAATTGACATAAACGATACTTACATTTGTTCGAAAATTTTCCTTAAATTCTTTTGTTAATACAACTACTTACTAAGTGCTAATAATGAGGACTGAAGCTTAATGAGCCTACAAGATAAAATCTTTAGAACTAACGTCAACAAGAAAGAGCATCATTTGTATAGAATACCTATACAAAGCTGATTCATAGGTTAAGAACGAGAAAAATGTAATGTATTATGTATTAGATGTCGAACCCACATACACCTGCACATTACCTACTGTTTTTGTTGTATTTATTCAAGGCTACATAACATTGCGGATGAGCTAATAATTTATCTTTGGATTCACGAATACATTACGTAAGTAATACTACTTACTATACCTACCTGAGTAGTAGCTGAAAACACTTATGTGTTTCTATCAACAGTATTAGTATTACCTCTAAAACACTCTTTCCTGAGGGCAAATTCAATGTTTAAAAACTTTTAACTGAAGACATAACACAACGAGACTGACAATTTTTACATAATTTTCCATACCTAAAAAATGCAGATAAAAGCTCCCATCTGGCGATTGAAAAAAGCTTTTAGTGAAACGTTTGTACATAATATAAAAGACGCGCAAATACAGTCTGAAATAATTTGATACCGAATTATTAGAAAAACTATCTTTGTATCTACGAATGAGTCGATTCTAGAAGTTGCAAAATGCTCACGACAAACGTAATTCCATGCGGGTAAAACAATCGAAATGAGTTGTAGTGATAAATCACACAGTAATCAAGCCCGATTGCATGCCTTGCACGACGTTACATATGTGTTGCTCAAGCTACCTATATCCATAGACAGTTAATTCTGCGATAACTATACTGTCATTCACATACTGCTCAATTTGGTTGAGTAACTGCCTATTTTAACGATAACGTAAGTTCGTAGTTATGTGACGTACTTGTAACGTTTACTCGATAAGTTTCCTTTAACTATACCAGTTATTTGCTTTGGAAATTATACGTACATTGGAACTTTATGTAATGTGCTTCCTAGTGGACAAAGTCTGTTACGTTTGTTATAATATACGTACGACTACGACTGTACGTCACGTGTAAGTTACTCTGCAAAAGTAGTACTTATTTCGAAGGTATAAAACCCATATCATGTTTAACACGTTGTAGTACGAGAAATAAGAAATTTTCTGTAACAAGGCTAAGCATCTGATCCGGTAATTATTGCATACTTTTACAGATCCCTATCTTCTCTCAGGACTAAAGTAAGTAGGTACTCTGGTTTCATTACAATGAAAGTGAACTTGATAAAAAAAAACAGCAAGGGCGGTTCGTTTACAAGCCCAGTGCACGTACGATATATTTTACAGTCGGTGCCAAAAGTAGCGGTATATCTTATGTTTTCACATCTTACAATTTTGCAAGATTGAACCTTATGTCGTTGATTCAGAGTAGGTAAATTAAAGTGTTTTAAAACGTTCAGATGCTTTGGTACTTTTTACTGGTGTACAATGAAGATCGTCTGGGGTGAGTGGCTCATGTCGACATTGCAAGGTGAGCGAGTTCAGCGAGTCGCATGCGCGGCGGGCAGTGTTGCCAGTGCCCTGCACACTGCAGGGTTACCATCTAAAAATAATAATAATGTAGATATTTATTTATTGATGCGAAACACTTGTAAGCATACAGAGCATGTAGTTACTCTGTTTAAAGCAAAAAAATAATTTCTTGGAGATGATATCATTTATTTGATTTATATTTCACTCAGACAAGAACAATACTTGATACTTGTAAACGCGCATAAAACTGATGATTCGATTTTATTTTTAGATGAGAAGATAACAAACATAATAATTTAAGATCGATCACAGTGCGTGTGCAGTATTTACTAACTCTAATGCGTGATAGGTGTTTATAAAACAAATGTACAAAACTACAAATAGCTTAATTGAGAGACGTCATTCCTTCAAGAAAAATGAAAGCCAATCAATCAAATATTGCTTTCGATATTAAATTCATTATTAATGCGACAACATGTGCAATTAAAATGTTTATAGCAATTAAAGTGGTAGTTATGGCTGATAAATACATAAAGTTATTTTTTGCATTATTACTGAATGTGTTTTTCTTTAGGACATAATATTTTTTTTTACATATTTAAATGACCTTGCTACTACATAATACAACAAATCCGTACTTTTTATGAAGTCTAAAGATTTGCAATAATTTCCATAATAATAAATATGCCATCACTTGACAGCCCTAGTAACCCAGGACCACTTCACAAAGCGGCATCTGCCTCTAAGGCCGCCATCTTTCTTTTTACTTTGTCCGAAAGGTGTTTTCCGAAAACTCCTCTTAAAAGGTGCTTGGATTGGACTCCAAAACTCTATTATCCAATTTAAAGACAGTTTTTATAGCAAGTGCTTAAAACTGAAGACTCTACGGCCTTGACATAATGACCAGTTCCACGTAGCCAACGAAATATTTTGTGTTTGTAGCAGGTAGATTTCTCAGAATGAACTTGCGTTGCGTGACTTTAGTTGCAAACCTTTGAATATGATTTTGCTCATAACAACAGTTTTTGTGGCATTGTTACGAATGAACCAATTAGTTTTAATTATTTTAGACTTTTTCACAAAGCTTTTTAGTACATTCCTTCCATGTTAACATGATTCTGCTGGACATAGGAAAGTTACTAAACTTTACGCTTACATTTCGTTAAGTATATACACCTTTTCTGTCATAATAGATTTGTAGAGCGGACTAGAAAAGTTCCTGTAGTTCTGCGGTAACATACATACACAAAAATTTAAAAAACACGAATTGAGAACCTCCTGCTTTTTTTTAAGTCGGTTAAAAAGGGTAGCACTTGTAGAAATCAAAGTGGCGAAGAGTTTAGTCAGGATTTATTTACACAATCATGATTTGACTCTCACGAAGTCGGAACCCAGGGTTTCAGAGTAACAACAAGAAATTAGTTTTTTTTTTGTTTTTACTATCATTCACGTTAAAACCTGGTTAGATTTATTACTGCCTTCCTCTAAACGGTTCACATCATCTGATTGACACATGCCGTTAATCTGTTTCTTTTACTTGTGCCACAGTTGTAGGCAAACGGAAATGCTGAGTGACGGAACCGCCGCGAAAGTCTACGTACAATGGGTGACTTGTAATTGCTGAAGAAGTGAACTAAGCCTTGCCTGTGTGGCGAAAGTGGCCGAAATTCAGCTAGTGTAGTCTGCATACTTTACATAGCCTTATTCACCAGGAACTGTGTAAAATGGACCGACAAATTATGACAATCATACACAAGAAAAATAAAAAAAAAACAAAATAAAAGACATTGTGGAAATCCTTATGAGAGGCCTTATTTGTCCAGCAGTGGACGTCATTTGGCTGAAATAAACTAATATTATGACAGTTCAATATTATTTATTATTATTCAATGAAAGAGGAAGGATAAAAGGGCAAAATTCCAATAAATTCAAATTTTTGGAATTAGTCAAGGAAAAGACATCAACGAGTCAGTAGATCAAAAATTCCTCGTGAAATTAATTTCAAATTACATATTTATAATTTCCGAATGATTAATTGATAATAATTACGTTGATGTTTACATAATTATTTCATTTATTGAAAAAATGAATTCCTAGTATATTATGCCGATTACCATTTTGTTAGGACACATGGGAGTGTTCCATTCTTAGAAAGTAAACAAGATTATAAATGTACTTATTATTTGTATCGATATTAAACTATACAGCAGTCTAAACGAAGGCTATAAACTTTACTATTGACATTCACTAATGAAGAATGTCTAAAGATAAATCATAGCAAATGCTTGTACAAGTTTAATTACAAACCACGCAGCAAACCATCGCAATACTAACCCTGTCAGTGAAAGTAGGTATTAAATTTATTGTTTACTGATTATTACAAGCCAAGGTTTAAATTAACTTAAATCACTTTCTTTTTGATTTCGCTTAGTTCTAAAGAAAGGAAAATAAGTAATAATTTAGGTAATTAATTAGTATTGATTTAGCGGTTAATTTTGCTTCTTTATTGTTATCACAACTACAATACATACTTAATTTAATCTACAAGTACAAGTTTTATGAAAATCAAAGCATTCAAAACACCCTGTCTGCCAGTGAGAATGTTCTTATTTTATAAGTTCGTCATGTATTAACTAATTTCACGCCTACTATATTTCGGTGTTTTAATAGACAGAATCACATCAAGCTTTTTACGGGATTTTATGTACTTGCAACAATCTACATATTAAAAGGACTGATACAGTCACTGAAGTGCCGTCAACTGTATCATGAGAAGCCATTTTCCATAAAATTCGCTTCGACTAACCAATACCAAAGATCATGCCTTTCTTAATACTTTCCCATCGGCTGAGCCATCCGATACAGACTGGGTAAAAACCACGATCGATGAACTCAAGTTGAAGGAACGTCATGCTCCGATGGCTGATCACCGCCGCCTGCGCATCCTCAATTATGCGCTCTTATTGCAACTTAATAAGGCTTATAATTAACACGTACTTCGATGCTAACTCAGTCAAATCGTGCGTACGTGGGAATGCGATTGGGTTTTTAAAATCAAGTAATTTAATTACCAACTTGTTACTTTGGTGGCGAAATTAGCTGTTAGCTTTTTGCTGTCATAGTGCGCAGTGACAGTGACACGTGTGGGTAAATGTGAATGTAATGTTATGGAATGATTCTTTAATTAATCTGTTCGTGTATTTTGTTACTGTCACTCTCACAAGTATAAATATCTTATCGCATCGAGATAAAGTCATTTTTTTACAGAGTAGGGTCATTTGAATATTAATGACGCCTAGCTAGATTTCAAATATTATGCAAATGCAATTAAGTACCGAAACTAGACGAATAGGTCACATAGGTGTTCTATTAAAGAAGATTTTCCTGAGTAACGTCTCATTGTGGTTACAAAAGTTAGAAAAGAAGTTTTATCAGGATTGATCGTAATGTTTCGGATTTAGTTGGAACAGTTCTTGGGACTTACTACTTATTGTAAGAAATAAAAAGATGCAGAATATGAAATCATACACATCAATAGACATAGTAGATGCAATCTTGATTATGCCTGTATTCAATATCCATCAAAGAGCTCCCCTGTTCACACAGGAAGTCATTATGATAACCAGTTTCTTGGAATCCCACTGTCAATCGACTCTACTAGTTGCTAGAGAAATGAACATTCTACAGCACATCAAAGTTTACATTTTAGTTGTGAATTCACATAAATTACATCTACATAGATATCACAGTGTTAAACTTGATATGCCGTCGTCTTTTTGAACCTGTATAATGAAGGTTTTTCTTATTTAAGGATAGTACACAGCACAATATCAATTTAGGTTACAATATGTTTTGGTAAGACTGTGTAGGCCAATAATGACTATCCAACAATTCTACATTTATACCTTCTCAAGTGACAATTTAAGGATTAAAATTACTGAAGGGAAGCTAAAACAGTATGTAATTCAAACAATGATCCATCACACACTGCACCATGCATACCGAAAGTTTTTAAAATTATTTTATTGTATATAAAGCATTTGACATTTAAAACACAAGCATAAGAAGTTACAATTTATGTAACAAATATTCTTTTAAAAAACGACATTATGAGCGTTGACGACAGCTGCGAGTCAATAAAATAACATTTTGGTCAATAAATATTGTAGAAAGTGACAATATAAATGATTTAGTATTACTGAAGTTATTTTGTATTCTAGTTTTGTACATTAATTAAATACTTTGTATGTTTGTCCTCACAGAAAATAATTGTTTTAAAAATAGGGGACAAAACTTATTGTCAAGATTTGATAAAATAATAAGCATAATTGTATGCATAGAGATCAGGCACTCCATTTAAGATAGAAAAACTAGGTTCAAGCAAGTAACTAGGTAGGTAATACCTTAATTTTCACCACCTTATTCTCTACCATTCTCGTGCGTCTTCCTTCTTTTTTTCAAGCAAGAGCTGAAAATCAGTGTTCTGCTCATTTTAGAGCAGTGTCTACACTGAGCTCTCTGCTTTTTGCATCGCTGCGGCACACTTATACCTTAGCGCAGGATTTTCTTTTTTACTCTTTATAATGTACTATATCTTTCCTGCTACTCCTGTGTTTATTTATCTTAATTTTTGCTTCCTGTGTGTCAATGTGTTTTGCAAATAAACCATATTTCTATCTATCTATCTAAATATTAGAGGTTCGAGTTTGCCCTCTTTCTCCTCCTTCGTCCTCTCTTATGATATGATTTTGAGCTTTCTTTGGGTGATCCAAGTAGTAGCAAGCTTGCTCTATAAAATAGGTTACATTACAATATGACGTATATGAAAGATCGGAAAATAAAAAGGTACGGAACCCTTCATATGCAATTACAAATCACACTTGTCGACTTATTATTGTTACAAGATACTTGTAAGTAAGAAGAAATGCGCAGCGCATCGAATCTCAAGGCTCAATAGGTCTTGTTTCGTTCTCAGAATGACAGTGCTGGTTTGTGGAAGCGGCCATTGTTGTCGTAGGTTATTTACTATTCAAGTGAAATGCTCGCTTTACTTTTTATTTGGCACACCGTCTTTGGTTAGGACTGTTTGAGTTTTTTTTGACGCGGTGAAATTGATTGTGTGACGAGTGACGTGCGATGCTATGTGCAGACAGCCGTAGCTAACATTTGGGGGGCATTTATACAAGAACTCACTATTTGAAATGCTATTTGATTGGTTTACGTCATATTTCTTGGCTATTTACGATTAAAATATGTACCTAGCACGAGTACCTATAAACAGAGAGTTTACTTATTTGAATAAAGGTTATTGAAATTCTTCTGGCGTTACGAGTCGCCTCTTGATCTAAATAATTTGAAAAAATCGAACTGCCTAATGTTGGAATCGAAATGTTCCACACAATTTCATCGAATCACATGTTCTATTATTCTATACCTACTCGTAGGTATGGTATTGCCTACTTAATTAGCTTAATAAACAATTTTGTTACATTAATACATTTATCCTTGTAAAATGTCAGCGCAAAATATTTACACATACCTAAAATTTAAATAATAATTTCCGAGACAATGACGTTCAATCTTGTGCATTAAAAATAATATGTTCTGTCTACATAGTAAATCCTCTAATAGGTACAGTCGACAACTTTCCATCAGGCTTTGTTGTAAAATAGAGCCTATTACAACGACATAAGAGTGTAGAGCTTGATGTGTTATCTGTATACTTATTTAAGCAGAAAATTTTCAATAATAGCAAACTGACAACAGGCCGTGGCTAACAGTAAAACCGGTCGCGTCAACTCCAACTTGCTCAACACGAAAACGTAATGAGCTGGCCAGCTCTGATCTAATTCACTAGATATCCGAAATATTTTAACAATCGATTGAATCTAGGTAGGTAGGTACTTTATTTTGATATTTTTGACGAAGTAATTTGAGCATATCAATCTAGAAGATTCTGAATTTAACGTCAATTGAAAAACATAGAGGTTATAAAATCTAGCTTGTGTGTTTTTCAAGGAAATTTCCTTCCCCTCGTACCCCAAATACTTAAGTAGGTGCAGTTAAAAAATACAGCTTAGAACTTTTAAACTCCCGAATATTGCATTGTGAAATGAGTTTTGTCATTTCTTCATTTTGTCTCGAGAGAATTATGGTATAACACACCGGCGATATACCGACAGAGGTACCTAATAGTGGTCTAGTAAGCGTTTTTCAACATTGAATACGGAGCCCTAAAAATAAAAATCCCACGAAATAGCTTCGAATCCCGTTTCGAATTCGTTCCGACCTTGGACCAGGAATGCGGGGATGAGCCGGTTAGCCAGCTAGCCTTGCTCATTGTTGTTGGGCTACTATATTCATTGCGTTCAATTATTTATTTTACACAGGCAAAATTGCAAGCACTACTTGCATGAGTTTTTGAGTTTATTTGCGTAGTCTGATAACACCTCTTAAATTGGCCCAAGTATTTGTTGACCATGTCAATTAGTGTCCTGAAAACCAGAAAATATAATTACCAAGCTCCTACTAAAAAGTTGACCGAAAACAAGCATAAGCCTTCAGAAAATATACAATACCTAGAGGATGAAAATCAGCTGGCTGAGCCTTATCAAACATTATATAAAACTTTTGATATCATAACATAATCGAGCACAAATGGATAACAGATGAAAAATATCGGAGTCCCTGTCTATTGATAAATACCAATTGTTATGGTCATAATTATGATAATTTATTTTCGTGCTGTTCATTTCACCCAAAAAAGTGTTCAATGTTCATCTGCCAGACAATACCCAGAAGCATTCTTTTCTTCTCATCAGAAATATTGTCACTTTCTCACTAACCAATTTCTTTTTTGTTTCAGACGTATGCCGCTGACAACTCGGCTGGCAACTCCCAGGGCATCCTCGACAGCCTCAACAACAAATACTACTTCTACACCAGGACGAGAGGGCTCTTCCGCATTTGCTACCCCAAGGAACGACCCCCTACAGGTAAGATTTTATATTAAACTAGCTTTTTCGCGCGGCTTCACCCGCGTGAAATTTAGTTTGTCACAGATCATCATAAATTATAGCCTATATATTATTCTGGATTATAAACAATAATACTGTAAAGTTTCATCAAAATCCGTTCAGTACTTTTTGCGTGAAAGAGTAACAAACATCCAGACATCCAAACTTTCGCATTTATAGGGGAGAGTTCGGTATATTGTACCGCCGGATAAATTGTACCATCCTCATATTTCGTAAAGTATTTATTGAATGTCTATAACTGCAACACTGAGCGTTACACAACTAAATTCATTGAATATCGGCCATATGGTTTTTGCCGTGACAATTATCACGTGTGTTTTATTTTTAAAAGATTTTTTTCATTGTTTTTAAGTAACTTTTGAGAATGCATGTTTAGTTTGTAATTTTGTTAAATTTAATCACACAGTGTTTCTAATTTATTAATTAGAAGCGTAAATTAGTGTGGATTACAATTATTTGAAACATTTTTCGGTATTTATAAGCTATATTTTTTACAGATTTTTTAAAAGCACTATCAACTATTCGGTTAAATTGTACCACATCAATTTGTATGGAAATTTTACCAAAGGTTTTTGAAAAATTTTTAGTGAATCATATTTTGAAGTTATAATAGCATAGTTATGTTTGACTAATAATAAATTAAAGCAAAAGACTGGCAAAGTTGATTAGGTACAAGTGTGCGTTACGATAATTGGAATTACAAAACTTGTACTCAAAATTGTGATAACGTGTAAAACAATATCGATTGTCTATGTTATTAACTACTGTTCCTTTTCGTTACCTAATTTGTTAAGAATGTATCGTATAATATTTTGCCATAGTTTTTTTATAGGCTTGAAATTTATTGAAATCCAATTTAGCAACCCTGTGGTACAAATTATCGAAATGGTTGGCTAAATTGGACCGATGCTCTGAACTCGCATTTTGTTGATTTGTGATAAATATACAACAATCATGTTGATTAATACCTATGAAATAGTAAGTTGAATAATTTATCTTTTAGTATATACCATGGACATTAACAAAAACAAAAGAAAACTATGCGTAAAATGGGATTGAAAAAAACTGGTCCAAATTACCGGACTCTCCCTTAATATTAGTAGGATAGTAGGACTGACCTGGCGAACTTCGTACCGCCATTTTTTTTCTTTTTACACAAACCGTTTTCGTTAGTTTAAACCTTCTCTGGACTTAGACAATCATTTCAAAACCAAAATGTGCTAAATCAGCCCAACCGTTCTTGAGTTTTAGTAAGACTAACGCACATCAATTCATTTTTGAAAATCCAAATTTATTTCATAACGTCCATATATTATATCCCATTTAAATAGGTGGTAGTAAAATACGATTGTTATTTTATAGTCATTTTACAATTACAATATCTTTAGACTAGCGAAGAAAAGGCGATCGATTTTATTTACGAGTAGGCCATTGTGTATTTCTTGTGATAAATCAATTCTTTTGACGAACGACAACACATCAAACTATACAATTAACATCTTATGTAGTTCTAATAAATATTATTTTTCATCGAAAATTTACTAAGTTTTTTGCTTTCGATTCTACAACTGTTTTTTAAAGTAAATCGGCCATGTATGTCATGATGATTGTGCAAATTGTTTTTATCGTTCGAAAAACTGGTCGATGTTAGTCTTGTAGATTTAATTGCCGCACAAACAAGACAGTTAAAATAACTGATCACTGCAAACGGTGACTGGATTCACTACTTAGTCTGTCATCCACAAACTGAACCAAATACCGAATGTACACGATCGGGCGCTTCTTGGTAAGCACGAAACGGTTTAATCATAGTGTTTACCTTAATTAAATGTGCATGATTATGATTACTCCAAGAGCCAAGCTATTGGAGCGTTTAGAGCTGCTGTCGAAGGATTATGACTGCTAAATGTAAGCTGGTACGATTTATATTACTGCTACGCTGCGTTATGGTCAGTAGATCAAGAGTACGGTACTTTATAAGAGAGGTAGATACAGCAAACTCAAGTTTTAATAGTGTAATCATAGAAACCTCACGCAAGGCAAGTGAGCTTACTTTATGAAACAATATGTTCAGCTCTGTCTGTTTCTGTCACTCGTCTCAATATTTCAGGATGAAGGAGAGAGGTGGATAGAGTCAACAATACAGATATGGGCTCAGGGAATAGCCCCGCATGTTTTGTTGACAATGTTTGCGACAATCATCCATAACTTCGTTACGAGGAAATGCGGGCGCAATTTTTTCTTTTCTATTAAAAATAGAGACATTTTAACTAAGTGTCTACTCACAGCCGTCTTTTTGTACAACTTTCCAATTAGTTATTATGAGAGCTAATAGCAAAAGTAAGTAAATTAACAAATAATTATAGTCCTTTAAGTCATAAAAATACGAGACATTTAATATTTATGTATTTTTAAGTTGACCGTGACGACTAATTGTCAATTTGTAAGGTTCTTCCCGACAAATATATTCACGATGATTCATGAAAACAAACTGCATGTAAATACCAGTTCAAGTATATTTAATTAACTTCATATTTCAGTAAATTTAATTAAGGTTGATAATTATTGTGCCGAAACAGCTTAATAAAACAAAGGTAAACAGCTTCGTGGCAATATCAATTATTTATTAGGTAAATATTGTTTTGATGCGTAACGCACACATTCGATGAAGGAAGGAAACAAATAGGACATGCAACCAGAACTGTTTATCATACGATAAACACGTTCAACGCAGTATATGTTTCAAAAACTCGTCAATGATTTATAATGTTGTTCCGAGATATGAACATGTTCCTGTCTTACTACTTTTACTGAATAATCTTTGTAATATTGATGTCCTGATAAACCCTATTTCAATATGAAATGAGATTCTAATTATAACTATCGACCAATTTGTGTAGTTAATTACTTCATGATTATACGTGTATACTACGAGTATATCTAATCTAGAAAGGAAATTGTCTGGTGGAAATCAGATCGAAAAGTTCTTTCGCTATAGAAAGCTGCATTTTCCCTTGATAAGCGCCAACAATATGAACATTGAACAGTTCCTGATGAGTGGTCAATAATCTAGCTAGACCACCCAAGAGTCGTATATTTAGTGGACTATCGCGTTAGCTAATTTAAGAAAAGTTGACCTTTTCTAAATAAGACGGAAAATTTTAGAAACATCCACATATTCGTAAATGAATTTGACTTTTGCGAATTGTACTCATGCTCTAGAATCGGTATTTAAGTTTACCAATGAGATAAACTTTAAAAAAAATACTTTTATTTACTTTCATAAACAAATTTTGAATTGCGCAAAAATGCCTTCGAGGGCATCTCTTTAGGTTTATTTCTTCTTAACTACAGTTTGCTTATTTTTACATAAAGCTATGTTTTCAAAAGCTCTAAATAGGTACGTTTCTAAATTTGTAGTGAGGTCAAAAGCCAGTTTTAAACAAGTAAATGCAATCGAAAAGAAAGTTCGCATACATAAATCTTGTCCAGTTGGTATCCAAAGACATTTCAACAATTCGAGGTCAACAATACGTCAAAACGATGATCATGATTAATATCGGCTCGTTAGGCATGGTACATGAAATAGGTTAGAAAATTGATACTCTAACCTTATGAATAAATCATGGTGAAGTCACGCCCATGATCGCGGTGAAAGACAAATAATTGAGATTGTACGAATACTAGAGATGTGGATAAAATTAGTGAATCTGCAACCATGTCATTAAAATTGTTACAGTGCTTTTATTGTTTTTCTTTGTAAATGCTCGGAGAATTGCAGATCTGCAAATTAATTTGGATGTGTGCTGCTTTTACTCAAAATTTAGCTACATGATACATTTGTAGACGATTTCTAATCGAAATCGCGATCGCTTAGCTATGCCTTGAAATATCGAAGTCCTTAATAAAGATGATGCATGGAATTATGGTATTTTACCGAAACGCACAGAGTCAGGTCATCTGGCCACGCAACCTTGTTACACACACAACAAATTACCTGTGCAAATACAACAATACATTTCTGATTTCAAAACTTATGAATAGTTGACAGTTCAAAACCAAATGTAGATACTGTGTAATAGTGTCATTACCAAACTCTTGATTTCGCGATTTTACGTAGCTTATTAAAGCTCTTCCTACTGCCTACCGATTGTCATTTTAATCTTCAACCTACATCAGCTTGCATCAACTTTTACTCATTCATACCCCTTAAACCTTACACCCTCAATGTCACCCAACACTTCCGTATCAATTTCGAAGGAAAGTCGTCGCACCTCGCATAATTATTCAGTGCTCGTGTCATACCATACCATAAACGCATAGTAGAGGACGTCGGGACTTTTAAGACAGTCTACGAGTCAGAGGTCTAGGTCGAACGTGAGTAGTTGACAAGTTTCTAGTTGCCGAAATGCGATTGGAAATTGGGCGATGGATATGAAGATTTATGCGGTTACTAGTTGTAGAATCGGGAGTGAAATCCAATGGCGTTTGAGTTTTATAGCCTTTTACTTTATAAAATCTACAGTGGTAGTGTAAAATTAATTGATATCATAAAAGCTTTTAAAGAGATTTCTATCAATGCATATTTTTGATGTCCTAAGTGAAAAATATACGGGAAACGGCACATCTAGGTACATCCTAAAACACCATATTATGGTTATAATCGCACTTATTATAGCATAATTATATTGATTTTGAAACAAAATGTATTAGATGTGCTATCGACTGACGGTTGAAGGAATATTTTCAAAGATTTTTTAATGTACCTACATAGATTCTAGAAATTGTCTTAAATAAGCTTTGTATTTTTACATGTGTATTATTTTCTGGGCATACATAATTGCTAACTTGTTATTGTTAGGTTAGCAGTGAAGTAATTAACAACTATCAACTTAGGCACTAATTATACGAGCAAAGTTATTTAACAATGTCGCGTTTGTTGCAAGGAATTTATTTTTAATTAAATAGGTTTAACTAAAAGAATGATAATTAATTCTTTAACATTAGACTAATTGGCTAACAGCTAAGAATTATTCGCTAGAAACCGGTAAATAAGTAATATCGAAATTAATTAATAGGAATATTTAAACAGCGATAATGTTATGAAGAATTGAATAAAAGAATTGAATAATAAATATGTACAAACCTTTCATATGAGTCAACATTAATTCAATAGAATAATATAAGATAGCGTATTACGCGTTCAGCATCACATTAAAAGTAAACGTGGGAAGATATTTATATCATTATCATTAATCAAAGTCTTATTTTGTCTTTAGAGATATCAAATACATTTTGTTATAAATAATTTGTAATAAACTTAAACGAAATGCAGTACATTTTATGAAGCTTCGCTATTTTCACACACTCGTATATTTTGTAGCCTTTATTGCCACAAGATTTAGTCGTCATCTATGAAGATATTTTAATCCTGTTAATAAAATTAAATTAAAGTTAATTGAAGGACTATAACTCTTTTTTACGCCCATAATAGCGAGAAATAGAGCTCTTACTAACACGTAGAGCACCGTGTGAAGTGCTATGGTACGTGCTTGGCATGGCATGGTGGTGACAATGTCCTCCATGATAGATCACGTATTGATTCGTATTGCAAACGATACGCAGCTAAAGGCGCTAAATAACTCGCATATACCTCTAAAAATAGCTATGTTGACTGAGGTTGAGGAAGGAAAACAACATTTAGAATAAATTCAACAGAATTGATAAGTACGATGTTATTGTATTACTAATGTGCCTCTAAATATTGATAACTTGACTTTGTTATTGTATTGCTAATGTACCTCTAAGCTTAATAGAAAACAATTTTATAAAAATACCTGTATTGTATCATATTTATTTTCGTGACAAAATGTAAATATTTACCTCGCAGGCATATGATTCACGAGTGTGTATCTCTGGCGGGCACTAGATTAAGAGGTAGACTACGACTATCGTACATAGATCTTACAAATTTTAACCCTTTATAGTACACAACCTGTTAAAAAAATCATTTGACCTGATAACTGAAAAAAGGTTTTATTTTAAACCCTATTTTGTTTCCTTGTCCTAAGGCCTAGAAGGTGCAGGATTGAGGTGATTCTAAGATAGCTTAATGTTTTTCGCGCTTTCGATCTTTTTATAGTTAGAAGGTATGTACTTAATCTATTCTTTCTTCAGATATCGCATCGATGTGTACTTAGAATTGCCAGTGCAGTGATACGCCTAAGCCACACAAACATAGAAACAATGAGCCAAATAAATATCCGGCAGTTCGGAAACATCGGTTAGCTATGCCGGTGTGACTAACGCACAATGCCGCCGGAATGCAAAGGTCGTCGCCCACTACCCTCGGAAGCTGGCAACCTTGACCTCCCTTATTTGTTCAGCTTATCCGAATTTACCTATAGATATAATATTATAAATTGGAAAGATTCGATTGTTAGTTTGTAGTGAACAGCTCCGAAACTACTGGATTTCAAAAATTCTTTCACCATTAGAATACTATCTACATTGTTTACCCGTTTCTGATGAACATAGGCGGTACGAAATTTGCCAGAATTCATGAACGGATACAAAATACCGATTACAATCCAAATATTGCTGTGATAAAATTTGAATTAAAAATCATCATGATGTAATTTTTTTAAATCTGTGCACGATCGTTATAATTTCAGATTTTAAAATTCGCAATGCAAATCGTAGTGATGTAATTCCGAAATCGGTAAAAGTTGGAATTGAACCGGTTTTTGATTATGTAGTAGGAAAGTTTTGTCTCTCCAGCTCTTTTGAACGTTAATGTAGAGTCTACATGAAGTAAATTAAAAAACACGAAATATGATAGGTTATTTGTTGATCATGTTAAATGAATCTATGATATGTAATATGTATCTAATGGTCAAAAAACGGGTCAAATATTCGAACAGTTCCCATATGACTTGTACAGAGAGCGTCAATTCAGACTTCAGATCAAAGTTCTGATTTGGTGGTGCTTCAAGTATTTTTCAAATGTAGTTTTTTAAAAGAGTTATTTTGTAACAAAAAAAAAATGTTTGATGTTCTGCCGACTCTCGGAATTTAATGTATCAAACTAGTTATTCTGGAATTTGTTATACATATTTTATTGTTACAAAAGAGTAGATAAGCATTGTACGCTGTGTAATCGAAGTCATCACTGCATGATGTAATTCGAGGAAGGTTTTATCGTAAATGGTTTATTTTCTTCACGTACTCTCATATTATTTCCTAAGTTTGATTGTCTTCAGTGTGATTAGATTTTTATTGCTTTATAGAAAGAAGCTAGTTGAGTAATCTACTTTTTGAGATTCATTCATTCATTGAGTTACTTGTGATGAGAAGAAATTGGAGATTAGATTACCGATTGCAGTTTAGAATCGTGATTTTGAAACACATTATGTTTTATAATATTGAACTGGCTTCTGTTATGATTACCAATGTTGTAACTTAGGACTCGAACTAGTGGGATTATTATTACAAAAAGCGAAAGTAACTCTGAAACTTTGATTCACGTAATTTTCATTATTGATGGTCCTATATAAAAGTGCATGACTTCGGGTTTATGATTGTATTCGTAACACTATTACTTGCCCCTAACGGGATTAGAACCCGCGACGGCAGCTAGCATAGTAGACGCAAACCAACTACCAATCCATAAGACAGTCAACAAAATGACCGTCAAAGGTCAATCACTAACAGCAGAGTCATTTCAGTGGATGGCGTGCGGTTACCACAGCCTTGGGACAGCCTTACCCAAACACTTAATAATTACGATTTTGTTATTGCCAGTTATGCATTTTTCGCTAACGATTTGAATAATTCAGTTCTAGGTTGCGATAGAATATTAAATGCTAGATTACTACAGCGTTTAAATTCAGTTATGTGATTATAAATTAGAGAAATGATATGAGAGTGAAAGAACACTACTTTTACTGCTTGTTAATTATGATAAATAGTTCAGTTAGTTTGTTTTAGCAGACATAATTATAACTATTTAGGTATTCGACCAGCGAAGAAACTTGACAAAATAGTTTTATTCTTTGAGATTTCCCTAGCTAGTGACCCGCGTGGCGCCCGATGTGTTCACATGATTTAATATTGCTACGATTTTTTTCGAATAAAAAGTAAAAGTAGGCATCGAGTGTGGCAACACTTTTCGGAACATAACCAAGTTCCGTGACAACCCGGTCGGTGTGGCAACACTGGTGCACTGGGCTAATGGACACGCTGCATGCAACTAAATAGTCTGTGAAAACGTTAGCATTTTAGCATTGGCCGTAAAATGCTGTTTCCGCGTCCATTACATGCTAAAAGAATTTGGCTACTTGTGAATTACAGAGACACGATTATTTGCAGCCTTAATTTCAATGTTTACGAGCTATTTTTAGTGGCGCGGCACCTAAAAGTTGGTGTTAGCATTTGTTTTATTTCAAAGTAGGCGATTTTCTAAAAGTTAACAGTAATTGCCAGCTAGGCGCTGCTTGACGAGTTTGTATTTACTATATATAGAGAAACCCCAGATGGAAAACCATTACCGGAAGTCGTATCTACAAACTTAAAACACTTTTAATCAAAATTTAGCAGCCTAAATTCTTGAATACTACTACATATTTTTATTGTAAATAATAATCATAAAAACTAAAAGAATTTATTGGATACTAATTTAAAATGAAAATGTTATTAATTAACAGTAAATAGTGAAACAATGTGGTAAAGATTTAATGTAGCGTATTAATTAACAGTGTATTCTCATAAAATTTAATACGCAAACAGAAATTCAATTGAATAATTCACAGTAAAAAGTTGAAAATAATTTAGAATTTTAGAGACATTTTCAGCTCTTAATCTACCGCATACGTACTCGTAAGTGCTCATTTACTGAATTAAAGAAGGGTAAGGTGAACTTCTTACTATATTACTCGTAACAACGCTAACACAGTGGTAGGTAGTATCGATTACCACCACCATTGTGAGTAACACTAGTATCGATTATCCTAAAGCGATTTTCTGATGTTAATCGTAAAGACTCCGAATAAAATGGATGACCCAGTCGATTCCGCGAATACGTCACTCATTCTCGATTACAAATTGTTGATTCATGTTACTTTCTCGGAGTCGGGTCGGAGTCGAGTCGTCTTACATCCGACCGGCGCGGGCGCAGGTGAAATCTCGTGCCACAAACCGAGACCGGTCCCACCGGCGGACGCATGATTACAGGGTTATCACAAAATTAATGAACTTTGGGACAGGTATCTGGAATAGTAGGGCAAGGCTTAAAGCTCTATTTTTTGTGTCTTCAAGTCAAGTGATCAGTCACGTCCATATGGCTTGACGTGTATATGATTAGGCATTAGACAAATTGCAACATGCTGTGTGTCACATAAAATAGATGAGTACAGGGCTTTAACGATTCCTGATGGAGACTCAACTTAATGATACGTAGGAACGAGGCGATAAGTGTGCTGTATTGTTTATCATACGAACTGTAAAGGACTGAAATTCCCTTAAAGTTTAAGTGACTGTATTCGTTCTTATTGGCACATTCCTATCCTAGGTGTTTCTGAATTATGAGTAAATAGGAGGTAATATAGTGAACGCCTATTTCATTTTAGACACTTGCAGAGATTGCACTAGGTGAGTGTAATCAAAAAACATAAATTCATCTGAAAAATTTTAAAGAAAATGTTCGTGTATGTCATATCGATTACCAATACGAGTGATTTTTTCAGTAATCCGTTAAATTTTGGCAGCCCTGGGTCCATCATGTTGGGCTGCCCACCCAAACGCCCCGGGCGATGTTAGTTCGATGCTGTCAAATGTTTTGATGGCATTCTAGGCTGGGATCGAGTGTACTTATCGAGAATAGCACTTAACAGGCAGAGAGAGGAATTCCTTACATACACCAGAACCAGTTTCGCGCTGGTTCTCGTAATGTTTACCGACGCACTTTGAAGGCAAATTTTGTAAAATACATTACAAACTTACCTTAACAGCAGTTATGGTATGTCGCAGCTGCGACTCAAGATTTCTAAGCTAAACAACATTCGAAGTTAAATAACTTCGCAACTCAACGCAGAAATCCGCTAGTATAATTGAAATGTCTTTTACGTTACAGCTGATAATTCTAAACCTGCTTCTGTAAGATGGTAAAAGCAACAATTACAGCTACTCAAGAAGCCCAACTTGTAGCTTTTAGTTCATATTCCTTTGCTGTAAAGATGAAAATTGGACGCACTTGCAAAAAAATTAACCCACAAGTGCAAGCGCGCAGACCACAAGACATCCTGTTCTTGTCATCTGCATGTCTACGTTAAACGTAATAGCTCCTATCTGTCTCTTTCCATCACGGCAGCATCCCAGGATGTGCGAGAGAGGCGGTGAATGTCTTTATCAATTGTTTAACGGGGTAGGGGCTTTTTGCGCGTATTCGGCACTTGACTTGAAGATGCGTTGAGTCGTTATTTGGGTTACGGGGACCAGTTTCGGTGATTGGTGTGTCATGCGGACTCATGAACAGCCGGTTAGCGCCTAGCGGGCGCGGCTACATAGAAGGTCGCATTCGAATTGCATTTACGACTCTTGTACAGCTTAAAGTTGTTTAACGTTACCTTAAACCATTAACATAGAGGTTGTTATTACATACCAACAAAGAATTATCACGTGAGTTTTAAAAGGCCAAGAAATCTCGCAAGTTTTTTTGACAAGATATCAAAAGCCAAGGAAGTGTAGACCATTATCTACCATCATTATAAGTAAAATTCTTTCAAGTTTTTATCGCAAGTCGCAATGTAAACATTTTTTACAAGAAGTCCCTATGTTATATTTCTATTTACGAGTATGTGTGTTTAACTAAGCCACCTGGGACTATAAATGACTTTCATCAAGTTATCTTCAATCTTAATTATCCAATCTTTGTAACGATTTCTTTCGTGCTAGCAAAGTCGAACAACAAAAAAAATTTTATGCTGATAGAGTTCCAATTAACAGTCGAAAATATGGGATTAAATTATTTTTATCGTCGAAAAAATCTGTTAATAATTAAAGTAGCATTCTAACCAATCAATAACACTGTTTCTGTACACGAGTGAGTTAATTGAGTGCTAAAAAAGTATTTGCAGTGGCAGTAAAAATATTTTTCGTGGTAGGATTAAGATTTGTATCTCTGTGATTATATTGTTAAACGAGGTATAAGATTGGATCGAATAAATTCAATAACAGCCCAACATGCAACACAAGTGAAAGAGTGAGTACCTACTACTATTGAATTAGGCCATGGAATGTTGCTTTATTGGATTCATTCTCCAATTTCTCAGACTAAATTATACTCGTAGCAAGGTTTACCTACCTAAAACTGGCCAGGAAAAACTTACACGCAGAACATTTTCGATTCATTTGTACCTTTCTTTTACTGCGTGTAAACAACTGGGATCACATTATAAGAATGAAGTTGAAGACGCTACCTTTACGATTATTAAGGCCTGTATGTGAAAACTCAGACAAAACGTTGCCTATCAATGATTGAACTTAAATATTTAAACAAATCACAGCTTATGAAAATGTTACGCAATAAGAATTCTAAATATTTTATTGTTTCCATAAAAGCAGTACAAAGATGTGAGCTATAAGAAACGAACAAGTCGTAGATTAAGTTATAACTTATGGTAGAATGGCAAACATTCTACCAGCCTTCGGAATGCCAACCTTGTTTCTGGGATATAAACTGAGTCATTAACCAACTGTCAGCTTTGCGTTTGTACAGTTAATGGGAACGTTGCTGACGAGGCAATGCAGAAATGCAGAACATTTCCGAGTTATTGTTAAAGTAATAAATTAGGACTCTTTGTGCGTAATTTATGTAGAGAGAGATTTAAGTAGGTCGTGTTAAGAACTATTTTATGTGACAAAATCAAATGAACTCAAAATGCGAAAGTTAACTCAGATTAACCATCTTGAATAGGTACGATAATTTTTGAACCCATAATATTTACATCACCATCATCATCATTTCAGCTACAGGACGTCCACTGCTGAACATAGGCCTCCCCAATGATTTCCACATCGCCTTGGTAGATTTTGCATAGAATTGTGCATTAGACCATGATAACAGCATACCTATAAGCTAAAAACTATGACACCGCGGTTGTAATAGTTGCCATTTTGTATCAAAAATGTATATTTACAGTTTGATGTGCTGTCGGCTCTACTAATAAGAAATCCCCTCAAAAAACTAAGCCTTTAATTATGCAGGCCTTCATTGTAAGCGGTAAATTAATAATTACACGTACGCATTGTTCACCGCCTGTGATGACGACACTATCATTTCAATGCGTGTCTTGATTGGGAGTTAGGCATGTTTATGTATGATCTCATAAATTATTTTAGTATGAGGATATACGCCAGGTGGCTGGTAGTGTTAGCAGAAGATAGCCGAACCTCTATCCTCTCTACATTATAGTGTACATTGATACAATTCTGCTTCCTCGGCCCCTCACTGATGAGTATCGCGAGTCGCGACCATATAATTATGTATAGTGTTCCTCCACAGACTGCGGTCATAAGCATAGATACACTAAATACATCAATTTCCTGGACCAAAAAAGGAACAGGCTCAGTCAGTGTCGTGAATTAGAGAAATCAATGTTTCATGATTCAGATATGATCATAATGAGTATACAATTTGACTAAAACCCAAAGAAATATATTTAATTCACATTTAAATTGCCGGCTATCGGAGTAGGAAACTAATAGGTATTCGAATATGTAAGATGACGTCAAACATGTTGATGTCATTAGCCACATTATTACTACTAACCATCATTGGTGATGGTAATCCCTCAAATATTCCAACACAAAAATGCCTAAAGATAAGATAAAAGTCAGGTCAAGGGGATTATGAGTTTCATCTACAACAGATCGCCCTTTTTGCACGTTGACGCATCTGCTCGTTCGTTTCAGCAAAATAATGTCCACGGCTGGACAAAGACCTCTCCCAAGGATTTTCAAAGATTTCCCGCGACCCTCACCAGCCTAATTTCGAACTCCTCCTATGTTCTTCTGATTAATTTCGTTGCGGGTCCAATGACAGTTTAACTTTCCCCCGGGACAAACTTGACCTTCATTGGTTGGGTTTTTATGGCGGTCAAGCTGTAGATCCTGGCTACACAGGAGTTGCAGTAGTGGGAACAAGAGGTGGGAATAGTCCTGACCCTCACCAGTCGGGCTAGGATCGCACCTTGATATACTTTATCGACGTCAAAATGTATTGGCAAATCGATAAAATGGCGTGATAACCGTTAATGCGGCGCACATCCTAGGCTTACAGATCGTCGGTTCACCTAATGGGGGGCCTGCCCACACTATGTCTGTCGGTCCGTGATAGCCATTCGAGAACTCTCTCGTTTACAAATTCTGCCTGAATCTGTAAACACTTTTAATCTCGTAGTATGAGGCGGGTTCCCATCCAACGATAACATCACATCATACATCTTAGATCCATTTAGACATTGTTTAACCTATTTATAAAAAAGAATCGTAACCGTTTATGTTCCGTAAGACTATTTAAAGTCACGATCGTCGTGACTGCTCATGTTATGATGTACGAAGGTTACTACCGTTGCTACTTCCTTTATTTTCTGATAAATAGGCACAATATTTAATGCTGTCATGGCAAGCAAAGACAATGATGTCATGTGTATAGGTGATTGTTTGTTTGCGATTATGGCATTGTGTACAATGAGCATGAGCACATACTCGTATATGTGCCATAAAATTCGTTTATATTCTCTATGGATGGGAGATTAAGGTCAGGGATAAGACGGTAAGCCATCCAGGGTTAAGAAATGATGGTGTACTTTTGTTGAGAACTGTGAGATAAATTAGGATGGAGCATAGCACAGCTACACAAAACTATTTTTTTTTAGCATCAGTTTGTGTTGACAAATGTATAGTTTTTTAATGCATTGCTTAGCCTTGCTCTAGTTTAAAAAATGCACATGGGTTACTTATAAAAAATGGAGCCATCGTTGTAGCAACTCGTTTTTTGGACACCTGCGTCTTGTCAAATTGTTTACAAACAAAAAATTCGGTCGTGCACTTGAAACGTCTGAAAATAGATTGGAAGCTGCAAAAAGTTACCGAATACTTTTTACGCAGTATACATGTACCTTTATGAGGTAGATTTTGGAGGCGCTAGTAGCCTGGTAAGATTAACGTTTAGCGAATGTTATAGTTGTAACAATGTACTTTATCTTTGTTATTCACTTGTTTGTTACGTATTTATGTCAATAAAGAAATTTTAAACTAAAAAAAAAAAGTTATTTCTATGTACAGTACCTATTAGATTTAGGCTAGTGTCTATAAAATGACAGTGCGCATGTGTTATTAGTCGCCTGAATTTATTATCATAGTAATTGCACGCCGCGTTCACGTCTAGCTACAAATTTAATCTAGAATTTATATAAGAGAAATAAGAACCTGAAAATTAAATTAGGCATACAAAGTGCTATAATGATTTCACGTGCTCAGTGGCGCCACCTACCGCGTCCGTCCGCGAATCACGCGCAGGCTGCCGAGCGTGACGGTTGCATACATCGACATAATTAGTCACACTTTTGGTTTTCAGTCAAGCTTTTTGTTGGTATAAACATTTCAGGCTGTGACAAGTTGCATGCGATAGAGCGATGGACGTTGTAGGTTATGGAGGTTGATTTATAGTGGATTCAATAGATTCGTTGCATTCCGAGTATCGCATATATCATACTTAACCCTGATAAACATCCAGTTCTGAAGGCTAGTCAGAAGTCTCCTTTAACGCTTGGGTTTTGGGCTTGTGACGTATGTCTCATTTTTGAGCTTGCTAAAATGATAGGGCTCCTTATTGATTTCAGGAGTTAGAGGCACTTATTGGGAGGTTTGTTAATAAAATATAATTCTAAAGGCATGTGAGTAGTGAAAGAGCTGTCCCTGTTCAGGGACCAAATGGGTTAGATCAATACTTACCTAATAGTAACTAAGTATGCTTGTTGTCGCTACTACTTTTTACAACATCTTTTAAAAAAAATCTCAGTCTTTAAGAACCATCGTTCAGAAATCAAAAAAATCCGTAGAATTATCAAGTATTATGTATGTTGTAGCCTAATTCACAAATTTGATTTAATTTAAGTCGCGTATTTGGGGTTTGGCAAGCGCCACCGTACCGTGAAGGAATGCAGTCTACATCGGATGGGCCTTCGCCGTACATCGATACGATCAAAACTTATGTTACCTAACGTGTGTCGATTAAACAATTAAAATTACATTAAGATGGGCGGTTGGATAAAATAAATAGTTATAAAAAAGATAACAAACGCATAAGAAAGGAAAGAGCTACCTCAACAACGTTCCATTCGTCACAAATTCACGATTTTTCGTGATTTTCTAAGTAATTTGGAAACAATACACAAGTTATTAATGCATCTGGTTAAAAACCGTCCTCTATTGGTTCAAATAGGCATTGCTTGGAGAGCTTTCTTTGGTAACAGACAGTTTTAAAGAATGCTCTATTATAAAAAATCCTGCGCATCTTTGCTACGAATTAAAATCGTAAAAAATACGGCTAATGCCGAACGTAGCGATTGCCCAATCTATACTTATAATAAATCTGTAGAGAGGTCAATTCTGTACATGAAATATATTTTCAAAATAACTATCAGGGGCTGATTAGTGATCGATACTGATGCCAAAAATGCAATCAGTAAAATTTTTGTCTGTCTGTCTGTCTGTCTGTCTGTCTGTCTGTCTGTCTGTATGTTCCTTATAGAAACAAAAACTACTCGACGGATTTTAACGAAACTTGGTACAATTATTCTTCATACTCCTGGGCAGGTTATAGGATACTTAGGAATTCCCACGGGAACGGGCATTAGCGGGAAAATCCTTTTGTATGAAAAATCTAAACCGCTTAAGTTAGACGCTTGAAATTTGGCAAGCAGGTACCTTAGTAAACTTAAAGCTCAGTTGTAACAGGATATTGCAAAATTCCTACGGGAACGGGAATTAGCGAGAAAAAACATTTGTATGAAAAAATCTAAGCCACGTAAGATAGACGCTTGAAATTTGGCATGCAGGTACCTTAGTAAATTTAAAGCTTAGTTACAACAGGATATTGCAAAATTCTCACGGGAACGGGAGTTAGCGGGAAAAAACATTTGTATGAAAAAATCTAAACCGCTTAAGTTAGACGCTTAAAATTTGGCATGCAGGTACCTTAGTAAACTTAAAGCTTAGTTACAACAGGATATTGCAAAATTCCCACGGGAACTGGAATTAGCGGGAAATTCCTTTTGTATGACTGACTCACTGACATACCCACGCACGGCCTAAACGGCTAAACATAGGCACTTGAAATTTATAAGGGACGTAGCTTAGGTACCGTAGAGGTGCACTAAGAAAGGAATTCCCGAAATTCCCACAGGAACAGGAATTACCGGGAAAATCCTTTTGTAAATTTGGCATGCAGGTCCCTTAGTAAACTTAAAGCTTAGTTACAACAGGATATTGCGAAATTCCAACGGGAACGGGAGTTAGCGGAAAAAACATAGATGAAGGGGGTAAAACGGGATCCACGCGTACGAAGTCGCGGGCGGCCGCTATAAAATTAGCCCAATGCTAATATTGATTTCTTACATCAGCTTAAAATAATAATAACTAATTAAATACGTATTATTGTAAATAATATGAACGATTCGCTAATTTAAAATAACTAATATTTGAATAGAGTTTCCTGAATAATGTCGAAACTAATTTATATTTATTTCTTATTTTAGAGTAAGTGTGTAGTTTTTTTGGGCTTGGTAGAATTTGAAATCACTATTTCTTTTCCCTATCTTCTTCCCATATCAAAAAAGTACTGTTTCCTAGCACGTTCTACCAAATACGTATTAGTATGGAAATGGTAAAAAATCAATGAATAAATTAGAATGATTAATCGCAATGTTTTTATTGTTGTTGGAAGTGACAAAGGCATTATGTAAACAGTAAACATTACAGTAGTAACAAATCCACTAAAGAATTGTCAATAGAAAGTGCGCTTTCTGTGCCAGGGAGAGTGAATACACAATGGGAAATTGAGAAGCCTTATGTAATCCATGCCGATCGAATTATTTGAGTAAATAGATACCTATCATCTAAATCTACTAAAACAGACATTTATCTGCTTCCTATTCGGGTTATTTATTGTCTATTTCAATTTTAATTTGATATACCTACATTATTTTACTTGATACATTGTAAATTGTCCTTACTTTGTAACCAAGTTGGTTTTACCACAGAATAAGTAATAGTACAGGTACAGAAGGATTACTCCGCAAGACGTTTTAAATAAATGCGAGTCTTGCTACGACGCGATACAGTGGAATTCAGCTCGCACAGCACTACGTACCTACAATTTTATTCACCTACAAGTTTTGTCTCTTTCTATCGCGTGCCTCTGAACTCTTCTTACGCTGTTAGGGTTGCTGTCTAGTGAAAAAATAATTAATCTACTTATTTGTAATGAGGTACGTATGTAGGTAAGTACGCATTCATTATGGAAAACCTTGGGAGATGCCTTTGTCCAGCAGTGGACGTCATTTGGCTGAAACGAACGAACGCATTCTGAGCAGTAAACATGGTAGGTTAGGTTCCTATACTATCCTAAGAATTATTGATTACCTACATGGCCAACATACCTTTCAGCATCTTTGGGAAGCAAAAAAAAAGATAAATCCGGTAGATTTCTTTTCGAATTTAAACACCCGAACGCTGCACAATAATATTTCTTTCTCTTTATGTCCATTTTTAAATAATACTTTGATCATATAATTAGGTACTACAACGCACGCCAGCGTCCTGACGGGCGCGCGCGTGACACTCGACTGATATAATACCCGCGGCGGGGCGCTTCGCTGTAGGTAATTATCGGATGTACCGCGCGGAGTGAGCCAGGCCTGGTTTTACTGAAGAAAGGTAGTTACTAGAATGTTTATGCTAGTAAGTAATTCATATATTTTCGCTATTATATCTAGTGAGGTTACTTACTGAATAAATTAATGAATGTAAGATTTTGTCTAACAATAATCACTATTAACTCTACTATTTTATCTTTGATATTACTCTTTTAAATGTACTCTGGTCGAACTTTCATAAAACCTAATGAATGAAAATTAAAAAATACATTACCATTTTTATAAAGAATACATTGAGAATATTTCCTTCTATAAAAGTCGGACAATGAGTAACATAATTATAGTGAACATACCTGAGTAACGTGCGTAGGCGTAGTATACACGGTTAATGTCATGTAAATAGGCAACATTACAACTTAGATGTAATTATTCATAACATAGTCGTAGGTATTGTATAGGACATAAATACATAGTTTTATCTGCAATCCTACAGCATAAAATACAATGTTTACCAGTATCGTTTATGGCATAAAATATAAGTTTTACTGCGCCCTTGGCACTTTAGTAGGATAAGTAAAGTGAAATCTCGGATGCACGAGACTCAATAATATTGATGTTTCACTAGCGAGATCTCTTCAAAGTGTTGGGTGATGGGTAATAAACTTCAAGTTGATTGAAGATAACTAGGTTTATCCCGTTTTGAAGAAACGAGATGTAAAATTGGAAATCCAAAGTTCTTTAGAAATCCAGAGTCACTTAGTACTAATTATAACCGAAGAACAAAAGTTACCAGATAATAAAGCTACTAACAACTTCCACAAGAACCAAGCAATTAATCACCAGCACTTAGCACATTATTCATCAGAACGGAACTGGTAATCGGGTCGGATCGCTCAATAAGAAGTTATCGGATTATTTGCCGAGTAACATCATAATTAGCGCAATCATAGCAGTACAACATAGTAAGTAACATAGTAAACAGCCGTCGTATTCAGAATGCGCGGACATGGTGCGCTCGCGCCGCATCCGATACCGTTGTTTGACCGCGCATGCTTTGACGCTTGGTGTAAAATGGGAGATGGCGTTTATTTACCATCTGTACTGGATTTATCATATGATGGTTTATGTTCACTCAAGATTCAATTATTTTGGAAACTAACTAGCCTTTGGTCTTAGTAATGTTTTAATATAGATTTCATCCAGAAATCGAACCCACAACCTTTCGCTTGCCAACATTCTCAGGCTGTAGGTAGATTTGTAAGTTACTTGTATTCTGTCTACAAATAAGTTTACAAACATCAGTGATACCTTAACGAACAATCTATCGATATCCTGCAACGGAAAACTAATGAACCAATTACCATTTTCTCCAAGATAAGGTATTTACTTCCTGAGAATTTGAAAACGAACGAGGGAAAATTTTGTAGAGTTTGTCTCTGCATCTATCTACGATCCACGCTATTGTTCATTGTTCTCCTTACATATTGGCGGAAAGTGATTAAAACCTCGAAGTTGAATGAAAACCTTTACTTATCCACCTTAACCCAAAGACAATAAAATCAGCCACTATTTATCGTTCGTATTCAATTGTTGTATTTCTTTTTCATCTGATTTCAATGGATTGACAAAGTAGATATTTACCTTATCATCTAGGCCTTGTTTTGTATGTCGTTTTGATTTTAATACTGTTTTTTCTTCTACGATGTTTTTTTTTTTTTTTTTTTTTTATCCACAACGAGGAAGCTCTTGGTCTGTATCTCACCTGATGGTAATGTTGGTATGTTGCTTTGATATTTGTGTATGAGGTAGGTAATTAGCCTGTTTTGAATTGTACCTCTCTTGTTTCAATGCGTGATCGATGATGATGGAGTAGGTCATTACTCATTGGCTGTTTATGTAGTTTTCATGTCCGAGTGCTAATTTAACCGAATATCAAAGTATCCCTCTACTTCCGAAGATGTCTCATAAGTATTTCTGGTCAGTCAGGGTCTAGATACTAAATATAGCGCCCTCCAAGACGACGATGAGATTACGACATTGATAAATTCAAAGTTAGCAAAAACATTAGTCAAAGTTTAGGTCAGCCTACTATCAAGGCACCCCCTTCGTGAATTCGTTCACAGTGTACTGATGGGTCAAAGAAGACCAAATCCTGGTACTGTTAGCTATTACAGACACTTGAGTGTATAAGAGCATGTACTTTTAGAATCTGTTCAGTATTCAGGAATATGGTTAGATTGAAATTTCCTAAGTCTAGGCGCAGACCACCGACTTTTAGTTGGCCGATAGCTGGGTCGGGCTGTTAATCAGTATTGGGATGTATGAAAGTGCGCACATTACACCGATTGATTCTTCATAAAATGCCCAACTAAAAATCGGTGGTCTGCGCCTAGGCTAAGACTTGATCGTCTTGATACTTGCACCACACATAGCAGGCTGCATGTCCGTCTGGCGATCACGCTAACCTTATTACGTATCAATGAACGCGTGACGCTTCCCAGAGTTGCCGCAATTGGCCTTATTGGCCAATGTATTTGCAACACCTAATCGCCTTTGTCATTCTGATCATATCGCTTAACTTAGCAGCGACACTGAATCTTTTAACAGCTTTATGTTTCTCAATAGGAATTTGAATATTTTCACGGTTGCACACGAAATTAATTTTAGAAGACATAGTGCATCTTGCTTGGGCAAAGTAGAGAATATGGGTGAATCGTGACTAGGGCTTGCAAAATCGGATAGTTTTCAATTCCGGAACTGATTTCCGATATTGGGCACTCAACTCCGGAATTCCGGAACTAGTTCCGGAGTTGGTTAAAAAAAGAAAGTGCCACCCGACAAACATGTACACGTATGTGGCATCCACTTCAGGACCTTGTCCCATCGGCCGTCTGTTCTACGTACTATGTGCCCTGCCCATTGCCACTTCAGCTTGCAAATCCGACCGCTATGTCAGGCGACTGTAGTAATCTCCACATTTCTGGTTCGATCTCGAAAAGAAACACCGAGCATTAGCCCTCTTCATAGCACGCTGTGCAACTTTGAGCTTATTATAAGGCCTATTTATAGTGAGAGGCCACGTTTTCAAAACATAATGTCATCACTACTGTAGGCCTAAGATGCGCGCCGTGATAGGCGGTTATCACGCCATTTTATCGATTTTGCCCATACAAATTGACGTCGATAAAAGTTATCATGGCGCTCATCTTAGGCCTACTGGTAACACTCTCTAATTGTAGACTTTCGTCTTTGAGTACTGAGGTGTTTTGGTTGAAAAGATGTTATGTAGTTTCTCGTACGCTCCCCAGCCGAGTTGGATTCGACGTATTATAACGTAATGTAGAATCGCCCTCGTGCTCAGCCAGGCTCAAAGACCTTCTAATAGTCCAAGAACGCCAGTCATAACGGCAAGTTAGACTCTTCGGTCTTCTGTATAACCTGCCGTAGCGTATAGATGTGGTATATGGTACTGTTAACCTTTTCGATAACCGGCTTCCTCGAGAGGCTATAAGTCATCGAACCTACGCGCGAGACTATTCGTGATGACTCTCAAAAACAGCTTGTAGACATGACTCAGAACCCAGATGGGCCTGTAATTCCTTAATAAGGCTTTTACCCCTGTCTTGAAGAAAAACACCACTACGCCTCTGTTCCATGCCTCTGGCATTATTCCCTGGAGAAGACGAAGTTACAGAGTCTCTGAAGGACTTTCAGTATCGGTTTTCCACCCGCCGCGATCAGGAAGCTCCGAGGTTATTCCATCATCACCCGGTGCCTTGTTGTTTTTTAGTTGTATGAGAGCCATCCTAATCTCGTATAGGCTGATGTCCGGGATATCTTCGATATATTGTCGAGTTAGCTTAGCTCTTGGTGGAACTATCCTGTGGTTGAGCTATTAACAGGTTAGGTGACCGTGGTATATAGCTGTCCATAAAAACTTTTCGATCTCTCCCAGAACCCTTTGTTGATGTTACATTACCGTCCGCTGTCTTTAGCTTCGTCAGCTGGCTTTGCTAGAGTTGTCTCTTGCGAACATTTTGGAGCTTTGATTCTTCTCTATCGCCTCTTTAATACTATTAGTAATAAAATTGCGAATACATGACTGTCTCATTTTGAAAACTTAAAATAATTTATGAAAAATTTCAATATCGGAATACGATATTGGCTTCAGTTCCGGAATTGAAATATCGGAAAAAACCTATCCGGAATTCCGGAGTTACGAAATTCCGGAATTCCGGTATTCAAGCCCTAATCGTGACTTCTCGTTCTACTGCTACAAGTTCTGTGTAGCTGGATCCGGGATACAATGATGCCAATAATAACGAAGAGTGAAGACCAAGTTTGTTCTAGGCGGATCTATATCTATGTATAACAACAGCCTTAAGGGGGTTCGCCTTCGAACATAGGCCTCCTCTTCAACTCTCCACCGACTTCTGTTCTAGAGGATATACGAGTACTTGTGTAATAACAGGGTCAAAGAAAACGAATCACATTTTACTAATTAGCATTAAACTTACCAGTTACTTAATTGTGATTTATTTCCGAATTATCTTGTCATTATTGAGTCATATTTCAATTAGACTTGCAATTAGTAATGTGATCAAAGATTCTTTCGTTATTGATTCTCGTGGAGATCCGTAGTTCATGTTTAAAACGTCTTCTTTGAACAATTAATCAACATTGTTTACTTAATTACTAGCGTTCGCGTAGAACGTTATAAAGCCAATACTACAGATATCAATTTCAGATAGCTTGTAGCGCTTGTAGAATTTAATTTGTATTATCCCAGGATATTTGTTAAAATCAAAGGCAATGACTTAGTTCTAAGCACTTTTAGTTATAGTAATTCCATGTATGTGTGTTTGTCTTGTTAGTTGTCCTAATAAATAAATAAATAAAACATTTTGAGGACTGCAAGTCTCATTTTGTCAGAAAAAATATGACCAAAATGCCGGATGAAGCTCCTAGTTACTATTCCGTACAACTATTATGACGAAATATAGGGGCGACTAGAACGCTTGATTGTGATTGTTGCGAAAACATAGCTGACCTTCAAACCTTCCTAATCTTTGCAGCTTCAAACCCTCAATGCTGTTTGCACCTGATCTATACTAATAAAATCGTTTACTTTCTCCATTTTTATTCACTCTCTCCAATGAAATAGATCTAAACCAATATAAATGATAAACAATTGCTTAACAGCCAATATTTACATTCCACCGTAAGTGGGTACCATTGGAAAATTGCGAGAAAGTGAAACTGGTCATAGGCAATTGGATGGAAAAGTGAGCCGTGGAAATATGAGCTTGTTAGGCTGTATCCACAGTCCAAACTACAAAAAATGCTATGAACGCGTCAGCTAATGTAAAAAAAAAATATTGAAATAATTCATAATTTTTCTCAAGTAGGTATCTTTAAAATCTTCTGGCCCCATCTACACACTTTTATTTGGTTGAGATTGTAATTAAGAAAGAATATCTGAACAAACTGACTCCCATATTATAGGGTTTAGTACCTAAAGCTCAAAGTCACTTTTGACGACATGGTAGAGTATGGAAGTAATCTTTTAGAAAAATTCTCATGAGATATGTATACAATGTATGTATTTATATCCGCTGGACGCGTCTACATAGTGGTGGTCACGCCCTTAGCATAGGTGTTTTCCTTCTTGTCGCTGGGTGTCCGCCAATTATAGAAGTTTAGCCCGACTGGGCTATACGAAAGCGTAAAAGTGGAATGAAACTGTGTGGTTAGATTTTCTCTGAATGTCAATTGGATTAAGTTATCACATACCTACCTAAGTAAACTAGGATGTTTGTGTATTAAGTTGTGATATTATGGGACAATATAAAATGACACTTACCTGCGAGTTTTCATAAAATACCTTTATACGACAATTTTCAGCACAATTTTCCTTGACCTACCTTTTGTTTAACGGAGTCTCATCCCAAAAAGCATTTAATTATTTTTAAGAGAAAGTTAAATGGTCTCTATAGTGAAAATCGGCGCTTTAGTTTCCATATTTTCGAATTTTAATTTCTCGTGCGAGATAGACCCCCAAAAACTTCCGTCTCAAATATGGAATTAAGAGCTACGTGCGATTTCCTATTGTTTTGAGTTTATGCAACGCTTGCGCAAGACGTAAAATGAGGAAGTCACGTTACATTTTATTGTGCTCGAAATATTCCGACACAAAAATGCCGATGTTATAGGAACGGACGACGGCAAGTGAAGCTAAACACTGTGGACTCTTATTTACTAAGCAATACAGGCGATTTTGCCACAAAAATGGTAAAGTTTGATGTGCTGTCGTTTGCACTTGTAAATCGCTTGTTGAATTAATATTCGCTGATTAAACAACTTCGTTATGCGAATCGTTCTCAGATAGAGGCTAGACATCTTTATTGCAGAACTAGACTAGATTATTTAATTTTTGCATATTATTAGGCCATTTGAAAGCGAAAACGATCTGTTTTAGTCGCCATAACCAGTGTTATCATCTAATATAACATCTACTCGTAACGGAGAGATGCAGTATGAAGTCTAAGTTTTTTTTTATTATTGTCTATTACAGTATAAAATATTCGTTTAAATAGATTTTTATTTTAATTTATGAAAGGATGCTTTCCATTTACATTCAGGCGCTGAAGGCCAATATTATGATTAAATTCAAGTTATGGCGACATACGTTTTAGAATCGCGAGTTTGCATTGCTTTTGATGTAATTGATGATATTGCGTAGCGATCATTTGAACGCTAGTGTCACCTGAAAAATCGTGTGTAGTGATCCTAAGATGTATTTTTAATTAAAGCCTGGTCCGTGAGCACGTAGAATTTTGTCCAATGCCCCCAAGCTACCCATCCTTATCGCTCGCGCGTAATTATGTTGCTGTCACGCTCGCACACTCCCGTCGCACAGTCGCGACAGCAATATAATTACGCGCGAGCAATAAGGATGGGTAGCTTGGGGTCATTGGACAAAATTCTACGTGCTCACGGAACAGGCTTTAGTCCGCGTAAGGTCTAGCCACATTGCACCACACCTGCGTACGCGCCGCGCAAGGACGCGCAGCGACTTTCTCTGAGGCCCGCCTACTAATGTCGCACCGGGTCACCCGTTGGCATTCCTGTCATATGTGGCACAGGAATTTGGGCACTTGACACCACTGGGCAATTGACATACTATTTGAACTGTCAAAACGCGACTCTTCCTAGATTTTGTATAGTAAACGAAAACTATGACCACTAGTTTGCGAACTCGCCATTGATTTCAAAGCTTAGCAATTCCAACTCTTCAAATTTTACAGCATATTGAAAAAACTACTCGATTTTCAGGGCTAGTGTATTTTGTTGAAGAAAAGTCTTGGATTAATTGGTCAATGGGGTGAATTACTCAATTCGAAACAGCAATAAGTATGTTGACGTCTTTATATTGTTGCTGTATCCTAATGCATCAATATAATGCCTATTCACGTCTAGGTGTTTCTATAATAATGCATAGTCAAGTCATAATAGTTCATTCAAGACAATTTTCTTAGCCTATTAAATACGCGCTAAGTTTATCATCAGGGAAGAATTTATCATCTCGGTATTTCCTAATGGATTTTTCTCCAAAGCTGTAATTAATTTGCTCGTAAAATATCAGTAGTTTTTATCAGATGTCAGATCAGATAGTCAGATGCTTTCCGGTGAAAACTGGTTTTTGATGAATTAAAAGCTTAATTTCAACACACGTTGAGTAGCTAGGTATTCAAATATTTCTCCCCCGCCCATAATAGTAGCTCATTTCATTTGATTGTTGCATACCTTGCCAATGTAGGCAGAACAATGCGTTTCTATGCCTAATATTGGTGACTGTTGAATATTCAAATCGCCCAATGATTGTCACCTCGTGTAGTCAGCCTTGCCGACCACTTAGTTTAAAAAAGTTGATCGCAATTATGCATAATTTATGTGCTAAATCGATTGATGTGAGATGAGTCTTCGTCTTCGTACCGTAGAGTGAATTAGAATCAATGAAATCAGTAAATAAGGCAAAATTGTGTAACGAAATAGAAAGGACATTAGCGTGGATTGATCATATAAATTTGGAAAATCTTGTGTTGATGTTTCTGATATTTAACTCCGATATATTCCCATGATGATATTTACGCAAAACATTTTTTCAAGTGAAATCGAATCTCGGTCGTTTCGCGTAGCAATTGTCTTAACACTACCTGTCACTTTCGTTACTACTTGCTGGTGGCGTGTTAGAAAGAGAGGCGACACCAATTATGGCACTAAGTGAATGGGGCTCAGCTGTGAGAACAGAGGACAGGTTACACACAATATGTGTAATTTCTGCATTATCTTCTAATTACCTATAGATAACTACACAAAAGTAGGTTTTTGGGATAGGTCTTTGTGGTCTTAACTGTATCTAGTATTGAAAATTAAGTTCGCTTTGTTTGTTTTAATGCTGTATGTCATTAGTCATATGTTCGGTCAAAGAATTCTAGAACGTGTTTTAAGACCGTAGACAGAATGTGTTCTAGATGTTATCTATACCTACAATAGGTATGTTAAATGAAATGCACAAATTGAATTTTGATGATAAAAACCACAAAGATAGTGTTACAAGTAAAAATTACAAAAGAGTATTAAACTATTGATAAAGAATTACACCAAACAAAGAAATATTGGTAAGTGTTGGAAATTGTATAATTAATGTTACTGTTAAAATGACGCCCAAAAACATTACTGCAATTATCCACTTATCCCTTTTTGCCAGCATTTTCAAGTCAATCCGTTTCAACGTTGGACACATCGTAAACAATAGATTCATCTCCGGGGTATTGTGGTCTTCCTGGTTCATCGCTTCGTCTAGGCACTGTTACAGATTACATGGACAATCACAAGCGTTGACTTGGCTAATGTGGGGTGTAACTGTGGGGTATTTTAAGTGTTAGCTTGAGTTTATGGTTTTACTTTGAGCTTTAGAGTCAGATTCACTTTGAGCTTAGTTCCTGCGATTTCAGCCACGTAGATTTCGATAAAAAGCAATACGAATTAAAGCCCAAGTGCTATTCTAAATTCTGATGTGTAAGATATAATAATGTGTAAATCCAAATCCATCCTGTAATTTTTGTGAGAAGGACAAACATCCATTTAAACAAGATGACTCTATAAAACTCCAAGTGTGGAGTTTCAGTAGAACTCATCTCCGAGAATTACTAGGCATTTTGTTACACGCGTCTGATTTTGTAGCTATCTAGATACCACTGTATATGATGTATCTTATGAAGCCACTTTAGTACTGCAATACAACACCTACGTAATGCTATTGTATCATGATGTTCCATTATAATTGCATCTTGCTCGTTACTGTCGACATTGATTCGATATTGCATCGCTAACCGTGAACTTTAGTGCGACCGTCTTGCGCATCTGTCTGCCACATTGAAATAGATACCTAGTACCTAATCCTTTGTATCAAATTGCTTGACCTTATGTGTAAATCATTTTACTGTTAGGTACAATACCCATTTGAATGGATGACCTGAAAATGGTCGCGACTTTGCTGAAAGTTGAAAAGAATGCGTATCAAATGAGACACGCGAATACGCGTCGAAAAATATGTCTTCACCAATATTGGAAGTAAGCCGTTCTAAAAATTAATAGGAAGATCTATTTTAACAGAGATATCGTTAAGTTAGTTTTCCAAACCAATCTGAACTTTAGGTGGTTCTTTCAGAAACTAATTGGTATTTTTTCCTTATTTCCAGTTGAAATCTACCTGTCACCTGTGGAGACGCACTGCAGCAATGTAGACTACTTCATCCCGGACGAGAACAACGAAACCAAAGGACTGTCAGATGACGCGATGAACAGGTGAGCATCATCAAATTCCAACTTGCATTTTTCACAAAAAATCGTACGCATCGTATTTTTCACAAAACTTGTAAAGAGTCATCCTTGAGTCTATGTAGGATATAGCATTGTGCTACCATAAATTTAAACACTTCGTTGATTTTTCTGGGCCTTATTTTTCTATTTGTGGCTAAGCACTCCGTTATAAAAGTAATATGAATAACATATTATTATGAGTTTAACTGGAAAAATTAAGTTTTGAAGTAAATAATAATAAATATTTGAGGATTTGTTTTCACGAATTCGTCAAATGCATTTGAAGCCATAGTAAGATAACGGTGTTCCTCAGGGACGTCAACTTGGTCCATAGCTATTGAACGTAGATATCGAAGCTCAAGGCTTCCGTTTAGCGGTACCTTTGATATTATGATGAGCCATGACCACCGGCCAGTTAGAATGTGATCTAATGGCGATGGGGAAAAAACTGTAAGCTTTTTGTAACAAAAGATCGTCAGGGAAAAACGAGTTGATTGCAGGAGGAACATTTAAAATCATATTTCATCTCAAAATTATTTTTCAATGACTCTTTTTATGTTTCCTCCTTGCTACAAAAAGTGAAATGATATCATTAAGCGAGCTATTGTATAGTTCTTAAGATTATATGAGTTTGTTAAGCAAAAACAAAAATACATGTTTCGTAATAAACTTGCAAAAGGTTACGAGCATATCTAAGTAAGATTAAAAAGGTTTAAATGCACGTAATGTTAGCAAAATCCAATATTGTCTAACACTAAAGAGTAAAAATGTCTGTATTGCATAGCGTTTGCGGACTGACCATTCAAATCTTGTCTTTTTTGTGTGGTTGTGGTACTTAAACAAGTGTTGCAATAACCGATATTTGTTGTTACCAATACCTGCTGCAGGTTTTACAGGAATTCAACTACATTTTAACGATAATATCGTAACGATGAAGTATAGTTAATTATTGAACTAGTAATTAAATTAATTTAATAATAACAATGTTGCACAATTTTAAAGTTGAATTTATTTAATAATCTACAATGTAATAACCAGGAAATGCGTGTATAACACTAACAATACAAAACATAAAAGTGAGAGGTATTACTTAAATATTGATTTTAATTAAATTGACAGGGAAAATGTACCAATTAGAAATGCTAACAATTTGTTTATCGCATTAAATCATGACCTGTTCACACCTGCTAATGTAGAACAGGGCAAAGGAGCAGGTTTTCTACTTAATAGCGTTTAACTTTCACTTCTAGACATTGTAATTACAAAATTATAGATCCGTAATTACGATGTTATTAATCCAGTCATATAAATAATGAATTGAGCTATAAAGATGTAATTACATGGATAGAATACCTATAGTACTTATATATTGGCGTTAATGCAAAGACTGAAATAATAAACATTTTTTAGTTATACAGGGTGTTAGGTAAATGGGTATATGAGCCGACACTAGCCCATGTTAACATGTTCATATAAATGGTATGGTGAAGTCAGAAAATTGATATCTTCATTTTAATTATTTTAATTTTCATACAAATCGGATTTTATGAAATTTATTTTGTATGAAAATTAAAAAAAAATAAAATGATGATATCAAATTTCTGACTTCACCATACCATTTATATGACCATGTTAACATGGGCTAGTGTCGGCTCATATACCCATTTACCTAACACCCTCTATAAATGGTCAATTTTAGATAATCTGAAGGTTAACTGGAAGAGAATGCCTTATGATATTAGTTCACCTTATGTACCAATAAATTTATACTTTACTGTCTTTGTCTAATTTGGCCCATTGTTCAAATGAAATTTTATAAAAAATACTAGCTGTGCCCGCGACTTCGTACGCGTGAAAACCCATTTTCACAACATTTTTCATTGTTGCTCGGCTCCTATTACTCGTAGCGTGATGGTATATAGCCTAAAGCCTTCCTCGATAAATGGGCTTTCTAACACTGAAAGAATTTTTCAAATCGGACCAGTAGTTCCTGAGATTAGCGCGTTCAAGTAAACAAACAAACAAACAAACAAACTCTTCAGCTTTATAATATTAGTATAGATGACTCTACAACCCTACATTAATAAATAGGTACTCATTCTTATTGCCACATGAAGTTTGAGCTAACTTCAAATTGTCACACTTGCTCGGAGTTTCTCGGTAGATAAGCAGGACCAATCAGTGCTCCACTGGTGTCAGCGTGCTAAATCAATACAATCTGTTACCGGAGTGGTAATAATTTGTCAAACTGTTCTCAGACCTTGTGCTTGATTGGACCAAGTGGGTCACTCGCCAATGCTCGCTAACTCGATTCAAAACTAATTGATTCATTGTCTCGGATCGCACTCACAAATGATACTTTTATCTCGATTTTAAAACGATCAATCGATGTTTTGGTATAGCGGTTTAAAGAGCAAGTCGGTAGATCACTATAAAAGTGATAGCGCGTAGTAATTTTTGCAAACTTGACTAATTGGTACTTATTTTCTGTAATTATTAATTATAATGAATACTCGTATAATTATACACACATTCGTAACTTGTGAATGAATCTGGTAGTATACTCTGATTGCTCAGCTATTTGGGACGTCTTGTTTTTGAGTCGAAAACTAGGCGAATCGTGCATTTTTATTCAATCACTTCACGTGTTTTTTGCCAGTAGTGTAATTTTATTTTCTATGAGCAGTCTTGCCCACTCCCTTCTTTGATCGGGCTAAAATTATAAGTCTGTTTTAAGTTGACATTGCTTATAATCTCCGCTCCGGAGATGTAGAGGTCTACATCATCATCCGTCATTTACGTATTCACACACATTACTATGAGGTCTCACAGTGCGAGTGGACGCACAGGGTTACACACGAACCAACCACAGATCTCTATTCAACGTTGTGCGTTTGATTTGCTTTTACTTAAGCAAGTATCGTTTGTGAATACGGGTGTAAGTCTCCATTACAGGAGCAAGACTCTCAATGGCAATGCCAGATTTTGTATGGAAAGTGGCGTCTTTTTTTTTTTCGCGCGGCCATCGACCAAACTTTGTTTTTTGATTACAAAATAGTTTAATAAACCAAACTTACTATGGCATGTATACCTCTAAACTCAGTCTGAACTGAGTTACGAGCATTAGAAGTTTGATGATTTTCATACAAGATTTGCTTTTTGTGCGCAAGTTTTGTAAGAAATTACAACAAAATATTGCGCAATTTTTTTATTAAATAAATAAATAAATAAAATAAAAAGTTTTTATTTCGAACAACTCATAAGTTCATAGTGTGGTTAGTAAACACACCTTAAATGCTAATGTTAGTAATCTTTATCAAGTGATTATTATTTTCCAATATACGTAATATCAATATTATAATTAAATCAAATCAAATTAAAATTAAATTTATTGCGCTGATTCTGCTCCATACTGATGTCTGGAGCCTTTAATGGATGGTATTGTTTGTTTACACATACAATCTCACTATTTTGTTGCAATTTCTTACAAAACTTTGCGCGCAAAAAGCAAATCTAGTATGAAAATCATCAAACTTCTAATGCTCGTAACTCAGTTCAGACTGAGTTTAGAGGTATACATGCCATAGTAAGTTTGGTTTATTACACTATTTTGTAATCAAAAAACAAAGTTTGGTCGATGGCCGCGCGAAAAAAAAAAGACGCCAATTTCCGGCATTGTCTTTTACCAGAGGCAAGTGGAGGATTTGACCTAACTCCCTAGTTTGGAGAGATCAAACGTCCATACAAATTCTCGGTCAATATCCTATTAATATGTAACTTGTATCGTTTCCAGATTGCACATGGCTCGCTCCACGGTGGCGCTCTTCATCGTGGCCTTCCTGTCGCTGTTCATCGCCTTCTGGACCGGCGTGGTCGGCTGCTGGAAGCGCAGTCCCGGCAACATCACCGCCACTGCAATCCTCATGCTAGTCACATGTGAGTACAGACCCCTTCGTATTTCCATCAGCTGATGATGTCATTAATTAGGGCATCGATCGACTTCATCACCCCTATTGCAATCCTATGCACAGAACTATTCACACGTATTGTTCTCATCACTGCAACTCTTGTCATAGCTAATGCCCGCTATGATTTTCTGTCTCTATAATGGGCTGCTGTAGCTCTTCCTAACTTCAACTTCATGGCTGATTAGTGTGTTAGCGTGATGTTTATTATTCTGGTCACATTTATAAGAGTGGATGTTCATTCATTCATTTAAGTATTTATTGAAGGTTGTAGATGCAATCTATTATCAAGAGGGATCGCTTAGAAGATGCTTATTTGTTTGTGACTTGGGGTTCATGAGTGCGAGAACATTTGCACAATACAATGATGGACTTTTCTTATTACTCGCATCTGTCCTCCATAAATTCTGTCACGTCATTGACTTCTGGGTGGAGTTATACAGTTAACAACCCAGACAAAGGACAATTGATTTTTGCTTTTTGGACGATGGTTAAGAGCTGTGTCATAGCTGAGGGTGTAAATGCATGCACTGAACTCAGCACCAAACCAGAGGTGGAATTGTGTAAAGCAATCGTTATCATTTGACAGTTCATAACGTACGATTATTCTGTCAAACGCTTTGTTTAACTGACTTTATCGTACGTTATGAACTGTCAAATGATTACGATTGATTTACACAATTCCACCTCAGATTGTATCCCAATTTCGTTTTGCGAAAGCTAAAACATAAATTACATGGTGTTCCAGGTCTCCTAGCGGCGGGTGCGATGGCGCTGTGGCACGGGGTGGAGTTCTACGAGAAAGAGAAGGTCGTCGGCGAGGAGTACTATCAGCAATGGCCAAGTGTAAGTTCATGTTTATATCACTATATCCTAATTACTTGATATTGTCTAAGAATTATGTGAATTTCCTCCACATAAGTTGAAGATTTAAAGGCTATCTCTCTTAAAGAACCGAATCACTGGCATAGAGTTAGTGGCCTTACTTGAAAAATGTTATAAAATGGTATCCTACAGATTTTAACTGTCGGTTGCAGGTGCTATGTAACTTAGGGAGAGACGTTTCCTTCTGTAAACAGATGCTTAGAAATTTTACATTTGCCAAGAAATAATGTACCGACCAGTGTAGTGTAATGAGTAAGCTCTTTGTTCAAGGGGATGCCTGCCTGTGATCTAAGACGGTTCTGATGGTTTGATTATGACGATGATAGCCCAATGGGCTAGTTACAGCCGTCTACACACGAGTTGTAGATCAATACTTAACAGTTTTCTTTCTAGCATAATACAGAAGCCAGTGTACTATTATATTTGTATTTCTGAATAATAACCAATTCCGCCGCAACACGGCAGGTCTTAAAAAACAACTCTTCAATCTGGTACGACTGGTCTTACATCCTGGCATGGCTCGCCGTCGGAGTGTCCCTCGGGAGCTCCGTGCTATTTTTCTCCGCCGCCGTGTGCCTCAGCAAGGAGAAGCGACGCGAGCAACAGAATAACGTGCAGTACATAATGCCAGGTTAGCGCGGCCATTTTGAAACGCCGCCATCTTGGGGACGCGGCCATTTTGAACACGCTGGATTAACGCTTGGTTTCGGCGACTTTTCGTTTCAGGTTTTAGGTCCTATGTATATTTTACCCGCTCAGGAATTCGTTGGTGTTTTATTACTTATTTTATTCGTGTTTTATGTATGTTTATGAATAAGATATTTATTTAATTTTTATATTTATTGGTAATTATATACAATAGATGTGTACAAAAGCAACTGTAAATTTTGTATTACGTGTATTTACCTATTATTTGATTATATCGAAGTAGAAGTTCCTGAATTTGAAATTATATTGATAGTTTATGTACTGATATTTATCTTAAAAAGTAATTCGTGATTTATATTCAAATGAATACCCGAGTAGGATATTTTTAATTGAAACTCATGTAATTATATCATACTAACAAAATGCTTTTCTCTTTCTTTACATGTTTCTATGAAACTTGGCTACTGCGTTTTAACGACGACGATGCGCCCGGTTAACGCACTGTATAACGCGCTATTCCTTAATATCTGGTTTATTCCAACGCAATACTAACTGCTTACGATGATATTAACATACTATGGTGCTGTAATATAACTACAAAACAAAAAAAAAATGTATATACAAATCGATTAATCTTTACACAAATATACAAACCAAATAACGGTATTCATAAACGTTTTATACTGATACCGTTGCTATATTTTGACACATTGTACATTTACCAACATCACGCCTATATAAAAAAAAAACACTTCATTTGAAAAAACACAAAAAATCATACGAAACCACATAAATCCGCCTGAAACCGGTATAAACCAGATATTGCGTGATAACGCGCGCGTGTGGTACGACTGGTCGTACATGGTGGCATGGTGCGGCGTGGGGCTGGCGCTGCTGTCGGCCATTTTGTTCTCGTCCGCCGCCATTTGCTTGCGCGGCGAGAGGGAGAGGGAAGAGGCGCTTAACATGCAGTACCTCATGCCCGGTACGCGCTTCTCATGTTTATACCCATTAGTTCATAAGATCATAACATTTTTGCATACATACCTATTTAGCAAAGTAAACACATGATAAATAAATACACAAAACTAAAATATACTTATATTGTAAATATTATAAACTTCATGACGGGGCTTTGTAAATGCATGATGGGGAATGGATTTGTGATATCCTTTATTTAATTTTTAAATTATGTTTTGAAATCACTTTAAATTTTTAATATAATTATTTAGAAGTACAATCTAGAAACTTGAACATTTATTCTCATCCATAAGTACTCAATTGAAAGAACATTACCTAATTTGATCTAAAAAGCTAAAGTCACTTGGACGCAACTCTAATTCAAGAAAACTAATCCCCGTTTCCGAATTTCCAGTGTACCCCCAGAAGCAGCAATACGCGTACGCCGGGTACCCGCCGCCGCAGGCGTACCCCGGCCCCTACTACCACGGCTCGCAGTACGGGCCCTACAACTACTGAGCAAGCGACCAGATGAGGGAGCTCGTGGCGGCTCACTTCGCCAACGCGGCCGCGCCGCAGGCCCCCGCTCGCAACCGACCCCCCGACCCCGCCCCCTCCCCCTCCCGAGACACATACAACTCCCACCGCCGGCTGCGACCGCGCCTCGGCGACCGCCGCGTCTACAGACCCGCCCGTCCACTGTCCCGCATCGACGAGGCCCCAATCCGAACCCGCTCCAAGAGCCTCCAACGCTCCACCGACCTCGCCTCCACCCGACCCATCCTCCGCTCCCGGTCCAACATATCCGCCGACACCAGCCGCAGCGTGCCCGTCTGCAACACCAGCCACGAGATCGAGAACCAATTAGAAAGCAGCAGCCCTCAGTACGCCGAACCCAGAACATACTCCGCCTCGTCCTACGACCCGCCGGCCTCCATGAGCGACCTCCCCATCGTGGTCCCCGTCGACCCGGCCACCGGAGCGTACATCCCTTACCCGGAATACAGCTACTACCACGACGACGGCTGCCACCGCAACCGCTTCCGCCTCAAAAAGCGGATCAAACGGTTCTCCAAGAGCAATCTGTATCTAGCGTTCATGTACTGAGCGCGGGCGCGACCCCAGATCAGCGGTTACGAGTTTCGACCGAACGCCGTTGCAGTTTGACGCCACGACCCATTGTTTCCAAAGTTTTGTTCTGCGCTGTAGTTTCAAAATGTTTTCTGTCTATTAGATGGGTTGCCCGAATCTGGTTGAAATGATAGATCTGTTTGTACACTATTGGCACATTTTTGTTTTTGCGGCGCGAGTTCTTCGGACAGTTCAAGATTAGTTTAGCTTTAGAACGTCGATCCGACCCGAACGCGAACGACTCGACCCGCCTTCGAGCACGGCCTACGAAACTCTGACTCGTGATCTTTTTAGAAACTTCCGCGTGATGTTTCATTTCCGGTAAATATTAATGAATTTTTAGTTAATAGTGGTATTTTAACAAGGTACTTATCAGATATGCGTGGATACCTATAGTTTAGGTGTAAGTAGAGGGTAGATGTGGACTCTGCCATAAGTGTATGCGATTCAAACAAACGTAGTAATAGGTTCATATGTTAGATGAGTATCGAACAACTTGTCTCGTGATGTAGGAATGATAGTAGCGGTACGTTGAACAAATTCTATGTATATTGGAATATTGTGCCTTTTTGTAACGTAAAAAGAGAACAAATGCTCACTTGTATTGTATTAAAATTAGAATATACATATCTTCAAATATAACTTTAATTAATTTTGTAGAATGATATTTTATATAACAAAATACATACTTATTCTACATACAATTTGTAATAGTTTGTTGTCGATATTTAGGCAATATGAAGTACCTATTACGACTGAATATATACATATACTTCTCTTATATGCGCTGTACGCGCAGACTATGTACCTCTTTATACCCTGACGAGTAAGATCCGTCCTATATGGATACTTTTAGATTTTACAGGAATTCTCGTAATTTTCATTACTATTTAATAATTATATTTTAGTCAGAATATCAAGGTACTGAACCAATAATTTTGTAAATTAATGATTTAGTTTAATTATTCGAATACGATATTAGAGATTTTTAGAATATTTTTCACTTCAAATGTATTTAATTAAAACTTGAAATAAAAATTGTAAAATAATAATAAGATTTGTGTATTATTTTCGTTGTCCTTTTATATCTGAGATAAAGCTTTCGCAGGAAGTTTGATAAGTAATAAAATACATATTGAAAAATAATACAAAATTACATTTATTAATAAACTTTGTACAAAAATATTTAATATGGCGATATCGGACGTATTACATGGATGGAATGGTCGTATCTCATACATTTATCACATTTTATGAGCAATGGTCTGATAACTATACGGTTATAAAATGGTCACTAGAATTGATGTGATATTAAGGCACTGTTACTATCGCATATCAGATGATAATATGGAAAACTTTTAGACGTAGAAAATAGCATTTAATTTAATTTAGTTAAAGGTATTGTATACATAATACTGTTGTCTACATTCCCTTTCACTTAGTTTGTGTTGCATAAAAATATAGTAGACAGTACCTATCAAAGGAAATTGTGGTCTACTGTACCTACTATTATAATAGGCCAAGGGACATAATAAATATACAACACACAAATACTACGACTGACCCTTCAAAATTATTCAAACAACACACAACTACACAAATATTGGTAAAAAGTTGTCTTTAAATAGGCATTGTCGGACAAATCTATGTCTATAATAACTTTTGCTTGAACCCTAAAAGTCCTTTTATTAAAAAAACTAGGTCGGCAGTAAAAATATGGTAAAATTATGCCTTATTATGTGCCTGGGTACGCAAGGATTGCCTTACCTCTGAGTCTGCCGTCATAATTTAAGGTTGTGATATCATAGTTTTTTAACACATGGCCTTCACACAAAAGTACACTAACTACAAAAATAATGGTAAAAGATTGCCTTATATGGGGGTGTCGATGATCGGGCCTGGGTGGGACAACGCCTGCTTTCTCTCTTGAACTGCTGTGACCAGCTTCCTGTATGGCCCTAACGGGAGGCCTAGGGTCTTCATGTCGCTCTCAGTTAGCAGCATAAGGGCATCCAAGTCGATCTGTTCGTCTTTGAACTTCTGAACGTACTGGGAAAGGCCCCAAGCGGTGAGGAAGCGTTCTAAGGATGCGTAAGCAGATTCTTCCGTTTCGCCTTCTTCGTCCGATGTTATGGTTGAACTTTCTGGAATTTTTAGAGTAAATTATTAGCACAGGTGTAAAGGGGATTAAGAGGTAGAATATGCAACGTGGCTAGTACCAATTTTTAGGCAAAGTTCCATTATTTCAAGTCTATTTCGCAATTTATTACAATTTACAATAACGACAAAATAACGATAGATTGGTAAGAATTTGACATTGTTTTGACTTTATAAGAAAGATGAAAATTAATGAAACTTTATTTACTGCCATGATCAATTTAGGGTTTTTGCATGCAAATCGTGACAAAATTATGTGATTGATTTGAAAAGCATGCCTTCTTAACTTCTTCTCTTCTCTTTTTAACTTGTTCTCTTAGTGAAAAGCTTAACATTAACCCGTCAATCAAATCAAAAGATAAGCAGACTGTTTCTGCTGCTGCCACCCCATTAAATAATGGCAATGGTGACTTTTACGTAGGTGTAGCAAGGTGCTATATTGCAAAAATAAAAGTAGCTGTACTGGACCTTATTCAGACCTGAAGCAGCAATATTCCACTCAGCAGGCTACACCAATAGTGGTAGACTAAGAGCTAGTGAACGCCAGACCTACGTTATTTTATAAAAGCTGAAAGTTTGTCAGCGTATGCTCCCAATAAAGCTAAGAATGTTGGTGCATCATGAAGTTTGGGTCATGGTGGCTTTGGCAGCTATCCAAAAAAAATATCTGACAGCAGTTGCGACAAGCAGTTGGAATTGTCAAAACTATCTGGCTGATGAGGAAACAACTTCTAATCATTGGCCAAATATTATACATAAAAATCAGCTTTATGGTATAACGTAAGTAGAATTACAACCTATTGAATATACAGCAAAAGCCACCGTAAAAGTTAGGCTTACGTTATAATACCATACCAGTTAATTTTTATGTTATAACTAGCGGCCGCCCGCGACTTCGTACGCGTGGATCTTGTTTTACCCCCCCCTTCATCTATCTTACGCGGTTCAGATTTTTTCATACAAATGTTTTTTCCCGCTAACTCCCGTTCCCGTGGGAATTTTGCAATATCCTGTTGTAACTAAGCTTTAAGTTTACTAAGGTACCTGCATGCCAAATTTCAAGCGTCTATCTTACGCGGTTTAGATTTTTTCATACAAATGTTTTTTCCCGCTAACTCCCGTTTCCGTGGGAATTTTGCAATATCCTGTTGTAAATAAGCTTTAAGTTTACTAAGGTACCTGCATGCCAAATTTCAAGCGTCTAACTTAAGCGGTTTAGATTTTTCATACAAAAGGATTTTCCCGCTGATTCCCGTTCCCGTGGGAATTCCTAAGTATCCTATAACCTGCCCAGGAGTATGAAGAATAATTGTACCAAGTTTCGTTAAAATCCGTCGAGTAGTTTTTGTTTCTATAAGGAACATACAGACAGACAGACAGACAGACAGACAGACAGACAGACAGACAGACAGACAAAAATTTTACTGATTGCATTTTTGGCATCAGTATCGATCACTAATCACCCCCTGATAGTTATTTTGGAAATATATTTCATGTACAGAATTGACCTCTCTACAGATTTATTATAAGTATAGATATTTGGGCAATACTTATAAGTAGTTTCCTCATCAGCCAGAGTTTTGACAGTTCCAACCAATTTTAAGCCAGACAATTTTTGAGGTGCCAAAGCCACGATGACCCAAATTTCATGATGCACCAACATTCTTAGCTTTATTGGGAGCATACGCTGACAAACTTTCAGCTTTTATAAAATGACGCAGGTCTGGCGTTCACCAGCTCTTAGTCTATGGCCCTTTAAATGGTTGTGATAGGTGCGACATTACAACAAAATACGAATATACTGACCTGAGTGAGCGGAGTTCCACTCAGCAGGCTACACATTTGATGTCACTATGTGGTTATTATAGGTTTTTTTTTTATGTGATAGGAGGCAAACGAGCAGACGGATCACCTGAGATATTACAACAAAAATAAGAATATACTGACCTGAGTGAGCGGAGTTCCACTCAGCAGGCGCATAGGCGTGGCGCGCCGCCAGCGACCCCGCCGACCCTATGGACAGATCCTCGCCGCCCGCCACCGTCGTCGCCGGTAGAGCGCTTAGAGTCGCCGTTATTGAACGCCTGCGAGAATATTATATGTTTAACATAGTCATTAACGCCTGCCATGAGAGTGGTGAAATATAGGTTCGAGTTCATCATCCCTCTATACTATACTCGGCGTCACCAATATTGGTGGGGTAGCTGATTGTGTCAGAAGAAAATCTTTAAAGTTATTGTCGCGGGAGGTGCGATTTATTTGACGTCGAATGTACTACAAGGCCTGCTTTTTTTTTCGTCAGGAAAATACATTAATTTGTATACCCACCAGCCGCGGGGGCAGTTAGTGGGTTATGTGGGGTTCTCCGTATAAGGTCTGCTCTACCAAGGCGGATGACCTTTCATTCGTTATTGGAGAAGTGGCAAAACATGACAAAGGCGTTCGAAACGCCTTCGCTCCGGCGCTTTTTCGCTCTTTCACGGAGCAAAGTAACTCGCAGGATTAAATTTTCGTGGCGATCAAAGAGTGTCACTTGTCTAGTTGTTTAGGGCTCCAGATCATCATCATATTAAAAATAACACTAAAAATTATAACTATTTAACTTCAGTCATAGAGTCTACTATCTGTTCGCGATAAGTTTGCCGCTGGCGATATGACGTTACTCGAAGGAAAGCGTCTATAACTATAGCAAACTATATTGAAATATTTTTTATTTATTAATATTGATATAAATTGTGTATTTGCGTAAAATAAAACACTTAGTTGCGTTTAATCACTAACTAATTGCGTTTAATCGCGGTTGGAGGAGGGGACGCGTATTCCACGGACCGGCAAACTTATCGCGAACGGGTAGTATCTTGTTATTGATCTAAATATTGAAGTTCAACCAAACACAATCACAATTCAAAATCTATGGGATGAAATGCAGTGTTTGAGCAGTTCTGCAATACAGACTTCTTTAGCCACAAAATAGTCATTTGCTTTAGTCTCCATTGCAGGAGCACCACGACTCTGAGAAGCGATGAAGGATGTGTATTCACTATAAGTTTCAGATCGTTCGCTATTATCTTTGTGAAAATGCTTACCTAAACGCCACACTGCCAAAGCCGGGCCTGTCGAAGATGCTGGCTGGTTCCTGTAGCAGCACTTCCTGACCGATGCCGCTGTCTTCGCCAGATGGCGCTGTGAAGTCCGGCTGACTTGCTGACCTGGAAAAGTACATTAATTTTGTTAGCAATATATAGGTATATCTCTACGCACTGCAAAGGGACAGTCCGTAAAAAAGAGATTCAAGTAAAGAGGAAGTTTAAAACTAAATAGAGTGTTGTGTCGTGATGGCTTCTAACGTGTCACATATTAAATGTATCTGCATCGTTTCAGCCAAATGACGTCCACTGCTGGACAAAAGCCTCCCCCAAGGATTTCCCTAACGACTGGTTCTGCGCTGCCCGCATCCAGGCTCTTTCCGCGACCTTTACCAGATCGTCTGTCCACAATACGTCTTCTGGCCCGTGGTCGCCACTGGAAAACTTTTCTGCCCCAGCGACCATCAGCTCTACAAGCTATACTGACCTCGTGAGCGGCGGCTTGGGCGGGCGCTGCTGCGGTACGCAGCCCAGCGTGCCACGTCATCACCTCGAGTGACGTCACCGGCTCGAGCTGGCAACAGCGGGCACTGACCTGGTGAGCGGCGGCTTGGGTGGGCGCGGCTCGGGCTCGAACATGTCGGCGACGTTGCCGCGCTGCTGCGGCCCGGCGCCAAGCGTGCTACGTCATCACCTCCGAGTGACGTCACCACCAGAGGCTCGGGCTGGCAACACAGCGGGCACTGACCTCGTGAGCGGCGGCTTGGGCGGGCGCGGCTCGGGCTCAAACATGTCGGTGACGTTGCCGCGCTGCTGCGGCCCGGCGCCCAGCGTGCCACGTCATCACCTCCGAGTGACGTCACCACCAGAGGCTCGGGCTGGCAACACAACGGGTACTGACCTGGTGAGCGGCGGCTTAGGCGGGCGCGGCTCGGGCTCGAACATGTCGGCGACGTTGCCGCGCTGCTGCGGCCCGGTGCCCAGCGTGCCACGTCATCACCTCGAGTGACGTCACCGGCTCGAGCTGGCAACAGAGGGCACTGACCTCGTGAGCGGCGGCTTGGGCGGGCGCGGCTCGGGCTCGAACATGTCGGCGACGTTGCCGCGCTGCTGCGGCCCGGCGGCCAGCATGCCACATCATCACCTCGAGTGACGTCACCGGCTCGAGCTGGCAACACAGCGGGCACTGACCTAGTGAGCGGCGGCTTGGGTGGGCGCGGCTCGGGCTCAAACATGTCGGCGACGTTGCCACGCTGCTGCGGCCCGGCGCCCAGCGTGCCACGTCATCACTCCGAGTGACGTCACCGGCTCGAGCTGGCAACAGCGGGCACTGACCTGGTGAGCGGCGGCTTGGGCGGGCGCGGCTCGGGCTCAAACATGTCGGCGACGTTGACGCGCTGCTGCGGCCCGGCGCCCAGCGTGCCACGTCATCATCTCGAGTGACGTCACCGGCTCGAGCTGGCAACACAGCGGGCACTGACCTGGTGATGGGCGGGCGCGGCTCGGGTTCGAACATGTCGGCGACGTTGCCGTGCTGCTGCGGCCCGGCGCTCAGCGTGGCACGTCATCACGTCCAAGTGACGTCACCGGCTCGAGCTGGCAACAGCGGGCACTGACCTGGTGAGCGGCAGCTTGGGCGGGCGCGGCTGGGGCTCGAACATGTCGGCGACGTTGCCGCGCTGCTGCGGCCCGGCGCCCAGCGTGCCACGTCATCACGTCGAGTGACGTCACCGGCTCGAGCTGGCAACACAGCGGGCACTGACCTCGTGAGCGGCGGCTTGGGTGGGCGCGGCTCGGGCTCGAACATGTCGGCGACGTTGCCGCGCTGCTGCGGCCCGGCGCCCAGCGTGCCACGTCATCACCTCGAGTGACGTCACCGGCTCGAGCTGGCAACAGCGGGCACTGACCTCGTGAGCGGCGGCTTGGGTGGGCGCGGCTCGGGCTCAAACATATCGGCGACGTTGCCGCGCTGCTGCGGCCCTGCGCCCAGCGTGCCGACGTACATCACTTCAGAGTCACGACGCACTCCGCTTAATGACGTCACTGATCGACGACCAGTCGACTCTATCTCGCCCACCTGTCACAAGTTAATCACACATCGTTGTCATTATCAATTCAATCATAGGACGTCCACTACTGAAAGTAGACCTCTTCCTTACTTACATAAGTTCTATAAAGAAAGATACATAAGAAACCCATAACCTGCCCTCAGGCCACGTGCCCAGGGCTCCGCGTTCGAGGAGGCCCTCGTCTGTTCTCATAAAAGATCTTTTTCCAGATGAGAAGGGCCTCCCTTGATCCTTATCTGCCCAGGGCATCTAGTACCTAAGTTAAAGACGGTCCTGGCTGCCCTCATCTTGCAGACAGCAGAGGAGAGCGATTAATTTTGCCTCCACAAGAGATCAAAATGGGTTGGCAAGTGAGCTTACTCGATAGTAGCGCCAACCCCATGTATTTATTTATTTATTTTTATTTTATTTTATTCGGAAAACCAACAGCAATACAATACAAATAATGGGACCTTAAATTATGTATCTGCTTAGCCATTTATAGGTAATCGCAAATCGGGTATTTCCGAATTCTTGACAAATCTTGGAAGTGTTTTTAAAGCACAAGTGAATAAAGTGCATACTCAAGTAAAATTCAGATCAAATGCAAGCTTATCTTAGTCACAAACCAAGAGTGTAAAAAATTCAAACGCAAGTAACTAATGCACCGTATCACATAACACACGAATTAACTGCCCGTAAAGTACATTCTGGAATGCAAATGTGTTTTTCATTAATGAAAGTGGCAATCATTATGTGAAATTAAGTACAATTATATTTTCCTAAAAAGGATTTCTTCGTGTATCTCATATCTCAAATCAGCAATTCAGGCGTAACTGCTTGATAAGCATCAGAGATGGCGATAATCTAAGATAAGAACAAACATAATTACTAGATACGCTTTCAAGTAAACTTATTTTTGGTAGTTACATGTCTGTTGCTAAATATTTATAAGATTATTTTTATGCTTACTATGGCATAGCGTACGGCTGACAGTGTGCAGTTTAAAGGAAAAAAAATATCTTTTCAACATCACTTTCTCATCACAGTAAACATACTGCATAAGTGTCGTCCTTTACTGGACAAATATCTCCCACACGGATTTCAACAACGATCTGTGATACCAGCATCTAGGTGCTTCCACCAGTTGCCCGGCGACTTTCACCAGATCGTCGCTATATCGAGTGGAAGAAGTAGTTTAAACAATACTTTTCCGGGCCGTGATCGCCCTTTGAGAACTTTTCTGTCCCAACGCCCATCAGTTCTACGTGCATGTGCCCCACCCACTGCCACTTCAGTTTAGCAATTGTGTAGGATTTACATCCTCTGAAAGGATATCATCAGTAAGTTACCTTGTAGTCGTAATTAGGTCTAGTCCTGCCCATGGTGCCATTCTTTAGCTTGCTGGCAAGAGCGTCCTTATACACAGCTCCATCTCTGAGTCCAGAGTTCACGGTGCCGAGCATAGCACTGTAGGTTGGTAGATGCTACTCAACTTTTAAATTCTAGAGGATATCTGTAGTTACCTTGAAGTCGTCGTTAACTCCAGCTCTTCCCACGGTGCCATTCTTCAACTTGCTGGCTAGAGCCTTCTTATACACAGCCCCTCGACCTCTCACGCCAGAGTTCACAGTGCCGACCAGCGCACTGTAAGTTGGTCGGGGCGCCTCTTCGGCCAGGAGATTACCTGGCGGAATATACAAAAAATGAAGATTAAAAGGACATCTAAGAGCAATACCTGAAAACCAAATTTTGAGAAGAGATACTTAGGCCCAGCAAAGAGGGCAGGCTTCCTACTAGGTGGACCGACGATCTGGTAAAGATCGCGGGAAGAGCCTGGATGCGGGCAGCGCAGGACCGTTCATTATGGAAAACCTTGGGAGAGGCCTTTGTCTAGCAGTGGACGTCATTTGGCTGAAACGACGACGACGACTTCGGCCCAGCAAATGATCATCAACGGGTCTTCCTTACTGGGCGAGCGGTTTCATGTATGTGTGAACGTAGAATATTGTATTATAGTTTGCTATGCAGTCGCAGCTTGAGGCTGTGGGTAGGGTACTAGCTGCTTCAAGTTGTCGTCTTTATTCATTACAAAAATTACGGTCTATTCCACTTTGATCACCTGGCTTTGATGACCCAGGTGATCAAAGTCCACTTCCAGTGACAATTTAGTGTCATTTGATCACCCACGGATACTATGCTCTGGGTGATCAAAGTAAACTCCAGTTAAATTATTATTTTAGTGTCCTTTGATCACCTATAAATAAATCATACCTCTGAGTAGTCACATACATGTCCAATTTGTTGCGGTTTTTAGAAAATATCAAAAATGTTATAAAAGAAAATATGTAAGTATAACAATTGGACATGTCACTATTCAGAGGAGGTGTGATTTGTTTGTAGGTGATCAAAGGACACCAAAATAATAATTTATCTGGAGTTCACTTTGATCACCCAGGGCATAGTATCCGTGGGTAATCAAAGTATGATCAAAGGACACTAAATTGTCGCTTGTAGTCCACTTTGATCACCTGGGTGATCAAGGCCAGGTGATCAAAGTGGAATAGACCAAAATTACCAGTTTTTATAAGCGCGGACTATAGCCATAAGTTGTAGTGTATTATTGTCATTTAGCAATCATTTCCGCTAGCCAGTCGAGGCAATGGTTTAACAAGCATTTCACCCACGCTAATAATAATAATATGGTTGACAGATTACCTTTCACCTTTTACTGCTGACGCTAAATTAACTGCATCGTTTGGGATATCGTGCTAAGGGACCATATCGCCGTTTTATGTCATTTATGATTTTACTTCATTGTTAGGAGCTGAGTACGTCACAAAAAAGTACCCTTTTAGTACTAATATTGTATTAGATATGGGAACAGACTATCGAAGGAAGAATTTTAGGAGTCGTAAATAAAGTTAAATAAATCCTTGGAGGTTTTACGCAGTGCTACTAAACTAAGAAGTACAGAACATATTTTACGATGTAATACCTACCCTTGAACTACTAGCCAATAGTAAAAAATGTATGAGTTATTATTTTCGTTGCTAATACATAATAATATGTATAATGAATTGTGATGTGTATCGTGTGAAGATAATCGAAAGTATGGAATTCAAAACACAGCTTGCAATTAGGTAACTACGTTGTGTTTGTATTAAAAAACATAATCAGTTAACATGCAACCTTCCTAAAATTACGATCAATTAACGATAGATGTTTTTTGCGATCAAAAGTGCAATCGCATGCATGTCTGATTTAAATTTTTCGTTGCAAAATAGCACATAATCACAACTAGGTACTTAAAGACTAATAATTACCTTAATGTTCGGGACATAAAAATAACCCATTTGTACGTAGTTAGATAGATAGGTTTCCTTATTTGGTAATTTGGTAAACAATAAAGTACATTTTATTGGTGCCAATTGATGACGATTTGTGTTCTTTTATTACATAAACTCCAAGCATAAACTATATTGTTTGATAACAATGTTTTACAGCCTTATAAAAGTTACCTAGTTTTAATCAACACTTAAGTTTTATTTCGTTTAAAAGAATGACTGGACAAAAAAAAAAAAATTAAATCTTTGGATTAAGAGTAATCCATTAAATATTCAAACCAAAGAATTGTTAAATACTTATTATGACGCTGTTAGGCTGCTATAGACAATACCTACTCGTTTTATAATTTATAAAAAGTTGGTAGGTAGCCACGATGCCGATGTTAGTTTTTGGATCTATTTCTTTCACTCACAGCGAGATGCTGGTATTAACAACAGAGACAGATAGACCGGTAATACAGTAGCTACAACTGACTGTAATGGTCGAAAGAGATGGTAAAATGGTAGTAAAAGTCCTCTTTATTACGGGCTTTAAGTAGGGTAAGTGTGAGAGGTAAACTCTAATGTCACGCTCATGCAATTACTTAAATCATTAGTTACATAATATTTTAAGTAACTACTGGCACAAATAATTTTATTCGGCTTATTATTTTGAAATCCTTTCTTTTAAATATAAATTTTTTAAAGACCCGTAACTTTATCAAAGCTTCTTACTTGAAGTTGGCGAAATCATGTTTCTCAAAACCAAGTCATTATTGCCAAGAACAAAAGAAGAAGTTAGTAATAAATGTTAATAAAAGCGCCTTTATTTTTCTGAGCATACCTATACATCTTAAACATTAACAGGTCCTTGAAAATTGCTTACCTTGACTGGTAGACCTGGTCATCTTCTGTTTCAACGCCAGCAGAACGTTGCTTGGCCTGTGAGGCATCGTGCCCATGTCGTCGTTGTACCCGTGCTCCCACTCCTTGGCCAACTTCTTCAGTTCCTTCTCAGCCATCAGCTCGGCTTTACTCTGCCGCTTCTGATACTGTTTGTGGTACTTCTCGTAGTCTTTCCTAGCTTTTTCCTTGAGGGCTTTGGCTTTTTTTCTGTAACCATAGCAAGACTTGTTCAGTTATGTTGTCATCTGGTGCAGAGATCACTATGATTACTAGGGATAGGATTTCCGGGACCTGATGACCAAGTGGGTTGCATATAAGGGTGATTTTGTTGTGATTCCCAGGCTAAAAATGTCACATGGCAGCCCCAAATAAAAGAGGAAGCGAGAAAAGGTCTCCTCAATAAAGTAAGTAGTATCCAAAGTTAAACAAAGGTGACATAGCGATACATAATATGAATAATGATAAGAGTATGGAATTGAATATTTACCAATCTAGTCATATTGTAATGTACATACAACTACCAGCTCCTACTTGGTGTAGCTATTCTTATCGTAAATACGTTAGAATAGAAGTACTTGAAAATGTCTTATACAAGCTGCACTCACTTGTCATTATTTTCCAATTTGGCTGTAGTTTGATCCAAATACCGGAGGATGTCGTCCCGGCTGTTGATGGCTGCTAACTCCTGCGAGGTGTGGCCGTCGACGTCCATCGCGAAAGGGTTGGCCCCAAAGTTCACGAGGAAGGTCACGCATTCCTTGTGCCCTCGTGCTGCTGCTAAGTGAAGGGCTGTGTTGCCGAAGTAATCTGCTTTGTCTGGCTCTCCCCTGGGATAGAAATAAACAAATAAGGTATCTGTATCTGACTGCACCAGGAAATCTGCCAACAGGGGAAAATTCCCACGTGTCGTAATCTCGTTTCCATCGCTGTAATTCCTGTGTAGCCAGGATCTACAGCTTGACCGCCAATAAAAACCTAGCCAGTGAAGGTCAAGTTTGTCCCGGGGAAAGTTAATCTGTCACGGCCTTTGGTCATGGCAGTCTGCCATCAGGGAGAGATGGCGGGTGATCGTGCGGAGCTGTTTTAATCGACGTGGTCTCGTCAACGTGACCACGACTGTTCGTTCAAAGGAAAAGATTGGGAAGATATTTGTAGTAAAATGCCTGACAGAAGCTATGGCAGGAAGTTAGTGTCTCTAACTTCTATGACTCCTATCCCATTTAAAACAATCATGCACCACCTAGTATGACCAAAAGGCAAATATGGGAAGATCGCGTTAACTAAGTTCGCATCATTTACTTTACTTTCTGTGACATGAAGTTTAAAATAAATAAGGCTCATATGGTTTCAAAGCTTTCGTCGGAATTTTGCATATGTAGAATAAAGAATTAGTTTTGGAAGCTTATGTAACCACAATCTCAGTTCTCACCAGCAGGTGGCTAATAAGCTAAAAAGAAATGCATCAAATTGTCTCATTAAATATTTAGCACGTTATATCTAGCTCGCTATCATAGCTTTTACAATAGAAGCAGACACAGAAGACTCTCATGAAAGTAGAGTTTCGTATTTGTTGGGTTTTATGTGCCATGAATTCCGAAGACCTCAAGTCTTCTTCGAAATAGGTACATGCAAGTTACCGTTTATGTTTTCGAATTTCTTGGGTTGTGGCCCATTTTTTACTGAGGCTGACATTTTACCCATCCAAAAACTTTTGCGGTGAGTTTAGAATGATGATTTTAGTTCTTTTGAAATGTTATAATTGCTCTCACATGTCATAAGATGAGTGCGTATTTCTTAACGCTACTGTGTACTTCTCTTGTGTATAGTCAGATGACCGCTTCGCGTCTTCTAAGCGGCGCGTTTACTCAAGTTATTCTAAAAAGTGAAAGCACACCGCTAAGAGCATGAAAAATAGATTAAACGGCGTATTTATAAATACCAAAGTTTAGTACACTCGGCCTCGGAACTGCTCGATATTGCGAGAACAATGTGAGAAAGCACAGCACCATGATATTCTATTGTCTTGGTTTACTATTGCCGTAAATTGTTAATTGATAATTCTCATAGGCATGCACAACAATGTCGTTGACTTGAGAATTGTGACAAGATAATTATTGATTTATCAAGATAAATTTTAAGACATTCTTGCATTGAGTAATTGTGCTATATTTATGTGTCGCAGCCTGGTTAAGTTATCCAGATGGAATCTAATTGGATGCCTAGCCTACCGATAGTTAATTTAGTGAACGCCCTAGGCGTCGAATAGCTGGTTACTTCAACCAGATGTAACTGTATGTATTTACATAAAGTTACATCTGGTTGAAATGCAAATGCATGAAATGTATTTCAATAAGTATGTAGATATTGACGAATATTGCACGTTGACCAAAGACCACTAAAATCCCCTGATAAGTTCTAATCGACGAGCTATTTATGTACTTTACTAGTAATTTTCAGAACATGCTGTTTCGCATGCAGCATTAGTGGCCATAACAACTTATACTAGATAAGCCTTATCGAACACGATAACGGTAGATTTCTGTAAATAATTTCAGTGACGAACACCAACGTCATAAATTTTATTCATCGTTAACGTCAAATACTTAATTTCCATTTGCTTTGTTAGATAAACACCGATTCAAGTCTTATTCAGAGGATTGAGCGCTCTATCCTTTGAATAAACGGATGTGAACATTTCAGGCCTAACCCAGAAGTAAGACTCACGCTGACAGTTGCCGACATTGTATCGCTAGCCCTTCATCAGATAATGAAGGCGTCTGATATGCCAGTGACTCTCTTGAGTTTACTTACCCTCTGCCACACAGCAGCCGTAACGCTTCAATGTGTCCCTCAAATGCTGCCCAGAGGGTCGGAGTCATCCCGGACTCATATTTGTTTTTGCACTCTTTCCTCGTATCGTAAGGGTTGTTAAAATTCTTGTCAGATTTTATGAAGGTTCTTATATTCTAGTGCCTTTAAGCTAACTCACCCTCTGCCACACAGCAGCCGTAACGCCTCAATGTGTCCCTCAAATCCCGGACTCGTTTTTGTTGTTGGACTCTTTCCTCGTACAGTGAGGGTTGTTACAACTGGTGTCAGATTTAATTAGGGCATATGATATACCAGTGCCTCTCTAGAGTCTACTAATCTACTTACCCCCTGCCGCATAGCAGCCGTAACGCCTCAATGTGTCCCTCAAATGCTGCCCAGAGTGTCGGAGTCATCCCGGACTCATCTTTATTGTTGCATTCCTTCCTCGTCGCCTCCCGCAGCACGTCGAGGAGACCATCCTTGGCGGCTCTGGGGACAAAATCAACGGTTCCATTATTTTAAATATTCGTCATCATTACTTCATCATTGAGAACTGTTTGTGTTAGAACAAATGTTGACGTTTACGTTACGTTTGATTCTGCATAAATGTATATTTTTACATGAATATTTTATCTGTGATATTTTATATCCAACGATCTTTGATGCGATGCTATGCTTAGATTACCTTACACTGTCTATAAACCTGTATCTAGATTTCTTGATTGTGATAAATTATTATTGAGAGCTGGCCGACTAGAAAAAAGTTAGCATATACCTGTAGATTTTTAATATGATTCAAATCTATGAGTGCCCCGAGGAATTTCCTCGTTATTGAAATATGTATATCAAGTAAAGTTATTATCGTAGGCTTATCGGCGTTTTTATAATGATTGCAGATTATGGATTTGCTTATAGAATGGGCGTTGAAGAAAATATTATAAAAATAATAAAACTACAATAAAGGTTGCCGTTAAAAAGATTATGTTTTTTTTCGATAACAGTACAACCGTGGTAATTCAGGTGTAGGTAGGTTACAATTTCATTTCACGAGTTTCATAATTGAATCCCAGAATGGTGTTTTTGTACAAATATGAAGGAGTAGGTAAGGTAAATTTCTCAGAATACTATTTGTATAAATCCTGGAATATTTGCTATTCAGGAGTTGTACCATGTCTTTTTACGAACGAGTCAGTTGCATTGCGTGCACCTAACGGTGTGAGTTGAGAATGGAGGAAGGCTAAATTGACCTACTAGATAAATTGATGTTTATTCTTTTTGCCCAAATCATCCCTTACGTCGTCAGTTAATGCTTTCGAATGTTCCGGAAATTGACATTCAAGAAGCCTTTTTTTGTGCAAAAATATAGGTGTTTTGCAGACAGTACGTAATATAATCTACAATATGATATTTTGGACCACCATACCGGTGCGATCATTATTGCCAATGTCATTGAACTAGCACATGGCATCGGTCACCACGGCAACCTTATGCGTGCAACTGACGATCGATGGACTGATAAGGTCGGCACATTCTAAAATAGCGTGTAACACCATGGAATAAGGGTCAGGAACTAGCTCAATCACCCTCTGTTTTTGACCCTGGTCACCAACCGTGAAGGTGCAACCATAATGTACCTTTTAGCCGAGTCATTTGCATCCCCAATAACAAAATATCGTTTTTAACGTTTTAAGTTGCTCGTAAAAAGTTTAATTAATTCTTTTAATCAGTTGTTGTTGCAAAATATCAATTATTTATTATAACAACCTATGACGCCACCAGTGTTTAGCCACAGAATAAGTAATAGTACTTACCAAGTTTAGCTTGAGGCATTGTCGTCTGTAAGAGTTACTTAAGTCTTTGCATAGTTTGGGTAGGATCGTACTTACATAACGTCGATGTCGTTGTCTTTTCTTGATTTTAATTTCAAAAGACATAATCTCAAACACTTTATGGAATTAAGATGGGAACTGAGTATCAAATTCAAAGTTCGTATTGTGTTGCTCATGAATAAGCAAGCAAGACAAGGAAACGTGTCGTTGTTTTTAAAATATCTTTTTACACCTCTGGTCAAATGAATTCATTGAAATCGGTTTCCAATCGCTGTCCCCATTGTCCGTTAGTAGGAGACACGGTTCGCGCGCTATCTAAATGGTTCAACAGCCTGAGTGGTTTGCGGAAAACCAAACATGGGAATTAGTTATGCGGGTGAGCATGCCCGCAAAGTGGTCCAGACCAAGTACACATACGCATTCAGGGCACATTTAATCTAAAAACTGGGCTTGCGAATGGTTTCATAAGTTTAGAACTTTTCCAGTTGTTATAAGCGGGTGGTTATTAGGTCTTTGGACTTCATTTCAAGAGCTAGAGTCATTCTTTAGACTCTAGAGCTTCTAAGCTAGTAAGTCTGTTGGTTGTATTCTTATTCTGCCTGGTTTTGTAGTGTTTTTCTTGTAACTGTCCACATGATAGAATGAAAGAATTTAATTAAGCTACGAAGTTTATGAGTCACCTTTATCGTATTGGACATCTGTTATTATGTCAATTCTTTTCTCTCTGGAAGAATTTAGAAATGCAGTTCATTTCTTTATCCTTCCCAAACATAGTGTTACCTACCTAGTATTATTATCTGTCGTGTTACATATTTCGTGTTAGGTATATCTTTTAACTAAAAGTCAAGAGATCATGGCCATGGGTTCTGTGAGGTAAATTATGAGAAGAGAGGTCTGCTTTTACATCATGTCAGTCTTCTACGTACTGTTTTCTATTACGTAAAATTGCATGCTGTTAATTGTTAGTAAGTAGGTAAGTAATTGAATATAAACTTCCATGTATTCTTGTATGCCTGAGGCATCTACAAAAACACGTCCTGTATCATGAATGAAAAAAAGGTTAAAAGAGAAAGCGGTTGAAGTGGACGAAACTCCAAGAATCCTCCAAGAAGGTTCGTATGAACTTATCATGAGAATAATAATTTATTAATTTGGAATCGGAAAGTAGGAACGGTCAGATAATAATTTCTTATGAACATTAATTAATTAACTTGGGAAACGTATGATGGTAACCGCATTCGATTATGAATATTTAGAATTATTATTAAGATCGAAATATGTTTTTATCTTTTAATTGATATCGAAAGCTATATGTATAATGCTTTCTGCATTATATATAGGTATTGAAATATTTAAACGATTAACTAGAATTTAAACAACCAATATCGAATTTTAAGTAGGTAGATAGGTATAGGTAGGTACCTAGATAATGGATTTTTTAAATATAAACTAATAAATATTGAAAGTTCTTGATCTTCTTGAAGATGTTCTAATTAATTACTAGTTGATTAAATAGTAAAGTTTTAAAAAAGAACAGCAAATAAAGCGTGCAGGCTAGGTTTCGTAACATGCATAATTAAAAGCGGGTGTTAAAAAGTAGAATAAATTACAGCAAATTGCATGAGTAAAGTAGATGTCTAGCAAGCAAAATACAGGTTCTGAGACCACACAGAGGAAGCGTAAAGTAATGGTCATTGAAAGTAGATTAAAAGTAATCTTATCTATTCAATTTTCAACATTACAAATGATAAACATCAGTTAAATACTCACTTGTGGAATCTATCTGTAGTCATTTTAGAATCTTCCTAATTTAATATCCTAAAATACTGCTCCAGTCACTGCACTATAAAGTTTATTCAACTCATTTTCAACAATTCGTTCACATTTAACAGCGCGAAATTGATAACTCGAGAAAGTTTTACGGTTTTGTCACACTTAACATACAAAGTTGAACACGAAAGTTATTTGTTGTCACACAATGTTGTTTGGGAAAAGTGTTGAGCACGACGTTAATTTACAATCTGTAATTAGTGAAAAAATCGCGACGTGTAATAACAACAAACACCTGTCTCATTCAGGTGTGAGAACCGCTCGACTATTGTTGAATGAATGTCATTGTGTGTTGATTGGCCGGTCGGGAGACAGCGCTTTGGTTGGCTGTTGCGAAAAAACAAAAGAACGAATGACGATCAAAGATGGACGGTGAATGAACTGGCAATGCAATGACCTGTTTGTAGCGCCATCTCTTGGCAGCTTAGTGAAACGTATATTTAGCTGTTGTGTAAAGAACTTTTTACAACCATTTTGTCAGCGCCATCTACTGGGCAGTAAAACAGTTAGGTGAATGAGCCACTTCACGCTAGAGGCCGCCGCAAGAATGAAAACCCGCAGAACTAAACCAAATTAAGTAAAGCAAATGAAAAAAACTAATCGAAAGAAAGAAAAAAAAGAAAAACTGTTTATTATTGGAATTTACTTGGAACTTAAAAGTATTCATATTTTACCGAATGTTTATTCTGAGTTTATCCAATTTATAGTATTAGGTAATTATTTTGCCGCGGCTTCGCACGTGCGTGTTTTGGTCTGTGATAGAAATATACCTAAATCTTCCTCATGATTCACTCTATCAATTGGTGAAAATCGCATGAAAATCCGTTCAGTAGTTTTATTTTAGGAGTTTATATGATCAGTACCTCTAGTACGAAAAACTTTCGAGTTCGTTTCGTTGCGTAGGTATTCAAAGTGTCATCGAAAAATTTTGTATGAAAAATTAAACAGCGCCCCCTAGGGCGGCTATAATATAGGGGGCGCTGTTTAATTTTTCATACAAAATTTTTCGATGACACTTTGAATACGCAACGAAACGAACTCGAAAGTTTTTCCTACTAGAGGTACAGGCATTCGATAGTGGAAGTATCAATTAATGTAAGGGACATTTTGGCCAAAATGAGTTATATATACCAACGCATTCAGAATTTTCGGCTCTATCGATTGGTATACTTGAAATGTTGATATCTTTAAAAAAATGTCCCTTACCTTAAACATTTTTAGTCGTCTGAATACGACTTTTGGGGAAACAAATGATTTAAAGGACGTAAATTCCTTTTAATAATACAATTCAGCCCTTACCCTAAACTGTTGGTTTTAACTTTTGAACTCATTGAACCTTACTTCATTTAAAACTTTTTGATTTATTATAATTAGGCCCTTACGTTAATATGCATATAGGATATCAATTACTTTTTTTGGTGGTGATATGCATTTAATGCCTCCCACTCCTACTACACTTATGAACACTAAGTTGTCTTGTTTCTATCTTTTTTCTGTTCATTTTTACGCAGTTGGGTTTTTGACCGAGGGGCTGAAGGCTCTTCAGAAGCTGTTCAATTCCGTCATCCTCGAAGGAAAAACGCCTACGGTATGGCACAGAAGTGTGGTGACACTCTTCTTCAAAAAAGGCGACAAAACCTTGTTGAAGAATTATAGACCCATCTCACTTCCGAGCCATGTCTACAAGCTGTTTTCGAGAGTCATTACGAATCGTCTCGCTCGTAAGCTCGATGACTTCCAGCCTCTCAATCTCTCAATCGCTTTAGTACACCACATACATACGCCACGGCAGATTATACAGAAGACCGAGGAGTATAGTCAGTCACTTTGCCTGGCGTTTGTGGACTATGAGAAAGCTTCGATCGAGACCTGGGCAGTACCTACTACAGTTTCTCCAACGGTGTCAAATTGACTACCTATATCGATACATCGAAATGTTGAAAGGCTTGTACGAAAACGCCACGATGTCGTTCCGTCTCCAGGATCAAGACTCGAAACCAGTTGCAGCAGCAGACAGGGGGAACTGAAAACTGTTTCTGGACTGGAACGGATTCGGCATAAATATCAACGGTGAGTAAATAACCCACCTTCGATTCGCAAACGATATCATAGCCATGGCTGAGACCGTGGAAGATCTAGGCATAATGCACAATGGCCTGAGTCGAGCCTCTCAACAAGGGGGTCTTAAAATGAAACATGGACAAGACAAAATCATGTCAAATGTCCGTGTTGCACCCACTCCTCTAAAGGTTGGATACTCTACACTCGGCAGTTGTTGACACTTATATGTACCTAGTACAAACAGTCCAGTTAGGCTGGTTATAGTGTCACGCGGACCGTCCAGTGCGGATCCGCTTCACACAGCCGATCTGTAAACTTCGAGGAAGTGTTTTAGAGTAATGCGGTCCGCAGGAATCGCTCGCTCCCTATCAGTTCATACAGATTGGCTGTGCGGAGCGATCCGCACTGACGGTCTGCGTGACACTAAAACCAGCCTTAGGTAGGTCTAACTTCGAGGAAGAGGTCAATCGTCGAATCCAACTCGGCTGGCAATGTTCAGGAAGCTTCGTGATATTCTCACGTCTGAAATATCGCACTGTCTCAAGACAAAAGTCTTTGATAACTTATGGATCTGAGACGTGGTCGCTTACTGTGGGCCTCATAAGAAGACTCAAGGTCAAAGGCGATGGAGCGTGCAATGCTCGTAGTGATTGAACCAGAAATGACGTGATCCGCAGGAGAACCAAAGTGACTGACATAGTCCGCAGAATCGCTAAAATCAAGTGGCAGTGGATGGAGCTCGTAGCTTGCAAAGCTGATGGCCGCTGGGGCAGAAAAATTCTTGAGTGGCGACCACGAGCTGGAAGACGTAATGTGCTGCAGACCCCCACTAGGTCGACCGACGATCTGGTGAAGGTTGTAGGAGGTGCCTGGATGCGGGCGGCGCAGGACCGGTTGTTGTGGAAATCCTTGGGGGAAGACCTTTGTCCAGCAGTGGACGTCATTCGGCTAAAACGAACGAACGATGATTGAAAAAAAAAAACCTATCTGCGTAAAAATGAACAGAAAAAGATAGAAACAAGACAACTTGTTCACAAATGCAGATGTAGGCATCATCAGTGACTAAATGTTTTGTTGGTGATGTGTATTTGATGCCTCCAACTGCGTTTGTGAACACTAAGTTGTCTTGTTTCTATCTCTTCTCTTCGTTTTGTTAATGAATACTCGAATGCAACCTCTACTTACATCAGGTTTCAATGTTAAAATTGTCAAGTTACAATAATATTACTGTCGTGTTTATTCTTAAATGTACCTTACAACATACATGACATTCCATACTGTGAAATTTCAACATTGTAAGGTACAGTCAAGCTCGTTTTTTTAATGTAAGGGACATGCTATCTTTTAAACTACCCATTTTTCGAAAATTTGGCGTTTATATTATGAAAGAACAGAAAATTCTAAGAAACTTTGCCATAGAAACTATTTAAATCGTAACATCACATAAAAAGATATTGAGGTATAAAGAAAAAAAAAATCGTTTTTTGGCTCTCCTGAAAAGTCGTGTTTTGTCCCTTACAGTAATTGATATTTCCACTAATTGCCTTACACGTGTAAGTAATCGTATTCTCAGTATATTTTCTTACACCCACATAACAATAGATTCTTATTTATTAGTTTCTAATATAATAAGCTTATTTTAAGTAATAAATAGGTATTTTATTTTGTGATGGGCCCTAAGGAAGGACTTATAAAGGTAATGAATAAAAGCTTTGACTTTGAGATGACCTACTTAATTCTGAAAAATAAAATACTACGCTGAATTTATTGTTCATTACTAAGTAAAATTAGTAACTTTATCCACATAAGCCCACAAAAAGGTCTTATCACGTAAAGTCACGGAAAGCTATTAATAATAAGCACCGTCCATTAGAAGATAAAAAATAATTCACTTCGACTGATAACGTGGAAAGTACTGACTATAAAATTGGAGCCGCTACGCAAATATTTGGGATCCATTACGGTGTTATCACATAATGTGTTTCGCATGTACCTCTCGATCTACCGCCAATAATAATTCATTTGACACTATCAGCTCTATTGATTGTGGCAGCCTTTGATCTATGGGAAATTGACAAGTTTTTATGATATCTAATATTGATTTGAGACCAATACCTGACTTAGTAATCGACATCAATCGTGTTGGTTAATTTTATGAGAATTTTACAAGCTAAAGGCATGATTTGACTGTACCTGCTCTACTAGGCACACCTTCCTCATGTGTGCCTTTCTTGAGGGTTAGGTAACCAAACTTACAGTCAGGTGTTATCAAAACTTCTCAAGGCTCTTGAATGCTTAATGATTAGCTTTATTTTAGCCAGGACCAACTGTTGTCTTTCAGCGCACGCAGGGATGCCTACCTGTGATATAATTATCATTATTGGTGACGTTTGTAATTAATGGTCACATCCGATAAAGACCACGACATAAGGTGATCACCAAAGCACGACTACTTGTCAGCTCAATGACAAGTACTTAAAACAGGACTCTACCGCCAATTTCCATTTTATACAGCTCTACTGATTTTTGTGATAGCCTCTTAACTAAGCAGACGAATCAGTTCGTCAAAAAGAAATCTATTTCTTCTTTCGCACCCCTCAAGATCATCATCATCAAGTAGGTACAAGAGATCATCTTTGATGCGTTTACGTCTAAACATTAATCGATGCTGCCTACTTTCCACTTACTACGTATCAAGTTTTTCGACACATGTTTTATCCGTTACCCAAATGGCACAATCCATAAATTCCCACTCAAAACCGCATGTAACAGTTCAGAAATCTAATTAGCAGACGGATCCTCGATAAATCCACACGAAACAGTGTAATATCGACATAATCCCGCCGAGATGATTGCCTCGCCGATATATCTTTTTTATGCCCGTTTATCGCCCGATAATATAATAATCATATCACGCTGACAATAATGGCATGCCAAATAAAATCTACCTACCCTATACTCTACGTACTGGCACGAAATTAAAAAGAACTGACGCGTATTTTTACGTTATCGAGTTTCAACTTTGTTACAAATACATAGAGTGCTTATTAAAAGGTTGAAAAAATCGTGCATAAGCCCGTTTCAAAAATCGAATTGGTTCTGTGTTCGAAAACAGAACGTGTACAAATTGGGTGAAGTCCGGAGCGCGCGGGAAAGCAATATGTTTTTATTTCTTTTTAATTTCCGGTTCGTTTTAATGGCGTCGAAATCAATATAATGGTGAAGCGGCCAGCGCCATTTTCGCATTTTGTGGTTTTGCTCATTTAAAGTAATTGAGCAAGCTTAAACTGTGGGGTGAGCAGTAAATGACTTGTCATTACCTACCTCGGTTTCCGATAACTAGGTGCACGTTTAATTTTTTGTTGGTCCATCATTTGTTAAAGTCAATAGTGGCTGATTTTTTCGGTTAAGGCTTGGTATTTCTGCTAAAGTAGGTATTTCGCGCTGTCAAAATCTGCGCGCGCAATTCTTCGCCGAAGACAGCGCGCCAAAGAGCTCTCGCGGCTACACAGTATAGAAATATGCAGTTGGTTAGGTTAGGTTGACTTCCTTCCGTTCAAGCGTCACACTCACAGCACTTTTTAATACAAATCATATCCAAGTGATACAAATTAAAACAACTTTCAAAATTTTTGGGAATATATTTTAGAATCGAATAAAATATAGAATATAACTGCCAAAGTAAACACGGTTCAAAGAGGCGTGGCGTCACCCGACCTTCCGGAAGTTCCGCGCCGGCTAAAAGAATTTCAAGATTACGTCACCCGACCTATCGGTAGATCCTCGGGAGCTTGAGCGATTGGAAAAACATTTTATGATCAGTTACTCGTAGTAGCGATTATTTAGAGCTTGGATAATAAATTATAGTTGTTGCAATTCACAAAGCTTTGCATGTGGTTAATTACATTAATCAGTATAGGTCTACCAGAATCTCATGGCAAACAAAAATATTGGAAAAGTGTGTTTTTCATATGGCAATTGTCTATGGCTTTATTGTCACCTGTCAAAGAAAATTATGACATCTGTCAGCCGTTGCAGAAATTTTGTAATCTCTTCTTGACTATTGGTTATTTTTGTGAAAAAGTCGAAAAAGCTCAAGCAAGTCATATTGTTTTCAATGTGAATTGTAAAATAAGGCATTATTCAAAGTCAATCTTTGATTTTAAAGCACATCGTCGAGTTGACAGTAAGTTGGACTGAAATGTTTTGATACATTTAATTTATTACCCAACTACGTCAGAAGGAGGGTTATGTTTTTTTATAGTATTCTTACTTAATAGCTGCTTTTTCGGGATTTTTAGGTGTATCTCACAAATTGGTGAAAATGTTATGACCATGTAAAGAAAATTTAAAAAGATTTCATCAAGCAAGATTGAACAATGGAGAAGTTTCCATTTTTTTTTTCTTTTAATAAAACTTGAAAGTGTAATAACTAATAATAATTGTGAAAGAATCATGAAAATTATCTCTACAAATAAAAAAGTTACAGGACCCTAAAGTTGCGCATAACAAATATTCGCGCCATTTTGATCGGTGTAGTTACGACAGTCATTCGGAGTACAAACAGTAAATCACCCCTGCCCCCCTAGACGAAATCGAATCCGTCAAAACTCCATACAAAAAAGGGGCTTTTCGACCACTTTTCGACTGGTTTGCGATTATAATTTGCACTTTGTCTAGACCCACTGGTCCAGTGCTGTTGACAGATCCATTTTTTAAAATCTAGTAGATTTTAAGTTTTCAGCCAAGGTCACTCAAGATTCTTTCTTAGTAAAATGTTGTAAACCTTTTTATAAAATATCCGAGACCTGGCCATATTATACAAAAATAACGGCACCGCCTATGTTTGAGTTCCACGCGAAAATATGTAGGTAATTTAAATAATTAATTCACCGTCTTTTTAGTTTTGGTCTATAATTATGTTAATCCCATTCAGAGAAATATAATGTTTTCAACATCAAGATTTACAATACCTCTTTATCTTGATCATCTATTGAAGAACAAGAAATGCAAGTGGAGTTCTTGGAATCATTTTCTAGTTCTGAATGAAGTGATAAGTTATAAGTATGATACATAATAAAATTAGTTACATAAAGTAATATACGATTTACTTATTTTTCAAGACATTTTTCTATGTTAAAAACCCGATGTATACCAACATTCTTCTTACACATACCTAAAATGTGTATTCGTACTTCATGTTCATTAACATTAAAGTCATAAAAGTAAAAAATTAAACAGTATCAAGATCGTTTATTCCAATTTCCCCAGTATTGCTCTCAACAAAGTTTATTTTCCCTATTTGCCATGAGATTCTGGTACACCTATACACGCATCAATTTTGTTCAGTCTTTTTGTTTATTAATAAATAAAAATATCATACTAAAATTGCATACATATTTGTTTGTATTGGTCTGGGTGTTTTCTTTCCATAATTTATGTATAACGTATGTACGGGGCTCTGTATCGAAAATCACTATGAGCAATAAGCATCACACACGGTTACCTGGAGTGCATTACCGCAGCAATTTTTTTTATAAATGTTGTGCTTTAGAGAGTCGAGAGTATAGCAGATAATTAGTCCATCGTGAGCAGAAATTTGTCCACTAATAGCAAAATTCGTTCAAATTATAATTTTAAAGTTATTAGGAAAAAACAGATTTTGCTGGGGTAACGTTTCAAACATTACCCTGGCAATTTTTTTTTTAAAGTCGTTCTATCCCGGAACCAAATACATGGATAGATAGCTCTTGTTGCGTAGTAATTTGTCCACGAATAGCAAAATTTGTTCGTGTTCCGGTTCTCAAGTTATTTAGAATTTTGCTGGGGTAATGTTTTGTGATGTCCCAGATCTCGTAAATGGCTCAACGCAGAAGTTTAAAAAAAATACCAATGATAGACCTTGATATGTCCAAATTAGTTCAAACATTAGTCATTGATTTGAATGATAAACACCAGTGTAATTAAAAGATTTCGAAAATCAGATAAAACGGATTTGTGAGTAAACCAGTACTCTTACAATCGAATAAAAAGGTGTAGCATGTACCCTTGGTACACCTTTATAACCACAGTAAATATACATGATGTGGCTTTGCGCAAAAGAGAGATTTCAAGAAATCTAATTTATTTTAACAGTCTTACTTTCGTGCCTGAATACGCGATTCCCTTATAACAAGGGAACATGGCATACAATGGACAAATTAAAATGTTCCTTGAAAAAGCTATCCTGTTAATTTAAGAAAGTTATCGAACTGCAAAAAAATATCAGGAATTCTTCTATAAGCCGACCAAATTATAAAGGTTACAAAAAAGCGACCGTTCCATACATAAGGCTTGCCGTCTTAAATGAACGGTATAATATCGAGGTTTCGTCAGTACAGTTGCGAACAAAGGTGTTTGTGTAGTGTAGTTAAGTTGAGAGGTCAGATTATTGAAATAATAAAACGAACATTTTATTTTTTAAATACATTTTAAAAATAATTTACATTACAGATAACAATGAGAGGATGACATATTTTCAAGGTGGTGCCAGTCCAGTCTTAAATCCGTTGATATTCTATCTTACGGCTTAGACCTTTAGCTACAGACCTTAGATAGTATTTTTGTGAAAATTCTTACGCATGGTGGAGGAAGGGACGCTCTAGACACTCAAGTCTACAAGGAGTCACATGAACTCCAGTTTTAAATCCGTTGACATCTGCTGCATCTGCCATCTTTTTGGCTAGAAGATTCTTCTATCTTGCAGCTTAGACCTTTAGCTACAGACCTTAGACAGTATTTTTGAAACATTCTTACGCATGGTGGAGGAAGGGACGCTCTAGAGACTCAAGTCTACAAGGAGTCATATATGAACTCCAGTTTTAAATCCGTTTACATCTGCTGCATCTGCCATCTTTTTGGCTAGAAGATTCTTCTATCTTACAGCTTAGACCTTTAGCTACAGACCTTAGACAGTATTTTTTATTATTTATTTGTGTCAGTGTGCTCTTCTAAAGAGTGTAAAGACGATTGTATGTAGGTACCATTAAAATGTAATTTTAACTCATTGGTTTTGTCTCATATTTGAGGAATATCATGAGTCGAAAGTCGAACTTCGTTTAAAAGGATGCGAACGATTTAAATTTCAATAGGTAGACAAAATTGATAATTTTTAATAATCAAAAATTTAAGCTTTATCCAGTAACACTGATATTATTATACTGTGACTCATCAAAGTCATCATTGTCAAAAATATTGACAAATCGCGAACTGTCACGGCCAAAAAACTGACACGCGTCCGTCCTCCGTAAGCGCCACCGCGCGACTGATTGAGATTGTCCAAGCCGTCATGGACGATTTTTTCCACATTTTTTAACATAGTAACTAAATAAGACGCAATATAAAAATTTCATCCGTTAAAAGCCCTCAAGTTATTTCTGAACTTAGTTTAGTAAAAGATTTAGAATCTCAAATCGCTTATTTTAAAAATAAAACCATAAATAGAAAACGAATAGAGGTAACTTTGGGAATTTATTCTATCGAGTCAACTTCATCAAATCGTGTTTTCATCCGTTAATAGCCCTAGAAAATATCCTCAACTATGCCCAATAAAAATCTTAGCCTTTAATTTTACTGTTTAGTACCTCAAAAATGAAAAATGAAAACCTCGTTTTCGCCATTTTCTCTGCTACCCGGCCTTAAGACAAGGTGCAAAGGGAATGAGATTGAATACACACATTAAGTAAGGGGTTTATTTATATAGATATTCAGGGCAGTTAGTAAGTATACCATAGCTCGTTATAAGTACTACTAGTTGTGTAATTTATGCTGATATATTCGGAATTATTATTATTAATCATTAAACTTTTCAGCAATTTCTTATGCATGGTTACTGTTTAATCGTCGTTTATATTGTCACTCAGAATGTTTCAGTCATCCTGTGTTAGGTGCTTGGCTTTCTTCCATAGCGTTGGTAGTAAGTAGTAACTGAGATCGATCTCATGGTAGTGATCACTCACTATCCTGGTGTTTCACGATGTCATGGTAGTGGCACAGAATACATAATAGTAGCAACAGAAATTGCACTCCTTTGTGTAGGATCAGATGCCGACATTTTAACGGTAATAATAATAATGCAAAATATCCAACGCACATGGTGCATTCGAAATCGCACCTAATACTACTACGCTCACAAGAGCGCATTTTTTTTGTGTTAAGAATTGATCTACGTCACCGCTCAAGCGTCAGGGTTGTATGAGCAAAGTAAAATAAATAAAAACTTAATTTTAAGAAGCATTTATTGTATTTACGATTAGAAAACTTTAATCTAGTGGAGTTTGTATAATCGTACCATCTCTGAAGTACCTATTAATAAACTTCAGTGTTGCGATAATTCGAAATTAAACAAACAGTTTTAAAAGGTGTAGTGTCGGAAAATAGACACGGTGAAGTAATGAAGTAAAGTTAATGTTTTTATTAGCTAAAATAATTTTTTTGCTATAGTTTTTTGTCATAAGTATTTCAAAATAATTTATTATTTAAAAAGTGTAGTTTTTTTTTTTATTATTTAAATCACTACAGTTAATTATTATTCCTAAATATTACAATTTTTCATTAAAGAAGAATAACAGTGCTGTTGGAACAATAAACCTTGATTGCGACTATGATCGACCGAGCGTGTATAGATACACGTGTGCAAACAGGCGCGTGGCGGCCCGGACTGATTTGCAACTTGAAGTTGTCGCGCGCTGTAGGTAATTATCTCGGCCGGCATAGGCGAGTGACGGAGGCCTGGTAGTGGTCACTTTCTGACCAGTCATAGTGTACCTACAGCACAGTTTAATCGAACTGATGGCTTAACTTGCCCTAACGTGATAGAGCCAATTTCCTTTTAGGACGGTGGTGATTGAAGCTTTTCAACGTAACAAAATATGTTTACAAGGTACTTAGAACAAACTTAAACATTTACAAATATCTAGGGTTTCTCTTTAGAATATGATTTTATAATCAGGGTTTGTAAGTCAGGCTGGAAAAAAATCTGACGTTCTTAGTTAAAAATCTGTGGAATTTTCTTCGAAAGAGAGTGCCTACCTACAATTTTCCAACATTTTACCTATTTATTCTTGTTACACCATTTGCTCAAATTGATGTTTATTAGTTAACTTAATTAATTGAATTCAAATAAAAACCTGACTTGGTAGAGTTACTACTTACCAAATCATTTTTTTTAATGACTGAAGGAATGAAGGAAAGAAAAATTAGACAATTGTCTCTACTTTCACTGTTAGTATCTAAACCAGGATAGTGATCTCAATTATCTATTTAGCAAAACACTCCCTATATAGACATCGATTTAGATTCGATTGAGTTAGTTTTAATAGTATCAAATTACCCCAGTTTCATAATGTCTCGTAGCGATGTCGCCAGATAATTTTATTGCTCGGATTATGCATAAAAATGACAAGTTCTTTTACATTCATAAATTACCTCTAACTAATATTATAAAGCTGAAGAGTTTCTATTGCTTGAACGCGCTAAACTCAGGAACTACTGGTACGTTTTGAAAAAATCTTTATGTGTTGGATAGCTAATTTATTGAGGAAGGCTTTTGGGCTACAACATCACCCTCCAGCCAATAGGGGCGAAGCAGTGAAGAAAAATGTTGCAAAAACGGGAAATATTATTCAAACTATTTTCACGCGTACGAAGTCGCAGGCACAGCTAGTCTATAATAAAAGTATGGCGGCTGATGCTGTTATATTTTCAACGCGCTCGCGTCGTCACGCCGTTTACCTCGAAAGTGTTTATGAATGATTCCCACAAATCAGGCGAACAAGGAGCTCTGGGTACATAGTGTAAAGAGAACAGCATCTTCATTGACTCTATATTATTGCGTTGGGCTCTTCGTAAGGAAGACGCAGTTACATCTCCATAAAGAATGAAGTAAAAGAAAAAACAAACAGTGAGCTCAGATGAAACTAAAAACGATCTAGCTTTCTAGTTCCATCATGATGAAGTGGGTAGAGTGATTCTTAATTTTAATTATGTTTCAGAAATCTACATGTAAACATTTCAGTTTGAATGATTTCCCGAAAATCTGTTTAAAATGGTTTAAAAGGTGTTAGTCCTTTGCCTCCATTTGCCACGAGTTAAAAAAAAACTCAATGTACAGTAGGTGTATTTTTTACATCTTGTCTGGAATCACCATGTGGTGTGACATGGCTGTTGTATTTGCCACTTATCCCTGTAATATAATAAAAATATCGGCGTGTGTCTGTTTAAAATTCCGGCGGGCTGCCGACGATCCGTCGGGCGATTGCGCCGCGCCGGCGGACATTTTGCTTTTTGTTTTTGAATTTCGAAATGCGGCGCGAGAGAAGAGCGGAAAATCGATGCAGCGGTCAACTCGAGATAGGTACGTCACTATGAAAATAAAAATAGGCTAGGCTGGGGGGTATAGTTGCTCGCGTCCGTAGGACTTACCACCTTCTCCTAGGCCCACCCTACACGTGCCCCCCGGGTGGTGCAAAATGGGCAACAACGCCGAGCAACAGGCGGCGGTTAACTAACCTGACCACCGGTGAACCACAAGCCAAGGAGGACTAAATCCCCCCTAAAAGTGTGGCCATGTCGCCTTGGGAAAGCGACATGTGTGAACCCCACTCTTAAATATGGAAATATGAGCGATACGAATGTTGATTTGTCATGCGATCCGGCTAACCCCCGGCGCTCGTTGGTACCCGGGCCAGCGAGTGGGAAATATGTTACCGAAGACTGCGCGAGAGTGGGCGACCAGGCTCCCGTGATAGTGAATGCTTCTGGAAGCACTACTAAAAAACAAAAAACCTACGTACAACAAGTTTTTCACAAGGGCATCCTCGATTCTCGACCGAGATCTTCTTCCTTTGGCGGAAGCACTGAATACGGACATGAGCAAACAACGGCAGCCGGCCTGGAAGCACCCAGCACTCCAACCTTCTCCACTAATCCTGGGGAACAGAACCAGCATCCTCCGGAATGGCAACGTGTGCCGACAAATAAAAAGCGAAAAATACGTGACGACTCACCGCCTTTGCCCTCACCCACACCGACGGGAAATAAATTCACTGGTCTACCGCTTGATCAAGAAGATACAACTTATAGTGCTAATCGACCCAATAAACCACCACCCATTGTCTTATATGGAATCGAGAATGTCAATGAGCTCAAAAAGCTGATTGAATCAGTAATCCCCACCACAGAATTTAAATTCAAAATTGTGAATAAAAATCTACTGCGCCTGATGGTGAACTCAGCTGATAATTACAAAAAAGTGATTGACTTAGTCAGGCAGAAAGGACTAATAGGACACACCTTTACTAGAAAGGACACTAAACCCTATCGAATTGTCATCAAAAATCTACACCATACGACACCTCACGACGCAATAGTAGAAGAAATAGAAAAGACGGGGAACAAGGTTCGTGGCGAGATTATTAACGCACGATTTGGTGCCGACAAGCTACCCTCGTACACATTCTTCGTGAACCTGGAGCCCAATGTCAACAATAAAGCCATCAAAGACATCCAATATATCTTCCAACAACGAGTTAAAATAGAAGACCCTCGTAAGTCTAAATCTATTGTCCAGTGCCAACGATGTCAACAGTATGGCCACTCCAAAAACAACTGCATGAGACCGTATCGTTGCGTCAAATGCGGAGAGGGGCACAAAACATCTGACTGCTCCAAAAAAGATAGGAACTCGCCAGCAAAATGTGCCCTGTGTTCTAGTGATCACCCAGCTAACTACAAGGGCTGCCAGGTCTATAAAGAAATTCTAGCCAGAAAAACCAAACGAGGCGGTCACCAAAGACAGACAAACGCCGTGACTCACATTGACACTAAAACTGACTCAAGAACTACAGTAGACCATGCACCATTGCCAAAAACCTCGTCAAACAAATCAGATAACGAGACTTATGCGGGAATCCTTAAAAAATCTACACATCATGAAGTGCCAAAGGAATTAAGTGACAATAATCACAGCCAACAGAATACAACAAGTGTTATCAATCACAGTCAACAAACTACCACAGTAGAACAGATACTAATCAAGCAATCTGAGAAGATAGACCTCCTCCTCCAACAAATTAGCACATTGCTTAGTCTCCTCACTGCCATCATCCCTAAGCTTACAAAATAAGAAATGGCGTCACTTAGGGTAGCAACGTGGAATATAAATGGACTATCTTCTAACATAAATGAGCTTGAAGCAATAATTATCTCCAACAAACTTGATGCAGTGCTGATTTCTGAGTCGCACGCTACTAGTAGAAGTTCCTTCCGTCTGAAAGGATTTCAAATATACTGTACCCCTCACCCAGATGGCGGCGCCCATGCTGGGTCTGCACTGGTGATTAAGTCTAGCCTGAAGCATTGCCTCCTCGAAGCTTACTCAACTAACCACCTGCAGGCCACCACCATCAGACTGGAAGACCGTGCAGGCCCTATTGTCCTCTCGGCGATTTACTGCCCGCCTAAATATAACATAACAGACAGTATGTTTTCGAATTACTTTGCAACTCTGGGCAATAGATTCATTTCCGGTGGTGACTGGAACGCAAAACACACCTTCTGGGGCTCCAGATTGTCTGTTGCTAGAGGAAGGCAGCTGAAGAGTTGTATCGATCGATGCCATTGCTACCCATTTTCATCCGGAAAACCAACTTACTGGCCCACTGACCCAAGAAAGCTACCAGATCTGCTCGATTTCTTTGTGACTAAAGGGTTGAGTCATGTCTTCCTCGATATAGAGTCCAGTTTGGACGGATCATCGGATCATACCCCAGTGATCTTAACTGTGTCCACAACCGTAGTAGATCGTGAAGGACCAACATTATTACACAACGGGAAAACTGACTGGGAAGGTTTTCGTGCATCTCTTAACGAGCACATAAACCTGAAGATTCCACTAAAAACAAGTGAGGATGTTGAGGAAGCCTGTAGACATGTCACGGTTGCTATTCAGGTAGCAGCATGGAAAAACACCCCATTGGCCAACAAAGCATTAGATTCCATGACAATGCAGCCTATTGAAATTAAAAAAAGAATAGCCGAGAAGCGGCGTCTGAGACGAGTCTGGCAAATGTCGCGCCATCCCTCTGACAAACTTATGCTCAATAGAGCTATTAAGGACTTAAAATCAAAGCTGGAAGAACATAAAAATAATAGTGTGAGGAGAACCCTTGAACTAATGTCACCATCTGCACGGGGGGAGCATTCGTTGTGGAAGGCCACTAAACTCCTAAACAGACCCCAACAATCATCCCACCCCATAAGGTGCTCGTCATCCTGGGCGCGAACCGACAAAGACAAAGCAGAGGCTTTTGCCACTCACCTTGCTCAAGTGTTTAAACCAAATGCAGGTGATGGCAACGAGACTGACCTGGATGACATACTTAAGCAAGATATCCAACTATGCCTCCCTATCAAACCCACATCGCCGAGGGAAATAGCGCGAGAAATCAAACTACTGAATCCTAAAAAGGCACCTGGTTTTGATTTGATTACCCCGCGTATTCTTAAGGAACTGCCAAGAAAATGTATTGTCTTTCTGACCTGCTTGTTCAACGCAACATTCAGAACCTCCTGTTGTCCAAGTTTGTGGAAGGTCTCAGAGATTGTGATGATACATAAGGACGGCAAACCGCCACATGAATGCTCGTCATACCGACCCATAAGCTTAACCCCAGTTCTCTCAAAGCTATGGGAGAGGATATTTCTGAAAAGACTCAGTATTTTTCTAAGTGAGTTTGATATTGTCCCTGGGCACCAGTTTGGCTTCCGAAAGGCACATTCGACCATCGAACAGGTTCATCGTGTATACAATTCTGCAAGGCAAAGCTTCGAAAGTAAAAAATATTGCTCCGCTGCGTTTCTAGATGTACAACAGGCTTTTGATCGAGTCTGGCACAAGGGATTGCTTTGCAAGATCAAGGAAAGATTACCACACTCAGTGTTTCACATCCTGGAATCTTATCTCTCTGACAGACTATTCCAGGTCAAGCTAGGAGAGGCCAGATCTTCCCTGTATCCCATTAACGCCGGTGTTCCCCAAGGGTCGGTGCTTGGACCGGTCTTATATAATATTTATACATCAGACCTGCCGACCTCAGATGATGTCACGGTTGCTACATATGCTGACGATATTGCTTTCTTGGCTGCAGACAAAGACCCTATATCAGCAAGTGAAAAGCTTCAGAGACTGCTGAATGCTACGTCAGATTGGCTTCATAAATGGCGTATACAAGCCAGTGCGCAGAAATCCAACCACATAACTTTCACTTTGAGGAGAGGAGACTGTCCCCCCGTCTGCCTGGGAAGGAATGTTCTGCCTCAGACCAACTGTGTAAAATACCTCGGCTTTCATTTGGATAGACGGCTGACTTGGAAGGACCACATAAAAATTAAAAGAGACCAAATTAACCACAAATTCAGGAATCTATATTGGATGATGGGCAGGAATTCGGTTCTCTCCCTGGACAATAAACTTCTGATATACAATTCCATCCTGAAGCCAATATGGACATATGGTATCCAGTTGTGGGGAGTTGCCAGCAAGAGTAATATCGCGTGCCTGCAAAGGGTGCAGAACAACATATTGAGGAATATTGCGAATGCCCCGTGGTTCACGAGGAATGATGAAATACACGAGTACTTGAACATTGAAACCGTGGCCGCAGAAATAGAGCGATACAAGAAACTGCACATCGAACGTCTTACTCATCACCCCAATCCACTCGCCTATGGATTGCTGGAGAATGACAACGTGGTTAAAAGGCTAAAAAGAAACCACGTAATTTAAGAAGACAGCTTAGGCATAGGCCAGCTGCTCTTTAACAATAAAATGACACTCAACATATCTGATTATAGTCTGGCGACTGATTGCAGAAATCATTATCACAAAAAAAAAAAAAAAAAAAGGCTGTACATAATAGATGCCTTTGCTACTATCCACCAAAATAAAAAAAGATAAATAGATGAGACTAAAGTACTGCACAGATAAAACCAACCCCAAGTAACATTTTACTCCATTTAAGAGTTCAATAGTCGTTCACATGTACTCCACAAGCTGTGTATGTCAGCTGTATACGAGCTGTATAGCTTGCTATAATGCTTTTATAGAACCAGTTTGGGCACAAATTAGACAGCTTTAAGTTCACTATGGCTGTACATTAGCAGTATAATAGCATTATAATAGCAGTTTAAGTAGTAACATCGTACTTAAGGCTGACTTACGGCACTATATGGGACGCAGTGTGAACCATACAACGTACGTGAGGACAATAAAGAGTAACAAGTGGCTAAATGCACAGCTTTCAAAGTTATAAAGTCCGACAAAAGTACTCCAATGCTACATAAAGTTCACGTGTGTCCTAAATTATTTCCACATTTTAATATTAGTTTGGTATTTGTACGTGAGTGCCAAGAGGAAACAACTCGGGCGGATAATATAATCATTTATGCAAATAATAACACGGGTTTTAAATACTTAATAATGTTAATGCCATTGGGAATGCAACTTTATCGTGAAATGTATACATATTTACAGCTAAAATATTTACGCGCCTCTGTAAAAACGCGATATTCATTTTAAAATATTTAAAACTGGCTGAGAGGAAATCTACAATTTTCAGTTTTTGATATTGTATTGGCATTATAATTATATTACGGTAATTAATTATAACATGAAACCAAAACTCAATCGCTCTATCTGCGAATTTTGTGATAAATCTGCATTAATTTTGGAGATTTATTTGGTAAATATTTTAGGTTATGTAGAACAAAATGGTGGAAATGAAATACGTCTATGTGAACTGTTATAACTCCAATTTAATGCGGTGAGCGTATATTAGGTTCACATGTGTTCTGTTAGAATGCTGTTATCTATATTAAGTTCCACATTTGTACCACTACAGCGCTAATGTCTATAAATTTATTCTAATGTGAACTTATGTACAGCTTTAAGATGTACCTAGTTCAGGTCAATTGTGTATCTTTAATTCTTTCAAATACTGAAATTTTAGAGATCCGCAATAAAAATTATTAATGTCCGTTAAATCGCCTAGCCCAGGTACTAATAGTCAAGTATGAATACCTAAAGCATCAGACGGTAGTGTTCCCGGTTTAAATTCGTTTATTATGCCTGACAATTTATTCAAAGCGGAATGAGGAATACGATTTTCAATAGCCCATGTTCTTATTTTTTTGCTAAAGGTTAAATAATTGTCTAAATCAAAATTGTATTCACTATCACTAGAACTGCAATCATCACACTCTGATATCTGTATATTTTGAAGGGAACTTTCAGGTTCAGGCATAATATTTTCCTCTGCATCATGTACAGAACCACCATAAATACAACTAAAAACAGGCTTGGGGAAAAGTGTAATAGAATATCACATTCACATTCATTTTCAGCTTAAAGCAAATAAGAGTAGTACTTGTGGACAAATAAACTGCTATTGATGTTAATGGACAACACATATAGTCCTTTTAACAGCCTACAGTGCACATGCGAACCATTGAAACACTTTTGTACAGATAGTAAAAAAAGGTTATTTTATTAACACAAGTCCTACTACAGCTACTAGCTGTATAACAGTCTAAAACAAGTAAACATAACAGCCTTTGGCTTTATAAATGACCACGTGTGTTCTATTAAAATGCTAGCTTTATAACATCGTACAAGTAGGCCGTTAAACAGCGGTTGCCGTATCTCTACCCTCCTATAATGCTCTTAGTCAGACGGCTGACTAAAGGATAGTTGTTAGAGTATTATAACACCAACAATCGTATAAAAGTATAACTCTACACTAGTCTACACTCCTATAAGTCCCTTAGACAGGTATAGGTGTAATTAATTGCAATAATACAGCTTATACATCACGAGTGAACTGTACTAATGCTTTAAGTACACATTGGAACTAAATGTGAACTCTTAAATGGAGTAAAATGTTACTTGGGACGTTACCGCCTATTGACTATTTATTTATTTATTTTATTTTATTTATTTGGGAAATCAACGGCGATACATTATGGTAATATTATACATTAGTATAGAATAAAACTTACAGCTAATTACAGATTTCCACAGAATATCATATTGAGTTGGAAATGTCGAATCGTTTAGATAACCACATAACTATAAATTATGCTGACACTAAAACATTAAATGAAACACAAAACATATACACATTATGCTCCTTGTGTGTGTGTGTGTGTGTGTGTGTGTGTGTGTGTGTGTGTGTGTGTGTGTGTGTGTGTGTGTGTCTGTGTCTGTGTGTCTGTGTGTGTGTGTGTGTGTGTGTGTGTGTGTGTGTGTGTGTGTGTGTGTGTGTGTGTGTGTGTGTGTGTTTGGCCCACCCACCAATCAGGCATCTTTTAGCACTTTTTGGTATGATGAAAAACAACACTCCGACTTATCTACTAGATAAATTAGTTTGGACAAGGGAATTCCACTCGCACAAGACCCGTCGCTCCAGCAGCACTCTCGTTCTTCCGCCGCACCGAACCGTTGCCTTCCGGGGTAGCTTCAGGTTTGCCGCCTCCAAGTGCTGGAATGACTTGCCACCGCCATTACGTCGTCTGCAAACATTGTACACTTTTAAAAAGAAATACCGGGAACACATTTTTAACGAACAAACACTGGAGTAGGTTACTTGTATCCTTGCCTAAAGGTTTCAGACGATCAAGCACGGAAGTGGGCAAGACGATCGAGACTGCTGTAGCCTGACATCACTACTTGAAAATTGACATTTTTTTTCTCCGGACATACTATTTGTAACACCATTATAACACCATATTAAATACTTGTTTCAAGATTATTATTTTAATTCTAATGACATCATAACTATATATTTGACACTAATTGAAATTGAATTATATGTTTAGACGACCAATACTGCTGGAATTTATTTATTTTGTATTTTATTTTTTGTTTGTGGGTACGCGTGTAACGCTCTGAACAATATGGGATGAACTAAATTGTCTAATCGCGCGCAATCAATCATTCGATTGCACAAACCGGTTTTGCGGGCGTCGAGACACTCTTTACGAATATTACACATTAACACAATATTACTTTACCATTACTACACACACACCTATACAAACAGTTTTATCTTTTTATTAGTATTCTTTTCATTAGTATTCTTAATAAACGTAGTCTTATCATCCTTACCGATTTACCGCCTTTTGTATTTATCTGTGCACTAATATTACTATTTATGTATGTTTATCTAGACAATTTTATGCAGCTTAGTATTTTATTTATTTTTACCAATGGTCCGTGACCCTCACTCGGCATGGGGCACACTGAAAACCAGCGCCGTGGCCTTCGTCACCGTGGGCCACGGCATATGCTGAGTGGGGTCCCGTTGCAGTGGGCATCTTGTTGGTGGATGGGTGGCACTGCTCAGTTTACTCTTGTTTTTATTTTTTCTTCTTCCATTATTATGTGCCACTGTCATGTCTATGTAATTGCCTGTATTTGTGTGATGTCCATTGTAATAAATGTGTCTTTCTTTCTTCTTTCTTTCTTTCTAATGGCTTGTAACCTAAATTTTACCTTGCTATAGGTAAATAGGTCAATCTCGCTGAAGTACTGGTTATAAACTCGCGGCAAACGTGATAGCGGTGCATTGCTCGCGTATCTCGTCTTGCAGTGCGGTACATTGAAAAGAGGACGTGGTTGGCGGCGCGATCGGGGGGCCGGAACGCAGTACGATACTCCTTCCACAAGCTCAGGGCAGTCCACCCCACCGCGTACTATGTCGTACAACAGGCAAGCATCAGTCAATTTGCGTCTATCCTCAAGGGTCAGTAAACCATACTGTGTGCGAACTGGTCATAAAAAAGTTAGCCACTAGAAAAAGTACTAGGGACAACTCGGGAAAAGTACAAATTAGAGAAATTATTTGCACTGTATTATTATAAACTTATAACTATTGAAACAGCATTGAATTCTATGGTTGACGCTTTAGTAACTTCATATCACTGAACCCTCTAGAATTAGAGTTCTCTTTTCTACATTTGTCAAAAGTTTCCAGTTTAATTTCCAGCGTCCATTAGCAAGTCACCTCTTCGGCCCCTTCCGCCACTTAGTGACGAATAAACCATCAAAATACGTCGTCAACGATTTGTTACCAAAGTGTTAACGAAATGATGTATCAAATTCAATGGCTAAATGAGCATGATTCTTTAAAAAGTCAAGTAAAAGTCCAAAGGATATTTTTGGAACCAGTTACAGATAATGTTAGTGTTTAAAATCCTCAGATGGGTCAAGCGGAATATGCGAAATCACAATCTATTGTTCTCAATTTTTCTACGTCCTGAAAAACAATCTTAGTACCTGAAAAGTAATGCCAAGTACACTTACTACGTGTTTCTTTGGGCTCGTTAACGCGGGCCTGATTGTGTTAGATGGCTAATTTATACGAATATCTAAATGAAATAAAGCAAACTGACTATTCTTCAAGATCCAAATCCAAGTTTAAGACTGAGAGACGTTGCTAGGAGGAATTAAGAATTCTTCAATTCTGAATAAACGTTTTTTAGATTTGTATTCGAGTATGTGTATTGTGCAAGTTTTAAATACCTACTTTTAATTGTTTTTATGTAATTTATACCAAACTAGTGGCCGCCCGCGACTTGGTACGCGTGGATCCCGTTTTACCCCCTTGAGGGTGGAGTTTCGTAATCCTTTTTTAGCGGATGCCTACGTCATAACATCTACCTGCATGCCAAATTTCAGCCCGATCAGTCCAGTGGTTTGGGCTGTGCGTTGATAGATCACTATGTCAGCCAGTCAGTCAGTCACCTTTGAGTTAGAAGTAAGTTAGCCATTTAATTTCACCGCCTTCAGCTGTTGTCAGCGAGCGCCGCTACGCAGCGCCACGAGCGCCGGAAGCCGCCAGGAAATGGCCACTAATGGCCGCCGCACCGGAAGCGCCGCCATTACCGGCTAGTGCTGCTCAAATAATTACCTAGCTTAATATTGTTTGTTTATAGGTGTTAAGTTACTGTGTTGTTGCAGCTTGAGATAAGGAGTTACTTAAATATTGGAGAAAGCGAGGATCGCGTTACTTCAACTTAAGAGCGTTGTAGCAAAAAGTTGGCGTTCGAATTTTAGGTTTTTATTGCTTGACGTCGCGTAGTGAGTGCGCAAACTACATTTATCTGTACAATTTCAACGCTGCGTCGACTAAACGATCTTAATCCGTAGTTGTATCGTACCTAAGACAGTACATCATACATAATAATAAGGAAATAATGTATAATTTACCTATTTGATTTTTTCTCAGATCAGACTTTTAGCAAAATCAAGTTACGTAATTAATGTATTTTTTACACTAGTAAATCCCGCGACAAGTTTTAAATCTTTAAATTGAGTAAAGTAATAAGTTGATGGGTTTGAAATAATTTATGTTTAATTTTATTATTTTTACAGCATCAAAAGCTTGTTTATGAAAAATATTTACTATTTAAAGTTTTATGATGCGGGTTGGAAAAATTAAAATTTATTCTGATTTTGTGACGTTTCCGCACATAAATATGGATAGGTTAAATAAATAGAATGAAATGTATGAAAAAGAGCGTGCCATTTTTTAAACGTTATCTATAATATTATCTGTGTCCATCAAAGAGCTCGTAACTAAACATCGTAAGCGCCATTCAAATTATTATCTAAAAGTTAATAATAAATATTTAGTTTTTGTAAATCTAAACAAGTCAGGAAATCAAAGAGGTAAATACTGATATCATTGTGATTTTATATAATTTATTATTATAAACCACGGTCGTATAATGCTAAAAAATCAGAGGTAACTTTAAGATTTTTATCCATAGAGCAAAAGTTATCTAATCGTGTTTTTAAACAGTTATCCCATTAGGTACACATGCGTTCTGTAATACAAACCCATCAAAAACAATACTTGTCAAAAAACCAAGTCTCACTACTCAGTTGTTCTACGGTAAAAAGTTGTGAGATCCATGTAATACCAAGTCCAGTCCAGGACATCATTAAAGTTTTACATAAATATTATTGACTTGGCCATCGCATGAAAACACGTGTAAATTAAATTATTTAGTGCGAAATGAAACGAAATTTTGCATGCCTGTGTAGACATGCAAAATTTCAGCTCAATGGGAAAACGGGAAGTAAGTAAATTTTAAGTTGCAAGATTTTACAACTCCAGATGTCAAAGAAAATAAAAGCTTGTAGATAGCTTTACAAAGAAAAGAAAGATTTATAAAGAAAATAAAAAGTACTGTCTACGATACATTTGTTAGGCCGTGTTGCACCGTCTTACTTTAACATTGACATCAAAATTTTGGATGTCAAAAATCTGTCTAACATAAAACACCGGTTATTGTCAGTTAGGGTCAAAGTTAGGTGGTGCATCTCAGCCTTAGTGTATTTTAATTAAATTTAATACAAATAAGGATGACGAAAATAATCGATAAGTGATCTCACTCGAATATTTCTTATAGTAGGTATACAAGATGTCGAACAAATGGTTACTTACTGAAAAAGTGCTTCATGAGACCTAGCAAACGGCATCAATAATATGTTTAAGAACGAACTGAATCTATTCAAAAAACCTATATTTCCAGCTTTCATACATTTAATACAGTTACAAACAAACACGAAATCAATGGTTTCTGAGAATTCTGAGTGTCTTAATGCCGTCCCCTTTATCTGTTTATTTAGTATTTATTAATTAGTATCTCTTGATGATATTGTAGCAAGTTAAACATAAAATCATGTTTTCCGTAAATAATTTAAATAAGAATGCAATTTTTTTTTTTTTTTTTTTTTTTTTTTTTATGTGATAGGAATTTACGAGTTTGTTGTTTGATTATTATATATTACTCAATTAAAAATTTCAATTTAACCCTCAAGTAACACCGTGGGGTAATTTTTTACCCCAGGCGCATAAAAATTAACACATTTTTTTTTCTAGCGTAGCTAGTGCAATGTCGTTTTGTGTATTCTCAATCCAGAGTGTGCGTTTTAAGCTCGTAGATGCGGGATGTGAAAAAAATCATCCGTTTGGCTTGTACAGGTAGGTGGGGCAGAAATTTACCCCAGGGTGTTAGTTACGCATACTTTAATTTATCATCACCTAACATGTTATTAATAGGTTTTTACAACATTGAAACAAAATGAGTTAATATTTATATGACGATTAAGTAGCACATTGTCTCTAGAATGCAGAGAGATAATTAGAGCTTGATTTACATGATACTTTTCGAACTTTAAAGACATCCCCTCAGAACAGAGCGTTCATAAATTCGACACAGAAATAGGGCTCAAAAGTGATAATTACGTAGTAATTCAGCGTGTCTGATGTGTTTTGAAAAAAATATTTAGGAATAAAATAAATAAAAAATATTTTTAAATATTTTTTCATAATTTTATAAAAAAATAAGTTTTTTTATTTTGCTTTATTATAAAGCCAGAAATTTTCGTTTTATTTCATTTTGTGTTTAAAATATGCATAAAACATCTATTTAATGTCCGATTAGAGTAAGTTTTTGGTTCCCACAATAACTTTCCAAGATTTTTCTAGAAGACCATTGTGGAGACTATTAGTTGCCAATGACAAATTATTTGTTTTTTGTTATGATTTATTTAAGGTGTTTCTTTACGCAAGATAGACGTTCTTTTAAAGCAATCGTATAATTCAGTGAGTCCATTAATACATTGTAAATCACAAAATTAAATTGATTTTAAATATTTACAAAAAAAAATTCAATTTCCGTTTGGGGTACTTTTTTGCCCCAGGGTGTTCAAAGTGTAACCAAAAATAAGGATGTTACTTAAGGGTTAAAAAATTAACACTTCTAATATGGTAGGTATGGCTGGCGGCATACATTTAGTATGAAATTCGGAAACATTGAATTTTCGCATAGATCCAGTTTATTCTTTGACCTATTTATTGTTATTGTTTTAAAGAGCTCATGAAGCACTTACAGGAACAGTAAACAGTTTCTCGATATCTTGTATAATTAAAAATCAAGTGAAATCACTTATCGTTTCCACCCTGTACCTATACTTTTAAAAATAAACTCATTTTATACGTTCATTTGTATAAGTATCTACAATACAAATACCTAACCAACTTAGTTGACGTTTTATAAAACTATTTGTCTAAGTGTCATCGAGCGACCGCTGGTGGATTTGCCATTTACCTGACCTACCCCTTTATTACTAAACGTTTAATATCAGATAAATAGTTACGCACCAATTTCTTTCATTCAGTCGTCAGTAATTGAACTTTCGGAAAAACATGACGAAGCGTTGTGTGACCATACAGACGCTATTCAACTTTTATTAGTAAGGAAGAGTATATTTTATGTTGGTAGAAACACAATAGCATAGACTAATGTTTTGACACCCTGTTAAAATTTTTATTAGTCATTTATTTTTTCCTGACCAAACAGATACCATATTAATATCTTTTATCTATTCTACCCATATTCTGTAAGTAAAATAATAAAAAGTTTGAAAAGAAAGAAATTACAAGTCCGATTTACCTAAACAAATAAATTAAAAATACTTGCGGATCAAAAGTACTCAATCATACTACAATTTACGAAAAAATCACGCGTGACGCAAATACGTCAGTGGGCAGTCAACTGACATAGACCCGGCGTCTACGAGTGCCAAAGCACGACTGATTTATGCCATTTGATGCACCCGATTTTATAGTATTTTCAAATTAATTTTTCATTTGAAGATTGAAGATAGATATTTTTTCTTTTTCACACAATAATAGTACTATGTTTCTTCTTAAGTATAAAGTAGTTTATGTTGCCAAATGACTTTTAGATTATGAGATATGACCTGTTTTCTTGCAGTAATTTTCTCGAATTATGACTATCTTAGACATGATAAAAATGCATTTTAATGAATTAAACATCAAAATTTTCTCAATACACTTTCTTCTTCAGGGTATGCTTATTCTAATGAATACATTCTATCTTCTTACTTAGAAATAAATTTGTTGTAATATTAGTTCAAAGTTGTGCCTTCGCGAGTTACCTAGAAATCGGGCTTTCGAAATTCGCTGTTTTCGTAGGCAAAAATCCAATTTGAACGAGATTTTGTCAATAGACATTCCGTAAAAACGTATGATAATTACGATGATATAAGCCAAAAGAAGCTATAACAATAAATTATATGACTAAAATCATTTCGAAATCTGCCAAATTCTCGATTTCTGCATGAAAAATGTGACAACGCTCTTAACGAGTCTGAATTTTCTTTTGTAACATATAATACAAATTGCTTTATTTTCGTGCCTAAGTCATTTTGGGAGAGAATTTTGGGTTATTACAACGCACCTGGTTTCAAAAAAGTACTAATAACATAGGTCCTGAAACAGATTACACTGTCCTTGTGCTGAAGTGAAAAAACATTGTTTTTTTTTTACATAAATTAGATAACAATGAAGTAGGTCAATTAGATTTAAGCTTTTTCAGTGTATTTTCGACGTTTCAAACTTTTAAGTAGGTAGGTCTGAATAATGAACATGGGCTCAAAGTCCCGAACGACTTTGTATATGGCATTACGGAAATCTCTGAAACACACCAAAGAAGGTTGTATCACCTCAAGTTTCAGTGCATTATAAATTATAACCTCTGACAATCTGCGTCCCGCCAGAACTTGTCCAATAAATCGCGCGTCAAGTGAAAAAGACCCAACGACTTCCAAATTGGAAAGCACAACTTTGACGACGCCTCTGCTCGGTTCTGACTGCAAAGTTTAAAAGTGAATTCTTGGCTGCACAGCACACGTTTCTGTGCCATGTTTGGCAAATAAGTTAGTTACTACTATATTACTTTTTATTTTATAAATTATTCACTAAAATTCTTTAGAGAATGCTACTAGGTACTACATAATATTGTCTTATGAAATTAGGCGGGAAGTTTGTAATATTTTAGTGACGTCTATTTACGATGATAAAGTAATCAAATCATGGTTGGTTAAATAATAAACTATGGTTCATGGTGAAATTTATTACCCAAACCTAGTAAGCAACTCGAGTCGATTTGACCGTTAACCTTTTGAAAACAAGTTACCTAGCCTCTGAAGCTTGTCCAAACATAATTTACAACAAAGCACTAAGCACTTAGTACCTGAATAACTATGAGAAGTAAATACCTAAGTATGTCATAGTAAATTACCCCGCACTCTCAGCTATTGTTCATAAAAGTAATTACCACTTCAACACAATGTGAATGTGTTAATACGAAACTCGAGTGCAGTAAGTCCGCAGATTAAAAAATCATCCAGGATAATAAAGAACTTATCGGCTGTGAGATCTGACGCCGCTGCCTAGCGAATGGAAAAAAGTAAAAAGGCGGGAATGTGATTCATAATGGCATCAAAAATGGCGGCACTGATTGCGATCTGGGCGGGAGATAGCGCTGGGGTGGTTAGCTTTGTCTTGCGGTTGATTATTATAATAGAACATTCATCAGCTTGTGTGTTGATAAAGCAATTTATTGTTGGGAATGTTACACGTTTTTAATAATCGCCATATGTTCATTTTGGCGTTATCTACGAAGTAAATCAACGCGAATACTGACTATAAATTACTTGAAGACTAACAATGGTAGCTTGATTTCTTATGAAAGATCCATTTTTAAACTGGTAATATGAATGTCTGTAATAAAGTATGTATTATATAAACTCAATTTTAATATCAATGCAGTATGAATATTACCACAAACTCAATCATTTCAGCCCTTAGAGACTCGTTGATGAATCAATCCATCAGGGACGATCCATAAGGCTGCCATCCAATCAAATGGCTCACTGAAATGTGAACAAGTTGTTACAGTACCCTAGATCATTTAATCCTTTTTCTCGGTCTTAACGAGATAAAAATATTTCATCTATTTAAATAATTTTACCATATGCCAAATTATGTTTCTTTTTAAGTTTTTACGCCGCACCCAAGACCAACCAACCCCAGTTGGATGAATTTAGCTACTACATTTGACGGAAAATTACTATTTTAATCTTATTCGATTTCTTTAAAGTATTTGACATGACAAGATTTTTTCTGAAAATGATTCATCATCTTCATTTCAACCATAGAGAACGTCCACTGCTGAACATAGGCCTCCACCAATTGGCCGCTTGGTAACGGCCTGCGTCCAGAGCTAGAATGAAAATGATATAAGTACTTACATATCATTAAGTAATTCAAAAAAGTAATAATCCATTATGAAACTCTAGCTCTACGTCTATCTACATATTCCTTTCAACAAATAGGTAACTTATTTAAGTACTTTTATTTCGCACGTCGATCCTTCATTTGTTGTAAACATTGTTCCACAAATCCATAAAATAAATGACCCCTCCAAAATGTGAGGTTGTTCAAGTCACCAATTCAAGTAAACGGTGCAATAAGGAAACCTCCTTGTTTTGTATTGGTGAAAAAACGAATTACGCCTCCGCTATAAACTGAAAAGGGAAATTTATACGCGACCCTTGCCTGAATAGTCTACAGAGCGGAATTGGTCAAAGGGTGAGGCGTGAAATCACTGACTATTTGGAGATCGCGTCATGTTCGATGTATCGGCTAGGGTTGGGAGTTGGGACGGAATCTTGGCTTGGCGTTCTTAATTTTATTAACTGTATTTGACAGCATTTAAGTCTCTTATTTCAACGTATTTTACAGCACTGTTACTTATACTCTCATAATAATAAGGGTGATACATGCCTAGTAGACGCCTATTTACTTTTGAAAACATTCAGGTTATTGTTCAGGGAAACATACATACTTTGTTCTAGCATATAGCAATAGGGGATATTGCAATGATTTTCTGAATTCTGTCTTATCTCTTTCAGGTCTTTCAGATTGGAGTAAATTGACAAGTTCAGAATAATCGCGCCTTCTTTTCATCAACACTTTATAATCAGGTGATGTAAACATTAAGGTCAGTGTTGCTAATACTTTATATTTTATTACTTTACTATGCTATTACTTTTAATTATTTTTTCTTTTTTTATAATCCGCCACATCCGCTTACTCCGCTATGGTTTGCACAACTCTAGTATCGGCATTCGATGCTTTGTATTGTACTCCAAAACAATATCTTATTCCAAAACTGTAGAGTTCTTTTTGCGTGCTCCACTTTTTTGAGGGGAACGCCAGTCCGTGAATCCATAGGTATTTGAACACAATACAAAACGTAATAAAATAAACTGGCCACAATAATTTTTATTGTAAGGAGAGCCCTCGAATTATCATTTAGATGGGGTGGGATGCAATATGGCGTGACTTTCGCGCGAATAGATCGGCGCCTGAGTTACGGGATTTTGCAGGTTCGCCTTTTTTGGAGCTGTTAGCTTTTATTGGGGTAAGGTGTAGTTGTGGTAAGTGTGATAAATAAAGTAGGGTGCGAGGCGAATCAAACGTGTTGTTGACTTTTTTATCGCAATAAACTTTTGAGGGACTCTCGATTTGGCGATTTTCTCACCTTAGGCAATTCGATTTTTTCAAGTCATTTAAAGCTTTGGGATCGATTCATAGGTGAGCTAAACTTTTCACATTTTGTAATTGTTCGCAATTTAAAACTTGCAGTTGACTGTCTAAAAATTAAATGTTATGATTACGTGCTGGGGAAGAAGTCCCATTGAATCATGGTAGACACTAGACCCTAAGGGGGCTTATAAAGTTTGTGACCTAGTTTTCAACGCATATGATAGCAAATTGTCTATCAAATCGAATAAATAAATACAGACGGGTGTGCTGGCAGAAATACAATAAGTTCTATTCCGCCAATAATTTATTTTAAAATATTTTCGTACCTACATTACCTAAAGCATTTGTTCTTTATAGTGTCAAGTAGTTTCATATTCATAGCCGGTCCGAGATTTAATACGAATATTACATTTTAATGCAAACGTCGTCGGCAACGAGTATTAATGACGTGGGCCCCACAAAGACGTAATTCCCTTGAAACGCATTAGACTGAACGAGTGGTGATTTTAGGGGCAGGCCACAGTGACAGAAGGTAGCGGTAGCGATTAGCGTGCCCAAAACAATTTAAGAATCAGATGCTCATCACGTTAAATAACATCAGTAACGGTAGCATTGAAACTCGTACCTAGGCATTCTCAGTTAATCTAAACTGTAGAATACTTAGGTACGAGTACATATTAAAATGAATGAATCACTTTAAACTTTTCAACTTTTTTGGTGTAAAGCCTACCTACATGCGAGTAAATAAGCAAAAAAGCTCGTAGGGGATCCTGAAGTGTAGAGCTTTTTATGCAGAACTTTAAGAACCAAGTATGTACATACTATTAGCATCTAACTTAAAGACAAACAGTGGATAGCACTTATTGCAAAGTAGAATCTAAGTTGAAGTGCACAATATGAAGCAGTGTTCTCGTAGTATGCTTAGTCCTTTGAACATTTCTTTTTAATCGCTTTTCTTGTTACTTGATGCAGCAGTGTTTAAAACTCGTAGTAGTTCTTTGAATGAATATTTTCGTTAATCGCTCCTCTTGCTACTCTACAATCGCCCTTAAAATCATAGGGCGAAGACTCCGCGGTCTGGGGGTGCAAATGGTAACCGACTCGCTGATAAATGATTCCGAACAAATGTCATTTTGATCCTCCGATATTGAGGATTTGTTTGGGGCGTGTGCAATTACGAGTTTGCCTTGCTCGCTTTTATTACTGCTTGTTTATTGGCAAATTGTTGTCGTTCTGTACGAGTAGAGTGCCACAAGGGCGTCAGTGTTTACCTAGCTGTATTGGGTGTTTGTTTGTGGTATTATTGCAGACATTGCAGTAGAATAAACAGGGTGGCCAGGGAGTTGACGTTCAAAACTAAAATTTAGATTCCTTACATCAAGGTGTATCTAAATCACCCCCATGTATATTCTACGATTTTGCTTTGTTTAGGAGATAGTTAATTTGGTGATTTATTCTAAACTATCACCTATGGTTGGTTTTTATTTTTTTTCACTTTGGAAGCTTCTCTAGCGCAAGTAAGTAAAAACAAACTACAAGTGCTCGCCAGAGTGAGAAAAAATTAAAAACCAACCATAGCTTTAGGATAAATCACAAAATTAACTCATCTTCTAAACTAAGCAAAATCGTAGAACATACATGGGGGTGATTTAGATACACCTCGATGTAAGTAATCTAAATTTTAGCTTTGAACGTCAACTCCCTGACCACCCTGTATTATAGCGCTTAACTGAGTCAATGCCTGGGGTATGGGAGCGGCACGAGAGGGATGACATTGACATATACATAAATGACGTCATAGAGTACAAGTCTGAAGGAGATCTGAAATCTTGCTGACGTTTGCTGACGTGCCGCCCCCATACCTCAGGCACTAAGTCTAGCACTAGATCTATAGCAGTATTGTGCAGTATTTCGTTGATGTTTATGTAAAAAAAACAAGAAATGATGAATGTGACAGACATTTCAAAGTCAAAGTCAAAATTTCTTTATTTGTTTACACTAATAAATAGTTCTTACAAATCGTCATTTTGCTCTTAAGGAGCCTCTACATGTCTCATACCAAATTTATCTTTTTATTTATTAAGTTAACAAAAATAAATGCCAACTTAAATTACTTACGCGATTAAAAATACATAATTAAAATAAAACGCATACATTTCAAGCTACTAGCTAGAAAGGAAATATATAATTTTATAAATACTTTCCACATATTGAGCAAACTCAATTATAAAAACCGGAAAATTACTTGTTATGAAATTAACTTACGTTGCGGGTGTCACTGCGCATATCCAGTTAGTAATGATTTATACGGCTGAACGACATTCAAGAATAAAATTAAATGAAAAAAATTTAAAACTTGTTTGGAGCATAGGTAAAGGTGACAAAAATGATTTTTTTGAGTTGTCTAAAACCGCAAATTAATTATTATTTGTTAGGTATACAATAGGCTAGTTTCCTAAAAAAAATTGTTTAGTCCGTCAATTTTAATATAAAAAAAATTGGACTCGTATACTTTTAATTGTCAATCAAACAAATAATTACAAAGTTATAGTGCGTTGAAGTTCCGTGCGACGTCACAAAGTGCTGCACTTTTACGCACTCACTGACGTCACGTGCCTTTTCTTTAGAACTTTGGCACGCTTTATATCTTTACATTTTCATTAGTTATAAAAAGTGAAAAATACGTGTCGAGTAGTTTTTGATAAGCTAACTGACGGACTAATTAAAACTCTTGCTTTTTTACCTAGGATACATCCCTATTCTAAACTTCTAGGGTAAAATAGGTACCTTTTAGGTCTATTAAAGTGCAGCACTTATAAGCTGTGTCTTAGTAGGCCTTACTGACTTTTCTAAAACTTGTTGATTCAGATTTTTTATATTCCGGTAGTATTATGATTGATCATCAGTAGTGGGTGCCAGTGTCGTGTCTGTAGAACCTTCGGAAGGCTCCTCGGAGCTCTTACCCTGAAAATAAACATATAATAATAATAAGGTAGGCCTCCTACTAGGTGGACCGACGATCTGGTAAAGATTGCGGGAAGAGCCGAGATGCGGGCAGCGCAGGACCGTTAATTGTGGAAAACCTTGGGAAAGGCCTTTGTCCAGCAGTGGACGTCATTTGGCTGAAACGAACGAATAATAATAAATATTGTGTAAAAATTGCGATTGCGGTCAAATACATGCCTTGATCCTATAAAAAAACAGATATACAGTTAAGCCCCGGTTTCCACTAAGAAGAAATGTTTCAACAAGCAATCAGTGGGCTGAGTGTGAGTTTACATCGAACGCGCTAACTAGTGAGCGCGTTTAAAAAAATGTATGAAAATTTTAGTTTTTGAACGTTTCCCGCTTGGGGCGCTGTACAATCCGTCATACATTTAATGTAATTTTTTGACGCTAGTGAGCGCGTTTGATATAAACTCACACTAGGCCCTCAGATGTCATTCAGATTGAATGAAATTGGTTATTCAAAACATTTCTCCGCTCCGCCTTGGTGTAAATCGGGCCTAATACTACGATATGTCTTGATCAAGCCTCGTAGCTGAAGTTATCAAAAAGCCCACCAAAACATTATTGCTTCAGACTTGATAAGAAGATGAGCACGCTCAAGTCAAAAGTCTCAATTCAGAAACTGGGCATAAGGGCAATATCATTATGTATAACGAGTAAGGCTCTGCGTAAGTGGGCCACCGACCACAACCACCGGTGGCACACGTGTATCCGGTGGCTGCCACTCGCTACAGTAGTGTCCGCGACTCGCCCCAGTCGCCCCTAATGGTCACTACGTGCCACACAAACGCAAAACGCCGACAACCGCCACTGTTTGCACTGCTCCCCCCCCACGTATCATCGCACGCGTACCATCATGGAGCACTCATCTCAATGGATGTTGATACATTCATATATCGGAAATCCATTCACGTCCCGCTATTTGGGATTTGTGCCTACAGCAATAGAAATAGGGTTACAAATGTGGCGCCTTCCAGACACCGGTGACTGTCGTTCGCTTCTGACACTTAGAAATGGGGCGCGCGACAGCCACCGGTGGCTGTGGTCGGTGACCCATTTGCGCCGTGCCTAAAATTACCTACTTTACTTTACCAATTGACCTTGAAATAAGATAGTACATTCCTAGACTCACCCAAGAATGGGATATCCAAGCCAGAGTGGTGTTTTTAAGGCGGGGCCCCAATAATGGATTCATTTGGGACACATACACCGTGAACCAACTGTGAAATAAGAAATTATACAATAAAATATTGTAACTTGATGGAATTAATTACTCAATGTTTGTAGATAAACATTTAAAAAATCTATTAAAGAGTTGCTAATTGTAGTCAAAATTTAATACGACTTACAGCATCCATAAAGAGAAAGTTGACATCCATATACAACACCTTATTATCCTGTGAAAAGAGAAGAATAACAATTAAATTAATGAGACAAACCTAACGAATTTCACCTGTCGAAGTGAGCTTCACCCAGAATCCTCAACCACAGACGAACTGGCTATCTTACCTCAAACTGCCGGAACTCAACAGTGTTGTTAGGTAGATGGTGGTAGCTAGCCAGGAAGACTAAGATCAAGCCCTACCACCAATCAATCCCAAAATTTAAACCTACTGGGATCCCGGGACCCAGTGGCGCAACTACAGGGTGGCAGGGCTGGCAAAATGCAACGGGCCCCCGGGCCCAAGAAAAACTTTTTTTTTTTACAAGTGAAATAAATGCACACACTATATGTATTTTTTGGGTTACCAATTCGAAGATGATAGTTGATGTACTCATTCCTCATTCATGACCTATGCTACCAAAGGCACCCCCCCGTATCATGGCATGTCAGGGGCCAGGGCCCCATTAAATTTGCCACGGGTCTCGTGGTAGTTACGCCACTGCCGGGACCTCTAGATCTGAAGCAGGTGGTACCATTACACCAGCGGTTACGTTGTCATTTGTACAATAGCAAAAAACTAACCCACGATTAGGTCCTTTGCGAACGAATAAAGGAGCAAGAATGAACACTGCCCCATAGATGCCGGTCATGACATATATCGGCAGATACATCCCAGGGTCTTTCGGCACGATGGTGGGGCCCGCCGTGGTGGTGGTCGCAGCAGTCGTGGTAGTCTCGGTTTCTTCTAAATTCATTTTTAACAATTACAATAGGCACTATTAGTACTTCTTTTATTTTGCTAGCTTTTTGTTAGCAGTAAATAAAGTAAATAAACAGATTAATGTTAGAATTCCTAAATGTCATTTATGGCCGTGATTGACGTTAACTTGACGTGTTGAACTGACAGAATATGTTTTTAATTATTTGTCTATAGTATAAACTTCTTATAACCTCCATAGGGTTCCGTGGAGATTCGACATTCGTATAAAAATACACTGTGAGTCTTGATAAAGTGCACAATGAAAATTAATAACATTTTTTATTATATGTTGCCATTTTCTGGATATTTTATGTATTTTATTAGTATCTCTGTTTTATTTTATCAGGATTATACCTCTTAGTTTAAAAGTTATTACGTTTTCTTTACAAAAAGTAATTGAAAGAAAAAAAAATCTTAAAAAAATTTCAGATATTTTTTGTCATTTTTTTCTTCATTAAAAATAGGTCTAGTTTTACCTATTTTCATCTGTGCATTTTATCAAAATTCACACTGTATAAATAAAATAAATTTTAGGAAAACAAAGCGGCTCAATCTTTTTGATTTAGTTAAACATTTTTGATCAGATTATCTTTCCATATCTTCACTCCACCATAACTAGGCCGTTGGACAAATTAGGACATAAAATGTTGAACATGACCATAACGAGTTCTCATAGTAACCGTGTATTTCTTTGTACAGTGCACCTAAAAGTTTTAAGATCTTGTTCTGTATGTCTTGGTGTTGAAGGAGTATTTTAAGACAGCAGTTTTGCTAGACGGTTGTACTGGACCGATCGGATCCTATCTCGATCCGATAGAGAAGAGTTGCGCGTGCGCGTATAATGACTCAATTATCCGCTTAGGGGGGGCGTTCCTTGGAACAGTATGTCTTCATTACATGGGCACTGTTCGAAAGTATTGAGCTAGATGTTTTGGTCCATTATGTTTTTAAATGTTTCACATCATCATCATTGACTGGGATATTTGTCAAAAGAAGATAACTCGTTCTAGGGGCTTAAAGCTCTATCTATCCTTTCACTCTGAGAGATTTTTTCATGAGCACGGACTATGTATTTTACTCGTAGTTGTAAAAGATACGATTTTAAAATATTAATTTTACCCACGAGTGACGAATCGATCCACGCAGTATCATTTCAAAGTGCATAATTATTTTACTTTTAAAAAATGACGTGCAATGAAGAACACCATGTATCCAGTTGCCATCTTTCACTTTGCAACATATTTTATAGCGTGGTAAAACTTTAATAGAGATGAGATTAAAAATAATAGTACACACGGGTGAATTAAAACAATGAAAAAGGCGACTCCATACTTGCTTACCTCTAAGAACAGCATCATAGGATGTTATCTATTGGTACTGGGAAATACAGCAAAGAATTTATTGGTAATATCGATGGGCGCTCTGATGGGTACTTACGAGGTACTTCAGTCTCAAAACCGCGGTAAAGCCTTATCGGAACATCAGAATTGACCTCCGAGGTCATGAATTGATTCTTAAGTTTCTATTTTAGTACCCGCCGTGGTCTTTCTAGGGTCTTCCGTGATGCCTCTAGGCTGTCCTGAGATTTTGAATTGCTCTATCGTTGCGAATAAATGTCGCGTGATAAAATCTGGTTCTCAAAACGACATTTGTATGCATTTGTATGGGTATGATTTAACTTTGATGCTATTTAACAGATGCTTTTCGACCCAGGCAAACTTGGCGGCGCACTGTAGCGGACAAGGCGAAGAAGATCGGCAAGACCTGGAGCGAGATCAAGCGAGAAGCTCAAGACCGAACGAGATGGAGGACTGTTGTGGACGCCCTCTGCCCCATCTAGGGGACATAGGACCATAAGTCAAGTAAGTCAACAGATGCTTTTAGCACCAGTGAAGAAAATGTAATGTAATGTAGTAATATGCTTATCATCATTATCAGCCTGTAGTATGCTTCATACTACTGGCCATGGGTCTCCCTCCTCCAATAACCGGAATTTTAACCTGTCTTCGGCTTGTCTTATAGGTAATTATTCTTCCTTTGTTTTTGATTTTGTTTTAACGAGCTGACGGTGTGACGGTGTGGGAGAGGCTTAGTGACTGGTGATGAAAAATGTGTGGTTTTTTATTTTAATCTTGTTTCTCTTTTTTATATCACTGCACCTACCTATGTACGCTGTATTACTGTGCAGGAGACTGGCACCGGCTGAAAACCAGCGCTGCATGGACCTAGTGCCGTACAGCTTACGCTGAGCCGGATGCCCTTGTCACCTTATTTTTAATTGTTAAGCTGTGTTAAAGTTGTATTTTTTTTTGTTATGGTGACAATAAAGGTTTATTTATTTATTTATTTATTTATTTATTTATCCTAAGGAATTGCATTTTCAGGAATAAACCTCACTTTCTAAGACATTGCTCATAATACGAGTATGTTACATTAAGAAAAAAATATAACCTGATCCCTGGATGGATCTATCCAGCGACCTATTTTTCCAATTCTGCATAACTTCCACTCATTCTAAATGCAAACTTCCCCGAATCACTTATGGGTCGGCAGGGCGCGAGTCCTACGTGACCTGTCGTTAGATCCGACAGCTGGGTTTTGACAGCTGTCATCGTGACAGGCCGGGTCAAGCGGCGCCCCGAGCTCAATTTCCGGGGCGCGCGCGCTTGACACGATTTGAATTCAGATTTTGAGGAACCCTCCGAAAGAAACGGTTGGTATCAATCATTTTGCCTGCATTTGCTTGACGGGTCGTTAGAGTGTTAACGTAGATTGCTTCATTATTGTCGACTTGGTGGTGCAGTGGTGGTATTTTTGCTTATCGCAATAGTCTCGGGTTCGATTAAAACAAAACAATCACCAAAATATCAGGTATACCTTTATTTTGTCACTATTTTTGGAATTTTCCGAAGCATTGTCCACTGAAAAATAGTTTATTTGGTGAACAGAACAGCTTTTTTGTTGTTCGTTACTGCCGGTCGGTGCTACATTTCCACGAAGCTGCCATTCCATCCTTTTGTAATCATCACTTTTCTACTCAGTGTTTGTGTTGCCATCCGAGAAAATACGCGTCGCACATTGTTGCCCTACGAATAAAAATAAATCAAGCTTGATTTATTCCGGGGTCGCTTGTACTGCAGAGGCTGCTATGACGCGACGAACGTGCAACTGGGGCACAGTGCAAATGTTAGGTAGTGCAGTACAACCATTTTATACTGGTTTTCATTTAAAATATAACAGTTTTTGTAACAGGTATGCGTACCACACACAGGCTGTGTCTACAACCCCTGACAACAAAGTTAGTTCTATAGCAATAGCTTTAATTTTCAAGTATTGTAATTTCTTTTTGCTTAGTATTTGTTACTAATGAAGAAGATTTTTTCGTGTGCTAGTCAAGTGTTAAAAAGAGATTAATTAATCTTAATTTATTGATCTCAATTTTTTACCTATTTTCATATGAACCAATATTTCTTTGAATGGTTTATTTTTGTAACTTTAATGTTAAATAAAACAAATATGATATACTGATTTAAAATGCACTATGTCTCAGCTATTCCGTATTCAAGGAAATATTTTGTCTTTTGTCTTTTCAGTTTTCCAAAAATATACCTTAGGCGATGATGGTAGAGTTCACATTGGTGGTGTGAAAATGAAGCCGAATGTAGGTCGATTCACACTGCGGTTTCTGCACGCTCCTAAAGCACGTGCAAATATACATGTAAAAATTGAAACAACATGTATGCCATTCGTATCAGGACAAGTCTGTACTAACTTTTAGTTTGTTAGAGATTTTCATTGTATAAAATGAATTATACTTCAGATGGGTTTACAACCTTTCACGTACTGGATTGCTTGATCGCTGAACGAAGCGCTGGTAGGGCCCAAAAGATAAGCAGACATGTAAAGTGCCCCTTAAGGGCTACTTTTTTAAATTATTATTTTGACGTTCATAAGTGCCAAAATATTGGTCTAAATTGAATAAAATATTTTAGATTTGATTTGATTTGACTACGGAGAAATTCGTCTTTTCTTCGGTTTAAATAATACATTGGTAGCTAATGAAGTTGGACACCAGGGTACAAATCACACTACAAAGAAAAAATGTTTTAGATCCAATTCAGATGGGATCAAAACTCACTTGCTTGCTGGATTTTACTATTATGACTGGACTATGAACATTAGTTAAAAGCCTAGTCGTTTGGTTGGTTCAGGATTCAGAGCCTTGGCAGCTAAAAGTAGTCTGACATCACGGTACAAATTACATTACAGAGGAACAACCTTTAAAATCCACATTATTATCCACCTTATGTTGTAACAAGATAGTAAAAACATCTACTTAAATAAACCCCGTGACAAAGCGCTTGCCTAAACACCCATAAATGACTTCAAGCTCCTTTACAGTAGCCAATAACTCATTTATGGCGTTGCACAGTCGACAGCACGTTAGACTATACATTTTGTTGCAAAATAGCACCTATTACCACTTATTAAGATGCAATAGTGCTTAGCTTGATGTACTGTCATCGTATGCTTAGGCTACTGCAGCAATAAGCGACAAAGGTCCATAAACTAGTTGACACATACTTACATGTTGTGTACTACCTACTCGTATTTTAAAGCGTTATCTTGGACTAAAGCATTCAAACAATTATTAACTTTAAGGCTATAGTTAGCAATTTTGGATTGATTCGCAAAATATACATATACTTACTATGTATCATAGCATTTTGATAAGTGTATTACTTATTAGCTTTTACTTGCGTCTCTTTATACGATTTTGATAAAAAAGGCCTTTTCTTTTAGTCTAGCTTACCTTTGATATGCAAAAAATATGAAAATTAACGCATAATTGAACTGTAAACTCTACATTTTGGCAAAGTAACTTATCTAAGACATATCCTCTGGACAGAACCAACCTGACTCGAGGTCTAACAATAGAGAATAACAAAGAACACAAATCATATGTATGAACATCTTTGAAAGTTCTGTACACCGCTAAACCACTGCACAGTTAATATAGACTTAATTGTATGCACTGAAGGTTCCGATTTAGTCGGAGACGTCATACAGATTGGATACTTTATAATGTAAAACCGAGGTGTTGGAGGTTGTCTTATTTAGAATTTCACGGCCCGTAGCCGGCTCGTCGTCGACTTTGCCACAGTTAAAATAAAACAGACAGGCCGATATCTGTAGGTCTAGACAAGTGGCACTTTTTAATCGAATGGAAAATCGAATCCGTTCACGGAGCGATGTAGCTCCATCCAAAAAAACAGCCTTTCGACATTAAACTGTCATGTTTTGCCAGTTGTCTAGGGCTCATATACCTTTGACTGTAGCTAAAATTTTTGTCGCTCCATGTAAAACAAATACCATTTCATTTTTTCCAGGCATTACGACTAAATCTATATAGAGTAGAGTACCTAATAATTGTTCAAGAAGTCTAAAAGTGCGGTCATCTATAGACTCGTAAAGTTGCTTAATAAACACGGATTAAAAAGAGTTTTTAATCTTCTCATAATCTAATGGTGCACATACAAAACCATAAAAAGCACTGCTGTTGTCATTGTGAATAAGGCGCTTTGCTACGCGCTACGAGGCTACGAAATGACAATTTACAGGCTTACCTTATAACTTGTCATTATTTCGTAGCCTCGTAGCTGACGTACTTTAATTGACGTCTCAAATTCAATCTGTTTTATTTTATTGCAAATTATTTCATTTGTGGATAATTATGACAGAGCCCTTCATGAAAAAGAACTTGCCTGTGTTCTTTGTTTTCATGTTAATTCTCTTCATTCATTCTCATCTTGAGGTATGTTCTGTTTTAGCTTGTTTCTAGGATGTTTGTCCAAAATGGGCTGGCTGAGCGTCCGTTTAACTGTGGTTTAAGGAAGTAGTTACGCCAGCGAGATAGCTAAGTAGGTGCTAGATTGCGTCCGCACCGGCCGCCGGCTCCGGGCGGAGTGTACTGGGTAATAATCTCCACAGACCTATGCTTTTTGCGTAATTTCTGAAATGCCCGCGAAATGTTTTTGTTGGTATTGTTTTTTAAAGGTCTTTAACTGATCATAGGTCATGATAATGGTTAGCGGAGCAGTCGGATTATAGAGACTTGAGTGCAAAGTTTTGGAATGCATTTACGAATCTACGAATTATTTTCCTTGTCTCATGTTTGTGATTCATGACGATTCAAGATAAATACGAAACACTGAATGAAGCTATCTGGATTCTAGTCACAATAGATATTATGTTGGTTTTTGTCAAATGTAGTTAAATAAAGTAAATAAATGACTTCATACTAGTTCGGACTTCACACAAATCCTACGAATGAAATTAAAAAAATAGTTCTTACTTTACCTACACATAATGTAAGGATTACAAAAATAGACTTCACGTCTACGTTTGTAAACGTAAACAATAGATACTCGTACATTTACAGCCAATGTAATAGAATAAGGTTAAAACAACATGGTTAACAATATCTCCAACTCCCAAATCAATATGTCGCGTATTTAATATAATAATTAGGCAACTGAGAAAAACACAGATAAAACATGTGTTCCACAGTTGATCAAAACAAGTGTGGGTCGCGGGGCACGAGATAAGTGCGTGTATAATTTGCTGATGAGCTAGCTCTGTGTAACTTGACAGATTCGTTTTTTTTATTCCCAACGAGGAAGCTCTTGGCCTGTATCTCACCTGATGGTAAGTGATGATTAGGCCGAAGGTGGAAGCGAGCTTCACCCGAAATCCTCAACCACGGAGGAACTGGCTATCTTACCTCTAACTGCCGGAACACAACAATGCTGTTAATATTGTTGCTATGGCGACAGACTTAGGTAAGATGGTGGTAGCTAGCCAGGCGGACTTAGAACAAGTCCTACCACCGACCAAACCGAACAGAAAAATCTGCATCCCCTGGGAATCGAACCCGGGACCTCTGCGTCTGAAGTAGGTCTTACCACTAGACCACAGAGGCGGTTAAATTAAAGTCGTATGTCGTATTGACAAGTATCAGTCCAATCACCAAGACCTCTCCTACAAATCTACGGGGCTCCGTGAAGCAGAAAGATCAATCTATCGCCTTCACAAACATTAATATGAGGTTGCACAGTGCGCGTGGACGCACAGGGTGACACATGAACCAAACACAGAGCTCTATTCAACGCTGTGTGTTCGATTTGCTGCTTCACTTAAGCAAGCATCGTTTGTGAATACGGGCGTATGTCACCAGATTTGCATTAAAAATCAAATTAAAATCTTTACTTCAAAAGTACCCTCAAAAAATACCCTCAAAAAATACCTTCAAAAGTAGTATCAAATATAATTATGATCTCTACAATTACCTAGTTTTCATGACAATATTTTAAGCTATATTATATTATAGCTAAGATAGCCAGTGCCTGCTTTAATTTGATGAAATATGTCACCGAGAGTATCAACGACGGGGTTCCCTTAGTGGCAATTTTCCTAGACTTGAGTAAAGCGTTTGACTTTGTAAACCACACAAAACTGTTAAATAAATTGCACAGTTATGGAATTCGTGGTATTGCAAATGACTGGTTCACAAGTTATCTCAGTGGCCGAATGCAATGTACTAAAATAAATAGATTACAGAATTTTTATAAAAAGGATTTTTTCTCTGACTGTGTGATAAATGATACTGGAGTCCCCCAAGGAAGCATTTTGGGTCCAATATTATTTTTATTGTACATTAATGATCTTCCCGACACAATACGACACAAATGTTTACTTTATGCTGACGACACGACAATATTAATTAAAGCAGATAAAACTTATGATCTTGAAACTGAAATAAACAACACAATAAAAACATTGATGACATGGTTAGATAGTAATAATATGAAAATAAACATTGACAAAACAAATAGGATACATTTTAAGACAACTCAATCGAGAGACATTAAATTAAATATCCATTATCAAAATAAATCTATCAATGAGGTCGAAACAACTAAATTTCTAGGTGTAATTCTCGACAAACACTGCACATGGAAACCACATATCGATAATGTGTGCAATAAACTAGATAGATTTGTATTTGTATTAAAAAGATTAAAATACGTTTCAAACAATGAAGCAATGATGTCGGCATATTACGGTTATGTCTCCTCTATACTAAATTATGGAATTATTCTCTGGGGGAACTCTGTTGATTCCGAAAAAGTATTTAAAATACAAAAAAAATGCATGCGTGCGATGTGTGGGGCAGGCTATAGAGATAGTTGTAAACCACTCTTCAAAAAATTAAAAATATTGCCATTGCCATGTTTATATATCAAGGAATTATGCCTATTTGTAAAAAAACATCCTGATAATTTTAAGACGCATGAACAGGTATTAGAAAAGACTACTCGCCACAAGAACAGATTGTATTTGCCCAAAATTAATTTAACGTTATATAAAAGAAATGTATTTTGTATGGCTATAAGAGTTTTCAATAAACTGCCAGCTTATATACTGGGAGCTTCTATGCCTGAATTTAGAAATGTATTGCACAAGTGGCTGCTCGATAAATGTTTCTACTCTGTAAATGAGTTTTTTTAGAATTAAATAATTGTGAAATTTTATGTATTAATATTGGTTGTGTGTTATTTTATGTAATTGACATTTAATTGTAATGATTAGTATAATTGGATTGTTGACATTGTTATGATTTTATCAAATGACTTTTCATAAGATTATTAATATTTTGACATGTTCTCCTAATTAACTTTCACATGCCAGTTATGGCAAGGTACACTGTAACGAAATTGATTATTTACAAACATCTAATGGACGTGTATTTCTGTGAATAAATGAATTTGAATTTGAATTTGAATTTTATTTTTATTAAAAAGACAAGATTCTAAGGACCTAATTGCACTCCTCTGGCCCAAAAATATGAAACATTTGAGTATCTACCTTTTTTCTAGTAACCACGCACGAGTCAGAGATAATCGTCGTTTAGTTTGTGATTTCGCACATGCTATCAATATAATAACAAGAATAACTTTTAACTATTTCATCAGTTTAATTGAAACGTTTTTATGACTGTTTTATCTGAACAGTAAAACATGAAGCGACAAAAACAAAGTAGTCCACTAACACACTGATGGCTGTGCTGATGGATTCGATGATACCAAGGTTATCAGTACATAATAAATTTGAAGTAAAACTTTTTTCATGTTACCGTCTCCTTACTTATTGAATATTAATATAGATGTCGACGCAATTATAAAACGGGGCTGGGTTTTTGGAGCGGCGGGGTCACCCTTTTAATTTACTTTGTTAACCGACTCAGATAAAGAGTTTCAAAATTCTGCTTCCTTTGTGAATGCCGACTGATAGATGTAATTTATGTGTTTTAGATGGTAAACAAGCAATTGAAATGCTTGTGACGACAGTGACCAGATATGAACTTATGTAATAATAATTAGCTGTTCTAATTTTTGTGCAAATTCAGCTCTTTATGAAGAAAAAATAAAGAAAAGTTTTTAAGTGTAAAATACATAAAGAAACGCTAAAGGCTTGCAGCTCACTTTTTTATAGAAAGAAGAATATTGTAGAAGGCAAAAATAACTTAATTATTTTATGAACTGCGTCATTTCTACAAAATGTAGAGTCGTTTGATTCATATTTGCCATGACTACGAAAATGAAACTACACCCAAAAAACAATTCAAGCTCAAATAGGTACCTACTTGTGATTGTAATTTAGAATGCGCATGTTTAAGACAATCACAGCTTTTGGTCTGTACTTGAGTATAGACCATCAATGAATGTTACAAAGCTTTACAAAGATTTTTTCAATTTCATTTTTTACAAACTCGCTAAACTATCTCCCGCTTTTTTTCATCCAGACGCAGACTTTTGTATTCCATCAGTTAGAGGTATCTAGCCGGTTACTTTAAGGTTGAAGATTCCGAATGAAGCTTCCACCTTTGCCCTGCTCTTCACTTTCCTTCAGGTAAGATGCAGGCAGAAAAGTTCTCGAATGGCGACCACGGGCGACGTAGTATGGGCAGGCCCTCCACTAGGTGGACCGACGATCTGGTGAGAGTCGCGGGAGGTGCCAGGATGCGGGCGGCGTGGGACTGGTCGTGGTGGAAATCCTTAGGGGAGGCCTTTGTTCAGCAGTGGCCGTCATTTGACTGACTGACTGTTGCAATAAAGAATTGAATTGAATAGAAACCAACAAAGATGCAGGCTAAGAGCTTCCTCATTGTTGATAACTACAGATGCAATCATTATTAGGTCGTCGTTCAACTGATGTATTCTAAGTTGCAGATTCATATCTCTCTCTTCTTACACTAGTGTAATTTTAACACGGTTCTACGGTAGGTATGTACTGAGGACCTCAGGCAGTTCCAGTACGTCACCAGGCGATATTTCAGGCTAGGAGTAGACAACAATTCACTAAATTGCCGAAATCTACTGCGGAATAGCCCATAAAGATGATTCACGGCGCGCATCAATAGTTTTATTGTATTTTGTACAGACTCACTTGTCTTGTGGTGGGGAGAAGTGGTTTCTTTTTAATAAAACTCGTGTTTTTATCACAAAGGGGTTAGCATAGCATGCATATTAAAAGACCATTTTGCTATTACAGAAATGACATTAAAAACAGATCAGATAAAAAACATATTTATTTTAATTCACTAACAATAATATAAACATTTCCTAGCTAACCTGTGGGGTTTTTCACTTACATCATTCAGTGAGAGACTAAATTCACATTCTTACGGACCTGTGGATACGTAGAGTAACTTAGCTACGTATCTTTTTCAGTATGAGGTATTTATCTATTCTGTAGTATAAGTAGCAGGTAATCTGGTAAGATAGGTGTGTGACAGTCATTCAGATAGAAACCATGCATTAAATGCAAATAAAAACTTCCAATTTAAATTGCGTCACATTTAATTTAATTCCCACTAATTAACCAACCACCTGACACCGAGTTAATCTCGTACAGTCGCGTGGTTTATGAACCCGGGCAAACAAACCGTGTATCAGGACAGCCCGGTCACCGGGGGCCCATAACTTAAGCGCGCGCCAGATCAAAAAGTGCCTCGGGCTGGAATGGACATGCCCGATTTATATAGGTGCGAGGGCGATAGTGCGGGAGACAGGCACGGATTAAGGGCGGAAAGGGGGCCATTGGAACTGTAATGAGCCCCAAAAAAACTACAGATCTATCATCCCTTATTAGTTCGCAACAATCCTCCGCAAACAAAGCTCCACAAAGAGTGACAGACATTTAGATAAAATGCCCAGATCTACATCATTAACATAATAAAGGTTTATGTAATAATGAAGCAAAATAAAAATGATTGTTGAAGAAAACTAATATCTACACGTACTCGTTAAATGGAGAGTAGGTTCTAACATACATATTTTAGAACAGTTGTTTTAATCAGTTGATAGCAAAAAGATTTCTTTGCCTTCAATACGGCCCTGTGTCTCCGGTTGAATGTAGTGAAAAATAATGGAGGATAAACGCACTTTCCACCGTTATTGCGTTCCAGCTAGCTGTTATAATTTAAATTAAGTTTAAATCATATTTGATTTAAGTACATTTCCGAAACAATAACACAAATTCAATGTCAAAGAACATTAATTACCTATTACATACAAATACGAAGGCAAAATAGAAAAACATACACTCGAATTGAGAACGTCCTCCTATTTTGAAGTCGGCTAAAATACTTTTGCAAATTGTAAATAATCTGCTCTCTTTTAGCTGATTGATTGCGTTATTATTGGATGATATCAATATTAAAGTAACGCCGAAAATAAACTACAAAAATTAAACAAATCAAGTCATAACGTGTTTTCGTGGTTAAGATTAAATAAAGTTATAAATCGCAGGTCAACTTTGATCACGTCATTAAAGCGATCAGAGAGTAAATAACATACAGAGTTAAATGATAAGATAGAAATGAATTTAGTTATTTACTTACTTATTTCCATATCAGTGATTTTTTAGGGGATTGAACTGGAACTTTACTCATTACAGTGTTTTGAAACATCGTAGCTACGTATCCAAAAAGTTTTAGATATATCAATGGTGTAACGCGTAAAAAAAGCATAGTAAGTAATTCATGGATGGTGGAACAGCCTATATGCCACATTAACTGATATTATGTTACCAATATTTTTGTAAAGCTCTACGTCTACATTATCTACAAAATCGATAAGTACCCATCAACCCTGTGTTATTGTATTACCTATAACAAACACAATAAATGATTTATTGATTGATTTTTTTTTTCAAGTGGAACATTCGTTTTGTGCGATACAAATCCCAAAAACTCCTCCAATTTAGCTAAATATAATGTTTGTGTTAATCGATAATATGTGTAATGATTTGCGTTAACCCCCTTTAGCTAAAATTATGTTTATGTGAAATCCGATTAATCTAATATTTAAATCTACAAAACATATTTTTGAAGTACCGTACGTAATCCAAGAACAAGCCGCAAAGGGTCGGGTGCTCATATCAACATAGTTTATCGGCACAAACGGATGCAATTGTATGTATAATGGATCTGGTGGAACACGATAACCTATGGCAATACGAAATTGTGATATCACTCGTAGCCAACAGCTCCTTTGACATCGATGCGCCTGCGCCGATCGGAGTTATGCAGTTGGAGACAAGAAAATAGAAGGGAGTAATAATAATGGGGAAGAACTAAAACTCGAAACAGCAGATGTCTGTGTAGACTGACTAGTTTATTGCCTATTCTCTGAGTTATACATACGTAGGTATAGAGTCTACTAGGAGCTTATCGATGGTGGAAATATCAATTACTGTAAGGGACAAAACACGACTTTTCAGGAGAGCCAAAAAACGATTTTTTTTTCTTTATACCTCAATATCTTTTTATGTGATGTTACGATTTAAATAGTTTCTATGGCAAAGTTTCTTAGAATTTTCTGTTCTTTCATAATATAAACGCCAAATTTTCGAAAAATGGGTAGTTTAAAAGATAGCATGTCCCTTACATTAAAAAAACGAGCTTGACTGTACCTTACAATGTTGAAATTTCACAGTATGGAATGTCATGTATGTTGTAAGGTACATTTACGAATAAATAATACAGTAATATTATTGTAACTTGACAATTTTAACATTGAAACCTGATGTAAGTAGAGGTTGCATTCGAGTTTTCATTAACAAAACGAAGAGAAGAGATAGAAACAAGACAACTTAGTGTTCACAAATGCAGTTGGAGGCATCAAATACACATCACCAACAAAACATTTTGTCACTGATGATGCCTACGTCTGCATTTGTGAACAAGTTGTCTTGTTTCTATCTTTTTCTGTTCATTTTTACGCAGTTAGGTTTTTTTTCAATCATCGTTCGTTCGTTTTAGCCGAATGACGTCCATTGCTGGACAAAGGTCTTCCGCCAAAGATTTCCACAACAATCGGTCCTGCGCCGCCCGCATCCAGGCACCTCCTACAACCTTCACCAGATCGTCGGTCGACCTAGTGGAGGTCTGCAGCACATTACGTCTTCCAGCTCGTGGTCGCCACTCAAGAATTTTTCTGCCCCAGCGGCCATCAGCTTTGCAAGCTACGAGCTTCATTCACTGCCACTTGATTTTAGCGATTCTGCGGACTATGTCAGTCACTTTGGTTCTCCTGCGGATCACGTCATTTCTGGTTCAATCACTACGAGCATAGCACGCTCCATCGCCTTTGACATTGAGTCTTCTTATGAGGCCCACAGTAAGCGACCACGTCACAGATCCATAAGTTATCAAAGACTTTTGTCTTGAGACAGTGCGATATTTCAGACGTGAGAATATCGCGAAGCTTCCTGAACGTTGCCAGCCGAGTTGGATTCGACGATTGACCTCTTCCTCGAAGTTGGACCTACCTAAGGCTGGTTTTAGTGTCACGCGGACCGTCAGTGCGGATCGCTCCGCACAGCCAATCCGTATGAACTGCTAGGGAGCGAGCGATTCCTGCGGACCGCATTACTCTAAAACGCTTCCTCGAAGTTTACAGATCGGCTGCGTGGAGCGGATCCGCACTGGTCGGTCCGCGTGACACTATAACCAGCCTAACTGAACTGTTTGTACTAGGTATATATAATTGTCAACAACTGCCGAGTGTAGAGAATCCAACCTTTAGAGTGCGAATCGAAGGTGGGTTATTTACTCACCGTTGATATTTATGCCGAATCCGTTCCAGTCCAGAAGCAGTTCTCCAGGTGGTGAACAGTTTCGGAGTTTTCAGTTCCCCCTGTCTGCTGCTGCAACTGGTTTCGAGTCTTGATCCTGAAGACGGAACGACGTTGTGGCGTTTTCGTACAAGCCTTTCAACACTTCGATGTATCGATATAGTCAATTTGACACCGTTGGAGAAACTGTAGTAGGTACTGCCCAGGTCTCGATCGAAGCTTTCTCATAGTCCACAAACGCCATGCAAAGTGACTGACTATACTCCTCGGTCTTCTGTATAATCTGCCGTGGCGTATGTATGTGGTGTACTAAAGCCTTTTCGGAAACCGGCTTGTTTGAGAGGCTGGAAGTTATCGAGCTTACGAGCGAGACGATTCGTAATGACTCTCGAAAACAGCTTGTAGACATGGCTCAGAAGTGAGATGGGTCTATAATTCTTCAACAAGGTTTTGTCGCCTTTTTTGAAGAAGAGTATCACCACACTTCTGTGCCATACCGTAGGCGTTTTTCCTTCGAGGATGACGGAATTGAACAGCTTCTGAAGAGCCTTCAGCCCCTCGGTCAAAAACCCAACTGCGTAAAAATGAACAGAAAAAAGATAGAGACAAGACAACTTAGTGTTCATAAGTGTAGTAGGAGTGGGAGGCATTAAATGCATATCACCACCAAAAAAAGTAATTGATATCCTATATGCATATTAACGTAAGGGCCTAATTATGATAAATCAAAAAGTTTAAAATGAAGTAAGGTTCAATGAGTTCAAAAGTTAAAACCAACAGTTTAGGGTAAGGGCTGAATTGTATTATTAAAAGGAATTTACGTCCTTTAAATCATTTATTTCCCCAAAAGTCGTATTCAGACGACTAAAAATGTTTAAGGTAAGGGACATTTTTTTAAAGATATCAACATTTCAAGTATACCAATCGATAGAGCCGAAAATTCTGAATGCGTTGGTATATATAACTCATTTTGGCCAAAATGTCCCTTACATTAATTGATACTTCCACCATCGTTATGCCCGTTTTCACCATCAATTCCAAATTTTTAGGTGACCCCTATGAAAACAAAATTCCTGTTAAATGTGTTACCATAGGGCATAGGGGTCACTTAAAAACTAGGGATTGATGGTGAAAACGGGCATTAATCTCTTTATTTTTGTTTATTTTTATGTTTAGTAAAGAGATGATTGTTGCTGTTTGAAATTATGTAAATCAACAAATAACCAAAACTTATTTTTATAATGTTTGATAAGTATTGTATTTTTAGCCATATTAAGATGGAGATGCTCTACATCTTTTCCAGCATACCTACATTGTGGGTAGGTAAATTTATATGTTTTAGGGCTGCAAAAATCTACAATTACCTAACGATAGTACCCATAGATTAATAGATTCGATCTATGAAGCTTGTTACTTTGTGTACAGATCCTTGTTACTTCTTGCATGCCGCGATCCCGACAAATTTAATTGGACAATAAAACATAAGACGGTCGTAATGATTTGTGCAGCGCCGATAACGATATGTTAATTATTAATATTATTATGAATGATCATTGAATAACAACGATACGGTTATCGCCCATTGAACACACTTGTCCATTCAGTTGCGGCCTAGATAAACAAAAGGTCTAGATCTAGACTGAGTGGTAGTTTCCAGGAATTGTATCTTAGAGGACAGACCTTACCACGAATTCTATATTAATGACAGATGCTGAAATAAGGAAAAAACATTTGTTTATCCTATTTTTCGTCAATTTTAGCGATAAAAAGTATACGCCAATGTCTTTCTACCAAAAACCAACTGCCAACCATTTCTGGGTACTTATGTAAGCCAAGGAGACTATGATAGCGTTTGATTTCTTTTTTTTTTAATCCACGACGAGGAAGCTCTTGGCCTGTATCTCACCTGATGGTAAGTGACGATCAGGCCGAAGGTGGAAGCGAGCTTCATCCGGAATCCTCAACCACAGAGGAACTGGCTATCTTACCTCTAACTGCCGGAACACAATAATGCTGTTAACATTGTTGTTATGTATGTTTCTACATGAATTAATCAAAACTGGTTCAGTTGTTTTTGGTTATACGTTAAAATTACTTTATCATTTATTAATAATTCATTGGATGTCAATTTTTTGAGTCTCTGTTATTCTGATAGTGCATAATTGAGAATGTTACTAGGTATGCAAAATCACTTGAAACCTATGTTACAGTTAAGCTTTTACATTTACAAATACATTAGTTTTTATTTCATTCAAAAATACCCAGTAGTTATGATTTTATAGGCATTCAAAGTTCGCTTAAATATTGAGTCCCGCCGACGGTCACGTGACCCCGTGTGACGTACATTCACAGCGTCCGCTCACTAGAAAACGGATATAAACATACTTAAATATTTTTTTTTTGTAAATACAAACTTATTATACATATTAACACCCAGACCCATCACAGAAATTAAAATTGAACCAAACCCAAACTTGATGCGATTGTGTCGTTTTATTGCGAATTACCTTCCAGCTCCATCATTAGACCCCGATTACTATATAGAATTAAAATACTCATCAATACAAAACGAACGAGCCCAAACTCGATGCATTTAAGTCGTTTTATTATAGAGTTCCTATGGCCACCTTCCAGCTCCATCATCAGATCAGCTCCATGTCATCATAATATTGCATGGTCATCCAAATCACATGTGTTTGCGAAATTTCAGCTTAATCGGTTGCCTGGAAGTGGGTCTTAATTCAGTTTGCAAGATTCCACCCATACAAATATGAGCCAGTCGTTGTAATATGACGTCACGCGCATAAAATGGCGGGCCGGCCGCCGCCCGCACTTTTAAAATTCAATATCTTGGAAACTAATTAACGTATCGAAATAATTCTTTCACGTGTATTTTTTATTTTTAACAGAGAATACAGAAAGCTAAAAAACAAAATTAGTGAACATTCTTCATTATGTAAGCAATTTTCATGTACCTATGAAATTATTATTTGAATGACAGGTAGTATTTGAAAAAACTAGTTAACTTCTAAGTTATAGATGAGTATTGAATGTGATATTAGTATTCAACTATAATAAACGCAATTAAAACGCATCCACATCGGTAAAAAGTAAATTAGAACAGTTTTTATTAGTTACGAATAAAAACAGAAAACTAACAACTTGTAACATTCCATTAAAGCCCGCTCAAAGTGTTAAATAATGAAATAATTACATCCCTGCCGTAACAAGTGCCCTTTCAATCCCACAAAGAAAAAGGTAATCAATTCGATTAATTCCCGCCGAAAATAACGACTCCATTGCGCTCTCAACGAATAAATATTAAGAGAAACCCACACTTTATTTATTTCTGAACGTTTATTATTTAAAAAAAGAGAAATGGGGCTCGAAATTACGTAGGTGTGAAAGAGATGTCCGCAGGCGTCAAAATTATCTCGAGGAGCTATGGAGCCCTGTCAAAGGTACCTGTGTGTGATCAAGATGGGTGTATGCAGATGAGTGGACGTGGGAAAGGGAGGCATGATATAAAACATGGCCGTAGAGGTGAAAATTTGCATTTTATCTTTATAGATCTCTTGGTTAATTGAGAGTGCGAATGTGTTTTGTGCACACGTTAATTACCGATTGATTAATGATTACTCGCTACTGTCCATTATTTCTGCGATAAAAATCGTTATAGAATATCGATCATGGCGGGATGAGCGAAGGTTACAGTTACGATCTCAATTTGTATTTTGCTTTAATGTCTTTCTTAAATTAAATTGAACTTGCGGTTATTAATCCTTGTAGTAAGTATTTTATTCGATTATTTATCAATGACATTATGGTATTCTGGTTATCCATGCTCGTTTATTAACTGCGTTATTTATTGAAGTGAAATGTGTTTATGGGCATGTGCTTTTTGTGCAGATTATCAATTGAAGTAAAATAATTACAAACGTCCATGTGTGCAGGTCAAAATGACATCATTTTATTTATGATGTTTGTAGGTTAGGTACCCAGTGATGTTATAACATGTCTCTAACCTCCAAGAAATTATAGTTCTTTGATGGCTTACGTCGCTCAGCTCATAATAATATACGCTCAGTCATTAAGCTGAAATGATGCGTCATCAAGTTGCACAGGTATTGAAATCTCATTTTTAACATTAACATCATTGAGATCGATCCTCGTTTGTTCTCTTCCAACGGCTCTACCAATTAACTTACCCATTTGCTTTCGTATTTTCAGTACGGAATCTTAAAATGCTGAAAACAACTTCATGATCATTGCATAAATATGCCGAAACAGTTGTTAATGCATATGTTAACATTAATTAAAGTAAACAGAACGAGTATGGGTTACCGATGACAGCTGGAGTTATACCACATCTTATTTACGATCCAGGAAGCGAGACTTAAGTAATCGATAAACTTACTTAAGATTTATGAAAATATTGAGTCGAGTGTTTATTAGTTTAAAGACGATTAATGAGGAAACTGATTTTGATTAATATGGCCTGGTGGTTCGTGTATTGGGACTTCATTGCGGCTTCGAATCCTTGTGGTAGCACATAGTCTAATAACGACGACTGCATCTATATGACTCTCACGTATTTATATCCGGCTCGAAGGATCACGAGGCGCAGCCGCGCGTTTGTGTTGATGTCATAACGTTGAATGCTGCTGGATTTGTAATTAAACCACAATAATTTTCATAGAACACACTCACTATATTCGTGGGAAGGCTGAGACAAAAGATAGTTCTTTGCAATTACACAAAAATGAATTAAAATATTGTAGTGTTGTCTTGCAATATACTTACGATTTTCTAGTGGCCATAGCATGAGTATAAATGTTTGGCTCTATTAAACAATTTAATATTATTTGTCCATAAATTAGGTATCTGTTACTGAAACTATTAATAAGTTTTTTAATAACTTGCCGAATCGAGATATCGTAGTAGCGTCGGCAAACACAAAAAGTGATTTAACAAATTAATTTGAAACAAACAATCAATCAAAATGAGCCTTGTTACATTGTAATAAAGCAGATAACAGCTGTAATGCATGTTCCATCTCCTATTCAGTACATGCCCTTTGGCTCTCACAAATTGTATCATGTACTTCCGCTCTATTGACCCAAACCGTTTTGCCCCTTCATTGATTCATCCATTGATAAGTTTCATTCACTAATGAGCAGATCTATTTATACTGTTGCTAGTGTTCATATTTGATCGACTAGTTTTAGTTTATTGGGTGGTCAAGGATGCTAAAGCCTGATATTTTACCTACCTTACAATATTAGATAGGTAGAGACCAACCGATGTTTTATTTTTTTCTTATAATTTTTGATACCCTTTCATTTAGTTTTTAGTTCGGTTTTTATCGGGTTTAGGCGTTTCAAGATTTTAGGGCCGACTCTACTTACATAAAGAAAACGCGTTCAGTTACAATTCAAGCTACGAGTATATCTAGGTTAAAGGTTTTGCAGGTACAAAAACATAAGGACAAAAGCAATGCTAGCGTAGCAAACGCTGTCCGTATAAATCACTATTTGTTTGTATCACCTCAAAATAATACTAATGCCCGCCAATATCAGTTACCTTACTAGTCCTAAAGCTTAATCATTGCTATAAATACTCGTACAAGCCGATTATAAAAATATTACAAAACAGATAATTTCCCTTGTGCAATAAATTAACAAATACGATTAATTAAGTTCACCCAGACAAGGTTATTACGTCTTATTAATACCCAATAGTAATTCAAGAGCCGTAATCGTAAAGCGTAAGGGCGGTGGCACACATAAACTAATGGACTGATGACCTACATTACGTAGTTAGGGCTGCGGGTAGTCGATAGTTGTCCAGAGCTGCTCATTGCGGCCTATGTCCAGTAATAGACTTCTAGAGGCTAATAATGATGATTGAAATCTCAAGAATAGATTTCAATCTATACTCGTATGTATCTTTGCTTGAACTTGAACTTTGAATTTGAGAGTCATTTCAAACTGAACATGAAGCTACATGCATACACAGTAGTAGAGTTAAAATTGCACTTAGCTTAATAAGTATCACTCAGATAAATAACTATCTTAACTGCATCATTTTCATGTATCTTCTTAAGGTCCTCACCTCGTACTTGTAAATATAATAAATCTAACTTAATCAAAATTTACGCAAAGTAGGGCCCGTCACACGCTTAACCAAGAGATGATGCCTATATATTTTTTAATGTAACCATATCTTAGTTACGATGATTATTTTAGCAAATATTATGAATTTATATGAACCCTGTATTATGGACTAGAAACTGAAACATGAAAAAAAGTGAAATGGTAACATATCTTTTATTTATAGCATAGCGTGCACTGTGACTCTAACATATTATGCGCTCACGCATGCTAAGTTCATCAATCAGTTCGTGGAACAATCCGACTCGTCGCCGCATTTCCTTCGCCAAACCAAGAGGTCACATTTAATTAGATGCTATCGAGCGTGCCCGATTAATTTGGCTTAAAAGACTAGTATGATTAAATGATGTATTTTGTGTAATAAGTCTTCATTCTTTTAATCGAATCAAGGACTTGATAAATGACCCATTTGTGTTTGGATAAAGATGATTTTATCGTTGGCGCTTAAGTAATGATATAAACTTACTTAAGGTGGTGAGTTTAGAGATTGCACGTTTGGATTATACTTTTCTTCTAATAGATACCACTTCGGGATTCCATTTTAAGTGCAGTCTTGAGAAATGAGTCTTAAGAAAAATGTCTTGGGACACGCACACTATACACTACACTATAGTGTAAGACTAGTGTGTAAGTCGAGACAGAAACAAAAAACCAAGAAATCTAACTATGTATAAATTGTTCAAAAGCCTTCAAAAGCAAACCCTTTCAGGAATTACCCTATCTCCAAACTAAGCAGAACTTTTGCTGTTGCGGCTTCGCTAACGAAAATAAACGTTGAGGTTGATACTCATCACACAATTTGCCCCAAATAGGAGTTGAATCCGCAACTCCAACTGCATCAGCGAAACACCATGCCACATCAATTAATCTGCACCCCGTGGTTTTTAATAGATTCCTCCAAACCTTGTTAAAACCTCAAAAAACCCATCAGAGTCCAATACGGACAGGTGTTTAAATGAATAGTGTCAATGTGAACGCGGGATCCATCATGACGGTAGTTAGACCTTAAACGGCCAAGGCTAGAACAAATTGTTGGCTCTTAAGATGAGGGGGTAAGCTTGAGTTTAAGGTGGCAAAGCTCTCACTGCAGCCAGGGTTGGGCATATTACGGCATCGCCCGGGGGAGTCCTGCGTCATGGTGGTGTTAATTAAGGTGCGCAGGCGGCGCGCGGCATGGGGCGAAGGTCCTTGATTGTGGGGTGTCCATGTGATTCACGGGTGAGGATAAATGGCTAATAGTTGGTTGCAGCGGGCACTGGCTAAAGCTAAAACGAAACACGATATTGCAGACAAAACGGTACACGATTAGTAGGTAGTTACGCTCGTCTAATACACTGTGTGCTATGAAATCTCACCCCGTTTTGTGCACACCTCCCAAGATTGAAGAGAATAACGTCTTCATTGACTTTTTCATACTGTGGGATTTCAAAAATGATCAAGATTTTACTCATTACACAATCAATTTTCAGACTATTTTTAGTTCTAAAGGTATTGTCGGAAAATCCGTACTAGACATTTTCTTAATTTAGATCTTAAGTAATATGAGAATTTAGTGCACATATCCTAAATACCAAACGTTGGTCACTCTACCACTAACAAAACGATATCATTCCTGTTAAAATAATCCCACAATTGATTTAGGATTTATTTGGCCGTGCCGAATGGCCATTACGCGTGTCGTTGCCAGCATTATGTCATTCCGCTCCTATTAACGGAATTTATAGCTTTTCGGGATTCCGACCGCTAATCAATATTTTGATTGGGTTTATTGTTGATTTAATTTGGTCCTTTAGAAGTTTAGATGATTTGGTTACTTTTGTCATTCCTTGATGGTATTGGAAAATGTTAACAACATCTCCCAGCTCAGTCGCAGAAGATATGGCTTGGCTTCCAATTAGCACCTTGATGATTGAAAACTGATGGAAAAGCCGCACAGCATTTGTTTTTTTTACCGTTTGTCAACTTATGGCCTGGTGCAGATAACATTTTCCTCTTTTTGCTTGGAACTGACAAAACATTTTTATCAAAAATAGTATCCAGGTGCCTACACAACGTGATGACGGTATTCCTGCCCTGTAGTCTAGAACTGGAGACTAAATTAAAAAGTATTATTTCAAGCCTGTTCCATTTATTTTCAGTTTTCACATAAAACTAGATAAATTATGTACTTGTAAAATATTTGGCTAATAATAGCATAAATCAAAAAGCCTCTTACAAATTCTATTAAAAATTATGTAAGTGATACGATGTAAGTATTGAAAGTTTACTACATAAGTACTCTTGGAGCTGGACTACAATGACAGGTATGCAGGCACCGATCGATTGCATTGTACTCAATCGGTAACTGAATCTGTAGGTATCTGACGAATCGAATGCGTGGAAATTCTATAATCGACCTTTGAATGAAAACGTTAGGAATGCGCGTGACCAATCGGCCGCTATCAACGTCGATAAAAAACAAAATAATCGATAAAAACACCTCCGACGGAAATGATACAACCACGACAAATGAGAATGGCTCTTGAAATTGAATAAAGTCGATATCACCAAACCCGGGATTGAATGCCGATTGACGGAAAAAAGACGATCGATTTTACTGTACCGGTCGTACCTGGATTTGTTACCGTGGAAATCAAATGGTTTATCGATAAATGAGATTAAGTATTGCTTAATTTATTGATTCTTTAAAAAATACTTATCAAAATACAAAATTATTAGCGGGTGAGTTAAGAAAGCAATAAAATTGTCACTGATTCAACACATTATGTAAATTAATAATTAATTATGTTAATTTACATTACGTGCTTAAGTAGTTAGTGCTCTCTAATTTGGGGCTAGAATCAATTTTAATTTACTCTTAATTAGAGTTAAAAATCGACATATCGATACGCAATATCGATATCGACCACCACAACCACAAACGATGGAGAATGACGTTTTGAAACGGTAGCCGATCTCCCGGCAGGGGGCGGTGCCGTCCGCCATTTTTATTTTTATTATTTTTTAAGCCCTTGTTTATCCAGCCGTCGCGGCTGACTGGCCAGCAATCAATAAGCACGGTGACCGTAAAAAGGAGGAATTAATACTACGTTTCCCTCCAGAGACAGGTACCTAGTCATGCCCCAACGGAGTTAGTGGCGTAATTAAAATTTTTGACAAAAACTCGATGCTGAAATGCCGATTGATTGTGTAGGCTCGACGAATTGTGAGAGGCTTCGTTGCGTGAAATGATGACTGACGTTTTACTAGTACTTAGGATCGTTTTATGTCCTCATTAATTCTTAAACCTTTGTTAAGTTCTGTTTATGATTTTTCAATTCTTATTATTTTTCTTATTATTTCCACTGACAATTCGATGATGTTTCAGTACAATTAGCGCCAGCATCAATTGCATAAATCTTCAACTTCACATACCCACCTATTTTACTCCGTCGTGAGTTATATTTTAATAATACTTACATGCAAAGACATAAATAAGGATCCTTCTATCGTATAGAACAAACAACAATACTAATTCATAAAAGAACAATCCATACTCCAATCTGATGGTAACCCTCGAGGAAGAGCTGCTCAAAATGGCCTAATAGAGAATTATAACAAACAACGCCGGTGGCAATTTCACACTTTATTAATGCAAGTATTAGAGGTAATTCCTCCGCTTGACACGTGCCGAATTTGCTGTTCCCATAAAAACTTACACCCCTAACAATCCAAAAAATAACAGTCAACATTCAATCTTAAGCCAAAGGAATAAACGTGACATTACCCTGAACCGAAATTAAAAACAAACTAACACTAACTTCAGTTTTAAAACATTAGCGCAAAAGCACAAAGTTCAATGCAGTGCGCATGTGGACAGCCTTGCACACGCGTTCCGTTTCCCTCCAATTTTTGACAGCTCCACAGATAAAGTAGCACAGATTCCGCGGACCATAGATCACAGAGTAATGCGGTCACGCTCTATGGTATTAAGTGTCAGTTATCGTCTCCACGGGGCTTACTGCGCGTAAATACATTTTTATGTTTGTACGCTCCCCCTGCAATAACATGAAGTGAGGTTTACACGGATTGAATACGGCATTATAATGAAATGATTCATATTTAAGTGAGTCCTCCCCTCGTCCGTTGTAATTTGATGGTGTCAGGGATCGAAAGCAATGTTTCTTATTAAAGTGGTGGTATGATTGGCTTTTTTATTGGTCTGCGCAATCGTTATTTTTGTTTCCAAGTTCAATTAAATTAAGTAGTAAATTATTTTATTATTATTTATTTTATTTTATTTTGTTTGGAAAACATACAGTGAAACAATAATAGATTAACCACTGCTTAAGAAATATATGATTGTATTTTCAGTATCAGGTCATTGTGGAATATTACATGTGCCTGAACTCTCCAAAACAACGAAATTTTCCACGCTGGCTTATCACGGCTACCATGTCTCATGGCAACTGTGCAAACTGTGCATATTCCATGAAAAATAATATCGTAACTTCCTATATGAAATGTTTAGTTTTCGATTTATTTTTATGAGTGATATCGTGGTTACATACACATTCACGTGACTGACTCTACCTTGCAGCACCTCGTAAGACGCATACACTTTTTAAAGCTTTAAAAGAGTCACTATTCTGACTTTGTAGTGGCACGGTGGACGGTCGACCGGACAGTACTTCGAGTTAAACATTGTGGCACCTTATTTAGGTGAAGGTACTTAGTGAGATATTGCAATAAAAATATAGAGACAACTAACTAACCTTTTTTAGTTCAACATTAAATGAAAATTAACATGCGCCACAGAAAATTAACATGCGCCTCAAAACAGACTATCCTCCCAACCCAACCGACCAGTTTCAGGGCCAGCCTGAAAATCAGCGCTGAGCTTGTAACTCAGCATTATGCTGAGACTGGTACCTTTTGCTTACCTATAGAAACTGTAACTTCATAAGGTTTAAATTTTTTGTTTATAACTTTTTCTTTTATTTATTTCTGTGTACCCATTCACATGTAGGTAAGTAATTTATTTTTAGTGTGGCAATAAAAGGACATTGTCAGAAACCGCCTTAGATTCCTGGGCACAGCAGTAAAGTATCAAAATTAATCTCTTACTTTTTGAATACTTAAATATTAATTAGATTGTAACGGACACTTGAGGATTAGAAAATGAAATAATAAAAGTATTTTATATGTATTCCATAATACTATGACGACATCCGGACATTTTAGGGCGTGGCCTGCTCCATATCCTATGAAGTTCCATAATTTGTGTCGATAAAATCTATGTAAAATCGGCACAAGGCAATGCCGAACTTCATTGTTAGGAATCCATGTAATAGTGATGTTAACTGCGGTCATCATAGACAATAAGATACCGATCTTGTAAATAAAATAAATCGTCCAAATTGCTACAGTATGACTAGATTTTAATTAAAAGTTAAAAATATATTGCACGATACTACAAGAAGCTATCTAATGTGTCCAACTGGTCGAAGGTCATGAATAAAATAAAAAGAATTGTGATCATAACACTGATATAGACAATGACAACAATATGGGATCATCTTTAATATATCTGTTACAGTTTCAAATCCGATGAAAAATCCAATGCCGCTTAAAGTGAGAGAAATGTCTAAAGTTCTAATAGAATTGAAAGTTTTATTCGCTCAAAATGCTTATAACAATAAATTGGTAATACATTTCAAATATTAAGTACCTTTATAATGTATCGATAGAACCAAAATGATATCCTCTCAGCTTGGAAAGGGAAAACCCAGGATTGGGGGAGCGCTCCAGGCAATTTTTAGAACATTTCATAGGTTCATTTATTTTATTATTAAAATTGAATATTTTGATATTGATAAAATTGAATATATCTTTCGATTCAAATACCGAATATTTTTCAATCGATAATAATTATCGAGAATTGTTAATAATATTCAATTAAAAGTTGTTCAATCCCTAGTCATGCATAGACTAAGACGGTAACCATGGAGATAGTTAGTTTGGTAAGTCACGTGTTAAATGTCAAGAGTGAAAAGTAAACATAGGATTCATGTTATTTATTTACGTGCAAAATGTAAGTAAGTAAATCATAAAAGTGGAACGCCGAGCTATTTCCAAAACCCGTCCAATATTATAATACAATTTGGCTGCGACAACTACAATACAGAACATCTCCCAAATCGATGTGTATAAAATAATATAATACAATACTAGTAAGTAACAGGTTATGATAACAATATTGCTATCAATAAGTTTATAGAATTGGTCCGCCAGGAATAATTGTTCTTACATAAAGATTTGTGTCATTTAGAACCTAGAAAGTATTATTTCGGCACTGTTGATCTAACGGCGAACAATGTATGGAGAACGAACATTGTCCTTTTTTCATTTTCATTAATGTGCTGTAAAATAGTCAGACAAATATTATCTAATTTAGTCAACAAAAAATAGTGCTTTCACACATTAATAATAAACAAATCTAAGATTAACCACACCAAAACTACCACAGTCGAAAAATTTGCGTAAACCCCGGACCATTTTGTTCCCAGCGGGAATAATCCGGGATGAGTCGATTCCGAAGATAACGCGATAACAGGCCAGGAGATATTTGGACTATTATCTAAATATCTCCGTAATGCGAGTGTGATGGCCCGCCACGCGGCGGCGTGTGCCGCGCGCGCGCCCCGGGATTAGCACTTAGTGCTTTGTTGCTATTTGATTTTAATACGTCACCGTGTGGTGTGTAGTGTAACTTGAGAAGTTTGCTTTTACTTAACCTTTAACTGGTGACCTGCCCGTCTCTCAGACACCGCGTTTCGGTTTTTTGAATTATCTCTCCGCCTTTTTGTCGCTTCTCCCCGTGCGTTTTGGTACCTTCCGCGTTTACCATACACTTGCGCTCAGTAGGGGGCGCACGAGCTCAGGGTCTCCTGTGTTGCCTGTGTGGAGCATTCGCCGTCTCACAGACGTCAGGTCAGTGCTTATGTGTATTCTACCTATGCGTCTGTTGTTCGTCACCTCACAGTTAGTTTACACAACTTCATAGTGTTTGAGGAACGTCACAGCGGTGGTAATGTATTGTTATTATATTTTATAGAATATCTCACGATAAATAAACGAGGTCTGCCAAAAGAAGAAGGGTTCTTAGTCAGCGAGGTATAATACAGGAGCTTCTAACAGAGAGCGACGACGAGTGCAGTAATTTTGACGACGATGTAGGTGATTCTGACTTCGTTTTAGAAAGTCGGCATGTTACCAAATCTGAGCAATCTGGAGACGAAACCAACACCCCCACCATTGAATAACAGTGTCCTGACGAAATAGGAGGGGTTGATGGATGAGGTGGAACAAAGTTTTTCAACTATTCAACATCCATATTGGCCTATGTATGGTCATATTCTATAGCTTAGCTCAGTCGATATTTTTCAGGAATAAATTCTTACGTCTTATACAATGATTGCGACAATACTAACCAGGTAACTAGGGGCAGCTTCTTATTATCATTGGATAACTCTTTAGTTATACCTCAATTAAAACTCCGGGCTTATAATGACTACCCTACCCCGCGAGCTGCGTTCACTTGGTGTTAATGAATTACCACCTGGATCGACTTCTGCCTCGTCCCAAAACCATCCTGGGGTTAAAAGAACATGTGCCATTTGTCCTAGCCATGTAATAAAATGTACTAGGTTCACTTGCACTTATTGTGATAAACCTATGTGCCTAAATTGCTGCAAGCAAAATTGTGATGCCTGTGGACGTGAACATTTCTAGTAAGTGATGTTTGATCATTGTAGTTTTTTTTAATTTCTTATCCTTGGATAGCTTTACCGGCTGAGTTTTGTTGATTAGTATCTAAACAATCTAAAAATGATGATTAGGAAGGTCCCAAAGTGTCTTTCTGGGGGCTAGTATGCCCATTTTAGGTTTCTAACTTTTTTTTTAATGAAAACTACCTTGCTCAAATAATGACCGATTTTGTACCAAAAGTTGCTGATTTTTTAAACCATATTTTTATATTATTTGTATAACTATATATGTTATTAAATGCTTGGCCACAAATTTATTTTACGTTAGCCAATTTTTTTGTACATTAGTTTTTATTTGACGTCTCTTAAACGTTACCTCACCAAATACGCACTATTGGCTGCAGGTCACCAGTTAAAGGTTAAGAAAGGAAACTGTATAGGTACTTATCGTCGAATCATTTTTCTTATTCGATGGTAAATTTATAGTGATCTAAAGCAGTCTGTAGGTAATTAGAGAAACCGATTTAAAATATGAAATCAAATGGGTTTAATCTTATCATTAAACATTTTATGAAAATAGGGATCTAATAAAAAGTTTAAAGTCCGTGAATGTTTAAAGTTAAATATAACATTTTTCAGATTATGTGCCTGAGTACAGGTAGTCTCTGAAGACCGAGTCATATTCATAACTTTGTAGAATTTCTTGAAATGCTTCTTTTTCTGGTTATTCAAAACATCTTTATTTAGATATTAATTTTCGAAAATATGTGACAAATGACGATCAGATTTAACTCTACATTAGTGACTTTCTTCTTTTGGCTTTACACTGCTTTTGCTTTCCCACCTTCCAAGTTACAAACTAAATTAGTGACTTGCATTACTGTTTACACTGCACTATGCCACTGCGCCAGCAACTTTGTAGCTTGCTTTTAATTACTGATTGATCCACAGATACGCTATCACGCCGTAAATTAGACAAAGGACGCCGGATTTATGCGCCGAATAACAATTTGTGAATGGGACTCGCCATTCGCGCCAAATATTTTGGAATGTACAAACGATTTAAATAATGTGAGTTGTTTATGGAGAGCTTGGAATGTTTTTGTAAAAGTTATTTTAAAACGTTTACGGTCAATGTTTAAATGTTTTTGATAATAAGGGAAAAAGCTCAATGTCAATTGTATTTGATAATAAAGGAAAAAGCGGTAGATATTTGATTTATAATTTTGCATGCCAAAAAGCGCATGATGGAGATACTAAAATACTTGTAATACCCATGTTCGCAAAATAAATATATTTGATTAGGTTTGATCGATTGATTTGATATTTTAAATTATTTGACCAATAAAATGCTATGCTCAACTGATTTTGTATGCGAATACCAAAAAATGTGCTGTCCCTTTCAATTCTTTTGCTTTTATTGACAGTAAATAATCAGAAGGTAGGGCGTTAATTTGCATCTTTATGCAAAATTTTTCTTTTTCAATTCAATATCATTTTGATGATTTGTAATAATCAATATGTTTTGTCATCGTTTAAAGCGTTATTTTATAGCTGGTTTGTTTGATTTTCAGCACATTTTGCTTAAAAGGTCTACGAACTGCGATTACTGTACAACGATAATACAAAGAAATTTACAATAATTTAGTTACGTATCGCATTTTATGAAACAAAAACACATGAAAAAGCTAGGGTGGCAAACAGGTTTTTGTATGAAAGGTAAAAAAGGACTGTTTTTAAAATATCTAAATATTTGGTAATAAGTAGGATTATAGCTATAATTCTTCGTTATCTTAAAGATTAATAGTCATCCTTCAAAATTGTGTGTGTGTTTTTTTTTGTGTGATGATTTATAAATATAAAACTTTTGAACTGTTTCAAAGCACACTTTTTTTTTTCAAGATGTACATTTTTTTTGAGAAATACTCACCTACGTCTTGTAGAAGTATTTTTTTTTTCAATACTTATACAGATGAGGTGTCAAGAGATCACGTAGTTTGCAGAATAAAACATAGTCTAGATGGCAGGCAACGTAAAACTAAACGATTGCTGGAGCACACGAGTTTGATCGGCGATGACTAAACGAAACAGGACAGGGCTTATGCAGAATGTAGTCAAGAAGAAATTATCACCATCTACAAAAAAAATCAAAATAGGATTTTTTTCATAATTAATTGATGCGTCGTACGCACTCTCTTACGTTTAAGCCAAACTTAGCTAAACATTGGTTCCAAGCTTAACCAATCTGCACGCGTTGGTTTGGCTAAAGCTTTATATTCTAAATCCTTTCTCAAATATGAATCTAATCTTATGAACTGATTCAAGACTGAGATTTGTTTGAGTTCAAAATAACATTTAAAGATCGTTTCCATAGTATAATCGTTTCCATAGTAGCCATAATCATAAAAACCATTGGTTCTCCTAAGGTTTTTAGCCATAATCATAAAAACCATTGGTTCTCCTAAAAAGCTCAAAATTAAGCTCAGTCATTGATTCTGTTCTGTGAGTATTTAATCTTGAAGTTCAATTAATCAAAAGCTTCAACCTATGCTTCAAGCCATTTTCGAGCCTCATTTAATAGACACTATAGCCTTCTCCATATGCTTTTAATCCAGTTATTTATATTTTTGGCTGTAGTCTATAACCGTCTCGCATACCATCATCCCCAATGTCCGTTCGGGAGTAAACAGAAACATGCCACGTATGCGCCTCAGGATCGCGATTCAATTTTGTTTTATGTGTTCGGCTGACGCAGCCTGCTCAGGTTTTACGTTAGTTTCATTTCTGTCCTGGCTACATATTGTTCACATATTCAAATGTAAGGATTTATGGACGGCTGCAGATAACACGATATGGACGTTTAGAAGGCAAGATCAGAATTGACACCAATATTTGAGACTCTTTTTATAGCCTACATAAACTTTGTACAGCTATAGACGTCACTTGTAGGTATTTAGTTAAATATCAGCACTCTATACTGTAGAGCTATGTAATAGTAGCAGCTATTTCAAAAATACTATCAAAACAACATAACGCATCCCTCCCCAACACCGTCACAGGTATGCATCTTCATTGTGTATTCTATAAAAAATAATAGGTGCATTTGAGCGAAGATCGTAATAAAAATAAACAAAATGGCCGATATAGCGGCCCCGGGCGATGAAAAATAAATAAAACTGAGATGGTGGTCGGGCGCGGAGGGAAAATGAAAAGCTACTTAGAACCTCCCCCTCTGAGGGATTTACAAGCACTCCGCCCTGCGACTCTGTCTGAAATTTTCTTGACATGACTTCAGTTTATTACATACAAGTAGGTACATATGTACGCCACTAACGAGAAGGAATTAATAACATATTACATTAGTGAATACATTAATTATAAATAATACATTTAATCATCATTCCAACTTTCTACAATTTTGTTACAGTTTTTGTATAATTCTTTGAAATAAAAATTTTATACTTATAAATTTTAAAAGCTGTCGCTATAAGAAATTTGATATACGGTATACGAGAAATGCCCCTAAAACTATTGTAGTTACTTTAGTTTAGTGTTTAGAGATAACTAAATAGCATTAAACTTTTCAATGTAATTAGATTTACCTACGTAGGTATTCAGTGGGAAAAAGAAAATCTAGAAGTTATGTTATTTGATTTTTATTAGTCAACATTTTCGTGCTCCAAATAGCCCAGGGATATTTTTCGGTTTCACCAAAAAGGTGAAAGAAAACCTTATGGTTAACTTCGTTGCCTATATAAAAACCTTTACTCAGGAATACGTAGAGTCAAGTTTGGTCGATATTAATATAACAATTTTTGCTGTAAATAACAACAGTATTAATGCGAAAACAAATGGCTCGTTGAATAACAATTTTAGTTTTTTAGGCTTGCATTCTGAAACAAATCTCTAGAAACTGCACAAATTCAAGCATAGTTAACTTATTAGTAATCTGTGATAAATGTCCAATCTCGTCATTGGTAACATTTCAATATTAGGACCATTTCGCGACTTTAATTTAGTTTTTCGTTAAGAATTCTAACTTGAGTGTGAATGATGTACTAAGCCGAAGATTTATAGATAGATCAGGTAGAGAGTTCCTTAATTTATTTCTTGTAAATACATCGGTTTTCACTGTTGAAAACAAAATAAAACTTTACTCTGACACTGACGTCATATTTCAGTTATTCCATACATATTTATTTCCAACTTATAATGGAATCGCGGAAGCCCAGATTGGATGGCTTTAGCCAAACACAAAAATACTTTTGAGAACATTGTTAACATTTCATAAAGGGATTGGAAGGCAATGCGTAAATAACAATTTGAGTCAATTTGAGCGACAGCCAGAGATTGAACAAGTGTGCTGAGATGTTTGGGCTTGGAAGCTTTAGAGCCAAGTTTTTTCTTTTAACTAAATATTTATTGTGAGTTTTCAGATTTTAGTGATCCAGTTAACTGTCTCACATACATCTGGCTAGAATATCACGATTAGTTAGGAAGTGGGTAGATGAACCTCAATATCAACCTGGTAGGTTGGTAGGCGTAGAAACGAAAGCCGATGGTTCCTTTTAATTGGTTTTCTTTCACGATTTAATACAATTTACGTAACATAGCCACTGATTTCGTGAATATCAGAATAACTCAGATAAATTAGTCTAAATAACTTTGTAATGTAATTCGTACGCCATTTATGGGTCAGTAGATAAATATTTTATCTTATTTTCGTTGCAACTTGGCCAGATTTTCCGGGGTTTTGTTTTTGCGGCACAATTTACGATCGCTAATGACTTCGGTCGGCGCGAATCGGGGGGCGGCCATATTTCATCGTTTCCTTCCCGCGCTTTCCCGGCGATATTTTATATTTTTTTACGGCTTTGAGTCGGCGGTGTCGTGAATTCCGAATCAGAACTTATAGCGATACGGTGATGTTGAGATTTATTGTGTATCGATATTCAATATTATGTAATCTTGTTCCGAAACAGATTTTGTTCAAATAGTTTTATTTGCAGCATTCAACTTTGTATTTATTTTGTTTTGGTAACAAGAGGTTTACTATCGCATATTGTTTCAACAAAAAGTTGTGCGCAATGCAATTTAAAAGACAAAACAAACAATTTTAGTTAACCCTTGACATGCCAGTGGGGTCCGCGCGACCCTAGCGCATAACGCTAGAGCGGGCAGATGGGACAATCACAAAAGTCGGTGTCGATCGCCACTGAATGAGGACAGATAATCTTTTGGCTGTTGAAATCCAACGGCCCTTTTGTGTCTAATAAACTCGTGAACGATAACGCGTCGGATTACAATTTTTATAGAGACAAATGTTGCCGAAATACACAGATAGCTGATGGAAGATAAGAATAATTGAAACATGTGTGGTATCGTTTTGACGGATGCGGCTCGGGTTGTTTATGACACTTTTAGCGGTTGGCAAGTTCTTATCAGTATTTGGGCGCAATAAAAGCTGTTAACCTGACACCTGTCATTCATAATTCGGCTATTGTAGTTTATTCGGCGATTATTGTTAAAGTAACTTTCACATGAAAATGTTACGTGTATTCTGGTATCAAATAAAAAGTGATTATTATGGTAATAAGATCACTATCGCCACCTTATAAGGAGCGATGGTGCTGTTACAAACGAATCGCCTAGAAAGGCCTTTGATTAAATTCCTATTTCGACTATCAATAAAATGTTTCGCGACTTTAATCTAATCAACCTTCACCACAACTCTCGTTCAACCCTCGATTCCAATAATACTGAATGTACCGCTTTAAACTGTATAAGTTTTTGGCCAAAATCGATTTGTTATTAAATGTTATGTGGCGAGGAAGGACATCTAATAAGTAAGCCAATAGTTAATCACGGCAACGAAATTGAACGTTACACGGCAGCGAACGGCAATGATGGTCCGCTAACAAGGAGGAATGGTGACGTTAGGGCTGTCAGAGTTCAGTAAAAACTGTGATTGTGTCCTATTTAAGACTACATATTATGTAATTTTTGTGAAGCTATTATTAGAAAGGCATTACGTAATTTCTGTGAAGCTATAATAGAAAATATACAAGCTTCAACTTCTAAGTTACGCATCTGTTGATGTCAAGGTTAAGATGAAAACTCTTAGTACGAAAAATAAAGCTTAAGTGCTTTTTCTTGTCATTCAAGTAGAAAAATGCATTAAAAACGCAGAAGATGACAAAGGCTAAATATCACATTTGTTGTACTTAGCTACACGTATCGGCGCTATAGCGTACTAACATCTAGGTTTTAAGTGCAATTGTTACTAACAAACTGAGTCCTGGTAACTTAAATAAAATTAAAAAAAAAAGATATCACAAGCACTAGTTAGTTTGGGCTGAAGAAGTTGACTGATAATTATGATGGCTGGAGCACTTTTTTACACCCAGTTGATAAGATTTTACGGTGATTTTTATAGAATACTGTACAAAATTTTAAGCCTTGGTACATTCGTTGCCAGCCCTGAATAATAGCGCGCCATCATCGTCTCCGGAGCCCGGGTCCCCGCCGACCCATAAACTTAACTAGCGCATCTGCCCACTTGCGGACGGCGACAAATGACGCCGCGCGCGAGGGGTTAAGCCTGTGCCGTACATCGCGATAATATTTGGCCGATAATTCGTATGGTTTACGGTGTAAGTGTATCGTAGTGAAGTTGTAGCAAACGTAAAGTAGACAAAGTGGTCGCTCTACATTTTGACGTGTTCTACTACATTGGTCTATATCAGCGTTTCTTAACCTTTTTTGTCCGTGGACCCCTTAGGAGATCAATCACAATTGTAAGGACCCCTTACTGAAAAAGCAGCAATACATTTCGGGATTTACGAGACCTTTAGTTATGTGGTCCATAGATAAGGCTGCGGACCCCCATACATATGCTCGTGGACCCCCAGGGGTTCGCGTACCACAGGTTATGAAACACTGGTCTATATTAACTTCGTAGTTAAGTTATCGTAGCATCAAATATAAAGAAGACAGTGGTCGCTCTATATTTTGTCAAGTTTCAAAATAAAGTCAAGGAATAGGCAACAAAATATCAGTTATGAAATAATTTCCCAATACCATTTACAAGTTATGTCTGTTGCGATAAAAGTGTGCGAAATAACTGTATGATCATCCTCTATCTACTAAATTACCGATTCGTTAAAAGTGAAAACATGAGCTCATAATGCTACAGATTAATGATACTTACTCCGAGACCTACTATTTAAAACTACGTTATTTATCTTTGTATTGAGTTATGATATACCTAAAATATTAATTATGTAGTAAAATAGATAAAACTTCCTTGGAATTGATCTTTTTTATTTTATCTTTATTAAAGAAACATACAACAGGCTTAGTTAATACGAGTGCATGTAGCTTAAAACTAAATTAGGTTATACATTGGCCAAGTTTCTAAAGCTAGTTTATACAGCTTAAGCTACAGTTTATGCTTTCTATCTGTCCCTTACTCGAAGTATTCTAGGGCAAATCAAAGTTAGAAGATGCAAACAGCTAAAGTAATTATCCCTTAAACAAGTAAACATCTAAAGTACCAACATAATCTAGCAGCCTACCATTTAAATGTAACGTAACCTAAATTGCTAGCATTTACCAGCCCTCCCACACTTTCACAAAACAAACTTTCCTCTACAAATGAAACATCGGCTCACATCCTCAGCTTAACATAAACATGGAGTTGCTCAAGTTGCCTCAAGTTGCCCTTAGTATGTAGATACAGCCACTTAAGTTCGCACCGCTTAAAAAGCAGCCGGATTCATAATCTTGTTAGCACTCAAATTTGCATTAATTAAGGAGTCGTGTCTAAACTGGGGGGTGGTGGGGTGAGTTAGATAATATTCAAATGGTACATGTAACGGCTCGCCGCGAGCCCGAGTCGCCCGCAACCAATATAGACGCACAGCCGACTGCAAAAGGGTTAAAGGAATATAAAATATAGAGTCGGTTTATTAAAAAAAGTCTTCATTTGTTTTTGATGAGTTTGATTGGGTGATTTAACGTAAAAGACATACCAAATCGAACGTTTAACGGGCGTAATTTTTTTCATTTAGAAGATGAAATATGAGTATAGGTTTGTACTGGATAGACCCTATGCCAAAGGAATATTTAGAATACATAAGGAGCTTTCCACTTTGTTTTTCTACCTAAAAATAAGTTTCCCATTACGTTTTTTGTAAAAAGCCTGCAGCATCTTGCTTTGAAAGAGAGGGCATTAAAATAAGCTCACAGCTTTTTTTTCAGCATCATTTCATCCGATTTCAATTCATTTCTGGGCATTCATGTTACTACGCTACGTTTTCTGAGACGTGGTCTCTATTTTCATTCACTCCACTTTTGAAAGAGATAGAGCCGATTCACTCCTTGCTATGTTTCAGACCGTTCACGACTTCAAATTCAAGTTCAAATTATTTATTGACTTCAGTCAACTACTATTTTTTATCCTTGGACATTTTACACTGCGCCTCTAGTCCCAAACCGTGCCCAAACTAAGCAAAGCTTGTACTATGGGTACTAGACAACGAATATAAACATACTTAAATACTTTTTTTGTAAATATGCACATACACACAGTTGCATATAAAAACCAAAGTACAGTTAAAAACCAAAAAAGAAAATAAATACAATCCCTGAAAACCTTTTCCACCCGCCAGTACGCCTCTCAGAGTGCCGAGGGTGCGCTCGACAATTTCCTCCTCGGGTAATTCACTAGGATTTAATTTAAATTAGTTTTGGCTTGGCTTAATAGCTTCCCCCGAGCTGTGGTTCCCCCCTCCCCCTACGAGTTATTTTTGCCAGCCTGTTTTTGGACGGAGCCTTGATTAGGGAGAGACGGGCGTTGTTTCAAATGTTTGGTAATTAGCTGTTTTGGGTAATTGAAGCGTACGTGAGGATGATGGAGGTGCGGTAATTAGGAGTTTTAGGCGGTAAATACTTGTTTCGAGGTTGTTGTTTTAAACAATTTTACTGGTTTGTCCTTTTTATTTTGTAATGAGAATATTTGTATCTTTTAGGTACCTACGGATTACAGAACGAAAAGTTAAACTCTATACAATCGCAAGCTTGTGATTGCTTGAATTTCAATATTCAGATGTTTCACAAGTTCCATAACTATGATTTAATCGAATTTTGATCTTATTTCAGGTTTGTAAACTGCCTTGATTTTACCTTTTTACAGTCATTACTATGTTTTTACTTTTATTCTTTTGTTTTCGTTTGTTATTAGGATATAACAATAAATTCATAACAATCCTATACTTAATCTACATAGGTAGGTATGATTCAAAACCAATAATGCTTCACATTGTCGAAACATAGTTCAATCTGGCTCCCAAAATCAATGCCATCTGTCTTCAAGATACGTGGCCTGAATATTCTTGGAGGTATTGTTGAACTGTAGATATTTTGTAGCTAGGAGGCTTCACTTTATTCCCATAATAGTATAATCTTCTACCATAACCTTCTTTAGTAAAATAATTACCAAGTCTATAGTAATTGGTACTAAGATTCGTATACCTATGCATGAAGTGATATATCTTATTAAAAAAAAACAAACAATAAATTAATGTTAGTGCTATTATGATGAGCATTTCATTTAACGAAACATTACTTATCATATTTGATATTATTGAGTTACCGAAATGAAAGCTCTCTTTGGTTTGAGTAAAGTTTAATAAGTCCAAGCTTTGTTTCATCTAGTGACTTAGGTAGTTTACACTTGATTTCAAAGTTCTAAGTTGCGAATTTTATACTTTTTCAATTAAACCAATACACAACAGCGATGAATTAAGATATGACAAAATGACCACACAAAGGATTCCATTTGCTTAGTCAATTCGAGCTCATTTTCGCAGATTGCGTCATAACCCTCGCAAAACACCGGAGATAATGATTCGGCAACAAAAAACGTTTAGCTAACCCGTTCCCAGGAAACTTGGGCGTGACGGGTCGCGTCCATCAATCACCCGTTTGCTATTTAATTTTAAATCAATTGGAGTCGCGCGTGCCCCTCATCCATCTTGTGTTATCAATATTTATAAAATATTAGCAGTGACAGGTTAAGGAAATAGAATCGCATTCCATTAGCGCTGAGATTTGTTTTTGGGTTATACTAGGAATTGAATTAGAGATAGTCTACATTTGCAATCGTAACGTGGCTCGCTCTATAATCAGTTTTTTTTATCCACAACGAGGAAGCTCTTGGCCTGTATCTCACCTGATGGTAAGTGACGATCAGGCCGAAGGTGGAAGCGAGCTTCACCTGGAATCCTCAACCACGGAGGAACTGGCTATCTTACCTCTAACTGCCGGAACACAACAATGCTGTTAACATAGTTGTTATGGCGACAGACAGTAAGGTAGATAGAGCAATTCTTTCTTCTTACTTACATCGTTTAAAGTCAAAACAATGTCAAACTAAGGCGTCTGATATGGCTCGATCGGGCCAATGCTGATCGGACAATGATAAATTAATTTCTTTCATAGACTTTTCCATCATTTTGCTTTTTGGACAATAAGCTTTGCCTAGAAGCGCTGATTCAAGACAGTTATCTCTCTAACCACTAAAACGGGCGATAGTTATGTTATAAATTAATAAAATACTCGTATATACTCGTAGTTGTGTCGCAAATACTTAAATCTGATAAAGTTGGTGACAAATGGCTATAAAAAGCATCAAAGGTTACTAAGTTGTCATAAACTTAACAAAAATAATTAAAATTGCAAGATAACACTGGCGCCCGCAAGATAGCATCAAGAATATTTTACAATTAACGCTTTATTTTAGTTTGAAATTAAGCAAATATAATTATGCTAAATCCAATGTCATCTTACATATTTTTTCACAATATTGTTTGATCTTGCCATCTGTCACGATGTTATAGGAAAAACCAAGGGAAAAACTAAGGCTGGGTTGCACCATCTTACTGTGACTGTAACAAACGTCAAAAATCTGTTTAACTCCATACAAAATCCACCGGTTATCGTTATAGTTACGGTCAAAGTTAGGTGGTGCAACTCAGCCTAAGTCTACAAGAAGTTTGAAGTGCCTCACTATTCTTGCACTTACTTGGTTTCTAAGCGTTATATTCTATAGTTTTTCTAATATTAAGCTTCCCCTGAAACTGAAAGCTCAATCTCTTTCGTCATTCGCCTTCAGTAGGCATAGCTATGCCTGCTGAAGGCTTCGTTCCATAGACCATAGAGCTAGGTAGCGTCCTTATACTCGTACTCTATATTTTATAGTGTTAATGAATAAACTTTTGATTTGATTTGATAATTTTTGTAAGGAATATTTTAATTGGCGACATTGATAGGTACTATTAATTTAATTTTACATTGACATTTTTTTTTTAATCATTTGACATTTATATAATTGAATTCTATAATTTTTGCACGTCTGTGATCAGACTAAACACATGATCCTATTTTAATATTGTCACCCTGTATTACTGTGTTTTTAGCAAATAAACGTTTTGAATTTGAATTTGAATTTGATAGCTACTGCTTATAAAATAACTTGTGCATTATGATAATTTGTGGCTTAGAATTAAATACTTACAATCAATTGCTTGTATCAGAATATAAACGAGGCCGCAAGCCACCAGTCTGCTTGTATGTAACCAAACTACAAGCCGTGAGTACCTACATATGAAACTCAAAAATGTCGCGTTGAAACCCGTGTTTCTCTATTCTATTTAAAATGAATGTGGAAGTTTAAATCTTTACTTCCACTGGGACAGCTAGTCAAACAGCTTCAATACATATATTTACAGTAGGTAGGTATGACGAGTTTGTTCAGGGTAGGACCTGAAATAAAAAATGTCGCCGCTGCAACGCCTACGTCATCAATCACCAACCCCCCGGGGGAGGGGGCGGCAGACCCTTATTGTCCGATAAAATGTACTTATTGTTAAGGGGAAATGATTTTTCGCGAAAGTTATCGGTTTGAACCGGTTTTTAAACGTTTTCATGATGAGCCATGAGCTGAAAAAGTAGAAGCGACTGACTGTATTTTTCAAGACAAAACTGTCCATTTAGGTTACATATAATCTAGTATGAAAGAAGATTTAGAACTACTCATATTTACTGATTTCGGCGGTGAGAGGCATCAACGGCCCTTTCAAAAAAGCAAAGCTTAGGTATGTAGCGTGGGACGTCCACCCACAAGGTGGACCGACGACATCATAAAGGTAGCATAGCAGGAAGGCGCTGGACGCAGGCCGCTACCAACCGGGCAACATGGAAAGCATTGGGGGAGACCTATGTTCAGCAGTGGACGTCCTATGGCTGAGATGATGATGATGATGAAAGCTTATGTAGGTAAAAGTTATTTGCATGTTTTCTGCTATTTAAATTGAACCTTCAATATTATTTTCACAATTACAAGAATGATTATTATTATACCAAAATTTAATGTACTGAACCATGAAAAAGCATATTTGTGCCGACTCCCAGTCTATTTTCAGTATTTCCGATCACGAAAAATTTTTACAGCGAAATTGGTAAGCGAATAAATCCGAAAAAGTCCGCAATAAAACAAATAAGGCGCGCCATTCGCAGACAGTAAGTACAGACCAGCACATCAAGCTTTACACAGAGGCATCTTATGTACTTGTAATAGGTACTATATTGCAACAAAAAAGTATAGTTGGATGTGCTGTCGACAGTACATAACGCGCGAGCGTAATGAGGAGAAACGGCGCGCGCGTGCACTGCCTTAATGGACCGAGCGAGACGGGTAGATGCGAGCTTTCATGTGCGAGAAGAGGACAGGGATGTATTTTCTAAACTGAATCTAAGGACGAGTAGGTATGTTGGAAAAATGTGAGCTCAGTGAATGTATTTGTACTGGCTTCAGCATTTAAGCGATCTGTGAGCTTTCAGAGCTTTGTTTAGATTTTTCTAGAGTTAGGTATTTATGTTGTAGCTTTTCTTAAGTATTATTTGTTAGTAGTTCGATTAGTTTATTTCTTGCGAAAATAGTGGCTAAATATCTCCATTAGCAATAACAATTGCATTGCATCATCCTGATTTATGTATTTTTAATGGTTTTATCGGCGAAAATCCCGCATCTAAGAAAAATACGTTTAAATCTCAATGTACCGTGTGTACCTATAAGTAAAATTTAACAAATAAACAAACACAAAATAACCTTCAAATAGGCAGGATACTTGTTTGTACAAAATGTTTCCTCCAAGAGGAACTCTACATTTATCAAATGGCAATTTACTTGTAGTCTTTGAGTATTAAAACTCAAATTTTCTGACGTATTTTCTTTTATTTATTAGACGAATTGAGATAGCCTCGCATTACTATTGTTTGTGAGTCTTTTACCACAAATTTTTCAGCCTTGAAAACTTTATTGCTCAATCTACAAAATTACATCTTATCGCAATATTATTAATCATTAACCTTATCAACGCGATACATCGTATCAGTTTCTTCCATTTGATCCTTCAGATAACGTATACAAAACCCCCAACTACAGCAATACGAATAAATCCCCACAAACTCATTACTGAAACCATCTCATCAATAACCGAAGCTCTACAAAAACCGCAAAAATGACAACGTTAAAACGAGCCAGTCCTGGAAAACTCTCATTAACCGTTCTCTAATTAAAAAGTAATTAAATTCGCGGGAGAAAAAGATAGCACCACATTTAACTGATACTAATAAGATCGTCAAACAATTACGCGCGGCTCATCCGCGCCGACAGAGAGGCAGCTATCCAGCCGCAGCCCTCTCGCTCCTTCCCGCCGCACTCTCTATTTAACTTTTAATTTATACTCATTCCTTTATATCTTTTATTGCTTCGCCCATCGCGACTCCTAATGCGCCCGAGGTGCTCTTCACACTAATTAAATTCATGCAACACTAAGCTTTCCCAACACCCCCCCCCCTAATACGCCCCTCCCACTCCCCCTCTCTTCACCCAGCGGCCAATCGGAACCCCCAGCGGCGCTCTACAACCAGTGGGCGGGGCCTCCAGTACAGTCAGTGAGAGATTCCTGATAGAACTGTCATGTCGCGTCCAGCGGTCGTTACGCTGTCTTGACATATTTTATTATTATTTATGTCAATTAGGTTATTACTTTTTTGTTTAATGGAATAAGGAATTGGTTGTGAAATTGATTGCCTTTCGGTCGCTTATGATTCATCACTGTCAAAAATATAATCTGAAACGTGTTAATTTTGTATGATTGATAGTCTGTGGTCATTAGAGCGCGGCTGAAGCGTAATCTAGTTTTACGCAACGATCTATTGTTAGACGTAATAATGCATTAATGCCCAGCCTCAGCCTTTGATTGCTCTGACACCTGTCAAATTAAATTGATGAGTGGAAGTGTAATTGTGTCTATTATTCAAATTTCATGTCGGAGAAAGCTCCTTCGCATTATCATGAAATAATATTCTGAGCACGCCTTATCGATAATCATATTTCATTTTCATCTATTAATAAATCATAGTAAATTTTCCTGATCAAGATAAGACAGAATTGCAAAATAGTAGTCTTATCACTCCTTAAAATGAGCTTTTCCTCATAACATCAAAATATCATCTGAAGAAAGTCTAACGTTTATTATTCATATTCCGAAATAACATTGTCATAACAAGGAAATACGTCGACAAGACGCGGGCGTTTGCGGCAGTTCCATAACATAGCGCCTTAGCGATTCTCTGCATTTCTGTTTGTAGCGCGCCATGCGGCTAAAAAAGATTATGACGGCCGCAGCCGTGTAAACGGACGACAACGCCATAAATCCGATGTGCGCCCACCCGCCACGCGATAACAGACGTTATTAAAACCCCCTAAAGCACATTTCGAGACGGCCGCGCCGTCTCCTATGTTTCCGTTAATTCAATGTATGCCCGATCTTAATTTATTGTGGGCTATTCGAAAGCGATCTGTGAGTTTACGGCATAAGGTTTAGAACGGTTTAGCGCGGCGTTTGGTACGGTGGAAGGAATAAATCTATAATATGGAGGAGGCGGAGAATTAATTTGTGAGGGAGTGGGGGTAGGGGGGCCGTCGCTCCGCCCCGCCGGCTCGCCATCAGTGCCGGGCGGGCTAGCGTCGCGACTGTACTACGGAGCGGAGCGATGTGTGCTTGACTCGTAAAGTTTGAGTGCGTGAACAAACTTGAAATTGGAAAATAAACAGAAGACGGTTGTGTTTGGAATATGACAGTTGAGAATGCGAGTCGGGTGTAGTGTTGTGGGTCGGTAGGCAAGATATCGAGCGCGGGCCGAGGCGGCGGCGGCGGCGGCATGGTGCTGGAGGGCGGGCTGCCGGCGCCGCTGCAGCTGTACGCGGCGGCGGCGGCGCAGCTGGCCCCGCGTCCGGCGTGGCCGCCGTTCCTGCCGTTTTTCGGCGTGCCGCCGCCGTTCCTGGCGCGGCCGCGGCTGCCGCACCCGATGCCGGCGCGCGCGCCGCACGGGCCGCCCAGCGAGGACTCTAACGAAGACGGTGGCAGCAGTAAAGGTAGGTCATAAAAATAGACAATAATAATTAAGAGTAAGAAAATGTTTCAATTTACAATGGCGAAATAAAACTACACAGCAATGTTATTAAACTTACAAAAAATAAATGTTTACAAACATAGAAGGAAGTAACTTTTGCTACGAAGCCTTAAGTTTTGTATTTAAATGGCCACATAGATATTTTTCTATTTAAGGATTAACCTTTACCGATTTTCAAGATTCAATAGAATTTATACATCAACTAAGTAATCAAGATCCAGTTTATTTAAACAGCACAGTCTACTCGAGAATCGCTAAATAAATAATAAGTTAGAATCTGCTATTTTTATGATTTAATTTCCAACAAGAGCAAACAAATAAGGAAAATTGTCAAAGTAGAAATCTGAATGTAGAGACGCTAATAATATTGCGCGTAGTAGGTAGTATAAACGCTGTAGCGCATCGTAGCGGCAAGTGGCAACCCATTAATTGTATGAAAATTATATTTACAATAACATCAAAGAAATACAACGGAGAATAATAGATACAATAGAAATCTAAATGTAGAGTCGCTTAATTTTACGTAGTAGGTAAGCGCCGTAGCGCATCGTAGCAGCAACCGCCGACGGGTGAATTTTAAAGTTCTGTACTTATAAAATTACAAAAAATCATCTTTTATAAGTAATGATATTAATAAAATATGTGATTCTAATTTAATGTTTTCAACAATATTGTTGTGTGTGACGATGGTTATGGATGGAAATACTCGTAATATAAAATATCAAATGTACCTATAATAATTACATTAATAGGTAGTGCGAAGAAATTACCTAAATATGTTAAATGTGAACTTTTTGCCTATTAGTTATTTAATTTATTTATTAAATGAATGTAGTTATTTATATTAAAACCCAAAATATTTTATACTTGTCCTTTATTTTATGCCTGCCTAGGAAATATCACTATGTATATCAAAGTGCTTTAAATAGTTGCTTAGAATTATGTAGGCAATAAAAACTTTTGAAACATGTTTATTGGTAAATAAAGATTTATTTGTTTATTACCTAAATTCAAAATATTAGACCTATATTATAAAACATCCAAACACTGCACAATCCATTTTGAGTATTATATTTTATTAAAATCTCAAGTGTAAAGAAGTTTGAAATTGATATTTTATTTTCATAGTTCTGTGATTTAATGAAAAGCAAAATACAATCTCATTAATTACAATACAAATAATATCAAGCTCTTAATTAGTACATCTAGAAAAATAGCATGTAGGACGTAGGTCTTTCAATTAGTTCACATAGAAAAATATCCTGTAGGTGTATTTCATTGTCATAATATCCCAAACTCTACATTTATAACAAAACACGTTACAAAAAGAATATCTCGGAACATAAAAGTTCCGAGTATCACAATGACATTACTAAATCAAATTAGATTTATTTTAAACCTCCTGACAGTGATCTATAGATCCCGTAATAGAGTTATCATTATTCTCGTGATTAATGTTGAATGCCGCTTAATTGTTTCTTTCACTCTCAAGCGCTATCTTAATCGAAATTCGCTGATATCTTTATACTTCTAATAATTAATGATCGATGACAAGATTTTGTACAATTTCCAAACAAACCTGCGCCTTGTTGCGCCATGTTTATCTGCGCGTGACCGTCAAAATCAGTTATTAATTTATGACACAGCACTGCCCAATCTCTAATGCCTTACAAATCACTAATCAACCAGCAAGGCCAATTACTCATTCACGCGGCGTTTGTAATCCAATAATAAAACGCCTATTTTACAACGACACCTTAATACCGACTCCGTATAACTTCAAAAATAAATAATGCGCTCGCCCCGATCCTTCTAGTCGTAAGTTATAGCTTTAATAATATTAAGGCATTATTCCCGAAATATTCTCGGGTCTCGTTTGAATAAATTTTGTATTAATAAAAAATAAACGTCGGGCAAGGTGCGAAGAGGCTAACGAGTGTAATCCAAATGTAAGTTATTAGTTGCGCGGCCCCCGCTGCGCGCGCGCCGATCTGTGCCCAGATTTTATCGAGGCCTTTGTCGGCTCTAGCGCTGAGGTGTTACTTACGAAATTAGGATGTTAAATGTTTCGAAGATGACGCATAGCGCTTTGTGGCCTATACCATTGTGTATTTTTTATCATATCATTATTATAATAGAAATATCAATAGGCTTTTTTTATGCAAATGCGTGAAATGTACCGTGTTTTTCGATAACAATATTCGATCGAATAAACAAGATCGCTCGCGATTCGGTGTCACTTCGCCCACGCCTCCCCACGCAAGGGCTTAATTGAACCAATAAATGTCACAAGAATTATGAAATAATACGTGATTGTGCATGAGAGCAATTTTAAAATGTCGGTCGTGTTTTGCAGTTTCACATGATTGCCTTTTCGTACCCAGATGAGATAATATGAACAACTTTGCTGTGTCTATACCTATTTTATACCTTCTATTAATCTAACTACCTATTTGTAAAGGTGGTTGAACCTCAGATTGTACATTTTATTGTAAAATCGACTCTATAAAAACTGAATAAGATTCTACAGTGTTTAACTTGCCGTAGCCTGTACTTATCCTTCGACAGATGACATATCTTGGCTAAAATTATGACGTACTTAATTTATTTTATAAAAAAAACTAATATTATAATCAAAAAAATTTGTCAATTACATGAAAGACAAAAAGTTAGAACAGGACATTTAATTACTCATTAAATTAATTAATAGTAATACTAAAAAAACTAAGTAATAACATAATACCTAATGTACTAATAACACAAATTTACATCAACAACATAAAAGCTCAATAGAATTTATTTTAGTTTTTATCAATATTGCAAGGAGGACAGATAGTGAGCGTGTTACTTTAACAGCCGTTAATTAAATGTACTGATTAATTCGCGTGTTTACACGGACAGACAGCGTATTGTTATATAAATTAGCCGTGGACAGCGCTACAACTGATTTATTAAAACATTATTTGTATGTCATTTTATAGCGCTAATTACTTGAACGTATGTGATGAAACAATGCCCTTATGTTTATTTGTCGGTTGATTTTATGTTATGTAAGTCTATTGTTTTGAGTTTATAACATTATACACAAGTAAGTATAGTAATAAAATGATTGCTAGATTAATAATAATTTTATTGCGCTTCATTGTTGTTGGTTTAATATCTGTGACGAGCAAAAGGCCTAAAGCTCCCAAAGGCTTGAAATTACGTAATATATTTCTATTTATACAAACAGGTAGATGAAGCAAGCCTAATTAATGACAAAGGTGACTGAGTTTCTTCCGCCACTTCTTCTCAGCACCAGCCCATATGTTGTCCCGAAGTGGTGGTAGGGCAAGCTATATTTGGGACGTGTATTAAGTGCCCTGGAAAGGTCCTATGTACTGAATAAACTATTTGAATTTGAATCTTGCATAAAAAAGTATGACCCTATCAGAAACTGAACCCTGGACTTGTGCCTCTAATCACCAGAGCACGACTGTGTTACTATTCCGCTCAGCGTTCTAACATACATAATTTGTATAACAACGCTATAATAGGTCTCTATTCTCACCTTTTTACTTACTTCAGACCTTATTAAAGGTTGGCCTTTATTATTTCTATAATTTGCGATCAATGGGTAACTTGCAAGAAAAGACTACTTCAATAATGAGGTCTCAATTTAAACTGAGGTAATTTTATTATTACTTCGCATAATTACACATAACTAGGAACACCGGGGTGACTTTGTTGCTGTAATTTAGGTACTTAGCATATTCTAACACCTGCTAACACTAAGTTGAGGTGCTCATCACACATGTGCGATATAAATTAAGATATAGCTAGTTAACTTTTTTAAACTTTTCATACTGAACAGGTTTCTAACTTTTACAATGAAAGAGATGGGAATAGAAACTTTTTTGTTCAATTGGGTTGGCTGAAAATATAAAAGTAAAAAAAAGAAAAGCTAAGGAGGTTCTTAATTATCTTGATAAAAAACATAATGAAACAATTGACAAAAAGAAACAAATTAATATTATTTAGTGATAGATAGGGTTTCTGATTTCTCGACCTATTTTTTTTCTCGAGTTTCGAGAATTCTCGAGGCCAAAGTCTCGAGTTTTCTCGGGTCTCGAGTCTTTTAATGAAAACTGCTGAAATCGGTTGAAATTTAATAAAAACACAGTTTTTTTTAATCTATTAAACCTACTTTTATGCACAGCAATCAATATTAGAATTTAGTACCACTTATTTTGGTAAGGAAATAAACAAAAAATAAAATCTTCTTTCATAATTAATATTTACTAATAATCATAACAAAAGTCATAAAGTCGCGTGCACTTTAAGGATAAATAACAATAAAAATCTGGAGCTACAATTGAATCCCTTGTTTTCTAAAGAACACAAGTCCAAATAGCAAAATAATTACGATAAATAAATAAATAAATTTTCAATTTTTTTTAGACTAGACTAGTCGATACCACGCTTCCACGCAATCTATGCACATGTCGTGGCAGCTTTTAATTAAGGCTACACTATAAACACGTATTGTTTTCAATGTTTTTTCCAGTTAATTGTGTATGTCTTGTTAGCTGTCCTTAAATAAATAAATAATTTTTTTTTTATGAACAAAAAAAACTTGAATTAACTTGACGAGGAGGCACGAGTACCTAACCTAACGTCTGTTAGGTAAGGTAACTGTCTACTTAACAAATTTTTCAGTCAGATTAAACATACATAATAAATATAGCATACTCGTTGGTGAACATTATTATGTACTTAGTTTCGATTGAGATCATGACTTGCAAATCAAATCAGTTAAAATAGGAAAGACTAGGCCAGTCTAAAAGCAACGTTGACCTATTAAATAATAAAAAATTACTTTTGTCTAAAAAGAACGGCTTTCAAGAATATTAAAGCTTCAAAATCGAAACTCGAGAATTCTCGAGCTCCGGTAATTTTTTTCTCGTCTCGAATGAAGCCAATTTTCTCGAATTTTCTCGAGTTCGAGAAAGCTCGAGCAGAAACCCTAGTGATAGAGTAACGTTTCCTTCAACTCTGAACAATCTTCAAATTATGTAAACTCTACAATTAAGTCATTTTTACCTAGACTTTTAAGTAATTAAAAAGTGATTAACCGGAAACTGAAGACGGCGAAAATTATTTTAGACTCGGTCAGTATTTGCTAATTTTAATCCGCTTTCTGTAGTGATGTGAAAAATCAATACCTACTAATGTAATTTTTGAGTGAATGTTAGTTGTGATAAAGTAGAAAATCAGCAGCGTGAACGAAAAAATTCAAAACCAAAACTTTTCCAAAATAAGGTTTTTCTCACTATAGTGTTATGTTAATTAATTGAATGGAAAATTGATCTTTATTTAAGTAAAATAATAAAATTATCCCGCTAAGTTCTTGAATCGCACGCATGTTTAAATTGTTAATTGCTTTGTTAATTTTGTAAATCTTGTAAATTTTAAAATTTTAAAGAAGCACTGAAGTAGGTATCGCAAAAGTTTTGATTAAGCACATCACTAGCTCAGCGTTTTCTAATCAATGATCCAAAACGCGGTTTGATTGGATATTTTCAGTTCACTGCTCTGCGGAGTTTAAAAAATATTGTTTTCGTCGACGGAAATTGTTTAAACAAACAATTGTGGGGTGTCTGTTTGAGCAAATCCAATTCATTTGTCTCGTGAAAACATTATTTGTGGACAGTGGTTTGGAAATATGTCGGTTGACTGAATTTAATGTTTTATTATGACTGTAAGAAGGTTAAGTCTGTGTTGAAGATAATACCTAAGTTGCTTTTTTGCTTGTTGTTGAAGCAATTGACACTTATTTATTAGTTTATTTTTAGGTATGGGATTTCATTTAGGTACCTACTCTTGGGCCAGTTAAAATAACTATACTATTAATTTATTTAAATTTAATAGCCATAATAAGTTGTGCTGTGATTATCCACTGTAGCTGAAATTCAATGTTTAGATTTGAGTGACGCTTTCAATTCTGCTTTAATTAAATTGACGACTGTGCTTTACACTTAATACCTATTTATTTATAAAACTTACGACGCCACGATTACTATATCAAATCTAACCTTGGTTGTTAATATTAAAATAACAATTTCTTAACACTTCAAGTGTCAGAAAGAGACAACCAGCGATAACGCCCGCCATGTTGGTTAAAACGCCTTATTAATTTCATTGCACGTGATAAAAATATTAAACAAAGCGATTAACCAATAAAAATGTCAAGATAATTGTGAAAACAAAGCGCAATAAACTTGGTGGAGATGCTCGAGACAGTAACATGAATATTTTATAGCAATTGTATGGAAATATTTCGTCATCGTCGTGAAAATACATGCGTCAAGTTTTGAAATGCCTGCATAACGCATCTGTGTTTCTTATACCTGGGTACCTATCACTTCTGTTAATATAAAATTCTATCGGCGTTCGTCATCGGAAAATATATTTTGATAATTTAATAATTTTACTACCACTAGTCTAGCCATTTTTTTCATTTGCACCCTTAGGTGGGTAAGTACCTATTAGCCAAATCAGTGTAGACTGTATTTGGGCAGCGCAGGACCGTGCATAGTGGAAAACCTTGTAGGAGGCCTCTGTCCAGCAGTGGACGTCATTTGGCTGAAACGAACGAACGAACGAGTGTAGACTGTAGAGCCATGTTTATGTGATGCGTAATTAATATTGCTATTTATATCTTAGCGAGAGCACAAGCTTTTGAAAAATAGAAGCACTTGCTTATTTACATAAATTGGATATGCCATTATTTTTTCACACCGATAATATTTAAAATTGGACGTTTGAAAAAAAATCATAATATAATTGTTTTGAAACCATGCTATTTACACGTTAGTAAACTAATCCGTGCTAGTCAAAAGCACAATCACAGAGCTTTTGCGAGGGGCGCCGGCGGTAAGTGAGCAAATAACCTCCCAGCTATTTCACCCCAATAAAACCAACACTAGTCTAGTTTTTTGTTTTGATTAGTAAAATGACATGAACTGTCACTTTTTCTGCAATCCTTGATAGGTTGTTCTTTTGTTACATTATGAGAGTGGCGGGAATTAGTTTTTTTAGGCATTGCGTACAGGGGAAGCTATTTAAACTGCCAGTTCGCAGTCCATAAAAAAAAATTAACACTCGTATTCACAAACGTTACTATGGGGTCTCACAGTGCGCGTGGACGCACAGGGTGACACACGACCCAATCACAGAGCTCTATTCAACGCTGTGCGTTCGATTTTCTGCTTCACTTAAGCAAGTATCGTTTGTGAATACGGGCGTAAAACTTTTTGGTATGTTACGCATGGTTTTATGAACCTACTTACATTACCAAATCAAATTAACTACCTAAGAATTTTATTAAAATGATTATTTATGGCAGATTCTCTACATTTTCAATTCAATCGTAACAAAAATAGAGAAAAATTTAATATTCTTACGAGTAGGTACTTATTTCAGTTCCTAATGCAATTCCGTTCAATATAGAGTCCTGTAGATTCATCTTAATACTAACTACCTACTGAACCAGATACAAGTTTCATAAATCTGTAATATGATACAGGTAAGTAATTACTTGTCAAAGCACTAACAAGTTTTGAATTATTGTCCTGGTATAAATAAGGTCTAGTAATATCAGTAATATTTTTTATTTTGCACGTTAACTATATCTTTCGCATCATTCATCAAAACTTTAATCACGTGACGTTAGTTTACCTAAATAAGTGTAAAAGTAAATTTAAAAAAAAGAGTTATTGTAAACCTGTCTTTTTTGACTAACCATCTTATGGATAAATCACAGTATAGCATTGTTTTACTATAAAATAAATAAGTTAAAATGTTGAGTTAAAATTTCAGCTTCATCAGAATCTGGGGCTTTTTTAATCTGATTGATAACTGCTGAAAACCTAGCGATTACTTCTTGTAGAACGGTTTTTGTACAATTACTTCTTCTAGAAGTCAATGCTGATGAATAATAATGGTTTTCTTTCTGATTATGGCTCATAAATCACCAAGACTCCAAACAAAAACTCCAATCACTTCTAATCATCAATATTAATTGCTAATTATGTCCTACCAAATACTAGCAATGTACCCACTTATTGACTTGTAGTAAATCTAATGAAAAGAGCAGTCACCGCAGCGAGGGCGCAAGCAGCAAATAAATTACGCCTACCCTCCACTCGCCTCCAACAAGCCCCAAACAAACCTATTGTGTAGATGAACTTGTTTACAAAATAGAAACTGTTAATGAAGTTATAACGGATAATAAGGGAAAAGCAATCGAGTTAGCTGATTGAAAATAGCTTTTTAGGTAGGTGATATTGAATGATAACTAAGGCCAATTTATTTGCAGGTTTTTGGCAGCTTTTTGTATTAATTATTTTGTCTGCTCAAGAAAGTTCACACAATATTTTTAGTTTTAAGTTACTAATTACTTTTCTAGTCAAGATAAGGCTTTAAAGGCTCCAAGGATTAATTGCTATCTTCTGTGTGTCTACTTCTTTATTTAATTTTTTGCCTAAATGCCATAACGGGTGCTCTAAGTGGAATACGTCGCCAAATCTTCGTGTGGCTCAAGATTGAAATAAAGACTAAATATTTCAGTTGTGAGTAATGAAAACAAAAAAAATACTAGCTTAAAAATTAACATGTTACTGACATAAAAGTGATATTTTCAATAACCGAATCAAATCACCAAATCTTAGGAAATACATCTTCGAAATGTAACCATAATCTCGGTAAAGCCCCTCATGGCCACAGATAACTTACACCAGCTTCGCGGAAGGCGCGAAACACCCCGGTGAAAGTATAGAGATTGCAAAAACCACGTCATTACTCCAAACAAGTGACAAAAGGCCAAAAATGTCTGTAATAAGGCCTATTAGTCAACGCTGCAAGGTGCGCGGTGTAACCGAGCCGTCCCAATTTCAAGGGCCATTTCACTCACACCCCGCGCGGGGAATTTAAAAATAAGAACCCGACGCCATGTTTTTATAACTGTCACAGCTGTTGTTTCAAACTTTTCAAAGTAACAATCTGCGTTACTTTTTTCGTGTTAATTATTCTTATCGCTGTTATTAATTCGTAATCGCGAGATGAAGCGTTTATGAATTCATAAGCTATTTATTTTCCAAGTAATTGCCTCATTCATTCATTAGTCATATGTTTTGCTGCATTTCACTTTCATTCGTTATTGACTTATTATGTTATAATTGCCTACATTTAATTTTGTAAGTATTGATTTAAAGTTCATAGTTTCAAAAATATGTACTTAATAATTACACCATGCATGACATTAAAAAAAGAAAAATGAAATTTTAAGAAGGTAAATTGCTTACTTTCTTTAATTTTCACGAGACTGCTTCTCTTGTTTAATAGCTTACCAACCGTACTAGCTTTGAACACGAATGCTTACTCACATTACGAGCTTAAAGTTTTATAAGTAAACGAATGTAAATTCTTCCTAATTCCTTTTTCTCTCAGTAGTTCTATCACATCTGTCGCATTATTTGAAATCCTTATAAAGTTTCCTTCAACAAAGGCTTATAAAACCATCTAAAAATACGCCCTCATAAAGGCCTGCGCACACGCTCCGCATCGAATCGCCGCGCGTGCTCAAAACACGCATTTGTCAAATTCGATCCGCTTTTTTGGTGTTTACTTTTTCATAGAGTCACCCCTGTCTCTTTGGTCACCCGAGACGACAGATTTGCTACCAATATAACAATTAATTAGAGGATTAGTAAAATTAGTTGTTCTAATGATGTTTTTTATAGACTTTGTTAAGTTTTGCCCTACCAATGAATCCTAGAAAGTAATATACGTGTCTATGTTGAGTGTAAAACTGCTCGCAGTGAAGTTGTAGAGATTGATGATGATGAATGTATTCATGTACATATATAGGTGTACCTACAGCTCGTCAAATTATATAGTTAAGGTACAAAATAACACCCGGTGCAACAAAATAAGCTACTACAATGTTGTACAAATGCAACAATGTGAAAATAGGTGCTAATTTGCAATAAAAATGAAGGTTTACTTAGGCTGAGTTACACCACCTAACTTTGACAACAACTATAACGATAACCGGTGTTTTTTGTATGGAGTTTGGCATTTGTCAAAGTTAAAGTAAGATGGTGCAACCCAGCCTTAGTCTGGTGTACTGTTAACTGTATAGTTTAAAACAATTACATCTAATAAAGCTTGTACACATTTCAGTGACTTTAGGTATGACTTTCTTTACTTTGGTATTTCACCAACATGATCTTTCATAAAATTATCCCAAAGAAGTGTTGATTTCGAATCATTAACTGAAGCTACCGCCAGTAGATGTAACAGAGCTTAAATTTATCAACAGTGAAAACAATTATCTTGTAAGTATGACAGATATCAGTCCTCATTTTAACATAGTTTAACAGAATTTGAACAGATTTTGAACAGCTTAAACCATTAATTGAGAGATTCTAACATCTGGCTCCATTATAGCAAGATTAACCAAGGTCTGTCATGTAAATACTCAAAATTGGAATCTGGTGATCCCATCCTTGTGTTTCACCATCACCCCTTTCTGATTGGTCACGGGAGACGCGAGATTTCCCGCCAATATGTGCGAGGTTTACCGGTTTATTGCCGATACACCGAAATAGGCCCCTCGGGCAAAGGAATTATTGACTATCCAGCCGCTCTATATTTTTTTAAAGACATTTTAAGGTTACAAAACAACTGTGAAGTGCCAGAAATATATTCTATGACTTTTTTTTAATGGTTCTGTGTGCTAGCCAGTGTTTTATGCTTTACAATAAAATTAACCAAAAATAATAATAAATAGTTTTTGAAATCTATTGTTTTGCAGATCGGATCGAATCGGTTCAATTCTATAAATAAATTAGTACAGTTCGCGTGGGATCGAACAAAAAAATGTCACCCATGTTTTTTTGCTTAAAAAAAACAAAAGAATTAACAAGTGATTTCGCGGTCCCGTATGTTGTATGAATAAATTAAGTTTTTTTGTGTGATTGAATGAACCGTTACTTGTTTTTGTGCCTATTACTAATATGATTCATTCATGCTTTGTTTTGTATTAGTTATTAGGGTAAGTAGTCACGTATATTACTTTTTTAAGTTTTTTTTATTGATATTGTAATTCAATCATCAATTTTAAATGAAATTGAAACTAAAGTTACAAGTTTATGACGGCTATAAAGGCAGGATATCTACTACATACCAATCGAAATTAACAATTGAGATTTATGCAACTCGCCATTAATTTTACATAATAATTACTGTCGACACTAGGAAATTAATAATTATTGAAATGTATGTAAAGAAATGAATATTGCATTAATTAAGTCACTAAATATAGTCAGATAAAGACAAGGTTATCTCGGAATTCTTTTGATGTTTAATAATTTTTGGTAAGGAATAATTTGACTGCGAAAAAATGTAATTTCACGTTGTACAATATACGTAATTGTCGTGTTTAAAACTTAAAAATTTAAAAGATGCCAGAGTTTCAACATCTTGGCGCTTTTGTTCGTATTGTTACTGCAAAATAAAAATTACTGGCCACTTTTCAATCAATTTAGCAAAGAAAAAAAAGACAATTCAAATACAATTTGAAAAATAGAAAAAAAAATCTATCACCTTTCAGTTGGCTAAATTGATATTGTGCGCGATTATACTTGTTGTCATGTTGGCAATGGTCAAAAAGCAATATGGCTTCTTGTATTGTGGTCGTTTACCGTTTCGTCTCGCTCCAGACTGCCATCTGCGATTGTTACAAGTGATGGTTTTTGTTATTGATTTTCAACGAGGACCTCGATCATCATCATCATAGTATTTTATTAGAAAGGAATGAAACAAGCTTTTTGAGCTTTATTAAAGTGTTTAAACCTGAAGAGATTCTAGATACTTACCTTCTTTATTAGTGTGTTTTAATTTGCACTTCCAAAGTTGGGTATAGTTACTTATTTAGTAGGAAGGTACTTGTTTATTGTGAAATGATTAATGATGCCATTAATTTCAATAAGGTTTTTTTACAATTCTATTATTGACCTTTTTAAATAACGGTTTTTGTATTGAATTAATTTACCCCAATAAAAATACAATATAGATATTACGTAAATTAATTGGGTTTGCCCTATGAATGAGAAGTTACTTTGGAAATAAGAACACTTTATCAAACAAGAAGCAAATAGTAGGTACTCCAACCACCAAGTACCACGTCAATTGAAAACAAGACCCAAAGAGCATTGTTCTAAGAGAATAACAAACACCCAGACCCATTCACCATAGAGACACCATTTAGCGCGGCTCAAGCCGGCTTATCACAACAAACGCTAATCCCATGAATCCCTATAACATATTGCCGCTGAGAAAGCAGGGGTGTAGGGTACCCATAACTAACCCCATTAAAAAGTGGCCCCCGTATTAATGTAGCATAAAATTAACCCGTGCGTCACGCTGCGGGTCGCAGGGACCCGGGTCACTTTTGAGGATTATTCTAACGCAAATATTGGCATGACTTTTGACGGGTTAGGGTGGATTTGTGTAGATGTAAAGCTCAATTAAAAACTAAGAAGATTTAATTGAGTTAGCTAATTGCGTTCACAATAATACATTCCGAAACAAACGTAATTCTAAAAAGTATAATCGTACTTAGCTAATATTGACTCTTTATTAATAAATACAAGCGTTGAGACCGGTGTTTCTCTGTTTTAATAAAAACACAGTTTAATAATGAATAAAAAGAGCGTACAATCAAGTTAACAGTCTCTGAAACAAACTCAAAACCGCTATTTACTTGGCTCTACAATATACTCGTATGTATTTATTAGAAAATAAAGTTAAGTGATTAAGTTCATGAAAAAAGCTCAATAAGTCATAAAAGTTATATTTCGACATGAAGATATCCCATATACATAGTTCTATAATATTATCCTATATGAAGTTATTGTGCGAAGTCAATATACGCACACTCCTCCATTGTCTCTGGAAGGGCAGAGATAATAAGTGCAATAAATCTAACGTCGTTACAGATAGCGCCACAGTATAGGTACGAGTACCATAGATTCAGAAGGATGATTCTTCTAAGGTGAAGGCTCTATTTTCTGAAAAAAAAAACAGAAGGAATGAAATTGAAACATTTCTATTATTTGACGCAGATCGTTTGCAAGGGACTACTCTAGAAGTGTCAGGTAATTATTTCTTAGTTAGTCTAAGCAAGAAAGAAGGGTATTGTGAAGCATTTCATATTTTAAGTTGGCATTAAAAGTACTATCAGTATTCCCTATGTTCGTTAAACTTAAAATGTGACATTATTTTTAATGAATTGTAGCATTATAACATGAGAATGAAAACTCAGTCGTAATAAAACACTAGAACATTCAATTTAAGTCATGTAATTGTGGGGTGCAATGGCAAAATTATTAAGCAATTATTTTCTGTAACAAAATTTACACAACAAAACAAAAAGTTTCGCCATCGCAATAATATGCAATTCATCAAAATATTCAAATTCGTTGCTTTATGCCCTACAAGAAATGTCACCGCACCTACTCATTTGCTTTTCAAATTTCACCTGTATTTCAAAGGGTTTAAGAGTTCATAATTTCAGTTGTAAGGAGTGCCTGCGTTACAGATCATTCAGCGACGCAGACACCAAAATTCATGAATCAATTTCATAGAGAGCTTTTTATCGTAACTTATATTTCCAACCGTGAGTTCAGGCAGGCAACATCCAATTTTCAGGAAGTATGAATGCAGTAATGTAGTGTTTAGTAGGATATTCAGTTTTAATACTAATTTCGAATGTCTCTAAAAGTATAGGTTAGTATAGTTTTTAAAATGAAGATATGTAGTATAAAATACGTTAATTGATTCGAACAATGCTTTTGTTTATATACGGAAATAATAATGTATTACATAAATTTAATTAGTTATAGTTGTAACTTTGTAACAAAAAATGTATAATAGCCTGATTGACTGTAGAGCATTATATTTTGAACTGAAGAACAAAACTAAAAGAGAATAGGACTAAAGCGCCTTTTTCATGACCGTTCGCTTAACTCATAAGACTTCAAAGAAAACCAGTGACCATTCTACACTTAACATTATGCGTGTATGGCCATTCCACAGTTTACTTTCTTTACGTCTTTCCAAGTTAACTTCTGCGGCGTCTCTGATGCTCAATTGTCTCTGCCGACTGCCTGATTTATCCCTCCCCCGAGTGAGAGCCATTGTTTTATAATAAATACGACAATAGATTACAAGCGCGCCTGAGTTGCGAACACACATTTGTGTTCATTAGTTTGTTTGCGTTTGCGGTTATGAACGCGGTGGGGGAAAAGGCGTTTTGTTATGTCAATCTGCATTGTTCTTCTGAACTGGTAAAATACTCGTAATTATGATTGAGATTAATTAAATTTAAACTCGTATGAGACCAGTAGTCACAGTCTTGCTGACAACCTTAGTATTTTACAATTATTTAATATTTTCGAAGCTTTTTATTAAAATGGATCTATCTTTAATCCGTTGATTTGGATTAAACATATAATAAAATATTGTTTTAAATTTCAAGTTCTAGTTTCTATGTGGTTTTTATTATGTAAGTTGAAGCTTAAGAAATAATTTTCAGTATTTTCCAAGCCTAGTCTTCACCAAACTTTAATGTGTAGATAGAGTCAGACAGTCTACATTATTAAATTAAGTGAAGAAGCCTTATGGATATTCAATCAAAATCAATCAATAATCGCTATTGGACAGATTGGAACTCAATTTTAAACTCCTTTAAATCTAACCCGAAATCGGCAAGCGCAGTAAATAAAACATACAGATTTAAAACAACTGGTATCACCAAACACTTACACCCCACAACTGGGCGCACAGCGGTGAGTTATCGCCCCCCTGGGGCGCAAGAACTAGTGATGCTATGAATAACAGATGATGTTGCGTTTTTGCAACGTTTCTGTATCTGTGGCCGATAAGTTTTTGTTCGGAAAATTGTGGAATGGAACTATGTTGTTATTGTGATGTAATGTGATTATTTGGTAGTCGTGTATTTGTGATAGTTACTAATGCAAATGATTTTAGCTATCATGTAGGTAATTCAGATTTGTTTAGACCTTTGTCCTTTTCGATTAATCCTTCTGGCTAATGGAATCTAAGGAGATATTCTTTAAGCCTATTATGGCTCAATCAAGCTATCTAGGAATAATTGCATACAGTAATGTTTCGATTTGTGTGTCCCAGAAATTAACTAGACCACAAAGATAACAGAGACTAGATGTAATCAGAATTAATTAATTACTTAAATTAATTGTTAATGTGCCAATAAATTACATTAAATTTTCAGTAGATATTTTCGATAGTGTCAAAATTAAACACATGTTACTGCATGTCCATAAAAACTACATTTTAATTGATTGAAAAGTAACATTAACAAAAGCTCTACCTTTAAAAACTTTATCGATATTTTGTACACCACTAGCACCACAGTCAGATGTCGATGCTCATGGGACTCATCGACGATGATTACTGCTGTATCACTGCACAACTGGACCGACACTTTATGCTGGGTGTATCAGACTATAATATTGTTTACATTGCAAAAACACCAGAAAGATGAACAAAACACAGGAGAATGGCCTTTTAAACTATTAGGGTACTACAACATAAAACTACTATTTCACGCACAGAGTTTTAGGACAACTGAACTTTCAGAAAAAAAACTGTTTTGTTTCTCTTTCTAGAGTAAGATGATACTCGTACATGATCTAATATATAGTAATTAAAATCAATTTTAGAGCTTTACGAGAAACTACAGCTTAGGTATGTTTTAAGTTTTAACCACTCTGTTTACTTTTCACAAAAAATCAAAATCAAAAATATTTATTCAGTTTAGACCACAAGTGGCACTTATGAACGTCAATAGAAAATAATAGCCCTTATGGGGCACTTTACATGTCTCCTTATCTTTTGGGCCCTACCAGCGCTTCGAGACAAACATATGGCAAGTGCTGAGAAGAAACGCCGGAACAAACTCAGTCACCACTTATTGCCAGGAATTATCTAACGGTAAGAATAGTCAAATTTAAGTACATCAAATATGTGCAGACTGAACTGACCACGCATCCTTGTCATCAATATAGTCTCGAACCTTGGACATAAGGGTATTTTTTATATGTATCTTAAAGGATGATGGGCACAAATGTATGGAAAGTGGTACCCGCTCCAATAGCCATAACCAATATATATTTTAAAAGGCCTTTAGATGTAGGAAAATGTCTGCTATGGGGCCAGTTCTAATTCACGTTTTGAAAGCAGTAATTCCACTAAGTATTATAATGAAAGTATAACACAATCATCCATGTATACGAGTATTACTATGACTACAATCTATTAATATAACTAAAAGAAGCATTGAAAAGGAAAGGATTATACCTACGATGAACTATCCAAGCTATTAGCCCTTTATTCGCTTTCATCATCATCATCATGATCATTTTAGCCATAGGACGTCCAGTTGAACATAGGCCTCCCCTAATGATTTCCACAATGGCCGGTTGGTGGCGGCCTGCATCCAGCGCCTTCCCGCTACCTTTATGAGGTCGTCGGTCCATCTTGTGGGTGGACTTATTGGGTCTTGTGGGTTTATTCGCTTTAGCAACCCATAATAAAACCCTTAAGAAGTAATAAAACTCCAACCCCTTTATTAATAAAAGTTACACCCTAGTTGAACTCTGGCTTAAATTGTCACTTGGTATGGAAATGTCATTTTAATCCAAGGTTCTTCCTAGGTGTAACTTTTTATTAATAAGGGGGTAGTACTTCTTTAAATAAAAATATTTATTTCACAACTATCCCCATCAATAATATAATAATAGAGTTAAGGAAGGATGCTGGAGCAGTAAACCCTTCCTGCCTCGCATAACCTAAGTACCATACGATGGACACGTATGATACTTCTTCTTCTTCTTCCTCGGTCCCTCACTGATGAGGATCGCGACCACAGATAGTGTTCCTCCACAGACTGCGGTCATAAGCTGTGTGGACCGCACGATGCAAACTCCCGCCCACCGTCTTCCTCACCGCGTCCGACCATCTTGTCGGTGCCCTGCCCCGAGCGCGTCTGCCTTCCATACTGTATTATACTTAGGTTACACAAAAAGTATCTTTATCGAACGCAACCAGATCTGAGGCTGGTGGCCATAGTAAATGTTGTTCGTCTTGGTAAGACCTTTCAAATGACACTACAAACATAACTATTGGAGCCGGCTACCATTCTGCAAAAAAGTATGTATATCTTCGTACACAACCAGATCTGAGGCTGGTGGTCATAGTAAAAGTTGTTCATCTTGGTAAGACCTTTCAAACGATATTAGACACATATCTATTGGTGCCGGGTACCATTTTGCCCATTGTCCTTTGTTTATTGGCAATTCGACAAGGTTGTGTGGTATTTTGTTAAATATGGTAATACATTTCCCCAAGAATGAATTACCTATCTTATGCAACCTAAATGATGGAACAGCAAGTTTATTCTTATGTCTCGTGTTAAATGAGTGGACGTCACTTTTCTTAGTAAATAAATGTATATGTTTACGGACATACATAATGTTATCAAATATATATTGCGAAGCCACAGTCAATATATTGATTTCTTTAAAAACTTCTCTAAGCGAGTCACGTGGTTTAAGATCGTATATTGCCCGAACAGCTCTTTTCTGTAAAATGAAAATTGATTCTATGTCTGCTGCTGAGCCCCACAGTAAAAGACCATAAGACATAATACTATGAAAATAACTAAAATATACAAGCCTTGCTGTTTCAACATCAGTCAAGTTTCTGGAAACAACAATGCAACATCAGTCAAACTACAGGAAAACATAATTTAACTTTTTTCGGTTGTGCTCAAAAGGTTGGCCATACCGGCGTGTGCCAAGGCGACCAATATTATTTTCTTAAAGCATTAAATTTTATTACATCCCACTCCGTATGCAGCAGCCCATAGTAGGGCAATACTAATTAACCTCTTGCGACAGATCCAAAGAAATTGAAAATGCTAACGGTTACAAGAAAAGAGAATGTCGTAGAAACTTAAGAAATAGCTAAAAGAGAAAATTATTATTTTATGACTAAACCTATTGATGAAATAATATGGACGGACATAACTTAAACACTTTATCGAGGCTAGACTTGCCCGCAGCTTCAATTATGGCTTCAAAGCAAAACCAGTATGTTTCAGAAATAAGTAAGTTTTACATAAGTAGCTGGATTATTCGCGATTAGTCTACCTTCGAGGGAAATGATTTTATGGTGGTGACTCATAACGTCTACTACTAAGATTTTAAGGGACATCCTTTAGCAATAAAGAAGAAAGAAATGATTAGTAATTTTATTAGATTAGAGAAGCGACAACGTTCAATGGTGTCGGCATCGGACTGAACTCATTCGGGTGTGGGTATTAGTAGTAGCTGCTTATTCTCAGCAATTATTGTCCTGAAGCAGGTAGAGCTATAGTGGGACGTGTGAAAGCGCTTTTTAAAAGCTTAATTGCAAAATATAAATGAGTTTTATGAGTTTTTATGGGTCCGATACTCGTCGTTGTGGAGGGGTTATGGGGGTTAATACATTCTACATACATTTTCTAAAAAAATAATTCAAATCAAGTACACAATCAAGTCTATGTTTCGTTCATTTTTAATATGTAGACCTCTCACAGCCTAAATTAATATTTGAGTGTTTCGTATACGGACCTAAGTTTCTAACATAATGTTTTGTTTCCACAAGGGTCTACAACCAGACAAGGTTACCGTGTGGTAGTGTCGATTTATCATGTACCAATCTGGACTCGCCCGGGGCTACCAGCTTCAAAAACACGGCTAATATAATGAAGACGTCTATTTTGTGATGGGCAAACGCTGATAGCGTATCGGTTAACTTTTTGTTTTTTTACTGGCAACTCGGGAATAAATAAGGTAGACGTTTATGGTGATTTAGAAGTCATGAGTCAGCCGTTGCATAAACATAAGTGTAACGAACATGTATTTGGTAAATTAATTCAAATCTGAACAGGAGTGGGGCAGATTTTTTTAATCTTAAACTTTTTTCGTTTTTTTTTATTCCGTCTACGGAAGCAATTAACGTCGACAATTTATGAAGAATAATCAACATCTATTCCTTTTAAGTTCTATTGAAACATTTTTAAACTAAAACCACAATAAATTACGTTGTAACAACCTCATATTATAAACAAGAATGGGTAAATACCCTAGTTAATATTAAGTACTTACCCTGTGAGTTTTTTCCCCGTATCCTTTTACTGCTCTATCATAACGTCCATTAGAGCGGGACAAACAATTTTCCTGTCAAATAACTAATTCGTTTAATCGAACGCCATTCTCGTTAAGTACGGCTATGTTAATTCAGCTATGGTAATTACCTTACCACCTTCACACTTCTAAGGTATAAAAAATTGTAGGGTGAACCGCCTGATTATGGGCCGTATGCTGTTTTGAAATTGATAGCGCTTTGTATTTTTCCACGTCCTGTGGTGTTTGCATGCCTGGTTGCTTAAATTGAGCCTCGTGGTTTCATACTGTGTTTGTACAATAAAATATCTATTTTAATTGACAAATGTAAAACAAAGGTTAATGTCAGATTATTAGTTGCCAATGAAAAAAAAAACATTGGAAAATTGGACTTTCGCCTCACTATTTTAGATGGGACTTACTTCATTTCAAAAGGTCCCAATGTCCCATTTTTAAAGAAAGTGTGCCTAAATAGTACCACTATAAAAGTGCATTTCGCCTGCCGTGGTCGGTCACCCTGCACATATTAAAAGCCACTGGTAAAATTCACTGGAAAAACTCGCGTCTGTCGTTAATATGGCTTAATACTTTGAAATGATATGTATATTGCTAATAATTTCAAAAGTCCCCTAATGAGCGGCCATTACGCTGGACGGCGTTATGCCAATGGATGGCATTGGTGCTCTTAATATTACGGATATTATGGTATATTAACTTGTAGGGCCCTAGACAATTAGGTTTTTTACTAAAATATGTCAAGAAATTATAATTTTTCTAACATTTTATTTGCACTGAAAATTACGTTGTGAAAAGAATGACATACTCGTAAAAAAGCTGTTTCTTGACATACTCATAAAAACGATTTTGATTGGTAAGATTAAAACTATTAAGTATTATTGTTGTTATCATAACAAAATAGTTATTGAGAATTAATAAATTGCATCATCATAATACTTGTTACTTACCCAATTTTCGCAGAATTTTCTTTATAGCAAATACTTTCAGTAAAAATTCCGTATCAGTCAAGTACTTAGTTACTTCTTTATTCCCTTTATAGATGACCCACATTTTATCTCTTTATCACAAATACACTCAAAATCAACTTTCAGTCTATAGTTCCTTCTAGGACATAATTATTAGAGACTCTACAATTAATTGAATTGATAATTATCTCCATCCAATCTACTGAATCAATCAAAATAAAATCTAGGCACATCTCGTAAACCCGTATCACGCGTTTTAACGGTGACACGTACGCCATACAAATTCAATTAGGAGGGCGTGGCGGGTTCGCGGAACGCGCGCGCGCACATAATGGGCCCACTTTCCGCGATGTCTTCATCAACGCGCGCAGAGACGGACTCGGGAGGCGAAATTGATTATCGATTATTGAGTTTTTTATTGATTAACAGTTATAAAGAAGTAAATCAAATATATTGGCTTCTTAAAACGTTTTATGTTAGTGGATGTTATATTTTTTGAAACTTGCATTTGCTAGGTACATAATAATAGCTCTTGCAGCTTGGAAAGGCGACACTACGTCAAGCTAAAAACAGTAAAATCCTATGCAGTTGGGGTATTTTTTAACAAAAATGTACCTATAGTTTCATGATCTGTGCTGTGTATCAAAGTTAAAAAAAGTTAAATAGGGTTTTGTGCCTGAATAAGCTCGAATCTATTCAGGGCACTTTAATCGATAATATATTTGAATAAATGAGCCTGTTATTTAAACGTTCAGAAAATCAATCAAATAGTTAAACTTCTCACTTCTGCAGAACCATTACAAAACAAAACTAGACATAAACTTTTACTTTTAACAACAACAATCACACTCAAAAACTTTAGCGTTTATTAATTTCTTGTTCAACCGCACATGATATTGCTATTCCAAGTCATTCAATTACCATAATGCTTTCATAATAAAGTCGTCTCGCGTCGACAGTACAGAGAAGAGCAATAAAAGCTGTTATTGTCCGCCGCGACACATCGCGTTTAATAACGCTCTAGCGTTCGCGGAATCTGCGCGCGCGCTTTGGTAGCCATTTCCCGCGGCTGATGACTTTATTAGTGGACCAGGGATGCACTTGAGCGTCATTATGATTATAATAATGTTATTATAATTGCATTATTATTATTATTCATAATGTAAGTAGGTAGGTACTTTAATATTTAAAACAATTCGATTGCGATTTTCTTTTAAAATTTCAATAACTATAATCATTCTACTGCAAATCCAATTTTCATAGTACGAAGTAGCTCTCAAAATCGATTCAAAATATCTTACCCAAACTAGCATTTGCATTTAATCTACTTTAAAATATTCAAACGTAATAAGATTGAAATCAATTGATTATGCAAGGGTAAAAAATTTAAATTAGCTACCAACTTTTAAACAGCCCTCAATCGCTCCATTAGCATCGCGGGAATGCAAAGAAAAAACTCAATTCCAACCGTTTAACCCAGTCCGGCCCTGGCACAACTTGTCCACACAGCAAGGTACCTATTCAGGGCAAAATTATAACTTTATTATTACTGGTGATTTTGGAAATTAATTTCTCGGGATCGCTCGCAAATTGCGCGGTGGTGGCGGGCGCGGCGTGCGAGCGATGCGTTGATTGGGGACCTTTTTGCATATTTTCTCTTGGTGTTTTCATAATTATTTTTGAATGATGTATAAGGTTCTTATTTCGTAAAATAGTATTACTTGACATTTTTAAATTGGGATAACACGTTTTGTTCAGAATTCTTAGTTATGTGCAGGTGTTTCACGTGTTCTTGCTATAAACTTCTGAAAACAATTATCATGTACGTACTAAACTTAGCAGAAATTAATTAATTTGTGTAATGTCATACTCTGTCCAATAAATAAAAAATGTGGCTAACGACTCTATAAAAATCACTTTATACGTGCTACAGGTAATACTCGTTTTTACAACAACCAGTCGCTAAACTGAACTCGCTTTGCCTCAGTAATAGCTAGGCTAGCCTTTTTCGTCTGAAGGCGCCGCACAATCGCCATCGATTCGGCAATCATCACGCCTTTCTCGATAAGACCCTACGCCTATTTTAATCGATTCCTGAAAACGACAATCGACGATCGATATAGTGTGAACATTACGGGAACACACGGGCATAAGACAAATTGCCCCGACTGTCATTCGTGACCAAAGAAAAAGCAATCTTAAGACGTGTGTGTAGAGTTGTTATTGGTTTAATGACGTAGCTGGGATAGTGTCGGGCCAAGTACCAAAATTATCGGTTCGGCTATACTTTAACCGCATGCGCACTGTGCTATTAGGTGGTTACAACGGTACATTATTATTGGCGAAATTTACTGAATCTTTACACCCGAGTACGCCCCGCGATCCCATATATTGATTCTGGGAATAATGAAATTATAAACCAATGCGAGCCAGTGTTTTGATTACGTGCAATTTAATTTCTTCTTATAAATTCATTTTAATACTTATAAAGATTGTAAAGTGGATTTTAATATTTTCCACCAATTATAGTGCTGGAAGTTGTCAATATAAATTGTTCATTAACCAATTAATGTAGCTGGACAGTTATGCACTTATTGAAAGGGTTAAAATTGCGATAATAACGACTTAATACAGCGTTCCCTCATACTGCAATCTTGAGTTATCTTAGATTCATGCTAATAAAATAAAGCCATTAACTTAAGTATACGTTGCACGCTATATCCAATATAGTGATTCTTTAAGAAGGATTCTATAAAGACCAAATCTGCTGTTATTAGAGATTCTAGTGATTCGCTGCATTTCAATCTTTCTCTTTTTTTGAAGTAGAAGACATAAGTGTGTTTTTTTATTTCAGCAATATTCAAAAGTTTTCGTTGTAAAAAAACCTCTTGTCTCATATTTCCTATAATTCATTTAACACCTTTGCTGCGGCAGTAACTTTCTAATACTTTCCATTCCTTCGGTACAAGGTCAGTAAACCTGGTATTAAAACTTACATTGTGGCGGCACAAGGCTTAAAGACCTTGTAATATTTAAGATATATTAATTTTATTTTTGGCTTCATGTTAATAGATATTGTGTTTTTTTTCTTTGAATATTAATAATAATGCATTTATTGACATACACCTGAAGGCGTTCCTGAATAACTTGTTTAGTATAAAAATTATAGCTATTTTCAAAATACAAGGCTTATGCACCCTGTGCCGCACTGAAGTAGGGAAGTCTGGTGGGTATTCTAGGGATGTGAAATACAAATATCGATAATTTAAATTAAGTTTTAATATAAATTTAAAAAAGTAACAAACAAAGAGGTTTTAATAATTTAGTCTAAATATTTTACAAATGAGACATACGTGCATAAATACTTAAATAAGCTATATTTAAAGAAAACATATTAGTTACAACTTCAAATGTTTGTCACGAAAAACATTATTTAAATTAGCAATAAATCGTGTAGCAAATTAAATTATAATCAATTTGCAGTTTTGATTTTGTTTGTTTCTCTTGACGCCATGTCGACATGTGCGTTTCTTACGAATGCGAGGCAACACTGGCTGCACGAAGCTAGCGTGGGGTGCGGTACCAGGTGCGCAGGGTACAAGGTGCTTCGACCTGGTTTCGCATTGTGAAGACATTTTATTACTTCCGTGCGGTACCAGGTCTAAAAACCTGGTATTAAGGTAGGTACATCATTGGATTCTATTTTAAAAATACATCATAGATATATATTCATCACTTTCCTACACCGGACCCAATTGAAGTTATGCCTTTCGCACGACAAGGAAGACTATAATTTTCTTAGCCGCACGGTAAGCGAGACGTACACAAGGTCTATAGACCTGGTTTCGCACTCAACGTGTTAATTACATCTCTAGTCATAAAGGGCAATCTTATAACCAATTGTGCCATAACCCCAAAACTTTATTAGTCCACTATAGAGCATAGACAACAAATAAAGATACAATCTCGGACATAACCTATAAATTATATCTACCCGGTAGTTCCCCTAGCTCAGGGTAATAGAAATATAAAGTATATTGCGAATAAAAACGCTTCTATTGAATATGGACTTAATTTTACTTGATGCTGAGCGATAACATCTCTATGAATAAAATAAAAATATTGTCTATGCTTATCTGGGGCAATAAACATTCTATTGACACTCAATGAGATTGCTCTATGGTTTTAGTGTTGTTGTTTGCTACGATTTTACAATTGAATTTTAAATATGATGACCTAGATATTTAATTAAATACGTTATAATAACTAGTGAACCGGTTAACCGCTCGTAACCAGTTATTTGTGGATGTCAACGTGTTAATAACTCCCATCCTCGATTACTCGTACCACTTAAAGGATTACTGGCTCCAGCTTAAAGCATCCGCCATTTCTTCAAATTTTGTGTAAAGGTTTTCGAGTAGAAACCTCGGGAGTACCGAAAACATTTTTTTTTTCAGAAGAGACAAAAAACCGTCCCCTGAATATTTTTACGAGGTTTTCATTGAATCCTATTCGAATATAGGTGAGCTCAAAATGTGCGTTTAGAGGTTTTCTTACTTAGTACATTAAAAAGTGTTTTTTGGTCAACAACAAGATGCATGCTTATCGCGATCTCTCTTCGCCACCCTTAAAAAATTCAGCTGATGTAGAGAGGCAATAACATCGATTGAATTTGATTACAACTATTGTCACATTGTTTGGCGATGTCGCAAATTTGGAGAAAAGAGAGATAAATGATAAAGCCCCACCATTCAAATTCTTTGTTTAAACCCATAGACTAAACACTAGGTGGACCGACGATCTGGTGAAGGTCGCGGGAAGAGCCTGGATGCAGGCAGCACAGGACCGGTGGTTATGGAAATCCTTGGGGGAGGCCTTTGTCCAGCAGTGGACGTCATTTGACTGAAACGAATGAAACCCATAGAATCTTATTCATCATCATGATCTAGTCATTTATTTAGTCCACAACTTCATCCATTGCAGCAGTAGCACGTTACTCTAATTTTCTAGGGGCAAATCTAGAATACTACTGAAACACAATTTTATTCTGACGTCATACATTCGAAATGTCAATTCATAGCTCACAATAAACCGTCTCGCCGCCACGTCACAAGTTCAAAACAACCGGAATTATTAACTGTACGAATTTATTAACCGCGCTGTACAGCCCTCAAATAGATACTTAGTAAGCCCCCCTCCCCCCTCCCTTGTGGCTTTAAAACATTGAGGAGACTAAATTAAAGCGCACCAAAACTGTTCTCGGTGGGCCCAAGGCGGTCGTTTGTTTTAATACAATAACCATACTCGTCTCTTTCACACCCCTTATTAGACTTGTATATCTGTCTACCTCCCCCGCGAGTAATTTTGTGATGCAGAGCTACCGAAGTTCGTCAAAGCTTATGGAAATTCTAGCATGGATCGGCCATTGAAAATGTTAACATAGGAGTTTTAATCGACTGTCTGACAAATTAATTTATATGTGGACTCTACATACTTATAAACTGTCCTTTTCTAGAGCCTGTCATAATACTGTCCTATTGGCATAATATACTATCTTATTGTTTGTCCTATAATTTTTACTTTTTCCGTTTTTCGAGTGATTAATATTGATATTCAATTGAGACAATTAGATTTTAAAGTTTATTAATAATACATTTTTATTAATAATTTATCATATTTTCCGCTTAACCACCCTTCACATAATCCATGATTTTGTTTCTCTCTCGCCCACTTAACACGTTCGCTGTTTGAACACTTCAGAAACTGTAGTATTTTTTTTAATTGGCTCATAAACGGTGTATAATTTTAAAATCAAATTCAAATAAAACGTCAGATTGGAAATTATTATATCTTATCTTATCTAACGCATACACTTCTCGCCAGTTACTTTTGATGCAAATACTATAAAATTACTTATTTACGTAATTATCGATGAATCTAGAGTGTTTTCCAACGAGAAGTAATTGAGATTAAGTTGTGATAAAAATTTAAAACGATTTTGCGTCAGATAGTCACAGATTATAGTCTAGTTTATTTTATGGTTACTTCTCTACATGAAATGATATTACATAAAAACATTGAAACTATATTGAAAGCCATCAAAATCCTGAGCAATTAAACTAAAACAAAACAACAATAACGGACTAATATTTTAACTACTACAGTATTAATCTAATTTAAATGTAACACGCATTGATTCGTATCACACGGATTAATTTCCGAAATGTTGTATCGACCGTAATAAGCGGCTACTCAATATCATTAGCTGACCTAAACGACACTTTGTATCGAGTTAATCACTTGGCTCACGTTTCACGAATAATTCCAACAAAATAATGACACGTTCAAACGTACAGAAGCGCGCACCTCTTAATCACTCCTAATTTATTTAGCCCCTCCGAGAGCAAGCTGCGTAATTTATTGGCGTCCCTCTCCAACCCGGGCCCGGGGCGATCGTCCGTCCCGCTCTCGGGGGACCATTTTTAATTAAAATCACCGGGAGAAAATTAGAAATTATATTCTATTTTCAAAAACTTGTTCGGACGCTTTGTTGGAGATTATCTCTTTTTTATGATCCCCCGGTCGCCAGTTTGGTTTAACGACTGAAGAATTGTCTAAATTGACTTTGTTGAGGCAGCCCGGTGTCTTTATGGTTATGTCTTTCTCATTTCAATACTGCGGTTTGTCGAACGGCTTTTGTTTTAATTTGCCATTAAAATCTGTGCTCGTCAACTTTTTTGGTGCAACTGCAACACGTGGGACTGTAGTTTTATTGCAGATGAGAATAAATAGATATCATAGGATCGTTATCAGTTGTAAGGCTATTCAGGCCTACCTAGCTACTTGATATTAATAAAGACTTCGTTTGAAACTTCATTAAAAAGGCTCTGCGCTTATCCCTAGGGGTACCATAAAAAAAAAAATAATAATAATAATAATAATGATAGGGTATAAATTATTTCAAAGTAGACAATTGGTATTTTACAAATTTCAGATCACTGATTTTCATCAACCAAATTCAGTTTACCAAGCAATAACTGCCTGAAAGCACGAACGTCTAAAGCAGTTCATGGATATTCACATTAAACAAAATTTTCTTTAAAAATAGATAATTTTGACAGATACAGCCATAAGAATACAACTACCATTAAGATTCTACCATCTACATTTGGCAATTTTATCGATTTTCATAGGTACTTGCCTAAATCCATGGGATGCATAGACCATGACCCCATTGCTTCAGCCTGAGTGCGTGTCCCATTGTGGCTATTAATTCCAAAGTTTCGCCATTAGTTAACCCCTTCGCCGTCTGCAAAGGATTCAATGAATCCGGTTTGTCACTAGACTTTCCTGGTGACAACAGATTATACTTAGGTTAATTGTATTCTACAGTCCACTGTTTCGATTTTCTACATTTAAACCACGTTAATTTTATCATAAACTAGCTGACCCGGCGAACTTCGTACCGCCTTAGCGTAGAGATTTTCTTTATATTTTTTTCCATAAAAACCTTGTACAGAGTATTAGAAAACTACAAAAAAAAATCAGCCAAATCGGTCAAGCCGTTTTCATGTTATGTCGTGACAACGGAAAACGGGTTTCATTTTTATATACATATATAGATATCACAGACCTACTACTACTAACAGCTTCCATGAACAAAAACTAAGCAGTCTTAACTTTTAAATAAAAAATGCCTTGAAAATTGTAATATTTTCCGAATTTTGCACCTCCTTGTCAGTTTTGAAGCGATGCGTAGTCTCAAGAGATTTCTCTTACAATTCTTTACATTAGCAGAACAAATCTAGGTCTCTTATAAGATGTTCTGTTTCTTTTTCTATCGTATGAGCTGTAGCAAAAGCAAAGTAATTGTCTAACTTGTTGACATGACATTTAAGATAATAAACAGTGTTTAATTATTTTTTTCTATTCACGCCAGGTGGCATTGGCGACGACGACGGCGACAGCGGCAAGCGAAGACGCTCGCGCACCAACTTTAACTCGTGGCAGCTGGAGGAGCTCGAGAGGGCCTTCCTTGCTTCCCACTACCCCGACGTGTTCATGAGGGAAGCCCTCGCGATGCGGCTGGACCTCAAGGAGAGCAGAGTCGCTGTAAGTTACATTTGACTTCTATCATCTTCATTTGGCTCTCGTATCGACTTCAACTCGTGGCAACTGGAGGAGCTCGAGAGGGCTTTCCTCGCCTCCCAATACCCCGACGTGTTTATGAGGGAAGCCCTCGCGATGCGGCTGGACCTCAAGGAGAGCAGAGTCGCTGTAAGTAACATTTGACTTCTATCTCTTCCTTTGGCGCTCGCATCGACTTTAATTCGTGGCAGCTGGAGGAGCTCGAGAGGGCCTTACTCGCCTCCCACTACCCCGACGTGTTCATGAGGGAAGCCCTCGAGGTGCGGCTGGGCCTCAAGGAGAGTAGAGGCCCTGTAAGTAACGTTTGACTTCTATTTCTTCCTTTGGCGCTCGCACCAACTTTACAAGCATGTTTGTGTGATCCAAAAGAGAGCTTAATACATTCAGCTAACATCGCTATCATATCTTAATAACTACACGTACCTAATTCTTACCACCTACCATTCATTTATTGATACTAAGCCTGCTGTGGTCTATGTTTTCCAGTATGTATTTAAAACCATTATTTACTTTAGTTAGCACTATGTTTAAAAAGCGTTTCGAATTAAACTACTTACTCGTGAAAGCTATTCAAGCACCGCCCTATTCATAATAGTGACAAATCGATTGACAGATTATACAAAACGGTGATAACGCGGTGCCAACACACAAATAATAACTGTCACAGGAAACGTGTATCATAGAGTGCTAGTAAATTACAGGCGTTGCACACAATGGAAATGTTGTCAGTATTCTTTGTTCTAAACGTTTTTATTTAGGTAGCACAGAAAACTACTACTTACGTCAAAAAACAGATTGAAAATGTATTATTACTTAGTTTAATACTTGAAAAGTGTACGTCAAACTTACTTAAAATAAGTGGAGGTTCTTTTGGTCCGTGAAAAGCACCCAATTTCAGATGAAAAGCAAGACAATGTTGAGACATATTTGTATTTTTTTTTTACTTGGTCTGTATTTTCAGTAAAAAATTATCTAATCCTAATGACCCTACCCATGAGAATAAAGTTTAGCAATTGTCATTTCTTCGACTTTCATAAACTACATATTTGGGCTAACTAATGTAATGTAGTGTGACGTAATGCTATCGTCATGTTACCCATGTTTTAGGAGTGACGTTACTGTAACAATCGTCTATTGTCAGAGCTATTTTCACTGCGTTTAGTCGCGGGCGTAAACCCTTTGTTTCCATTAGTAAATACAACATTATTCAGTGTAAAACGTTCGTCAGTGTCGAATAAAATTGTAAATGTGTAGTTTGTAGCATTTGTATTTACATTGAGGCGTAATTGAATAGGAAATAAACTACACGAATTGTTGTTGCTGCATACCAATTTATGCTGGCTAATCAATCTTTTTTGTTGCCGTCAATGCTTGAATAACATCGAACCGAAAAAATAACAAAACTGACAATTCGTTTGTAAAAAATACTATGAGGAAAGAAGCGTGTAGAACATAGTAATCGTAACGGGGAAATAGTACCAGAACATCGTAAATACCAATTCACACTTTTTCGGAATAATATTAAAAAATAGAGTCAAATAAAACGACGTACGACTGTAACCCAAAAAAGTAAGTTCTATGCGTATCTCCTAAACTCTTCCTTAACTAACAGTAAAATATTTAAGCAATCTTCACACTAGCTAGAACATAAATTAAAACATTGAGAGACAGGAAACATAATAACAAAACACTAACATTATTCCTACGTGTTAGACACAGATATTAAGCCCTTTGTGACCGGGGTTATTAAATATATTTAGCATGTGACGAAAGGGCCCACTCGTCACGGGTAACGTCTTAATTCCGTTTACGTTTGCGAAGTTTAGTGTTAAAAAGGACAAGAACAAAACGGACGTGAACGGTTCTGGCCAGTGAAGGGGTTAAATTCTATTATTATCTACTGCAAATATTCATTACTAGCTTTTTCCCGCGGCTTCACCCGCGTGAAATTTAGTTTGTCACCGATCGTCATAAATTATAGCCTATGTATTATTCTTGGTTATAAACAATAATACTGTAAAGTTTCCTCAAAATCCGTTCAGTAGTTTTTGCGTAAAAGAGTAACAAACATCCAGACATCCATACAAACTTTCGCATTTATAATATTAGTAAGATAAGATTTCATGACTCTACAACTGCTGAAGAACTGGTCTTTTAAATTTGATAAACCCTATTTAATTCTCATAAGCATTTTATTTGTGGTCTGCATTGACGTAGTTTTAAGCTTTTTAGCCTACTTAATAATGAAACACTAAATAATTTGTGTTCATAACCCATACTAAAAAAGAAAATACCGATTTTCAGAGGCTTTTAAATTAGTTAATAAGATAGATTACATTTTTACTTAAGTGTACTAAACAAACATTAATTATCAGAAAGGAATCTTATCAGTGTTTACTAGAGACAATTACCTATTGACAAAAATTACAACACAATTTGATAAAGTAGTGAGCTTTTGTCTGTAGCTTACACTGAAAGAACCTTTCAAAATACAGTTTGCAATTACAGCCTTGTTTTGATGCCGATCTGTAATTGAAGTGTTAATAAGGTACAAGTTAATCAATACGGTAGCTGTTATTGTTGAATTATAGCTGTTTTGTGCAAACTGTGTTTTAATTTCTTTTTAATGGAGCATGGGTAAAGGTCAATAAGGATGGTGAAATTAAGACAAGGTAGATCAAATCTAAACTACTAACTAGTTCTTACTTTCTTCAAGAAATGTTAAGGCATTATTAATCTTTAAACATCACGCCACAATAACACTGAAAATACGCAACACTCACAAATAAAAATTGGTGAGGTGTTTCTTTTAAATAAGAGACAGTGTTGAAAGGTTCTCATTCTCCATAAAAAAGATGTATATTATATTGAGTAGTGATGCTTATTACGGTACTTAAAATACGTTTATAGTTAAGTATGATTGTCCCTTTTCCTTTTAAAAATCATCTTAGCTATGTTTGCTAGGTGAAACCACAGTAGTATCAAAGCGAGCAATTTATAAAAGCGCAAGACACAAATAATAAAACACACAGTATTCTACCAGTAACTACTCATTTCGTAACATTAACAAAGTTTTTGTTGTTATAATTCCTTTCGCCTTCAGTGAATACTGAAACCCAAATTCGATGGGCAAACATTTACCCCAATTTGTAGATAGAGTCCAGGCAAAAAGCAGGCTCCCGTCCAATATAAATGAGGGACGCTCTCCCTTATTTTCGGGAGCTACTAAGCGTTCTGTGGGGAGTTGCCCACCACAACTTTTTTTCTGCCCACGGGGATTATTATCTAAGGGCCAGCACATTCGATACATGCTATCAGCGAGTTAGGACAATACTGCAGCGAATATTTTCAGGATACGAACGTGAACTGAAAAGTTTCTGTGTTCTGAAAGTTAAATAATATTTTTCTGGGTTATATCTTCTTGCTGATTGAAAATAACACTCCATTCTGACGCAATCGGGCAAAAAGAATGTAAATTAGGTAGGTATGTGGTGTAGTAGGTGACCTTAGGTCACGCTTGACTCTACTTTTTTATTTTTTCACTATTTTTACTGTTTTCACTTTTTTCACGTTTTCACAATTTAATCCTGTAAAATGTTAATAGAAAAAAGAATAAGTTACTATTATAACTTAAATGAAACAGTCAAGTTATACAGGCGCAAAAAAGAATAATTTTTCTTCAACTCTACCTCATCAGAGCTTAATACAGTCGTAAAAGTGCAAACCATTCGAACCAACGAATTACTGCGTAAAGCCGGCTTATCAATTCATGAAAGTCAGTTCTCAATATTTCAATTTGATACAAGCAATAATACAGCAAAGTTATAAATAATTCCATTTCTATAATCAGTACTACGTCGATCGTATCGCGCGTTTATCGAGGAGCATCTCGTTTCGGAGACAGACTATCCCGCACCACTCCTAATAGTTGGCATAAATCAAAAGATTGCAATCTCGCCGGCACCCCTGGGACGCGAGCGAGACGGCACGATTGAATAGCATAGATTTAAATGGGCGGGTCAGATAAGGATGGCTACAGATCCCGCCGCTCCGACCTCGAGCGCGCCGCCGCTCGCAGGGACGTCACAATTCGATTACAGCTCAATAAAGTTAAAGTGACTTGTTTTCGTCTGTAAAGTGGATTTTTTCCTGTTCTTTGATTCCTCTATTTTCCTTCGTTCGCTCGACGTCTCAATTTTCGTTTCTGAGCGCGCTTTAGCAATATGGGCACCGCTCGGCTTTTATGGCGCTTTTTAACACCGAATCAATATAAAATAATTTTCAACTATAAAAGACTTCTTCGGAATCGGAAACATTTATAGGCATTAAAACGACGCGTACAGGCATCATTCGAACTAACGCAGCGGCTTTGGGTATTCAATATAAATCGCTGAGTCTTTTCCTTGGACAAGTTGCGAATAATGGAGATCTTATATTACATGAGGGTTCCGCGAAAGCTGTTAAAGGGCCATACTTTACCAAAAGTGGCGTATTCTAATCTAATTTCATCCCTGGCTGACGTAAAACTTGCGAAAACGGCTCACCCGCTCCGCCGTAAGCGCGGAAGTATCGACTTCATTTTAAAATTCATAGCATAAAATTTACATTTATATGCCAATTTCATTCCCTAACAGGGCGTCGGCGGCCGCACACATCAGTATGCTGCACACATTCGACGCGGGGTACACCCCTAAAAGTAAAGAAAGAAAAAATAGAAAATCGCCTTACATTCTGCGCTCGGCTGAGAAGAAAAAAGAATGGCGCGAGGTTTAAATATGGAACACTAAATGGAACGCTTAGGCGACAAAATGCGGATAGAATATAAAATTTAAGGATCTCGTGCATCCTTGTCTTTTTTGTTGGATCGCCGTTTGTTGTTGTCTCGCTCGGTGCGGTGCTATCAAACATGAGCCGACTTTACCGCCCTAGGCTTAGCGGTAAAAGATAGACATGGCGGCTCGCAGGGTTGCTCCCGAGGCGGCGAATTATCGCACATGAATAATTTTCTCGCTTTCAAACGAGCCACGGTTCATATTAAAGTGATTTAATGTAATTACTGTTCTAATGAGATACGAGTTTTGCGTGTGCGTATTCCGACGTTACATAAATCATGTTACATCAAGATGCGAGTACAATATTACGTAGGTGTAAATCTTGGGTTCCCTAAGGATTTACGACACCATTATGTACTGTAGATAGATGCAGATCATCTAACTTATAATAAATCTGTTGAGAGGTCAATTCTGTACATGAAATATATTTTCAAAATAACTATCAGGGGGTGATTAGTGATCAATACTGATGCCAAAAATGCAATCAGTAAAATTTTTGTCTGTCTGTCTGTCTGTCTGTCTGTCTTTCTGTCTGTCTGTCTGTCCGTCTGTATGTTCCTTATAGAAACAAAAAGTACTCGACGGATTTTAACGAAACTTGGTACAATTATTCTTCATACTCCTGGGCAAGTTATAGTATACTTAGAAATTCCCACGGGAACAGGAATTAGCGGGAAAATGCTTTTGTATGAAAAATCTAAAAAAAAATCTAAACCGCGTAAGATAGATGAAGGGGGTAAAACGGGATCCACGCGTACGAAGTCGCGGGCGGCCGCTAGTTGAACCTATAATGATACATTTCTAGTATTTGGCAAAAAATACCAATTTCCACAGCACCACTTGTTTATTTAAATTCAAGTAAGTAAGTATACAAGGAAAGATTTTCCTCTACTTGAAACAAACTTTGGTAACCCTAAAACAATGCTAAGTTGGCAATCCTCACAACATGAACACGTGAATATATCTGTCTCTGTCACACCAGCATCCCAGTATCAATTTGCTTTCTGAAACAAAGGAGACAGACTGTAATTGAGCGCCTGAAACACCGCGCATTTGAATCGTTTTTTTATCCTTTTAGTTAGTGTATATTATTTAGTTGAGTAAAAACTTTTGCAAGCTTGTGGAAAACTACCTTAATACTGAAACGTCAAGTGGCAAAAATAAGAACCCAGTATTAATGGTAGAGCCCTCCTGTAAATGTCATAAAAACTCATAAAACTCATTTATTCTTGCAAATTGGCTTTTAAATAGCACTTTTACACGTCCCAGTATTAACCTTACTACTGCTTCGGGCCAATAAATGGGCCAGTACCTACTGAGAAGAAGCCGCGCAAGAAAATCAGTCACATTGTCATAATTATGTTGAATACTTCAGTGTTGTCCAACGCCGCAAAAATCAGAACTAATAACCCAGTATTGACAGTAGCGCCCTCCTGTCATTGTCGTAGCTGGGACGGTTTAGTCTTGGACAACAATATTAATTTGTTATGTTGTAAGGTTCTATTTAAACTTAATTTCAACTAAACTAAAAAAAATGTATAGTTACTGCAACTCACGAAGGCGAGTGAGCTTTACTTGTGTGTATACGCGTATATGCACATAACGATAGTGTAATGGATATCAAAACTTTTGAAAAATGAACAGTAGCGAGCCACCACACATGTAAAGCTCACTCGCCTTCGTGAAATGCAACAAATAATATTCTTCTTTCACGTTCACTCAAAATCGAAGGGGACTTTCAGCTCACAACAAATCAAAACTCAATCATAAGATAGTAATAACTCTTCAATATAAGTAGCCCTATTTGTAATTAGGTGTTTACCAGCTTTATGTCGGGTGCTTAAACTATTTGAGATTAACTTTCCAAGTAGGCACTTAAGTCTGCACTCGTTAACGTCAAATTAAATTACGGACTGAGGTCTGTTTATTTACCACTTTTCCAAGGCAAGATAATTAGGTAAGAACTACGACATGTTTTGATATATCTATATTGGAAATCGAAGTAAAAAAGATTAAAAACTCTAGGCGTGTAAGATACTCGTATGTTTCGTTATTTACATTATAAATTAAAGTTTTATTTTAATGGTCTTCAAGATCTCTTCAGTATAGGTCAGTTGAATGTCTCAATTGGTATACATATGCCAGGTCCTTTTCAGGGCACTATTGAGGTAAACTTTTTAAATATACTCAACATCAAATAAATCGCACCTTCCGCGACGCGAACTTTAAGGATTTTCTTCTGACACCATTATGGTGCCCAAACTATATTGGTGTTATTTGAAAGCCCAATAACTATCCTTAAAGAAAAACACATTTAATTTCTTAATAAATGATTAACATATAGCATAAATGTGACTTAAAAAAGACCTCACTTTGGGCTTACCTCTGGGATCAATTAGACCAATTTTTATGGTTATAAAACCAAATAATGATCTCACGTGTCCTCTTTAACAGATGGATAGCGATAAATCCCAACTTCACAGTTTTATAGCCATAAAAGTTGGCTGTAGCGTAACTACCTATTTTTTGAAGAAGTGACTCTGGATTCTTCTAAAGACACATTTTTGGGGTAAAAACCTTTCCTTTAATGAAATGAAGTTTAGAACTAGGCTTCTAAATGGTGCCAATATTGTTGAGAAGCGGGGATGCATACGTTTGAAAGTGCTTGTCGCGGGAGGTGCGATGGGGCAAAGTAAAGTAAATCAAACTCAAATAGCGCTGTGCTGGCCTGAAGGCTAAAATCCAATATGAATAACCTACCTACTTCAAGGTACCTACTTCAAAATTATAAACAGTTTCAAGAAGGCTTTTACTAGTAAATTACAGCTATCATTCAAAATCAAAACTCACTCCACGAAAAGTCACAAACGATTCGTTTCAAATAACAGGACAAAAAGATCGAATGGTTTCCCCCAAAAAATAAAAGGGAATACACCCTTAATAGAAGTCAATGTATCGCCGCATCAGGCCTTATTTACACCTAGGGCGAGTGGGGAAGCTCGGCAATAGCGGACACAATACGATTGCACAAATGTCTGTCGTATGAATTTCGTTATCGCCGACTTTTTTAAGTAGGCAATTTTAGGAGAGAGGGGACTCTGAATTTTTGAGTTTTCACGCCATTTTGTCAACGGTAATTGATAGATCGCCCGGAGTCCTGCCAGCAGGACTTAAAGTACTTCCGGTAGGACGCAAAATTAAAAGATCACAGTTTCGTAAGTATACATTGTACAAATTTCAAATTTACACGAAAAAATAGAGTGTTTCTCTCTCTTTCACCCAATAGTGCCCAAGATCGAAAAACGCGACTAACCGTTAGTCGGAGCCCAATGGCGCACGAGTATACACGGGGGGCAGCGCGTTCGCGCTCGCGCGACACATTTTGACGCGCCGGGCGTGGAGTCGGCAACATTTTGGCGATAATATTATAATGAATGTGAAGTATTCCAGCCTAATCAAACATTTATAATTTATTTCTTGTTTTTGTTTTTAATTTGTAGTGTATTTGTAAGTGATAGGTGTAATTTCTAATACAAAGTGACGTACCAAAGTAATTAATTTAAAGTTCCTTATTATAGTTCCTATTAGGTAAGTTGAAAGAAGATAAACAAGTTTATAATATATTAAGAAAAGTAAAATACTGGTTAAACAAAATGATTCTACGACATGACTTTTTATTTAATAAACACTAACCAAGTGTTTACTACTTCTGGTGAGGATGAGTTCAAATTTGAAGGTCACCGTACTGCTGGAAGGACCAGCAAGCAAACACGTACAAATTGCGTACTGCGGGCAGGACTTGCGATAATCTTCTGGCAGGACGTTTAGAACAAAAGACCAGTCCTTCCAGAAGAGCTTCCAGCAGGACAAAGCACCGGGCGATCTATCATAATGTGTTGTTTGGTGACAAGTTGGGCTTAAGATATTTAAAAGCATGTTTGGATTGAACCGTGCGTGATTTTGCTGCAAAAAGTCGCACAAAACAAAACAAACAAGTTTTTCAGTGAATTTTCTTGCCTTTACGGGACATTGCCTAAAAAGCCTTACAAATATTTTTAAAACTTGCAATGAAATTGAATACGCTACGAAAATACCTAAAAAAAATGTTCCTTCGGCATTTAATAAACTAATTTTAACTAGCAACAACATCCAAATGCAAATAGCCCAATCGACTCTTTTTACTCTCAGTAAAATCCAAAATAACACACGTGATGTACCGAACACACTCGTTAAGGGTGGGCCGGGCTACCGTGGCCATTACGGCGGCTCGACGTAATCAATGCGGTTCGATTAGGGGAGGCTGGGGATAATTAAAACATTACTCCGACGGAGTTTAGGTAGGGTTTTCGTGTTGTATGTTATTTGTATGTGTACATTGTAAAGCTTTTAGCTTCTCCTATGTGGAATAGAGTTTAGAATTTCAGACTCCATCAACTCACAGGTTTTGGATACGATTCCCTGGTGTGACACTTGTAGTATAAAATTACTTTGTGTATTCCTTTCCAGTTGGTAAAGACCATACAGCCCTGATATAAATATTATGACTTTCGGAGAGTAATTTAACCTTTCAGACGCCTATGGAAAATAAAGAGCTGTGATCTTATGTATAACTAGCTTCCAAATTTCATTAAAATCGGTTAAGTGGTTTAGGCGTGAAAGCAAGACAGACAGACAGACAGACAGACAGACAGACGGACAGAGTTACTTTCGCATTTATAATATTAGTAAAGATTAGTATAGATAAGCTAAAATCGAATCATGACTAAACTAAAATCTAAAAATAAATTATTGTACGTCTGTTATTAAGGATTACGTAATGCAATTCACATCGTAATTTAGGAGAGACATTTAAATTGATAATAAAGCTTATACACTCAAGATATGAGCCGTAAAGTTAATCTATTAAATTAATCCATCAACACAAAACATCTGCTCAACAATAACTGAGAAAATCTACTACACAATTAAATATAAAAGAATGTATAATTAACCAAACTAGCGCGTGCCCAATCATGTATTAATCAGTCGTTTAGGTATATGAAACTGAATCGTCAGTAAATTATTTAAGGCTATTGTTTAATAACAATACTAGCTCCTGTCCCTGATTTTGCCTGTAATTTTGATAATTTACGTAAACCTAAAATATCATATCAACCCCCTAAGTTTTCTCTTTCAGAAGGGATTCAAAGAAATAAAGTAGGTATCACGTGTTTATATGTAAATCGGAGTATAAGATATTTATGTGCCACATATGGCACACGTGTACATGCTTTCAGCCCCTCTATCCTCTTGATAAATTCAAAGCGAAACAAATCGATACATTAAAGTTAGGTTTAAAACCTAAATTAAATTCTTTAGATCAGTAGCTATTTTGATTGTGAACGTTGACAGACCATTCAGTCAATAGAAACGATTTAGATGCTCGTACAAGTATAAAACCTACTAGTTACACTTCCCACCAGTCAAGCATTTCATAATGAAACAATGCAATTGTTTTTGCTACGCATTTGAGTAATAAATAAGTGAAATAACTGAGACCGCGATATCCATGTCAAACCATGAAATCGAGCCGCCATTCATTTACGATATTTTTGCATTATGAATAGGTAATTTTATAACGAACAGATTGAATTGAGTTACTATGCCAATTAATTGGAATATGTATAGTAGGTACAATGGAAAAATAATAATTTCATACCATTCGATTGTTTCATAACGCTTTTACATACAAAAGAAATAGTAAGTTTTCAGTAAGTTAAATGGCCTGGTCAAAACATAAATAACTCCCCTTTTTACCCATAAATTGTTTTGGCGTAAAGTCCCTTTTTAATTTCCACGTATTTTTTTGTATTTCGATATAATGATATTATGTATTTCTCTAAAACTGACATCATTATGACGATATAATTCTTTTTTCTTTCAAAATAATCAACAGAAAAAAAATTAAAAGCACAAAGACATAAACGTGAGAGAATCTTTAAAAATGATAAAAACAAGTGCGTGCTAGACACAACAGAAAACAATTGACTCGCAATTATTATCCGGAGTGATTAACTCCCGGCAAAAAACCGGAACATAAGTAATCCAAGGACAAAATTAATATTTAATTTCACATACGTATAATCATTTTGGAAAACGGTGGCACTTAATAGCACGCTGCAAATGAAGTCATTTGCTGAATTATTAAATTAGCATCTTTAATCGGGTTCTGTAATTGAATCGGACCACACTAACGAGTATCGCTGCGTACGCGCCGATTGTAGAACCAGTTGGGCGATTATTTCGATCGGGTCTTGTGACGAATGATTATTGAAACCGTTATTTAAGTAGTTTGAATTAAAATTATCTGTGCCTGTTTATTTCTGAAAAAAGTTTGATAAAGAACTGTCGTATTTTCTGAAAGTTATTGTTCTCGGCCTATTTAAAAGGTGTATTAAACATCATGACTGTTTAGATGAGGTTTTTTAGTGAAATGTAATGCAAGTAGTTAATAAAAACAGTTTATTATTACTAAACGCAAGCCGTTTTAACTTAGGTTTAATAAAAATACAATTTTGATTCGTTATAAGGATTATAAAAACACTAATTAAAAATAAAAAAATATAAAAAGTACAATATAGCGTTGTTACCGACTACGATTTATGCTTGTAGTAACGGACACTAGCGTGAAAGAATACCTATCAAAAAGCACTAACGCATGTGTTGGTACGTTACCTAACCACGGAACCTTTGTTTTTTTGCTTAAAACCGTCGCAACACTAATTTACTGACCATAAACAAGGGACTGATGCGGCGATTACGCCGGGGCAAGGCGTTCTGTTAAATTTTATTAAATTAATCCAAATTAATCCGCAACCATTAAAACGGCGACGGCCGCTCGTTAAATTGACCTCTATCACACACGATTTGTGTAACCTTTTTAATGCAATGGGTCGGTTATTAAATTAATGAAAGAGACTGTTTTTGCAATCCTCTTTTAAAGAGGATGTTGTACGACACTCAGTACAAACCTTAACTTTGTTAATCATTGTTAATCACGATTTAATTTGACAATTATAAAAATTGATTTTTCACTTTGAAGAGATCAGCTGTCTCAAGTGAGGCTCAAACCTACGATCATTAGCTTGCCAGACAACTTCTTGTCTAACCACTAAGCTACGAAGATATTGGGTTACTGTGTCGAAATTTTTCAAAAGAAGAGTTGTTATCCGATGTTGTTCCATAAAATGTAAAGGAGAAAGAAATTATCCTTAACATCCGACAGAAATGCTGATGCAAATATCTTTTCAGACCTATTTAACGAAACCTGCTTAAAAACCTTCGAAATTAATTTATATGCCGCGTTTATGCTTATATTTTTTGTGCTAAACAATAAAGTGTAAGTAACCGCACCGAACATAGCCTGGCATTAGCATAATCATATTCGAGTGCGTTAAAAATGATCGCATCGCTATTAAATCCGTGTACTGCATCAATAAAGGTACAGAATACGTCAAGCTCTACACTGACTTTTGAGGTTGTAATAGGGGTTATTTTGCAATAAAACTGTATAGTCCGATGTGTGGATCGTACGCCGGTGATCGCGCGCATGATTGAGACGTTAAATTTCAATGCGCGAGCATTCGTATGCAAATTCGCTGGAGAGGGCGTGCGCGTGCATCGACGCCTCGCGCCGCCAGAGGGATGCAGATCATCTCCTAAGTTAGATATCCTGCTTAACCATTCAGTAGACTAGACTAATCTGGGAATTTTCTTGTATTCCCTGCTTAAAATATAAGCTTTAAAAACCTGTTAAACGAACGAACGTTTTCTATTTATTTCAAGCGGTTTACATAAATATTTTTTTACTGATTCAATTTACTGAATTTTTACGGCTCCCGTTCTTTTGTACGTTTAGGTTGTAGCTTTGATAAAATTATCTTTTATTCATCTTTAATAACACAGAACTGTTTGATGGTAGATTTGTAAATTAATATGAAAAAGGGGTTTGATACCTAATCCAAAAAATCAATACTTTTCTGCACATGGAAAACTTCATTATTTGAATGAAATAAGCTCATGGTGTAACTGATTCCCAAAGTAGTGACGACTAATCGGCTCTTGTCTACTCCACGCCCTACAACTAGTTCAAACTACAGCATTTCAGAACATACTCTTCAACTTTCCGTTTGTCCACAGGTATGGTTCCAGAACCGCCGAGCGAAATGGCGCAAGAAGGAACACACCAAGAAGGGACCAGGGCGGCCGGCGCACAACGCCCACCCTCAGTCTTGTTCAGGGGAGCCCATCCCTCCTCATGAGCTGAGGGCCCGCGAGAGGTGAGCCACTCACAATCCGTATACTATATAAATTAGTATAAAAATCTTAGTTAACAAGCAAATGACCATGACCATGACCATGACTCTTCGATGCCTGAGAATTCAAATTGTAGGCTTGAAATGATCAGTAAAGAGCCCAGAAAAACTCAGTGTTTTTTAGTAACTCTAACGCCCGTATTCACAAACGATGCTTGCTTAAGTGAAGCAGCAAATCGAACGCACAGCGTTGAATAGAGCTCTGTGATTGGTTCGTGTGTCACCCTGTGCGACCACGCGCACTGTGAAACCTCATAGTAATATTTGTGAATACGGGCGTTACAATTAAACAAAAGATATCATAGTTTTTATATCTACTTAATTAACCAACTCTATGTTTTCATGCATGCATAGTTAGACAAAGCATAGCAAATCTAATCTAAGCTTACCTCTTTTACCTTTATAATCAAGCCAATCTTACATTATTTCGAAGTGATGACAACCACAAATGTCAAAATTAATTAACTAGCATCAGGTATGTTAAAAATTCCTATCTTCGGGTCAGTAGGACTCCATAAATAAATATTTATAAAAGCCAAAACTTTTTGTTATCCAATCAAAGGCCACATAATTTATGGAACTGATTAATTCAAATTTTAATCAGCCACTCATTAAGTTTTATAAATCAGGCTTATTATAATACATAATCTGATAATCTTTCTGGTATTGGTTTAAAATTTGAATAAAAATGCGATTGTGACAAATACTGTTGTCATCGAGCTCCGTAGACATGCTATTAGGTTCTATACTAATGAAGCCCTAATGATTTTATCAACAGGGCGAGAAGAAGAAAGAAGCTGGCGAAAGCACTAGACCGGCAGGCGAGGAAGCTACGGGCTAAGGGCATTGCGGTAGACCTGGAGGCGCTGAAGGCTGAGTACCTGGCCCAGCATCGGAATAGCGGCCTGTACTCTGATTCAGATGGAGACGGCGACGGCGAGGAGTGCATGATCGACGTGGTAGGGGGAGACTCCTGCCACGACTCAGGACCTGAAGACTTCTCGCTGTCAGGGCGGCTGCGAGCGCCCTCTGGCGCTGACGGTATCAACAACTCCGACAGCTCGACCTCAGATGCTCATTCTGGCAGGAACTTCAGCCCCCTCCCCGACCCTCAACCTTCGTTCTTCAAACAGTTCGGCAACCCCGCCGTCGCGTTCGACAAATTCGACTTCGACTCCGGACGAGCCGTCTCCTTAGACCTCAGCGGCGGAGGCACGGCCACCGAGGACCTCTCCAAAAATGGCGGCACCAGGAAATACAACCCGTTCAGTATAGATTCCCTTCTTAATACGTGAAAGTGACTGACAGTGACGTGACTATAGAGGCTCTCCGATACCACCCAGTGACTCTCAGATACCGGCATTTCGTGAGATGTTCCTTTGCTTTAACGTTAATGAATTGTTAATTATCATTAGTTTTAATCGGCTTCAGTAATAAAGACTTGATAGGTACCATAACAACATATCCAGTGTGAATATTAGATGTAGGCGACTGTATTATATAGTTGTAGTGTATATAGACCACTCCGCATATTTATTTTCGACTTGTTAATAATTTCTACTTTGATTCGGGGCAATAATTTTACTTAATGTTTGTTGATGATGTGGTATTTTATTTTTTGTACGATTTATAAATTTTATTGAGCTGAGACTTATAGAAGTGTGTCATTTTAAGATAATATTTTTAAATCTGAATTATTATGTATTTAATTTGAAGTCTTTACACTTCATTATGGAGAAAAAGTAACAAATCATCTCATTTTGATCTCTTCATTGTTTATTGTAAGTTTTGGCAAATTGTAACAGCAAAATCTATTTAAACCTTTCTTTTTATTATTATATGTATGGATTCTCGAGTCCTGTACACAGACATGGCATAATATGACCTAAGACTAAACAGACGAGGATGTAAACTTTCAAAAACATCTCAGTGTGAGTTAACTGTTAAAGTTTTAGCCAATCTGTTCCTCTTTACAATTAACTCCTACGTACTAATAAATTTTGGCAATCTTTGTAAGTTTGTAATTGTGATGACACTAAACTTTCTGTCGCAGTAGTAATTTGAGCAAACATTGCAAAGAAAAATGTTAAGGTCACAGTGACAGTTCAGTCTCTGTTTAGTGGATTTTTATCAAATCTAATACTTTGAGACTGCCAAAGTCTATTTCGGAGATCTCTTAAGTTGTATCCACATAGATACGGACGACAGCACATCAAATTTTCACAGTTAGGTTTTATCTCGTTGTTATACAGGCTATTTTGCAACTAAAATGTAAAGTATGATGTGCTTCAAACCCCATAATATCCATAAACGGTTCCATATTACCCGTTCCTGTGCATAATTTAATTTTATGTGCGAATTACTGGCAGATGCATTACGAATTACAATTACCGCCGCACTACTTCAATTGGTCGTTAACTAAACTCCGAGGTAATTACACTAATTACAATTGTAATCTTTGACTGTTGTATGATTATGTCTGTTTGTTACGCCTTCACAACTACATTACATATACTAACTTATTTATTAGTTTTTCTGTAAGTTCATCTTTTGCATGCGTTACGATGCGATCAATCTAAAGAAAGCTATCGTTGACACTTAAATTGCTTTAAAAGGCTTAGAATTATCTTCGACGCCATTAAATTGAATGCGTAAATACTTATTAAATAAATTAAATTAACGGGACCAATTCGAGTTGGCATTCTTCATAATCTAAATGATATTTCCAAAAAAATTTAATCATCTATTCCTATTGATAATAAATCAATACTCAATAGGCCCTCAGTTGTATGTAATGTGCCCAAGTAATACCAAAGTACTAATACTTATTCTGTGGTAATAATCAGTTTAAGCAATTACAAGTAATTATGTTTATGGCCAAGCAAAGCCACTGGTTATAACTAGCACACCATTATTTGCTAACTCCGTTACAATTACTCTAGATAGACTGTCCCTCCCACAGGCGAGTCCATTCTGCTAAATTAATCGTTATTTTGCGCCTTGGATTAGGCTTATGTACACGGCCAGTGTTTATTAATGACATTAATTAAAACGAATGAGGACTATCTAATTGGTCTGTAATACTCGTTTTTACATAATGGGCATGTTTAGTTGATATCTACATTGCTGAGTTTATAGATATTACGAGTGTAACATAGAAATTAGTATAGCATATTCATTGAAAAACAAAAGAAACGCTATTCAAAGATTTATAAACAAATGACAGTTTTAAATATGAAACCGTGCTGATACAGTCAATCTGGGTAACGTTGCCCATCAGTACTTAGCTTAAAATATTTGCGAATTTAATGCTTTTTCGCTTTGATTTTATATTTAAAAAGCTTTGTGAACAACGAGTCAAAGATACAAAGCTTATTTAAAATAAATACAATCAAAGAGTAAAAAAAAGTTACGTACCTTTATGCGTAATTATATTTTGCGCTGTTATACTGATATCCAAAACTAAGTACTACCTACATAGATTGACTATAATTTCAGATTATTTAATAGTTTGTTTATTAGATAACCTACTTTGAAGTTCGCAATTCGGCGTTAATCTGCAAGTTTTGAGATTCGGATAGCAACAAAACTTTAATATAGAACACTAATTACTAAGTTGTCTGTATAAATAACAACAATCGTTTATCTGAATTTTTGTTATGTCTACGATATCATCTGTATACAGCCTGCTATTTACCTAATTATTTTCAAAAAGTATTACCAGTATTACATCGTGTGATTTGTTACCACTACGGTCACAACCCTGGTGTTTGACACAGTTCAATCGTAGTCAAAAGAATCAAACAAAAATAATCGAAGTTTCTTCGAACATAAGACTTATTCGCCTGAAAACCAGGCGATTTTTCAGTTTATTCAACTTTGAGCTTAAATAATGTCATCATAGAGTTCTAACCAATAATCCACATTAAACCACCAAGACCCAATAATATAGGATTACAAATGGACTAACATATTCACGAGATTTCCGGGCGCATAATGACGATTAGTCAAGTCATACTAATTGATAGGATATCTATAATTTCCGATTACTATGCCGCAATAATGACATTTGCATATCTGGCCCCGTCTGATGATGATGTAGGTATGGAGCAGGGATTTTATGGATATCCGTAACCGTAACCGAAACTATCAGATATCCGAAATAAAAAAATATCCGTAACCGTAACTGAAACCGATTCAAAAGTTTCGGATGGTTTCGGATAAAGGCAGTCTTAAATAATAATATTTTTTAATATTGGTTACTTGTTTGGCACCATCTGACCCCGCCTGTTTTACCTTTATCATAGGTGCCGTCTTAGTAAGTACTTACATAAAGTAGCTATGTGGGTCGCGCAGCATCTTGCTATTTGAATTTTGCATTTTTAAAATTCTGATATCCGTAACCGAAAACATCCGAAACTTTCGGATAATCCGAAATGATTTCATATCTGTAACCGAAACCGGTATAATATTATTCTAATATCCGTAACCGTATCCATAACCGAAACTTCATATCCATAACATCCCTGTGAGCGGCTTTGCAGGACTGAGTGATTGATAATAATAGAAAATGATCACAAGTTTTTTATTCCGCTTTAGTAGAAAAAAGGCTTTTTTGCTTTAGTTTCTACATTAATTGAGTTGTTGATGAGATAATTGATCTACGGTAATTGCTGTTTTCTAATAACTTTATGAATTATAATAATGTTACTTTTACAAGAATTACCTTTAAAGGCGAACGCTTTCTTTGGATCTAATAAAACATTTATAGCCTACAGGCACAGAATTTCCATTACTTATTCCAATGAATATAAATCAAGTATTAATAGTATAAATCAAGTATCAAGATCATTTAGTCAATATTTTGAAAGCTTATAGGTTCAAAGAAATGCCTACACTTTTCAGATAAACCCAGGTCAAAAATACCTATGTAACATATTAAAAATGGCGTCGCGACAATTACTCGGCGAAAGAAACACAATCGCTTGTCGTAAAACAAGAATTAATGAACTTTGTAATGCGAAACTCCGATAAGGGGCCAATTAGCAAAACAACATGGCCGCCGCGACTTTACATCGGTGCCTGCGCGTGCGACTGACGCGTTAAATATAAATAAATATGGCATAATCATATCGGCTTATCATAATGTTGGTCTTAAAATAGAGTAGCTGTCACATACAATTCATAAACCCAAAAAGTATTAATAATATTCTGTAAAGCTCTATTACACGCCCCAATAAAACTTTTTTTTAATCTTGTGATATTATTTTGTGGTTATCATAATGTAGGTAAACCTCTCTCACGATAGGTTTTCTGAAGACTATTAGTTTCGCGTTATTTCCATAGTGTTATTCAAATATTGAGTAGGTAATATCTTCTATTTAAATAAATGATCAACAAAAGTTTAAATTCTATACTTACGAATAAAAGAAGCAATGGTCAATAACAAAATTAAAAGCCGTTACAGGAACTGAAAAACTTCCAATTGCTAATGAAAGTTTTTGTTATCAAAATATTAATTATTAATATTGAGGTCGAAAAAATCGCACGACAAAGTCGCCGACGCATAAAAGTCCTAATTACACGCTGCATAATAATGTTCGAGTCGATTGGCTATGGCATCCATTGTCTGGAGTCACCGACACGTAAAATGTCCATTTTATTTATATGGCTTTCTCGTCAGCACTAATTGTGAGAAAACGCAATGAAAACTGGCAAATGCGCTTACGCATTTCCTGTACAAAACTTTTTCTGGTTAAAATCTATGAACATTAAAATAACTTGGAGGTAGGTGCTATGCAGAATAGGGTCTTACTCGTATAATGCTCTATTTAAAAGGCTCTATTCCATAGTCTGTTCTGTGGATAGATTCTTACCTCACCTAAAAACTTATTAGTTTATTTATTTCAAAAACTATTCAATGTTATGGAGAGTAAATAACTTGGATTTCTTCTATTTTGTTGTGAAAGAGTAACAAACGCATAACTCGCAAAATATAACATGTACCTAAACCTTTTGACATAATTATATGATTAGTGTGAGCTTGACAAATATGTTTATTCCAATTATTAATCATACATCTGTTAGAGACTAGAGAGGACTGAAATACATTTTATTTATTTTAGGTATTTCATGTAAAATAAAGAGGTATATTGTATTAACTCAGGAAAAAAACATGACTAAGTATCTCACAAAAAGTTCAGTTACATTTTAAACGACCACTTTGTAGAATTCTATGTTATTTTGCCGTTTTTCATTTTAAAAGGCAAGATAATTATATATGTTATGTGCAATAAACATTTAGGAGACGACCAAATTGCTATTAAAACAGTTGGTTTAATTCTATTTACTATGATTATTTTTATATATTATGTATAAATTAATTTGTATAATAAATTATGGAGGAACAAGGAGGGGTTGAACAGTTGTATAAATAAACTAGCATAGATTTATTATAATAGCTGGCCATTTTAAGTTATTCAATATTCGGGTTTCATAATTTGAACAACCGCATAAAATATTACTGTTTTAAATGTAACATCTCCTTTATTAAGAAATAATATGTGAGATATAAAACTTTACGATTTTCTACTGATAGTTTTTAATACTGTATATCAAGTTAGCACAACGTATTACAGTCTTTGTGAAAAAATACAGGCTTGGAGAAATAAAAGTTGATAAATTATAGCAAAACATTTTCACAATATTTTAAAATTTTGTTTAATAGTAAAGACACCAGCAGAAAACCGTCAAGTCCCTATAATTATATGTTTTACTATTATATTTGTACATTTGTAGACCCACATACATTTAGGTACAAAATAAATACTTAAGTTAATTTATGAATGGAGGATAGATGGATATTTGTAAATTGTTTATCACATTGTGTAAGATGTAAAAAGTATGTTACGTGAGTAATTTATTGAATCAAAATATAACACATTTAAAAACACATGAACGCCCTTTATTTGTTATTACCATATCAAATAACAATACTGAAATATACGATATTTAAGAGTATCAAAAAGCTCTAGTTAGTCTCTACTAGTCAAGCTTGTCTACTACAACTGCCTGCGAGAAATCTTGAAATTTCAAATAGGTCGTAGAATTGATTGCCGTATGGGCAGAAAAGTTCTTGAGTTCCGACCCATGGAACTTGAGAATATTTCTGCGGCGGGGACCTGAATGCGGGCGGCACAGGATCAGTCGTTGTTGAGGCATTGATCCAGCATTGGACATCATTTAACTGAAACGGAACTCACCAGATTACTACTGTTACATCAACAAACACGCTTATGACTATCAATTTGTATGGGATTTCCACCGCGATTACGTCACAACACAGTCACTTATTTGGCATGGTGTAATGTAATTCGAGCTATTAATTTATGTATCTTAAATTATATCTGTAACGCTGAAAAAGCTGCCGTCGCAATAAATAAACCTCAAATCAGTTTAGGTAATAAGCATTTCATGGTGATTAAGATAGAAAACCGAATCAAATAGCCTATAGCAAAATTGGTTTAATGCCGCATTGACAGATATAATCAGTCTTGGGTCTGAAAACATTCTCAGTTTTCGAGCGATTCGGGCAAAATTGTACAGGAAGTAATTACTGATTTCCAAATTACCTTAGGACTCGGCTAGATAAATTGCAATTGATTCTTCATAAAGGAACCTACATGAAAATTCTCGATGACTGTCGGCAGCGTAGTCGACTTCTGCAGACAGAGGTCGAACTCAATTTGAAGCGGTTGTTGACTTCATCTGAAAAAATTAAATTATCATATTTTCACTTTTCCTTTTCAGGGAACTTACAGGTCCCAATAAAGCTTACCCACCCACTACAAATCGGCTGGTGCTGATAAGAAGTGTCAGAAGAAACTCAGTCAGTTCATTGTGAAATTAATCTCAAAATAATATTCAATGTAAATCCAAGTACTTTTTGGAAAATGACACGCGCATTTTGGTCCGTGACCAATGGACGGTTATAATTTTAAATGCGCTCGAATTATACGGCGAATGCGGCGCTTTGACATCTGAGAGGCGTGTAATGGCGACCGCCGACCTCACTGCGCGTACGCATGTGCGACCTTTTTGCTTTGGTGAGGGCAAGCATTTCAGGTGCAATATGCTGTGATAGATTTGTTTGCTAATTTATCCCGCAAGAGGTGTTACGGTTGCTTGTAAACTGTAGATAATTTGTGGAAAGCTAAATAAGTTTTCGCGCACATAATATAGGTAGGCCCTTAAAGTAATGAAAGTCACTTCACATTTCACCATTTAGTCATTATACCTTAAAAGAACCTAAGTAGATTAGCCCTAATTTGGAATTGCTGAACAAATATTAGTTAGCTTTTGTACTGACTGTATGTAGGTTCGTATTCATAATAGTTGGGCTCCCAAAAGCTGAGAACTTTTCATAAAGAAAGCACATAAAATGCGATATCACCAAATTCATTAGGTTGAACCAATAGATTGTACCTCCTTCAACTCCGCGCGCACCTTTTATATAAACAAATAGAGCTACTGCCGTTGGCAATTACCTACAATGTCCTTGATTATATTAAATGTAAAAGCATAACACAAAGTAATATAAGTAGGCAATATTATAATATAGATCTAACGCTGATTAAGCCGTGTGTTACTTTCAAACTTTCTCGCGATTCATCCGTCTCTTTGAGTTATTGCGACAATCAGGGGTGTCTGCCTTAAGGAAACTTTACTTTTAGGAACTGAATGACAAATATACACAAATACGATAAGTTTTATAATAATAATAATAATGGACTGACGATCTCAAGAAGATAGCAGGCAATGACTGGATGAAAGAAGCAGAGATCGTGCTTTGAGGCGTACTCCGAAAATGGGTAAGAGCTTAGCACTATTTTTTGTACGTAATTTTGGAATTAAACATTTCACTTTTACTAATATTATTACATATTATGCCTTTGTCTGTTTCTAACTAAGTTCGTGCTCCTGCAGTATGACCTGTGGCCTAACTCAAGTATTTTGACACAGTCAAAATCTCGGACGTTCAGAAGTCGTCCCATTGAAAAACAGTTCTAAATCCGTATTCACAAGGGTCATTTCGATAGAACTAGAACTTTCAATTACTAGATAGGCTACTGACGATGATAATGTGCTTAGTCTAAACCAGGGGTGGCCAACTTGATTAGACATAAGATCTACTGTTTACTAACAAAACCCTGGGCGATCTACCACTTACATACTTCTTGAAATCTTAAATGAAACAGCATAGTTTAGTACACAATCATGTAGTATTTTTTGCCTTGCCACGATCGACTGGACTTAATACTCGCGATCGACCGGTTGACCACCCCTGGTCTATACCAACAACTTTGAACTATTTCAAGGATCTTTCAGTACTATGAAGTATCATTTAACGGTACCGACAAGAACTGACACAACCCTATTTTATCATTACTTTTGCCACCATCCGAGGACAGCCCTAGAGGTCATCTCTACCGCGATCGTTAGCGATTTCTGTTATTATAGCCCATTTGTTGACTATATTAGAGGCGTGCACACTAACCGAGGCACTTAGTGGCACTAATGCACTCATGAAATCATCATAACTCAGCTCTGGACTTAGGGTATGTGCCCACTGGGATGTTTTATCCACTATTAAGGTTAGTACGGAAGTGTTTAACAGAAGATGTTCTAATCTAATCGGCATGTCGTGTAGTAAGCATTAATAGGATATATGACATTTCAAAATGCTGTACCTATTATAAAAACTATAAGTTTTGAAGCTATTCTATTTGTTAATTTTAATTTCAGTGACGTTTTCACCTAAAAAAGTCTGCAACACGTGTAGCAATACAGGTTGTCAATTTTTACGCAGCTTTTGAAGTTGCAATCAGAAAAATACCCAAGGGGTAAGTGTGTAATGCCTCTTCTATTTGAACTACATCCGGTATTTAAGCTCACTAAAACTCTGGCACTTACGACTGTTATTAAGTCTCAAATAGAGTTTACAGATACAGTAAGTAGGTACTTTCTATATCTTTTATTTATACTTTTAATTATATTATTTAATTTATTTTAAAGTACCAGGTGGGTGTGTGAAGTTATCTCTATGTAAAAATGTAAGAGGCTCTGCCTCCAAAATTCTATGACTTGCAAGGCAATTTAGTCGTATTCAAATAACGTACCTACTCTTTGTAAAATAATAGGCAAAAATGCAATTTCAGTATTAATTACCCCCACAATAAGCACTAGGAAGTATTCAAATTCTCACAGCGAAGATTAAATCTCATAATTCCCCAAATTAAACAATGAGAACCAAATATTTTGTGCAAGTTAATAATACAATTAGTTACGTAGCCACCTATCCGTTGCCATTAATTTCGTCTAAATTGGTGGCTATAGAGGCACAATTAAATTAATAATTCCCATGTATGCGATCCAGTAAGTCCATAGAGCATAAAATAAATAATCGGCCCATTCGTAAGTAAATACGGAATGTATTTCATTGTGTGGCGCAGTAGCCATGACTGGCAAAGAATAAACGAAAGTAGTGATAGAAGAAACAAATGATTAACCGAAAAATATTATTTTATAATTTAACTTCTTTTTACTGAAAGAACGAAAGAAATCCTCAGATTAAAGAACGTTTTGAAGCATTTTTTTTTTCTTTTTACAAAACTTATAATCGATAGTTGTCAATTGTTTATTTTAATTTATTTCAATGCGAAGTTTTATTTTGAAATAAAATTGCCCAAACTTAAAACAACTGCACGTTTAATGTGTAAAACTCGTCAATTTTGATGCAAAATCGTAAATTACACGCGTGGTGACGTTTTAAACATCCACTTTTTGACATATTTATGGTCTCAGCGTGACAGATAACAAGTGACATTTTTGCACTATATTTTACACTCCACGGTGTTTTAACCACCCGTCAAAAAAGCTGTAAAAAACTCAAATGAAATTATAATAAAAACCGAATCCATCTTCCTCGTTACATTTCTTATGTTTTAATGCTTGAAAATGTTAATGTAAATAAGTAGGTATAGTTAATTGGGAATATTGAAAGAAGAAACAGACGAGAAGTTCGTTAACAATTTGATGGTACTTTTTAAAATTAAAGTGACTGGCCACTTATGAAATGGTTGTCATATTATTTATTTTTTAATTTACAATGCATTTTCTTCTAAAGCTTCGCGCGCTTTTTAGCGGTTTTTTTTTTCATAATCACTGAGCATAGATTTTAAAAGCAAATCCAGCAAAGGCATTACTCCGTTATGCCGGAATAACAAACTAATTACCGCGTATGCTAATGAAGTCATTCGTTTCCAAATGAATCAATTCGGCGCGTTTTCATTAAAAGGTATCGCTGCCTAATCTCTCGCTTGGAAGCAATTAGTACACGTCTGAATAATTATACCAAGATATACGGTTCTTGCTGTTTGAAATTTGATTTGGGAATAAGTAAAATAGATTTCGACGACTTATATGAAGTTAGCTATTGCAAACTACCATTTTCTGTATACAGGGTGTTAGGTAAATGGGTATATGAGCCGACACTAACCCATGTTAACATGGGCATATAAATGGTATGGTGAAGTCAGAAATTTGATATCATTTTTTTTTAATTATCATTCAAAATAAATTTTATAAAATCAGCTTTGTATGAAAATTAAAATGAAGATATCAATTTTCTGACTTCACCATACCATTTATATGCCCATGTTAACATGGGCTAGTGTCGGCTCATATACCCATTTACCTAACACCCTGTATATTATCAATTTAATATTATACTTTGAGGAAAGGAGTCAAATTCAATAACTTTTCATGCAAGACCTCAATCAACTAACAACGTGTCACAAAAATATGTAGTAGGTAAGTACCTACTAAATTGTTAAAATATCAAAGTAAAATCATTAATCCTTCCATGGTCAGAAAAATTCTACCAACAAATAGAACAATCAGAACACAGATATAAGAACAAAACATAAATAAAACTGTAACTACTTTTATCAGATCAATCAAAATAAAACATCAAAACGAAGTGATGGTGTAAAACATTACTTTTATAGGTAATAAACGAATTACATAGCCACTACTAAATTTCGTTACGTTCAAACTTGTATTTTGGAGGCAAAAGAAACATTTGTTCGCTTTTCAACTTTTGACCATTCGTTGTTAATCTTCGTTTGTTTCGTTCAAAAGTGGACTTTTTGGTGTAGGTAATAAGGGTTGAGTGTTTCCAGGCCTAATGGCAGCAGTGATACAAATCGCACCGACACGCGTTCCCAACGTAACCACTTAATTATTGAGCGACACCTTACTCAGCCTTGCAGGGCTGCCAGAGGCCGGAGATTAAGATCTAATTACACACTTTTGTCAATGATAACAAAGATGTTTCAGTTGCTTAAGAAAATTGGCTTGATAGTCAACCTTTTGAGAATCGTGAACATACCGCAAACGTTGCCTTGTAGATCATGATAAAGGTAGAGCAATAACTGCTTATTATGACAGGCAATGCTGCATGCAAATTACATTAATTGCACGCACAAAATCTATTGCGTAAATCCGAAAACATCAAATCGTCACCGAGTACCAATAGTCTCACTCCAAAAATCTCCAATAAACTATTATTGCATTTAATATTACTCAAGAACACGACTAAAAATTTACCATAAACCCAGAATGAGACACCACTATCATATGCACGTCAATTATACAGGCCCCGTCAAATATGACCATTTTTTTCTAAAGCCAAATAAAATAATAGCTGCAAACGCACACAGCGCCACCCCTACGCCGCGCCCAGCGCGCTAACCATACTACATTTTATTATATCAATTTGTGGCCATTGAAGGCGCAATTTTTGGGCTAATTCCTTTATAATTGTAGGATCGGCCCTTTCAGCTTTCTACTGCTATGTGAACGCTTATCTGATTCGGAAACACACGGCATGGCATTAGGAGAAATGGTAGCGTCGTTTGTACGCCTGGCCCCCGTGACGGTAAGAATACATTAATGTATGTAATGACAATAAAGATATTATACCTACGTTATTAGACGTTTGAAAACAGTTGATAAGTGAATAGGTCACAGATCTCCAGAATGTTTTGATTATTTTTTATCATAATTAAGATGATTTCATCTGATTTTAATGGGCCTGAAATTAAGTGCTTCATCTACAATAATTACAACTTACTTTCGAACCTCAAAGGTACATACTTCCAGATACCATCGTAATACAGTATTCATTCGTCTGATTTTTTTCCTTATTAACCAACTAACTGTATGAGGAATTGAATTTTACGTACATACATCACTAGTACCAAATCGCCCTTTCGGATCGGACGGGGTACTTTTACAACAAGTACTTCAAAACACCCTACCCAAGAAAAAAATCCCTGTTTGTGTTAATGTTCCCAAATTCATATAGCTCTTCAGGGCACGAGTGAATAGGCATCTTCTGGGAAAACCCGCTGCATTATAGATCGCATCTGCACCCTTAGGGTCAAATTGTGATCAGGAGCAGGCCCATTCAATATAAACTGTAAGAAAAACGATTAAATATTACAAGAGGCTCAAACTATAAACCTACTGGGACAAGGGACCTACAGCTTTAGTATAAAAACAAAATAATTTACTTGTAGTCCAGTCAATAAAGCATTATAGATGGAAAACTGTAGAACACAATTTCTGACTTCAGGACTTTATTTAGACTAGTTAGGAGGTGAACATAGCAAAAGTCCCCGCCCTTAGCCCTTGAGCCGGCGGGGAGAGGGGGGTTTAAAGGTGCCACTTTTCGGTTTTTCGCTTAATCCTCGGAAACTATGCGTCCTAGTGACATGACTACTTTGAACCAAAAAAAGCATATTCAATTTGCTACAGGTGAGATAGTCAAGTTTTTCTATAAATTGTATAGTTTTCGCGGCATCTGCTTTAGAAGGTCTGTAATATTGGAAATTTTATTTTTGTCTTACATGTTCCCATCAGGAGAAAATCGACTAAATCAACATTGAGCAATCATTCTAGACATGCGGGAGCATGTTAAGCCTAGTTCCAGGGAGGGGACTGCACCGTGCGTATATTTAGACGAACCGCTTTGAGCCACTTTTGACTCCGCATCACTCAAAAACTACTGTGCATTAACACTTCAAATTTGGTTCATGTGTTGAGACTTGCAAGATATACATCAGTTTCAAATTTCATAAATATGCCTCAAACGGTTCTTTAGGTATTGACGTCCAAAAATCTACTTGTCTGACCTATAGACCAAATTCTAACCACTTCCAGATGACCTCGAAGGTTCAAATTTGGCATCCAGAAAGGTAGTTATGTAAATACAAAGAAACAAATAAAAAAACAGTAAATTTTAACATTTCACATGTGAAAGATAGATTTTAGTGTTCTAAATGTCGATTTTTGAACGTCAATACCTAAATAACCATTTGAGGTATATTTATGAAATTTGAAGCTGATGTATATCTTGCAAGTCTCAATACATGAGCCAAATTTGAAGTGTTAATGCACAGTAGTTTTTGAATGATGAGGAGTCAAAAGTGGCTCTAATTGGTTCGTCTAAATATACGCACGGTGCAGTCCCCTCCCTAGAACTAGGCTTAACATGCTCCCGCATGTCTATAGTGTTTGCTCAATGTTGATTTAGTCGATTTTCTCCTGAAAGGAACATGTAAGACAACAATAAAATTTCCAATTTTACAGACCTTGTAGAGCAGATGCCGTAAAAACTATACAAGATGTAGAAAAACTTGACGGTCTCACCTGTAGCAAATTGAATAAGCTTTTTATGGTTCATAGTAGTCATGTCACTAGGACGCACAGTTTCCGAGGATTAAGCGAAAAACCGAAAAGTGATACCTTTAAACCCCCCTCTCCCCGCCGGCTTAAGGGCTAAGGGCGGGGACTTTTGCTATGTTCACCACCTAACTAGGCTAAATAAAGTCCCGAGGTCAGAAATTGTGTTCCACGGATTTCTCTCTACACCGTCGTTAAGGCATTCATTGACTGGACTATTGTTTCTTAATATTTCATTGTGAATTTAGCTTCTTCATTTATATTTTATGAAGTTTCTTTAATGTTTCCAAGTCTGCTTTGGCAAAGGCGATGGCATACTGCTTAGTGTAGTTGACTAGTTGCTTACATACTTGTATGATTCTATTTTTTTTAATAATATCTTCAGGTCCAAATGTAAATAGATGTTATATACTGCGGATTGAAACATCTCTCGTTCTATGGCATATATTCTTGGTTGAACCATGGTTCTTTGTGTAGTATCTTATCTATAAAACGTTATGTCATAATTTAACTTTTCTTACATTAGCGTCGGCTTTATTGTTACAATGAGCAATTGTCGTTCGTTTATGCTTATCTAAGCGATCACAGATTTCATATTTATAGTCTAAACGTGATAGGTCAGTGATTGGTTAGACAATTGGCAAATCATTCTAGTTGCATAGTTTTAAGCTGTCTCTGTATTGAAGTATTCTAAAAGGATAACGAATATAAAATGTAGCGCCAATAGGGATGTTTCCTGGGTCAAAAAGCAAGAGTTTTAATTAGTCCGTCAGTTAACTTATCAAAAAATACTCAACACGTATTTTTCACTTTTTCAAACTAATGAAAATTTAAAGAGATAAAGCGCGCCAAAGTTCATAAGAAGAGGCCCGTGACGTCAATGCGTGCATAAAAGTGCCGCACGTTGTGACGTCGTGCGGAACTTCAACGCACCATAACTATGTAATTATTTGTTAGATTGACAAATAAAAATATATGTGTCCAATATTTTCTGATATTAAACATGACGGACTAAAAAAATTTTTTTAGGAAACTAGCCTATTGCGCCATATTGTCACCACTCAGTAGAGAACATAGAAATTAGAAGCATCAGAAGGACGCAAGCACTATCAGCATAACTACACACACAGTATAGAACTGAAACAGTACCTACATTTAAATTTCTACCTAAGTAGCACCGCGATTCATTAATCTCATATTTAACTAAATCCTAACACTAAATACCTAACTCGTTGTGCGTACTACTGTAACGAACATAGTACCGACGAAACGCAATACATTTTAGAAATTAAATGCAGCTTTATAAAACTTTACAAGTCCTTTGATTTCTAAACGCCGGCGCTAGCCAATTTATAGTTTTTGCAATTCACCAAGGCGAGTGAGCTTTACATGTGTGGTGGCTCGCTACTGTTCGTTTTTCAAGTTTTGATAGACATTACACTATCGTTATGTGCATGTACACGTACGTACACACACAAGTAAAGCTCACTCGCCTTCGTGAGTTGGAAGAACTATACAAGAAGTTTAGAATATAAAATATTCTAAATACGGACGTCGGCATGAATAAATCATTGTTTCTCTAATGTAGTTGTAATAATGAGTTATTTACTTATTTTGCAACAAAATTAGTCTAATATGCTTTCGACTGTATACTACCCTAATTTACTTTACCATAGACTCTCAGCAGAAATGGAAAATACACAAACGTCATAATAGAATACAAATGAAATTCGTGCCTGCCAAGAAAAATGTGCCCGGGCCAATTATAACAGTTCTAACAGGAAATTAAACGTTCCCGGGAAGGTGTACGGTATTGCGGTATTGCCGTGGAAATCATTTCAGCGTAGGAGCAGGGAAAGAAATTGTTTTAACGCGTATAAGGAAATTGTGGGGTTGTAATTAGACGGTTTGTTTTAAAGGTGATTTAAGTAAGGTTAATTATTTGGAATATTATAATGCAGTCTAGCCCGTGGTATTCTAAGATTTCATTTTGTTATTAAAGAACTATACCTATCCCTTGGCATTGAGCTTATTTTCAGAATAAAAAGTAGCTTAAATGACTCCCACCTGACCAGTAAGCATTGTTTTACTTTTATTATTATAATTTTTTATTAATAAATATTAACTTCACGTTCACGCTACGGCTTGAACGTACTTGAATTTTGTACTAACTAATTTGATATTTATTTCCTTGATGCTTCATTCATACCATATTGACAGAACATTCATTCAACCAAATTATTTTTATAAAACTTAATAATAAGGTAATTCATATTTAAGACATGAACATACGCCTGTGTAAATAATAGCACATAATTGCAAACACCCTGTAGTGTAAACTTGGTCACCAGTTCCCCCGTATCCTTTAATAGAGCCATTATACCTTCGACGAAAAGGCAACATTTTCACTTGCACAGTGACTAACTACCGATTGCCACGACATGTAATGAATTTAAGAATATGCTGTTTTGTAAAAAAAAATTGATTTATTAATTTACTTGTCACCATTTTTACAGTTAGCTTTTTCATTACCTTTTGGCTTGTCTAAAATTGGTTGGTCTAAAAAAAATGTGTTCAGAAAACCCATGCAACCTATTTTGTTAAACAAAAAAAAACATAATTTTGACGTCTGTCATGGATTCAGTGTGGTTTACGCGGGAAAAGTGAGTAACTTGACAGATTTTGTTTCTTCCTTACGTATTTTTTGTTTTTTTTTTTGGTGGTTTGTAATAGCGCGCAGTGAAATCGAAAATTTTGTAGAACCAAACCAACCACACCATTGTAAAATAAAGTAATCTTCCAGAAACGCATCGCATTGTTTTAATATCATAGATACTTCGTGATCTATGGTGAACTCAAATAGATTTTCCCTTCAGAATACGAGCTAGATTTATTTAGCAATGGCGATATGGCATCCTGTTCTAGCATTGATATAATGCAGCACTTAGTCACAGCTTGTCTGGCCATCCACGCGGGTAGGCACAATTAGATTGATTCAACCCATCCCTCCTTCCCACCCAGGGAATCCTGCAAAGAGTGAAAGAGTTGGGTATATTCGATTTGACGGATTTGAAATCGTCGGGCAGAGTAGACCACTGACAAAGCATGATAGAGATGATGAAACGAAACAAGTGACTAATGCTTGTAAATAATCTGATAGCCATTTTGTTGAAGCATTGTAGCATTTACCAATGGTGTGCAACCTTAAGGAACTGTATGTTATAAAGATTGAAGGTATAGCAAATATGGAGAATTACCTTCCCAGGTCTTCTTTTATAGAGTGAGTCATGAAACAACTTGATCGGCTGCAAGCGTTTGACATACTCGTATGCTCGTAGCTCAATCGAACTGGAAGATTGGCGCGCCTATTGTACCGAAGATTACAATCATACTTATTTTTTGACCTGATTTGTCCATGTGTTCAATATAAGCCAGTAATGTTATTTTGCAATAGATGGGAATCAAGGAAGCGGCAGAATCGTCGGTAATGAAAGTCGAATTCTATAATGGTATTGAGCTCACACAGTCGAAATCTGTGAAAAAGGTTGTCCAGTAAAATTAAAACAGCTTGAATAAATGCTCGTTAATTCCAATTAAAAATCATTATAATTTCAAAGCTGGTTTCCTCCTCGCCAGCCCACTAGCTCCAACGGAACCGCCGATCTGATTCAGCAAGCGGCTTGTTAATACCTATTTAGAATGATTTATTGCGTCTAGAATCGGCCCCGCATTTGAGATAAACGCCTGAATTGTAACATAAGAATGGATAATGGTGGCTAATGCGAGCGAACTATCATAACTGGTTTGGATACAAGAGTAATCGGTATTAGTATGAAAATTACTATAGAATATAGGTACAACTCGGCAATCGGCAAGTGTAGTGTAGGACGCCCTCCAGCCAGGTGGAATGACGACTTGCGATAGGTCGCTGGCAGAAGCTGGATGTGACCAACCGAAGATACTTAAACTTAGCTGGCGGGATATACTGAGCAGGTATCCTTATTCGCACGAACAAAAAACAAAAAAGATAATAAAGCATATGTCTTGCAATAGCTGATGATGTTTATGATGTGATGATAGGTACAACTACATGACATAAATAGTTGTAGTACCTTGGTTGTATTACTCCATACCTACAGATAAAAGGAAATTAATTGCGTTTGCTCGTTTGCCTCCTATCACATAAAAAAAAAAAAAAAAAAAAAAAAAAGACACCCAGTTATTTATTATTCTCTATTTTAATTAATCTCTTAAATTCAACCAAATATCACCACAGTAAGACTACACCAACACCGCGTCTAACAATAACGTGTCAACAATTACCTCCGAGGCTCAGCGTTAGAAAAAATCCGTCTTGAAGCCCCAAAATTGCTTTATTAACCCCAACACGACCATAAGTGGCCCGTAACCGATCCACCGATTGTTTCAAACAATTTCAAGGCACAAATAATTGTATGCAACCACCGCCAACCGTATAATCAAAAGCGTATCAGTCGAAATCAATTTTTCATCGCCGAGGTCAATTTTAAAATTATCATACAAACCAGATTGAGAGAGGCCGCCAGTTTAGCGAGAGCCTTATGAGCTTGATATCTTGGAACGAACGGAGCTTTTTGGGTAAGCTGTTTGACACTTGTTTTTTTAATTATCATTTTGTAATGTCACAGAAATATTGATTATCCATTTGAAAAAGAACAAAGTGCTAGAAAAAGAAAAACATTTACTAGTTGCAAACGCTTACTTTTACGGTTTTTACCATCTGCATCAGGTTATTGGGTCTCCACTGCAAGAGCACTCGAATAACTCGAACACTTAAATAACTCGTAATCCCGTCTGGCTATTCCTCCTGTCTACTTAATTATCAGGCATGTTCTAAAATGGAGGTTATATCAAAAGCCTACTGAAAAATGGAAACGGGTTGTAGAGCCGTTTTAATTCAAAACATTTCAGTGAATCACCCCAAAATACCATGGCATATTAAGGCACTTTTCATTAATTTTCATTTTCATAAATGACACACATACTCTACATAAAGGTTTTCTTTCTAAGCAAGGGTTCTATCAACACTGGTCAATCTGTAATGACTTAACTTGCCGCCGTTGCGAGTGCGCCAATAAAATTGATTTAGATTCATGACACCGATCTATGTAGTTATGCGATCGTTACACACCTACGTCCAATTGAACGTACGTGTTACGTTATGCATGTATTTAGGTTCAATCAAAACAAGTGGGAGGAGCTGTAATATTAATTCAATTTGTATGTCATAAGACAGAAGTCGTCCTATTGTTACAAATTATTATCCCCTTAGAAATCCACACCACTTACAGAAACTTAAACAGTTTTTCTCTTCATAAAAACTGACCTCAAACTAACGCATTGGTTCTGTCGCTCAAATTTTGCGGTTAGCAACTGCCTGTATATAAATTAAATCATGCAATGAGTTAATCAAATCGCATAGCAATACCCGGCGCAAAATCTAGGTTCTAAATATCATAATCTATTTTAAACTCTAGCAAAACCCAACAACTAGCTCTACATTGCTTTTTATCGGGTGAAAAAATTTCTATTGCCACAGCAAAATTATCGCGAGACATGAAACGAAAATGTGTAAATAATTATTCAAGAAAACAGTGTCGATTCCGTGACAGGCATTCTAACTCGAACTCGTAGGAAAGTGTTACTGACATTAACTTTAGTCAAATTAGAACAAGCGCTCCGGCGCCGACGCTCGCACGCAGCGGTTGTTAAGTTCATTAAAGAAACACACTTGGGCGGGAAAGGAAAATATTTCATGCAATTTAATAAACATTAAAATAACTGTAGCGACAGTGACACTTTCTTAGCCGTCTTCGCCCACTGGGCGGCGGGCGGTTTAAGACCCACGACACGATCACAGAACACGTCTCTTTTACATAAAAACAGACAGGGAGCTTCTATTTGAATCATTCGAATTCCAAATCATGTGCTAGGTGCGAATTCCACATAGCTTGGAATTAAAATTACAACCTACTCTACATTCTTCCACACACACACAACTCAAAACTCTCGTAATGTCTACAAAGTTGCTCAAAAATCGAGTCGTTTGGTGTGAAGTTACACGTTGCGTGTCGCGCGCGGCACCCTGCCGTCAATTTGCACGTCGCGCGATCGCTCACGCCGAGTCACGCCGCTCGTCAGCCCGCCCGGGAAATTGCGCGACTTTAAGCCTAGACCGTATAATATCTATGTCTCTACATTAAAGTAGGCTACACAATTAATGTGTCTTGTAATTGATAATTAACAATGACAATTTATGTAAAAATGAAATTAATTAAAAAATCAAAATACGAATTAAAAGTGCAACCTTCTCTACATCTTACCCCACAATTGGTCTGTATTCAGAAATTCTACACTATTCTTCATATTTTTAACGAAAAAACACGACCCTAAATTCCCGCAACCTGTACAAAGTTGCTCAAAAATCGTGTCGTGCGGTGTGAAGTTACACGTTGCGTGTCGCGCGCGGCACCCGCCGGCAATTTGCACGTCGCGCGATCGCTCACGCCGCTCGTCAGCCCGCCCGGGAAATTGCGCGACTTTACGCCCAAACTCGCGTTTTAAGCCTTAACCGTAAATGGGTCAAAACGGGCCGTTTAATGTAGGAGACCGGAAGTTCGGACGCTAGTAGCCTAAAGGTATTAAAGGTCTAGCTTTATTATAAATCCAGTGTGTTACGTTACAAAGATTTTTTAGAAAAAAATCTCCGTTTTCTTCTTCCTGTCATTCAAATGTTTTCTTTCAAGGGTTCTGAGCCAAGAAGAGCTGCTCGCTTAATTAGTGACAAGCTGCTACCATTTTTCCTTCAGGTTTTGTTGCGTTACAGCTTACAACAACTGTATCCAGGTAAGCTCGCAAAAGAGATGCTTACCAACATGATAACAATAAAGCTATAAACAGAATTCCGTGACTGAGAGATGATGATTAGACTTTCTAAGACATACGGTAAACACAAGACACCAAACAATGGACTCTTCTCAAACCAATCTACTATCAAAATACTCGATACGTGACATACAGCGCGCCCTTCAAACCAGCAATTTGGCCACCATCACATTCAATCACCTTCACCTAACGACCGGCCGCAAAAAACTCACGACAGCCGCTCTCAGGAAGTCGGCCAACAATAAAAAAACAAATAAGTAACCCGAGCAAATTAAGTTATAACCTAAAACACGTATGAAGCCATCATCCCAACGCTGTAATCATATTAACGACTACAAAAGGAGCGGCAAAAAACACAAAAATTAGAGGATCGGGAAATGTGGGCCAAACAAAAACGTAACATATCGCCTAATTATAGCCCTTGGACGAAAAAACAATTTTATGTTCGCCGCGCGGAGCACACGGGGTGGTTTTGTAATAAGCATTTAATGAAACTGTAATGCGGACGCGAGCGCGGAATGTCCCGTGTCACGAACATTTAATTACACACGTACGTTTCAAGTGGGCTGCTGCCTACAAATTGCTCTTAAAATGCCCATAAAATAATGAACCTTTATCATACTGTTTTAACAAGGACTAGTCAGCCCCATTATGTTTTATTATCAGCTTTTCACAACAAAAGCATGTGGAAATAAAACCACTTGCGCAAGTAACCCATCTGACGAGGTATAACGAGTTCCACGGTGCGAGTTCAATTATTAAACCTTTCATTAGCAAAGAGCTTTAAACGTCTGTTTATGAGATAATGATATATTTCAATCCATATATCCTTTAATTTATTTTAACCTACCATAATATATGGGAACAAATGAGAATTACTTAATTTATGAATGGTTTCTCCCTGCATGCATTTCTAAATGAAGAAATAACAACAAAAGCTGTTCGGTAATCGTCCTGTTGCCGAAAACAACCCGTGTCGTCCCTAACCCGGGCGAATCCTTTATTATTTCGACGTGTATATTTTTATTTTGTTTCTTCCACGATTATTATTTATGAATTATTATTATTTGAGGATTTATTATTACCTCGGAGAGCAAGCTCGTCGTTTTCAATTTGCCACAAGGTGCTGCCCAGTCTCGCAGGTATGCTCCGATTTTATACTTTTTTCTTTATACCTTTTTGACATTTGTTTTGTTGTTAATTAAATTTCTGTTTAGTTCCCAGCCGTGGCTAATTGATTTGGGATAATATTATTACGCTTTTAATTCAAACCGTTGCCGCGTTGTCAGAGATTAAGTCCTATAACGGTTAGAGCAAAAAGTTTTGTCTTGTTTTTGCTTGTGATTCATCTCACTAATCGTTTTCCGTGTATCGGGTGTAGGCTTAAACATGTTTGCGATAGTTAATTAAAATGTATAGTTTTTAACTACTAAATATAATTAATTTCAAGGTGAAACCGGTGTAATTTGGGTGGGCGTGGTTTAAAGGTTAGCTTAAGTGTCTAACTCGGCTATTGGCTGTGAATAGTTATGATAGAGAAGGATTTAAGACAATGTAGGTAGGTGCTTTTACTCTGAAAATAACCCACTTTCAAAGGTAAAATTGTATAGGATGCTTACATTATTTTGAATATTAGTATTTGGCTATAATCTCACCTGAAGTTAAATGAAAATGAAGTCTAGTCTAGGATGATACTTACTTACCTACCTAGTAATGAGTGCCCATTACTTCCAAATATTGTTACTACATCACTAATGATTTTCTAATTCGTAGCGTGTACTCTTACAAGGTAAAACACATAGCCTAGTATACATTGCAAGGCTTAACCTCGTTGGTTTACGCCAACTTACATTACACTTCAGGCTCTACCTACTTCTATAGTTCCATAATTCCTTAACCATCTTGCATCCCTGTTTATGTACTTGTATTAATGTTATTGTTTCCCATGCTTATTAATCAGCTGAAGCCTCACAAATGGCGGGGCGTGCTGCGATGCGCGATACTGCGCCCGCGCAACAGTGATCGATTTGACGCCATTTGTTTTGCTTTTACTACATTAACTTAAATGAAACCTTTGTGGTGTAATTTGTAGATTATATTAATACCTTGGAATGGCTCCTTGAGCCTCTGTGAGTGTGATTTGACGCCTCTTTGTGCCCTATTAAGCAGCGTTGCCTATTTTCCATTGCATATTTCCTACGCTATATTATTGTACGGTAAAAGATGCATTGTATCTACCTCTTGTGGTGTTATTTTATGTGACAAAGAAATAAATGAATCTATTTAAATATAAAAGTAACATTGCTTATGTTCTTGTTGAGTTTTACATCTAAACAGAAGATAAATTTTGGTATGCCTACTAGAAAGATAGACTGTGGAAAAGGACAATACCTCGAAGATGGTTCTTCGCACAATTACATTAATATTAAACCTAAGTTATTAGGTAATTTTGAAAAGTATTCAAAGCGGCCAATTTGAATAGCAAATATATAAAATATTTTTAGCTTAATCTTTCCGGACAATAAACTAGCCTGCCACATTAATTGTTACCGTTTAAAACAATTCAAGGAGGTAACTGATTGATAAATACGTCCATAGGCGTAAATCATCGTTCCACCGTGTATTTATCCCGCGATAAACTTAGCGTAATTTATAACCGGTAACAATGTGTGCCGTATCTGTGGGGCAATTTCTCAAAGGCACACCTCGCCCGTAGCGGCGGCCAATTGAACGGGTAGGGCCCACGCACACTCGTTTTCGCCAGTGAGGTTTGGGCGCACACTTTAATATTTTGCAGGTTTTGAAACTCAGGCATCGTATGCCAAAACAGGCTTTGAAAATTCCGTGGAGGACATGTTGAGCATCGATACAAAAGCACACCTATAGGTATTAGTTGGCCTATTCACAGGACTGCCTTTGAGACCGGGGGTACAACTCAGCCGATAAAGACTGCTGTGTGTCAGAAAAGTAGAGTCGGAAAAGCAGCTGATCCATTGAATGTTTTCCTAAAAGCTCGTTCTATAAGATGGCTGCATTTAAGCCTACGCCATTTTCACATAGCACTGCAGGTTTGGACACACACTTGTTTAATGATTGGCAGCAGGTTTTGAAACTCAGCCGCCGCCGATGATGATCAAGCAATGCCAAAGATTGTTTGTCATAAGAGGCTTTGAAATCCGTGTATGAACTAGGTGTGCTAAAATGTGTTTAAACGAGAAGACTGCATTCTTTGGAATCATGTCAGTTTCATATCAACAGTTTTCAGCGTGAAACGAGCTTTTCTCTGTAAAATGCGACGACACGACACGACAATCGTGCTACGATGCATCCTCACGGTACGTTTAAGGTTTCAGTTTAGTAAGAGCAAGGCTATAAAGCTATTTATGAGAAATAAAGATCTTTTACCATATTCCCCGTCGGTTAAACGCACGTCTACATATCGCACGTCTATGTTGAGCGGATTCGTGGTGAATAAGCCAAAGCACAGCCGTGTACTATAGAATCTCTATACTTCGTGCCCAGCGGCCATTGGATAATTAGTTCGGTATGTTCTAAAGGTTCTAACAACGCTCTTACCTTTCTGCACCTTCTAAGCTGTCTACAGAATGTTACGAAAATATACCTTGACATATAGACAGACATATTGGACGTCTTTGAAGCAACAATCATTTTAATTATGCAGAAACTGAATAATAAACGAAGCGACATGACAAAGCAAAACTGTGACGTAGTAATAGTATTTTTACAAACGTTAACTCAAATCAAGATATCAAAACCAATTTACAACTAGCATTAACTCAAAGTAGCATTGACCCAGACAGCCAATAAATTAAAAATCATTAAGCATCCATTTAAATCATGACTTCGTGATCGGTATACAATTATTCAAATTAAAGGAACATTAAAATAAATCCGGTCGTGAAGTGTACGCGAAATTGTCGGACAAAAATACCAATTTTGAATGTAAATAAAATACTTAACCGTAATGCGTCCGTAACCAATATTTATGGCGAAGGAAAATGCCGCGGAATCCATTTTGGGAACGCAAGTGAAATCTTTCAATTGTTTTGCAGCTTTGGTAATGGCTTTAAAATGCATTTTGTCGATTCATTTCGGAGAAATGCACGAAATGACTAGCTGAATGTAGTGTTTTTTTTTTTTTTTTTTTTTAGTCTGGTAGTTTATTACCAGATAATTAGAGATAAATGTAGATGTTGACTTTCTTAAAAAGGATTTTTTTTTTTTAGAGAGAGAGAGTGAAATAGTTTCTCGCTATTTTGTACGAGCAAACTGTAAAAGTACGTGAGTCAATAATATTTACAAAAATGATGATGATGATGATATTTATACATATACAATTTTTTTTTTATACATTTTTGTTTTATATATTTTTTTTTGTTTTTAATGTTATATGTGTTTTTTTTTTCCCCTTTTTCCCTTTAATATTAACTTATTATTAACTAAGTGCCATTATATTCCTTCAGACTATTTACAATATTCCACGAAAGACTTAATAGCTAATTCCCTGGTTGTCATTTCAGGTATGTCAAATGGAGACACATCTAAATGGTTACACAAGGCTATGTGTGTCTCCCTTTGCCGGGCATATCTTGGGCATACTTTAAGGAGGTGGTCAATGTCCTGGACAGTATTGGGGTCACAATTGCACTTATCGGTCGCGACTATCTTGAACCGGTGTAAGTATTGCCGGTGATAGCCGTGACCGGTAAGGACTTGAGTTAAGTGGAACGATTGTTTCACTATTGCATATAGTTTTGTTACACTGTCCAGGCTTGGAAGCCAAGTTCTAGTGCGCACTCCTGTAGTAGAAGAAGTGTAACGTTCTTCGCTACAAAGCCTATTAGCTTCGCGTGAGAGTCGTTTGACATGGCTGATTGGGAATTTCGCGAAGTCGAGTGATTGATGAGAAGTTGCAGCACTTTTCGCAGCTTCGTCTGCTGCTTCATTCCCTTCGAGACCCACATGGGCCTTAACCCACACAAATTTCACGTTTCCAGAGTGGCTTCGCAAGTGATCATGAGTTTTTGTTGCAAGACTGTTGGTAGTGTTTTTATTCTCTAACTCCTGTAGGGCAGACAGACTATCAGAGAAAATGGCTACGTTTTAAATATTAGAATCTTGGACCCATCTAACAGCGCGTTCTATAGCTAGTAGCTCAGCTTGGAAGACGGTACAGCTATTGTGTAGTTTAAGTTTCTGAATTATGGGCGCAGAGTGAAGACTTGTTGATTTTTATAACGACAGTAATAGGGCGGATGACCGCGATAAGTTCAATACTTTACTTTAACCATAAACACCTCTTTCTAATGGCTCATAAACTTACTATAGCAGATCAATAAAGTATTAATATTAATGTGTAAAACAATGAACTATTACAAGTATCTTCCTAATAGATCACCATGAGCATTCCTTTAACATGGGTGTGCAAGTGTACTAAGTATCAAAATCCATATTCGCTTGCTAATTCAACTAAAAATTCATTTCGAAGTACAGACTACGGCGGCTAAACTCTAGCATCTTATGCAGTCGTATTAAGTGCTATTTTGCAATCAAATGTGTACTTTAAGCTGTATAAAAGTGCTCAGTACATCCGCAGTCCTGCCAAGCGATGGCAGTCTCAGCTATCAGGCGGTTATTATTTTTCATTGTTACTGTTATTGCAGGTCCGTTATTACGCCGGCGTTACGGCGCTTAACAAACTATTAAGGTTCGGTTTAACGCCTTATTACTTGATAAATCCCAGCGATTGTACGTCCAGAACTTTTTAACACCTCCGGGCAATGCGGAGGTAAGACGAAATGTTTTGAACATCTTCCTTTATTAATGTGAAGGTTTGTAAGGATGGATGGATGTTTGATACTCTTTTTAAACTTTCGCGATCCTTTTCAACTAAAATAGTTTCTGCTTGTGACCACGGCTGAAGCATAGCAGCTGAAACATCAAGCCATGAGTACATATGTAATGCATATAAAAATGCCCCGTTGAGACCCGTGTTTCTCTGTTTTAGTTAGATGGTGAAAGGTATAGAGTTAGTTTAAGACCCAGGTAAAAACATTTTTATCCCGGTCATTTAAAAAAGTATAATGCGGATAAGGTTACGGGCAAAAGCTAGTTATTAATTCCTGTACTTGTACGAGTATTCTCAAAGCTCAAAGGCATTTCTTCATTTGGTTCTATCAACCCTGAGTGTTAATTTCCGGGTGAAACACTTAAATTAGTGTTTTATACGATGGCAATAAAGACAAAAAGCCTGACTCCTCAAAGCATACATCATAGAAAATAATTCCATTGAAGAGATATAATTTAGCAATTCCGTTTGTCAGGCACCGTTAAGGATAGTCTTGTCAACACAATTCTAGACAATCTCTTTACAATTTAATCTATCGCGTGCTGTGACTAGCTATGATGACGACACGACTATTATATTCGTAATTGCTACTATCCTCTTTTAATAAACTATAAGGTTAGCCCTCCAGTACAGGAGCTGAGCTACGAAAATAAATGAAAAACTAGGCTGTCCTTTGGTAAGCTTTATTTGTTTATTTGGTGAAAGTCAGTAGTGAGAAAGTCTCCAACAAATTAACCAAAAGAGACGAGTTGTCTAGATTTAAAACTTTATTTTAAAGTTCACAAGGCACAACCAATAACATATACAGCAAAATCAACTATTTCTAAAATTATTTCGAAATAAAACTTAAAAATTTGGATACCAAATTGACTGAAATAAAAAATATTTCTCATTGCGTTTTCCCCAGGTTTTCCACGACGATAGACGTAGTATCTTCCTTAGTGACAACAGATAACATAATACTGTCTATGACCATCTGTGTTCGCTAACATTATAAAGCCCAAACTAAACCTGTTAGTTTCTGTTCTTCAATATTAACCAGTGGAGAACCAGCTTTAAAGTTTTTATCAGATTTTTTGCTACTCTTAACCCCACCACGGTTGGAGAGGATGATATTGCTTAAAGTAATTACCTATGATCAAAACAAGGAAGTTTGCTTTTGTAAACGGAGGAAGTATGAATATGTAATTATTTATTAACGTAAGTACCACTTTGCAGTAATGATACCGTGCGAGGAAATTAAGAGCTTTTATATTACAAGACCGAGAAAATGTATATTACATTACCTACCTAGAGAAAGGTGCTGTTGAATATAGTATTTTTTATTATTTACAAAACTAGCTTAGATCAGGGTAACGCATGTGTGAATATTTTAATATTATCTCAATTACACCTTTTGAAAACTCTATGACCTACGACACTGATACATACTATAAGTTTATATCACTTGAGACTACAGTAGATAATTCAATAGTTATTAATGTATTGTTATTAACCAAAGGCTCTTCGCAGCCTCCAGTTATGCATGTCAAAATAAAATAAAAATGTCAGAAGATATTAATTTCCGAAGGGCACCTCACTCTGATATTGTTCGCAAGGGCTGCGCGCGAGTCGATGCTATCGCGGGGTCACACAATAACACTCCGCAGCGCCAAATGAAACGCTTTTATGTAATTGGCCAAGTCCCCGGTGCACAGTGTTTAAGAGAAACGAGTTTCGGGCCAAAATTTGGTCCTGAAATTGAAGTTTTTTACAGTTTTGCCAGATCCTGTGCGTCATAGAGTTTTGATTCATCGTGATTTGGGTTTGGTGACTAAATACTACAGCTTACATATTTTTATAACTGGGGCACGGCCATGTCGCATATTTTAAATAATTTTGTATGTCTGGTGTTTTACCAGCTGTGAATTCCTTATGAGTGTACAAAGCTGAACGTTCCTTAGAACTTTGTGATGTGCGTGGACTTTTTTTGTTGGGAGAAATCCTATGGTATTTATTACACTTTTAGCACACTTTTTACACAAATGGCATATGGATTGATGTTCAATTTTTTAAGTGTTTCTTTCCTTAGCAGTGTGCAGTGCGCGAGGGCGTGTTTTTACGATTGGCATCGAGCGTGCGCCCGCGCCGCCGCCCCACACAATTACAATACGTCATTTTTCACGATAATTAGTGTTTCTCTTATTAATTAAACGTTCGGTGGACGTGACTTTAAAATAATACGCGCCGCGGAGGATTACTAATGGGTTAGTTGGGTGTTTTCTTATAGTTACTGCTATTACTTATATGCAACTACAGTGTAAACTCTTTATAACGACACTCAAGGGACTGAGCATTTTTGGACGTTATAGAGAGTTGTCGTTGTATAGAGTGACATAGTAGAGCAGATAGAAACAAGGTAAACCAACAAAGTCAAGAAATTGTGACGTTTTAAAGAGTTTTTCGTTAAATCGAGTCACGTTATAGAGAGTTTATTTGCATATTTTTCCTTGATTATGAGATTTCATGGAAACATACACAAAAATATGAGATGCCTATTTGTGACCTGAGATGACATAGATTGTTTCATTTAATCCATTCGTCCATCCATTTTGTTTTCTCGGAAAATGTGAGTTGTACCATCAAAGGCAAAACAATCGTTAAGTTTAGTTTGCCAATGGAGCTGTCTCAGCCGTGACAAAAATAAATAACCGGAGACTTTTACCATCCATTCCATAGACCCCATCCCAACACTCCTACCGCAAACTACAAGCGAACTATAACTCACTGCGAACAGATAGCGCATGTTTCTTATGGGAATGCTGACCATTTCGCTTGTCTAGCAAAAAAAGCAACAATATTTACGACAGCTCTTAACTTTTCATGCCGCGTAAATGCGCGCTGTCATTACAAAAACGAACAATGGCGAACTCATGCGCAAAGTTCACAACATTGTGCGCAAACGCAGCGAAAAATACGAATGGCGTACAAACAAGAACGCTTCCCGGTATTAGAAAACGAAACGCGATACCACGTTCGAAAATCGTCGTCGTTTTCAACCAAAATAGACTTTATCGCTTTGGGAGTCGACATATAGTAAGCGACAGTCGCACGACTTGCAGCGACCGCGGTTTCATAATACCACCTCGGGACAGACAATGTAATTAAATTACCCGCCTCACATCTTAATTAACTGTTGCTAGTAATTGAATATTCAATTTATTGCTAATTACTTGCATTTTCTTCGCGTTGTTTCTCAATGCACATGTCTTTGTGCTGTAACTGTGTGACACAGTGGCTAAGTAATACGTTTTTTATTCCGAGCGGAGAATCGTGTCAAACTTTCAAGTTTAAATTACATTGTGACATTTACATGGACAATAAAAACTCGAATTTAATTACAATTAATGAAGTAATAATTATACGTCTTTATTTTTAATTAAAACTGTTAATGTAAGGCACAATTATAATTTGCGATATGTAATTAGTTTCCAACGTTTTACAGCAATGCAATGATCATTAAAGGCATAATCAACGTCTCAAAATTGTTGTAAAATTTATTCTACAGACAATATTATAAACAGAATGGAGTTGTAAGTGCTATTTTATTAAAATTTAATATTGATCGAACAACTTACTCATTGACAAATAAAGACTTAAGCCAACCAGGCCAAGTACTGATTTTTTTAAGCGCGAGTACTTAGGTAAAAAATACAATCGGAGCTTAATAATGAAACTTTTAAATACAAACTAATGACAACACAAAAAATTGTAATAATGCCTGAACACAATCTTTATCATCTTCCATTCTCTACTATTTTTCTGTCAAAAGTTCAATCACCAAGTTTCCGATCACAAATAGTCGATTATCGATTCGAACTAATAAAATATTGATAAAGATTTGTCGGTGTAACACAATAGGTCGTAATGATTGGTGATGCGATACCCGGGAATCGAACCCGGGCCTTATTGATTCAGACAATCGCACCGATTAGCCGCCCCTCACGAGAGGTGCGCGCGCGCCTGCGTTTGAGATTACGTGGTTTTGGATAAGGCTTTGATATATTGTGGCTTTTAAATTTAAAGATTTGATTTAGTTAAAATAATCTTTAAGTTGTAAAATTAAAAGGAATATTAATTTGTATTATGATAAAAGTCACAGTATTTGTCAAATGGCAAAATATTTAATTTATAATTAAAGAAAGAAGACTCTTTAATTTATAAATAAGCAATATTACCTATTACATTATTAAGAAAAAATTTGATGTGTGAGTAAGTAGATAAGTTATCTGGTCGAAGAAACGACATCAATAGGTAGGTATATACTCCATACAAACTCAGAAATAGCTTCAAACCAATCACAGGCATAAATGTACTTTGAATATTTCGATACTTGAGTGTCGTTTCTTAGTTTAATGACTTCTTATTAAAATATTGAAGCTAATAAATACGTTTACACTCATCACGTTAACTCAATCGCTCCTAAACGGTGCCAGATTAAAAATATAATTATTCGTTAAACACATTTAACCCACCAATAGCGCAATTGCGTGTGACCCTCAGATCATAGAAGGGAATAGATGTGAAACGGGGGCGTGGCGCGTGTCTCCCCGATATGCCCAGAAACGAACATCGCCCGCGACGCCAGGTTAGTCGCGATTCAGTCGTACTGAGGAAATGTTCTCCGATATTGTTGGATAATGCGTCGTAACGTGCAATAACATAAGTGAAACGAAGAACTACAGGAACAATGAAGTCATTTACCACATGTAAGTATTGCAAATTCATTGGTATTTTGCTTATAAATAAAAAAAACTAAACATTTTTACGAACGAATTCAGTGCCGTGACATTTACTGCGATATCGAAATTAGTGGTGATAAAAATTCAAACACGTTGTACATTGACGATTTAGTTAGCAACCACTTTATGTCATGCGTAACTACTGCGCAATGTATTTTATTTCTTCCGATATCCACTGACGCGTGAAAATACACAGTACGGCCGCATGTGCCGGTCGTAACATAGTGCAGGGCTCGTGTTCTTATACGGTTTCCTATTATCGATAAATAGAAGTAAATTATTATTTTCTATTTTCTAATTTTGAATGAAAAAATCATGAGTTGCTTGCGATTTTTAAGTTTTTACAAAAACAATAACAATAGTAGAAGGGATTAGTAACTGTCAACTATGTAATTACTATAAGAGCTAGTTAAAAGCCTAATATAGGCATTATTTTTGATAAACATAGGCGGTACGAATTTCGCCATAATTAAAAAGTTAATGCGCGATAGTAGTTAATAATAATTACAGTGATCCTGTTATTATTATTAAAGTAAATAATAATATATTACCAATATTGTAAATACTGGTAAGAATCGCAAGTACCTACTTAACCCATGACTTTTCATACAAACTTTGTCAGTCTATAACTTCTATACTCCATTGATAACGACATTGAGCTTTGGTTGGGGTAAATTAATATAAGGTAACTTCATTTAGTCCCAATAATTGATTCTGAGTTTTTCGTCCATACAAAATGGAACTGACTCCTTTATGCAAAAATCGTTAAAGAACATAATAATAACGTATAATAATAAAAAGGTTTTCATACAAGCATTTTTTAAACCAATTTCGAGCCTTGCCCCCAGGATTTAAAGTATCGATATCTTATCGACTCCATTTTATCTTTCTTCTCTCTAATTGCTTTTTTCAAAGTGTGCGTCACGTCACGCGGCCATTGATTGGCCATAAGGCACGCCTTCTGGCCAATCACAGCACTTTTAAGCCGGTTGCACATGTTGTCGTAGACTCTCAGTCGCTTTGTTTTTACACAGTTGAATGTGTGTGTGGGAGCTGTGGTGGGGGAAATGTGGGGACACTGGTTCTCGTTGTAGTTACGCGCGACTTCATATCTATTCTCTTTCTATGATCTGAGGTGTGACCACTCATTAACCAATAATAGCCTGGAATTCATTTAAAGAGCCGAGATTATCTTCGTACCTCGTCTGTTTAGCGCCTCACGACCAGCGGCGTGCACAAAGCGCTCGTAAACCGAACACGAAAGGGAACAGAAAAACTACAAAACATGGCAAGAGCGAGACGGGAGAGGTGTTGAGAGTTCTGCGTGCTTGAAAAAGAAAAAGAGGATGCACGGGAAACAAAAGAAAAACGATGTTCCGCTTTTGAAAAATAAGACAAATGAAAAACAAAAGAAAAACATTATTTTTCAGTATCATTATTTTTAGCGACGCGCAAAAAGTCAGAAAAGAGTACTTTAACTGGTAGGTACTGTTTATTTTCTTAATTCAACTTTTTTGCGTCAGCAATTTGAAGTAGGTTTGTAAAAAAAGTAAACGTGAAAAACTCTACCTAATTAAAAAAAATCTACAAATTAGCTAATGCAATAAATAGTTTTCTTTTAGAGCATTTTTACATTGCTGTTACTTATCATTGACTTTTAAACTTAATTCCTAAAAACCCACATAAACAGCATTTCCAAGCTTTCAGTCGAGTTTACACAGCATGTAAAAAGAAACCTGTGGCATGTGATCTTTTATGTCTCAATTTTTGTGTGCAATAAAGATTTTGAATAACAACAAGAGTGATTCTTAAATACAATAACATTTGGTAAAATCTCAAACACAGCCTCCGACGGAACCCCGAACCATAAAAAGCGCAGAGCCTCGAGTATAATGAAGAGAGTCGATTCGCCGCGTCCCGAGGTGTGAAGCTGTCACGGGGAATGATGACTCCATTATTAACCGGCTAAATAATAATTTGGTCGGTCCCGTTGCAGTTGATGTGTTAATAAGTTCGTCGGGTTATTCCGGTTGTGTCGCACAGTGGGCTGGTGTGGGTTACGAGGGAAATTTTGCGAGTTTTGTTTTATTTTTGCATAGATTTTTATAGTTTTACTGTCATATTCATCTTTGAATAATGAAGTTATTTGGAAGTTGTTTACATTTGTTACACGTTAGTAAAAAAAAGCCTTGAAGTCTGACATGAGTGCTAAATCATCATCATCATCATCATCATTTCAGCCATAGGACGTCCACTGCTGAACAAGGAAGCGCTGGACGCAGGCCGGTACCAATCGATCAACATGGAAAGCATTGGTGGAGGCCTATGAGTACTAAATACTGAAAAACAAAGTAAAGCATTTTTCGTAAAGCACACAGTTAAATAAAAATCAATTTTCTGATTAAATGATTTCGTAGTCGTTACATTTGGCTACGACTACGACGAGCTACCAATGCTACGAAACATTTTACATTGAAAAGAACTCGACGCGGTAGACTTATTTAGAAATATTTTTCGCAAAATGTTACTTAACCCCAGCCAATGAAAAGGCATAGGGATTTATTTTAGATTTACAAGTTTATTTGATAATATGGCCTTATTGGCAAGTGGTAAAACGAGCCCTAAAATGGTCTGTCTGCGATAAAGTTAAGGAACCTTGCCCTAGATTGGGTATACACTTATATGCAATCTAAATTAAGTCAAAGACCCGCCTTTTAAGTGTTTAACTACAAATTAAAGATACAGAATTTAATTTCAGTATAGAAAAATGCATATTTTTATACATACACTAAAATTATTTTAGCCCTGTAATTTATATCTTGTTTAATATTGAAAGCATACTGTGCAACTAGTGCTTGGTATGTATATGGACGGGGGGCACATCAATCTAAACACATAAGTATCTTAATGTAGTTATATTAAGTGCTATTTTGCAATTAAAATAATAAGATGTGTTGGCGACTGTACTCAGTTAATAATTGACTTAATACAACATTTTGCTACCGAGCTTGTGCAAGCGCAAAGTAATTTCAGATAACTTTATCAATTAAGATTGAAAATTTCTAGACCTATCAAATAATTGGGAAATATAATGAAACAATATTACCTACATTATTATAAAAATAAAAATTAAAAATATTTTGGTGCTAACTTTTAACAAAAAGTGCCCATGTGATTGGATACGATACCGTTGTCTGTGGCTAGTTAATCTCAATTAAGCATAGACAATAAAAGCGTCGCGTCTAGGGATTGCAATCCGGTCCGGCGGATCCGGTAATCCGGCGGATCCGGTGTGTTTTTGGACCTACCGGATCCGGTGAGTCGGCGCCGGATCCGGTGGCGGATCCGGTAAAGCAAAAAATACGCGAACGTGAACTGGGAAATTCGAGCGCGCGCGCATTTGCCAGATCGCTAGACGTGCCGCGACACTACATTGTATTTTCCTTTGCAAAAAATAAATGCTTCTTGTTTTATTGTTTCTTAGGAGTCAGATTGTTTCTTAAAAAGAACTGAAGTTGAATTTATAAGTACTTTGGATAGTGCCAGGGTCTGGACCAAGTGCTGCCCAGAATCAACCCATAGTGCATTTTGTTCCTCAGGCCAATACTAATGTGTAAACCGAAGCGCACTGAAATCTATCCCTGGAGTTAAGAGAAAAAAAGAGTTTTGTTTTGAATTATTTACATACAAAATATCATCGATATATACGTACTACGCATAAGATCTCGTGATTTTGGCATTAAATAGCACTCGCTATGTTGAACTTAACCATACTGCATCCGTACATCTTACTTTAGTGCGACTTAGACATTCTTTATAAAAGCGATCTAACGCTGTTGCAATAGTTTGGTTAGTTGACAGAAATCATTATTTTCAAAATGAAGCAAGAAGTTTTAGTTCACTATCCTTGCGAAAAATCAATTTATTGGTGTATTACAATCGATTATTGAAGTTATTGTAAGCTAAAACTTCTTGCTCCATTTTGGAAATAATTAATTTCGGTCAACTAACTAAACTCGACGCGGTAGACTTATTTAGAAATATTTTTCGCAAAATGTTACTTAACCCCAGCCAATGAAAAGGCATAGGGATTTATTTTAGATTTACAAGTTTATTTGATAATATGGCCTTATTGGCAAGTGGTAAAACGAGCCCTAAAATGGTCTGTCTGCGATAAAGTTAAGGAACCTTGCCCTAGATTGGGTATACACTTATATGCAATCTAAATTAAGTCAAAGACCCGCCTTTTAAGTGTTTAACTACAAATTAAAGATACAGAATTTAATTTCAGTATAGAAAAATGCATATTTTTATACATACACTAAAATTATTTTAGCCCTGTAATTTATATCTTGTTTAATATTGAAAGCATACTGTGCAACTAGTGCTTGGTATGTATATGGACGGGGGGCACATCAATCTAAACACATAAGTATCTTAATGTAGTTATATTAAGTGCTATTTTGCAATTAAAATAATAAGATGTGTTGGCGACTGTACTCAGTTAATAATTGACTTAATACAACATTTTGCTACCGAGCTTGTGCAAGCGCAAAGTAATTTCAGATAACTTTATCAATTAAGATTGAAAATTTCTAGACCTATCAAATAATTGGGAAATATAATGAAACAATATTACCTACATTATTATAAAAATAAAAATTAAAAATATTTTGGTGCTAACTTTTAACAAAAAGTGCCCATGTGATTGGATACGATACCGTTGTCTGTGGCTAGTTAATCTCAATTAAGCATAGACAATAAAAGCGTCGCGTCTAGGGATTGCAATCCGGTCCGGCGGATCCGGTAATCCGGCGGATCCGGTGTGTTTTTGGACCTACCGGATCCGGTGAGTCGGCGCCGGATCCGGTGGCGGATCCGGTAAAGCAAAAAATACGCGAACGTGAACTGGGAAATTCGAGCGCGCGCGCATTTGCCAGATCGCTAGACGTGCCGCGACACTACATTGTATTTTCCTTTGCAAAAAATAAATGCTTCTTGTTTTATTGTTTCTTAGGAGTCAGATTGTTTCTTAAAAAGAACTGAAGTTGAATTTATAAGTACTTTGGATAGTGCCAGGGTCTGGACCAAGTGCTGCCCAGAATCAACCCATAGTGCATTTTGTTCCTCAGGCCAATACTAATGTGTAAACCGAAGCGCACTGAAATCTATCCCTGGAGTTAAGAGAAAAAAAGAGTTTTGTTTTGAATTATTTACATACAAAATATCATCGATATATACGTACTACGCATAAGATCTCGTGATTTTGGCATTAAATAGCACTCGCTATGTTGAACTTAACCATACTGCATCCGTACATCTTACTTTAGTGCGACTTAGACATTCTTTATAAGCGATCTAACGCTGTTGCAATAGTTTGGTTAGTTGACAGAAATCATTATTTTCAAAATGAAGCAAGAAGTTTTAGTTCACTATCCTTGCGAAAAATCAATTTATTGGTGTATTACAATCGATTATTGAAGTTATTGTAAGCTAAAACTTCTTGCTCCATTTTGGAAATAATTAATTTCGGTCAACTAACTAAACTACTGCAACAGCGCTTGATCGCTTATAAATAATGTCGAAGTCGTACTAAATTAAGGTGTACGGATGCAATATGGTTAGGTTCAACATAGCGAGTGTTATTTAATGCCAAAATCGCGAAATGTTAAGCGTAGTAGGTATACATCGATGACATTTTGTATGTAAATAATTCAAAACAAAACTCTTTTTTTCTCTTAACTCCAGGGATAGATTTCAGTGCGCTCCAGTTTACAAATTAGTATTGGCCTGAGGAACAAAATTCACTATAGTATCATTCTGGGCAGCACTTGGTCCAACTTCCATACATGGATTGGCACTGTCCTTTAAAAGACTGTTTTGTTGATTTAAGTCTGTGTACCTAGATTATTAATAAGAGTTTAATAGTATTATTACTTAAGTACTTTCAGATACTTACATACAGCAATAAGTGAGAGTCAGACTGATTACTAACTTTATTATTTAGAATTTTCATAATTTTATTAGTACAAATTAGTACTTACCAAAAATTACAGTTAATACCGAAAAATACAGGGTGTTACTTTGCATTCTTGCCATATTTACAGAGGTAACTAATTTAGATTTTTAATTTTGAGTATTTTATTTTATCGACAATCTGTTAAACACATCACTAATTATCGTAACGCATGCACGTCACTTGTTAGCGATGGCGATGGAGACTTTTTTACTTTTTATTGTATTTTTAAAAATCTATTGCAATCTATTGTCTTTAAAATGTCTTTTTGACACTTTTGTAAAAAAACTGATATAGATGACCCACGCTGAACTGTCCCACCAAACTCAATGACAGGGGGGCGCTACCATCGTTCAACTATATGGTTTCCAACATGGCAAAAATCTGAACCAGCGATCCGGTATAATTGACGGTGGCGCCCCACTGTCAATGTCATCGACAGGACAGTCCAGTATTTTGGAACTATAAATCCATCAATCACAAATCACGTTATAAATAATACAAAAATGACTGAAGTGTATTCAAACAACGAATAATTTAATCAAAATGGTGCTTAGAGTGTCTGCAAGACGTCTTAGACGAAATGCTTGATGACGTACCCTTAGCGTTACACCAAATGCTTTACTACCAGCAGGATGGTGCTCCCCCACAATAAGGACGTCAAGTGCGCGAATAATACGTTTGGTGAACAGTGGATTGGAGGAGGGGGAGTCCAGTAGCTTGGCCACCACGATCCTCGGACCTAACACCAATGGACTTGAAATGACCTGGTATGCGCAGAAGAGATAAATAGTGTAAACGACAAACGTGTTACGTGAAAGTATTGTTTCAGCGAAACTGTGAGACAAAACGTTTATGTGTTGCGAAAACTAAAGCGAAATACCTACGATTCGCCGTGCTAGACTGTGCCTTCATCAGAACGGAGGACACTTTGAACACTTGCTTCGCAGTACGTAAACTTTGTAAGTAGGAACTTATAAATAAATAATTAATTGTGAATAAGGTGATTTCATTTCATACTTAATTTATTCATTTATAAAAATAGGGAACAATGTTATAAATTAATTAAAAGCCTAATAATTATTACGTATTTTTGAGATTTAAGCCCGTAAAGTAGAAAGGAAAATCTAAAATCAACTGAAGAGTATTTTAAAATAATTATTATGACTGGATAAAAAGGCTGTTACCCAGAGCCAAAATACATCACAGATTAATAAGAACTAGGCCACGCCCACTAGGTTTATTCCACTTGCACCTGTAGAACGTGCAAGACAAAATTGGTTTATTCCAATTTGTACTGCAAAACCAAATTTACTAAAAACTCAGTGTACTTTCTTTATGGGAGTCTCTTGTTTATCTTAAATAATAGGTATTGTTCCCTACTTTTATCTCTGTGAATATGGCAAGAATGCAAAGTAACACGGTGTATAAATAAAAGTGACTTTATTTTGCATAAATACGTATTTTCTTTTTCTTTTTATGTACTATTATCAAAACTAAAAATCACTAAATACTAGACCAAGTTACTTTGCAATCCGGCCGGATCCGTCCGGATCCGGTCGGATTAGCGTCAATCCGGTGAAATCCGGCCGGATTGAAAATGATACCGGATTGCAATCCCTAGTCGCGTCATTGTTTTGGGCGAGCCCGCCCCGCGCTGGGCGGGAACGCCGGCCAATCAGCGGCGCGCGCCTGCGCAGTGGATGTCAACGGCAGATGCGCGGGAAATGTGACAGCTTTTTGACAGCTGAAACAAAAAGGTTTTGTATTAGGTAGGTCCTTTTTTATTACGAATCAAACCTTTTTCTTAGAAGCTTAACAATTAGTGTCTTCATCTTTCGATTAAATATTAAATGAAACTTATAAGTAGAGTTTCAGTGGCAATTTCACTTCACTTGCGCTAAAGATTAAATGAAATATATAATAGCTGCTATTTATTTGAATCTTTTGTGAACTGCGATATGGCATTTGACTAACAGCTGTTATTTAAAATGTTTTTTGTAGAAAATATAATAATTTAATTGGGTGTGACCTTAAAAAATAAAATATTATAAAAGTTAAATACAAGCTCGTTTTAAGTATCATTATTTGTAAATTCTGGCACGCACTTAATTATTGTTTTTCTTCACGAGGTCTTAAATTATTCCGCCCTACAATCTCTTTTGCTCGAAAATTAACACATCAAAACAGAAACAAAAAAGCATCTGATAGAAATTAAAGTAATTTCACTTACCTGATTCAAGTTGACAGACTGACAGATTGCGCGGGCGGCGGGGTACGGGCCCCGAGAGCTAGGGCCCCGGGGCCTGGCGTAGGGTTGCCAAATGCTGCCAAAGGAAGGTTGGTGACCTCTGGCAAGCCAAAAAGCTTCTTTACAATTACAATTTTCTCTAACATCTATAAAAATATAGTTTTGAACGTTTGGGCGTTGAGCTTTTCCGATTGAGTAAGACTTAGAAAGTTTTATACCCGCCCATGTGAAAGAAGAAGTACACTGGTAGGTATACCTTTAAGCTTAACCATTTATTATGTAAGTAGATCAATCAACGACTTAATTCGACCAAAGTTTGGTTTTCGTAGCTAATTTTGTAATAAAATAATTTTTTTCCTATGTTGGCCATAATCCATCTGGCCAACATGAGAAGTGTGGCTGAAATGTATGGCTCCTGCAGTGGGGACTAAATAACCAGACGACGAGGCGATAGGTAGGAGTTCCACCATCGTAAGGTTGTTTCTCAGCCTGACTAGTTAGACGATCTAAGTTAGTTCGATTCAAGCTTAAGTAAAAGCTTTGTCTTGAAATCTTTTCTTCAAACCCCAGCTATCGACTATCGCCCTAGTTGGCGGCCCTACGCGGCGCGGCGCCTTTGTACCGCGAGGTGTTAATAACGAGGCGCCCCGCCGCGCCCGCGCAGACGCCCTGCCGCGACGGAATGTTAGGGCGAGAACCATGTTGACACCTGTGGGACGATTAAATACCACACTTTTTTCCAACACAAATGATTATTAAACGCCAAAATAAATTTTGGTAATGACTTTTTGAAGATCCAATCTGGTGAGACACAGCTGCTGCTGATTGGCTGAAACAAATAATTTGATTCATTGAGTAAAATAGTGTGGTTCAGGTTTTAAAGAAATATGAGTTGATTAAAATATTTAACTTAAGGCTGCTCTCACATCGTACTTGATTATTTTATTCAATGTGAAACTGACTCCGTCTAAATCTGTGTGTTTCACCTGAATTTCATTTTTCAGAAGTTATATTAAGATTTCTGACGCGTATTTCAGATATCCAACTTGTGAACGGCGGAAAGACAAAGGAAGATGTTGAGAGAGTTCGATTCTATTGTAGTCAGCATATCAAGTGAATCAATTCGTTTAAATATCAATACCAAAACTGTCGAGAAACTCTGAAAAGCCTCCCAATGGTTTAAATTGGTGATAAAAAATGTTATTGGTAACAACTTATGCGCTACCTTCCTATGCAAGATGATAACGTATTGGTAAATCACTATTGTAAAGTAAATGCCTATACTATGTGATTGCAGCCTAAATTTTCTACAAAACAATTTTCGTTGAAGGCTATTCGAAAGCTCAAGTCAAGTTTACTTTATCTGAAACAGTTTGCTATTAATTAAATACCTATTAAAATAGCTACACGCAGACCGCTACCCTATTCGTTTAAATTCCTCGTGTTACCTAATTATTAAATTTTAATTACTTTATTTGCTGCCCCCGTCCGCCATTGGTCTTCGCCCTAACGCAAGTGAGATATCTACCAGCGTCTCTATTAAGTATAATCACACGCGCTGCGCGAGCGCCTGTTTGTACACCTACATTATATTATGTCTTTAGTACGGTGGCCATGGAGCAGTATTGGTTTGGGACACTTTTATTGGGTTTGATGAACCAAAAAAGTGTATCTTTTAGACTGGGGATACCTAAAGTGGTATTTAATTGACTCTTCGTGGTATTTGTTATAAAGTGCTGAAAAGGTTCTGAAGTCAAGAAAATAGATGCTTTTTGTAACATGGGATGGACCGCAAATTATCAAGCAAATATTTGGATTTTGATTGGATTTCATGGATAAAACATGGATATGGTATTCCGCTAAAAGAAAACATATAGAGCAAACTTTTTTACAATAAGCTTTAAAACTTTCGCGTTCCATTGCAACTAAAATAAAAAGACACGGGTCCTAACGCAACGTTTGTGAATAAGTTACATTATGCACTCATGGCTTCACGTTTCGGCTGCTATGATGCAACCGTGGTCACAAGCAGACTGGCGGCTCGCAGTGTCGTCCGTTCGACGGCAACTTTTTTAGGTTTAAAGAACATTTATTTCTAATTTATAACCTTACAGTCACTTACATGATAAATTAACAAATTGTATGTAGGTAGATAATTACGTTTTACGTTCCTACATGTGCAAAATGTTTTTACACTTTTCATATTCATACCTAACTCCTTCGTAGCGCTATTTCAAAGCCACAGTTATCATCCACAACGAGGAAGCTTTCTCTCAAATCAATTCCCATAAACGATGGTCACCACAGCTTTAACGCCGCGTAGTTGAGATGTAGCCGATGATAAACTAGCCATGAGGCCAGGCGTGAATTTGATACGTATTAACAAAGACTTGAACGGTGTTCTCGTTTTGCTTAACTGTAAATATTGAATAACACGCAAAATACGTTTTGCATTTAGAAATTGCGATTGGAGAGCGCTCACGGCGCCTTCGATTCGGAAAATGTATAATAATATTAATATCTGATAATTTGCTTGGACATTTTACACAGTACCATCTAGTCTCAAACTATAGTAAGCTGTACTGAAGAACCAGACCATGGTGTAACGATACTATTTTTCTAAATACATACATAATTATACACATAGAATACACCTAGACCAAGATAAACAGAATAAGTTCATGCATTTGCGGGAATGGAACCCAGAACTTTTCGCCTAAAAGTCCAATCCACTAAACAATGAGCATAACAATACTGCATTGCATACTACAATCTATCAAAGTTTCATTCACATCAAATTCTGAAGAAAACGTTACCCTATCAAACTTTAATCTAAAGTTTTATTCACAGCCTAATGATTTCTACCTTCCATCCTCCTTGAGTTCTCTCGCAAAAATGTAAAAAGAACTAAAAATCATACAAAAAGGTAATACAAGCTGTACAGCAAGCCCGCCCCGCGTACATTGTAAGACAAATTGTTTTACCGACGACATGTCTAAACACCCACTGCCTTTCGCCATTGATTGAGCCATCACCGACGCCGTTTCAGCTTCTATACCTGACTTACCACCTTACTTCTGCTATTAAAATCATAATAATACACTCTTAAGTTCAAGATGTAGAGTCCAAACTTAATCGATCCCAGCTTTTACAGGCGCAATATTAAAGTTGGGAAAACTGAGTATGTTCCCGCGAACCCAAACATGCTTTAACACTTTTCAAGTCTGGCAGAGACCTTATGAGTATGATTTTAAAGTTTAAAATCAATTAAAACGTTGCCGTTTAAATGTCTCACTATTCTGGTTGCACTGAAGTATGTTGTCGTAATTCAGATACAGTCGGAAGTATTATTTGTTGCGGTCGCAATACAATGTGTTTTGAGTTAAAAGCTTTCAGTTTTTGCACATGAAGTCGGTTTCGGATGGCCACAGTACAAATTGGTTTAAGTTTTCACAAGCTTATGTTAAGTTGAGCAGTTAAACGGTTAAAGATAAAAGGAAAAACGAACATTCGCGAAATTCACTCGTTTTTAACATGCACCTGTAATATGCTTTTGTTCAGTATTACATTCTATATTCTCGTTGTTTAAATCCTTCATTGATCCGCTTACCCCATGTTGTGAAGCTACAATATCAAAAATGTTTTTATAAAATTTAAGCCTTATGACTGAGGCATTCTCTCCCTGTCAACTTTCAGGCACAACAGAAATTAGAGTAGACGATGCAACGATGCCTGAAAGTTTTCAGTATGTATCTTTAGGTACTTTTAATGGAACATAATTGAAACATATAAACCTAATACAAACACAAGCAAACTTTCAAGAAACTTGATTATATTTCAGTATATTAAACAATTTAAATTTTATTATTCATAACCCATAAGGCTTCTCGTAACGAGTATTAAAGTAGCGTTAACAAACACGTTGCTGCCATTAAGTCTTGATTAAAACTTGAGTGCAGCAACTGATTACTTACACCGTCAGCAAAAACAAAACGAACCGATGAACACATCAAATTGAAAATCATCAGGCACTAATAACACCGTCTTACTGCTGATGTATTGCCATCGCACTTTGATTGCTAGTGAAAATGTCTCCTCCAGAGCACACGGCATTAAAAAAATGAATAATGACTTCATTGCCGAGAACGTCATTACCTGCGGTCACCACCGCGAGATTTCTATCTACCCACCACCCGTAATCCACCAATCAATTCCCAACTCTGACTGTTCGGTCTAAAGCTCATTTTTCATAATCCAAACTTTTAAGCTAACATACAAATGTGAATTCTATAACACTTTCTGTAAAGATTCATTTGCATCGCATGTTTATAAAGCTCAAATTCGCTTATCGAAGGGGATTTTCACGTGATTGTGCCGTAGCAAATAAGATTGACAGGTAAGAAGGTTATTATTATCACATTTTACTTAAAGTACATGCATTTACATAAAATAATGTGGTAATTTTACTAGTGTTTGGATTCGAAGTAATGAAATGCGGCTCCGAACGTGATGCTCAGATTGGCCTTAATGGTGATACGAGATGGAACATATTAAATTACGAAAGCTTATTATATTAAAGTTATGATAGGTAATGATTATTGTTTGGAAATCTTATTATGATGATGACAAGTATGGAGAAATCGATATGAAATGCGACTCTACCTTTCTCACGCTGTCATATTTCATGAAATCATTTGCATCTTTTGAAATTTTACCAACCGGCTTGGTGGTTTGGGTATTCTTACATCGCAAGCAAAAATTGCAGGCGTAAATTCTGTTGGGACTTGGGAGCAAATGTGCTGAGCATTTTATGTATAACAGAAGTTGTGTATGTATGAATGTGTATCAATTATTATATGCATCTATTTATTAGTCATCTAATCGGACTACAACAAGCTCTACTTTGGCTATGTACAGAGGTGAAACTGTTGAAATAATTTGAAATTATATCCGGTTTGAGTAATAAGTAGGTAAGTAATCTATCTTAGGTATGTAATCTAGCTTTGACACTTCCTCTACAAATAATCTTCTAAGTAATGATACCATGATCATCAGACTATCGACAACCATAGCAAATGAATACGGAAATTGTCTTACAATACTTATCAAAGAAATTTCATCTCTCTCATCTCTACAAAAGTACAAAAACCTCAATTTAGATGCCCTACACTTTTTACCTGGTACTCAATATAAAATCATGTACAGACAACAGCATTTATACGTACATTTTCGTCGTAAAATAACTCTTATAGCAACTACATAAGAGCCCAGTTTAGCTCATCTGTACTACCTATTTACCCTACTAGGTGCTTCTAGACTCAATAGCTTATAAGCGCATTGTCACAAACTATAACAGGCTGCCCCGCGCCGATCGTCCATCAATCACGCGACACGCGACAAGTCGCACGCGCAATCGCAGCGACAAATGAGAAACGGTTTTGAGATTGGTATACCACTAGACTGTTATGTGGGGCAGATGGAGATTGACAATTTCTTATTGACCGTGGGAAGATTAATAGTGTGATGATGCAGAACTGCTGAAGCACCTAGTCTTAGGTATTAGATTACATTAGACACTTGACCTTCACTGGTTGGGTCTTTATTGGCGGTCAAGCTGTAGATCCTGGCTACACAGGAGTTGCAGCGGTGGGAAAGAGAGGTGGGAATAGTCCCGTACTAATATACTATCTAATAAACAGAACAAAATATCTGATAAAATTGGTTTTCCTATTCGCATTCTAGTTACTGTGTACAAAATGAAAAGTTAAAGGTATACAGAACAACGATATAATAGAAATCGAACTGCTGATTCGCGATCCAAGGAAGGCTGGTCTCATAAACCCTGGAATATATTTGTTACATTCCTACCTACTACTACTTATGTTACTTAGAGGGGTTAACAGGGATAGGTACTTATACCTATTTTTTTTAATAGGGACAGTGATTGTGCAGTGGGTTCTTTAGAGAGATATTTGGAACGATATAAATGAATACAGAGAGCAAGCAAACCCTACACTAGGCGACTCACTTCTTAACGTCTTCTAAACTTTTTTAACTTTCAATATTAGTAATTGCTATCCATACCTAGCGGTCAAGCCCGAGCCGCAAACCAGAACCGGCCACGCTTTGTCCGTTAAACCTTCACATATAATTAAGGAGGCGAGCTCCTCAGTTCGCTAAAACACATAAATCATAATAATTTAATGCGGGATGGGCCTTTCTCGCGCCGCCGTCTCACCTTTTAGGGTACGCCGGGCATGGAAAGAAAATGATTGTACCATTTTTGTACTTTATTGTTCACCTTGTTTGTGCTTGAAATCAAGCAGTTCTTTTGTTTATCAAGTAATAACGAGTTGACTTTTTAATTGTTTCCGTCAGGATTATTTATTAAATCCTTCTTCCTGTTTATATTAATACTAGTTAAATATTGCTATTACGAAGTTAGTATTGTGTCGAATACCTAAATAAACCTCAAATCAAACCAAGTTTCATTATTCCTTTGGGTTCATTTTTACAAATAGAAACAGGCAAAGTCAAGTCCATATAGATCTTAAATAGAAATTTAAAAGGTAGGCTATTAGCTGTGTGATCGCACGCCGAATTAAACTGAAACTTAACCACACTATTGTTATTAATAACACCTATAGTACTATACTAAAACAATACGGAACTCTATCCCACTCCTTAGGATTAGCCCCACACATTTTTTTCCAGGTTACGATCGGACGCACATCTGCGCACCTCAGCCCGAAACGGCTCGAAATTGACAGCTTTATAAATAACAAACCGCTCGTTCGAAACGTGCGATTTGTGTGAAAACGCTCGTAAATAAACTCCGGCGCTCTTTCAATTTTATGGACAACTAGCATTATCTCCGACGTCTCTATTAAATAACGAGTCAATCGGGAACGCGAGACGGGATAATAAGAAGCCGGCATTATTGGCCACGAAGTCGGTCTACTCGGCAAAACGCTCGATAATCGACCCTCTGACTCTTTTACACATCCTAGAATTGCAATATGGATGAAAGAGATAAGCAGAGTTGAAAATAACAATTACATTTTGTAAAATTAGACCCCTTTGCACGAAGTTGATTAGCTAGAAATGCTGAAAACGTTTAAAGCGTTGTCTATTATAGCGAAACTTCAATCCGTTTTCAACGAGGTGAATGATCACGTGTGGGAATCTTGACAACATTAATAACGGCTGTAGAGTCTTGATCAGACTTTATTTTATCCCATCTTAGGCTTGCAAAAGTCACTACTACCAAACCAATCCAAACCACAGAGTTACAAACAGTGATAACTACTAGTACTGCAGGCCAAAGCCACCATTTGCCTCTGGTAAATTAAAGAGGATCGTACTCGCACTCCACTGCTGAGTGACTAAATGAACTGATGATGATGTAGCGCTCCTGCTTATTGAAGTCAGAACATGGGACTGCGCGCGCTAAACATACATCTTCCAAAGCCCTTCTAAGAATGCTTTAACTAGACTTTTCCAAAGGAAGTTTTTAGTCTCAGACCACTAACTACTTGCCTCAATACGGCAATTTCTAAGCCTATTTATTATGTTTTCTCTCTAAGGGATAATACAAGTCCGGACCGGTCTAGACGCTTTAATTTAATTTAAAGACCGAACTAAATGGCCAAGAGTAAGAAAAAATCTAATAACCCCGTATTATAGATGTTAAAAAGAGACATTTTTACAACAAATCTTAGGCAGGTTTCTCCAGAGGCCACTTTACTCATCGTGGTAAGAGCAGAGGCATCAAACTACGGCCTGTTAAATTAGAAATAATATTCAGTTTAGGCATAAAGAAATAGAAGATTATGGAACTTTTTCATGACATTATAGCTAGAGGCATAAATAGTGCGATCAGCCGCTTCAAGATTCTGCTTATTCTATTCATTTAAATTCATTTTAAAGTAAGTTTTGGGTGGTGGGCAAATAAAAATCTGTCTAAGCGTTTGAACTATATGATGGATCAATTCAATTCCCTAAGAACTGGCGTGAAATAGTTCCATTAAAAACACACGTTCGTATTCTCCGAGAACAACAAAGCCACGATTTATGGCCTATGACCAAAGTGGGCCCGGCCAAAAAGCGGGCCCAAATTAATATTTATGTAGATATCTATTCAGCGCACACAAATATATCATGTAGGTACCTAAACAAATAACGCGGTTAACACTTTCGAGGCCCCATAAATAACGTTATTGAGAAATACCGGTTCTCCGTTTGTTAACGTTTAGTGAGTCGTCAGCTTAATGAAGCTTAATCATTCCAGTTAATATTTGAGATTTTTATAACGTTATTAATTTCGTAATTCCAATCTGAATGCCTGGAATGCCCACTTTACTTTACTGGTATTAGTTAGAGAGATTTATGTTTTGTAAATCAAAAACAAAAACCATGAAACTACATGTAAGAACTGTGAAACCATCGGCAATACGTACCTACTAGAATCCTTTCTACTAATATTATAAACGCGAAAGTTTGTGTGGATGTTTGTTACTCTTTCACGCAAAAACTACTGAAAGGATTTTGATGAAACTTTACAGTATTATTGTTTATAACCCAGAATAACATATACAGAATAGTAAATTTTAGTTTTTAAGTCATTTTAAGTTAATGTATTATTATAAAATTTATTCTCTAATATATAAAACATATAGGCTATAATTTATGACGATCTGTGACAAACTAAATTTCACGCGGGTGAAGCCACGGGCAAAAGCTAGTATCTGTATAAATGCCAATACATGTTAAAGTATTGCAATAAGTGCCTTTTTATTAGATATTGTTATCGCAATACCCTTCAGCATTTGGGTAAAAAGTCCAGTTTTCCATCAACAACTTAAAAAGTGCTATTGTTTGAATTTGTCTGAAACTAGAGATTTATTTTGCTACAAAGAACTAGAGGTGCGCAAGATTCACATGTTTCTATTGGTTTTATAAATGTGTAGGTATTACCTATACATCAGATTTATAGAAACAATTTAGTAAATGTTTAATTAAACACTTCAAATGTCGCTTTAAATACGACTCATAAGCACGCGATGACTTGACCTCTTGGACATATTTTAAGTTCCGAAAACAACCACACAAGCTATTAGAGATCTCGCTCTAAATCACCATGAGGTGTGACCGACTCGATTATAATAACACTCAGGCTAGGTGATGTTTTTATTTGAATTTCTATAAAACACTGAAGTTACTTTTAAAAAATGTGATGTGAATGTAAATTTATGTGTCAGTTATTTAAAAAAAAAACAAACTTATGCCCGTTTTCACCATCAATACCTACCTAATTTATAAGTGACCTATGGCAACAAAATTACCTAAAAAAATAACTTATCCTATACCTAAATGAGTTAATGAGTATACCTGAGTATACCTAAGTAAGTCTAGAACCCTGAAATCTGTACAGCACTAGAATTGTGAAATGATTAGTACCTTTTTCAGTATTTTTTATTTCCTCGAAAAAAGCTTCTAGGAAGCTTTTTCCATGCACCATTGTTCTATGCTTTTGTAAAGACAATGTTTTTAACAAACTTTTCACGCAGTTCATGTGTTACAGGATAGTCAATATTTTCGAGGAGACTTGCTTCTCGCAATCGTAATGTTCGTAATCGAAAAAATAAATTCTTTCGCAAACTTCCGCTAGAACATGTACTAGACTATCGTGTACCAAAACTGTGTACGTAACTCCTCTGTTTTTTTATAACTCAACTAATAGAGTTACTTCTCAGAACAGATTTCCTAGCACCTAAACTCTTTGATACTCCCAGTCATACATTATTCCAAGTGTCAGCCGCCGTCTGCTCTGTCATTACCGCGTTGGTGTAAATTACTTTATTTTAAAAACGGTCATTACACAGGCCGAGCCGCGGGCCAAGTTATACTCTACAAAAAGAAGGTAATTTGCATTTTACTATTCATTGAGAAATCTTCCTGTCTCGAGCTGTCTAGGTATACTTTAACTGTCATTATAAGTACCAATGTTGGTTATAAATCTTTCGATTTCCTGATTTAGCAATAAGCTAGTTACTGCATCTGGTCGTATTGGGAAACGATACACAAGTGTACATATATTGACATTCACGAATAGTAATTTAACACTGCAGTACACGCGCCCCTTTTTTTACACGCGCGGCCTACTCTGGTAAGCCAATTTAAAATCACTGTAAATAAGTTTGTAAACAATTTATGAATAAAATTACTATGTAAATGATAAAAGTGTTTATTATAGTTCTTTTATAATCAAAGTTTCTTTGTATAACTATTTAGGATAAAACATTATAAACAGATTAAAAAGTTGTAAATTTTTTGGACCAAAATTGCACTCTGAGATCCATGTTAGCAAAAAATAAATTACTGAAAAAATATGATTTGTTTTTTATCTGTCATAGTATTCAAGACTTTCTACTGCCTGGTACATGGGGTAAATCCATTTTTTGCAAGTCTTCCATATTTTTTTTCGTGAGTGATTTCGGGCTTTTGAGTAGACCCGCAGTTTTGACGGCCAATTTTAGAAAAGTGCGTAGACGCCTAGCAACCCAAGCTTTACTGGCTTATTGACAATTTAGTCAACGAGGCTTTCCTGGAATGCCAGCTCTCTAGCGCAAGTTGTTAAAAAGTTATAGCGTAAAATGTTACCCTGGTCTACTCTAGTAGGCCACGCGTGTACTCTAGTGTTAACCAATTAAGGCTGTGAATCCATGATTATTTTAAAAACATACTTAAGCTTAAGTTTGAATAGAGTTGTAAGAAACACTATAATTTCAGTATACAAGAGAGTTTCTTTATCCGAATTTTATTAAAACATGTGTATAGGTAATATTTTAATTACTGTAAAAATATACTCTATTTGTCATTTTATTATTGGCTGAAAATATGTATATTTATCAACCCTCAAAGCACACAGTTACAATAACCAATATCAACCAATAAAATTAACGGCAGAAAATTGTAAAGGATGGATGAAGAATAATAAAAACATATCAGCGTTAATAATCTTTAATATGTACACCAAATAGTGTTATTATTCTACCCTCTAATTACTAATTAAATAACTTATATGGAATTTTCTCATTCCCCATTAATATCATAGCAACAACATTCACACGTTCTTCCAACACTTTATTATAAAATCATTATACAGAATAAAACGCCAATCAATATCCTAAACAGGTAATAATCTCAAATTAAGACACAATCATCTCTCAATAGATTTTAAATTAAATGCTAACCAAAATAGCTGCATAATGTAGAGAGAAACAGTGGCTTCACTCAATGACTCAATGGTGCAACACAAAATTATAATAATAAATACATTTTTATCACAGTTTTCTGTCAACATCAGTGTCTTTACACGTTTTCTTACTGTCTAGTTACAGATTACAGGTAGTACGCACGCTGGCAGGCAGGTACACACGACGCGTCGTGTGTACCTGCCGTCGCGACGGCACTTCAAGCTTGGCACTGTAAAATCTTTATTACTTGTAATAAGAGCGAGTTTGCAACAAAAATGTAAAACTAAAGTGCTGTCGTCTATACTTATCCAGTTGGCTGAAACTGACTGAAAACACTCCTAGCTATTTCCGTCAGATCAAAGTCAAAGTTTTTTTATTCAGTACTTTAGGCGCTTATACAAGGCACGTCGCAAAGATCTTGGCGATTCCTAAGCTGGTTTTAGTGGATTTAAACTCCATAACTTACCCTTAACCTTGAGATGTCTATTTTCCCAGGCTAAAAAAACACCTTAAAAAGTTACTGAGCTTTCTGAATCTATCCCAAATACGCTAGAAATTAGAAAAACAATAATATGCAAATGACTTAATCCCAATTTACAGTAAATCACGGTGTGAATTATTCAATAACAATCACGGGCCCGCTGTAACGAAGACAAATCGTTACTGTTATGTGCCTCATTAGCCGGCGCGTTAAAATTCATAATGAGCCGGCGGAATATTCAATTAATTATTAACGTTATCGGTAACGCGTTATTTTAATAACGTCTGGGCCGTGTGCAGTAGAGGGTTAAATGTTGTAGAGTTAATTTGGGTGGATAATAAGCGGGGTAAACTGTTCTAATACGAAGTCATGTTTTAAAACTGGTTTTTAAACTCTTGAATAAAACCGAAGTTTTATACCCCTTTAGATTTTTACGTAAGTACCTAAATACTTATGTGAATAACAATATAAAGGCACAGAAATATCGTTCTTTTAACTTCAGGTCTGAAAATGGCACTCTACACAAAATCTTTCATGAATTTACGATGTCATTTGTTTGATCAACTCGAAAAACTGAGATATGATTGACAAAGTTTTCTATCATATCTCAGTATGGATTTACAACAAACAAGTCAATTAAAAACTATATAATCATAACTTAACTTTCACACTATATTATATCTAGGTAGGTAGTAGACCTATCTAAATGTTAATCATCATAATGTCGATAACATCCATACCTACTTGGTATTCACAACAATAACACCTTTAGATTTTGAAGCCTTATCTCTAGAAACATCGACAACAAAAAATCACCATCTAAATTACACTTAACTGTGCTATCAATAGAACCTCATTAAAAACATTCGTTTTATAATTAAAATACCTATCCAATAATTAAAACATGAACTTGCTTGAAACACGATATGGGCAGTAAACGAGAATAAAATTCCCAGAGGTTACAAAATTAGATATAAATCTCTGTATTCTATTAGATATTCGTCGCTAATAAACAATCGCTACTATCCACCAATTAAAAGTTTACGTCGTTTTAATTGAAAAATTTAAATAGAAACGGCAACAACTCAATCTAAATTTAAGGTGCAGTTCCGTAGCGGCGTACATTACGGTGCGTTCATTTTTCATTTGCTACGACCACTACGGAAGAGTTTTTTGTAGGTAGAGTTAGCAAAAATGTTAAGAAGTAATGAACTATGAACGAAGTCATTACTATAATTTTTTTTCTACTAGTATTGTTTATGTGGATTGCAATGGAATAGGACATTGCCACCTGTATCCTGACCTCATTTTCTTTTAAACCACACAACCAACCAAACAAACGTATCTTTAAATGTGAATCAAATTTCAATAGTGTTATAATACAAGCTTAAAATCTTTACTCATATACTCAGAAGTATTTAGAAAGAAAGAAACATTTATTACGATGAACATCAGTTAAGGACAGATAACGTATACAGAAAAAAAGACAAATAGCACATAAATATTACAAGGAAATAAAAAGTGAACTTAGTATTTAGAACATTAGAAACATTCGTCTTTTTACTGACAAAAAATATAATTTCATCGATACAGCAACGAGCGTAACTCATAGACATCCCTATTCTGTTACCACTATTATTACAGCCAAATTGTTACCAATCCTATAATTACGGTGCAATTGGGCTCAACCGAACAGTGTTTTGTATGTAAATCAATATAGCTTCAGTCGATAAGTTGATACATACCACATAATCATGTAATTTTGGATGGAAGGTCAAAGCTCCTATTAAATTGGGTAATTGAAATAAGTATAGACAATTCGTAATAGTTATTTGACGTTTGTTTTTTTCAATAATGATAACAATGCATTTTAAAATTGGTATTTCTTAATAGTATTAGAGTAGATATGCTTAGGCTATAAATAGACAAAGTACTTATATTTTTTATTGGAAACCGTGAAAAATCAATTAGCAACTAACAGGTTTTTATGTTATACCTACAAAAACAAATCTTAATTGTGCGAACTAATGAGTGCTTAGGCTTTTTAGGATAGTAATTAAAGAAAACATTTTTTAAGTTTTCCACAAGCCAACCAAAAGTGCACAACACAATCGAACTTACACCACTAAAAATAGCGTTCGCTTTCAAAAAACCGCACCTTAACATGATACCCGATTGGAACGCGTAAAAAAATATGGCTAACGATAATTAGACACGCGAACAAGCTATAAAGCAAATTCTAATCTGTTTATAAAAGGCAATAAAACACAAAACACTGGATGCGGCCGCTTCCGTAGATAAGCGACGAGATTTTATCTAAATGGCGCGAGATGGACTCGATGCCGTATTTCGGGAATGTGGTAACACTTTCAAATGTTTAAGGCCAGTGTTTTGTATGGAACGTGTCATTGTGAACACACCTTTATTCTTAAACACGGCTGTTAAGTGGCCGTAAAACTCCGCATATTATAAAATCTGTAAAATATGAGATTAAACAATTATTTCAAATCTCTTGGATATGGAGAGCGAGAGAAATAAAAAAATAAAAAAGTCAGTTTGAAATATTTTTATAATTTGAAGCCTTCATATTTTATTTTTAATTGTTTACGAATCATAATTATAATTAACAACAGGTACAAGTTTTCCCAGTGATAGAGTTTCGTAAAAGTACTTTTATTTCGTAAAGTGAATAAAAATGGCTATGATACAATAAAATTTGACTTTGGGATAATGTTATTTTCATCCTGTATATCTCAAATTCTTTCACACCACCAGTAGCCCCATATTCTTTGAAATACAGCACAAAATGAATACCACGCAGCCCAGCACTTTAGAGCTGGCCGTGCGAAGCGACCAGCGACCTACGAAATGAAATAATTTCCAACTAATCCCAAAAATATATCGACCATAAATAATAACGCGGATTGCCGCCTGTCCAAACGCATAGGGTAAAGAAAAAAGCCAGCTCACCTGGTGGCTGCTTAACTCTTCGCTTCGGGGGCTATTTTTTTATTCAAGACAAGGAAGCTTACATCTCAGCAGATGGAAAGTGATGACTAGGCCGAAGGTGGAAGTGAGCTCCACCCTGATCAGTTAATCGACGAAACAATAGTTAGGACTCTTATGCCCGTTTTCACTCATTTTTAAGTGGCCCCTGTGGTAACACATACCAGGAATTTTGTTTTCATAGGGGTCACTTAAAAATTAGGGATTGATGGTGAAAACGAGCATTAGTCTTATGCGACTTAGAAGTCTATAAGGTCTTCTTCTTCTCGTTGATACAGAAAAGAAAACACAATACTGTACACATACAATACTGATTACTTAATATGAAATAGGTAGCGTTATGGAAAGAGAGCGAGCTGAGTGAGTTTCTTTCATAAAGCTTCCCTGTAACATTTTTAAAGCAGAAATTAATTGTAACTTACAGGTTGAGTACATTACTAATTTATTGGATTTTGATATTTCCAAAATAATAAAAACAAGACTGCATTGAAGTAAAATGAATTTAGCCGAACGCATTAATTTTGTTTTTTGATTTTGTCAATAAACAGAGTGAGTTTACTGCCTTTGTTGGGCTGAGCTAAACCGCTATTAAAGGGAGGGCCCTAATATAGGGATATCGACAAAACACATGGCGATAACTGGGCAACAGAAGTATTAGAACTAACAAAAAAAGTTATAAAATACATTTTGGTTTCGACATTTTTATATTTTTGTGCAATAAATAACCCGATTTTCATTATGAGCATTATAATTTGATACATAATTTTCATCTAGGACTAAAAATTGTACGGAATAAACATTATAAAATTATAAAATTCGTGTGTGTTTCAATCCATATGAATAAATCATTTAATAACTTTCTAAAACCCATTAGTAAAGTAATAGAGCAACGTAGAGTTTTGAAATCCATTAAACATCAACAAAACGGTGAATCTAATCAAAAACAAAAATCTTCAACACAAAGAACCATCGATATAATTATCGATAAAATTCTTTCCACGCCCGATTCCCTCGTAGATACAGACATTTGTGTAGATTAAAATATTATATCTGTTAATAATGTATTAGTTGTTATTAATATATTCGTTTTATTGTCGCCTTCGCCCATAGCAGTTAAACGGATCAATACGGAACCGCTTACGACTTCACAGTCACTGTAATCCTTTTTTAGAACCCGAGAATTTTGTACGTAATAGATTTGAAAATATTTAAAGAAGTTCTTAGTAATAAATGTGATTCTAAAGCAGCGGTTTTCTTTATAAAATTGGTGCCATAACCCGTGACACTAACGATGCCTTTGCTAGCAAATAAATTATTAAAAATAAGTGAGAGCCCTTTGTTCCACTTTTTTTATTATCTTTGTCATATCAGTTATTCAGTGAAACTCGTTATTTAAATTGTCTAAAAACTACATAACAGTTTTAACAAAAATACGAAACAATAGAAAATCTAAAACGAAAGGTTCGTGAAAAGATACTGGCACGTTTAACTGAACTTTCTTCACGCAAAGGAGGTTCGAGTTCCGTGTTTATAAACAGGCACAACACGCCCCATTCTATTCTATGAACGGTTAATTGAGCAATATAATTTGACACCTCACGGCGCGGTGAATAGCCAATTATTAATATGGGCCCTTGATTAATTGTGATATCAGCATTTAATTTTCGTGTTAACACTCTCGCGCGGCCGGCTCCATTGTATGCCGTCGCCTTTGTACTCCGTGACGTTTCAATTTTGAATAAATTAAATTTCGAACGCTTTATTTTTTCGAGGCTTTTGCCTTTACGGAATGAACTGGCCAGTGTTATAATTTATTGTCGTTGTAAAGCCAGGTTTACATTGTTGGGGCTAGAATGCGGTCAGAGTAAACACTTTTTTATTAGTATGAGGCCAGTAAAACATGTAAAGTTATGTTGATCAGATTTTTAGACAATTTACACAGAGAAGTTAACGAGATTACCGAATAAATGTAATGTAGGTATTTCAAAGACTTTAAAGATTAACTAAATTCCGTTGCTTTGCTTTAACTCATACTTTTTTCTAGCTTTGGTTCGCGTATAGCTACAATAGAACAGGAAAATACGAAAACTCTTACTTTGCTTTAGTCTTAGAACATGCTTTTAGAATCTTGAAAATAACTAATCACACTTTCTAATTACCTTACATGTTAATTCCGAACGACTTTTTTCGATGGCAACAATTTACGCTCCATTTTTCAATTAGCTTCACGTGAAATATCGCGTTCAGTCATGTGTGATTCACTCGAGGCGATTTGTTTGATTAATTATAACCAGTTTTTTTACAATGCAACGTTAATTGTGCTCACCTGAGGCAATCGATACACTTTTTAAAGTAGGTAACATTAGATTTTTAACTAACATGGCATAATTACAGACTTGTATCTTTATTTTTTAGCATTGCAATATTTTATAGACTTTCGGAAGCTGCTTATGTTATTAGTAATTATTATATTTTGTATTAACAGTTGCTTTTTAAATGTGAAAAATAGGTAAATGTTATCGAGCCGTCATCTTTAGTATTTTTAGACGATATTGTGTACAAAAAATAAATACATAATTAAGTGTACCTTTCACACTTTAACCAGGTAAAGTAGGTAGGTATTACATTCGTACATAAAACAACAAAAACTCCGTCGCCATTATTATAAAACCTAACATAATCATTAAATTCGTTTCAGTTAGCTACCGGCCAATGAGCTGATCCAATTATCGCTTTTATGGCGGCAATTTGGAAGATGGCCGCCGCGTTCGAAATTTGAAAATTCAAAGCTCGCGCACTCGCGTCCAAATTCGAATCAATGAGTTCATCCTAATTTTATTAGTTGGTTGTTAGGAATTTACTAAAACGGCCAGAAGTTTATTGAAACGGTTTAACGCTTTATAAGAACCATAAACGTTGTTTATTTTTCCTGTTACAGATTTATGATGCGTTATAAAAATTAATCGAAAACACAACTGTCTGTTAATCATCATTACAGAAAAATGTAATGCTGCCGTATTTTTTTCTCGACATCCGAGCCTACAGATGCTTAATGACTTAATTTTATAGTGTGATACTTAATTGAAGAGTATTTTAAGTGTCATTAACGTTTAAATGCCAGCTTTTCGAAATGAGATCTGTTTTTTTGTAAGATCATTGATTTTGTTGTAGGTTCTATATTGTATCAACTACAGTGGTATGCCTTATTTTAGCTTCAAGATAAACAATAGGTTGGCAGATGTCAAAAAATATATGTACGTGCACGGCGCATTTCTGTAGCTGATCATGCATGAAATTCAGGATCTACATCGAATTTGGGAATGTCCTTAATTCATTAACTACTTTTAATGTATTTTTTTTCTACTTATTTTAATTCATAAACATCTATCCAAATTACTTTCTCTAAATTAACATAACCATCTCACCCAATAACAAATGATTTCAATTCACCCATTTTTGTTTCAAAACATTAGCATCAAGCATAATTCTAAAGCTTGATGAAAAATTCCTCTCCTTTGCATACGGCTACCGCGTTAAGGTTATAAAACGAACTCATTCCGTCACTAGCCCGAACATATTATTATCACCTAGCGTCTCGAGGCATCACCCCCTAATGTGTTTTTAATCACTCGAGCTGCGCGAGAGCATGTTAAGACAGTGCAGGTTGCTGTACGGTTACAGGCGAAGCGACGAGCGAGAGATGTCGCGAAATATTGAGATTATGAAGTAGACACGCAAAATTATGCCTGAAGACAGTGATAATTCTACATAAAAGAGGTTTTTCGCTTCGAATTAAAGGCAGGTCTGTCTGTGGAAGGCTGTATTTTACACAATAAAAGAAGATTAAAATATATGGGACCACAGAGAAGCTTTATCGTAATCTTAAGTTATGACCCTTTAAGTTACTTCAATCATCAGCAAAACCTAACTCTTAAAAACAAACTAACAAGACTGGCAATAGAAAAGTATGACATCTCTAGTCTCTTACAGAGTTTTCCGAGAGCTTTTCCTTTATGTTAAAAGTCTAGTGTAATCAAAGATGTGTCCTTAAGTTTCAAATACCAAGAGAATCGTAATCAAATCATAGTTTATCTAAAATTCCTGTGATGACACATTATTAGACTTTATTTATTTATTTATTTATTGCAATAAAATACATTGTACACTAATACCCGTTTTCACCATCAATCCTATTTTTTAAGTGACCCATTTGAAATCAAAATTCCTGTTATGTGTTACCATAGGAATCATTTAGAAATTAGGGATTCATGGTGAAAACGGGTATCAGCCTCTTTCCCTCTCTCGCTTACGCCATCACTATGCTCTTCTTCCATCAAGCCGAAGCGCCGCGCCTGCCACCTGCCGGCAGGATTGAGTCATTTCCACCCGCCCTCGTAATGACCGTTTTTACTAAACCTCGATACTTGTGCAAATAACCTGCATTTAGCAAGTATTTTTAGGACCAAAGTGCTTTTGAAATAATTAATGAAATGTCAAAGTAATATTGAGTAATGAAGTCATTTTGTTTTTTGCTCGCGCGACAGGTTAGCACCGCGGGTGATGGTAATGGGCAGATATTTATGATAAGGACACATTGGAGGGTAAAAAGATATTTTCTAAAGTTTTTTGCCTTATTCGTAGGTGTTTGACGCCCATGACTAATTAGTTACTTGATCATTTTGTTTATTCAAAGTAATGGAACTATGATTAACGTTACTGATTCTGATCTTGACATTCGCAGTTCATTTACTTACATTAAAAAATGACTCTATAAGTAGCGTAATTAGTTGGCACAACCTTCGTTTAAAAACCTTCTTTTAATCTATAAAGAAACTAATAGAGATACAGAAGAGTATAAGCACCTAAGTAATGATACTTAGCCTGCTGATTGGGGGACTAAATTAAACCAGGCCGATATGTCACTCTTATAGACATAAGCGTTCAGAAAGAGTTTCAGCCTTAGAAGACTATGCTCACATTTATGAAACTTCAAAAGCTGGCTACGGCAATCAGCACTAGTCCATCCAAGACAAAGAATAATCAAAAGACGATCATTTACTACTTATACAGAGCCCATTTAATTTTCAAGGAGACCGGGAGTAAACGCCTTATAAAGGTCCATTACGCCTTCAGTACCGTCAAGCCCCAATTTTCCCTCATTTCGAAACGCTGTCAACATGTCGCCATCACAAACGTAACAATATCATCTGAGTAACAGCATCAAATCAATTTTATTCACGCGAACCACCCATTAGGCTGAATTAAAGCTGTATAAGAGCTGTTTGTGCCGCGTGAGAACACCTCTCCGTCGCTCGTTTGCGCTCACGATCTGTTGTAGGGTGCCCATAAGTGCACTGTAGTGCCGGATGACATTTATGGCAGTTTGCTTTGGAGAAAATGATTGTTTTGCTCCATAATACAAGTAATATGTGGTGTAGTAATTAAACTTCAGAAGCTGCGAAATGAGGAGATCCGTAAACGAACTAAAGTCGCTGACATAGCCCGACGGATTAGCAAGCTGAAGTGGCAATGGGCAGGGCTCATAGTATGGGGCTACTAAGGTTCTGGAATGGAGGCCTCGTACCGGAAAACGCAGCATGGGACGTCCACCCACAAGGTGGACCGACGACATCATAAAGGTAGCAGGAAGGCGCTGGACGCAGGCCGCTACCAACCGGGCAACATGGAAAGAATTGGGGGAGGCCTATGTTCAGCAGTGGACGCCCTATATGGCTGAGATGATGATGTTGAATTAAACTTACTAAATAAAAAACTTAATAATATTAAACGACTGATGTCATGTATACGGATTCAGTAATTAACATTTAATGGATGCACTTAAATATTAATAAAACATGAAATAAAAGTTTATTTAATTCGGAAAAAATATACCTTAGCACACTTCCATTTTTTCGTTTCAGCCAAACGACAAACCTCTCCCCCAAGGATTTCCACAGGGACTGGTTCTACGCTACTCACAACGAGGTGCTTCCCACCTTCTCCAGATCGATTCCTATTGTTACAAATGTATGTCGTTAACTTTGTTAGAGTCAAAGAGATCGCCAAGCCATGGTCGCTCTACGCTTTATTCTTTTGAGTGTCAATCGTCATCGAGCCGTTCCCATATTAATTTGGTGTCTGCGGCGCGCGGTGACAGCCTGTAATGCCGGACGATTTGTCGGCGGGTTCGTGTACCGCTTTATGCTTTTCAGCTCTATTATAGCTGCATAACAGCACCTATAACTAGCACCGGTAAATACATTGGCATGATTTCTATTACTTGATAAAACATTTGAATTGCAGACTGAACTATCATTGTGCTTTGTGTTTAGAATGAATGGAATTAATATATAATTAAGGCAGCACTTAGATTAAGTTAAATACGTTGTAAATATTGATTGTCTTCCAGTGTATGTCTTCTTGGTTGTCCTATTAAATAAATAAAATAAAATAATTGTTATTTTCAGGTCAAACATTCTAGAGAATGTCAGCTAAAGCTGATAGATCAGCTTTAGCCTACTGCGAGTGGTTTAATTTTTGATATCAAACTTTTATTTATGCCTTTGCCTTCAAAATCATTGTACAGAAATAACTGTTAATTGGAGCTATCTGATGCGTGAACTCAAAACAAAATACTATCGTTTTAATTATTAGAACTGGCCAGTTACAAAAAGTTTCTATTTTCTTTTTGTATGGCTCTCAAGTTTATATTTTTTCTATAAACTACACACACATAAAACGTACAACAGCTTCAAACAAGCCGTACAAGATTGAGACGTTTGCTCTCGCCGCGTATCATTGTATTGTAATGTCAGTAATGCCTTTTTAATTTAGTTCACGCAACAGATTTGTTTTCTTTTGTTATGTAGCGCCGGCGCATTTTGAATGTCATTGATGTGTTTTTGTTTTAATAGTTTTCACACGACGGATGTTGTATTTCTTTTGCGTTGTAGAAATTAATATTTTTCTTCAATTTAGTGGTGAGAACTCAATTACCACGACAGAGGTCGCAGATTTGATCCCCCACAATACAAACATTTTTATACGTGAAAATAAAAATAAGTATTTAATTACATACATATAAAGGTTGGTTGTTTACTAAAGCCTTAAATATTAACTAGCTAGATATTAATTCATCATCTTTTAAAACTAGGTACCCTAATAGTCTCTTTTACAGTGTCCTAAGCGTAAAACAACCGCTAAGAAAGCGGTTTAACTAAATACTTATCAATGGCCCAATATCCTGGTTCTTAGCACATTCCTAGCCATTTCTAATACCTAATTTACTAACCAGTCTTTTGTTCTCTAAAAAGATTCTACAATTTCTTTTATACACTAGTTTCAGGAATCAAGATATACCACACTTATATTCGACACAAATGTAAATTGTAGAGTCACTGTATAAAAATATGATATCATCAGTTTTTCCGTCTTTTAGGTCGTCTTTCTTTTTAATATTTTGGCTTAGTTCTGTAGGGTTTCCGTTCCGTTTAGAAACTCAATCTTTCCAATACTTTTTTTTGTAAATAGCTACCCAATTACATTGAAAAGGGCTACTTATCTACATGGGTAGATAGATATAGGTCTAAATTCACAAAGGAACTTTCTGAAAAAGCTCACTACCATCTTCTAATCCGCACAAACACAATAGCCGCTCTGCGCTTGCGCATAGAAGCCGGACATCTTTCTGTCTCTTTCTTACTTGCAATAATACGCCGCATCTATCTCTCTCTAAATGACATATTAATATAGGAAGCGGGCTTATGGCTCCGCCCCTTAGAGGTTTGCGGCTTCAGATATTACTGTAATGCGGAGATAGCTAAAATTAGGTGCACAAGTAAATTAACATTTCTCAATGTTCAGATATTAGAATTCTCATTTTCTCCTAGCTATGATCCAAATATTATTTCAGACATTCGATTCCCATTGATATGTGTAAATTAGCTCTACTCTACAGACCGAAAACCTACAACTAGGTAATCATAATAATCATAATAATCATAATATCTTTATTGCTTCATGTGGTACAAACAAGGCATTAAAAATAAAATAGTCCCAAAACATGAGCCCTGTGAGGGCATTGCAACATTATACATAATATTAATTAAGCTTAATCTAAATTATTTTAATAAATGTAAGTACAAATTCTAATTAATTTTTGAGATCATACAATTCTTTCAAAGAGTAAAAACATTTCTACACACTTTCATTCATTCATTGGTGAGTGTGACCGCGAAAAAAAGGTCGACTAGAAAACCTTCAATATATTCAAAAATACCTGACCTAACTTTATGGAACGGAGACTAAATTAATCCCAGATTTTTATTTTTAATAACTGTAAATGCGTAATTTTTCCAGTATATTTTGTTTCATAAAGCTAGGTCAGGTACTTTTGAAAATATGGAAGATTTTCTAACTGACCTTTTTTTTCGGTCCTGTGTAATTAAATTTTGAAATAAATTTTCCACTGTTATACTTAAGTAGATTTCGGACATTGCACTATAGAGTTTTCAAACTGCCAAGAAGTTATGATAACTCATTCAATAAAACCCAACCCCATTTCCCTGATTACGTCTTAATAACCCATTCTTATTAACTAGTCTGTTAGCGAGCTACTTGATTATAATCGATTAAGCAATAATCTCGTATTAATTTCCTGGACATTCCTTCCCACGGTAGATGGGTGCAAAAACTAATGCATTAACTAGTACCTGATAGATTGGTACAGAAGCGATAGATTGCTAAATCAGTTAATCAATTCCTATGCAAAATTACACTGACAAATGACGGCAAAAAGTTTCGAGTTGCTATGCAGCCTTATTAAGTTATGGGCATAATGAGTTAACATAATGGTTAGATAGGTCAAATAAGATCTTGATGGGTCATTACTGAAACATCTATCGTGTCAGTAGTGGACACTAAATACTTAGGTAAGTACTTTTATTTCACTGTAAACCTATTTAATTTAATTCTACACACATACTTACCATGAAAAAACACTAGGCCTATCGCTCACACACGGATCGATATAAAAAAAGTTCGAATTTTTCAGGCAGCCTGTAAAGACGTTGGCCAAAAAGAACGTACATAATTATATGAAAATGCCTCTACTAAGTAAAAATTTTCTACAATTCACCAGCCTGTCATAATCTTTAGTTTCTAGGGACTGAAAGTCGTGACATATAAGGTTTATCGTAAGTTATCGTAACATATTTTATCGTAAGGTCTGCTACACTCCCAAATTACCACGTCCAAGCGCGAGAATGAGGTCTTAATATCTCTATCAATCACGGTTCGGCTGTAAAAACGCGATAATGGCCAGTTCATTATTAATGTAATCATGCGGTACATTTCTATTATCATTAATCCGCTCGTCTCTAACTATGTTTTAATTGCAGGCCACGGGCGGACCAACTGAATGTTAGTAATAATTACAGGACCGCGGCCGGACGCGTTGTAGTTAGCTATTGTGGGAGTCGGTTTCGCGGGAATACTTAGTAGTTATATTATAGATAAACCTGATCTACCTGGGCACGGGTAGACGGACTAAATGGGCTCTATTTTTAACGTAACCGGAGATGAAAACAATTAAAATCTTATGAACTAGATTTATTACTAAATTAAGAGATCGGATAAAGCTTAAAACAGTGCCTAGATACTCGTAAATATTACTGCGTTTAGCCATTTAACAGCTATTGTAGGGCAATTGCAGCCATCTAACTGAGAAATCATAATGAAGGCTGTTGCTCTTCGACCCATCTACCGGGTGAAGATTCAGCCGACAGCTGTGTGTAACTGTAGAACTCTACATTTCAAGGACCTTCATCGTGTAAATATACAAAAGAGTTAGTAGGTTGCAAAATGAGGCAAAACTCGATCAATCGGTGACACACCTATGACTCACCAGAACCGGTGCTAAATCTAGATAATCGGTGTGAAAATCAACCCATTAGTATTGCCAACACCTTTGCGAAAAGCGAACTTGATAATTACTTAGCGGGCGAGTGGACTTGCCCACTCGAACGCTCGCGGGGGCGTATTGACGCATCACTAGCGAGCTTACGAGTGTTACGACTCGAGCGTTCGTAATTAGAGTTGAAATTAGCCCCCAGTGATGTCCGAACCACTCAATTAAGAATTACTCGAGAAACGTAACACATTACGTTCGGAGCTATTTAAATATAGCGGCTTTGCGCACGAGTGGCAGGCTTTACGGTAATCATAAATTGGAGAAGATTTATTGGTTCTAGATGAGCTAATTGATCAAGAAATACTATAATTCTAATGGTTAATCACATTCCCAAATTAATATTCCGAATTGAGGATTAGGTTCTTTTTGTATATTCCGCTGAAGTTGGATAGGATAACAATCCAACCACGGAGTATTTTGTTACATATCACTTTATTGTCGTTTCTCATCGTATTTTTTCACAAAATACACTAAGAGTGAAGCATTGTCAACGAAAATTCAATTTTAAATTCTAGAAATAAGATATTTAATTCCTGAATCTTTCAAAACAATATTGGAACAAGGAAATAGTCGAATAAGTAGGTACACAGCATATAAACTTAATACAATTAAGATGCCACAGTATATTTAGCATGATGTGCCAACCTTTTCATTAAGTCCAGTGGGGTGGGTCTGGCTATAGCGATGACGCGTCAAGCGGTGACAAACGACTGCACGTAATGACTAGTTGTTATTATGACGTCGCATTTGTCATATTGAAACAAGCGGTACGTGCAAAACTAGCACTTTTGAGAAAGTTTATGTAAAGTACATTCTAATATAGAGCCTATACAATGTTGTTAAAATAACACATGATTACCTTTATGATATCGCCGGTCCACCTTGTGAGTGGATGTCCCACGCTGCGTTCTCCGGTACGCGGCCTCCATTCCCGAACCTTGCTGCCCCATCGACCATCTTAATGGCCAGCCAACGACATCATAAATAAAGGTAGCAGGAAGGCGCTGGACGCAGGCCGCTACTAACCGATCAACATGGAAATCATTGGGGGAGGCCTATGTTCAGCCGTGGACGTCCTATGGCTGAAATGATGATGATGATGAACACATGATTATACCTAACTACCATACTACTTACTTTGAACCCTATAGGTAATAAATGCTTGAATTTATTTAACTATAATTTACACCAAGCTGCCTAAGATCCCTCTACCACTTGCATATGCTAACCATGGAGGCACGTCAACCATAACAAATGCTTCGATCTAATAAACCGAGTCATTACCTAGCTAGACCATTCGTCATCATGTCACCACTGCTGCAGAGGTGTACTAATCATCATGGAACTAGGTAGTAATACATCTACATCTCTCTTAGACAAGAGTCCATAATTATAACGCAATATGAAAATAACCACGACTTGTTGTAACTTTATTATAGTCTAAAAAGTTTTAAACGTTGTTTCATAAAGGGCCTCAGACTTGGGGACTGAACATTTTTAGAAAATTGAGGAGCCTTTTCCTAAAACGAGAATCAATTGAATATCGATCGAGTTGTAACTGCATGCGTTAGACATAATAAGTACAAAATATATTTCTAGGTATCTGAAATTCAGATAATTGAGAAGAGCTCATCCCTGAGAGATTTGTCCTCGAACTGTGTATCGAACTAGAAATTCATGCTCCAATTATGTCAATTTATAAACCGACCCACTTTATGTGTGTAACGCTCCTTACATAAAATTATGTGCCTATATCCAATATTATAATCAGCCGGACAATAACAATAAAAATAGTTCATCATCATCATTTCAGCCACAGGATGTCCACTGCTATAGGCCTCCCCCAATGACTTCCACAACCCACGGTTGGTAGCGGCCTGCATCCAACGCTTTCCTGCTACCTTTATCCGTAAAAATAGTTAAAACTGATGAAACCTATAAACTATGTTCTGGATAATACAACCATTAGGTGCCATAAACCAGGCAGAACTTTGAAAACCTACGCTCACGAGGCCTCTCGTTATCAAATAAGTCAAATCTAGCAGCCTGCAATTTGAGGGTCCGGTTCAAATTGAGATATTAACGTAATATAGTGCGGCTAACTACGGATAGCTCGGCGCTAATAGCTGGCCTATATCAATAAAAGCTATTAACATCGATCAGAGTAAGTATCTGTCTGTGTATTACCGGGAATTAAAGTAAACGCTTGCCGCCCGCGACAGTAATGTCGGCCCAGCGGCTAAACATGGCCGCGTAGGGATGAGACTGGAACGCTGAAAGGGTATCGATTCTCTGAAATTCGATTCAACGCTGATACTGATGCTAATAATTAGACTACACCCCTCTTTTACATAATTTGTATGATACAATATTCATAAATGCATTCAAAACGAGATTGAGGAACAAAATCTGTTTATCATCTTCTAAACCGACACCAAACTCAAACTAAAAATGTTTTAGAATTGAATTTCAAACTTTTAATTGATTGCATCTAATCTTGAGATTAAATTCTGCTAAAACGTTGTTTAAGAATAAGGATAACCAAGTATGACTACTTTTGTACTTGACATGATCAACTATTACAGAATAATAATGTACTATTGCAGAGAAAACTTTGTCAAGTTTGGTAAGAGTAATTTAAAAGATTAAAGGAAGGTATAAGTATATTGCAGTTATTTGCAATTTTTGAAAATGTTAAGTAACTTTTTTTGGTTCCGTGCAATCACTTACCTATATGAAATCAAGATCGACAAAGAGATTGCGCCAACATCCCTAAATCTTAGCAGGCGCGAGCGTGAAGCAAGTGTTAATAAGCTAAATAACTGCATTTCGTTTTCTGAAAAGCGGAAGCGAAATTCAAAATCGAATTATCAGCCTCTTGTTCGAAATTACTCCAGAAATTCTGTAATCAGCCTTCCTTTTAAGCAATGATGTGGAATATGTTAAAAAAGAAATCTCCTCATTTAAGGTTTCAACCGACCAGTGCGTTGAAACGAAAAATCTTTGTCTTTCATGAAGGATAATTATTAATAATAATAATAATAAAATGACTTACGGGTATTTAGGTCATTTCCCCTCAATCATTATCCTTGTTTTCATTTAAATGACATTGGGAACTTTTTGCCCCACTTTTCGAAAAGTAGCGGACACAAACGAAACCTATCACAGATGATACATACTAATATCCAATGAATTTTCGTGCATTTTTTTCTCTCTCTTATATGGGAATATTGAGAAAATGAAGTTTTAATATTTTATTTTATTTTACATTTAGGTAACATTTTTGACGACCTCCGTGCCGGAGAGGCGCACACACCGGGTTTCAAGGTGTGCCGGGCCAATCCTGAGGTCCCGGGTTCGATTCCCGGCCGGGACAATATAGAAAACGATCTTTTAACATTGTCTCTGGTTTGGGTGTGTTGTGGTTCGTCGTTCCCGATTTCCATAACACAAATGCCTTAGCTACTTATTTTGGGTTGGAGTAATATTATGAGATGTTGTCTAATATTAATTTAAGTATTTATAATATTTTATTTATTTATATTATTTTATTTACATTATTTATTTATTTATATTATTTTATTTCATTTATTGGTTACTCTGCAATGCCAAACAACATAACATGTAAAAATATCAAATCATTTTAGACAAATATATTTTCAACTTAGACTCGTCATATCTCAGAATTCCCATATCTCACAACATAGCGCTTTAAGTGAATATACCTACAAGTATAAAGCTTTGAAATAAAATACGTTTCATCTTTGTCCGCCGTGGGGCATTTTCTCATATTAAAGTTCCCAATGTCCTTTAAATGACATTGGGAACTTTTTGCCCCACTTTTCGAAAAGTAGCGGACACAAACGAAACCTATCACAGATGATACATACTAATATCCAATGAATTTTCGTGCATTTTTTTCTCTCTCTTATATGGGAATATTGAGAAAATGAAGTTTTAATATTTTATTTTATTTTACATTTAGGTAACATTTTTGACGACCTCCGTGCCGGAGAGGCGCACACACCGGGTTTCAAGGTGTGCCGGGCCAATCCTGAGGTCCCGGGTTCGATTCCCGGCCGGGACAATATAGAAAACGATCTTTTAACATTGTCTCTGGTTTGGTTGTGTTGTGGTTCGTCGTTCCCGATTTCCATAACACAAATGCCTTAGCTACTTATTTTGGGTTGGAGTAATATTATGAGATGTTGTCTAATATTAATTTAAGTATTTATAATATTTTATTTATTTATATTATTTTATTTACATTATTTATTTATTTATATTATTTTATTTCATTTATTGGTTACTCTGCAATACCAAACAACATAACATGTAAAAATATCAAATCATTTTAGACAAATATATTTTCAACTTAGACTCGTCATATCTCAGAATTCCCATATCTCACAACATAGCGCTTTAAGTGAATATACCTACAAGTATAAAGCTTTGAAATAAAATACGTTTCATCTTTGTCCGCCGTGGGGCATTTTCTCATATTAAAGTTCCCAATGTCCTTTGGATACCGCAATTTTTGACGGCTTTTAACATAATGATTAGGGTTCTTATACACAGGGTGTTGTTATATGAAAAGTTCTTATTAATGAAGTAATAAATATTAATCTTTTATACCTTTATATTATAATCAAAGCTTTTTTATATACTTAAACTAGCGGCCGCCCGCGACTTCGTACGCGTGGATCCTGTTTTACCCCTTTTCCCGAATTTTCTTTGCTATAAACCTCACGGAGCCCGAGACCTTTCCAACGAATGCAAAACCGTGGAAATCGGCTCGTGCGTTCTGGAGTTATAGCGTCAGGGAGGAAAACCCGACTTATTTTTATATAGTAGATAAAGCATTGTACCTAAATATTCACGCAAATATACGTATCGTGACTTAATATAGTTTTACTCTCTTGTTTCGTGTTTTCAGACGAACTAATCCTAAGTTTTCAGATAAGTCTATGTTGTCTTCCAATACAGTGCTAATAATTACCTATAAGCTAATAGCTTTATTACAGCGTACCTACCTTTGTATTTTTTTAAATTTAATATTATGGAATATCTTTCTAACCTACCGTTGCCGCTAGCCGCTAGCGAATCTGGTTCTTGTAATTTCCAGATTTCACAGCAGATTATTACTTCTACGTTATAAAGGCTGAGTTAATCATTTTAATCATCGTCCGAGGTTTTCAAGCTTCAATAGAGATGCCCGTGTTTCACTAAAACCTATACTTTTCCAGACATACTTAATAATGCGAAGGTAACTATTCTCTAGACCACAGAGTTACGCACTACGTTTCAATTAAAAACAACAGCAAACTAAACTACGGCCACATAATAAATTCAGCGGACTCCAGCCTAATTGGAATCGCACCCGCGCCAATTAGAGGGAAAAGGATGGCTGCTGGGTGCCATTCTGTCTCGGATAATGGCGATACTCCAGAAGGAATGGAGGAAACAAATAAGTGTTAGCTTTCACAGTATTTGGTTAAATTGAGCCTTTTAATGTAGCTAAGAATTTTATAATCTCAGGTCTTGTTACTATGAGCAATTACTTAGGTAGATATTTCAATTTAAATAAGTAATATCTAGTCATATAGTCTAGTAGGTAGGAGGTGTATTTTTACAGAAGTATCAATAAAATTTCAAACCAATCGGTAACATCTATCTGTTTCTAAAGAGTGAATTAAATTTTAATTTTAGCGCCATCGTTTTCTTTTTTTTTTTAACGCAGGAAAAATACAACACAAAGCCTAATGAGTCTTGTAGCGACATCTTGTAGTTGGTAGATGTACCTTTGACATTTAAAGCATGCTATTGAAATGACTGCCATCTATTGTTGAAAAGCAGAACTAGCCACTCAATATCAGTCATTCATTCATTCGTTCTTTTTGATCGAAGAAAAATCCATCTTCATTCAAAATCAATACTCATCTGTCAGTCAGACGTGCGTGCAAAAATCTACCAAAAATGGAAACAAATTAAAAGTTCTTGTTTGTTGTAAACAAATAAAACAATTCTTACCAAAGTTCGTCTAGAACAAACTATTTCTTCTACAAGCAAAATGTAAGTAACTCAATTACTCTTTTATTACAATGTTTATTGATTACAAATCATCATTTGCTTTTTACATGATGGTATTTTACTTTGCAAAAATATATGGTAATTGGGTCATTTCTTGATTGCAGGAGTTTCGTAGACTTGGCAACGTTGACTTTTCATCGACGGAACGAGCTGGAAGCTCGTGTAAACGTATTTTTAAATAAATGTGACCATGCTGTCAATGACATACAAAAGCTAAAAGTGCAGGTTTGTTCATCTCTTTCGCTGGCTACCCTCTTTAATTATTCAACACTTTCTCCATTTTATAGCTGCATATAAATATAACTGTTATTATGTTTCTAAAATGAGCAATTTAGAAAATTACACTGCTAATTAGTAAAATTAATAGGCCTTTCAACAAAGTTTTATGTACTAGTTCTTTGCAGATTATGATCATTAGGGCAAGTTAGATAATTTCAATGAACCGGTTATTTAATTTAACTGAATACAAAGAAATTCTATTTGGGTTTGATTTGTATTTTGTATCTACACTGGTCAACACAAAAATCGACCCTCCTGCGACAAGCACTTTCAAGCATCCCCACTTCCCACCAATATTGGCACCATTTAAAAGCCTAGTTCTAAACTTCATTTCATTAAAGGAAAGGTTTTTACCCCAATGTGTCTGTAGAAGAATCCAGAGTCACTTCTTCAAAAAATAGGTAGTTACGCTTGAGCCAACTTTTATGGCTATAAAACTGTTAAGATGGGATTAATCGCTATCCATCTGTTAAAGAGGACACGTGATATCATTATTTGGTTTTATAACCATAAAAATTGGTATAATTGATGCCAGAGCTGAGCCCAAAGTGAGGTCTTTTTTCAAGTCACATTTATTGTACTATATCGCGTTTATGTTAATTTTATTGTTTACTAGCTTTCCGCCCGCGGCTTCGCCCGCGTGGAATTTTGTCTGTCACAGAAAAACAATATTTGCTCACCGTTTAGACCTACCCTGGACTACGACAAACATTTTAAAACCAAAATCAGCTCAATCAGCCCAGCCGTTCTCGAGTTTTAATCAGACTAACGAACATCAATTCATTTTTATTTATATAGATTAAGAAATTGAATGTGTTTTTCTTTAAGGATATTTATTGGGCTTTCAAATAACACCAGTATTGTTGGGGCACCATGATTGTGTCAGTAGAAACGAGTTTTCCTGTAAAACGTAGGTGGGCCGATTTTTGTGATGACCAGTATATGTATATTCAGTATATTATTATGTAAAACCTCTTTTTAAAATTCTTTCTGTTTCTTCCAGGCTCAAAGCTTTGTACATGATCTAAATTGTGAGCCGTCAGAGCTAAAAGAAAAGTTTCTGAACTGCATGAAGCAGCTTGACGAATTCACATACCTTCTCACTGACTTCAATCTTGCTCTTGGACAATTGGGTGAGTAGCAACAGAGATTAATGTTAATGTTTATCCTAAAATAAGAAAATTTATAGACTATGCTTAACTACTTTATGCATAACTTTTCTGTTAAAATAACATTTTGATAGGCATTATCATAAACACAGCTTGACTTTGTGTTGGTTTATTACACTGTTTTTAGTGCTATTTGCTAAATTCTCTCACAATAGGAAAAAATACAGCTTACAAAACATTTGTATATCACAAGCTCTAACATAAGAAACAGGTTTTGATTAAGATATCTTTTTGGTTGCTTTTGTTATTTTAGTTACTATAGTTGAATGAAATAAAAATCTTTCAGAAGAACAACATGGAACACCAGAATCCACCCCGGTGCATGACATGGCGCATACAACACCTCTTCAACCTCTGATAATGCCAATGAACCCAACGAACCTCATTGATGTGCTCAGCGAGCCGACACCGTCTACCTCCACCGCTTGCCCCAATCTTTGCCCGTCTAAGATACCAAAACGGAACAAAATACCAAAGAGAGATCAGCTACTAATAGCGTTCTCTAGCTCTTCGTCTTCCTCGGAGAGCATGCCTCAGGTGAAATCGGTGATGCTAACGAAGGAAGTACAGTGTGAACTCGCTGAAGGTGTCAATGCAATGACTATTGAAGCTGAAGGTGTCAATGCAATGACTATTGAAGCTGAAGATGTCAATGCAATGACTATTGAAGCTGAAGGTATGTTGGAAATTATAATCATAAATTGATCTTTTCTGTAGTTAGGCTTTTAATAAAAACTTTTACTTCGTCAGCAGGTCATTTGTTTTGAGCCCTTTGCAGGAGTATGATCCTTTCCAATATGCCAGAGAAAATTTAGGATATTGAGAAAACATTTACATGCCTCAATATAACTTGCAATATTAAACCATCACAGTAATGTTGGCCAGTGCTTAGAAAATGCAGTGCAAGAATAATTTTCAATAATTCAAGATCTTTTTAATAGTTTCCGTTCCTCACATTTTTGCCAATAAAAAAAATATTTTAAAAGTTAATCTGAACCTTAATCGTCTAATAATAACATCTTCTATTCCCAGATCAGGCAAGCCCTCCAGTAACTATCAATCTCCCTGCTCAGTCAATTCTCCAGATAGAACAGGTGTACAGCGCGACGATCATGAGCATTGATGGACCTTCCTTCTGGATAATCACTGATGACATTGATGAAGTTTGCTCGTAAGTACACTGTTATTAGAATAAGTGTTAAGTGTTGTACTGTTATCAATATAATTTTATTTTTAGCCTGTATCCAGTAATAAGTCTCTTAGTTGAAACACAAATGGATAAATTTATTATTGAGTAATAATAAATATTAAATGATTTGATTTCAATATGTTTTCTAAATGTCCTAGTAAGTTAATATACACTTCAAAAATGTGCTGATCAACAATGCGGGTCAGTTAACATTTCGAAGGTATTTGCTTTGTAATCAGCATTAAATCGGGTAACGTGACGTCAGAAGAAATGTGATCTGGCCGACAAAGATATAAGATCTACTATGTAATTCAAAACTTATTGTTCATAACTCACTTGTTGCATTATTATAATATCATACTAATTTCATTGCAATTGAGATTGATGCAATCAAGTAATCTAATAATTCAGAATCATTAACACATTAGAATAAATGGTACAAGTCTGAAGCACATCTGGAGTCACTTCCATACCTCAGGGAAAAGCCATACGGTGCGGTGCGGTTGCGACGCGGCGTCGGAGCGGTGCCGCTGCGGCGTCCTGCATATAAAAATCAATGATATGCCAGACGGTGCGTTTTGGCGCCGCACCGCAGGCACACCGCACTTCGATTGAGCGAGACGGTGCCGTATTGCGGCGCCGCATACCACCATATATGTATACAGTGATGCGGCAAAATGTTTTCGGTGCGGCGCCGCACCGCACCGTGTGGCTTCTCCCTCAAACACTGACTCAATTAACTGCTAAAGTACGGCCAACGAGAAGCGATACCAAATGTAAACAAACCTAATGTCATGGGTGAACCCGTCTGACTTTGACATATTTTGGCGGGAGAACGAGACATTACGACAAATACACAAGATGGGAAGATACAGAATATATTGTCATCGTATCGACCTTTTGTATCGCTGCTAAAGCCTGGTCCGTGAGCACGTAGAATTTTGTCCAATGACCCCAAGCTACCCATCCTTATCGCTCGCGCGTAATTATGTTGATGTCGCGCTCGCACACTCACTGCGGGCGGGCGTCGCACAGTCGCGACAGCAATATAATTACTTTAGATTTGTAGTTTAAAATACCATGTGTTTTATTATTTTTAGGATGATGGTGGAAATGACGGAGTTCTATAAGAATAACCGCGTAAACCTCACCCTAGAAAAGGTGGCCGAGCTCACATACTGCGCGTTCTACGACGATGACAGCGATTGCTTCTATAGAGCTCTGGTCATCAAAATTATACAGGTAATAAAATAGCAGTACTACTTACTATTTCCACTAATTTTGGCATGTTTGTTTATCCAAAATTAGAAGAAGATCCATGATTGTTTTCAGTGTAAATTGGAGATCTGATTTCTGTAGAATATGTATTAGCACAGATATCATAAATACATAATAGGGATAACAGTCATTGAAGTATGAAATTATGTGTCTGCATAAAGTTTGACGCAACTTGTAGGTTCTGTTTTTCAAAGTGATTTCATCAATTTAAAATCGAATATAGTAAATAATCATCAATCAGCTGGTATCTAAATATATGGAACTCAAAGGTGACTGACTGACATAGTAATCTATCAACGCACAGCCCAAACCACTGGACGGATCGAGCTGAAATTTGGCATGCAGGTAGATGTTATGACGTAGGCATCCGCTAAGAAAGAATTTTACGAAACTCCACCCCTAAGGGGGTAAAACGGGATCCACGCGTACGAAGTCGCGGGCGGCCGCTAGTTATTTATATGGTTTTATCCTAGACGCAGACCACCGACTTTTAGTTGGTAGATAGTTTGGTCGGGCTGTTAATCAGTATGGACATGTATGAAAGTGCGCACATTACACTGATTTGACATCGGCCGATTCTTCATACAAATAGGAATCGGGCCCAACTATCGGCCAACTAAAAATCGGTGGTCTGCGCCTAGGCTTAACCATAACAATATCATGAGGTTTCAAAATTTAGCCGCTTTATTCCTCAAAATAAGCTACAAGTGTGCCTAATAGAGTAAGAGCTAGTGAACGCCAGACCTACGTCATTTTATAAAAGCTGAAAGTTTGTCAGCGTATGCTCCCAATATAGGATATAGTGTTGGTGAATTATGAAGTTTGTGTCATCGTGGCTTTGGAAGCTACCCTAAAAAAACTGTCTGGCAAGGAGTTGGAACTGTCTGGCTGATCACAACAATATTAGATAATAACATTAGAAGTATTTTCCCCAACAGCCAGACAGTTTTGACAGTTCCAACTCCTTGCCAGACAGTTTTTTAAAGGTAGCTCACCAACATTATATCCTATATTGGGAGCATACGCTGACAAACTTTCAGCTTTATAAAATGACGTAGGTCTGGCGTTCACTAGCTCTTATTCTATAACAACTCAACACAGGAGGAGAACTACCTAGGAGTGGAAGTGTTCATGGTTGACACGGGCGAGGTTCGCTCGGGGCTGATAACCGACGTGCAACCGCTCATGGGCCGCTTCTGTACTAAGCCACCGTACGCGCGCTGCTGCCATCTGGCGGGGGTAAATAGTCCACCTATTTTATTTTTATCTTACTTTTTTTTATCCACAACGAGGAAGCTCTTGGCCTGTATCTCACCTGATGGTAAGTCATGATCAGGCCGAAAGTGGAAGCGAGCTTCACCCGGAATCCTCAACCACGGAGGAACTGGCTATCTTACCTCTAAACTGCCGGAACACAACAATGCTGTTAACATTGTTGTTATGGCGACAGACTTAGGTAAGACGGTGGTAGCTAGCCAGGCGGATTTAGAACAAGCCCTACCACCAACCAAACCGAACAGAAAAATCTGCCCCCACTGGAAATTGAACCCGGGACCTCTGCGTCTGAAGCAGGTGGTCTTACCACTAGACAGCAGACCACCGAATCGGCCGATACCGATCGGTTTTATTTGTAAGTACAAGTATGAACTTAGATTATATACATCCTGAGGTGGAATTGTGTAAAGCAATCGTAATCATTTGACAGTTCATAACGTACGATAAAATCCGTTAAACAAAGCGTTTGACACAATAATCGTACGTTATGAACTGTCAAATGATAACGATTGCTTTACACAATTCCACCTCTGATCAATCTGATGAAGAAGCCAGACAAAAGCCTGTTTTTGAAAGTTTTTTATATAAATTTTGGCTCCCTGAGGTTTGCACACAGGCTATATGAATCATAAAGAAATAAATCAGACTAGTTCCTTGATTTGAGGTATTCTTATCAGCAATATTGTCCATAGATCACGCCCGTAAAGTTTGATTACTACTTCCCCAGAGGCCCAGACAGTACAATACAATACACAAAGCTCTTTCCAAAGTTACCATTTGTTTCAGATTGAGTTCGTCACTTATGACAACGAGGAAATGACGAAGAAACAAGAAGAGTTCATAAAGAAGTACCGCGCCAACCAGTGCCGCGTCGAAGTTGATGACAAGTAAGCACCATTTATTTATACCAGGGGTGGCCAACCGGTCGATCGCGACTATTAGTCCAGTCGATCGTGGCAAGGCAAAAAATACTACATGATTGTGTACTAAACTAAGCTGTTTCATTTAAGATTTCAAGAAGTATGTAAGTGGTAGATTACCCAGGGTTTCGTTAGTAAACAGTAGATCTCATGTCTAATCAAGTTGGCCACTCCTGATTTATACAGTGTGTTTGATCTCCGATATTTTACCCAACTGTTCTTTGTTCAATTTCATAGAAAAAAAAGCATACTACGGTCGCACTCCTCACCAAATCCAAAACAATGAGGGTTTTCGCGAATGAAAGATCCGCTAGATGGCGGGACGTGGATGTGGGGTCTGACTGCTGCGTGATTGGTGGATTTTGACATATCTGTCAATGTCATGTCAAAAATAACCAATCATGCAGCATTTGGACCTCGCGTCTACGTATTGCCATCTGGCGGATTTTTCATACGCAAAAATCCTCATTTAACGTATACGCATACCTAAAATATAGAAAAAACTTAGCTTTATCTCCTTATACATTTATATCATTTACCATAAAAATTACTTTTATCGGTTTGCATGGAAAGTGTATAATCAACGCATGTAGGTTTTCATTAGTAAATTTTGATATTTTTCTATATTTTTTTCAGCACTTCAGAATCGTTGGGAGTGTACGTGGTACTCCCCTCGGGTGATAAATTAAACGACCTTCTTGTTCAAGAGGGATTCGCTCGCTCAAGTATGTATTATGTTACTGTATGGCCCAGAACAGACGGTGAAACGCAACTGCAACGAAACTGCAACTTTGTGATGATTCTGATGAATGAAACTGAAAGTTTCATTCATCAGAATCATCACAAATCAACTGGTCATCAACTGGTCATCAACTGGTCGCGTCATGTGTGGTCTCTCAACGGACGCTATGGCAGAAACTTAGATGCAACTCAAAAGTAACTAGCAGTTGCAGTTGCGTTTCACCGTCTGTTCTGGGCCTAAAAGCACGTTTTTAATTTTGATTAACCAGCATTAATTTGAATATAAGAAACGGTTTTTGAGGCTTTTACCATGAAGGCATAACTTTGTAATATTAATGACAATTACCAACAGTAAAGTAGTCATATCATAAGTGCCACCAGTGATGAAAATAGAATAAAATATTTTTATTTCGATAACATCTGTATTCACAAACATTATTCAAATTCAATAATTTATTTGCTAGAATACATACCATGCTCGTTTTACAAAGCAGATCATAAAGCTATGAAATTATTACCATGTATTCTATTCAGCCTGCAAGCAGACGTGCAAATATTATCAGTCAGGTTATGATACATACAGTGTCATAAATTAAATTAATGTATTAAATAATGTCAGTTAATAAATTTACAATGTCAAAAGTTAAACAGGTCATATTAAACATTACTATGAGGTCTCACATTGCGCGTGGTCGCACAGGGTCCCAAAAACCTATTCATAGGCAATACTTGAACGGCAAACTGACACACACGAACTAATCACAGAGCTCTTTTCAACGCTGTGCGTCCGACTTCACATAGCGTTGAACGTTAACTGAGCACGTAGAATTTTGTCCATTGACCCCAGGCTACCCATCCTTATCGCTCGCACGTAATTATACAGGGTGGAAACGTTAAGTGATCTCACTCGATTATTTCTAAACTATACAAGATATTGAAATACTGGATACTGATCCTGAAAGTGCTTCATGAGCTCTTTCAAACGGTACCAATAATAGGTTACAGAAAAAACTGGATCTTTCTGAAAATTCAATGTTTCCAGCTTCCATACTAAATGTATGCCAGACACACAATATTAGAAATGTGTTTTTTTTATTAAATAATAAACTCTTAAAATAAACTCGTAAATTGTATTCTCCTTTAAAATTATTCATGGAAAACATTAGTTTTAGGCTTTACTTGCTATAATATTGTCAAGAGATGAGTGTCATGACTGTGGTAGTACTAAATGTATGGAAGACGGAAACATTGAATTTTTAGATAGATCCCGTTTATTCTGTAACCTAATATTGATACCATTGGATAGAGCTTGTGAAACACTTTTACAATCAGTAATTAGTTTTACGATATCATGTGTAGTTTTTAAAATAATGTGACTTTACCAAATGTATGGAAACTGGAAACATTGAATTTTCGGATAGATCCAGTTTATTCTGAAACCTATTATTAATACTATTTGATAGAGCTCATGAAGCACTTTCAGGATCAGTAACTAGTTTTTTGATATCTTGTTTAGTTTAGAATTTATCGAGTGAGATCACTTATCGTTTCCACCCTGTATTGTTGTCGCGACTGTGCGACGGGCACCCGCAGTGAGTGTGCGAGCGCAACAGCAACATAATTACGCGCGAGCGATAAGGCCCATCCTTATCGCTCGCATGGGGTCATTGGACAAAATTCTACGTGCTCAGAGACCGGGCTTTAGTAGAATCGCGCGGGCCGCGGTAACCGCAGCCTCGGCGGTTTTCGCCCGCGCGCTCTGCGATCGATCGGCAGGCGACCATTTTGTACCAGTGACTTGATTGGCGTGATTTTTACCCGCGCCGTGGGTTCTTAGCCTTAAAGTGATAATTGGTTTTCTAAACAAATGCATTGTTATTCTGTTTAGCAGATGCCCCAAGGACTGAGGAGGATCGATTGGATGAAGCGGTCGGGGGATTGGTGGATAGCGCGGAGGATATCACGCAGTGTCCCGAGTACGAGGATCCCGTTGAGGCGGTTACGGTAAATGTTTGATTTAATTATGTTTATTTATTTTAATTTCTTCTTTTTTTTAAGTGTTGACAAGCAGGCCATGACCAATGACCGTTTTCACCATCAATCCCTAGTTTTTATGTGACCCCTATGAAAACAAAATTCCTGTTATGTGTTAAAGGGGTCATTTAAAATTTAGGGATTGATGGTGAAGAAGGGCATAAGAAAATTTAGCAGTGTGGATTACAGGTCGTTTAATGATACACAATACGCGTCATGTCATAAATCCAAAAGATTTTTGTTTTTGTAAAAATATTATGTAGGTTATTATTCTACATATTAAAACAATAAAATTTGTATTGGCTCGTTGATGTAATACGAGAAATTCGAGAGAATCGAGTGACATTTGAGATGAAAAACATTGACATAAGAAAAACGAAGAAAAAGAAATATTCTTGCTGGCCAGTGCGCGCAGCCAAGGAGGCGGCCGTTGCGGCCGCAACATGCCCCCCGCGTTGAAGGGAAGGCTAGGTACGTTGCCGAGTCTTCAAATGGAATTCAGGAAAGATGATGCCTCTTGTGATGTTATTCGTCGTCTGGTAGAGGACATATCTTGCAAGCAGCTCGTCGAACGATTCCTTCGGCAGTTCTGGCGTCGGCCACTCGACTGCTCCCATCGGGTCCTGGGTAGAGTTTCGTGACGCGACCCAGTTTCCATTTGAGTGGCGGGAGATTTTCTTCCTTCAGAAGAACGAGTTTATTTAGGTCCAACGTTGTTTTGTTCGTGGTCCATTTGTGGCGTTGTTGTAGATCTCGCAGGTATTCGTGGTGCCAACGCCGCCAGAAGTGTTGACGGAGGGCCTCAATACGTGCGTAACGGGTCAGTCGGTCCAAATTGTCCTGATGATACGTGTGAGATTGAATGATTGAAATGTTGTGAATGATCGGCCTATGAGGAAATGACCGGGTGTAAGAGGTTGGAGATCTTTAGGGTCGGAAGACAATGGTGACAATGGTCTCGAGTTTAATATTGCTTCGATTTGCGATAGCAAAGTACTTAGCTCTTCGAATGTCAGATGGGAACGGAATACAATCCGATTCAAGTGATGTTTCGCGGATTTGACAGCGGCTTCGTACAGACCACCGAAGTGGGGCGCGTATTCTGGGGCAAAATGGAACGCGATACCCTCAGATGCCATAGCGTCAGAGACACTGTCAGTGGTATGTTGCTGCTTAATCGTTTTAGTTCGTTACATGCTCCTACAAAGTTAAGCCCATTATCCGAGTAGATGGTAGATGATAGGTTTACCCCGGTGCGACATTAAACGTCTTAAGGCCATGAGGAATGACTCCGTGGTATGATCGGTGACTGCTTCTAAGTGGATTGATATATTCGATTGATCGTGCTAAGTTTCAGCCACAGATTGGTTAATTAAAACGTACGTATTGAAGCTAATAAATGTTGTGGTCGTTAGATATTCGTGTTGAAATAAAAGCTTTGTGAACGGGTGAGTGGACTGTATAATTATTAGATGGTTTTCGCTATTCGAGATAAGAGTTTTCGAGTCTACCGCCGACTCTACCGAAATCCAGCTGTCATCGAGAAACGGTAATAATTTTACGTGAGCTTTTTGATGAAAGCTTGTTATTCTTTAACATAGTATCGAGTATACGAGAAACGATTCAGCATGACTTAGTCGAACTAATGAATGTAAAGATTGTTCAAGTTTGATTACTGGCAAAGGCCCTGTGAGTTTTGATACGAGTGTTTTTACGATTATAATAAAATTATGAAACGATACGTGTACGCGATTGTTCTATTCAGTTTCGTGGATTCGATTCGAGTAGTCGTTCGAGTTGTTTAAAATTATTTAGAGCCGTGTCGTACGGGTTCTTGCGCAGGGGAATTTTAACAACACACCTGCCTAGATTATCACGAGATGATTGAGTCACATGCTTGAGTTCTGTAAATAATGGTGTGGTAGTCAGAAAAGTGCACGTAACGTTGTTTGTTTTAACATTCGAGATAGATCCGGATACCAGCCAGCCTAATTTTGTCTCAATTAATTGTAGATTAGAACCGGGGGCGACTGGGATTCGGTTAGATTGGATTAAGGTCCAGAAGAGATTCGCGCCTATGAGTATGTCTATCTCTGACGGCTGTGTAAAGCTTGGATCTGCTAAAACCACACCTGAAGGCAAGTTCATATCGACCCGTATGGGTTGACTCGGTATTGAACCCACGATACGGGGAATGACAAGACACGATAATGTGGAACTAAAATCTGTTACCTGTGATTGAACTGTGACTGTACATTGTCGATTAATAACTTGCGCGTTACCGCTGATGCCTTGTATCGTGTTTGAGACTTGACGTGGTTGAATACTTAACTTTTCGCACAAGCTTTCCGTGATAAGCGAGCACTGACTTCCTGAGTCTAACAGCGCCTTAACGAGTACGCTTTTATTGTTGTGCATTATACGCACTGAGACAGTCGACAATAAAACTTGGTCAAGAGTCGTGTTTTCGATTTTCATTACCTGCCTGACCTGAGTACCTGCCTGAGAATTGGTCGTAGTTTCTGGTTCCACATGAAGATGCGAATTATGTTTTTCGTTACAATATTTGCAGCCTCGTGAGCGACACGTGGAAACAGTATGTCCTGGCCTGAGGCAATTTTTACAAAGACTTAATTTATCTACGAACTTGACGCGTTCATGAACAGATGAATCTAAAAATGTTTTGCAAAAATATATTGGGTGCGCATCTTGACAGACAGGGCATTTGAAGTAAGGACGATCGCTAGTATTATTTTTGGTTGTCGTTACCGAAAGCACTTGCTTAGGCTGAAAATTACGAGTAGGTTTTAACGATTGCGATTGTTTAGAGGTCATAGTCTCGAGTAAGTCAGCTCTATCACGCAAGAAATTGGTAAATTGATCGAGAGTAGGAACTGTGTTACTAGACCGATGCTCTTCCCACTGACGCGATGTGGTAGAGTCAAGTTTCGATGACACTAGATAAATTATTACTGTATCCCAACTATCAACTGGTTCGCCTAACGATTTTAACGCTGCGAGATTTTTCGTCATACAATCGAGTAATTGTCTGATACTACAATACGATTCATTTGCAATATTATCAATTGAGAAAAGGGACTTCACGTGATTATGTATTAGTAATCTTTTATTATGGTATCGATCGTTCAAGAGCTGCCAAGCTACAGCATAGTTTTGAGCCGAAAACTCAAGACTTTGCAGCAAAATGGCAGCGCTGCCTTGCAATGAGTTTCGCAAATAATGGTACTTCGTTATCAATGGTAAATTATGGTTGTCATGCACCAACGAGGCAAAAGTATCTCGGTATTCTATCCACTTATCGTAGCTACCATCAAAACACGGCAACGATATTGTTGGCAGCTTAAGACCCTGTATGTGAACACCATTATTACCGTTATTAGACTGTGCCTCCTCGAACGCGCTATCAGCAAACAAACGCTTACCAATTGACAGTGCCTCTGCGTACGTACTCTCGAAGGCGTCGCGCTCGTCCAAATGTTTCTCCAACTGATCTACGTCTGTGAATTCGATTTGACATTGAATTTCATTGAAAGATTCGTAAAGGTCTTTTAGAGAATCAAATTGAAATTGAATTGTTTTCACATCTGACTCGACGATGCAAGATTCGTCCTTTACTTTGTTATAGAATCGTGTGAGTTTGGCTTTAATTACGCCGCGCTTACTCACGAGTTCGCTTAATTTCGCGGGCATGATGAAATTATTAAAAATACGAGAAAAATAATACAATTATGATAATGAAAAATGAATGATAGTCGGTACGTTACGTGTACGAGGCCCGTCCGTCGCGTTTCGTTGCTGCGAAGGCCGGGTTTCTGAAGACACGACGAGAAGTCTTCAGAAATTACGTATATCGAGGTCGCTGGGTATCGCTTCTTCTCCAGTTCGAAAGTATTGGTATCCGGCTCGAAGGACCAAAAAACATGTAGGTTATTATTCTACATATTAAAACAATAAAATTTGTATTGGCTCGTTGATGTAATACGAGAAATTCGAGAGAATCGAGTGACATTTGAGATGAAAAACATTGACATAAGAAAAACGAAGAAAAAGAAATATTCTTGCTGGCCAGTGCGCGCAGCCAAGGAGGCGGCCGTTGCGGCCGCAACATATTACTTCACTTGAAATTAAACTAAAAACACTTAACTCAACTTATAGTCCTTAAAAATATGTCATCTCCTGACTAACTGATGAATACCATCAGTATTCGTTAAAATCTATGAATGTATTTGTATAATCAAATGAGCTAATTTTACAACACCAGGGTTACTCAAACCGCGACGAGGCGGACATCTGCAAGCATTACAAGGGCGTAGGCAAAACCTGTTTCAAGGGCGCCAGGTGCACCAAGAAACACATCGTGAAACATCCCGGTGAGTTGTTAAAGATGAACAATACCGCCAAGTATGGCGATTATCACACTGCACCGCGGTCCGCGTGGCTACATATAAAGAATCCCGCGCGCAGACGCGTTTTCAGTGTGTTGTGCCGCGCGTGTTTTCTATACAAACTGAGGTACTTGCATACAATGATTAAATCTGTCGTCCCGCGTACCGCGGAGGAGCGCGGTGCAGTGTGATAATCGCCTATGGGCTGACTGGCTAACGCCCGTATCCACAAACATTACTATGAAGTTTTAAATATTCAGTTCGATATTTTTCATGTAGTTTATTTAAAATTTAGTTTGAGAAGCGACTCTATTCGCTAAGAAACTTTAATTACTATGAGATCTCACAATGCGCGTGGACGCACGAACTAATCATGAATTCAACGCTGTGCGTTCGATGTACTGCGTCACTTAAGCAAGCATCGTTTGTGAATACGGGTATAATAATCTCACTTGAGGGGTGCAGATGTGATCTATAGTAGAGCGAGCTTGATTTAGGTTGTGAGATTTCGAGAAAACAGAGGCTGCCAAAATTCCAAATGAAATCATTTATTTATGCAAGTAGGTTCCCAAAGAACACTTACACGTCCCAACCCTACCACTGCTTTGGGACAGTAAATAGTAATATGGGCTAGTGGTAAAAAAAAGCAGTGACAGAAACTCAGTTACTGTTGTAAGCCTCTTTTCAAAGATTATACAAGATTATACCTTGCACTCTTTGGCAGTGTGTTAGACCAGGGGTGTCCAAACTAGATGGGACCCAGGGCCAATAAAAATGACTAAATAAAATATGTACTGGTAATAATAATATCGTTATTTATTATCTACTTTTTCATTAATTTGTCTTCTGTCAACATCAACCTCAATATTAGTAGTAGCTAGGCGCAGTACATGTTTAAGTGAAGTATCTGTCAATGAAGACTTGTATTTCGATTTAATAAGCTTCATTGTTGAATATGCACTCTCACAAAGGTAGGTACTGCCTATCATCGAGCCCATTTTTTGCCCGAAATTCGTCAGTTTCGGGAAACGTTCAGCGAGGAGCTTAAAAAAATCAAGTCCTGTTTCAGTTCTGCCCTTGTAAAAGGGGTCTGATTGCAGATCACACAGTTCCAGTTGATAATTTGCTCATTAATGTATTTAAACAAAGAAGATAAAAAAGATTCTACGGGCCGCAATAATCCAAACCGCGGGCCGCGCGCGGCCCTCGGGCCATGGTTTGGAGAGCCCTGTGTTAGACAATATTATGTAGCATAGCGCTTAGTGCTAATAAAAGGTCATGTTACGATCAGTTAATTCGATACAAAGTTTAAGTAAATTAAAAGTTTAACATTATGCTATTCCCAATTTTGAGAAAGTTTTTTTGTGTCTTTCCTGCAAAGCAACTGCCTTTAACAATGCCTTTCCTCAGACGGCTGGACCCTAGACAAGGTGGAGGTGGTCGCCAAGCTGAAGACCATGCCGCTGCCGCAGCCAGATACATGGCATAAAGTGGTGGTCACGTACGTGTGCCACTACGACCGGCTCTACGTGCAGTTCGTGCGGGATAAGAGAAGGGGTGAGTTTGATGTAAAGTCTTCAGATAAGGTTATTGGGTGGAGGTGGTCGCCAAACTTAAGACTGCCACTTTGACCGGCTCTTTTCCGTCAGTTCGTCCAGGAGAAGAAAATGGGTGTTTCTGTCTTGTTTGATGTAAGGTTTTCAGATGGGCAGGGCACATAGTACGCAGAACTGACGGCCGATGGGGCAGCAAGGTTCTAGAGTGGAGGCCACGTACCGGAAAACGCAGCGTGGGAGACGACATCGTAAAGGTAGCAGGAAGGCGCTGGACGCAGGCCGCTACCAAACGGGCAACATGGAAAGCATTGGGGAAGGCCTATGTTCAGCAGTGGACGTCCGATGTTAGTAGGTGGTATGCAAACTGAAGACTATGCCGCTGCCGCAGCCGTACACGTGGTACTGGGTATTGGTGACTACTGCAGGAGAAGAAAAGGGGTGAGTGGCCCCCCACTAGGTGGACCGACGATCTGGTGAAGGTCGCGGAAAGTGCCTGGATGCGGGCGGTGCAGGACCAGTCCTTGTGGAAATCCTTGGGGGAGGCCTTTGTCCAGCAGTGGACGTCATTGGGCTGAAACGAACGAAGGTCTCTAGGTAAGGTTACAAAGAAGTGGCCAACTGAAGACTATGTCACTGCTGCAGCCAGATAATTACATGGCATAGAGTGGTGGTGACGTATGTGTGCCACCTGCTCTAAGTGCAGTTAGTGCAAGATAAGAAAATGGGCGAGTTATTGTTCGTTCATTCTTCGTTCGTCTCAGCCAAAAGACGTTCACTGCTGAACTAAAGTTCGACTTTCCAAAACGTCAGCGCGGCAAGCGTATACAGATACAAATCTTTGTTTGTGTTCATCGCCTCAACTCACGCTGCGCGACGCACATGTCTATAAATCGCGGAACGAGAGTTGATGCCATCACCACAAGCAATGATTTGTATCTGTTTACACTGTCTGCGTTGACATCTTGCGTAGTGGGTGATAAGTGTTCGCCTCTAAATTTCCTATTACCTGTATCTTCTTGTCGTGTCGAAAACAAACCTACAGTGTCAGCCCAAAACTGCTACAAGAGTGACGTTGTCAGTAGCATTAATTAAATTCCTGCGTGCAGATGTTTGGGCACGCAAGGCACGACATCTTGTGCTTCATCAAGGAACCTGTATCAAGCCTGTTCATCTCCGCGAGTTTGCATCGAAAACAAATCACGTGCGACTACACCTGAGATCACTAATCGACAGGACAATCACGAGCGAGCATTGACGCACGCACGTGTATTTTTCACCCTTTTGAATTGTAAAGACAATGAACTATGTATATAAAATCGGTGGTGTAATTAATACTGTGCAGTATTTTAACTGCCTAAATAATAATAGAAACACAAAATATAATTTTATTTATGCTTAATCAGGTATTTCCTCCGCCATTTTCCGCAGTTTGGCACCTCACGTCACACATAATTTTACCGAAGTCAGCCATATGGTTTCGGCGCAGTATCGATCACTGACGTTTGCCAACAAAATGGAGCTCGACTCTTGAGACAAGCTTAATTACACCATATCGTTGCGAACATTGAGCAAAATATATTTTTTTAAATACCTTCGCGAAGAAAACCTTCTGTACGTAGTACTTATAATTATCCTGTATTATTGACGTGCTAACGTTATGTTGTCAGAAGACGACGAAGTGCCGAATTTCGGCGTGGTGCTCCCGCCGAAGTCGCTGACCAGGCTCGTGCGCGACATGAACAGCCCGGCTGCCCGCATGAGCTACAAGCCGCTCGTGGTAAGAAACAAAAATTATTACAATTAGGGCTATCGTTTTAGCGCTCACCAGTTAGCGCCACTGTAGAGTAAGGTCCTGTCACTTGCTAGTAGCGAAGACAGTGGCACCAACTGGTGAGCGCGAAAGTGGTAGGAGGACTATCGCATTTGCACTCATCAAGATGGCGCCACTGTAGAGTAAGGTCCTGTCAATCGCCAGGGGTGCCAACTGTTAAGTATAAAAACGATAGCCCTCATTAGCCTAGGCGCAGACCATCGATTTTTCGTCGGCCGATAGTTTAGTCGGGCAGTTGATCAGTATGGGCATGTATGGAAGTGTGCACATTACACCGATTTGATTTGGCCGATTCTTCATACAATTTAAAATCGGGCACAACTATCGGCCAACTAAAAATCGGTGGTCTGTGCCTAGTCTTAATGTAAGGATTTCAGTCAGAAAATACTGGTTACAGTGTGAAAGATAGGTAAACAGATAACAGTCCTAACGAGTAACAGTGTGACTTGATGGTTTTCTTTTTCTTCGCAAGCGAAATTAAGGTATAACCATAAAGTTAATATTCCTTCGGAATAGAACAATAACCACGAGCTGTCAAACGAAACCGATTTTAGGATGTCACTGGATGTCATTTGTGTGCCAGTTTTCAGGATTATTTCACTGTTTTCATTCAATCGATAAAAAATTGCACATTTACTCATAAACATCCACGATTTCACTCACGTAAAATCTCAGCGCTAAAATTTTCAGCGTGCCAATGAGTGCTAAGGAACTGACTAATAGTTGCAAAAAAAAACGATAATATTATGTTGCATAACGCATCTCTTTTTATCACAGTGATGCTGCTAGTTCTATTCCGCGAGGTATATTAACTTAATAGGTACATAACATATTTGAAATTACGTGGACAGTAGCTGTATTGTTAGCTCATCATAATGTTTCTTGCAGTTGACACCAGCCCCCGGTGAATTGGTAGCAGCTTTGTACCCACTGGACAACCAATGGTATCGCGCCCGAGTGCTCTCCGTGACTCGAGCAGACCAGAATGTCGAAGTAAGTGGTCTCTCTAGGAGATCTTATCCCTAGATAAAGTTTAGTTACATTCGAGAAAAATGTAGTTTTGCGATCTTATTTTTTCTGTATTTTATTTCGTAGGATCAACTTTTAACGTTCCTTTAATCCTTAATTTTGGTGATCGCCATCAATGCGTTGCCGCCACTACGCTTCTAGCATTTCCATTCCATCTCTCGCTGCGTGATAAATAGACAGACCTGTTAGTACGTCTGCTTAGCTTTTATCGCGCCATTTTATCGATTTCACGCGATAGATTTAAACTAATCGAAAAGATTTTATCACGATGTCACGATAAACTTTTATCGAGGAATTTTATCGATTTGTTTTGTTCTTATGTAAAACATTTTTTGCAGGTGGTTTACGTAGACTATGGCAACGTTGTGTGGGTGAAGGAAGACGATATTCGCGCGTTGGAACCACGCTACCTGCTACTGCCGGAGCAAGCCGTGCGCTGCGTATTAGCCGGTGTGAGCGCGCGCTCGCATCGGTCCCAGCAGTGGGCCGAGGCTAAGCGCGCACTCGCTAGCATGGTGCAAGACCGGACTCTGGACGCCAGGATCATGTGAGTCATATTCGCATCATGTGTCAGTCCCAACAGTGGGCAGGGGCTAAGCGCGCACTCGCTAGCATGGTGCAAGACCGGACTCTGGACGCCAGGATCATGTGAGTCATATACGCATCATGTGTCAGTCCCAACAGTGGGCAGGGGCTAAGCGCGCGCTCACCACTATGGTACAGGATCGCACGCTGCACGCCAGGATCATGTGAGTCATATTCGCATCATGTGTCAGTCCCAACAGTGGGCAGGGGCTAAGCGCGCACTCGCTGGCATGGTGCAAGACCGGACTCTGGACGCCAGGATCATGTGAGTCATATTCGCATCATGTGTCAGTCCCAACAGTGGGCAGGGGCTAAGCGCGCACTCGCTAGCATGGTGCAAGACCGGACTCTGGACGCCAGGATCATGTGAGTCATATACGCATCATGTGTCAGTCCCAACAGTGGGCAGGGGCTAAGCGCGCACTCACTAGCATGGTGCAAGACCGGACTCTGGACGCCAGGATCATGTGAGTCATATTCGCATCATGTGTCAGTCCCAACAGTGGGCAGGGGCTAAGCGCGCACTCGCTAGCATGGTGCAAGACCGCACGCTGGACGCCAGGATCATGTGAGTCATATACGCATCATGTGTCAGTCCCAACAGTGGGCCTCTGCCTTACCCAGTCTCAGCAGTGGGCAGAGACTAAGCGCGCGCTCACTAGCATGGTGCAAGACCGCACGCTTACCTCACGTTCGAGTTGCCCACGCCCAACAGTGGGCTCACAAGCATCTGTTAAGAACCAAACTTAGCCCTCAGAATGGTCAGACTTAAGTGGTAGTAGGCGGGGCGCATAGCTCGTAAAACTGATGGGCATTAGGATAGAAAATTTCTCAAATGACGACCACAGATCGGGAGATGTAGTATAGATAGGTAGACCTCCAACTCGGTGAACGGACGATATAGTGAAGGCGAACACCTGATGTGGGCAAGACCGGGACTTGTGGAAATCCTTGGAAGAGACCCATTTCTGTCTGCAGTGGATTGAACATCCTTTGGTGGAAACGAAGATACCACAGTGCTTAAAATGATGTGCTTTCCTGTACACACGACAGCAAATCAGGCTACCCATTTTTGTTGCAAACTCGCCCCTATAACAACTGCACAAGAACCCACAGTGGTTACCTTGACGTGCTGTCGTCTGTACATAAAAGTCAGTTCACTTCTTAAACATTGTGTATATCTCTTGTTGCAGCGGGCGCGACTACGACGAGCTAATCGTCGAGTTATTCGACGCAGAAGGCTACAGCGTGGCCGAGCAGTTAGCGGCGCAAGCATTTGTCGATCTGAAGGAGTTCGCCGTGGTGCCCGACTCGCACATCACTACGAGGATCGTGCCTGCTTGAGGCAGGTATCTTATGCAGTCGTAATAATTGGACATTAATGAAAAAATGACATACTTGCTACAAAAGGCCGTAATTCTGAACACTTATCGTCTCACCCGTAAATTCTTGTCATCGGACTTAACGTCATTTAATGCTGTTATGCTTGGCTGAGGCCTGCATAACAGACATAATAACCCATCTTTAAAAAGGTGGAGAAAAAATCAAGAAGTATATAATAATAAAATAAATGTTTATTTTCTCTTCACAAAGGTAACAAAGAATAATGGGTACTACAATATTGTGAATGTTACAATAACAGAACCTTTGCGAGAGACTGGTGTCTAAACTAGGGCCGGTTTTACAATAAAGCAGCTCGTGACTGAAGGAGTTCGTTGTCGCAAACACTGGCATCTAATACAGCTGTATTAGAGACGATTTTTACAATAAAGCGGCACGTGACATGGTCGCACTAAACGAGTTTAAAGTCGCGTACGTCACCATGAAATCGTGACCGCATGAACCAGGTATCTTATCTAGTCGTGATAGGAGCTATTTTTAGAGTTTATATAAGATTTTAAACTTTCGCGTTCTATTTCAACTAAAATAGTAAGACACGGGTCTTAAAGTTACATCATGTACTCACGGCTTGACGTTTCGGCTGCGATGCTGCAGCGGTGATCAACAAGCAGACTGGCGGCTCGCGGCGTCGTCCGTTCGGGCGGGCTTGAAAAACGGTGTCTTACTATTTAATTTTTAGAGTTATTTATCCATGAAAAATATTATTGATGTTTTGTCGACTGTACCTCGTGTGAAGAAGGGAAGTTTGGGAGTTGACGGGGTGCATGCAAGGAGTTATTCTTCGTCACCTCCCTTAAATAAACGCAAAGCTTTTGAGTACCCAAACATAGCTCATGCATGGGTGTAATTTCCATTCGTCAAGGGGTTCTTCATAATGTATGCGATCCGTAGTATCCGTACAGCATTACATCCGCAAACAAAAAGGAAATTAGTAGTAACTGGGTTCGTATCTCGTTCTTTTCGGATCTGCGTTCTTCCAAAAATGTACTCATGCCCCCTTAATCTTTAATCTATATATATAAAAGAAAGTCGTGTTAGTTACACCACTTATAACTCAAGAACGGCTGAACCGATTTAGCTGAAAATTGTCAGGGAGGTAGTTTAGAGCCAGGAGAAGGACATAGGATACTTTTTATCCCGTTATTTATTGCCATTAAGGCGGAACAAAGTTCGCCGGGTCAGCTAGTAATAAATAAACAGTTACATCTAGGATGAACAATGAACACTGGATTAAAATGACATAATTTCCATACTAAATGACAATTTAAGCCAGAGTTCAACTAGGGCGTAACTTTTATTAATAAGGGGGTTGATGTTGATAATATTGCGTGGATAAGGTGGGTTCACGTATGTTGTGATTGTGTTGAAATTGTTTTGTTTTGTTTTTCAGGATCTCATGACACTGATGACTAAGGACCTGCTCTAAAACTTCTTCGCATACATTTATACTGATATTATTACATTCCGATCGATTTTAAGGTATTCGTAAATTTCCTTAAACATAACTCGGGAAATAAATAAATAAAAATCAATTGTTATGTTTTTACTCGAATTGTAAAATTCTCTGTAAAATCACTGATATATTTTTATAAAATTGCTAGAAGCAACACTTTTTGGACAATTCAAACTTGTCTTTATTCATTGAAAGATTATTTGCTTTTGAAGATTTAAAATTGTTGTTATCGATGTCGTAGGCTTACCAATAAGTATTTAGTATTGCTTTATGTGTACGTACAAGGGTTAAGATAATTGTGACGTAATTAACCATTTAAATACTCAAGGCGCCTTTTATTTGCTTGGCAACAGAAGTTTCTGTTTGTTTTAGTAGTTTGATAGACATTATTATGCTTCCATTTATGAGTTACGCGTAAATTGTAATTAGGTTTAGGATATTAAATGGCTATATTAAAATACTGGAAGTCTCATCATCTCATCTCTGAGCGAAACAATAGCCAAAACAGTATTTAGCCTCTTTTTATCATATCAATATCAACTGGAAATAGTGACAAAGTATTCATTAACTAAAACTGTGTTAGAGCAGTTTTAAATCTCATTCATAATAATAGTAGTATAGATGACCCAAGCTGAACTGTCCCACCAAACTCAATGACAGGGGGGCGCTACCATCGTTCAACTATATGGTTTCCAACATGGCAAAAATCGGAACCAGCGATCCGGTATTGACGGTGGCGCCCCACTGTCAATGTCATCGATAGGACAGTTCAGTATTTTGGAACTATAAGCTCAACTGATGTCTATAATTTTTTTTGGCATTGACTGCTTACTGCTATTTGCTTTATAGTTTAAAATATCCAATATGTAAACAGTTTAAGTATTTTGCGCGTGCAATAACTAAATGTCGATGTATAACTTTACTGCATATCTGAATTGTACAATTGTTTGTTATCCTAAATAAAATAAAATAAAATAAATAACATAGCGTCACGTGACTAAACTCCTGTGCCGCTTTTTTTTGTTAATGGCTCTTAACGGGCAATGAGAGTGACAATGGCCTATTTTATCCGAGTGTGTCCATTACATTTTGACTAGAAAGTTGCTGAAATCGCTGGTTGACTTGTGTGAGGTCTAGAGTTTGACAAGATCTGGAAGTGATGTTGTGAAACGGTGTACCTTGAATTGTCCCTTGGACATTGGAGGAAATAGGGTAGAATGATGTGATTGATAGATTTTTTACTTCTTAGCAGATAATGTAATAAAATTGGGTCAGAACAAAGGGAATATTCCAAAACGAATTCACGTATTACCAAATACTAATGTTTCTGAATTATTTACTGTATTATTTTAACCTTAACCCATTCTGTTATAAATGTCATAATAAAACACTATCATAACTACAATGAGTTTCTCCCAAAGGTGTATTTTTAAATAGATTTAGCAGCGAGTATTGATAAAAGAAATTATCGTTTTATTTATATGTGATTTGTCACCTAGTTTTATTTCTTTAGTTTCCTACATGACGTAAGCCAAATTAAGATCAATTATTAAGAATTTATTTTTAAGAATAATACATAAGGTTAGGTTTTGTGATATGTTGACACATTATAGCACATTCTACACAACAATTACGGGTCAGCCAATAGTCACTGAATGTCATGTTATAAAATGTACATTTTGTATTTAAAAAGTTATGTTTATGTATCTCAAAGGTATTTCCAGGCTCATAACATAAGTTTGAAAGTGATATTTTTTGGTCTTGTGTCATACCCGTTCGCGCTAAGTTTGCCGGTCCGTGGAATGCGCGTCCCCTCCCCTAACCGCGACTAAACGCAATTAGTTAGTAAACGCAATTAATGTGTCTTATTTAACGCAAATACACAATTTTTATCAATAATAATAATAAATATTTTAAATATTGTTTGATAAAGTTATAGACGCTTCCCTTCCGAGTGACGTCATATCGCCAGCGGCAAACTTAAAGCGAACGGATAGTAAATATAAACGAAATGTGTTTATATTTTAAGTTCCTAATATTATAGAAACTGTTTCTTTACCATATTACCAACGGTAAACGAGTCAAATAAATATATTGAAGAGAAAACTGCTTTTTAATTCATAGGAAGAACATTGAAACTAATGGTTAATATAATAATAATTTATATTCAAACGAAATTACAATGCAAAATCTAGACCATCGCCCCGTGGTAAGGCACTTCCTCTAATCACATCCATAAACTTTAATATTGTACTGCACTTACAATTAATACAAAAATGTTTTGTAAAGATCAGTGTCAGGTCAGATTGTATCTTTGGATTATCAATAGCGCAGACCAAAACATACAGATAGGATGCATTTATCAAAGTATGTTTATAGTAAAATATCAACTTTGACACTCATGATAAGTACTATTAAAATTGCAGTACAATATTTAAGTATTCACATCCATCCTTACAAAAATCCTACTTAATAGTTTTACATTGTGCATACCTGTGCAGTTTGTCAAACGTTAAAACAATCCAGGTTAAATACATTGGAACCTTCATTTCTAAACTAAAAAATAAAAACTATTCAATGTTTTCTAATGTTCACATTATTGTGAGATTTTTTTGTACAATGCCAAGCATTTAATTTACACCATTTATTATTACATACAATAAGCATTTGATTCACAATTCAGATTTCAACATATTAATTTTATTATTATTTCAAATAACTCCCACAATAAAACATTGATAAGTTCATTATCTTAAAAAAAAACTTTGGATTACAAGTTAGTAAAACTATACCTACTTTAGAAATTACATGATAATAGTATACACTTTATTAGTAAAGTTTAGAAGATAATTAAATAAATATATCGAACTTGAGATTCTAGAGTTGATAGCACACTTAGTTGATATAACCCCTAACTATATTATCTTAAAACTAGTTGATTACACTTTTAACCAGGGTTCGAAAATATCCTTATGATATATATCCGATATACAACGTGTCCCAAAATTCAAGGATAAGCTGGCGCCGCAGGGTGGACATAGTCATGACTGCTTTAGGAAAAATAAGAAAAAAAATCTATCTCAATTATTTTTTAAGTTACACAATAAATTATGAAATTCGTCGAAAATTGACACCCCTTATGATATTTTACATTACCACGACTACAATTTTTCAAATACTTCACTTTTTTTGTTTGTATCGGCAACTTAAGTAATGCTGCTGTCCACCCCAATTCTTAAAACCCTCAGAATCCTTGCAGTTTTTACACAAAAGTTAATCAAAATATGATATTTCCTTAAAATTTTGAACGATTTTTACTTACACTCCACTTTGACTCGTCGATTTGTAAAAAAACAGTATGAACACTACTGCGGCAAGTTTTTTATAAAGTTGACGCAACTATCCAAGATTCCGAAATGGTATAATACTCTAAGAAAACTAGTCGCAAAAAAGATATGCGTACCATTTTTACAAGCATTTCGCTTGTAAGTTGGTATGAGATAAATCTTGCAACTGAATTTAAAACCAGTTCTCCTTAACCAATTGAGCTGAAATTTGGTATACTTGTGTAAGTACGATGACAATGCAATATTATGGTACCATTGAGCTGGATGGAGTATGGAGGTGGCCATAGGAACTCTTAACGAAACGGCGGAATTACATCTAGTTTGGGTTCGTTGGACTTGTCTTTTCGAGCACTTTAGTGCTAGACGATGTTCAGGGTCCTGATGATGAAGTCAAGAGGTGGCAGGAGCTGGCCATAGGAACTCCTAAACGAAACGGCGGAAGCTTATCGAGTTTGGGTTCGTTGGATTTGTCTTTTCGAGCACTTTAGTGCTAGATGATGTCCAGGGTCCTGATGATGAAGTCAATTATAATTTTCAAACAAAGTCAAGCTTGTTTTTAAATAAGTTTTTGTTATTACAACTTTATTTTAAGCTTTTTAGTTGTTTCTCAATCTCATGGCCTAAGTGCTCGGGAAGACAAATCCAACGAACCCAAACTCGATAAGCTTCCGCCGTTTCGTTTAGGAGTTCCTATGGCCAGCTCCTGCCACCTCTTGACTTCATCATCAGGACCCTGAACATCATCTAGCACTAAAGTGCTCGAAAAGACAAGTCCAACGAACCCAAACTAGATGTAATTCCTTTGTTGTATATCATAAATATCGGATATTTTCGAACCCTGCTTTTAACATTGAACACTTTAGGCGAGTGAAAATGGATATAATAAACTTTTATCAATTAGTAATGCATGAATGATAAACTATAACATAGATTATACATTTATTAGTAATTCACCGAATGACTAGACCTAGCTTTTAGGCTACATATTACAGCACATTAGCAAAGTTTGGCATATTTGAAACCTAAAGCTCACTAAATTTAAATATGGAGTGAAAATCTGCCTAAAACTTTAATTATCAGCAACAAACAGTTTTGGCAATTCAGATTCTAACCGGATGACTCTCACGATTGACGTTAATCGCCAATTATCATATGGGTTTGGGGTGTTCTTTGGAGAATATGACTCAGGAGGAGAAAAGGTACTGTAGTAGGAAATCAGTTCATGAGACTGATCACCATCCAAATCTGCAATCATCAAAGACTTTTCCTGATACTCCAAGTCTGGTTGGCATAGAGGTAAAGGTGCGTTTGTGTCTACCGGCCCACGGACACATATTTGCACGATGTCAGTCTGACTGACATTCACATTATGAGTCTGCATTTTGTCAAATGAGACCAACACTATCCTCTCTGATATTTCATGAACAGTGAAATTAGTATACTTTATGAATGAAGCAATAGAAGCTACATCTATATTGGACTTGTAATAAAATACATCATTGTAGTTCTTTGGGCTCTGATTTTGTACATTGTATCGTACTTCATCGAGTTTTTGCACACCTTTAGCATGGTGTGCGCTGTTCCACTGTCATAATTTTAGTACAAAGCCTCGTATTGAGTTTGCAAAAGCAAAAGAGCTAGGCCTCATGGCATAAACATGGCCAGCAGTGTACTCCCAGCTGGCATTTGTTGTGCCATTTCTTTCCAGAATCAGTTTCAAGTTGACCCTGCATGAATTTGGGCACTCCCCAGAGTTTTCAACAATCAACTGTCCTGGACCATTGGTGAATGTCTCCCGTGTGTTCCCTATATTCCTCTTGAGACTCAGGTTTATTGGCTTACTGACAGAAGTTCTGGATGCTGTATAATTTGTTGATTTGTCAAGTTTCAAGAGTTTTCTATACAGATTTGGATAAGATATAACTCTTACGGCTTCTGTTGTTCCATTTTTGCAGATGTATGTAATTGTGTCTGACTCAGTAAGTAATTTGACTGATAAACAATCATTTATAGACATGGGTTCACCAATTATGTTTCCAGTGGCACCAGATACAATCAACAAAGAATTATGGTTTGTGTTTGGGAGTACTGTTGCTACGGTCAACAGATCACTAACTTTGTCTTTGTCCATATCTTTCAATAGAATGGGGAAATCAATTGCTGCAATATTCAGTGTCTGTCCATGTTTGTGGATATTCCAGTAATAAGTTCCAGATAAGGGATTTAGAGCAGCGAGCATACCTTCTGACCCTGAAACTATACAGTCCTTCTGGTTGTCTCTGCTCACATCAATCAGGTGGCAGTTGATTTCAGTTGGGATCCTATTGTCTCTAGTGTACCAGCCCACCTTGCCAGAGTTCCCAACGATTAATAGCACACCATTTACATTGTCGTGTTGGTAATTAGATTTCTCGTCTTTCATATGATTTCCTCTGTAGATGAATATCAGGTTTTTCGTGTTTGGTATAGCCCCCTCTACAACTTGGACGGCACCCGACAACTCTATTTCGTCGTACGGAAGCTCCCAGCTAGTTGTTTTGTCGTGCCACTCATTGACGCAGCTACCGACCTCGGAACAAGGTATCCCCCATAAGAAAACGACCACAGTTAGCAAGCACACCACGATCGAGGTGATGAAGGCGCATAGACGCGGGAAAGACATCCTGTTGGACACATCAGACTGCAGGAAGCTCACGTTATCCATCGTACTTTCGACTGTATTCATATTGGTGTTAAACTCGTCCATGTCACTCAAACTGTAGTTCTTAGACGATTGTAAACCACTGTTGAAGTCCAAATTGTTGCAACTATCAGTAGCTTTGATGTGAACAGCATTATCCAGCTTGTCGTCTTCAGATTCAGAGTCCGACAGTATCTGCTTCAGTGGCGCGTAGTTACCGCCGTTCCCATTTGCGGACATGGCGTTTTTAGTGGCAACCATCTAATTATCTTACATCTTTTACGATTATTAATATTAATGAGTCAAAATACGATCTAATAATGAAATAGTACTACAACAAAATAAAATCAATAAAGTCGCACACAAATCGGCAGATGCACCACAGAGCACAGAACGAGAAAGAAATCAGCTTTTGACAGCTGTCATAATTATGTCATATTTTTTTGTTTAGGGATGTACATCATCATTGTTCAGTTATATTAATTGAAATATCGATATCAATACATGATATTTGATGATATCGTATATAATAATATTCTAGTCATAGTCATAAATTAGTAATTATGAACTGTTTTTTTTACTTCATTAACATCAAGAGAGACATTTTAAATGACCTCGCCGAACTCGAGTATAAAAATAGTCTACCTGCTGTATTATAATAATTTATAAGTATGATTTGAGCTTATTTACGTGAATTATTATTACTTTGTCGACCGTTTGGTGTAGTGGTTCAGAACGGACTACTATGCCGAGAGGTCCCGGGTTCAATTTATTATTATTATTTTTATTACATTCGTCGCGAAGGGGTGCTTGTTCCCAACGGCCTCATCTACCGTTCTGGGACTTTGGGCGCATTTCCAAATGCGTGGAGACGCGCGTGAGTTTCAGCATGGGCATTTATATTCTCTTGGAATCATAACGTATGGCAACATTATTCATACTTAATTAATTATTCCTATAGTTTCAACATCATTTTGTTTCTTTTATTTATATGTTAATTAAATAAAATTTAAATCGATTAAATTATTACAATTGAGAATGTTACTAGGTATGCAAAATCACTTGAAACCTTTTTAAGCTTTTACATACAAATACATTTGTTTTTATTTCATTCAAAAATACCAAGTAGTTATGATTTTATAGGCATTCAAAGTTCGCTTAAATATCCAGTCCCGCCAACGGTCACGTGACCCCGCGTGACGTACATTCACAGCGTACGCTCACTAGAAAACGGATATAAACATACTTGAATACATTTTTTTTTGTAAATACATACATATTATACATATTAATACCTAGACCCATCACAGAAATCAAAATTGAACCAAACCCAAACTTGACGTTTTATTGCGAAGTACCTTCCAGCTCTATCATCAGACCCTGATTACTATATAGAATTGAAGTACTCGTCAATACAAAACGAACGAGCCCAAACTCGATGGAGTTAAGTCGTTTTATTATGGAGTTCCTATGGCCACCTTCCAACTCCATCATCAGATCAGCTCTATGTCATCATAATATTGCATGGTCATCCAAATTACTTGTGTATGCGAAATTTCAGCTTAATTGGTTGTCCAGAAGTGGGTCTAATTTTAGCTTGCAAGATTCCACCCATACAAATTTGAGCCAGTCGCTGTATTATGACGTCACGCGCATAAAATGGCGGGCCGGCCGCCGCCCGCACCTTTAAAATTCAATATCTTGGAAACTAATTGACGTATCGAAATAATTCTTTCACGTGTATTTTTTATTTTTAACAGAGAATACAGAAAGCTAAAAAACAAAATTAGTGAACATTCTTCATTGAATGATACGAAAGATTTAATTGAATACTAATATTCTACATCCCTATTGAGGAAGAAGGGGCAAAGGCGTTGGTCTCAAAATGCCTACGAACTGCTACGCACAGACTATCTTCAGCTAAAGTTCCGCCAAGATTATTTTCGTATTTATTAAAAGCTTAGAATAAAAGACTCCTACTTACTAGTATTTACAACCCAGTCGAGATTACTGTGCACCACGCTACGCGTTCGTACCAAAGCGTCGATGTGACGTCACATCGCCAGGTGCGCAGTTAACTCGACTGGATTGTCAGTGTTATTAGCGCAATCGTACGAATGAAAAAATAATGATTACCCAAAATCCTCTTTTTTTTATTTGGCTTACTTGTTGAACTTTAAAATCTTCACACAACTTTGCCTCGTTAGTCGTTTTCATATTCTATGGTTCATTCTTATAAAATTAACTTCATTAAAATAGATGCAAAGGACGAAAATAAAATGCGTATATTTTTAGGCAGAATGTATATTTTGTTTTTTGTATTGTATGTATATAAATTATTTGCAGTTCATTGATACATTAGTCTACAAACATTTAAACACAAGAATTCACCTATTATGTCACACTTATTTAATTGGTGCTTTCCCCTTACAAAATGGTATAAAAATAAATTTGTTTCACAAAGTAAATAATGTACCTATACATTTATGAAGACAGGAGACATGACACAAAACTATTTTCGAGGCTGATTTTAAATTAACATAAAACACCAGCAATTCCAATTATTTAATAATTCGCTAATAGATTATAGTTTATCCAATCATCTAGGTATATACCATGAAACTACATTCTAATTGAGATTATTTAAGGTACAATTATTAAGTTTACCTTACATTAGTGAATATCACTAGCCGATTCTTCACCATTCTATATTATTGTTACATCATTACATACACCAAAGAACCATTATATGGTTAACAATTTTTGCGACAGCTATTCAACTAAACTAATTATAATTAAGAAATAAATAGAAAACAAAAACAAGAAATATTTACATGGTCAGCCTCAAAAATACATCAATATATCCCTATGGTCAATTACATGGTTGTTATATTCATTGATGGCACTTGGTATAAGTATAAATTAAAAGAATTTACATACTTTACATGGGTGCCTGGGAACTTGAAGTGGTGGTGAATGAATCAGAAGACTTAATAGAAATATAGGAACAAAGATAAAATAGCTTGTCACATATCTGTGAATGGATAACCCTAATGCTTAATCGAGAAATAAATAAAATAAAAATATAACTCTATAAAATATTGTGATGATTTCTTAAGACAATGGACAAGATAGGCATTAGTGAACATTTTACTAACATAATAATATCAGGAGGGGCGCTCGTCCGCTCAGTCGTTTATACAGCCGATATAAGTCCTGGATATAATGAAATATAATTCAATTTTTAACATGGAAATGAAACACAAGGATCCTGTCATGCTCCAAATCAACTAAATCTTAGAATCGGCCAGCTCATATGAACGACTGGAAAGACGAGCACCAATAGAGAAGACATTGTCACAGCGGACATTCAACGAATCAGTCTTGCAATATTTTCACAAAACATCTCTATATACAGACACAGAGTTGACTTAACAAAAATAATCTGCGTAAACATTCCACTAAATACCGTAGTTGAGTCCCATATTGAATACTTACGAATAATACAGTTATAATTTAAACTATTCATAAATTAATTCGTTAGTCGGTAGTGAAAGGAGCCGGCCCTTCGCACTAGCATCCGGTGCTAGCGTACTATACAATTTGTACAAATTAAATACAGTATTATGATCGCTACAGTTCTAGTATTGACTAAATAAATAATACAGATCAGATCGAGTAGGGGTACTCGCCGAGATAGTCTATAAGAGCGGAGGGGAGAGGGAGCAGTCTGTGTTTGGGTGCGCACCAGAGTTTGGGTTGGAGTGGGTTGGAGTCCAGGGCCTTATGGAGGGCAAGGCGGGCAGCGTGGAGGAGGGTGGGGGGGCTGGAGCGAAGGGGGCTGGTGAGAAGCACGGGGGAATGTGGGCAGCCGTCGCGGTCCACCCACATGGTGCCAGCGCCGCTGGAGCGCTCGCCGGCGCGCGTGTAATGCTGCACTAGCTCAACTACGCATCGGAACCGCGGCATGTACTTCGCTAACACCAGGTCGCAGTCTAACCTGGAAAGGAAAGGAGCTATGAGTGATGGCCACGAAATTAGATTCACTATGCTAAAGGCTGGGTTGCACCATCTTAGGCTTGATTTCCTTTTAGGCTGACATCGGTGACCGACGTCAGCGGCGTGCACGATTACACACTAGTTCTATCTAATCATCTGCCGCTGACGACGGCGTTGCAGTGCGGTGCTTCATAGAACATTGTGTTTATTCGTACGCTCGACCGATGTACGCGACCGACGTCAGAGTAGGAGGAAATCAAGCCTTACTTTAACTTTGACAAACGTCCAAAATCTGTCAAACTCCATACAAAAAGCACCGGTTAATGTTACGGTTAAAATAAGGTGGTACAACGCAGCCTAAGAACCTAGTGTAGAACAGTAAACGATCGCGAAACTGCCTTTAATAAACCTAGGTATAGAGAAAGTTTATAGATAATGAAATCCAGGCCTGAAATTAATAGATTTTTTAAAGAATAACTAATTTATCAAAGATTTTTATCATTATTAACATCATTTAATTCAGCTAGATGATAGATCATAAAATTAGGTATTTGATTGAGAAACATGAAATCAATTTGATTCAATTTAATTGCAACAAAAATCTAAGCCTAAAAAAGTAAAGAATACAAAAATCTTACCTAAAGAACCCTTGCTCAAAGTGTAACCGGACAGACGTGGGCCCTCGGTCTGTCTGGACTGATAGTGAGAATATGAAATTGCTGTCCCCGGAGTTTCTGAGCAGGAACGCTCCTATACTGGCTTCTTTTAATAAACTACGTGCACCCTGTAAAGAAGGAAAACAACATTTTAAAGATATACTTGTCCACAACATTAATCAGATACCATACGTTGACTGATAAAGAATTTAACTTTTTTATTTATTTATAGATTTATAGAGAACTAGCTTTCCGCCCGCGGCTTCGCCCGCGTGGAATTTTGTCTGTCACAGAAAAACTTTATCGCGCGCGTCCCTGTTTCAAAAACCGGGATAAAAACTATCCTATGTTCTTTCCCGGGACTCAAACTATCTCTATGCCAAATTTCATCAAAATCGGTTGTGAGGTTTAAGCGGGAAAGCGTAACAGACAGACAGACAGACAGAGTTACTTTCGCATTTATAATATTAGTTGGGATTTCATTATGAAAAAGTTTATATTATTTTAGCTCAAAATAATGTCTGTTACTTATTTTAACTGGGCATTATGTAAGCGGACGTTCCCATTGATATCAAAATTATCATGAATGTTATAATCCCAACTAATCCCAACTAATATTATAAATGCGAAAGTAACTCTGTCTGTCTGTCTGTCTGTCTGTCTGTCTGTCTGTCTGTCTGTCTGTCTGTCTGTCTGTTACGCTTTCCCGCTTAAACCTCGCAACCGATTTTGATGAAATTTGGCATAAAGATAGTTTGAGTCCCGGGAAAGAACATAGGATAGTTTTTATCCCGGTTTTTGAAACAGGGACGCGCGCGATAAAGTTTTTCTGTGACAGACAAAATTCCACGCGGGCGAAGCCGCGGGCGGAAATTAATTATATTATTCATACAGTTTCAAAAAGATAAATCATACACAATTAGCAACAGGCTGTGCTATGGTATAATTGGTTTCGCCAATAATATCACGGATGTCCTGATAATGTCACCTTCGCCTTGCTATTTATATTTAGAGTGACATTCAGAATGAGATAAGTTACATTATGGCAGTCTTGTCATACTGATAACAATTTAATTTATATTATTTTTTATATCTTTTCATGTTTATTATTGTACGCCAATGGATAAAAACTCTGGCAGCACCACATTTTTGAGCATTGTGTATTATTTTGGTTCATAGTGTATTCAAGACTTTACACATTCATATGAGTAGAAGTATTCCGAGCGTTTGATAGATGGCGCCACCAGTCAGTCAGTGGAACTACTTTGTTCAATCAATTTTCAGTGATTTACAGTAGAAATGATATTAATAGTGATTTTTTTAGGAAACTACATTATCATTTGTTAGTTAATGACTCATTTCTTAGTTCATAATGCAATTACCAAAATTAGTGGTAGTATTTAATTGACAATCCACATAATGCCCCTAGTACTTATCTTATCACTAATAATTAAAGCAATATCACCAATATTTAGAAAAGAATATTAAAAGAAATCAACTCACCTGCCAATCTAAATTCCCGTAGTACCACCCTGATAACCGTAACGCTTTGTACGTGTCTCCTAATCTTGCTCTTAAACTGTCGTCGTATGGCGGTAGAGGGGTGCAGTACGGTGTGAAATATGTTGGTGGGAAGAGGAACGGTGATGCGACGTGCATCTGTGGCGTTGGGGGGGCCTGCCGCTTGCCAGGGCACGCTGCCAGGGACACGCGGAGCTCGTGCCTGCAGTTTGGGCATGCTCCCGACCAGCTGCCGATTGGTACACCGACTTCCACGCATGCATCTGTAAAGAAGAAAGAAACGGTTATTCGTTTTGTTACAAAATGTAATAGATTAAAGAGAAATGTATATGGATTACACATATGAAACTACACAGCATATAAAATAAGGGAAAAAGATTTACTGTCTCTTTTAAGTAAAGGGAAATATTGAATAATTTCAGTTGCATAAAAATGGTAAGTGGACCACAAAGCAGTTTGCTAATTTGATTAAATAACTAAACATTTTCAATGTTGGGTACAATGACTTTAACAAGAAATTTTAAAATAATATAACTTTTTGACTCAAACTTTACTTAAGTTTGAGTTAATTATACTAAAAACTGTCATGTTTAATTTGATTCCTAGAATATTAAATTAACCTTTAAAAACTTGCAACATCATGACTCTGCACTCAGTAACCAGTTTTAATTAAATTCGCCAATTGCAGTAGTGGTAAAATATGCATATAAAATTTTCACAGCGTAATAAATAATGAAAGCAGTATCATTATGAGAAACACTTTACGTACATATTTATCCTCTGTTATCAGACCAACTAAAATTAGATTCAGACCGCTGATAGCGAAAACGCAAAATAATGCTAATGAATCAACCATTAATGTTTTACTGAGAAAAAGAGAAACTACTGCATTATGTTTGTATGTGTACAGAACTACAGATACTTGAACAAAAAAGTTGTTAATTACTCGAAATCTATTAAAAATACTATAAAGTGATCATAGGTGAGTATTTACAGCCTAGATTTTGCTTTTAAACAGAGAACAAACAAGTTTAAAACTCTTTATAAAGTTTGCATAACCTCGAAACTTACTCGGTACATGTAACCTCGCCGCTAAAGTCATATTCAACGAATTAATTCTGCTGTTTGTCCTTTCTATCACACACATTTGTTGTTCACTCTTTGGTGGACGTAATGCTGATCCACCCGCCTCGTTTCTAGAGGCCACGATATAAATAATCCTTCCACAACACTCTTCCACTAGTGTACTTATCCATTAAATTATACACACGCCATGTATCACCAATCAAAAATTATCGAAGAACTTTTATACGTTGCAATTAAATTATGACTCAAAATACCCTTGAAGAGTTAGTAATGCTGTATTTACAAATAAACCACGAATTTCCAGGAATGTCACAAACACATGAACTGTCAGATATGAACACTGCACCGTAATGATGGGAATTCACTAGAACTTCACTAATATTATAGATGTAACGTGATATTTTTAGTGTTCTTTTTTGTAAATAGTTTTGTCACGTAAAAGTTACTTTGCTTGTTGTGCGTACTGTTTTAGCTGCGAAACGACTGTTCGCTGTCAGCGCGACGCCACAATTACTTGTGTGGCGCGGCTCGGCTGCCGCTGCCGTGCGTGCCTGCCGCGACTTCACTCACACAGAGAAGAGGGGGCGCACTCACACAATGAGCGGGGACACGAGCGCGCGGGCGATACAAAACTCGAACGTTCAACTTCTGAGAAATTCATTCACAATAATCACTAGTTATCTAGCCATTCGCTTTCTTCATTGTATTTGTTATAGCTAAATAGCGTATATACCGATTCTTTGGAAAATATCATACTAAATAATAACTTAAAAATATTTTAGATGGTATTTTTATGTTTAACTCCTAATAATACCTACATTCTTTTTTGTAAAAACCACAGCACCTTTTCAAAATAAATAATTATAACACTGCCAAAATTCAAATTAAAAAGATTCTCTAATAAAATTAAGGTGTCATAGTCAAGATTCTCATAATACTTTTGTATTAAATAAGTTTGTGCGTTGAACAAAATTTTGATTCTTAGTACTTTGGGCGCCTAGGTTATACCAAGAATCTAAACGTATAACCCGGTTACTTGAGCGAACACACGTCGATGCGTGTAGCTGTAGTCACGCACATCACAATAAGTACTCAATGCTTACGTCGTGTGTCGCTTGATTATCCAAAAAATAAACATAATAATAATTTAATTAGTACTGAAAATGAGCAAGCCAATTTTATGTCTTTCAATGGTTCACATAAACTAACGAATATGACTTACATTCCATCACTCCAGTCATTATTTTTACTTTACTATAGTATAGGTAGGTAGGCGATTAATTACATAGTACCTACATAAATAATTATTGATTTATTAGTAAGTAGTAGATAAAAAACTTGATTACTTTACTTAGTCATTAACGTAATTCTAGATGTTAACATTAAAAATGATTCATTTACGCTTTCGTTCGTATATTTCGACTATTTTTGTTAGTAAAAGACAATCAAAGTGTTATGAATTAATTTCCAGTTATTCCATACTATTATGAAGCGAATTCATAGCTTGAATTTCTAATGTACATTTTTTCTTCTATTAAAAACAAATTCTGAATATAACCCCAGGTGTTCGATTCGCATTCGAGTGCGGCATGCGAGAGCGAGTTCCCCGTAGTGCGATTATATTCGGCGTTCTTGGAATCCCATACCTGCGTCCGTGCAGCTTTCACAACCATCTGCCGGCTGTCATTGGCGCACACTCCTGGTACGCAGCTGCGTGCGCGGTTTGTGTGAATAGTTCCCCAACGAAACGTTATGACATGATTTAGGTAATTATGATCACATTGTCAAAATAATTAAAATGTGACTTATTTAAGAAATTAAGTACTAGTTGGCAGTCGGAGTCACTATAACTAACAACTAGATTAATTTATCATTGATAACCCAAATAAAAAATATCTCAAAATATCAGCAATGAATAAATACTTGTCACAGTTCTTTAGCCCCTCCCTAAACTATCACAAAATGACGTCTTGTGAAAAAGTCAAATAATCATCTTTAATTAAAGGACATTATTTTAATATTATCATCTCTAAATTTACAATTTAATGTTTTTTATATTTGTAAAAATTATTAATTACTATTGAGAATTTTACTATAGGTACCTAATATAATTATATCTTTTGATATTTTCGTTATTACTTAACCGGAAATCCGATAAGGTGAAAAAAAACTATTAAGTTTAATTTTCACAAATAATATCGTTTTAGAAATCTTAATACCTATTCGTTATTATTCTTAAGTCTGTGGTTGTCGCTTGTTCGCCGTAGTGAAATCGATGTTTTAGAAAGGTCGCAACTCGCAATCCCACCGATTCGCGGTAAACCAACGAAACGAAACCAGTTTCAATTCTACAATGCATACCGTTTATTCTCGGTACTACTTCCGAAATGAGCGCGAGCAAACACTAATGTAGAAAGCATTTCCAATGAGGGCTAAGTGATACTAAGAATTGGGAGTGGTTTACGAAACTAAATAACCAAATTCGACCGAGTGGGTTGCTGGTAGTTCAATTTCAAAGTGTAAAAGCGCTTTTTTAAAGCCTAAGTATTTGCAAAAATAAATGAATTTTATTAATTTTTATTTTAATTTTACTGTACACAAGTACCTATGTGTTTGCTAATTTTAACACTAATTACATAGAGTTATTAACCTCTATGACTAATTACGAACATAATATCGTTGCTTTTTTACGCTAAGATACGAGTACCTATAATTAGGAGGTATAGGTACTAGAGCAGGTTTCGTAAGTGAGATTAATGTAAAAATAATCCCCAAAGCAACTGCAGCTATTTCAGAAAAACACATTATTTTAAATAATAAGCTTATGAAAGAATAAGTATTACCTACATACTTACTACTTTAAATTTTTGAAGGATGATTTTTTAAAGGGTGATTCAAGATCAGTCCATTTTGCATTTAGCAGTGGACTAGTGGGTACCTACCTATCATTCAACTTTTCAGAAAAACATGCGATAGTTAAAAATATTTCCGAAACTTTTAGATGCTCTGCTAGCGAGTAGGTAGGCTACTAAAATAAAATTTTGAGAAACAAAACAACAGCGAGTTTAAACGGAATTTGACTAAATAATCTTGATGCTTTATACAAAATGTTTTTTTAACAATGGCGTCTGTTTTAACAGCTGTTGTTGGCCGCAAATTGTTAAAGTAAAGTAGCTGCAAACAATTTAGATACTGTTAAAATGGTATTTTAAATAAGTTACAATAATATAAGTTGTAGACTTTAATTATTTAATGTGTATTTAGTCTATTATGGATTCAAAACCCTCGAATTAAAATAAGTTACTTTATATTGTGGTTTTATCTGTAACTAAAAAAATAGGGTAAGTGCGCTAGTTTTCGTCCAATTATCGGAGTTGCCAACTTTGTGATGCGAAATGAATATCTTAAAATACCCTTACTCATATGTATCATATGTCATTTTAGTCCTTATATAGTCTACTTTACGTTAATGTTATGTGACAATAAGTAAATACCACGGGTTTTTTTATAAAAAATATTTTATGCAAAAGAGGCGATTTCACTAGTTTTCGTCCAAAAAAATCAGTTTTCGTCCTAGTGTACGCTAGTTTTCGACCACTGTGTAGAAAAAAGGGTGCAGTTGAATTATTAACTTAAAACCAATTCTACAATACAGTAACTATGGATTGTGGTATATCATTTGAAAGGTAATTTAGTTAGCTTTCAAATGATATCAAAAAGATTTAAATAAGTTTCTTACCTAAATTTAGGAAAATATTTCAATAGGTCGAAGGACAAATGGACGAAAACTAATCTACAGGAATAGCTAATTTTGGTTTTCGTCCACCCCAGTGCTTGCTCATGACGTCATGGACGAAAACAAAACAACGTTTAAAGCTGTTTTTTGTTTTCGTCCACATCTTTTTAACGGTTTTTATGGGTTTATCACTGTTAAAAAGTGGACGTAAACTAAAATGTTTAATGTAATAGCAATAAAGATCATATTGGAAGAAAAAACATAGTATTTTGTAGGTCCATTGAAGTAAAATGATTATCAAAAATATTAACTAGGTGTCAGGGTTTCCGTCCACGTAGACGAAAACCAAAATCTTGCAAAATTGTTATGCTAGTATTAGTCCACTTAATTATCTAAGATTTCTATACAAAAGCTTTAATAAACCCTTAAAATAGTGTTGATTATGCTAATAATTAGACATACGTGCCAAAAACATTACGTAAAGTAGCTAAAACAGTAATTAAACATACCATGTAAGTTCCCTACCGGCACGTTTTTTTTCTAACTTGACGACGTTTTCCATTCACCTGTGTGCAGCAGCAACTTCCGTAGATTTTTTTGGAGTTATTACTTGTCAAATTACATTTTCATGCAGGCAGAACTGTTACTTAGGTATTATAGATTGTAACAAGTCCAAACTTGCACGGAAAGTTAGGTTTGTATTCTAATTTTCCGTATTTGTTTGTGGCAAGTCGGTCAAATGGACGAAAACAGGAGCTGGACGGAAAACCGGCGCAATTACCCTACTTTGAGCCAAGTCCAAGTGTAGCAACGTTATTGGGTATCGTTGGTTTGTAGACTTTAAGCTCTAAAATGGACTTAAGTGCTAATTACAAACTGTGTTGCAAAATAATTTCTAAGTAGGTACGATGTGTCACTGCCCCAGTGGCTCGCGTCGGCGCGTGAGTCGTCGATAAATGAATTATCGCGAATGGCGCTTCACAGAAATCGCAATCACCGATAGTGTGACGCGTTGATATGTGAGAATTAGAACTTAACGAATTTACATTGAAACTGAAAAATAGGCAAGTCTTAAGTAGGTAGTTAAAGTTTAATTTTATATTAGGTATTTATCAGTCGTGTCTAGCTTGCTACTTTATCTAAGTCGTACCTACTTAGATAGTATCCGTAAAAATGTTATCGAAAGTGACATTACAATGCATTTGCATATCTACAAATTGCAGGAACCAGTACATAATAACCACTTACGTACCTACACGTACATAATTACCTGCTAAAATTACAATACCCTACCTACCTCCTTTCTTTATCAAAGCTGATGACTCTTTTTGACCTCAGTAACCTCAGTTCGACAAAGTCAAATTGCCTTGACTATTTTACATAAGTAAGTAGGTACGAGTAGTTATCGGGAAATTTTAAAGCTAACACTTTGAAATTTAAATCATGTTTACCATTGTTTTTTTACTTGATACAGCCACTAGCTACTATTGTATTAATTTCATTTAGTGTTTAAAAAATCCAAGTTGTAAATTCGACTGTACCGTTAAAAAAGCACATTTTACAATGCATCGTAGCTGTCAGTCATATTTAATAATTTTCCAAGTACACGCGTTAATAAGTAACAATTATTTTCAGTACCTAGAACAATAATTTCAACGCGGGCGCAGATATCTGAGAAATAGCGAATAGAGAGTTATTCTCGGAAAGATACCGTCACTCCGAGGAGTAGCGCGAAAACCGACCAACTCAGACTTTGTGGTGTCATTTTTTACATTCATGCTAAAGGCACATGGGATTTTTTGCCATAAAAATAATAAATGTGGAGCTTTGAATTTTTTTTATTTGCATTAATGCACGTCATACTAAGATTATGATAACATTACTATGAAATCGTAAATATTACAGTTGTAGGCATCTGCTTAAATCGGCACATATTAGATAATGTGCCGATATCAGTATTGTACCTTTTTTAAGAGCTGTCATGGGTAATACCAACTTGGATAACCAAATGCAAAATATTTATTGCAAAATGTAGGCAGGTTATGAGAGATAATAGAGATTTCAGGGATTTACCGGCAACAAAATAAATAACACATATTGAAATCATATTAATATGCCTGATATCAGTTTAAATTGATGTTGAAATATTTCACGAACCTAATTCATTTACGAGAGATAAATAATATTTAGCAGATTAAACTAAAGACATCAATCGCTTGGACTAAAAAAATCGTAAGATATTTTTTTGCATTATGAAAAAGTATGCATGCTCCACAATTTAAAAAAAAGATTATATCAAAGCTGTCAATGACACTGGCAGCTTACGCGGGTTTTCGCAACAGCCTGCGCTTGCACAAGCATTCAGAGAACTAACTCTTCGCACGAATCGAGCGGTAATAACACCAATTAAAGTATTTTAACGCATTGCGAAGTTGATAATAAAAAATATTTTTATCTAGCTTCCATCGGCTCTACTGAAGGTAAGTTGACATTTTGATCGACATCCACAGAATGTAGAGAATATTTTATTTACTGCTTTGCTATGGTTGAAAATTCCAAGATATTTAAATTACATAGGTACCTACTATCATAAAAAATACTATAGACAGTGGTTATCTAGCCACCAATACCTAAAACTTTATCACAAATAACAAGAACCTACAGTCTGTTATTGTAATCATTTAATGTATTTAAATAAGATCCAAGCATTTCTAGGAATCATGGATAAGACTGGACTTGATAAGATAAACGGATCAGCATTTTGATATTGTTGCATAAATATTACAAATCGTACGCGAAATGTAAAAGCACTCACCAAAACAATGGCGCATTACGCGGAATAGATAAAATTATTTATTCCGTGAACTCGTGTGTAGAGTTTTTATAGTGGATCGCAGTGCGTAATAATAGAGCAAAGATTACAATAGACTAGCGCACTCGTATTTCATGTACGAATTTTTTAAATAAAATATGTATTGCGAGAACTACACCCCGGAATTCCTTTTATTTAATTATTTTTTGACAAACACCGAAACAAGACTCATGAAGTTTACAAAAATGACGCGAAGATATTTTTTTCGCGCTAGTTCTTGACCACAGATTAAAGAGAGTAATCCTACTCAATATTATCTAATTACTCTGTACTTACTCGTATGTACGAATTTGTTAAAAAGTCGCAACTTTCAAAAACGTGTCCAAATATTATTAAATTTCGCAAAGAACCTCAGCATTCCGTTTCTAAGTAAGTAGGTGGATGTTAAAATTTTAATGAATGTACATTCGCAGAATCAGCTTCATAAACGTGTAGCCGATAGTCTATAAAAAGTCTTGATTGGTCTCGTCGTGAGCGGCGAGTTCCGAGAACATTGTTATATTTGTCATTTAGGCAAGGTCCGGTACGGTCATCATACGCAATACCGGCAACTGCAGAGCGTTGATTCCGTATCGACAAGTAACGAGAATCGAAAATCAATTGTTTTAATTGAAACGAAAAAAGTGAGAGCTACGTAGGACTAGTGTTGCCAGGTCTTTCGATTTACAGGATGCAAATCAAATGTCCCGATATCTCAACGATAATGATGGGGTATAATGGTTTTTGTATTATTCCTATAGGTAGGTACTTAGGTTGGTAAATAGAAAATTAATGCGTGATACATTACGTTGTTATGATGACTAATTTATTTTTACTGAGGATTTATGATGATATGTGCAAAGATATCGACAAAGATGTGCAGTGACTAATTGGATGATCGTTGTTTGATTCAAAGATAACACAATACCTACTGCTAAATACTTTTGGTACCTATTTGCTAATTTGCTATGACTAGTGTAAACTATACATCGTGTCCCATTTAACGACCGTCGCCGGGAAAAATAAGAAAAAAAAAATCTTAATATCGATATTATGCAGTTGTTGTATTTAGCGTAGTGTATCACTGGTATAGATGATACTTATACCAGGCCTGCCCCCCTAGACAAAACGCACTTTTTGATCGAATCGAAAATCGAATCCGTCAAAACTCCATACAAAAAAGGGGCTTTTCGACCACTTTTCGACTGGTTTGCGATTATAATTTGCACTTTGTCTAGACCCACTGTTCATCTCCGCGAGTTCACATCGAAAACAAAACACGCACGATAGCCCACCTACAGGAGGCGATTCGACAAGGCGTCACATACGAGATACGAGCGAGCATTGACACACGCACGCGTACTCTTGTATTATGGAAAAAAATAAAAAAATACTGTGTAAAAAATACTGTGCAGTATTTAACTGCCTAAGTAATAATAAAAACACACAATGTACTTTTTTTAAGTTGCCTGAAGACACTGAGAGGTAAATAAGTGGTTATTGTTATTCATGATAATTCATGCAAATTCATGTATTTCTTCCGACATTTTCCGCGATTTGGCACTTCACGTCACACATTAGTTTGCCGAAGTTCGCCGAGCCAGCTATTGTCAATTATTATAGGTGTCAAACAGGATAGGGTCTTTGCGCTGGTTTTCGTCCAACTATCGGAGTTGCCAACTTTGTGATCTTAAAATACCCTTACATAAATGTATCATATTATTTTATGTCGTTCGAGTGCTCATAAAGGCAGTCAACTAAAGTCCATACTGCAACGCACACACAATCCGCACCTTAACGTAAACGCCTTGCCTCGCCGATGACAGTGCGCGAAGGGCAATGACAGCTCGCAAAACACTGACGTATATCAATGTCTCATGGACTTGGCGTAACTTTAAAATAAACGTACTCGGTACATTACGCACACATTTACACGCATTATAAATACATACACGATTTAAGAAAACAACATGGCCGCAATATAGGCAATCAGCTGACAGGTATTTGTGTGTGTGTGTGTGCGTGTAGTTGTCAGCTGATTGCCTATAAATATGTTGTTTTCTTAAATCTTGTATGTAGGTACCTACTCGGCACAAGTCAGGTAGTTAGTGACGTCACATGAAAATGTTGCCAGAATGAGTACTGACCAAACATTATCTATTTCTTTTTTTTATACATCACCAGGGGTAAGTTAGAAAGAGATAAACAGCTGTTTGTCATTAATTTGTCGAATTTTTGTATAGATCTATATTTCCTCTCCACTATTACCTCCATGCCACAAAAGGCGATACGTTGTTGATCCCTTTCCGAGTTGATTTGCCTGCTATATGACCTGAGCTTTGCTTTAAAAAAATGACCCTTAGTCATCTAAGATTTAATTTTGTAAGAAGAAGTTTAATTAACACTTAAAATTGTGTTTATAATGCTATCAATTAGACATACGTGCCAAAAACTTTTCCTGTCAGCACGTTTTTTTTCTAGCGCGATGATTTCTGCAATGTACCGGTGACCGGTGTATGGCCGCGCATTTACGTAATTTTTTGGAACTCACTACTTTTTAAATTACATTTTCATTTAGGTAGAACTGTTGCTTAGGCATTATAGATTGCAACAAAACTAGCGCGGGATGGCTACTGCCTTCTGTGAATACAATACTTTGTATTCAAATTTTACGCATGTGTTTATGGCACAGCTCAGTGAAATGGACGAAAACCGAAGTTAGATAGAAAACCAGCACAATGACCCTACTTTCAAAAATTAATATTGCGATTTTATAAATCACTTAAACAACTTTATATTAATTTGCGGGTACGCCGGGACAGCTCGTAAAACAAATTCATTATTTACATATTACTAATTTATCAACTTTGTTCATTGTTAGTTCATTAGTTGTTCGTGTTTCGTTTGGGTTAGACCAAGAGCCGAATGCAAAAAATAAATGTTACTTAATTATATTAATCCTACAAAAAACGGACGGACGTGTGCAAGTCTAATAGCCATATACTTGGTTAACTCATTTTAAAAAGTGCACAAAAACGTTCTATGTTCAGACAGACTATATGACGAATCTATAAGGGTTCCGTTTTTGCCATTTGGCTACGGAACCCTAAATACCGTATCAAAATCTGTTGCATGGTTTTAAAGATCTAAGCATACATAGGGACAGACAGACAGGAAAGCGACTTTTTTTTATAATTATTACGTAGTGATGATGGGCATATAGACCAAATAAAGACATTTTGATTTAAGGGGGGGACATCGTAAGAGCCATTCACATTTTTATCAGAAAGTTAATAAATTAATATATTTAGGTTTTTGAAATCTAAAACAGCCAGGAAATCAAAGAGGCAAACATGATACCTTTGTGATTTTATAGGAATTTTATTGTAAAACACGGTCGGTCATATTAAACTTTTATAAAAAAATCCAGAGGTAAATGTTTTTTTTTTCGAGAAAATTTTTTTCTAATCGTGTTTTCGAAAATATCATCCCATCACACATACGTTCTGTAATACATAATATTGAAAACAGTGCGAAATATCGTCAATTGCAGTTTTCACATACTAAGGGCCCATAATGAAATTAGTATAATGTTTGTTTATGTAATAAAATTTGGTTTGAAATACCTACTGAATTGAATTTTTATTTCTTACTAGCTTTTTGGCTTCGCCCACGTGAAATAAATTGTCACAGTTATGTGTGTTATAAAATATTTAGGTGCTAGCTCTTACACTATATAACTGGCGGCCGCATGTAGCTGCGCGTTGCCGCGAAGAGCAGTGAATGCAAGTGTGGTGCGCTAGATGGCGACACAGTAGCTTCTTGTAGCAGTCAGCCCTATGGCATCAAGACAGTACCGATCACTGACGTATGTCAACAAAACGGTGCTCGACTCTTAACCTTTAACTATAGTCGTGAAAAAATAATCACACTCCCATGGACGTCGGGTCTCACAGACCCCTATCTAAAATTCTTCATAATTTCATATCTGAACCAATTTGAATTTATCAAAGAGTTGATATATATCTAATAACTATTAATAAAGGATCTAGTAGTAAATGTAATAAATTTTTAATCATTATTTAATTATTTTTTGGCAAATTTAAAAAACATAGACATTTTTCAGTGTTAATTGACTTGGCATCACATATAGGCTCCTTAATTACAGTCGATTAATAATAAATCAAACTAATATTTTTTTCCTTGCTAATTAATAACCGTGTAACATAAAAATATAAACAGAATTTCAGAAAGACATAAAATAAAAATTTTGACAAGGGTTAAACTTACTAAAATTATAAACAGTGGCCTAGAACACTAAAGACAAATTATCTCTACAGGCACGTGTCATCTTTCTTTGAGAGCTTTGATAGGCAGAATATACACCATTCAGAATCGGAATCTGCAGCAATGGTACCTTCTAAGACATCTAAACTCAAAAGAAGGATCGTCTACAAGTAAAACCTTACTTCTGGAATGTTACTTAAATAGTTGGGCTAATAATATAGCTGATGTACTCAGATACTTTCTACCATTATGTATTCTTAAACTAAAACAATTTACAACATATTATAATGATATACTATAAAAAAATTATAGTTGACAAGTCACATCCATACAAGTATGTTTGTATGGAAATTATAGTCATCGGGTCTCCCAGACCCCGATAAAATTTTGGATGGTTATTACTCACGTAATAAGTGCCGGAAGACGCGATTTTATGCCTCCTCGGTCCAAACACAGTTAAAACTGAAGCTACTGAGATGGTCGAGCACAGTACGTGGCGGGAAGGTATTTAAACCGAGAAATTGAAAAGGGGGGTGGGCCTCTGAGACCCGACGTCCATAGTTAAAGGTTAAGACAAGCTAAATTACACCATATTGTTGATGACATTGAGCATACATTTTTTTGAATACCTTCGCGAAGAAAAACTTCTGTACGTAGTACTTATTATTATTCTGTGCTTATACATTTTAATTTCTTACAAGAATAGTATTTCCAGAAATATTTTATTGGTGGTAAAAATAACCACCAACGCCCAAGACGTAAAAAGAATGTTAACAGAATAAGTTTGTAGTGGCACTCCCCTGTGGAACCAAAGTCCATTAGGGCGCAGATTCCCCGCACCGCAACGTAATAGAGTGGGAATCTCAAAGGTTCACTCCCCTGCACTTAGCTTTGTTTCAACACGCTTCCATTTCACGTCGATAAGGACGCAACGTATGGACTTGTGAGAAATATGAGAGCGAGTTAATGCAACTCAAATTCGCGCCAGCGAGCTAATGGTTGACAGTCATATAAGACATAGATAGAACGACTGAAATATTCTCTATAATTTATTAAACATCTTCGGAAATTATATTTTACTATGAAAAATTAAGTTTGGAAATCTTAATACTCTACTGGCTAAAACCTTGGGGCTCTACAATATCTCATTGGGCAGTTAAATATTGACCGATTTTGCTGGACCCATTCCATTGATACCCATTATGTCTTATTTTATTTTATTATATTCTGGCTGACAGTCAAAGGAAAAAATCACGATGGACTTTACTAGTGCTTACAGAGCGCGTGCAAAGTCACTAGCAAATTGTATCTGTTACAGTATCAAGGTTCTCTCTATGAACAACGAGTGCACCTTGGCCTGGCACTGACCAGTGAACACGACTGATCATTGTGTACTCGATTGTACCGAACTAAAAATCAGCTCTACTTATTCGTAGTGTGTATGATTGAAAGTCCATAATAAGCCCAATTTTGTCAACAGAATTATAAAAGCCATATTAGCAAGTGTAGTGCGTTTTCGCCACTTCATTTGCAAAAATTGGTACCATATAAAAAAAAATTCTTTCTTTCAAAAATCATGTCCGCTGCTGGCATCCGTGTGTTCCGCTACGAACTACGAGTATTATTATTTTTTGTAACTAACAGTAACAAACAACGGTCCAGTTAATTCGTTTGTGAATAGCCGAGTTTTGAAGCTTCATAATATGTCGGAGTCACACGTTCCATTTTTGGGACGCTAGTGAAATATACCATGAATTACCATGTATGGATTTTTGTTTTAGTAACGTGCAACAGTGAAACTCGCTAGTGAATACTCGGCATAAACTGCTTTTATTCGTTTTTCACCAAGGGAGAGAAGAGTAAATAATGAAAACTGTTGCAAGCCAATCAACTGCAATTGATTTTGATTGCGTAGGCCAGTGCTCTATTTAACTACGATCTGTGGGTTGGTCTTCAATCTCGATTGAAATAGCTAGGTAGGCATTTATCTTTGATAGACTCAATGTTTACGTAGTAGATAAAGGCAAACTAACTTGTATCAATATTGAATTAGCTGGGTCAGTAACTAAAGTTATGTCTATGGAATTTCTACTAAGAATTACTGATATTTCACTTATATTTCACTTATATTCAAGAAATGGAAACCCCCTTATATTTTACTCCTTTTTATTCGAAAATTAACTAAAATAACATTAAAATTACATTGGTGTGTACCTACAGGGTAAAAGATAAAGTAAAAGACGAAAAAGGATAAAAGTAGGAAAGGGTCGTTTTGTGGTAGGTTGCTATTTTATTACTTACCTGTCTAGTAATAATACCTAAAGCTAGTTAGGTATTACTCATAAGATTAACAAGTATCTAAACTGATAACGATAAAGTCTTTTGTCTTGATAAAATTTTCACAAAGTAATAAAAATCGCTACCGTGAGTTAGTCAGAATAAAAACGGTTTATTAAACATTCACAAAATTCTTCGTGAATAATTTATTAATTTTTTTGGTTTACTCAGTTGTTCGCATGAAAAATGTATCCTTCGACGAATTTATTTATTTATTCAGCACAGCTCGACAACTTTTCTCATTTGCGTAGGGCAACTCCAGCATCAAGTTTTCTTATTAAAAGTTTTTCCGAGCTAGCAGCGAGCGTGTACAATTTAATTTGTGATGCCGTGGTATTTCCTGCAGGTTTGTAATTATGTTCGTTAAAATGTTGTTTAAAAACATTAGCTTTGAAAATGTGAGGCGACTGCTGTCTTACCTGTAATAGTTTTATGCAGTAAGTAAATAAACGGGTGTGTAATGTATGATATAACTACATATCATATAATACTTACAGGATATAACATCAAATTATATAAAATCGTTTAATATAATAATTATTTACTATAATAAACGAATAATATAATTTTAAGACAAATAACTATTAACTGATATAAAATGGTTTGATATAATGAATATTTTCTATAAAACTTACAATGTATACTATTTAAAACAAATAACATTCAAATCATATAAAAAAAAATGTCGAACAATCAAATGAGATAAAATTCTTTTCCTATAAAACTTAAATCATATAACAATAATAATTTTATATAAAGTTCATTTGTTATAATAAGCATTGCATGCAGCAAGCAAGCAAGCAAGCGAGCAAGCAAGCAAGCTAGCAAGCAAGCTAGCATGCAGGCAAGCAAGCAGGCAAGCAAGCTAGCATGCAGGCAAGCAAGCAGGCAAGCAAGCTAGCAAGCAGGCAAGCAAGCAGGCAAGCAAGCAAGCAGGCAAGCAAGCAAGCAGGCAAGCAAGCAAGCAAGCAAGCAAGCAGGCAAGCAAGCAAGCAAGCAGGCATGCAGGCATGCAGCATGCAAATTTGACTAAAAACTTGAGACTTCTGTCACGGCTCCGGCACTGCGGGGCTCTGGCGGTCCCTCGCGTGCTAATCGTCGCAGATGGCTTTCGCTCGACACCGCGTCTTCGGCTTGCTGGCCGGCTTCGCCGGCCAGCCTCAGCCGCGGCGCCTCGCTTCCAGCCACCTGCTCCTCAGCCCGCGGGCCGCCTCGCCCCTCCTCTGCCTACGCGCTTCTAAATTACACTCTAGGGGTAGGGCAGACAAGACTACGTGGAGTCGGTTTTACGGCGATTCGTTTTTGTCACTAAATTCATTTATAAGTCAAGCTAAAAAAGAACATACTTAAACATAGGTATATCTATCAGAAATTATATCAATTAAAGAGTATAACAATAAGTTTTGTCATGAAAAACTTAAGATACTCGGCGTCAAAGGGGACTCTGCTGCTAGTATATAAGACCCTTTGCCAATCCCTACTAATGTACTGTATAAGAGTTTGGGGGGGAGCTGCTAAGTACTTAATGATCGAGCTTGAAAGAGCCCAAAGGGCTGTACTCAAAGTGATGCTTAGAAAGCCTTTCAGGTACAATACAAATCAGCTATATTCAGAAGCAGGAGTTTTGAGAGTCCGTCAATTGTTCATACTACGGGCTGCCACTGGCATGCACACTATCACCCTCAAGTCACCTGAATACGAAAAGCTCTGCAAACTACGAGTCTTCAAGATCGCGGTCCCAACAGTACGCACAAAATTTGCTAAACGTCATCCTATTTCTCTGTTACCGTTTATTTACAACAAAATTTGCCGCAAACTAAAAATTAAAACTTTGACAACTCACCATGCTAAACTTGAAATTGAATCTTGGCTTAAAAGCCTTGATTACCTGGACACAGAATGTCTTCTTACTTAACGAGTATAATACCTCTGTCACACACACACACACACACACACACACACACACACACACACACTACATAACACACAACACATAAACTAACTAATTTCTAATTTCTTGTTAATTATTTTAAATAATTATATAACCACATATTATATTAAATAATATTATACATATTACATAAGATGTAATTTTTAATTGTAATTTTAATTTCAATTTTCATTGCAATTGTAATTTTAACTGTCAGTCTCTAATAGAGTAAGTTTTATAAACATTGACCTCATTTTAAGCCTTGTAACTATTTTTTTTTTTGATACCACGTTTTATATTTTAATTTAACTACAGTAATAAATTGCCTGAATTTGTGTTCCCAGACCTCAAAGTAAAGATAATACATATGTAAAAACTTAAAAAGGCTACTGCGATACAAGCTATGCTTAGTGCAGAAGCCGCTAGTTATAAGAATATTTTGTATTAAGATTTATTGGCAATAAACATTTTATTATTATTTTTATTATTATAATATAAATTTATTACAAGTAATGGTTATGTGAAATAATATTTATATTAAAGAAAATTAAATCAAATGAGTCTTAGATTAATTAAGGTTTATATCAAATGTCTTTATGCGTTGTGATTGGTATCTGAAATGATATTATTAGAAATGATTTATTATATGAAGTAAACATTATATGTTAAAAAATTATATCAAGTGTTATTATAACATACGTTTATTATACAATATGAACGTTATTGAAATGAATTTATATCATATAAACTAATATAAACTGTCACGCACCCTAAATAAACACTCTTTTCTGGACTGGTTTTAACATCAGAATCGGAAGTCTTATGGTGAGTTGAACCACCTTAATTTAACCGTAACATTAACCGAGGCTTTTTGTATGGAGTTTGACATATTTTTGACGTTTGTCAAAGTTAAAGTAAGATGGTGCAACTCAGCCTAAGTGATTTGAATGTTATTGGCTACACTAAATTTAAAAAAAATAAAGTGGTTAACGTTACTCCGGAAATCTTGCGGAGCTACTTCCTGGTCTCCGTGTTTTGGTTCAATCTACCTTTGAGAGATATGGATGGATAAATTATTTGGATAACATATGAAATGGTGCCTTATCGTCCACACAAAGCAGCAGTAGTAGAAACAGATTTAGATAAATATGTAGTTCCGTTGAAATGATTGACTTCAGTATTTATCGCAAACTCTACTAACTCTACTGCACTGCTACAAAGGCATTTTAAAAATAATCAAAAGAGGGTTATAAAATGATTCAATTATTACCGTTACGTTTTAGTTCGCATTATTAATATACCACACGCAAATAGAAAGTATACTTGGAAATATGTGTCATGGCATACCTGGTTTCCAGAAACAGCCTAGTTCTGTCGGCCTGACTCACCGAAGGGTGAAGGTTGGGTTTAGGGATGCCACCGCCACAAAAACGACACTGTCCCACTGATAATAACTTAAAAAAGAAAGAAATTGTCCTTTTGTTATTATTATTGCAAAAGATAACTTGCAATTGTTATTAAGTTTAAAGAGGAGTCTACGTCTAACTTTCTAAGTAAGCAGTTTTATGCTTAGCTTAAAATCATCTGCGTCATAGTTCTGTGTATAAGTTTTAAGTAGTTTGCACAGTATTTTGCCGTTGTTGCCAAACAAGTACATACGACCATGTAGTTAAGAGATCAATTTGCAGTGATTGTGTCAATCATCATTGTAGCCCCCTTTTCCGGAGGATGGAGGATGTTATCGTTTACCAAGTGTCATTATTTTCGGTCAAGTGCACTTATTCAATGCAGTTTTTCTCACCAGTTAGTGAACTGATTTAAACGAGCCGTGGTTTTCTTTTCAAAAGTTCGCTAGATAACTTCAAATACGTTTCACCTTAATCTGATCTTCAACTTTCAAATCACCTTGCGTGCATTAGTGGGATTCCTGAGGCATGCAGCTTATCATCTACCAACGCCATTGAGTCGGTCCATTCAGTTTTAGTTTCGGTCGGCGTGTTCGTCAACTTGTTTTGAGGAATGTTATGGAGGCACGCATGCGTTAGTTCAAACTTGATTTAGGGCAAAATTGTAAATAAAGCTATCTTAATTTTTTACGTGGTTACGTTAAGTTAATTAAACTTTTTCAAATGTAAATGATTATGTAAAGCCTGTCTACAAATCGAATGAAAAAAGCTCACTGGTTTTGTATAAATATTAATTCGATACTCAAATCTTTTTTGCATGAGACATATTATTACTTTGAGCTTTTTGCACTTGACAGCCCTATTTATATTCACTTCGTCGACCAACCGTTTTATTTTAGAAGACCTCGCGTAAAAATAAACGCGACTTTTGCTTTGTTTTTGGCCTCAGTCTTACTCATAACGTATATTTTTAAAACAATGATTATCTCGATGTTATCCATTTAATGCTTTCCATAAACGGTATTGATTCATAAACTCGTTTAGGCTGGAAGATGATGATTGCTTCTGAGAACATATTCATATTTAATGCGCTGCCCAACGGATAATATAAATTAGAAATTGCAGCCGGCCAATTTATTTACTTAGAATTCTGGTGGGAAGCTATAATTATGCAGGAATGACTAGGTAATTTTATTCTGAGATAGTTTATTAACTCCATTAAAGTTGAGCAACTTGCTAAAATGCTTAACTACTTAAATCTCAGATAGTTTTCAGGAATTCCTTTACCAAGAAGACATTTTGACTTCGCTACGGAATTCCTGAAAATATTATAATTATTTCGTCAAGGTTTTCTCGTAAACATGTGATTTATTTTATTTATTTATTAGGAATACCACAGCCGATACATAACATTAGATTTAAATAAATATTCTCCTTAAATTAATTAGGTCAAAAAAGTTATGCACAGCAACAACAAATTTTGCTTAACACTATCTAAAAATCATCTGTGTGTGTCAGTCAAAACTTGTAGAGATCCCCAAAATAAAAATAATGTAATAGTGATATTCTGTCGTTGTAAAAGTATATAAGTAGACTCGTCCCGATATAAAAGTAAATAGAGATCCGTCATTACTATTGATAGGTAAGAAATCGATACTTAAGTATTTATGTCACTAAATGAGTAAGTTATCCTATATTTTCGAGTATACCGCATGCGCACTGTTGTCTTGGTTACCGATCGGCCACGATGCCGAAAATATAATCCATAGATTTATAGGAATGTATAACTTATGCTTAAGAGAAGGGAACACTTCTGCCTTCCCTGAATTTTTAGAGGGAAATTATTTTCAGCCAACTTTTTATGTTACGTTGTTTTAAAAATATGCGTTCGGCTTATGCTCTCACATTCCAAATAACAGGTAAATAAATAAATAGAACATCGGTATTTCATATTTGTGCTCTCTAAACTATTATAAATCAATTTCCTGGACTGAAAGTTTTATTTTAATGTACCTACCTATTATGGTTTCGGAGAATTAACTTTTTGGTTTAAACTACATTTATAATAGGCACTCACTAGAATATTACATTTTCAGTTAGGAAAATCAACTACGATATACACACTTAATCATTTGAGATTTTCAAGGCTCTCTACGTACCGTAGTGAGTTCTATTCCCTAATGGGACATAGGTAATAAGCAGAGGATAGTTTCAGCATCGAACATCGAGTAAATATCGAAGGCTTGCAAGCTTAATTCAGCCTTCATTCAAAACGGAAATATGATCCTGTGTTTCGTTCTAGACTGTCGGTCCGAATAGAAGTCTAGCCGGTTAAATATAGCGATATGATTTGTGAGTTTTGACCTTTGTTTGTAACAACCATACAATAGAAGAATTTCAATTTACGCCGGGAGGCCACGCAGAGCGTCACGCCGTAGGCCGTCACAATGCTTACTGTAGAAATGTACTGTTATGGTATCCTTCAGACGTTGACGTCGGACACTAATCACTATGGACGTATTTATAGGAATGTTTGACGCTGACGTCGTACACCTAACATCGGCATTATCAGCGTTATCAGAATTCCATGTGGTGCACGGCAATCAGCCGACCACAGCTCGCTGCCTAATGGATTACCGGCAGAATTCGCGGTAGACTCGATTTACTCCGAATTCCTGCCATTAGCGATCAGACCACAAATTATTGAATTGACATACATGTAGTCGCTACAAGCCATTTTGTTGCAAAATTGCAACTATTATAACTAACGTAAGACAGTCTTTGGCTTGATATGACGTCGTATGTACGAGTTTGAATTAAAATTTAGTACTTTAAAATGCAATTTTCTCGCATTCCCATTGGTCACTGCTTCAAAGGTAGTTAATAATTCGCTAGAAATACAATAAATTGAAATTCTACGTAAATTATTGGTTACGAAGGGAATAAGCTTGACAACCTCACTGTGGCATCTTACATGCTTGTAATAGGTGTCATTTTGCAACAGAAATATCCAACAATCAGGGTTCAACTACCCACCATACTTGTTTATCTAGAATACCTGATACTTATTTATTAAAATGGCCACCATGTTCTGTCGAGGATATTATTATAATTGAAACTCTATCTTTAGCGCGGCAAATTATTATCCTTATCTGTATTCTAGAAACCCGATACTTAGTGCATACTGCAGGGTTTAATACTGGTCCTATACATATTTTACTGTTAAGCCAGATATACACAAACATGTACTTTAGTTTCATGCAATTATAAATGGCAGTAAAGTATCAATAAATGGCCTTGGCATCGCCAACTTTTAAAAAATTGCTTTGAGTTTAATTTTAAATTAATAAATTATTGCAAATACTTCAGTACAAAAAATACAATAAAAGGAATTTATTTTATGAAATTCACAACTTTCTTGAATTTTTTGGTGTCGTTAAATTAATGAATTCCGATGATTAGAGCTTTTGAAACTTTTTAGGTTTTTTCTATAAATGTTACAAATCTAAACTCGTGTAAATCCAGCTTTAGGTAAGCGGAGAGCAAGCGTCTAATAGCTCGAATTACAAAGATACTCGTAGATTAATTATTATAGCTCGGCAGACCTGCTCCGCTTGACAGCAATACTTTATTCTACAAAAATGCAAAATTACCTTGTTCTTAGACTTCTACTTAGAGTTCGAAACTTTTTTCAAGATCTTGTACTATGAGAAAAGATTAATCATTTCTTGTATTTAATATTTTCTTTCAATTAAAGTAGGTATGACTAATACCATAAACAATTTACTGGCAAAATACAAATGAACACGAAGATAGTCTAATCCATCCCAAGTAGCATTTAACTCCATTTAAGAGTTCACATTTAGTTCCAATGTGTACTTAAAGCATTAGTACAGTTCACTCGTGATGTTTATGCTGTATTATTGCAATTAATTACACCTATACCTGTCTAAGGAACTTATAGGAGTGTAGACTAGTGTAGAGTTATACTTTTATACGATTGGTTGGATTGGTGTTATAATACTCTAACAACTATCCTTTAGTCAGCCGTCTGACTAAGAGCATTATAGGAGGGTAGAGATACGGCAACCGCTGTTTAACGGCCTACTTGTACGATGTTATAGAGCTAGCATTTTAATAGAACACACGTGGTCATTTATAAAGCCAAAGGCTGTTATGTTTACTTGTTTTAGACTGTTATACAGCTAGTAGCTGTAGAAGGACTTGTTTATGATAATTAAAATAACCTTTTTTTACTATCTGTACAAAAGTGTTTCAATGGTTCGCATGTGCACTGTAGGCTGTTAAAAGGACTATATGTGTTGTCCATTAACATCAATAGCAGTTTATTTGTCCACAAGTACTACTCTTATTTGCTTTAAGCTGAACATGAATGTGAATGTGATATTCTATTACACATTTCCCCAAGCCTGTTTTTAGTTGTTCATGGTGGTTCTGTACATGATGCAGAGGAAAATATTATGCCTGAACCTAAAATTTTCCTTCAAAATATACAGATATCAGAGTGTGATGATTGCAGTTCTAGTGATAGTGAATAACATTTTGATTTGGACAATTATTTAACCTTTCGCAAAAAAATAAGAATATGGGCTATTGAAAATCGTATTCCTCATTCCGCTTTGAATAAATTGTCAGGCATAATAAACGAATTTAAACCGGGAACATTACCGTCTGATGCTTTATGTATTCATACTTGACTATTAGTACCTGGGCTAGGCGATTTAACGGTCATTAATAATTTTTATTGCGGATCTCTAAAATTTCAGTATTTGAAAGAATTAAAGATACACAATTGACCTGAACTAGGTACATCTTAAAGCTGTACATAAGTTCAAATTAGAATAAATTTATAGACATTAGCGCTGTAGTGGTACAAATGTGGAACTTCGTATAGATAACAGCATTCTAACATAACACATGTGAACCTAATATACGCTCACCGCATTAAATTGGAGTTATAACAGTTCACATAGCCGTATTTCATTTCCACCATTTTGTTCTACATAACCTAAAATATTTACCAAATAAATCTCCAAAATTAATGCAGATTTATCACAAAATTCGCAGATAGAGCGATTGAGTTTTGGTTTCATGTTATAATTAATTACCGTAATATAATTATAATGCCAATACAATATCAAAAACTGAAAATTGTAGATTTCCTCTCAGCCAGTTTTAAATATTTTAAAATGAATATCGCGTTTTTACAGAGGCGCGTAAATATTTTAGCTGTAAATATGTATACATTTCACGGTAAAGTTGCATTCCCAATGGCATTAACATTATTAAGTACTAGCGGCCGCCCGCGACTTCGTACGCGTGGATCCCGTTTTACCCCCTTCATCTGTCTTACGCGGTTTAGATTTTTTCATACTAATGTTTTTTTCCGCTAACTCCCGTTCCCGTGGGAATTTTGCAATATCCTGTTGTAACTAAGCTTTAAGTTTACTAAGGTACCTGCATGCCAAATTTCAAGCGTCTAACTTAAGCGGTTCAGATTTTTCATACAAAACGATTTTCCCGCTAATTCCCATTCCCATGGGAATTCCTAAGTATCCTATAACCTGCCCAGGAGTATGAAGAATAATTGTACCAAGTTTCGTTAAAATCCGTCGAGTAGTTTTTGTTTCTATAAGGAACATACAGACAGACAGACAGACAGACAAAAATTTTACTGATTGCATTTTTGGCATCAGTATCGATCACTAATCACCCCCTGATAGTTATTTTGAAAATATATTTAATGTACAGAAAATATATTTATTGACCTCTCTACAGATTTATTATAGTATAGATTTAAAACCCGTGTTATTATTTTCATAAATGATTATCCGCCCGAGTTGTTTCCCTCTTGGCACTCACGTACAAATACCAAACTAATATTAAAATGTGGAAATAATTTAGGACACACGTGAACTTTATGTAGCATTGGAGTACTTTTGTCGGACTTTATAACTTTGAAAGCTGTGCATTTAGCTACTTGTTACTCTTTATTACACTCACGTACGCTGTATGGTTCACACTGCGTCCCATATAGTGCCGTAAGTCAGCCTTAAGTCCGATGTTACTACTTAAACTGCTATTATAATGCTATTATACTGCTAATGTACAGCCATAGTGAACTTAAGGCTGTCTAATTTGTGCCCAAACTGGTTCTATAAAAGCATTATAGCAAGCTATACAGCTCGTATACAGCTGACATACACAGCTTGTGGAGTACATGTGAACGACTAGACATACTATATAGAACCCCGAATGCTACTTGGGATGAATACGATGGAAAGAAGTAACAAAAAACCATGCACATCGGCTCGGGTCCAGAGAAAACTCATATTTTATGTTTTCTAGAAAAAAGTTAAAGCGGATTTAACTGTGAATACAAAATAAAATTAATTCATAGAAAATGTATCTGTGTTCACGCTATACACTTTATTCATTTTAACACGATTGAGCTTTTTAAATCCCTATGTGATTTAATGCGAATCTTTATTTCTATTAGGTATATTAAGACAATAACAATACTAATCCAATAAAAGCAACTGTGTATCTTTGTGACTTCTCCACAGAGTCGCTATTATTCTCACTGCAAACAAAGCTCGAGCAAAGTATATTTTAACTTTGTCGTAAACTTTCGTAGGATCTTAGCTTTATCTCTTGGCTTTGCGAGGAAATAGTTTCCAGTCTGTTTGTAGACTCCTTTCATTTGAAAATTGCGAAAAGCTTTTAAGAACACAGAAAATAAAATAGATTACGCAATGATATTTTTTATATAATATCATTGAGATTACGTAATTTTGTAACAATGATGGCGTCGTACCAAATTTTTGGAGCTCGTAGAGCTTTGGAGAAATCGTAGGTGGACAGTAAAAGGTGGTAGTAATCTTCGCAATATGAGGCCTAAGAGTTATATTGCCAAGCCAATATGTGGGTAGTACCATCAACGTATATCAGAGCGCGACTTTACCCATCCATTAGTAGAGTCGGTCATAAAATATGCTAGAGCGATGTAATAAAATCAATCAAGGTTTTTTACAAAACATTATCTTTAGAATCTTTGAGTTTTACCCAAAAGGACAATCCAATTACTTATTTATATTGAGGTAAAATAGCCCTTACCTTGAACTTTTAAGTAGGTACCTATATCATCGTTTGTTTGTTACGTTACCATGTCTAGACCACGATTCGATTTTCATTTATTCACTGATTTTATTATTTTCTTTAGTATAGAGATAAATTCAAACTTGAAAATCTTATTAGCAACAAACTTATATTCATTACGGTTGGTAGAGCAACCTCGTAATTTTCAAAATCTGCAAATTCATACTTGTAAAAATGTGTTACCATTTCCACATGCTTGATAACAAAATATAAGTAGCGATAATAATTCAGAAACGAATTCGCGGGCAGACGCTAGCACACGAAGAAATTCTTTGTGTAAAATGAAATTGAATTTCTCGAGGGTTTGCAAAGAATATCTTGCGTTCTCGAGTAGGTGCTCCATCGAAGGAATTCTATAAATCGAAAGATGCACGCTTTTATTACCTACTTGGAAACCTTATAGCTGTTTTGCATTTTCTACGTTTGCTTTGGCATGGGTATAACGTTACAAAGAAGTTCATTTCTTTCAGGGAAACCCCGATCCGCCGCAATACGTTGGAACAATCCGCAAGCTTTGTCACAAAGGAACTGCAGTTGGAATGGAGTGGATTTATTGAGTTCACTCGTTGTGAATGGGTAGTACTCTATTAGTTCTATTGCTATTTGATGTCCACATATCCAAACATACTACTATTATTGTAGAGTCTACATTGAACCATCTAACATAAGAATTTTTTTTACATGACGATTGAATTGGCTAAGGCTTCGACTTCGGCATCATTTCACCGTATGTGAGCACTGCTTAATCATTAGTCCCTGCTCCCTGACAGCCTTTTTCTTGAGGTCATCGGTTTATCGAGCATGGGGCGTTTGACAAAAAGGAGCAAAGGGATTCTTCTCAAGCTTCGTACCTAGTCCAAATTGAAACCAATTGTACCTACTTATCTTACCTTCAAACGTTAAAATACAATAAGAATTAGGTATGTGACGAACTAGCAAATACCGTTCCGGATATTGAAGCTGGAAGATCCCTCATATACTTAGGCAAATACTTACATATTGGAAAATCGATTAGAGTGCGTGACTGCGTGTGGGTGTACTGTACAACCCACGTTTAACTTAACCTATTTAAGTATTTGATTCCAAATGGAAAAAGCCAATATTAATCATAATAATAATCATAATCCCTTTGATGTGCTTGATCAACCTTTCGGTTTGCTGAATAGACGGATCGTCTGCCCACACTCATTCTAGAAAATATTTATCAATAGGAGAATAAGAAATGAAAGTTGTCATAGCTTCCAAAGAAATATTATCAGAAAAATCTATTTATTTAAACACATAGTCCAAACACATTCAAAATTAATTGCTCTAAATATACCTGTGTTGTGCGTTAATGCGCAGTTACAGCTGCTGTAATTAATGAAATGAATAATAATTAAAAAGTGTTTAAATCCGACGCCACTTGCTTACTGAACCTCGGGATTTATCCCGTTGAATTTCTCGGAAATGTTCTGACAGAGTTATAAATAAAGTGCTCACATATTTCGGCTTTTACCGCCAAGCAATATAGCTAAACTGTGGAGAGACACGCCGGCGCTCTTTTATGCTATTACATGAAAAAAACTTTATGGTAGAGGCAAAATTTAAACCATAATCAACGAAGGTAAAGTTTACGTTTTGCAATAAAAATAATTATGATTAAAGTTTAAACAAAACTGAACTCAGTTCTAACACTACTGTCTCTAGAATAACAGTCTTTATTAGTAAATGAAAATGGAAAATTTTGGTTGTAATTTCAAATTGATGAGTAATGTTATGAATATTAACTGACTCAAAAGTGGAACTGTCAAACTTAATCAATTTAAAGACAGGACCAATATATTTCTCTTACAATTGTGTTTTATTTGTGTAAAAGACATTTGTGCAAGTGAAAATGTCTTTCTGAATTACAGACAATAATTTGACAATAAAAAACTTTTATTAAACTTGTAAGCTTTCAACCTCGACAGCTGCAAAATAATGTAAGAAAAAGAGTTACTAAGCTTTCTAAATGCGATATTAATTTCAGCACTTAAAACGGTCTGAAAATATACATTTTCATTCGTAATACATTTGGTCAACCTTAGATTTTCCCCAACGAAGTTTTTAAGATAGCTGAAAAGTCTTGTAATTTTTTTTTATTTATTTAATTAATAGGACAACCAACAAGTACACTAGAAAACAGTGTATATTGTAGCAGTTTTTTGGGTTGGTATTAAAAAATTTTCTTTGAAAATCATCTTACCAACTAACACGTATACAAAAAAATTAACGGCGACTGTGTATGAAGTAGAAAAATGTGTTACTTATAGAAAATAATACTAACCGTTGTATCTCACGTTGGTCATGAATGGTCTATCAGGGATCTGATGACTTTCTAGCTGGTCATTAGGGAGTTCTCGGTGGGTCGGAATCTCGGCCGGTCGGTCAAAGGCCAAGCTTGGAGAAAGGCTATCGTGATGTGCAGCCATATTTAGCTTTACGTACTTCAGACACATTTGTGTTTCAAAATGTGCCCTATTACAGTCACATAGGGTGCCAGCGTTAATCTTGATGAGTAGTTTACTTTACGTGCTGTGTTCGGGCAAGCCATTCTCTTGGTAATGAAGTTGACAATGGCTGCTTAAAGTTTATTCAGCTAAAATATTTATTTTGCTTTGATAAAGAGGGAGTTTCAGAAAGCTTTGTGCACTTTGACCACATAATATGAGAAACGAATGAGGAATTTGAAGAACTCTTCAAAATAGAGCTCTACTTAGTGCTATCTTTAAAGAGGTTACGAAATATGTAAGTTGAAACGCAACTTGTATCCGAAACGTTGATTTTTTTTACCGTTATGCCGCGAAATCCTAACCGGCGGACTGAGTGTGATATTTATACGTATAATCTCGGTATGGATTTTCGTAGACGAAGGCGGAACGGGCGCCTAACGACCGCGCCGACCTCAATCCGAGCTATAAAGCCGAGTACAGACGCGCGCACCGACAACACATAAAGTCTTTGGCAATAATCGTCCGATTCAATGTAAAGAGTTCAGCTGAGCAACCTTCGCGCGTTCTCAGAAGCTCGCCCAAGCGACCGGTTGGGCTGTTGCCGCGCTTTCCAGGAAGAGCGGCCCGCACCCGATTCGATTTTTAAAATAGACGCGTTCCGTTATACGTGGCGATAGAACTCCGATTTATGGCCAGTCAATTAGACGTTGTGTAATCTGTAAATGAGAGTAACTATTTTAATCCCAGCCAGTTTCCGAGTGAAAGGGGTTTCCTACTGAGTGAACTTGTAAAACAGGTTGGAGTTACAAACTTTCCTCCGGCCGCTCAGATTATAAATTCATCTCGAAACTACATTACTGGTATGGGAGATCGTCGTTATTTTTAGACGCGTCGATACTCGGTACTGCCATGAAATGTAAATGAACTATTGTATCATACTTTTTAGCACGGCATGCATAAGTAAATGCTGCGGTGTCATATGGTGGGTGACGTCACAACACGCCGGTCGTAGGACTGGGTGACCTAATAGGTCGCCTTCACCTTATTTACTTATTAACGTAGAGTTCACTACCGTTCAAACCGCTAAAGAATACATGTTGTTAAGTCATGTTTCTCGTTCAACAATAACGATATGGTATTTGTTTAATACTCGAGGTTATCGTTCTTTGTATCCTTCACGAGACATGGTGACGAGTTATTATTTATTGCTTGTTTGTATTCACGAAGGTGTTATGCAGTTACTGAGAGACGGTTGTGCTCGGTTAAGCGTTGTAATCTGGAATTCTGCAACAATGCGAGGTAAACTCCGCATCTGCTCTATGCATTATGGAGGGATAAAGGGAACATCTGCTCGCTTACATTGTGTTGCTTTGGCTTTGTGTAGCTTCAATTTAATTGACGCGTATTCCTACAGCTTAATACGAAAAGTATTGGATTTAATCGTTGGTAAGTCATTCAGTATAATTTACCTTAATGCAAAAAGCGTAAATTAATGACTATAAGCTACAATCAAAAGTAAGTAAAATACTTACGTTAAAGTAGTTTAAACCCCATTTCACGTCAAATCATTCCTGACAATATCTGCCGATCAACCAAGACCTCTTTTGGGGTAGAATCCAGCCCCCAGCAGAGCTCTATTAACATCATCAGAATCTATACTGATTACTATACTCTATGCGTCAGCTTTTGACTTAGATGATGATACTATCAAATATTTATATTTATACAGGGTGTTAGGTAAATGGGTATATGAGCCGACACTAGCCCATGTTAACATGGGCATATAAATGGTATGGAGAAGTCAGAAATTTGATATCATCACTTGATTTTTTTTAATTTTCATACAAAATAAATTTTATAAAATCCGATTTGTATGAAAATAAAAATAATTAAAATGAAGATATCAATTTTCTGACTTCACCATACCATTTATATGCCCATGTTAACATGGGCTAGTGTCGGCTCATATACCCATTTACCTAACACCCTGTATAGAATGAAATTAAAAGAACTACTTCTACCTTTTCGAGTCAGCCTGTGGTAATTTATATCACGACAAAAACACCACTGGTCCTAAGAGTTTCCCTATAATCAAATTCTTTAAGTACCTAATGATCCTTTCAGGGGACTCATTTTCTGGCGAATGTGCCAAATCACACATCTAGAGTCTCTATATTCCCATGTAATATCAATAACTACTAAATACATAAAGTACATTGAAGTACCACCTTCGGCCTGATCGTCACTTACCATCAGGTGAGATACAGGCCAGGCTCGTTGTGGATAAAAAAAGTCTCAATTTAAAGACTTGTCTCTATATTCAAATGTTCAATATTATACTACCTAATAAACCATCTAATACTATCTTCTATTTGTCATACAATTGTCTCAACATTCCCTTGATCCTTGATTTCTGTTTACCTTTACTAAACAATGCTATTGCGACTGAAACTCCGGTAAACTCCGGGAGCTTAGTTACTTCATACCAGTATTGTTGGCATGTGAATAGCTTGCCCATTCTGTTGATAGGTAATCAATAACTGCGGCCATATGATACGTGGCTGTAATGGAAACTGCGGACTAAATACGGAAAATATCAAGTAACTACATATTTTTGTAATTTAATAAGTGGTTCGGTATCGAATCTTATAATAATATCTCGATACTAACTACGCAATATGTTGGATTTAAGTCAAAACTCATAAATGGGTCAAAACCGCTTACGTTAAAGCAAAAATCAGTCAAAAGTGGTTTTGACCGATGCCCTTGGTCAATATCACTTATGACTGATTTTTTCCAGTCAAAAGTGAATTTGACCATGGGCGTTAGTCAAAACAACTTATTGCAGTTTTGCAAATTCAGTCAAAATTCATGTACAAAGTTACGAATAATGAAAATTACTAGGTCAAAACCACTTGACTGGAAAAATCATTCAAAAGTGGTTTTGACCGATTATGAGTTTTGACTGTAACAGATATAAAAAACCAGTCAGTAAACCTTTAAGGAAAACAGAAGACAATCAAAATTCGCCCGGGTTTATTGCTTTATCATAGTTCAGATTGTGATAAACGAATAAATCGGTGTTTATTTGTAGCGTTGCTGTGGATAGTAATCTGTCTGTTAAATTTTCCTTGTAACTTTCAAGGCTGAAATATAATTTGATTATCTCATTATCTTCGGGAAAAAGTGAAGTGTTTAAATTCTACTAAATAATAATGAACTTGAATGACAATGATTTGTAATCAATTATTATTGTTATGTAAGTGTAATAAAATTCGAAATTTATAAAACTCAACTCAAGGGGAACCCCCCTAAAATGTCCCCCATTTAATGTCAATTTAAACTAATGATCAACGCGTTTTAACTTTTTGTAGTAAGGGAAAACTGTTGAATACATCCTATTTACTATTGTCTGATACTTATCTTCATACCGATTTCTATAAGATAATGGAGATAATAACCAATGCCTGTGAAGACTTGTGGCATCTGAAAACTCCAATTGATCTTGTGTCTAACATCAACTTTAATTAGAAGCTGTCGATAACAATCGCTTTTCTGATTGATGAGACATTATGAATCCCCGCTTGTGGGTGCCTTAATTAATAATCAAATGCTGGTAAGTACTAGCAGAGACTCTAGAATTTCCTTTGATAACCAATAAGTAACCCTTATCTTATCTCGACACTTATTTCACTACTTCTTCTTTCCTTTAAGATTCAAACAAGAGGCATACAAAGTCGCATTCATATGCGTTAAAAGTAAAATAAAATGTACAAACACACTTTTGTGAAAGCATTATTTTGTTGTGTTCCCCTCGTAAGGGCGATAGTATTTTTCCAGCTTTAATAAGTACAATATTTAAAATCCTCTCTCCGAGATATTACTTCGCGGATGCGGCTTAAAAACATCAATTTTTTGCAATGTCGCGCTTTCGCTTCCAGCTTGTTACCTATTTTAAAAAACAGACGCAGGACTTTGTGGGCCCAAAAGGATAAAATTATATCGGACCACATATGACTCGATCTTGAGCCCAAAGCTGAACGGCATACGGTCAGTTTCGGCTTGCAACTGATACAGATCAAAGGCAGTATTTCAATCAGTTCGTTAGACAGTTTCGTCGAGCGGTTTCGCAGTAGTCCCCCATTGAAATTTAAACTAGCCGCCTTCTGGGAAAGCTTTGCGACTACATAGTTACCTTTTTGCTTGATTTTGCGTTGCTTGCTGAACAGAGCCCACATCCCTAATAAGGGAGATGCCCACTGGGCGAGGCTAATTGTTAATTTAAGGGTAACGAGACCGTGAGGTGGTCCTGAGTTCAACTTTACCCAACTAGAACTGATTTAAATGGCCGCTAACTATGACACAGTTCCTGGTAGATACTGCCTCTACTGGTGACGTTTTCGGAGAATCATAATAACTAAGTCAGGACAAGACATTTAAGTGTAAAGTTTCGTAACAGCCGGTTGAGTTTCGAGTACACGTTCCACTCTAATTAGCATTTCCTGAGCGGCAAATTGATTCGGTGAAGCAACAGAAAGTAGAATATTTACGAGTATTTATTTCACATCACGTCTGATGAGGAGACAGAGGGCTGTAAAAAGTTGTTCGTGGAAGCGCATAAGTAATTACTTCCTAAGAGCCTAAGGTCAGAGGCGACGCCGCGTTCGGTTTAATCGGCATGCATAATGTTGTGCCATTGTGAGACGTTCCCCGAACAATAACCCGTTCAATTTTCGAAATGAGACAATGCAAAAAATGAATAAGACCATGGCATAACAACCCTTGGGTCGCCGGTCGGAGGCTTCTCAGGATTAATTACGAGTTCTGAGTAGGTCCGCCACCGGGCCATTGGTTCTCGGTAAGCTCGAATCGAAAAAGGAGCAAAAACGGGCGCGCTGTTCTGGGAAGACGCATACCTGCGCAATCGTTGCGCGCAGCCATCCAACCTTTTCCGTCCGACTAGCGTTTCGAAAGAACACACGATTTTCCTAGTACTCTTCTCTTTGCTTTCACAAACAAAACGGAAATCTCGCGTATGAATACACGGTAAATCATTAAAATGATAATTACTGTAATGACAGCACGGCTCGCCTACTAGTGATGTGTTTCTGATGTCGTAGAAATAATGTTATGTAGTAAAAAATCTTTAGTAATGTTATCAGTGTGTAGGTTATCATTATTATGAGGTACAGTCGGTATAGGAGATACATTTTGAAGGTTACCCAACTTCTTAGTACACAACTTTATCGTTTTACAATGTTTTAAGACCTGCAAAAAATATTACACCTAAAGTTTATAAATTATGCAAAATGTAAGTGAAGTGATATTGCAGACATTTCAACTTTGAAAATATCTCTGTCTCTATCGCCTTTAAAACAGGCTCTGTAGTTCGTTATACAAACACAAACACTTGTTCTCCTTTTCCGTAGTTCTAGTAGCAGGCTCCTAGAATAATTTAATCAACAAATAGACAAAAAGAGGATCCAATTTGTACTTTCAACTTTTTAGGTCTACATCCCACCGATATTCTGCTAAATGATCGAGTCAATGGATGCTAATTGGCTTCCAAGATAGTCCACAGTTTATTTATAATCTCGCAAATTGTACTTGCAAATGACACGTAATTTGCATGTTCATCCAAGGCGTAGTTACATTTTCCAATTCTAAAAATCCAGCTAGATCATGCTTCTGTTCTTTCTAATTCGATCTTATAATTGTGTCGATACTCGATATTTTTACTATCTTCGATAAACTGAGCACTTAACACACGTGTTGCTTGTCACGTTGACAGGTGACATTCCCGAACGAGACGTCAGATGCGCGTGCGCTGATTCGAACCATTTGTTGTTTTGTTTGCAACAGTCTTATGTAGATTACTTCGTTAGCGCCAGTTTGATGACTATCTAATTCTAATTGGCTATCAGCTGGTTTCCATATATCAATCGGATGTGCTCCAGTCCAGGTAGTTTTTGAAATAAGCTCGTACCAATATTCCTTAGCTTACTTACTTAGGTTTTACTATTCTGACGATTTTTAAAAAAAATCTATGACAAATTATTAGTTATGAAGCTATCCTTATGACTTCAGTCCTTTTTTGTACGATCGTCGCAGCCAATCAACTATCAGAAAGTTCAAAGGTGATTAAATAACTTTTAACAGCCTTAACTTCTACAAGGTTGTTGTATGTGTTTTTTGTTGTTGTGTTTTTTCTTTCGTTTGTTTAAAACATGAATAAAGATTAGATAAGATTAGGTATTTAGTAAACATTTTCGACATAAAAACAAGTTGCGTCATTCATAGACTTTTGATACCAACTTTTACGATTCTATAAACACTAATAACATCGGATTGAACTCTGTTGGAAACAAACAACAATATGAAAAAACTATCGAAATTTCCATAATCTTCTATCAAACACTAGTTACCTACCACAATTTTTGTAACGAAAGACGCAAGATTTTTCCTAGAAGCGCGGAATCCGCTTGGGAATGGTTGTTACTGTAAAATTCTACTGAAACTTAGATATTGGAAATAACTGAAATGCGCAGCCAAGAAAATATTAAAACTGCAAGCTTTAGAGTAAAAAATTTCAATTTCAAATACCCAGATTGTTTGCTTGGTTTTATAATTGTTATGTTTGGTACCAGAACCCGTTCCGTCAATTGGTGTTTGTCTGGGTAGTTAATTTTAAAGGAAATATTCATTGCATTCAATACCCATATCACCAACGATAGTCATTTCTCATTTGTTCGTGCAGTTCTTCAAATATTCAACGACTCTGCAATAAATTTTTCAATTCCGCTGCGGTTTGTGTATCTGACAATTCAATTTGCCCATGCTATTTGGAAGCCATTTTTAAACATCTGACATGCAGTCAAACGGCAACGTATACATTGTCAACATTGCTAACTTTCCATTTTCTGTTCATATTTTTTAACCGTTAAAGTTTTTAGAAACCCGTTTACGCTTAAATCGTTTTCCTGTATTATCTATGTGATATACCGAAATCAATTTCCAGGATTGGATAGGATTAATTAAATCTAGGAGCAAATGGTATTAACGAAACATAGCTGTTGTACGGTCTACGTACATTGCACAAACGCGGCGCCTCGGCGCGCCGTCAGCATTTTCGCGCATTGGCCTACTTTTCCATTTTAACCATAATTTTAGTTTTATATTCAGTACACGTCGAATCACCATACCAATCGCGCGTGCTCATTACCATTCGACCATTTTAGCGTAATATTAATTATTCGCAATATAGTTATATTTTCTACCAGTGACTTTCATTCATCTATCTACCATCTTCTTTAAATGAGCGGACAGTAACCGAACATTTAAATGGTCCTTCGAGCAGTTGAGGAATAATTCGCGAGTGAATAGTGAATCAAACCATAGTGATTAGCTAACCTCGGGAACAGTTCTGTGGCGACCAGTACCATTGGATTATACCAACTACCACGACCAACTACCACGACCAGTAACCACGACCAGTAACCACGACCAGTAACCACCAGAGAGTCAGCAGGCTCGCTCATACCAGCAGTGAGCCAAGGCAGACCCTCTACACGACCAGCAGCAGTGAGTCAGGAAGGCTCACTACACCAGCTGTAGCAGCTCATCGAAACCAGTAAGATCTTTCCATTTTATCTCTCGCTTTATCAATAACTTCGTTACCATGGAGGCATTGTTAGAAAACCAAAAGCAACTGATGATGGGCATGGATCAACTGTATACCAATTTCAAAAAAGATGGGCACGATCGTAAAACACCTGACATGATCAAGAGAAGGTTAGACACTTTAGATTCTTATTGGCAAGAATTTCACTCTAACCATGTATCTTTATGCTCCTTTGAGGAGCCCGACCAACCGTACTTCACGGAAAACGATTATGAAAAGACCAGAGAATTTTATAATCGGGCTAGGCAAGCTATTGCAAACTACCAAACACCAGCTAGACCATCTACGCCAGTTCTTAAGGCACCAGTACTTCAAACACCTAACCCGCAACCAGCGGGCAACCGACCAGCTGCTTCATCTTCACTCAAATCTGACGGCACCAACAGTAGATTAGAGGAGATGTTGCGTAAACAGACCAGCAATTTTAAGGCGTTCTCTCGTACCGTATCCAACATAAACATCCCATCGCTCTCAGAAAAATGGGAATACGAGGATGTCTTAAAAACGTTACAATCTCGGTGGGCAATAATCGATTCACTCCACTGGGAAATCGACAGCGAGTTAGATGTTGAAAACCCTAGATATGAACTTGAGTATTCATACCATGAAAAAACATTCAACGACATGAAGAAGGCCATCAATACCAAAATGTGGTCAGTCTCATATCGTGAAAAAATGACACCTCAAATGGATATACCAATTTTCTCCGGCAGCTACCAACAGTGGACAGCTTTCAAGGACTTATTCCAAGAGACTATCCACAACAACCCTTCCCTATCCAGTGCTCAAAAACTACAGTTTCTAAAGAGCAAGCTCAAAGGGGAGGCCGAAAAGCTTGTGCACCACTTAAGCATAAGCTCAGAAAACTACCAAGCGGCGTGGGAAATACTTAACCATCGGTTTAACAACACTAAACTGATTTTTACATCTCACGTCAATACTTTGTTAAATCTACCAGTTATGCAAACACAAACTTCATCTCACATTAAAAGGCTGCATGACACCACCAACGAATGTCTGCATGCTATTCAAAAATTAGGAGTTGATACCACTACATGGAGTCCACTTTTAGTCCATCTGTTGGCTCAAAAGTTGGACGCCGACTCGCATAACGATTATGTTGAGTCACTTCGAAACCCGAGAGAACTACCAACTATCGAAGATTTTCTTAGCTTTCTAGAGTCCAAGTTTACATCTTTAGAGGCCTTTAGACGTAAGCAAGACGCTACCAAACCTTCTTCACAAGAAGACAGCCGTTATAAGAGACCAAATAACTACCAAGGTACCAATAATAATTTCAATAAACCATCATACAAACCTCAAGTAAAAACTTTCCACGTTGAAACCTATAAGTGTGTATTGTGCAACGACAACCATCCACTTTTTTTGTGCAAAACGTTCCGAGAATTCAGGCCGGACGTAAGGCGCAAAACAGTTGCGAAATATAATTTGTGCAAAAATTGTCTTTTTAGTCACCAAGGCAAAGAATGCACATCATCAAAAACGTGTCGTGATTGCAACGCTAAGCACAATACATTATTGCATGAAGCTCTTACGACATCGTACGATAAACCTACCACTGCACCTACTTCTGAAAACAACCAAAGAAAATGCAACGTGTCCCAAGAAAATATAGCTGAAATTCTTCTAGCAACTGCCTATGTACTTGTCCAGGGTGCTGATGGAACTTACCATAAAATGCGAGCTCTTATCGACCAGGGTTCCCAAACTTCATTAATAACTGAAAACGCTGCTCAGTTATTACATCTACCACGTCAGCACTGCAAGGGCGTCGTATACGGAGTAGGAGCGAAGGAGAACAGCTGTAAGGGAGTTCTAAATATCACTTTGTCATCTTTACACAACGACTTTACCATGACAACAGATGTGTTAATTATGAACACACTAATAAATAAATTACCTAACCATTCATTTCAAAAGCCATCTTGGCCGTATTTGGACACCATACAACTTGCTGATTCTGAATTTCATGTCAGTCGCCCCGTGGACATGCTATTAGGGGCTGACGTATATTCTTCAATTATTTTGAGTGGAATAATTAAACTCAATCCCCATTACCCAGTTGCACAGGAAACTCAATTTGGTTGGATTCTGTGTGGGAATGTTAATAAATCTTTCCAGTGCAACGTTGTCATAAATAACACCGATGACCTCCAAAGGTTCTGGGAAATTGAAGACATAGCACCAGAAACTAATCTTTCGGCTGCCGACGACCAATGTCTCAAATATTATTTATCTACCACCAAGAGAAACCAAGATGGAAGGTACACAGTGCGGCTTCCTCTTAAATCCAATTTAGAGGAGAAACTTGGGACTTCCAAGGCAATGGCCATCGCACAGTTTAGACAATTAGAGAAAAAATTTATAAAAAATGAGACAACAGCCAAAGATTACAATTTATTCATAAACGAATACCGTGAATTAGGTCATATGATGCACGTGTCGCGCGCCGACGTCAGAAACCTAACACCTGATTATTATTTACCACACCACGGAGTCTCGCGCCCCGACTCTACTACCACTAAGCTTAGAGTCGTTTTTAACGCGTCCGCTAAAACGACTAGCGGTCAAAGTTTAAACGACCTTATGGAAGCAGGACCAAACCTACAACAAGATTTACAATCTTTGATCTTAAAGTGGAGGCAATACCAATACGCCTTCACTGCCGACATCGAAAAAATGTTTCGGCAAATTTGGGTCCATCCAGATGATCAGAAATACCAAAGGATCATTTGGAGAGACTCACCCGACCAAATGCTACAAGACTACCAGCTCACCACCGTCACATACGGTACAAAAGCAGCACCATTCCTAGCAATGATGACTCTAAAACAATTGGCCGTCGACGAAAAACCAAACTACCAGAATAGCCTAGCACTAAAGGCTTTAAATGAATCCTTTTATATGGACGATGTGCTATATGGAAGCGATACTATACATGAAGCAAAACAAATACAGTCTGACTTACTACAAATATTGAAAACCGGAGGATTTAACCTACGTAAATGGCGCTCTAATTCACTAGAATTAATACCAGACCAGAATTCAAGCCAAGAGAGCTTCAATTTTAAACAACCAGATACCACGAAAACATTAGGCCTACGTTGGGACCCTCAAGCTGACATATTCATTTTCGAATCAAAAATAATACCTACCAATAATCATCCTACCAAGCGATCTTTACTGTCAGACATTTCAAAAGTCTTCGACCCCTTAGGTTGGTTGTCACCCTTAACCACAAAATTGAAATTAATTTTTCAAAACGTTTGGCAACTTAACATAGAGTGGGACGAAAAGCTACCAGAGGACCTCTGTGGAGAATGGCAAAAGGTCCTATCCGACATCGACCAAATTGACCAGCTGCGACTACCAAGGTGGCTAGGCACGCGACAGAACGACATGATAGAACTTCATGGGTTTTGTGACGCATCAACCAAAGCCTACGCCGCAGTTATTTATTGTGTATTGAATAAAAATGAGTCATCGTCAGTCGTCCTCGTAGCGGCTAAGGCACGACTTACACCTATAAACAAAAACGTTACACTACCACGATTAGAACTGTGCGGCGCGGTCCTTTTGACCAACCTCATGGAGAAGGTCAAGGGATGCTTAACAGACTACAACATCAAGACATATGGCTGGATTGACTCTATGGTCGTCTTAGGATGGCTTCACGGAGAACCAAGTCGCTGGAAACCATTCGTTGCGAACAGAGTGAGCAAAGCTACCGAGATCATGCCGTCCAGCTGTTGGAGATATGTCAAGTCTGAAGAGAACCCCGCGGACTGCGCCAGTCGTGGCCTCAGCGCTGAACAACTGAACCAACACCAACTGTGGTGGCACGGACCAAAATGGCTACCTACACATAACGACCAAGAACAAAAACCAACCTACACTACAGATGCTGAAGTTAGGAAATCTGCCAAAACTAATGCTGTTACAAGATCAAGTGACAACATTATACAAGAAATAATTACCAAACACAGCACCTTTACGCGAGCCGTGCACGTGTTAGCATGGGTGCTGCGAGCTATTTCACGTGAGAGAAACCAAACACCAAATCGACCATTACCAGAGCCTGAATCTGAAGACCAAGATAAGGCTCCCGAGACTCATCAACGAACCAAGAAATCATGCAACTTGTTGTCATTCGTATTGATGATGTTTATGTTTTTATGGACCCCTATCAGTGCCAGTTATCATATATCCAATCTTCAAAATAATAAAAACATGTTTTATTTCGACCAAATATCAACCATGTACCTCGTCCGTGATGAATGGAAACTGATAGTATACTATAATCTAGAACCATACCGACAAGGAAACTTCCTATTTAACAAATATCTCGGTCACCTCGATACCATATGTTTGAATTCCACAATAAAAACGCAATGTGATGTAATTCTATCCCAATTACATCATGGCTATGCAGAGTACGATTATTATAATACCATATTGCTCAATCAACGATTAGCGCCTCCGTCTAGACAGCGTCGCGGGCTAATAAACGGCGTTGGCTCGATTGCCCACACATTATTCGGTGTCCTGGACGAAGAATTCGCTGAACAATACAAAAAAGATATAGAAATACTACAAACCAACCAACAGCATCTCGCAAATTTGTGGAAGAACCAGACATCGGTAGTGGAAGCAGAATATAATTTGTTAAAACGAGCAGAAAATACCATGGACAAGCAGTACAAAATCTTCAATCAGCATCTAAATGCATTAGAAAAAACTGCTAATCAGTTGAAAACTGGCATTCAGAACGTTGCTAACAGCAATGATTTTGCCATGTCATCGATTATAGCTACCAACATTCTTAACAACCTGAGGTACCTTCAAGACACATTGTTGGAAACCATTACCAACATTTTCCACGGGAAAGTTAACATACACCTTTTGAAACCGGAACAACTTCTTCGAGAGCTCAACATCATCTCCGGTCATCTTACCAAGGACCTGTCCTTACCTATAGACAATCTACAAACAAACCTACCAAAAATTTACCATCTCCTGAAAATCAAGGCAAGAGTTACCGACGACTACGTGATCTTTGAAATTAAAATACCTCTAGTTAGCCGAGACCACTACGACATCTACAAAACTATACCAATACCACGAGAGGTCAACGGAAGCATGGTCACCCTAGCACCGGTTGCCACTCATATTGCAATGAATATACAAAAAGATATGTACTTGCCTTTGTCCGATAACGATTTTCAAAGGTGCAATAGCCTTGACGATGACACCATACGTCTTTGCTACCTACATAGCCCCTTATACCAGTTAGAAAACGACCAGACTTTATGTGCTAAAGGCACTACCATAGATACATGTGAAACCAATTTTTATCCCTGTAAACAAGCATGGACTCAATTACACAAAGTGAATACCTATCTGTTCTCGTGTTGCGGTCAGTGCCAAATAAGAATAATATGCGGAAACATGATCGTAAGCGAGCGACTTACCAAGGCCGGGGTAATGACACTAGACGAAGACTGTCTTATCAAAGGTGACTCATTTACCATAGTGTCACACAAGCAGTTTAGCAATCGCCTCGAGGTCCAACCCGAAGTCATGACGGCTACCATCCCGCCGATCAATTATATAATAAATGTGTCCATGCCCAATACCACACTCGAAGGCTACATGCCAAGTGTGAGTGGATTCCAGAAAGATCTTCAGAGTTTAGGAGATCAGATAAATCAGTTGAAAGAACAGCAAGTGAACATCAGCCAAATCTCCTACCACGACGTGCACCACTACGCAGCGATCTACGTGTTTGTCGCAGCCGTAGTGCTAGGAGTCGTCGCTTGGGGCTGCTGCCGGGCGCGCAGGCGGCGCGCGGGGCTGCGCGCTGCTGCTCGCAGTGACGTCAGCGCCGAGGGTGCTTCTAGTGTACAGTGCGTCAGTGTAAAAAACCAGTCTAATAGTGCTAGTGAGCAACCAATTAGTGAAACGGGCAGTGAAAATAAAAATAGTGCGCGAGTTGATAAGGCGCCGCCGCCAAATCCACGTTTTCGATTCGCAAACCTTTAAATAGATTAAGCACTAGTTAAGTCAACAATGCCCAATCACATGTAATGCACAAAACCAAAACTATTGTTTATCACCTTGTATCTCATCTCATCTCACCAGCACCACTACCATACTTTCACCTCATCTTCTCCCGCCCGGGAGTATGTACGGTCTACGTACATTGCACAAACGCGGCGCCTCGGCGCGCCGTCAGCATTTTCGCGCATTGGCCTACTTTTCCATTTTAACCATAATTTTAGTTTTATATTCAGTACACGTCGAATCACCATACCAATCGCGCGTGCTCATTACCATTCGACCATTTTAGCGTAATATTAATTATTCGCAATATAGTTATATTTTCTACCAGTGACTTTCATTCATCTATCTACCATCTTCTTTAAATGAGCGGACAGTAACCGAACAGCTGTCATGAATAATGAAGCTGCAGCACCTTAATTGCTAAACCAATTTACGTTAAGCGTTCCTGAGCTGCCATTCAATCGTAATATCGGTCCGCAATTCTCGGAGGGAATAAAATAATTTCATCAATAGGTAATATGAAAAGTAAATGAAATAAACTGGAAAGTTGACATCGTATAATTATGGCAAACGTTAATATTATAACAACATTAGAAAGTAAGATATAAATTGTGGTCATGGATGTTTTCGGTAAAAGTAGTTTTTCAATAGAAGTTTGTTCAATATTATCAGGAAGAAAGAGTTCCAGTTGGATACAGAAGACCAATTACTTAAGAGAGGTATACCTGAAACAGTTAAATAGAAGATTGTTCAATATTACCTACATTATCAGGAAGAAAGAGTTCCACCTAGAGCTGACTGACGTAGTTTATTTTTAGAGCAACAGCATAATTCCTTGATGTAGCATCAAATAAGATTTCAGACGCAATGTCTACATAAAATTTACGTTTCGTCGAGAAGAGAAAGATTTGAAGGAATAACCTTGAGGAAGGAGTGAGAAATTATTTCACTAATAGAAAGCTACACTTATACAACACAATACTTATTTTCGAGTTGCAGAGGCACACTTTTTATGCCAGAACCGGACACAATTGGGGAGTGAAAGTTTTCGAGAATCGAAATCCACGTGAGCGAAGCCGTACGGAAAGCATAATCAAAACTCACTGAAGATAAAAACAAAACTGAATGAGTTGTAAAATTGATCATTCCATTGAGTTGGTCAATAATAACGAAATATGAAAACTTAAAAATAAAATTCCTCCTATAAGTAAATTATGAAAAATATAAACAACATTCAAACAAAAGCTCTTGAAATCAATTACTTGAAAATGTTACCTATCAGTAAACAAGCTGATTCTTGAAATACAATTATTTACGGTAAATTTCTACGAACTTGGAAATGTTAACAATACCATTTCAATTTAAAGACTTGTGCGTCAGAAGTCACCTGAAATACGTAAGTAATAGCTTGTTTAAATTATCATTTTATGTAACGAATGACTGAGTAGAACGCTAAACATTGTAATTGTTATTATTAGTTAATATTGCCGATACAGTTGGACACCGCACCGGTCATTTCCTTCGGCATTGTAATTTCTCGTAACTGTTTATTACGTACCGTGTGACCGCAATGTTTGTTTTATGGTATCTATGCCTGGAAGTAATTATGTAGTTGTATTCTATTGAACGCTAGCTCCTTCTAGGATTATCATAAACGGTATAAATATTGGAAAAAAGTGAGGATATGCAAACCTTAATTTTGAGATTTCAACTTAGTTAAGAAATATCGCACGTATATTTTACTTTAAACTATCTCTTCTATAGATAGAGCGAGTCTCTTCTATGAATCGGTCTACGTCATAGACCATTAGCTAATAACAATAGCGGTCCCTTTCAAGTATGAAGAGGCAACAAAAAATGTCATTGTATCCTTACGTAGATAAACAAAGACGGTCGCAGTTCCCTGTACATCGTTTGCTTCGGCATTCCTGGTAAACACATGGACAATGCGTGATTGTTGGCCAATCACCGTGGCGCGTGGGCTATTGTAATTGGCCAGCTGTGACGAACAGTAGCTAGAATCTGTGTAGGCGAAGGCTTTGCAAAGGTTTCGATACGTTAGAATATGACAGGTGCAGATTTGCAAGCCATTCAAAGAAATATTTTCGATATCATCGGCTCAGCTTCAACTTTCTTAGATATTATAGCCTGCAGTATTTACAAAATTCGTTTCTTATAATTTCTATACTCCTTAATTCAATTCCCTACTAATAAGTGTGTGAACTAATCAACGATATCATGGCAATTTAATATTAATCACGAGAAGCAAGTATAACTGTACACCATTGCTCGGTAAACCACTAAATTAGTACGTGTTTACCCAGATAGCAAGCGAACTTGCTGCAAACATGATTTTTATTTGAAATTAGATTGTCACGTCAAATATGACAAATCAAGTTTGTGGCAATATTGCTGTAAGCTTTTTGATTTAGGTATGATGTTTCAAGGCTTTTTTAATTTTGAAGCAAGTTTGCATTTTGCGCTATGTTTCAAAGATGAAGTATCAAGTTTGTTTTTTGTTTGTTACAAACTTGCGTTAAACTGTCATACGCATGGAGCAAATAATCAGTGTTGCCAGAAGGTTACTTTTGTAACCTTTTAGGTTACTTTTGAACTGCATTGGTTACACTAATGAAAAGGTTACTTTTAGGTGATTTTTCAGAAATTGTAGAATTAACTTTTACAGGTTATTCAGTAAAAATATTAATAGTGACAATTTAAAAATTGTGTCATAAACTGCATTTAAACATGAATTTGATTTATTATTTGTTAAAGACAATGAGTTTTAGCAAATGTTTTTTTGATAATAAAACGCAAATCCATGAAACGGTTTTATACGACCGGTCACTTTTCGGTCTTCATGGAATGGTCAAAATTTCGAATTTAGGTAAACATGAACCATCCATGAACAACCTTACACAATCGCTCCGCACCCCCCCCCCCCCCCCGTATGAAGGTTACTTTTTATTCAAAAAGGTTACATTTTTTTATATTTCTGGTAATTTCTGACAAGACCCGACTGGCAACACTGCAAATAATCACTAGTGGTCATACGCCAACGTCACTCGCCCGAAGCCATAAAAAAGAAAACAAAAACTTCCGGTTCCGGAAGAAAAAACAGCCAAGTGTTTTGCACTTTTGCAGCATACTCTCTTCTAATCTGTGTTTTGCAGTGCACAAATCAGTGGTAGAACGTAGAACCTACAAGTTTTTTTGTTTTGCACGGTGTTTTATTTAATAAACGCTTCTGTTGTGCGAATTGGACGCGTGACGTGCTGAAGGTTAAAGGTTAGTTCATTTATTTTTACTTTTACAAACAGAATTAATGATAATATGTAGTTCATATCTATCCCTTAAACCTTATTTACCTACTTTCAAACCCAGGCAACGTGTTCCAAGTGTTCCTAACCCTAAATAGTTCCTGCATGTTCGATCCTGTTTAGTTATGCATATTACTCAATATCTATTTCTAATTATCTATGTGTAACAGAAAGGTGTTATTGTAAGTTGTAAATGTACATCGTGGACCCTGTCTTGCACTGCAATTGGAAAATAATACATAAATAGAACGTCTAAAATTAACAAATATCCTCAAATAAAATAAATTAATTGCTGTACAGTGACTGACATTGATGGAAAAGTCATAGTTTTTCCTTTCAATAATTATCATGTTGCTATGAAAATGCTACACTCATAGCACTTCAAAATTGTAAATGTAAATATAAAATACCCCCTAAACATCCTATCCACCTTATCATGTACTTTTATCCTACCTCGTTTAATTCTTAAAATTGTTAGTTATGTCTTAGCAAAGGTAACATAAATTTCCTCCTACATACCTATCTATTATTATATAATATAATTATAATTAATAGTGTTATTTGGTTTCAGACTTTGCATAATGGAATCAAAAAAATTTTTTTTGGTTACATTTTTAGATGAAGATGATGCTCCTGGCATAGTTTCATCAAAGTGGTTAAGATACCAACACTTGTTATTACCCTAATGTATGCACTGAAGAAATCAAAAACAAACTTGAAGAAGATGCCTGCACCTGAAGCAACATGGTCACAATATCAAATAAAAATACTTAAAAGTTATGGTAAAATAATTTTCTTTATTTTTGTATTGCTAAGTTATAACTAGATTCTACTATTGTGAGACTTTTTTATTTATTTCAGAAACTTATGGCGAAGCACGATTACATTTAAAAAAAGCGGAAGAAACCTGAAATTTGGACTCAGACGAAGCAGAAAATGATGTTACAAATGAAGTGACAGTGGACATAATGTCTGCTGTAAATTACCCAGTCACCTCCGGTTCTAAAGAGGCCAAGCAAACACAACTCAAAGCTGTTAACTGCCAATCAGGTAACAGGTTTTTATAACATGCAATGAGCTTCTCTCGTCAAAGATGCAATGCGACAAAATTTCATATTTTCACTTGTTTTAGTTATGACTTTTCCATGTTTTTTTATTTGTTACAGAGTGCATTACAAACAAGCAATATGCTATACAGCAGAGTCATATGATTCAGATTGTGTCAGACCTAGCTAACCAAATGGCTGAAATCAATAGAAAATTGGATTTACCGTTAGCTAGGTCCGAAGAAACATTTTCACCAACAGATGACAATGCAGGTCTTTCAGAACTTTTGGCAAGTCTACCAGTAAAGATATTGCAAGTTTTAATAATTTCGATGACCATTTAAAAATAAACAAGAATACAGGCAATAGTATGTATAAATTAAATACTTAAACACAGGGCAAATTTTATTATTCTATGAAAACATTCTAATGCTACTTTAATTAAATTTCAGATGTCATTTTTGTCTGGTATTGGCGGCAGAAATGTAAGAAGCCTTACGACTAATATGTTGAGACGAATAATTCTAGATGATGTAGCCGAGTTGTATTCGTTAACTGGGAAACAGATGAAAAATTCGAATAAAAAGTCATTTATGAGTACAGAAACCTATAAATTAATCTTTCGTAAGTACCTTTATTTTATTACAAACTTATACAGGGTGTAAATGAATTCATAGGCAACCTTGCAGGGGGTGGCTCAGACCATCATTATGAACTTTTCCTATGACCAATTTTTCCTGTTTTCATACAAAAACTGATCACGAAAATAAAGTTGTTCATAATGATGGTCTGAGCTTCCCCCTGCAAGGTTGCCAATGAATTCATTAAGATACACCTGTATATCTCTCAATATACCTACTACTATTATTTTCTGAATCATTCGTGTTTGTTAGTGTTAATTATTTCTATTTTATTTTTCAGAAATATGTAGAAAAATCAACGAAGATGTAACTGAAGACAGTCTAAAAGAAATTATAAGTGATTGGCTAAATCAAGCTAAAGTTAGACTTTCAAGAAGGTAAGATTTAATTTATTTACATTAGATGTATTTTATTTTACACTAGCGACCCGCCCCGGCTTCACACGGGTACATGTATTATACATATGTATAAAACAAAGTTGCTGTCGCTGTCTGTTCCTATATACATGTCGCAGGCAAATTGTATGATTCCGCATTTTACAAACGGCGTCGTCAGTTCACAAACGCTCGCTGATCTATGAAATGCCGAAGGCAAAATGTAAATTGCCTTGGCACTTTATAATATGCCACAAAATTTGATAGCCAATTCAATCGCCGTTTACAAAATGCCGCGGCAAATTGAAGAATTTAGTTCTTTTTCTTACCACTCGAGGCGCTGCCAATCAAAACAAGAAAAATGGCGTCGAGTAGTGGAGTTGTGATACAGAAAAATATTGAAAATAGTGCAAATTCTACGTATTCAAAGGACTTTTCACAAAAAACTATTGTTTTAAAGACATTAATTTTACGATTCAATAATAGGAGCAGTGAAAAAGCCGTGGACAAATGAAAAAGTTTTTGAGGTTATCAGGCATGTAAAAAACGCTAAGCTGACAATGGGATCTGGTGCTCGGAGGACTGCTGCGGAATATTATATGGTATAAAAAATATGATGTATGAGTATTGACGATGTGGACTATCTTATTCTGAAAAAAGACAGCCCTGAAAGCCCAACGGAAAACATACCTATGGAAGACTATTATGATATGTGAACGCTAAAGTGTAACCTTGTTGGTGATCAAATAAATAAATATTGTTAGATATTCATAGGGACAGTGGACACGATAGTCGTATAAAAAAATCAGTACCATATTAAAGATCGATATTGTCTATTTGAATAGAATTTGAATTACTGAAATAAGGTCCGATTTATCCAACATGTGTTTTATGATGGTCACCCTATTGCAACAATCATAGTCGAAATTTTATCAATTGAACGAGTCGCCAATTTGCCTTCGGCATTTCACAGAACAGCGAGCGTTTGTAAACTGACGACGCCGTTTGTAAAATGCGGAATCATACAATTTGCCTGCGACATACATATGCTTAAATCTTTAAAACTATGCAACGGATTTTGATGCGGTTTTCAACAATAGTTAGAGGGATTTATGAGAAAGGTTATATAATAGAACCCCATACGAATCCGGGGCGGGTCGCTAGTTATACATATATATTACATTATTATTACACAAGGGACAGACAGACAGCGACTTTCTTTTATACTATGTACCTAGTGATTTACAAATTTTAGATGTGCTCCTTTCAGAATTTTAACTAATAACCCCTTACCCTTATAGTAGTTTTTAAGGATTACTATAAATATATTTATTTCAGACATAGTTCATAATTTTGTTAGTAGTACAGAAACTTATACAATTAAATGTAAAATAATGTCTTAACCTGTGGTAAATATACTTGTTTCTTTTTGTTTCAGAGCAGAAACACAAAATAAAGAAAAAAACCAATAGCGGCGACCATGAAACCGATTTTTTCTCATTTAAAGTAAGATAAGATAAAAGTATAAATAATAAAAAAATATATGTTATGTTTGTTGTTTTATTTAATGTCAAACATGCATATTCATTGCAAGTTTGTTAAGGCAAACTTACATATTATTTATACAGGGTGTTAGGTAAATGGGTATATGAGCCGACACTAGCCCATGTTAACATGGGCATATAAATGGTATGGTGAAGTCAGAAATTTGATGTCATCATTTTATTTTTTTACATTTTCATACAAAATAAATTTTATAAAATCCGATTTGTATGAAAATTAAAATAATTAAAATGAAGATATCAATTTTCTGACTTCACCATACCATTTATATGCTCATGTTAACATGGGCTAGTGTCGGCTCATATACCCATTTACCTAACACCCTGTAGAAGCAGACATAATGCAAGTTTGTTAAGGCAAACTTACATATAATTTATAGAAGCAGACATAATGCAAGTTTGTTAAGGCAAACTTACATATAATTTATAGAAGCAGACATAATGCAAGTTTGTTAAGGCAAACTTGCATATACTTTATAGAAACACATTAATGCAAGTTTGTCGCTCGGAAACTAGAAAGTTTGATTTAAACTTGCCTCAAGTTTATATACTTGCCATGGCAAATTTGAAACAAAGCTTCATTTTTGATACATCAAACTTACTGCAAGTCAGATTCAAGTTTAAATTGTTATCTGGGTATTTATAAAGACATAACGTTAATTAGTACGAATAGAAAAGATGCAATGAGCGGCTGCTAATATAAAAATTGCAAGAATGTTTTATTTACATCATACCAGAGAGCAATTAATCACTTTAAACGTTCAACGTTCTGAGGAAACGATCGCATTATCGCGTGATCGCGCGCTAATTGTTTTCGAACGAACTGAGCCAGCTCGCATCAAGTGTCGTTAAACAGTCAACACATTCGCGAATAAATAAATTAACATACATTACACCAAACCTATTTGTTTCTTGAACAGCAAAAACATAAACAACGAAGGCGACCATGAGCGTGATAGATATGACGCAGGATCGTTATCAGATTCTTATTAAAAACTTTTTATCATGATAGCACATTTGCATAACATGACTATATCTAAAGCTTATAGCAAGTGGTGCCATTTAGTTTATCAAACACGCCGTAAACATTTTTTTTTTCATAGAAGTAGAACTTTGAAAAAGTTCAAAGCAGAATGAATACAAAATTAAACGATGATATCATGGTTATACATAACAACTAATTTGCGGGCTTGACAAATTACGTCAGAGAGGAATATAATTGGTTCCAGATGATAATATGACGTCATGCGGATGGTTATCTCGTGGCGATACATGACCCGAAGATCTGAACCTGGTTGACCCGAGTGTGCTATGTTGGCGCCACTTGTTGGTTGGAGCTCGAGACTGTTGCGTCTCGCACTCATAAACAAAACAGTTCGTTTTTATGACCTTCCGCTGAAATCACCTTCTGTCTTTGATATTTTACGACTATAGAACTTCTTGGCTGGTTTCTGAGTACCTCTTACCCTTATTTTTACATAAAATTGCAATATTCAAGTCGCTGTCGCAGTTTTTACAGAAGTTTTTAAAAGTTTCAAAGTATATTCCAAAGTTTTCTCACCTGGTAGTTTAACCACCATTGGAGGCCTGAATGGGTTATTGGGATCCAATGTAAACGCCTTGTCTTAAAACTGAACACGGAAACACACAATCCCACTTATAATTACTTATATTTCCTCAAATCCACTTTATGCCGTTTCGCTTCTCGGTAAACTCTTTATAAACAGTTTCGTAGAAACCGAGTGCACTGGAGAAATTAATTTGCAGAAATCGACGTCGCCGGCGGGCGGCCGTCCGCGTACCGTAACAGAAACGCTTTCTAAGAACGCGCACATTCAATTTCACTCAATGTTGGTGTATTTATCACAGATAACGATATCGCGACGAGAGGTGACAGTTCGGCGGTGCTGGCGCCGGCGTAAACAATCCCCTGTCGGATGCCAAAGTCGACTGGAGTCGGCGCGAGGCGCGGAGCCGAGCGGCGTGTAAACAGCGCGCGGGGCGGGGGGTGCGACGGAGAGCGCGCGCCCGTTCCGTTCCAACTTGCCGCGCGTCGTGCCGCCACTTCCCAGAACAGCCAACCTTGGCACTTCTACGAAATAACTCGAGGCATTGTCACTAATTTATAAAACTTATGTTCTTCCGTCCAAGGTTGGCGAGTACCACGCCACGGCGGCTCGTGACTCCATACGCGAGGGGGTGTTGACCGCTGCGATGATAAATTGGGTAACGTGTCTATTCGGCCATCAATCAAAATCCAAAGCGACTAATGCGGTAGAGCCGGCTCAGTTCGTTCACTTATTGCTCCACTTGGTCGAGGGGCGCACGCAAATGCCCCAACCAAGTGACGATAAAAAAAGACGTTACGTCTGTTACATCTGCTTTTTCCTGCTCGCCGGGTGGGAAATTAATACGTCAGGTAATCCCTAAGGGGATAACTGTTGCGTGCTCCGGTGGGTTTCGCGTTTCTTATCATATCTCAAATCGTTGAGATGTTGAATGGATTTTCCTTATCACAAAACGAGTTTATACTGCTTCTAATAAGCTAACTACTTCGGTGACATTATGATCTAATTCGATGCTGCAATAGCTGTCGTACCTATTAGTAGGAGCATTAGTAAAATCCACTTCTTTCGTCTTAGCCATAAAAGAACCCAAACTTACGTAATACCTTACCCAGATTTAATCCAGACATTATTTTAAAAAAACAGAATATATAAAAAGAAACCCCAATCGGTTGCCAAGTAGGTACTTTACTCGTACATAACTAATCTCTTCAAACAGATGCCATCAAAGCAAACAATGAATGAGGCACCCACCCTTACTTCTCTGCGGCGGGACTGAGGACACACAATGGCTGCGCACACAATGGCTCCACCACTTTGTTCCCTCGGGATTGTAAAACCGCTCTTGCCGAGTGCATGCAATCCAGAATTCTTTACTATATTTGAGTAAGTATAAAGTGATAAACATGAAAAATATCACAAACTACTTAGCTTTGATTAAAATTAATGTCCCCAAAATACGTCATAATGACACAAGGTTTTACCGTTTTTCCTGATCTCCTTTTAAATTTCCTCATTTATTTTAACTAAACATTTCGTATTAATTGGTCAATGAGTAAAAATACCTTGTAAACCAAATTAAAATACCTGTCAAATAAGTAAGGTAGGTTTGCCTAATAAGATCCGGTTGCGTGTATTTTAATATTGACTCTTTTAATTATGTAAAACTGTTGTCTAAGCCTTATCAGGCGGATCTACCTACAACACTTTTAGGGTAGCGCATTTTCTTACATAACTTTTCAATTCCTATCATTGGAGGTCCGAAAATATTTCTCATACAATTTGATACCATAATGATCATTCTTCATAAAAAATTTAAAACCTACATATTTAAAAACATAATCATTGATATTCATAATATCACTAATCATACACTTAGTTTTTAATAATATTTGTTTTCATATATTTTTCTATACTAATGATCGAAACTCATAATCATTCGAATAAATAACTATAATATTCATAAATGTGATGTATCCTAATATTTGTTTTCATAAATTTATTACTCATAAGTGTATTTATCCACATTATTGAAAATCATGATGTCTATATTCGTATTAAATCGTATTTTAACATTAAATTAATTTGAAATGGTCCAAAACAGGCAATATTTTGTGCCACAAAACTAACGTGACAGAAACGAATCGCTGCAAAACCGATTCCACGTAGTCTTGTCTGCCCTACCCCTAGAGTGTAATTTAAAAGCCGGAGGCGCGGAGGGAGGGCAGCCCTCGCCCGCTGTAACGAGGCTCAGGCGCCCGGGTGAGCTGGAGCGGCTGAGGCTGGTCGCCGAGGCGCCGAGGGCGCTGAAGGCCGAAGCTGCGGAAGCAAGCGTGGGCGCCTGAGCCTCGTTACGCAAGGGCGGAAGGGCTGCACATCCTGCAGCGCCGGAGACGAGGAGATACCAATGCATGCTTGCTTTCATGCTGCATGCTCTGCATGCTTATCTACTCTATTAAAAAATTATATATGATTTTTTTAAAGATACGAGTATGTCTGTTATAAAGTAAATTATTCTGAACAACAACATTATGAGTTAAAAGTATGTTCTTAGTAACAACATTATTAATTAAAACAATATGATCAATGAATGTTATGAAGAAAAAAGATCTGAAAATAAAATTATGTATTTTAAATGGTTCTTGGTAGTAACAGTATTGATAAAAAAATTATGATTACTAACTGTTATGAGCTCCGATGGTAGTAATAAAAATGTATGAATAAAAAAAGTATGAAAAATAAAATTATGAAGAGAGATTATTATGAACACAAATCGGTAGTAAGACAAAGAATAGGATTTAGAATTTTATGTGAGCCAATATAGAACCCCGCTGTTACTGTCTTCTGTACATAGTAACAACAGTGGTAAAGGTATTAAATAAGGCAGGATTATGAAATTGAATCTGTCACGACCACTAATATTACTTTGTCATAGACCCTGGTGTGTAAATTAAAATATAACTAAAGCTGATTAATCTCCGGTTTTCTAAGCAGGGAAAAATGCAATATCGCCTTCGCTATTTATCCGAGGAAAGAAATAAAAATGTACACGTCATCCTCGTTTCGCAGCGACATGCTTATAAAGTTACGGGAATCCCATTATAAGGTATTAAAAATGCTACACTACACTATTTAAAGTAAGAAATATTACTGGTAGCTCTACATTTCAAGATATAATAGGATCGTTTTAAATAAAGCATGACTCTTTTTAAAATGTATTCAAATTCAAGCCTGCACCAAATGATGTAGTTTTGGCATTGAAAAATGTTTTTTTTTTTTTTCATTTTCCTTCGATTGTTTGAAAGATTCCGTGTTTGAAAGTAAATTAATCCGTATTGGTCAGATTGAAGTTGGAAATCTGATTGTGAGCCGCCCTAGTTCACATTGGTTCACAGACGATAGAAAAAGAAGAAAACTGCGCTTGGAAAAAATAGAGCGAATCGTTTTATTGCTTAGACCTAAGTACTGTAACGGATTATAGTAGAAAGGTAGAAATTATACGTCGACAGTGCACATGTAGATCGATTTCAATTGTAGATTATTTTGTTTTGGAATTGTTTTATAGAGATTCTCTATTAGACGCAAAATCGCACGCGTGAAAATAGTTTGAATGATTTTTCCCGTTTTCGCAACATTTTTCAATGATGTTCTGTTCTATTGGTCTTAGCGTGATGGTGTTAGTCTATTTAGCTTCTAAATAAATGAGCAATCCAATACCAATATCATTTTTTCAAATAAGACCATACTTACTCGTACTACCTGAGATTAGCGCGTTCAACCAAACAAATTCATTCTTGGTTGAACATAAGCGCGCTAAAGCTGGAAATCTTATTCAGAAATCGGGCCTACACGTGTCTCCGAGTACCTACTTTTCCCCAAGATTCAATTTTCCGTCTAATAAAAAGCTACTAACTTACATTAATAAATTATTTTCGGCCGACCTACTCTACTTGCTTATTATGATTGGATTAAATGGCGCCCTACATTTCGTGCGATTAAGTTACGACTTAGTTAAGTCTGCCACTCGGGTAGCTGAGTCATGTCACACTACGAGCCAGTTTAATCTAGTTAAAGTACTCTGGCTCTATTTAACATGAATTTACATATTTACATAAACGTTTTAGCTCAAAATATCGTCAGAAAAGAGAAAATGTGGCCAGTTTTAGATGGATGTAGGTCACACGAATACAGGAGCCTTTTATGGATCGTCTTTATTGTGTGGGCTAACAACTACTGAGGTCATGACTGACGAACGGACGGACAGAAACGGACGACGTGATCAAGCTCTACATTATATCGTAGTGTCATTTTAATAGGTACGATTTCTCTACAAAAATGTAAAACCTGATGTGATGGCGACCTGTACCTTCTTCCTAACTCGAAACAAAACACTACATAAAAGAAAATGGATATTATCTAGATTTTCTTTTGATTTGTCAGACTCCTGCTTGTCTCCGTTTCAGTGACGCTGAAGTTATAGCATTACTATCGTTGTTCCGTCATCGTAACTTTTCGTTTAAATTTCATAATAATCGCGGGTATCGATGTCTCTGCATAAGTATCAATGTAGTGACAAAACGCAGTCAAACTAGGCTGCTTATGCGCTCCGTCCTTCGAGTTGGATTTTTATTGACAACTTGAGGGCAGTCACGCTTTGGAGGCCGCACCGGTCACATCGCCATCTTCTATTCGTATCTAACGGGCCCGTCGACGCGTGTGCTAGTCACCCTCCCATGTGATCTCAACTTACCTCATCATCTACACGCCCAAATGTGCTAGAAACCGAAGGAATTCCCAACTGCTGCTGCCCATACTCGAGGTGGAACTGTCAACGATCTGCTCAAGGTACGTGAGTGCATAGTATTTTGTCATTGCGTACTGCTCGTACAGAACATCGATCCCTTTTTACCGGCAAGCCTTCTACGGTTTGATCCAGGTGTAGCAGGAAGCCACCAATCGCCTTTTAATCGTGGTGCGTTTGCTACATCCTTTTTGGTGCCGAAACCCGGGACAGTTTCCACCTAGCACCTGTAAATTGTACTGTATCGCGTTCCAGATATCGTGGTATTTCTGGTTAAAATACTCGGCAATTAGTAAAATCTATTCATTTCATTCATCGGTTATTGGTTGCAGAGTTAATCTATTTAATCAGTATTTACTTAATCCAACATCGTGCGGTATCAGTGCTTACGGGTCACATCAGTAATATCGTATTTATCCGAATTCCTATCGTTAAACATCGTTAAGTATTGTCTTGAATTATTGTAGGATCAAATTAAGCAATCTTTCATCATTAATCGGTGCTTAATTTATTCATCGGCTTACATTAATTCTATTTATAGACACTACATTCATCCACATTCATCTAGTACATTTGTTGTAATCGTTTTATTTATCGTACAATATCTAAAACATATTGTAATATCATTTAAATATCGAAACTACATTCCTACATTTTTATTTTTACTTTCGGGTAGTTGCATTGTCCCGCGCCCACCGGTGATCTCTCGTACTTATCGCACCGATCCAGCGCCAAGCAACTACGAACAACATTTCAAAAGTAAAATATTTTATCGTAATTCAGTTCAAATTAACGTAAACAATTTTATATTTCGTATTTTGAATACGCTAACTTGTAATAATTACAGTCGTCATTTTGTATCTTGTAATCGTACCTGTAACGTTTAGCGTAACGTATCATTTAAATATCGGCCACTTGTTATCATTATTGTGCATAACCTGTGTGCGTGTGTGCATAATCAATTCAATTCGCAGCTGCATTCCGCATCGGCCGCCGCACGTTTTTTGTCTAGTCAAGCATTAGGGTGGTAACACACTGAGTAAAATTAATATTTTTATTAATTTCAAATTTCGTTTTACACTTTTACATTTAGTATTTAAAAACTAAAATGTCACTTTTAAGCAAACGTTCGACGCGAAAAACGTTAAGAAAATCTAAATCTAAATCAATCGAACATGAATATTCTATGCAAGATTTACCGTCTTTGCGTCGAAAGCGAACAATTTCTATTAAACGATTGAACAAAGCTTTGGAAGTTGGTCAATTAGCGACAAGCGACCCTTCTCAGCGCGATTTGTTCTTTTCTTATCACCAAGACATTAAACAAATAGCAGAAACATTTGAAGACGCACACTTCAACATATTGGAACTTTTAGATGATACGGACGACCTGGATTCTTGTATACAGGAGCAATTTGATGACACTTATTACAAAATCGAATCTATTTACCGTATCTTAATTCGGAGTGAGGATGCTGAATTACAGCAATCGAAAAGCGTCTCGTCATCGTTCAATATTCGGTTGCCAAAAATAACGCTTCCTACTTTTTCTGGTAACATCAAACAATGGCCGGAGTACTTTGATACATTTAACGCTTTAATTCACAATTCATCTTCACTCACCGACACGGAAAGGTTTCACTATTTGGTATCATCTCTTAGCGGCGACGCATTGTCCATAGTTAAGGCATTCCCATTAACTCACGAGCATTATAATGATGCGTACCAAGCCTTATGCGGCAGGTATAAAAATAAACGCGATCTTGCTTTTACTTGTTGGCGCGAAATCCTTAATATTGAGTTTAAATCTAAAGATGCAAGGGAATTTCGTAAATCGCTTGATATAGTGGACGAAAACTTAAGTATTTTGAAAACTATTAACTTACCGGTTCAAAATTGGAACTTTGTTTTAGTCTATCATTTATTGTCGAAATTAGATACAACCATGCGTCGTAGCTTTGAAGAAAAGTATTGTGATATCGAGTTTCCAACATATGACCAGTTGAAACTATTCTTGCATTCTAAATGTGAAGCTTTAATTCGTGATACACATTTTTTAGATACATCAAAATCGAAGCCTATTCAAAATTCTATAAAACGCCCTAGTGTGTCGCACACCTTAGTGGCTGCGAACGATAACCGGCCTGCAACTTCGAGTGATAACGTTAAACCCATTCAGAAGTGTTCATATTGCAATGATACACATTCAATCTCATCGTGTTCCGAGTTTCGTAAGAAATCTATCGATGAACGTATAAAAATAGCTGAAGAAAAGAAATGGTGCTATAATTGCTTAAAGTCATCTCATCAAATCAAGAATTGCAATTCTTTCTTTACTTGCCGGTTTTGTAAACGCAAACATCACACATTGCTTCACCGCGATAAGTCCGATGCGCCCAGTGTGTCATCATCTTTATTTACAAGATCACAGTCGAAGCCTACTGTTTTACTTGCCACCGCTATTGTGCAGGTGAAGGACGCTCACGGCGACTTGCAATCTTTTCGTGCACTTTTTGACACGGGAAGCCAAAGTAACTTTATAACGGAATCGGCTGTTAAGCGTTTGCAATTGGTACCTACTCAAACTTCAGTTAGTGTTAGCGGACTCGGAGATGCTTGTGCACCTATTAACGGTGATGTCACTTGTTGCGTAGGCACAAACAATAAAATTGTTTACACATTGAACATGCATGTAATTTCTAAAATATGTAGCGATCAACCTATAGCTCAATTAAATACATCTCGATGGTCGCACATTAAATCGATTACTTTAGCGGATCCTAGTTTCGATATTCCCGGACCGATTGATATATTGTTTGCTGCTGATGTTTTTGCCGAATCGCTGTTAGGACAGCAAATCAAGGGAAGTCAAAATCAACCTACGGCTTTTAATTCGATTTTCGGTTGGCTTCTCCTTGGTAAAACGTTTTTAAATCCTCGCACGGCATTACTCACACATACGTTATCATTCAGTATCGATCACGAGTTAAACTCGTTAGTGAAACGGTTTTGGGAACTAGATAACGTACCTAAAGCAACTTCATTGACACCGGAAGAACAGTTATGCGAAAATAAGTTTGTCACCGAGCACGAGCGTGACACTTCCGGTAGATATATCGTTAAATATCCGTTCAAGGATGATTCTGATCCTATGTTTCAAGGTTCTCGCGAGGTGGCGTTACGACGGTTTCATGCGATTGAAAAACGACTATCTCGTGACAATGAATTATACACTCAATATCGCGAATTCATGTCAGACTATATCGAGTCCAATCACATGTCACTAGTGCCACTCGATCAAATGGGCAGGGGTAAATATTACATCCCACATCACTGTGTCTTACGTCCTGACTCCACAACGACACGTCTTCGCGTTGTGTTCGATGCGTCTGCAAAAGACTTAAACGCTCGTTCTTTTAATGACACGCAATTAATCGGTCCAAGGTTACAACCCGACATTTTTAAAATCCTTTTAAACTTTCGACAACATCAAATCGTCGTCATGGCTGATGTTCGCCAAATGTATCGGCAGATTTTAGTTTCGCCTGATCACCGAGAGTATCAACGTATTCTTTGGAGACCGTCGCCCAGCGACGTGCTTCGAGAGTATCGTTTGAATACGGTCACTTATGGTGTCGCTTCATCTCCTTATCTCGCTTGCCGTACTTTGCGACAGCTTGCTGATGATGAAGGAGATGCATATCCTCTGGCGAAACAAATCATTAAATCGCACGTGTATGTCGACGATGTGGTTTGCGGATTTGACAGCTTTGACGTTGCTCAAGAAGCAAAGACGCAACTTATCAAACTTTTTAACTTGGGTCGTTTTGAATTGCGAAAGTGGGTTAGCAACGAACCGCAGCTCTTGTCTGATTTGGCCATTGAACTACACCTACAAGGTTCAGTATCTCTTGACCAAGCGGAACCCTCGCCGTTGAAGGTTCTCGGCCTTAAATGGGACCCTTCATCAGATTCTTTTCTTTTCTCAGTAAAACCTGAAAGTAAAACGTGTACAAAACGTTCTATTCTAAGCGAACTCGCTCGGATTTTTGATCCCCTCGGCTTTCTTTCACCAATCACAATCCAAGCTAAATGCTTGATCCAAAAACTTTGGATTCTCGGTGTAGATTGGGACGAAACGCCACCTATCGAAGTCGTCCGTTCATGGACTTCCTATTCCGATCAACTTCCGAATCTTACTCGTCTTCGTACACCACGAAAACTTAATCCGTTTATCGACGACTTTGGTTGCCTCAGGGTGGGCGGTAGACTTTCACGCTCAGGGCTGGAGTATGATCACAAACATCCTGCTCTGTTACCCTCAGATCATTCGCTAACTGATCTAATAATCAACTTCATTCATCGTAGCTATTGTCACCCAGGCGTTAATACGACTTATTTTCTGCTCTTAAAGCAATTTTGGGTAGTTTCTGCAAAAAGGACAATTCGCCGCATTCTTGCTAAATGCATAAATTGCTACCGATTGCATCCACAGCCGTTGCAACCATTCATGAGCGACCTTCCGGCTTACCGTGTTAACCAGGTGAAGCCTTTCTCTGTGGTGGGTGTCGATTTTGGCGGACCGTTCCGCATAAAATTAGGTCCTCATCGTGGCGCGAAGATCGATAAAGCGTACCTCTGTCTGTTTATATGCCTCGCAACTAAGGCGGTCCACTTGGAGGTCGTGTCTACGCTATCCACAGACGGTTTCATCGCTTCTCTTCGCCGTTTCGTAGCACGTCGCGGTCGTTGCAATGTCATACATGCCGATTGTGGAACCAACTTCGTTGGTACTCGAAACCAACTTGCATCTTTAATGCAAGATGCTTCAGAAGCGGAGAAGATTGAATTCAAATTCAATCCTCCCTCGGCTCCCCACTTCGGAGGTGTTTGGGAGATACAAATTAAAGCGGCTAAAAGTCATTTATATCGGGTCGTTGGCGATCAAGTCTTAATTTTTGAAGAGCTGACGACACTTTTCGTACAAATCGAAGCCATTTTAAATTCGAGACCGTTGTGTCCCATAAGTGCTGATCCCAGCGATCTGTCAGCATTGACACCAGGTCATTTCTTAACGTTAGAACCGTTAACAGCGGTCCCCGATGAAGATCTTTCTTCCATTAATATTAATCGGCTTCATCGGTGGCAGTTGTTGCAATCTTTTCATCAGAATTTCTGGTCCAGATGGAAACACGAATATCTTTACTCTTTAACGCAACGCGCTAAATGGACTAAAGATTCAAAACCATTAGCTGTAGGATCGATGGTCATCATTAAGGATGACAATCGAGCGCCGTTACACTGGACCCTCGGTAGGGTACAGCAGCTCATTGCTGGAGCTGACGGAATCGTTAGAATCGCCATGGTTAAAACTGCAACCAATAACTTGATTCAGCGTCCATTGGTTAAGTTATGCCCTCTGCCAATCGAGGACTAACTTAATTTCAATCTCGTATCGTATTCGTATCATATCGTTTTTCGTAAACTTAGTTTTAGTTTTATCAATAGTTTATCGTATATATCGTTTATCAGTCTTAGCGTTAGTTATTAACCAGAAAATACCATAGATATTTTGGTGGGCGGGATGTTCCGTCATCGTAACTTTTCGTTTAATTTTCATAATAATCGCGGGTATCGATGTCTCTGCATAAGTATCAATGTAGTGACAAAACGCAGTCAAACTAGGCTGCTTATGCGCTCCGTCCTTCGAGTTGGATTTTTATTGACAACTTGAGGGCAGTCACGCTTTGGAGGCCGCACCGGTCACATCGCCATCTTCTATTCGTATCTAACGGGCCCGTCGACGCGTGTGCTAGTCACCCTCCCATGTGATCTCAACTTACCTCATCATCTACACGCCCAAATGTGCTAGAAACCGAAGGAATTCCCAACTGCTGCTGCCCATACTCGAGGTGGAACTGTCAACGATCTGCTCAAGGTACGTGAGTGCATAGTATTTTGTCATTGCGTACTGCTCGTACAGAACATCGATCCCTTTTTACCGGCAAGCCTTCTACGGTTTGATCCAGGTGTAGCAGGAAGCCACCAATCGCCTTTTAATCGTGGTGCGTTTGCTACAATCGTATTCAAGTAATTTCTTAAGCTATTAATTTATAATATAAAAATTAATCGCAAAATGTGTTGGTAACCGCATAACTCAACAACGCCTGGTCAATATTTTTTTTTAAATATTCGTTGAAGTCCAAGGATGGTTTTTACGGCGAAAAAAGTCCGATTAATTTCCGGGAAAACCCTAAAAAAGTGGAAACCACCCCTAAGGGGGTCCACGCGTACAAAGTAGCGGGCGGCCGCTAGTTATTAAATAAATTCTTTGATACGCAACTAAAAACAAAAATAATCTGTCTGATAATACATCAGTCAATGTATCTCGAAACAAAACACGACACATAAGACAATGAACAAATGAACATCTTACGTTTTCTTTTAATTTCAGCTTCATAATATACCTATCTGCCAACTCCTACTCGGCTCCGTTTCAGTGAGGCTGAAAATCTGAAATTAATAAGAGGAATCAACTTGAACGCATTGAAGAAAATAAAATCAATTTCACGCGGAGACGGCTGCACCAGGCGAGCTAAAAATGTTATCTCCAGAATTTCTTTTCTTATACTCTCTCAACTAGCTTTTGCCCGCGGCTTCACCCGCGTGAAATTCAGTTTGTCACAGATCGTCATACATTAGATACATCGATCTGCCTTATAGCCTATATGTTATTCTGGGTTATAAACAATAATACTGTAAAGTTTCATCAAAATCCGTTCAGTAGTTTTTGCGTGAAAGAGTAACAAACATCCATACAAACTTTCGCATTTATAATAATATATTAGTGGGATTAGTGGGACTAAAGGTAATGGTCGATGTGAATAGGTTTGGAAACGACTTTTAAATTATAATTTATTTATTCCAAACATCTTAAAAGCTAACACAATATTTCAGTCTTCCAAAGCGCTACTTACAACATTGATTTAATACATGAATGATATTAGATTTGCGCAGACAACTCTGTAAATAGGTACATCGGAGAATCAATGTCTTTTATTAATTAGTATATTAATTAATATTATAAGCCTATTTTGGAACTATTTGTACATTGGATAGGACAACATTTAATTTTATATTGCCTTTTTTTTTAAACTTCGACTCTATGAAATTGTTTTTACCCGACTGCGCCAGAAGGAGGGTTACCATAACCCTCCTTCTGGCTGTACATATTTAATGCACAGAGATTCTTTGAATTCATTTTTGAACAAACTGGATATAAATAAATAACTTAAATTACTGGAATTACGAACTCGTGACTATTTCGTGAATTTTACTGAAAACATTTGCAGTTATTTTAGCATCAGAATCAGAAATGTGATGAACTGACGTTTAAATCTAAAGTATGTGGGTATTGTTTCACATTTATGAAATGTGAAACAATACCCACATTTTAATTTAATCAAATTGTATTTTATTTAAACAAATTTTAGCAACACTGATAGTCTCATGTGTTTTCTCCACTCCACCATCAATAAGACTTGGTACTACATTATGGATTTATTCAAAAAAATTAAGTATTAGCAGGCCTGTTCATCTCCGCGAGTTTACATCGAAAACAAAACACGCATGATGGCCCACCTACAGGATACTATTCGACAAGGCCTCACATACGAGCGAACATTGACTCACGCACGCGTATTCTTGTGTATGATGGAAGAAAATAAAGAAAATGGCGTACTAAATACTGTGCAGTATTTAACTGCCCAAATAATAATAAAAACACAGAATGTACTTTTTTAAGTTGCCTCAAGACACTGAGAGGTAAATAAGTAGTTAATATTATCCCAACTAATATTATAAATGCGAAAGTAACTCTGTCTGTCTGTCTGTCTGTCTGTCTGTCTGTCTGTTACGCTTTCCCGCTTAAACCTCGCAACCGATTTTGATGAAATTTGGCATAGAGATAGTTTGAGTCCCGGGAAAGAACATAGGATAGTTTTTATCCCGGTTTTTGAAACAGGGACGCGCGCGATAAAGTTTTTCTGTGACAGACAAAATTCCACGCGGGCGAAGCCGCGGGCGGAAAGCTAGTTCATGATAATTCATGCTAAATCATGTATTTTCTTCGCCATTTTCCGCAGTTTGGCACCTCACGTCACATCATTTTACCGAAGTCAGCCCTATAGCTTCGGCGCAGTGCCGATCACTGACGTTTGTCAACAAAATGGTGCTTGACTCTTGAGACAGGCTAAATTACACCATATTGTTAATGACATTGAGCATACATTTTTTTAAATACCTTCGCGAAGTAAAACTTCTGTACGTAGTACTTATTATTATTCTGTGGTATTAAATTAGCCCGTCACTGCTCGTATAAGATTTTAAACTTTCGCGTTCTACGGGTCTTAAGGCGACGTTTATTAATGAGTTACATTATGTACTCACGGCTTGACGTTTCGGCTGCGATGCTGCTCATGTTAGGTAATTTATGACGAATAATAGCCTTTATTCGTCAGAATACAACTAAAATATCATGATTATAAAACATTGTTAAACTGTGAACATCTCTCCGTCAATATCTTCCATAGATATGCGCAGTAAACAGCATTAAAAATTTAATGTCCCTTGCAGTGAGTTATTCAAAGTTAAACTAGATTTAACTATGCAAGTGACGTCCACATCTATGTTAAACTAACTTTAGCTTTTAGCAGCTTCCTCGGGGACTAGGAACTGTTTAAACCGGTCGTGTGTTGGCTTTGCAAAGTCCCTTTAGTACACATTGGGATTGGTATTACGAACATCGCTTTAGTACAATAACTTGATTAAAGTACCGAAGTTCTAACAAAACAGGATCCGTATAAAAAAAATCAAACCAACTTCTATAAAAACACTCGAGTAGCAATCAATTTAGATTGAGAGTCCAATTAGTTTTCAATAAATTGTTAAATTCGATTTTACTTACTTTGATACTTTTGAATTGCGTTTTCATAAAAAGTAGGCTATTTCAGGACGTAGCTATAGGACGTCCGCTCATAAGGTGAACCGACGACCTCATAAAGGTAGCAGGAAGGCGCTGGATGCAGGCCGCCAGGCTATTTCAGATGTTTGGTAGGGACAAATAGCCAGTTCAGGCAAAATACTTAAAGCTAAGAATTACAAGACTTACGAACTCCAAAGTGTGTAAAAATAATAAGTTGAAAGTCTGTCTGTGCATTAAATATGCCGATTAACGAAATCTCACATGCAAATGCTGTAATCCATATAATAAAACATAATTTGACGCGCACGTACTTTCCTTTTTGCATATTTAATAATGAGTAAGAGCATTTATACGTTACGACAATTAAAATAACGGACACGCACTTGTTTATTTATAACGTTAAAAATAATTGTATCATTATTATTTTTATATCGTAGCGTCTCGTAGCGTATTCGTAGCGGGCGGCGCTGTTTGATAGATACTGCTACGGCATAATTGTAGCGTTCTAAATACAAGATCGTAGCGGAAACTAATTAATTAGGAATTCGTCAATTTATCAATCTATTTTATTACTGCTGAAATAATTGATTATTTATAAATATCCTGTAGCAGTTTTTCCTCCAATTAGTCCGGAAATTAATAAGGCCTGCTTAGAACCTTACGTATATTACATACACTACTACTACTACTACTACAAGGACGTTATTTAAAATGCATTCCGCCAAACTGTTTATATCTTCCTTTTATTATTTAAATACACCGTGTTATCTCATCGTTAATTAATTGAAGATGTACTAACTGCTTAACCGCTTAAAGTATGGATCAAATAAAATGGACCACAGATTCCTACAGAAACAGTATAGGTCTGGGCTCAAAAAACACTTATCCAAATTCGCAAAAAAAATCCCAAACTGGCTAATTACTGAAGACAAAGTTTTTTGTAACAGATGAAGTTCCTTCTCTTGGGAAAAGTGGTTGTATTTGAGCCGTAGAATCAATTCTTGTTGGATCCATACTCAAAGTGACACCCTTTCTAAGCTAATGACTCAAGTAGACACACTCAAATACCAAGTATTGACTCTAACTCGAGTCTCTAACTTATTATCGTCGATAATGAGGTCAACAGCTTCTCACGAAGTCGGCGAGTGTAAACGCCGCAAGTTGCGTCAGTTCGGCGTTTCTCGTTTCGTTCGTCGCAGCAGCTAGGGTTGCCAGGTCAACACAAAAGCCGGACTCTGTGCTTCATTTGGCCGGACATTTTACTCTAAAAGCCGGACATATCACGGGGGTACGGGTGCGATTAGTGTAATAGCTCACGAGTGAGTACTGTCATCATCGGTTGCTCTGTTGAGCCTGATATTATTCTGCTGATAGTTGCGCTTGATATTATTCTGTAGCTCGACTTTCGCCTTACGCGGCAGCCACATGAAAAGCCGGACAGGCCGGACAAGACCGTAAAAAGCCAAACATGTCCGGCTAGCCGGACACCTGGCAACCCTAGTCGCAGCCTATTGTCGCGATTCCTCAGAAGTCGCAATCAATAATCTCGTGATAATCGCTGCTTCCCCGAAAGCTTGCACTGTGACATGCGCGAAGTTTCGCAGAATTATGTTTTCTCTCAATACGTAAGTAGGTAGGGCTTCCGTTAATGATTAATGGAAATAGCATTTAAGATCATGGACTTCATGGTATTACGTCATTTATAGTTAAGACAGAATTAATTAGCTCATTAATTAGCTTAGCTTCGCTGAATTTGACAGAAATACATATAAAGTCGGTTACGGTACAACTGATGGCTCAACCAGCTCAGCATTCATAACCTACATTTTCAGGATTTTTAAAAAAGGAGGAGGTTATTAATATAGACACTGAGGCAATGCAAACGTTAAAAATCTGTCAAACTCCATACAAAACACGCCGGTTATGATTACGGGACTATTCCTACGGTTATAGCTACGATTAAAGTTAGTTGGTGCAAAACAGCTTTAAAGATACCTCTTAATATTTATAAGCAGTTATTTAAAAAACATGAAAAAACCTTCTTAACAACTAGTTTTTCCTATGGCCACCTTCCGGCTCAATCATCAGACTAGCTCTATGACATCATTAATCATCCGAATTACATGGCGTAATCGTCATGAAGTGGCTCCTAATTCAGCTTGCATAATAATAACCATGCACATCAAACTATACACTGCGGCATCTTTTTTAACGGTGTTTCTTCTCAGCACTTGCCATAATATATTTGTCTCAAAGCGCTGGTAGGGCCCAAAAGATAAGGAGACATGTAAAGTGCCCCATAAGGGCTACCTTTTTTTATTTACTATATTTTGACGTTCATAAGTGCCGCTATCATAAATGGTCTAAATTAAATTAAATAACGTAAATGCGCCTATTACCGCCAATTTAAGCTGACTTCGGATAAACGTTAGAAAATTAGATATAAGACGTGGTGATAGAAAATATACTTTAATTTATTTATAATAATGATGAAGTAATCTTTGAATTCAAGTAGTAACAATGACTATTCAATCACACAATAATTAATAAATAGCAATTTAATCTGAAAAAGCAGTTGTTTCTATTACCGACCTATAGACTATATATATAGATATAATATTTGTCGATTATACATGGCAAAATTGATAGTCCACAAATATTAGCGAAAGTAGGCTTATTAGTGCCCACGCGCATACCACGGGATGTTACCGGGATGGTTGAACCGCGTCGCCGCCCTAGGCTGCTACACCGGCCGGTCACGCGCACCACTCGCGCAGCGAGCGCGCCTTCTACCCGCGCATTACGTTTAATCGGGGACTTAGTTGCTCAGCACGATATCGACATATTTGCCGACCGCTTAGGTACAATAATGGTATTAATTCATAGATTTTTGTGTAAGTAATAACTTTGAATAACTTTGACATTGATCTCTGGACATAAATGTATTTATCTCTTATTCTTATTAGTAGTCTTAGGTATGACATTCTATTGTGGACTTAATTATTTTAATGAAAATGAAAATGAAAATGAAAATGAAAATGAAATTTATTCGTCATTATCATAGGTACAAAGTTGTTAGGGGTTAGTAGGTTCCACTATGATCTGCCGTATAGGCATACGAATTCTTAATAAATTTGAATAATTATATAATCTAAATCAATTGGTATTACAAAATTATCTATGTCAATGCAGTCAGTCAATCTCTCTAATTATTAAATACAACAAAATAATAGCAAATTATGTCAAAACTTAACCTAAAGAATCATTACAAAATTCATCAATATTATAATACATTTTATTTAATAGTAGTAAGATCAGTTCCTTTTTAAACATTTTGTCATCACACTCTAGCAAGGCCTTAGGAAGCTTGTTAAACAGTTTTGGTGCCATATCTAAGAAACTCTTTTTATTTATGTATTTAATTTTAATGTTATTTGACTATTATTTAATTTATCGCATTCTATTTTGGACTTAATTATTTTATGTATTTAATTTTAATGTTATTTGACTATTATTTAATTTATCGTTTTAATTATTTGACAATTTTACATATTGAAATTGATATTATAAATTATCTGTATTGTATAACTTGTTGGCGCGTTGGACTTTCTGTAAGCCTTCAAGCAGATTATAAATAAATAAATAAATAAATAAATAAATAGACGAGGTGTGTTTCTATTAACGTTTTTTCTGTTTCTATTAGCGACCGCTAAGAATATTGCTCTTTAATTGGGTATATTCCAAGAGGCACGGGTTCTATTCCCGCTCAGAGGCTCGGGAACCACTTGATTTTTTCAAGTTAAATTTGTTTTGCTTTTAGTTTTAGTTAAATTTGTTTTTTTTTCAAGTTATTTTTTTTTATTAATTAAAGAGAAAAGGCACGCTTCTCGAAAATAAATAAATAATCAAGCAAAAATAGTAGAATGATAAATTCCTCTATTTAAACTTTATTTGAGTTTTAATAAAATTTAATTTTCATTTAATATTTAATTTTTATTTTTAATTTGACTGTAATTTTTCATTAAATTGTGTGTAATTGTGTATTTTATTTTAAACAATGGACAATTGGATACTGTCTGTATAATTATTTTAAATTATTTTTTTATTATTCAAAAGGTCTTAAAAAGTTACATGGTAGTTGTGATAACGCATGATTGATTTGGTGTCATGTCATAAATGTTAGTTATAGATATACAAAATACAGGCATAAGCCTTCGCAGGTGGCGTTATAGTTATGAGGCGGTAATAGAATTAAGTATGAATATTACTTTATTCTATTAGCGACCGTAAAAAAAATCAGTAACCAGCTAAAATATCTACTTTAATGAAGACGTGATCAGTGAAGTATCATTTTTATTAGGGTTTATTTTATATCAAATAGGTACTAATTAGAATTTAACAGGTTTTTATAAAATCTATTGTAATACATCATTAGAGATATTATTTAATGTTCATTGCAGTTTTATGCCAAACCTATGACAATTAACTTATGGCGTTAATTGATTTAATTATGTGAAATATTCTTAAGAATCGATCAAGACAATAAAATGGAGGTTAAATGCGTAATTAAAGATATAAATACTAAAATAAAAACTTTATCAAAATTCTAACAACGCCATGGGTCGTTATTAGGAACCAAATTATGAAAAGTGTTTCTAATACCGCCCTTATTTAAAATTGTATTTAAGCCACAAAAATACAGCGATAGGGCTATATTGAGGGTTTATTAAGGAAACTAAAGTACGAATTAATATTGTTATGCAAAAACATGTTGGTATTTTAAATGTGTTAAAATCGCTAATTAATAACAAGGTGCACCTTAAGTAGCTGGGAGCGCTTCAGTATGAAAAGTGCGTCCGTCACGGGCGCGTCCCATTTAATGTCAAATAACTCCGTTTACTGGTTATTTACGAACACAAACTTTAATCGTTTTGATAGTCAATAAACATATCTAGATATTTTTTAGGTAACGTGTTTTCTGGAACCTGTTATTATGTCTTTTATGAAAGAAAGAAAAATAGGGCGGTAATAGAATACAAATTTTGGGGGGTCGTTAATAGGCGCACTTACGTTATTTTTGATTTGATTTGATTTGAAAACGTTTTAATAGATGCTATTTTGCAACAGAAATGTATAGTCTTATGTGCTGTTAACTGTATAAAATAAAATAAACAAGTTCGCAACCCTCTCTATTCAGCACACTTGATGTGGAAAGGCTTACATAAAGCCGATCTCGCGTCGATATCGCTACGAGCTCGCTGCGATAATTCCCATTTACCAGCTTTGTTATTCGCGAGTTGCGTAAAATCATTGCAAAAGGATTGCTTCGATTTTATACTTTTGCTTTTAAATCCCGTTTTTTAAAGAAAAAATATTTTAAAGGTTTTCACGTGCAAAAATACACATAAAAGTACAAAGTTTTCATCGCCCGCAACGCGGACTACAGTGTCTACAGTAGCTTGCATAAAATACGCAAAAAGTTGTTTAAACACCAACAACAAAATTATTGGTATGTTTTCATTGTAGGTATGTTAAACGAAAAGTTGATAGCCGGCAGATAGGATTCAGACCGTAATAGAATCGTTTTGCAACGACGGAGTCGTGTATTTTAGGATCAGAATAGTATCACTGATTCTTCTTTGATTTTTTCTTCTTCAATCAAAGTTATTTTTTAAATTATTATAGTTTGCTGATTTCTAAAGACATTAAGCTATAAAAGCTGCAAAATACTATCTAATACAACCACATAAGATGCCACAGTTTGCCAATGTCTAAGTGTGTCGTCCTTACATATAACTAGAGGACTATCAAACCAATCACTTCCTTGAATGGAATTCGAATGTTACATCCATAGATACTTTAGCTGTAGGTATAGTTTACAGACGAGCACATCAAGCTAATCTTCTAGCTCTTATGCAGTTGTGATAGAGTTGAGTTTGCAACAGAAATGTAGAGTCTGATGTGATAACGTGTATTTGTGGATTGGATAGACAATAAACCACGCAATCAGTGCCGATTGATTCGGATAGTTTGCGGGCCGCAGGTGGCCGGCCAATTTAGAAATTATGCTAGCTCCGTGATTCGAATCCGAATGATGAATTTAGGTCCGTATTGCTAAACGACGATCAAAACTCCATCCAATCTCAGTCGTAGGCCCGTTTTTTGAGTTCAGATTTCCAGTTTGAGCGTGCTCATCTTCTAATCAACTATGAACTGTTCATAATAAACTAGCTGTCCCGACAGACGTTGCCCTGTCTTAAGAAAAGTTAATAATATGGCCATTAATTTTAGTAAATTTCTTTGATTTTGTTATACGAGTATTATTTAAAGAACCTTCTGACAATAACAAACAAGAAAAAAGAACTAGAGAAATCGGTCAGCTGTTCACGCATGGCTGTGACCGAGGAAAAGAGGGATTCATTTTTATATTAATGTAAATGAGCACGCTGAAAAAGCTAGCTGAAAATATTAATTCAGAAACCGGGCCATTATAGTCTGTTCTATGACGTGTGCGTTACCCCAGCAAAATGTTAACTCCTACCAAGAATTGAGTTATGCAAATATAGTTGAAGCCCTATCTGAAGTAAATGCGTTTAAACCTTCAGCCGTTTCAGCAGTATTCATGAATAACAAATTCTGTTGAGGTAACGTTACCATTATTTCTCGTGTAGAGACATATCTACATACGCTTTTGCTAAAAAATAGAATTTATTACGAGTTGCAAATATACTCAAGACAGGCCGAAATCTAGGATAACTTTTAAATTTTATCACTTATTTATTACTAGTAAAGACTTGAAAGTTAACTGCGGAACAGAATTCATACATTTGGCACGTGAAATCCTCTTGAAAAAATAATTTCAATTCCCTTGCTTCAAACACATTCACAATTCAGCGGCCTAAAAGCACAGGTTTGCATACATGAATATTCATGCGGTTGATCCAACTGCTCTGAAATTCAAAATCAACCAACACTAGCGAACGTGGAAATTCGCTTCATAAATTTCGGTGCAGAATTCAAAATACCGAAAACATGCAATGGGCAGTACGGGCTCAAGGTACAAGCCTGCCTATGGATAACCTCAGACTGGATTGTTCTACTTACAATTTGCATCAATATTCCATTAAATCATCATTTAATTTGGAATTAAAGCCAGGTATGTTAGAACTCCAACCACACATTCACAACGACTACATTTCAATAACCTTGTACCTACCTCGAAGAAGAATCTAATTTAAGGAAATAACTATACCTAGGTGTAATTATTAATATTCGTACGTGACATAAAAAACATGAGATTTACTTAATGAGCTTAAATAATAAAAACCCTATTGAGAAATAACGTAGACTTCCATTTTGGAGAAAGAGTTTGAAGATCGGCAACATTATTGCTCTTGATATTATATGATTTTATGCATGGTATTGCTAAATATTTTGTAAATCTATAGTCACACCTCTAGGACATAGAGCGACCAAATTGCAACCGTAGTTGATTACCAAACAATAGAACGCATGCCGAACGCAGCTGAATATTATTGGTAGTGGATATTAACACGGCCGACGCGTCGGCACGTAAGCCTTATGTGATTGTAATTAGTGCTAATTTGCAACAAAATGCACTCTGATATGATGTCAACTGTAAAACCCAACACAAGTAATCAACGTACTATGAAAACTGTACTTATCATAATTCTGCGTAGAGAAGTGAGCTGGAAAACTGAAACAACGCCCGTATTCACAAACGTTACTATGAGATCTCACAGTGTGCGTGGACGCACAGGGGGACACACGAAACAATCACAGAGCTTCAACGCTGCCTGTGCGTTCGATTTGTTCCTTCACTTAAGCAAGCATCGATTGTGAATACGGGCGTTAGTGACTTTTACAAGTAGGTAAATCTTTGCACATTTTATTTTGTGAAGGTCACATTTTGATCACTATAGTAGTGAAAATTGACTCCAGAAGCCCAATTTACGTGTAGTAGGTACGTACCTAATTGAAATATTGCTTGACTAAGCTGAAATTGAAATGCGAATTGTTTTAAATAATTATTAGATATAATTTCATGTTACTAGTTAAAAACTCGCAATACTGAATTTATGATCACGTTTGCGAACCAGTGATATTAATTTATTATTATTAAGGTCAATACTTACAAAACAAAGGTTAATGTATTTATTTGTCTCAAAATAAGTTAAATTATAACCATTTATGGTTCCCAATCAGCTAGGCAATGGTCATGCATGAAATATGCCTGTCATGCATTATCATAAAATATTATTGTCTCAGTGATTACTTACTTATTATAATGTCATGCTGATTATTGCTGATGTATGTTGCAAGACGAATTGTTCATTTTAGCGTTAAAACGATGCCACAAACTTTGACTCTCGGGAAGTCCATCAGCCTACTGTTCGTTTCCTCGATAGTATGTTTAAAATAGGTTTAAATTAACCAAACTCTACCTATTACAGAATTTGTCTACTGGATAAGCATTTCACAACCACTCAAAACAAAAAATAACTTTCAAATACTATTGCTGCTCCATCAGGCTATGATTTTGTCATCATTGAATATCAACAACACACATAACTCTTCTAATAATAAATATCCTTGGACATTTTTACACTGCGCTTCTAGTCCCAAACTTTTAAGCAAAGCTTGTGTACTATGGGTACTAGACAACGCGGCAACGGATATAAACATACTTAAATACTTTTTTTTGTAAATACGTACATATTATACACAGAAAACACCCAGTCGAATACAAACAAATATGTTCATGCACACAAATGTTTGTACTGTGCGGGAATCGAACCCGCAACCTCCGGAATAGTAGTCCGTTTCGAACCACTACACTAAACGGCCGACAATCCTTATGATGTTGTTTATTGAATTTACACGTCCAATTTAAAAAAAAAGAAAATTCGCATTAAGCCTGTTAAAGTTACTGCTACATTCATATGTATACGAGGTTCATAAATCAAAATCAAAATCAATCAAAATCAAAATCAAAAAATATTTATTCAGTTTAGACCACAAGTGGCACTTATGAACGTCAATAGAAAATAATAAAAAAAGAAAAGATAACACATACATATTGTATTTAACTGTCCGTCTGCCTTTGTTCATTCGCAATAATGCTTGCAAAATATTGTGTGCAGTTCTAAGGAACGAATGCGTTATACCTTCTGAGAAATTAATGAAATGATTTCAATAGAAGCCGAGAGATCGAGTATTATTATGGTGCGTGCACACTGGGCGCTTTCGAATGCTTATTACGAGTGGGTAATAAGCGTAATACACCGACCGACTCTGACAATATTTGAAATTGATATGTTTAATTATAATCGCACCTATTACAACTTGACATGATGCTACATTAGCATGTGTTGTTGCCTCAGATCATAGGATCTCAGGTTGTTGCCCATGGGACGTATCTATGTGCCCTGGAAGGGGCCCCCTACATAGGTACATAATAAAAAAATGATTTAAGACATCGATGAAAAAGTAAGTAACCTAAATAATTTTACCTTATGTGACTTTCATCTTAACTGGTCTACTTTACAATGTTGAAATTTACTCATTGCGAACTTTGTCACGAGCAATCATCTGCGAATGCTCGTTTTGAATGCTAACCTCGGTGAGCAAGCACCTTTACAATAATGTAGGCGTTCGAGTCTAGCGACCTTTATAAAGACTCGATATTGTACAATCTTCTACGATGAGTAATGTCAGCCTTTTCTGCTTAATCATATTTTTCGATGGAATTTAAATCGATTGTTAATTTGAAAAATTTTCCAGGACCAAAAATAGGAAGCATGCTGTGTAGTCTTATCACGTGCCGCTATTTAAGAAAATAATAATAATATCGTTCATTACTCACTAAAACCACACAAATACATTAATTCATCATTAACCAAATTAGTTACCGTGAAAAACAATTAGTAATTAATGCAGTATTCAAATTACATTAACAATACTCGTAAAATTGTAATCTATGAATTACTCTTGTATTAAAATATAATTCTTAATTATTCCAGTGAAGTAGTCAGGCCTAATGGTTTACTGGGAAAAAATTCCTCCCGGATTCAAATGCATCAAAATATTAGGAAAAATGAAAATACTACCTACAATTGGACACGGGAGTTCACGGGACCACAGAATAAGTAATAGTACCACGGGACTCGCGGCTAAAAAGTAGTAAGTATTAATATAAAGTAGACTTCGTTCGTTCGTTCATTTCAGCCAAATGACGTCCACTGCTGGACAAAGGCCTCCCCCATAGATTTCTATAACGACGAAAGTCGGCTTTACCTATTTGCTAATAATTTTTCACACAATACGAATGGTTTTTGGAAAACAAAAACATAATGAAAACTCTTCTAGGATCAACTCAATATTGTTTCAGGTGTTTAATTTTTATTTTCAAGTGGCGCTAGTTAAGCGGAGCCTAATGAATTGGTATCTCAAAAGCTTTAACAGAAACTAATTTGTTTATTCCCAGAACGAAAAAGTCTTCACAACAACAAAATGACTATTTTCTAGAACTTTTAGCGTTATTAATTAAGTCTGAGACATTGTAATTGGAACAGACTTGTGTATTTTATTTGAGTGGGTATCAAAGCCTACAAAATTTTATCAACACGGAGTGGCAAAGTTGTTTTTCTGATACATAACAAGTACCCATTTAGTTTTATTTAGGTAACCTAAAGGCAACCTTAGTTCGAGAAAAATCTAGGCGATACCTTAATTTCTTTAACGTATGGTGTATTTTTACTTATACCACACTTGTACCTAAAGCTTTTTAAGGATGATATCCATTTCTTATCGCTAGGTATCTAGGGGAAACCGAGGTAAGTTGACATAAAGCCTAAATAATTTCTCTGCCTATGAACAGTTAGCGAGTTATCAGCTGATTATCTCACGCAAACTGTGGAGTGTCTAATGAGCAACGAATTCGTGAAGTTTCTAGTCCGATAAACTGTCATAGGTTCAGAGAAATTGATATTTCAACTCACCCCTGTTTCAAAACATCTCGTAGTCACCTTTATGTAACCCTGTACTAAGTCATGTAGATTCAATCAACATTTCCCTTTTATCCTTTAACGAACGCCCGTCTGCAATGTCTTCCAGCAATTTCCGGTATCTTAATCAATAGCTCCTTCGTCGAAGTGATAAGCGGTATATCGATTAAGATAGCGACGGCTTACCCACTTCGGGATACAAACTGTGTTCTCGTCGATATTCCATTTAGATGAACTATTCAGAACCTGAATGTAACACGTACTAGGAGATGTGAAGCCAATATCTGTATTTTCAGTTATAGTGTTTTGAATAAACGACGGTAATTCGATAACTCTATGCCTATTAAATGGTCATTCACATATTTTCGGTTCTTAAACATGAAAACAGAAATATCGTAATGCGTATTTAACTAAAACTGAAGTGAAATAGTAAATTGCTCGTTTTCTGAAAGCTCAAAAGCTGTCTTTCGTAGTTAGTGTATTGGGTTCTCAGTCTAAATTACATTATAAGATTTGAAATAATAGTCTGTGATGGGAATTAACTAGATAGTTAATTAGTAAGTAGATACGTACGCTATCAACTCAAATTTGATTGAACATCATAGCTTAGTTGAGAACCTAAAATATTTTTGTCCTTTTCTCGAACAAGTAGGTATAAACTCAGTACAGCAGGGAATTGATTTTGTAATGATGTTTTATCCGTCAGCATGTATAAAGCCTTTAAAAAGGCTGAGACGAATTGGGAGTTCTTCACCATAAAAGGGCATGACTGTATTATTGCTAGAGTCATCGAACTCGCACGATCTGAGCAGGAAAACGATAAACAGCAGCGTTTTCCTGCTTTGATTTTCAAGCGTTCAAAAGCACTTGAAGAAAAACGCTCAATCTGTAAACGTTGCCAATTAACTGTTTCTGTATGACACTAAATTAATTGAGTAATTACTTAACCACAGAACGCAGTGTCGCGTGCGGCAATCGGATGCTGCGGCTTACATTTCATGCCATTAATTGCGACAAAATTAGTCTTTAATAGACAACGAATAATATAATGTCATACATCGCAGTAATCGTCAAATGTTCGATTAAATTTGATCAAAATATCGGCCGAAAGTGCTCGGGAATGTGGGTTGGATGGCCTTGGATGGAAAATTTCCAACCGCTGTGAAGGGTACTCTCAACCCCCGCACTGAAACCAAATAACTTTACTTGTACCTACTCGTACCTAAGTTTTATCAGTAAAATGGGTAGGAATGTTTATTTTAATTATCTTTTCCCTTCTGCTCGTTGATGTTCTATTTTTATTTGTTTTAAGGGTTCGATACAACAAAACAGAAACCATCGGTCTCAGGTCCCAGAAAATAAAACTTGAAATGTTGTATAAAGATTGGTGACAATGACTGTCTATAAAATGATCTAAAATGATAGAAAACGATGCAAAAAAGTTTTTTTGAGACAGCACTAAGCAAAACTACCTGAGTTAATATTTCAGAAACATTTTTAATTTAATAGTTAATCGAGAATATTCCCATTCTCTGCTACCCTTAGAGGAATGCTACGGGGAATATTACCGAGAAAGTACAGCACATCAACCGCATTGGAGATTGTAGTGTGCAAAGCCAAGCACGGCTTTTGCCAAATTACAGCTTTTCAGAAGCAAGAGTTTCGAGTTAAACCGTAGACAGACGAACGTGCTTGACGAAATTAGAAAACAGTAGTTGCTTGCGGTCAGCAGTTACCACATTGCGGTTGCCACTTGGCAGTCTGTCTGTGATTACCATATTTATGTTCAGTCAACAGCAATCAGAATATTTATGTATTTTTCGTTGCAAAATAGCGCTTATCACAAACACATTAGATTCCAAAGCACTTATCGAGCTTGATGTATTGTCGTCTGTTAATGCGTAATCGCCAACATATAAAATATTATCATTACAACAACATAGGACGCAAAAGTTTCAGCTCTCTACCTATGACATATTATATTATGCTGCTTGGTTTACTACGAGCGATACCTGTAAAAGCGAATTAATTACCTTAATTTGTAATTAAAATCAGACTCACATGATAATAATTTTCAAAAGAGCGTATCATAACAAAATATTTTTCCGAAAGGGCGTATCAAAAGAGCTACTACGAAGTGCCTATTGTAGAGGTTATTAAATTCATTCCGTTGAAAAACAGCGCGTGGAGCTTGTTTTAATAAACAGCTCTACAACACGCAGAATATTGGAGTTCTCGGAAATAATCTCAATCGGTATGTTATCACGGCCTCGTTTGTAATGGACTCGGCGCCGCAGCCCGGGCAGAGCAGACAGTCCACGAAAAGCAAAAAGGTTTAAGAGCGTTTACGCCGTTTGGCGCAAAAACAGTACTTTTTCAACTCGTTACAATCATTAACCAGTAATACTACAAATATGTTATAGGCATAAATAGTTAGGCAATTTCGTCGTCTAAATAGTTAATTGAGAAAATATTGCGATTAGTTTAGTATTCAAGAATTCTATCAAGATAAGTCCACACAGGTTTTGTAAATTTCCACTTTAGCGTCAGTTTACAAGCTGAAATTTTTATAAAAATACTGTGAAAACGATTTAACAAACATTTATATCCTATAGCATAGATCCTTGGGCAAATAGTTATCTGAGAAAATTTTTAGATTTAAGCATTTTACAATAAGAAATCACAAATTAAAAAAACGTGAAATACCCAAAAATCAAAGTGATTTTTTTCACCAATATTCTTCCTTTATTCAACACAAAAATAGCTTAATATAATAGAAGAATATCTTATCTAAAATATTTACTTTGAAATTTAAAATAATTCATTGTAATTTTTTTTCTATGAGTATTTGAAAAGTACTATAAAACGCCGCGCACGAATCGTTCAAATTCAGTCCGCCTCGAGGCGTTCCAGAGTGAGGTCACGTCGCTCGGTGCTCTGCTGACATGTGTCACGCGTACGTTGATCTTTGACAGGTAGCTGGACTTTTATAGTGTATCCGCAAAATCTTGGTGGTAGATTTTGCGATCACGTGGTAATTAAAATATTTTATTATTATTTTTCATTACAGTCTATTTTTACTACAAATTCTATTTCAGACGTAATGAAAAATAAAATTAGGTTATTTTTAGCGATGAAACGAAAACGAATGACGAAAATTTATTATAAAGAGGAATAATACTAATAATTTATTTGCCATAAATAGGTGGTTACAGAATAGTTAATAGGAATGCTCTGCCAGCAGGGTACCACCTAGTTGTAGAGGGAACATACACAACATATCCTCCTGAGACCCCCGGTGTCACTCGTGACACTTGTGTATATATTTTTTTTACAGCGCCATTTATTAGTATTTATGAAAATTAATAAAAGTGTGTGAAACGTTGGAATATGTCACATATCCAAAAAATTGCTATGCCTCGCACGAAAGGGTTTTTGATTTTGTAAACATTAATTGAAATTTTGAATTCGCGCGACCTCCGACATGACACATTCCAAAAAAAGAAAATATTATTTTAAACAGGTTTTTTGGTATTGTTTTGTGTTTTCTGTGTGCTACGGTAATATATCTCTCAGATTGTGCGATAAAACTATTAAAATGTTTCTATTGTAATAAGTATTTTCGTCAATTAATTCGAGTGTCACTGGTGACACTTTGGGCACTCGTGATTTGAAATATGGTCCTTTTTAGGATTGTCTGATGGTAACGTCAAGTCAATTTTATGCAACTTTGATGATACTGATGTTGAAAAAATTGATGCTCCATCCTCAGATCAGACCCTGAATATCATCCAAGACCAGAGTACTTGTCAATACCAATCAAATGAGTCAAAACTCGAGAGAGTTACATCGTTTAGTCACAGAGTTTCTATGGCTACCTTCCGTCTCCATCATCAGATCAGCTCCATGACTGAATGGCTCCATTATATTGAAGTCTCATCTGAGTTACATGTCTATGCAAAATTTCAGCTCAATCGGTTGGCAGGAAGTAGCTCTAATTCAGCTTCCAAGATTTTACTCAAACATACATTCACACATTTATAGCAAGTTAAATTAAAGTTTGTAGTAACAAGTTCAATAAAAGCTGTTAAAAAGTAAATCTTATATGACTCTAAACAATTGCAGATCAATTTGAAACTGAAAACACCTATTTTACCATACCTGAAGTAATTAAAATAATAATTAATTTAATGTCTTTGAAACCCGTAGTGTCACTGGTGACACCCCCCATTTTGGCGTATGTAGGGGGGCTAGATTTTTTTTCGCATTTTTTGTTAGTTGTACATATGAAATTTAGCCTGCCTTCCAAAATTCAAGACAATCCGACAATTTTTAGGGGTCTGGGTCTCAGGAGGATATTACAGTCGGAAAATCTTTGCGGTAGGTACCTCGGATTGTAGTTAGTTGGACAGTGGTCATTTGACGGTCACTTGAATCGTCTCACCCCTAAGCTTTTAGCTACCGCCGGGGCACTAAGCCGGTTGATGCCTAATCTCGGAGGCCCGGCTGCACTGAGTCGCTGACTATACTTTTGCGTCGCGCGTTATATGGTCCTATATGGGGCTCGAGTATGGCACAGTGCTGTGTAGTCGTGGAGCATCCTACTGTTCAAAAAAGCGCAACGCATGATATCACTGAGGCACAGGCTGAGGTAATTCGTGGAAACCGCATAGTATCCGCAGTCCGTCTATTCCCGGTTGTGGACACTGACTATGTCCCTACTGAGGATAAATGGGAAAAAAATTATTGTCATTAGTGGCGACGTACAACAATCCTACTAATATTATAAATGCGAAAGTTTGGATGTCTGGATGTTTGTTACTTTTTCACTCAAAAACTACTGAACGGATTTTGTTGAAACTTTACAGTATTATTGTTTATAAACCAGATTAACATAATTATAGGCTATAATTTATGACGATATGTGACAAATAAATTTCAATAAATAAATAAGACGTGTCTAAAAAGCGCAATCTATCGTCATTGGTTAAAATCTACAGTGCTGGACAAACTACTGTTTTTGACGTTCGTAAATATTCATGCGGGGGAAGCTGTGAAACGCCATCTATCAACATGATATCAAACAACAGATTTTACGAACTAAGGAGTAAAACGAGGTCCACGTGTACGAAGTCGCGGGCGGCCGCTAGTTCAAAATAAAATTAATAATATTTGTATTCATCTGGTCTTACTTGACTTTTACTTTACGTATGTCATGCACGATGACATTTGCGTCAATATTTGTGTACGTCCCCACTAGGCATAATTGGGATGTATTATTATAATTTGTCATACCTAAGTTGTGAGAAAGCCTGTAGCTACAACTGGGAAAGTATGTGTCACCACTGGTGACAATCGATATTATTTATGCCATTTATCCTCAGTGGCGACAAAGCTAGTGTCGACAACCGAGAATAGACGCCAGTTGCGAGGTGACTATGGTCACCTCGCAACTCGCAACCAAGGGGAAATGTACGTTTACGTGCACCACGAGAGGTGGAAACCAAAAGGTAGAGGCTTGAGGATCTAGGCCCCAGAGTGCTGAAGGGTACGCCTGGCCGTCAGCCAAATTTTACGTCGCACCATAGAGGCAGTTCTGCCTGTATTAGAGGAGTGGGTGCGACGGCATGATCGCCTCACACAAAGGGCGACCCAGGTTCTACCGGGCCATGGGTGCTTCGGGCCATTCCTCCACCGTATAGGCCGAGAGCCTGTAGATGGTTGTCAGTTAACACTGCAGTCTTGGCATGTGAGTCACCGCAGCAGACTGACACGCTCCAACAGTGCCCAGCCTAAGCGAACGAGCGGCGGTTGGAAATGACCTCTCCCTACCAATCGGGAAGGGGCGATAGATAAACTGTTTATGTGTTGTAACACACTTTTTTTAATGCTTTTAACACACACATTATGTATAGTTGCTATTGAAATTCAATTCAATATCTAAGTAAAGTTAGTTAGTCAAGAAACACACTAGGTGACACCACTGGTATTTTGTTACACAGGTTATTAATAATTTCAACAGTTGCAACATAACAAAAGTGACAAAATAACATAAGATAAAGATGACTAGCGTTTCAAATAGTTCCCTGCGTCAGAGTGATGTGTGCCGCAGCGATGCAAAAAGCAAAGAGCTCAGTATAAACACTACCCTCAAAAGGGCAGAACACTGATTTTCAGCTTTTGCTAGAGAACGCATGAAGCGTACAGGTACGGAATGAACCCGCTCGCTTTCGGAAACAATATTTACATTAGTAGGTATAAAATATATGATGAGACAAATAATCTTATGGTATAGTGTGCTTACTTTCTGTAAAAGTGTTCTTTCACAGAAAGAAGCAGTGGAAAGGGGGAGCGAGAGGCCTCAGCCGACACTCCGGTTATCTGCCGCCGACACCCTGGGCGCAAGAGGACAGCTTATGGTCTCCAACTGTCCCTTCCTAACAGGCCTCGGTCGCTAGACATGGAGGTGTCTGGTGGCGGCTAAGGACGAATGCTACAGGCAACAGCCAATGGCGATGTCCCGCGTTCCCTCATATCACTCATATGGATCATGGCAGAAACAGTCAGGTTTTTAGTGGGTGTAGGGGCTACCCATCTTCTGGTAGGAAGAACCCCACATAACCCACTAGCTGCCCCCGCAGCTGGTGGGTATGATATGTTATGCATTTTCCGGATAAAAAAAGAATAGTAAACAGGAAAAGTTTGTTTTGAATAGAAACGATTTGAAAAAATCTCTCACCATTAAAATTCAATTTTTTTTCTGCTGAACATAGGCTGTATAAAATATTCTCAAAATAGTAAAAAACCTTTGATAATTTACTATTTGATAAAGAATTTACGTACCTATTTATTATTGATTAGGACTAATGTATACCATTATTTATAATTATGGAGTCGGTGTTGGAAGATTTGAAGATTTTATAGTTTCTTTGGGCTGTCACTTGACAGCCTGGCACACTTTTACGATGGTGGATCAAAGTATTTTGGTTTGACTATAGAGCGTGAGAACACGCACACAGTCATAATTATTTTAGTGTGAATAAAAATAGCATCGAAATTACCTAAACTTGACATGCCACGCTAGACGTAAACGCTCTTAATCAACCAACATACAAATAAACGAACAAATTAAAATAGTTTATTCAGTACATAGGCCGGGCCGCCATTCCAGGGCACTTATACACGTCCCAAATATAGTTTGCCCTACCACCACTTCGGGACAACATATGGCCTGGTGCTGAGAAGAAGTGGCGGCAGAAACTCAGTCACCTTTCAGTTTACCACATTTACGCGTGTTGGAAAATTGCATAGAACTACGTAACATGTAATATTTAGCTTGAAATATTAATACAAGGAAAAGGTGCAAAATAATATTAGTTTGCACAATTCATCAAAATTATTAAGTACACTAGGTACTATCCGCCACGTGTCTTCGTTTTTAAGGAATTGTCTAACACTTGGAAAATACACATTAATAAAAGGTTGATTTAATAGCACCGTAATCTTTGTTCAGCATTCTGAACTGACCGAATCCTTTCACATATTTTGTTTGAAAACACATGACTACAAATCTGTTTTGTGACATGACTGAACAACTTCCTGCTCGTTGGTTGTAGAAGAAGATAGTAAACAAATAAACACCTTTGCCGTAATTGTAATCATACGGGTTCGTGAGTCATTGTTATTGACAAGAGTCGTCATTATTTGTGGAATATAACGTAGAGATTGTAAAAGAGAGGTCGTTTACCGAACATAAGTAATAAAACGTGAAAATAATTACTCTTCTAGATAATCAATCAACAATATAAGTAGGTAGAGTGTGTACTTATGTCTTCTCATCTACTATATAAAAATAAGTCGGGTTTTCCTCCCTGACGCTATAACTCCAGAACGCACGAACCGATTTCCACGGTTTTGCATTCGTTGGAAAGGTCTCGGGCTCCGTGAGGTTTTATAGCAAAGAAAATTCGGGAAAAGGGGGTAAAACAGGATCCACGCGTACGAAGTCGCGGGCGGCCGCTAGTTTTCATATAAAAATAACACCAGTGCTTACACTGATGTTATTTTCTAACAATGTCTCAACAGTATTTTAGAAACGATGTGAAAAGAGTTTTTTTTTATGTCTAATAAATCAATTTCATAAGAGCAGGCTGTTTTATTTGGTCTTTGTATGGAGCTAAGTTAAGTTTTTAGAACATCCATGCGTGCAATATAAATCATGTGTTTCAGTGATGGATTCCGCAAATTCTTTGCGAAATATTACTTTGAGTCTCTCCACGACTTTATCAACATGACTTGTGTTTTCTCAGTATTTTCTAATAGACAATTTTGATTTAAAGCTCTGTGAGTATGAGTATGACAAAATGAAGCTCAAAATGGATTAATTTTCAAGCATATGTGAAGCCTTACGGTTGGTTGAATTTCAATATTATATGTAGGGTAAGGTTGCGATCAATGGACCGGCTCTTTCTTTGGACCACTCTGATTTCTCGGAACCTAAGTACTTTAAAAATCTACCGTTTGCACGAAACGTTAGCTATTTGAGCTAATACCAACCCCCGATCCCACCAGTGTCGCCGTGAGCTCCGTTGAGGAAGGATGTTTGCTGCAGTGTTTCGCGCGCTCCCGATGTAATTTTCTCGTGACACAGTTTACCAGGTAAGTACAGTTTATTAAATGTTTTTAATGTTATTTATTGTGAATCGCACGCCTTATTTAGTTGTTCAAGTAGATTTGTAACTGTTTTTTGCAATATTTCACAGATTTTTATGTATTAACCTTTTTGTCTTTGTACTATGAATTGCCATCAATGGACCAGTAAGTTTCTCTTTAATTGGACCGGTCCAATCATAGCAACTTTTAAAATAGAAATTTAAATGTTTTTTTTTTATTTTAGCATGGCAAAACGAGGGGAATACTATGCGTGGAACGAAGAAAACATGACATTGGCACTACAAGCTTTAAGTAAACAAGAAGTTGGACTGAATGAGGCAAGTAGGATATAATAATATGGTGTACCAAAAGCGACGCAAAAAAGAAGGCTGGACGACAAAAATTTAAGAGCAAAAGGTGCAAAACAAATAATTGGTTCGATAGGTGACCTTACTCCTGACTTAGAGAAAAAGTTAGTCGATCATATTTTGGAGTTGGAAAGCTGTTTATACGGAATCACGCCAAAAGATGTCAGAAGCTTACTTACAAAATAGCTTTATAAAGCGTTGACTAATTGTAGAATAATAAAATTGATTATTATTATTGTCTTTTATTTGTTTGAATTCTCATGGTACCGTTGAATGGACCACTGCACAAATTTTTCTAAGTCCAATGATAGCAACTCACTGGTCCAATTAAAGAAACAGTGGTCCAAAGAAAGCAACCATGGCAAAACAGTTTTTTTCTATTTTCTCTGTTTATGGTTAATGCTAAAAATCACAAATGACACATGCAAGTTCTTATATGTAAGGCTTATTAAAATGTTGAATCATGTTGCTCCTATCTATCACAATTCCGCTGTTATGTCATTTTAAAGTTAAGTGGTCCAATAGTGGCAACCTTACCCTATAACCCACTTAATTTTATGCTGCATGTACCTTTAAACAAGGCTGTATGTTTTTTTAATTAAGATAAATAAATAAGTATTCAGACTAATCACATGACAAAACTTTGACTGAGATTGAATCGAACTGAGAGTTTGCTTTTCATACAAATTATATCTATTTCATTATGAAACGATAAAATACGAATTATATGATATTAAAACTATATCTTAAACAACACGAAGAATATATTTTTAATTTCGAGATAGAACATGAAATAAGAAGGCAAGAAACATTGTTAATTAAATAACTCGTTTGACGACTGCTATAAAACTAAGTAGGTAAGAAGATTTCATAATGAATTACTTATTTCATTAGCGAGCGTTATAAGTAATGAAACGTTTCAAGCAAGACCGTATAAATACTTAATTTATCTAAAAGCTCAATTGCTTATTAAATAATTTATTTTGCTACTGAATACACAGTGCAAGTCGTATCTTTTACCTAACAAAGCAAAGAAAGCTCTGAAATAGAAACGAAAATAGTAAAGAATAAAATATTTATATAAGATTCTCTATAACACAATAACATTGACATACTTCTTGTATGTCAATACAAATATTAGTTTAGAAGCTATGTAGCAACTAACTACATATAAAATAAGCCTACGCAAAAGTAATTGCAGGTCATGGATAATAGGTTTGCCACAGCGTTGCGATTGCGACTAGGTAATTAATTAAGAAGGTAATTAAGGGAGATGAAAATCTATTTCCCGAAACCGCTGTGACAAAAAGGGATGGGAATTGGGATACTCTGGAAAATATTGAAACGTTTTTAAGGACAAGTTCACTGTTTGTCATGTTCATAAGTACCACTCATCAAGCAAATAAATGGATTTTGTGATATTCATTTCACAATTTCCAAGATAAAAGAGGTAAATAAGTACTTGCCCAATTTACGGTCCTTAGTCATCCGGTTATCATCATCATTTCAGCCACAATGACGTCCGCTACTGAACTGAACATGCCTCCTATTTTAACAATAGAAGATAATTTCGTGTTCTTTGAATACAATCAAATATTCCCGTCGCATCGCTGCACCCTTGTCGGAGTCGCCGTTTAAGTCACACAAAACAGCACATTATGACACAAAGTTGTATAACAATTTCTTCGTAATGTTTAAGACAGCCATGTATTAATGGGTTTCCTCCGTCCGCGGCAGCGAGAAACGTTTACCGCGGTGTCATTACCAGATTTCCGAGAAAAAGGTGCAATTTGTGTGTTTTCTTGCTTATTCCGTGTCCCCAATGACATCCAATTACACGGTGATTAAAACGGCATTAACGAAATGGCATCACGCCGAGGAGCGCGCACGCAGCGTCCGCGTCCGTCTATCGGCTGGACTCTTCAATTAGAGAAAAGTCGGCCGATTATTGCGGCGCTTCTTCTCAGCACTTGCCAAATGTTGGGCTCGAGGAGCTGGTAGGGCAAAATGAGAATTAGACATGTAAAAGCTCCAGAGCAAAAGTATTTGTTTATTAGTCTTTTTTTTCTTGAAATATTAGACCATTTGTAAGCACTATTTAATAGTCCATACTAATAAACAATTTTTGACTTTAACTTGATTGCAGGGCAGGTACCAGGTTCAGAAGGACAGCTCGAACGCCGTCCCATGGATTTTGTTGCTGAAATCACCATGTATCAGTGTTGAAGATACAAGCAAGGCTCAGACTATGCTTAGGGAACAAGGGTATTTTCTATATGTTGTAATTCTGGTACCCACAACGCTTTATTTATTTATTTATTAGGGATATCAACAGCTTACAGATTTCTTTGCCTAGTTAATTAGGATTTAAAACAATATTTTCCGGTATTGTGGAATGAAATGAACCACCTTCTAAGTATCAGTTCCCTCGTGTAGGTGTAGGGTACTCAATAGAATGAAAACTAAGCTGATTAAAATATTGAATTCCAAGAGCATTAAAACTTGAATTTCTTCAACTTGAAGCGGTTCCAAGACTTCCAAGTAGCTTTATTGCTATGAGAAACCAATACAAAACGATTGCTCTATATTTATTATCAATAAGTTCCTGATCTAGTTTGCGATTGGAAGTTGTAACGAAGAAAACATGCGTTATTTTAGTATATTTTAAACACGATACAACAATACGTTATTTTCTTTCTAAATATTTATTATATTCTAACAACAAATCAAAACAAAAAACATTAAAAACATCTCCACTCTAAAGGCTTTTCATTACACGCGATTTTCTTCTAAAACAATTTATTTTCAAGTCTCGTAAATAACCATTTCTATTAACAGAATATTTTTTCTTTGGGTCCACAAAATAAAGGTGTACTACCTACCTAAATCCTTGATCTTAGCCCTATGCCTAATGAACTTCTGATCTTACAAGGCTTCTGTTATTATAAAAGTTTTACGAAACCCTAAAAAAGGAGAAGAAATAGAAGCCCTAGACATCACATAAACAATCTCGATAACTTATATTTAGAAAATGCAATAAAATATTGAGTAATGAAACGTCGCCGGATATTTCCACTGCTAGCCTACTTCGCAAGTCAAGGATAGAGTCGGGAAAATATAAGCTTCTTATGTTGGATTATTTATTTATTAATTTTAATATTACTTATGTTTCTAATTTGATAGGGAAAAAACAATAGCACAATAAGGAATAATAAAAGACGTATTGAGAGTTTTGAGAGGACCCTGGGAATTTCCATTCGTTTCCATGGCAACGTGAGGATGTACAGTCGTTCGAAATGTGCTAAAGCTGGTTCGTTACACATTGTACATATTATAAATAAATTAAAACAAAGGTGAAAGAATATTACTAAATAATATTTTCAAATTGTGTTTCAATTAGTCAATTTTATCGCACCCTGCTAAAATTAGTTACCTATTACAGATTAAAAAGCAAATCATAATTACAATAACAGTAAATCACTTTGTGGCTTTGTCTAAGTAACAATAATTGTTTTATTGTTAATAATAACCATTAAAACATTTAAAAAAAAACGCTATTCCAAGCAATCAATTGTAAAACAATTAATAAAGTGCCCGAAAACCATAGCTGGGCACCGTTAATCAAATAGTTAACTTCGTTAATCGTTAAACCGTTAATAAAAAAATTAACTTCGTTAAACGTTAAAACGTTACATTTCGCAAGATTTAACGCAAGTTAACGTTAATCGTTAATCCGTTAACACATGATAATAAAACGAAAAAAATGCTTAGGAAAGGCTTAGAAAGCTTGTATCGCGCATGGAATTTATTCCTCTTTTATGTTTGCGCTACAAGCTTTCGAAATTATTTGAACCTTGCATAAGTACAATTATTTTTTTCGTTTTAGTACAACTGCATTTCAGAATAAAAGCTGGTTTTTAAAAAAGTTTTTTAATTATTAAAGGACAATGACCATAAGTGGTCCAAATGTCCACCACTAATGAGACCTATATTGGCTTATAGTCCATCAAATAGAGATTAACTTTCAGTATGGGACGAAAAAAAATAAGCTGTCAGTAAAAAGTTATGACTGTTTGAAGTAGTGTAGTAGTTTACGCGCTAATATCAGTCCGATTAAAAATTTTTTTTTTGTTGTGGATAGCCCATTTATCAAGGATGGTTTTAGGTTATACAACATCACCCTACAATCAATAGGGGCGGATCAGTAAAGATAAATGTTGTAAAAATGGGAAATATTATTCAAACTATTTTCACGCGTTCAAAGTTGTAGGCACAGCTAGTATAATATTTAATAAAAATCATCTATAACCCCGTGCCACATGCGACATGACATAACATGCGTAGATTAGTCCAAAATGTGCGATGGATAGAATGATATCAAGAACATTTTTCGGATGAAAAGGTAAAAAACATGACTTTTCATTCAGTCATAACTTTTTACTGACAGCATATTTTTGATTGCGGTTTGGTTATAATGAATCAGTATTTAGTACACTATTTTACTACATAGGTCTCGTTAGTGGTGGACATTTGGACCACACTCCATACATTTTTGGTCATTGTCCTTTATTCACTTTTTAGTAGTATCTCAATCTCAGAGCCTTGGTTCAATTACAATACAATTTAGCACCAAAGTGCTCGAAAAGACAAATCCAGCAAACCCAAACTCGATAAATTTCCACCGTTTCGTTTAGGAATTCCTATGGCCACCTCCTGACTCCATCATCAGGACCCTGGACATCATCTAGTACTAAAGTGCTCGAAAAGACAAATCCAACGAACCCAAATTCGATGCGATGCCGCCGTTTCATTTAGGAGTTCCTATGGCTACCTCATGACTCCATCATCAGACCAGCTCAATGGTACCATAACATTGCATTGTCATCGTACTTACATAAGTATACCAAATTTCAGCTCAATCGGTTCAGGAAAACTGGTCTTAAATTCAGTTGCAAGCTTGCAAGAGTTGTCCCACACATACCAACAAGTGTCGTTAGTGATCTGGTTACAAAAACTGTTGTTTTGGGTTCTGGAATTCTGGAAACCCGAACGTACTTGTCAGAACGCGTTTTTCTAGCGTTTTTCAGCGTGCCTGCTGTATTTTTTGGTAAATAGTAGGTACTGGATTAACGGTACTTAAGATAATTTAACGGAAGTTAACGAGTCCGTTAACATTTTTTTAAGTTAACTTAAAAGTTAATCCGTTAATAGAAATGTTAACTTCGTTAATTAACGATTAACGGATTAACGAGTTAATGCCCAGCTATGCCGAAAACCAATAAGTAGAAAAACAACAGCCCCATTAGGGTCAATTAATCGAGATGCCGGCGGAGCCTTGTACAAAGAAAATAATTTAAACATCTCGTTAAGTTTTTAACTATCTTTGTACATTTTACAGTAAGCAATGAAATAAGCATCGAATTATTTCCTGGGTACCTAACTATTTTCGTTGTGTCATGGACCGTGATGTAAGAAACCTATAGTGTGTTTAAAAATATTTCCTTACAACCAAATTCCAAAATGAAAGCCATTTTGAATTTTCACCCTTATAATTTAAATGTTTTGAAACAACGACAACTAACATTATTAACTTGTACCAAATACATTCACAAAAAGCTTGGATTCTTAGAACTTAAAACAAAGATCAACCAAGTTTTTTACCAAGCTAGATTACTTGCTTAATTTTTTGCTCTCCAAACTAAAAGTTGCAAGTAATCACATTTCGTGCAACGTATTAAATCTAATTGGTAGAAATAAACCCAATGAAAGCCTTCGAATGGAGCGAGACAAATAAAATCCTGCCCTCGAAGCTTATTTCGAAGCTTTTCGTTACGTTGTGTACTGGTAAAGTGCTTTTCAGTGTTTTCCATTTGTTCGCTGATGTACAGTCGCGGAATGAAAAGGTTCGTCATCTTAGTGTCGGTTTTCGCTTGCACTAGGTACTGTAAGAGTCAAACCTGCCAACATAACAGTGCAAGAAACAGTGCTGCTAACATTTAAATAAATATGACGTTTGCTAACGAATAAGGTTTTGCTTGTTTATTTTTCTATCCCATCAGTGCAATGCAATGATAACATTGACCAATTGACAATAGTTTTTTTTTATTTAATAGAAATAATAATGGCAGGTTGAACCAACAAGAAGGTTTTAGTTTATCAACCATAATAATCTTCTTGACAAGTTAAATCGTCAAACAACTTTGATCTGAATAAGTTTGAACTTTACTGACGAACAGTTAAAGATTATTTTCTCTAACTCGAGATTATTCTGTGACATAGTTTCAAAAGGTAATATGTGCTCGCGATTCGTTGAAGGAATCAATTTGAAAACTGACGAACCTTTTCATTCCGTGACTGTACTTCTCTAGGGTTACCACCTACAATTTCACTGACTTTAAATTTAACACTAAAATAAGAATTTCAGTAGGTATGTTGTATCTATCCATTACATAATATTGTGCTCTCGTAGTATGAAAGTTACAAGCTTCTTTAATTTATAAATAGTAGTTACTGTAAGTAAGCCTAGACCTGTCTGTAATAAAAGAAAGCAAATAAATCGTAGAACTTAGAAATTCACGTTGAAAATCCTTATTTGGGGAACCTTTACAGACTGATACCCCCTTAATAATAAAAAAGTTACAACCGGGATGAACACTGGATTAAAATAACATAATTTAAACCAGAGTTCAACTAGGGTGTAACTTTTATTAATAAGGGGGATAGGGTAAGGATCTTAACAGACTCTCTGCTGCCTGCGGAAATATTATGTAACTCACATAACAAAAATATTGTACCTATCCACTTTTCTGAAAGTTGGCAACCCTAGCTACCGTCATCTCGTTAAAACTTGGGCGTTAAAAGCATCGATCATAATGTATCGATGGTATTGTAGAGCGCATTTTATTAATGGCCACTTCATCGTTTATTGAAGACAACGGGCTACTGAATAAAATCGGCCATGGCCATTTTACATTATTGAAAAAATGAGTATTTTTTTAATTTGTCAGTTGCACCAAATATGCCATAGTATGGTATCGAGTATATGATGAGCAAGAGCTTATGGGAGTACTCGTACCTATGTATGTACTCGCAGTTTTTTCTATTCGCCGTAGTAAGTTAACAATTTTAGATAATTAATTAGGTAAGTATCAAATTATAACAGGCCATAGTATAAGTATACGTACTCGTATGTATTAATACGTAAGATCCAACAATTAACCTGATAGATATGTCACCCGTAAGCTTTGTTTAGTTTCTGGCTGCGCTTCTAAACTTGTTCCTAACTCCGAGTAGAGACATTGTAATGAGGGCTATCGTTTTTATACTTAACAGTTGGCACCCCTGGCGATTGACAGGACCTTACTCTACAATGGCGCCATCTTGATGAGTTTAAATGCGATAGTCCTCCTACCACTTTCGCGCTCACCAGTTAGTGCCACTGTCTTCGCTACTAGCAAGTGACAGGACCTTACTCTACAGTGGCGCTAACTGGTGAGCGCTAAAACGATAGCCCTCATTGACGCCAACATAGCAGCTTTGTTCTTCTAGTCTACTTACATACTTACTCATAGATTCTGTTCTTCTGCATTTTGTTAACATTTAGTCTATCGCAACAACTTCAAAACTATTAATATCTTAAACACGAGAGCAACTCATGCCAGTTTTTACCATCAATCCCTAATTTTTAAGTGATCCCCATGAAATTCGTCTTTGAAAATCATTTAACTAAAGTGATACTTAGTTAGGGAATGCTTATGGTGAAAACGGGCATTAGCCTCTGTTGACTAAACAACCGCACAGATCAAACCAGTTTCCAGAGCGGTGTACTTTACCACATCTTAGTACTTAGAAGGCCAATTAAGCCCCAAATTCTTCGAGGAGTTGCTCCTTCTAGCTAACCCGCGCATCAGCTTTCCCAGTAGTTTAATCAAGGGCTAATTACGGTTCCGAGTACGAGTGCGTCCGTAATGACGACCCGGTTCGCCGAATTACTAGGGCACTATTTAAGTTGTGAGCCTCGACAACATAACGTGTTGTTAGACGACATCTGATACTTTTAATGAAAAGTTTGACATTTTTGACTAAAACCTTATTCAAAACTTTTTATCATTTGAGCACGTTTTGTATTATAAACATTGAATAGAAAATTATCTTGAGTACAAAAACGTGGAATTGACTTGCGGAAATTTTCGCGCGAAGATTTATAATGATTTTCGACGTGGTTAATCAATAAAAAACTGAAGCGGTCAGCTAAATTTTACTTTTGGTGATAAAGATCTATCCTTTACCTTTATCTAGTTTAAGAAGAATAATATTGTATGTCATTGGCTCACCAGTCAACTTTGCGAAAGTCGTCCAAAATGACTAATAGTGGCGGAAAACATTGATGTTGTCAGAAAAATGGAAGAGAAACCTCGTCATGTGATATATCGTAGGATTGAGATAATCCTAGGTATAAATTCCACTAGCAGTAATAAAATATTGTACGACCATATTATGGTTAATACGTTTTTTTCTCGCTGAATGTCACAAAATTTTTCTAACGCTCAATAGGACGCTTGTGTCGTTTAATCCTTGGAAATGTTTGATAAATAGGTTTAAAAAGCTGTAAAAGCCGTTTTTAAAATTGTGACAGTTGACGAATTAAGGATCTATGCATAATGATCCTGAAAATAAACAGCTATCGACTATGGAGGTGTTTTAAGATGAACCAATTCCAACAAAAGTCCCATGCGCTCGGAACACTTTGAAACTTACGGTCGCCTATTTTTCCAAAATATCCGATTATATGACAGAAACGTTACTAGAGAAATTTAGAATGGTTAATTCTTAATAGTAAACAGCCACTTTTTTACCAAAAGTCTTCAGTTTAATAAAGGAAACTGACCAGCATAGTCGAATCGCCATTCGTGACGAAATTGTGAGCTTTTACACGTCTCGTTAAACAACTGACTATTTGAACACTCAAAATATGAAATAAACAGGTCCAACGCTACAAAATTCTTGCTTGGAATCTAAACACTTCTTTTGGTACCCATATATTAAAATTAAACGCGTGAACAGCGATTTATGTAGCCAGAAGCAACTGTCGGTGCGGTCAAAAACCATGCTTTGGAGGTGCCTCAAGCTGAGTGGAAAAAATGCTATGAAAAGTGTTTTGGACACATTAAAAAGTACATAAATCATGAAAGACAATACCAATAAACGCAATCAATACCATTTTAATAATAAACTACTTTGTTTTCATAGTTAGGCTCACAACTTAAATAGTGTCCCACGTACCGCCGATAGGTACGCGCCTGAAAATCGTAATTACTATATGATTAATTATTTAACAAATCGTATCCACGTACGAAGGACTTATCGAGTGTGGGTAAATGAGTTTTTAATTTTAAATAATGGCTTTCTGTTGAGACTGAGACTGGTCAGAGTGAAAAGTGTGCTTTTGAATTGTGGTAAACGTAGATTTAAATCATAATCTGTATTAATTGAAATAAAAAACAAAGTTTAAACACGCCAATTGTTGAAGACAACTATGATTTTTATAAATTCTGTATTACTTACGTTACGTATTGTCTACAAGTAAGTACTTTCCCTCCTACTTAATTTTCTAGTTTGTTTTAATACCTTTAGTAAGTATGACGCACACGATGGGCCATAAATTGCACTGAAAAACCTTGCAATTATAAAGAAGAGTTAACTAATCGACACGGTCATGACTATTTCAGGTACCTATTGCGTTAGATCAATCACACGCTGTATACATACAGTTCCATATAATTTAACGAATAACGTTAGTTATATGACTAGATAGAGTAAGTAGCATAGTAACTATATTCTGCAAATTATGTCGACTTTAATAAAATAGTGATAATATTTTTAGCGAGAATCATCTTAATCAAGAAATTCCCGAAACGACCTGTACGGATCACAGCATATTAAGCTGAACCTGTTGACTCTTATGTTGTTGCAATAGATCCTATTTTGCAGCAAAAATGTATGCTGACGAATGTATGACTGTACTTATTTAAATTGCTGATAACACTATCATATCAACTACGAGAACTGTAGTAACGAATATATTACCGGATTCCACGTATAGCTTCAAGTATTACATAAAAACAGGCTGATATTGTTCTGATAACGGATGATAACCCAGAGATATAGAGTTCCTGGAGTGCGTCCGTTCAAGGTTAAAGACGATGGTATTCTAGTCTGGCTAGACATTATGGTTCCATACTTGTTCATATGTTTGCACGCAAGCAAGAATGAACGAGCCCCGCGAATCGAAATACCTACAGTAGAAATCAATTTTTACGCGGTCTTATGCGAGTGCGACCGCTTGGTCTTTGATGGGCTAGTAATAACTAATAATACAAACCTGAAGTATTAATGAAATACAAATAATATACTAGGTGTACTTTATATAATGTAGCTAATTTATTTTTGATATCAATGATTCACTTTGTGCCAATGATAGTCACAAACTTATCAACTCTGAATCAGTTTGATTCATCAACAATACCTACGCAATTTAAAACAATTAATATTGGGAAATCTTGCAACTGAAGAAACCTTGTTCAGTAAATTCAAATTTTGTTTTGAAAGTAAATGAAATTGGTGTTGTTTGTTAGGAGTTATTTTAGCCATAATTTGCCTTTATTAGTTTCCAAGTTGTTTTAAAGTTGACTTATTTCAAGGGCTTCACAATTCTGCCCACTGGGAGTCTGGAGTTACTTGGGTCGAAATAATTCGATCATTTATTTCAAATACGAAGCAAGTAACTGACTACCTAATATTGTTTAAATTTTACCTATTTACGTCATATTACCTAAAACAAATATGTAATTATAAATACCATACCAACATAATATTCAATTGTTCCAACGCCACGGCACATACCTAAGCTAAACTGCGATGGCTTAAGTATGTGATTGTAATAAGACTGATTTTGGAACAAAAATGTATAATATAGTCTGAGGCGTTGTCGACTAAACATACATCAACCCACCACAAAATGAAGGAATCCCAGACGAACCCAGGGAATTTTTAACTTTATTTCTTGGACATTTATCATCTTGTGGTTGTGGTTAGTAAATGTACTGTGGACCTAATGATTTCGAAGTACGCATGACCCATTATTTCTGACCCACATCACCCATAGGAAATTCAAAACTGTCTATCTACTGATGTAGCCATAGTATAATTTCAATAGATAGTTTCCTTCCTTAATAACTGAGTTAGAATTTTATGTGGATTTTACATCCTTCTTCATATTTCGTGTAGGCCCATCAAATAAGTATTTAATTAGTAGGTATTACACAGTACATACAGTCTTGTAAGTCCCGGGATTAGTTGTGTACCTAATTAAAGTAACAGCGTATCTAATTAAATACTTTATGCGCAGTAAAATCAGGTGCTATTTAAGCGAGGAAATTAGTTTTCAGTCTGGTTTTAACGTCGAGAAGTAACTGGCAAATTATTTCTGTATTTAAATATTCTCGGGGAAAATTAACACCAATAATTTTGTTAAAATGCAGCGTTGGTGTACACAGAAAATGCTGCGAAAAGCCCATAAAATAAATTACGTAAAGTTATTTATTCGGAGATTAAGGGCAAACTCGTTCCGATATAGATCTTTAACACGTTTCCTCGTACATAAAAAAGCACTCAGAGGTATAATAAAAGATCTAGTAGTTCCGGGAAATCTGCGTCTCCATCGGAACACCTTCGGTCGTGGTCTCGTTATTTTTCTAGCGCAAGACGGGATCCACTTACAGAGCCGCAATCCTGGAATCCATCGACAAATAAATAGAGTATATTTTTCTAAGATATGCTAAAACGTGGTTGGGAATATTGAATTTGCAAGGCTAATTTCGTAAGTCAATGTTAACTTTAAAGAGCTTTATTTTTTAAAGTTCTAAATGAATTTTTTAAACACATTTCTAAAAGGCTATTTGCAAATAAATATTCTCTGAATATTATTTTCTTTAGAATAATTTGCATAACTCAAGGTAAATACTTAAAATTTTGATGTTTGTTGACTCAAATAAATTCAAGTTTCGGTCAGAATTTCTGAATACGAAGTTAATGTTGCACGTAATGCATAGTAGTACTCGTCATGAAAAATTAAAAATCATAAATTAAGTGGGCTATAGAATAATTAAAAATTAAACTATTGAAACACACTCTTTTCTAAGTTAAAAAGATGCATATCAAGGCGCAGTCAGTCAAAAGAAAAAGTAGCTAAAGCTAATCTGTGCTTTGACTATCTTGAACGATTCCAAAATAGTCCTCACAGATCGTATCACAAAACAAACGAGTGGGTTTTGTGAATGGGAGGCTCGTGTTTACTTCCAAACTAGTCATAGCCTGACGCAAGAACCGGGAATCGCTCCATTCATACTGCATTCGAGAATTTATGTTAATTTATGTTTAATTATATCCTCTGTGATATAAGTTAGTAGGTTTTACCAGTTTTACCTAAAGCGCTCGCGTGGAATTCAGCTTAACTGGGAAAGTTTAAATATTTCACACAGGTTCAACAGTAATGAGTTTAATACCGGTTAGCGGTTTTAAAATGATTAGTATGCATTAAAAGCGGTTTATTTAGTCGTTATTTTAGAGCATAATATAAACGGGTATCCTGTAATTAAGAAAGCATTAAAGAGATTTCAATTTACAAAACGGTTTCGCGGTTGGGTTTTAAAGCAAAAGACTAATTACAGTTTACCTATAGGTATAAAACGTCAAATGCTCTTAAAGAGCCTTTACATGTGCCTATTATTATTTCTTGCCCCATCAGCGCCTTGAGACGAATAATATAATACCGAATAATTCTTGCCAAAGAAGCGGTAGACTGATCAGGCGAATAAGTTTTCATCCCATGGAATTCTCTATCTTTTTATTTTTTAGACTAGTCTAGATAGCGCGTATGAGTTTAAATTATGCCGTGACGCAGTCTTTTATTAAAAGAATGCGAAAAATCCTAGCGTAGTTTCCGTCCTTAAGCATGACACATGCAGACAAGACGACAAACAAACGCTACATGATAACGTCAGGCTAAGTTGCACCATCTTTATTTGACTTTAACAAACGTCAAAAATCTGTCAAACTCCATACAAAAAGCACCGGTTATTATTAAAGTTACTTAAACGCCCTAATTCACAAACATTACTATGAGGTCTCACAGTGCGTGTGAACTCACAGGGTGAATTACGAACCAATCACAGAGCTGTATTCAACGTTATGCGTTCGATTTGCGGCTTCACTTAAGCAAGCATCGTTTGTGAATACGGGCGTTAAAGTAAGTTCGTGCAACTCAGCCTTAGATTTTGTGTAGTGCCAGCACATCAGACTATACAGGGTGTTAGGTAAATGGGTATATGAGCCGACACTAGCCCATGTTAACATGGTCATATAAATGGTATGGTGAAGTCAGAAAATAGATATCTTCATTTTAATTATATTAATTTTCATACAAATCGGATTTTATAAAATTTATTTTGTATGAAAATTAAAAAAAATAAAATGATGATATCAAATTTCTGACTTCACCATACCATTTATATGAACATGTTAACATGGGCTAGTATCGGCTCATATACCCATTTACCTAACACCCTGTATATTTTTGTTGTAAAATCAAAGTGCACATATTAGCTTGATGTGCTGTTGAATCAGTTAAAATAAACTACCGGTTTCAGAATGATGAATAAGGAAGGAATTAAAACAGGATACTAACAACAAAGAGAGATAATAATTTGTTATTGAGGAAGGTCTACCCCTATTAAGTCACAATTAAATAATTATTACCTAGTAGATTAACTTAAGCGTGCCGTATTTCCGTTGAGGATAAAAATAAGAAAATTATTATTTATCCTCTAACTTTAAGGTGTGTCATAATTGCCTTTAATGATTTCTGCTAAAACTATTTGTAGATACAGTCGGTTAGCTAAATCGGCCTTTATTATAGGTTACATTTTTCTTGCAAAATGTCGTCAAAAGGGAAACATAGTCGATATTACCAGGCCTGTTCATCTCCGCGAGTTTACATCGAAAACAAAACACGCACGATGGCCCACCTACAGGATACTATTCGACAAGGACTCACATACGAGCGAACATTGACTCACACACGCGTATTCTTGTGTATGATGGAAGAAAATAAAGAAAATGGTGTACTAAATATTGTGCAGTATTTAACTGCCTAAATAATAATAAAAACACAGAATGTACTTTTTTAAGTTGCCTCAAGACACTGAGAGGTAAATAAGTAGTTAATATTATTCATGCTAAATCATGTATTTCCTCCGCCATTTTCCGCAGTTTGGCACCTCACGTCACATCATTTTACCGAAGTCAGCCCTATAGCTTCGGCGCAGTGCAGATCACTGACGTTTGTCAACAAAATGGTGCTTGACTCTTGAGACAGGCTAAATTACACCATATTTTTAATGACATTGAGCATATTTTTTTTTAAATACCTTCGCGAAGTAAAACTTCTGTACGTAGTACTTATTATTATTCTGTGATATTACTTAGAACTTAGATTAACCATAGATACCTATTTACTTACCCTTTTCGGAATTTGGAACTAATTGCCTAATCATTAATGTTCCTGAAAAATATGGCACTGATTTTCAACTCGAAACATCTCTCTTTCTATGTTGTACAGCTTCATTTCAGTTCGGTTGGATTACTTGATCACAAAGCTTTTCAATTCTTTAGTAACCTATCCTAAAAAGCAACAAAGACTTTATTTTATTCTAAAGATTAATAAAGCACAAGCATCAGAATGTAAATAATTTTCTCCATGAAATGGATCTGCCATTAAAATTCCCTAAAGGATAAATACTTCAAAGCTTCGTAATTTTAATCTTCCAAGTACCGTCAAACAACCCACGCCACAACGACAAAGGAAAATGAAAATGGAAAAGGAAAGACGTGTAGGTACAGTCAGCGACATATTATTCTACACTCTATTCAAAAATCACACTTATTACAACTGTATAAAATGCTAGTGTCCAGCTTGATGTGCCCTCGTGCGTACAGATTATTCCCGTTAAGGAAACTTAGGCTCGCATGGACACAAAGGTCATGGGAAGTGTGCCTCAGCCGACTAACCACAAGCTGACGAGAAAAGAAAAACCAGCTCTGATATATTATATGTACTCGTAATTAAATCGAGAATGACTTTACACTGGAAAATCGAGACGAGCCTGTTTTGACCCAAACACTGAAACATTGCTTGAGCTGGATTCTACTCAGTCACTACTATATCAGTTTCGAGACAAGCCCTGGCGCGGTCTTGATGTATGCTGAGCGGTTTGTCAGAGGGGCACAAGCAACTATCTGTCAACTTGTGTATCTTTCTGTATGTACTGTCTTGCCTCCTTGTATAACTTTCTTTCAAATAAAAATTTTTCTATTCTATTAGCACAAACGGCATAACAGCATTAAAGCGATTATGCACACCATCCGATTTGTCTGAGAATGTCGATGTGAAGTACAGGTAGAGTGGTAGGTATTATTTAAATAGCTACTTCAGAAAACAGGTCAACATTTCTCTTGTTCAGATTCGATGAAAATCGCCTTACATTAAAGTGAGGATCGCTCACTGACTCTGAACTGCTCAAGTTCTGTCAACGGCAACATTTTTCACGAGATTTTAGGGATTAACTGTTTGAGAAACTCATTGAAATTCTTCGGACGGATATGCCCAAAAACTCGGTAAGTTAATTACCTACTTAGTGAGCTGAGAATGTTCTTGAATACAAACTTTGAAGTTATTTAGGTAACTGGCGCACGCCCACGCTATGACCCAATTAGAATTCCTAACAGGCTTTAAATCAAGAGTTAGTTATAAGTAGTTAAATGGAGTCTAGAGTTAGATCTCCAGTGTACATCGCCACTAAAACTATGTGGTGGACAGCCGCTCGGTCGGGCAATAATAACGAAATACCTTAGTTAAATTATTATAGGTTTATTCTTGCAAAATGCCCAGACGGCTATCTTTCTTTTTATCCACTACGAGAAAGCTCTTGGCCTGTAAGGTAAACGGCTACTAGTTCGTGATAGTACGTAAGTTCGTAAGTTTTTTTTCTAGCTCAAATAATAAGCAAATGGAATATTATTTATAAAAATTCTTTATTACTACAAAAACTCTATTATTTAAGCTATCTAAAAAACCAAGTACCAACATTGTGGCGCCAAAAATGAGAGCAATACGAAGCTTCAAACTCTCAGAGAGCCAAAAACAGCCGTGCGGCGTGAAAATGTTGCTCTCACAGTAAGGTTAGTGCTCCAACTTCTTAAGCTTATAGAAAGGCGAAGAAACGTCCATTTGCATAAAACTTGTAATAGTGGTTTCATGTGTTCCTTGACAATTGATTTGGCTTAGAAAAAAGTTATATGAAAACGTAGAATTCCTTTAAAATTGCGATTATTTGACTCACGAAATAGCGTACATATTATTTTTCGGGTGTCCCCTGTTTCGTGATACTACCGAATCAAGGATATTATGGATAATATTTTGATGCTTGGTTTTTAAATAATTATTTATGTTAATTGAAATGTAAGTTATGAAACAAATAATACATTTATTTAAGTTTCTCATGATCTAAATTCGGTATATGTTTCGTTCACTAGAATTTATATGACACGAGTTTGAAGTTCACATAAATGACCAATTTTAAGATAAATTAACATAAGTACTACCAGCGTAATTTTGGTTTTAATTCGATTCGTTTTATTTTTCTTGGTTTATTTGTATTTTATATGGGGTAGATAATAGTTAATTGACACAATTTGACAATAATCCATGAATTTTACTTGGGGAATTTGGAATAATCAGTATCACGAAACAAGGAACCGTCATTATTGTTACTTTTTCCCAAGTTCGTGATATATAAATGTATAGTGTTAGGTACTTGTATGACACATAACATCAAAGAAATCGACATATTTTTTAGTTTTTAATACTTACCTACCTAAGTAATAAATAAATTAATTTTTATTATGAGTCATTGGCGTATATGGGGCTATTTTCAGGGGGGGGGACTACCCTCACTTGAAGCAGCTCCAGGGGTGGGGGGTTAGACCCTCCCCCCTCATTTTTTAAACTTAGACTTGTATGAATACGAAGGGGAGGGGGGGGGGGGTAAGGCCCCCCTACATTTCTGATGATTATACAGGGTGTTAGGTAAATGGGTATATGAGCCGACACTAGCCCATGTTAACATGGTCATATAAATGGTATGGTGAAGTCAGAAAATTGATATCTTCATTTTAATTATTTTAATTTTCATACAAATCGGATTTTATAAAAAATATTTTGTATGAAAATTAAAAAAATTAAAATGATAATATCAAATTTCTGACTTCACCATACCATTTATATGCCCATGTTAACATGGGCTAGTGTCGGCTCATATACCCATTTACCTAACACCCTGTATAAATATTTTCACATATTATTAGAATAATAAATCAAAATTTTATACGAAGGTACGTACCTACCTAGCTAGACAGACTCACATTATTTCTTATGAATATTTCAGGTAGGTAAGTAATATCGTCAATTTCACAGAATTCTTTTATTCTAAATTTATACTATCGTTTTTAAATTTATTAAACCCTTAATCATTATTAAAATATCCTAACTCGATGCGTAAAACTTTATCCCGAAATAGGGGACATGAGTTCACGAACTTAGAAACAGAGCAAAATTTTATCACGAAACAGGATCCAAACAAGAGGTCCGCAGAACAATTAATATTAAAAAAAATTCAAACAATATAACTATAATTTATGTATTAAGTTACTGTCAAAAGACCAAAGTTTAGCATACAAAAGCTTTCATACTGATATCATGCTTGGTTATTTTTAAATAAATTGTTAAAGTCGTAAGAGCCTTAATATACCGAAGTAGGGGGCACTTACCTTATCTCACGGAATCTCACCTGTTGGTAAGTGATGATCAGGCTGAAGGTGGAAGCGAGCTTCACCCGGAATCCTCAATCACGGAGGAACTGGCTATCTTACCTCTATCAAAAACAAACTTCAAACTTAAAAACAAAAGGTATCAAAAAGAATAAATATAAAAACATAGACAATAATATCAAAAAAAGGTTGGTCCACCTATCGGTTTCCAACAAAATTATATTGGGCAGGCTGTTCTCCTCGCCACAGCCCACACCTACACATTTTCTACACATTTCCTGCTCATCCGTAGCTTAAATTAGAAGCAGGAAAACTACGTAAGTATAAGTCGTTTTCCTTACCCATACCGAGACGGTATCCACGCTCATTGAGTCAGTCTCACGAGATCCCCAAAGGGACAAGATGAAGTCACACTTTGCGGTTGTGGGTTACCTATGCTGTAACATTACGCTGAATGGAATAGCTGATTGTTTCCTCATAAAGTCCATATTGCGAGTAAATGATTCATTTTGCACGTCACTTAAACTTAGTGGGAAGTACAAAGGTTGGGATTGGACTAATCCAATCACAATTTTGTCTCTCACAAAAATGTTGCGATAGACATTGAAATAATGATGAAAGACTACTTTAAGATGGAAATGCGTAGGTAAGTAGATAGCCTATTTCATAATATTCTTATTGTTTTGTTGCGTTTCATCGGTGTCACCCTGCTTCATTTAAAGAATTAGTATCTACATCAAATGTCCTCAAAATTAACATTATAACACAAAATTAACATTATAACACTTCCATCCAACAAGATTTAAATATGTGAAAAATAAGCACACGAGATCGAGGGCACAGCTAAAAATACATTCCTTTTCTAAAGGATTAACATATTTCAATACAAGCAAACCTTATGTAAAATGGCTCACTCAGCATTTTGATACTTTGTATCTTTGCAACATAATTCAATTTCCAACGGCATTGTGGTGTTTCATCGGATCCAGGTCACGGGTGAATCCCTTCAAAGACTGCTTTGAATAAAGCCTGTCGCTGTACATAGATCTATTCAATACTACTATGACTATGATTCAAATCTTCCATTTTGTTCGACGAAGTGCACTAATTTTTCGTTCTTATTGATCATTTTATAGATCATGCAACCTTCGAAGCATTTCAGGTTTTAAAACTATTCAAATGTACCATTTTGTTATTTTAGAAATTGCATTTATTTACCTAAATTCGTGAATCCAATTACCGTTAATAATATTAATTGTAAATTCAAAATGCTTATTATTAATAAAACCATCTAGCCTACTACTAAATGGTGCCTAGCAAATATTTCGAACATATGAGCATTAAATATCAGACCCTCATTAATTTTAGTAGAGATCCACTTACATTTTACGTCAACTAATGCTCTCTGAAAGTAATTACATATCCCTTTTTGAGCGAGCTGTAATTAGCGTTATCAATATTCATGTATGCCAGACTTTAATCAGAAAGTAAATTAATAGCTTTTCGCAAATTAAGAACATTTTCATGTTGGGAATGAAAATGAAATTTTCTCTTTGACGTTTTAGAAAATATACTACGAGTAGGTTTAGTATGACCTTCGAACCCGCCCCCACTCCGATCTATGTACAAGTAAATAGTATACCTTTGAGTGGTAGAGATTAACATTAACCATAATAATTAATCACAGACTGAATTGACAAATAAACATAAGTTTTTGAGTGGCAAAGATTAAGACTAACCACGATATACGAGTAGCAAAGACTGACTACTGACTAGATACGAGTATAAGTAAATAGAAGCCTTTGAGTAGTAGAGATTGACATGGCCCAATATATTAATCCGTTACTAGCTTTATTAAATACAACCTACAATGCCTCTATGTTTGGCCAGACCCAGACTCTCTAAGACTTGTGGTTACTTTGTGTTATTCTTAGTTTAATTAAGACATGACAATTCAGGTAGAGAGTTCTAAATTAATCTAAAAAGACTATGGTAGCTATTACGAGTATTCTCAATAGTGTTACGCACGCGGTAGAAGAAGAAAATTTTTATGAAACTTGTTTTGAACTTTTCTATAATAAAATGACTTTTCAGGAATTTCACGTTACCATAGTCGAAGATCGAGAAAGCTTCCAAAGCTAATAACTGTACCACATAAAATGACAACTACAAAAGAGCTACTTTACTTACATAAGTTACACAACAAAACTACACGTGACTCTCCCATGAATGGTATTTTTTGCACGCGGCTCAATAAAGACGTTGCACTGTCAAGTCCGGCCCCGTTGAACATGATTTTAAAACATTCGCTATTCTAAGAACCGATTCATTACGACGTTTTTACACCATCGTAAAATTGTGTACGGGAAACGAATTTACTACGAAAACAATTAAAAAATAATTACCCACCAGTTAATTGGTATGCGTTCTCATGAACTAATTTCCACACGATTTTCGGTAAAACAGCAGTTAGGTGGTAACCTAATTTTTCAATATAACTGAATAATGCTTTTTTAATGAAACATTGTTTGCAGTAAACTTTAAACTACACATTTAGGATTAAGTAGTAAAACATGGCAACGAGGAACCCTTATAATAGTTTTGAATTGTCTGTCCAGACACTTACCTATTTAACAAAAAGGTTAGCAGGTAGATTGGTTTGTATAGGTAGGTATAAGTTGTAATTTAGCAATTATACCTACATTTAATAAAATAATAAACAGTTTTGGTACCCAACTCCCAGAAAAATAAAGCTGGGATTATAAAGTCTATCCATTTTTTGCGAAATCATAAAATCGTTAATTAAAATACACTAATGAGAATTATTAATCCGTAATCTCTCTCTGTAATCTCTTTTTCGAAGTGGGGTATTAAAAATAATTACTTTTTTAACCTTTGAATTTAAATGCTACTGTAGCCAAGCAAGAAAATAAATCTTGTCTAAGAATTGTCTAGCCAAGACTTCTGTAGCGTTTTGTTTGAAGAACTTTTTTCAGCATCGATATTTTGTTTACTAACACTCAGAAATAGCCCTTGGTGATCTCACGCAGCGCTGACGACAGCGTGACGTCACGCGATCGAAATAGAAAGCGACGCGGGCGCATTGTCGCATGCGCCGCGCATGCCCCGTTTAATTTGACGGTGTGACTCACAAACTTACGTGAGGGGTAAACAGTTGTTTGCGTAGAGCCACGAAGTAGTAATAAATACGATAAACATCTGCTGACGTTGTTGCTGATTCGTTAAAACGTTACGAATACCTTTGCATGTCAAAATTGGTCTAATTTTCCAAGAGTAAGAGCTTATTTAATACTGGATGTAGGACCGCTGGTCGCTGTGGAAATCCTTGGAGACCTTTGTCCAGCCGTGGAAGTAATTTGACTGAAACGAACGAACGAAAAGCTTATTCTAGACATATTATGACTATTGCTTTAATTATGCAGTGATGGGATATCCCATGCCGACTCTATGATGGGATTTTTAGGCCGCAAGGATCCGAGAACTTTTAATGACTTAACTCTGATTTTTAAAAGGAAAACACATTTTTGATACCTACTGGTTTTTACCTGGATGGTAGCGCATTTTCTTACATAACTTTTCAATTCCTATCATTGGAGGTCCGAAAATATTTCTCATACAATTGGATACCATAAAGATCATTCTTCATAAAAAATTTAAAACCTACATATTTAAAAACATAATCATTGATATTCATAATATCACTAATCATACACTTAGTTTTTACTAATATTTGTTTTCATATATTTTTCTATACTAATGATCGAAACTCATAATCATTCGAATAAATAACTATAATATTCATAAATGTGATGTATCCTAATATTTGTTTTCATAAATTTATTACTCATAAGTGTATTTATCCATATTATTGAAAATCATGATGTCTATATTCGTATTAAATCGTATTTTAACATTAAATTAATTTGAAATCTAACGTGACAGAAACGAATCGCTGCAAAACCGACTCCACGTAGTCTTGTCTGCCCTACCCCTAGAGTGTAATTTAAAAGCCGGAGGCGCGGAGGGAGGGCAGCCCTCGCCCGCTGTAACGAGGCTCAGGCGCCCGGGTTAGCAAGCGTGGGTGCCTGAGCCTCGTTACGCAAGGGCGGAAGGGCTGCACATCCCGCAGCGCCGGAGACGAGGAGATACCAATGCATGCTGCATGCTTGCTTTCATGTTGCATGCTCTGCATGCTTATCTACTCTATTAAATTACACTGCGGAACAAAAAAAATAAAAAAATCTGCGGCATCTATTTTGTTAATGGTTTTTGTAAATACATGTATTAGACATAAATGGTGTGTATTCACTTTCTTTGGTTCTTGAGATAAACGAGACGCAAGAAATCAATGAAAAAAATTAAACGACCCTCCCTAAACTTATATTAATTTGATTATACCCCACTAAGTTTTATTTTCTACTCATGTATTAGTGTAGTTGTAGTTACAACAATTTAGTAATCAGCTACTAGACCTTGAAATTATCAGTTTGTGTCTTTTAAATTAATTTTTAAAGAGCTTTTTGTCTCAAAAAATATGAGTTCATTATGAAAACTTTACGTTTACAAACCCAACAGTTTTTGTTAATATTTGGCTTGTAAACTTGCAAAAGCAAAGAAATAAGATCATGGAGGTAGTGATAAAAACCTACCAAGCATACTTTGGTATAAAACTTCCATAAAAGAATAAATATTGAGGGTCCAATATCGTCTGCAAGCCTTGTGTAGACTCTTTGCCATACTGGAGCCAAGCTGGACGTAAAGGACTTCAATTTGGAAGGCCAAAGATATGAACTGAGCTTTCTAATCACTAAAATGATCAAAAGTCAGCCAAATTAAAGTCCTTTACGTCCTGAAACGTCCGTTTGAATACGGAAAAAATAAATTCGATTGACCGCAAAACCGTACTCTTATAAAAGACACTGTATTTGTAAACCACATAACACAAATTAAATCTGAAGCATGGCTAAGCTTTGTTTTAGTAGTCAAACAATATTTAAGGAGTCATAGAGCACCAGACTTTTCAGAATTGGTTGCCAAATTGTTTTAAAAATTTTACACATAAGGAGCTAATTTGAGTATTAAATTTTTTTTTTTACAATAACCATTTGGACAGGTTCTCCCATAATCTGGGTGATTACAGTGAGGAATAAGCAGAACGGTTCTACCAGAACATCAGGATAGTGGACGAATGATATCCACGGTCAATAGGACCGCCAGATGATGGCTGATTACTGTTGCCATAATTATGGAATTTTCCTGACCAAAACCATAACATAAAAGCTTACAGAAAAAGCTTTTTGTAGTTTTTTTTTTAATATTATTTGATGAAAAGCAAATATATTTTTAATTTTTATATCGTTCTTAAGAGCGTTTACGTCTAGCGTGGCATGTCAAGTTTAGGTAATTTCGATGCTATTTTTATTCACACTAAAATAATTGTGACTGTGTGCGTGTTCTCACGCTCTATAGTCAAACCAAAATACTTTGATCCACCATAGTAAAAGTGTGCCAGGCTGTCAAGTGACAGCTCAAGGAAACTATAAAATCTTCAAATCTTCCAACACCGACTCCATAATTATAAATCATGGTATACATTAGTCCTAATAAATAATAAATACGTAAATTCTTTATCAAATAGTAAATTATCAAAGGTTTTTTACTATTTTGACAATATTTTATACAGCCTATGTTCAGCAAAAAAAAAATTGAATTTTAATGGTGAGAGATTTTTCAAATTGGTTCTATTCAAAACAAACTTTTCCTGTTAACTATTCTTTTTTTATCCGGAAAATGCATAACATTTCATACCCACCAGCTGCGGGGGCAGCTAGTGGGTTATGTGGGGTTCTTCCTACCAGAAGGTGGGTAGCCCCTACACCCACTAAAAACCTGACTGTTTCTGCCATGATCCATATGAGTGATTATGAGGGAACGCGGGACATCGCCATTGGCTGTTGCCTGTAGCATTCGTCCTTAGCCGCCACCAGACACCTCCATGTCTAGCGACCGAGGCCTGTTAGGAAGGGACAGTTGGAGACCATAAGCTGTCCTCTTGCGCCCAGGGTATCGGCGGCGGATAACCGGAGTGTCGGCTGAGGCCTCTCGCTCCCCCTTTCCACTGCTTCTTTCTGTGAAAGAACACTTTCACAGAAAGTAAGCACACTATACCATAAGATTATTTGTCTCATAAGAATATATTTTATACTAATGTAGATATTGTTTCCGAAAGCGAACGGGTTCATTCCGTACCTGTACGCTTCATGCGTTCTCTAGCAAAAGCTGAAAATCAGTGTTCTGCCCTTTTGAGGGTAGTGTTTATACTGAGCTCTTTGCTTTTTGCATCGCTGCGGCACATATCACTCTGACGCAGGGAACTATTTGAAACGCTAGTCATCTTTATCTTCTGTTGTTTTGTCACTTTTGTTATGTTGCAACTGTTGAAATTATTACTAACCTGTGTAAAAAAATACCAGTGTTGTCACCTAGTGTGTTTCTTGACTAACTAACTTTATTTCGATATTGAATTGAATTTCAATAGCAACTATACATAATGTGTGTGTTAAAAGCATTAAAAAAAGTGTGTGTTACAACAAATAAACAATTTATCTATCTATCTCTCGCCTCTTCCCGATTGGTAGGGAGAGGTCATTTCCAACCGCCGCTCGTTCGCTTAGGCTGGGCACTGTTGGAGCGTGTCAGTCTGCTGCGGTGACTCACGTGCCAAGACTGCAGTGTTAACTGACAACCATCTACAGGCTCTCGGCCTATACGGTGGAGGAATGGCCCGAAGCACCCATGGCCCGGTAGAACCTGGGTCGCCCTATGTGTGAGGCGATCATGCCGTCGCACTCACTCCTCTAATACAGGTAGAACTGCCTCTATGGTGCGACGTAAAATTTGGCTGACGGCCACGCGTACCCTTCAGCACTCTAGGGCCTAGATCCTCAAGCCACTACCTTTTGGTTTCCACCTCTCGTGGTGCACGTACACGTACATTTCCCCTTGGGACCTATGGTTACCTCGCAACTGGCGTCTATTCTCAGTTGTCGACACTAGCTTTGTCGCCACTGAGGATAAATGGCATAAATAATATCGATTGTCACCAGTGGCGACACATACTTTTCCAGTTGTAGCTACAGGCTTTCTCACAACTTATGACAAATTAGAAAAATACATCCCAATTATGCCTAGTGGGGACGTACACAAATATTGACGCAAATGTCATCGTGCATGACATACGTAAAGTAAAAGTCAAGTAAGACCAGATGAATACAAATATTATTAACTTTATTTTGAACTAGCGGCCGCCCGCGACTTCGTACGCGTGGACCTCGTGTTACTCCTTAGTTCGTAAAATCTGTTGTTTGATATCATGTTGATAGATGGCGTTTCATAGCTTCCCCCGCATGAATATTTACGAGCGTCAAAAACAGTAGTTTGTCCAGCGCTGTAGATTTTAACCAATGACGATAGATTGCGCTTTTTAGACACGTCTTATTTATTTATTGAAATTCATTTGTCACATATCGTCATAAATTATAGCCTATATGTTAATCTGGGTTATAAACAATGATACTGTAAAGTTTCAACAAAATTCGTTCAGTAGTTTTTGAGTGAAAGAGTAACAAACATCCAGACATCCAGATATCCAAACCTTCGCATTTATAATATTAGTAGGATTGTTATACGTCGCCACTAATGACAATAATTTTTTCCCATTTATCCTCAGTAGGGACATAGTCACATAGTCAGTGTCCACAACCGGGAATAGACGGACTGCGGATACTATGCGGTATCCACGAATTACCTCAGCCTGTGCTTCAGTGATATCATGCGTTGCGCTTTTTTCAACAGTAGGATGCTCCACGACTACACAGCACTGTGCCATACTTGAGCCCCATATAGGACCATGGAACGCGCGACGCAAAAGTATAGTCAGCGACTCAGTGCGGCCGGGCCTCCGAGATTAGGCATCAACCGGCTTAGTGCGCCGGCGGTAGCCAAAAGATTAGGGGTGAGACGATTCAAGTCCGTCAAATGACCATTGTCCAACTAACTACAATCCGAGGTACCTACGTCAAAGATTTTCCGACTGTAATATGTTGTGTATGTTCCCCCTACAACTAGGTGGGACCCTGCTGGCAGAGCATTCCTATTAACTATTCTGTAACCACCTATTTATGGCAAATAAATTATTAGTATTATTCCTCTTTATAATATTAGTATACATACATAACTTGCTGTTCCAAATTTTCGTAATTCGTTTTCGTTTCATCGCTAAAAATAACTTAATTTTATTTTTCATTACGTCTGAAATAGAATTTGTTGTAAAAATTGACTGTAATGAAAAATAACAATAAAATATTTTAATTACCACGTGATCGCAAAATCTACCACCAAGATTTTGCGGATACACTATAAAAGTCCAGCTACCTGTCAAAGATCAACGTACGCGTGACACATGTCAGCAGAGCACCGAGCGACGTGACCTCACTCTGGAACGCCTCGAGGCGGACTGAATTTGAACGATTCGTGCGCGGCGTTTTATAGTACTTTTCAAATACTCATAGAAAAAAAATTACAATGAATTATTTTAAAATTCACAGTAAATATTTTAGATAAGATATTCTTCTATTATATTAAGCTATTTTTGTGTTGAATAAAGGAAGAATATTGGTGAAAAAATCACTTTGATTTTTGGGTATTTCACGTTTTTTTAATTTGTGATTTCTTATTGTAAAATGCTTAAATCTAAAAATTTTCTCAGATAACTATTTGCCCAAGGATCTATGCTATAGGATATAAATGTTTGTTAAATCGTTTTCACAGTATTTTTATACAAATTTCAGCTTGTAAACTGACGCTAAAGTGGAAATTTACAAAACCTGTGTGGACTTATCTTGATAGAATTCTTAAATACTAAACTAATCGCAATATTTTCTCAATTAACTATTTAGACGACGAAATTGCCTAACTATTTATGCCTATAACATATTTGTAATATTACTGGTTAATGATTGTAACGAGTTGAAAAAGTACTGTTTTTGCGCCAAACGGCGTAAACGCTCTTAAATAGGATCATAGTTTAAATATTTTTTTTTATACAGATTGGAATTTTTATTTTGGTTTTTTCATATAAATAGTTAATAGTATTTATCTCAAGATCTAGAGTCAATTTGACAAATCTAATATTTTTCTAGTATTCAGCACACTAGTCGCATACAGAATTGACTCTAAACTACCATGCCGCAAAATGACTGTTCCCCAGTGTTATATATGATTTTTTTAAAGATACGAGTATGTCTGTTATAAAGTAAATTATTCTGAACAAAAACATTATGAGTTGAAGTATGTTCTTAGTAACAACATTATTAATTAAAACAATATGATCAATGAATGTTATGAAGAAAAAAGATCTGAAAATAAAAATTATGTATTTTAAATGGTTCTTGGTAGTAACAGTATTGATAAAAAAATTATGATTACTAATTGTTATGAGCTCCGATGGTAGTAATAAAAATGTATGAATAAAAAAAGTATGAAAAAAATAATTATGAAGAGAGATTATTATGAACACAAATCGGTAGTAAGACAAAGAATAGGATTTAGAATTTTATGTGAGCCAATATAGAACCTACCTGGATTGCTGTAAATGAAATAAAACTTAGTTTTCAGTGTTTATGGAACGGTCATAAATACAGAGAGAAAATTCGGAAAACTATCTTTTGGACTCCACAAGTTCGAAATTGACAATTTCTTCTGAGTATAAAATTGCAGGTTTCTTATTGATACGCTGATACCGCTCACTACAAAATTTTCCTCCTATTTTGATTGCTGGTCCAATGACATTTAACATTTCTCTAGGACTAAGTAGTAACTTGGCTCTTATTTTATTGGCGGTCAAGCTGTAGATCCTGACTGCACAGGATTTGCAGCGGTGGGTACGAACAGAAGTCGGAATAAAAGATAAATCCGCGCAGTCTCGTACCTTTATAACATTATCGACGTCGAGCCAATATTGTCAGCTGAGACACGAGTACATCTGCGTTTATATCTGTACGTCTGAGACATGCGAACGGCGCCAGACGATCAAAATAAACATTATAATTAAGGTACTTACGTATTTCTTAGAAACGCTATTTGTATTGACAGTGTTTACAAGCCGAAGCTGCCCTTGAAATGCTAGGCAATTGATATAATGAGTCAATAGAAAAATATTAATATTGGTTATTGAATGTTGGAGAAAATTTATTCGCTCATTTGAGAAATTACTTAAGTACTTCGCAAACTCGAGTGCCATTCATTGGTAAGATACGCCCGCGGTTAAAATATTATTTCGTTCTCCCCGCAATTTCGAACGCGTGGAAATTTTCCGAGCTTTTGTATTTTTATTCAATTCACTTTCCAGTTAACCAAGACCCCTCATTTGCCTAAGAATAGATCTAAAGAGGGTTCAAGTTACAGTACCACATACAATTGTAATAAATGTTTTAAGTTACGCAACATAAAATCAAACGATGTTCTTAAGCAAGCTCAGTAGCTTTCAGTCCATAAATAACATTACAAATACAGCCAGGCATTGATTTGAAAAGATATTTCTTAAATTCTAATAAAAATCTCTGAAATATTTTCCAAAAGAGTGCCTCCTTTTCTTTTATCTACAACGTGGAAGGAGGCATGCTTTTCACTTGATGGATAGTGATGATCAGACTTCTTTGTACATAAAGGTTCGCCATCCCTGTGTACGGTATCCCGACCATTTTGCAGATTAACCTGACACTCTAGCATAGCATCCCCGCAATTATCCTAATTGAAATCGGATCGACTAACAAAACATTGGTATTTTGATACAAAGGATCATCCACTATCCAATTAACTAGGTATTTTGATGTTCAACCGAAAATTTTAATTAGTTTCCAACAGTGGAGTGTAATTTAACAGGGTATCGATTGTGGTATCGATTTCAATTTACCCCGTATTAGGAACATGATCGCGCTCATTATTTGGATTTAATTTAAGGTGGTGCTTTTAAATACAATGCATTATTTTGTCAATTTGTTTGATATTATAAAAGACTAGCTTTCCGCCCGCGGCTTCGCCCGCGTGGAATTTTGTCTGTCACAGAAAAACTTTATCGCGCGCGTCCCTGTTTCAAAAACCGGGATAAAAACTATCCTATGTTCTTTCCCGGGACTCAAACTATCTCTATGCCAAATTTCATCAAAATCGGTTGCGAGGTTTAAGCGGGAAAGCGTAACAGACAGACAGACAGACAGACAGACAGAGTTACTTTCGCATTTATAATATTAGTTGGGATAGTTGGGATAATAAAAGATAATGGAAATAAATCTAAAAAAAATAAGAATCTTTGAGTTATTACGAGTAAAGTAAATTGTATGATTTTTAGGAGGCTTTGTTGGAATAAGTAAATCGAGCTTTTAAAGGAGCTTTTTAGGCTAATTTAATTCAAATTAACTATTTTCACACAGATTAGTAAATTGATTAAAAACAGGTCTAAAAGGTTTTTCCTTTACAATTTACATAAGGTTTATAATAAACTTTATTCGGCTTCTTTTCCTATCTTATTCATCTTCAAAAGAATTTGTTAAGGGCCACGTTCACAGCAAACATTTATTAAACAACACTGAAGGTGTTATTAATTGCTAAAGTAAAAAATGAGCATCAATATGAACATCAATATTTGAAACAGCTGCGTTGCTTATGAAATGTGTATTTAAAACAGTCATGGTTCTTTTTACACAAATTGTTTGGAGCCTTTTTAATGAGCAGTTATTCTGAAGCTCGTTAACGTAATTTTTATGATTAATTAGAGTTGTTACGAGTATTTTATCTAGAGAGTTAATCTTACTAAAATTTTCTTTTAATTGTATCTTTTTCTTGATGTTTTTGGAATGCTATTTAATTAGTTCTTTTTTTGGCTCAAAGGGCTTGTTTTGCCTTTAAAGTACATTTTTCTAAATGTTAAAAAACTAAACTGTATCTCAAGGATTACCTAGAATAAAGCCTACGATGGGTGAGATTATATTTTTTTGCCTAAATAACCGCCTATTTAGATTGATAATATTTAATGAGCATTAAACCGAAAAAAAATATGTGACTTATATAGCTCTTTATAGCATTTTATTTTATTTCAATGATATCTTAAAGTCAGAATTTCAGAATCATCGAAAGACGTGTGTTTTTACGAACTTTTATGAAGTAATATATCATAATTCATGTAAAATTAAAACATTAAAAACTAGGGACGGATGTTTGCTTAACCGTTTCCAAGAAATGTCAAAGACGGAATTATATCGTTAGTTTTTTTCACATAGTTTTTAGCAAAAAGGCGTATATAAGTCCCTAATTGCCAATTAACACACCATTATAGGAGTCTATCGATTTAATGGATCACCGTGGACTGGGAGAACCATAAAAGGAAGAGAAATATTTATGCTAACTTCTTATAAAATTTTCCATACGCTAGATGGAAGTCGGATAGGGCAAATTGTAAAGGTCCGCGAGGTACACGTATTAATATGTTAATGGCATTTATATTTGTCATTAGTTTGAGTAAAAATTGAATTTTTATTATGATAAACAAAAATTCAACAAAAATATACTATTCTGATGTGTAACCGGCTGTACAAGAAAGAAAACACCCAGAGGGCTGAGTGTGAGTTGTGAGCGCATTTGATGTAAGCTCACACTAAGCCCTCAAATCTTTTGAAATACATAATTTTACAAAGAAACAGGCTAGTCGTAAGTAACACGAACCATTAGGCCTGGAAACTGCTATTAAAAATGTCACTGACATTGAACGAAGCTTGAATAATGACTAAATTAGTAAACAACCGTTTTACTTCTCATTTACCTTCATATAAGGTCATAATAACGACTTAAGCACATAATGTACAGCATCTTAGCTATCATCTCTACCTACCATCAAAAAGCCCCACATATTTCCCTGAAATACTCGAACAAATCCTTCACGAACGAGTAGGTAGATCCAAAAAGTTTATAAGCGAGATAAACGAAAAAAATAAGGGATGGGGAGCATAAAACAGGCAAGTGTGAGTTGGAATTTGAAACAGAGGTTCAAGAGCCAAAGCCTTCCCATGCCTTTAACTGTTTTACTTATAACGTTTTGTCTTTTCAAAGGATCACATTCAAACCCATTTCTTTAGCTCAACTTGTCTAACTTTTATTTCCATTATTGGTTTCATTGTCTGGTTGTTTTAGGCGAAAAATAAAATCAGCGTTTCAGACCTTACAGGATTTTCCACACTGGATGCGGTCTGCGTCAGGTCAAAGTAATCATACATTTTGCGGGCTGCATTCACTTTGACCTACCGCAGACCGCATCCAGTCTAACAAATCCTTAGCTCTTTGTGAACCTAAGCAAAGATAAAGAAACAGGACTATTCCCACCTCTCGTTCCCACCGCTGCAACTCCTGTGCAGCAAGGATCTACAGCCTGACCGCCAATAAAAACCCAACCAGTGAAGGTCAAGTTTGTTTCGGGGGAAAGTTAAACTGTCATAGGACTCGCAAAGAAACTAAATAAAGATACGAGTAAGTTGAACTGTTTGCCCATCAATTTATGGCGAGGCTTAATCTATTACTGCGGTGCCTACGGAACCCTATAAACTAGAGGCACCGGAGCAGAATAACGAAGCCCAGGATAATTGAGTTCGTTAGCAAACTGTATCCATCCATACGGTCGACGTCACATGTAGATTAATAGTAAATAGCCGAGGGAAAGTGATTGTTGCTAGCTTTGTTTGGCCTTTAAAAATAAACTAGCTTTTGCCCGCGGCTTCACCCGCGTGAAATTTCGTTTGTCACAGATCGTCATAAATTATAGCCTATATGTTAATCTGGGTTATAAACAATAATACTGTTAAGTTTCATCAAAATCCGTTCAGTAGATTTTGCGTGAAAGAGTAACAAACATCCAGACATCCAAACTTTCGCATTTATAATAATATATAGTACGAGAGCCCACGACCAAAATTTTTGTCTCATAGCAATACGGCCAAAACCGCATCAAATCGATAGATACTATTATCCTGAACTCGAAAATACCAATATCAGACATTTTCCGCGTAGCGTTTGATCTGACCGAATTTTCAAAATTGTCAAAGAATTTCACCGAACTGCATCATAGCAATATGTCTGATTTGCAGACTGTAGTTGAATGATAGTTCTGAGATACCGGAAACATTATTTTCAGACGTTAGTGGTGTAGCGTTTTTGCCGTATTGCTATGAGACATGGTTTTGGTCGTGGGCTCTCGTACTAATAGGAAGTATGATTTAATTCACTAAATATCCAGTAAGTAGACAGCGACTATCGATTGTTATGAAAGCCTTTTTAAAGTAGGTACTTTGTCTACTCGATAAACGGTATTTATCAAAAAAGCAATGGTTTGGAAATAGAGCAAAAGAAGCCAAATTGTCCCGATTGTGAGGGATCAATCGACACGTCCCGATTTTCAGGACTCTGACGTCCCGGTTTACCCTTTCATTGGCGTCTTTTCATGTTTTATATTTATAACCTTTTACAATCACGACTTTTCAGTTAAATAAGTTAGCTAAAAGTATTCTCGTATGCAAAACACACCAAGTAAATAGTAATCTACAATATAAAATGCTTATTTTCTCAGTCCGCAGCTGACTTGACTGACAGGCATTCCATTAATTAAATAAACTGAACACCGATTTCACAATTTCATGAAAGGTATTAATGTATTAAAAGATCTTGTAATTATGAAAAGCATAACTGAAATGAGTCTGACATTCTGATTACACAAATCCAAACTATTCGTACATTATTTGATTACATTCGTTGTGTATCCAAGTTAAACTTTGCCATAACTTTATACATGACTGGGTTTTATCGACGTGTGAAAGCAATGTCTAGTGGTCAAACCACAAGAGCAAAGATCATAGTTAAAATATAAATATACGCTCAACAGAGGATAATTTGACAAAAGGTATCCTGGAGTACCTACCTATAGATACCTGGAGTATCTTGGAGTTCCTGTACTAAAGATTATTAGCTCTCACCACAGCTCTCACTTTAAATGATTTGAACCGTCACACAATGAGTATACACATATCATGCCATTACATGATGGTAACCAGGGTCATAGGAACGCACGGGCGCGGTTGTCAGTGTGTGCGTGCGCGCGCTCACATACAAACCGCGCTCGGTGCGTTTCTATGAAGATGACCTACTCATTTGTATTTACTCTGTGGTAACTCCCGGTATTTGGGATGTGCCTCTTACAGTTTGTCGTGGGAAAGCACAGTGGATGTCACGCGAGCACCAGGGAAGCTCAACCTTCTCAAAATTGATCCCAAATAACCATGAGGCGAACAGATGGGTAGTTTCGTAGACGTACGGCAGTAACTTATTTTGTAAAGCCTTCCCCAAATAGAATGCGTTACCTAACGCACATAACACTACACTGAGTTATTAATAAATAGCATCAAGTAGAACACTAATTAGAGTAGGCGCACACCGTTGATTTTTAGTTGGCCGATAGTTGTGCCCGATTTCAAATTGTATGAAGAATCGGCCAAATCGAATCGGCGTAGTGTGCGCACTCCCATACATGCCCATACTGATCAACAGCCCGACTAAGCTATCGGCCGACGAAAAATCAACGGTGTGCGCCTACTCTTAATGCGCTCAACCGTGCCTAATAATAAGAATTGACATGATGATATTAAGATTTTAGGCAATCTTTAAACAATTATTTATCAACGCAATCCACGTAATTAAATTGTATACATCGTAACTAGACCTAGCTTTCTTGGTCTCTAAATAATCTCAAGTCAGATCAATTTCATGTAATCAGAGAACTAGAGAACGTTTACCGATTTGCCTCATTACAAAGAAATCAAAATAACTACTATCATATTAAAACTAGCTTTTGCCCGCGGCTTCACCCACGTGAAATTTAGTTTGTCACATATCGTCATAAATTATAGCCTATATGTTATTCTGGGTTATAAACAATAATATTGTAGTTTCAACAAAATCCGTTCAGTAGTTTTCGCGTGAAAGAGTAACAAACATCCAGACATCCAAACTTTCGCATTTATAATATTAGTAGGATAATTTTACCTTCGCCAAGATGTGTCACTTCTGTCCGCCACGGTAGGCCAGTTGCGTAGCGGCGCCCGCGCAGGTTTCCATGGAAGCGCGCAGGAAGCCGCCAATCCACGCAACTCCGCTTTCCACCATCGTTGCGCAATAGCACCGTTTGTGCGTAACTGCTAGAGCTGCTCTAATATTCGGCCATTTTCTTGGCCGAACATCAACTACCTATTCGGCGGAAAAAATTATGTAAACTCAAAAAGACATTGTATTTATTTTTTTATAGGACTTTTAATTAAATAAAGTTTGTTGTATTGTAACCAATTAGTTTTCATTAAGCGCACCTACTCGAAAATGATCGTTTGCCGAAAAAATTGTCTACCGAATATTGTCACAAAGTATTCGGCCAAACATCAACGGTCGAATACGAAATAGCGGCCGAATTCGGGGTGACTATTGACTTCACCTTTACGACGAAATCATTATTCGGTCCGCTGGCCATGAGGGCCTATGCGGGCGTTACCAAGAACAACTGTTCAACGCGACCGTACAACGGAAACGTTGACAACCCCTGGCCTATCTAATTCCCTCAAATACAAACCGTGATGCGGAAAATTGACATAGTTAATGAGCTTTCATTAAAATAAAAGTTGGAATTTTTTATCCCTGCAACAGAAGCTTGTTATTTAATGTTATTACCTAGTATGCGTCCTAGGATGTAGTTTGCTTTGTACAACATTCAGGAACTTTAATCCTCCAACGTGCTTTGATGTGGGTAGTAAATTCAAAGTTGCATTAAAATTTTGTGTTTCCACTATGTTGTGCCTGACAAAACTACGACCCTGCAAAAGTATTAATTAATGAAAGTCATAAAGGGAAAGTTCTGAGCTGTTGTTTGTTTAACCAACATCATAGTCCGAAAAGCTACATTATCAAAAATAGGTACTGCGGCCTGCGCATCGCATATGGCAGTGCACGATTTTGACCATAATTTATTATTTTGTACACCAACCTCTTTCTACGACATAAATAAAAACTCTAAGAAGATACTGTCCGAACCTCGAATCAAAAAAGAATAATGAAAATTCAAATTCTGAAACTGCCTTTTTGACAACTTGCGATCCAAATCAGTTTTTTATAAAAATTTACACAGGACACATCTATTTATAAAAAAACTTTATAAACTTTTAAAATCAATCAAAAAAACTAGGCACAAAATTTACAAGTAAAATCTAATCTATTGACCTAGTAAGAAATCACGTGGTGTTAATAAACCGATCGAGAAAATGGCGTGTTGCGGTCCTTGCTGCGGTCCCTGCTTTCCCTGCTGCTGCGGGCCGTGCTGCGGCCCCTGCGGGCCTTGCATGCCGTGCTGCTCGCCGCCGTCGTGCCCGCCTCCTTCTTGCGGGCCCCCGTCGTGTGGGCCTTGCTCGCCGCCATCGTGTGGGCCCTGCCCGCCGCCGTCGTGCTGTTCGCCACCGCCGTGCCCGCCCCCGTCCTGCGGCCCGTGCGGGCCGCCCTCGTGCGGTCCCTGCCCGCAGCCCTCGTGCGGCCCCTGCCCGCCGCCCTCGTGTGGCCCCTGCCCGCCTCCATCGTGCGGGCCATGTCCGCCGCCGTCCTGCTCGCCGTGCTGCTTCAACCCTTGCCCGTCGTTCTGCCGGCCGCAACCTTGCTGCGGGCCGTGCGGGCCCTGCGGACCATCGCCGTGCTGCGGGCCCCCGAGCTGCGGGCCCCCAAGCTGTGGACCGAGCCCGTGCCCTCCCTGCGGCCCCTCGCCGCCCTGCGGGCCGTGCTGTTGAACCCGGCGGGAACGCCGTTGTGAGTCCTGTGTAACGTAGATCGATGCCAGACCTGGAGACGCGGGTAGAGGCTGTGACCCGCAAGATCCGGGGGAGCCGCCACGTGATGTTACTGTTTTATCCAGTGAACGTAATTTAAGAATAAAATGTTGTTGGAATTACTGCATTTTACTTGTAATTTAGTACAGAATATCAAGGAGGAACAGGTAGTAGAGGGACCGAGAGGTGTAGTAGAGGGACCGAGAGGTGTAGTAGAGGGACCGAGAGGTGTAGTAGAGGGACCGAGAGGTGTAGTAGAGGGACCGAGAGGTGTAGTAGAGAGGGACCGAGAGGTGTAGTAGAGAGGGACCGAGAGGTGTAGTAGAGAGGGACCGAGAGGTGTAGTAGAGAGGGACCGAGAGGTGTAGTAGAGAGGGACCGAGAGGTGTAGTAGAGAGGGACCGAGAGGTGTAGTAGAGAGGGACCGAGAGGTGTAGTAGAGAGGGACCGAGAGGTGTAGTAGAGAGGGACCGAGAGGTGTAGTAGAGAGGGACCGAGAGGTGTAGTAGAGAGGGACCGAGAGGTGTAGTAGAGAGGGACCGAGAGGTGTAGTAGAGAGGGACCGAGAGGTGTAGTAGAGAGGGACCGAGAGGTGTAGTAGAGAGGGACCGAGAGGTGTAGTAGAGAGGGACCGAGAGGTGTAGTAGAGAGGGACCGAGAGGTGTAGTAGAGAGGGACCGAGAGGTGTAGTAGAGAGGGACCGAGAGGTGTAGTAGAGAGGGACCGAGAGGTGTAGTAGAGAGGGACCGAGAGGTGTAGTAGAGAGGGACCGAGAGGTGTAGTAGAGAGGGACCGAGAGGTGTAGTAGAGAGGGACCGAGAGGTGTAGTAGAGAGGGACCGAGAGGTGTAGTAGAGAGGGACCGAGAGGTGTAGTAGAGAGGGACCGAGAGGTGTAGTAGAGAGGGACCGAGAGGTGTAGTAGAGAGGGACCGAGAGGTGTAGTAGAGAGGGACCGAGAGGTGTAGTAGAGAGGGACCGAGAGGTGTAGTAGAGAGGGACCGAGAGGTGTAGTAGAGAGGGACCGAGAGGTGTAGTAGAGAGGGACCGAGAGGTGTAGTAGAGAGGGACCGAGAGGTGTAGTAGAGAGGGACCGAGAGGTGTAGTAGAGAGGGACCGAGAGGTGTAGTAGAGAGGGACCGAGAGGTGTAGTAGAGAGGGACCGAGAGGTGTAGTAGAGAGGGACCGAGAGGTGTAGTAGAGAGGGACCGAGAGGTGTAGTAGAGAGGGACCGAGAGGTGTAGTAGGGAGGGACCGAGAGGTGCGTAGTAGAGGGACCGAGAGGTGTGTAGTAGAGGGGCCGAGAGGTGTGCAGTAGAGAGGAACCGGGAGGTGTGCAGTAGAGAGGAACCGGGAGGTGTGCAGTAGAGAGGGACCGAGAGGTGTGCAGTAGAGAGGGACCGAGAGGTGTGCAGTAGAGAGGGACCGAGAGGTGTGCAGTAGAGAGGGACCGAGAGGTGTGCAGTAGAGAGGGACCGAGAGGTGTGCAGTAGAGAGGGACCGGGAGGTGTGCAGTAGCGAGGGACCGAGAGGTGTGCAGTAGAGAGGGACCGAGAGGTGTGCAGTAGAGAGGGACCGAGAGGTGTGCAGTAGAGAGGGACCGGGAGGTGTGCAGTAGAGAGGGACCGAGAGGTGTGCAGTAGAGGGACCGAGAGGTGTGTAGTAGAGAGGGACCGAGAGGTGTGTAGTAGAGAGGGACCGAGAGGTGTGTAGTAGAGAGGGACCGAGAGGTGTGTAGTTATCATATTGAAAAAATATAATAGGTTAAGGCCGGGTAGCAGTGAAAATGGCGAAAATGAGGTTTTCATTTTTCATTTTTGAGGTACTAAACAGTAAAATTAAAGGCTAAGATTTTATTTGGGCATAGTTGAGGATATTTTCTAGGGCTATTAACGGATGGAAACACGATTTGATGAAGTTGACTCGATAGAATAAATTCCCAAAGTTACCTCTATTCGTTTTCTATTTATGGTTTTATTTTTTAAATAAGCGATTTGAGATTCTGAATCTTTTACTAAACTAAAGTTCAGAAATAACTTGAGGGCTTTTAACGGATGAAATTTTTATATTGGCTCTTATTTAGTTACTATGTTAAAAAATGTGGAAAAAATCGCCCATGACGGCTTGGACAATCTCAATCAGTCGCGCGGTGGCGCTTACGGAGGACGGACGCGTGTCAGTATTTTTTTTTTTTTTTTTTTTTTTTTTTTTATGGCTCGCGCGGCTTGCGCATTTGCCAATATCAAGTTTTTTTTTTTTTTTTTTTTTTTTTCCCCCCATAAAACGAGGAAACGTGAAATTAGGAAAACAAGGAACGGAAATCGGAATTTGGAAAAAGGATAGATCAGGAAAGTAAATTAAAAGATTAGATATTAAATTATAGTATAAAAATACAGAGATATTTACATAAACTTAAGTTTAGGACATAAGTATTATACAGTTTTTTTTATGTACAATGGTTAATTGTACATAAAAAAACAATCAAACTTTTAAGTTATTTACATTGATAAAATCACAGATGAATTTATGAATATTTACATCATTAAGACTAAGTAATGCTAATATGGTGGTAGGGAAAGGAATTTTATGGGAAATGAGATTATTTATAAAGGAATCACGGTTGATAAGAGGACATGAAAAGAAAATATGGTTCAGATCACCTTCGTCCAACCCACACTCGCATAATGAATTATTTAAAATATGAAGTCTGGCCAGATGCACCGGAGTGCAGACATGACCTAACCTCATTCGGATTAACATTGAGGTAACATTTTTACCAAACTTAGATTTAAAAAACCAAGGTTTGCGCGGAATTTGAGGCTGAATAAGTGAATACAATTTACCTTTAGACAGACTCGACCATTGCCATAAACTGGTCCATGTATCATATAGGTAAGCTTTTGGTAAATTTAACAAATCGTGACTATAGTTTTTAAATGGAAACATGTCACCACAGTATATAGCTTCATTAGCGACGCGGTCTGCAGTTTCATTTCCTAAAATTCCGCGATGACCCGGAACCCAAGCAAATTGAATTGAATATCCCTTCAGTGAACATTCAAAGGCAATCTTTCTTGTATCAAAAATAATAGGATATGGAGTTTTACGATGGAATGGAAATTTTTCCAATGCCTGAAGGGCACTTAACGAATCTGTGAAAATAATGGCTCTTTTCAATTTCATTACACGAATATATTCTACTGCCTTAAACAAGCCAAAACATTCCCCTGTGAATACCGAAGACTCAGGAGGAAGCTTCACTTTTTGAACTATTTTAGATTGCGAGTGAAATACACCCACGCCTACACAGCCAGAATCGGAATGTTTAGAAGCGTCTGAAAAAATATGGTGATAATCATTAAATTGTGTATCAGTAATAAACCTAAAATTATCCTTAATGTAAGGGTCTAACTTATCAAAAAGGTTGTAATGAATTACCGGGGAAAAGGTTAAGACTTCATATGAATTGGAAAACAGAGGAAGAAGATTAGAGCAATGAGTAGGAGAAGTGAGGGACAAGAACTTTTGGTAACTAATTAATATACAGGGCAAAGACTTATGAGACCAATAACTATCAGAGGATACCTCTTGGAGAGCCTGGAGATTGGATATAAGAGGATGGTTATTTAACTGAATAACTCTGAAAATAAATCTGTCAGATAGATACTGTCTTCTTAGATGGAGTGGGGGCTCACAGGTTTCAACCTGAAGAGCATTTATCGGGCTAGACCTCATCGCACCCGTAATAATTCTTAAAGCCTTATTTTGGATTAAATCCAGCTTTTTAAAAGCTGAAACATTTGCAGGTTCCAATAGAAATGTGCCATAATCTAATATACTCCTAATTAATGCGTTATATATCAATTTCATTGAAAAAGGATGAGCTCCCCACCAGACGCCTGAAAGGCATCTTAGCATATTAAGAAGTTTTTCACACTTGTTGGAAACAAAGTTACAATGAGGAACTCCGGTAAGTTTTGAATCAAGGATTACACCTAGAAACTTGTATTCATTGAGAATAGGAATAACATTATTAACATAGTACAACTGAAAAGGAGTAGGATTGCGCATACGAGAAAAAATAACTACAGCGCTTTTAGCTACTGATAAATTCATACCATTTTCATCCATCCAGATTTTAAGCAGATTAAGAGAGTTCTGTAATAGGTTTTGAGTTTGCCCTACAGACGGGCTAGATTGATAAAGTAATAAGTCGTCTGCGTACTGAAGTATTTTTATATTATTGCCTAAAGATGAAGCTAGATCATACGTGTATATATTATATAGAAGGGGGCTTAACACAGACCCTTGAGGTAATCCTCTCCACACTGAGCGCTTTGTTTCTGAGTCGGCGACCGGAAGTATTAAACACCGCTGAGATAAAATCTTTAAAATAAAATTACATAGCAAATGGGGCACTTTTAACGCATTTAACTTAGTTTTTAAAACAGATAAAAGAACATTATCATATGCAGAATTTATGTCTAGGAACACCGCTATGGGAGACTCATTTAACGTAAGGGAATACCGAATATCAGATACAAATATACTAATACTATCTAATGTGGATTTCCCTTTTCTGAAACCATATTGGCTATTGGCTAACAGGCTTTTACTTTCAATATACCATTCTAGGCGATTTTTAATCAGACGTTCTGCTAATTTAAGTAGCACCGACGATAACGATATTGGACGGTATGAAGAAATGTCGGAAGAAGGTTTGCCTGGTTTCAGAATCGGTAATACAATCTGTGATTTCCAAGATGGAGGAATGTCACCTGTCAACAATATGTCATTGATGATGGATAAATAATAACAAAGGATGCTATTGGAAATGTTGGCTAAAAATGCATAAGAAATCCCATCTGCTCCAGGAGCAGAGTCTTTGGCGTTAGCAATAGCGCCTTTGAGCTCAGTTATAGTGAAGGGAGAATTTAGACCAATCAATTCTTGCGAAGAATATGGAAAAAGGCTAATGTTTTCTGGTACCCAGGGTGGGGCTAACTTATCAAGAAACTCGTCCGCTAGAGATACAGGAACTGTGCTGAAAGAAGAGTCTGTCATAGCTGATCTAAATCTTTTAATATTGCGCCACACTAAGGTCGGAGGAGTGTTTGGTGAAATAGAATCACAAAACTTCCTCCATCCATCGAACTTCTTCATTTTAAACAGTTTTCGCGTATCAGCTGTAATTTCTAAGAGTATATTATAATTATCTTCATTCATATTATTTTTATAGTTTATTTCGGCCTCTTTACGATTTTTGATAGCTATAGTGCAGTCTTTATCCCACCAAGGGGGGGAAGGTATTTTTGTAGGGGTAGTCTTTTTAGGAAAAATTTCATTAGCGGCATCTACTAAAATATTAGCCAAAGCAGCAGCACAAGAACTAAGGTTATTTGAATCGAAAACTGGAAGTAATGATGCTCTTCTTTCAACACAACTCCTGTACTGGTTCCACTGAGTAACTGATTTACTAGGGATGGAGTATCTGAGCCGAGAACAGTGGCTAGAGTTTGTTGACCTTATGGATGGAAAAGAGATAATGATCGGAAAATGGTCACTGCCGAAAGTTGACTGTAATGTTTCCCAGGATAGTGTAGAAGCCAGGCTAGGGGTGCAAATTGATAGGTCAACAACACTATTGTTTTGACCAGGTTGAGAACGACGGGTGGGTGCTCCTGTATTTAAAATACAAAGGTTATGTGCATCAAACATTTCAATAAAATCTTCACCAAAACTATTAGTTAGCGAGCTACCCCAAGATTGGTGGTGGGAGTTAAAATCTCCTAATACTAGGAAAGGTCTAGGGAGAAGGGAGAATAACCGGTTAATTACTTCAGAAATATCTACAGATGGATGAGGAATGTACAATGAAACTATACAGATATTATACACACTTATAGCTACAATTGACATATTTACAGAATGGGAAGGTAGTGAGATAATAGAAAATGGCACTGAGCTTTTAACTAAAAGTGCAGTACCACCATACCCATCAGGTCTGTCATCTCTGACAGAGGTATATCCATGCACTTTAAAATTTTGCATGGGTTTGAGCCATGTCTCTGCTAAAGCAAAGACAAATGGCTTATATTTGTTTAGCAAGTATATAATTTCACTTTTTTTACTAACTATGCTGCGACAGTTCCACTGTAGCAGCTTAGCTTGCATCGCCATCTTGAATGACTCTCATACACTTATCAATTATATAGGCAGCGTGGGACGGTGAACTAGAATTTGACTTAGAAACAATATTAATAAGAGCAAGTATTAATTCAGGTAGAGATACTGGTGATTCTTTATTATGAAATTCGGTATTAATAGCACAACCATTAGATGGGGAAGGAATTAAGTTTTCCCTAATGATAGCCTCATGTGCTTCACGGTCATAGCTTTTGCCTAATGTGGGAGTGGAACGAGGAGTTTTGTATACCGTTTTTTTGTAGGATGAAACAAGATTAGGAGACTTATCCTGTACTATTTGGGAATTCGATTTTGCTGTAACTATGTCTGCATAAGACTTGGATACTGGTGGATGAATTTTTGAGGCTTCTGCATATGACATGGAGTTATTAGCCATAGAAGTTTTTATGTTTTTCTGTCTTAGAAATTCAGGGCAGGATTTACTTGTGGCATAGTGGAACCCAGAACACAAACAGCATGATGCTTTAATTTCGTCAGTTTGGCATGTGTCGCCAGCATGACCTTGGCTACACTTAAAGCATCTTGCTTTGGAACGACATTGAACTTTTGTGTGTCCAAAACGGCAACAATTATAACACTGGATAGTGGGAAAAATGTAAAGCTCTACAGGTAAGGCATTATAACACATAAATATGCGCTTAGGTAATACTTGTCCATCAAAAGTTAATACAATGGATTGAGATGGTTTCCAAATAGGAGCACCATCCACAAAGACTTTGTAATTCAGCCGCCTAACTTTTATAATTTTACCACAATCATCTGGTACTGTAATGTTTTCAATTATTTCCTCCGGTGACCAATCCGCTGGTATACTTCTCACAAGGCCCATCCTTGTAACATTAAAGGAGGGAATGAAGGCTTTGTAGTTTTTGGTCACTAAACTATTGTGAGTTAAAAACAGGTTCGCATGGTTGAAGTTCGAGAATGAAATCGAAATTTTGTTCCGGCCAATTTGCTTTACACTACCATTAACTATACATTGAAAGGAATTCTGTTTCAGGAATTTCCCAAATGAGAGTGCGTGCATTGACGGACCTTCATTTGGGCTAGTTTCGATCTTCTGAACATGGACTACGTAGGGCGCACTGTCTGATTCATTATACAGATTACGAGCAATTGGAGTAGGGTTGGACGGAGGCAAGTCAGAGATACTAGTTGCAGGTGCAATGACCTTATGCTGTGTCTGTGGAACATCTTGGTGATCCATATCAGTAGATTCTTCTGTCATATTTTTAGCAAGAAGTCTACGTTCAATTTTAGCCTGATGTTTACGACTTTTCTTATTACGGCTACGCTTGCGAGGGCAAGCTGTTGAACCCGATGTGGAATTATCGGATTCCCAACCATGGTTAGATGTAACCGTAACGAAATGACCCGCCGGTGGAACATTACTAGCATCAAGGGAAATTTCATCGGGCGGCAGAGAACCGCCCGGATCGGGCGGGTCGTTCATTGCGGCTCCAAGTAATTAAATAAATAGACTCACCGGTAGTACAGCAAGATTTAAACACTATCTACATAAAATATATACACAAAACAATAAATTTACAAGAACACTATACAATACTGATCTATTTATATGCTAAAACAAATTTACAAAACTTTTGAACCAAAAAAGACGCCCGTCGCGTTCAACGTTTCCCGCGCTTTTCGTGTCAGTATTTTGGTCGTGACAGTTCGCGATTTGTCAATATTTTTGACAATGATGACTTTGATGAGTCACAGTATAATAACATCAGTGTTACTGGTGAAAGCTAAAATTTTTGATAATTAGGAATTATGAATTTTGTCTACCTATTGAAATTTAAATCGTTGGCATCCTTTTAAACTAAGACCCTACTCATGATACATAGTACATTCCTCAAATATGAGACAAAACCAATGAGTTAAAATTACATTTTTATAGTACCTACATATAATCGTCTTACACTCTTTAGAAGAGCACAATGACACAAATAAATAATAAAAATTAGGTCAAATATAGGGGCAGCTGCACGTCACTGAAAGACGATTCTGTACTCGGCATCTGGGCTGGAGAACATGAATCCTTGCTTACAGATGCAGATGTAAATAGAGTTATAACTGGACAAATTTTACATGAAATGTTTAACAGAAATCAGTTAAAAGACACATACATGGAATACCAATAAGGTTGCGGAGGGAAAGCTACCTATTATAAACTAGCGGCAGCCCGCGACTTCGTTTTACCCCCGTTAGATATGATGTTTTACTTCGTTGTTGATAGATGGCGTTTCACGGCTTCCCCCGAATGAATATTTACGAACGTCATACCGTAGTTTGTCCAGTGCTGTAGATTTTAACCAATGACGATAGATGGCGCTTTTTAGACACGTCTTATTTATTTATTGAAATTTATTTGCCACATATCGTCATAATGTTAATCTGGGTTATAAACAATAATACTGTGAAGTTTCAACAAAATCCGTTCAGTAGTTTTTGCGTGAAAGAGTAACAAACATCCAGACATCATGACATCTAGACACCCAAACTTTCGCCTTTATAATATTAGTAGGATATTTCACAATCCAAACTAATATTTACTATTTAGCATTTACTTACAGTAAATATTAGTTTGGATTGTGAAATATTTAAAATAAAAAAAAGAATAAAACAAAATAGGGTTTCAAATTACCTATCTATATCTAATATTATAAAGAGGTAAAGTTTGTGTGTTTGTATATTTGTTAAATTGTAAGGGGTAATCTCGGGATCTACTGAACAGATTTTAAAAAAGTCTTTCACCAATAGAAAGCCACATTATATCTGAGTGTAATAGGTTATATTATAAAAACCGAAAAATTCCACGCGGGCGAAGCAGCGGGCGGAAACCTAGTTTATTTATAATTATGTAAGAGCATAATTATTAAAGTCGAAGTCAAACATTATTTATTTGTGTGGACCTATATTAACGAGAGATTACAAGGCGTCAAATATTTCAAGAAAAAAATTAAAAACTATATTATAATGCTAAATTTTGATCTCATGGAGCCTTTACCTACTCTGACAAATTAAGACTTAGAGAAGAAACTAATAATAAAACCATTTAACTGTCCTGCAATGAAAAGCTTGATCGGGTACAACACCTCAAGTTATTTCAGAACTTGATTTCATTAAAAGACTCCGAATATCAAATCACTTAGGTATCTAAAGTCAAACGATTCTGAAATGTCAAGTGGCATAAAGTTGGGACTAATGAATAACCCATTAAGATAGTAGCGCCCTCCTGTCAATGACATACCTGGAACGATAGAGTATTGGACAACTAATGAAAATGCTTTGTCCTAAATGACTGACGGATATCGTAGAGACCTGAAAGTTGGAAGGTGTGTTCTTTGTATGACGTAGGCATCTCATAAGAAAAGATTTTCCGAAATGGGGTCATGAAATGAAGGGGGTGAAAAAAGGGGGCAAAGTTTGTATGGGACAAAGTGATTCCTTGGTTCAATCTACTTGAAATTTAGCTTAACAATTCCTTAATATAATTCATGAAAGACGTGTGGAACGGGTAGAAAGTAATTTTGGCAGTCATTTTCTTCGAAGTTGATATCAATACTACTTAGTGCCTTTGATTTAATTACTTTTTATTTTTACAAGTGTTTGAAAACTCCATGTCAGATTGTGTTCAATGTCAAGTGAAATCTCAAATTGAAATGTCTCAATCTCAATGAGGAGACTCTGTATTTATTCCTAGAATTCCCCTAACACCGTCAAATTGCCCTTTCGAATTCAAGACAGTGCAGTTTCCCATCAGTCTGCTTCGTAATGACTATAAACAAAGCTCAAAGTCAAACTCTAGGGACCTCTGCTTAAACTCCCATGAGTGCACAGAGGTAAGCAGGTAACCGCGTGTGATGCTCATAATAATTTTCGATACAGAACCCCGTACATACGTCATACATATTATAGAAAGAAAACCCCCAGACCAATACAAACAAATATGTTTCTGCAATTTTAGTATGATATTTTTATTTATTAATAAACAAAGAGACTGAACAAAATTAATGCGTGTACTGATTAATGTTATTAACCACATGCAAAGCTTCGTGAATTGCAACAACTATAATTTATTATCCAAGCTCTAAATAATTGCTACTAAGAGTAACTTATCATAAAATGTTTTTCCAGCAGCTCAAGCTTCCAAGGGCCTACCGATAGGTCGGGTGACGTAATCTTGAAATTCTTTAAGCCGGCGCAGAACTTCCAGAAGGTCAGGCGACGCCACGGCCACTTTGAACCGTGTTTACTTCTGCAGTTATATTTCATATTTATTCGATTCTAGAATATATTCCCAAAAAGTCTGTAAGGTGTTTTAATTTGTATCACTTGGATATGATTTGTATTAGAAAGTGTTGTGAGTGTGACGCTTGAAGGGAAGGAAGTCGACCTAAACTAACCAACTGCGTATTTCTATACTATGTAGCTGGAAATTGTGGCGGGAGCTCTTTGGCGCGCTGTCTTCGGCGAAGAATTGCGCGCGCAGATTTTGACAGCGCGAAATACCTACTTTAGCAGAAATACCAAGCCTTAAACACACACAAAAAAGAAAACAAAAAGGCCACCAAAATAAATAGTTGCCGAAGACCCGAAGATGACCGTCACTTTACCGCCAAAAATAATGCCAGTTTACTGACAATGTTTTTTTTATAAAGTTTTACGGCTCTGGGTAATGTGTCTAAATGTTTGTGGAGATGCTCAAATAGTGTTTGCAAATAATTGTGCAAATATTAGGGCATTAACTATATTAGATAAAATATTATTATTTTTATTTATTTATTGCCCTTATTAAATAACATTCATTTTTTCGTTATTGCATAACGTATTCGGTATGGTATTATCGTATTTTCGTTACTATTATATTGTTTATCGTTTTTTGACAAGAACCTGTAGAATAAACAAACCATCATTTGAATTTGGAAAACAGCTGACAAGTTCTTTTCAGTACAGTTTGAGACACCGCACTAGCCCAACGTCACGTCACTGTTTCGGACTTGTTCAAAATTCCTCGTCAAGCTTTGCCAGAATGCCGGTATACTACGGCGGTTTTGTCGGGGGGCCCCATGGCGGCGGCTACTGCCTGTACTCGTACAGCCAATGCCAGCCATCGACTGGGGGCTGCGGGCCCGCGAGTCCCCCACCGGGGCCCAGCTGCCCTCTCTCTTGCTGAACTGGCTGATTGCTTTTATGTAAGTTACTTTTCAAACACTAGTTCTATGGCGAAATGGCAAACTAGGAATGCAAGCACAATCCTAATTATAAGATGGTAGAGATCGTAAATGGGCATCGCCAACTATCCAAAAATCCAGGAGGCTGTTTCTATAGTGAAAAACAGACCTCCCGCTAGCTTTCCTTCTAGAGTTCAAGCCTTGTTCAAGCTTATAAAATGGAATATCTTTATCTACAGCTGTGATTCTTCTTCCAGATCCCATCAGAGCTGAGTTCAGAGAGCATCGTGCGGGAGAACCTGTGTTTCGTGATATCGCTCGTCATGTTTGTGCTGCTGACCTGGGTCTCCGTCCGAGGCTACTGCTCCGGGCTGGAGAAAGCTCCGTTCTATAGTGATTATTCAATACATGTTTAAAAATTACTTGCAACGTTTTATTTCATAGTTGTTTGCATCCTTCTAAGTTTCAAAATGCACTAATACGCCTAGTGTTGGATCCTCCAAAGCGGAATTGGACAGCAGAGGTCCTGGAGGGATATGACTTGACTTAAGCTGTCACGAGGATGACGTGACGTAAAAGCCGTCACGAGGATGACGTGACAAAGCTGTCACGAGGATGACGTGACGTAATAGCCGTCACGAGGATGACGTGACGTAAAAGCCGTCACGAGGATGAGGTGACAAAGCTGTCACGAGGATGACGTGACGTAAAAACAGTCACGAACTCGCGATAACATTTTTGCTGGGGTAATGCACACGCGAAAGGCAACATTTTTTTTTGGGATGGACTGTCGTAAAAAGCAAACAAACACGAGTGCGTGTAGGTACCGCAGATCCTCACAGCTACCTACCGCAGACCTAACTACTGATAAGATAACTGACAGAAAAGAATAAAATAACCAAGTTCACAGCATCCCTTTATTAACCCTTACCTAGGCGCATTAAAAAAATCACACAATTAGGCGCATGGGGTCTTGAGTGACCCCAAACAAATATTGGGAAAGGAGTGTCAAAAAGAAATAAAATGAAATGTATTTTATGGTAATTGATAAAGTTCTTTAATATAATTAACTTTAAGGAACAAAAACATTACTGGAACATTATATCTATTAAAAAAATAAAAAAAATATAACCCTTCTCTCAAAACTATTTTTTTGGCATGGCCGAGATCAACTTAAAAAATAATAACTAATCAGTCTCATCAGCGGAGTCTTCTGTTCTGCATCCGACACAGTAAACTCTCGAGTGCTGCTGACAAATAAATTTATGACATTTAAAGCATTTTGTTGGCAGTTTTTTGTCGTTCTTTCTAGGACATGATGAACAGCGCCCGCGCTTAGCTGTCGATTTTTGGACCGTCTCGTCCACATCATGACCTCTGATGGAAGTGCATCACGATCTCTTCCGAACTTTTCCTTTATTTTATCTATATATAAATTGGTATTTGTGACCAAAAGTTCAATAACCACACTGTCAAAGAACAATTGAAAGCATTCAAGGGGAGATTTGGCGTTCTTTGCATACTCTTTGACTCCTGGTAAGTGAAGAATAATATTTTGTGCTCGGGTCCTTACTGCGTTAGATGGTGGTACTTTAGACCATTTCACTTTCGGGCCATTTCTGTGAGTATGTCGAGATAAAAAAAAGTTACCTTCCGATGGTTCAGGGCTGTCTTGAATATATTCGGACTCTTCAATTTTGCTTTCTGAATCATGAGCACTATCAATAGCAGCATCATTTACCGTTTCGTCTTCCGAATCCGAACCAGCTACATCTTGCTCTTCATCGGACACTTCTTCCAGCCATTGCAAAGTCTTTCGTTAGACATTTCAAATCGGTAAAAAACTGAAAAAAAAAAAGGAAAAAGACTCAAAATAAACTCAAAATCACATAAAACAATTACGTAGTATATAAACATATACATACACACAAAAATAATCAACAATATACTCATATAAACTAAAAGAAAACATAATAGTTAAAACTTACCTCCTCCAAAAAACGTAACGTAACTGGTCGCATGGGGTCAGCCCTCTAGACAGCAGCAATACGTGCGCGCGCGTTGATATTTTGGACGCGACTAATTTGCGTACCCCGTGGGGAGTGAGGAAGCTAGAAAGAGCGCGAGCGCGCTCTAATCACTGTAAAACATTTTTTTTTAAATTTGGAGTCGCCTTGACCCCATGCGCCTAATTAAGGGTTAACGCCACAATAGTCCACAGTTCACGCGACCCTCACACCTGTCCCGAGTGGCAGTTGTAGCAGGGTCCCACGGGCGAGCAGCAGCAGCCCTGAACGCAGGGGGGACAGCACCGGGGCATGGGCCGGTCGCAGCCGCCGGGACACCGCGCGAACGTCCCGATGTTGAAGTCCCGGTAGCAACCATATTGATAAGGCATTCTGGAACTTGAGGCTTCAGACTTGCTTTTAGAAAACTTTTTTTGATAATTTTCCGAATTATTTAGTTTTTTTGGACTTTTTCAAATTTTTCCGTATGAAGCCGCTTGATGCGATGCTGTGGAATTGATAAATGTCAGTGATTTGACAGAACTTGCGAAAGTTTTTTTTACAAAAATTATAGGCCAGTATCAAAATTTGAAATATTAGGTAAGGTATATCGTTATTATATCAATGTTTATTTGTATAACGATATTGTACCGTTGCCGTAATTTATTTAATTTTACACAATATCTCTAAGCACAATAGCCAGGAAAACAGTTGATGCTTTTAATTCAAACAACATTTATTATCAAAATGATCAATAAATGATCCCTTTCTTACTTTTCAATAAAATTATTGCTTCCAAAAAATAATTGTTACAATAAAGAATTTAAATAATGCAATTAACTTTATTACAATACAACAATAAAATACCTAGTGCTCAAGTAGGTACAAACTTTAATATTTATTTCTTGAAAATAAAAGTTATCTTGTTCATTGCTCTTTGACTCTCGCAGCCTCTGATTCGGTCAACTACCCCATCTCGAACGTTCAACCTGCGGGTATGTACACAACCCTCCGCTCAGACCACTAGAGAAATCATCCCCTATTAAGAAAAAAGCAGGCAAGCATTATTAATCAATCCTAACTTAATGAGGTACTCCCGTCCCGTACTTTATCAATCATTCCTAAAAATACTCGGTGACATTAAATTGTATGGGGGGTTACATTCGTAGAAACGGCTGCGACCCTCGCCATTGGATTCTATGAATACGTACATTAATGCTGGTCTAAAAACGACCAATCCGTCTAGACCCGTGTAAGTCACGGATTACGAAATGTGCAAAGCTCTATTGGTGCTGGTTTATCGTATATTTCTGTAGATAATAGACGTATAACAAAATTTCGTAGAAACGAGGTCATAGTCCGGTGGATATATTCATGGAAGAGTGCTTCCAAATAAATTGCTTGTGTACTCATAGTTGCATAGATCATGTAGGTATTAATTAACGTAACAGCTTGGTTTCTGTCTGCGCTCGGATGCACAAAGCGATGCAATCCTCCGGAATGAGCTCCGAACATTAACGTGCTACATTCAGGCACGGATGCCTAAAGCACCTAATGCCTTAGATTAATACCTACGGGCTATGTGCTAACATAGCGCAAATGGATCATCTAATACATGTAGGTATACCTACCTATGTAGCACGCGTAAATATAATATGTGAAAGCCTGGCTGGCTTCTGCGTAAATTGAAAATAACGAAAAACGCATTATTACATATTTCAAATATTTCACTGAAAATGTGTTTATTAACGAATACCTGGAAAATTGTCACGTGGGTTGTGCCAATGTACGAGTACATACAGATACAGGCGACGGTATATCAAGCTAAACACTGTAAAAGGTATCTACCATGAAGTCATCGCGTATAAAAAGGGATCGATAGTTTGCATTAAAATCATACCATGTATATAACGTGTAAGTACTTGGTAAGTTGTATTCTTAGCATAGTATTCGAGACTAGATGATACAAAATATGAAACATCCATTACCCGCACTCATCATAAATAGTTGAAAGCGTGTGACATGTGATTTTATCGCCCACCGTGCGCAACTTCCGCCCACCATTTTATCTGATGGCGACGTTTTACAAAATGACCGTGCTTCCGGTCTGCACACCTTGTGCACTCGTGTGATTTTATTTATTTTTACGCGTCTTTGTTGCTATACAAGACAAGTGTTAAGGCGAAGTTTCAAAATCGTAATGGTAGCCTTCTTCTTTCTTCTTTTTAGGTTCTTCATTTTTAGTAGGTAGTTATCAACAGATAACTGTCGGGTGGTCTACAATCAAATATGACCAGAACCACTGCAGCAGAGTTTAGAACCACTGCATGTATTTTTTCCTGTGTGGATCTACTGAGGGCAAGACCATAGATAAGCAATTTTAAATTTATTTTTTATAGTAAAAAATAAAGGGGTGTGGTGTACCTTTGCTTACTGTGTTTATTTGTACGCAAGTTACTTTACTCCGTAAATTAGCTATTAATCTGCTTATTCAGCTGCTGCTGTGATAGCTATTGGCTCCGTGCACGATTACAGCGCCAACTAGCGTCCACAACTTTGTGGGCTCTGTCACATTGACATTTAGGTCGTATATTTGTGAAAAAATATCGAAATGAAAAAATAATAAATATTTTCGACTAATAAATTGTTGTGATATCACGATTTGGGTGGAAAAAAGGTTTTGAAATCATTTTGGTCATTCAAATCAAATGAGGTAAGTCCTAAAAGTGTGTTTAATTTTGATTGTGTCAGGGTTTGTTTACTTCATTTATAGTTGTAGTTTTACAGTAAAACAAAAAGAAAAAGCTACTTTAACGGTTTCATTATATAACAGTAAATATAATTAAATGTTCCTGTATCGCTAGTAATAAATTAAATATCGTTTTCAGATCGAAATGAGTATTGTTTTGAAGACCGGGTTTGTGAGTGTTACAATATCAAATTCCAACCACAAACCGTATTTAAAGGAAAGTTGTTGGTATTGGCTGGACAAGTCCGAGATGTAGAAGAATTAGGAACAAAACAAGGGCAGAGTTCAATAATTCACGCTCTCATCATAAGGCAAACATCTGTGCACAACAACTACTGTGACTCATTTTTGTACTACCACGTTGTATAGTCTAGTTATTTCCAAATTGTAAACGGCTATTAAACCAGCCCTATCGAAATACAGTCCACTCTTTTATTTTAGTTCCCAGTAGGACCCTTTTCATGCGATTAATTAATGATATTAAAATGTATTATGTAGAATCGCTTTGCCATTGACAGATACATCTGATGACAGAGCTTACATTATTTCTACTTTTGACCACCATGAGCGCTGCGATAGATTATGTTACCCCCACCTAGTACTTCGCACCCAGCGAATAACCTAAGTACAAGGTTATTTCAAAACAGTGCCAACATCTTTCAGGAATGATAAAACCTACTACTAGCTACTTACCTAGGCGAGAAACTAGCTATCTCCTGATTTTAAATACAGTTAAATAAAAGACAAAAATAACATCCACAACTTTATTTACAAAACAATCCACGCTTCATATGCACTTGGAAGGGCCGTATCTCCATCTGTAGGTCCCGAAGGGCTGGCCGCACGGGCCGATGCAAACGCCACCGCAGGGTCCGCAGAATGGCGCCGGGTATGCTAAGCCAGCGACCTGGCCGTAGCCAGGAGTACCACAGGATGGGCAAGGCATCTTGGATTGGGTTCTTCAAATTAAACGAGGGTAGGGTAGTTGAAATTATTGGGTGGTTGTTATTTTTAGAGGTTTTGAATTTTTTTAGATTTTTTTCAACTTTTTGATGTGGACGTCTTTGGAAAATACAACAGACAGATGAATGCAGATGAATGACAGATGTGACATAGAGGATGTGTCATGATGTGACAGGAATGGGAAAAACAGAAAAATATAAAAGAGGATTGATAAGAATTTAAGTTGGCCTTCTTTCTCTTCTAAACTTCATTTTAAGCCGGCTACACAAGTAGGCCCCAACGTTGTTGATAATAGTGTTGGTTGGTGCCAACAAAGTTGGTTCTTGAGACAAGCTCTTTTCTAGGTCCACTCGAGCACTCGTTGGACCCTTTTGTAGCGTTGGTTTCGATCAACGTGTGTAGCCGGCCTTAAGTGTAAGCCTTTTTCTAGTAAACCCTAATATGAGCCCTAAAATGAATAGGCCATTTTAAAAGTTGAGATTTCTCCATACATTAATCAGCCATTGTGTTACAAATGGAAAGATACGGCCTTCAGAAACTAGGCTTTATTCAACTTAATAAATGAGCTACATTTCTGATAAATAAGATCAAGATATTTTCCACAAAGAAGTCACTTGTATCATTCTTAAAGTACCATAGACAATTTGCAACAGAGGAGGTTCATATCATTCTCCCTCGCTATATTTCAATGTCCAGGTACACTTTAGTCATTATCACAAACGAAATCTTCTAGATAGCCTGGTCTTCTGCGAGCCCTGTGGGAACGCCGGCTTAGGTTTGCCTCTGGCTCTTCAGCAACACCAGTTTCTTGACCAAGTTCAGGCTGCTGAACAGATTCAGATTCCTGAACTAATTCATCTAAGTCTGATGGCTCTTCTTGACAGGAATCATCCTCTCCATCCGGTAAAGGAGCCAAATGTCTGTTTGAAACGGTGGTCTCTCTACCATCTTGTAATCTTATATACGAATATGACGGATTTGTTTGTAAAAGTTCGACCTCTTCCACTAAGGGGTCGTACTTTGAAGCACGAACATTCCTTTTCATGAGAGCGGTCCCAGAAGACGATAACCATGATGGTATCGACTGCCCATTCATTGTTCGTCGAGGGTGGCAAAACAAACGTTCGTGAGGAGTGCAATTTGTGGCCGTGCAAAGTAAAGAACGTATAGAATGTAAAGATTCGGATAGCACTTGTTCCCAATCCGTCACTTCCAGGCCCTTAGATTTTAGGAAAAGCTGTACTGTCCTCCACAATGTCCCGTTTAAACGTTCAACTTGTCCATTACCTTGTGGATTATATGGAGTAGTCCGGCTACTTGCCACGTTTAAAGAAAGCAAGAACTGCTGCACTCGTTCTGACACAAAAGCAGAGCCTCTATCAGAATGGACAAAGAGAGGAGTGCCGAACATAAAAAAAATATCTTTAAGGCATCTGATTACAGTGTCTGCAGATAAATCTTGACAAGGATATGCGAATGGAAATCTAGAGAATTCATCGATAATAGTGAGGATGTATTTATTCTTGCTCTTTGAAGGTAATGGGCCTTTGAAATCAATGCTTAGTCGTTCAAAAGGAGCTATCGCCTTAATAAGCTTTCCTTGAGTTTTGTGAAATTGTGGTTTGATTTCAGCACAAATTCTGCAAGCAGAAGTAATCGCTTTTATATCAGTGACAGAGTATGGCAAATTTTTAGTTCTGATCCAATGAGTCATACGAGTAATACCAGGGTGTCCAAGAGCGTTGTGCAACTCAATTAGTTTATTTGTGACGTTGGTGTGTATCTGAGCACAAACGCGAGATAGTGCATCAGCGGCCAAATTCTCCTTCCCCGGTCTATATATAACATCATATTTGTATGCTGATAGCTCGAGTCTCCAACGCTCTACCTTTTCATTCTTAATTTTGCTTGAATGGTGAGCTTGCAACATAAATGCTACTGACTGCTGGTCAGTGATTAAAATAAAATGCCTTCCTAAAAGGAAGTGGCGCCACTTGCGAAGTGCTTCAACGATGGCACACGCCTCCTTTTCTATTGAAGAGTGGCGTCTCTCAGGTGGAGATAATGAACGGGAAAAGTAAGCTACAGGTCGTTCGTCCTGTGATAAAATGGCTCCAATCGCATATTCTGATGCATCCGTTTCGACAGTGAAAGTAGCTTTAAGATCAATTGCATGTAAACTAGCGTTAGCGAGCTCAGTCTTTAAATTGTTAAAGCTTGATAATGCTTCGTCAGAAAGAGGAAATTCGGTACTATCTATCAACGGCCTCAGTTTATGAGAAAAGTTTCTTACCCATGGGCTATAATGTGCAAATAATCCTAAAACCCTTTTGAGTGACATTGAATCTTTAGGCTCAGGAAGATCGAGTAAAGGTTGTATTCTTGATTTGTCAGGTTTGATTGTCTGATTGGTGATGGTGTGACCCAAAAGATTAATGGTTTCCGAACAAAAGGTGCACTTTTCTTTATTCAATGTAAGTCTATATTTTTCAGCCGCCTGTAGAAAGGCATTAAGGTTTTTATCGTGTTCGGCCTTAGTCACGCCACAGATGGTCACATCATCGAGATAAGCATAGGTTCCAACTAAATTTTCCTTTTCTATGATGAATTCTAGTGTTCGCTGGAAAGCGGCTACGCCGTTAGTAACGCCAAATGGGATTCGAGTAAATTCGTACAGTTTTCCACATGCTTCGAAGGCAGTAAACTTCTGTTCTTTTTTCAGTATGGGCACTTGATGATAAGCGCTTTTCAAATCGATTTGACTAAAAAAGTTGAATTTGGAAACTTTTGAAATTATTGAATTTATTTTTGGCAAGGGATAGGCGTCCAGTTCAGTAAACATATTAATAGTTCTTGAGTAATCAATAACAAGTCGCTTTCTGTGGTTGCCTCCTCCAGCGACGAGAACTTGTGCTCTCCAGGGAGACACACTTGGCTTTATGACGCCATCTTCAAGTAGTTTGTTCACCTCTACTTTGATAAAGGCTTCGTCTTCATCGTTGTGCCTCCTGGACTTGATAGCAATGGGCTTAATAGAAGGAGTGAGATTTGTGAAAATTGAAGCAGGAGGAACCGAGGCTTCCATTACGTTACAGACGCTGAGGGGCTCCTCCTCACCACCGAAGTTCAAAATGAGCGAAGAATGTGTTTTTAGTATATCATGCCCAATTATGACGTCTGCACACAAGTTGTTTACAATCAGCAAATTCCGTTTCGGGTAGATATGTTTATCGATCTTTAAAGTTACGGAACACGATCCTTCTACGATAGAGGTATGGCTTAGCGATGCTAGTGTAATAGACTGACTGCAACGTTTCTTCTTTAGTTTTAATGTTTCAGCCAAACCTTTGTCAATAAAGCTTACTGAACTTCCTGTGTCAACGAGTGCGTCTGCAAGGTAGTCGTTAATAGTTATGGGGATAGTCGCTTTTCGCAGACTTCCTGGAGCGGCTGCAATTACCGACGCTGCCTCCGTAGGTGTATCTTGAGTTACAGCATTCATTTTAGGACTCGTTCCACCGCTGCTCCGACATACATTTGCAAAATGTCCTTTCTTGGAGCATAATTGGCATTGCGAATGAAACGCAGGACACTTTATACGTTGATGTACATTACCACCGCAAAAAAAACATCGACGTTTTTTATGACCGAAATTAACAGCGGCTAAATTATGATCGACCTCCTTTCCTTGTTCTGGTTGAACCGGTATAGCGTTAAGCAATGAGGTCGGATTAGATGAAATTGAGAAAGAGTGCAAACTTTTTTCGGCGGTTTCAAGTGTCAGTGCCTGGTTCTGTGCGTCATCGAATGACAATGTCAAATTTTCCAACAGTCTTTGACGGATTCTTTGAGAGTTGATACCCGATATGAATGCAATACACATGAAATCGTTTTGATTTTGTTCGGCAGTCACAGCGTGAAAATCACAATCTTGGGCTAACAGTTTCAAGGCACGAACATAATCACGTATAGATTCCTCAGGCTTTTGCTGTCTTGTTGAGAGGATGTGCCGAGCCAGAATACGATTCCGAGGTTTCTCGTATGATTTTTTAAGTAATTCTATTGCTTCGTCATAACTGGCACATCCTTTTATTATAGTAAAGACTCCAGGCGCCAAATAGTTGATAAGTAGCTTTAATTTTAAGTCAGGACTAGCATTACTTATCTCTTCTGATATAAAGTTTTGGAATGTATGCAGCCAATGACTCCATTGGAGCTCTGCACCGGGCGTACTTGGATCCGTTGAAAATTTTTCCGGATTTAGATAACGAGAACCTCTCGTGATGGAACTCGACGACACAGTTTCGTTATGAGACATTGTCACAATTAAGTTGAATAAATTGTTACAAATGGAAAGATACGGCCTTCAGAAACTAGGCTTTATTCAACTTAATAAATGAGCTACATTTCTGATAAATAAGATCAAGATATTTTCCACAAAGAAGTCACTTGTATCATTCTTAAAGTACCATAGACAATTTGCAACAGAGGAGGTTCATATCACATTGTATACCCATTCTTATAAGATACATCATACAAGAATGCGTGGTAAATTCAGTGAACTGCTCCTGAATCAAATGTACCTACTACTGCTTTTTCTATTTATTCATATTAACCGGCAGACAGTGGTGACTGAGTTTGTTGCGGCGCTTCTTCTCAGCACTTGCCAAATGTTGGTCTCGAAGCGCTGGTAGGGTAAAAAGATTATGAGACATGTAGAGGCTCCTTAAGAGCAAAATGACGATTTGTAAGAACTATTTATTAGTCTATACAAATAAAGAAATTTTTTGACTTTGACTTTGAGCCATAAAAACACACAAAGCTTACTGTGTCATCTAATAAAGTCCCAGAAGAAGCCATTCCCAGCTGTGGTATGCCATATCGCATGTCTTAACCAAATTAAGACAACAGCTTCTCTTCTCTCAAGGAGCGCTAAACCACGTCGTGCTCTTCGGACAGCCTTATTTTGGTATGGAGCTTGTGAAGGACCTTTTCCACCACAGTCAAACTCATGATGGCTATTTCAGACCTCTTTCAAAAGACACCCACTATTCAAGAGTTCTTTTTCTTTATTTTTGTTTTGACACTGACTTTTACCACCATTCTTTGTTTTTACATGATCACAAGACGTCTGTTGCGTCAATTTCTATAAAAATTGCAAAATATTGCTAAAATTACACAAATTTTATTTCTCTGAAGGTATGCTTCTTCTTTACGTAGAGATGGTATTAATAATTATGACAAAAGTATTTTACCAAGGTTCCCTTCCCTTTCAGTTTCGTCAAGATGCCAGTTCGCAACTGCTGCCTAGGATGCCAGGGCCCGATGGCGGGCCCGTGCGGGCCACTGGCGCACCGCATGGAGTCGTGCTCCGACGTGGGTCCCTGCTGCGTGCACAGCATAGGAGTCCAGTGCAAGTCGCCCTGTGGTGACCTTGGGGTGTTGCATGGGTAAGCGGCTTAAATTCCTTTCACAGCATTGAACCACCAAAAGGCAAAGTGGAGAACTACACCGATAACCGATGATTGCTAGAAGACTTTCCAAATTATCTTGCCTTTTCCCATGGACCTATAAAAAAAGTCGGACGGATTCTCATCAACAAAATACTGTGACATTAGGATACACCAGCTTGCCTGTACGTACAGGCCGGCACGCACACATTCACACCCTGACGCACCACTTCGAGTGCAAACTTCACACAGTTGACACATTTAGACGGCGAAAAAACAACACGAATACGACATGTCTTGTGTGATGAAATTGTGTAAAAACCGTTCTGTTCGAACAAACAAAAATTAAGGAATCACATTTCACAGGTAAAATAATAATCCAATCACTTATTTCCCGAGATTAAAATATTGAAATTAATTGAAATCAAACGTCATTCACTCGAAAAAATAATACGTCAAAGACCAGTGTTGTCAGTTATTTACGTGGGAAAATTACCCGAAATATGGGAAATTAATAATAATTTTAGGACTTTTTAGTTATTTATTACGCATACTATAGAAATAAAATAATTTATCATAATAATTGTGTTTTAATGGGATATACTTTCATAGGCAGATCCAATCCTTCCCAAAAATGTGTAACTGCGAAATTCAAATTTTCTTACATTTATTGCAAGTCAGTGTTGCAAACAATGCAAGAAAATTTGAACATTGAAAATTTCGCGCCTACCTCAACGCATTCACCGTTCATCCTTTTCAAATTCTGTCTACATTTCCAAGTAACATCTGCCGATCTATGTTTTTCTTAAAATAAATGGGTAAAATGTTTTGGCTAACATGGCATTCACTCACACAATAGACAGACGCCAAAATTTTGCGTCACAGTTTTGTTGTAGCGCGAGTTCCGTCCGCCTTTTTTTATAGGTCCATGCCTTTTCCTGTCAAAAAAGATAGAACTTTGTGGAGATTTTCATCTGAATCTGTAGCCATCTAAACAAGTTTGGGTCGTCTACCAATTTACTAGGAATTCGTGAACAGCTTAATGCTGTTTACTCTGGCTGGAACTAGCACTTCCAGTTACAGAATTTTGAAAATGTAAGATTGGAATCTTTTAAGATTAAATACACTCGGCATCAAATAAATCGCACCTCCCGCGACAAGCACTTATCAAACGTATGCATCCCCACTTCCCACCAACATTGGTACCATTTGAAAGCCTAGTTCTAAACTTCATTTCATTAAAGGAAAGGTTTTTACCCCAAAAATGTGTCTTTACAAGGATCCAGAGTCGCTTCTTCAAAAAATAGGTAATTACGCTATAGCCATTTTTTATGACTATAAAACTGTTAAGTTGGGATTAATCGCTATCCATCTGTTAAAGAGGACACGTGAGATCTTTATTTGGTTTTATAACCATAAAAATTGGTCTAATTGATCCCAGAGGTGAGCCCAAAGTGAGGTCTATTTTCAAGTCACATTTATGGTATATGTTAATCATTTATTTAGAAATGAAATGTATTTTTCTTTAAGGATATTTATTGGGCTTTCAAATAACACCAATATTGTTGGGGTACCATGATTGTGTCAGAAGAAAATCTTTAAAGTTCGCGTCGCGGAAGGTGCGGTTTATTTGATGTTGAGTGTAGGTAGGTAATTAACGTTTTTTTTTAGTTCAAAATCGCTACTGGTACCTATTTTCTGTTCTATCATTTTCGATCCTGCTTCGACTTTTGTCACATTGTAACAACCAATAGCAACTTTGTTCTTCGGAAAGCTATAAAATCATCAAATTCAGCAAAAACTGCTTTTCTTTATCTTTCGCAGAGCACGCGGCGGCATGGCCGGCTCCTACTTCAGCTGCGGGCACGGTTGCATCGGAGGCTGCACCGGCGGACTCTGCGGCTGCTGCTGCGGCCCCGCGTGCGGCTGACAGCTGACAGCTGCCACTGTTGTTTGATAAGTTTGTGCTTGTGATGTTGTTGGCGGAATAAAATTTGAACTCTACATCCTGTTTTGTTATCGTCACACCTACCTGCTCCCCTACTCTGCATGATCCTTCGTCCACACACAAAACCATACTATGCTCTGCGTGGCGTTCACTCACACGGAACTAGGGATATAGTGACGTGCCCTCACAGAACTACTCTGGCCGGCCTGACGTGCCCTCACAGAACCCCCTACTCTGGCCGGCCTGACGTGCCCTCACAGAACCCCCTACTCTGGCCGGCCTGACGTGCCCTTACAGAACCCCCTTCTCTGGCCGGCCTGACGTGCCCTCACAGAACGCCTACTCTGGCACAGAACCCTACTCTGGCCTGACGTGCCCTCGCAGAACCCTACTCTGGCCTGACGTGCCCTCGCAGAACCCTACTCTGGCCTGACGTGCCCTCGCAGAACCCTACTCTGGCCTGACGTGCCCTCGCAGAACCCTACTCTGGCCTGACGTGCCCTCGCAGAACCCTACTCTGGCCTGACGTGCCCTCGCAGAACCCTACTCTGGCCTGACGTGCCCTCACAGAACCCTACTCTGGCCTGACGTGCCCTCACAGAACCCTACTCTGGCCTGACGTGCCCTCACAGAACCCTACTCTGGCCTGACGTGCCCTCACAGAACCCTACTCTGGCCTGACGTGCCCTCACAGAACCCTACTCTGGCCTGACGTGCCCTCACAGAACCCTACTCTGGCCTGACGTGCCCTCACAGAACCCTACTCTGGCCTGACGTGCCCTCACAGAACCCTACTCTGGCCTGACGTGCACTCACAGAACCCTACTCTGGCCTGACGTGCACTCACAGAACCCTACTCTGGCCTGACGTGCCCTCACAGAACCCTACTCTGGCCTGACGTGCCCTCACAGAACCCTACTCTGGCCTGACGTGCCCTCGCAGAACCCTACTCTGGCCTGACGTGCCCTCGCAGAACCCTACTCTGGCCTGACGTGCCCTCGCAGAACCCTACTCTGGCCTGACGTGCCCTCGCAGAACCCTACTCTGGCCTGACGTGCCCTCGCAGAACCCTACTCTGGCCTGACGTGCCCTCGCAGAACCCTACTCTGGCCTGACGTGCCCTCGCAGAACCCTACTCTGGCCTGACGTGCCCTCACAGAACCCTACTCTGACCTGACGTGCCCTCACAGAACCCTACTCTGGCCTGACGTGCCCTCACAGAACCCTACTCTGGCCTGACGTGCCCTCACAGAACCCTACTCTGGCCTGACGTGCCCTCACAGAACCCTACTCTGGCCTGACGTGCCCTCACAGAACCCTACTCTGGCCTGACGTGCCCTCACAGAACCCTACTCTGGCCTGACGTGCCCTCACAGAACCCTACTCTGGCCTGACGTGCACTCACAGAACCCTACTCTGGCCTGACGTGCACTCACAGAACCCTACTCTGGCCTGACGTGCACTCACAGAACCCTACTCTGGCCTGACGTGCCCTCACAGAACCCTACTCTGGCCTGACGTGCCCTCACAGAACCCTACTCTGGCCTGACGTGCCCTCACAGAACCCTACTCTGGCCTGACGTGCCCTCACAGAACCCTACTCTGGCCTGACGTGCCCTCACAGAACCCTACTCTGGCCTGACGTGCCCTCACAGAACCCTACTCTGGCCTGACGTGCCCTCACAGAACCCTACTCTGGCCTGACGTGCCCTCACAGAACCCTACTCTGGCCTGACGTGCCCTCACAGAACCCTACTCTGGCCTGACGTGCCCTCACAGAACCCCTACTCTGGCCTGACGTGCCCTCACAGAACCCTACTCTGGCCTGACGTGCCCTCACAGAACCCTACTCTGGCCTGACGTGCCGTCACAGAACCCTACTCTGGCCTGACGTGCCGTCACAGAACCCTACTCTGGCCTGAAGGAAAACAACAAAAGTATGCATATGTGACCTGAACGTATATTATTCAAAACATCCCTACAAAAATACACTTGCTCATAATCATTGATCGATTGGCGACGAATCTGCTGTCGCAGGGCAAGGGCGGCGACCACAAGAGCGGGCGACGTGTCCATCCGAGCAGCGACAACGTTGACCTCCCGAGCTCGAGGAGACCAGGAAACACGCGCGCAGCGGAGCCCAGCTCGACGCCGGCACGTTCCAAACTCTTCCGAGGAGCGGCGCTCTGAACGCAGCCGATAGCGCGCGTCTTCGCTTCCACACGTCAGCGCTGCCACGCTTCACAGCTCACAGCTCACAGCTCTTGCAGCCCCGCCGCGTGCCCAACGGACCATTTAACAGCAGTGGTAGCAGCACCCGTAGCACGGAGAGCAGCATGGCGAGCAGCAGGAGTAGCAGGGCCCGCAGCACGGGGAACAGCAGGGGCTGCAGCACGGGTAGCAAGGCATCTTCGGGCTTGGGTTTATAAGTCGCGACAGAAAGTATGAGAGGTTGAGTTGATTCACTTTTTTTGGGTTTTTACTTTTTTGGTTACGGAGTGTTGAGAGTTTGAAGCTTGAAGTTTGACTGACCATGCTTGGGATTGCGATCAAAAAGAAACGTTCCAAGAACGAAACACGTTCGAAATTTTAATTTGAGCTTGGAGTTTTTCTTTTTAATCTTGTCAATACCATTGTACCAGTATTGTTTTTAAACTAACCATAGAAAAATCACAAAGCGGTTTTATTCTTGAATATTTTTATTCTTGGAGCAACAAAGAGGAATTAACGACTCTATGTGGAGCAATGACTTGGAGTAAAAAATATTGAAAATTCAATAAAATATTTTTTTCTACGAAGCACATACCATAATAATTCGACACACTCATTCATATTTATCACTTATTGCTTTCTCACCCTGATGATGAGGTGGTAGCTATAACTTTGTATATTCCAATGGTGTCATGGTCCAAAGGTATTGAAATCAAGTTACCTGCCTATACCTATATTACGAGTATGATGATACGTCATCGCAATCATTATTACCATTATTACTAGGAAAACATAATTCAATTATGCCACAAATATCCTGTACCAAGAAAATTATCACACTACAAATATTACATAAAATTCCTGGTGATTTTCACCATATATCAAAAACTATAGCTAGCATCAAAATTAGCCATTCCCAGAACCATCTGATCAATTAGGTAGTAGGTACCTTTATTGATATAAACAGCGAGTTCTTGGAACGCGTAACATAATTTCTGGCATAACGCTATTATACAGTCAATCTAAATTGAGAAACAGTAATTAGTTTCAATGTCGACGAATCATCGTAGCTGAAACTACTGTGGACCCCACAATTAGGTTATTTTGATTGGATAACTAGGTAGGGTAAGTGCGCTAGTTTTCGTCCAATTAGCGGAGTTGCCAACTTTGTGATGCGAAATGAATATCTTAAAATACCCTTACTCATATGTATCATATGTCATTTTAGTCCTTATATAGTCTACTTTACGTTAATATTATATTACAATAAGTAATGACCACGGGTTTTTTTATAAAAAATATTTTATGCAAAAGAGGCGATTTCACTAGTTTTCGTCCAAAAAAATCAGTTTTCGTCCTAGTGTACGCTAGTTTTCGACCACTGTGTGGAAAAAAGGGTGCAGTTGAATTATTAACTTAAAACCAATTCTACAATACAGTAACTATGGATTGTGGTATATCATTTAAAAGGTAATTTTGTTAGCTTTCAAATGAAATCAAAAAGATTTAAATAAGTTTCTTACCTAAATTTGGGAAAATATTGCAATAGGTCGAAGGACAAATGGACGGAAACTAATCTACAGGAATAGCTAATTTTGGTTTTCGTCCACCCCAGTGCTTGCTCATGACGTCATGGACGAAAACACAACAACGTTTAAAGCTGTTTTTTGTTTTCGTCCACATCTTTTTAACGGTTTTTATGGGTTTATCACTGTTAAAAAGTGGACGTAAACTAAAATGTTTAATGTAATAGCAATAAAGATCATATTGGAAGAAAAAACATTGTATTTTGTAGGTCCATTGAAGTAAAATGATTATTAAAAATATTAACTAGGTGTCAGGGTTTCCGTCCACGTGGACGAAAACCAAAATCTTGCAAAATTGTTATGCTAGTATTAGTCCACTTAATTATCTAAGATTTCTATACAAAAACTTTAATAAACCCTTAAAATAGTGTTTATTATGCTAATAATTAGACATACATGCCAAAAACATTACGTAAAGTAGCAAAAACAGTAATTAAACATACCATGAAAGTTCCCTACCGGCACGTTTTTTTTCTAACTTGACGACGTTTTCCATTCACCTGTGTGCAGCAGCAACTTCCGTAGATTTTTTTGGAGTTATTACTTGTCAAATTACATTTTCATGCAGGCAGAACTGTTACTTAGATATTATAGATTGTAACAAGTCCAAACTTGCACGGAAAGTTAGGTTTGTATTTTAATTTTCCGTATTTGTTTGTGGCAAGTCGGTCAAATGGACGAAAACAGGAGCTGGACGGAAAACCGGCGCAATTACCCTACTAGTTAGATGGTTCTCTGAAACTTGACTGGGAATTCGGTGCTATGATTGCATAATGACTAGCAGTTTCAGATATTATTATATTTGACATATTTTGATAGAGTTGTGATAGCAATTAAGCAAGTAACACGAAATTGAATTAACTCTATGATAAACGTCGGCATCGCGCTGAAACCATTCATCAGTCATTTTATCCGTCAAAGCTTTTATTCAGTACCTAGGCCTTATCCAGGGCGCATATACACGTCCCAAATATAGTTTGCGCTAAGTACCACCACTTCGAAACAACATATGGGCTGGTGCTGAGAAGAAGTGACGGAAGAAACAGAGTCGCCTTTGTCGGCCTCTTTTTCAATTAGATACAGCAAATACTTGTTACATTACTTTGCAATCTACTTTGGTAGATCATGATGCATTTTTAAACATGTTTACTCACCTCAGAAGCTGCTAAAGATCCCGAGTAGATATGACTCTGGACTACTTACGTTCAAATTGATTTGCCGATTTGAGGCCTCCCATTTCCAAACCATAAAATTAATATTTGCAGCCAAAAATAATTCCGCTCTGCCTAGGTATAACGAATATAGAAACGTCAATTAATTATAAAAACACGATTAATCGTATGTCCTTCCATTTAACGCGTGGTATTCTACGAATAAGCTTTCTCACTCACGTATGGTATGGAACCTACATGTTCTTCACCAAAACATTTCGAAAGGAGTTCGTCATAATCAATCACCCATAGGTTCTCGGAAGCATTCGCGGCTGCCAGCTGTCGCGCGGTCACATTCAGACCCTCGTCATTTCCAAAAACTGACACAAAAAATTAAGGTAGCTACCGTGCAAACCCACGGTTCCGAGAATACAACAAATTAATATCATTTAATTGAATCAAAAACGACAATATTAGCCACCGAACTTCTACCTCTGAGAAGTCGTTACGCGCTTGCCAATTTTTAATACCAAATTGATGGTGGTTAGGGCGTCACAGCGCATTATCCTTGATGATCTCATAAAGTACATGTTATTAATTGGTTTTTGTAACTATTACGAGTAATTTTATTATTTTGTTTAGGTACCTATCTACCTGTAGGTACCCAACTTATCATCTTTATTTATCGCCATGCACTGGTAATTAATTATTTTAACGAGCACATCAGCACACTTCGACGAATTATCGTAATTAATATTAATTACTTATATACTCATTAAAATAAACATTTAACGCAACAAATAACGATTTTCCCAATTTTTATATTCTGGCTAAAAGCAGTAAGTAATATCAGTTTAGCAGTTTCTGGAAAAGGTTAATCCTAGACTAAACCATACAAATTAAACTACAAAATCAGTGTGGGTAGGTATTCCTAGAAACATCGAAAAACAACAGTTTACGCACAGATTTTTTTGTTTCTCGGAAAAGAAATTAGATTGCTTCACACAATTAAGATGACGACGAGTGAAAATTAATGATGTCGTTTGTCACTTCAAAATAACAATCCGCTAAGAAATATTGGCTGGTCTTCAAGATTATTTGCAACGTGTCTTGATGTCTTTTGTCGTGTGTCGCTCGGATCGGGATTCAAAGATAGCTTTAAGCTTAGGTACATACTAATTTACTCAGCTGTTATTTTTATACCTTACTTATACAATATGGATGACTTTTGTGTGGGGATGCAATACCTACCTAGATACTTATCTCAGTATCAAAGACTACTATTCTCAGTATGCACTCGATATTATCTGGACAATTTTACACTGTGCCATATCCAGTCTCAAACTAAGCTAACCTAAGAGATAAGTTAGTTCTTACTTACTTATAATAACTACCTCGCACCTACTGCAATTAGGGTTTCTGCTCGAGCTTTCTCGAACTCGAGAAAACTCGAGAAATTTGGCTTCATTCGAGACGAGAAAAAAATTACCGGAGCTCGAGAATTCTCGAGTTTCGATTTTGAAGCTTTAATATTCTTGAAAGCCTATTTTCTTCGACAAAAGTAAGTTTTTAATTATTTAATAGGTTAACGTTGCGTTTAGACTGGCCTAGTCTTTCCTTTTTTTAACTAATTTGATTTGCAAGTAATGATCTTAACCGAAACTAATAATGTTCACCTACGAGTATGCTATATTTTATTATGTTTGTATAACTGACTGATTTAAAGACTGAAAATTTTTTGTTAACTATCTGTTAGTTTAGGTACTCGTAAATACGTTTATTCAAGTCGTTATCTTTAAGTTTAAAAATTTATTTAAAAGTTTTTTTTTGTTTGTAAATGTAGGTTTATTATCGTAATTTTTCAATTAATTTGGACTTGTGTTCTTTGGAAAACAAGTGATTCAATTGGAGCTCCAGATATTTATGGTTATTAATCCTTAAAGTACACGCGACTTTATGACTTTTGTTTCTTTAGTTAATTACTAAGTTATAATTATCCTACTAATATTATAAATGCGAAAGTTTGTGTGGATGTCTGGATGTTTGTTACTCTTTCACGCAAAAACTACTGAACGGATTTTGTTGAAACTTTACAGTATTATTGATTATAACCCAGAAACATTATAAAATTATTAAAAACCCGTGTTTTTATTAAATTTCAACCGATTTCAACAGTTTCAATTAAAAGACTCGAGACTCGAGAAACTCGAGACTTTGGCCTCGAGAATTCCCGAAACTCGAGAAAAAAAATAAGTCGAGAAATCAGAAACCCTAACTGCAATGCATAACAAATGTTTTCATTGTGCGGAAATCGAACCCGCGACCTCTAGTTTAGTAGTCGCGGTACGCGAACCACTACTCCAAACGGCTGTCTTGGAGTGTGGTTCCTACAAATCTAACTTGGTAGTGCATTTTCAAGGAGTATTTTTAAGTTAATTAAATGGTAATCACTGGCACAACAGAAACGACGTGTTGTTTTGTTACATTGAGGAGTAAAAATTGAAATAAACAAAAAACATTCGGTATCCATTTCCGCGAAAAAAGGCTAATTAAGTTGAAGTGGGGACAGTGATCTGAGTCCAATGTTTCAGTTTTTTAGGCTTGCAGGCTGCACTGTGAAACAGCCAACGTACCGTCTACTCATTTATCTGAAAGGCTAGTGGATATTTCTGGGAACTGCGCGTACCTATTGCTGTCATATAAATTCAGTGGTTATTCGGAAATTTGACTTTCATACTTTTATCAGAGCACTAAGTAAACATGAATAAATAAAGTTTCTCTCGTTCCCTCGCAATCGATTGAAAAAGTGAATGTTTTCGAGATCATTACAACACCATGTAGTTTCATTTACTTATAATCAGAGAAATTGCAATTTAAATTTGAGCTTCAGTCAATGCTTGAGATTTGTGGAATTTAATATTTTGTGTCTTGTTAATTACCTAGCGAGGCGCCTAAAGCTCGAGTCAAACTTAACATAAGATCGGCTGGATTAAATATTTAGTCCAATCTCAGGCTAAGTCCGATCTTGAGTGAAGATTAATATTTGAGCGTTGTTGAGTGAAACCAGTGAAACTATCTGCGCTCGTCTTACCTAGGTATCATAGAATGACCGATACATTTCGAAGCTAACAAAACTAGATAACTGGAATTCTAGCAGACATCCTGCATATCGAATTTCTGACAGCCCACGCGGCAAATTGCGAAATCTATGCATATTACTTGTATAGAGCGTTTGAATTCGAACTGCGTTCTCGGAAGGCGAGCTTCGGCGTAGTAGCAACATTGGGAGTCGTTCGCGGTACCCGCCTTGCTATATACCAGGAATAAACCGCCCTCGGCCCTCCACAAATTAAAATTCGACATAATATCAATTAAATATCATCAAGACGGCAATATATCGAGTACCTAATGTCCCTACTTTTTCCATTTTTTGATAATGAATATTAGTAATTTGTAGTTAACTAATGTCCCTTTAAACCCTCGTAACGTGGTAGGTAAGCTAAATATGCTTGTGCTACCTCCGGCGCGGCGGGATTCGAACCCGCGTTCATCGGATCACGAGTCGGCCAATCCGACACCTTCACCGTTCGGATATCGTCGCTTCCATTATCCAACCAACAGTCAATATACCTCTCTTAAAAATGGACTGCTTAATTAAAATTAAGCCCAAACAGTGAGAAGTAACCGTCATCGTGTTACTCAAAGTTAGTGACAGCACGCGAACGAATATCAATTTCTAGCGAAATGATAACAATAACCAAATTGTATTGTAATGTTTCCGTGAAATATTGTAGGTACGCGTGTCGTACAAGTACAACCCTCTACTACGTTCCTTGTTTGTTTCCATAATTGTACGTTATTTAAATTGGATGTGGAGTAAACGAGGATGTAATTTGTTGGAAATGAAACCGCAAACTCGCATTATAAATCTAATACGGGGAAGCATTATCAATGTATTTCACTAATCAATGTAAAGGGACAAAACCATTGCGACTTCGTAGGATATACACAATTAGGTACAATTAATATTAAAAGTTACTTACATAATGTAAATTGTAGAGCACCATTCGTCACAACAATTTCTCTGTTTGACCATAATCATACAAATAAGTGAAAGTGATTAGATATAAGTACTTGTAGATTATACATTCTTATCTTATTAATGACACTCAGATTTTAGACGTAAACTTAAATTTAAAGTTCCTTATCAGTTCGCTTTGAAAAAATGAAATGAAATTATTTAGGTACACTAGCTATTAAACTATTAAAACTAGCTAGGCAGGCTGGCCTTAAAACATAACTAGTCAGCAATTAAAGCCTACATTTTTAATCCAATTCAATAGAAAACTTTTTTAATTGTATTAGCAGAAGCCTATTATCCTGAATACTGAGCTAGCTTACTTTTTAAGTTAATAACATCGGAAATAGTTTCACAGAATGTAAAATATCGGCACAATCGGCTAATCATCGGATCGTACACGACACGTACTCGGAACTGGCTGAATCATTACATATTAGTAATAAAGATGGGGGTTTCCATTTGATGCCCATTTTCCAGCGAACTTGTATTGTAAGTCCCAACAAAGTAATAGTTGTATACTTTTTACCGAGAATATTCACTGGTTATTTTTCAGGAAATGGAAACAGCTCGTTAGTTTATACTTTTTGTTTGTACATCAAAATCTGTTCTGGGTATTCTGTCACACATTTATCCAACGAATATCAATGTTTTCTGTTATATCAACGAATTCATGAAAAACTGATGGACGGATGAATTGTTTGAAAGTTTGAAATTATAATGTAACAAGAATTTCAATCTTTCAAACAATCCATTCGATATGGTTTGGTGGGAAATATTAACGATGCTATTACAGCTATTTTTATTATAATCAATGCAATGGTGTTTAACTATAGCACCTATATAATTTGTAATTGCATATTCTCTGAACATTATTCTATTCCAAATAAAACCCAGTATAAAAGTATGGTATTTATTATCACAGCAATAATCATTATAATTTCTTAAACAACATTATTTAAATTAACACTTTACGACACCCTCCTACGTTTCTTCCTGCTGGTTTCTTCGTCGCTAGCGTTTTCGTCATCTTGGTCACTGGCCACTGGTGAGATCATGACCGTCGCTGCATCGTTTATCTCTTCTGTAACAAATATATGAGTTATTTATTTATTACATAGTATTATTTCCATATCAATCGAAACCTTGAAAGTCAAGACCACACACCATAAGAAAGTCTTTTTGTCTTTTTATTCCCGAAAACTTTACTCGCACAATTTTTAAACGATATTGGTTCTCTGGTTTGATTCACATTTAAAACTTTTGTAAAAGTATCAAATTTTTTGATAGTGAGAAAACATGAAAACCTTTTATAACGTTTTCCCCGCAGCCCTTAAATTCCATACTAGAGATATAAGCGATGAATTTGTTATTCGACGTTAATGATATGTATGACTCTCATGATACACAGATCAACAATATTCCAGTGAAAGTGTTAAATAACTTAAAAACAAAATTTTTCAAAGAACCCTCCCATTTCAGACAGTCAAATTGCCCACAAAATCGCGATTTTCACAGCGAATTGTTTCAAACGAAAAAATGTTGGCACATGATTAAAATTTACGATCGCGCTTAGAGGAAAGTAGCGCCGGCGCCGGAATGTTCGTTTGAAACGAGCCAACAAATCGGCGGGTTTGCCCCGAAATATTGCCAAGGTGACTTTGATATAAACAAGCACTGAAAAACAAAAGCCGATTGAAGTGAAGCTTTGAAAGCAGACTTATGATAATCAAGAATGCAGTTATAAATATTTTAACCTATTTCGTCGTATCTATTCTGTATGAGTTCATTGAGCAGATTATTTACTGGCAATGACTATGAGTGAATCTAAAATAGTAAGACATTATTCAAGGCGTTTGATTTTCACTACAAACTATTAGGCTGAGTTGCACCATCGTACTTTAACTTTGACAAACGTCAAAAATCTGTCAAATCCCATACAAAAAGCACCGGTTATCGTCATAGTTACCGTTAAAGATAGGTGGTGCAATCCAGCCTTACTATTTTAGTTAAAATGGAACGCGAAAGTTTAAAATCTTTTATGAGTTTAAAATCTATTATAGAAAGGATGATGGGCACTTTTCTATGGAATCTGGGCGTAAAACCAACAGAAATGTAACTACTATTATTTTTAGGACTTAATATCATAAATATATTTTCATATAAATAACTACCAAAAACTCCCGGGTTTGCTTGGAAATTAACCTAATGTGTAATAGTAATAGGCGCTTTATAGAGCAAACAAAAAATATTATTAATTAATATAACTTATCTACTTACATTTTAAATACATTAAGTTATTTATCCATTATTATGTCCAACAGTTCAGGAGTGGAGCCAACAAATGGTATATTTAAACCATGTTCTACATTATAAGCGTAGGACCATACCTAGGTACCATTTAGAGAAATGACATGAACACAGTCATGTTTCAATGGGATTTCTACCAGTTAAGTTGTAGTGTTGTCGCATAATCGATCACGGATCGATTATTAATCGATATTGCCAAATAACGATTTATCGATTAACAATTCGATTAATCGATTTTATTTATTACCATCATTACTATCATTTGATTGTTAATTCAATTCCTTATTTTCAGCAATATAATCGATTATTGCAATCGAATAATCGATTATGATTTATTCGGTATACATAATTACTAAATCGAAAGAATCGATAGTAAGATATGATACAATACTCTCAATATCATCGATTAAAGCAATCTAATTGACCTAATACTATTTTTATTACCCTAATGTGATGTGAAAGACTATGGAAACTTTGCATATTCAACGACCTCTATCTCCGTATCCCCGCGTATTTCAAGATTGTTGACATACTATGAAATGAAGTACTAGTAATAAGCTTTAATTTAGTATACTTTTTGTTTCTGTTGGTTTAACGCCCAATATGCCCATCATCCTTTGGAAAACTTTTTGTGAAACCCTTGTTAGGAAAATTCACGTGGATGTTCTATCAGACGGTCCGAAGAAAAAATGTAACACCCAATTAAAACTTAGGACTAATAAAAAAATATCTTCGTAGACATAATGAATTAACGGTATTTTTATCTTTTATCTTAATAACTTTCGGTTTATTAACAGACATGACAAAGACACCCAAAAAGCAACTCCCTAATGTCTATACACAACATTTTTGTGTTCACAAACCGGTGCGGGCTTTGACGTAATATCCTTCAAAATACATACCATTGTCCCTGGTTTCGTCCTGATCGTCAGCGGTGGGCGGGCGCGCGTTAAGAGCTTCCTGCAGCAGCGGCTGCCGGATCCGGAAGTCGCGGGCGGTGCCCGGCGACAAGTAGTGTTGCAAGTTCAACTGCGAATAAAAGGTGAATATAATATGGCAACGTTAAGCTCCTGCTTAAAAACACTGCGTTGTTAGTGGGCACATTAGCGCGTTCAAGAGTGTCTGGAAACCTTAATAGGATTTTAAGACACTACTAATCCAAAAATTACCAATTACAAAAATAAATAAAAATAAAAAGTACCCTATTATACAGGATGTTCGAAAGTTAAGAACTCAGTGAAAATAGTAACTGTTCAGTGTTCATACATCTCCCACCTACAAAGTACATTTCACTACGTGTAGCGCCATCTAGTGACCGCAGATGCGACTAACTAATTCTACAAGTGCGCGTGCTTTTAGGTCTGATTTACACAACCGCTAAATGCGAAAATCGTGATAAAATGTACATGTTTTCAGTCTATAAAATTCTAATTTACAATCGACTCTTGCTCGAGTTTAAAATATCCAGGTCATATTTGTTTTTTTTTAATTATTTATTATTACATTATTTAGCAATTACATCTTTGATTTAAATAGCGTCTTGAATCCTCTTGAATATTGATTGATGGTCAGAAAAAACACTTTACTTTTGGTACTTCAGTAAGAAGATGCAGTCATTTTCATGCCTTGTACACCTAGAATGACTTTCTGCTGATACTGGGGATATTCTAATCGAGATAGCAGCTACTAGCTGAACCATATACAGGCTAGGAAACAGATATCTAACTCTAGTTAGGTACTAGGTGTGGTATGTAGATGTAGTGATTGGAATTTAAACCTTAATACAGCGTATTAAAACTTATAAAAAACTCATAAAACTCATTTATTTCTGTAAGTAGGCTTTAAAAAAGCACTTTTACATATCCCAGTATTAACCCTACCACTGCTTCAGGACAATAAATGGGCCAGTGCTGAGAAGAAGCAGCGCAAGAAACTCTAGACACTATTGTCAGCCTCTTTCTCAAAGGTTTACAGGCTTTAAAAATACATAGTTATAAATGCGAGCTATGCAGTTACGCATCCCAAACATTTTTATCTTTTAAATAATCACTTTATGGCGGTTATCACACTGCGCCGCGCTCCGCCGCGGAGCGCGGGGCGACAGATTTAATCATTGTATGCAAGTACTCAGTTTGTATAGAAAACACGCGCGGCACTTCACACTGACAACGCGTCCGCGCGCGTGATTTTTTATATGAAAATCACGCGCTCCGCGGCGGAGCGCGGCGCAGTGTGATAACCGCCTTATAGTAGCCCTTTTTCATTAAGGTAATTAAAAATTCGTATTCTTAAATGACGTTGTTACCTTCGCCCGGTTGGCCAGCAGGATGACGTGGTTGCTGAACTGCTCGGCCTCGGCCACGAGGCGCGGGATGAGCTTGGTGTCCTGCAGCACCCGGCTGGCGCGCTGCTGCTGCTGCGACAGCTCGATGTACGAGGCAGGTGTACCATAGACACGCCGGCTGCACCATAGACACTAGCTGTACCTTCGCCCGGTTGGCCAGCAGGATGACGTGGTTGCTGAACTGCTCGGCCTCGGCCACGAGGCGCGGGATGAGCTTGGTGTCCTGCAGCACCCGGCTGGCGCGCTGCTGCTGCTGCGACAGCTCGATGTACGAGGCAGGTGTACCATAGACACGCCGGCTGCACCATAGACACTAGCTGTACCTTCGCCCGGTTGGCCAGCAGGATGACGTGGTTGCTGAACTGCTCGGCCTCGGCCACGAGGCGCGGGATGAGCTTGGTGTCCTGCAGCACCCGGCTGGCGCGCTGCTGCTGCTGCGACAGCTCGATGTACGAGGCAGGTGTACCATAGACACGCCGGCTGCACCATAGACACTAGCTGTACCTTCGCCCGGTTGGCCAGCAGGATGACGTGGTTGCTGAACTGCTCGGCCTCGGCCACGAGGCGCGGGATGAGCTTGGTGTCCTGCAGCACCCGGCTGGCGCGCTGCTGCTGCTGCGACAGCTCGATGTACGAGGCAGGTGTACCATAGACACGCCGGCTGCACCATAGACACTAGCTGTACCTTCGCCCGGTTGGCCAGCAGGATGACGTGGTTGCTGAACTGCTCGGCCTCGGCCACGAGGCGCGGGATGAGCTTGGTGTCCTGCAGCACCCGGCTGGCGCGCTGCTGCTGCTGCGACAGCTCGATGTACGAGGCAGGTGTACCATAGACACGCCGGCTGCACCATAGACACTAGCTGTACCTTCGCCCGGTTGGCCAGCAGGATGACGTGGTTGCTGAACTGCTCGGCCTCGGCCACGAGGCGCGGGATGAGCTTGGTGTCCTGCAGCACCCGGCTGGCGCGCTGCTGCTGCTGCGACAGCTCGATGTACGAGGCAGGTGTACCATAGACACGCCGGCTGCACCATAGACACTAGCTGTACCTTCGCCCGGTTGGCCAGCAGGATGACGTGGTTGCTGAACTGCTCGGCCTCGGCCACGAGGCGCGGGATGAGCTTGGTGTCCTGCAGCACCCGGCTGGCGCGCTGCTGCTGCTGCGACAGCTCGATGTACGAGATCAGGTTGTCGGTCACGCCTGACAGCTTCTTGCCTGACAGCTTGAGGAGGCGTTCGAGGCTGGAAGAGAAAGTTGTGTTCGTAAATTGAGCTATGACATTATTATGCGATAACAGGGTTAATATACGATATCAGGTTGTCCATCACGCCTGACAGCTTGAGGAGGCGTTCGAGGCTGAAGGAGAAAGTTATGTTCGTAAATTGAGCTATGACATTTTTATGCGACAGGGTCTCTTTTGGTGATGAAGATTATAGACTTTTAGAAGTTTCGCCAAATAAAACAAGTAACTATCGCCAGGTTACAACGTTAATAGAGTTGCAGCACTTCTAGCGCCAACACAATGAAGAATGTTCACTAATTTTGTTTTTTAGCTTTCTGTATTCTCTGTTAAAAATAAAAAATACATGTGAAAGAATTATTTCGACACGTCAATTAGTTTCCAAGATATTGAATTTTAAAGGTGCGGGCGGCGGCCGGCCCGCCATTTTATGCGCGTGACGTCATACTACAGTGACTGGCTTAAATTTGTATGGGTGGAATCTTGCAAACTGAATTAAGACCCACTTCCGGACCACCCATTAAACTGAAATTTCGCATACACATGTAATTTGGATGACCATGCAATATTATGATGACATGGAGCTGATCTGATGATGGAGCTGGAAGGTGGCCATAGGAACTCAATAATAAAACGACTTAACTCCATCGAGTTTGGGCTCGTTCGTTTTGTATTGACGAGTACTTCAATTCTATATAGTAATCAGGGTCTGATGATGGAGCTGGAAGGTACTTCGCAATAAAACGACAAAATCGCATCAAGTTTGGGTTTGGTTCAATTTTAATTTTTGTGATGGGTCTGGGTGTTAATATGTATAATATGTATGTATTTACAAAAAAATATGTATTTAAGTATGTTTATATACGTTTTCTAGTGAGCGGACACTGTGAATGTACGTCACGCGGGGTCACGTGACCGTCGGCGGGACTCGATATCTAAGCGAACTTTGAATGCCTATAAAATCATAACTACTGGGTATTTTTGAATGAAATAAAAACAAATGTATTTTATATGTAAAAGCTTAACTATAACAAAGGTTTCAAGTGATTTTGCATACCTAGTAACATTCTCAATTCGGCGCTATAGCACGACGTAGAGGCTAACGCTCTAGCGGGCACTAGGAACGGTTCTTTTTAACGAAGCCTTAAGGGATCCCAGATCTACATATTCATTAAAAAAAAAGAACAGATGTTATGGATAGACTGCGGGAAGCGCATTGATGCGGGCACCATTGGCATGTATTTGCGAGGGCGTCAGACGACGGCATTTCAAATTAAACACTGTGACACCTTTGCTATAGTTGCTATTTTGCAACTACAACGTATTGTCTGTACTTTTACCAATAAAACGAAACAATCAACACAAAACATTCAACTCCAAGAATGCTATTTAAAATCGAGTACAAGAGTATGTACAAGCAAACAACCAATATTCATAATTTCGAGAACTAATATTACCGTGAAAAAATAAAGATACACCGAAAACAAATAATCCCGAATTAGTAATGTTACTTCGAAAAATATGAGTTTACAGACAGACATTCCGTTTGGAACCGAGTTTTGTTCTCGGAATTCATTCCGCAGATCGAAAAGTATACAAACCGAAACGGTTTATCGGAAAGATTTTTAACGAGTGACTCACGGAGAAGTGAAGCGTTTAATTTCACGACGGTACTAGGAAAAGTTATTTGCAAAGACACAACCGGGAATTCCGAGTCGGCGAACTGGCTGACGCAAGATCGAACACCCTAATTCAATGACGATTGAATTAGTTCTTTAGAATGTTGTTGAAAGGATTTCCAATGTGCGTAATCACGTTGATTATTATGTCATTCAAGTTCAATTTGTCTTGCAAGAATAATATGACATCATCAATTTTTAAGGTAAACATTTCGGAGAAATATGGTTTATTCGTGTGTGTACAATTTATAATTGGGGATTTGCAGTTCATACCGCTTCGATCTAGTTATGAAAACAAGTTTTGTTTTCAATTGACCGCTAAAAATTTATTGATAAGATTTTTTGTTGCTCCCACCTTTAGGCAATTCGTTATTTTTATTTCAAGTTATTTTAAATTTAGTTTGAGATGCGACTCTTAACGCTAGATTTAATAGCTATATGATGATTAAATGTTGGTAAAGTAAATTACTCCAGCCATGTACCGCAGACTCGGCGCAATGTCAGCTGGCAGCTGGGCTATGCAGCGCGTATAGCCTCACGTAGCAGCGCAGCTTGCCAACGCGCTACACGCAGCCTGGCTGGCATAATTACCTACAGAACTCTAGATCAAACAGTCTCTAGTCCTGCAAGTCCTGTAAGTTTCTAGAAAGACTTGTATACAGGGTGACTGGAACTGAACCCGCCATAATTAACTAATACGCGTATAGAGGAAGTCATTTGCTAATTATTGAACCCTACTTTCTATGACTAAAGTTTTATAGTTTAGGAGATATGTCATTTTTTATACTTTTTTTAGATTTTTCCGAAGATCATTGGCAATCCATTATCACCATTAGCTTTTTTTTAAATCGAATTCGAACTTTAATTTTTTATCGTGGTTTGTACTTTTGTTGAACTTTGGCGGCTCGTGGCTAGTTATTCAATCATTATCTGGATCTGAAATTTATTTTATTTAACTAAAAGTTTATTCGATATTAGTATCAAATAAAAAAATCGGTTAAAATCATGCGAGAAAAAAATTTTGGCAGTTTTTAGGTAAAATTTCGGAAAAACCTGTAAAAAGTTTAAAAATTGACATATCTCCTAAACTATAGAAAGTAAGGTTCAATAATTAGTAAATATCCTCCTCTATACACGTGTTAGCTATGGCGGGTTCAGTTCCAGTCACCCTGTATTAACCTACCGTAGACTCGGCGCGATGTCAGCTGGCAGCTGCTTCATCAGCTGGGCCAGCAGCGCGTATAGCCTCACACCAGCAGCCAATACGCGGTCGCTGCCCACGCCCACGCAGCATCGCAGCTTGCCCACTCGTGATACGCAGCCTGTTAGCTGGCATAGCTGAAGAACTAGTGACTTGTAGAGTTCGGTAAGTTCTGCAACAAATAGTGGGTAAGAACATTGGAGAAGCGATAAAAAAATATTTGGAAAAAACATTGCTTGAGATATAGATTGTCCGAGATTTTTTTAGCTCACCAGAAGTTGGACTATTAAGAAGTCATTAATCCATCTTTTATGGCATATTTATAGTCTATTTAGAAGAAAAAAATCCATATTTCGCACAATCGCAATCGGGAGATTCGCTTCAAGGATCAACTAGCTGGAAAAGGTTGGTTCCGGGGGGTCGTAACTTATTTGATGACGTGCAATGATGACCCTTCATGCCAGTATTTAAATGGAGAAACCCTCAAACTGGTCTAATAAGGCAATAGGAAAGAATGACGCCCTATATCAAGTTATAGAGCACCTACCTCTTCTGATCCTCTGTTGATGCTGGTGCGGCGCAGTTACCAACGCTGCATTCAAGTCTCGAGCGCGCGCTAGCAAATGTTCCGCGCGCTTAAGGCGATTGTTGACGTGAGCGCACAGATATGTCAGCACCGTGTGACCCGACCGGGAATCGATGGTTAGCGGATAACTAGTTCCAAGATGGTGTTATTTTTAATGCTGCGTAATTCGGGATGGACAATAGACACTTTAAGGGACGCCGAGATGGAAAAGGTGCATTATGAAGGTCAGGCCTTTTATACTGAGATAGAAAAAGGACCTTCTTCTGTCAAGCTAACCCAGCAAATATGAGGAGACTAGCTGAAGGAGATGAAAGAAAGAAAGAAACATTTATTACGATGAACATCACTTAGTTAATCCTTCAAGGCCCGCGAACCTAGACACAATAGATAATCAATTATTATGACATTAATGAATGCCGTCTGTCACTCAAGCGGTTAAGGACAAAGAAGGTATAAGGAAAAAAAGACGGAAATAGCACTTAAATATTACAAGGAAATAAAAAGTGAACTGAGCAGTGCTACCCTGTCGCAACAGCGATGACCATCGCAATGGGACTCCACTCAGCATATGCCGTGGCCCACGGTAGGGAAGGCCATGATGCTGGTTTTCAGTGTGCCCCATGCCGAGTGGAAGCGATGACGCCTGTACCAACCTCTTCTGATACATACCTCTTCTGATCCTCTGTTGATGCTGATGTGGCGCGGTTACCAACGCCGTGTTCAAGTCCCGAGCGCGCGCTAGCAAGTGTTCCGCGCGTTTGAGGCGATTTTGACGTGAGCGCACAGATACGTCAGCACCGTGTGACCCGACCGGGAATCGGTCGTTAGCGGAAAACTAGTTCCAAGATGGTGTTACTTTTAATGCTGCGCAATTCGGGATGGAGAAGACACTTTAAGGGACGCCGTGATGGAAAAGGTGCATTATGAAGGTCATGCCTTTTATAATGACATGGAATGATGACCCTCTTCAGCCAAGCTAACCCAGCGATTAAGAGGAGACTCTAGCTGGTCTAATGAGCCAATAGGCCTATATCAAGTTATAGAGCACCTACCTCTTCTGATCCTCTGTTGATGCTGGTGCGGCGCGGTCACCAACGCCGTGTTCAAGTCCCGAGCGCGCGCTAGCAAGTGTTCCGCGCGCTTGAGGCGATTGTTGACGTGAGCGCACAGATACGTCAGCACCGTGTGACCCGACCGGGAATGGATCGTTAGCGGAAAACTAGTTCCAAGATGGTGTTATTCGGGATGGAGAAGAGACACTTTAAGGGACGCCGAGATGGAAAAGGTACATTATGAAGGTCATGCATTTTATACTGAGATGGAATGAGGACCTTCTTCTCTCAAGCTAATCCAGCAAATAAGAGGAGACTAGCTGGTCTAATGAGGCAAAGAAAAGACCTATGGCAAGATATACCAACACCTACCTCTTCTGATCCTCTGTTGATGCTGGTGCGGCGCGGTTACCAACGCCGCGTTTAAGTCCCGAGCGCGCGCTAGCAAGTGTTCCGCGCGCTTGAGACGATTGTTAACGTGAGCACACAAGTACGTCAGCACCGTGTGACCCGACCGGGAATCGATCGTGGGGAAGTCGGTTGACTCTTCGCCGGCTGATGTGTCTTCTTCCTGATGATCACATGTCACTATGTAATAAATACAACCCAGGAATAAATTCAACCCGAGTTAATTGCGCACCGACGCACGTGATGTGACATCGACGCTCTAGTACAGACGGAGCGATTGAGGTGAGGTGCTCGGGTAAGTGGGAGGAAGAATCGCGAAATGTGCATTTAACTCGATCGGGTTGTACAGTATTTCGCAGATTTTAGTCGGTCACGTAAGTCTTAAATAAATGTTATAAAGACAGTCATAATAATACAGTAATCTAAATAAGCCAACAAAACATTTCAGTGGAATGAAGATTCTCTTTAAACTCAAATCTCACCTAATCCTGATTAATTTTAATAACAAAAAATAAAATTCATCAGGATTAGGTAAATATGCCGCCCGTATAGGTTTTTTTTATTAACAAACTAGTATCAAGGGGATGTTTATTATACGTTCTTGACACAGGGCACTTACATCTACCCTCCCGAGCGCGGCGGCCAGTTTAACCAGCAATTGGTCGACGAACTGGGCCTCCATCTGCGCGCGGCAGCCGGCCGAAAGTATGCCTGGTAATAACGCCAGGAAGTCCTGCTTGCTGGTCCGTAGGTAGTCTTCCAGCTTTATTATCACCTGTTGAGACACCGCATTGATTAAGCCTTGCTATAGTCTGGTCTGTGAGCACGTAGAATTTTGTCCCTGTCGCGCTCGCACACTCACTGCGGGCGCCCGTCGCACAGTCGCGACAGCAATATAATTACGCGCGAGCGATAAGGATGGGTAGCTTGGGGTCATCGGACAAAATTCTACGTGCTCACAGACCGGGCTTTAGTTGCTAGAAATGATCAACAGTTAGGTAAATTAACAATTATAAAACAAAGTCGCTTTCCTATCCAGTCTGTCCCTATGTATGTAAAATACGCAACAGATTTTGATGCGTTTTTTTAATAGATTGAGTGATTCAAGAGGAAGATTTTTAAGTATAATACATTGTCCCTATGTTATGATCGCTAGTTTTTTAATATAAGAGATGTATGTGGTAGCTAAATGGAATGTGATAACTAACCACCGCCTATTTACAGGACTAGAAGAGTTCCCAATACGTCGCTTGCCTCTGATAAGATAGATATTTTTATCGATTGTTAAACTTGAATCTAACACATTTTCTACCATTGCAAAAATAAAATAAAAAAACTCAGTAGGTACAACAATGATACTTAAACTTACCCCGCTCAACTTCTGGCAAGGCACGACCGGCACGTCTAGAAGTAAGGCCGTGGTCTGCACGAGAGCAGCGAGGTGCTTCTTGACCGACAAATCGCGCTCTTCGGCCACGGCCTCTTCTTCCACCAGCTCGAAGGCAGCCAGCAGCTGTTCCAATATGGCCGCCAGACCAACTGACGCTGTGCAATCTGGGATACCAGCTGTTGGACGAATTAATTGCGATGTGATATCAACGGAACTAAGGCTTTAACTAAAGTAATTCATCAAAAAGAGGTAAAATACAAATAAGATTTAAATTAAAGCAATAAAAGTCATTTTATTTTTGTTTCAGTGAAAACTAAGGCCCAGAACAGACGGTGAAACGCGACTGCAACGAAACTGCAACTTCCTGATGATTCTGATAAATGAAACTGAAACTGAAAGTTTCAAACTGGTCGCGTCATGTGTGGTCTCTCAACGGACGCTATGGCAGAAACTTAGATGCAAGTCAAAAGTAACTAGCAGTTGCAGTTTCGTTGCAGTTGCGTTTCACTGTCTGTTCTGGGCCTAAGGGATAAGTGATAGACAAAAATATTCATTTTCGACGGACATTTTGTAAAAAAATACGTCTGGTTGGATTGGTCAAGTTAACTTTAAAGCATGGTTATTATGGTTGAATACAACTTACTTATTAGTGGTAGTACGCTCTCAATTTTCAACGATTGATTCGGTGAGAGGAGTAATGTGAGACACGCTTTGAAGACCTCTATACATCCCAAAGTGGTTTGATCATCAAAGTCACACATGTCTTGGAACCTGCAAGAAAAAAAATTCAATTTTGATCATCATTTTACCAGAGACAAATGAAGGATTTGGTCTACACTCCTTACTGGTCAGACGAGTTGGGGAGGCCTGAAGCTCGCATATTTGCACCCATAGTCGCCTTTTAAGACTTGCGGGAAGAGTGAAAATGATCCTATTCTACTCTGCCCAAACAGGTGTGTGCCACCATGTGTGTTAACCATAGTTACAGCTATTGAGCTGTGAATTAAGATTCATAAGAACAGGTTCATAAGGTGACTGACGCCCGTATTCACAATCATTACTATTAAGTCTCAGTGTGCGTGTACGCACAAGGTGACACACGAACCAATCACAGAGCTCTATTCAACGCTGTGCGTTCGATATGCTGCTTCACATAAGCAAGTGTCGTTTGTGAATACGGGCGTGAGTTTCTTCGGCCACTTCTTCTCAGCACCAGCCGATATATTGTCCCGAAGTGGTGGTAAGGCAAGCTATATTGGGACGTGTATAAGTACCCTAAAAAGGGCTATGTACTACTACCACAGAATAATAATTAAGTACTACGTACAGGAGGTTTTCTTCGCGAAGGTATTTAAAAAAATGTATGCTCAATGTCGTTAACAATATGGTGTAATTTAGCTTGTCTCATGAGTCGAACACCATTTTGTTGACAAACATCAGTGATCGGTACTGCGCCGAAGCCATAGGGCTGACTTCGGTAAAATGATGTGTGACGTGAGGTGCCAAACTGCGGAAAATGGCGGAGGAAATACATGATTAAGCATGAATTATATTTTGTGTTTATATTATTATTCAGGTAGTTAAAATACTGCACAGTATTAATTACACTACCGTTTTTACATACATAGTTTATTGTCTTTACAATGCAAAAGGGTGAAGAATACACGTGCGTGCGACAATGCTCGCTCGTGATTGTCCTGTCGATTAGTGATTTCCGGAGGGGTAGTCGCGCGTGTTTTGTTTTCGATCCAAACTCGCGGAGATGAACAGGCCTGCTACTACTACCAAAAAGAATATGAATAGTCATATCTACCTGCACAGACACCTCGTGTACATGACGCGGGCGACCTTAGGCGCGTACTTGGCCAGCTGTCCTTTATCCAAGTGGTCGTCAGTCACCACAGAGGTGACACACCGCAGCGCCCAGTGGTGGAAGTCTCGCCGGCCGCGGAGCTGGTTCCTTTGTTCTAAAGATGACCAGGGGACTTCCTCGCTAGTTAAAAAAAAGGTTTTATTGCGATAGATAATGTAACTGTATAAATGTAAAATTGTAGTGGGTGCTTTGCCTAAGGCGAAAGTTACGTATACAAAGGAAGCATGCGAATTTAACCAACGAATGACGTCGTAAAACACTGGCATTATGTAGTTTTACTAATTTTGCAACCAAAAAAATGATATACATGTACTGCTGTAATTTAGACGAGCATTACTGTTTGACGTGAGATTATTCGTTATTTCAGGGTAAATAGAAAACATTCGCAGCCTTTTAAATAAACCTACGCATTCCCCCGAATATTAGCTACATCCAATACGTAATAATTGCAATAATTAAAACCTTGTGACTGTGAGTAAACACTGTAATCCTGGATATTTCCTAACAATTAATTTTAGTCAATAATATTGTGATCAAGAACTCTCAAATACCTGTACAATAGCTCTACAATTCTATAACAGAACCGTAGATCCCACACACACGGTAGCGGCTTGAACGGGCCAGCCCTGTCCTTGGTTAGAGCCGATATCTTGACGGGTCCCTTGCCTTTATCCTTCTGCGACTTTTGGCTCTTTTGCGTCTTTACTGTCTCTTTCGTTTCATTCAGAGTTTTGTTGCCTTTCTTGGACTTTGGTGGTGCCTAAAAAATTGAGTTATTGTGTTAGTAAGTCACACTGATGAAGAATGGAACTGGTTATTATTTTACTTTTTATTCAAGATACTACAACCGCGTTTACTTCAAACTTGTTGTTAATTCAATTTAAAATATATTCATACCTATCAAAAGCGAGCTTTTGTCAAAGGGTTCGCCCGCTTTGATTTCGATTTAGGTAAGAAATATTTTTAAATTGATCGGCAACACATCGATCGGCAGAAATAACGAATTTCACAAATTATTTTTGCGACTCTAGTCACTAAGGAGTCGCAAAAATAATTAAACTATAGACTAAACTTTAGTCTATCTAATGAGATGGTCATCCTAGGCACAGAATAATAATAAGTACTACGTACAGAAGTTTTACTTCGCGAAGGTATTTAAAAAAATGTATGCTCAATGTCATTAACAATATGGTGTAATTTAGCCTGTCTCAAGAGTCAAGCACCATTTTGTTGACAAACGTCAGTGATCGGCACTGCGCCGAAGCTATAGGGCTAACTTCGGTAAAATGATGTGACGTGAGGTACCAAACTGCAGAAAATGGCGGAGGTATTACATGATTTAGCATGAATTATCATGAATAATATTAACTACTTATTTACCTCTCAGTGTCTTGAGGCAACTTAAAAAAGTACATTCTGTGTTTTTATTATTATTTAGGCAGTTAAATACTGCACAGTATTTAGTACACCATTTTCTTTATTTTCTTCCATCATACACAAGAATACGCGAGCGTGAGTCAATGTTCGCTCGTATGTGAGGCCTTGTCGAATAGTATCCTGTAGGTGGGCCATCGTGCGTGTTTTGTTTTCGATGTAAACTCGCGGAGATGAACCGGCCTGTCCTAGGTCACATCTACCTCTAAGCTCAGATTCAATATAACTGTTCAAATATTAGACAGCGACAATTAAATACACAATTAATTTTAATACACAATTACTTGTGCCTTAATATTGGTGTGTATTACCTTGGTCTGCTCCAATAGCTGGTTACAAGCTTTATAAAGGCTGTAGACTTTGGCCGCCGCGTTGGTACTGCTTGGGCCCCACTGCATGATGCGGTGTGCGATCAGCGCCTCGTATATTTGCAGGATTTGCTGCACTTTCAGACATTTGGCTCTGCTTTCGGGCAGGAGATCTGTTAGGGATGGGTCCTCCTGGAAAGATAAAGATTATAAATAATGAGCTTGGTATATTTGACCACAATTTGAACTTTAATTGCTTAAGATATAATTCTTTCGGAAGAATATAATCACAAATAGGGGACGGAAGCTTCTAGCATAGTAGTCAAGTAAGCGAACCACTGGGCTTGTTAAGGACTTTAACAAGCTACAAAATATCTCACCAAATCCATCCGCCCCAGTTTTCCATTGAGAGGATGTCTTCTAGGTTCTCCTCTTCCGTGACTGGTAGGAACTGCTTACGGCGAACAGGAGGCCAAAGCTTCTTGAATACTACGAGTATATTCAAGTATGGGCTTCTTAAAGACTTCCCAAACCACAAAATGTCTTACCAATTCGATCTGCCTCAGGTTTTCGTTGAGAGGATGTCCTCTGTGGCCTGCAGAAACTGCTTACAGCGAACAGGAGGTGGCAACTTCTAGCATAGTAGTAAACACAAACCACTTGGCATCTTAAAGACTTCTCTAATATCTTACCAAATCGACCTGCCCCAGGTGTTCGTTCCCGCATACAGTCTCCAGTACACTAGCGAGCTTGCTCTTCAAGTACGCGGCGGCGGTGTCGGCCGCCTGGCTGGAGAGGATGTCTTCTAGGTCCTCCTCCTCTGTCGCTTGAAGGAACTGCCTACCGCGAACAGGTCTAATATCCTTACTTTAGGGCTAGATGGCGCTGTGTGAAATTGTCCATAGATAGTCAATTACGCTACCACGAACAAGAGGTCGAAACTTCTAGCAATGTAGTCAACCAAACCACTGAGCTTCTTAGAGACTCACCAAATCGATTTTCCCCAGGTTTTCCTTGAGAGGATGTCCTCTAAGTACTTATCTTCTGTGACCTGGAAGAACTGCCTATCGCGAATGGGAGGTGGAACTTATGCTAGCATAGTAGTCAACACGAACCACTGGGCTTCCTAAAGACTTCTCAAACTACAACTGGCCTTCTTAGAGTCCTTAAATTTCAAAATGTCTCACCAAATCGATCTGCCCCAGGTGTTCGTTCCCGCTTATAGTCTCCAGTACACTAGCGAGCTTGCTCTTCAAGTACGCGGCGGCGGTGTCGGCCGCCTGGCTGGAGAGGATGTCTTCCAGGTCCTCCTCCTCTGTGGCTTGAAGGAACTGCCTACCGCGAACAGGAGGTCTAATGTCCTTACTTTAGGGCTAGATGGCGCTGTGTGAAATTGTCCAAAGATAGTCAATTATGCCAATCACTGGGCGGGCTTCTAAAAGACTTCGACAAGCTACAAAATATGTCAGCAAATCGATCTCCTCTATGAGGAGGAGGATTTCCTATAGCTCCTCCTCCTCTGTGGCTTGAAGAAAACTTACTTACCGCGAACAGGAGGTGGCAACTTCTAGACTTGTAGTCAATGCGAACCACTGGTTCTTAGAGACTTCTCTTATTACACAAGGTTCACGAACCAGGACTTCTTAGAACCTTCCCAGATTACAAAGTATCTTACCAAATCGATCTGCCCCAGGTGTTCGTTTCCGCTTATAGTCTCCAGTACACTAGCGAGCTTGCTCTTCAAGTACGCGGCGGCGGTGTCGGCCGCCTGGCTGGAGAGGATGTCTTCTAGGTCCTCCTCCTCTGTGGCTTGAAGGAACTGGGCTACCGCGAACAAGAGGCCGAAACTTCAATGCAGTAGTCAAAACGAACCACTGAGCTTCTTAGAGACTCACCAAAATATTTTCCTCAGGTTTTCCTTGAAAGGATGTCATCTAAGTACTTATCCTCTGTGACCTGGAAGAACTGCCTATCGCGAACAGGTCGAATCATCTAGCATAGTAGTAAACACAAACCACTGGTCTTAAAGACTTCTCTAATATCTTACCAAATCGATCTGCCCCAGGTGTTCGTTTCCGCTTATAGTCTCCAGTACACTAGTGAGCTTGCTCTTCAAGTACGCGGCGGCGGTGTCGGCCGCCTGGCTGGAGAGGATGTCTTCCAGGTCCTCCTCCTCTGTGGCTTGAAGAAACTACGCCACCGCGAACAAGAGGCTGAAACTTCTAGCATAGTAGTCAACGCAAACCACTGAGCTTCTTAGAGACTCACCAAATCGATTTTCCCAAGGTTTTCCTTGAAAGGATGTCCTCTAAGTAGTTATCTTCAGTGACCAGGAAGAACAGTCTGTCGCGAATGGGAGGTGGAACTTATGCTAGCATAGTAGTCAACACGATCCACTGGGCTTCCTAAAGACTTCTCAAACTGCAACTGGCCTTCTTAGAGTCCTTAAATTACAAAATATCTCACCAAATCGACCTGCCCCAGATGTTCGTTCCCGCATACAGTGTCCAGCACGCTAGCGAGCTTGCTCTTCAAGTACGCGGCGGCGGTGTCGGCCGCCTGGCTGGAGAGGATGTCTTCTAGGTCCTCCTCCTCTGTGGCTTGAAGGAACTGGGCCACCGCGAACAAAAGGTCGAAACTTCTAGACTAGTATTCAATGCGAACCACTGGTTCTAAGAGACTTCCCTTATTACACAAGGTTCACGAACCAGGGCTTCTTAGAACCTTCCCAGCTACTGCTGTAAGAAAACTGATTGCAGGTGATTTCACCAACCCTACTGCTGTAAGAAAACTGATTGCAGGTGATTTCACGCGTCAGACTCGTCGACCTGACATATAGTCAAATTTCTTCGAACTTCTTTCTATCCATTTTTTTCTCTTTGCTTCTACGTATAATTAAAATTTGTTAAATTTTATACCCCTTGGTTATATAGAGGTGAAAACTATAGGCTTTGACCAACTACACTGTATCTATGCAATTTATATATTTGTAAGCTGTTTGTTTTCTGAATAAAACAAAATAAAATAAAAAATAAAATAAACAAAGTATCTCACCAAATCGATCTGTCCCAGGTGTTCGTTCCCGCATACGGTCTCCAGTACACTAGCGAGCTTGCTCTTCAAGTACGCGGCGGCGGTGTCGGCCGCCTGGCTGGAGAGGATGTCTTCTAGGTCCTCCTCCTCTGTGGCTTGAAGGAACTGGGCCACCGCGAATAGGAGGTGGGATATTGGCTCCTGGAAGAGAAAGCATTTAAATAAGAATATTACTAATCGTAGTCCAAATATAATTTCTAAAATGATAACAAACTTTAAAATAAATAGCAAATGAAATTCTGGTCTTCATTGGAGAATTCAGGATGATCCTGAATGGAAACATTTTTATGACTTCTCATATTTCAAAAATAGTGGTTATTGTAAATTATAAATAACTTGGAGAAATCGAACTTGAACCCACGACCTTTCGCTTGCCGGGCGACTGTTCTTCCATCTGAGCTACTTAGATTTACTTTTTTTCAAGATATTTGAGTTTGAGATGCATCACTTAATGCTAAAAATTAAATAACTACCTAATAGTTCTTATTGAAGTAGCATTGTATAAAATTAAATCTGATCTTTACCGTCAAAACAGCAGAAACACCGCTCAACTGCACACACTTGTCAAGCATGATTGGCGGGCTTGCGGCGTCTGGTTCAGGCAAATACTTGCTCAAGTGTTCGTATAGCAGCTCAAGAATGGACTCGTGCAAGGCAGTCTTCTCGGCCGCACACTCGTATAGATCTGAGAATATAAAATTAGATGCAAAAAAACAAATACATTGAGTCAAAAAAACAAATGAAAGCTGATTTATTACTCGCTTCTCATAAAAAAAAAAGTCTAGCAGAAAATATAATGCCCGTTTTCACCATCAATCCCTAATTTTAAGTGACCCCTATTTTTTTTTTTTTTTTTTTTTATGTGATAGGAGGCAAACGAGCAAACGGATCACCTGATGGTAAGTGATTACCGTCGCCCATAGACACCCGCAGACCCAGGGGCGTTACAGGTGCGTTGCCGGCCTTTAAGGTAAAGATACGCTCTCCTCTTGAAAGCTTGCAGGTCGTATCCGTCCGGAAACACCGCAGACGACAGTCCATTCCACAGTTTGGTTGTACGGGGCAGAAAGTTTCTAGAGAAACGTACTGTTGTGGACTGCCAACCATCTAAGTGATGGGGGTGGAAGTGCTGTCGGGTAGATCGGTGGCGAAAAGTGGCGGCAGGAATAAGTCCGGATAATTCTTCGGAGCACTCCCCGTGATACATGCGATAGAATATGCACAGTGAGGATACATCTCTACGCAGCGCCAAGGGGTCAAGCCGATCCGAAATGTCCTGGCAGTCAACGATTCGAGCTGCTCTCCGTTCAATGCGGTCCAGAGGGAGAAGCTGGTACTGGGGCGCACCTGCCCAAAGATGAGAACAGTATTCCATATGAGGCCGAACCTGCGCCTTGTAAAGTTGCAGACGATGGGCTGGAGTGAAATACCGTCTCGATCTATTGAGCACACCAAGCTTCTTCGAGGCTAATTTAGCCTTACCCTCTAAATGACCACGGAACTGGACTTCGCTCGATATGTCGACACCAAGGATTCCGATATTGGCTGAGGCAGTTAGGGGAGTGCTCTCGAAACAGCGGGATACGACAAACGGCAACTTTTTGGCGGTGAACGCGCAAACTTGTGTCTTTGTAGGGTTAAATTGGACCAAATGCGTCGACCCCAGTCTGAGACCTCCTTCAAGGAGGTTTCAATGTCGGACACAAGTTTGTTACGGCTCTCAATGACGTTCTCCCGAGAGATATTTGCGCGGCCGGTATAAGCGGCATCAACCGTGCTGTCGTCCGCATAGCAATGAATGCCGCTAATTTGCAGCATATCATTGATATGCAGAAGGAAGAGCGTAGGCGATAGCACACAGCCTTGGGGGACACCAGCATTCACAGACATAGAGTCTGAGCATTTGCTGTCGACAACGACCTTAATGCTTCTGTCTGCTAAAAAGCTGGCGACCCATCCGCATAATTTCTCGGGAAGCCCATAGGAAGGGAGCTTCGAAAGAAGCGCTTTGTGCCAAACCCGATCGAAGGCCTTCGCCATATCCAAACTGACCGCCAATGCTTCCCCCTTAGTCTCGATCGCCTGTGCCCAACAATGTGTCAAGTAGACCAGAAGATCACCAGCCGAGCGACCTCCACGGAAACCGTACTGTCGGTCACTTAGCAACTGGTGGGCCTCTAGGTACCGAAGGAGCTGGCTGTTGATAATGGATTCCATTATCTTCGAGAACAAGGAGGTGATTGCTATCGGCCTATAGTTGGACGGATTTGAGCGGTCACCTTTTTTAGGGATCGGGTGCACCAAAGCTGTCCTCCATGAGGTCGGGACTATACCAGAGAGGTAGGAGAGCCGAAAAAGGCGCGAAAAAAATAAATAAATTAACCCTATGGTAACACATAACAGGAATTGTTTTCAAAGGGGTCACTTAAAAATTAGGGATTGATGGTGAAAACGGGCATTACCTAGTCTCCTAAAAAACTGAACTGATTCCCAAGTTCAAAATAAGTACTTTTTCTTTCTTTCTTTCAAAGCAACAACAAAAAGGCGAAATGCATAAAGCTTATTTACTGCTGTATAAAAGCTGTTTAACGGCTGCATCTTGCACCAAACAGCGGCGAAGGATCGACACCACCTCCATGCACATAGCTTCATTTCGCACGCGAGATGTCACCCTGAAAACAATGTATATTTATGAGCGTTGTTAATGTGGGCGTAGCTAAAGAACTTGATTCAAGTGAGCATGAACGAAAGTGTAAGTAAGTTGCAGGGAGTCCGGATATTTAACATAACACTGAACCTAGAGATGGCTGACAGTGGCTAGATTAAAAGGTTTGAATGTTTTTATTACGCCAGGTGTACGTACACCACTCTCGTCAAAGCCTCGTTTGAGAGCTCTTGTCCAGACTCTTAGACTAGGTCACTAAGTTTTAAGACCATGTGTATGTAACTTCCACCATTACAAATTGTCACGTACGCAATAAAGATTTGAATTTGAATTTGAAAAGTCTCGCGAGACATCCCCATGTCCGAACACGGGAGCGAGCGATATAAATAAATAAATATAAATATCCTTGGACATTTTACACTGCGCTTCTAGTCCCAAACTAAGCAAAGCTTGTACTATGGGTACTAGACAACGGATATAAACATACTTAAATACTTTTTTTTTTGTAAATACGTACATATTATACATAGAAAACACCCAGTCCAAAACAAACAAATATGTTCATGCACACAAATGTTTGTACTGTGCGGGAATCGAACCCGCAACCTCCGGAATAGTAGTCCGTTTCGAACCACTACACCAAACGGCCGACTAAAGATATAGAGACACCCTGAGACTGTACACTCTAGCAATCGGCCTGTCTCGTGGGCTCTCGGCGAGATTGTACAGCCGGCATATGATAATGATAACTCATATCTAAACTTGTAATATTAATCTCTCGACTCACACATGCTGCTGCGTGACGTGCAAGTCCACGGCGATCTGCGTGAGGTACGAGTGGCCGCTGTACTGCGAGCACACGCTCTGGCTGTGCGAGAACGTTCCGCGGGCCAGCCTCATGTAGCGCAGGTGTATAGGCTTGTAGTATACTGTCTCACTCACACATGCTGCTGCGTGGCGTGCAAGTCCACGGCGATCTGCGTGAGGTACGAGTGGCCGCTGTACTGCGAGCACACGCTCTGGCTGTGCGAGAACGTTCCGCGGGATAGCTTCATGTAGCGCAGGACTGTGAGGAAGCCGGAGAGAGCTAGGCAGCGGTGCGGGGAGTCCCTGGAATGGGAATAAGGAAGATTAATAGACAAGAAGACTTCTATGAGCTTAGCCACTTAGCATAATTTGTCTAATTTACCAGAGGCAAATGGAGGTTTGGCCAACATTTTTCACGCTGGGTTGGAAAAACCTGAACCTGACGATATATGTCTTTCTCTCTAAGCTTCGGGCAAACCAACGCGATAGCACGCGGCGGTAGCGGTAGAAATCAGATGGCGTTCCTGATTTTAAAATGGCGAATTTTTTCGAAGCTGAACCCGTTGATTTGACCGAAGCTTAGTCGCGAAGAGTCCTAAACTGTGCCAGAACCACACGGCTAACACGTTCGCAACATACGCCTTTGTGATTAAAAGATCTCCTAATTTAAAATTTCACACAGTTTCGATTTCTAGCATTCGCGTGGGAGGGCGGAGGCCTAGGGCTCCCACCTGGAGTACAGGCGCTTGCGGCACACCATGACGAGCGCGTCGCGGCTGCGCGTGCTGAAGTTGACCAGCGGGTGCACGGCCAGTAGTGGGGGGCGGAGGCCTAGGGCTCCCACCTGGAGTACAGGCGCTTGCGGCACACCATGACGAGCGCGTCGCGGCTGCGCGTGCTGAAGTTGACCAGCGGGTGCACGGCCAGTAGTGGGGGGCGGAGGCCTAGGGCTCCCACCTGGAGTACAGGCGCTTGCGGCACACCATGACGAGCGCGTCGCGGCTGCGCGTGCTGAAGTTGACCAGCGGGTGCACGGCGGCCAGGACTGCGGCGGCCGCGCGGTAGTCGTGCGGGGACGGTTGGCAGTTCTCGAGAATGGTAGTCAGTTCTGGGCAGCGCTCGATGGAGACGGGAGTCAGCTTGCAGAGCACGTGGAGGCAGTCTGTAAAATATTTTTAGTAGGTACATGGATTCGGTGGTTAACACACTTCAATCTACAGGATGGAATTTTGTAATGCCACCTGAAGGGAAACTACTCTTAATACTGTAGATAGGAAATTTTACTTAAAGAAAACATTCCTTTATTTTTGCATAGAAATAGAACTGCATTCAAAAATTTTCAAAAAATTGCTTGCTACACTCGGGAATCGAACTAACTAAAATCTGTTAAAAATTACACCCTGTATTTTTATTGCATCGATCGTTAGGGTTAAGTATAAGGATGAAATCTCTCTAACAAACTTGATAAATCAAATGAAAGGAAAACCATGAAATCTTAAATTATTGTAATTATTTCCAGAAAATTGTATGGTATGAGGGTAAATTTTCGAAAAAAATTCGAAAATCTTTGAATGCAGTTCTCTTTCTTTTCAAAAATAAAGGAATGTTTTCTTTGAGTAAAATTTTCTATCTACAGTATTAAGGGTAGTTTCCCTCCAGGTGGCATTACAAAATTCCACCCTGTATAGCTTGACGAAATGCGGATTGCGGAAAGCGGTCTATCTATGCGCTGTAAAGCCGTAAATATCCGCAATGATAAAATGTTGCTCGTTTACTATGTAAGAATGTAACGTTAAACTAACATGAAATTAAACTCCAGAAACGGCATAGCTCTAGTGGTCTAGATATATTATGTAGTTTCAATTTGCTGTGTAAACTACTATTTTAATAGCTTTGAAATAAAGGTTTTGAATGATAGCTCATAAAAAGTATGTCAATTAACTAGTGTCCAATCCACACTACCCCAGTATTATGTGTAGTCATAATTTAAAGAATACATACCCGCATACTGCCGCTGAGCAGACTCCGTAGCCAATTTACAAGCTAGCTGGTTGAGGATATGACCAGCTGTCTCCGGCTGCGACTTGCAGAGGCGCACCAGGATAAGCTTCCCGTGCGACCAGCAGGCTTGAGCCACCGGCTTCGTCTTGTTGATCGAGAGGAGAGAGAAGGCAAGGTTGATGAGACCGACGACTGTTAGCTGGCGGTGGTTTGCGCTGGGAGAAGAAACATTAGGTATACAGGGTGGAAATCATAAGTGATGTCAATCGATTATTATTTGTTAAGTATGCAAGATATCGAAAAACTGGTTACTGTAGGCCTAAGATGCGCGCCGCGATAAGCGGTTATCACGCCATTTTATCGATTTTGCCCATACGTTTTGACGTCGCTAAAAGTTATCACGGCGCAAAACTGGTTACTGGTCAATAATAGGTTACATAATAAACCTGATCTATCCGAAATTCCTTCCATCAATAATACCAACTAGATATCGGGTCAGCGCAAAATAACAACGCACTTGAGAAGTGAGTTTTATTTAATTAACGCCAACTCACAGTTAGCGGGGTATGATGGGAATTTTAAAGACTATAAAACATTAATTTAAATTGATGCCAGCAGCCAGACGATAAAAGAGATTAATTACAATAAAAGAACTCACTTCTAAAGTGCGCTTCCATATACAGGGTGGAATTTTCTAATGCCACCTGGAGGGAAACTACTCTTAATATTGTAGATAGAAAAAAATTCTCAAAGAAAACATTCCTTTATTTTTTAAAAGAAATAGAACTGCATTCAAAGATTTCCAAAAAATTGCTTGCCACACCCGGGAATCGAACCAACTAAAATATGTTAAAAATTACACCCTGTATTTTTATTACATCGATCGTTAGGGTCAAGTATAAGGATGAAATCTCTCTAACGAACTTGATAAATTAAATTAAAGGAAATCCATAAAATCTTAAATTATTTTAATTATGTACAGAAAATTTTATGGTATGGTAGTGAATTTTCGAAAAATTTTCGAAAATCTATGAATGCAGTTCTCTTTCTTTTCAAAAATAAAGGAATGTTTTCTTTCAGTAAAATTTTCTATCTACAGTATTAAGAGTACTTTACCTCCAGGTGGCATTACAAAATTCCACCCTGTATTTAGTAGTAGGAATAACGAAGTTACATGAATCGCTAAAAATTGATTTTTTTATAACCACCTACCTCTCAGTAGTGAGAACCTTCAGTACACTGGCTATGTCTACGTCAGGCGGCAGGACTGAGCGAACCCATGCGGACTCTTTGCCTTTCAGCTCATCTAACACCCGCCGCTCTATTGCGGACTTTATGGCCTAGAAAACAGAGTACACATTGAATATACAATGTTGATAAATTCAGGCAATTTAAGAAAGCCATTTTTTTAATTTAACTTATTTAGCCGGCAGTTTTAAATTGCCAGAGAGGCGTTGACCTCCACTGGCGAACATCGGGAAAAGTTTGTCCAACGATACAATTTTTCCCGATGTTCACCAGTCCCTGGTGACACCCAAAGAAATATTTGATAATTCGAGTTCTATTTCACATTTTTTATAATGTTTTACGGACGCAGCGCCACGGAATGTCTAATTTTAGGACAATAACTCGCGGCTCCAGTTCATGGCCATGATGGAAACTGACGGATTTTAGAGGAGAGTCGCACACAAAATAGTGGCGGAAAAAAATAGCTTTTTTAGTCTGTAACCCACAAGTTAACGTTTTAATATCAGAAGTAGAACTAGAACTCAAGAATAGGTGAAACAGGCCTAAACTTACATCCAAACAAACACTCCTAAAGTCCGGTCCCTTCTCAGACATGGCCAATGCCAAGTCCATGATAAAGGGCGCTCTGAGCAACTGGGTCTTCGGCCAAGTCTTCAGGTGCCGGCGTATGACCTCTGGCTCGGTGGCGCCATCTGTTATGTGGTAGATGCAGGTCGAGAGGCAACGGCTGAGCTCTGCTGCGCTGTGGGTCACTGGGAATGAAAGTGAGTCACTGTAATGTTATTTAAACTGTGTGTCTAATTAATCCTGATATATTGCAATAAGCACACAGCAAGCGAGTGTCCAGACGTTATAAACATGATGTTTTGTAAACAAGTATTGACTTCAAAAGTTCAGAATCGTAAAAACAACAAGGGTGTAAAAACTTGATACGTAATTGGGCGTGACGTCGCAAGACTCGCGCCCATACTACATAATCTTACTGTATTAGTATTTTGCATGTTTATCGTGTCAAGTGACATTACGAGATAATATCCGTCTTAAATATTTACAAAATCAAAGCAAGAATTTATCTACGGCATTTGTGGGGCTCATAAAGTCTACCATCTAATCGCACTTCACGTTTCTTACCTATGTCGTCTATATCCATAGTGGTGGACTCGGAGTCGTTGGGCGGAGGCTCCAGCTTGCTGTACAGTCGCACGCTGAAGTAGTGGCTCAAGTGGGCCAGCACTATGTCCACATTGTACAATTTGCAAAGCCTGGGGGACAACAAAAATATATTATAATATGTGTTCACTCAATTTTGATTGCTTAGTTACTTGAGTTATAATAGAATTTTGAGTGTCGTTTCAAAATTCGGGACTATCCTCATTACACATCCTGTATACAAAGCAGTTGGAGAGATTTATTTCAGTAGAATTTAAATAATTTATGAAGTGGCATATAAATAAATCACTGGTGTAAGAGAGTAATGAATGGTCAAGAATATTATTTGTACTTGGTTTATTTGTGGTGTGCAAATAAAGAGTTTATTATTATTATTACTAGCTTTCCGCCCGCGGCTTCGCCCGCGTGGAATTTTGTCTGTCACAGAAAAACCTTATCGCGTGCGTCTCTGTTTCAAAAACCGGGATAAAAACTATCCTATGTCCTTTCCCGGGACTTAAACTATCTCTATGCTAAATTTCATCAAAATCGCTTCAGTGGTTTAGGCGTGAAAGCGTGACAGACAGACAGAGAGACAGAGTTACTTTCGCATTTATAATATTATTAGTATAGAATATAAATAATGATCTTGACTGGTGTCTGTGGTGTGGTAGTGAGCATGCCTTCCAGCTACATAGAATTATGCAGATGGATGGCAGAAGCTGGATGTGACTAGCTGAAGACAGAATATAATGGTGATATGCGCCATGAACCTATATGAGGTTTACATCCAACAGTAGACTACTGTAGATAGGCTAATGATGAATCTGGTGTTTGAAATAAATCTAAGCAATGTAACTTACTTCAAGAGTTGATGGATGAGTGGCGGCATTTCGTCTGGCGAAATATTGATGATGTACGAACACACTTTATTCACCACTTGCTTATGCTCATTTCGAGGTAACTGCAGGTCTCTGTAAGATGAACATAAATTCAAATTGTTTAATGTTATATGACTATTTTACTTTGTTGGAAAAAAAACTTATAATACAGCAAACATAATTTGGTTGATATAATAAAAACTATTATTTGGCTAATAAAAACTATAATTTTCATTGAATATTTTTTTTTACCTGAGGAACACCAAAAGAATAAAAGGTAAACACAAAATTAACTTGCACTTTCTGTCTACATTTCCTACCCTAGTCATTAATTCAATTTAATTTATTCATCAAATGTCATACAGCCTACATACTAAGTCAGGCTTTATACATATACATATTTACTTACTTAAACATAGCCACTAGTTGCACCAGCTGCTTTTCAGTCCAGTTGCACTGGCACAGAGTGTGTATGCATTGTTGCTTGTACTCATCAAACGTCAACACCGTCCCGCAGTGTTTGATCTCGCTGCATGATGACAGTGCGTTCATGCATTCTGGAAGGATATCTCGCCATCTGTAATGTAAAGTTTTAATTAATTTAAATCTTGAAAAAAGTTGTCTAAAAAAATGTATTTGAGGTATGCCCTGTCTGTGTTAAAACGACTAAAAAGATTTTTTTCATAAAATCAATCTGTTAATAGTAGGTAGACTAACTATATTATGAAATACAAGCTCATGGTAAAGTACCTGATTATATCATTTAAACTAGATCATTCAATGCCTTTTGTAAAATTCAAGCGATTTATCACATTCTTACATCATATTAACATCAGAGTCACCGATGATAGACTGAATACTGTCATTGCTCCACCTCACCAGTTCATCTGCAGCTTGCCGGGACAACTCCAAGCATAGCCTGCTAATCACATCACTGCAGTGTGTGAGAGATGTAGACTCCTTCCTCATTGATTGCAGAACTATATCTATAATCTAGAAAATAATAGCAATTATGAATAAAGTACAAATAAAGTCAAATAAAACAGAATTTTATAAAAATTGTGATAACCTGAAGGTGGTTCTTATGTGGTATTTTGATGATATTGTGGAGACAATGGTCTTATTTATCTAGATTTATAAATAAATAATAATTCCGCCAGAATACATGTTTTTTACTTACTTTAGCAGAATATCTACTTGATGATGAAGGATTATTGGTTAGCCCATTCAGCAAACAGTCAAGAATATCCGCCCCATCACTGTTCAAAATGCGACGCGGTAAGAACTTCAGAATCTAAAAAGAGCAACAGAACACGATTTATTGGTATAAAAATACACAATACTTGGTTTGTTTACATTGAATCAAGTCGATACTTGTCTCGTTGTATGAAGGGGTGACCTACCTGGTCAATATTGGCTTTACAATGTTCCTCTAACTCGTCACGCTTACTATTTACATGTCCAAGCTCCTTAATTTTTAAGTAAATAGTATCCATTTCATTAAATTATTGTTTGATAAGAAGAAACACCAAAAATTAAAAGTTTTGCCAGTTCCGCAAACCCATAGAGAAAAGTAATACATAGGAAATAGAGAACCCTCTCTGTCAAATTTTTGAGCCTACTAATTGACAGCCTGGTGTTAAATTCCCTGTACTTAACCTACGTACGTAACGCTCACATACATACATAGTACACGCACACATACATACATAAAGTCCACGCACACATACACACAGTTCACGCACACATAGGCCCTCATAACCTTCAAAGAATTATTGTTTTTATGATGTACAATGTAGAATTTTTTCAAATCCATTATTTTGAAAATATTTATCTTTATGGTGTACGTATTGTATTATTTTCAAAACAATGGATTTGGAAAAATTCTACATTGCACATGGAAATGCAAATAAGTAAACAAAAACTTTTGAATTTAATAATTTTACTTTATTTATGAACACACATAATATTATACACCAAAAGCGTCTTTTCGCAAAGTTTTCAACAACACTAAAAAAGCATTTGCACATTGAGAAAACTCAGATCACTTGTGAACATAACAGAAAGTTTCTTCGCGATTCACGAAGGAACGAACAAAACTCCGATGAACCAGAACAGCAGCAGGTACGAAGGAATGAACTTGAATTTGACTCGACGACTTTTCAATACTTTAATAGGGCCACAGAAAACTTAAATGATGGCTAAGAAAACAAGAATGCATTTAACATAACAAAAACAACACCGGCCATTTTGGTTGGAGGAAAAACAATGTTGCCATATGTTAAATAGTAATTTCTACTACTCTATTATGTAAATTAAAACAAAAATGTCAATGTTCAGTTTTAAATTAAAACAAATTAATTTCATTTAAAAAAAGTTTTCACATTGTAATTAACAATATTCTCAAATATATTTTAATTAAGAAAAAAATGAAAATATGAAGGAAACAGGAGCAGCGACATCTAGAGCGTTTTAGGGTAGTTAAAAAGTATTTGAATTTATTCACCGATGTCGCTGTTTGGAAGCAAGTTTCACTTCGATGACCGTTGTATGGAAGTTTCCACACCCTGCGCAAACCCGCCAAAAAACAAGATTTAGACCAATGTCAACTTGACAGTTGTGACAGCTGAAACCAGTGTTGCAATAGAATGCTAATGTTACTAAAGTAGTAAAATCACAACTATACAGGTCCACAAACATATTTAATAGTAACAAAAAAGTAAGAAGAAGAACTCCAAGGTTACTTACTAATCACTTACGTAAGCATTTATCATAGGCTTTTGTTACTAATAATAATGTTTACTATGGCACAAATTGTAAAAAAAAATGTTGATATGAATTTTGTTTCATTTTTAGTAATTTGTTTTGTAATGATAATAGCAGCACTTGTATTTATTTTTAATTTCCATGAAAATATAGTTGGCAACGAAATATAAAACTATACAGCCAAAACTCTTTGAAATTTAATTGGTTTTGACATAAAACAGAAAAGTCGCCTGTTCAGTCAGTAACGTCTTTTTGAATGACGTCATCAGTTTATGTTTAGCGAGCGATAGGTTACGAAATTCACGAATTTCATGGTTACTCGTTCGTTTTATGTACCAAGTTAGTGTACTACCGTTTATTATTGTTAAGTGGACGTATTCGTGTATATCGCGTATCAATAAATCATTGTTTACAACAGCATTGACGGAGTGAACATTACGTTACTTTTGGCGGCAGCACATGAAGCCACAGAAATAGATTTCCTTGTGCAATATATTGGGACGGAAATTCTTTGGACTTATTTGCATTCGGACCGGTTTGAAATGGGTCAGGGTTCGTGAAGTATTGGGCTGTGGAGATAGTATGGGGTTGGTGTTATTAACGAGTGAAGTTTGAGGGAACTATGGAGAACCCAACGGTTTCTGGATTGCGGTCAAGGTCGCGCTCGAAAACACCATTCCTTAGGTCGAGCTGCGATCGCGAGAACTGCACGGAGGGCGAGGACCACGTCCACCACAAGTCTGGAAGGAAAACGCCAAATAAAAGGAGCACCCCTGTCAAGTAAGTGTTTTGATAATACAACTGATACAACCGGCATAGCAAACGTAATTGGCCCTAGAACTGACACCGTTTCCCAGTGTTAAATCTCAAAAATGAATGAGATCCACTTTCTTGTTCAATATTTTCACTTCATGTTTATCAGTTTGATACAGGGCTATCTTATCTACATGAATGTGTGGATTATTTACTGACTAACTATAGATTGAAAACATCCTTATGTTTGGTCATTATATTGATTTTTTTGTAAGTGAGAGAAAAATTGCTTATTTTTCTGTCAACTTTTTGAGATTTTGAACGGTTTCCACATATGCATACTTATAATACACAAATAATAGTTACACAATAATAGTTTCAGTTATATGAGATTGTTTCATAGACCTAGTAGGTATAAGGATGGGATTATGATGTAGTAAGCTTGCTATTTAAAGCTAAATTACTCATACCATTATTCAGATTCTAGCCTTATTATTAGGAGAGAGAAACTTAACTAACTAAACATATTACACATCATAGAGGAGACTGAGGAGAGTTGTGAATAAAAAAAAATTGTTCCAAAAAATTGTCTATTTCTCAACTCTCCTCTGTTAAAACTCACCTTGATCTCCCATACATCAGCAAAAACCAATGTAAATAGGTGATTTCCTAAATTGGTAACATTTCCTTAGTAATACTCTCGTAGTGAGAAATTTCACATCAATCTGTGAATCGTAAGGTCATTTCTACAATCATGAATTAAATGATAACATAACTAGGTTACTCATGTTTGCACAAATTCTTTACTCAGATAGATATCATTTAGTGAACTATAAAACACAAGGTCAATAATAAACTTAGTAAGGACAGTTTACCTAGTGACATCACTGACATCATTGCATCACTAGTGTCACCATGGTTTACGGCCATGGTGACCTTAAGCTAAGCATGTACTAAGCAAACATAAAACCCAGCTTAAGCGTTTGAAGGCCATGAGATTCTACCATTGTTCAAAATGTAGGTTTTTTATTGACAGGCCTATGAATTAAAAACATTTTAAAATCAAAATTATTTATTCAGTTTAGACCACAAGTGGCACTTATGAAATAAAATAGGCATCTGAAAAGTGTTATATCTATTTTGTGTAGATATCAGACTTATTCAATTTAATTGAAGATAAGCTTAGATCTTTGACTTGTTTCAGAAATATTATGATTCCTGTAACTTTGAAGTAGGTACACATAAAGATAAGACTTATCAAACAGTTTACTAATAGTCTGTAGATTTAGAGCTCATCATTCATCATCATCATTCTGAGCTGAACATGAAATTATGTTGGTTGATTCAATTTCACACACAACATAATAAAAAATATTGACTGAAAAGTTTTCTAAAAACTTTTATTAGTATTATTACTTATATTAATTTAAACCTATAGTATATTTTCTACTATGTCCAACCCAACTTTATAGTGACCAGCACATTAAGTAGTAAGACTGCACCTGCATAAGAACTACAATATTCCGCTTGAAATTCTGTTAGTAACGTAATTTTGTGAATTTTTGTGCCTCCTGACTTAACTAAAAAAACCTGGATTAATGCAAATATCAGTACTTCTATTCTGGTAAATAAAATATACAGTCAAGTATCTTATTAGAACACTTCTTCCAGGCAACTCGGTCAGCCAAGCAGCAAAGTAACCTCCGAAGCTATAGCGGAGACAGAGGAGGAGCATGCGCCGTCGCACCGCACGCGGCAATCAACCCGCCTCACGGAGAAGCTGGTCAAGACCTCCGACTACTCCTCCGAGGAGAGCCTGGACCGGCTGAAGGGGAGTCGGAAGGAGATATTTCAGGTAAATAGTAACCAATAAACAACTATAGAAGCATGCGCCGTCGCACCGCACGCGGCACTCCGCACGCCTCACGGAGAAGCTGGTCAAGACCTCCGACTACTCCTCCGAGGAGAGCCTGGACCGGCTGAAGGGCAGTCGGAAGGAGATATTTCAGGTAAATCTATACTAATATTATAAAGCTGAAGAGTTTGTTTGTTTGTTTACTTGAACGCGCTAATCTCAGAAACTACTGGTCCGATTTTAAAAATTATTTCACTGTTAGAAAGCCCATTTATCGTGGCTATATACCATCACGCTACGATTAATAGTTTCAGAGCAAAAATGAAAAATGTTGCGAAAACGGGTTTTCACGCGTACGAAGTCGCGGGCACAGCATTCCCAAACATAAACATTCCCCTGGGGCAAACTTTTCCACCTTCACCACCTTGGTTGGGTTTTTATTGGCGGTCAAGCTGTAGATCCTGGCTACACAGGAGTTGTAGCAATGGCAATGAGAGATAGGAATGGTCCCGTTTTATCAAGACTAAGGACTAGGGTTCTATAAAACCGATTCCATAAATTGCGTCATAATCAAGATGCGGGTCAGTAAGCCTTGTATCCAGTAGTTGGCAACTTTTTGTCCTGCAAATATTATTATAAGTTTTCTATGATGAACCAAATCTATACAAAACTGCATACAATTTCGATAGTATTCAGCTAATGGATGGAGCCGACCACCGGGTCGCCGATTAGCATTAATTGGGCTGCCCTTGTCGCGCGTTTTCCCTGTAATTTTGATAAGGCTTTTTAACACGATAAGATGATAAAACGCGCGTGTGTCGTATCGTGTACGATTAACGACGACATGGCTTTTTATTAAGGCTGCTTGCACAGCGACTTCCTCTTCATAATGCCACCTACTCGTAGATAGATGTATAACATTCAGGTTAATAACATGGGAGTTATGCGTAAAGATAAGCTCACACTTGCCCGCCCACGCCGAAATTTTCTTTTCTTCTGTATTCTATCCAATCGTGACTGTACTCGTACTGCGAGAACGTTGCATACGATTTGATATTATAAAGAAAATGCTGCATCATGGGTCCCACTTTTTTTTTCTTTGAACATTTATTTTTATGCTGCTGAGAAATTTTATAAAGCTTTTAAAAGTTGCGACGTCTTCAAACTCTGTTGTACGACTCGTGTAACATTGTGGTTGAACCCGGCGAATAACCTTGCTATAGTTTAAACATGCGTCCCGAACAGTTTGGGTACTAAGCAATCTGATCATGCTGTATTTTCCTGTAATAACAATTTCTAGATTATGTACCTAGTTCATACCATAAGGTTCAAAGTGCCTGAGTCCTAAACGAACTGCCCGAGTGGCATTCATTTCCTGGTTAAAAAGTGTTCAAAACATTTTACCTCTTTCAACTCCTTTCTCACTGACCAACAAGGAACTAGAATTAAATTATGTAATCTTGGTAGTTGTGGAAGTAGATATTTGTGAAAATAATTACCATTCTATCCACCGTACGTATCTTACCACCATAAGACTTATTTATGATCGCAGATGTCCGTTTCAAAAGATAAAAAGCTTTTAAAAGTATAATAATTGTGCGTTGAACTTGGCCTCCGTTATCAGGGCTTCAAATACAGCATACGCCCGCCTTATACGTCTGTCCGTACTGTATCTTTTAAGTGTTTATTCAACTAGCTTACCGCCCGCGGCTTCGCCCGCATGGAATTTTGTCTCTGTTTCAAAAACCGGGATAAAAACTATCCTATGTCCTTTCCCGCGACTCAAACTATAACTATGCCAAAGGATGATGGGCACAAATGTATGGAAAGTGGTACCCGCTCCAATAGCCATAACCAATATATATTTTAAAAGGCCTTTAGATGTAGGAAAATGTCTGCTACGGGGCCAGTTCTAATTCACGTTTTGAAAGCAGTAATTCCACTAAGTATTATAATGAAAGTATAACACAATCATCCATGTATACGAGTATGTATTATGAATACAATCTATTAATATAACTAAAAGAAGCATTGAAAAGGAAAGGATTAAACCTACGATGAACTACCCAAGCTATTAGCCCTTTATTCGCTTTCATCATCATCATCATGATCATTTTAGCCATAGGACGTCCATTTGAACATAGGCCTCCCCCAATGATTTCCACAATGGCCGGTTGGTGGCGGCCTGCATCCAGCGCCTTCCCGCTACCTTTATGAGGTCGTCGGTCCATCTTGTGGGTGGACTTATTGGGTCTTGTGGGTTTATTCGCTTTAGCAACTCATAATAAAACCCGTAAGAAGTAATAAAACTTTAACCCCTTTATTAATAAAAGGTACACCCTAGTTGAATTCTGGCTTAAATTGTCATTTGGTATGGAAATGTCATTTTAATCCAAGGTTCTTCCTAGGTGTAACTTTTTATTAATAAGGGGGTAGTACTTCTTTAAATAAAAATATTTATTTCACAATTATCCCCATCAATAATTAATTATAGAGTTAAGGAAGGATGCTGGAGCAGTAAACCCTTCCTGCCTCGCATTACCTAAGTACCATACGATGGACACGTATGATACTTCTTCTTCTTCTTCCTCGGTCCCTCACTGATGAGGATCGCGACCACAGATAGTGTTCCTCCACAGACTGCGGTCATAAGCTGTGTGGACGGCGCACGATGCAAACTCCCGCCTACCGTCTTCCTCACCGCGTCCGACCATCTCGTCGGTGCCCTGCCCTGAGCGCGTCCCCCTTCATACTGTATGATACTTAGGTTACACAAAAAGTATCTTTATCTTCGAACGCAACCAGATCTGAGGCTGGTGGCCATAGTAAATGTTGTTCGTCTTGGTAAGACCTTTCAAATGACACTACAAACATAACTATTGGAGCCGGGTACCATTCTGCAAAAAAGTATGTATATCTTCGTACACAACCAGATCTGAGGCTGGTGGTCATAGTAAAAGTTGTTCATCTTGGTAAGACCTTTCAAACGATACTAGACACATATCTATTGGAGCCGGGTACCATTTTGCCCATTGTCCTTTCATCAAAATCGGTTCAGTGGTTTAGGCGTGAAAGCAAGACAGACAGACTTACTTTCGCATTTATAATATTAGTATAGATAACGTCTATAAATAACAATTAAGCTACTAATTGAATTGATCAGACGCCCACTATCACAGTAGCATTTTATACAATTGAATTAAGTTTGGCGTCAACAGGAAATTGATATCAGTCTGAATAAGAGTTGCCTGACAGGTATTTTTGTAAACACCTTAGTTTGAATGTTTTCCATTTCGATTTAGTCCAATTTACCTATAATTAGAACAAAAATATTGTGCAGTTACGTTTTTTTTATTGTAGCAGAAACACCTCGAAGAAGAAGAACTTAGTAAAATTATCTGTGAAAGCCTTGTAAAAGAAAAATAATCAAGGAACAATATAAGGGTAGTAGAAGCCGCAATACCTTTTTACAGGAATAAAACCACTAAAAAGCAACAGTGATATCACTTGAGCTTCTGGTAGTCTACTGATGGGCATATGGGGGAGGCCCAAAGAACTCCTGCCATTTTCCCCAGGCGATTTGATTTTGCTAGTTTTCTTTTTCTTTTTTTTCTTTTCATTAATATTTTTTACAATACTTATTCTAAATCAACACATAAATAGTCATACACTTGTAACAGGAAAACATAAACGCATCCAAATATAACTGAAATCTACTTCCCCCGCGTGGGTTTATTTTCGATGCCTCCATATGGGCGCTATTATTTCAAGCCATCTGCGGCGTTTCAGTAGCGCGTCGATTACTCTGTACTGTGGTTCGTTTGAGTGTTAGTTTTTAATTTGGCACTGAATCTTGAGTCTTGGCTCTTGACCTAGTTTGTGTATTTAGATCAGGACCACCAAGGTACGTGTTGCTATGGGAGAATAAATCGATAAACGTATCAGTTGTAGTTTGTAACATCGTTGCGTAGTAGTTTACGGTTACGAGATGTATTCTCAGTCGGGCAAGGTCAGTGCTGCAACTCGATGTGCTATCTACTCTATCTAGTGAACAGTGGACGACTGTTTACATTATTTATGAGTGGTTCAGGTTAATCAGATGCGTGTTTGATCGGCGCGATCTTGATCGGAGGTGAAATGTCTGTGATGTTTCGAACTACTGTGAATACGGTGTTATTTCAGACAGGAAAAACTCTGCTTTATTTGGATTTAATTACACGTTATGCCTTGACTAGCCCGCGTGGATTTTGGGAGGCAAGGCTAGATTTTATCGCGCATCGTCTCGTAACTTTGTTGTTTTAACTATTCAATCCTTTATCGAAAACCTGCAGCCTGAGAGAACGCCAGATCCATTTATTTTAAACTTCAACAAAAGCGCTTTAGCAGTTTATGCAAGAAAAGTAACAAAGTACATAGGTAATTACTTTCTTATTGTTGTCTTTTTCTTTAATTTACATTGCATCGTCATTTTATCGTCCCATTATTCGTCTGTAACACAATCATTACGATTATTTTTATAGCCATGCCTTGCCTTATTAATGTGTCTGGAATATTATACTTGTGTGTATGGATTAACTGTTACACTAAACTGGCTATTGTTATTCCGTACACTTTACAGTTAATAATTAAACTTCCGCCGCCACTTATGGCCCGCCTTCGGAGTGTATCGGGCCCCAAAACCAGCGAATAATCTTAAGTGGTTCGTTACTGGAAGTCATTGCCCGATATGAAATGATTAAAGAGGATAGCTTATGTCTCAAATTAAAAATAAAAATACAATATAATAATACTCTTCATTTTTCGAATTCAAGCTCTCTGTGAATTTATGAAATGAATTAGTTATGAAGTAGTGGAAAGAAAGAAAAAGTTAACATAATGGAAATACCTAACTGATCGGTAACGGCTCAGAGTAGCGGTAAATATGTATATTATGTATTTACATACCTTACAAAAGACAATATTATTATGCTTGACATTGAATAATGCAAGACCTTGACATTGTCTGCAAAATTGTAAATAAATCTTCCTTATGAAGAATGCGACTCAACGTAATGTAGTCACCTTTTGCTCCTTATTGTTATTCAACAACATAACATTGTGCTGTCTGCAGATAAAGACGAATCTTTTATTTTTCTTAGTTGTAATATCCGTGAAAAGTCAACTGTAGCTTTTGCAAAAGTATAGGCGTGTAGCCAATCTGACACCCTTTTGAGTCCTATTTCAAGCAATGGAGAAGACTAGTTGTCACTATTTTTATGGCCCAACATGCAATGTCAAAGTACTTTGCTCGTAATAGCACACCAAATCTATGATTCACAGATCCAGCATTAGAGTTATACAAACGTAGACTCTTCACGGTTCGATTAGCACCTACCAAATACCTCAGCACAGGCTTTTTGTTATCATAGCTGTTACCGGTGATATCATCACTGACGATGACGGATCTATGAGGTGTTTTTGCTTTACGTGATTTAGGATTGTGACGACAATCCTTATCAGCTTTATTGCAGTGCATTTAGGTTGATTATTGAATATTGGACGAGGTCCCTGTGTTGCTATTATTATAAAAACTTCCCGCCTTTAGCTTCGGCCGCGTGGCTCTCACTGAAAGTTTCGTCCTGTAAATGCGCGGTTTTGTGTTCACTGTGACACTCTGTAATTGTTTTAGTTAGAGGTTTATATAAAGTTATTAATAAGTGAATCTTTCACTTGTGAACCATTGCATTTGTTACAAAAAGTTAGTGTGATAAATTATGAGAATGCTGAAAGAAATGTGTTTTAAAAAAGCCTGAAATTATGGAGTAATCTGGTGTCTGGTGCGGGAGGACAGATTTTGTTGGTACGACTGTGGACATATTATATTAATGCAATGAAAAAGCTTTTCAATTAACTGGTTCAGAGTCGTTCAGGAATCAATCAATGCGCTTCTTCAATCTTCATTACTTTTATGTAACAATTTAGAATTCTATATACCTACCTTCTCTGCCACAGTAAAACTGTTTGTAATGCAACTAATGGCGCAGGCATGGCGCATACTTATGCATGATATAATTATGTATTTAGATTGTGAACTTAGCTGTTTCACTATCAATTAATTACAATGCGTTCTACAAGAGCTTAGTCACAGCGAAACAATTTCAATTATTTGCAATGTAAAATTAGTTTGATAACTAGACGCTTACGTTATTCTACCACTTGAAATTCTAATTGGTCCACAACAATGTCCCATCTGCCATTAACAAAATAACGTAAATAGAAGACATCTTGTTTTCTCGCTCTAGTTTAGGAGATTATACGAAAGAATGCGTGTTTTGTGGTTTAACTAATTCAGAAAACTCCATAACCGAGTACTGTCATTTGCCATTTGTTCTAACCGGTAGACCTAGACCACGCACGGTATTTGTGGTATTACCGTGCTTAGACAGCGCTACGAGTTTCTAGCGGCGCTTCTCAGCACTTGCCAAACATTGGTATCAACACTTATGCTCCTAATTTAGAGTATTAAGGAGTTTTACATAAATGTAGAGGTATTTTATTGTTTTTGTTTGTCCACAGAACGAGCTCAACAGCCAGTATGAGCGGGTGTCCACCAGCTCTCACTATCGGACGCTGGCGGACGTCACGCTCAGTCCAATCTCGCAGAATGTGACGCGCGACAGGTAAGTTGTTTATGCTAGAAGAAGCCATGATAGGTAAATAAATAACATTGTGGTACAGATAACGGCACATCAACTAAAATACTGTACATCTTATGTGGCTGAAATATAGGGGCGATTTTGCAAGAAAAATGTATAATCTGATGTACTGCTGTCGAATATACAAAGAACAAATCACCTAGACACTAGACTACATTCTGTGTAGCACTTGACATTAAATGCAGTAACATTCATTGCGAAATGTTACTCGTGTTTACTGTAAAATTATTTTTGTCGTCGTCTTTTTAAAATTCAATTAACATACCATTATCAAAAAAGACTTGTGCTAACTTAGGTCACCCATCTAAATAATCGGAGGTCAGTGTAATTTGACTTACATTTGCAATTAATTCCAACTTATCTCAAAGTTTAACGAGGCCACACTAAACTTAAATGTTCTGTATTACTCACACAGTTTAGAAACAAGGACGAAATTGTGCGGCATTCAATTGAACCGATTATTTTAACAAATAACCGCTTTGGCAGCCCGGCGGCGGAATTCGTTAATTGATAAGACGGCGCAAAGTCACCCACAGTTTTCACTTTTGAACAGATGACAACACAATATTATGTTGCAGCATTACAAAACCAGTAGGTTCTCTCAGGAAAACCAACTTTGTTTTTCACCATTCCATATTCTCTCATTTTCTCAAAGGAGATATGATGACGACACGACTTTTATGAACATCATTATCATTATTATCGATCCTTTAGTCTTCACTTTTTTTTATGCATAACAAGGCAGGTATTTGACCACAATCGCACCTGATGTTAAGTGGAATGCAGTCTAGGATGGTACATCATTGCAGGATTTAGCATAGACTCCTCAGTCTTCATAGGTTCGGAAGGCTGTTAACATAATATTTATTTTGTTACTTGATCGCCTTTTACGAATGGGAAGTGGGCCTATTCTTCTCTATACTGGAACCACACGGCTTAGAAATTGTGTATTAAGTAACTAGTATTTCACTCGCCAGAAGCTGTACCTATTTATCTTATAACCCTTTTTTTTATAATACATAGTAAGAAAGTACATGCCTACAAAAATAAAATTGGCAGGCCTTAAAAAATACTAATTTGCACCATAAAGAAATCACCTCCGTGTGAAAAAATATATGCAAATGTAAACCATTGTTAGATTTGTTACGATGGTTCCTTCGTCATTTAACACTATTATGCCGCGACACAGTTGCACAGTTGGCAAACATTCAATTTTTTCTTTCACTCGGTGTAAGTAGGTATTTACATAGCGTCTGCTGACGTAAATAGTAAACATTATGCTGAATTCATTCAGATAAATGTTTCCTGCAGCTTGTGTGGCGTAGGACACTGGTTCTCAACCTGTAAATTTCAAAACACTGTATCTTATTATGGCCCGATTTCTAAAATTAAATTTTTGGCTTCATCATGCTCATCTTCTAATCAGGTATGATCTTTTCTTATTAAATTGATTCTTGAGTACAAGTTGAGCATGCTAAAGCTGTAATTCTCATTTCTAAAACCGGGAATTAGTCACAGACTACAATCATCATCCGTGGTTGGTTATCAGTCTTGGAACTGCATTGTTGTTATTAGTTAACACGGCTATTTAAAGTTTTCATGTATGTATTTTAGTTTCCTGATAAAATGCTGTAGATAAATTTTATTCAGAAGTGACTCCTTATCTGTATATACCGAATGCACATTTTCAGTATCATGTAACACTGTAATCTTTTACAAGCTGGATTAGTTTAAGCCGATTATGTGATTAAATTAAAATATGACAGCGTTTGATCCAGTTAGTTGCATATTCTTGTCGGTCATGTATTCCGTTTTCTACCATACGTCCAAGGCATAAAGTCTAAAGTCCATTTTGAAAGATGTTAAATATTCGCTCGGAAATCCAATTTATGATCGTTAAACTTTGGGTATCGATGACCAAGCGCAAGGTGCAAATAAACGACCTTGGTCCTCCAGGATGGTACGCACCAGCCGGCCTTGAAGTTGTTTTTCTCGAAAGAAATAATTCACAATGCAAAGAAAGACAAATTGCAATGCTAATTTGGAAGCTAATTATTTTTGTCGGTGAGCACCTGCCTATTTAGGTCACTATCCGGTTCAGAACTTCGTATCCTTGAATTATTTTTCTAGATTGTGACATTGAAGCACTAGACTAGCAAGTTTAAAGTGGCTATTTTGTATTACTCCAGTAAATATGACTTTATTTATAGTTTCATTTCATAAAGTACAGTCATGCACATAGACTAAATGCATCTTTTTGACTGCAAAATAGCGTCTATTATAGCCATATAAGATGCCACAGTTTTATCCGTGATGTGCCGTTCTTCATACATGCATAATGTTGTTTTGATGAATGTTCGCTAAACTAAGATTTGGAATTAATTGCTCCTTAAGCCAATCATTACAACGAAAACAACTGTTAGCCAATAAAAACACGCTGATTAAGATGTTTTCTCATTAATTTCATTCATTTACTGTAGTTTATGTTTACAAAGTCTGGACAACTTAAAATTATATTTTATGAAGATATTCTCAACTGTCTAAAATCTTTAAATTTATAAGCACGCAACGTGCTAAGATAAATGGGTTGGTTTTTTGTCTTTCCCAGGTCTTTCCGCTTCGGAAGCCCAGCGTACAGTGCATGCTCGACGGACAGTTCGTTCGCTGAGCAGGCACTGGCGGATACCAGCGCTCTGCTGGACCGGGACCCTAGCGCGGAACACCTGCCTTACCGCCTGTACAAGATGGCCGGCGAGTATTGGAAGTGAGTACCTGCTGTAATTTTGGTACACCTGCCTTCATCGTCAGAATCGGCCTACATGTAGTAAGACTCCCTTGAACGCACTATCCTTCTCCAGTCTTAAATTAATGTCTTTGAATTTAAACGCTCGATTCGCGTAGTACATGGTGGACCGAAGGTTTTAGTGTACACTTCTAGACTTACACTTCCCCCAATCAGCGCCATTTTACCCTGTTTTCGGCTGTCCCAGTTGTCTTGGTTCTCTGTCAAGTGACCTTGGGTTTGCCAGGTGTCAACACGCATATCATTTAACAAATGCTTAGTAAAGCTCGTTTTGAAGGTTTATTTCTGACTTGTTTTGCGCCAATTCATAGAAGCTGCATTTCGTCTGTCGTCATCAATATGTTTTCTGTGAAATAATACATTTCAACGGCTTTGTTGTTTTCGTTATAAATATCGGTTTATCGTTAATTGGTAGGTATTTGTTTGCAGGCAATTTGTGCGTGTTACGTCACTGCTCCTACAAAGCACTCTGATTCATTCGCTTGGTACTGAAATAAGCACATTTAATTGACTCAGAGTGCGTTTGATTTTCTTGTTGCGACAATTTTATACACGCTAATAATATTATATGTAAGAATTTGTCTAATAGCCTACAAACATTTATTTATTGTTTTTCTATAAACTACCACCTAAAAGTACAGTTTTCAAACCCGTTACTTTATGCCGTACGAGTATGCGCTCAAATTTATTACAAGCTCATAAGATTCAACATTCAACATAATCTCTGTGTACTTAATAAACATGCAAAATGGGGGTAGAACAAAAAACGTTACTCAATACACACCAAAATTCAAATCGGCTCAATCGTCAGCTGGCTGGGCTAGCAAATGACTGTTTTAAATATTTAATTTGTGTTGTGTATTAGATTTAGGATATTGATTTTATTGTGTACTTTTAATTTATTTATTGACTTGTGTTTGACGTATTTATTGACGAATTTTAATAATCATGGCAAAAGTTGTGACCGTTATGGACGTGAATACTGTGCAAGATGTGTTTACTTTAAGGTATTTAATTGTTTTATTTAATATTTTTTTGTTATGGGTGTAGTAGGAATGTAGTGAAACGTAGTTTTATGAATTTCACTTCAGATTAAAACACACAGTATTACAAAGAAAAGCTACATAACCTTTTTGTTTCAGAAAAATGTTTATAACTATTTGCTATTATTGAGTCACACAAGTAATATTTTAACACAGTCCCACTTACTATGTAAAAATTAAGTGATATTTTTATTTAATTACTCGTGTGAGTTCACAAAAGAGATAACCTACTGAAAGCTTGTCCTAACTGTCAATTTTTTATCAACCGACTTCAAAAAAGGAGAAGGTTCTCAATTCGACCCGTATGTTTTTTTTCTATGTTTGTTACGCGATAACTCCGCCAATTATGAACCGATTTGAACAAATCTTTTTTCGGCGTATAGGTAATACCTCAAGGGTGGTCCCATTTAAATTTAATAATAGAAAAAACAACCCCCAAGGGTGGAAAATTGGGGATGAACTTTTTTATACGCAATATCTCCGCCGATTATAAATCAATTTGAACGATTATTTTTTTGTTAAATAGGTATTATCAAAAGGGTGGTTTCATGCGAATTTGAAGAAAATATTTCACCCCCAAGGGTGGAAAATTGGGGATGAACTTTTTTATACGCAATATTTTTAATTTTTAGTTTTTTTTTGTGTTCACGCATTTGAAGTCGGTTGTTTTTTTTTTAAGTTAATTATTAATGGCGCCTAATTATTCCCAGTCATTTACGATATCTATCAAATCATTACTACTTTATTCACTAGCTTCTACTCGCGAGTTCGTCTTTGTGCATATCATCACGTATTCCGCAAGCAAACTACGGACGAAAACAACATTTAACCCCCTTTTCATCCCTTCAATATTTGTCCTTCTCAAGGATCCAATACATATACCAAAAATCACCAAACTTCGGTTCCCATTTTAGGCATAGAAACATAACTGACTGACAAACATACAGAGATAGTTCCGCATTTATAATCCTACTAATATTATAAATGCGAAAGTTTGTGTGGATGTCTGGATGTTAGATGTTTGTTACTCTTTTACGCAAAAACTACTGAACGGATTTTGTTGAAACTTTACAGTATTATTGTTTATTTTTTTTATCCTCAACGAGGAAGCTCTTATAATTTATAATCCAGATTAACATATATGCTATAATTTATGACGATATATTGTGACAAACTGAATTTCAATAAAAGGAAGGGGAAGCCGTTAAACGCTATCTATAAACATCATTAGTAATTAAACGAGGTCCACGCGTACGAAGTCGCGGGCGGCCGCTAGTATTAGTATAATAATATGTAGATGCTATCTCTTTCAAATTCACGCTAAAATTACGAGAGCACCGACCGCGTACGTTCACAAAAACGATAACAGTGACAATACTAGAGCTCTCAAGAAATACATGCGCTATATTTGTACGCTGGTGCAGGCAAATGCCAAACCGCGTGCCAAATGTTGGCGACAACTGCATTTTAAGGAACAAATTGTGATAAAAATCTGCATTTATTCAATAAAAATTAAACCATGTCTCAATATGCTTTGTTCTATTATCGATTGTGACTTGTGTGTGCGAAGGACTTTCCTAACAAAAGGACATTAGTGATTGTGGTCTATTTGCATTCAACGCATCCAGTCATGTATGAAGGGCTCAAATGTACTGAATTTGTGAGGTAATGTCATCCTTTTTCCTGCTTCCTTTATTGAGGAAACGGGACACGTGTTTTACTAAGATATAGCTTTTATTTATAAATAACATAACATACTCAAGAGTAATTCCGTTTTAGCTGATTTGTTCCAGACTATACCTTTCGTATTTTTTTACAATTAAATTATCCAGGATACATTGATATCTTTTTGGAAGTGACTGTTTTCTTGAAAAGTTTTAATGTATTAATTTATTAGATCAATTAAAATGTTTTTCCCCTGTGACATGGTGCGAGATAGGTATGACATGCTTTCCGCATTCCAAGCTAGACTGTTAAAATAATGTTATTTATTTTCAGCGTATTAAAGACGAAAAAATATGTTTATCTCAACTTTTTGACAAAAACAACATACGGGATTCATTAAAATATGTTTACCATAATGAATATAAATGCTAAATCTGCATCTTGTTTCAGCAAATACCCGAAGACGGACTACACGTACTCGCCGCTGTCTAAAGACCGCGTGGAGCTGGCGCCGGGACAGGTGGCCGTCCCGAACATGTCCCGGCGCTCGCTGTCCCAGTTCCGCGTTCAGGGACCGCTCACCAGCTCGGATGAGGTCGACCGACTCGCAGCTACCTGGACGTCCAGTGCTACGCGCAAGCGGTTCACTGTGAGTTTCTCTTCTCCTTGGCTTCCTTGTCTTCTTAATGTAGGCGGTCAGGTCGACTGCTTGTCAGCCGCAACCTGTCGTCGCGTCTAGCCGCCGAGCTGTCGCTGTCGCGTGTCACCTAGTGTGTTCCTACACTTGACCAAAAGACGTCCACTGCTTCTGTCCCAATCCCAAGGATCTCCACAAGATATGTCCCAGCAGCCAGGCGCTTCCCATAACTTGACTAGGAACTTTGGCCTGCCTCCATTATGTATGTCGATACATGGTTGTCCTGTAATTCTCGTATTTCTTCCGTCCCAATGGCCATGTCGAAGTAGTTCTTTTTTTGTGATTTCGCCATTGGACAGACGAAAGTTGTGTATTGACGTATATACCCTAAGACGGACTACACGTACTCGCCGCTGTCGAAAGACCGCATTGGTGGTAAGCGCCTAAGCTAAGGCCCGGTTTCCATCAAGGCAGAGCGGAGAAGTGTCGGGTTGTCAAATTTTTTGCAGAGTGAAGAGGAGAATTGGAAATAATAAAATAAAAAATCTGATGGTTATTCAAAACACTTCTCCACTCCACTCTGCTCCGCCTTGATGAAAACTAGACCTTAGCCGAAAGAGCGTCCATCGCTGCATTAGGTGCTGTCAAATCTTCCCTAAGATTTAAAAATGGTCCTACGTTACTCTCATCCAGACGTTTCCCGTAACCTCCTTGGGAGGGAGACCTTCCTTTACGTCTTCCGATGCGTGGTCGTCACTTGATAACATTAGGTCTACCCCAACATTCAACCCATGGGCCGCTCATTACCTGTTGGTTGATTAAAAACAAAACAATTTTAAATTATCAGTCAGTTTTTACAATTTGTAATGAGGGAATAGTTTTTTTTTAAGATTTCGTATTGGTCCCATAGTGTAATTTGTTACATTTGAGCAGTAGAATCGCCCCCAAAAAGAATGTGCGTTTAATCTGTTACACATGTAAATTACAGTTTCTGTACTTCGATCCACAGACAGTAGACAGTTCAGATGACGAAGGCGCGTACCTCCGAGGCAATGGCGCTTACCAGCAAGCGGAGCAGCGCTGGTGGATCACCCGCCTGCTCGTCACCATCATTACCACAATCACCAGCTCTACTAGCAGCGCGTATAGGAGACTCGTGGGACCTTCGCATCGGTACCCGTATACTGACAGGCGGCCCGCTAAAGGTGCGTATCTTCGAGACAACAGTGCGAAGCCGAAACGCTGTTTACGTAGTTTCGGGTCTATCTGTCACCTTCGCTCGCGCTGGCATCTTGCTTTGCGTGAGAGAGATGACAACATGAGACACTTCGGATAGCGTTTTTCGGAGTAACCCTGCAGCGCTGGTGGCTCACCCGCCTTCTCGTCACCATCATTACCACTATCACCAGCTCTACTAGTTGCACGTATAGGAGGCTCGTGGGGCCCTCGCATCGGTACCCGTATACTGACAGGCGGCCCGCTAAAGGTATAACTATTAGTTATAAGCTGTAGCCTATTCATCCATATGCTCCAAATGAAAAGTTTTTATAAATCCTTCTTCTAAGCCTAGGCATAGACGGGTCGGGCTGTTAATCAGTATGGACATGTATGAAAGTGCGCACATTACACCGATTTGGTATCGGCCGCATCTTCATGCAAATTAGAATCGGACCCAACTATCGGCCAACTGCCGGCCTAGGCTTAAACCAACCAAATCTTGTATCTTCTTGTCTGACTCACATCAGTTTTTAAATATTCCAAAGAAATCCCCATAATTTGATGAGCTAAATGAGATGCGCCCTAATCTATTTCGAAAAAAAAAAAGCATTTAATCTTAAGATCCCTTCAGTGCCTGTCTTCTTCTTCTTTTCGTGTCGACAACAAACCTACACAGTGTCAGCCCAAAACTCCGCCACAAGAGTGGCGTTGTCAGTAGCACTCATCAAATCCTCCTGAGTGCAGTTGCTTGGGCACTCAGGGCATGAAGTTCAGTGCCTGTAATGAACATTTAATAGTATGTTTGTTTAGTGTATTATTATTTATTTATTTTTCATTTTAATTTTAGCTGGCATCGCGACTCGTGCGGCGGCGGCGGCAGTAGCACCCTTCTACTGGATTTACACTATCATCAAAACGGTGGTCACCACCACCGTCACCACTGTTACTGAAACGGTAAGCCATGTTTTATTTTTATCTAAGGTATCCATATTCATCCATTACAAAAAATAGAACTTATTGTAAAATTATCATTAAATAAAAAAGGGGCTTATCCCACCATACTTTTATACCCGCCACTCCTGTATAACCAGGATCTACAGCTTGGCCTCCAATAAAACCCAACCAGTAAAGGTTGAGTAATCCCAAGGGATAGCTATTTTCGAACTCGCAATGAATTTAATCAGAAGAATAACATCCTGTGTTTTTATTATTATTTAGGCATTTAAATACTGCACAGTATGTTGCACAGTATGTTAAATGCACCACTTTCTTTATTTTTTTCCATCATACACAAGAATACACTTGCGTGAATCAATGTTCGCTCGTATGTGAGGCCTTGTCAAATAGTAATCCTGTAGGGGGCCATCGTGCGTGTTTTGTTTTCGATGTAAACTCGCGGAGATGAACAGGCCTGATTATACTAATATATTTTTGTATATCTCAGTTAACACCGAACCACGTGAGCGAGAGCGCCAAGTATAGCGCTGGTAGCTACAAGGAAAAGGCGACGAAGCGACGCTGGTGGCCCTGGCTATTACTACTCCTTCTGCCCGCCGTGGGATATGGATGTGAGTATACTAATCTTATCACTAAATCTCATTACATCACTTAAATTAGTTGTACAGTCAGCGTCAAATAGTTCGTGACGCCCAAAGTGACCAAAAAGTTGACAACACAAACTTATTCCATTGTAACTAAGACGTGTAACGATCTATTTGACGCTGACTGTACTAGGTGCTATTTTAAAAGAAAAATATACAGGGTTATTTGTAAACATCAGCAACCTCCCAGGACTAGATAGCTGGCATCATAAGCATCAACATCAAAATCTGCTATTGATAGACTGTCGGTCTAAAATTTTGCTCAATCAATATCAAATCAATAGTGTTATTGCTCTCACAATATTTAGTTCATTGTGAGTGAGAGAGAGAAGCGTTGTGCTATGTAGTCCGCAAAGTTTCTCGTTAACAAATGGACTATTAACTAACTGACTGTTTTGATATCACAGCTTGAATTTATTTTGAGGTAACCTGTTTTAATTTTAAGTAATTTTTCTATTTATTATTCTGCTAAAAGTATGTTTTCCATATTATTTTGTCTAATATTCTTTCTCGTATTGTAATTAGGATTGAAACATCTTGTAAATTAAATGATTCCTTTCAGCGCACTATACGTATGAGAACTGGGATGACCTAGCCATGCCCAACTTTACCGATTTCCAACTAGATCTCTCAGAGTTCTCTGCTATAGACCTGCCCAAGATCTCTTTGCCCAACATCACTCTATCCGACCTGAATATTCTGCCAGATATAAACCTCCCAGAGATAAACATAACTCTGCCTGATATCAGAGACAACCTGCCAGAGATTAAGTCCTACACAGAGTACAAAGATATAGTACAGAATAGAGTGGCCGACGCGTCTGACTATATGAGAGTGGTGGCAGAGAGTTGCTATGAAGAGATGCGTCGCTTCTGGCGCGGTGTGCTCGGATGACTATAGCATATCTATGTATTGAAACTTATGTTTGCATTTAGGAAATTAAAAGCGAACTCTGTATTCATAAACAGGTGATATTATGATGTAAAACAATTATGTACTAAATATAGGACGTGTCGTATAGTTAACTGGTTTTAAACAAATCAAATTGCTGGTAAAAACAATTTTGGATTTATTTGTTCTCTTTATTTAATTTGATGAATATTTGTCTTTTAATGAACGTTTATGGATACTTTGAAGATAGTTTCAGTGCGCAATACTCTGTGATAACATTATTTATTCATTTTGCACAAGATTTGTAATACACAGTCACATTGACATTATTTATTAATATAATTTTCTGAATGCGAACATTTTATTTGATATGTACTTAATAAGAATATTTATAATTGATAATTAAGATATAAATTATGTGTTTTGTTGGATAGTCAACGAATTTTATAAACTAGATATAGGAACACCCGGATGCGATGCTATTATTGATGAAGAAATCAATATCAATATTATCAATAAACACTTTCAAAATTTTCAATTCGAAGTTGCAAACATGGTTTTCTTGCATAAATAAAACCTTGGAGCAACTATAAAGTAATAAAATGGGAAATGATAAAAAGGGCAGTTTGAAATATGTATTTAAGATTATAGCTGTTATAATTCCAAAAGAAACCTATTTTACTAGCATCGTGTCCAGGTGCTAGATATTTTAAAATATAATTTAATGTGTAATTAATACAGGGTGTAAAAACTAGTTGTGTTTATCAACCAATATTAATCTTAATAACAATTATAACATCGATTTGTGCCTTTACCAGCCTGTCTTTTACACCCTGTATAGTCTTCGTAAGATTCATGATTGTCACCAGTATTTTATTTATTTATTTATTTTCGTTAATTCATTCCGTAATTCAGAGATACCTTTATGATTAATTTGTATAATTTTATTTGTTTCTCTATACTAATGCTTTAATAATGTTATCCTTTATTGGATATGCAGATTTTATCGATGTACCTTAATCATGCCGTGGCCATATATTGGAGTTTTATTAGCTTTAAGTTCTACTAAATTAGTCTTTTAAATTTTGGTACAAATATTCTAACTGTAGCTATAATTTGGTTCTATTAATACATTTAAAGACTAACCCCTAGTCATATCATGATGTTAAATTTTTTAAATACTAATGCAGCCAAGTTTTGAGTGCTCAATTGGCATCTATTCTATTATGTTTTTTATTGTTTGTATTCAAAATTTAATTAAGGAGGGAAAATTCGTTGAGCGAAATAATTGTTTCTCAAGTGAATTATTTCGCGAACCCCATTCAATAGGCACCTGAAATTAGGTTTATGCTAAAGAGTTAGGCAGATTATCACAAAACTTTTAGAAATAATACTTGCTGTTTGTTGAGCAAGCATTCTTGCTGAAGTTCACGTAAACTAAAATTAGCAAACCCTAAGAACCTTCCTTTACCCAAACCTTTTTGTATTAAAGACTGATGCTTTTGATCAAAATTAGTAGTCATCATATTATTTGTAAACCCAAAGATACGTAAATATTGGCCAGTGAGAAGATAAATAAATTGTAAGTTTCAAAATTTTATTAGTCAAAATTTTGTGAAGCAAGTGTTTGTTCATTCAAAGATGATGTGTTCAAATTATCTTGATTTTTCATGTTTCAATTTTCATTATAATGTAATTTAAATTGTCACAATTATAATTCTAATGCTTTATATTTATTTTTAACGTGAATGTTTAATGTCGGGTTTTGGCTTAGTGAAGTAATTCTAGGTTGAAGTTAAATTTTTCAGCAATAATATTTACATCAAAGTGTTCAGCAATCTGTATTTTTTGTTCATTTATTAGACGTGAGTTTTTCAAGTCTTGGGTCGTGAATAGAAAGGTGATTAGAGTTGAATGTCATATAATTTATTATGTAACTGCGCAAACACACTATCTTTGTGATAATGATTTTCATTGCTGAGAAATGTATCTCAACCTGTAGTTTTTGTTACACCCTATATGTCAAGAATTTAATTTATTTTTGTGCTATTAATGTGGGCTATATTTTGATTTAATTATACTTTTATATGCAACGCTTGTTTCTCTTATCCGTTCCCACATAATTCTTCCCTGTAGCGAAACCTGTTGTTGTATCTTGATAATCGGGGAAGGATAGAGGTCAGACATCACCTATAAGAAAGTGGACGTACTGCGGACGCTACACTTTTAGGTGAGTTACCTTTGTATTATACTTTACTGTACCGCTCTGTCCTTCCCTGCTCAAATTATTATTTTATTTTATTTTGTTTGATAGGACTTTATGTGGGAAGGACAGAGATATCATCCCAGACTTAAATAAAGAGTATCGTTTTAATTTCCAGGTTACAACTACTCGGACCAAATATGGCCTAAAGAAGAGACCGTAATAGAAAGCACATACAAATCCCCTCAGATATCTCACGATCCGGACTTAAGTAGGCGAATGGCTGCCCTTGAAGACTGGGCGCTAAACGTCGACACAAAACTGAAGACCTTCGACCAAAGACTGTCCAAGTTTGACAACCTAGAGGCGCAAATTGAGAACTACTCATTCCGGCACTTGCAGCAGAATTTGATCCAGATTTTGAGCACGAATGACAACACTGAGATTTTAGCCGCAAAATTGAAAGCCCAATTCGACCGGGATTATGTAACTAAAGAACAGATGCAAACAATGAGTCAAGAGATCCACGAGCGATTAATCACTTCGTGGAAGCCAGATTTGGACGAGGATAAGATACGGCGGTTGATCCAGGAGTATTTGGTTGTGTTCGAGCGGCAACAGATGGCGCTATTGGCGGAGAAAGTTCGGGAATACGTGAAGGAGGTGGAAGTACATCATCATCATTCGGGAGGCAGCTTCGACGCGGAGGCTGTGAAGAAGATAGTGGCGGCCATGCTTAATGTTTACGACGCGGACAAAACTGGCCTGGTGGATTATGCGTTGGAGTCTGCAGGTATGACTATTTGTTTCTACTATTACTAAAGCCTGGTCCGTGAGCACGTAGAATCCCGTCCAATGACCCCAAGCTACCCATCCCTATCGCTCGCACACTCACTGCGGGCGCCCGTCGCACAGTCGCGACAGCAACATAATTACGCGCGAGCGATAGGGATGGGTAGCTTGGGGTCATTGGACGGGATTCTACGTGCTCACGGACCAGGCTTTAATTAATTACTAAACAATGAGATTGCTCTAACTAAAAGATGAGTAAGGTCCTGTCACTCGCCAGTGCTAATGACAAGAGCAAGCACAAAGCCTTTCTCAAATTAGAAATATGTAATTTCTATGATTTTTGATTGTCACTTTCATAATAAGTTTCCGTATTTTGACTAAAAAAGTATTTTTGCAATGGACGTCAGATTCCAAGTTCGTCATTTTCCAACTAGGTCAGATTTTGAGTTTGCAATGGTTTTTGGTACACTTACCATCACATTATGTATGCCATACGTACACATCACATTATATTTATCGCACCTAGTCTGCGAGACTTCTCTGTAAAAGAATGCGTGACACGCAATAAAGACTTCCTGTGATCTGCCATAGGGTTAACAACATTTTAATTTTTAATGTAAACCTAAACACGCGACATACAACAGGAATATTAGATAGATAGATAGATAAATGGTTTATTTGCAAAACACATTGACACACAAGACGCAAAACGTAAGATTAATAAACACAGGAGTAGCAGGAAAGATATAGTACATTACAAAGAGAAAGAAAGAAAATCCTGCGCGCTAAGGTATAAGTGTGCCGCAGCGATGCAAAAAAGCAGAGAGCTCAGTGTAGACACTGCTCTGAAATGAGCAGAACACTGATTTTCAGCTCTTGCTTGAAAAAAAAAGAAGGAAAAAAAAGAAGGAAGACGCACGTGTATGGTAGAGAATAAGGTGGTGAAAATGTTGTAAAATTGTAAACCTACATAAATATCAGAAATTAGGGAAATATAATAACTATAACTATTGTCCTTATATGGTTTATATTACTCTGATTTTCAACCTTATATCCTCTGCAGGCGGGCAAGTGATCTCGACCAAGTGTACCGAGCTATACCAGATCAAGACGAAGCAATACTCGGTGCTAGGGCTGCCGGTGTGGTGGGTGTACACGTCGCCGCGGTTCGCGCTGACTCCCGGCGCCATGCCCGCCGAGTGCTGGGCCTTCCAGGGCTTCCCGGGGTACCTGGGTGAGTTAACTACCGAGGTATCATCATCATACGTCACTAGGTCAATAGGTCACACATTATAGGCTCCACACTGCAGGAAGATGACCTCTAATTTACCAAAGAAAAGCCTCTTGGCCGGTGCGGGCTCATGGCCCGAGCAGTGGCATAACTATACCATCCGAGGCCCGTGGCAAATTCTGGACATGGGGCCCTTGGCGTATCTAGGGTTATTTTCAGGGGCGGCCCGGTGCCAGCGCGCCCTGAAGCATCGCGAGGGGAGGACGATCAGGGTCTTGGGCCAGGGCCCCCTCGGATCGGGGGCCCGTGGCATTTTGCAAGCCCTGCCACCCTATAGTTACGTCACTGGGTCCTAGCTCGACCCTAGTCCCATTGTCCCGCCCTTGGCGCGGTACAAGCGAGTGGGCGGCGGGTTGCTAGGCCTTCCAGGTCTTCCCGGGGTACCTGGGTGAGTCGCTTGACAGTTGTACAGACCTAGACGAAGCAATACTCGGTGCTAGGGCTGCCGGTGTGGTGGGTGTACACGTCGCCGCGGTTCGCGCTGACTCCCGGCGCCATGCCCGCCGAGTGCTGGGCCTTCCAGGGCTTCCCGGGGTACCTGGGTGAGTTAACTACCAAGGTATTATCATCATAGGTCACTAGGTCAATAGGTCACACATTATAGGCTCCACACTGCAGGAAGATGACCTCTAATTTACCAAAGAAAAGCCTTTCAAGGCTTCCCGGGGTACCTGGGTGAGTCATGATCCAGGGTGATCCAGGTTCTTCGACTATTGGCCGGTGCGGGCATCGACCTTACGCTCATGGCCCGAGCAGTGGCGTAACTATACCATTCGAGGCCCGTGGCAAATTCTGGGCATGGGGCCCTTGGCGTATCTAGGGTTATTTTCAGGGGGGGGCCGGTGCCAGCGCGCCCTGAAGCATCGCGAGGGGAGGACGATCAGGGTCTTGGGCCAGGGCCTCCTCGGATCGGGGGCCCGTGGCATTTTGCCAGCCCTGCCACCCTATAGTTACGTCACTCGGCCTGAGCTTCTTCTCTACCAGTTTAAGACTGTACGGTGTTGGGGGCATGGCTAGACCGAGAGACTTTATACTGCAGCTCGACCCTAGTATAGTATTGTCCCGCCCTCGGCGCGGTACAAGCCCACCGTGTGATTCGACGTTCGTCGAGGCCCAGTAAACGACCAGCGAGTGGGCGGCGGGTTGCTGGGCCTTCCAGGGCTTCCCGGAGTACCTGGGTGAGTCGCATGACAGCTGCACAGACCGAGAAGAGCAGTATCGGTGCTAGGGCTGCCGGTGTGGTGGGTGTACACGTCGCCGCGGTTCGCGCTGACTCCCGGCGCCATGCCCGCCGAGTGCTGGGCCTTCCAGGGCTTCCCGGGGTACCTGGGTGAGTTAACTACCGAGGTATCATCATCATACGTCACTAGGTCAATAGGTCACACATTATAGGCTCCACACTGCAGGAAGATGACCTCTAATTTACCAAAGAAAAGCCTTTCAAGGCTTCCCGGGGTACCTAGGTGAGTGTATGGTCCAGGGTGATCCAGGTTCTTCGACTATTGGCCGGTGCGGGCATCGACCTTACGCTCATGGCCCGAGCAGTGGCGTAACTTACCATCCGAGGCCCGTGTCAAATTCTGGGCATGGGGCCCTTGGCGTATCTAGGGTTATTTTCAGGGAGGGCCCGGTGCCGACCAGGGTCTTGGGCCGGGGCCCCCTCGGAACGGGGGCCCGTGGCATTTTGCCAGCCCTGCCACCCTATAGTTACGTCACTCGGCCTGAGCTTCTTCTCTACCAGTTTAAGACTGTACGGTGTTGGGGGCATGGCTAGAGCGACAGACTTTATACTGCAGCTCGACCCTAGTACCATTGTCGCGGTACAAGCGAGTGGGCGGCGGGTTGCTGAGCCTTCTAGGGCTTCCCGGGGCACCTAGGTGAGTCGCTTGACAGTTGTACAGACCGAGACGAGCAGTATCGGTGCTAGGGCTGCCGGTGTGGTGGGTGTACACGTCGCCGCGGTTCGCGCTGACTCCCGGCGCCATGCCCGCCGAGTGCTGGGCCTTTCAGGGCTTCCCGGGGTACTTGGGTGAGTCGCAAGACAAGCAGTTCGTTCGTTTGTTTCAGCCAATCGACGTCCACTGCTGGACAAAGACAACCTTCGAGAATTCCCTCCCGCAACCTTCTCTAAATTGTCGATCCACCGATGTCGATAGTGTCGGGACCTTAGATTGTACCCCCCCCCCCCTTAGGGACAGCTAACCACATTAGCAACAGCGGGGTTGCATTACTTGTCTAATAAAAAGTTCGCGACGCTGACGCCGCGTCGATACTGCGCGGGCGCTGACAAAACGACGATGCTCGAAAAACGGAGGGTTGAGACAAATCAAACAAGTGATATTATGAAAATAAATTAATGTTTTCCCTGAAAAATGGGCCAAGCTAGGAGTGTTCTATAACTATTGTCATTTTTGACGAAAACAAAATCGATTGTCAGCCTAATTTTGTTTCATCTCCATTAATTGTATCTCTTGTCTCCCATTCCAGTGATCCGCACGTACGCCATCATCGAAGTGACGGGCTTCTCGCTGGAGCACATGTCGCGCCTGCTCGCTGTCGACGGCAAGATCGAGTCCGCGCCCAAGAACTTCTCAGTATACGTGAGTCATTTTACACTATCATATTCAGGAACGTAACTAAAGCCGGGCCTCCAGCGCGTGTTTTGCCTCTCTTCTTATTCGTTACGCTCTTGGCAGAGCGGTCGTGGTCACGTTTAGGGCGTTGTTCACATCGGTTGTACCGATCTCCCTCCATCTCTCTCTATTGGCAGACTGTCTGGTACAGTCACATACGCCGTCTCCCACTGCTGCTTTCACTTGGTCGGTCCAGCGCATTGGTGACCTGCCACGCGATCGGGTTCCTTCGACTTCTCCCTTCCCTTTTCATTAGAGCGATCCACGATCATAACCTTGGTCTACACAATCAACAAAAAACATTGTTTCACAACACATTTTTGTTCGTAATTTTATTGGATGTTGACGTTTTTGTTGATTTTGGAAAAACACGCGCTGGAGACCCGGCTTATCACTTATACTGCGTGATTAACTTATGTTGCGTGTACATTTTAACACTGGCACCTTGACATTTGACCAAGCACGAGTATGTTTCTTTTAACCGCTTGCATCTTGACTTTTTAATGATCACACTAGATCTGGGAATAACTGTGATAGTCCAGTCTCTCTTTTAAATTGATTTTCATTATTATTTTTTACTAAAGTTGAAGTGTATGTGTATTGAACTTAACTTATTTTACAAGATCGATATCGAAATAATTAGTATTCATTTTGATTTTATTTATGAGTGCTAAAACATTTTCTGTTTGTTGTAACAATAACACTTCTTACTTTAGTTTTAATATGTTTCTTTGCTCGTCACTTTCATGAAAATACGCAAGCGCAGCGAAAGCATAAACAAGATCAGTGATAATGATTTTCAAAAGCTCTTTTCTACTTATCTCTTAGCAGCATCTTCTATCTAATTTGCACTTATTTTTACCATTTCTAACTTAAAGCGTTCTTTGGTGAATTGTGTTTGATTGTATCTGTGTGTGAGTTTCATTATTTGCATGGTAAATTAACTGTCGAATGCGTTTTCACTTACCCAACAACAACATTATTGTCTTTGTTATGCACATTTCTCATACAAACACTAACATAACACCAGCAGCACCTTATTTGTAAGTATACTGTTTTGTGTTTGATAAACTGCATTATTGCACTTTTTCGCTGTTTTATTTTTGTGAATGCATGTGCTTTAACCCATTGGCTGTCTCGAAACTGCAACCTGGCCTTGAATGTAACCCATTGAGTGTCTAAACTGCATGAATCTTTGTAAATTGTCGTAAAAGATATGGATTGTATGATTTTCATGTAATAATAATATGTTCTCGATGAACATGTTTAAACATTTCACAAGATAATGCATTGAATATTTAAAATGGTGAAGGTGTTTGAATCAGTAAATAATAACCAAAGGCAATCGTTGAAGTTGCATTTCGTCCAATATAAACTTTAAAGTTACAACACTACATCACAATCTTTCACCAGGGTCTCCACGGCGAAATGGATCCGGAGCCCCACTTATTCGGCGACTACATGTATGACGCAAACGGCACGGCCATACAATACTTCCCCGTTAAGTACCCCAAGACAACAAACATTGGCGGCAACGAGTACCCAGTGGCCTTCGATATTGTGGAGCTCAGGGTGGAAAGCAACCACGGCAACCCCACATACACCTGCGTCTACAGATTCAGGGTTCACGGGAACCCGTTGTCAGACATCAGAATGGCCACCGATGACAGCATCAAGGACAGTGAGACGTAGCCAACAATTGGACATTAGGGAATTATTTTTAATGTGATGCAATCACCACTTTTGATACGGTTCTATCGTGTTGATCGTTGATCTTTAGATTTAAAATTTTTGAGTAATTTAGATTTGTGAGAAACAAAATTTGCCAGGCGAATTGATGTCTAATGAAAGGACCTAAAACTGTTTATATGAGTGATGTGTAAAATATCAAAAGTGGTGACGATACAATCGAATACGTGTATTGAACATAGTGCAGTGCGCGTTATCAATCTCGGAAAACGTCCAACGTGTGTTCAATTATGTAGTTACTGACTTGAATAGTTGTCATTCTAGGTTTAACAGAGTGGCCTTACATCAGTAACCGGTATATCTTTAGTAATAAAGTCCAAAGTACAAAATCTGTTTGTTAAGTACTGACTTATCATTATGTGCTTATGGTTCCAGCGAATTTTATGTGTTTAAAATCTCTTATATGACCGCACAAAGACCGTTTCTATACGCTTAGTTATTCTGAATTTCTTTTACCGATATTTATACATAGTTTTATAATCTATTTTAAGTTATATTATAAGACTTATAATATTAATGTATACCTACATGGATCAAAAACTAAATAATGTTTTATAAATATTTTCAGCTGATTCGTATTTATTATTTATGTTTGTAAGTAAGGACATAGTAACTTATTTGTGACTTTAAATCATATAAGGCAGCTATGTTTCTTTACAAAGTTTATGTACACAGTTTAGTTATTTCTAGAAAGTTATATGAGACAATAATCAAAATTATGATAAAGAAACAGCCTAAATTAGTATTAAGTTCCTTTCGCGTTATTTTAATTAGGTCGTGTGTAATTTCAGCTAGATCCATGTTAGACTATGATTAATTTGAACTAGGTTTAATGAAGGAGCTAGTCCAGTTAGAGGTTAATAAATTTTATGCCAACGTAAATAAGTGTTTTCAGTTGTAAGTTTCGTGTCTCAAAGAACTAACTTAGTATGTAGTAAAAACCCAACGTCTATTAACGTTTGAGGATCTTATTAGTTTAGTCTTATTTAGTTTGTAACCTTCGGCTTATTGTACAAAAACTCATTCCGAATCCTATTCTATATTGGTTCTAATATATCCTAATATTTGGTTTCAAAGAACCAGGCAACAAGTTTTGTCCTGAGTCATACAGTTCCACAGACGAATAATGTAAAATCAAAAGTTACGGCTAAGTACTTGAGAAATGACTTGTAATGCATTAACTTTATCATGATGTAATATTTTTAAATTGCATCTGTACATACACACAGCACGGGTACCCATAATATCAGTAGTGTATGCAAAAAGTGAGGTAACAATATATCTTGCAATGTTGTACAATATCGCAAACACGGAAAATTGTTCACAAGTGGATGCTTTAGTGTTCTTACTGATGCATTTCGGTAGAATCTCGTCTTAACTGTTCCTCTGACCGTATTCAAAAGGTGCTGCGCCGGAAAAAACTAAAATATTTGTCTGTTTTATTAGATCCTCGGAATTGAAATTAAGTTAAGATAGGTAGTCGTTGATATTACACGATATTCATTACTTTTAGAAGTTACCACTAACACTTTCTGAAAGCACACTTATAACACTTTATAGCACTTTGTAACAAGCGAAATTTTATATTTTGGATGTCGCCCGACCCAATATTCAACCTTGTTTCCACTAATCAGTATTGATGAATCTGATATCAAACTTCTATAAATATTTAATTAAAAATTAGGATCTATTGATGGTTCGGCCTTTTTTGGTTTGAAAAATATTAATAAAACAACTCATTTTTATAATAACCCAGTGAACTCATGAGTTAGCTACTTAAATTGCATAGTAATACTTGCTCCGGGTGGCGTAATGCAATTTATTTACCAAATATAATATTCTTCGTATCTATTTATTGTTTTTGTCGAATATTTATGGAACTTTTAGCAAGAAGAATTTGTATGTTTTAATATAAATGTGAAACTAAAAACACGGTAATTAATGTGTACTGTTTTATTGTAAATTCACATTCACAATGACTGTTCTGTAATAATATTTTATTAAAAAATTGTGGTTCCTTTTTCATGAATTTACTAACAGAACTTTTTAAAATCTTTGTTATTTATTATGCACAGATTTTTTTAACTAACTTTCATTTGTCTGCTTTTAACTGTGGGAAATATAATGATAAATAAAATGTTTACTAAAGATTATAAATAGTTTTATTTTATATTACCTATTATAAACTACTACCATGATTATTTTCGTCATTATTCAATAATCAATTTCATCTTTAGTTGTGACTTTCGTCGTAGAACTTTGATATTTGCTTGTATTTTGATGATCCTGACTGAATTCAGAATTATGTCCAAAAGGGAAGTTCAACGTATTTCCCTCTAAAATTTGATTTGCTAAAGACCAGACTCCCATCTTAAACTGTCGTTTTTGTTCAGGAGTCATCTCCTTCATTTCTGGCAGTATACTATGAAAAAATAATAAATCTGGGTCTTGAACATCAGACTTATTTTTCTTGTGGAAATGTGGTTTTTTATTATCATGTTCAGTCGAAGTATTAACACTATTATTTTGTATAAGATCTGTCTCTGATATTCTTCTGGAGCGCTTATAACTTTGATCCGACTCAAAATCTTCCATTTTGATCCTCTTACTCAATTTTCGGTTTGTACAAGAGCTATCGTCGGTGTCATTTTTTAATAAGTTCTTCCATCTTTCTTTAAAAGGACCTGAAATATTAAAGTTAATAATTAATTTTAATTACCATATTCAAATCATCCGAACTTAAATTTTAGAATTTCTTAACGAAGGATATATTATTAACCTGTTGCCATTTCATCTTCTTCATCTGAAATCAGGTGTATCTCATCAGGTCCAGACTCCTGAGGCTCTTCCGACTGAGATCTATCCTCCTCATCCTCCACCAATTCCTCGTCAGATCCAGTTTCATAGTCCAGCCATTCCACCTCTAGTGAAGGACGCTGGGATTTAACTCTCGAAGCTCCAGCAGTATTTGTTTGCGTCTGAAAGTTATTTCTTACATTATCTCAACGTTACCAATATTCTCTTAACAAATTGAATATTTTATACTTATATTTATCTAAATAAAATATTAACAATATTTTTTTCTAAATTATAACACCGCTGCTTAATAAAAATATGTTAACTTATGGTATAATTTCTTATAAAATGGTTTTTCAATAAACTTACTTTTGTAAAGTCTGCATCGCGTTCTTCAGTTTCAGTAGACACATAACCAATTATTTCTAGGAATCGCTGCTCTAAATCAGTTAAAGGCAATAATCTCCTGCTTAAAGGGGTTCCTCGTCTTTGGTCTGCTGCCTTAGTTTTGAGCTTGGCTTTATATTCTACCCAGTACTGGAAAAACATTAACAGAATTTATAATAGTTTCTGAGCAATTTATTAATTAGTTGTTTTATGTGTAAACTAAAGTAAAAGCATAGCGAAAGCTGTTTGACTTGAAATTGAAGTTTTCATGTAGCGAATGTAAACTGCTTCAAAAATATCTCACCCTACGCCACTGTTCAGGCGTTTTCTTCGTCCCAGCTGCGTTAAGCTTTTTAGATACTGTTTCCCAAGCTAATCTTGCATCCTGTTGGCACAGTGGTGTTGAAAAAGTAGCGCGACCCAACGCAACATGTTTATTTGTTTCAGCGAACTTCGCCAGTATTTCCATTTGATACAAAGATACTTTTCTATGCGGGGCCATCTATAATCAAAGTTGGTATTAATGTAAAAGTTATCATGATAATTTAACAAGGTTGACATCAAAGTAGATGAACAGTAGATGTTAATTATTTAATTGATAGGGTGGCGTATCGAAAATTAGGATACTCTAGATGGCGACAAAACAGCTAGAGTAATAAGGCATAATTTTGTATAACAATAACAGAATGTTCAATCGTCTTACTTTTAGTTGATAACTAATACACCCAAATACACCATTTACTACAACTGAATCGAGTTGCAAATGCTTGGCTTGCTGTCAGATCTGTCACTAAAATTATACGGCTAAAACCGAAAGTGATATAGGCATCCCCATTTTAGTGCTTCGGACTTCCAAAGGGACGCATATACAACGACTTTTAATTTGGACGGTTTAAAGCAAAAAAAAAGAAGTGGCATTACTTTTGTAATGCACACTATTTGCCTTTTGTCACGTGTTTAAAATCAGAAAAAAACTTGATATTGTTTATCAAACATTATAAGAAAAAATATTTGATTTAATAAATACCTACCTATACGATTACGTTTTTATAGCCTGACCAGGAACATAAAAACCCTGGCATAGAGGCGCCTCAATTGCATTTGATAGTGCAACACTGAGTACAGTCGTACATGTGTTAAATTAATAGGCTAAAGGACATCATCCACGTTTCATATATTTTTGGTCCAAAATCAAAAGTGCCGGCCAACAAAAAAAAGTGCTGTATTCTGACAGAATACGTCTGCCTTAGCATTTGTTACTATGGCACCAAAGCCGTAGCTCCACTGTGCGTCGAGTATTTGAGATCTAAAAGTCATCGACTATTCATACATTTTTTGTTCAAAATCAAAAGTGTCGGCCAATAAAAAAAAAGTGCTGTATTCTGACAGAATACGTCCGCCTTAGCATTTGTTACTATGGCACCAAAGCTGTAGCACCACTATGCGTCGAGTATTTGAGATCTAAAATTCATCGACGATTCATACATTTTTTGTTCAAAATCAAAAGTGTCGGCCAATAAAAAAAAGTGCTGTCTTCTGACAGAATACGTCCGCCTTAGCATTTGTTACTATGGCACCAAAGCTGTAGCACCACTGTGCGTCGAGTATTTGAGATTTAAAATTCATCGACTATTCATACATTTTTTGTTCGAAATCAAAAACGTCGGCCATTAAAAAAAAATTGTGCTGTATTCTGACAGAATACGTCCGCCTTAGCATTTGTTACTATGACACCAAAGCTGTAGCACCACTGTACGTCGTAGTATTTGAGATCAAAGTCAGTCGTTTCATATATTTTTAGAACTCAAATACTACGATGCACAGTGGTGCTACAGCTTTGGTGCCATAGTAATAAATGCTAAGGCGGACGTATTCTATCAGAATACAGCACTTTTATTTTTTGGCCGGCACTTTTGATTTTGGACCAAAATGGATGATGTCCTTTATGTATCAGGATTAAGGATTACGGGCTAATTTGATATTTTCATAAATTACCAAAAAAATATTATTAAAGGTAACCTGGTTTAAATAAATTAAATGAAACCATCAATCGAGCTAGTAGTATTTATTTTATTATTCATCAATAATCAAATTCAGAACTTGAATATTCAACTGCAATGTCTGCTCATGAACGCTTCAAACTCGGTACTTCTTTCCCAATTCCATAAAATTCAAAACTTAGAAAGTAAAAAAAAACTTTAAAATAGGTAGTTGAAACAGACTACAGCTAATTTTCATAGTGGACTGTACTATACGATAAACATGTCAGTCAATTTGACAACCTTTGTCGGAAACATTATTCAATGAAAATATTGTCCGAACCGTTAGTATTTCTCTTCGACAAATACATTAACACATTGTGAACCACTTTTCTTTCACGACTATAAAAATATTTTAGCAATTTAATTCACAAAATCAATTGCAAACATTTAAAATAAAGTTTGTTTACACTTTGACAACAATAGACTGACATGCAAGGTGACATGTCAATGAAGTTTTCAGTTACTGTTGCCATTAAAAGAAATTAGTACCATTAGTTTTCCGCAACATGGCGAGGGTTTTTATGTTCCTGGTCAGGCTATACAAAGATACATTAGTGCGTTATTGATTAATGTTCTCACTCTTAGGCATTTTGCACTAGATGGCGCTAGTCGTCAAATTAATTAATGTGACCTGCACCACCTGCACATTCTTTTAACATTTCATCCAAAACAGCGTACCTACAATGAGTATACAAAAACGCACCTTTTCAAGCACCGTACACTATGTCAGGAAACATACTGTGCTCTGTTCGCATGATTGGAACTTTCTCAATGAGTTCAACTTTTCCAACTTAGCCCAGTACCCAGTATCCTATCTTACCCAGAAACAGAAGTCCAATAAACCGCTAGTTGGCAGCACACCTAAAACACCTTTTTGAGAGCTAGCACTCCCCGTTACAGTTGTTACTAAACCCCCTGTGCACTCCCTGCCTGTTGTCCCATGATCAAGGCTTATATCGCTCCCTAGCGATAAGACCGCCTATTTTGATTTTATTTTTTATCTGACCTCTTGCGCCTTTACAATCATGGTACCTACATTAGTGTTCCCGGGGCCTATAGGCTTTTAGGCCTAAAATTAAGCCTATTTAGTTCTTTTTTTGGCCATGATAGACTACTAGGCTTTTAACCCTTATTCAAATAAAGGTATAGCCTGACCAGGAACATAAAAACCCTCGCCATGTTGCGGAAAACTAATGGTACTAATTTCTTTTAATGGCAACAGTAACTGAAAACTTCATTGTCATGTCACCTTGCATGTCAGTCTATTGCTGTCAAAGTGTAAACAAACTTTATTTTAAATGTGCGCAATTGATTTTGTGAATTAAATTGCTAAAATCTTTTTATAGTCGTGAAAGAAAAATGGTTTACAATGTGTTAAAGTATTTGTCGAAGAGAAATACTAAGGGTTCGGACAATATTTTCATTGAATAATGTTTCCGACAAAGGTTGTCAAATTGACTGACATGTTTATCGCATAGTACAGTCCACTATGAAAATTAGTTGTGGTTTGTTTCAACTACCTATTTTAAAATTTTTTGTCACTTTCTAAGTGTTGAATTTTATGGAATTGGGAAAGAAGTACCGAGTTTGAAGCGTTCATGAGCAAACATTGCAGTTGAATATTCAAGTTCTGAATTTGATTATTGATGAATAATAAAATAAATCCTACTATCTCGATTGATGTTTTCATTTAATTTATTTAAACCAGGTTACCTATAATAATATTTTTTCGTTAATTCATGAAAATATCAAATTAGCCCGTAATCCTGAATCCTGATACATAAAGTTAGCCTATTAATTTAACACAGGTACGACTGTACTCAGTGTTGCACTATCAAATGCAATTGAAGCGCCTCTATGCCAGGGTTTTTATGTTCCTGGTCAGGCTATAGATATATTACCACTTCGTTTACTTTTAAAAAAGGATCCTAATTTTCGATATGGTAATACTTAAAGATATCGTGGTCACTTATTTATATTTTTAAATAAATTTTTTTACTTATCTATGCCATCTTACAACTTTTCAACGTCATTTGTCACTGTCAGGTAATGTCAAAGTCAACCAAACGGTTTTGGTGTGAAAAATTTCAAGTTTTTAGCGCGCGTTTTTGGTATTTTTGAAACTTTGTTCAACGAAAATTCTGATGTGTTTTTTCGATTCAAAATCCTAAACTATAACATTTATTGTATAGTCCCACTTATAGGCAGCGTCTGCAATTGATTTATTCATATAGTTTAGACATTTAAAGAAGTGGTAAATAGTTTACCACTGTCCGATCCCGTCTTGAAAAAAGTTTGATGATATATAAAAATAACTGTTGTTTTTTGTATGTGCACAAATAAAACTAAATAAATATTTGGAGAAATTTTAAGTTATTTTGATAACTGTTTACGTAACGTTTTGACATTACGTAATTAGTGAATTTATTGTTAGTTTCAGACTCAAGGTAAGCATAATAATTGTAAGCATAATGACCAATATTAATAAATATTATTTTTATAAAAACAATATTATTTCATTCCCAAAATATTTAATAAAATATAGGTAGAACCAGGAGGAAGTCACTAGTCAAGAACCAAAAATAAACCAAAACGGACAATGGTAACTATTTTACCACCAACATTGAATAATTTGTAGTCATGAATGGATAATGGTAAATTATTTACCACCGAAAAAACTACCCCTTCCCCTATTTTTTAATAAATTTTGATCAAAAATATGAAATAAGTGACCCACAATTACCCAAAATCCACTTCAACTTTGTAAAAAAAATGCATACCAGCTCGCATTTGAATAAGGGTTAAAAGGCTACTCATTATAAAAAGCCTATAGGTTTTAAAAAAACCTGTAGGCCTAAAATAGCCTTTTAGGCTTTATTTCTGACTAAAGTCTTTTTCGAGTAGTAGGCTTATTATAAGGCTATAGCCATTATTCAGGCTATGGCTTCGTATGAATGAAACAAAGTATTTTTGTATTGCATTTATTTTCTAATTAAATAAAAACGTTATGCAAAATATATAATTTCTTTTTTGATATATTTTTTTTATTAAAATTTAACTTATTTCTTGCTTTTTAGTTAACTAATTATTACCTTGATGTTACCACCGAAGGTAGGCAGTACATTGAGACCATATCCTTCATGTCTAGTGTAAAATAATATTCCCTACAAAATACAGGTTACCATATCGGCAACCTAAAAAGACCTTAAACCGTCAGCCCACCTTAAAAACATGAAAGAATACAACTATTGGTCTATTTGTGCCTATAATATTTAAATAATTATCCTCCAACTCCTAAGCATTAAGTAGTTTTACCTTCTATCATCAGCTCATCAATAATTATGAGATCATGATTAATTCCAGGAGCGAATACTTGAATAACTTAAAAAGTTTGAAAAACGATAAATACGTTCCTATAAAATTTGAGGGTTGCCCTCGATTTCCCTAGGATCCCATCATCAGATCCTGACTTGGTAACAATGGGACCACCTCAGAAGTGTACCCTATCGAACAAAAAAATAATTTTGAAAATTGGTTCACAAAATTGACGGAGTAATCGGTGACGTTACATAGAAAAAAAATACATACAGTCGAATATAACCTCTTCCTTTTTTGAAGTCGGTTAAAAATAAATAAAATAGACCTAGCCTAAAGGACTAAAAACCTTTATAGGCTTTTTAGCCTTTCAAGCCTTTTAAATATGCGCCTAGCCTACAAAAAGGCTAAAAGCCTATAGTAATCGGGTGGACAAATAAAAGGCTATGAAAAAGGCCTAGCCTAAAGGCCTAAAAGACTTTTTAGGCTTTTTTCCCGCTGTAGCCCCTAATTCATAGGCTAGCCTTAAAAAAAAGCCTAAAAGCCTATAGGCCTCGGGAACACTAACCTACATAGTTAATTATTCAAAGCATCTTTCTTTTTCAAATTCAACAGACATGGCTGAACCAATTTTGATGATGTCGTTCTCGAGTCCCAACTATAATTACGTCCATTGCAGGATCTCATTTATGTTTCAAGATAGTTCTGGTAGTTTTGTGTGTACACCCTTTGATGTTTATGGTGTATGATGATAGGCATTATAGGTTTAATTATTTACAGCCTTCAGTGTGTACCTAGATTTAGAAATCTTAAGTTCTTGTGTAAGTTATTTTTAATTTTGTGTTGATAAATACAAGTGTTGTATGCATGTTTACATGTGACCTATCGTGTTATTTTTTGGTGTTACTCGTCAGTCGTGTGTGAAATGGGGCAGTGGATCAAAGGAAAAACAGATTAATTTTTCGGATTTTTTTTTTGTATTTTCATATTTTTTATAATTTATAAATGACCTAGTAAGAAAGTAGTCTTATCCGTTTCAGCACATACAATCATCATTCATGAGATTACAAAAAGATCCTTTGGCGAGTGCAGTACCGAGGCCGGCGGTCGAGGCGCGCCCGCGGCGCCGCGCTCCGTCCTGCCGTCACTATTACGATTTAATTACAATAATATCTTACGTACAATTAAATTAACTGAGATTACAAGCCTGAGTGTGCAGCCGGCCGCGGGCCCGGCCGGGCCGCAGCTGCGGAGTGAGCCAGCGCGCTTAGAAGCACTTCCTGTGCACGATAGACGGGCCGGACTCATCGTATTCCTGTTTCGAGATCCACATCTGTTGGAAGGTCGAGAGGGACGCGAGGATCGATCCACCGATCCATACGGAGTACTTCCTCTCGGGCGGGGCGATGATCTTGATCTTCATCGTGGATGGCGCTAATGCAGTAATTTCCTTCTGCATGCGGTCGGCGATGCCGGGGTACATGGTGGTACCGCCGGACAGTACTGTGTTGGCGTACAGGTCCTTACGGATGTCGACGTCGCACTTCATGATGGAGTTGTACGTCGTTTCGTGGATGCCGCAAGCTTCCATACCCAGGAACGAGGGCTGGAAGAGAGCCTCTGGGCAACGGAATCGCTCGTTGCCGATGGTGATGACCTGACCGTCGGGGAGTTCGTAGGACTTCTCGAGCGAGCTGCTGGAGGCAGCGGTGGCCATCTCCTGTTCGAAGTCGAGGGCGACGTAGCAGAGCTTCTCCTTGATGTCACGTACGATTTCTCGCTCAGCGGTGGTGGTGAACGAGTAACCACGCTCGGTGAGGATCTTCATCAGGTAGTCTGTGAGGTCACGGCCGGCCAAGTCCAGACGGAGGATGGCGTGGGGCAGGGCGTAGCCCTCGTAGATGGGCACTGTGTGGGACACGCCGTCGCCGGAGTCCAGCACGATACCGGTGGTACGACCGGACGCGTACAGGGACAGCACAGCCTGGATGGCCACGTACATGGCGGGTGTGTTGAAGGTCTCGAACATGATCTGTGTCATCTTCTCTCTGAAATAGAAAAAAACAAAAGAGTTAGTCGATTGATAAGGTATCTTCAATCTTGATTCTAAATGAATCTACTTAATCAAACTGACTTAATTTGTGGAAACTGAATGAGAGAAAGGATAAGTACACACCTGTTAGCCTTAGGGTTGAGGGGTGCCTCTGTGAGAAGGACTGGGTGTTCCTCGGGGGCGACACGGAGTTCATTGTAGAAGGTGTGGTGCCAGATCTTCTCCATGTCATCCCAGTTCGTGACGATTCCGTGTTCGATGGGGTATTTCAGGGTGAGGATACCTCTCTTGCTCTGGGCCTCGTCACCGACGTACGAGTCCTTCTGTCCCATGCCAACCATCACACCCTGGTGGCGCGGGCGGCCCACGATCGATGGGAACACGGCGCGGGGCGCGTCGTCACCCGCGAAACCGGCCTTGCACATACCGGAGCCATTGTCTACGACCAACGCAGCAACTTCTTCGTCACACATTGTGAATTAGTCTGTAAAGAAAAACAAAGATTGTAAGTTAACATCGTAGTATCAATTATAAAATATCAAAGAGGACAAATTTCCTAATGGGGTTGTTTGAGTAATTATTAAAAGTGGTCGTAGGTAGAATGCCTACGCGAATAGCCATGTCACAAGTGCTGAAGTGGGCGACAGTCGCCTGGACACCAAATAAGGCTTGCTTAGCGCGAAGCGGCAATGCGTGGACGTGGAGTATGGCACCACCGGCGAAACAACATTTCACCGAGTCTGCTCTTACTGACCGAGATTCGATGCAACTAATTTCTCATTCAAAAATTTACTTTCCAATTCGAATCTTATTTGAAATTTGAAAGAACTGTTTGTAATTTGGAAACAAATTGAGTTAATTAGAATTGAGGGTTGAAACTAATTCACGGCCACGCCCTACCGCAACCGGCGATTCCCGACTCCCGGAGTCGTGCGACCCGATAAAATGTCACTGACCGCGCACACACAAATTATTGCACTAATTCCGCACAGCACTATCACAATCTTATCACGCTACAGAATTGCACGATGGAATCCAGTTATCAACTTACTTTTAATTTAAATATTCCTATTATAAATAAATAAATAATCTGCTATTGCACAGCCTCGGTAGCGCTGCACAACACCTCAACTCGAGTTCACTTCGTGGAATGTCGGCGAGCGAGGCAAGCGGAGTATATAAATGAGGCTGATTATCGGGGCGCCCCTTCCCCGCAGCGGCGGCTGTCGACCAATCAGACACAAGTTGGGGATTCGTGGCCATATATGGTATTCCGCTACAGGGAGCCTGCGCGTACCCCCCGCAGCCTACGCACCCCCCGGCGCTGATACCGCGCGCCGCGGCTTGATAACGGCGAGATTCTCGCCGCACCACACATTGAACACCCGGCGACCAGACAGAAGGAGTCTGCTCGGGATAGGGATTTATTTAAAGATGCGCAACTAACTAACAGATAGGTACACACTAACTAAAGTTTAGATTTTCACATCATCCCAAATGCAGATCAATGCACTGACCGGACCCATCGTTAATGTTCTTGGACACTTGGTGAAATGACACTTTTATACACACAAATGGTTACGGTTAATTTGCTCAGTTCACACGCTTGCGAAATTCATAATTATGATCTACCCACATTTTTCATCAAACTTGTTCACGTAATTAAATTTGACAGGTCTTATTGGGATGCGTTTGTGATAGAGTTATCACTTTAACAAGAGGAAAATTATTTATTTCGATCAATTACCAGTTAAAATAGATTAACTAGGAAATAATTATGCACTTACCAGTTAATTAGCAGCGACACACAATAACAACGCGAACCACGTTCCGAGAGAAACGCCGGCCGGTATCTTTCTGTCGCCTCGCGCTCGTTCGCTCGAGTGGAGGTCGCTTTGCTTCACTACGCCGGCGCCACGACAAAATAGACTCGCCCAACGGACCCCTACCAGTGCAAAATTATTTCAAAATATCAAGAAACTACGCCTCGAAATTCATCAAAACGACATACCAAACATGACCACTGACATTCTTGATTGACACTTGTCAAGCATTTGTTTGCTATTCGAAATTGGAATGCTATTATTTTTCGCTCCAATTTGGACTCGCCCGACCTCCCCACTTGCGGCAAGTGATGGCTTTGCCATATAAGGTAATCGGCATAACCCGGGCTTCTGATTGGTGGACGGGCCCAACGGTCGTCGTACAGACGTGGCGCACACAACCGCAAGACGCTCTAGTATTTTGTCTGTAGTGTTTGTGTTTAGTACGAACGAAATGATTTCATTCAATAGATATCGTCTGTCTGGTCTTAAATCACGAATATTGCGAATTGCAATGCGTTATTGGATCGTACGAATGAATAGCTTCGAAGCAAGAGCTAATTTAAATCAAACAACTGTAATCTATGTACCTTTTTAATTAGAACTTACTTGAGCACCTTATACCTAAGTAACTTACATTATGAAGGCAACTAAGCCATGTATTTTTTGCTAATTAGGCGCAGCAGCAGCAGTTTTTAATTCTTCATCATCATTACTGTTCCAAACTTCCCACTGTTCCGTTGTTTTAATTTTATTTCTTATCTTCTAGGTATGCGTTTAAATTGAAATTTATTTGCCACGGATAGACGCGATTACCATTTCTCATCTGCAACATGATTTAGCATATTTAGTTACGCTTTTTAGAAAATCCTATTTAGGTATTCGTAAAAGTTTAGTTACACGGCTTTTACTTAGTGAAATCTGGTTTATAAATATGTATCAAACAAATATCAAATTAAAAAACACATCATTAGTTGCATAAATGGTCGAATTACAGAAATATACAATCACTTTCGCTTTTGGAGTGTAGCTTGCTGATGCTATTGAGTGAGACCCCTTGAGGCCAGCTGACGCAGACACAACAATATTAATTAGTCATAACATTAACTTATTTACTACTGCAGCAACCTTTAAATTTAAAATAATGATAGTGCCGTGCCATATTTATGATAACCATTGTTTCTAGTTCTACGGATGAACCAAGAGGCCTAACAATTTTAGTTACACCATCTGCTGATAATAATGAAGAGATTCAGGTGATAGTAACTTCATGAACGTATGAAATTATGAATGAATTCAAAGAACGCCCATTCTTTACAAAAACTTTATCGTCATCACTAAGGGACAGTAGTCGATTCAGTAACAACAATAACACACCTAAAACGCTTGAACTAAACAAACGATCTAATTAGTGCAGATAACCCAAACATGTTTGGTAATTTGTTACTTATCTAAAAGAGAAACAACCTCAGGGATTAGTCAAACATCATTACGGACACGACACATTTGTTTTATCATTTCATCGGTTCCGTTTCATATGATCACTGAGTCATGGCTGATTCGCGCAAGCGTACTACAGCGATGAGTCAACTTGACCACGGGCTGGTCTGGACACCTCATGCCTCATGTCTCCGTAGTACCGCAAACCGTAATCTGTGTTTAATGAATGACTTGATTTGCGTCACACTCATTTTGTGGCAGACAGAGTTGCGAATGCTAATTTTGAATCATTTCGTTTGTCATAGAAAATCGACAACAAACAATACTTTCCTAGCGTTCACGTTAAAAAAGAACGCTAACTATCATACCAAACTATTTGATTTAGGAGACTCGTAAACAAAGTTTGCAGAATGCAATCCAAGTAACAAGTCCAATAAATCAGGCGTTTTTGTCAGAAATAATGATTGTAGCTACGCTTCAAATGATAAAGTTTCATATCCACTAATATCAGATTAATAAAAGTAAATATTTTGAAGTTTATTACAGTCATTTTTATAAAAAATTTCTTTCATACAAAAATTAATCTAGGGAAAACAGCGAAACAATTTTTCGTAACGATCCAACCGAAATGCGATCTTTGGGGAAATCTTTTGGGTTTAAGTTATACCTACAAGAATGTTTAATGAGTTTGAGAGAAATTCATCAGCATTCCTTTTAAAAATATGCCTGTAAATAAACTTCCATTTATCTGAAACACAATATTTTGAAGGGACGAACATTGAACGAATTAAGGAAACAACCGAACAAGATGCATAAAATCCAAAATTTGAATAAACAAAATATTTTAACAAACCTATAATCTGATTTGGAAATATTGAAACGATGTTTGAACAGCTACAAACGATGTAGTTAAACAACGCATGACGACGTATCAGGGAGTGGATGACACATCATGTTAAATATTTTATTTTGTAAACTGTGAGTCACATCTTACTAGTCTTGTTTAAATGTTATTACAAAGATAGATAATTAATAACTGACTGCTTTTATTTATTGGGAATACAGCCCAAATTTTCGAAAGATGGCAAAATAACTGAAGGTAAATTATCTGTCTAATAATGCAAATAGCTTCTGAAGTGCGAACTTGCGAGGCCAAAGGTCGTAGCAACCTGATGGATGATGGCATTAGGGAGCTGTTGACCTCTGACCTCTTTGCTGACAAAAGGCTTCCAGGCTTCAAAGTTTAGGGTGGGAAGTGCCCTTAGCAGAAAACAAAAATGCCTACTCGTGGTAAGAACACTTCCGACGCTGTATTAGCTGTATTGTCTTTATAACAATGTAAAATCTTGGCATTAAGGCACATAAAAAACGTAAGTGCGGAAGTTAAAAAGATTGCCTAAAATTATGATCAAAATGGATTCAAAGAGATGCCAAGAACAGGACTATAAGCCAAAAGGACACAAAGGTTAATAAACCGCAAAGACATCTTGATTTTGAAAATGGTCAAATGAAATGAAAAAAAAAACACAAATCCTTACTGTACGATGTCAATAAAGTTAGAGCTATAATGACTCAACGAAGGAACTACACCGAGTGCGTTGAATTCCTAATGTCTCGTCGCAGAAGCATTGTATTGAAATACGTCAACTGCGTTGAATACAAATGGTCTTGTTCTTGAACCAGTGACTCATTCAAGCGTTGGCCGTTGGGTGACAAATTTACGACCGATAGACGTACACGACTACAATGTATTATAATTATGCTTAAAACTTGTATGACATGTTGAAAGTGCGTGGGATTCGTCGGTTAGGGATATCTTGATTCAAAGTGTGTTTTATTTAAACCTATGTTTATTAATCATCCTTCTCTACCAAACCTACAACTGCCTGTATATCATCTCGCATATCTATTTTACTTATTTATATCAGAAACTAGCACAGCAACCAATTATACGTGTGATCGTGTTACACATTTGAACGCATCATTTGCCTGCGACCTGATGCATACTGGCCTACTTACTATTAATAAGTCTACTACCATAATATCTGAATCTTCCCATATGCGTTCGTGCATGTCTTCAAACTATTTTTAAATTTATTTCAAGTAGCACAAGGTACGATATCGCTTAGGACAATGGACATTGTTCTGTGAAAAGAAAAAGTATGCCTTTGACGTCTAGTAGGTACAAAGGGATAAGAATCCTTTGTGCACCCTTTTGTCAACCTGTTCAAGAATGTTCGAGGAATATTACATGACCTTTTCTTATTAAATCGGGAATATAGTTCATTCACTAAGCTAGAATCTTCATAATCTATGATCGTTTGTTTCACTCAACGATTGTGTCTTGTTTTGTCAGTGCATCAATCATCCAATGTGCCAGGAGCGCCTGTCTAATTTAGCAACAACTTAGGTATTTTGTATTGATTCAATCTAAATAAATTTACGAATTATCATTATCTTTCTCCTCTGGTATTTTAGCATTCTTCGTACAAGTCATAAACGTTTGGTTACAAACATTATCATTCGTTTATAAATCTTAGGCACTGCAGTCTGTTGCAGTGAAACAGCGAAATGGGCAGGAGAGCGTTACCAAATATGGCCCTTAGCGACTGACTCCCTCACCTTCGCTAACCTCAGTGCGTGTGATTTCCAAAGTGTACCCTAAGGCTTGAGACTAGGGTTGGTTTACCAGTGCCTGGTGCTGGTTAGGTCTAGCCAGGCGGACACGTCGCTGTAGGAGGGCGAGGGGAGTGCGGGATCGATCGGGCGCCGCGCGACCGCGCCCTTGACCTCGGACTGGGCTTGCAGTCGGGATAGGCTAACCATACGTTAACATCCGAATTTAAATTCTTAAACATCATTTCGATATCACATCAAAAAACAAATGACGGATACAATTAAAGAGTAATAACTAGGTATCCATTTGTCCAACAATAATACACTTTCACAATAAAGTGATTAAGTAATAACTGATTAGCCGGAATTGAAAAGAGACCAAATTCTAAAAGAAATCGTGAAGTCTTCAATGGAAATTAAATACAGTCGAATTAAATTGCAATAAATTACTTATTGCAATTTAATTCGACTGTATTTAGATTTTTACCGGAAGTAAACTAGAACATCTTGAAAGTATTACGTTACCTAACAAAAACGAAACAGTTGAATTGTTGGAAACTGGAGGCACAAAGGCGGTATTTGGCTACCCTAATTCGGGGTGGAATTGCTCATACAAATTCTCGGGAACATGAGGGTGACACGCCAAATCTAATATTTAACAAACGGCTTTCCAGGAATCAATATTTCATCAGTGAATTATGTAAGGTACCTACACTACCTATCTAGACAAATTCATCTTCCAAACGAAATTTCAAAGGTATTGGAAAGAAAAAAAATTAATTTCAATATGTTATTTCTCAATCCACTTTTGATTATTCAGCAAGTCTTATGCATAATGAGATATTAACTTTCTCTTTCTGCCTTTATTATTCATATTAATTTATCATAATTTTAAAATTACCAGCGCTGAATGTATTTTTCTCAAATCTCAATGTTTTAAATGGATATAGATAGGAAGAATCTCTAGAGAAGAAACTCTACTAGGTACTATTGATCATGTTTCTGGGAGAGATGTAGCGGTACCCACTAATGGAAATATGTTCCTCGGCGATTGCATGTATTGTAGCTAACTGCATTACGCTATTACCGTATGCATAATGTAATCAAAGCCATTCTAATGTGGGATTTATGAAGACAGCGTTATTACCAAGCATTAAAGAGCATATTCGAGAAGATGTTATGGCAAACCTATCGGCACTGAGACGAATAGTTTATAGTCGTAGACTTGGCAATGGGCAGCATGATCCAGAAATAGTGCACCTTGTGACGTCTCTCACGCACGCTACGCCAGACATGCGGGTGTGTCTGGTCTAATTATAAAACGTGTATATTTGGAACACCGCTCTGTAGGTCAGTAAACTACAAAAATCTATTTACAACAGGTTGCTCCCAGGTTCAAGTTTAAGGTTATGTGCAGCGACAGCACATGAGTGCACATTTTTGTTGCAAAATCACACCTATATCACCTATTACAACCACAATAGAAGATTCTGTGTTTTACTGTCGTCATAACGTAAGGATTCTCGAAAAAATTACATTGTTACAATAATACTCGTCACCTAACTTCTACGTCATCATTATCGTTGAATGTTTGCTAATGTATTTCTCAGGATTAATATTGTGTAACAAAATGATAAAAATCAGGTGATTTTAATGTTAAAGATTTAACGGTACGTGCAGTTACAGAAACTTGACGCAAAATTGTTATGTAAGTTGATAAGAATTCGTCTTATCTTTAATCCTGATTCATAAATTGCCCCTGACATTCTATAGGTATTTTCTATTACTGACTAGTGACTAGAACAATAGAAGGCGGTTTTATGGCAGTGCCCTCAAATAAACAATTAACGGTAATGGTGGTCTACGGACTGACCTCTCCCACTTCCATTCCATTAGTGGTATTAAATGTACTTTCAACACGAAAACAATTTCAATAACCTTTTGTATCCGTGATGGGTGGTGATGGGCTGGTAGTATCTAGCTAACTGTAATATAAATAATTAGTATGAATCATCAGAAGATAATGTGATTACTTTCTTTCCTATTATCTAGTTAGTAACAAGTCAGCACATGCGGAGGAAAGGAGAATGCTCCATGACTAGGCATTCGAAACCGTGCGATCTCGAGACGATCGTCTCGAAGAGAATTGGATTTGTGTCAAAGTGATCGTCAACGGTACTCTGTCTTTCACTTTCGACAAGTAGGTAGGTAAAACTGCAAACGCCCAAGAAAGCGGATGTCTGCAAGTAAAATTCCTGTTTATACCGGTATAAATTATTTTTTATTAAAAATGTTGGTTAGTGACTCTCATAAATAAATCAAAAATCTTTGTCAAAATTGATTTTACGTAATATGCATATTACGATACCTTACATCCTATTTAAATACTGTACTTAAATAATAAATCACAAGCGTAACTTGAGCCGCCCATTTTGGGGACTGGTGTAGGGCATCATAAATTAGGAACAGTCATTCTGGTAGTTTAGAAGCACTTTCTGTGGACGATTGAGGGGCCGGACTCATCGTACTCCTGTTTCGAGATCCACATCTGTTGGAAGGTCGAGAGGGAAGCCAGGATGGATCCACCGATCCATACGGAGTATTTCCTCTCAGGTGGCGCGATGATCTTGATCTTCATTGTGGATGGGGCCAGAGCTGTGATTTCCTTCTGCATACGGTCAGCGATACCAGGGTACATGGTGGTACCACCGGATAATACTGTGTTGGCGTACAAGTCCTTACGGATGTCAACGTCGCACTTCATGATGGAGTTGTATGTGGTTTCGTGGATGCCGTTAGCTTCCATACCCAAGAATGAGGGCTGGAAGAGAGCCTCTGGGCAACGGAATCGCTCGTTGCCGATGGTGATGACCTGACCGTCGGGGAGTTCGTAGGACTTCTCGAGCGAGCTGCTGGAGGCAGCGGTGGCCATCTCCTGTTCGAAGTCGAGGGCGACGTAGCAGAGCTTCTCCTTGATGTCACGTACGATTTCTCGCTCAGCGGTGGTGGTGAACGAGTAACCACGCTCGGTGAGGATCTTCATCAGGTAGTCTGTGAGGTCACGGCCGGCCAAGTCCAGACGGAGGATGGCGTGGGGCAGGGCGTAGCCCTCGTAGATGGGCACTGTGTGGGACACGCCGTCGCCGGAGTCCAGCACGATACCGGTGGTACGACCGGACGCGTACAGGGACAGCACAGCCTGGATGGCCACGTACATGGCGGGTGTGTTGAAGGTCTCGAACATGATCTGTGTCATCTTCTCTCTGAAACATGAAAAATAGCATCGGTTACTAATATGGTTCGGTATTGTAGAGGCGCGCTGCGCGCCGGCTAGAGTCAATGTAACGTTATTATAACCGTATGACGTCAGAGGCTAGGTTATTGAACGTACCTGTTGGCCTTGGGGTTCAGGGGGGCTTCGGTAAGAAGGACTGGGTGTTCCTCGGGAGCGACACGGAGTTCATTGTAGAAGGTGTGATGCCAGATCTTCTCCATGTCATCCCAGTTTGTGACGATTCCGTGTTCGATGGGGTATTTGAGTGTGAGGATGCCTCTCTTGCTCTGGGCCTCATCTCCGACGTAGGAGTCTTTTTGTCCCATGCCAACCATCACACCCTGGTGGCGCGGGCGGCCCACGATCGATGGGAACACGGCGCGGGGCGCGTCATCGCCCGCGAAACCGGCCTTGCACATACCGGATCCATTGTCAACGACCAACGCAGCAACTTCCTCGTCGCACATTTTGGTTTATTCTGAAATAGGCAATAGTCCCTTATTAATTTATTATTTAATCTAGCGAGCACTGTTGCCTACCACGAGATTATTCACTTCACTGGATTCAGAATTGCGTAATCAACGTTACGTAAGAGCGTCACCTGTGCACTTTTTTTTAAAGAATGTATAATAAACACCGTTATAATTTTTGACTTTACTACGCCTGTGAGTTAATTTAAAAACTGGTTTTATGATAAAAAGACAAGCACAATGAAACTTACTGTTAAATTAAGTTAATGACTAAGCAACGAGTACTCCGCGTCGGTACGCTGGCCACTACTAAATGAGCACCGGCACGTGAGGATAAACTATATAAAACGGGCCTTATCAGCGCCAGACACTATCGGCAACAATTTATTTTCCACCAATCACGAGCTCCCTCCACTTTTGTCACCATATATGGAGATGCGGTATAAACATATACAGTTGGTGTTACCAGAGTATAGTCTGCGGAGTGCTCACTCGCGCGGCGTTATGTTATTTTTAGAGCAATAACAAGGTTAAGGAAAACTATGGAAATGGATTTGTATGATGGGCTGAATGCTAGAGACAAAGCAAAGCGGGCATTGTTCGGCAGGAGTATTGAGGTCACTGGACGACCGGATGGTTTAAAATTATAGTTTAGTTATTGAGGCGTAGTTTAGAAAACAGGTATTGTTAGGAGGTACGTTTAATCTCTTACAAACTGCAGTTTGGCAGATTAGAATTAAGTACTTTTATGAGACAATTTTAAAATTATTTTAATAATGATCATAGAGTTCAGAAATAATCTAACTCTATGTAGTAATTTTAGAAATGGTTTAGTGTGTAAATTCCACGTAATTCTTTACATTTCAGTAATAATCAAACGGTTCTTTGTGTTAAGTGTATACCTAGATGACAAATTGACATAGTTGTGGTAGGGAAAATGATGCAGTAATTCTGATGTGTTATTTCCTTAAATATAGTTAAATTTAAATCAATTTATTAATAACAGTTTACCTAACTACCCATAAAATACAGTAAATAAATAGTTCACAATGTGACTCTACATTACCGATTTCTTCTGTCTTTTTGCCAGGTTGGTAAAAATGTACCTAGATACAGTTAAAAAGCACATAAGTCTCTACATTTTGTCGCAATAAAGACCCTATTATAACCGCACAAAATGCCTCAGTGTTAAGCTAGATGCGCCGTCTTGAGTGCATAAGAAAATTGAGTGCCTCTCCATTATTGTAAGTATTTTTCTCGGCTGGTATCCCCGAGGTAATCGCTGATAATAACAAGCCTGATAACACTGACGCCACCGCTGCGAAACGTAACACTTACGTGGCTTGTGGAATTTTTAGCATGGGTCAACAATTAATATTTTATATTGGTCCGTGTTCGATTGTTGGTTATATTCCCTAAGATTTGGCTGAAATCATATTAACCAAGTAAACGTTAACTCTATCCTTGATGTAAAATACCTTTTTTTTTTTTAAATAATAACAGTGTTATGCCTGTTTTCACCATCAATCCCTAATTTTTAAGTGACCCCTATGGTAACACATAACAGGCATTTTGTTTTCATAGGCGTCACTTAAAAATTAGGGATTGATGGTGAAAACAGGCATTAGTTTCTCGTCGTCCCATAGTGACATGTCTGTTATCTTCTACCCATTAGGCAAATGTATGTAATCTATTGTAAATTATATGACCTAAAATAAAGTTATCGTAGAGTCATCAGGATTTCATGTTATTAAACTGTCATTTGCTTGGTCTGGTAAATGTAGAGTCTGGATTTTAGAAGCTGCTGGTTGTGCCAGCAAATTAATCATTTTACCTACCTAACTTGAAGCAGCAGACCTAGGAACTTCGATAGATCAGTCCCAGTAGATTGATGACCTGGTTAAAGTCATTGCTTGGATGCAATTGATGTCAACAGCATCAGAATCGCACAATGGATTTTTGAAGGAGTCCAATTAGTGAACTTCTAACGTGATAATTATTTATTGATGATTGTATTTTGCAACAAGAATGTTGTCTAATGCGCAGTTGAATGTACCATCTTCTGTCTGTTTATTAATTTCAGCAGTTTCTCTGTGCTTTCTCTATGAGTCGACAGTTTTGTTCTGATTAACGCAGACGCTGACATTAACCCAAATTCGTCTTTTAATTAGTAAAATTCTAACGTCTACATTCTGATGCATAAATGCATTATATGTAAGTAACTGTAATTTTTAAGAATTAAGATCCGTTTTGGTACTTAACATTCGGGGCGGGTGATAGTAAAGGCACTATTGACTGAGACACGGCGTAGGTTTCAACCAGGTTCAAACTTTTCAGGAAAAATCCAGAATTTTTATGTTATTGATTATAGATAGGTGTACACCTATATGGTCTCTACCACACCTAAATTTTACTTTATTCGACACAGAACCCAGTTCAATATTAAATCATAAAATGTTCCTCTTACCTAAATACTTTCTCTGGATACCTAGGTATGTAGTTGGTAATACTTGATTGTATGTTTGTATGCTCAGGTCATCTACCTGGTAGGTGGAAGAAAAAAGTATACACACTTTCTTGAGCTTCAATATCTGTCGACTGTCTCTATCAGGTAGCCCGTTCAACCATCTGTTAACCTGCTTCGGGGTCATAAAAACTATCGTTGAGTCATACAAGTAGGCCGGCCTTGACAAAAAGTTTGTTTACCAAACCGAAGATGTTGACGACGTGCTGACTGATACTGTCTTGAACTCGCAGGTCAAACCGGTGGCCGGTTGTGATGCGTGACCAATTTTTGATAAAATAAAAAGAACAAAATACGGGCCGAAATAGTACTTAATGAACTAGGCATTTACACTGTGTTTCTGTGGAGTAAAATGGTAAAAACACAGAATAATAGTGTACTCCGTAAAGGGATCAAGTGAAGATTTTTATCTTTACTTGATCCCTTGATACCAAAGCCATATTTTGCTACGTTTTTCAAATACATATTTTCTTATCAAAGAGTGTATAATTTCATCATAAATTGTTTCAGACTAGTTAGATTAATCGAACAACGCCTCGCTACTTGGAAATGTAAAGTTTTATTATATTTATTGTAATAGCCTGCTCTTACTCTACCTACAATTTCCAAGCACGAGAAAAGTAAAGCGAGTTCAAAGTTTTTATGAATATTAAGTAAATAAATACATAGCTGTAAGTAAAAGTTGTACCAGGCCAAAATTACCAGTGTTATGTAATCATACGTGTAACTTTGTAAGGAGAAATAAACAGCGAGTTTCTGAGCCCAAAACATTTCTAGAATTTATGTAGGCCGTATGCTCTACCAATTTGTACCCGTTTACCCTTTCGTTGGAAGGATTAAGATCCCTTCCCTTAGGAATTGCTTGTCCGATGCCAAAAGAAAGAAAGTTGCTGGCATTATAGGCCTTAGCATCTAAAATACCTAAATAGTTTGAGTTCCTTCAGTATTCAGTTAGCTAACCTCTGTTAGCTTAGCAAAGGTTTAATTCTTTATTTTTTGTAGGTTTAAGGCGATTAGAGTCCTCAATGACCTTGGGCGTTTGACCTTCACGCCGCGAGCAACACCCGCGTACCCCGCACCAAAAACTCCGATTTGACACCGATCAAAAATACACGGGCATAGGTAGATACAGAATAGAAGCTCTTTTTTCATACATTACTGCCTATTATTTTAAACTTAAATTGATGAACCTTGATGTCGGTGTCATTTAACTCAGACGTAAAGGTATTTAATAAAAATAACAAAATCCATGAACATTTTGTACGGGATAAAATTTTATTTTATTTTTCGTAAATTTTCTAATGCTTTTGTCGGTTCAGTCGTTCTCGAAATTTGAACAAACACGACTTTATTACAAGCTTTTATTTAGCTTGCTATTTATGATGTATGTAGGTAATTACATAAATGTTTGTTCGGGTGGAATCTTGCAAGCTGATTTAGTTGCAAGCTGAATTAGTTAGACCAACTTCCTGACGACAACTAGGCTAGATGACAAAATTTCAATTATTTGTCCGCCAGACAGATAATTAGAAAATATTAGACTCATATTTTTTATTTTCTTTCATAATTAAATAATAACAGTGCTACATCGAGTTGAAATGGCGCGATACGCCACGCTTGAGTAGAATTTTTACTCAAATGTGACGTCACGCGACATTTCAACTCAATATAATACTGTAATTATTCGATTATGCAAAAAATTAAAAAATATGAGTCTAATATTTTCTAATTATCTGTCTGACGGACTAAATAGAATTTCGATTTCATTACCCAGTCATCATCCCTATTGGAACGCATTAGTACCTACCTAGTATTGTCTATGGCCTAAAAAAGCAAATGTTTCTGCTTTTGTCTATCACTTATGAAGAATAAACTGAAAATGTATTTGTCTTTTTATTAGAAATCCTTCATCAATTGATTGAGTTCAAATTTCGGATATACATGTAATTCGGGTGACAATGCAATATTGTGATGACATGGAGCTGATCTGATGGTAGAGCTGGAATGCCAGTGGCCCCATAGCAACTCCGGGAATAAACGATTCCATCGAGTTTAGGCTCGTTTGATTTGTATTTATTTATTATTATACCTAAATAATTTCATTACAATTTTCTAAAAATGCACAAAAACTTAAAAATCTTGAAAACGGTGATATTTTTACTGGGGTCAAAATTGGACGTTAGGGAGACAATGGCGAGGCCTATCGATGGTTGAAGGGTTATCCATTGTTTTTGGGATACCCTGTATAAGCAAGTACCTAATGTTATGTATGTACGCTACTTTGAAAATCATGAGTCTTCAATTCTCTAAGGGAAACTGCAGGGTCTGATGATGGAGCTGGAATGTGGCCATAGGAATAGGCTAGTTTCTTTAAAAAAGACTTTTGGTCCGTCAATTTTACATTATCAAAAAATATTGGACACAGGATATTTTTATTTTTCAATTAAACAAGTAATTACGAAGATAATGATGCGATGAAATTCCGCGTGACGACACAAATCGCCACATTTTTAAGCATGCCTTGACGTCATGTGCCTCATCTTCTGAACTTTGGTGCGCTTCATCTCTTTAAATTTTCATAAGTTTAAAAAAGTGAAAAATACATTTAGAGTTTTTTTTTTGGTAAGTTCACCGACGGTCTTATTCAAACTCTTGCTACTTTCTTGCTTTATCCACGAAACATCCCTATTCTTCGAAATTATTACGATCTACAAACGGAAAATCTCTGCTACTACGCCGCAGTAAATTCCCCATCATAAATAAAAAGTTTTTTTTTAAAACAAGCTCTTTTATGCTAATAATTTTGGTTTCATGACATGCTCCTAAAATTCATCACCTTATAAGAGGATTTTAGTTTTTATCTGCGAAACTTTAATAATATAGGTACGTTTCATGGTTTGGTAATTTAGGGAAGTTTATTTGCACTTAACATGAAAAATATGGTATCAATGTACTGAGTACCTATGCACCTTCAGTGGCAACAACAAGGTCTACTGGGTACCTATAGTCTACTAAAGGCACGAAATAGATTAATTTCACTAAAAATTAAAACCAACTCCAAAACGAATCACCAAAAGGTAGGACACCGACACCGACTCCGAAAATGTCTAATTTTGTAATCAGTATCCAAATTTTTAATAAGCTCTATAGAACAATTCAGTACCACTTTATCTTAATTTTTTTTAATGTGACAGGAGGCAAACGAGCAAACGGATCACCTGTTGGTAAATGATTACCGTCACCCATAGACACCCGCAGACCCAGGGGCGTTACAGGTGTTATTTTTAATTGTGGTATTTTCGCGAAGAAACGTATTTAAAATCTAATTCTAATAAGTATGAAAAATATAAATTGTTTTCTTCACGTAAATCGATTAAGTTACAGATTCTGACTAGCTCCTAATTTGGATACTGATTGCAAAGGCCTAGTAAATAAATAACGTAATAATTTTTCTACTTGTATTTATCTAGTGCAGTTGTTTTGGAGTCAATTATAGTTTTTTTACACTAATAGATTCTATTCAGGTAGAAAATAGCGTCTGAGCGCGTCATAATTCAATTGTATCATCTGACTGCACGTACTCTATGAACAATTCTGACATAAAATCTATTGTCGAACAAAAGCTGGGTTGCACCATCTTACTTCAACTTTGACAAGCGTCAAAAGTCTGTCTAACTCCATACAAAAAACACCGGTTATCGCCAAAGCTACGGTCAAAGTTAGGTCACGTCAGGTGGTGCAACTTAGCCAAAGAAAAAATTCATTTTGATCGCTAATGTCAGTTTGTAGCGAGTGACACAACCTCCCCGTCTGAAGGCCAGCGGCCGACTGCCGCCCGCACCCCGCGAAGGCCCCCTCAACAGCAAAACGTTCGGAATTTATCAAAAGTAAAAGGACAATGTTCGGTCTCCATACATTGTTCGCCTAAGAACCAACAATTTTGACATATTACTACCCGAAAGCGAAATAATACGATTCTGTGTGTAAGAACAATGATTCCTGATGGACACTTGCCATAAAATTAATGATTAAGAATATTAAATCACAGCGATTTTATAATATGTCGTTTATGACAACATGGCGTCTAATGTATTGTGTGAATGTATGAACACCGATTCGCGAAAAATGTTTTGTATTGTCGTCACGCCGAGTCGCAGCCAAATAGTATAAAATAATAGAACAAGTTTTAGAAATACAACTCGGCATTCCACTTTTATAATATGCCCACATATTGCACGTAAATAAACAACATGAATCGTAGGTTGTTTCCACTCTTGTCATCTGACACATGAAATAAACTCCTATTGTATTATAGATATCGAAGCCTGGGGGTTTTGGAGATCACTCGGGGTTCCACTTTTATAAAATACCTACATATTGCATAAAAATAACACGAATCATGAGTTTTCTTTTCACCATTTACATCTGACACGAGATAACAAACTCCTATCTCCATGACTACCGTCGTAGTCTATGCCAAAGACTACAATATTTTAAGCAAGATGTTTCAAACCTTAGCGGCTACGGTAACCCCTGGGCCACATACATCGTGATAACATTCGGTCGACACTGGAACGAAGTCTTGCGATTATGCAAAAAAGCATCGTATTCTAGTGCGGCTATATCACGTTCAACCGGGGTTTTAATTCGACTAAAGTCCTGACTAAAGACTGGAAGAAAATACGCCGCATTGTATGAGCACTTCGTGTTCGTTAAAGCGGCTTCAGATCTAGAGCCCACATAGTTTTCTTTCCAATAATATCCGCAAGTAGCGCTGCATGATCTTTACAACAAAAACGGCAATAGTTATTAAGGTGCCAAAATTATATGATTACTTTGGCACGGTATTATACACGTTCGAAGATTTGTCATTTTCATTCATTTCATCATCATCATCATCATTTCAGCCACAGGACGTCCACTACTGAACATAGGCCTCCCCCAATGACTTCCACATCGCACGGTTGGTAGCGGCCTGCATCCAGCGCCTTCCCGCTACCTTTATCAGGTCGTCGGTGTGGTGGGTTGACATTGCAGAATATGACTTTTGATAGGTTCATCATAGAATTCGGCGGGGATATCCTCACGGAGGAAGTTCGTAAAAGGGCGGAACAAGATCTTATAATAATGCAAGGCCGAAGCTGTAACGCGCGTGCTCCTACGTGTAATCCGGCGAGTATGCAATAAATAGTAATGTCTGGTAAATAGTGGTAATACGTATCGTTCGTTCGTTCGTTTCAGCCGAAAAGACGTCCACTGCTGGACAAAGGCCTCCCCCAAGGATTTCCACGAAGACCGATCCTGCACCGCTCGCATACAGGCACCTCCCGCGACCTTCACCAGATCGTCGGTCCACCTAGTGGGAGGCCTGCCCACGCTACGTCTTTCGGCTCGTGGTCGCCACTCAAGAACTTTCCTGCCCCAGCGGCCATCAGCTCTACGAGCTATGTGCCCCGCCCCGTCTATGTCTATATGCGCTACGATTACAGGGTATCATTTTGCATAGTCGCAAGACTTCACTCCGCTGCTGTCAAATCAATGTCGCATAATGTTATCGCAATGTGTGTGGCCCTTGGCCAAATCACAGAAGCCTATGCGAAGAAAGAGCACTTGAATGACAATGAAAATCAGGGTTACCATTTTATAAGATCTCCTCACTATTGAGGGTAACAAAGTAACATTAATAATCTAGCCATTAATTACATTTATTACCTATACGAGAAAGTAAAGCAACATGCGGTTTTATTTTAATTTGTAAAATATTTGTAACAGTTTGTTCCAAGTTTAGTTTTACAACAGTATTGCTGTTTCAGCTGTCACTGTGAAGCTTTGGGAAAATAAATAAATACAAAAAATATTAACATAAATATTTATTTAAGTTTTTATGTTCATTATCATAATATGCCAATTTAAGTTACACTGTGTGACAGTCTTTGACACTAAACAAACTCTTCAGCTTAATAATACCTACCTACAGGGCGTTTTTATAGTTACTCTTGCTGATGAAACAAGAAGGGTTGATTCTACTACTGAAATACAACTACTTTTCTTACAGGACCAATATCAAATTCTCAAAAAAATTCACATCCTCGTGATGGTGATAATTTCTATGGAGAGGTTTTTTTTTTTATATTCGGTCTCTTGGGATAAGTTATTCCATTTGAGCAGTAGAATTAATCCTTTTTATTTGATCATATATAAAAATAACACAAGTGTGTGTGTTTAGGAAAACTTCTTCTTTGGTATGGTATCACTACGGAGTTATAATGTCGGCAACTCTGTATCACTGACTTGTAACTTTCAAACAGTATGAATAATAAGGGCACCACATTGGTTTTCTTTCTGAAAAAAGGCTTTCACTTTTAGTACTAACCCTTTAGCACTATTTCATTGAAATAAAAATACAATAAACGCACAGAAGACTGAAATTGAGTCAACTGACGTGACATTTATAATTTGTTGACATTATGAGAGTTTGACAAGACTAGGGATTGAAAAAGTTTTAATTGAAAAAGTAAAATGACAATTTATTAAAACGATTCACAAGGATATAATCGATTAAAAATATTTATAAAATGTTCTGATACTTGCCTGTAGCGATTATCCAATCCTGGTTTCTACTGAAAAACTACTTCGTGGCAAGATTTTAATAAAATAATAAAATCTTTATCTTCTCTTTCACAATCTATAAAAGTTCATTTGGTCTATTCTTAATGTGCTATGAATGAGGGTTTTCGCGATTGAAAAATCCGCGAGATGGCAATACGTAGACGCGAGGTCCAAATGCTGCATGATTGGTGGATATCTGTCAATGTCATGTCAAAAATAACCAATCATGCAGCATTTGGACCTCACGTCTACGTATTGCCATCTGGCGGATTTTTCAATCGCGAAAACCCTCATTGGCATAGATTATGAGAGACTGGCAACTATACTAGGTTGATATATGTTTCTCACACTTCAACTGGCATTGGATTCAACATCGGATTCTGACACTTTTACAGTTATGATACCATGAATATCAGTTTATGGTCCTAATTATTTTTATTTTATTTACGACCTTCGACCAGTTGGACACTTTAGATAGCTTCTTGTAATAGTGTCAATATCTTTTTAGCTTTTAACGCAAATCTAGTCTTCAAAGCAGTTTAATCGATTTATTTTATTTTCAAAATCGATATTTTATTGTCTATGATGGCCGCAGGAACATCACTATACATGGACTCCCAGCAATAAAGTACGGTAATGCCTCGTACAGATTTTATCGGCAAAAATTATGGAACTTGATAGGTTTTAGACCATGCCACGCACCAAAACGTCCGGAAGTTGTAATAGTATTATAGAATAAACGTTAAAAGACTTATTTATTTAATTTTTCAATGCTTAAGTGTCCATTAGAACGAAAGGGTGCTTAATGTACTAAAAAAAATAGAAAATAATTATGATGGGTTAATGTTTTTGGGCGGTTTTTTAGGCGGTTTCTGACAATGTCCTTTATGAATGAAAGTAATGTTCGATTGAAAAACGCAACGTGTCATTTAAAGATTAAAGAATTCCCAATCTATTCGTGCAAAAATCTTTTAAATTAACATAGCCGTTTTGGAGGAGTAGGGAATTTAAGTAAAAAATCGATGTCACGTATTTATTTTTTTAATCCAAAACAAAGAGACGTAGCGAAAATTCAAACGTCACAAATGTAGTCCTTGAACTGTTGTATAACATATATTTTTTTCAACTATTTCTGTCCAGCAGTAAAAGAGGAGTAGGCTTTACAAAATGCCCATTTGGCGCGGATTGAGGACACTAATCGCCTTAATATTTGATAAATTACGTGTAATTAAGATTTCTGTGTCAATCTACGAGCACAGATTATATAATACTAGTACCACAGAATAATAATAAGTACTACGTACGAGTAACTAAATGGAGTCTGACATAGTGGATTTTAGAATGTTACTACAACTTGGTTTAAAAATTATCCAGCATAAGTAATAATAATTATGATTTCTTGTAAAGAAAAGGACTATTTTTCATTGAAAATTTAAATTCATCTACATGACCTACAATTCATAAAGACTTTATGTTAGAATATTTATTAAATTCAGTCTGCAGGGTCGAATTTCGCATTCAACCGAGTCGTTCCGCACTTGTCGGCGAGACTGCGCGTATTGATCGTTGCATTGCATCCCCGACATTAGGGGTGCAGTGCAATCCATGAGTCATCTATCCGCACCCTAATGTCTTCTTGCTACTATCACGGGCTTTACTTGTCCACCCGCGTCGATTTGGGCTGGTCAAACAAATGACTATCGCGTCTCTAGGGAATTTTGGTATTACATAAGTTAGCTTTTGCCCGCGGCTTTGCCTGCGTGAAATTTAGTGGGACTCATATTTTTTCTCTCAAGGCTTCAATTTCATATCGGATACATAATATCTTGACTTTATAGGTACCTATATTGACTTTCAATAGAGATCGTTTCCAGGTTATATTAAGCCTTTATGGATAAGAAAGTTACTCTACCGAAATATTTGCAGTTATTTAAAGTTTTTAAATAAAACTGCACTTTCAAATAATGCATCATCGAAAAGAAATCTTGTGAATATCAAGATTTCGTGATGACTCGATCACATATGTAATTGATTAGTCATACAATCTCAAGGGAACATGAGTCATAGTTAAAAGTTAAAATCAATCGTTGAAAATCGTTTTCCTCCAATAATATCTCGAAGGCAGATGATAATACAAATCTATCATGCTTGTATTGTCAACATTTTATTGAAAGTGACTTCATGCTTTACGTAATGTTTATTAGGAAGCATATGAATTTAATAGATTACACATTACTTCGAAGTAAATAATACATTAATAGAAACAAGCTCATTAAAATAAGGAAAAATATTGTTTACTTGTATCAACTCAGGCGGCTAGCTTTTGAAATATCTTCTTATTAATGTAATTAACAGAATAACGTTAATATAATTTATAGTATAATGACAACTTTGACGATGTATAAAATAAATTAGATCCAATAAATAAGTCTTTTTATTAGCACAATGTATAGAATTAGGAGATTAAGAATAATACAAATAATTAACCTACATAGACTAAATATTTACAAATATTTACAAATAAAAAATATGTCCCAAATCGCTGTCCAAACAACGCGACATGGTGCGCAGAATGCTGGCTGCATTTCCGCGCTGAATAGCCAAACTGATAAGTTAAATAAGTTCATAAAAGTTTGTCTCTATTGTATTGAAAAGTCAGTCTTATTTAAAAAAAAATTTTTTTAGGTACATCCCTACTACCATGTTTTCTAATCTGGTATGAGATCAAATAAATTACGGCAAATTGAACTTACCAGCTCAATGAATATGCACACTCTGTCATCCACCTGGCTAGATGGCCTGATTACGTGGACCCATGATAATATTAAAACAATTTTAAGGGTGACTGACTAACTAGCTACTTGAGTAGATGTGAGAGCCTCTTAACCTAATTAATTACTGTATGAATATGATGTATCCGGGCCTTTTCAAGGCGAGAGTGAATAGGCACTTACAGGGCAGATATGTACCATCCTAGACTGCATCCCATTTAACATCAGGTGCGAGGCAAATACCTGCCTTGTTATGCATTAAAAAAAATGAAAGTTCATACAAGAATATCGCATAATAACCAACATAGAGTTAGTAGGTACCTACATAATGAATTAAAAAAATATAAAGTTGGTTTGGTCCAATCTTCCTTTACCATAAAGTATACTATTGTCTGTAAGATTGCTGTATGTATAGTTTTTGCTGATGAAACTTTATGTAGAGCTGATCTAGGAGTTTTTAACAACAAAATTGTATGTTGATTAATCATGGACGTAAATATTTAACTTAAATACGTGTATAAACTGCCAGGAAAATGGATAGTCGACGGAAACTATGATTCATGCGACGATTATTGTGTATCATTGCCCTCTTTGTTACAGTATGCATTTAAATAAATAATATTTATTAATAATTTAATTTCATATTGTACACATATTATTATGTACTTACTAACATCCTTAAACATTTAACGCTAATTTATTTTTACTACTATAACCCAGTTGAGTCAACTGCGCACCTGGCGGCCGTGTCGCCACATCGACGCTTTGGTACGACGAACGTGGCGAATGCGGGGAGATGTGCGAGGGAGAGTCGCATTCAAGCGAGGTGCGTAGTTAACTCAATCGGTTATAAGGATGTATTTTTGTTTTTCAGGTCAGACATTGGTCCTTCCTTTAGCCTGTGGGGAACTGTTTTTTCCCTCTATACGTGTTTTTCCAAATAATCTGCTAAAATTAATAATATTTCTATGAAACATAGTCACTACCTGCCTGCATATTTCTAGGTAACGTAGCTGATTGTTATAATAATCGAAGTATACAGATAACAGACACGTGATATCATAAAAATGTACATAATCAAGTTTACCTGATAGTCACAGGCGAGCCCAATCAGCTGATTATGGAATTCAAATCGGACTAGTTACAAACAACAAAAATAGGAAATTGTTTTTCAGGCTGCATTACGTAAACAGGGTGGAAATGTGGAAAACGGAGCCTAGGTAAGTTCTGCGTAATAAGATCTTGAAACCCAACAATAGCTAAATAATTCATCATTCCAAAAAATTGCTTGGGTCCCACTGTCCCACAACAACTTTTTGTATTGCACCAATATCCAACAAAGTTAAGAGTGGCTCTACATTTTCTTGTATCGCGGAAATAGCTTTAACTGAAACTTGTGAGCTTTATTAGGCACTTAATTAAACCTTTCAAAGCTGTTCCAAAAAAACCGGCCAAGTGCGAGTCGGACTCGCACACCGAGGGTTCCGCCGTACGAACGTAGCGGTTTACAATTTATGACGTATTAAATCAAATTACTTACTAGAGATATCGTAGTAGTCTTTAAGTTTTGATTCCGTTGGCGAATTTCAAAATATGCGGTATGATTATAGGTAGGTAGGTACCTACCTCAGCGTTTTGAATTTCTGCGTTGATTTAGAATTTTTAACAGCTTAGAGGCAATTAGATTTAAGAAGTGTTTGATATGAATTTCAACTTTAATTATCTCTACGCGTTCATGTGAAAAAGGGTAGGTAGTAAGTTTATAATTATTAAAAAAATATTTTATGTCATGTAAGCAAAAATAATGGTATCCTTCCGTTTGGCCAAATTACTTTTCGCCAAATTTCACTTCGCAAACAACTTATCGCCAAAGTTTCATTTCCCAAATGAACTTTTAGCAACTGTACTTTTCGCAACTACCTAATTCATTTGGTCAAATTATAATTTGGCAAAATTTTACTTGGCAAATGTTTACATAGCAAATGTTTTATTTTGCCAAATATTATATCCCAAATAATTTGTTTGGTCCAATTGACACTTCACATACTTACCCAGCGTTACCCACAAATCAAAGCATAAGGCAGATGATCATGGTTTTCACAAGAATTTTATGTAAAACAAAGAGATTGCAGAAAATAGTATGGTTGCAGAAAGTAGGTATTGCAGAAAATAGTAGGTTAGGTTAGAACAGAGACCCTTAACGCGCGAAGGCGAGCGAAGCGTGCCGCGGCAGCGGCCGCCGAGCGCTAGACTCATCTCTATTATTAATAAATCATTTGGAAATTTCGGTAAAAAGAGTGAAATATGAAAATTAATTTAGAACAAATTTAGGTATATTAACCCATTATAGACTAGCGGTCCCATATGGTACCACTTTTTTGTGTGTTTTAATTTGGCTCTACACATTAACACGTGAAAAGATGCAGTGCTCTGATTGATGCAAGTCGTAGCCAATAGATATGGTCTATGCTTCTAGGAATAAAAATTGACAGTTATTCTTTTCAGTTGTGTGTAATTGATGAAAGAAGTGAGCGCGTCAAAATTTTCTCTTAAAAATTGACGCGCCATTCAAGTAAGTGATCATATTTTTTTGGTGTGATAGTGAAATACTGATTTTGTTACAATCTTGTATTCTCCATAAGTGCTCTTATTATGAAATGATGTAAAATTAAGTCGATAGGTAAAAATAATGGGAAATATTGTATATCAAAATTACTGGTACCGTACGGTACCGCTAGCCACTTACCGTGTCTTTTTAATTATTTTATGATTTTTAGTTTTTACTGTATTTATTAGTAAGTATGTGATATATTCAATGGTATATAAGGTGTACAGGAAGATAAAGTAAAATGGTTTCCTATAATTTACAAAACCATGGGTTTTTATTTATTTTAGATGTAACTAACACGAAATATTGGCAGTTTTGGAGGACGATGAAGGTCCCAAGACGAAGCAGATATTTGTAGAACGAACTCAAATTAATTGCAACTCTCGAACAATATTAGAGTAAAGAAAATGTAACGTGGGGCTATGTGCAGCGTGCAATGCCAAGCTCCATTCCAAAGTTTTGAATATTCAAAGATAAAAATTAATATTGCTTACCCAGTATACAGTTTTTTTTACATTTAATATCACTTCCGTTATTTGCTTGTATACTAATACATATTATAATAATAATAAAATATATAATTTACCCTATTTTTATAAAGTCCATGATAAAGTTATGTTTTAACCGACTGACACGGTAAGAGGCTAGCGGTACCATATGGTACCAGCATTTTTTTTCTAGATTACAGGTCGGATCATTTTTTTAATGCTTGTATAGCATTATGTAGACCATAATTATGAAGTTATATCAAAAAAACAAAAATCTGACACTTTAAGAAAACTCAGTCTATAATGGGTTAACTACCCACTAAACAAAATAATAACCACAAGCTAATTTGTATTCCATTCTATGCACCAATAAATTATTTTGTAAATAGTTTATCGTGAAATATTTTTGCCAAATGAAACATTTGGCAAAACATACTTTGCCAAACAATAATATGCCAAAAACGACATTTGCGAATTAAAAGTTTGCAATATAAAGTTGTTTTGCCAAATGAGAATTTGCCAAATGAAAATTTGCGAAACGTTGTTTGCGATGTGATAATTTGGGAAACGTTTTTTGGCCAAACATTAGTAATCCAAAAATAATATTTTATGTAACTTCAAATTTATCATTTTCGCAATTTTTCCTTTATCTGTACTACATAACGTTGCTTCGTGCCGAATTTCAAGATTCTGAGTTCACGGGAAGTACCTTGTAGGTTTTGATTCCCTAGCGTGTGACGGAAATTCGTCTAAGGTGTCGGTATAAACTGCTGTATCTTTTGATCGCGTTAATTTAGAAGTTTGATTTTTTCACTGCTTAAAGGGACAATAGACCTAGGTATTTGGTATAAATTTCAATTTGATATCTTTATTCGTTCGTGAGAAATAAGGTAGTAAGTTTCATTTTATTAAAATATTTTTATTATATTATATAACTAAAAAAATGTGATTTTCGCAATTTTTACTATATTTGCATTATATGACAATGCTTCATGCCAAATTTCAAGATTCTGAGTTTACGGGAAGTATCCTGTAGGTTTTGATTCCTTTGCGAGTGTCGAAAATTTGTTGAAAATATCGACATAATCGGCTGTATCTTTTGATTGGCTTGGCTTAGAAGTTTGATATTTTCACAGCTTAAAGGGACAATAAACCTGAGTATTTCATGTGAATTTCAGCTTGATACGTCCATGCGTTCTTGAGATAAAGGGTCTTGACAGACAGACAGACGGACAACAAAGTGATCCTATAAGGGTTTCGTTTTTTCCTTTTGAGGTACGGAACCCTAAAAATATGGACACGTACCACTAATCACCATTTTCAAACATTTATTTTTGTCCTTTCGATATTCCCATGTTAGGTGGATACATCATGCGTGTATCATTTCATTCGCTCTAAGGATATTGACGCGTTGCATTTTGCATATCAATCAATGACGTTCCTAGCGGAGGAACAAATGATACTTATGGACGAGTAGTGCATTTAAATAGCTGTACGACGCTATAATATGCGCGCAAAACGGATGTGTTGACACATGCAAATATCGGGTTCGGGCGAGGCGATGCGCTCGCGCAAGGTCGAGGCGAACACAGGGCTTAACGATTTTTAAAAACTGCCAGGAAATTTAAACATGTTTCATGAAAAAACTACTGTATAAAGCTTCTTAATTCTGTAACATCAATCATGCTTTCAGAAGCTAACAAAGGGGAAACTGAAGCTGGGGCAAAAATATTTTTATCCGCATCGAAGAAAATCTGAAGAAAACAGGGAAAATCGCGCATCTACACTTCCTTGTTTTAAGAAATACTATGTCTCTTGAGATCTCAACCCAATGCCTGAACCTATTCGACTAAAAATAGAAAAGACATATTTTTTTAAGTGATGAATAATTTTAAATTCCCCATCTATTCGAGAGTTACGAGAGTTGTGCAGTTCGTTCATAATATTATGCTGCTCTTGCTTTTCTTGGTTTGTGACTAAATAAACAGTTTTATCACCGTATCAACATAGTAACCATGAAATTATATGTTAAGCATTCTTATAAATGTGCATTTCTACGCATTGAGATCGAGATAAGACCACGACTTGCATATTCAAAGACAAAACTTTCACTCACACTTTTTTCTCGTGGTGTGCAATAGATATCATTCATTGTGCATGCATGTATAATTAGTATAATTCCTGTCTTTAATATTAAAGAGTGAATTTACTGCATGTATTTCTTACAATGCATTAACATTTTTAACACCGAATATGTGGGCTTCTTATTCATCTTTTCCCAACAGTGGAGATGCCACCTATTTACCCAGGATGAAGCTTTTGTCTAATGCTAATCTTGTATTTGAAGGCCTGAGGGGTTGATTTCCAGAATAATGCTGTTGCTCATTTGCTATTACCTAATACGTAACCAAGACGATTTATTCCAATCCTAATGCAATGGCATATAATAATCTCATCATAAGACCATGTCATAAAATGATTTAAATGTAATATCTAGCTATCGTGCAGTCCTATATCAGGATTACCTTCAGCAGCCAGTTTAAAGTAGTTAGCCGCATAAAGGTTGCGGAGAAACCATAAAAGGTATATCGCCGGGCTTGCGCACTGCAGGCCGTAGCTCCATTTTTGGTTGACACAGCATTAATCCTTGGAATGGGATGGTCTATTATGGTTAGGAGACCACGACTCGACGGTCATTCGAGTCTCGTAGCTAACAGACCGGACGCATATAAGGGAATGCCTTAATTGTCTCGGAAAATTATAGCCACAATAGGCAGTATCGAATTCTGATATACCTACCTAGTACCTATGTAATTTGTAGCGGTACCGAGTTGTTTCAAATTAAGTACCTAGGCTCACTGGTCATTACCAGTGTCAAATTGTACATTCGAGTTGAAAATAAGCCCGTCTTGTCTAGTTTTTTTAAAATATCTTACACTGGTACTTAAGAATGTCTTCAACTTCGGGCTTATTTTCAACTCGAATGTACAATTTGACCGCCCTACGATACAAATTTGGGTAGCCTACATGATAAACGCTTTCATGCTCATCACACGAACATTTTAACCTCAATGGGATCTTGGAACCCGTTCGTTGTCCTAGCCACGGCAGTACGCGGACAATAATGTAAAGAGTACAAGGATCCTCAGTTTGCAATATCCTTATTTCTTTCACATTAAGGTCGAAGCTCAATAATCTGCTCTTTCTGCTCTTTGCAGACTGTTATAAGGATATGTTCAAGCGGTTCGCCTTGACACCCTTATGGCTGTTTCCTGCACACGGTTTTTATCAAATACGCTTCCTTCCCTTCTTATAGTAACACCTGTTCCATGCGAAGAATTTTGCTTTGGGCTACAGTGGTTACAGGAAGAACAAAAAGTGTCACTGCACAGTGGTACGAGTAAATTAAGTTTATCAACCTTTAAACTTTCTTTTTAGAAATAAAAGTATGTAGGTACCTAAATAAAATATTAATCAAACGATTCAAATTGTTTATTTGCAATAACAAATTAACATGATAAATATGTACTTATGTTTTTGTTTGTTTTAAATTAAGGGCAGTGACTTCATTCCTCATTATTTTTTTCCTTTTCCTTCCTTGAATGAATAATATTTAAGTAATGTATGATTAATTTGCTTAAATATCGTTAAATACACAAAACTGTGATTTGTCGCTCTACATTACATTATAGACTATCAGTCATTTCGTGGAATAAGGGACAAAAAAGGAAAATTAGTTCCATCCATAACTTTATAGGGTAAGTAGCTATTTTTGTACTTCCCCTTTACTGACGTAAGCAGGATAAAGCACTTGACGAGTTCTTGGTAGGATTTGTTTGATTCCGTCCTGTGCAATAATAATAATTTTTATTACGAAGATTTAATTAGTAGGTACTTATTATAGGTAGTACTTACCAAAATTGTTAAAGGAAGTAGCTTTTTGGTATTTTGATCACAACATCCAACTTCATTCCATTTTACCTTCAGCAGAAGCCAAAACTAAAACGCATGGCTTGTCGAATTTGGATTTTTCCAACGTGACCGGCCGTGAAGCTCAACAATCGCGATTCCATCTACGGCTGACATTGAAGAGAGGTTGGCCAAATTAAGGAAAGCATGTAGGCTAGTCCTAACAAAACACATAATTTTTAACTCAAGCGGTTTAAGTGACATGACAGTTCCCTTTTTGGAACAGCCTAAAGTCTTTACGACTGAACGGTAGCATGTTACCAAAAATTCAGTCGGTAAAGTATTTGTTCAGCTGAAGACTTTACTGTGCAGTTCTGTCGCCCTTGGAGTGGACTTTAAATAAGGCTTCATAATGTTAATATGTATGTAGGTAATTCGACATTGATAACACTGGTCAACAGTGTTTTTGTTGCCCTTGATATTTAAATGATTTTGTGTCAATTGAGACCCACAATTTACGAAACTATTATTACTTTTAGCAGATTGGCTCTAGTTTTTTTTTAAATCGTCTTTTTCTGATTACACTATAAATAGTAGAAAATTAAGCAAGTACATTTTATAAAATCAAATTTTATCTAAAAAGATCCTCAAATTTTGTTCTGAATGGTTTTAATTAATTTACAGGGAAGTAAAAAGATTTAAAAAATGCATAAATAATGTTAGATTTCAGAGAAACACCTTTTATAGAATTTTTAAAATTAAATATTATGGGTCAATTTTGGTATGTGACTAACATTACTTAATCGAACAGGAAACGATCCTATCTACCTTGATATCTTTATTCAATCACTCTTACGTCTTGATAGAATCATTATACCTGCTCGTCACTGCAATTTCATAAAAATAAATAAACATCTACCCACGTGACTGCGAAGAAAGTGCATCTTATTATGCTCATATTTGCTTCGACATATTTTGCCCAATAAACTGTGTAATTTAGTGCTTTCTAGTTACCTAAAAAAGATTACAATCAACACTAAACCTCTCCAAGCTTCACATACAGAATAAGTTATAGCTTTTTATAAGTTTGTGCATGTATATTCGAATTTGCCCACACATCTTGTTCCGAGTGTATTTTCTTTGCCCTATAGTTCCATATACATACAAAATGGGTATTAGACGTTTAAGTGTAAGGTGAATTAAAAATCTAAGGCGTCCAGACAATATGACAAGTAATGACATCAATATTACTGTCATTACTTCCTTCGGTAATGACATTCTAAATCTCCCCACATACAAATAGCCTTGTCGCACTATAACCGCCATTCTTTGATTCCAGCTACCACATTGTCAGTGGTAATGACATTATTTTATCGTAATATCATTGTTACCGATAGTATCTGGTCCCATTACGTTTAAAATTGTGCAGAAAAACTAATTTAGTCCAGGTTCCTGGTCACTTATTAACAACGCATGTTTCAAAGAACCCATATAAATTGTTTATCACTTAAACATTAATATCATAAAAACTAGAGCCAATTCAGTACTTTCGTTAATACATTCGTAAATTGTATGCTTCAAAGTATATAAATCCGAAGAAATAACCAGGGCAACAAAAAAAAATTTTTTTTTGTTGAGCTGTGTAATAGTCATAACGTGCCATGTGCATTTAAACAAGCAGATGTTTACGCTTATTTTTACTGAATCATCGCAATAGCCTTTACCTTAAGAAACCACTAGGGTCGTCGGCGAATTCAAGGCACTCGTGTGTCTGTCGTATTAACTACTATAGTAAGTATACACATTATAACCGTATGACCATATCTCTTTCCGTCTTCGCGATGGTTTCCGGTTTGGCACCTGTTTATACAAACACATAAAGATATATAGAATCTTTCGTAGAAATAATAACAAATCTAAGCCTACTTGAAAATCATCTAGCTGGGATGTTAGATGCTGATAATGATATTGAAATTCTCCAATATTCATTATCATATCCATTTCATATTATGATACCTAGGTAATTAATTACCTAACTCCTTAGGGCTTAACCCAACTTGCACTTTTGATTTTGTGTCATCTGTTAAATAATTGAGACAGTCAGTACCTAAGCTATGTATTCCGACTCCCGAGTTTCCGCCTGGGAATCGAACCCGACCCAAGTAACATTTTACTCCATTTAAGAGTTCAATAGTCGTTCACATGTACTCCACAAGCTGTGTATGTCAGCTGTATACGAGCTGTATAGCTTGCTATAATGCTTTTATAGAACCAGTTTGGGCACAAATTAGACAGCTTTAAGTTCACTATGGCTGTACATTAGCAGTATAATAGCATTATAATAGCAGTTTAAGTAGTAACATCGTACTTAAGGCTGACTTACGGCACTATATGGGACGCAGTGTGAACCATACAACGTACGTGAGGACAATAAAGATTAACAAGTGGCTAAATGCACAGCTTTCAAAGTTATAAAGTCCGACAAAAGTACTCCAATGCTACCTAAAGTTCACGTGTGTCTTAAATTATTTCCACATTTTAATATTAGTTTGATATTTGTACGTGAGTGCCAAGAGGGAAACAACTCGGGCGGATAATCATTTATGCAAATAATAACACGGGTTTTAAATACTTAATAATGTTAATGCCATTGGGAATGCAACTTTATCGTGAAATGTATACATATTTACAGCTAAAATATTTACGCGCCTCTGTAAAAACGCGATATTCATTTTAAAATATTTAAAACTGGCTGAGAGGAAATCTACAATTTTTAGTTTTTGATATTGGATTGGCATTATAATTATATTACGGTAATTAATTATAACATGAAACCAAAACTCAATCGCTCTATCTGCGAATTTTGTGATAAATCTGCATTAATTTTGGAGATTTATTTGGTAAATATTTTAGGTTATGTAGAACAAAATGGTCGAAATGAAATACGGCTATGTGAACTGTTATAACTCCAATTTAATGCGGTGAGCGTATATTAGGTTTACATGTGTTCTGTTAGAATGCTGTTATCTATATGAAGTTCCACATTTGTACCACTACAGCGCTAATGTCTATAAATTTATTCTAATGTGAACTTATGTACAGCTTTAAGATGTACCTAGTTCAGGTCAATTGTGTATCTTTAATTCTTTAAAATACTGAAATTTTAGAGATCCGCAATAAAAATTTATTAATGTCCGTTAAATCGCCTAGCCCAGGTACTAATAGTCAAGTATGAATACCTAAAGCATCAGACGGTAGTGTTCCCGGTTTAAATTCGTTTATTATGCTTGACAATTTATTCAAAGCGGAATGAGGAATACGATTTTCAATAGCCCATGTTCTTATTTTTTTTTTGCGAAAGGTTAAATAATTGTCCAAATCAAAATGGTATTCACTATCACAAGAACTGCAATCATCACACTCTGATAACTGTATATTTTGAAGGGAAATTTCAGGTTCAGGCATAATATTTTCCTCTGCATCATGTACAGAACCACCATGAACAACTAAAAACAGGCTTGGGGAAATGTGTAATAGAATATCACATTCACATTCGTGTTCAGCTTAAAGCAAATAAGAGTAGTACTTGTGGACAAATAAACTGCTATTGATGTTAATGGACAACACATATAGTCCTTTTAACAGCCTACAGTGTACATGCGAACCATTGAAACACTTTTGTACAGATAGTAAAAAAAGGTTATTTTAATTATCACAAACAAGTCCTACTACAGCTACTAGCTGTATAACAGTCTAAAACAAGTAAACATAACAGCCTTTGGCTTTATAAATGACCACGTGTGTTCTATTAAAATGCTAGCTCTATAACATCGTACAAGTAGGCCGTTAAACAGCGGTTGCCGTATCTCTACCCTCCTATAATGCTCTTAGTCAGATGGCTGACTAAAGGATAGTTGTTAGAGTATTATAACACCAACAATCGTATAAAAGTATAACTCTACACTAGTCTACACTCCTATAAGTCCCTTAGACAGGTATAGGTGTAATTAATTGCAATAATACAGCTTATACATCACGAGTGAACTGTACTAATGCTTTAAGTACACATTGGAACTAAATGTGAACTCTTAAATGGAGTAAAATGTTACTTGGGGAGTTTTTACTTTCTGCTGTTTTAATTACCTCTTTCATACAACAAACAATTCGGGAACCATCCAATAACCAATTCGTGGTTACCTCCCACGTCAAAGTAGGTAACTTCCTAAACAAAACAAAATGTGTGCAAACTCCCAAATGTCTGGGCTGGCCTCTGCGCCTGCGTTCAACTGGTTTTGGAGGTTATTTGATTGCAAAGAGATTTAAACGTTCAAGCTGTAATAAAAAGAGTCATTTTCAATCGCACTATCTTTGGCGGGGTCCCGGTCAAGTTTGTCCGTTGCTGTTTAAATTCAAAGCACAACGAAATCGTTTCGCTAACGGATATCAAATTGATCGTTAGGATAAGATTAGAATGTGTGTAATACCTTACCTACCTGTATAATATGCGTATAGTAATCATTTAATCAAAATACTTTAATCGATAGGTGCTTAAATACCTGGAAATTGATTAGATTTCATCGATTTAAACTAAATATGGGCAAGTCACTCAAGGTAAATAGCTAGATAAGTAAAACGTGTATTTTATTGGAACTAACCTAAGTAATACAGGGTGACTGCAAGGCGTGAATGAACTGTAAATGATATCATAGGGGAGAGTGCCTTTATTCTCATGGCTTATTTCTTTACTATAGCAATTCATTACCACAGTCAGTTTAGGAATGGGTTACCTACGCCATATCGAATGACAAATGATCGAAAATCAAAATATCGAATACGTTTCATCGAACGATCAAAATATCGAACGATCAAAATATCGAATGCTCAAAATATCGAACGTTCAGAATATCGAACGATCAAAATATCGAAAGTCGATATAGACGTTTTTATTAAATTTCATCACGCATCATTTCTGAACTTTCCTTTTTGGGACAGGCTAGGCTTATAATAGGTCCCCACGGACATTATTCTCAAAATTTATAAACTTGAAGAAATGATGCGTGATGAAATTTAATAAAAACGTCTACATATATCGACTTTCGATTAGTGTCCGACCGAAACTAGTTTTACGACCGAAACCGAAACCGAAAACGAATTTCGGCAACGGTGTCTATTTCGGCCGAAACCGAAACCGAAACCGAAACTTCCTTACAAGGTTCATATTTTGAGGGAAAAATAAAGAAAACGTTATTATAATCAGTCAGTCTTTATTGTTTTCTCTTTAAATTGCATTAAAATTGAACTTATAAAGCGCCCTTTTACTCTAAAAGGTATCAAATTATGTAATCAAAATCAAAATTTTCTTTATTTGTTTAGACTAATTAAATTAATACTTGCAAATCGTCAAATGCTCTTAAGGAGCCTATACATGTCTCATTCTTTTTTTGCCCTACCAGCGCTTCGAGACAAACATTTGGCAAGTGCTGAGAACAAACTCAGTCACCACTGTCTGCCGGTTTAAAAATATAAAAAAGTAGGAAGTTACAATACATTCAGAAGCAAGTTACTTACCACGCGCTCCCGTTGATAGAAGGTGGCCTTTAAGACGCCCATCTAGCACGAGACCGCGTGGCAGTTTTGAATATATTTATTTAGTGCCGTGCTAATTTCTAGGTTAATTGTTGCGTTTTGATACATATAAATTTTATGTCAGGTATATCTTTCCTTGACCAGTCCCCGAAGGCAGCGCCTGTTCACAGACATGACGTGTGAACCAGCCATCGCTTCACTCGACCATATTATAGGGAATGTAACGACCCGACTCACTTTTAAAAAAGAAAAATAAGGATTTATAGTCTAGATTTTTTTAATTACTCGCAATTTTCAGGACATTTACATAACCCGTCCCATGGTCGGGTGGGTCTTTTACCTTAATAATTTCTCAAAACAAAATTGGTAGTACGTAAGTTAGTATCTACTGTACTTGCCACTTGGATACCTAACTTGGTGATAAATACTAAAATGAACTTTGAAACTTTGAATCCATAATATTATCACCATGAAATGCACTATAGTCATTACTAACTACGTAACTAATGTTTGTTTACGTATAGCATGTGCGAACCAAAAAAAAAATTATAGGTTAGATTAAACTTGATTATACTTTTATCAGTCATAGGTATTGAATTTTTTTTTATGTTTACTACCCGCTCTTATGTTATAACGACATAAAACGAGATAAAACTTACCAAATTCAAAACTCGCCACCACAACAAAACTAACAGCAAACAAACAAGCGAGCGAATCACGACATTGGCTCTGATCGGATTCATTCACTCATTCAACGCGCCGAACATGACCGATAACAGCGCGGAAACTCGCGAATGCACATTCGGTTTCGGTCGTAGTTTCGGCAAGTTTGCCGCCGAAAACGAAACTAAACCGAAACTCGTGTTTTTACCGAAACTCAACCGAAAACGAAACCGAAACCGAACATTCGGTCGGACACTACTTTCGATATTTTGATCGTTCGATATTCTGAACGTTCGATATTTTGAGCATTCGATATTTTGATCGTTCGATATTTTGATCGTTCGATGAAACGTATTCGATATTTTGATTTTCGATCATTTGTCATTCGATATGGCGTAGGTAACCCTTTAGGAGGGTTTAGGAATAGGGTTTTTTTGCAAACTTCCTAAAAATATTTTTTTTCATAGTTCCTAACTCAAACCGCGATACTAGATAGGAAACTAGGTCTCTACTATGCCGTAGTATGGTTTGTAGGTCATGCAAATTTTTAAATCAGTTTTGTGATGGAGGCAGTCAAAAGTAAATAGCAACTTATTTATTTAGCAATAGTATTTAAAATTAGTTAAATTTTTCGTTCTTAAGTTAGGTATATCGTTCCGTTCAGCGTTCCTTTACCAAAAACATCCATCAATAATGAATTCATCTTTCTTAATAACCTCCACAACAGTGTTCGCTTTTGTTAGATTCAAATCAACGGAAACGTTAGCAAAAAAATGAATTGTTTTGTTTATTATTAGCTAACCCCGACATAAAACGATAAGTTCGACCTTCATCGAAGCCGGTGCAGCCGTTATTTTGAATTTCGGACGTTACGAGCTCTACGTCACACGGCCTTACATCATCAGGCAGAAGTCTCAAACGTAGATTTATGGACGACGTCATTTGTATTTTTAGAACGCCGAGAAGCAACACCATCCATCCTTCGAGACATAAAATAACATTACTTATCACCACTTATCGCACCTTGTTTACAATAATAACGAAATGGTCACACACATCTTTGGCAGGGTCAACATATGAATTTAATAAGTTCCACAATGCACACAAGCTTGAGAAGCTTGATATGAGACCATTTTGCCTAGAATCTAGATGAACTTTGACGAGGACTATTATGACTAGATGGACTGGTATAAAGTTTCAGATACATGTATGAATCTAAAATGGACCGATGCATGGGACCAAATCGAGGAGTAACCACAGAGAAATCCCCATTCTCTAGTCATACCTACTTGGAGTATTGAAGCGATTCTCAAGTGTTTTTGCCGCGCATTTCCACCGTTGTGTTGTGTCATAGCATTGCGGGCTCAATTGGCGGCAGGCTCACGCTTTCCTCCGTTGAAAAGCATCAGAATCCATGTCAGTGATGTGTTACGTTTTTTCTCAACTCTTTACACAACAATGGCGCGTTAGATATGATTATCCAAGTTTAACTACAATAACGGTTCCCATTAATGAAGAGTCGTTTACTCGTGAAAGTGAAGAGAGCACACAGAGAAAGTATCTTCACAGTACTCACGAAAGTAACGATCGCCAGAACATCTCCATATCCCGCGGAAGTTTGTTAACCTCTGATATCGAAATCTAGCTGACGCTAAGTATGAATATTAATTTTCCATTTGACCGATTGCCTGACTCTATAATGCAGACTTGTCTTATTAGCATGCGTGACGGTTTTTCGATAGCTTACGAATTTTGCATTACCTATCTACCTGTACCTACCTGTGTGTAGCCTGTAGGCCCTGTGGCACTAACAGCTGTAGTAGATTTAAAGATAGGCAGGCAATCATAGAAAATAATCAAAATCAAAATCAAAATCAAAAAATATTTATTCAGTTTAGACCACAAGTGGCACTTATGAACGTCAATAGAAAATAATAAAAAAAGAAAAGGTAGCCCTTATGGGGCACTTTACATGTCTCCTTATCTTTTGGGCCCTACCAGCGCTTCGAGACAAACATATGGCAAGTGCTGAGAAGAAACGCCGGAACAAACTCAGTCACCACTTATTGCCAGGAATTATCTAACGGTAAGAATAGTCAAATTTAAGTACATCAAATATGTGCAGACTGAACTGACCACGCATCCTTGTCATCAATATAGTCTCGAACCTTGTAGTACCCTTTGGACATAAGGGTATTTTTTATATGTATCTTAAATTTGTTTATTGGCAATTCGACAAGGTTGTGTGGTATTTTGTTAAATATGGTAATACATTTCCCCAAGAATGAATTACCTATCTTATGCAACCTAAATGATGGAACAGCAAGTTTATTCTTATGTCTCGTGTTAAATGAGTGGACGTCACTGTTCTTAGTAAATAAATGTATATGTTTACGGACATACATAATGTTATCAAATATGTATTGCGAAGCCACAGTCAATATATTGATTTCTTTAAAAACTTCTCTAAGCGAGTCACGTGGTTTAAGACCGTATATTGCCCGAACAGCTCTTTTCTGTAAAATGAAAATTGATTCTATGTCTGCTGCTGAGCCCCACAGTAAAAGACCATAAGACATAATACTATGAAAATAACTAAAATATACAAGCCTTGCTGTTTCAACATCAGTCAAGTTTCTGATCTTTCTCACCGCAAAGGCAGCTGAACTAAGTCTTCCCGCCAAGGCAGCAATATGGGGGCCCCATTGTAATTTACAGTCTAGGGTAATACCTAGAAAGACAGTAGAGTTTATCAGTTCAATGCGTTCATTATTTACTGTAATATTAGTATTAACTTGTTTGACATTAGGCATAGTGAATTTTAAACATTTAGTTTTTTTTGCGTTTAATAGCAAATTATTAGTTGTAAACCAGTCTAATACTTTGGAAAGAGCATTATTCACGTCGTCAAATATTTCCTGACGCCTGTCAGTTTTAAAAATTAAAGAAGTGTCATCAGCAAATAATACTATCTCACAAAGGTCCTTTGAATAAAAAGGTAGATCATTTATATAAATCAGAAAGAGCAATGGTCCCAGTATTGAGCCTTGGGGCACTCCCATTTTTAGGGGGGCGCCCGAAGAGTTAGTTCCGTGAATATTTACTTTTTGTAATCTGTCTGAGAGGTAAGAGTGTAATAGGCTTAAGGCCTTGCCTGATACGCCATAATGTTCTAGCTTAAATAACAGAGTTTGATGATCAACACAGTCAAACGCCTTCGATAAGTCACAAAATACACCAATAGCATCCTTTTTCTCCTGCCAAGCATCGAAAATGTGTTTGATAAGAGCAACCCCTGCATCGGTCGTACTTTTCCCTTTTGTGAACCCATATTGTTTTTCATGAAACAGTTTATTTAAGTTAAAATTAATGAGACAGTAGTTGATTGAAAATAATTTTTTCAAATATTTTACTGAGCGCAGGTAGTATCGATATAGGTCTAAAGTTGGATGGGTCACTTTTGTCTCCTGCTTTAAATAATGGTATGATTTTACTATGTTTCATCAGGGTAGGGAACTGACCTTCGTTAATACATTCATTAAAGATATGAGCTAAATGGGGAGCTATAAGAGGAATGATGGGTTTTATTATGTCTGTTGATATGCCCCATATATCCTCTGTCTTTTTTATATTTAGTTCTTTGAAAGTTTTTATAATAACTATGGGGTCTATTTGTCTAAATTTTAATGGGCTATTGCAAACATCAACACAACCCTCGAGAAGAGACATTGCCTGATATGAACATGAATTAAGATTGCTTGTTGTTATGATTGGTACATTTGAGAAGTAACCTTCGAATGCGTTTGCTACCTTATCATTGCATTTAATATACTTATTATCAATTTTTAATGCGAATGTGTCATCCCGAGATATAATTCTACAAGTTTCTTTATTAATACAATTCCAAGTAGCTTTAATTTTGTTGCCAGAGTTTTTAATTTTGTCACGTATGTAAATAGATTTTGCCATGGTACAAACTTGTTTAAAAACTTTTGAGTATTTTTTTACATATTCTATAAAGTCCGGGTCGCTACTATAGGCTTTTCTACCATATAATTCAAACATTTTTTTCCTACTAATATAAATACCTACTGTAGCCCAGTCACTGAATTTAGTTTTATTGTTTTTAATAATAATTGTTTTCTTAGGAAAAGTTTTATTGAACTCATTTTTAATTAATTCAAATAATTGCTCATATAAAATATTTATACTACAGTTAAAATAATGCAAAAGTGGGACCTTATTAGATATTTGAGATTTAAATTTGTCTTTCTGGGATGCAGTGACTGGTCTATATTCTATTTCCTTGCTCGATGGCACAAAATGGTGTTGAAATGACACTATTTGACCGCAATGATCAGAATTAACAAAATTTATTATTGATTTCTCTAGCACTAAGCAGTTACAGAATATATTGTCTAAGCAAGTAGCTGATGTTGGAGTCACCCTAGTTGGTTCAGAGAAAAGATTTAACAAGTTAAAAGATTTGAATAAATTTAAAAACCGTATTGAAAGAGAGGAATCTTCTATTATATTAATATTAAAGTCTCCACATACAACTACTTTCTTTGAACTATTACACACTCTTCTAAGTACCTCTTCCATTGTGGTTTCAAATAATTCATAGTTACTAGATGGGGGTCTATATACACATACAATAACATAGTCGTACAATAATGGCACAGAAGTTCTACTAATATTATGATAATCTCATAACATTTCATCCCGAAGAAGCAATCAATCAGGCCATCGCCACAAAGCCTTGTAGGGTACTTATCTACACCTCTACCTAGGTACTCGTAAATGACCCTTTCTTTGTTTCTTCTGATAAAAATATAAATGAAAACAATGAAAATGAAAGCCTATAAGTTATAACGATACTCATATTCTTTCAGGCCTGAAAAAATACATTATGAATAGTTACTTACTGATAAGTTCTGATACCTGAACCGAATGTTAATTTCAATTAAAGTATTGCTAGTTACTGATCCATTCATCGCAATAGAGCTGAATTATGACCCACAGGCCATTCATCAGGAGCTCAGCAATTTGTCACGTGCCGATAATCATCAGTGAAATATAGGTTACGCTCGGCAGTTTCCCACGCCCTTTTTACTATCGGAGGCGTGGTACAGACTACTGGCGAACTACTAACTGCCAGACCCAAGCCATATAAGGCGAATTCCACATGGCACGCAGAGCGGATAAGCTTAGATGGCTGCGCTCTCTGTGGTGCGATTGTCTAAGGCAATCGTATTCATTTGACAGTTCATAACGTACGTTATGATGTGTCAAACGGCTAATTCTAATTGTGTAAGGAGTTCATAAAACGATAACGATATGATAACGATTTGATCGTAATTTTATACGATGAGTGAATGATGAATATGATTTTGACAGAAAATTCGAATTGTCTAAGTTTCATGAGCCCATTGCTAGTGTCAAATGATTGCGGTGACTCGTAACTCATGATAATCGTATAAATTCTCATAGAGGTGTAATTCTATCCTCGTCCTCGTATGCAAATTGTTAATTTATTTCTTTGAAAGATAAAGTGTGGTAAGCGGTGAGTGCTTGGTGTTAATGGAAATAAGTTTTAGTGAGACACAAGAGTTCTTTTTCATCAACAACTATAGCACTAAAAGCTGAGTTACACGTGTTAAGTAGATAAGTGTTTTTCACTTAATTTTACGTGATTAAATTGCACGTACTTAAAACACAAGCACAATCTAAATTTTGACTTGAAACTTACTACTAAGTTTTGTACTATACTACTACGCAATTAATTACTTAAAATTAAGTCAATAAAGTAGTTAGGTAGGTACCTACTTATGTACTTAACACGTTTTAATCAGCCTTAACCCACAATACTGCCAAAGTGGTAGGGTAAAGTTATGTTGGGACATAAGTGCCCTGTGTGGGCTTATTTACAGGAATAAATGACTAATAAAATAAAGAAAACTGTTTAAATATACACATCTTTTTATTTAAATTCTTTACACAGACACAGACAGCTATAAGTACTTCTTTTGTGGTCAGCCTTCGTCTCTTTACAAACTAAGTTTTCATTTTAAATATAATACTATAGGTACTTTAATCACAGCATTCTTGAAAACTTAGTTTTTTTTTGGAACAATCAACAAGATATAAAATAACCATGAAAAATCAACAGCCTCCCTACTCATTTGTACTTGTCGTTTTTGCTAACAAATAATTATGCAATAAAATGTATTGTTTTAAACTTTTATGGTTACTAAAATAATAATCATTAATACACTTCGAAGAGTTCCAACACTGGTAGATGGTAAGACAGGTGCAGGCGCTGTAGAACAAGATGAGAGCTGCAATGACAAACAAAATAACATGTTAGCTGCTAGCTAGGATATAGCAACAACACATATCTATTATCCTACTAATATTATAAATGCGAAAGTTTGAATGTCATAATGTCTGGATGTTTGTTACTCTTTCACGCCAAAACTACTGAACGGATTTTGTGTAAACTTAACAGTATTATTGTTTGTAACCTAGATTAACATACAGTCTATAATTTATGACAATCTGTGACAAACTAAATTTTAAGCGGGTGAAGCCGCTGGCAAAAGCTACTAAAAATACCTTCATTATTTGTGCAACATAAATCATACTGTTCATACATAATAATAATATAAACATACATTATCATATTCCATTATTTAACTTACATATTTTAGAGTAGTAGTAGCAGTAACTGGAGTATTCTCCACCTGGGTGTGGGAAATTATTGGAAGAGTTCCAACACTGGTAGATGGTGGGACAAGTGCAAGTGCTGTAGAGCAAGACGAGAGCTGCAATGAGAAACAAAAAAAACATGTTAGCTGCTAGCTAGAATGTGGCTGAAAAATTGTGATAAATCTTAGTCACTGTTTTTTTTATGCATAACGAGGCAGGTATTTGACCACAATCGCACCAAGTGTTAAGTGGGATGCAGTCTAGGATGGTACATATCTGCGCTGTAAGTGCCTATTCACTCTCGCCTTGTAAACACCCGGATTATAGTCTTCGGGAAAGACAGCAGCAGGCAACAAATTCCAGTCCCTAGCTGTTCGCATTATAAGAGTCATAATAATGTTATGTTGTGTAAGTATGTTGAACAGTTTATTGGTTAATGTCAATAAAAATAGGCCTTACCGTTTTCCAGGCTTGCACCTCTTTAGACGTCCCATCCCCAATCTTGTTTAGTGCCCAGGACGTGTTGCGCCAGAACTCAAGTCAAGGAACCCTCATCACACGACCACGCGCTGTTACTACATTATTTAGCTGGGTCTCCATCTGGCGTGGGCAATTATTCTTGCCTTTGGCACTGAAAATGAAATTGATTATTTGATATGAAGAAACCAAAGTTACAGGAGTAGTTATTGAAACTTGGGTTGTTTTAATTTTTGATAGAATGCCTTAATTTAGTGTAATAATCTATACTTACTTGTGTTTATAAACAAATTTAACAAAAATCAAACTTCGTAAAAGTTTTTCAAGTTTTTTGACACTTGACAGATAACACTTGTCATTCACAGAACATAGATTAAAATACTACTTCTCAAAACACTTATTTATACATAATTTATTAAATGTGAGATTAAGTTCGCCTTAGGTTAAAATTTTGGCATTAAAGTATAAATAAATAAAAAGAAGTAAACATTTCACGTCGTTTTTCGTAGTCCATTAACGCCACCTATTGTAGAGTAGTAGTCAACTTAGCCTGCCTAGCCTTAAAGTATGTATGCCACCTGGGGGCGGGTAGTGAAACTCGTATTTCATTCGTTCTATGCGTTTGGTTATATGATTTGCAGAGGTAAATTTTTAGTTCGAATTCAATGTTTTTATGAATAAAAGTATGTTATTAAGGTGCAATCATAAAATTTTATTAAAAAAAACTGCATTTGAACATGGATTTGATTTGTTATTTGTTAAAAAATAATGAGTTTTAGCGTATGTTTTTCAATAATAAAACGCAAATCCATGAAACGATTTTATACGACCGGTCACTTTTCGGTCTTCATGGAATGGACAAAATTACACAATTCGAATTTAGTTATACGATCGATGATCAATTGTATTCATTGTCCATCCATGAACAACTTTACACAATCGCACCTCTGATGCGCAGCGAAAACACGCTCCCCGTTGACAGCTGGAGGGATGACCAGATATTGCTTACCATTTAGAGAAATAGTTGACCATGCGTGACGATGATATGCTTTTTTGCATAATCTTTCATTATACCGATGAGGCTCACTAATGCTATAAAGTCAAAGCGATTGATTTACTTTCCTCTCCATTTATGCTACAACGTTCAATTATACCTGAAACACTGAAAATAATGGTTAGTTATGTAGTAATTAAATGGAAACATGGAATACTGTAAAGTGCAAGTGCAAGTAGGTAATTAATTCTTAAACATAACCGTACTTACTAACTACGTTACATTTTACACTTCCTTCCTTTGGAAGTTCTTTACTTACTTCGGCTGAACCATTTAAGAACCTAGTAAGTGCAGCGGAGCAAATTTTACAGGAGAGCGAAAAAACGCATTTTCATTTGCCCTGCTAAGATGCTTAAAGATTTGGATAACTTCCGATGTTTATATTAAAGATTAGTTACTAAAGTATACTTTATGGAATAAAAGAATATATTTAGTTAAAAATTGCAAGTTTTATGCTCTTTACTAACACTAAAAATTATTTTTTTGACAAAAGTGCCTCGTAAAAATCAAAATCAAAATCGAATATGAATCAGTACTCATGTAGTCCCCAGATTTTGATATGGTTATCGAGTGTCAGCCAACAGAACTCGAAATAATATTTAAATTACAGTAGCATTTTACCTCTAGTAAGTCACATTGACCATTTTGAAACCTAGTAAGTCCATGCACTTACTAGGTTTTAAATGGTCATTGTAACTTGCTAGGTTTTGATAATGGTTTTTGCAGATTTGAATTGGACTTACTAGGTTTTTAGCAACGCGTTTCTCCGGTGTTAAGTGTAATAGAGCGATTTCTGTCTTCACATCCTGTGGAGACCTTAATTCTAAGGTGGTTTATGACAAAAAACGAAAATCTGAAAAAGTGTCCCTTACTAGGTTCTTAAATGGTTCAGCCGACTTGGTATAAACGAAATGAGGACCTACAGTATATGACCTGAATTAGGTACCTATTGAGATCTGATTTGCTCTCGGATAATAAAGATAGAAATGACCTTAATTAACTGTATCCAGTATCTACAGTAACAGTATTGATGATGTATTGTATCGCTTTATTTACCAGAACCCTGCTAAGCCGTTAACTTTATCCACAAAAATGCGGTAACAACTACGGACACAACCTCATAAATTAACATTTTTCCCTTGCCAGTTCTTTAGCAACAACCTACTTTTCCTTCTAAGGGTTCCGCATGATAATTAACTAAAACATTTAATTGTTTCCGAAAGCACATGATGTAACAAGTTCTCTACAATACATAACACTTACGAAGCCAAGCTCGGCAGCCTCGTTTCCCATACTGAGAAATCAACATTTAAGTGTCTCTTTCAAGCCTTCTTTGGACATGAACTACCCGCAGGTAGTACGATACCATTTAAGTAAACATTCGAAATCAATTTCAATAAATGGGCATAGGATTGGCAAATGATACATAATAGGGATGTTTCCTGGGTCGAAAAGCAAGAGTTTTAATTAGTCCGTCAGTTAACTTATCAAAAAATACTCTACACGTATTTTTCACTTTTTCAAACTAATGAAAATTTAAAGAGATAAAGCGCGCCAAAGTTCATAAGAAGAGGCCCGTGACGTCAATGCTTGCACAAAAGTGCCGCACGTTGTGAGTGACGTCGTGCGGAACTTCATCGCACCATAACTATGTAATTATTTGTTAGATTGACAAATAAAAATATACTTATGTGTCCAATATTTTTTGATATTAAACATGACGGACTAAAAAAATTTTTTTAGGAAACTAGCCTATTATGGGTAGGTAGACATTCGGTACAATATTTGGTCTGGACTCTGGGTTACTCTGGCTGGAGTTCTGGACTGAACGAATCGTTTCTAGATTACTCTACTCGGGGAGTCTCAAATACACAACCTACCTACATGGTCTGCTCTAAATGTTCTGTAGTAAGGCATGATGTACATGAAATGGATTCGGATTTCAGATGACCAAATCCCACGAGCTAAAGCCAATGCAACGCATAAAGTTAGGTAGGTACATAATTTGTTTTTGGAAAACCGAACAGTGCAGCGTGCATTTTTTTCAGGTGAAGTCACGGACTGGCATGGCTTTCAAGTAAGTAGGTGCATTGGATGGATTGGCTGATTTTAAGAGGTTGAAAAAAGAGATAATTTCTGAAAAAATGTCTTAGACCTTCGTATCAGACATACAACGTAGTAAGTAAATTTTACTAAGGTAAACACCACCTCAATATGTATAACGGGACTAATCCCATTCCCACCACACCTTTCCACCACTGCAACTCCTGTGTAGCCAGGAGCCCAGGATCTACAGCTTGGCCTCTAATAAAGCCCTCTAATGAAGTACTATTACTTATTCTGTAGTTGTGCAGACTCGTGTGTTGAATATCTACTTCAGATGACTAAAGGTATTTGGGAACCCTTTTACAATGAGCCATTAACTATTTAATAAGCGTGGCAAAATAACTGGAAAGAACGGACGTGGCACCATAAATTTCCAAGCTGGAAACAACAACAAAAATGTTACCATAACTTCTTTTACAGTCAGGTAACTAACCCTCCTTCTGGCGCAGTCGGGTAAAAAGCGCGCGTGTATAAACTCCAAGTGCTGCCATCTTTTGTCGCTGCGGCAATACGCGGGAGTAGTGACATCTATGCAAGTCAAACGAAACTAAGGCAACGTTTTGTTCACATGTAACAAAAAAAAAGTACAATGATTTATCCAATAATATTCATTGTAAATTTTATTCATAAAGTAACCTAAGTTATTTATATGTAGAAGAAAATTATAACGAAATTATTACTTACTGCAGCCTTTTGATTATTATTATATCTAAACGCGTTTTGTTTTACCACTATATAGAAACATTTTGTTGTAAGGCAAAATGACAGATGGCGTTACTGGCTGGCTGCCTACAAAGAAAAAAAAATAAACAGCTGCTTTTGCGTAGTGTGTCAAGGGCTGTCATTTTCATTTCTTGGTGTATCAAATTTTGTCAGCTAAAATTATCAAACTTTGATCAATCTTCAGACTGCTTCAGACGAACCTGTGGACAGATGACGTTTGGAGAAGAATCTGCTTTGAATTGGAATACCAGTTTTGGTAGCAATGGAAATTATTTCTTCAGAAATATGACAGAAAATAGGTACCTACCTCAATCAAAGAATGATGATGTTCTAACCCTCATTGTTTGTTTATGTACTTACAAAAACTAGTGTATTTAATTGTTCCCTACTTTCAGGAAAAGATCCCGTGAAGATGATACATGTGAATTTATGCCACTATCGAAGAGAATTAATAATTTGCATATAAACAACAATCTATCCTCAACAAGTGTTGTTTCTCAAAACCATAATTCTAGTCAAGTTAATGGTATCAATGGGGAGGCTGGTATGTCTTCACCCAGCTCGTCGTCGGATTCTGATAGAAGACCAAGTTATGACCCAGGGGTCAGTTCATCTCAAAGCAGTTATTTCTACGAAAATAAGTTGTTATTTGAGTTACATTTAGAGAGGATTCAAAGATCTGGGCAACAGTTTCCATTTTAGATGTGTAATTTAGACTTAAGACTTGTGTACCTTTATTTTGTTGTGCCTATTGTATTAGCGTGTATTTAAAATAAATATTTGTAATAAAAGTCTTGAAGAAAATAAGGCTTCTTTCCTTTTTATTTCTTCTCCATAAAAATTGCCATCTTCTCCACAAAAAAATGCCATGATTCATTATGTCAAAATGTGAACAATTTCAACCAATCATGTACAAGCTATCGGTACGCCATCTGGTGATAAATTTTTGTAACGTCTAAACAACAATGGCCGATTTCATTTTGTTGTAAAAGGTAAAAGAGAAGGGGCTGTGGTGTTTGTTGTGATCACAGAAAATATGAATCCAAAGAAAAATAACATTTCTGGAAGTTGTTAAACATTTGTGTATAGTGAAAATTAAAATTTAAGGTAAGTGTATCAACTTGATTTGTTTACGTGTGATTTTATCCGTGACCCTATTTTGCGAAGCGGTACTTCTTTTTACCGTTACGCGGGCGCGTGGCGGCCGGAGCGCTGTCGAGAGAGTGCCGCGAGGACCGAGCCACCCCTCCTCTCGCGATTTTCCTGCCGGTGGAGGAAGGAGTCGGGAGCGGGAGTGATTTGGTGTCGGAGGCACATGGAGGGGATCCCGCACCTTGGTGGGGATGCGTCGCGCCGCGCGTGATGGACGCTCAGCGGGGCAAATTGAACTGGTAGGGGTGAACAACCTTCGATATCTGTCTGGTTCCGCCCACGACCTAACGATATCCCTTCAAAACTTATGAATTACTTTTTAGATGCTACAAGATAATTGCGTAACTAAGCCTAACCATCCGGCCATATTGTTTGCAATCCTTTGTCTTCATTTACCAAACATTCAATATTTACATTCAATGTTTTTGTTGCAATTCCTAACATTTGTGTTCAAAAGAAAAACTTGACCTAATTTTCATTTTTAATCACCACAAACAAACAAAATATCTGCATGATTAGTTTAGATTTTATGGCAATGACCTCAATGAAACTTTCTAAAATACAATGTTGCAACTCACAGCTAATTATACTCCAACTATTAAGTTCCACTCGTTAATTAATCTATCAAATTTTACTTTTATATAATAATAAAATATTGGTTGAAATACTCAAATCGTTTAAGGCAACGAGCAGGCTATTACCCAATCAGGCTCCTCGCAGGCACTGAACCACAACCACACCTCTGTCTTGTGAAAGTACAGCAAAGAGAAAGTGAGGATCACGTTAGAGCAACATGCACATACATACACTCCAATTGTCTGGCAGTGTGTATAACAAACTTGCTGGTTGACTATCGGCTGAGCATAAAAAACTTTCTTTAACCTACTTTCTTAGTGCGCGATCATCTTTCGCCTCTCACCGTCGTTGAATTAATTCTAGTGTGGTGTGCTTGGTAGTCGGTAGTGGTCTGCGCCCTACCATCGTGTCCCTGTGCCGGCGGTAGTCCCGTGAAGTGGTGGGACGCGGGATGTGGGGGTACCGGGTGGTTTGTGCGTGACCAAAGTGGGATTGTGTTTTTTGTTTTGTTTTTCTCCCGCTCGGCGCGAAGGCGTACGATGTGCGACATGCAGAAAATGCCTAGTAGAGAGGATTCCTCTTGGTATGATGTTGCATAAGTTCTTTTTTTGCAGATGTTGGCTTCTTTTTTTAAACAATGATACCATAACAATCTGAGTTAGCGAACAAAGTTTTACTCATGATCATCAATTTATTAGATACTTGATCTAGAAAATATTATGTAACGATGTAGTGGAAAGTGATGATTTTGCATTAAATCCAGGCAATAATGATTATCACTTTCACTTTTGCAGATTGTTTTGCATCTTTGGTGTGCAAATAATTAGAAAGAAAAGTTTTTGAATGTTTTCCTTATCCAATAGACTAAGAATTTTGTACTTTGTTAGAAAAATTATTTAAAGTATGCACTTTGTTCGCAGTGAAGAGGAATCTGAGATGAACTTTGCTTACTCAACGGTGGGTGCCACGGGCACCCACTTTGTTACTACCAGCGGTCAACTGCCTGTGACCAAGATACAGCAAAATGTTTCAAATAATGGAAATACATTGCAACAGGTAATTCATTTATTTCTCTTCATCATCTTTACATTTATTGATTGATATTATGAAGTAACACACAGGTATAAGGCAGAGTTGCACCACCAAACTTTGATCATAACTATAACGTTAAACGGTGTTTTTTGTATGAAGTTTGATAGATTTTTGACGTTTGTCAAAGTTAAAGTAAGATGGTGCAACGCAGCCTAAATCTACACTTACAATATGAGTCTTCGAATAATAGTCCAATTAAAATAGCCATATGACATTGAGGCAGTAATAAATATCTTAATTATAATAAACGGACACCCTTGCAAGAATATGCATTTGCTAATTCCCACAGTTGACAATACACCTAAGTAAGGTCAGAAGCTTTCAGGTTTTTTGTTTAAAATAAAACGAATGTTCACTCACATATTTTTTTACCTCAATAACATTAGTGAAGCCTATTCAGTAGTAGAACTCACTGCTTGAACGTTTGTACTCATAAATTCTATTCATAGAGCCTTCTCGTATAAAGGAGGAGAAGTTTATCCTAGTGAAGTCTATTCAGTGGTAGAAAGCACTGCTTAAACGTTTGTACTCTAAAATTCTATTCATAAAAAGCCTTCTCGTGTTTATTAATTATTTAATTAATTATAAAACTATTGCACAATAAAATAGCACAAAAGGTGGACTTAATGCTATTTGAGCATTCTCAGCCAGTAGACCCCTGGGTTATGCAGAAAGCTGTGAGTGCGAAGGTAGAAGTTAAAATTGTTTATAGGAGGAGGAGTTTATCCTTGCTCTAAAAGAGACTTATTAAACCTCCTTGCTTCGTGAGTATATCTCAATTTAAAAAAAATACATATTGAAACTCCATGCTCCATAACTAAAGAAACTCTGCATCTATTTTTAAAAGAGACTGTATTCAAACTCCTTGTTTCATGTGTTATTTTTTTTCCAGGTGGTAGGCATGGTGGGTGGTCTAGGCGAAGGCGTGCAGTACGTTCGGACGTTGGACGGCCAGCTGCAGGCGGCGCCGCACCTCATCTCTGTGCCCATCGCGCTGCCTGGCGCCAAGCCAGGTGTGTGAATGTAACAACCTCTGTGGCTTATGAAACGTCTGACATTGCCGGACTTAGATTCGTTAATAGAAACGATTGAACTTGGTTCAAAGTTATTGTTGTGAATGCTCTTAATAAGCCAGGTGCGTGACAGATAACGTGCCACTAAACAACCTCTGTGGCTTATGAAACGTCTGACATTGCCGGGCCTAGATTCGTTAATAGAAACAATTTGATGGACGATTGAACTTGGATGGTTCGAAATTATTTTTGTGAATGCTCTTAAAAAGCCAGGTGCGTGATAGATAACATGTCCCACCAACAACCTCGATGGCTTATGAAATGTCTGGCATTGCCAGGCCTAGATTTAGAAATTATTGATGGACGACTGAACTTAGTTCGTAATTATTGTTGTAAATGCTCTTAATAAAGCCAAGTGCGTGACTATATTCCACCAAACAAGCTCTGTCACTTATGAAACGTGATATTTCCGGGCCTAGATTTTTTAATGGAAACGTTTGATGGACGGTTGAACTGGTTCGAAATTATTTTTGTGAATGGAATAACCGATTTTAATATGGAGTTTATCTTATGTTGTTCAAACCCTGCAGCTGGTCCAGATGACGCGTTTTTACTCTCTATTTTTTTCTGAATATTTTAGCTGGCCGCGCAAAAACAGAGCTTAAAAGGTTGAAAGTACTTAACAGCACAATAAATTCTAATGTAACATATGAAAGCAGTAAAGAATTTGAATTGAATTGAAAATAATAATGATTTCAGGCGATCCTCAACCAACGGTGCAAATCCAGGTGCTAAGTCCGAACCTGACGCTGCAGCCGCAGCAGCAGCCGAAGTACCAGATGCAAATACCTATACAGGGATTCCAGCAAGGTATTATGATTTATGTAGGAATTCATCTCTGTATCATTTACAAAAACAAAAGAGAAAACTGAACTTACATAATTTTATTTCCTACTAGCGGTTGCCCGCGACTTCGTACGCGTAGACCCCGTTTTACCCCCTAAGGGTTGAATTTTGCTCGGAAATTATTCGAATTTTTCTCGCCGTAAAAACCTTCCTTGGACTTCAAGGAACATTAAAAAAAAAAGAATTGGTAAAATTGGTCCAGGCGTTGACTTAAATACGCTTATCAACCCATTTTGCGATTTATTTTTATATTATAGATAATAATAAGACTTCATATAATTCCAATTCCATAGCCCAATTAATCTTTTTAAAATATCAAGATTGACAAAAAAAAACTTTTTTGCTTGTGTCAGAACTGTTTTAACTAAGAGAAAGGATGATGGGCACAAATGTATGGAAAGTGGTACCCGCTCCAATAGCCATAACCAATATGTATTTCAAAAGGCCTTTAGATGTAGGAAAATATCTGCTATGGGGCCAGTTCTAATTCACGTTTTGAAAGCAGTAATTCCACTAAGTATTATAAGAAAGTATAACACAATCATCCATGTATACGAGTATGTACTATGACTAAGATCTATTAATATAACTAAAAGAAGCATTGAAAAGGATAGGATTATACCTACGACGAACTACCCAAGCTATTAGGCCTTGATTCTCTTTCATCATCATCATCATGATCATTTTAGCCATAGCACGTCCAGTTGAACATAGGCCTCCTCTAATGATTTCCACAATGGGCGGTTGGTTGCAGCCTGCATCCAGCGCCTTCCCGCTACCTTTATGAGGTCGTCGGTCCATCTTGTGGGTGGACTTATTGGGTCTTGTGGGTTTATTCGCTTTAGCAGCCCATAATAAAATCCTTAAGAAGTAATAAAACTCTAACCCCTTTATTAATAAAATTAAGTTACACCCTAGTTGAACTCTGGCTTAAATTGTCATTTGGTATGGAAATGTCATTTTAATCCATGGTTCATCCTAGGTGTAACTTTTTATTAATAAGGGGTAGTAGTTCTTCAAAGAAAAATATTTATTTCACAATTATTATCCCTATAAATAATTATAGAGTTAAGGAAGGATGCTGGAGCAGTAAACCCTTCATGCCTCGCATAACCTAAATACCATACGATGGACACGTGTGATACTTCGACTACACAAAAAGTATGTTTATCTTCGAACGCAACCAGATCTGAGGCTGGTGGCCATAGTAAATGTTGTTCGTCTTGGTAAGACCTTTCAAATGACACTAGAAGCATATCTATTGGAGCCGGGTACCATTTTGCCCATTGTCCTTTCCATACTGATCAATTTTGCGACTGGAATTATTTATTATTATTATTGACCAATATGTTCAAAATACAGGTGCTGTCCTCACTGTGGCGTATTCTCCAGAGGCGAATGAAGCCGGCGGTCTCCAACTTATTGGACAAAACGGTTTGCCTGAAGGTAATATACATAAAAGCATATAGTTTTACGTACAATCGTCGTGAAATAGTTCGTGATACCAGGCCTGTTCATCTCCGCGAGTTTACATCGAAAACAAAACACGCACGATGGCCCACCTACAGGATACTATTCGACAAGGCCTCACATACGAATTTTACCGATGTCAGCCCTATAGCTTCGGCGCAGTGCCGATCACTGACGTTTATCAACAAAATGGTGCTTGACTCTTGAGACAGGCTAAATTACACCATATTGTTAATGACATTAAGCATACATTTTTTTAAATACCTTCGCGAAGTAAAACTTCTGTACGTAGTACTTATTATTATTCTGTGGTGATACCCAGATTAGCCAAAAGTTCGCAACACCTCTGTGTTACAATTTGGAATAAGGGTGTGTTGTCAACTTTTTGGTCACTTGTGTCACGAACTATTTGACGCTGACTGTACAACATCCAAAGGATATACTAAAGAAAGAATCGAATAAACAAACAAAAAAAAAGTGAAAGTAAATCCTGAACATTCACTAGAATGTAGACATTTGTCTATTATGTTACCATTTTTGGAAACTTGCGTGACAGAGAAATAAAACGGATAACTAATTTGTCAAAATACTGGCCTTTCGTGACTAAAGACTGGTGATATTCAGCTTTCATTGAGAAAACTATTTTTAACAATTTTATATTGCGTGCTTATTCTTTTCTATTAATTAATATAAAAAATAATGTATGATTAAAGCAAATTAATTAAAAAATAAGTTTTACATTAAATATTTCAAATGATCTTAATTAATTCGATTTAAAAACATTTTTATATCTCAGGTATATGAGAACAGGTGATTAATTGAATATGTCAATGTGTGTGTATTAACATTTCAACACACTTGAGCACTTTAAAAATATTTTCATGGGACTCAAATGTTTTCACCAAGTATTTATTTCTATGCACCCGTTTTTTATTGGATGTAATAATTATTGGTTTTTGGGTAAATTTGCACAGTTACTAACAAAGTTCAGTAAAATAAAATAACATTTGGCATTTCCGAAATGAAAAAGTAAAAATTACTGTTATTGTCGGTAACACAAGATATTTCCTTATTTGTCACACCTTTGTTTAAAAAGTAGTAAGAACACATTCCTTTGTATCAAAGATAGGTTGACCAAGTCGCTATACATACGGTTTTGACTTTAGGTATTCTTTAGATGTATTGTTAGTTTATATTGGCGTGGACTATAGTGTAACCTGCCTCTATCCACAGTAATGCCTAGTGTCGTGTTTTGTTTTAGTTAAGCTGGCAATAAATAATCTTCTTTTTATTTGAAGTGTGACAGTATATTGCGGCGCTTCTGCGCGGCGCTTGCCAAATGTTAGTCTCGAAGCGCCGTAGAAGTGCGGTAGGGCAAAATGATTGAGACATGTGAAGGCTCCGTAAGAGCAAAACTTAAAAGTTTTTTTATTAGTCTTATATTTTCTTTATTGTAATATTTGACGATTTGTAAGCACTATTTTTAATAGACCATGCAAATAAAGGAATTTTAAATTGAGTTAAGTTGAACGTGGTTGTGTCGGCAGGCCTGCAGGTGCTGACGGCGGTGCCGCAGGACATGCAGCTGCTGCAGGCGCAGCAGGCCCAGCCGCAGGACAGCAAGGACCAGATACCACAGCACCAGGTACACTACAATGTCTTGATAGCTTTTGTTAGGTAACTAATAAATAAAATAAATAAAAATAAAAAGTATTTATTTTGAGATAACAGATCCATAAATGTTAGTAAAAATACTTTTTTTTATCATTTTTTTGATACCCTTTTGTTTGTGGTGACATCAAGTGGACAATCCCCACTATCGGCTATCTCCTTCAGTACGCTATGGCAACTGCCGCGCTTTCTGTACAGTAATGATGCGCACTTTTTGCGCATGATAGCTTCAAAGCTATCTACGCCCGCCAACGCAAACAGCGCAGTATTGTATTGTATTTTTCTCTATGAGCGGCGTTATTATTATACAAATAGTATGCGTTTGCGCACTTCCCGTAGTACATATCTCATTCTAAGGAGTGTTTTTTTACTCGTCTGTCTTTGCATAGGTAAACTCGTTCTTTAGCTCCGATATTTATTTCAGACTGATTTACTAATCTATCTATCTTCTATATAAATAAAAATGAATTGATGTTCGTTAGTCTGATTAAAACTCGAGAACGGCTGGGCCGATTGAGCTGATTTTGGTTTTAAAATGTTTGTCGTAGTCCAAGGTAGGTCTAAACGGTGAGCAAATACGCGCGCGATACTGTTTTTCTGTGACAGACAAAATTCCACGCGGGCGAAGCCGCGGGCGGAAAGCTAGTTCCTAATAAAGTAGAAGCTCAGGTGGAAGAGCAGTCGCCCGGCAAGCGAAAGGTCGTGGGTTCGATTCCCGCCTTAGGCTTAAGTTATTTATAATCCTAATAAACTGACCATTATTTTATGTGCCAGGTGTTCATAATGCCGAACCAGCAAATCATAATCAACGGGCCGGACGACAACAAGGCGCTCAACAACAACACAAGTAACAATAACAACAACGCCTTCGCCAACATCGTCATCAAGGAGGAGTGCGAAGACAACATGTGTGATGACGTAAGAAATTTTAAACTTAATATAAAAAATCAATAAAATGTATGGGGAAGGTGAAGTGTAAATGTATGATGCCACGTTAAGACGTAGCTACCTACGTACGCACGTAACGATAAATAAATAAATATATATCCTTAGACATTTTACACTGCGCTTCTAGTCCCAAACTAAGCAAAGCTTGTACTATGGGTACTAGACAACGGATATAAACATACTTAAATACTTTTTTTTTGTAAATACATACTTATTATACATAGAAAACACCCAGTCCAATACAAACAAAGATGTTCATGCACACAAATGTTTGTACTGTGCGGGAATCGAATCCGCTACCTCCGGAATAGTAGTCCGTTTCGAACCTCTACACCAAACGGCCGACAATAAAATAAATAAATAAAGAAGCAAAGCTAATACAAATTCATAAATTTAAAATTGTCGGCATTCCAGTTACTTAGTAAGATTATGACCAATATGAGATTAAAATGACATTAATTATGCAATACAGTATTGACTAATTGGCTTACTAATACCTTTTAGTTTAGCACCTCAATAATTTGTCTCCAAGGTTTTTACCACAGTTATTACCACCTGTGCAATAGAGGAACAAGTGTTTATGAACCATAGGTTTTTTTTCTTCGAAGTAGATATCTATGCCAAGATGAGATATTATTATACAAAGAATACGTTGTTTGTAGGAGAGTTCGCAAGGCACGGAGACGAGCGACAGCTCCACGTGGCAGATGACGAGCAGCAGCCAGCAGGACCTCATCAAGTATCTCAACACGCTGCCGCCACAGGTAAGCCTTGCTACAGTTTATAATGTATTCATCGTTATTGATGGTTTTAGACTTCTGTAGGAACATCACTTCTGCTCTGTACGCTATGTCTGGCGTTCAATTCCAGTGATTTCACTTATTCCAGGTCTACTACCAGGTATCTAGGTCATAGGTCCTGGGTATGAGGTCTGTTTACGTAGCGTGTACTACCTGTTTTTAAACTGATCAGATAATCGTAATTTATTTTCTGCAAAATGACTTGTAAAAAGCGATTTTACACAATCATTTTAAAATTATGCTTTTGGCAAGAAAAATGGAGACTCCGCGATAGACCAAAACTTGCGTCAGCGCAACAGCGAGAAGTTACTTATTATGTTCAAATAACTTACGCTTACGTCAAACAGTTCGTGATACCCAAAGTGGCCAAAAAGTTGACAATACAACCTTATTCTGATTGGAACAAAGACGTGTTGCGATCTTTTTGGCTACTTTAGGTGTCACGAACTATTTGATGCTGATTTGTATTAGGATACAATTTAAACCATATTCAAGTCTAAAGTACGGCCAACGAGAAGCGATACCAAATGTAAACAAACCTAATGTCATGGTCATTTGGAATAGCACTGGTTTGACTTTGACATATTTTGGCGGGAGAACGAGACATTACGACAAATACACAAGATGGGAAGAGACAGAATAGATTTTCAGTTCGACAGTCGAATCGACCTTTTGTATCGCTGCTAGTTGGCCGTACTTTAATCATAACTCTTTTCAACCAGCAAACCCAAGCGCTGCCAGAAACCCTTCAGCAGTTCCTGCGACTGAATCCGGGCGAGGTCAAGAAGATCGAGGACGTGGAAGTGGAGATCGAGGTCGAGCCCGCGGACGAGCAGCGCGACGACATCACCGAGGCCGTGCTGGGCGAAGGTGAGTCTTATTGTCTGCGTGATAAGGATCATTTTAGCATTGCAGCTGAGGGATGACTGTCAACTCCATCAACGGCCGTGCTGGCTGAAGATGAATCTTATAGTCAGCGCGATAAGTGTCATTTTTACGTTACAACAGTAAGATGAATGCAACCTTATTGTCTGCGTGGTAAGTGCCATTTTTACGTTACAACAGTAAGGTGAATGCAACCTTATTGTCTGCGTGGTAAGTTTCAAACGCAAGCACTGCCAGAAACCCTTCAGCAGTTCCTGCGACTGAATCCGGGCGAGGTGAAGAAGATCGAGGACGTGGAAGTGGAAATCGAGGTCGAGCCCGCGGACGAGCAGCGCGACGACATCACCGAGGCAGTGCTGGGGGAAGGTGAGTCTTATTGTCTGCGTGATAAGGGTCATTTTGATATAACAGCAGTAGGATGTGTCACTGGCGCTACTTCATCGACGAGGCGGTGATGGCTGAAGGCTGAGTTTTGTTGTCTAGGTGATAAGAGTAATTTTCATTCAAGAGAAAATGGCAGCGCTGTTTGCCATTTTTATTTTACAACAGTAAGGTGAATGCAACCTTATTGTCTGCGTGATAAGGGTCATTTTTGCGCAACATCAATAGTATTAATGCCCCTTGCGCGACGACTATCAACGTGGCCGTGCTGACTGAAGATGATTCATATTATCTGCGCAATATGGACCATATTTACGCCAGAGCAGTAGTGACTACTGCCACTATGTTTTGTCCGAATATTCATCATCATTATCTATTTGTCTAGCTTTCCTTCATTTCACTGTATTTATATTAATCAGCCATCCATATACGCACGCACTCACCTTCCTATTACCAATTTTAATTAAGATTTTTAATTAAAACCGCACATTCCAATTTTTGTTTAAAAATGTAAAAAAATTCTAAATTTCAATTTCCTATAATGTAATTGTTATCAAAATAGTATTTAATTGACTGTTTAATATTACCTTACATATCATTTTGCCACTAGCTTAAAAGTAAAACTGTCCGACTGCTACTGTAATTTACTTTTAGAGTTGTGTTACAGTTGTGATACAAGCGTGAGCTTAGTGCAGAAGCCGCTGAAAATGTTAAGTCTGTACTACTTAATAGAAATAAAGCTATTATTTATTTATTATTTATTATATACGTGCTAAGAACTAACTTGAATCTTCCAGACGGCACCATCCGTATCACCAGCAAAAAGAAGAAGAAATACAAGAAAAAACCTCCTCGGCCCGCTCGTCCCAAGCCGGGGCAGGTGGTGATCGCGACCGGCGCCGACGGCTCGCCCGTGTTCTGCTGTCCCGAGTGCCCCGCCCGGTACCAGGAGAAGGCCGAGCTGGAAATGCACCTTATCGTGCACAAAATAGAGCGGAGATTCATCTGCGGCATTTGCGGGGCTGGGTGAGTCTGCAACCTCCGTATGACCATAGTATAATCATTACTATACTATGGTCATACGGAGTATACCACAGAATAATATAAGTACTACCAGGCCTGTTCATCTCCGCGAGTTTACATCGAAAACAAACACGCACGATGGCCCACCTACAGGATACTATTCGACAAGGCCTCACATACGAGCGAACATTGACTCACGCACGCGTATTCTTGTGTATGATGGAAGAAAATAAAGAAAATTGTGTACTAAATACTGTGCAGTATTTAACTGCCTAAATGATAATAAAAACACAGAATGTACTTTTTTAAGTTGCCTCAAGACACTGAGAGGTAAATAAGTAGTTAATATTATTCATGATAATTCATGCTAAATCATGTATTTCCACAGAATAATAATAAGTACTATGTGCAGAAGTTTTACTTCGCGAAGGTATTTAAAAAAATGTATGCTCAATGTCAGTAACAATATGGTGTAATTTAGCCTGTCTCAAGAGTCAAGCACCATTTTGTTGACAAACGTCAGTGATCGGCACTGCGCCGAAGCTATAGGGCTGACTTCGGTAAAATGATATGACGTGCGGTCCCAAACTGCGGAAAATGGCGGAGGAAATACATGAATAAGCATGAATTATATTTTTTGTATGGTTGAAAGGGGGCGCGTCTCAAATAAGTTTGGGAACCAATGCTCTAGTTACGCGGCATTACGATGAACATTACTTAGTTAAGGACAGACGAAGAAGTATACGGAAAAAAAGACAAGTTTATAAACTCCTTTGTTTTGCAGTCTAAAGCGCAAAGAGCATCTGGAGCGGCACAAGCTGGGCCACAACCCCGAGCGGCCCTACGTGTGCGGCGTGTGCCGCAAGGGCTTCAAGCGGCGCGAGCACCTCAACCTTCACACCGTCATCCACTCCGGCGTCAAGAGCGAGATGTGCGGCGAGTGCGGCAAGGGTGAGTCACTTAACTATGGTTATTTGTTTGGGAAGAAAACGCCTTATAAGTGCTTGTTCACGTAGGTACGCGCGGGCGCGGGGGCGGTTGCGGGCGCGGGAAACGTTGCGAGCTCGTGTTCACATTAACCACCAGGCGTTCGCGCGAGTGTGACGTACTATCGTTTGTAGCGACAAGTTCAAACTGGTTGAACTTACCTGACGTCGCGAGTGAAACGCGCGCGCCGCCGCTAGTTTGACATGAACACACACAAACATCTTCACACGTTGAAATTACCGCGAGCGCTCCGCGCGCACCAGTCGCTAGCTTGCCCGCTAGTTAGGCCGCACCTGCGTTTCGTACGTGAACACTTGGAATCACTACATATGTTTGATATTTCGTCACCGCGCCCGCGAGTCAACGTGAACAAGCACTTTAGCGCTCCTGCATACAACGCCGCCACCGCGTCACCGCCGCGCCGTCGCCGCGCCGTCAAAGCATAATTTCGGCAATAATCGAGGCAGCGGGCTTCACGCGGCGCGTATAAACAGTGCAAAGGCGCGGCGGCGGCGTCGTGTGCAGGAGCGCTTAGGCCCTATTTCTTCTCACTTCTTCTTATTCGTTACGGTCTTGGCAGAGCGGTCGTAGTCACGTTGAGGCGTTGTTCACATGGGTTGTAGAGGCGAATACAACTCGCCGCACGATCTCCCGCCATCTCTCTCTGTTGGCAGACTGTCTGGTGCAGTCACATACGCCGTCTCCCACTGCCAATTTCACTTGGTCGGTCCAGCGCATTGGTGACTTGCCACTGCCTTGGTGGAAACCAGGCCTTAGACTACGGTCTCCTATTAAACGCTTTACGCGTTGTACGACGCGACGTCAGCATCAAACGTTCTTATCAATGCCGTACGCCGACGTTAACGACTGAAAGGCACCACAACACATTTCTATAGTAAGCATTGTGACGCAGCTTACGGCGTGACGCTGTACGAGGTATACAGCGTTTATAATAGACCGCAGCATAACGGCCAGGGGTCGGCAATACAATACAGGATGATCGTGATCTGATTATTATTTGTTCAAATGGGGTATCCCCTATACAGTACGTAAGAAACCTTATCCGATCTAAAAAATAATTTAGTGATCAGCTGTTATATTATTTATCGTCTGCACAAGTATTGCTTAGTTAAGGCGGGTTTTAGAATCGCGCTGACCGCTCGCTGATCGTCGGCGCTGACAGATCAATATGTATGTAATTGAAGGGAACGTTCCTGAGTGACATAGTGATTCATACAATTCGACTGTCAGCGCTGACGGTCAGCGTGACTCTAAAACCAGCCTAAGGACTAGATGACTCAGTGTTTGTTCAAAGATATTTATTTCAAGATTATAATATTGGTGTTGTCTTCGTCAGGTTTCTACCGCAAAGACCACTTACGCAAGCATACTCGCTCGCACGAGAGCAAGCGATTGCGCGACGAGCAGAACACGCCCGCGCAGCCGCCGCCGCCGCCGCCTGCCATCACCACCACGCGCTCCGATGCTGTGCTGCCCGAGATCACCATACATGTGAGTGCCGACACTGAATAATAATAAGTACTACGTACAAAAGTTTTACTTCGCGAAGGTATTTAAAAAAATTATACTCAATGTCATTAACAATATGGTGTAATTTAGCCTGTCTCAAGAGTCAAGCACCATTTTGTTGACAAACGTCAGTGATCGGCACTGCGCCGAAGCTATAGGGCTGACTTCGGTAAAATGATGTGACGTGAGGTGCCAAACTGCGGAAAATGGCGGAGGAAATACATGATTTAGCATGACTTTATCATGAATAATATTAACTACTTATTTACCTGTCAGTGTCTTGAGGCAACTTAAAAAAGTACATTCTGTGTTTTTATTATTATTTCGGCAGTTAAATACTGCACAGTATTTAGTACACCATTTTCTTTATTTTTTTTCCATCATACACAAGAATACGCGTGCGTGAGTCAATGTTCGCTCGTATGTGAGGCCTTGTCGAATAGTACTCCTGTAGGGGGCCATCGTGCGTGTTTTGTTTTCGATGTAAACTCGCGGAGATGAACAGGCCTGGTGGTTGCTCGACAAAGGCCTCCACCAAGGATTTCCACAGCGACCGGTTTCAAACCCGTTTGCCCCTTTGTCTAAAAATATGGCGATAAGGATCATTATTTTATGGTATGATGGGCAAAACTTTCAGCGCTGCCCTCATTCAGATGCTTCCCGAGACATTCCCCAGATCGTGTGTTCTTAATAGGATAGAAACTACTTCATAGAACACCGTCTTGCAACTGGAATGTTCCATTAATTTCTATTGCTAGAGCATGTCGAAAGCACTTTACAAATAAACACGTACTGTAAGGTTACATATTATACTGAATTATGTGCATTTTCCACCACCTGTTATGTTTAAACCTGTATTTTACAAATACATCTGGATCGTGGAAGCATTTCACATATTTTTTCCTGCCATTTTTATATTAGTAGACTTCTTTTACTTCTCACGTATGTTGTTAGGCAATAGACACTGGTGCCAACAGACCGTTTCGCAAGTACTGAAGTCTGTTTTCATTTGTTCAGGTCCCGACAAGTTCGAACATGCAAGTGCCCGTTCAGATCAACATCCCGCAGCACGTGATGTCTACGATAGCGTCGCAGGCGTCGCAGGACACGCAGGCGCAACTCGACGCCCTCCTCGCCGACCACTCGTGACGCCCCTAGCGCGCCCCGCCGGGCCCCGCGGGCCCCACGGGCCCCGGGGGCCCTGGCGACGACCTGGACGAGACGCTCGCGATCATACTTAACAATTGGGAGGACTGTCCGGAGACCGAAACTAGCGAGTGAAGACCTCGCTCGAAAACGATTTGGGGTATGCATTTCAAGTCTATAACGTTGATTGGAAACGCTCGCCATCATACTTAACACGTGGGAGAACTGTCCGGAGACCGAAACTAGCGAGTGAAGAACTCGCTCGAAAACGATTTGGGGTATGCATTTCAAATCTATAACGTTGATTGGAAACGCTCGCCATCATACTTGACACGTGGGAGGACTGGCCGGACACTGAAACTAGCGAGTGAAGAACTCGCTCTCGAAAACGATCTGGGGTATGCATTTCAAGTCTATAGCGTTGATTGGTGATGCTCGCCATCATACTTAACACGTGGGAGGACTGTCCGGACACTGAAAGTAACAAGTGAAGGACTCGCTCGAAAACGATTTGGGGTATGCTATTTCAAGTCTATAACGTTGATTGGATCAGTCGAAGATTCCGTATCACCAAAGAAATCCATCGCGTTAATCAAATCAAAGATTACAAGCAATCGAGATTTTGTTGACTCTGGCCTCACCACCACAAAATTTCTTGGCGATTTGGACTCCCAAAAGGCGAAACAGGGTATTGGCAAACATGTGGTACCTTCATTAGCGACGAAGGCGAATCGATAAGTGTTAAGAATATTCCGAGACCATGACGGAAGGATCGACCCCTCGAATTTGTGTGGAATTGTGTTTTACAAGTGTTTAAGGAGACAGTATTGAAGCATAAGTGATGTTGGACTGTAGAGAGAGAAGACAATAGATCTAAGGTAATATTACACTTAGCTTTTAAACACATGATTCGCTTTATGTACAGTAAAATAAGTTATCGAAGACTTATTTCGTCGTATTTGTAAGTAAACATTTTTCACAAAATTACTCGAATTGATTTGAGATTAAGAATAAGATAGCGGCACTTGTTTACAATTTTGATAAATCCTTGAAATCCTTGAATTTAATAAACATGTAAATACACCGGCGTGTGAACAGGGTACGGACAATCTTGTGGCTATTTTGAAATAGTATGTAATTGTGGATAAACTCGTGGTACCTTATTCGATTCTATGAGTTTTTACTGGCTCATTTATTACATTGGATAATACAAATCAAAATGTGTATTCCGCAAACTGACAACAATCTACCCTACATTTATTTTATTTATTTTTTACATATTTTTTATTTACAACATTTTATTGATCAAGGCATGTTGAAAAATCAAACTAGTCTGATCTCCTTTTTTGACTGTTCTTTTTTGGCTTTGTGTTTTTTTTATTGTTTATTTATATATGGTTCCCAGACGTTTTTTATGGCATTATTCACTCTGACAAGTTTTTAGTTGTCATTTGAGGATTTAGTCAGGTTTTTTTTAATTATAGTGTAAATTGATATCATTTCAGTATAGTGGTGTCATATATTATAATGCCGCGTTCGTACATTAATGATTAAAGTCCATGCATGGGTCCATATTAGACCAGCGGAGTTTCGTCTTCCCTACATATTGGCACTTCTTCCTTTTCCCAAAAATCTGCGCATGTTGGCATTCATTGCGCGTACTCTGCGTTTGACGTTTGTTATTATGTCCAAGGTCAGTCTAAGTCTGATATACACATTAGTCTGTTGGCTCCAAGACTATCTTGGTTCAAACATAACCTACGGACGCGTACGTCATAATTTGCCTGTATTATCCAATTCATGGTAGCAAGTTGATCTTCTAAAGTCTACAATGTATAAGTCATTGACATTGTTATGCCGCTTACATTAGAGTAAGTTTCCGTTTTCGATTAAGCTTCTTTTTAATTAACTGATCTAGTTAGTAATTTAGAATAGGAACAATTAAATATAGGTGGCTTAGTTTACAGTTAATTCACAATGAGGATACATATCATTGTTGATGGTATTTTGTATCAACCAGCGGACAGTTGTCAGAGGAACAATAACTGTGTAAATATCATTTTAAACTGTGATATTTATATCGTTACTAATTAAAATTAAATGTTGGAAATGTCGCCATGATAATACCGTCATCCTTCTTAGCGGTCTTCACTCACACACGGTGGCCATGTGGCCACAGACACAAACGCTGTCACAAGTAGCTAGAAGTGGCTACAGCGCGCGACAGCCTCTGTAGTGGCATGTGGCGGCCACCGGCGTCAACCGTGTGCGGCGAATCCAAAATGTATGAAAACTACAGTTTTGTGGTTGTGGCCGGTGGCCCGTGTGCGGCGACGTGTTAAGACGCGATAAGCGAATTGTTAACTGAGAGATGAACCATAGTCAATGACCAATAAGATTTGCTAAATGTCATTAGCCAATAGGATTCGCAAAAATATCATCTTAGAATGTTCTTTACATTATTCAAGTGTTGTTTTCTGTAAACACGACAATAATGTGTCTTCTATTGATATTAGAATAGTCTTTGCACTTAAAAAAGTAGGTTGTCAATGACACCAGGGAAGTGGCTTTCCGCTGGTGAAGCAGTTTTCAGAAAAATCTTGTAGAAAATGTTAATGAAACAGCAAATAGCATGACAATTTTATTATCTTATCATATTTTAAACTAGTTGTACCTAAATGTTTTTATTCTCGTTCCTGGATAAAATTTTACGTCCCTTAGTTTTTGTTAACGTCAAAAAATTGCCGTAACGCAACGGGTGTAAATGAATAAAAAATACTAATCGGGGTTTGAAGTGGTTATCAATAATCACGATGCGATCCGTCCTATTGACCAATAGGATAATTGACATCGGTGGACAAATAATGGCTGCCGCGAGAGCTAACAAGTGGTTAAGTCATATGTTGCGGATGAAATTTTAAATACATGCGTTTTTAGCTACCATCAGAGGCCTAATATGTGGCGATTTGTAAGCGGTTGTATGTTTAAAATGTTTCGTTTGTCACATCTCTACCCGGTCTACGGAAAACGATCGTACAAACGACGGCAAATCAATCTAAACACTGGGATTTTATGTAGTGACAATTAAATGATAGCCACAAAAATAAAATGTAAAAAACGTATAGTCTGATACAGTGTTGGCAAAAAGTTAATCTGATTAATGATTAAAAATTAATGATTAAAATCATAATCAAATTTTTTTGATTATGATTAGTTAATCATTAATCAAAAATTTTGATTAAGATTAATTAATCATAATCATTAATCGTTAATTTGATTATTTGATTAACTATCTACTATTTTCATAAGAAAAGGGTTGGGAGTGTATGAAAAGGTACCCGCGACTTATAAAATATCTAGCAAAGGGGGGATCTGGAGTTGTACTGTCGTTTTCCCAAAAAACTGCGTTAATTTTCACTACTCAAAACACTTATCGCACTAGTTTTGTTTCTCACAATTCCTTCTATTCTTCCGGTATCCTCCAGCAAAATTGGGGCAGGATAGAAGTTAAGCGGGCTGGCTGACGATAGGGTAGAAGTCCCCCCCCCCCCCTCCCAAGGTAGACGCAAGCGTGGGCAATTCAACGGAAAGGTGGGGTTACTAAACTAGGACGTTTTGTGTGTTGGGGAGGTACAGGAGACTTCGTACCAGAAGTTTCGGGGAGAAGCCCACGCGTGGGCAATTCAATAGAAGGGTGGGGTTGCTAAACTAGGAGGTTTTGCGTGTTGGGGAGGTTTAGGAGAGTTCGTGCCAGAAGTTTCGGGGGGAGGGCCACGCGTGGGCAATTCAATAGAAGGGTGGGGTTGCTAAGCTAGGAAGTTTTGCGTGTTGGGGAGGTGCAGGAGACTTCGTACCAGAAGTTTCGGGGAGAAGCCCACGCGTGGGCAATTCAATAGAAGGGTGGGGTTGCTAAACTAGGAGGTTTTGCGTGTTGGGGAGGTGCAGGAGAGTTCGTACCAGAAGTTTCGGGGGGAGGGCCACGCGTGGGCAATTCAATAGAAGGGTGGGGTTGCTAAACTAGGAGGTTTTGCGTGTTGGGGAGGTGCAGGAGACTTCGTACCAGAAGTTTCGGGGAGAAGCCCACGCGTGGGCAATTCAATAGAAGGGTGGGGTTGCTAAACTAGGAGGTTTTGCGTGTTGGGGAGGTGCAGGAGACTTCGTACCAGAAGTTTCGGGGGGAGGCCCACGCGTGGGCAATTCAATAGAAGGGTGGGGTTGCTAAGCTAGGAGGTTTTGCGTGTTGGGGAGGTGCAGGAGACTTCGTACCAGAAGTTTCAGGGGAGGCTAGGGGTGGGGGGCAGGTGGTGGGAGTGTGGGGTTGCAAGTAAGTGCTGGAACGGTAGGGGAAGTGGACTGATATCCTCCTACGGGAGCTCGGAAGACTGCACCGGAAGTTTCAGCGAGAGAGGGAGGGGGCGGGGGGCAGTCTAGGTTACCTTATATTTATCTAGATATGACCTGTCATAGAATTGTAGCCTAAAAACAAACATCTAATATTAGAATTCAATGTTTTAACATTGTTTTCGATAGAACATTTAAGAAGTTAATCAAGTTAATCAAATTAATGATTATTGATTAATGATTAACAAATTAATCATGATTATGATTACTTTTTTAATCATGATTATTTTAATCAGGATTAATTTAATCATGATTAAAATTAATCAAATTAATTAATTGATTAAAAAATTAATTGATTAGTGCCAACACTGGTCTGATATGCTGTCGACTGTACTAACAAACAGTTGAAAATCAATGTCGTTAGATAAATGTTGATTGTTACTCAAACTTGAATAGTTGTAATTATATTGTAAGCAAACTTTCCACCACAATTTAATGTTGTCAGCTTTAATGTAGGTTAAAATTACTTTCGAATTATATTTTTGTACTTAGTATTAGTTTCTACGGCATAAAACATGCATCATGATAATAAATTATGTGAATGAAGTTGTATGTATTGTAAAATGTCTTACCAATTTAGATTAAAAGATTTCTCTAAACTCAAAACTTGATGTTACATACTATGAAATATTTTTAATTCTAAAATATTGCTAACTTCCTTCAAATAAAGAAAGGTGCTCTATTTTCTTTTTAATATAGATATACATTGTTTGTCCCTTTTATTTAGGTTTTGATTAAATTTCATTTCACACATCATATGCAACTAACTTCATCACAATTTGTTTAGTCCAAATATCATTTTCAATTCTTTGTAAATACCTTTGACAGTAGATTTACTTTTTTTAAGTATGGTATTGTTAAATTTTAATTTCCTTTAGAGTTATGTAATCAAGTTTATTTATTTTTTACTTTTTAGGATTTGTAGTACGTTAACCAATTACTTTACTTATTTTTGTACTTTGTTTATTTGAAATTATTAGCTGAGAGTATTATAGATACCTGTAAGTCATAATAAGATGCATGAGGATGTTTCCCCAAGTAAGCTAAACTTTTGTATGAATCCTGTTTTTACTAAAAGGATACTTGAATGAGATCAAAATAAAAATCATTTTTTAAAACGGTATCTTTTTTTTACATACCCCTCTTCGTTGTTAATGGTGACTGATAATTATAACATTGTTCTGGGGGCCTAACAAGACTTCTTTTTCGCTGAATAGGAGTGAAGCGACGAGCTCATACGCTTGACGTCATCGTCAAGGTGGTCAACGTAAGCTTCAAAGTTGAAGAGAAACCACAAACGCGCGGATACAAAACACAAACAAGTTAATCAGTAAATGACGAATTTAATTCCTATCTTCCCTAAACATTTCGAAAAATCTTAAAATATTTCCGGGAAAGTCGTGAACGTGAAATACGTGAAAGAAAGATTTACCTATTATTTTCAGGTGTTTTTGTTTTTTTATTCAATACTAGCTTTCCGCCCGGAGTGATTTCGGAAATTATTCGAATTTTTCTCGCTGTAAAAACCATAAAAAACCATCCTTGGACTTCAACGAACATAAAAAAAAGAATTGGTAAAATTGGTCCAGGCGTTGTTGAGTTATGCGCTTACCAACTCATTTTGCGTTTCATTTTTATTGAATAGATTTATTAAAACGCGAGACCAAAAAAGTTCGTTGCAGGATGCACCATTCTCTTCAGCCCATTGCAAACCCAGCTCAAATGCGTTAATCGCATCTTTTACACTCTTTATCTTTTTAATCTCACTAAAACACAATTGTTATATTAATTGATATTGTGTTGTGTACTATCCTTAAATAAATAAATCTCGTGTTGTCACTCGCGGAGTAAGTGCCACTTCGTCGTCATCGTCTTCTTTTTTCGCTGCACGTCAGGAGGCTGCTATCTCCTCAGTCAAATGCAAACTGAATCAACTTTGCTGAAAACTGTACTGTAAATAAATAGTAGGGTTACTTTTTGTTGCAAAATAGCACCTGTTACAACCACATAAGATAGCACATTATTTACGTTGATGTGTTGTCGTCTGTACCCTACCTACAGTGATCAGTGTGTCAGATTAAAAGGCGACGGATTAGCTAGGGGCCCGATCACCGGGGCTCTATTCCATTGTAATTTTGTCTTAACCAACTCTTTTGCAAGTTTTGTGAGAAAATGGGTGCCGTATTGGCGCCAGAGTGCACCTCCGGGACACATGCATGAAAGTTACGCACTTAAAAGTTTTCCTCAAGTTTTGCGAAGTACACGACACCCCCGAGTGTTGTAAGTGGTGCTTTGTTCGGGAGTGAGTCCCTTCCTTCGCCGCACGTGTGGGGCCGCCCACGAGGCTCGCGCATGCGCGCCGTCCCGCGCACTCGTCCGCGCACGCCGCCATACCGACCCTCGCGTATTTCACCAAGACTCGCGCTTAAAACGCGATGAATCTTCGACTCACCGCGAGAAATCAGGTAACGATTCCCTTCCAAGTCCTCTCTCGCGCCGTCACTCGGCCACCGGGCCAGGCGCGCGCCTCCGCCTCCGATGGTGTGGGAGAGCGGGCCGCTAAAAATAAAGCGTTAGAAAAGCGCGTTGGGGTGAGGCAGAATGGCGGGGGTTGAGTTAGCGCCCTGCAGGGGCCGCACCCTTGACTCGGTCTGTTGTGGTTCGCGCGCCGCATACACCACCTGTCCGGTAATCCGGTGCATGGCTGCGTTTCCGCGCTACCCCCAGCCCCTTAGCTCTTCAAACCTGTTTCGAGCAGCCATGTGTAACGATCGCACGCCGAAGTGCACGCGGATTCGGTCAATGTTTAATTGGCCTTCGATTTTTCAAATTTTGATGACTTCTATTAAATTATTTAAACTTAAATTAATATTTAAGGCTAATTTAACAATGGTTACTTAATCCGGATTAGAAGTGAAGAAATGTTTTGTTGATGTTGGAAAAGTTTTGCGGCGAAATGTCACCCACACCATCGGTTTTAGTGACTCAAGACGCAACTCCCTCCTCCTTCCACCGCCTTCAGCGAAGCATGGGGCCCATCCCATACCCTTACGCACACATCGACGCTGAATGTTTGGTTGCAGAATTAGATCAAGATGAATTTCGCTCCGTTCACGGGTCACATTCCGACGGCGGCGGCGATCCCGAGTATCCACCAGTTCGCCGCGAAGTTCGGTTATGAGGGGGGCGGGAACAACTCGGGGGTGGTCCAGGAGACCAGGTACCAGGGGGGCGGAGGGGTCCAGTTTGCGGTGGCGCCGGGGGGCACCGTGGTGGACGGGGTCAAGTTCAGGCAGGCCGAGAGCGTGGTCGTGGTGAGCAGCGCGCAACCAACAGCTGTGCTGACCGCCATGCCGACTATACATACAGGTAAATAAATAGTATATGCAAACACGGTGACAACTGAAATGTTTGGTTACTGCTTTCACAACAAAAGTGACCACCGAACTAAGTATTATTTGTTTAATTTACACAACATTTTGTTCCTCATAACCAAAGTGTTCGGTGGTCACTTTTGTTGTGTAAGTGTTCGGTGGTTACATTTTTTTCACAAATATTTATCACATTTTTAATTACAACAATTGAACTTTTTCAAAAACTTTCATGTAGTAGTTTTTTTAAATATTTTCACATGCTTGCTGTAGATGTTTCCAAAATATTACTTTAATTACTTCCGGGTCTAAATAATTCGAAATAATGAAATTAGTTTAAAAACATCTTGACGTTACACGTTTCCTCAAGTGCTCCGATATTTAAACAGTGAACACCGGCGTGAAATACCAGACGATCTCGGCGTCGTCGTCGGTCAACCTGGGCAACATCACGTACGGCGGGCAGACCAGCTACGTGCAAGCCGAGGTTCAGCAACTGAAGGCCGAGCAGCGGGATAAGCGAGAGTACCGCGAGGACATCACGCATGACATTATGGCCACCATGATGCAGCAGCAGGGAGACACTTTTGGTAAGTAACGTTCCTATTGGTACGAGTATACGTTAATCTATGTAAACTATAAGTCAGCTATTTAGAGGTAAAGGTGCGGTAACCGAAGAAAACACAGCGCTTCGGCTTCGGATCTGACGCTTGACTTCATAAATAACCGCCTTGATATGAGGCAGCAGCAAGCGACACGTGGTAAATACTGTTCCGACATTTTTAGACTTATTATCTGGGTCAGTTAGTAACTTACGGCGGGCAGACCTACGTGCAAGCTGAAGTGCAGCAGCTGAAGGCCGAGCAGCGTGATAAGCGCGAGTACCGCGAGGACATTACGCATGACATCATGGCCACCATGATGCAGCAGCAGGGAGACACTTTTGGTAAGTAACAGTTCCTGTCTCTAACTCAGTATCTAGTTTATTATTTGCGATGTCAGGGGTAACTAAAGCGTGCTGACTATAGCTATGTGTGAAACAATGTGGCGGCGGTGACAAGCAGGACCCTAGCGTTGCGAGGGCCTGACGTATGACAGCAACGCAATGAGTCAACAACATCGTTAACAATGTATTGTACTTATGTAAAGTTTTTTTTTATCCACAACGAGGAAGCTCTTGGCCTGTATCTCACCTGATGGTAAGTGATGATCAGGCCGAAGGTGGAAGCGAGCTTCACCCGGAATCCTCAACCATGGAGGAACTGGCTATCTTACCTCTAACTGCCGGAACACAACAATGCTGTTAACATTGTTGTTATGGCGACAGACTTAAGTAAGATGGTGGTAGCTAGCCAGGCGGACTTAGAACAAGCCCTACCACCAACCAAACCGAACAGAAAAATCTGCTTCCAGTGGGAATCGAACCCGGGACCTCTGCGTCTGAATCAGGTGCTCTTACCACTAGACCACAGAGGCGGTATTAGTTGCAACTCAAAGAAAAGTATGATTCAACTGTCTGATGCTTGTTAGTCCTCTTGCATTGCCAAACTATAGACATCCTATTGAAACACGAACGTCTGTGCACAGTGACGCAAGCGCCGCTGCAGCAAGGGCAGCAGCTGCTGGTGGTGCTACACGAGCCGAAGGAGGCGGCGGCTCTCGCGCGCGCCATCAAGCAGGAGACCCGCGCTGACCGCTCCGCCGCCGCCGCGCCCGCTGAGTTTATTAGTAAGTGCCCTTATTTTATTGTTTTTTCGCTTGAGTTAGAATCTGGTATTTGACAAGAAAGATGCTTAAGGGCTTTACCACACATGACGGAAATACCGTCGCTGCTGATCTTCCTTGAATAAAAGTTATTGATTAAAAATGGCTTATGAGCACATTTTGCACGTGGATGATACGGACACTTTTCTTTACGTATAAGTGTGCAAGCGCGGCAAACGCCTGACATGGCACTCGGATTAGCTGTATATTTAGTGAATTTGCGATGATGTACACAGATAGATCACAATCAGCTTTTTTTACCCATTTGTATTCCCTTGATCAGGGACTTAAGTGAGTGTCTATAGTCAGCAAGATCTACGGCCTACGCGATCGTTAGTAAGCACTACCTTCTCGATATTTCTGATTAAATGCTTACAAGAAAACAACAACTCATCAATCGCGGTCTCGTGAACTAACAAGCGGTCGTGCTGGCGGGTTTTACCATATCGCGATAGGAGCCTTAACCGTTTTATTCCAGACTAACCTATTGACAACCCCAATAACTTATAGGTAAGGTACCTACTCTGAGTTTCGTACATTTCCGTATTTATCGTATCAATATTTTGTAAGATTCTTTTTCTCCCAAGGCATTGGCGACGTCTCCGACAGTTCAACATGGCAGACCCTAGGCGGGGGCGTGGCGGACTACCTTTCCGCCTTACCTCTGCCGCTACACCACCTGCTCAAATACTCCACGCCGGCCAACGAGTGCAAGCGGGAAGAGCAACCCACCATCGTCACAGTCACTAACGCGCTGCCTTCCATATCTACTATTGCTACGGTAAGTGCTTTAGAAAGAAAGAAACATTTATTACGATGAACATCACTTAGTTAAGGACAAATAAGGTATACGGAAAAAACGACAGAAATAGCACAAGGAAATAAAAAGTGAACTGAGCAGTGCTACCCTTTCGCAACAGCGATGCCCATCGCAATGGGACTTCACTCAGCATATGCCGTGGCCCACGGTGAGGAAGGCCACGACGCTGGTTTTTAGTGTGTCCCATGCCGAGTCCAAGTTCTTTAACTGGTCTGGGTTTAGCGTGTGCTTTAATAACGATATTTCTAAGTAAAGGCTTCCACAGACCAAACGTGGGTCAGAAGCAGTGCGGGTCAGTTGCAGCGCGGCAGTAGGCACACTGAAGGCAGCAGTTGCAACGCGGGTGGTTGTCAAAAAACCCCGCGTTTGGTCTGTGGAAGCATCATCAGATTTCTAGAGTTACTTCTTTAACGCAAGTTCCATGCAACTATGCCTCAAGTTACCTCAAGTTTTTATGGCCGCGTTCTAAGTAAGGTCTATATCCAGCTGTAGACTACATGACGACCATGAAAAAATGCTGTAGTTACATAAAAATTGTAATAAATAAGTTTTTAAGTGGCAGTGGACAGGACACATAGCTCGTAGAGCTGATGGCCGTTGGTACAGAAAAGTTCGCAAGACGTGGGAAATACATTGTAGCGTCGTGGACGCGGTAACCCGCACATACCTGGATGCGGCAGCGTAGGACCAGTCGTAGTGGAAATCCTTGAGGGAGACCTTTGTCTAGCAGTGGACGTCATTTGGCTGAAACGAACGAAGTTTTTTGACAGTATAAACTCAGTGCTATGACAAAACGCCAATGCTTTGTAAACAATGAAATTACCTAGTAATTACGTAACTTATTATAATGTCTACATACGCTATTAACGAACTAACATTAAAACTTTTTTGGCTTATGTCTTATCAAAACTTTTCATGTAGGTACCTATATGAATTATAAAAGTTGTATGTTTCCTTCATTAAATAAATATACGACCAAAGGGTTTCTTGTCCGCAGTACGCCAAGCTGCCGTCGGCCGCCGCCGACAAGCGGCAGGAGCATCACAACGTGGTCACCGTCACCAACGCGCTGCCTCCCATATCCACCATCGCCACGGTAAGGCTCTTTGCTACTTTAATTTTACGCTATATTCGACCATCTTGATAGAGACAAAAATAACTTCAGTTTAACTTTCATAAGATAAGAAAAAAAAACTGTACATTATACTTGATAGAGACAAAAATAACTTCAGTTTAACTTTTATAAGAAAAGAAATAAAAAAACTGTATATTATAAAAACCTTGTCAATTTAGCTATTTAATTAAAAATCCTTTTTACATAAATAAATCTATACTAATATTATAAATGCGAAAGTAACTCTGTCTGTCTGTCCGTCTCGCTCTCAAGCCTAAACCACTGAACCGATTTGATGAAATTTGGCATAGAGATAGTTTAAGTCCCGGGAAAGGACATAGGATAGTTTTTATCCCGGTTTTTGAAACAGGGACGCGCGCGATAAAGTTTTTCTGTGACAGACAAAATTCCACGCGGGCGAAGCCACAGGCGGAAAGCTAGTCTTCTATAAATACGGCTCTGATCGATCCTGCCCACTGCATAGTATAGGTATTAATTAATTGATTCTGAGGTTCTAGAATCTAGTGATAGGTATAGACGTGACAACATGTTTCAAGAAACAGAATAGACATTACAGCTCTTCGACTAACTATTGTGTAAGCCTCAGATCATAGAAGGGAAGTGTAAGCAGTGCCTACCACTACCTACTTGGTGTTTTGTTATTAATTCATACCATTTTTCTGACAAACAAAAGCTATGCTCCACAAACTAATTTAAACCCATCGCTCCATTCTCGTTTCTAGGTGAGCTATCATTCCACCTGCTCTGTCCCCAGCAACTGCCCTCGCATTCTGTAAGCAGCGTCGTGGTACAGACAGCTCCAGTAGTGACCCAGGTGCTCGCCGCCCCGGCTTCCCCCACACCAGCCAAGAAGAAGAAAAAGAAGAAATCAACTAAGGAGAAGCAGCCCAGGCCGAAGCCAGGGGAGATCAGGATCACTACTGCTTTGGGTGAGCTTCGAGTATATTGGGGTGGGGGATTTCAGTTTCATCACACACATCACGTGAGCTAAACATTTGTTAAATACGCCAAGATAACATCGTTCGTTCGTTCGTTTCAGCCGAAAGACGTCCACTGCTGGACAAAGGCCTCCCCCAAGGATTTCCACAAAGACCGGTCCTGCGCCGCTTGCATCCAGGTACTTCCCGCGACCTTTACCAGATCGTCGGTCCACCTAGTGGGAGGCCTGCCCACGCTACGTCTTCCAGCTCGTGGTCGCCACTCAAGAACTTTCCTGCCCCAGCGGCCATCAGCTCTTCGAGCTATGTGCCCCGCCCACTGCCACTTGATTTTAGCGATTCTGCGGGCTATGTCAGTCACTCTGGTTCTCCTACGGATCTCCTCATTTCTGATTCGATCACGCAGGGAAACTCCGAGCATAGCACGCTCCATCGCTCTTTGGGTGACCTTGAGCCTTCTTATGAGGCCCATAGTAAGCGACCACGTCTCAGAGCCATACACCATCACTGGCAACACACACTGGTCAAATACTTTTGTCTTGAGACACTGCGGTATTTCGGACGTGAGAATTTCGCGAAGCTTCCCGAACGCTGCCCAGCCGAGTTGGATTCGACGATTAACCTCTTTCTCGAAGTTGGACCTACCTAACTGGACTGTTTGTCCCAGGTATACATAATTGTCAACAAGTTCGAGTGTAGTGTCTCCAACCTTCAGAGGAGTGGGTACAACACGGGCATTTGACATAATTTTTGTCTTGTCCATGTTCATTTTAAGACCCACTTGTTGAGAGGCTCTACTGAGGCCATCGAGCATTGTGTTTAGGTCCTCCACGGTCTCAGCCATGACTACGATATCGTCCGCGAAACGAAGGTGTGTGATATACTCGCCGTTGATATTTATGCCGAATCCGCTCCAGTCCAGAAGCTTGAAAACATCTTCCAGGGCGGTGGTGAACAGTTTCGGAGATATGACATCTCCCTGTCTCACCCCTCGCTGCAACTGGATAGGTTTCGAGTTCTGATCCTGGAGGCGGACCGACATTGTGGCGTTTTCGTACAAGCCCTTCAGCGCTTCGATGTATCTATAGTCAATTTGGCACCGTTGGAGAGACTGTAGCACTGCCCAGGTCTCGATCGAGTCGAAGGCTTTTTCATAGTCCACAAACGCCAGACAAAGTGGCTGATTATACTCCTCGGTCTTCTGTATAATCTGCCGTAGCGTATGTATGTGGTCTATGGTACTAAAGCCTTTTCGGAAACCGGCTTGTTCGGGAGGCTGGAAGTCGTCGAGCCTGCGTGCGAGACGATTCGTGATGACTCTCGAAAACAGCTTGTAGACATGGCTCAGAAGTGAGATGGGTCTATAATTTTTCAACAAGGTTTTGTCGCCTTTTTTGAAAAAAAAGTATCACCACACTTCTGTGCCATGCCGTAGGCGTTTTTCCCTCAAGTATGACGGAATCGAACAGCCTCTGAAGAGCCTTTAGTACCGGCGTTCCGCCTGCTTTCAGAAGCTCAGCCGTGATTCCATCATCACCCGGTGCCTTGTTGTTTTTCAGCTGTTTGAGAGCCATTCTAATCTCGTACAGGCTGACGTCCGGGATATCTTCGGTGTAGTGTCGGGTCAGTCTAGCTCTTGGGTCTTCGGCTAGATTTGTGACAGGTGTACGTACACTCGTGTATAATTGTCCGTAGAACTTCTCAACCTCTTCCAATAACTCAGGCCCCGACGAGATGTCTCTGCCATCCTCGGTCTTCAGCTTGGTCAGTTGACTTTGGCCAACAGACAGATCCCTAGCGAACACTTTAGAGCCTTTGTTACGCTCAATCGCCTCTTTAATACGATCTGTATTAAATTGGCGTAGATCGCGAGTCAAAGACTTGGAGATCTGTCTGTTAAGACGCCGATACTGAGCAGCATCTTCAGAGGACTGCAGAACCAAGTTTCGTCTCTCTTCCATAAGTTTATTGGTGAGGTCAGAGATCTTTTTGGTTCCTTTTGGACGACGGGTTTTAAAGAACTTAGACCCAGTCGTTTGGACAATTTCCACGAACCTGTCATTGTATTCGTCCACATTTTCGCAGTCTCCTAGGCATTCGAAACGATTTTGCAACTCGAGCTGAAAGCTTTCGGGGTTTTGGAGTTGGATGGGCGCTGGGCGGAGCGTAGACTTCATCAGTCGACGCCTCTCGAGCTTGGGTCTGATATTCAATGTGCCTCTTACCATTCGGTGATCGCTTCCTGTTTTGACCGAGTTGATCACAGAGACATCATTGAATATATGCTTCTTCGTCGACAAGATGAAGTCGATCTCATTTTTTATAGCGCCATTGGGATGCAGCCATGTCCACTTTCGCTGTTTTGGCTTCCTGAAGAAGGAGTTCATCATAAAGAGGCCCTCCCTCTCCATAAAGCCAGCCAGCAGTTGGCCACGTGCGTTCCTCTCTCCATACCCAAATTGCCCCACTTTCAGCTCATTATCGCTTCGTCTACCCAGCTTCGCGTTGAAGTCCCCCATCACAACGGTAAAATGGGACCGGGAGCTATGTATGGCTCTGGAAATATCCTCATACATAGTCTCCACTTCGTCGTCGGGGTGTTCCGTGGTCGGTGCGTATACCTGTATGACCTTCAGCGAATACCGTTTGGTGATTCTGAGTATAAGGTACGCTACCCTCGCCGAAACACTCTCGATCTGGACCACGTTGTTGACAAGGGACTTGTGGACGATAAACCCGACACCACCCTGGGACTGCTGGTCGCCCTCCCGGAAATAGAGCAGGTTTCCGGATTTCAGGATTATGGTGTCCTCCCCCTCTCTTCGGACTTCGCATAATCCTACGATATCCCACCGCAACCTGCTCAGTTCTTCCTCGAGTTCGGCGAGCCTCACGTCAGTCCGCAGCGTGCGAGTGTTAAATGTTGCCAGGGCCAGAGGTCGTCGGGGTTGGTAGCCTGTCGGTACCCGGTGATTCTTAGCACCCCTCGCCCCACCGTTACCGTGACCGCTACCGTGGCCCGGGATAGTGGGGCCGCCGGGGACTAGGGGCCGTGTTTTTTTGTTCCTCTCCATGGGGGGGATTTGCCTTAATCGCCACGCTTGGCAGGCGGGTTGGCGATCGCAGTTTTTTATAAGGTTTCGCACGCAGACGCTGCTGCCCGTCCGGTGCTGCAGGGATTTTGTCGCCTCTTACGACACGCCTCCTGTTGGCGGTGGGGAAGAGTATTCTTTATGGCCGTCCCCACACGGCACGGCAAGATAACATAGATTTAGGTAAATCCTATTAAATACAGTGTGTTAGGTAAATGGGTATATGAGCCGACACTAGCCCATGTTAACATAGGCATATAAATGGTATGGTGAAGCCAGAAATTTGATATCATCATTTTATTTTATTTTTAATTTTCATACAAAATATATTTTATAAAATCCGATTTGTATGAACATTAAAATGAAGATATCAATTTTCTGACTTCACCATACCATTTATATGTCGGCTCATAAACCCATTTACCTAACACCCTGAATAACTGCGAGTTGCGACCATTTGAGCTAATAACAATAGCCAATGACCAACGTGCAAAAGGTTACCAGAGATATTGTGATAGGGACAATACCAAAATGGTACCTTCAAACCCCTATCTCGCCGCCGGCTCAAGGGCTAAGGGCGGGGACTTTTGCTATGTTCACCTCGTAACTAGTCTAAATAAAGTCCCGAAGTCGAAGAAATTGTGTTCCAAGGATTTCCATCTACACCGTTGTTAAAGCATTCATTGACTGGACTAATAATACGGTGCACTCGTTATGTGACCTCACTCTAAGCTAAATATGCAAAAAGATAAATGGTTTGTAGGCAGCTTTTTCATTTCCAGTCCGATTTCGATAGTTAGTGCGTTTTATGAAATAGTCAAAACACCTTTTTTTACAAACCTCCTTTGATTTTTTTCTCAGAAAAGGATTTTCGCAATTACAAATAACTCTATCATAAATACACACCGCATAATAGTAGTATAAATGGATGTCGAGTGAGTTTGAAAGTCAATAAACAGTTGTATAGTTTCGCTTGCAGATGGAAGCACCCTGTACTGCTGCCCCGAGTGCCAGATGGCGTATCCCGAGCGAGAATTGCTTGAGCAGCATTTACTTGGACACACTATGGAGAGGAGGTGGGATATTTCAGATGTACCATTTGCGAATATTTCACTAAGTTGCAAGCCTTATGTGAGTGTAAACGTCATATAGTTGTAGTTCGTCATCTATCTAGATGTAGTGCCGCCACTCCTAAAAATTAAGTAACCAACTACTTACATAAGTGTTTTGAAAAGCTAGCGATGTGTGGTTAGGCTTTTACATTGTGTTTTAGTTGTTTCTTTATTAAATAAACGTCGCTCCATGTCAAGTCCACGTTCACTGTTTGATCATATATGTATTTAGAATACGATGATGAACAACGCTCTGAATTCGATTTAATTTCAGTCGTAAACTATCTTCCCTCTTTTTGCTCTAAATATTGAATGTTAAATTAATGTTAAAAATTGAATCGAGTTCGAGCTTCCTTTTGCAAATGCACCAGTTTAAATTCAGAATATGCTTGAGTTGGAATCGATTTTTAGACGTTACTAGCGGCCGCCCGCGACTTCGTACGCGTGGATCCCGTTTTATCCCCTTTAAATTTTTCCTGAATTTTCTTTGCTATAAACCTCACGGAGTCCGAGACCTTTCCAACGAATGCAAAACCGTGGAAATCGGTTCGTGCGTTCTGGAGTTATAGCGTCAGGAAGGAAAACTCGACTTACTTTTAACCGACTTCAAAAAAGGAGGAGGTTATATGTTCGACTGTATGTATTTTTTTTTTCTATGTATGTTAAACCGATTACTCCGTCAATTGTGGACCGATTTTCAAAATTCTTTTTTTGTTCGATAGGGTACACTTCTGAGGTGGTCCCATTGTCACCAAGTCAGGATCTGATGATGGGATCCTAGGGAAATCGAGGGCAACCCTCAAATTTTATAGGCACGTATATCGTTTTTCAAACTTTTTCTTAAGTTATTCAAGTATTTGCTCCTGGAAATCATCATCTCATATTGATGAGCTGATGATAGAAGGTAAAACTCCTTAATGCTTAGGAGTTGGAGGATAATTCTTTTAATTTTATAGATAAGTATAGTTTCTAAAGTTATTTAAGTGTTTACATCAGATATTCATCATCTCATCATGATGAATTGGTCATGGTAGGTACAACTCCTTAATGCTTAGGAGTTGGAGGATAATTCTTTAAATATTATAAGTACAAATAGACCAACAGTTGTATTCTTTCATGTTTTTAAGGTGGGCTGACGGTTTAGGGTCTTTTAGGTTTCCTATATGGTAACCTGTATTTTGTATGGAATATTATTTACACTAGACATGAAGAATATGGTGTCAATGTACTGCCTACCTTCAGTGGTAACATCAAGGTAATAATTAGTTAACTAAAAAGCAAGAAATAAGTAAAATTTTATAAAAAAAAATAAAACCGACTCCAAAAAACCTACACTAAAAAGTAGAAAAATAATTACTAATTTCCTACTTATTTATTAGGACGAATTAATATTTATGTAGGTATACCATGATTGATACTTTTGGAGTCGGTACAGGCAAACTTTACATGTTTCATAATCTTGGCACCGACTCCAGAAGTATCAATCATGGTATACCTACATAAATATTAATTCGTCCTAATAAATAAGTAGGAAATTAGTAATTATTTTTCTACTTTTTAGTGTAGGTTTTTTGGAGTCGGTTTTTTTTTTTTTTATATAGTAGATTTCATAAATACATTACAAAATCAGAGGCTTTACAAACTTAGATTTCAATTAATTATAGAATAAATTAATGGAAGAGCGTTTGCTTCCTGATACAGGCTCATTGGCTTAAAAGGGAGCTACGGTCACTAACATTGTTATGTACCCATGGTTATGAAATAAATTATTTATTTATTTATATTTATTTATTTAATTGCGTTTCAACGCTAGGTTCATCTGTGACATCTGCAACGCGGCACTGAAGCGCAAGGACCACCTGACGCGGCACAAGCAGTCGCACAACCCGGAGCGGCCGCACGTGTGCTCCGTCTGCCTCAAGGCCTTCAAGCGCAAGGAGCAGCTCACGCTGCACTTCGTCATCCACTCGGGCGAGAAGAGGCATGTCTGCAACGAGTGCGGGAAAGGTATGTATCCTTAACTAAGCCGCTTCAATAAAAACTGGTTCACTGTTAGACAAAGGACTGTGGGAGTGTGATCTTTGGAAACATGAACGTGATATAATGCTTAATTCGCGACAAGGAAAAATTTCCGTGCTTTTAAGCGATTTTGTGAAAAATATTATTGGCAGGTACTTGCTAATTGCTCATAAGATAGGATAGGATAGATTATTGTCCGTGGTGCATAATCTTTTCTTAAAGGTTTGAAACCTTTGTCACCTGTCATCCGCTTTGCAATGGAGGGAAGTCGAACCTTAATTTCGAACTCCTCCTATGTTCTTCTGATTAATTTCGTTGCGGGTCCAATGACAGTTTAACTTTCCCCCGCGACAAACTTGACCTTCATGTTTGACGTCATGGGTTTTTGTGGCGGTCAAGCTGTAGATCCTGGCTACACAGGAGTTGCAGTGGTGGGAACGAGAGGTGGGAATAGACAAAGGACTCCCCCATCTCAAGGATTTCAACAAACTACCGGTGTACTTGCCTGAGTCCAAGCGTTCGCGTCCTCCAGATTGTCGATCATTCGAGTGGGAAGCTTGCCTTGCATGCCTAACACACTACGGTTTTCAGTCTGCAGTTGCCATTCGAGAACTTTTCACGCCTTCTATGAACTACTAGTGCCCCTAGTAATGCCCACTGTCACCTAAGTAAACACTGATGCGAAATAATAATAATAATAATAAATACTCTTTATTGCACACCACATAAAAAGAACAGAAAGAAAAGGAACATATAAGGTACAATTAGGCGGTCTTATCGCTATGAAGCGATCTCTTCCAGACAACCTATAGAGAGCCTAGGACAGTTACTTAAAACAAATGAAGGGGAAGGCGGTGTCGACACTAATGAAATAAATAATAACAAAAGCGTAAAATTTAACCCAAAATAATACATACAAATAATACATAAAATATATTAATATATACATACTTATATAACATATAATATATGTATACATACACATAACAATTCTTGATACGAACCAAAGATAGAACTACTTAGATAGCCAACAGAAAATAGATAGGAATTTTAAGAAGCTAAAAGGAATAATAGTACAAGTTTTACAAAACAATAAAACTTGTATTATTGAGCAGAGACGATGCACAGCATCTGGTGAGAGATGCGTCTACTTCCGGTGTAGTTTTTTACCGTTTTATACCTTAAATGACGTCATTTCCGCAATTATTTAATAGGAATTGATTTGACTTACTTCCGTTTGCCGCCATTTTAGTCACCTGGGGGCGAGCTTTCTCGGAGTTCTTCATAGAGAGCTCACCAGGAGGCCTTCTTGGGATGCTGTGCATCGTCTCTGCTCAATAATACAAGTTTTATTGTTTTGTAAAACTTGTACTATTATTCGGCATGTGACGATGCACAGCATCTGGTGAGAGACTTGTTTATTAGCTCCTGGTGACTACTTACCAATGGCGCTATGTGATGAAAGTTTTCGAGTTTCTGTAACAGAACTAGATTAGAACATGATTAATTTCAGGGTATTAACATGTTTTGTTCTAAATGCCCAGTGAGAGCAGCACTTATATCACAAAGTAGGAGGGTTTGTACTTTTGTATGTTTGAAATGAATAAACTGGAAAGCTACTGAACTGAATTCAGAAATTCTTTCCTCATTAGAATGCAGATTGAGTGTGTATTGATATAATTTGCTCGCATGGCAGTGAGATTCATGCGAGTCATCAACATAAGTTTATATTACAGGCGTACGATGTGATTGAGGAGTATCCAACATGCTTTAGATCTGTTGATTGAAAGTTATTAATTAAATAATATGTTATTTGGCGTATCGGTCGTAGATCAGTTAATAAAAGTGTCTGCCTTATAATATTGCTATTATTGTTCTGCCTACGCCAATATCTCATCAAATATTTTCATCTATGGCTAAATATCAACCCAAATTAAAGATGCCACAACGAAGTCAACAATGCCAAGAGAGGTTTTAAATCCAACAACCTTTATACTGTTTTTATCCATGTAGATTCCTAGTATCAATAGAAAAATAAATAAATAATGTGTTATTATATTCCACTGTTCGCCTCTGCTCGCCTGATTCTAGTAACTTACACAACCGTAACAAGGGCATACCTATGTTGTTTTTTGGGATTTGCTGTCATTTTTTCCAGTTGTTTGTATGATGCCGTAACGGTGCCGAACTTACTCGTAGGTCAAGGTTTATTAACTTAATCTTGAAATTATTCAGGTGAGACTATGTTTTATCATGTCAGCAGCTGATGTAGATGGTAGGAGATAAATATACATAAGCTAGTCTGCGAGAAGCCTCGTAAAGGTCACATTTTAGATACCTACTGTTGGGTTTAAGGCCTTTATCGGGAAGTGAAATTGGTTAAGCTTTTATGCTTAGTAAGAAAATTAAAGTTATCTTTAATATAGTTTTAGATTAGTATTACCAGCCCCCCTAGACAAGTAGCACTTTTTGATCGAATCGAAAATTGGATACGTTATAACTTCATATAGAAAAAAGAAGGCTTATCGACCATCCTTCGACTGGTTTGCAATTTTAAAGTGAATGTTGTCTAGACCCACAGGGCATAAAGGTAGTAGAAGAGTAGATAAACGATTTAGTCTAGCAAATAAATCTTGCTGTCGAGCTTCAAGAGGTAAGTATAATATATGTAGCTACGACTGTTTTCCTTAGGCCATTAGTTTAACAACCAAGGCCAGGTTATTTTATAAGTTTTTAAAGTGGATTTTTGCCAGGTATGTTTTAGGAACGATACCTTATTACCCCCAACTCAACAGACTAAAAAATTACATGTTACCTGATCCAGACGTGGAGGTCACCATGTGGTAAGAACATGGTGGAGATTCTGTATTTTGAGGGTCGGCCTCGAGCCCTGGTAAGAAAAGCCAGAAAGGTCACTTCGAGGTGCTAAGCAGGTACCTTTTGCCGTGGTGAGAAACGGGACAGCAGAGATTTAGCCTAGTTTAACACCATAGCCAACCCTGGCTGAAGTCGTTGCAAAGGCTGCTGGTGAATCTCTGTGGGGTCTCTGGATATCCGGTTTCCCGAACTTTTGGAATATTTACCGTTGGATCTGAACGCAGGAGATGCCACCAAGTAGGTTGTTTTCCCCGTAAATCGACCTAGATCGTCAGATAAATTTGATTGAATCGACCTAGGAGATAATATTTTGCGCTGTCAGAGCTATTTTTACCCGACTGAACCGGAAGGAGGTGAGGTTTTTCAAGTTGAAAAGTTAGAGAGACAGTTCCAATAGAAACTCTGAATGTGCCCCTTCCTCCCTTAGTTTCGAGTATAGGCTATGCTTTGATTGTCCGATAGCAAAATTAGTGAACGCACATGAAATGAATGAAAGAATGAGAAATCCCCCATCGCTGATTATGATTTCTGATATTTTGTAGACATCCAGATGGTTGTTAAGAGATGCTGAGCTGGAGTCTTGTGTATTGGATCGGTTGTGTGGGGTCGAGTTGTGATGAGCCCTCACTGGAGATCAAGCTTACCATTATAGGCACTTGTTGAGTCGTATAGATTTCGTATTTACCGACAAAACCCTTACAGATGACGACTTGTTGAACCCGAGTTCACGTAATTGACAAGGTTTAAAGTGTTCCAGACGATGAAATGTTACACACAAACCTTCCGTTCTAGTAGTTGCTGTCTCGTCTGGTTTGTCAAAGGTGACGAGGTTTAGTAAGTAGTTTGTGATTGTATCAATGTTTTTCGGTATGCAGTAGATAACGAGATATTGATAATTTTAGGGTACCTTGACAAGACATGCGGAGAGGCCGGCGGTGTCTCTGTGATCGGTATCTGCATCCAGATTTAGAATTTAGCATTCAACTACTTCAGATCGGATCAATACTTACATAATTGTATCTACTGATTAGGACATTTAATAGAATAGGTTGTTTGGTCTGTCCTTCTTGCGAAGGGATAGTGTGGGGAGCAGGCTCATGCTGAGCGGTGCCTTATCTGGTAATTTCAGCACGACCTGTTTTAACAGGGTTTCGGTTTATTTGGTCAGCGTTAGACAGTCAAGAGTGTTAAAACGCTGAATAAAGCACGGCGTTGCGTTGAAGGGACAAGCACCGGCTTGGAGGTGAATGGCAGACGCATCCCTGGAACCATTGTCAGGTAACAGGTTGACCTCCGCAGTCTGATGACGCCTGCCACTGCCTAAGATACGCTCAAAGGCAGCCTCCGTAGAATTTACCGAGTGGAAAGTCACTTGACTTTGCTATTCTTATTTGGTCAGCGTTAGACAGTCAAGAGTGATAAAACGCTGAATAAAGCACGGCGTTGAAGGGACAAGCACCGGCTTGGAGGTGAATGGCAGACGCATCCCTGGAACCATTGTCAGGTAACAGGTTGACCTCCGCAGTCTGATGACGCCTGCCACTGCCTAAGATACGCTCAAAGGCAGCCTCCGTAGAATTTGCTGAGTGGAAAGTCACTTGACTTTGCTATTCTTATTTGGTCAGCGTTGGACAGTCAGTGTTAAGACGCTGCATAAAGCACGGTGTTGCAGGGGCAAGCACCGGCTTGGTGATGAATGGCAGACGCATCCCTGGAACCATTGCCAGGTAACAGGTTGACCTCCGCAGAATGATCTTATTACGCTGCCCTGCCCTTCATTTCTAATGAATTTTATAATTATTGATTTATTGGTCGTCAAGGGGACCTGAAGGGACTGATTTGGAATCCTTGGCTTTTTGTTTTATTCGTATTTGACGATTTGTAAGAACTAATTTAATCAGTCTAAGCAAATAAAGATATTATTATGTTTTGATTTTGCATGAAGTGACCGGCTAGAGAACCAAGGTCGGATTATTTTTTAGATATCACCAGTACGAGCACAGGGTGATTTTGCCGAACAAAAATCCAGCACTGGGAGGGTGCTCCTCGCACAATGCTTATTAGGAATTTTAGCCAGGATACGCTCGTGATATGTTCAAATTCAAAAACGTTTATTGCATGTCACATTACAATTTATATGTTGTTGCAAAATAGAGGTTATACATATTAGATGCACTCAGCACATTTTGTCATACTTATTAAGCTTCTTGATTTGCAAAAAACATTAGAATTTAATAATTCAAGCTGTAAGCTGGCTCAGTGTTGGGGGTGGCCGCCCAGTCTACTAATAGTTGTAGTTTAAAGTGCTTTGTTGATGTGGTAAAGCATTTGTAAGTGCTTTATTTTATGAGAATAATGAGCCTTTTTAAAGGGGTATTTATTAAGAAACTCGTACCAGAAAGAGTTATCGTTCGATTGTGGTGATGCTAACAACGTATTTCGATTGGTACCTAATGTTTGCGATTGGGGCTGACGGGGCCGCCGTTAAAATTGTATAAGATGATTGTGGGTACGTTATTCAATCTATTTATACAATATAGAGATTCGCGAGAATGCTCATTTGATCGAAAAGAGTGTTAAAACTATTAGAATAAACACGTACCTCGTTTCATCCGTTATGGATCTCGCCGGGGTCCGAGTTTCTCTGGTATCCGACGCTCTGGGTCCACCTGCTCGTCGTCCGGAAGACACTCGTCCCCTTTGGCGCCAACCACCATCACGTACATGTCGTTCGCGGTCACACACGCGCGGTCAATTGCACTTTTTAATTTTAAACTTAGTATAAGAACGTTGAGAAATAACTTATTTCAGTAAAAATCTGAGCAGAGTTTCTGCTTACGATGTTGCTAGTTTGGAAGTTAAAGACGCTATGAAGAACTCCGAGAAAGCTCGCCCCCAGGTGACTAAAATGGCGGCAAACGGAAGTAAGTCAAATCAATTCCTATTAAATAATTGCGGAAATGACGTCATTTAAGGTATAAAACGGTAAAAAACTACACCGGAAGTAGACGCATCTCTCACCAGATGCTGTGCATCGTCACATGCCGAATAATAATAATAGTTTTTGAAACATAAAATTAATGTTTAAAATGATGCGAGAACCAGTTTTTATAAGCCGTCCGTACTTCTGTGCCAAGATTGTGGCAAAAAACTCATTAGGCGATGATTTGTTTCCAGGTTTCTATCGCAAGGATCATCTACGCAAGCACACTCGCTCGCACATCGCGCGGCGCGTGAAGGCAGAGTTGTCTGCAGGCGCTAATTCAGGTACATAGATTGTTTCATAATAACACCTATGAGCAACTTATAACTAGTAGCTACATGATAAATCCAATTTGACTAAAATAAATAATTTTAAGACCAATGCAGAAAGCTTTTCTCGTGCACGATTCTCGCTCTGTACATAGTTTATACGAAAAGTAATCAACCCATCCTCTGGTTCTTAGATTTGTATTGTATCTATTCTATTCTGAAATTCCAAAGCCATTCACAGAGCAACCAACATCACGCAGCATTGATTTTATGCTTATAGTCTTTATTGGTTGACGTATTGTGTTCCTTCTAGACACCACGACGACCCTGGATGCGTCAGACACCGCGTCGGCGCCGTCCTGACCAGACTCGCCCGACTGCGACCGCCCGGACCTGATGTCGCTCATACAAGCCGCCAAGGACGGCTTCTGATCACCAGAGCATGCCCCAACCGTCTGCAGCTACAAATGACGTTACTCACGCATAAACAGACCCATGGTTCGTGTATGAATATCTTTAACGCTATGACACAATAATGAATGATAGATAGTTTATAGAATCTAATATGAACTTGAAAATAAGTTTGTTTCAAGTGAGAGATGCGCCATTGCTAAACTTTAATATATTTATTAAGCTCTTAACCAAATGTGACAGAACATTAATTCATTGATGTTATTGAGTGATAAAAGCAATTTAAAATCAAAAGATAGGGCTTCTAAAAATTTAAAATGAGGTAGGTAATGTCTCTCTTCCACTATCAGTTTCTTTGTAAATAATTATATTACTATCGAATAAGAAGTAAAACTACAATCTGTAGATACTTCGCTCCGTCTTCGATATTTGTTTTAACTAAATTATTACATAAATTAGGAAATTCTAAAGTGATACTTTAAAACTATTTGATAAAGCAAACATATTGTGATAGCTGTGATTATTCTGTTGATTTTATATTTTTTATTGTTATCGAAAATTTTATGGAATAAATATTTTTTATATTTACTTGTTGGCGACCTCTGAGGGTCTGTTTCGGATCGTTTTTGGATTATTTATAATTGTTAAATTGTTTATGTTTAGAAAGGCGTATATTTTCTTCCAAACTTGAGTTCACAGTGACCATAAAAATGTGTAATTATTATATTGATTATAGTACTACAGATATAACATTGTATAGTTACGTAAATCCTTTAAAAATGTAAAATACGTTATAAAAACTACGAGCAGCTTTAGATGAAAATCATATTTTTATAGAACGGTCAGATCTTTTTAGGTAAGCGTTCCAAAGTGAAAACTTGATATGGAAAGTACAAAAAAATAAATAAATGTACTTAAGAATTTAAAGTGTATGTAGATCTAAGTCGCAGTTTAACATAAAAGCAATATTTCTTCCATATAAATAAATCTACAATTCTTAAAGTAATTGGTAAACACATAAACATAAATTCTCAAATATGACTGTGTACATGAAATAGAATCTTGGTCAAGGATAATGTTAATTTAATAGTAGATTAAAACTTAGGTAACTATTTAACACTTTCAGACAATGATTTACTTCGTAAAATAACAAGTGATATGAAGAAATATAATGTACATATTATATGTATAAGTATCGCCTGTTTTTGGAAATCGCGATTCTAATGACCAAAAAGTGTACGTATAAATAACTTTATAGTTACTTTATCCTATTCAGAAAAAGCGTTTTCAAGCCTTTTCAATGTACTAAGTAAATTTAATTGAACTTTTTTCCGTGAAAAAAGTTCTACTCCTACTGAATTCGAACCGGATTAATTTATGTCGAAGTATTTCCAGATCATATTATACAAAAATTAAAGAAACATAGAAATAGTAAATTGTGCTTCCGTTTTTTTGATCTTGTGCTTAATAAACAGTAATTCCAGATATTCACTTTGTTTGTTTTTAAAGTCTCAAAGTTACAACATAACTTAATACCTATTATTTACCTTCACATTGCCACATGTAATTCGCGTGGGGAGGTGTAAGTTACCGTTAGACCGTCTCTAACCAGTCTAACTAACGAGTTCACTGGTAAAAAACATCAAAAAGTTGGACTTAATTAATTATTATTCCGTACTTATGATACAACAGCATAGAATTTACATATGAATGAATAAATTAAAATAAGACAAGTTATAAGTGCAAAATACTTTATTAAATTCGAAATTTATTACAATATTAACCTTACTCGACAAGATCACAACATAAGTTAGACGAAAATCGAGGAACTCCAAATATAAACTATAGTATTCTTAACATGATATTTGGTACATGGCACAACGCGTGACCTTATAACTAAAATCTATAAGGCCCAGAACAGACGGTGAAACGCAACTGCAACTGCTAGTTACTTTTGAGTTGCATCTAAGTTTCTGCCATAGCGTCCGCTGAAAGATCACACATGACGCGACCAGTTTGAAACTTTCAGTTTCAGTTTCAGTTTCATTCATCAGACAGAATCATTAGAATGTTGCAGTTGCGTTGCAGTTGCGTTTCACCGTCTGTTCTGAGCCTAAGTAATAAAAATTTGAAATCCATGGATTGACAAAGATATGTACATCTCAAAAGTATTAGCCTATTTGAGATCATTAATTTGTACATTTATAATTACAAAGTCAGTATTATTTGGACCCTGTTTAAAGACTATCGTCCAATTAAGGCCCTAACTAACTTTCATTTAACGTTTTTTTAAAGATTTTGGCATGAAGTACTTTTTAACAGTGTGGATATAACATGATTATTAAGCAAGTCAATTTGGCATAAATATAGCAAATTAATTCAGTATTTCGTATCTAACAGTTAAGGTATTTTAATTTAAATCAATACTTTTATTATTTCTGACGGAGATGTGCTGGATGGACGGTAAAGTATGGAACTCAAAATTGAAGGGTACAGGGGCAAAACAAGAAATGTCACAAAAACAAAAAGTTACGTAATGAACATTTAAAAAAGTTTAAAATATTCTTATGTGTCACTTAAAATTATAAACTACTAATATGAATACATATGACTAACTATTACTTGTTTTTACGCTTTTTGTATAATTTCAAATAAAAATACGCGGGAAATCGAAAATATTGCCATCAAAAATATACTTTTGAATTTTAGGGACATTCCTTGTTTTGCCCCTGTACCCCTCAATTGTACAGTTATGTTAAACTTATTTGTTAATTGTTGACGAGAACCTCGTAGGAAATTGTTTAATTGTAAAGAAACTATCCTTCATTTAATTTCAGTGGTGTTTTAGCAGAGAAAAAAATATTTCATGATTTAGTAACGATGTCCGTCCAAACAAGTTTATACCTATTTAGAGGCACTGTAAATACCTATTACTAATCTCTGATATTTATTTACAATTGAACAATTTAATCAATACACAATAATGAATGTACCTACTCGTATATTTGTTTTACAATTAAAAGGCGCAAAGTACGACCCATAAATGACTCGAGATTCCGTTGTATATTTTTAAGTAATCGAATTCTAAATTCGTCATGGATTAGAAAAAAATCGCACACGAATAAAGTTAACGATGTAGGAATAACTTTTAAATCATTCTGCGTAAACTCTACAACGAATGGTTGAACCTACTCATTGATATCTTTTTTTATTATAATTAAGGTCATATTGATGTGTTTAAGCGGTTTGCATGCTAACAGAATTCGGAAATTAAATTAAGCCGACTTCAACGAAAGAAAGTTCTCAGTTCGTTTGATATTTTTTTACGTTACTTATACGAGTACTCCTACGAAAAAAACGTTGCGCTGGAGTCGCGATGACGTTGAATCAGCGCTGCGTTGACGCTGTGTGGGCGCTGGCAAGAAGACGTTCGAAAGATGCTAGTGTGGGAGGCCTAACTCAAATTTTCCGAGACATACCTACTCAATGTTTTGTCAAATGTTAACCGGCTTCGTTTAGAAGACTGTCAGTTTCTATTGTCCCAGCAATAAAATGTGATGCCGTTTGAAAGAGTCACGCTCACGCCCGTATTAGTGCGCGTGAACGCACGGGGTTACATACGAACCGAAATCACAAAGTATTCAACTTTCACGTAAGCAAGCATCGTTTGTAAATACGGGCGTCAGTACGGCTAGCACGAAAAACTATCGAGTTCGAATCGTTTGCGTATTCGAATCGCCATCAAAAGACTTAGTACGAAAACTACAACAGCGCCCTTGTTAACGTGTCGTAAAGTGAACTTAGTATGAGAAATGGTTGCACGAAACTTTTTTGAGAATTCAAACGATTCGAAGACGAAAGTTGTTCATGCATAGAGGTACAGTTCCTATTGTCTCGATTTAAAGTCGTGTTTACGTGAGAACCTCCCGTCGCTGCGGGTCAACGGTGACGGTGCGGCGCGCGCCGGCCGCGTCCGACACCACCATCTGGTACGGCACCTTGATCTGGAGCGGCACTCGCAGCTTGCTGTTGGATGGCGCCTGGAACAATTGTATCGTGTTGTAATTTTAAAATTATAAACTCACGCACAGACTCCCCTAGTCTTCTCTCCTCTATCAATTTGAATATTAAGCCCAGATCTCGTTGTCCATTCTCAAACACCTTCACTCTTCGGATTTACAAAAACAACACTTCTTATTTCAATCCTATTGTAAGAATGTGTCGCCTGTACAACGAAATCACAGTTTCTAATCACAATAAAATAAATATATTTAATGATAATTTACCTCGATTCAAAAAGTCAACAATTGGCATCCTTTTAGAAAATGTTAACTGACTGTAACATTAATTTAACTATATTTTTAATAAAATTGTAATAGTTTTAGGCTTAGATTCATTTGCATGATTTTTACAACAACTGCTTGGCAATATTCCATGTTGTGTACCTATACATGCTTTGGGATAATGTCTGGTTTTGCTTTTTATTTCATATTGTCATTGTATTGCTTAGGACATTGTCCTGTTTTGTATACGTAATAAAATAAATAAATAAAAAATAAAATGGTGGGTCTAAGCTTTTTTGTCACCAGATAACAGAAGTAAGAGAGAAGCCACAGAGTAAGGTGCGGCGCCGCACCGCAAAAATTTTGCTGCATCACTGTACGTACACATGTGGTATACGGCGCCGCTATACGGCACTGTCTCGTTCAATCAAAGTGCGCACCGTCTGGAATATCATTGATTTTTATATGCAAGGCGCCGCAGCGGCACCGCACTGTGTGGCTTCTTTCTAAGTGTAGATCAGTCTTTCCCAAAGTGGGCAATAACGCCCCCTTGTGGGCGCTGCAGACTTAAAGGGGGCGATAAGAGACCCAGAAAAAAAAATCGGGACGTTGTGTAGAGGCTTGGGAGGCGTCATTTACTAGGAGGACTCTTAGACACCGACTGAGCTCGACTCTTGACTACAAAAATGGGGGGCGTTAAAAAATATTTTATTCTCAAAGTGGGCAGTAGACTATATAAGTTTGGGAACCGCTGGTGTAGATGAAATCTTATTGTCAAACTGAAACAGTGCACTTTATGTAAAAGAGCTTAATAGTGCTTTCAGGCTGCACTTCATAATCCCGCTATGCGGCTAGATTATTTCCTGATGTCAGTTTTTTAAAAGGCGTCAACTCACACGAAAAGATGTCATAAGATACGACTGAGGGAGAAACTAGAAATATGCGAACATCAGACCTCCATAACCCGTCTCTGGCCAGTGTGAGGAGTGTAGGTCAAATCTTCCATTTGCCCCAAGTCGTACGTCTTCCTGCGAGCTTTTAAATTCGCTTTATGTACTGTGACTTATGTGCATATAAGTTTTACATAAATAAATGATAATATCATATTATTATGATGCCAAATCGTCCCTTATACCTATGGTTTAGAGGAGGTCGTCCTCCTGCTATGGATTAATTGACCTGATGATAATGATGTAATGGTAGTACGCCGGGTAGTACCGGCTTTTACCCGTGGTCCCCCCAACATGTCCCCAATTTATTTTAACCATGGTCCCACCGCACTAAGTGGCAAACATTGCATGTCACGTAGGTATATGCTATGGTAATTATTAATTTCGATGTATCCTTTATCTATACTTATAATAAATCTGTAGAGAGGTCAATTCTGTACATGAAATATATTTTCAAAATAACTATCAGGGGGTGATTAGTGATCGATACTGATGCCAAAAATGCAATCAGTAAAATTTTTGTCTGTCTGTCTGTCTGTCTGTCTGTCTGTCTGTCTGTCTGTATGTTCCTTATAGAAACAAAAACTACTCGACGGATTTTAACGAAACTTGGTACAATTATTCTTCATACTCCTGGGCAGGTTATAGGATACTTAGGAATTCCCACGGGAACGGGAATTAGCGGGAAAATTCTTTTGTATGAAAAATCTAAACCGCTTAAGTTAGATGCTTGAAATTTGGCATGCAGGTACCTTAGTTAACTTAAAGATTATTTACAACAGGATATTGCAAAACTCCCACGGGAACGGGAGTTAGCGGGAAAAAACATTTATATGAAAAATCTAAACCGCTTAAGTTAGACGCTTGAAATTTGGCATGCAGGTACCTTAGTAAACTTAAAGCTTAGTTACAACAGGATATTGCAAAATTCTCACGGGAACGGGAGTAAGCGGGAAAAAACATTTGTATGTAAAAATCTTAACCGCGTAAGATAGACTCTTGAAATTTGGCATGCAGGTATCTTAGTAAACTTAAAGCTTAGTTACAACAAGATATTGCAAAATTCCCACGGGAACGGGAGTTAGCGGGAAAAAACATTTGTATGAAAAAATCTAAACCGCGTAAGATAGACGCTTGAAATTTGGCATGCAGGTACCTTAGTAAACTTAAAGCTTAGTTACAACAGGATATTGCAAAATTCCCACGGGAACGGGAGTTAGCGGGAAAAAAAATTGTATGAAAAAATCTGAACCGCGTAAGATAGATGAAGGGGGGGTAAAACGAGATCCACGCGTACGAAGTCGCGGGCGGCCGCTAGTTCTCAAATAAATACGAACTTAGGAATTAAGTCTTATAAATCTATGGTGCCGTACCTACCTTTAATTATTTTCTATAATTAATTATAGATTTTTTTTAATAATATTATAGATAGGTACCTAGGTGACATGCAATGTTTGCCACTTAGTGCGGTGGGACCATGGTTAAAATAAATTACCCGTAGACCCACTGGCAAACACTGTTCAGAACGGTGGGACGACGGGTAAAAAAAATTACCCGTGGACCCACCAGGGGGACATGTTGGGGGGACCACGGGTAAAAGCCGGGTAGTACTCACATGGATAGTGATCTCGGGCTTGACCTCCCTTGTCGCAGGGCGGCTGAGCGGCAGTAGCTCCGGCAGCTGTTTCTTGGGCTTCGGCTTGTTCTTGTGCGTCTGGCTGTGCTTCTGCAAGTGGTCCTTGCGGTAGAAACCTGAGGAAGATAATAGTATAAGTTTAAAACTAAATGACGTCATGTGAATGGAAAATATTTGAGTTGGGGAAATGCCACTGGTCCGAGACAATAGACATGTTGACACCACCAATCAATAAATTGACGTACTTTTTAAAACTGTTAAAACGAAACTCTCCCATAGATTTTGTATGGCACCACAAGCAAGTGACGTCACTATTTTGTCAACTCAATTAAACTACTTTTTTCTATTACAATGCGACCAATAATCGTAATTTACAGGTAATTTAAAATTAATTAAGTTTTTAAGACCAGAAGTCTTTTTAGAAAAGTTTTAATTTCGAATTATTGGGGAATCGTGTCAAATTGTCTATTATGTATGAGGGCCAGTGCTGAGAAGAAACAACATAGGTAAAAAGATCTTGCAGAATGTGAAGATCATTTGAAGGGACACCACTGCCTATTGAAGAACACTTGAGGGGGGGGACACTATACTGCAAATCTTACGGATGCGTTTTTTTTTTCAAGACCCATGATCGATTTGTTTTACCCATATTGGCCCTGGAAGTCATTCTAACATTTGGTCCTGTTTCTTACTGTTTAACCACAGGCATTTATTTAGCATATTTAGAACCTGCACCAAAAAGACTAGTGATCTTTAAAACATTAATGCCTGTTTTCACCATCGATCCCTAATTTTGAAGTACCCCTGTAAAGAGCAGGGCTTCTTTATTCTAAAATTATAGGCGCTGATGAATTTCACAATTTTTATTGACGACTTTCAAGTAATAGCACATTACACGTTTGTTGCAGACACACAAGCAAGCAAGCCAGAAGTTCTTAGTTGCTAGAGTAAAAAATAAACATTTTTATTCGATGTTGCCAACAACCCCCTATATTATTAACACATAACAGGAATTTTGTTTTCATAGGGGTCTCTTAAAAATTAGAGCTTGATGATGAAAACGGGCATAAATTCCTTACCACCTTACGTTGTAGAAGTGCTTTTTTTAAGCCTATTTACAGAAATAAATGAGTTTTATGAGTTTTTACCTTTCCCGCAGTCGGGGCAGAAGAAACTCTTAACCCCAGTGTGTATGTGCAGGTGAATCTTGTAGTGGTCGCGGCGTTTGAAAGGCTTTTGGCAGAAACGGCATACGAACACCCGCTGAGGCGTGGGAATGTTCTGTTCGTCCTGTACTATGAGATATGACGCGTCGTCCGGACCTTTCTCTGTCATCTGGGGAGAAAATTAGGTATCATTTAGTGTGGCTCTGAAGTAACATCGACTGAGAAACTTTATCTTGGTCACTTAATGGAACTTATTATAGCCCAGTCTGTGAGCACGTAGTATTTTGTCCAATGACCCCAAGCTACCCATCCTTATCGCTCGCGTGTAATTATATTGCTGTCGCGCTCGCACACTCACTGCTGCCGCCCGTCGCACAGTGCGACAGCAATATAATTACGCTCGAGTGATAAGGATGGGTAGCTTGGGGTCATTGGACAAAATTCTACGTGCTCACAGACCAGACTATAGTAGGTATCATTCAAATGAAGCGACGATGTCGGTCTGGCCGATTCGTGATCCGTGGAACACGGGTTCGATCTCCACGGTCGCGCGACTATTGTGGTGAACCTACTCGTAATACAAGCATATTTAGTTTACCACGAGGAGTTAACGAGACCATTAGTATTTGTATTTATTTACAAACTAGCTGACCCGGCGAACTTACGGTGGCAATAAATAAGCCATCGCAATTTTTCCTTATTTGCTCACCATTTAGACCTACCCTGGACTACGACAAACATTTAAAACCAAAATATAGATTACAGGGAGTGTAAGCCAAGTCCTTTGTCTTTTTCCTGGTAAATTGGAGAGGATTGTATTCCTACATTAGAGACTAAATGACCTGATGATGATAATAACAGGTAACTTAAACAAGTGACAAGTGTGATAAGTCAAGAGTTATCAACTCTAGACTTACGGCTGTTTTCACCATCAATCCCTAATTTTACGTGACCCCTATGGTAATAAATAGCAGGGTTTTCATAGGGGTCACTTCAAAATTAGGGATTGATGGTGAAAACGGGCATAATAAGTGACCTGATGATGATGATAATAACAGGTAACTTAAACAAGTGACCAAGAGCTGTCTCATCAACATACTTGTGTTTACTTCTTGCGTGGTTTGCTGCCGTTGTTCGTTCTTTTTCTTTCCTTTCTTAAATTGCACTTTCTTCTCGAACTGCCCCACATGAAAAGGTTGGACATGAGGCAAAAACATTGTTAAATGCAAAATACCAAACTTACCTCTTGCACTAGATAGTCCGCTGGTGACTTGTTCTCTTTCTTTGCCTCCTGCGGTTGCTGCGATCCCTCCTGGCCCTCGGGCGTGGCGTTCGCTGTGCAGTCGTGTTTCTCGAACTGCTGGTTGGTTATGAAGCCTGCAAGAGTTTAAAAGTGGTAGGTTAATTAAAGACCCTTGGATTCAGTTCTTTTCCCTGTTAACTCAATCATCGTCATCATCATCTCAGCCATAGGACGTCCACTGCTGAACATAGGCTTCCCCCAATGCTTTCCATGTTGCCCGGCTGGTAGCGGTCTGCGTCCAGCGTCTACTTTTATGATTTCGTCGGTCCACCTTGTGGGTGGACGCGTACCGGGCCTCCACTTCAGAACCTTGCTGCCCCATCGGCCGTTAGTTCTGTGTACTATGTGCGTTTAGTTCGTTCGTGACTCAACTAATAATGAAATTATTTATTTATTTACTGATGTGTATGAATCAGGCCTAAGTGGTAACACATCAGCAAAATGCGTCAAAGGTCCAATCGAGCGCCCATCATTGTCAAAAAAGTAGGGCACCGGAACAAACAGACATTATAGATATTTAATTAATTAATAGTGGGCACTGCGGAGTGGGGTCGGCCAGAGTTAATAGCCGTCACGAGACTCATGAGTGTCAATCAAGATCTATTTTAACGAAATTTCTTTCCTTTGTACTAAGCAAGGTATCGCTTTTTAAAGATTTAGGGCAAATTTAGTGTATTGCGAATTAATTCCTTAACAGCAGGGGGTATCTAGATCTGTGCAAATAAAGAATTTTTTGATTTACTTTTATTACTAGGTTATCCGGCTCGAAGGACCAACTTACCTTGACTGCACAAGGAGCACCATATCGAGGCCTCCTGTTTGAGGTGGACGTTGGCGTGCACCTTCAGATGCTGCTTCCTCTTGAACCGCCGGTGGCAGACCACGCACTCGTGCGGCCTTAACGCAACGTCTAGTTTTGGCACCCGCACTTCCAAGAGAGGATCCTCTGGCTAGAAGGAAAATAGAAGTAACGTTATTAAAAGGTATTTAATAAATGCAACATATAACAAGCAATAGCCACGATAGCCCAACGGTGAAGGTGGGATTGGCTGACTAGTGATCCGAGGAACGCAGGTTTGATCCCCGCTGCTGCTCGACTATTGTGGTTAACCCACTCGTAACACAAACATATTTAGCTTACCACGAGGGTTTAAGGGGATTATTAGTAATTTACAAATTGAATGGGAATATTTTTTTTAATGTAAATCCCCTTTCGTGTGCGTGTGCCTTCATACGAGTACAATCTCTATTAGGGCTCCAGTATAACGACTAACGTTTGATTTCGACAATACGCATAGAAGTACTTTTCTGCAGATTTTAATCTCTCGCAATTTGAAATTCATGAGATGCATCTCGTACGTACCTACATTTTCCCCCAAAAAGGGGACCATTTGGGGGAGAAAGGGAAGCTTCAACTTCGCACTGAGACGCGGTAAGTTAATCTCCCTATCTTCGGATGACTATATGTAGGTAACTATTTCCATATGGTATACTAACCCTATTCGACATGTGAAACTCTACATAAGTTTTATTTACGTATTTATAAGTACTATGTAGTTGGTTTTGGCTACTTTACAAAGGATCTTCTACTACGCGGTACGAGGCTAAGTAATTTGGTAGCTATAGAAATGGAAATTACTTAGTTGAGACATAATGCTTTAAACATTCTGCTTAAATGAAAGGGGGATTTAAATCTTCCAGCACCTAAGTATGTCTCAGAGTGCGCAAAAGGGGCTCTAGGGAAAATACCTAACACGCACATCATACGTCACACACGATTACGTAATAATTGTGTATGTTTTGACAGCATATACTAAAGCGGGCTAAAGCGGCTGCCAGTCTTGCGGTGTGGGACTCGACCCGCCGGTCACCTCGTCTGACCTTGAAGTCTGGGTGCGGGGAGACCCGAAATCAAACCTAACAGATTTTATGAAATTTAGTCTTTACGTTAAGAATCGGTTTTTCCCCACCCTCCCTATTTTTAAACATCTGCCCTCTACCCACTTGAAGGTTGCCTGAAAAGATCGCTTAGAGGTTGTCTGGGAGAGAAGAATAACTGCGCTGCTCTAAAATTAAATGTAAACCAAGAATTAGATGAGAACTCTAATGTTATTATAATGTATGGTAATAGTTACTCTGTAGATAAAAAGAGTATAATTCAGAATATTGACCAACTCTTGGATTTGCAAAATAGGATAAAATGTAAGATAATTTTGTGTACTTTACCCTATGTAAATTCAGGGTATAATCTAAATAAGATAAACAAGAACATATTTGATTTAAATATACTTATGTATAACTTGACTTATCGTCATAGCGACGCACTTTTACTTCTTGACATAAATAAATTTATTTCTAGCTTTAAGTTGACTGTAGATACAATGTATCACTCTAAAAAAATGAAGAATAAATTAGCCTCATTGATTGCATACAATATTAAATGTAATTATATTCATAAAACTGGTCATAGTCAGGGTACTAATAATTTGATATCTCAGTATGTAAATAGTAACAATATTATGACTGTACCTACTACTAGTTGTTTAAACTGAGGCACTCGACAAAGGCCAAGCCCGGAACATTCAAGATTGTTCATCAAAATATTCAAGGCTTGGCCAGCAAAGTCTTAGAAATAGAGCTATTCTTAAAAAGTTTTGATATTAATGTAATGTGTATTACTGAACACTGGCTAAAGAAATATGAAAGCTCTTTTCATATAGATAATTATCAGTTAAGTAGCGCGTTTTTTAGGAAGTCGGCCATTCACGGAGGCTCCTTAATATTTGTGAATAATAATATCAGATATAAAGAACGCAAAGATGTAGTAGGGCTATCAGTTGAGCGTGTTGTCGAAATTTCCTGTGTCGAGCTTGAGAGTTACATCATTGTATGTGTGTATAGACCCCCTTCTGGGGACTTTGGTATTTTTGAAGCGGCTATTGAGGATGCTCTTAATAAAACTTGTAACAGCAACAAAAAGGTCTTAGTTTGTGGAGATTTTAACGTCAATTTACTAGATAGCTCATCATCATATTCTGTAAGACTACTTTCCCTTTTTAAGTCATTTAATTTGTTTAGTCAATTTAAGGAACCAACTAGAATTACGGAAACCACAGCTACTTGTCTAGATAATATTTTCTCTAGCTGTGTCCCTGACAATAAAGCTGTCATACACAATCTTACGTCAGATCACTGTGGTATTAAAGTAGAATTTATTTGTAATAATTTGAATAATAAAAGTAATAAAAATGCCGTATGTAGACCTGTAACCATTAGTCGTCTAGAACGTTTTAAAATTAATCTTGAAAATAAATTGCATTTAGTCCCGTATGTGCAGGGAGACCCAGATGCTCTTTACAATAACCTTTTCGAATGTATTAAAACCGAACATGACAAAGTTTTTACGGTAAAGCCATTAAAACCAAATACCAAATGTAAGTTTAGTGACTGGGCTACTAAGGGAATATACAAAAGTCGAAATACGTTATATGAATTTTATGGCATGAAAAAGTATAATAATAGTGTATCTTTTCTTGAGCATGTAAAAAAGTATTCAAAAATTTTTAAGAAAGTTTGCTTCATGGCTAAGTCTTTTTATATTCGGGACAAGATAGGGAACGCCAGTAATAAAATAAAAGAAACTTGGAATGTTATCAACCGAGAGACTGGTAAACTAAAACCAAGAGATAATGACTTTTCTCTCAAAGTTCACGATAATTTGATATCTGCAGATAAAGATGTAGCGGAAGCTTTTGACAAATTTTTTGGTAATATAGCTTCAGCAACAACTGCCAACTTAAAGTCATCTCCCTCCGAGGCTGAAGAAATATTGAAAACCCACGTGACACCCTGTGACTCGCACTTCTCTTTTAAACATATTACTCCATTAGATATCACTAAAACTTTTAATCTTTTAAATGTAAAGAGTACAACTGATATCTGGGGCATCTCTGTCAAGATAGTCAAACACATTATTGATATAATTTCCCCACAGTTAGCGATAATATTCAATAATTGCATAGAGAAGGGCATCTTCCCCGACCTCATGAAACATAGTAGACTAATGCCATTATTTAAGTCTGGTAGCAAAACCGACCCTGGCAATTATAGACCCATTTCTATCTTGCCCGCTCTAAGCAAGATTTTTGAAAAAATCATACAGGAGCAACTTATGATTCACTTTGGCTCTAATAAACTATTTCATAGTGAACAATTTGGTTTTACCAAGGGTCGTTCCACCACCGATGCCGGGGTTGCACTACTTAAACATATCTTCGAGGCTTGGGAGAGTTCTCAAAATGCACTAGGGGTCTTCTGTGATCTCTCAAAAGCTTTTGACTGCGTAGAACATCAAACGCTAATTCGCAAACTGCACTATTATGGGGTGAAGGACTCTGCTTTGGATTTAATACAATCCTATTTAAACTTTAGAGTTCAAAAAGTTGACATAAATGGTGTTTTGTCTTCTGGGTCACCTGTGAAAATGGGAGTTCCGCAGGGGTCCATTCTGGGTCCATTCTTGTTTCTTATATACATTAATGATCTACCATATTTTGTTAAGGACTCTTGCGAAATCGTGTTATTTGCTGATGACACATCTTTGATTTTTAATATTGATAGAAGTAAAAATAACTTTGACGATGTAAATAATGCACTAACAAGAGTTTTAAGTTGGTTCACTACAAATAATTTACAACTCAATGCAAAGAAAACAAAATGTATAAAATTCTCTTTGCCTAACGTAAAAACAGTTAGTACCCAAATAGAACTTAATAATAATGAAATCGATCTGGTAGACTCTACTGTATTTCTGGGAATTACCCTGGATTCAAAACTCCAGTGGGGCCCCCATATAGAAACTCTGGCGGGAAAGCTCAGCTCAGCGGCTTTTGCAATAAAAAGGATACGGTCATTAACCGATGTTTCAACAGCTCGCTTAGTCTACTTTAGCTACTTTCATAGCCTAATGTCATATGGAATCATGCTATGGGGCAAAGCTGCAGATTTTGAAACAATATTTATTTTGCAAAAACGTGCGATAAGATCCCAACTAATATTATAAATGCGAAAGTAACTCTGTCTGTCTGTCTGTCTGTCTGTCTGTCTGTCTGTTACGCTTTCCCGCTTAAACCTCGCAACCGATTTTGATGAAATTTGGCATAGAGATAGTTTGAGTCCCGGGAAAGAACATAGGATAGTTTTTATCCCGGTTTTTGAAACAGGGACGCGCGCGATAAAGTTTTTCTGTGACAGACAAAATTCCACGCGGGCGAAGCCGCGGGCGGAAAGCTATAATATTATAAATGCGAAAGTAACTCTGTCTGTCTGTCTGTCTGTCTGTTACGCTTTCCCGCTTAAACCTCGCAACCGATTTTGATGAAATTTGGCATAGAGATAGTTTGAGTCCCGGGAAAGAACATAGGATAGTTTTTATCCCGGTTTTTGAAACAGGGACGCGCGCGATAAAGTTTTTCTGTGACAGACAAAATTCCACGCGGGCGAAGCCGCGGGCGGAAAGCTAGTACTTGTATAAAATGAAAGCAAGAGCGTCCCTTAGAGAATTGTTTAAAGAAATTGGCATTCTCACGGCTGCTTCACAATACCTCTTAAACTGTATTCTATTTATTCAACAAAATATTAACGAATTCAAAAAGAAAAGTGATATTCACCAAATTAACACTAGAAATAAAAATAAATTGGCTATACCCGCTTTTAGACTTAATAAAGTGTTTGCCACTTTTAAGGGACAAGGTATCCATTTTTATAACAAAGTCCCTGATAAATATAAAGAGCTACCGTATAATAAATTTAAAGGTATAGTTAAAGATCACATGCTTAAAAAAGCCTATTATACAACTCGAGATTTTCTTAATGATAAGTCATCCTGGGAGTAGGATTATGGTCCTCTCATGCTCGCACTAAAAAGAATTAAAATGAAAAGTAATATTGTATAAACTAATAATAATTTCTCAAATGTTATAGTGTCATGCTTCTCAATCTGGACTGTTACTTAGCTTTATTATTAGTTTTTTTTTTAAGAGATAACTTGGCATTGTCATTCTCACTAAAATGTCTCTGGGGTGGTGGCGTAGTGAGGCGGGTCGTTACATTCCCTCTAATATGGTCGAGTGAAGCGATGGCTGGTTCACTCGTCATGTCTGTGAACAGGCGCTGCTTTCGGGGACTGGTCAATCCAAGTTATTCAAATTTATGTATGCGAGTCATTTCTACTAGTACCTTAATATGTAAGTCTAGATATTAGCACGTCACTACCTTGTTTAATATACCACGCAATCTTGTATACCCATTCTTATGATACACCATACAAGAATGCATGGTAAATTCAGTGAACTGCTCCTGAATCGAATGTACCTACTACTACTATTTCTATTTATTTATATTAACCGGCAGACAGTGGTGACTGAGTTTGTTGCGGCGCTTCTTCTCAGCACTTGCCAAATGTTGGTCTCGAAGCGCTGGTAGGGTAAAAAGATTATGAGACATGTAGAGGCTCCTTAAGAGCATATGACGATTTGTAAGAGCTATTTATTAGTCTAAACAAATAAAGAAATTTTGACTTTGACTTTGACTTTATCGCACTTTATTGTGACTATGGCACCTAATAGTAGAGCCCCACATAACCCATTGCCCCCCCCTGGACCATTGGGTATGCAATTCAGTGCATCTTCCAGTCGCAAAAAAATGCCTACTTATATCTGGGGAGGTACCTACAGCTAGTACCTACTAACCTACGAAAGGTCGCAAGTTCGAGTCGCACCTAATCGTAGATTTTTTCAAAGCTGAAAATCATGTTCTACAACATTGTTTGTATCTTCAATTATGTACATACCAGGATCATCTCTTCCGTTTCGAGGTCAGCCTCCTGGCCCGGAGCGTCGTCACCGCGATACTGCGAGATATGCACCAGCATGCAGGACTGCATGTGAGACACCAACTGGGAGTCCGTGTGGAATGCTGCAACAATAGTTCGTATCCTTTCAGCATGAACAACTAATGTTATTTTGACTAATTTTATACTCTACTGACATTATTTTCAATATCAAACTACATATTATTATGTATTTTCATTGCGAAATTCGAAACCACGATCGGTGCCTTAATCGTGGAGCTAATTATTTTAAAATTCAACCAATTACACACATTTTATTTATTTCAAACTTATATGCACATAGAACAGTGTACATAAGGCGGACTTAATGCCTTTCGGCATTTTCTCCATTCAACGAATGTTAAATTCAGAAGTTTATGATAGCCTTGTTACGCCACGTAGATAGGTAAGTGTCAGGGATTTTAAAGTTATCTTGGGTACCTACGTAAAGCTATGTAGTAGTCCTAGCGGCATAAAAAGATTCATTTAAGCAGATGACCTGTTTTTTAAACTAAATGACCGTTCTAAGTTCTAACCTATTAAATAACAGAGTACAGCACATCCTTGCCTACCTGCTATTTATCTATTCTCGTTCGACCTTCCATGGAACCTGACTAAAGTTCGGCTAGTCTCGGGGGAAAACTAAACTGTCTTGTGCCCGCAATGAAATTAGGTAGAGGTACCTGAAGTAAATATGCAAATGGAATTTGAGGTATAGCGTCTGATTTAAACTATTTATAAGTACAGTCCACAACATCAGACTAATATTTTTGTTGCAAAATCATATTTATTGTAAACTGCACAAGACGGTAACAGTTGAACTTGAGCCTGATGCTTAAATTGCCAAGTAACAGTACTTACTTAATTTTTTAAAAAGACCCACATATTTTACAAGCAATCATTATGAATTTAAACTTTAGCGATCCATTTCAATTAAAATAGAGAAACACGGGTTTTAAGACGCGTTGAGACCCGTGTTTCTCTATCACAATCATTATGGTCTCTATAGAGTACCGAAAAAATGTTTCTTTTAAACAGAACCAAATTAGAAACGTTTTCTAAATTGACCAAACCGGCAATCAAACCTCAAAAAGTGGTTCGTATTGTATTAAAATAAGTTAATCTACTACTCTTGGTTGAGTCAGTTTAAATACTACCTACCCACCTAATTTTATGATAATTTATCACCCAGTAGGTAACTTTGGTGCTTAGTTTTTTCCTACCACATCCATCTCCCACTTAACATAGTTTTTTTTTCCAACCTTTTTGGTCCGTGGGTATTTTAAAAGAAATTATTCGCATACCGAAAACTACGCTTTGTAAGCGTCAAACAGAGCAACAAGGGAGCAAAAAAGGGGCAAAGGGATGAATCATGGGTCAGACGCCCCCAGACCCACCCGGGGCAGGTAGCTGGGCCCCCCCTTGAAACCTTAAGCTGCTCGGAATACGTTACAGGCGAACTACAGCGTAGGCATAACCGCGTGGGATTTACTAAAGTCGGGGCAACATATTTTGACGATTTAAATAAATTGTTGTTATTACGGTAATGCTCATAGAATAATGTTAATGTTTTAAATTCGCTGAATAAACTAAAGCCATAATTATAGGCAGTAAAATACTTTAACTGGATTAAAATAGAGGGCGATTCGGGAACTAAGCGTTGCTTTTACTTAGGCACATCCTGTATAACGGGCAAGTTGCCTATGGCAACAAGTAGGCTTTCTTAAGCCTCTAACAAATCAATGGGATTAAGTTAGTGAAATTAGGCAACTGATATGATAATGAATTTGAATCTTTCATTAAAGAATCGTTACATCTGCATCAGACTACAGTAACAGGTTGTGAATGAAGGAGACTGCAAAGTGACAAATGTGCAACAGCTGAAAATTGATGAACAATCTTTAGTTGGCTATATCAGCTGCTGCATAGTGTCAGCTGCTCACACGAACGTGTAAAAACGTAGTTAACAGTAACTATGTATGTTTTACCAAAAACAGAGGGGAGAAAACCAAAATTACTTGTATTTTTGATTGGGATTTGGGACTATAATAAGATCATTAATGTCTTTTGAAACTACATATTAAGATCGTCTTTCTGTCTCCTTCCTAAACTTGCTGTGCCCTAACTGGGTCCACATTGTATAACTGCCTAAATTGTAAGACCTAATGTGAATGTGCTAATGTGGTTATGTAAGAAATAATTGAGTATTGAGTATTGATTCGACAATCACAAGAATATTATCCATCCGTTTAAAATCAATACGAGCGCCACTGCCCCGTGAAAGTACTTGTGTAATAGTCCAAAAAACGTCCCCTCTTCTCGTGTCTATAAATAAAGCGTATCGGACCCCCCAGAACCCTATCCCTTCCGAGAACCCTCCCTTTTTTACCGTAACCAAATGTGACAGCGCGCGCCCCGCATAAAAACCGGTGCCTACGACCTACGTGGCAACAACTAACGGCAGACTGGTACCAAAGCGGCCAATGGTGCATAAAGGTACATACTATCGATAAATATCGGTGAATCATTTCAGACAACTACAGTCTACTGCTGTAAGTAAACATCCAGAATCAATTCTCGATTAGTTTGGCCTGCCGGCTTTTTTCCCAAAACAAGGTCCAAGCATAAATCTTTCGAATGCTCGCTGAGTTATAGGCTAGCTAGACTATCCATTGTGGTTACAGACAAACCGTCTTGATACTAGAATGACAAAAAAGCTTCGCAACCAACTCATTACCATTGTCCGCCGGTTAAAATAAATACAAGTTACGGATATAATAATAGTATTGACCCGTCACTTAGTAATAAGGGGGTTCCTATCGATTGCACTCAAATAGCACACAAGGTCAGCTATCGATAATTATGCAACACAAAATCAATATAAGTCATAAGTGCCTCCGCCTGCCCATCTAAGGGCCTAACTACAACTAAAGAGACCTGTTTGTGTTACAAAATAACTGTAGAGACCGGCCAGTTTGTGGTAGCTTGCAATTGAAATGATATTTTGTGAAAAAAATAGTAACATTGTTGTTGTTGTTGTTGTGGGAGAGGCTATATTATTGCCATTTATATTTTTTTAATGAAGGGGTAAAAACTTGATGCGAGTATGACAGTAGAGTTGAGCAAACATAAACAATCATATTGTTTAACAATATTAAATACATAGTAGGGGAGACCGAGGAGAGTTGTAACAGAGGAGAGTTGAGATATTGACGATTTTTTGGAACTAACTATATCAGCGAGCTCGCAACAGCACGTATTTGTTAGCTCGAGACTTGAACTAAAAAGCGCGCACTGTTAAGAGCTCACTAGTAGTTAATAAGTTCCAAAAAATCGTCAATGTCTCAACTCTCCTCTGTAACAACTCTCCTCGGTCTCCCTTACATATGTACTTACGATGCGACGACTTAATGAAAGCCGACAAAGGGGTTTAAAATTTTAATTTTATTTTAAAGGCTATGTTTTATTTCCACAACATACGAGTAGCTTGTCCTTCTCATAGGTCCAATCTATCTCTACTCGTATACCTCTCATCGAAAGACAGGTATTGTATGGATAGATCGTTATGGTATGCTTTGCATACATCAAATGTGTGGATTCAGGCCAGACTGGTCCGAATTATTGCGTCATGACTGTATCGATCTGCGATGATTCGGACATGATGGAACGGGTAGAGGGGGGGAGAAAGGGAGGGCTCCCCTTCCCAAAATACTACACACAGCTTTAAAATTATTGAAACCTGGATCAATGTCGAACTACCTAGAGGTACGAGAACAACATTTATTACATCGTATTTCGTATAGTGACTGCTGCTTTGAAAAGCCTATTATTACTAAATAGAAAGCTCTACATTGTACGTTAATTACAGAACAAGAAACTGAAAATCGCCCAAAAACAAAGGCGTTTAAATGGCTATCAAGAGCGATCTTTTCCACCCACTCAAGATATTGTATCGGCATAATTAGGGGTAGGTAATACTAATTTAATTTAAGATTACAACCACTAGGATGATCAAGACCACATCAAGAAAACTTGGAGTTCCATCAAACTTGTGATTTCGTTGCGGGTCCCGAAACAGTTACTCGACCTCTAGGCGATTTTCAATGGCGGTCAAATTGCAAATTCTTGGCAGGACTGCAGATTTGCAGTGGGGAAATAAATTAAACTACTCTACAATTACTGTGCGCGCCTTAGAGATCTCCTTATTTTTTAGTGTTGTTTTTTGTTATAGAAATAACCGAGTGTAGAAAAAAATAATTTACCCTCATGGTCGATTTCTTAGTTCAGGCTCTGTTTTTTATCAAAGGAGGCTAAGGAAAGGCAAAGGCTAATAAAATAAACCATGTTGCCTATTGTTTTCTGCGCCTGTACGTAGGCATTTTGTAATCTGTCAAGTAAAAAAATAAGTAATTGTTAGTGGCACAAGAACAAGAATACGTAAGAACAAAGGCTCGAGTTTTGAGGCAATAAATCCTGACAGCAAAAAAAAAAACAGGATACACCCCTTTTGTCTTCAATTAAGTTGTAAAACATCTGCCACTTACATCAGTTTTGTGCGATCACATCGATCAAACTTCTACATTTTCTTTGCAAAATCTCTTCAATTTACTAACACCATCATTGTTTAAAATAAAAGACGATCATTTGGCTTTCTGCTTTCTGTTTTGTATCCGTTTCATCCTTTTCCCGCGTTTTCTGATGCCCAAGGGCGACAAGGATAATTTCAAGTTTGGAGTGGCGCGGTTTGACGTTAAGCCCGCATAACTTGAGCAACTGACAATTAGGTCCCTAGCCTTACCCACCCACGGTCCCACGCCCACGCCGGGTCTTGGAGGGTAATGACCTCCACTCCCCATGTGATTGGGGAGCGCTTGTAGACGCGAATAGATCGAGAAGGACGCAATGTGTTCTTGTGTAAAAGCTTTCAAATAAGTTTATCAGTAAGCATAATAAACTCAATTTAAACTCCGTTCGGAATTAGGTACCTGCGTGGTAGAGTACCTAACTCAAACCATGATTTTTATTATTATTTATGTAGGTATATTCTTCCTTGTACTATGGAGAGTAAAGAGTAAACAGCATTTTCTATTGCGTCTGCGGTCGGTTCGAAGAAATGGGTAGAGAAAATTCTTTCGCCTCGTTCGGTGCGGACAGGTGTGAGTTCACCTTTAGGGTGGGATCCTAACAAGCACGGCAATAGGCGAAAACGACAAAGTAGAAGGAAAGTCCTATGGTGAATTTGGGTTTTACTCAAGCGCAGTTTAACGTAAGATGAAGCTTAGGGGAAATATATCTATTATTATGAAGGCAGGCAGTTCAACTAGGGTGTAACTTTTATTAGTTAATATGGGATAGAGTCTAACGTCTAGTTAAGTTAATTAATTAGTCGTAATGATAAATTGGTAATGATAGTAGTCTTAGTAGTACATAATGTGACGATTTGAGAGGGACATAGCGCATATAGGTAGTTCAAACATTATCTAAACATTGGTCAGACCTCAGATCATATCTATGATCTGAGGGTCAGACTGACTGCCCTTCATTTCTGAACACGTGGGTAAAAGCCGTCAATTTGTACTTTAACATATTTTCAAATCGATACCCCACATCCAGACTTCAAAAGGGTTTAGAATACGCCTACATAACGGATCGTAGTGTTGGGTCAACTCTACTTAGGTAACTAGTTGAGTAGCCGAAGTCACGAAGTGCTCTTAGCTCTAGCTCTATCATTTAATTAAAGCTGTGTGTTACAAGTACAGAAAACACATATCAGATTTTTATTGCAAATTTGCGCCTATCATAACTACCCACATAAAATCCCATGGTGTTAAACCTTGATACTAATCTACATAAGATCGCATGGTGTTAAACCTTGATAATGTGCCGTCACCGTCATCTGTTAAAGACTATAGCTTAACAGGTTTTGGTGTCGAACTAGCGATCCTAGAGTCGCTAGTTCAATTCCCGTCGGCCGCTACACTGGACTATCGTTACACAAAATACACCTATTAGTATTAAATTAGCACTTGGACAGGAATGTTAATTTGTAGACTATAAATTCCCTTTAAAATCTTATTTAAGTGAACTTAAACTCAAGTTTGTCGGAGTTGGCAGTTTCGGCACATCTCTAAAGGATCGTATATGGCGACCTTTCGAGACCCTCGCATCGAGATCCCCACGGGCTGCCGGAGGGGGGAGCTTACATTTCAGGGGATGCCTACTGGAGGGGACGGTTGGGATCCAATTTATTTTTGGGTGGGGTGACGCCATTGTTTGGGTGCCTACCATGTGTCTTTGGGAGTTTTGGGACGTTACAACAGGTTTGCTTTGTCCCCGAGTGTTCTAGTGAATCAACCGGTTCGGAATTTAACCGAAGTATTAGAACTATTTGTAGTTAGGAAGTGTGTATTAAAAAAAAAACATTATTAAAATAACCTACCATTGCCATGCAATAATGTTATGTTGGTGTTTTTTGGGTATGTGCTCTATTTTCTAACATAGATATTTCTTTGCAGCTCAACTTCACCAACAAAGGAATTTACTGCAAATAAGCTGTTCTCGAGTCCACACAGGCTCACTGTACGCTATCCGTGCGATTTAGAACCTTGCTTCCATAACCATAATGGACATCTGGATAATCTTAGTTTCAGTTTATTACACACACAGTATAGTCAACTGCAGAAGAATATTGTAACTTGTAACTGATTTTGAATTTTATAGTAAACCGAATAAGGTTCAACATTCAACAGGAATACATTTCCTGTAGGTTGTACCCCTTTGCCGAAAAAGCTTAGTAAACTTAACCCTTCTAGATATATCTAAGTAAGAAGTAAGCACTCTAGATAGAGCCGCATTTGAAGTTTATCTAAAGAACGAAAACTTAAGTTTAAATTGCTTTGATTTTCAAACTCAATAAGCAAGCCCTAAAATTGTCAATATCTGTACTCAGCCCCTCTTTTAGGGGACCTCCCCTACTTTTATTTTTCCTCTAAAGGGGGCCGACGCGGATGGCGGCTTAAAATGGGTCTTTGTTGCTTTTTATCAAAATTTCCGTTACAATTTAAAATACAAAACTGTGTTATCTCATCACTTTGATCAGATTGAAATGTGGGTATAATTAAGAAAAATTAAAAGTACGAAGTCACAAATTACTGACAGCCTGTTTTCAACCGACTTCAAAAAAAGGAGGAGGTTCTCAATTCGACCCGTATGTTTTTTTTCTGTTTGTTACGCGATAACTCCGCCAATTATGAACCGATTTGAACAAATCTTTTTTCGGCGTATAGGTAATACCTCAAGGGTGGTCCCATTTAAATTTAATAATAAAAAAACAAGCCCCATAGGGTGGAAAATTGGGGATGAACTTTTTATACGCAATATCTCCGCCGATTATAAACCAATTTGAACGATAATTTTTTTGTTGAATAGGTATTATCAAAAGGGTGGTTTCATGCGAATTTGAAGGTTTTAGCTCGCAAGTTCGCAACCCCTGCTAAGCCGCCTGTGTCACTCGATAACAGTTATTAAGCCGCACTTGGGCAGCAGTCGAGCTACTAGCTTTGACACCTGATTTGCCCACTCAATAAACTTTAGCTAACTGACTGACTGTAGCGTGATATCGGACAGAGCATCAGATGATACAGGGTTGAAAAGTCCACTTTGAACTTTATTTTGAAGGCTTAGGCACCTTTAGGTCACTTCTTTAGTTTAGTAGCTACTTTACTTTTAACTCTTGTCTTAACTTTCAATCAAGTAAGTAGTTCTCTATTTTAATTTTATTTTTTATTTATTTATTTAGGAAAACTACTCCTATTCCATGTCTTCTCGTAATTATACCTACATATAACCATCACTTAACTTATACCTTTTGTCTATTGTTTTTTTATTACCAAGGTACAAAATAAGGTCGAAACCCAACAGATGTTAACACGTTAACAAAAATGGTTAAGAACGACGACCAAAGGACTTAAAAAAAAGGAGGAGGTCCTCAATTCGACTGTTTTTTTTTTCAACAAAAAGGTTTAAATCTAAACCTACTTTGTGGCAAAACAAAAGACTAACCTTTGAAGCAGCCGGTGCATTGCTTGTCCTTCTTCATGTGCGTCCAGCTGTGGATCTTGAGATGGTCTTTCCTCTTGTACGATTTGTAGCAGATGTTGCACACGTAAGGCCTGCCAGTTCCTGAGTCCGGAGTCCGAATTTCTATACTCGGTTCGACTGGTGACGAGTGCAATTGGGAGTCGGAGTTATACTCGCAGTTGTCCGGATCTTCAGCCTACAAAATGGCCTCACATTAGGTGGGAATTGCCTAGACAACGGCCGTTAGATTTATGGTGCGTCCACACTGGGCGAATGGGCTCGCGCGGCTAACTCGACATCTTGTTCACTCAAGAGCAGGGTGAAGAGGATGTCGAGTTTGCCGCGCGAGCCCGTTCGCCCAGTGTGGACGCACCATTACTTTAATGGCTGGCGCATGCTCGCAGGCCTAGGCAAGTTTGATACAGGGTTGTCCCGTAATTCTTAATTGAGGCAGGGTAGAGTATGACCATTAGACGTCATGAAAATTGGGATAAGTAAACGAATTCTCGTGAACGTAAAAAAACAAAATAAAAAACCCAAAACCACAAACACTTTTAAACTTCACTGATAAATAAGACTGCCAATATTTATTGTTAGAATAAAGTTCAGAATGAATGAACGTTTCAAATTAAATACAGGTACAAACGTTTTGATTTGTAGGTACCTACATGTAATGTAAGGTTTAATTAATCGATACCCTGCGACCCACCACCTGCGGGGGGTTACCCATCATTGGAATTCGGATCATTAACATCTTATGTATGTCACAGGGTATGGCTAGCCTTAAAATGCATAATTTATTACGAAGTAGGATTCCTGATTCAGAGGCTAAGGTCTAGTATAGGTGTACCTAGTTGATATTCCGGTTTGGCACTAGGGTTGCCAGATTTGAATGCTAGAATTTCGGGACAAATAACGTGACCACATTTATTACTTTTCTTTTAACAGACTAGTAAAAAAAGCAACAGTGTGGTATTTCAACTTTGAGATATAAATTTAATTTCGCTTATGTAAGTAAGTACTAGTTAATTGAGGCTACATGCCCGGTCGAATTAGAAGAAACAGAGAAAATTATAAAATAATACCTCATACTCTTGCATTTCGTAGTCCCCATAGCTTTCTTCTTCTTTAATAGGATTTCCTTCATCGTCATATATTTCTTCATCGCATATCTCTTCCTTCACTTCCTCTTTCACCTGTGCCTCGAGCTCTTGGTCACTCATTGGATGCAAGTTATGGGATTCGAACACTTTGCTGTGAACTTGGAGATGCTTTTGAAGGTGGTCCTTGCGGTGGAAAGCTGTAACAAGAGAAGGTTTGTTATTATATTGACAAATTAAGTAAATAGAGCTTTAACCAATTAAAATATTTTATAGAATTTATTTTTAACAAATAACCGAAGATTTGGATATTTATCACGTCGGCAGCCCTATAGGTATAACTAAGCTGGTTACACACTAGCAGTTTTTACTGTTAGTCAAACCACAAGTTTTAAAAACTGAATCCATCCACTGCTGGACATGGAATTCCATAACTACGGATCCTGTGCTGCCCGAATCTAGGTGTTTTCCCGATCTTCAATCGTCAGTCCATTGGCCAACATTATCAGAAATAACTTACATCGGTTGCAGAGCGAGCACTCGTACGTCTTGTCGTCCTTATGGATGGTGAGGTGGATGTTAAGGTGCTCCCTCCGCTTGAAGGCTTTGCCGCAGTCTTCGCACTTGTGAGGGCGGAGCTCCTGGTGCTCCAAAGTATGTCTGTCCAAGTGCTCTTTCCTTTTCAACCTAAAAAGCAAAATATTTTACGTCACCAGAACATGTTTTGTACTATCGTTCGTTCGTTCGTTTCAACCGAATGACGTCCACTGCTGGACAAAGGTCTTCTCCAAGATTTTCCACAATGAACGGTCCTGCGCTGCTCGCATTCAGGCTCTTCCCGCGACCTTCACCAGATCGTCGGTCCACCTAGTAGGAAGCCTGCTGCCCACGCTACGTCTTCCAGCCAATGGTCGTTTTGGACTATATGTAGTACAAACCACCATGTAACACTACGGTGAGTACATACCTAAATAGCTTCCTATTTGGAGCAATAAATAGTAGAAACACATAACAGTCAAGTCGCTAAGTCGTCGTTTAAGTACAGTACTTAGCATGGGAGTTACAATAATAGTATAATAAGCGCCACGATTAGCAGACTTAGGGGCTTTTGTGTGACCGAAGGTGGCTTTTGTGTGACAGGAGGAGGGTAGCCCTCGTCAAAAATAGACGTGTATTAGAGTCTCCGTGATTTATTATTGCAAAATGTAGTAAAAAGTCTGAGTTACGCTTTAAATTATACACCATTAGAAGCAGGAATAATCATGCCTGCGAACTGTGAAATCGGCTCCAAGCTGTAGTGTGAATTATGTGTAAAAATTGCAATCAAAACTTCCAACTCGTCGATTCAACGGACGACAGTGACTCATCTTGTAGTGACAGTGCAAAGCGAACTTGTTTACAAAAACTATACGGATAGCCTTCACTACTCGATAAGGTACAGACAATTCGTCACTCAAGTTACACGGCGCGTGGCTGATTGGATTTTTTGCCCGCACTGTACGCAACGATTGCCGGTTCGAGCCTTGATGAACTTTATTTTTGTTTTTGCTTTTTTTTTTAATTATGTTTTTTAATTTTTTGTGATAATTAATAAGTACCTAAGGGAAACCAAACTAGTACCTACGTGAAGAAAGAAAAAAAAAAAAAAAAATTTTTTTTTTTTCTTTGACAAGGAGGAAACGCCTGCAGCAGAATCCCACACAGTCACACGTCGAACCATTGCTCACGTTGTGGGTACAGAGAGATAAGATCAATACTTCTATCAATCTTTTTGTATTTTCACTGATTCATCATGAGTACTGCACAGAAAATATGTGGTGGGTGCAAGAACACGTTGCCCAGGAGAAACGTTATACAGTGCATGAGCTGCAGGTTGACGTACGACTTGGAGTGTGCTAATATCAGTCAGAAACTATTTGACCTAATGGAACGCAAGGATAGATGGAAGTGTCCTCTATGTATGAGTAAACAACCAAAGACTGGAAACACAAACACACCAATTCGAAACACAGAAAAGGAACAACAGGCATCTTCTTCCACGATACCCTCCGGGAACACAAGGGGTCACATAGACAGTGATGCTAATAATGTGACTTTCCGTTCAAAAACAGCGCGCCTGCCTGCGGACCCTACAGAAGATCATCTGTATACAGATAATACTGAAACCCCAGTCGGTGACAACGCAATGCTTGAAGAACTGAAACGTTACATGAGCGAACTAATTTGTAGCCAGACAAAAAGCCTGCGCGAAGCTATCACTTCTCTAACAGACACCATCAAAGCACAAAACTCACGTATTGAACAGCTTGAAGGAAAGGTACTGGAGTTGGAGGGCAGGCCAGATGTAGGCATTCTGGAGGAAAAGATAGTTCACTTGCAAACCGAAATATCAATCCGCGACCAAGCTTTTCTATCAAATGATGTCGAGATAGCCGGCTGCCCAGAAACGGGTAACGAGAATTGTCTCGGTTTAGTATTGGCTATCGCGAAGAAAATAGGCGTAAGCCTCGATGAGAGAGACGTTGTAAGCGTAGAACGAGCTGGACCAATAAGATTAATGACTGATAGTTCACGACCTCGACCTTTGGCTGTTCGGCTGGTACACCGTGCAACGCGGGATTCCCTGCTGCATGCGGCCCGTGTGCGCCGTGATCTCAACACCGAAGGTCTGCAGCTGCCAAGTCCTGTGACACCTATTTATATTAATGAGCGACTAACTAAACACAATAGGGCACTATTTCAACGGTCTCGTTCATTGGCGCGAGATGCAAATTTTAAATTTACTTGGACAAGAGATGGAAAGATATTTACTAGACAAGACCAAGGTAAAGCACGACATCTATTGCGCTCGGAATCGGATTTGTTAAAGGTTTTTGGTAAAGTTCATGTTTGATCTAGAAATATGCTATTTTTCAATGTATACATTTGGAACGCTTTTTTATCTGTACTTTGTAAAGAAATTTGATTACGGTACTCCTGCAGAAACACATATTACTGTATGTACGTTGACTTTCAAGCAAACTATACAACACATAACCAAACTTACACAAAACACACACATATACACACTACACAATTTTTACAATAAACTTCATTTTAATTCGAATGAAAATGTCTAACACTAAGCAACACAGTTTGCGACTTGGGTTGTGGAATGTTAGATCTCTAAATACAGGACAAGATAATTTTATGGTGGCTATTTTGAACCATCAACCTGATGTTCTAGCTCTCAACGAGACTTGGCTGAAGGAGGGAGATGAGTGTCTGGCACCATCACTACCGGGTTACAAAAGACAATGCCGGAAATTGGCGTCTTTTTTTTTTCGCGCGGCCATCGACCAAACCTTGTTTTTTGATAACAAAATAGTGTAATAAACCAAACTTACTATGACATGTATACCCCTAAACTCAGTCTGAACTGAGTTACGAGCATTAGAAGTTTGATGATTTTACATACTAGATTTTCTTTTTGCTCGCAAGTTTTGTAAGAAATTGCAACAAAATAGTGACATTGTATGTGAAAACAAACAATACCATCCATTAAAGGCTCCAGACATCAGTATGCAGCAGAATCAGCGCAATAAAAAAATAGCGCAAAATTTTGTTGCAATTTCTTATAAAACTTGCGCGGAAAAAGCAAATCTAGTATGAAAATCATCAAACTTCTAATGCTCGTAACTCAGTTCAGACTGAGTTTAGAGGTATACATGCCATAGTAAGTTTGGTTTATTACACTATTTTGTAATCAAAAAACAAAGTTTGGTCGATGGCCGCGCGAAAAAAAAAAGACGCCACCTTCCATACAAAATCTGGCATTGCCATTTATGCACAGAGCGCGTCAGGGTAGGTCTGGTGGCGGTGTCGGTTTCTATGTTAAAAAAAATATTCATAGCAAAATGCGACAGCACCCACCCTCACTGCTTGAACAGATGTGGCTCGAAATCAGGTTGCCTGGAGCTTCTCTTGCAATTGGGACAGCCTACAGGCCAGAAAGTGTTCGAGTAGCTGATGCTCTCGACTCCCTTAGTGAATCCACCACAGCTATGGCACGATGTGACTACACATGTGTCTTGGGAGATCTGAATATTGACCTTAGCAATAGCTCCTCGCAAGCTAATGACCTCTTCGCTTTTTGCCGTCAGCATAATCTTACCCAACTAGTTAAAGAGCCCACAAGAGTAACAGAGTCGACGGAAACCATTTTAGATTTAGTTATGACCGATTCTCCAGAACGATGTAAAGCTACTCAAGTAGTACACAGTACTGGGACTAGTGATCATGCAATGGTTTTAATAGATTTTAATATCAAAAAACCAAAACCTTTGAAGTTGGTAAGCAAAAGGAGATTGATCAGCAGTATAAACTGGGATCGATTCGAAGCGGATCTGCGAGTAGTCCCATGGGAGTCTATTCAAGATCTTGGCAATGTGGACGAAATGGTAAGTGCTTTCAATCACTATATACTAGCCTTATTTGATTTGCATGCGCCTAAAAAGAATATAATACTTAAAGAGAATCCAAAGCCGTGGATTACGGACACGGTCAAATTTATTATGAAGTTGAGGGATGCGGCTCTAGAAAAGGCTCTGAAAAATAAAACAGAATCGTCTAAGAACTACTATCGCGACCTTAGAAACTTCGCAACGGCAACCATTAAACGAGAAAAGAAAGCATACTTTAATCAGTTCATAAATAAAAATTCTAAAAAGCCGGAAATTCTATTTAGACACTTAAAAAAACACGGTCTTACAGGTAACGAGTGTTCTAAATTACTGCCTAGCCATTTAAATAATCCCGAAAAAATTAATGCCCACTTCTTGAACCTTCCTTCTTGTGGTAGTGCAGATACAGATCAGGAGAACTTGGAGGGCCGCCGATATCAAGGTCCTTTGTTTGAGCTGAAACCAACAACTGAGGCAGAAGTGCTAAAAATAATACACAAAATTAAAACAAAAGCCACTGGTTATGATGATCTAAATATAGAAATGATCAAGTCGACGTTACCGTGTACACTACCTATTATTACAGCAATAATTAATAGATCAATTGAAACAAGCACATTCCCATCTGATTGGAAAAGAGCCTTAGTAAGACCCATACCCAAAAAAAACTCTATTGAGGATCTGAAAGACTTGAGGCCAATTTCGATATTACCGGTTCTATCCAAGGTCGTGGAAGAGGTAGTTTTGAAGCAAGTGGTGAGCTTTATAGAAGGAAATAATATAATACCAAAATTCCAGTCCGGGTTCCGCAAGGGACATGGCACGGAAACAGCACTTCTGCATGTGACTGATGACATAACAGAAGCTTCCGATCTCGGACTGAGTACGATTATGGTTTTGCTCGACTACTCTCGAGCCTTCGACTGCTTGCACCCAGAACTCCTACTAAGGAAATTAGAGCTATATGGTTTTTCTAGAAATGCTTGCCAGTGGTTTAAAACTTTTCTGGTCGAGAGAGAACAGATTGTAATCACTGAATCAGATAACGGTGAGGAAAGACTATCATCACCTGGGAAGCTACAGCGTGGAGTCCCTCAGGGATCACGATTAAGCCCTTTTCTCTTTTCTTTGTTCACCTCAGATCTACCTGATAATATAAGAACCTGTAAATACCATCCTTACGCGGATGACACGCAGTTATATTACTCTTTCAAAGGCAGTGATGCCGCAGTTGCTATAGCTCGAATTAATGAAGATCTTCTCAACATTTACAACTGGTCACAAAAGAACTCACTAGTACTCAACGCAAGCAAATCGCAAGTGCTGGTCCTAGGTACTAAAAGACAGATGCAAACAGTACTTGACTGCAAAGATAAGGTCGAAATAAACGGTGTACCTCTGGAACGGGTTGATGCTGCAAGAAACCTGGGATTAATACTGGATGGCGAGCAAAAGTTTACAGAACATATAAATATAAAAATAAGGAATGCCTTTTACAAACTAAAGATACTATATAAAATTAGACCTTTTATTAAAGAAGAATTACGGATACTTCTCACAGACCTGTTGGTACTCTCCCCCTTTAACTACTGTAGTAATGTTTATGGTCCAAGACTGTGTAGTAGCCAGGAAAGAGCAATACAGCGAGTTCAAAACGCTTGTGTCAGATTCAGCCTTAACGTTCCAAGAAGGCAGTATATTACTCCATATATGAACCGACATAACATCCTCAACATGAAGGGCAGGAGAGAACTCCATTATGCATGTACCGTCCACAGAATAATATGGAATAAAAAACCAGAATACCTGTATGAGAAAATAAATTGGCGTACGAATGAAGCCTTCAGGCTGCTCCGTTCTACGGCGCAAAATCTACTCAGGGTTCCTAAACACAGGACTTCCCGATACAGGGGAAGTTTCAGGTTTTCCGCAACAAAAATATGGAACGACCTTCCTCCACCCCTGAGAAAAAAAACTAGCGGTCAATATTTTAAAAATATGTACAAAAAGGCTTTGTCCCAGAAACAAAATGTCGCGGAAGACTTGAAGCACGCCTACTGGAAACATTTGTCTTTGAGGCAGTTTTTTTTTTTTCCACTCATCCCAACCTAAATTCCTTTTATACGCAAATACACTAACAAACATACACCAACACACACAACACTCACGTCTCACATGTACACACACAATCAACTGAAACTAACGAGTACCGTACATACATATTGTCTTTGTATTTATAGGGTTTTTGTTTTTGTATTTTAATTACCCCTGTTTAATCTTGCCCTCCTCCCCTTTTTACTGGTTGTTTCCCACCTTCCAACTAAGGGAAAAGGAGGAGGCTGAAAATCAGCGCGGGGTAGGGTATGCTTGACCTCGCATATGCTGAGCCTCATCCTTTTGCCTCTTATGTTTTTTAATGTAATTTTTTTGTTTATATTTCTATGTTTGTAAAGCATGTAAAAACGAGGCAATAAAGTATTATCTTATCTTATCTTATCTTATCTTATAAAGCGCCCCCGAAAATAGGGCCGTTTCAGTTTCGAAGTTTCGTTCAAAGTTATTAAAATTTAAAAAGTAGGTAGGTAGGTATATTATTATGTTACACTATAGCTTTTGCGCGCGGTTTCATCCGCATGAAATTTAGTTTGTAACAGATCGTCGTAAATTATAGCCTATATGTTATTCTGGGTTACAAACAATAATACTGTAAAGTTTCATCAAAATCTCTTCAGTAGATTTTGCGTGAAAGAGTACTTAACAAACATCCAGACATCCAAACTTTTGCATTTATAATATTAGTAGGATTTTAAAATAAAAGTATTGAGGTGTAGTAACATTAAAAATTCAATGAGCGAGTTAGAACTTTGGCAAATTGATTGTAAAACAAGCGACGCACGCGTATTTTTAGGGTTCCGTACCTCATAAGGAAAAAACGGAACCCTTATAGGATCACTTTGTTGTCCGTCCGTCCGTCTGTCAAGACCCTTTATCTCAAGAACGCGTGAACGTATCAAGCTGAAATTCACATGAAATACTCAGGTCTATTGTCCCTTTAAGCTGTGAAAATATCAAACTTCTAAGCCAAGCCAATCAAAAGATACAGCCGATTATGTCGATATTTTCAACAAATTTTCGACACTCGCAAAGGAATCAAAACCTACAGGATACTTCCCGTAAACTCAGAATCTTGAAATTTGGCATAAAGCATTGTCATATAATGCAAATATAGGAAAAATTGCGAAAATTTCATTTTTTTAGTTATATAATATAATAAAAATATTTTAATAAAATGAAACTTACTACCTTATTTCTCACGAACGAATAAAGGTATCAAATTGAAATTTATACCAAATACCTAGATCTATTGTCCCTTTAAGAAGTAAAAAAATCAAACTTCTAAGTTAACGCGATCAAAAGATACAGCAGTTTATACCGACACCTTAGACGAATTTCCGTCACACGCTAGGGAATCAAAACCTACAAGGTACTTCCTGTGAACTCAGAATCTTGAAATTCGGCACGAAGCAACGTTATATAGTACAGATAAAGGAAAAATTGCGAAAATGATAAATTTGAAGTTATATAAAATTTAAAATATTATTTTTGCTTACATGACAAAATATTTTTTTAATATTATAAACTTACTACCTACCCTTTTTCACATGAACGCGTAGAGATATTAAAGTTGAAATTCATATCAAACACTTCTTAAATCTAATTGCCTCTAAACTGTGAGAAATTCTAAATCAACGCAAAAATTCAAAACGCTGAGGTAGGTACCTATAATGCAAATATAGGAAAAATAAATAAATAAAAAATAATCATACCGCATATTTTGAAATTCGCCACTACTCGCAACGGAATCAAGTAAGTAATTTGATTTAATACGTCATAAATTGTAAACCGCTACGTTTGTACGGCGGAACCCTCGGTGTGCGAGCCCGACTCGCACTTGGCCGGTTTTTTTTTATTCCCATACAATTTTGAGGTCCTGCAATAGGAACCGGACCGTGGTAATCTGCAGTTATGTGCACAAATCTTTAGTGCTCAACAAACAAAATTAAATGACCATCATAACAATAATACACGCTGGGGAACTGAAATGGTACCTGCTGAAAACCAGCTTCGTGACTTGACGACCTGTGTCATGTTACGATTTTCGCTAAATGGGCGCTTTTTCAGCATGGCTCAATAATGTTAACCTCTGACATGTATGCACCTAAATGTTAAATGCTGAATAAAAATGTTCTATTCTATTCTATTCTAAATGCTACCCACCCAGTGCCGCAAATCCTGCATAAGAACCTATACTGCTTGGTGTGCACACACAAGTGCAGCTGTAATTGCTCAATATCCTTGTACTTGACCGGGCACTCCACGCAGCAGTATTCGGTGTCGCCGTCAGGCCCTTTCAGGATTATGGCCAACTTGTTCCTGGACAACAGACTCCGTTTCAGAGCGTACTCCATGTAATTGGGGTCAGACTCTGAAAGAGAGTGAGTGCTTCAGTCCATGGCGATGACAATACGATGTATTTAGTTGCTAATAAGAGTTTCTTATCGGTAAGTATTTTTTATGGTCGTATAATAATATGTAGCTCTTTTATAGCATATCGCTAAAAGTGGTCTTAAGGTTTTTTAAGTAAGTAGCTTGTAAGTAGGATACTTTAGTTCATTTATAAGAAGAACACGTCTTTCAACAAAATGAAAAACAAAGTTCTCAAAGAAATAACTATAGGGTAAGTGCGCTAGTTTTCGTCCAATTATCGGAGTTGCCAACTTTGTGATGCGAAATGAATATTTTAAAATACCCTTACTCATATGTATCATATGTCATTTTAGTCCTTATATAGTCTACTTTACGTTAATATTATATGACAATAAGTAAATATCACGGGTTTTTTTATAAAAAATATTTTATGCAAAAGAGGCGATTTCACTAGTTTTCGTCCAAAAAAATCAGTTTTCGTCCTAGTGTACGCTAGTTTTCGACCACTGTGTAGAAAAAAGGGTGCAGTTGAATTATTAACTTAAAACCAATTCTACAATACAGTAACTATGGATTGTGGTATACCATTTGAAAGGTAATTTTGTTAGCTTTCAAATGATATCAAAAAGATTTAAACAAGTTTCTTACCTAAATTTAGGAAAATTTTGCAATAGGTCGAAGGACAAATGGACGAAAACTAATCTACAGGAATAGCTAATTTTGGTTTTCGTCCACCCCAGTGCTTGCGCATGACGTCATGGACGAAAACACAACAACGTTTAAAGCTGTTTTTTGTTTTCGTCCACATCTTTTTAACGGTTTTTATGGGTTTATCACTGTTAAAAAGTGGACGTAAACTAAAATGTTTAATAAAATAGCAATAAAGATCATATTGGAAGAAAAAACATTGTATTTTGTAGGTCCATTGAAGTAAAATGATTATTAAAAATATTAACTAGGTGTCAGGGTTTCCGTCCACGTGGACGAAAACCAAAATCTTGCAAAATTGTTATGCTTGTATTAGTCCACTTAATTATCTAAGATTTCTATACAAAAACTTTAATAAACCCTTAAAAAAGTGTTTATTATGCTAATAATTAGACATACGTGCCAAAAACATTACGTAAAGTAGCTAAAACAGTAATTAAACATACCATCAAAGTTCCCTACCGGCACGTTTTTTTTCTAACTTGACGACGTTTTCCATTCACATGTGTGCAGCAACAACTTCCGTAGATTTTTTTGGAGTTATTACTTGTCAAATTACATTTTCATGCAGGCAGAACTGTTACTTAGATATTATAGATTGTAACAAGTCCAAACTTGCACGGAAAGTTAGGTTTGTATTCTAATTTTCCGTATTTGTTTGTGGCAAGTCGGTCAAATGGACGAAAACAGGAGCTGGACGGAAAACCGGCGCAATTACCCTACTTTTACAACTTGACATGGAATGTATAGTTTTGGATTTTGTCAAGTATCAGTTGTTAACTTAGTAGGTATGTTATAACGTAGGTAAAAAATACTTATTTAAGCAAGTAGGTACAAACAGCATTTAAAAACATTATTTAACTTACCATCTATGGGGTTCTCCATAATTTAACACTGATAAAATTATCTGAAAACAAGAAAGGATCGTCAGCGATACTTGAAACAAAATAAGATCGACAAAAAGTTGTAACGAAAACTTTGCGCGGATGACGACCGGCCAACTGGACGGGATACAGGGAGTTATACTTAGCAGTCCCAACCTCACCGATAACGCCCAAGGCCCAAGCTCCCCTCCGAATAGGGGTGACTACCCTTTGTCTACCCTAACTTCCCCGATCCCCTACACACGGGAGGGGACCCCACTTCGGATCGGAGTCGGACCGTTACGAAGGGTGGGTTTTACCTAACCCTAACATTGATTCAAATTCCGCTACCTGCCTGTCGATAAAATAGAAAAGGCATTTGTAGGTAGGTACCTAAACTAAGTTGTCACACACAATAATTATATTACTTATCGAAAACTTGTTCGTGAATTTAATTTGTGGCGCCAAAAACTTTAAAAGAATTTGCATTTTCGCAGACATTCTTCATATTCAATTAATATAAAACTTACTCAATAAAGAAGCAAAATCCTATGTATTATAAATCTACGCACTGTCTCACTCACATAAATGTATAAAAAACCAGGAAATCTCCAAAACAAGTAAAAAGTAAACACAAAATAGTAAAACCTTCACTACACCACACCACTACACAACGTCCGAGACTAGAATGAATGAATGAATTTGTTTGGGATGGAGTGGAGGGAGGGAGAAAGGGAAAACATCACTTGACAGGGAAGGGTGCGTGCGATCGCGATGCAAACTATTAAAATTTATCTCTTTCATTCTAACATAGCCTCCATCTAAATTGTGTTTCTTGTTTCCTGAGAATAAGGTCTATAATTAAGAAATCTACATTTCTCAAACTTCTCGCCAAACTTAATAAAGTGTCAAAGCAAAACTGAACTCTTTCGACATTAGTTTAAAACACAAATTTCCTAATCGGGAAAGAATGAATGGTTCATTCAGAAAAGAAGGGAATAACGCAGAAGTTGTTAAATTAATGAGCTATTTTGATACATTTTTTTAGAAAATACACATTTAAAAAAAAAAAATCAAATTAAGTTACTTTATTAAGATTTATTTTTAAAAAATTTAAGAGTTTCGGATCTCACTCACTGATAATTTTTAATTCAACCACCGAATTCACAGATATGGATAGATGCAGCATGTGTCAAAAATTGACCTGAATGTCTCCAACTTCCTCATTGGCCCTAGAGCAATTCCAAGTATACCATCAATAAAAGCCTAATTAGAGTCATCAAACCTCTCAGTCATTAAATTAGAGCCATCAGAACTTCATAACTATGAGTTGTTTTCTGTGTGTAAGCTGAGGACACGTGTCCCCAGCTGACACATCTGTATCTTCGTAAATATTTATGCTACGATAATGAATTATACCTCAAAAATTACAGTCGAATCCAAATAGTAGGCTTTCCAATTTTCAAGACTTTAGCTCAAATACTGTTAAAACCACGATCAAAAAACTATGTGCGAGCTGGAGTACCGTGTCTCCAGCTTACACATCTGTATCTTTGTAAATATTTAAGCTACATCAATGTTTTATATCTCATAAATTAAAGTCGAATAAAAAAACCCGACTTCAAATCTTTCAAAGCTTTATCTGGAACCGTTTTCGAACTACGAACCGATATGTATGTGTAAGCTGAGCCCCGATTACGGTAATTTTTAACGTCAACAATCCAGACACGCTTCTCGATTCTGCGATACGATTGGTCGTTCAACAGCGTACGTCAGCTGTTTTGACCAATCGTATCGCAGAATCAGAAACGCGTCTGGATTGTAGACGTTATAAAAGTTACCGTAATCGGGGCTCTGGTGACACGTAACACACGGTGGATTATTAAAACCGTATAAGTTAGAGTTGCGTTTTAAAGATCAAATAATTCGTTATAATTAAAGTACACACGAGACAATTTCAAATCTCTAGGCCTCTTAGTTTCAGAATTAAAAGCCAAAAACTATTTTCCCGCCAAATAATTCAAATAATGTGGGTCGACTGCGACGTTGCCGTTCCGTGCGTCCACTAGAGCAGTCGAATTTGAACCTAAAAACTAGTAGCGTTTGAATCATTTTTATTTGTAGTTTAAATCATTTAATTTCGATTATAAGAATTTTAGACTAGGAGCCGGCTGATTTGTGTATTGAGTACCTAATAACCTATATTTTATAAATAAATAATAATAAATAATGGTTGAGTCCCGGGAAAGGACGTAGGATAGATTTTATCCCGGTTTTTGAAATATGATAAAGATTTTCATCATCATCATAAATCATCTGAAAATTATAAATAACTTGAAAAAATCGAGTATTCGGGTAGCCCTAGTGATACTCTACCTCTGGGCTTCGGCTTGACAGTACTTTTTGGGAAACCTTGTATATGTCGTTAAGTTCGCTTATTCTTGTAGTTATTTTTTTTTTTTATTTGATTCTTCAACAAAAGAAGAAGAATTAAATGAGGGTTTTCGCGATTGGAAAATCCGCCAGATGGCAATACGTAGACGCGAGGTCCAAATGCTGCATGATTGGTTATTTTTGACATGACATTGACAGATATGTCAAAATCCACCAATAACGCAGCATTTGGACCTCGCGTCTACTTATTGCCATCTGGCGGATTTTTCAATCGCGAAAACCCTCATTGTCAACTGTGTTTGTCATAGAGCAAAATCTGTTTGTAACCATAGATCAAAATATAGTTGTTGCCCATTTTTGCCACTTGACGTAGCAGAATCGTAGGACTTCACGGTATTTAAATAAAAATTAAAGTGGTTGCGTTTAGAAACGCCACAAATATTTGAGCCTTTGGAAACAAGTTCGTTACTTGTATATTAACCTTTAGCTACTGAGGTGGATTTAATTTCACGTAAACACTGACGTGGGGGCCTGAGAGGCCCGTACATATTTTATGTGTGCTTATATTTAAAAATATATAATCTTTTTAGGGTTTTATGCTAAATAATTATTAATAGTGGTTATATTCAAATACAATAAAACGATTTTTATGTAAATTATTTGTTAATAAGTACGTATTATTTTAATATTTAGAAAACATGTAGCATTTTTGGCAAAAATTTCATAAAATCATGATTCACAAAGTTATCATGAAAAATATTCATAAATTCAACAAATCAACTTAGAATCTTAATTTTCAATAGTCTTTTTAGCTAATGATATATCAGTAATCCTAATATGAAATAGGGGGAAAAAAATTACACACATCAAATAGTACGAATTAAACACAGTCTGGATAAACTTGCTTTGCTCAGTGAAGGAAGCCATACATGTTTTTAAAATGTAGATTTCATTTGAATCTTCAAAATACATGTATGGTACTTGGTTTCATCGTTTAAATCTTGATAGTCAGGTACAGGCTTATCATTTCCTAGCATACGTGCCAAAAACTACTGTTCTTCTATTTTTCGTTAAATGCTGGTTATTTTTACTTCCGAGATACCGCTTTCTCTCGGACGACGTACTGTGGGCTTCATATTATAGATTTTTCAAATTATTTCAAGAAAAGACGACAACTAAATGAAAACTATAGACAAAAAAAGTTACGCCAATACTGAGGTGGGGGCCTGAGAGGCCCACAAGAAACTTTAAAATTAATTTACCTACTAAAATTGCACGTGCAATCACGTGCACCGTTGTTGACAGCCTCGGTGCAATGAAACTCGAAGGTACTAAAAGATTCGGGTGTGTCGTGCACGTGGGAGAGGAGAAATTCAACAATTTGACTTTTGCAAGGCCTGAGAGGCCCCCACGTCAGTAGTTAAAGGTTAAAATATAATTTTGTTTTACCTAACTTTTTCTTATTAATAAAATATAGGTTATTAGGTACTCAATACACAAATCAGCCGGCTCCAAGTCTAAAATTCTTATAATCGAAATTAAATGATTTAAACTACAAATAAAAATGATTCAAACGCTACTAGTTTTTAGGTTCAAATTCGACTGCTCTAGTGGACGCACGGAACGGCAACGTCGCAGTCGACCCACATTATTTGAATTATTTGGCGGGAAAATAGTTTTTGGCTTTTAATTCTGAAACTAAGAGGCCTAGAGATTTGAAATTATGTCTCGTGTGTACTTTAATTATAACAAATTATTTGATCTTTAAAACGCAACTCTAACTTATACGGTTTTAATAATCCACCGTGTGTTACGTGTCACCAGCTTACACATACATATCGGTTCGTAGTTCGAAAACGGTTCCAGATAAAGCTTTGAAAGATTTGAAGTCGGGTTTTTTTATTCGACTTTAATTTATGAGATATAAAACATTGATGTAGCTTAAATATTTACAAAGATACAGATGTGTAAGCTGGAGACACGGTACTCCAGCTCGCACATAGTTTTTTGATCGTGGTTTTAACAGTATTTGAGCTAAAGTCTTGAAAATTGGAAAGCCTACTATTTGGATTCGACTGTAATTTTTGAGGTATAATTCATTATCGTAGCATAAATATTTACGAAGATACAGATGTGTCAGCTGGGGACACGTGTCCTCAGCTTACACACAGAAAACAACTCATAGTTATGAAGTTCTAATGGCTCTAATTGAATGGCTGAGAGGTTTGATGACTCTAATTAGGCTTTTATTGATGGTATACTTGGAATTGCTCTAGGGCCAATGAGGAAGTTGGAGACATTCAGGTCAAAAATTGTATGAAGCCGAGCGTGCCACTTTTTAAACGTCATTAGTGTCATTTTAGCGAATTTTAGTGATTGCCGCAACGTAAAAGTAATCGTATCATCGTACTGCATTCGCAAAGTCATCGAAAAATATCGTATGAATCGATTCGAAAATTAATTAATTCCGATAAAACTGATATTTAGTTAAATTTATAGCTAGTCTGACTGTGGATTAAAATAATTTTGTAGCGGTAGACTTTATTCTACATTATTAATTTGCAAATAATATTTTTGTTGTTGTGCCTAATGTTTATGAAAGTAATGATTGGTATTTCATTATGTTATATAGTACTACTAGTAATTCATACTTAATTCCATACTTTTAACTATCCTAGTAAGTACCTGACCTAGTTTTATAAAATAAAAACTATTTACTCAAGCTTTTTATTTTTAATAAATGTAAAAATGCGTAGTTTTGCCAATACGTTTTTTTTCATAAAGCTAAGTCAGGTACCTAGTTTTGAAGATATTAAATTTCTAAACGACAAAATTCAATGTGGTAAAAATCCTTCGAAGTGAAAATGAAACACAAAAGATTTTTCTTCATAATTATATTATAAGTGCAATGAATAGTATTGTGCTTTAGACGAGCCCTATAAAATAATCAAAACAAATCAAAAGGTTTGAATAAAATTGTTCTTCCCCCGTTATTTATAAAAAAGGTAATGGCAAAATTATAGAACTCCCTTAAGCAGATGCCTCTACTCTGTCTATTTGAAAAAGTCTGGCACTAGGGATTTCCCGGGGGCCCGATAAAAAACCAAAAACATCTTTATTTTCCTCTTTAAATAAATTAATTCTTACAAATCGTCAAATCTCATTATATTTTTCACCCTACCAGCGATTCAATACAAAAACTTGTCTGGTGTATGAATACACGGATCTGTGTGTGTCATAATGTTATGATTAAGTACGGTTCCTTGGGATCGGTATGAGTGCACCACATACATTACTCTTAATAGTACATCGCAGGATATGTATTAAAAACAATCCTACTTTATACTTCTTCTACTGCTACTTTATTCTAATTAATTATTTGTTACTTGTGCTGTTAATTACAATTCTCAATCCGTTAATAATTTATTAATTTTACCGTGTTCGTACTACTGTCCTCGTAAAATCATCGTTACCGATTGTTGTAATCGGCTAACAATTAACAACGTGTACATCACTCGACCATGTATGTCCATTTGGACATATCGGAATGGCACGCTTTGACGATCAACTTGCTGTATCTACTCTAATCCATATCTGTAATCTCACAGATATGGATTAGAGTGTAATCTACTCTAATCCATATCTATGACCGAATTCAACATTCGCTCCATTCGTTCGTGTCATGTCATCTGACATTTGTCATCATTCATTCATTTTCTTCGCTCGTCTCGCGTGGGTTTTGTTTTTATTTAAAAATTCGTAGTTTGTTCTAAAATAAACTTACATAATGAGTGAAGAATTAAAACTTGAGTCCTTGGCTGTACAGCTTTTTGAAATAAATGCCATAAAGTTTGGCGAATTCACGACTAAAAGTGGATTAACTACACCGGTTTATTTTGATTTGAGGGTTATAGTTAGTTATCCTGATGTGATGGTATGTTGTTTTGATTAATTTTGAATTATTAACATAGAGTTAAATGTCCAGAAGTGATAATTGCTGTATTGTTTATTCCAGCAAATAATATCTCGCCTCATACAAGATCATGCACTAGAAGGCAGTAAATGTGATCATTTGTGTGGTGTACCTTACACAGCTTTGCCGATAGCCACATTGCTGAGTGTAGAGGCCAAGATACCTATGCTGATGAGGCGTAAGGAGGCCAAAGCTTATGGTACAAAGAAAATGATTGAAGGTCATTACAAAGCGGGCCAGAAGTGCCTCATTATTGAAGATGTAGTGACATCAGGCTCCAGCGTGCTGGAAACTGTAAAAGACCTTCGTAGAGAAGGCTTGGTAGCCCAAGAAGCTATTATCATCCTGGACCGAGAACAAGGTGGACGGGAGAACCTTGCTGCAAATGATGTATCTGTAAAATCATTGTTCACAATGACAAATTTAATTAATATATTGCTGAAGAATAAAAAGATTGACAAGGATATGGCTCTTAAGGTTCAAGATTATCTTCGAAATACAAAAGCACCAACTTCAGGTACTTCATTATTTTTTCTATTCATAATTATTTGCATTATTTATTGTAAAATAATGACATTGTTATCTTAACATTTTTACAGAGAAACCTAAAGACCGCACACACCTCACATTTGAGAAAAGGGCAGAATTAGCAACCAATGAAATTGCTAAGCAGCTGTTTGATGTTATGGCAACAAAGAAAACCAATCTTTGTGTGTCTGTTGACTTAACTACAACCACAAGTATATTGGATTTGTTGGAAAAAGTTGGTGAACATGTGTGCTTAGTGAAGACACATGCTGATATTATTGAAGACTTCAGTACGGACTTCATAACCAGGCTTAAAAGTTTGGCAAAAAGATTCAACTTTCTTATATTGGAAGATAGAAAGTACGCAGATATTGGAAATACTGTATCTTTGCAGTATGCAAAAGGATTGCATAAAGTTTCAGAGTGGGCTGATTGTGTAACCGCACATTCTTTGCCTGGAGAGGGAATTCTTAAAGCCATCAATGGGGCAACCAACGGTGTTAGCCAAGGAGTATTTTTATTGGCAGAGATGAGTAGTGAGGTAAGGTTTCAATTGAACCATAATTATTCAATTTACTCCAATCAGCATATTTTGATTTGTTTCATACAATGCATTAACATTAGGCAATAAGATTGCCATTAGGCAATAAGATCTGTTTTTGCAATGTTATATAACTTTTAAAATGTAATGTAATTTTTTTAACAGAAAGTCAAGTAAAAACTAATACTTACATTAAACAATTCTCATTACAGGGAAATCTTATCACACCAGAGTACACAGAGAAAACAGTCAGTATGGCTTCAAATTATCCGAATTTGATTTGTGGATTTGTTTGTCAGAACAAAAATACTTTCAATCAACCAGGTAAGTTCAAAATATTTTATTTGTCAGTATTAATGAAAAAACTATTTAAAAAAGTCAAATTGTTGAATTTCTCCTCTCCCACGTGCACGACACACCCTAATCTTTTAGTACCTTCGAGTTTCATTGCGCCGAGGCTGTCAATAACGGTGCACGTGATTGCACGCGCAATTTCAGTAGGTAAATTTTTAAAAGTTTCTTGTGGGCCTCTCAGGCCCCCACCTTAGTATTGGCCTAACTTTTTTTGTCTATAGTTTTCATTTAGTTGTCTTTTCTTGAAATAATTTGAAAAAATCTATAATATGGAGCCCACAGTACGTCGTCCGAGAGAAAGCGGTATCTCGGAAGTAAAAATAACCAGCATTTAACGAAAAATAGAAGAACAGTAGTTTTTGGCACGTATGCTAGGAAATGATAAGCCTGTACCTGTCTATCAAGATTTAAACGATGAAACCAAGTGCCATACATGTATTTTGAAGATTCAAATGAAATCTACATTTTAAAAACATGTATGCCTTCCTTCACTGAGCAAAGCAAGTTTATCCAGACTGTGTTTAATTCGCACTATTTGATGTGTGTAATTTTTTCCCCCTATTTCATATTAGGATTACTGATATTTCATTAGCTAAAAAGACTATTGAAAATTAAGATTCTAAGTTGATTTGTTGAATTTATGAATATTTTTCATAATAACTGTGAATCATGATTTCATTAAATTTTTGCCAAAAATGCTACGTTTTCTAAATATTGAAATAATACGTATTTATTAACAAATAATTTACATAAAAATCGTTTTATTATATTTAAATATAACCACTATTAATAATTATTAAGCATAAAACCCTAAAAATAAGCACACATATGTACGGGCCTCTCAGGCCCCCACGTCGGTGTTTACGTGAAATTAAATCCACCTCAGTAGCTAAAGTTTAACCAATTTTTTTTAAGCAAACAGTTATTGTAATAAGCCTCTTCTCACATTCCAGGTCTAATACAATTGACTCCAGGAGTGCAGCTGGAAAGCACCAAAGACGATCTGGGCCAGGTGTACAACACTCCAGAGAAGGTAATGCTGGAGAAAGGCGCAGACGTCGTGGTTGTGGGCCGAGGCATTCTGTCCGCAAAGAACCCCGCTGCTGAGGCACTGGTCTACAAAGAGGCTCTATGGAAAAACTACCTCAAGAGAGTGTCTGGAAAAATGGAATAATGAAAAGAGTATTTTAAATGATTTAAGAAGTACAAGACAGCATTGTCTTTAGCAAAAAATTATAAATGGACATTCTGCCTCAAAAATTCGCTCCTCAGGAAACATTTTATTTTTATTGATAGTTCAGTTTACTATACTTGCTCTTTAAGAAAACTGTGAGTGCCTACTACTATGAAGATTTATCAGAAGTTATCTTTCAGTTTTATCTCTTGTTTGGTTAACATCCTACAATTTAAAATAATGATATCTGTGATAAAAAATAATTATGAAATATGACCCCATTACATTCCTAATTATGTTATTAATAATTAAGGCAAGCATTTTGTACAAGAAACAAAAGAATTACTTAACAGATACATATTTTGTTGAATGTTTACTTGATATTTTATAAAAAAAAAATCTTATAGGTACTAATTATAATATAATTGAACATATTATGTTCAAGTTTTTGCAATTTTCTTTTGATATATAGCGTATCCTGTGAATTATTATATTTTTTACATTAGATATTTTTGAAGTGGTTCTTTCAAATTTTATGTAGGTATATTTATCTATTTATATTTGGATGTAAGGAAGGAGATATTATTTAACAGAGATGCAATGTAATACTTTGAGACGTGAAACAAAAATGTGATTTATTACCCAAAAATTGGTTTATTTCAGTTGTCCCCAATTCCCCACCAGTGGAAACACGGGAATATAGTGAAATAATAATAGACGCTTAATAATTAACGGGAATAAACCCAAAAATCCGTTGGCAAATGTCGTTGCATGGACAAAATCATCGATACAGGAGCAAGTAAATCGATAGAATGATCGAAGTCAATCGATATCGTTTAAAATAGAAAGAGAATGGGAAGAAATATTTCTGCTCTGCTTTAGTCCAAATAATAACTGCCAGATAATGCCTTATGGCGTTAATTTCATCTTACGTAGATGTGAGATTAGGAATTAAATTTTAAACAAATGTATAATAATGTATAAAATTAGTGTCGGCGAGATGTTTGTGATCGCCGCAAAACTGCGCGCGACTAATGACAAAGGCAACATCATGGATAGGTTACTATCCTCGCAGAGCATGTAGACTTGTGCTACGCTATCTCCTCTTTCCACGCTCCGTAATGGCTAGTACCACCGGGTTACCTACACCATATCGAATATCGAACACGTTTCATCGAACGATCAAAATATCGATTGATTAAAATATCAAAAAATCAATATAGAGGTTTTAATTAAATGTCATATGATTAATGTAAATAAAACATAATTTCTTAAACACATTTTTTTTATTTCCCACTTTTGGATCGACGATTCATCATTTGTAAATTCGATATTCTTAAGGTTCGATATTTTGATCGTTCGATGATAAATAATAAATAAATAAATAAATCTTTGGAAAATTTCACACAGCGCCAGCTAGCCCCAAAGTAAGCAACTTAATGCTTGTGTTATGGGTGCTAGCTTAACGGATATACTACTTATAATATACTTTTTTTTTAAATACATAAATATTATACATAGTCACACCCAGACCCGTCACAGAAATTAAAATTCATCATTTCAATTTCTGCCCGGCCGGGAATCGAACCCGGGACCTCTCGGCATAGTAGTCCGTTCTGAACCACTACACCAAACGGCCGATGAAACGTGTTCGATATTTTGATTTTCGATCATTTGTAATTCGATAGGATCAAACGAACACCGGTCAATCACATTAGCTTGGGTTTTGTTTTTATTTCAAAATTCGTAGTTTGTTCGAAAATAATTAAACTTAAATAATTAGTGAAGAATTGCAACTTGAGTTCTTGGCTGTACAGCTTTTTGAAATAAATGCCATAAAGTTTGGCGAATTCACCACTAAAAGTGGATTAACTACCTACACCGGTTTATTTTGATTTGAGGGTTATACACTCGCGAGCAAAACTATGGAATCACTTACATGAAGTTGTTTCCACGCGAACTTGTGTACTAACGAATTTGTTAGTAACAAAAAAAATGTCACCATTTTAAAGATTAAACTTTTATCTTTAAATTGATACCAAATTCATTTAAATCACACCAGTATTTAAAAAGATATCCCGGCTGATGTGAAGAAGTAACGAAAAAGACATGTATGAACTGTTTGATACGTCGCGAGTTGCGGCCTATTTACCCCCTATAAAAGCACGCGTTTTTAGATTTTGCTTTCTCACGTCGATTCATACACATCTCCGCTTCTTTTGACACTTTACCTGGGATTCTACACCTTCAGAAGGCACGTGCGACGAGCCCGCCGCTGCGTTGCCGCCGACAAGTGAAAATAATCGTTTTTGTGTGTACTGTAAACGACACGGACATACGCGTGAAAATTGTCGTCGGCTTGCATCGAAGAAAGACGGGGTAGTGAAGTTTCCTGCCTTAGAAGTTTCCTGCCTTAGAAGTTTCCTGCTATGGATGCGGAGAAAGAGGAGTCGTACGAGCCAACTGTGCAAAGTGTAGTACGCAGTTCAACGCCATATCGCGTGAACATCATAAGGCGTCGCCAACCTCCCTCTCCAATCGTGATTCGTCCGCACAGGTAAGTAAAACTACAGATTGTTTTGGGGCCGAATAAGTCAAATTACGTTCCTTACATAGTCCTAAATCTTGCCGGACCGCACACAACTCACATTGGAGAAAAGGGCAGAATTAGCAACCAATGGAATTGCTAAGCAGCTGTTTGATGTTATGGCAACAAAGAAAACCACTCTTTGTGTGTCTGTTGACTGTTAAGTTGGAAAAAGTTGGTGAACATGTGTGCTTAGTGAAGACACATGCTGATATTATTGAAGACTTACGGACTTCATAACCAGGCTTAAAAGTTTGGCAAAACAATTCAACTTTCTTATATTGGAAGATAGAAAGTAGGTACGCAGATATTGGAAATACTGTATCTTTGCAGTATGCAAAAGGATTGCATAAAGTTTTAGAGTGGGCTGATTGTGTAACCGTACATTCTTTGCCTGGAGAGGGAATTCTTAAAGCCATCTGCATATGATGTATCTGTAAAATCATTGCTCACAATGACAAATTTAATTAATATATTGCTGAAGAATAAAAAGATTGACAACAATATAGCTCTTAAGGTTCTAGATTATCTTCGAAATACAAAAGCACCAATTTCAGGTACTTCATTATTTTTTCCGTTCATAATTTTACATTATTTATTGTAAAGTAATGACATTGTTATCTGAACATTTTTACAGTGAAACCTGAAGACCGCACACAACTCACTTGAGAAAAGGGCAGAATTAGCAACCAATGAAATTGCTGAGCAGCTGTTTGATGTTATGGCAACAAAGAAAACCAATCTTTGTGTGTCTGTTGACTTAACTACAACCACAAGTATATTGGATTTGTTGGAAAAAGTTAGTGAACATGTGTGCTTAGTGAAGACACATGCTGATATTATTGAAGACTTCGGTACGGACTTCATAACCAGATTTAAAAGTTTGGCAAAAAGATTCAACTTTCTTATATTGGAAGATAGAAAGTACGCAGAAATTAGAAATACTGTATCTTTGCAGTATGCAAAAGGATTGCATAAAGTTTCAGAGTGGGCTGATTGTGTAACCGCACATTCTTTGCCTGGAGAGGGAATTCTTAAAGCCATCAATGGGGCAACCAACGGAGCCAAGGAGTATTTTTATTGGCAGAAATGAGTAGTGCGGTAAGGTTTCAATTGAACCATAATTATTCAATTGACTCGAATCAGCATATTTTGATTTGTTTCATACAATGCATTAACATTAGGCAATAAGATTGCCATTAGGCAATAAGATCTGTTTTTGCAATGTAGATAATATAATTTTTAAAATGTAATGTAATTTTTTTTTTACAGAAATTCAAGTAAAAGTCAATAATAAAACAATTCTCATTACAAGGAAATCTTATCACACCAGAGTACACAGAGAAAACAGTCAGTATGGCTTCAAATTATCCGAATTGGGCCCAGGATGGATCCCTGGGGGACTCCGCGGGTCATGATGGTCATGATCATCATATTCATTTATTCGCTTTGCTCGTCTCACGTGGGTTTTGTTTTTATTTAAAAATTCGTAGTTTGTTCTAAAATAAACTTAAATAATGAGTGAAGAATTGAAACTTGAGTCCTAGGCTGTACAGCTTCTTGAAATAAATGCCATAAAGTTTGGCGAATTCACGACTAAAAGTGGATTAACTACACCGGTTTGTTTTGATTTGAGGGTTATAGTCAGTGATCCTGATGTGATGGTAAGTTGTATTGATTAATTTTGAATTGTTAACAATAGAGTTAAATGTCCAGGAGTGATAATTGTTGTACCAATTGTTTATTTCAGCAAATAATATCTCACCTAATAAGAGATCATGCCCTAGAAGGCAGTAAATGTGATCATTTGTGTGGTGTACCTTACACAGCTTTGCCTATAGCCACATTTTTTACAGAAAGTCAAGTACAAGTCAATAAATAAAACAATTCTCATTACAAGGAAATCTTATCACACCAGAGTACACAGAGAAAACAGTCAGTATGGCTTCAAATTATCCGAATTGGGCCCAGGATGGATCCCTGGGGGACTCCGCGGGTCATGATGGTCATGATCATCATATTCATTTATTCGCTTTGCTCGTCTCACGTGGGTTTTGTTTTTATTTTAAAATTCGTAGTTTGTTCTAAAATAAACTTAAATAATGAGCGAAGAATTGAAACTTGAGTCCTAGGCTGTACAGCTTCTTGAAATAAATGCCATAAAGTTTGGCGAATTCACGACTAAAAGTAGATTAACTACACCGGTTTATTTTGATTTGAGGGTTATAGTTAGTTATCCTGATGTGATGGTAAGTTGTTTTGATTAATTTTGAATTATTAACAATAGAGTTAAATGACCAGGAGTGATAATTGCTGTATTGTTTATTTCAGCAAATAATATCTCACCTAATAAGAGATCATGCCCTAGAAGGCAGTTAATGTGATCATTTGTGTGGTGTACCTTACACAGCTTTGCCGATAGCCACATTGCTGAGTGTAGAGGCCAAGATACCTATGCTGATGAGGCGTAAGGAGGCCAAAGCTTATGGTACAAAGAAAATGATTGAAGGTCATTACAAAGCGGGCCAGAAGTGCCTCATTATTGAAGATGTAGTGACATCAGGCTCCAGCGTGCTGGAAACTGTAAAAGACCTTCGTAGAGAAGGCTTGGTAGCCCAAGAAGCTATTATCATCCTGGACCGAGAACAAGGTGGACGGGAGAACCTTGCTGCAAATGATGTATCTGTAAAATCATTGTTCACAATGACAAAGAAGAACGGTCATCTGTGACCCAGGCCCGACAGAAACGAGACATACCTCAGTTTTTTTGTCATGTCTTAATTAGTTAAATTATATATTTTTTATATTCGAAATCTGTGTATAACACCAAAATATTACCCTTTGTTTTTGTTTAGGCGTTATACAAAAACTAATACAAAATGCTTATTTATCACCAAAATTGGTAAATGTATGTAACTAAATGTCTATAACAGCTGCTATGGAATGTATCTAGGTGACCTGGAGATACAGCCGGATTATACAGGGTGGAAAAAATAATAAGTTACAAAATCCAAAAATTCAATGTTACCAGCTTCCATAATCGGTACCCTATTATTGGTACCATTTGAAAGAGCTTGTGAAGCACTTTCAGAATCAGTAACTAGTTTTCCGATATCTTGTATAGTTTAGAAATAATCGAGTGAGATCACTTATCGTTCCATATGTATAACCACCCTGTATAATCCGGTTGTATCTCCAGGTCACCTAGATACATTCCAGAGCAGCTGTAATAGACATTTAGGTACATACATTTACCAATTTTGGTGATAAATAAGCATTTTGTATTAGTTTTTGTATAACGCCTAAACAAAAACAGGGTAATATTTTGGTGTTATACATAGATTTCGAATATAAAAAATATATAATTTAACTAATTAAGACATGACAAAAAAACTGAGGTATGTCTCGTTTCTGTCGGGTCTGGGTTTTTTTTGTATGAGGCGTGACCGTTCTTCTTTAATTAATATATTGCTGAAGCATAAAAAGATTGATAAGGATATGGCTCTTAAGGTTCAAGATTATCTTCGAAATACAAAAGCACCAACTTCAGGTACTTCATTATTTTTTCTATTCATAATTATTTGCATTATTTATTGTAAAGTAATGACATTGTTATCTTAACATTTTTACAGAGAAACCTAAAGACCGCACACACCTCACATTTGAGAAAAGGGCAGAATTAGCAACCAATGAAATTGCTGAGCAGCTGTTTGATGTTATGGCAACAAAGAAAACCAATCTTTGTCTGTCTGTTGACTTAACTACAACCACAAGTATATTGGATTTGTTGGAATAAAATTTTATAAAAAAAAAAAAAAACCGACTCCAAAAAACCTACACTAAAAAAAGTAGAAAAATAATTACTAATTACCTACTTATTTATTAGGACGAATTATTAATATTTATGTAGGTATACCATGATTGATACTTCTGGAGTCGGTGCCAAGATTATGAAACATGTAAAGTTTGCCTGCACCGACTCCAAAAGTATCAATCATGGTATACCTACATAAATATTAATAATTCGTCCTAATAAATAAGTAGGTAATTAGTAATTATTTTTCTACTTTTTTTAGTGTAGGTTTTTTGGAGTCGGTTTTTTTTTTTTTATAAAATTTTACTTATTTCTTGCTTTTTAGTTAACTATCTAATTATTACCTTGATGTTATCACTGAAGGTAGGTAGTACATTGAGACCATATTCTTAATGTCTAGTGTAAAATAATATTCCCTACAAAATACAGGTTACCATATAGGAAACCTAAAAAGACCTTAAACCGTCAGCCCACCTTAAAAACATGAAAGAATACAACTGTTGGTCTATTTGTACTCATAATATTTAAAGAATTATCCTACAACTCCTAAGCATTAAGGAGTTGTACCTACCATGACCAGTTTTTCTTCAAATTCGCATAAAACCACCCTTTTGATAATACCTATTCAACAAAAAAATAATCGTTCAAATTGGTTCATAATCGGCGGAGATATTGCGTATAAAAAAGTTCATCCCCAATTTTCCACCCTTGGGGGTGAAATATTTTCTTCAAATTCGCATGAAACCACCCTTTTGATAATACCTATTCAACAAAAAAATAATCGTTCAAATTGGTTTATAATCGGCGGAGATATTGCGTATAAAAAAGTTCATCCCCAATTTTCCACCCTTGGGGGTTGTTTTTTTTATTATTAAATTTAAATGGGACCACCCTTGAGGTATTACCTATACGCTGAAAAAAGATTTGTTCAAATCGGTTCATAATTGGCGGAGTTATCGCGTAACAAACATAGAAAAAAAAAAAAAAAAAAAAAAAAACATACGGGTCGAATTGAGAACCTCCTCCTTTTTTTGAAGTCGGTTGAAAAGTTGGTGAACATGTGTGCTTAGTAAAGACACAAATGCTGATATTATTGAAGACTTCAGTACGGACTTCATAACCAGGCTTAAAAGTTTGGCAAAAAGATTCAACTTTCTTATATTGGAAGATAGAAAGTACGCAGATATTGGAAATACTGTATCTTTGCAGTATGCAAAAGGATTGCATAAAGTTTCAGAGTGGGCTGATTGTGTAACCGCACATTCTTTGCCTGGAGAGGGAATTCTTAAAGTCATCAATGGGGCAACCAACGGTGTTAGCCCAGGAGTATTTTTATTGGCAGAGATGAGTTAGTGAGGTAAGGTTTCAATTGAACCATAATTATTCAATTTACTCCAATCAGCATATTTTAATTAGGGTTCCGTACCTCATAAGGAAAAAACGGAACCCTTATAGGATCACTTTGTTGTCCGTCCGTCCGTCTGTCAAGACCCTTTATCTCAAGAACGCGTGAACGTATCAAGCTGAAATTCACATGAAATACTCAGGTCTATTGTCCCTTTAAGCTGTGAAAATATCAAACTTCTAAGCCAAGCCAATCAAAAGATACAGCCGATTATGTCGATATTTTCAACAAATTTTCGACACTCGCAAAGGAATCAAAACCTACAGGATACTTCCCGTAAACTCAGAATCTTGAAATTTGGCATAAAGCATTGTCATATAATGCAAATATAGGAAAAATTGCGAAAATTTCATTTTTTTAGTTATATAATATAATAAAAATATTTTAATAAAATGAAACTTACTACCTTATTTCTCACGAACGAATAAAGGTATCAAATTGAAATTTATACCAAATACCTAGATCTATTGTCCCTTTAAGAAGTAAAAAAATCAAACTTCTAAGTTAACGCGATCAAAAGATACAGCAGTTTATACCGACACCTTAGACGAATTTCCGTCACACGCTAGGGAATCAAAACCTACAAGGTACTTCCTGTGAACTCAGAATCTTGAAATTCGGCACGAAGCAACGTTATATAGTACAGATAAAGGAAAAATTGCGAAAATGATAAATTTGAAGTTATATAAAATTTAAAATATTATTTTTGCTTACATGACAAAATATTTTTTTAATAATTATAAACTTACTACCTACCCTTTTTCACATGAACGCGTAGAGATATTAAAGTTGAAATTCATATCAAACACTTCTTAAATCTAATTGCCTCTAAACTGTGAGAAATTCTAAATCAACGCAAAAATTCAAAACGCTGAGGTAGGTACCTACCTATAATGCAAATATAGGAAAAATAAATAAATAAAAAATAATCATACCGCATATTTTGAAATTCGCCACTACTCGCAACGGAATCAAGTAAGTAATTTGATTTAATACGTCATAAATTTTAAACCGCTACGTTTGTACGGCGGAACCCTCGGTGTGCGAGCCCGACTCGCACTTGGCCGGTTTTTTTTTCATACAATGCATTATAACATTAGGCAATAAGATCTGTTTTTGCAATGTAATATAATTTTTAAAATGTAATGTATTTTTTTTACAGAAAGTCAAGTAAAAGTCAATAAATAAAACAATTCTCATTACAGGGAAATCTTATCACACAGAGTACACAGAGAAAACAGTCAGTATGGCTTCAAATTATCCGAAAATGATTTGTGGATTTGTTTGTCAGAACAAAAATACTTTCAATCAACCAGGTAAGTTCAAAATATTTTTTCGTCGGTATTAATGAAAAAACTATTAAAAAAAATCTACTGTGTCTACATACTTTAGCACTATGAATGCATGTTATTTCACCACTAACTCTCTCAGTGTTAAATTATATTTTTTGAACAAAATTGTGAATGAATGAAAAATGTATATTTGGTAGGTAGGTACCATTGCAATTAACAACAAAAATGACTTAACCATTTTTTTTAAGCAAACAGTTATTGTATCAAGCCTCTTCTCACATTCCAGGTCTAATACAATTGACTCCAGGAGTGCAGCTGGAAAGCACCAAAGACGATCTGGACCAGGTGTACAACACTCCAGAGAAGGTAATGCTGGAGAAAGGCGCAGACGTCGTGGTTGTGGGCCGAGGCATTCTGTCCGCAAAGAACCCCGCTGCTGAGGCACTGGTCTACAAAGAGGCTCTATGGAAAAACTACCTCAAGAGAGTGTCTGGAAAAATGGAATAATGAAAAGAGTATTTTAAATGATTTAAGAAGTACAAGACAGCATTGTCTTTAGCAAAAAATTATAAATGGACATTCTGCCTCAAAAATTCGCTCCTCAGGAAACATTTTATTTTTATTGATAGTTCAGTTTACTATACTTGCTCTTTAAGAAAACTGTGAGTGCCTACTACTATGAAGATTTATCAGAAGTTATCTTTCAGTTTTATCTCTTGTTTGGTTAACATCCTACTATTTAAAATAATGATATCTGTGATAAAAAATAATTATGAAATTATGGCCGCTAATAGCAGCGTTTTACATGAAATAAAACGCATATTAAAATACTTACCTCACAGGAAGTTTTATATTGAGATATCATTTCCGGTTCCTGTCGAATTTCTATGAATTTCCGTAGTTAATATCCGGTCCAGTGGCGACACTTGGTGGATGGGCGCTCACTTTTTGTTTTCTTTGGTTGAGCGCGCCAAAAATAATAACAGCGTTTTTTAAAAAAGAAAAACTTTAATCAATATCATAATACTCTACTACTCCCCAATATCTAGACTGTAAAATACAGGTTGGAATTTGTAATGCCACCTGGAGGGAGAGTACTCTTAATATTGTAGATAGACATTTTTTCTCAAAGAAAACATTCCATAATTTTTGAAAAGAAATAAAACTGCATTCAAAGATTTCCAAAAATTTGCTTGCCACACCCGGGATTCGAACCAACTAAAATCTGTTAAAAATTACACCCTGTATTTTATTGCATCGATCGTTAGGGTTAAGTATAAGGATGAAATCTCTCTAACAAACTTGATAAGTCAAATGAAAGGAAAACCATGAAATTTTAAATTATTATGTACAGGAAATTGTATGGTATGGTAAAAAAAAATACATAAATCTTTGAATGCAGTTCTCTTTCTTTTCAAAAATAAAGGAATGTTTTCTTTCAGTAAAATGTTCTATCTACAGTATTAAGAGTACTCTTTCCCTCCAGACTTATTTGGCACGTCGATTAATAAATTTAGGCGTCAAGCACACTTATTAGATAAGTAGATCAACGTCTACAATATTATACTACTTATTCCTTTCATTATGCGTGCTGGGCTGTTTGCCCATTTTATATATTGTACAATTAGCAATTAAGTTAGAATTTAGTTACATATTATACCTACCTACATTTATTATTGTACAATTGTTAATATTTCGATACAATACAACTATAGTGTTTAATTAAATAAACCTTTTTACTTCACTAATTTGTTTTATTACCTTATTATTACGTAGATAATAATATAATAAGTACTTAATTATATTAAATACTCTAATCGATAGGATTTAATCGTGTAATATTATTTGTATTAATATTTTTAATTACTTCACGTTTATAAAACTGTGTAGCTGATCGCCAATTTCCACGGGCCAAAATTTCGTCAAATGGGTGATTCTCTAACCAGCTTAATTTATAGTCCAATCAACGAAGCGTTTGTAACCCGAATAATTATTCCGTCAATGAAACTTGGCACATGGTTAAAGTAGGTAGGTAATATAAAAGTAAAAAAGTATTTATTACTAAACGTTGTCACATTGTACAATTTATTCTGTCGGTCTCTTCACTAAGCAGGAAAGCTTGTATCGCAGCATCGCGTCGCAGTCTTTTATTTTGCGTTATAAGCGGACATCCATGTTCTATTAATTCAATCGTTAGATATTACTATTGTATAAAATTGATGAAGGAACTAGTAGAAAGTTGTATTTGCTTAGTTTCGGAGAAATATTAGATTTTGTGATTTTATAAAAAAAAAAAACAGTTTTAGAAGCATAATTATTTTCTAAAAAAATTACATAAAGTCAAAATTTTGTAAATAAATTGACCTATCACTATAACGTCTATCTTTATGCAAAAATAAATGGTTATTGCTGCAGTAATTTACGAATTATTTATTAATTTATGATTTTCAGAAAACATTTTTTCCTCCGTTGTCATAGAAAATTGGCAGCTATTCTTACTTTATATTGATGCATGATATAATTATTTAAAATACCTTAAAATATTACTTGCCTATCCCATAGGACTTCGAAGATACGTCTAGAAAAATTAGTCAAAAGTAATATTGACTAAGGGCGTCGCACTGTGAACCAAAAGGCCAATCTAGCTGGACAAAATTATTTAAGGCTTGGAATAGGTACTAAACGCTTTAAAAATCTTACTTTGATATAATATGTAAAAAAAAAATGAACAGAAAACTTTTAATAATGATAAAACTAAAAACCAGCATAAGCTGACCCTCTTTATTAAACATTTTGTACGTGTATGGAGGTCTAGTTAAACTGGACTTTTTAGTTAAGGTAAATTATTGTTTTTTTTTTACACTGGTGCTTGATTTATTTTAACATCTTTGCATTAGTTCTGTAAAAGTACTAAGGTATAATGCTAAACCTAAGCCTAAGTACTTACTTTTAAGATGGTTTTCTATACTGAAAATTACAAAGCTGAAGACCTTGTTTGATTGGTTAAACGCGCTAATTTCAGGAACTAAGCTACAGCCCGATTTGAAAGATTATTTTTGTATTGGAAAGCCCATTTATCAAGAAAGGCATTATTCGATATAACACCCTACAGCCAATAGGAGTGGAGCAGTAAAGAAAAATTTTGCAAAAACGGGAAATATTATTCAAACAATTTTTACGCATACAAAGACGCGAGCACAGCTGGTTAATAAATAATGGATGTTAGGGTCTTACTAGACGTTAGATATAAATTAAAGGCGGACTGTATTTCATAGGTGTAATGATTATAAATATATCGCTAGTTCGCGCCTACGTGGGAGGGCCGCGTCTGACACCGGTGACGGTCGTGAGGCTGAGTGGGCGTCGGGCACGTACGGAGTGTGCCGGCGCCTCGCGCGGAGACGATGATGGCCGATCGATCTCGATGAAGCCCGAGGACTCGAGAAGCGCCAACATACTCCCCGGGTTGAAGAGTCATCTTCTTCAATGAAGTGGAAGCGGACAGATGCAGTTGAAGGCTCGACGTATGGTCCCCCTCTTGGTCTTCAACTCGGCCACCCTGGTGATGCCATCCACGCCTGGATAGGTGTTCACGACCCGCCCTAGTGACCAGAGCAGTGGCGGGGTCTTCTCCTTGATGAGCACCAGCTGTCCAGGCTTGACCTCGCCTGTGGATGCCAACCATTTCGTCTTGGTCTGTAGCAGAGAGACATACTCGTTATGAAACCGTCGCCAGAAGTGTTGCTGAACGTGTTGGATGCGTTTCCATCGATCCAGACGGGTGATAGTGACGTCAGCCACATGAGGGTGAGGTACAGTCAGCAATGGTCGCCCAATTAGGAAATGGGAAGGTGTAAGAGCCGAAAAATCGTTAGGGTCAGAAGAAAGAGAGGTAAGAGGTCGTGAATTGAGGACGGCCTCGATTTTACAAAGGCAAGTTGTCATTTCCTCGAATGTAAAATGAGTGAGATGCAATAATCTTTTTAAATGATGCTTACATGATTTGACTGCAGCTTCGGCTAATAAATTAAAATGGGGTGTGTAGGGAGGAGTAAAAATAAATTCAATGCCTTCCTGGGCTATATGAGATGCAAGATTATTACTCGAAAGGAACCTTTGAAGATCATTCGATGCACCGACAAAGTTAGTGCCATTATCGGACGTGATGCTTTGAGGCTTGCCTCGCCGCGCCACGAACCGATTCAGAGCAGCCATGTAAGCTTCGGTGGTGAGGTCCGTAACAAGCTCCAAATGTACAGCCTTCACTGCAGAACAAACAAAAATGCACAGATAAGATTTCAACAACTTACAACCACGTCCCTTTCGATCGGCTATCAAAACTGGGCCAGCATAGTCAACATTACAGTTTTGAAATGGAAAATCTAATTGTGTTCTATTAAGAGGTAGCTGTCCCATTACAGGTTGTACATTTTGAGCTCTATGTCTGTAACAAATTACACATTTGTTAACAACATGCTTTGAAAGATTTCTGCCTTTAAGAGGCCAATAGGTTTGGCGAACGCTAGCCAAAAGTAATTGAGGGCCGGCATGTAAAAGTTTTATATGTTGCATTTGAAAGATAAGTTTAGTGATGTAATGAGAGCCACATAATAAGATTGGATGTTTTAAATTATAGTCGTAGGGGGAATTATCAAGCCTCCCGCCTACGCGAATAAGACCATTGTTATCTAAAAATGGTGATAATGGAATTAATTTATTTTTGTGTGGCAATGTCTTCTTGGACTGTAATAATTTGTATTCGTTAGGAAACATTTGAAGTTGAGCACAATGTAAAATTAAGTCATGAGAACTTTTTAATTCAAATAAAGAGAGATTGCCACACCTTTTATTATTTATGTTTTTAAGGTTATGAACAAATCTACACAAATAGGCTACAACTCGCTGTAACTTAGTAAAGCTTGAGTATTGCGATATTAAAGATTGAATAATTGTTATGTCAATGTTATTGGTTAAGAAAGCGCTACTACGACTACAAGCATTATCTACAGCATCACTACTGCTAATGATGTGAGAAGCTACTTCAGGTAGATCACGCTTCTCGACATTAGGCATGACGGGCCATTCATTTTCACTCTGTGTTAAAAATGAAGGTCCAGACCACCATAGAAGGGTGTCGCCAATGACGTCAGCTCTTAGGCCCCGTGAAACGAGATCTGCCGGGTTGTCCTTTGACGGCACGTAGCTCCAGGTATGACCACAAGTACTCTCCTGAATTTCGTTGACTCTATTTCGCACAAAGGGTTTTAATTGAGTAGATGGAGTTGACAGCCAACCTAAAACTATTGTGGAGTCACACCAAAATCTACATTTATCTATGTGCAAAGTAAGCGAGTTAACTACTTTTGTACACAGTCTTGCACCTAACAACGCACCACAGAGTTCAAGTCTAGGTATGGTGGTGGGTTTTATGGGAGCTATGCGGTTTCTAGACGCCACAAGTTGAACATGCACCGAGTTTGAGCCAGGGTTGTAAGATCGAATGTACAGGCAAGCTCCATAGGCCTTCTCGGATGCATCTGTGAAAACATGGACCTCGTAAATAGACGATTCCTCACAGGAAATCCAGCGTGGGATGTTAAGTTTATTAAGAAAAGATAAAGTACTTTCAAACAAAAACCATAAGTCCCTAATTTCAAGTGAAACCGTGTCATCCCAATCGTACTTTTCTAGCCACAAACGTTGCATAATGATTTTTGCTTCGACGACACATGGTCCCACAAGTCCCAGGGGATCAAAAATTTGGCTTATTACCGAAAGAATGTGACGTTTTGTTATAATTTTAGAATGTTCTATATGAATTGAAAAGGTTAAGTTATCTGTATTACAAATCCAATGAAGACCTAAAGTTTTAGACTGACAGTTGCCTTGGCCCTGCTCTGAAAAGTCAATAGAATTATTTGGCTCACCAGAATGCGCGCCACTAATTTGAGACAAAATTTCGGGAGAATTTGATTTCCATTTACGTAGATGAAGTTGGGCTGAAGACAGTACCGATGCTACTTGTTTAGCAACATCGATAGTTTCTGGAATTGAACTAGCAGAATGGAGGAAGTCATCTACGTAAAAATCACGTTGTATAGCGGATTTAACGTGACTGTCTTCTAAATTGTCCGCGAGGCTCACTAGACATTTGGTGGCCAAATATGGCGCAGAAGCAGTACCATAAGTTACTGTATTTAAAGTGTAGGTTTTAAGAGGTTCCTTTGTATCGAACCGAAATATGATTTTTTGTAAGGGTCGTTGGATGGGATTTAATTCTATCGCTCTGTACATTTTCTCTACGTCGCCCGAAATCACGTACCTATGTTGGCGAAAGCGTATTAAAATGGAGAATAGATCATCCTGAACGACAGGCCCTACCATTTGGAGGTCATTAAGAGACACTCCTGAAGAAGTGGGAGCTGAAGCGTCGAAAACTACGCGAAGCTTAGTAGTGGAACTAGACTCCCTAATAACGCCGTGATGTGGAATAAAATAATTTCCCTTAGAGCTGTTAGGCATAGAGGCGCAATCATTGTCTAATGTCATGTGACCTAGTGATTCATACTCGTGCATGAAATCAAAATATCGATCTTTGAAGATGGGATCGCGGTGAAAACGTCGTTCTAACGACAAGAACCTACATTTAGCGTTTTCGTAAGAGAGTCCCAGTAAACTTGGATCTTGTTTCAGTGGCATAGAGACGACAAAACGACCGTCGTCCTTGCGGAAGGTTGTCTCAAAAAAATGTTTCTCACATGCTCTTTCCTCTAAGGATTGTGAGTGATTAGGTGAGACATAATCAAGTTCCCAAAATTGAGATAGGTCAGGAGTAGGGGCTAAACTTGTGTGGTTACAGGACTGAAAAATAGTGCTATTCTTTTGGCATGATACGCTTCCTGAAACCAACCAGCCAAACTTTGTTTCACACAATTTGGGGAGATTTTTACCTAAATCAATGAAATTGGAACCTAAGACATTCCAAAAGACTTCCGCGCCTACCAGGATGTCGATGACCGACGGAATATTGAAATTCGGGTCAGCTAACTGAAGACCTGGGGGAATAGGTACGTGATTAATGTTCACGAAAGAAGAGGGCAGAACATTAGAGATCTCAGGCAAGACATGACACACTATATCTAGATTGTAGGCACAGCATAAAGACTCGATTGTGAGGTTACAAGACTGTGTACTTGAAGAGATATGGTTGTTAATACCTGTGACCTTTGTTCTCGTGCCGCATCGTGACAAACCCAACTTGTCACACAAGCGTTGCGTTACGAAGTTGGCTGTACTACCGTTGTCCAGTAGTAGCCGGGCAGTGTACTTCTCGCCCGAAGTGTTCAAGACGTTCACCAATGCTGTGGACAGTAAAACATGGGAAGAAGTAGCAATCTGCAAGGAAGTAGCTGCGGAGGTAACATTGTCAATAGCAGAAGGCAAAGGATTATTAAAGGGTACTAAATTTTGTGATTCCAAATGTAAAAGAGTGTTGTGTTTAGTTTTACAATATTTGCAATGAGTGAGCTTGCATTGCTTAGCAAAATGACCAGGGCGTAAGCAGTTAAGACAAACTTTAAAATCCTTTGCTTTTTGTATACGGTTCTCAATAGACAAAGCTCTAAAAGATTCACACGAAAATAGTAAATGGCGTTGGGAGCAAAGCGGACAAGTTAAAAAGTTTTGTTTACTATTATTATAACTGTTATTATTATTTGATTTTTTATTTTGTTGTGTTTGTTTATTTAAGTTTGTATGATTATTATTTAAGGCAACCAATATATTATTATTAGACGAGTTATGATTTGTTTCAATTGATTCCAATAAGTCCGCTTTCCTTCCTATAAAAGTACAAAATTGATGTAAAGTGGGTTCAATAGACAACTCATTGCGATACTCTTCCCAGTGGCGACTTGTTGTTATGTCCAATTTTTTAGCCAATATAAAAATAAGAAGAGTATGCCAATGTTCAGTAGGTTGTTTTAATGTTGTAAGAGCTCTAATGTTTTTATTGATTACATCAACTAAGTTTCTAAGAGAAGTACTGGACTCCCTCAATACGGGCTCAACATCAAATATTGCCTGCAAATGATTGTCTATAAGAAGGCGATTGTTATTAAAACGTTCGCATAATAAGTCCCATGCCACATTGTAGTTATCGCCGGTAAAATCAATATTTTTTATAATTAAGGCTGCATTTCCTTGGAGTGAAGCTCGCAAATAATGAAATTTGTTAATATTGTCTATGCTATTATTATCATGAATTAACGAAATAAATGTGTCTCTAAACTCGAGCCAGTATTGATAGTTCCCATCGAAGCTAGGTAGATTGATTTTAGGTAATCGAACAAAGTTATTATTGAATTGTGCATTAGTGTTATCGTGTTTGGAGTCTGATACGGAACCTTTGGAAGAAACCCCAAGCAGAGAGCGTGCGAGGGCCACCTGGCTGAAGTACTGGCGCTCGAAGTCCTCGCGCTCCTCGAGCAGGTCCTCGGGGTCCTCCTCGAGCATCTCGATCTCGCTCTGCAATGCATCGAATTCAGTGTACATAACATTGAATCTACTAAAGCGTTCCTCGAGGTCTAAACGTTGCAATTCTGAAATTGTGGATCCAGTGTTTAATAAATTTAAATAATTGGTAAAGATTGTAAGCTTACATTTATACGTGCTTCGTTTTTTAAGTAAAGATTTTATGTCAGCCATTTTGATTTGAGCAAGCACGTGTAAAGTTTAATGAAAGAAAGGGAAATTATGCGTAATAAAATGAATGAATAGCGCGCAAACAGCTGATTGATGCAGTCAATGCAGTTTAGTGCGATTACGTAAGGAAGGCGGGTCCCGTTAGGGTTATTGACCGCGTGTACGTAAACACGAGCTGGCAAAAAAATACGCCAAGAAAGAGACAGATAGTAGGTTTGCGGGCTGATAAAGTGAGAAGCAAGACGATGAATGAGAAAATATGAATTAAGTTGGCAAATAGGAACGATTTTCGGCAAAGTTGAAAAAAAATAGACAAATAGGGAAGCGACTAATTGGAACGACTCACGCATGAACTGTATACTCCCCAACAAAAGGTGACATCAGCTCCAGGATCCTCTTCCACGCGGCTAAGGTGACGACGGTTCCACGTTGTTCCGGTCAAAGTCCACGACGAACGGTGACACGCAGTTGACGCAGTTGTACAGCGATCACTCGGGAACCAGACGAGTAGACGGCGAGATAAGGACCAATGTTAGGGTCTTACTAGACGTTAGATATAAATTAAAGGCGGACTGTATTTCATAGGTGTAATGATTATAAATATATCGCTAGTTCGCGCCTACGTGGGAGGGCCGCGTCTGACACCGGTGACGGTCGTGAGGCTGAGTGGGCGTCGGGCACGTACGGAGTGTGCCGGCGCCTCGCGCGGAGACGATGATGGCCGATCGATCTCGATGAAGCCCGAGGACTCGAGAAGCGCCAACATGGAAATTAAATAAAACTATAACAATACCTTGCCGGCCATTACCAAATCGTCAGTAGGTACTGCAGGACTTAAATAAATCGTCAACTCGTTGCGACTTCTTTTTGTTTTGAACGCGCCTTGGACGAAGTCAATCTTTGGGCGACCAGGACTTGAAGTACTAGATTGACTTTCTGAACATGACGTAGATTGATTCAAAATACGTGTATCAATTTGAAGTTTTCACCATTCAGCCATTCAACACCAATTGGCCTTGTCACAAAATCGTCCCGAATTTTACCAAACTGAACCCATTTTTCGCCTAATTTTGAGCTAATCTGACTAAATTCTTTATAATGTTTCTTAAACAACACTCCATAACCTCTTTTTAGTCTTATCTAGGTAATAAATAATCGAATAGTCCTGAAATTGTTTTGTTTTTGTGTGTTTTAACCATTCGTAATAAAACTCGCTTCGGGTCACCGCCACTACGTTTTCTGCAAAAAAATCAAAGTTGTGCTTCAGTGTGCTGTCTACAACCTACTATTTTTTGAAGCTCACATATGTGGCTACTTCATATAAAAAATCCAGCCCGGGGACATGAGGGGACATGTAGTTCCTGGTCTCGCAAATACAGAAAAACGTGAAAAAATACGAATTTTCATTTTATTTCTACATGTATCTTAATTAATTAATATACTTTAGGAATATTTTTTTGGTTTAATATGTAATACATACCTTCTACTTCACGATCCATAACAAAAATTTTCACAATTGTATTAGAATTAATCAGGAGACACTGATATATCAACCTCAAGAAAGTGAATATTTTGATCGTAAAATACTCACTTGTTCAAGTTCGTCTTAAAATTACTAAATTATCAGAGGATAGTTGCTAAAAATAATTGATGATTAAACGAACTTACGTAGTACGTGAAGTTCGATCACAATTATACTAAGTGCTTCGTCCGAAGAGATTAGTATACTTACCTATTTATATTAAACCTAACTTTATAACAACACTATGTAGTAACGCCTAGCGTAGCCACTTTTGCACTTAGTTTAAATTTATTTATCACTTCCGGTTTGAGATTAAAATCTTCAAACGGAAGTGATACAACTGACGGTTTCTATTAAAAAATTAAAAAGGAACCGGAAACACGATTTTCCCCCTCCAACCGACCCCGCCTCTAAGAGACACTGTGGCGCTCTCGTCATTTAGTTGAGAGTGTAATATTTCCATAACTTCACGGGAAATGTTACTTAACATTTTTGGGGTGGGAGGGAGAGTGTATACTAATCTCTTCGGACGAAGCACTTAGTATAATTGTGATCGAACTTCACGTACTACGTAAGTTCGTTTAATCATCAATTATACACGTGCTTCGTCCTCGAGATTAGTATACTTACCTATTTATATTAAACCTAACTTTATAACAACACTATGTAGATGTTGAGAGAATTAGTTAGGGAAATATTATGCCTTATCGAATACAAAGACATTTTTATTTAATCAAATATATATTTGCATACAAAAAATAATTTAAATTATCTTTTTGACGAACTCAGAGTTCGCGCAAGCAAAGTAAAATCATCATTGCTTATTACAGGCCTATTATAGAATTGAGCAAAGACTGTGGAATTGCCGCTCCAACCTGCAGTTTTCCTTATCAAATCAATATTGACTCCGTCTCTGTGTGCGAGTGATGTTGATGCATGACGAGTGCTATGAGCGGAAAAAATTGAGACGTCAATTCCACTGTCTTGCATTGTGGATTTAATCCACCTGCTTAATGATTGAGAACACACAGGCATGTGCGGTTTTCTAAAACTAATGAACAAGGTATTACATTTTCTTATATCCTTAGTTTTATTTATATATGAATTAAGAGTGTGTGCCGGACATAATTATAGAGACTCTATTTTCAAAAAAAAGGCAAGTGTAATGTTGGTTGCATAGAACCAGGCCTGGAAGTTTTAATCAAGTCTGGAATTTTGATTACAAGTTGTTTTTCTAGTTGTACTAAATTATCAATTTTTATTTTTGATAGAGTCTGAACTCTATGTCCGGTTACTAGAGCCAACAAAGTTGCACATTTTTTCGAAAGCTTTTCTAAAGTAATTTCGTCATTTGGATACAAGGAAGATAAGTAATCCAGAACTGTATTTGCATCCCACGTTATATTATATCGTGGTAATGGCGGTTTAAGTTTATAAACGCCCTTGCAAAACCTTGTTAACAAGTCGTCTTCTAAAGACCCCACTAGAAGTGATATTGCAGCCTTGTGACAATTTATAGTTTGGTATTGACTGCCAGTATTTAAGACATTGGTAAGAAATTGAATTATATTCGGAATATTAGGTGTATACATATCAATTTTATTTTCATTGCAGAAGGCAAACCATTTTTTCAAACAGGAATCGTACTGTTTTAAAGTGTTCTCTGATAGGGATGCCATCATGACATCTATGGCAGCTAGCGGGACATCTCTCCGTAGGAACCCCGCGCGGATAAGAGCGCGGCCTCCAGGGTAAGGTTGTGGCGAATGTTCCCGCTGGAATGAGGAATAATTATATCTGATGAACTAAGAACTATTATATTAGAGATAACAAGACGTCTAAATAAAGGGTACCACGGTTGCGATTGCCAGGCTGGTACGACCATTATACCTTGGGCTTTGTCAGATATAATTTTTCTAAGGGATTTTAAGATGATGGCCACTGGTGGGAACGCATAGAAGAAATAATTGGACCAAGAGAATGTGAAAGCATCCGTTGCGAAGGCGTCAGGATCACGAGCCCATGAAGCATATATGTGACATTTTTTATTCAGTCTATTTGCGAATAAATCAATTTGTGGAAACCCCAGTGTCTTAGTTAATTTTTCGAAACCTATGCTTGATAGTTCCCATTCAACATCGGGATGTGAGCGTCTCGATTCCCGGTCGGCTATAACATTATCGGACGATTTTACATAAGCTGCCGTAACATGTATATGGCGAGCCTCACACCACTGCCAAATACTTCGAGTTATATTATTCAGATGGGGATATTGCACTCCACCCATGCGATTTATATAACTCAACGCCGTGGTGTTGTCAACACGTAGAAGTATCTGACAGTCGTTAATATTTTTGGTGAAGGTTTTAAGCGCAAAAAAGGCCGCTAAAAGTTCTAAACAGTTAATATGCAAATTTCGTTCCGATTTTGACCACTGACCGCTCGCTGTTTGACCATCACAAGTCGCTCCCCACCCCGTTGTTGAAGCGTCAGAGTATATTTCCATTAGATAATTATCGTCTTTAATTCTGTGAACCGAATTATCGATGGCTTGTAACCACCAGTCTAAATCAGAATGTAAAAAATCTGGAATATTCATGTCCCTATCATAATCATCGTGCCCCTTAAGATTAAGGTACTTGCAACGTTCCAATTCCTTGGTATATAGATAACCACCCATATTCAATTGCAGGACAGGCTGAGACTAACAATCCGACTAGTTGAGCAAATTTACGAATCTTGCACCTCTTGAGGCTTTTAATTTTTAAAATTTCTGTTTTGATGCGGGAACGCTTTTCACTTGGTAGGGATATGCACCAATTATATGAATCTATTATGTATCCGAGATATTTGCAACTCATGGAAGGTATTAATTTACTCTTTTCATCATTTATTATAAATCCCAAAGATTGTAATAATAATTTAGTAGCTTGAACGCTTTCTAAGCATTTCAAGTAATTTAATTCGGTTATGTATAGGTCATCTAGATAAATGGATGACAAAAAACCACAAGATCTTAACAATTTTACAACAGGTTTCATTAACTTTGTAAATATATATGGTGCTGTACATATCCCAAACGGTAAAACGTTGAATTCGAACATTTGCTCACTATTCGGATTGGATTTGTCCTTTAAAATGAATCTAAGATATTTTCGTGAATTAGGATGAATGTTGATTAAAAAATAGGCGTCTTTAAGATCTATAGTCGCCATATAAGAATTTTTTGAGACTAGTTTTAAAACTGTGCGCAAATCTTCTAATTTGAAATGTTTAACGTTTATATGTTTATTTAATTTTTTCAAATTTAGTATAAATCGCATTTTGCCGTTAGGTTTAGGTACCAGAAATACACGAGAAACATATTGGCCTTGGCAAGGTTCACACGGAGAGATAGCTCCAATAGATAGTAAGTTTTGAATAGATTCTGAAAAATGAGATCTTTCAGACTCAGTCACTAATGTAACGGGAGGGTCTAACTGATTAACTGGCTCATCGAAATCTATTCGATATCCGTCAATCCATGAAAGGACCGCTCGATCTTGTGTGATGAGCGACCACTGACTATAAAAATGACGCAGTCTACCTGCGTAGCGTACCTCGTCGGCGGCTAGCGCCTCCTCGTCTCCCTGCGCCGATAGGACGACGCGGTCGAGTAGTGGCCGCGCGCTGGCTGCGGCGGCGGCGGCGGCGGCGGCTGGTAGCTCGTCGTCGCTCGAGCTGCAGGCGGCTGGTGTCGCGGCGGGCCCGGCGCCGCCCGACGATTCCCGGTGCCCGACTTGCGGTTTAAATTCTTGTCTTGCTTGGGTTTCTTGGCGGAGTCAGCCTTCAAATCTGAAGACGATTTGGAGACGGCTTTTGCTGTTTTCAGGGTTTCGGTTAGATTTTGTCCAAATAAATATCCATCTATCTTGGTACTGGCTAGTTGTTCTCGTAATTCTTTTTTCAGAGAATAGAGTGCGTGGTTTCGTCTGGAACTAGACTGCAAATATTGGACGTCGCATAGGATTCTGCCGACATCCACGAGACTTTTAACTAGTTCATTGTCTCGGGCAGGGTTGTTGATTTGAGCATTTATTATTTGCCCAACGCATGTGATAGCTGCTGCAATTTCCTTTTGGTTGATTTCGATCGACTTATCGCGCTTCTGCACGTACTCCGGAGTTGCGGCTTTTATCTCCGGATTCATTTGAGGGGCAGATAAGTTTTTGCAATTTGCGGGTACGAGATATTTTTGTAATAACTCCTTGCGAGTGTCTTTATCAAGACCCGATGTGGCCATGTAATTGAGGCGGTTAGCTAACTCCTCGTTAATATTAGGTCCGTATTCCACGGTAGCGGTCGGATCTATGCCCAATATATCCAGTATTTCAGGGTCCAAGCCCGTGTCCAAGCTTGCAGGAGTCTGCGTAACTTCAACACTCGCGGCTTCTTGAGGCTGCGTCGCGGGCACACTGTCCGATGTCCCGGCGACAGGTTCGTTTACCGAGGCAGGTATGGGCATGGCAGGGTCTGGACCCATTGAAGAGGCTTCTTTCCGCTGGTTCCGATCTGAGAATAGAACGGATTTACTTATATTGGTATTTCGCCAACATTTAAGCGCCATGGGCGCTGATTTCAGCTATCTCGTACTGATAACACCATAGGTGTCGAATGCAACAGAAAATTTCCATTGGAAATGCATTCTTTAACATTATAAGTTGTGGCACCATGGGTGCAGAATGTTGCAGAGATAACCGCATACATTCTGAGGCGACTGCACCTCACATCAGTCGTGTAGACTGGAAAGACACCATGGGTGTCGAAAATGCGGGTAGCATTTTGTAAAAACTAACCTTGGGATAACGCCAACAGGGTTTGTGGAGCTGGTGAAGGACTTCGTGAGCTTGCGGGTGAACTTTCTGAACTCGACGTACTGGTAGATGATTCCGAAAGCGTCGTTCGTCTTTTTGAGTGTTTCATCTTCTTTTCAAGTTTCTTCAATTTGCTTGCTAGGTATTCGATGGTATCTCCATGTCTTCTTTTCGGCATTTTGGAATGAAGCGTGCGAAGTGGCTGAGCACTAGTTTGCGAATGACGAGAGCGCCACAGTGTCTCTTAGAGGCGGGGTCGGTTGGAGGGGGAAAATCGTGTTTCCGGTTCCTTTTTAATTTTTTAATAGAAACCGTCAGTTGTATCACTTCCGTTTGAAGATTTTAATCTCAAACCGGAAGTGATAAATAAATTTAAACTAAGTGCAAAAGTGGCTACGCTAGGCGTTACTACATAGTGTTGTTATAAAGTTAGGTTTAATATAAATAGGTAAGTATACTAATCTCGAGGACGAAGCACGTGTATAATGACTGAATCGTTACCTCTGGTTATTAAGCTATCGTTTTTGCTAAACGAATGAAAAAAAAAATTTACCTCTTTTTTGCCGATAAAAATAGGTCTAGTTTCATCTTTTTTCATATGTAATGTACACTTTATCGTGACTCACACTGTATAATTATCAAACTCGAACAGATAAATTAATAATGGTAAAAGCAATGTATTTCAATAGTTATCTAACAAAGGCATTAAATCCGTATTGTTACGGACGGCATTTAAAAAACTAATCGGCCGTTTGGTGTAGTGGTTCGAAACGGACTACTATTCCGCAAAAAAAAGTATTTAAGTATGTTTATATCCGTTGTCTAGTACCCATAGTACAAGCTTTGCTTAGTTTGGGACTAGAAGCGCAGTGTAAAATGTCCAAGGATATTTATTTATTATTTATTTATTTAATAAATATTCAGTTGACAACCCTGTTACATATAAATTTTCTAAATTTCTAGAAATTAAAATAATCTTCGAAGTCCTAATTCGATGGCTCCTACGTATAAAGGCGAAACTGCCGCTTACGCCTTTTTCCAATTATTTAAGCAATGATTTCACTTTGCTCTAATCTATAACGTCAGTAAGAAAAAAAAAATTATTTTTCCATTAGATACAAAATAAAATTTTAGGCAAATAGGCGTATGTGCAAAACTACGCCACGTATAAAGCCCAATCATACGATTCGTCAATCTATAATTACGAGTAGTTGCTTACATAAATATATATTTTTTATAATCCAAATCTTAAATAAAGCCATGAAAATATTTAGCAAATTGTTTTATTTATAAATTATGACACATTATATAGTTATTTAATTTTTAGCGTTAAGTCGCATCTCAAACTAATTTGAAAATTATAAATAACTTGAAAAAATCGAACTGCCTAAGGCATCGTGGGTTCAATTCCCGCCTTAGGCAGTTCGATTTTTTCAAGTTATACAATATGTAACGGAAACACCGTCCGATCCATTAAGGTGTTAATAGGTATCGAGTTAAGATTCCATTTGTGTAATAATTTTCATAAAATATTATAAAAAAAATACCCCATGAAAAACAAATACAAAATTTACAAAAATAAAATAGCTTACATGGCAATCCGAACTGCAGTGTAGAGGGTACGCGGGAGGGGTAGAGATGCGCCGGCACGCGTAGCGACGCACTATGGAGCGAAATTGCGATTTATGGACATAGCGAATTTTTTCACAATTTCTATTTGAAAAAAATACCTATCGATAGGTTACGTTATTCTGATGAATAAATGCTGCACAAGTTTTTCTCTAAAACCAATAGTTTGACTGGAAAAAAAAAAATTCCATTTTCGTTGTATGGAATTAAACATAAAGTGGTCGATTTCGACTAAGCCTTGACAGATCTTGCTTTGAAACTACTTGAGCCTTGTTCTATGGCTTGTTGAGTGTAATCCTACGCTATCAGCGCGCATCCAAAGTTGCCCGTTCACAAGTTATGAGGTTCTGAAAAATTAAAAAAAAATAAGTAAAAGTGACTTTTTTTTGGAATATCTTTAAAGATTTAACAAAAATATAAAGATTTTATACGTTAACTATGTAAATTAACTTTAAATTACTGCTAAAAACACATTTTAATAAACTTAAAAGGAATTAAATCAGCGATTTTTTTTTCACAATTTCGGTTTAAAAAAAATACCTATCGATAGGGTATGTTATTCTGATGAATAAATATTACGAACGTTTTTCTCTAAAACCAATAGTTTGGCTGGAAAAAAATATTTTCCATTTTCGTTGTATGGAATGAAACATAAAGTGGTCGATTTCGACTAAGCCTTGACAGATTTTGCTTTGAAACTACTTGAGCCTTGTTCTATGGCTTGTTGACTATAATCCTGCACTAACAGCGCGCGCCCAAAGTTGCCCGTTCAGAAGTTATGAGGTTCCGAAAAATGAAAATTAAAGTAAGTAAAATTGACTTTTCTTTAGATAAGACGACAAGAGAAAAGTTAATTACATTACTAAAGTATATAATTTTCATGTTTTAGTTGAATCTTTAAAGATTTATACCCAAAAAAAGATACTTTTACTTACTTTAATTTTCATTTTTCGGAACCTCATAACTTCTGAACGGGCAACTTTGTGCGCGCGCTGTTAGTCTAGGATTATAGTCAACAAGCCATAGAACAAGGCTCAAGTAGTTTTAAAGCAAAATCTGTCAAGGCTTAGTCGAAATCGACCACTTTATGTTTCATTCCATACAACGAAAATGGAAAATATTTTTTTCCAGCCAAACTATTGGTTTTAGAGAAAAACGTTCATAATATTTATTCATCAGAATAACATACCCTATCGATAGGTATTTTTTTAAACAGAAATTGTGAAAAAAAATCGGTGATTTAATTCCTTTTAAGTTTATTAAAATGTGTTTTTAGCAGTAATTTAAGGTTAATTTACATTATTAACGTATAAAATCTTTATATTTTTGTTAAATCTTTAAAGATATTGAAAAAAAAAGTCACTTTTACTTACTTTTTTTTAATTTTTCAGAACCTCATAACTTGTGAACGGGCAACTTTGGATGCGCGCTGATAGCGTAGGATTACAGTCAACAAGCCATAGAACAAGGCTCAAGTAGTTTCAAAGCAAGATCTGTCAAGGCTTAGGCGAAATCGACTACTTTATGTTTCATTCCATACAACGAAAATGGAAAATATTTTTTTCCAGCCAAACTATTGGTTTTAGAGAAAAACGTTCATAATATTTATTCATCAGAATAACATACCCTATCGATAGGTATTTTTTTTAAACAGAAATTGTGAAAAAAAAATCGCTGATTTAATTCCTTTTAAGTTTATTAAAATGTGTTTTTAGCAGTAATTTAAGGTTAATTTACATTATTAACGTATAAAATCTTTATATTTTTGTTAAATCTTTAAAGATATTCCAAAAAAAAGTCACTTTTACTTACTTTTTTTTAATTTTTCAGAACCTCATAACTTGTGAACGGGCAACTTTGGATGCGCGCTGATAGCGTAGGATTACAGTCAACAAGCCATAGAACAAGGCTCAAGTAGTTTCAAAGCAAGATCTGTCAAGGCTTAGTCGAAATCGACCACTTTATGTTTCATTCCATACAACGAAAATGGAAAATATTTTTTTCCAGTCAAACTATTGGTTTTAGAGAAAAACTTGTGCAGCATTTATTCATCAGAATAACGTAACCTATCGATAGGTATTTTTTTCAAATAGAAATTGTGAAAAAAATCGCTATGTCCATAAATCGCAATTTCGCTCCATAGTGCGACGTCATAAGGTCATTACCCCCAGCGTCTTAAAAAAAGCCGCGCGCCGTCAGAGTGTTAACGCTTTTTGAAAATTTCCCCGTTGTAGGGTAAATCATTGCTAAACTTATTGACTTTAAAAATCGATAAAAAAATTGTTTTTATTAATTACGTAATTTTGATACTTGTTTTGGTAATGTTGTTAAAGCTACTTTATGACCCTTTCGGATCGGACGGTGTTTTTGTTACATATTGTATAAAAGGTGTGAATGTCTCGGCTGACAAGCTTGAGGTCCAAATAAGAAGGCCAGGGTGTAGCAAAAAGTGTACTTTTACTTCGCAGTACCAGCGTAATATCAGGCCTGGCTCACTCCGCGCGGTACATCCGATAATTACCTACAGCGAAGCGCCCCGCCGCGGCGCGCCGGCGGGTATTATATCAGTCGAGTGTCACGCGCGCGCCCGTCAGGACGCTGGCGTGCGTTGTAGTACCTAATTCTATGATCGAAGTATTATTTAAAAATGGACATAAAGAGAAAGAAATATTATTGTGCGGCGTTCGGGTGTTTAAATTCGAAAAGAAATCTACCGGATTTATCTTTTTTTTCGCTTCCCAAAGATGCTGAAAGGTATGTTGGCCATGTAGGTAATCAATAATTCTTAGGATAGTATAGGAACCTAACCTACCATGACTACTGCTCAGAATGCGTTCGTTCGTTTCAGTCAAAAATGACGTCCACTGCTGGACAAAGGCCTCTCCCAAGGTTTTCCATAATCAATGCGTACTTACCTACATACGTACCTCATTACAAATAAGTAGATTAATTATTTTTTTACTAGACACTACTAGACAGCAACCCTAACAGCGTAAGAAGAGTTCAGAGGCACGCGATAGAAAGAGACAAAACTTGTAGGTGAATAAAATTGTAGGTACTTAGTGACCTGAATGTCTCCAACTTCCTCATTGGCCCTAGAGCAATTCCAAGTATACCATCAATAAAAGCCTAATTAGAGTCATCAAACCTCTCAGTCATTCAATTAGAGCCATTAGAACTTCATAACTATGAGTTGTTTTCTATGTGTAAGCTGAGGACACGTGTCTCCAGCTGACACATCTGTATCTTCGTAAATATTTATGCTACGATAATGTATTATACCTCAAAAATTACAGTCGAATCCAAATAGTAGGCTTTCCACTTTTCAAGACTTAAGCTCAAATACTGTTAAAACCACGATCAAAAAACTATGTGCGAGCTGGAGTACCGTGTCTCCAGCTTACACATCTGTATCTTCGTAACTATTTAAGCTACATCAATGTTTTATATCTCATAAATTAAAGTCGAATAAAAAAACCCGACTTCAATTCTTTCAAAGCTTTATTTCGAACCGTTTTCGAACTACGAACCGATACGTATGTGTAAGCTGGTGACACGTAACACACGGTGGATTATTAAAACCGTATAAGTTAGAGTTGCGTTTTAAAGATCAAATAATTCGTTATAATTAAAGTACACACGAGACATAATTTCAAATCTCTAGGCCTCTTAGTTTCAGAATTAAAAGCCAAAAACTATTTTCCCGCCAAATAATTCAAATAATATGGGTCGACTGCGACGTTGCCGTTCCGTGCGTCCACTAGAGCAGTCGAATTTGAACCTAAAAACTAGTACTGTTTGAATCATTTTTATTTGTAGTTTAAATCATTTAATTTCGATTATAAGAATTTTAGACTAGGAGCCGGCTGATTTCTGTATTGAGTACTTAATAACCTATATTTTATTAATAAGAAAAAGCTAGGTAAAACAAAATTATATTTTAATATACAAGTATAATAACGAACTTGTTTCCAAAGACTCAAATATTTGTGGCGTTTCTAAACGCAACCACTTTAATTTTTATTTAAATAACGTGAAGTCCCACGATTCTGCCACGTCAAGTGGCAAAAATGGGCAAAAACTATACAGGGTGGAAACGTTAAGTGATCTCACTCGATTATTTCTTAACTATACAAGATATTAAAAAACTGGTTACTGATCCTGAAAGTGCTTAATGAGCTCTTTCAAACGGTACCAATAATAAGTTACAGAATAAACTGGATCTATCTGAAAATTCAATGTTTCCAGCTTCCATACTAAATGTATGCCAGACACACAATATTAGAAGTGTAATTTTTTTAATTTAATAATAAATACTTAAAATAAACTCGTAAATTGTATTCTTATTTTAAATTATTAATGAAAAACATTGGTTTTAGGCTTTACTTGCTATAATATTGTCAAGAGATGAGTGTCATGACTGTGGTAGTACTAAATGTATGGAAGAAGGAAACATTGAATTTTTGGTTAGATCCAGTTTATTCTGTAACCTATTATTGATACCATTGGATAGAGCTTGTGAAGCACTTTTAGAATCAGTAATCAGTTTTACGATATCATATGTAGTTTTTAAAATAATGTGACTTTACCAAATGTATGGAAGCTGGAAACATTGAAGTTTCGGATAGATCCAGTTTATTCTGTAACCTATTATTAATACCGTTTGATAGAGCTCATGAAGCACTTTCAGGATCAATAACTAGTTTATTGATATCTTGTATAGTTTAGAAATAATCGAGTGAGATCACTTATCGTTTCCACCCTGTATTTTGCTCTATGGTTACAAACAGATTTTGCATGACATTGACAGATATGTCAAAATCCACCAATCACGCAGCATTTGGACCTCGCGTCTACGTATTGCCATCTGGCGGATTTTCCAATCGCGAAAGCCCTCATTGAATTCTTCTTTTGTTGAAAAAAAAAAAATTAACAAAATTAACATCACAAATCACAATCACTACTAAGACATCACAAAATAGACGAAACACAGCATTTGCACAGAATTGGCCGTAAGGATCTATATCCATAGCCGTAAAACTTGTATTAAAAAAAAAGATGACAGTTGACTGCAATATTGAGAAACAGTCAGTGTTGCCAGAAGGTTACTTTTGTAACCTTTTAGCTGATTTTTGAACTGCTTTGGTTTACTTTTAGGTTACACTAATGAAAAGGTTACTTTTAGGTGATTTAGTTAGTAAAATATGATTTATCTGTGGTAATTAAATAGATTAATTAGATTTACGAATCTCTGATGGATGAGTGATACCCGACCCGAGGTTTCCGCCAACTGGGACCGCAATCAACTAGGACCGCGGTCCCAATCGCCAGATCAGTAAAAATTAAATACTTTTCTGGGACCATTCATAAAGGACAATGACCAAAAATGTATGGAGTGTGGTCCAAATGTCAACCACCACCTATGTAGTAAAATAGTCTACTAAATACTGATTCATTATAACCAAACCGCAATCAAAAATATGCTGTCAGTAAAAAGTTATGACTGAATGAAAAGTCATGTTTTTACCTTTTCATCTGAAAATTAATGTTCTTGATATCATTCTATCCATCGCACATTTCGGATTAATCTATGCATATTATGTCATGTCGCTTAGTGTGCCGTGTTAGATTCTCGCTAAAAGAAAAAAAAAACTCAGAAGAAAGACAACAATATTGGAATTATGGTCGGGTGGTCGCTGCTCCGCCCCTATTGGTTGTAGGGTGATGTTATATAACCTAAAACCATCCTTGATAAATGGGCTATCCATAACAAAAAGAATTTTTCAAATCGGACCAGTAGTTCCTGAGATTAGCGCGTAAACTACTACAATTTTTCATACAGTCATAACTTTTTACTGACAGTTTATTTATTTTTCGTCCCATACTGAAAGTTAATCTCTATTTAATGGACCATAAGCCAATATAGGTCTCATTAGTGGTGGACATTTGGACCACTTTTGGTCATTGTCCTTTTAGTACGATACCGATTTTGGCTTGAATAATATATTTTTTTAAGTTATCTATGAGTGAACCTAGTCGCTGGAAGAAAAATATTTAATTTTTATCGATCCAGCGACTGGGACCACTGTCCCAGTTAATTGCGGTCCCAGTAGCCGGAATCTACGGCCCGATCGCGAACGTCTTCGCTTTCGCTTCGCGAAGCCCACACTCGGCCTCGTCGGCACGCGCACCGACGATCGCCAAACGGCTAGAGTACCTTCTGTACTCGCCACTCTGCCCGGTGAAGCTGGAAAAGCTCCTCCAGCTACCAGCGCGCGTCCCTTCAAAAAAAAAAAAAAGCCGGAAACCTCCCCGACCCGACCGTGGATCACCAGTATTCTACTACACAGTAAAGTATAGGGTAAGGTGGGGCACAATGTTACACGGGGTACAATGTTACAATGCATATTTCTCCGTCCCTTTCTATTAGTTGTATGATGTTCAGCGGCTCAGTTCAGCAGCTCTTATGAGCTTGACAAACGTGTATACCAACATCATACAACTAATAGAAAGGGACGGAGAAATATGCATTGTAACATTGTACCCCGTGTAACATTGTGCCCCACCTTACCCTACCTAGGTTATTAAAAGTTGATCGATCTGTGATAAATAATTTACCTGATTAATTAGTTTTATGAAGTAGGAATTTTATTTCATTAGTGATACCCGACAAGAACGTAGATCATCGGATTTCTAGTAAAGTATATCTATAGCCTGACCAGGAACATAAAAACCCTGGCATAGAGGCGCGTCAATTGCATTTGATAGTGCAACACTGAGTACAGTCGTACCCGTGTTATATTAATAGGCTCACTTTATGTATCAGTATTCAGGATTACGGGTTAATTTGATATTTTCATAAATTAACGAAAAAATATTATTATAGGTAACCTGGTTTAAATAAATTAATGAAACCATCAATCGAGCTAGTAGGACTTATTTTATTATTCATCAATAATCAAATTCAGAACTTGAATATTCAACTGCAATGTTTGCTCATGAACGCTTCAAACTCGGTACTTCTTTCCCAATTCCATAAAATTCAACACTTAGAAAGTGACATTTTTTTTTAAAAATAGGTAGTTGAAACAAACCACAGCTAATTTTCATAGTGGACTGTACTATGCGATAAACATGTCAGTCAATTTGACAACCTTTGTCGGAAACATTATTCAATGAAAATATTGTCCGAACCCTTAGTATTTCTCTTCGACAAATACTTTAACACATTGTGAACCACTTTTCTTTCACGACTATAAAAAGATTTTAGCAATTTAATTCACAAAATCAATTGCGTACATTTAAAATACAGTTTGTTTACACTTTGACAGCAATAGACTGACATGCAAGGTGACATGTCAATGAAGTTTTCAGTTACTGTTGCCATTAAAAGAAATTAGTACCATTAGTTTTCCGCAACATGGCGAGGGTTTTTATGTTCCTGGTCGGGCTATACCTTAATTATTAAAAATGTTAATTGATCTGTGATAATAATCAAGCTGAATAAAAACGTTTTTGATTGTTATTTTAGTATTTCATTCTAGCTATTATATTTCCAAGAATAACCTGGTTTTGCCATGTCTGAATACAGTTTTTTTTTCGGTTTCGGTAAAACCGGTTTTGTGACCCCCTAAATCCCACCCTTACGTTCATATAAAAAGAATGTGCGTAATCTATACGTACATAAGGCACCTAAAATAATAGAGAGGAAAGAATTGATTGTATTGAACAATGAACCGTCTCAGCTATAAAAGACCCACTAAACTGAACTGTCCCACCAAACACATTGATAGGGGACGCCACCATTGTTCACCTGTACAAGGTTTCCCAAAAAGTACTGTCAAGCCGAAGCCCAGAGGTAGAGTATCACTAGGGCTACCCGAATACTCGATTTTTTCAAGTTATTTATAATTTTCAGATGATATGATAATGATGAAAATCTTTATCATATTTCAAAAACTGGGATAAAATCTATCCTACGTCCTTTCCCGGGACTCAACCATCTCTATGCCAAATTTCATCAAAATCGGTTCAGTGGTTTAGGCGTGAAAGCAAGACAAAGTTACTTTCACATTTATAATATTAGTATAGATGCAATGTTTTTGCCTCGATTAAATAAAACATTGTGATCAAAATAAAAACTTATTATCAAAATATTTTATAGGTTATTAGGTACTCAATACAGAAATCAGCCGGCTCCTAGTCTAAAATTCTTATAATCGAAATTAAATGATTTAAACTACAAATAAAAATGATTCAAACAGTACTAGTTTTTAGGTTCAAATTCGACTGCTCTAGTGGACGCACGGAACGGCAACGTCGCAGTCGACCCATATTATTTGAATTATTTGGCGGGAAAATAGTTTTTGGCTTTTAATTCTGAAACTAAGAGGCCTAGAGATTTGAAATTATGTCTCGTGTGTACTTTAATTATAACGAATTATTTGATCTTTAAAACGCAACTCTAACTTATACGGTTTTAATAATCCACCGTGTGTTACGTGTCACCAGCTTACACATACGTATCGGTTCGTAGTTCGAAAACGGTTCGAAATAAAGCTTTGAAAGAATTGAAGTCGGGTTTTTTTATTCGACTTTAATTTATGAGATATAAAACATTGATGTAGCTTAAATAGTTACGAAGATACAGATGTGTAAGCTGGAGACACGGTACTCCAGCTCGCACATAGTTTTTTGATCGTGGTTTTAACAGTATTTGAGCTTAAGTCTTGAAAAGTGGAAAGCCTACTTACTATTTGGATTCGACTGTAATTTTTGAGGTATAATACATTATCGTAGCATAAATATTTACGAAGATACAGATGTGTCAGCTGGAGACACGTGTCCTCAGCTTACACATAGAAAACAACTCATAGTTATGAAGTTCTAATGGCTCTAATTGAATGACTGAGAGGTTTGATGACTCTAATTAGGCTTTTATTGATGGTATACTTGGAATTGCTCTAGGGCCAATGAGGAAGTTGGAGACATTCAGGTACTTAGTGCTGTGCGAGCTGAATTCCACTGTATCGCGTCGTAGCAAGCTAGCAAGACGCGCATTTATTTAAATCGTCTTGCGGAGTAATCCTTCTGTACCTGTACTATTACTTATTCTGTGGTAATATACAAAAATAATGCGTGCGTGCTCCGTCCGTCAACCAATTCCAATCAGGACGTTGGAGACAGACGCGGAGTCGCGGGGCAAATATTCGTAATGCGCCTTCGGAAGTCCCAATCTGCGATTCCCCTAAAGAACGTCACAGTCGGATGCAACCTCAGGTTATTACTTTACTTGCTTACTTTCTTCTTACAATATTCAACATAATCGTCGGAAGGTCTTTAAGGGAAAAAAAATCTGGACACCGCGGTGTAGAAATCGACTCTCAATGTGCTAGTGTCATCTAGCGGCGAGCGGCGTAAACACTTCCTAAACTGGATACATCTTGCAATAAGCACGGTGATCCGCGGAGGCTTGGTAATGCAGGCGAACACCACGAGATGGCGCTAGTAGTATTTATTGATTGATATAGCCTGACCAGGAACATAAAAACCCTCGCCATGTTGCGGAAAACTAATGGTACTAATTTCTTTTAATGGCAACAGTAACTGAAAACTTCATTGACATGTCACCTTGCATGTCAGTCTATTGCTGTCAAAGTGTAAACAAAGTTATTTTAAATGTGCGCAATTGGTTTTATGAATTAAATTGCTAAAATATTTTTATAGTCGTGAAAGAAAAGTGGTTCACAATGTGTTAAAGTATTTGTCGAAGATAAATACTAAGGGTTTGGACAATATTTTCATTGAATAATGTTTCCGACAAAGGTTGTCAAATTGACTGACATGTTTATCGTATAGTACAGTCCACTATGAAAATTAGCTGTGGTTTGTTTCAACTACCTATTTTAAATTTTTTTGTCACTTTCTATGTGTTGAATTTTATGGGATTGGAAAAGAAGAACCGAGTTTGAAGCGTTCATGACCAGACATTGCAGTTGAATATTCAAGTTCTGAATTTGATTATTGATGAATAATAAAATAAATTCTACTAGCACGATTCGTCGGCGTCGTCGAACAACGTCGTATGATCGCAACCGTCAAAATCTGCTTTTTTGCATTAAACTACTCTAAAATAGCCCCTTTAAAAACTAATTTTTTAATTTTTCAAAATTCGTAATAATATTGAAGATACAGAATCGAACAACGACGGATGTAGTTATTCTAACGCAGTACAGAGACGTGTTTGTGCAAGCGTCATTGTACTTCGGAAGACTGCACATCGTTTGTTGGAATAGCTTATACATTTGTATTCGTATTGATATTGAATGTGTCTAGAATTTCGTCTTTATATCTATAAGTTTGGACACTTTATCGTTTTGATGACTGAAAGTCACAAGCATCTCTTTACTAGGGAAGTCAGAGAAAAAAAAACTGTGACGTACGTACACACCCGTCGTTGTACTAGGAAGTTCGAAAATAAAAGAAACAGTGTCCTTTTGTTTTTATTTTATGGTATTTGTAGGTAGATTGATGAGTATAAACATTAAGAATGTTTGGTACAAAATAATTGTTTTTGGTGGCGGATGTACTGAACTTACATTGTTCTATGGACTTTTGTTTCACGTTTGATCAGAACCATCGTTGTACTTCGGTAAAGTTTGGTAATTTTGACGTCGGATATACACAACCGACTTTGTACTAGGGACGGGTATTCCAATTGCGTCTTTGTTCTATTTTTAAATTGCTTAAAAATTAAAATAAAAAATTGAGACTACAATAATTTGATTTTAATGTGTTTCTTTTTGACGATTTGTTACTCAAAATAAACATTGTGTTAAAAATAAAGTTTTTTTTTGCGTATACAGGATGACATCTTGTAATGAGTGAACATCCTTGTAAAGGATTATAGTGCATGTCATTTGCAATCAAATTAGATAAGTATTTGTCTACGCAAAACACAATGTAATTTTTCCATACAAAAAATCAAAATAATAATAATTAATATCCCGTAGCTGATTTTCAATTTTCCTGCTTTTAAGCTAAGGTAGAAAAAGCCCAAACTATAAATAATAAAAATAATAAAAGACTTTATTAAACACACAGTAAAAAATAAAAGTAATAAAATAAAAGAAAAAAGTGTGATAAAGGGGCGCCCGCTCAATTTTTATCGGAACACCATGTTAGGATGTCCCTATTAAAACTGAGAAATGCTTGACTTTTGCCTAGGCATATACCTACATAAATAAATTGGTTACAATAACCTGTTATCCCTTACAAGGATGTTCACTTATTACACGTCACCCTGTAAGTATAGGTATGCTTAGAAAGCTTTTCGTCTAAGTTAAATTTTATACTTATTTATTTTATTCATTTCTAAGTAGCACTTACACTGTCAAATCAATGCCCCCTTTACCCTTTCAAGCAGATCCCAACATTATTCAAAAAATGCAAGATCTTATAGGTGATAGTTTTTGCATCCAGTGCCTTCCTGCTACCTTTATGAGATCATCGTTCCGCCTTGGTTTGTGGGTGGATGTCGCTCGCTTCGTTTTTCGGTATGCAGCCTACTCTAGAACCTTGGTGCCCCATTAGCCGTAAGTTTTGCGTACTATGTGTCCTGCCTATTGTCACTCAGCATGCTAATCTGTCGGGATATGTCATCGACTTTAGTTTGCTTACGGACCTCCCTCATTTATGATTTGATCTCGTAAAGAAACACTGACATAACCCTTGCTATAGCACGCCGAGCAACTTTGAGCTTCTTTGAGAGCCAACGTTTTGGACCTATAATAGGGTAACACACTCTGATGGTAGACTCTCGTCTTTCGGCACTTTAGGATTTTGGACGAAAAGATGTATAGTTTTCCGGATACTGCCCAATCGAGGTAGATTCGTCGATTGACCTCTTTCTCGAAGTTGGACCTACCTAGCTAAATCTTTTGTCCAAGGTAGACATCCTACTTGTCAACAATCTCAAGAAATGAGATCCCAACCGAAGTTGGGTAGGGTGCAACATGGACATACGACATAAGCTCATTTTTTCCATGTTCCTCCAAAGGCCCCGTTGGGATACTCGATTAAGGTCTTTAATATTGTGTCGAGGTCTTCCAAAGATTCTGCCATGACCATAATATTATCGTCGGCATACCTAAGGTGAGTGTTGTACTCGTCGTTGATATTTATGCCGAATCCTTTCATTCCAGGAGTTGGACAGGTGAACAGTTTTGGAAATAGGTATAAAATCTCCCAGCCTTACGCCTCGCTGTAGTGGAATCGCGCTCGTGCTCTGCTTCTGTATTCGGGCCGGATTTTTGTACAGCAAAAATAAACTTAACCCTAACGATCGATGCAATAAAAATACAGGGTGTAATTTTTAACAAATTTTAGTTGGTTCGATTCCTCTACATTACTAAGAGTACTTTCCCTCCAGGTGGCATTACAAAATTCCACCCTGTATCTATTATAATGTGAATCTTGTCTTAAATTATTTATATTGGCAATAGTCACACTTTGAGATCAAAATAATTGGCCTTCATTATTTGGTCATCTGAGATTCAGATGAGGATCCGCTGAGGGGCCTTCCTTATGTAATTTCTGGGCATTTTGGTGTAGGTATTCTGAAAGATTAAACAATTTTTGATATTTTTATTTCATTTGGGGTTTAAGTACGCAACGGGGGTAAACATACGCGTGCGTACTATTAATCTCGTACTCTTACCCCAATCGGCAAATATACCAAATAATCAGTCACAACACACACGTTAAATACTTTTTACGAATATGATAAACTTAGATCAAAACTACATTAAATGAACAATAGAAATATAGTATACTTACTGGCACAGAGCTATCCATTTAACTACAGCACACTTTTCCGTGGCATAAAAATTAAACGAAATAAGCACAGTAGATAAATCAAACAGTACGGAAGCTTCATACAAACGCTCGAAATCAGACTCACGCACACAGACGCACGCTTTACACGAGCTCTAAGTGTCTAACCACAGATAATATAATACTAGTACAGATGCATCATCCCATACTCGAAATGTGGCCGACCTAAGTCTTGAAACTGCTCGGGCTCGTTTGGTTTCCTAGTGGTGATAACAGATCGCGCTAGTGTGCCGCAGCGGACTTGACCGTCCCGCGGTTTGCGACCCGCTAATGCTTTCTATTCTAGCAACTTTAGCGGAGTATTTACTTGGCGTGCTATGTCAAAAGATGGCGCTAAAGCCAATAAGTTTACTGCTTTGTTTATGAAGACATGTAACTAAGCAAAAAACAGATTAGAGATGCTATTGAAAATTTCGACACAGTATAATAATGTCCAAGTAGCACAATGATCACAGCCGACGCTCTATATCCAGCACCGTGGGTTCGTATCCCGCTACAAATTTATTATTTGTTTTATTTTGTTTTATTTTATTAGGTATATAAAACAGGACAATATCGAAACATGCAGTAATAAAGGTAAATATCAATAAAAAACTTATTTTTTCCATAAAAATATTCAGAAATAATTATTATGTAAGAAAAACATAACCCTCCTTCTGGAGCAGTCAAGTAAATATCAAATGAACTGTTCGTAAAAAATACAAAATCCAGTTTTAGTTTTTCGTACTCGTATCGTAGTTTATTCAAAAATATGCCTACATTTTAATCGACTTGCACATACAGGTTTAAGATGTAGGATTATCTGTGATTTAGGTTTAGGTTTTTTGTTGCATTCGTTTGCGCGTCACTCGCGATAATAATAGCACCTACCTATTTATTTACGAGTAATAATACCGTGCTGGCACAAAATATACCTAGGTGGCAAAATATTATTTACTTATTTAATTATTATTTTACTGATGTTTTATTCCTTCTCTCTCTCTATTTATCGTCGCCGAACACGTAGAATTTCGTCCAATGACACCATGCTACCCATCCTTATCACTCGCGCGTAATTGTATTGCTGTCGCGCTCGCTCACTCACTGTGACGGCCCGTCCCCGTCGTACGGGCTCGGCGACCGGACTATAGCATCATTTTAGATTCACTTACACGTGCTGCGTGAATGGCTGGCATGCATACCTAAGTATATTGACGTTACTGGGATCGGGAGTAGCCCCAATGGATGGGTACCTACCTACCAAGCTTGTTTTCATTTAGCGCGCGACACTGGTCTTTTTAAATAAGTAGGTAGATAAGATTAATAATTCATAAATTAATCATGTGCGTTACATCAGCGACATGGTGACGCTGGTCGGGATGTGCTTATGTGGAGGGGTTGGTGCCTTGTATCCTGTAAATGTGTCGAGAGTCTACCATTTGTACCCGGTAAGGTTGCGGAGTACTTAATTGGTGAAAATGGGATTCCGCTGCGGTGATGCTTGAAAACGTTACTGCAGCATGATTATTGCCTATTAGCCTTGGCCAGATTTAAGGTGTTTCAATAGGTGGCTTGTATTTGTGCCTTTCCATGGTCAAGCAGCGACGTTTGAGCCCCCCGTGGTTTTGAAAGGTTGCGGGTGCCGCTGCGGTAACGTTTTGGGGATTTCCATTTCTTCGAACGACTTTATTTATTTATTTACTTATTTAAGGCTCACAAAACAAGTTACAGTCATATTTAGGCACAGATAATAATCCATAGATTAATCTAAACCGCAACTCTTAACTCTTACTTAACATGATGTCGTGTGCACAGAATGAATTGAAAATTACGAAATAAAGAGGGTAAATAGTGTTAGTTTAAATGTTATTAAATTTAATGTTATTAAAGTTTACAAAGGACACCTTGACTTTATATTCAGGATATCTATCCTGAATTTGTACAACTTAGAACAGAATATAACCAAAGAAGAGTGTTCAGTGACAGTGTCATTAAAAGTCTGTACATTCTGGTTATAGGGTTGTAAAAAGAGGTACCTATTGTTTTTATAGATTTGGAGCGAAAATATTTTTTTGGTAGGGTTTCGTGATTTGTAGATTTTGTAGCGAGTGTTAAAATTAGGAAGGGAAAGAAGATTAGGTGAATCAAGTTCAGAATGCAAAATCTTATGCAGACAGACAGACAAGTTCAAGACAATCACGTCTGGAGGCCAGAGACGTCATTTTGAAGCGGTCTTGCCCTGTATGACTTATATTCGCGACCCAAACCCAATCTGAAGCAAAGAATATTCAGAAAATTTCTTTGGTCTCCCTCAATTCGGTCTGAGTGTACCTACATTGTAGAATGGCGACCAGATGACAGAACCATAATCTAAGATGCTTCTGATCAGAGAGTAGTATAGGCATATAAGGGTAGATTGGTTCTTGAAGACCCTTGTAAAACGTGTGACAATATGGTCGTAATGACAACGAAATGAAAGACCATCGTCAAAGTACACCCCCAGGTCTCCGACGATGACACTTGAATGAAACTTGATGGACAGATGCGATTTTTTGTTGGTAGGTGGCATGTGATTGGTGCCAATGGGTGCCATAGTAATTATTCCAAAAAAAAATAACGCATGGCATATGAATTAGATAGGTTACTGTGAAAATCGAAAATACCTTCTAGCTCTTAAACCGGATAAAAAGGGCGCTCTGTGATTGCAGTGTCAGATGTCAGAAAATTTTGAATACCTATGCCTAATTTTCGATGAAATAAATCATTTTATAGGTGTACCAGAATCTCATGGCAAACAAAAATATTGGAAAAGTGTGTTTTTCATATGGCCATTGTCTATGGCTTTATTGTCACCTGTCAAAGTAAATCAAGAGATCTGTCAGCCGCTGCAGAAATTTTGTAATCTCTTCATGCCTATTTGTTATTTTTGTGAAAAAGACGAAAAAACTCAAGCAAGTCATATTGTTTTCAAAGTGTATTGTAAAATAAGGCATAATTCAAAGTCAATCTTTGATTTTAAAGCGCGTCGTTGAGTTGACAGTAAGTTGGAGTGAAATGTTTTGATACTTACCTACATTTAGTTTATTACTTAACTGCGTCAGAAGGAAGGTTATGTTTATTTTTATATTATTCTTACTTAATAGCTGCTTTATCGGGGTTTTCAGGTGTATTTCATGCATTGTTGCAGAGGAATGGTGAAAATGTTATGACCATGTAAAGAAAATTGAAAAAGATTTCATCAAGCAAGTTTGAGTAATTGAAATGCTGAAAAAGCGATTTATATTATATTAATACCTCTTTAACTTGATCATCTATTTGAAGAACAAGAAATGCAAGTGGAGTTCTTGGAATCGTTTTCTAGTTTTGAATGAAGTGATAAGTTATAAGTATGATACTTAATAAAATTATTTACAGTAATATACGGTTTACTTATTTTTCAAGACATGTTCCTATGTTAAAAACCCGATGTATAACAACATTCTTCATACACATACCATATTCGTACTTCATGTTCATTAATATTAGTCATAAATAAAAATTAAACAGTATCAAGATCGTTTAATCCAATTTCCCCAGTATTGCACTCAACAAAGTTTATTTTCCCCATTTGCCATGAGATTCTGGTACACCTATACAACTGAAAATGGCTTACTTATTTCGAGCCTCAAATAAGGCAATATTTAAGAAGATAACTGCTTTTTATGGTAATCAATCTGCAGTGCTTTTATATTCAAATAAATGCATAGGGTCAGGGAGGCAACAGTGACTCACTTTTTTTTCGAAGCTTAATAAAAATAGATATCGCTTTAATATTGGCCTAAAATTTGCTCACATTTTAGATACATTATTGAACTGTAACTGAGCACTCATGATTCTACATTATTTACTACTTATGTCAAAGTAGGAACCTAAAACAAAAAAATGATAATTGAGCCACTGTGGACTACTAGGTGTACACACTGACTCACTACCGTGGTACACAGTATTAACGTGGTACGGCAGTATTTATATGAAAAGAAAATGCCCATTCCGCGTAGTTTTTTATTAGAAATAATAACAAAACTGCACAAGCTATTCTTATTATAATCAACAATTCAACACGACTCTTAGTACTTTTATTGCTACCTATAAGATCTTAAGTCATCTCAATCTCTTCGTTATTTATTTCTTCCCTATTTTTCTGTCGGTTTTTTTCCGTGGCATTCTGTAAATAAAAACAAAATTCGATTTAAAGTTATAAAAATATTGAATTCGTATAAAGTATTAAAATTGAGTCACTGTGTACTTCTACGCCATTTTGTAAATATTTGATCAAAAAAACCAAGATGTAAAACAAATTAGTCAAAATTCGGATTAAAGACAATTGATACAAGACCTACTATCCGATAAATATAACGGCTATTACCTATAGCAACAAACAAAGATATGAAAACAATCGAAACTCACCTTAGAATGTAATTTAGTGGGCGCGAAAACAAAAAACATTCCCTCACCCTTCCGCACGGCACTTGACCGGCGAGCAAACTGGTTTAAACGTGTTCGGGTACCAAGACCTTTGAATCGGTAAAAGAGACAAATATATATTCCTATGCCTTCAGGTCGAAACATGACTGAGCCACTGTAGCCGACCGAGTCACTGTTGCCTCCTCTGAATTTTTACTTTCTACGCCTTGTCATTAACCGATTACAACTGTCTACAGTATTTTTGCGCACGGGTTATGCATAGTTTATTTTTAAGAAAGAAAGAAAAAATATTTTTTCATTGCTTTAATAGGTAGAAATAAGAATAACAATAAATTCTGAATTTGCTTTTATGTGTAAAAATATTAAAAATTATATAAATGAATGTAAATGATGGACAGATTTTTGCAGTCAAAAGTGGTTTTGATTTCTTTCAAACAAAAAATATTTTTTTTAAATCGGTTTTTGTTTGACAGAGAAATCGGTAAACATTCATAAAAAAATTGATCAGACAAATATAGAATATTATCCCTTTCTATTGAAGACGCTAAATAACCTTTTTAACTGAAGTATAAGTTGGACCTTAATTTCACACTAAAACTTTTCTTCGTAAGTACCTACCTTAACGTTAAACATGGTAAGGCTTACGATTTGGCTTTTTATAATATGTCTTCGCTATTGACAAATTAACATTGGAAACTTTTTTGGCTTATGAATAAACTAAAGTTTTCCTGTAGGTACCTATATGTAATATAAAAGCTGTATGTTTCTTTCATTAAATAAATAAATTTAAAGAGATTGGCTTGGTTGCTTGGGCACAAATGTCGCTGCTTGACCATGGAAAGGCACAAATATAAGCTACTTATTGAAAAAATTTAATCTGGCTAAGGCTAATGGGTAAAAATCATGTGGCTGCAGTAACGTTTTCAAGCATTACTGCAACGGAATCTTATTTTCTTCAATTACTCCGAAATCTTATTGGGCAAAAATGCTAGATTCTCGGCACATTTACAGGATTTAAGGCTCTACCTTTTCCATGACATAAGCACATCTTGATCAGCGTCACCATATCGTCGCTTGCCTCTCTAACTGACGTAACTGACATTTTGCAAAATTTTCAGGCGATTAGATAGATCGATTCGTCTTGCGAAATTAATTAAGATGGTGTAGATAACTCAGTTTCGAAAAAAATGTCAGATACGTCACTTAGAGAGGCAAGCGACGATATCTCTGAGGTAACGCACACAAATGAATCTGCATTTTCAACCGACTTCAAAAAAGGAGGAGGTTATCAATTCGACCCGTATGTTTTTTTTTTTTCTATGTTTGTTACGCGATAACTCCGCCAATTATGAACCGATTTGAACAAATCTTTTTTCGGCGTATAGGTAATACCTCAAGGGTGGTCCCATTTAAATTTAATAATAGAAAAAGCAACCCCCAAGGGTGGAAAATTAGGGATGAACTTTTTTATACGCAATATCTCCGCCGATTATAAATCAATTTGAACGATTATTTTTTTGTTGAATAGGTATTATCAAAAGGGTGGTTTCATGCGAATTTGAAGAAAATATTTCACCCCCAAGGGTGGAAAATTGGGGTTGAACTTTTTTATACGCAATATTTTTAATTTTTAGTTTTTTTTTGTGTTCATGCATTTGAAGTCGGTTTTATTTTTTTTAAAAGTCAATTATGATTTTAAATAAGTGAAATACAACTTGATGCAGACTGACATGTATTTGGGAGAGAACTTGCTTAAGGATAATTACCTACTGTCTACCGTAACATTCGCTGCCTGCCGCTCGCGCACCCTGCTTCTACTTTCAATGACGCCAATCCAATGGGCCGCGCGGTCGCGTCTCGGCGTGGCCAGCTAGTAGGTAGGTAAATTATGATGCGTCGCGCCGCAGAGTAGCATAGCGTAGCCGGCTATGGAGCGTGCGAGTGAGACAGCAATGGAATTAAACAGGGGATTAACAACGGGTTCACTTTAATAGGTACTAGGTTAAGATTTTTTTTATTTGCTATACATATCTTAAAATAAATTAAATGAGTAAAAAAAACATTAACTGCACCTCTGCACCGCACTTACCTACTAACAGCTCTCTGCGTGGCTGAAAGGTTGACTGGCGGATAATGCTCTTAACATTATGAACAAAAGGTGGACCTTAAACATTATTATGGGCAATACAGTTTATAACCAGAAAAAGGGTTATGTTTTTCCAGTGTATGTAGGTCTTTAGATTAAGATTCGTCTTCATTATTATTGTGAGTGACACTGGGTAGGTTATCATAATTGGAAGAAAAACAATCGAACCTTTTATAGCCACGATAGTCGAACGGTGAAGGGGTCGGAGTGGCCGACTCGAGATCCGGGGAACGCGGGTTCGAATCCCACCGCCGGTCGACTATTGTGGTGAGCCCACTCGTAACACAAGCTCATTTAGATTAACACGAGGGGCTAATGAGAATATTAGTAATATTTGGAATACAAATTGCTAATAATCTTAAAAAAAAAACAAAATTGTCGATTTTAGGCGCCACAATGTTAGACAAATTATAGCCAAACTTTTGTAATGCTAATTTGTGTTTCTTTCATTTTTATTTGAATGTAGATGTTTTTTTTTGCATTTTACAAGAAATATGACAATTAATAAAAATAATAATTTGTTGCAAAACCAAACCTATTTTAGTATTTTTATAAGTGACGAAATAAAACAGCAGCGATGAGCGCCATCTATTACATCATTTGTAACTAAATGCTACTTCTACAGCGCTGCAAAAACAATTGTTTAAGACTTCAGTTTTTACTAAAGATAAAATTTTATTGTGTGAAGAAATATTGTTTATTTGAATCATTCACTGTGTTTAAATGAACAAATTAATGTGTAAAACATTTTTTCATTATAGATTACTTAGCATTAGTGACTTTTTACAAACGTCTTCAGAAATTCGATACTTATGTCGCCATCTAGTGAGATTGATTTGGAATGATTCAAGATTTATTAGTCCAATCAACGAGGAGATTCGTTGTATGGAGACATCCGAATAATTCGTCCGTCAATGAAACTTGGCACATGGTGAAAGTAGGTAATATAGATCATAGATATGCAAAAATCCAACAAAATTTATTTTGGGAAGTTATGTTTTTTGACCTAAACATGAAAATCGTTAATAACTCTCTATGTAAAAATTCTCAGCCTGAAATTCTTTCTGTATACGTACCTATGTACTACTTAGAATATGTATGTAAAAGAATCCAACACTTTTTCGATTTCAGAGATACCTGAAATTTAACTTTTGACATTTTGCACTATAACTTCTACTGAAAAATTGCTCTGCTGATTTTTGTTTTTTAATACGCTTTTATATGTTCAAATACATAGCTTTTCACAGTAATCCAATAGATTTTCCTTTACTATGTTATAGTTCTTATTTTTACGTAATTACGTCATGTGAATAATTGCTCCGTCCATTTTTATACATCTGTTGACCATTTGATAATATATTAAAACAGATTTATCAATAATCCAACAAATTTTCGAACGTTAACTATACTTTTAAGGATATACTGCACGCGGGCAATGTAGTTCGCGGGCTAAAGTCAGCGATACGCTCTTATTACTACTCCCGTAAGGTTGACATTTCAAGTAACAAACCCATCCTTATCACTCGCGCGTAATTGTATTGCTGTCGCACTCGCACACTCACTGCGGTTGTTAATGTTGCACAGTTGATAAAGATGGGTCATTGGACGAAATTCTACGTACTCGGCGATCGGGCTTTAGTTGTTTGTAGTAGTTAGGTACTAATTGTTGCAGACAGGGAACATAATCCATGACATGCGCAAATGATAGCTCTTATGATGAAATAATTCTTTGACTGTACATTTATAAAATCGATTAAAAATAAATAACTTATTATTCTTCAAATGCATAATTGTAATCCACACTAATTTACGCTTCTGAATAATACATTAAAACACTGTGACGTGATTAAAACCAAAATCACAAACTAAGCATGCATTGTCAAAAGTTAAATAAAAACGAGAAAAAAAAACTCTTCAAAACAAAACACACGTATTCATGGTCAGGACAAAATCCATTGATCGATATTTAATTAATTTAGTTGCGTATCGCTGAGTGGTGCAATTCGAGGGTTCACGGGCTATATTTGCATTAAGCGACATCTTGAGTTATTTCGGAACTGCGAGAATTTTCTGCGTTGTTTGAGCTCGGTTTGTAGCGATCTGAACACTTTATTGTCGCTTGAAACATCAGTTTTAGGCTAGTCCGAATCTAGTTTGTCTGATACGACATAAATTGTAGAAAAATAGGACTTCATAAAATGATTATGAAATTGACATAAGTGATTTTGCTTAAAAACTACGCAACAAAAGGCATTTGAATCGTTATGCCTGAATCTGAAATTTATTATTGGTGTCGCTTTAAACATTTTAGCCTGCACTTGAAATACATTATTGTTACTTAAAACATTTATTCTGCATCTTATTTTAATACGATGCGCTTAAAATATTTTGATATTCAACGGAAATGTTTGTTACTTGGTGGATGGATAGACTTTTTTTCTCGAACTAATTTAACAACCATCTGTCGCACCGCATCAGAGATAAATTATTGAAAATGTAAGTGGTGAAATTTAAAACCTTTTTCGTTTACCGAAATTAGGAAAGCTAGTTCGTTAAGATAGATGACTGGCATTAAGTCCGCCTTCTGTACAGTATTCTGTGCAAGTGAGTTCTAAATAATAATAGGCAATATTTTGTGTAAATTGTCGGATAAGATAATGCATTTTGGCCGCGCGTGCCCCCTGTGTCGCTGAAGCCATCCGTTTTGGACAAAACAGATATGTACCGTTTCTCCCAAACCCGTCCTCAAGATACGGCTTGAGCCGAGGTTTCAAATTAATATTCAAAATTAAGAGCTGTAGCAAACCGTATGTATTCGGTACTGAGTAACGGGTCCTCCGCCTAGTACCAAATAAGATTGGTAATTCATTTATGGAAATATGGTATTAAACTTTTTAATAAATTACCATAAACTGTTGTAGAATTGCCCATTCACAAATTTAAAGTACATATTAAAAACAGCTTAATGAAAAAGGGCTACTATAAAATTGATGATTATAATAAAAAATAAAACTGTTTAGATTCTTTAAACTGCCTAGCTCGCATTAATGCTAATTCTTCTCTATTAACGCTGCTTCTTCTCAGCACTGGCCCATTTATTGTCCTGAAGCAGTGGTAGAGTTAATAATACTGGGACGTCTAGAAGCGCTTTTAAAAGCCTTTATTTACATTGCTAGCATCAAACGTAACAGATTCTGCTTCCACTGCAGAAGAGAGGGCCATAAGGCCGACACTTTTGCATTGCACCAGAATGTCCTTTCTTCTTCTTCGTTACAATAATGTAGAGCGCGTGGTCACGTTGAGGCGTTGACGTTGCTTGTGGAGGCGTAGTCAGATACGCAGTTTCCTACTGTTTTGGCGGATGGGAACGGTTACTGACCTACCCAGAAATACCCGACAGTGTTCTCAAATTGGACATTCGTCCTCGGCTCAAGCTCACTCTTGAGTGCTTCGAAGGAAAAGGTGGATCTCAAGTTGACCGCCAAAAGCGCACTAGACACTGGTTTAACAGAAGAAGAATATAGGACGATCGGTTTGGCCAATATCTCAATCCAAGCGGAAGTAAGACTAAAACTTTCAATAAAAATGGTTAATCTTCTAAGAGCTCCATTCAGGTCCCTATAAGTAATATAGAACTACAATTAAGTTAGCCTTTTTATAACTTGTAGACTTGACTTAACATCGCGTTCGGTCTTGAGCCGATCTTTTTCGCCTCGTCTTCTACAGTGCGCCGCCAAGTTTGCTTGGGGCGACCACGTTTGCATTAACTTGTAGAGCAGGAAGTAAAAATAAACTAAAATTTCGCAGTTGCTTGGCTCCTAAAACTTATGCATGCCTGGGAATGTGCACTGTATCACCTTATAGGACCAAATAATATTAAATACTTTAAAAAGCTATTTCGTGTCCTATTTGATTGTCCTGATATTATTCCGTCATAATATTTTAAAATACTATAAAATATTTTTGTTTTAGCCACCATTCTGTAAAAATTTTATCTTCTTTGTGAGGTCTATAATAAATGGCCACGTTTTGGAGCCATATGTAATCACTGTTAACATACACTGAAGTAAGTCAAGTCTAAGACTTTCGTCTTTAGGCATTGAGGTATTTTTTACGAAAAGATGTTATGTATCTTCCCGAACGCTGCCCAGCCGAGCCAACGTGGATTCGATGATTGACCTCTTTCTCCAAATTGGACCTACCTAGTTGAATCGTTGGTCCAATACATACATGTCAATAATCTCGAGAAACGAACTGACTAGCTTGAATCATTTTAATATAGCGATGGTTGTTAATACAATTAGCCTTACAGTAAATAGCCCCCTGTGTGTCGCTTCAATCCTCTTTCCTGGACCTAATATTTTCAGTTTATGGCGCTTGAATTATTTAGCCTCTTTTTAAATAAAAATGATTAGAACCATTTTGTATTAAGCAACATTTATTTCTGGAAAAAGTAACTTTAAGAATATGAATTCTAGACTAAATTAGGTACGTGGATTTATTTAAGGATATCGTTTGATATAAGGTACTTTTTTGGGAAAAAATTATATTTTTCTAATCTAATTACCGCGCAAAAGGTCGTGGGTTCGATGTCCACCTTAGGCAGTTCGATTTTTTCAAGTTACATTATAAACTAATTGTTTTATTTTCCGAAAAATGCAGGTTTAAAACGCTCCTATGTAAAGTTCCAAAAATGTTACATGCAAATAATTAAGTATAGCAATCGAACCCTCAAATTGCAATACTCAGCGATACGAAACTAAATTCATTGAATATCGGTCATAAAATGGTTTTTGAATACCTATGTGTGTTTTGTTAAGATAAGTTTTTATTTCATTGTATTTAAGCATGCATAAAGTTTAGGTTTTTTATTACACCTAGGTACCTAGCTAGAATAGAGCAACAAATGACTGAGCGAGCGAGATGTCACTAGCAGCAACTTTGTGTAATAAAAAGAGATGCCGTCACCGTCACGTCAAACAGAACCGTTTTTTACAAGGAAGGAATAATAACTTTATGTTTATATGTAACTTTTGACAGTGCATGTTTAGTTTGTAATTTTGATAAAATTTAATCACCCAGTGTTATTTTCAAGACAGGTAAATAATTGTAAATAGAATTTACGTATATAATTACCTACGTGAAATAAGCTTGTTTATAAGTAGGTATGTCGATTATCTAGGTACTACAGTCGCTATGTTAGTACATAAATTACATAATTAAACCAAATACTTAAAATTAAGGCGTATGGTGAAAAACTCGCTATGCATACGCGTCTACCTTCTGTTACTTGAAATGTCAACCTTACGGGAGTAGTAATAAGAGCGTATCGCTGACTTTAGCTCGCGAACTACATTGCCCGCGTGCAGTATATCCTTAAAAGTATATTTAACGTTCGAAAATTTGTTGGATTTTTGATAAATCTGTTTTAATATATTATCAAATGGTCAACAGATGTATAAAAATGGACGGAGCAATTATTCACATGACGTAATTACGTAAAAATAAGAACTGTAACATAGTAAAGGAAAATCTATTGGATTACTGTGAAAAGCTATGTATTTGAACATATAAAAGCGTATTAAAAAACAAAAATCAGCAGAGCAATTTTTCAGTAGAAGTTATAGTGCAAAATGTTAAAAGTTAAATTTCAGGTATCTCTGAAATCGAAAAAGTGTTGGATTCTTTTACATACATATTCTAAGTAGTACATAGGTACGTATACAGAAAGAATTTCAGGCTGAGAATTTTTACACAGAGAGTTATTAACGATTTTCATGTTTAGGTCAAAAAACATAACTTCCCAAAATAAATTTTGTTGGATTTTTGCATATCTATGATCTATATTACCTACTTTCACCATGTGCCAAGTTTCATTGACGGACGAATTATTCGGGTTACAAACGCCTCGTTGATTGGACTATATAGGCATCGGGTTCCCGTGGTCTAACTAAGCGAACCTCGCAGTCCATCCGTCGCGAGTGTCGCGCGCGTTGTGTTTTTAATAATAATTTTATTGCATGCACTGTCCGCTGTATTTTTAAAAAACATGCCACGAGTGTATTGCGTAGTATATGGCTGCTTGAACTCGGCATCTTCAAAACCAGAACTTTCATTTTTTAAACTTCGTAATAATTCTGAATTGTAAAAATGATTAAATATTACTTTTTAAATAAAGTGCTTACATCTGATTTTGTAATAGTTCTTTTTAAATTACGTAATTACGCTTTTTAACAATTTATTTATGTGTTCTATTTGATAAAGTAATTTGCTCCGCGCGCTTTTGTACTAAGTGATGAACTGTATTTAAAATGAGGCAATAGCTACGTGAAAGTAAGTAGGTATCCGGTATTTTATTTATGAGAATAGAATATCTTCTACCGGCCTCTAATAGTACTTAATCAATTTATTCGATTATGTATTCGATCATTATAGAACCTAATTAACGTTTTCTTTTTTGTTAACTACTTAGTCAATTAATTTATTCCATTAGGTATTTGATAATTAAAAAACCTAAATAAACGTTTTAATAAATAAGTAAGTCAGAACCTTATTAATTTTATAGAGATTAAGAGTGCCAACCCTAACACTCAGTTGAAGTGTAGGTATTTAACTCGCCGAAAGGGCTAAGTTTCCGTACTGCTTTAGCTCATATATCTACTGTGAAATAAGCGTGCTACAAGTATTCGGCGACGTGTCGCGACCAGTACTTAGATTGCGTCGGCGCGGCGCGTGGCTCCTAAACGGCGACAGTAGCGCCACTCTATTTTACAAACACAGACCTCGGCTCCCCCACCCCTGTCGGAGATCGGACCACCGCGTACTTTTACCTACCGCGTGCTGTTACCCCGAATGACTCTACGACTGTACTCAGTGTTGCACTATCAAATGCAATTGACGCGCCTCTATGCCAGGGTTTTTATGTTCCTGGTCAGGCTATAAATGCGATATTGTTACAGTTATTTATAATTTTTAAAAATATGACACATTATGTTAAAAGACCTAACTAAATCTCGAGCACAGTATATGGGCGTATTTGCATTAAAACGTAATAACGATACATTAAACAACTTTTTCTAACTGATTTATTATTGATATAGCACATGATAACAATTAAAATAATTACATGCATAAATAAAGAGAGTAATCGCTTAAAATATTATATTTACGTTGTCATTTAAGTCTCTTTACGTTGAACAATATAGAAATATGACGACGTAAAAGGGCAACGCGTAAAATCTCAAAATATATAAGAAAAATATAAAAATTGATAACAGCAGTAGCAAAAGCATTACATGTTAAGGCTAAATGTGAAATTTCATTAAATTCGTTTTAGTAGGTCAGAAGATATGACCGAAAATATGGTTCTGGCCACTTAAATGGCTCTCCTGTAAAATCTATTTTTTTCACTTACGCCAGTATACGTAGGAGCCATCGCTATGGGATAGGCAAGTAATATCATGCATTAATATAAAGTAAGAATAGCTGCCAATTTTCTAGGACAACGGAAGAAAAAATGTTTTCTGAAAATCATAAATTAATTAATAATTCGTAAATTACTGCAGCAATAACCATTTATTTTTGCATAAAGTGATAGGTCAATTTATTTACAAAATTTTGACTTCTTGTATTTTTTTTTAGAAAATATGCTTCTAAAACTGATATTTTTTATAAAATCACAAAATCTAATATTTCTTCGAAACTAAGCAAATACAACTACTAGTTCCTTCATCAATTTATACATAATAGTAATATCTAACGATTGAATTAATAAAACATGGATGTCCGCTTCTAAGGCAAAATAAAACACTGTGCATCGGTCTCGCCTTATAAATGGGTTCTATCACAGATAATATTAGAGGTTATTTTAGGCACCAGGCACCTTTTTAACCGACTTCAAAAAAGGAGGAGGTTCTCAATTCGACCCGTATGTTTTTTTTTTCTATGTTTGTTACGCGATAACTCCGCCAATTATGAACCGATTTGAACAAATCTTTTTTCGGCGTGGTCCCATTTAAATTTAATAATAAAAAAAACAACCCCCAAGGGTGGAAAATTGGGGATGAACTTTTTTATACGCAACTAGCTGACCCGGCGAACTTTGTTCAGCCTTAATGGCAATAAATAAGCAGACTTTTTTTTATTTAGAACGGGATAAAAAGTATCCTATGTCCTTCTCCCGGCTCTAAACTACCTCCCTGACAATTTTCAGCTAAATCGGTTCAGCCGTTCTTGAGTTATAAGTGGAGTAACTAACACGACTTTCTTTTATACAGGGTGTTAGGTAAATGGGTATATGAGCCGACACTAGCCCATGTTAACATGGTCATATAAATGGTATGGTGAAGTCAGAAATTTGATATCATCATTTTAATTTTTTTAATTTTCATACAAAATAAATTTTATAAAATCCGATTTGTATGAAAATGAAAATAATTAAAATGGAGATATCAATTTTCTGACTTCACTATACCATTTATATGACCATGTTAACATGGGCTAGTGTCGGCTCATATACCCATTTACCTAACACCCTGTATATATAGATATCTCCGCCGATTATAAATCAATTTGAACGATTATTTTTTTGTTGAATAGGTATTATTAAAAGGGTGGTTTCATGCGAATTTGAAGAAAATATTTCACCCCCAAGGGTGGAAAATTGGGGATGAACGTTTTTATACGCAATATTTTTAATTTTTAGTTTTTTTTTGTGTTCACGCATTTGAAGTCGGTTTTATTTTTTTTAAAAGTTCATCTAATACTAATACGGTCAGGATACAAACCGAAATATACCTAGGTAATGCAGGAAAGTACGAGTAAAGCACGAGATTGGTGTGGTGAACACCAAAAATGTAAGGTGCCGCGTCATGGTAAGTATTGAAGTAAGTGTAATATTATGTAATAGTACCTAATAGGAATTTTGTAATGCCACCTGTAGGGAAAGTTCTTTATACTGTACATATAAAATGTTCAAAGAAAACATTCCGTTATTTTTGAAAAGAAATAAAACTGCATTCAAATTAAAGTACCTGCCTATTTACTTAGCCGTTAAGTACTTACACAATATAGTTTTTGTTGCCATAAACCCAACAGGCCTATCCATTATGCGAAAAGACCACAAAAACAACGGACCGAAAAGGTCAGAAATGGAAAGATTTCAAAGAAGTTGACTATTTCCGTGAAATCGTGTTCTTTTTGTCTTTCATGTGGTATTATTGCAGGTTCTTTTGGTGCATATTTTGGGCGGAGTTTAACATTGAATGTAAGTTTAGAACCTTTTCCTACAATAAACTGCACTTTTTGCTGCACCGAGTGTGGTACTTTTGTACGGCACCCCATGGATAGGGTTCCACTCCGTCTGTTTTTTGTATGAGGCGCTATTGTTGTAATAATACAAAGACGACTGGCCTGCCTGGGTTCCTTCCGGCAGTTTAGGGAACGCGAGATAAAACTTGAAACAAACTGTTACTTGCTCTTTGAGATTTTTGAGACTAATACTTTTTATAATAGTAATAAGGGAATATTTTGCCATGATAAACGCCTAAACCATAATGATGGTGCGCGATCTTGCCTAGAACAGCGGGTTCGATTTCCATGCAGATTAAAATTGAGAAGATGATGACTGAGACGAAATATTGAAATAAGTAAACACTTTATGTTTGTTACAACACAAGTTTTAAACTTTGTGACAATAGTAACAAGTACAATGTTCATCAGCCTACATGTAGAAGTTTGCATAAATTAATGTAACTACTTACTCAATACTCGTATACTTTTAAGTAATTAAGTATTGAATGTGTTGTTCCAATTTCATTGATTAGGTAAGGAAAATTAATCTCTAGCTGAATAGGAATCCTACACCTAAGATAAATCTACCTACTTTGCATGCTATGTAGTTTGAGTTATCGTGTTGCATTATAATAATAAATTGCTGCTTTATGGGTGCAGTCCTGTTGTCCCCCCTGCTTGGCCCCCCTGGGGGAGCCAACAGGATTTCGAAATCCTGTTGACCCCCTGGCTAGGGGAGACAACAGGACTAGATTTTTAATCAATAATTTGAGGACTGTTGTCCCCCCTGGCAAACATTAATTTAAAAGCCATTTAGTTTTATAACATAATTTATAAAAGACTGAAGTATTTGAATGCCAAATTGCCAAACTGAATTAGATTATGTTTGTCAAATAATACTTACCATTTTGATAACGAAAAAAATAAGGTGTTGGTGCCGCGTTCCGGTAAAACTTGAAATTTTTCAGGTAGGTTCCTTGTAGGGTGTAAACATCCGCTAAGAATGGAATTTTTTTAAATGATTATAAATAATATGAAATGAAGGATATAATAAGATTTTATGAAATTCCACACTTATGGGGGTAAAAGGACTCCACGCGTACGAAGTCGCGGGCGGCCGCTAGTTCAATCAGTTGAATATTATAATTAGTTTTAAATTATGCAGATTTAGCATCTTACCTACAAATAAATTACTCGTATAATGCGGAAGTTTGTGAGTATGGATGTTTGAAACTCTTTCACGTAAAAACTACTACACTTACAGTAGATAATATTTTTTATACATGAGAATAGCATGTACTTAGCTTTTGCCTACGGCTTTGTCCGCGTAAATTTTTTTCTGTCACAGAAAAAATTATAGAGCGCATCCCTGTTTCAAAAACCGGGATAAAAGCTGTCCAACGAACGTCCTATCACAGTAGATATATGAGCTAAAGCAGTACGGAAACTTAGCCCTTTCGGCGAGTTAAATACCTACACTTCAACTGAGTGTTAGGGTTGGCACTCTTAATCTTTATAAAATTAATAAGGTTCTGACTTACTTATTTATTAAAACGTTTATTTAGGTTTTTTAATTATCAAATACCTAATGGAATAAATTAATTGACTAAGTAGTTAACAAAAAAATAAAACGTTAATTAAGTTCTATAATGATCGAATACATAATCGAATAAATTGATTAAGTACTATTAGAGGCCGGTAGAAGATATTCTATTCTCATAAATAAAATACCGGATACTTACTTTCACATAGCTATTGCCTCATTTTAAATACAGTTCATCACTTAGTACCAAAGCGCGCGGAGCAAATTACTTTATCAAATAGAACACATAAATTGTTAAAAAGCGTAATTACGTAATTTAAAAAGAGCTATTACAAAATCAGATGTAAGCAGTTTATTTAAAAAGTAATATTTAATCATTTTTACAATTCAGAATTATTACGAAGTTTAAAAAATGAAAGTTCTGGTTTTGATGATGCCGAGTTCAAGCAGCCGTATACTACGCAATACACTCGTGGCATGTTTTTTAAAAATACAGCGGATCGTGCATGCAATAAAATTATTATTAAAAACACAACGCGCGCGACACTCGCGACGGATGGACTGCGAGGTTCGCTTAGAGCTCGTGTAAAGCGTGCGTCTGTGTGCGTGAGTCTGATTTCGAGCGTTTGTATGAAGCTTCCGTACTGGTCCTATCCTAGGATTCAAAACCACATATCTGTTTACCAAATATTAAAATCGGTTCAATGGTTTAGGGTGAATTCGTAATAGACAGATAGGTAAAGTTCAGAAATAGTACCGGTACTAACAACTTATATTTTTTTTGCTATCAAAATGTTTGACATACGTTTAGGTATTTAGTTTGGTAATATGACATTCAGTCAGGTACTCTCCTTAAATGTTACCAGGGGGGACAACAGTGCTCAAATCATTGATTAAAAATCTAGTCCTGTTGTCTCCCCTAGCCAGGGGGGACAACAGGATTTCGAAATCCTGTTGGCTCCCCCAGGGGGGCCAACCAGGGGGGACAACAGGACTGCACCTGCACTGTGAAATCTATTCGGTTCTATATTAATGTACAGAACGTTCGTAATAGATGTAAATATGAATAAGTGTATTTTGTATTCGTTTCGTAGCTTATAATAGACCCTGCAATGTATAAAGAAATAGCGATTAGAAATAGACACAGAGATGTATGTTATTTGTGCAATAAAGATAAGCTAGGCCAGAAAAGTAGGCAATTGTTATCTTTATCTGTCATTTTTTTGAATTGTATAGTGTTCTGTTGTATGTCGCTATCAATTTCTTGAGCTTCACATCCTTGTAAGATTGTGTTAAGTCATTTTATTTGTACTGTGTTCTATTGTCTTTTATTTGTGTCTTTATATCGTGTTTATTGTTTGTGTCTATTTTTTGTATTTGTTAATTGTGTATAATTAATCGTTATTTGATATTTGAACATGTAAATTGTATTGTATTTGGATATGAAAATAAATTAACTTGTTGTTGGTGTTGGCTTCATTTAGAAAGGGACATAAAGATAGGAAAATAGGTACTCACCCTCCGACGGAGGACAGAGACAGACATATCGGAAATAGAGCCGTAATCGCTTTACGGTATTGCCTTTTCGAGAGAAAAGGCAAGCATTTGTTGTCTCGCTCCCACTAGCGGCCCTCGCTCACACCGTATTGCGTCTCGCTCGCACTCGCTCCGTCCTTGTCGCACGGAGGCACGCGATACGGCGTTAGATTAATGCGTAGGCGTCACTAGTGGAGAGTGGCATGGTGGGCCCAAATATAGCGGTGGTCCGAGCCAAGACACAGTCCACTTGAAGATAGCTACGAAGTAACAACTAAGAAACAAGAAGTCCCTAGAAGCCAACAGCAGCCAGTACAAGCCCACTCAAGAAATAAGGGGTTGTTATTTCACTACACCCCCTCCCCGCTACCCCGCTACGTGAACACCGGCGAGAGAGAGACGGCGACATCTCTGCATCGGGCGCTTCTTCTTCGAGCCTTCAACAACTCCCAGGCGCAACTCCAGTAACCCGTGGGGCGTACCCCACATTTTGGTCCTTGACGGAGCCGGATTACGTCGGGTTGTTGAAGAAACTTTGGAAGAATTGAAGACAGAAAATGCCAGTGACAAGATCGCGCAGCGGAGGTTCAAGAGTCGGAGCCACGGAGAGTACATCGGAGTACACCATGTCGACTGCCGTTGCGGACGAACAAGGGACTAGTCAGACGGAGACGACGGCGTCGCAGCGCACCGTGCCAGTGCAGCGCGCCGCTCCGGGGCAGGGCGAGCGCACGCAGGCGCCCCTGCCACACACATCCGCGCAGCCGCCGCTGGCTGAGCAGCAAAGAAGAGCTGCCCAGCGGCCGCTGTCAACATTGGGGCCGGCGCAGCCGCCGCTGAGGACAGAACAGCGGCCGCCGCAGCCGGCAACGGGAGCCGGAGAGCCAACGCTGCAGGAGCAGCGTCGCCAGGCTGAGCTACGGACCCGGCCAGTATCGTCGCCCGAGTCGCCGCCCCCTGCGGAGCAGGGGCCGACGCGGCTCGAGCGCCCCGCGGCGCCAGCGAGATCAACAGCAGCGCCGCCGAGATCGACGGCAACGACGAAGAAATCGAAGCGCACCCGCAAGTTACTGGAGGCCAGGGAGGAGCTACTGCGACTGCAAGTGAAGCTTGCGGCCGCCAAGGTGGCCGCCCTGGAAGCAGACAGCGACTCAGAAGAGGACGTGGACACGGTGATGGAGGAAGCGGACCACAACGCACGGGTGAACAACTGGTTGGATACCAGTGTGCCGCCCATGCCCATCGCCACCGAGCCGCCCCTGGCCATCGCCAGCGAGCCGCACAGAGCGCCGGAGCCACCGCCACCGCTGGGGGACATAGAAGATAGAAGGCCTCAAGCCATAGAAGTCCCTCAGGCACCGGCGGGAGCCGGCGCGCCCGCGCCGCTCCACCACCATAGCCAGCGCCATAGCGCAAGCCGCCCGCTCCGGACAGCACAACAACAACAGCAAGATGTTCGCAGAGCTGCCATACTTCGGGGGGTCGCATCACGAGTGGCTTTCATTCAAGGCCGCGTACTTCGAGACGCAGAGCGGGTTCACGGACTTGGAGAACCTCACCCGCCTGCGCAGAAGCCTCAAGTCGAGAGCAAGAGAAGCCGTCGAGAGTTTGTTGATATACAACTCGAACCCACGCGACGTGATGAAGATTTTGGAGGCAAGATTCGGGAGGCCGGACGCCATAGCTGTCGCAGAAATGGAGAAAATTAGAAGCTTGCCGCGCCTCGCCGACAGCCCACGTGACTTGTGCATATTTGCGAGCAGGGTTACGAACATAGTCGCCACACTGAAGACCATCGGGAAGCAGCGGTACCTACTCAACCCCGAGATAGCGAAGTTAACAATGGAGAAGCTGCCGCCTGCCATGAAGTACCGGTGGTACGACTTCGCCGCAGGACAGCCCACCGACGAGGCCGACATTGAAAAGTTGGCGCGCTTCCTGAACCACGAAGCGGAGATCTGCGGTCCGTACGCGCAGCCGGAAGGGGTTTCGGAGCCGGCGGCGAATCGCAGAAACCACAAAACGTTCAACGCCCAACAGTACGAGGCAGTGAATAGTGAACGTCATAATAGTGAAAGTGAACGGCAATATAGTGAACGCCAGAACAGTGAGCGGCGAAATAGTGAAAGACAGAACAGTGAGCGGCAAAATAGTGATCGTGAAAATAGTGATATAAACAGAAAGTGCGTGTTGTGCAGTGCTACGGGACACAGTGTCGCGGGATGTGCAAAGTGGAGAGACTCGAACACATCGCAGCGCTGGGACTTAGCGAAAGAAAAGCGATTGTGTTTTCGGTGTTTACGATTCCGCGCGCGTGGACATAACTGCAAAGTGATCAAGTGCAACATAGAAGGGTGTGAAAATGTGCATCATAGAACGCTCCACTACTCCAAGAGGAGTGAGGAGCCGAGTGAAGTGATAGGTTCGACGTGGACAGGGAAGGGCACGCAAGCCTTCCTGAAAATAGTGCCTGTGCAAATACGCGGCCCGCGCAAGAGAATAGATACGCACGCACTACTCGACGACGGGTCTACGGTGACACTTATTGACGAAGATCTCGCGCAGCAAGCCGGCCTGCGCGGACCGCGGGAACCTCTACACATCGAGGCCATCGGGAGTGCGCGGGTGGACACCTCCGCGTCCCGGAGGCTCAACATCACGCTGAACCGGTCCGGGCAGGGCAAGCAGCACCGCATACGAGCGCGCACCATTCAGAATCTTAAGCTGTCGCCGCAAAGTGTCAAACTCGAAGACATAGTGAGATGTGAACATCTAAGTGATATTCAAGAAAGTGTAGTGCTACATAGTGCGCGGCCGCAAATATTGATCGGCCAGGACAACTGGCACTTGCTCGTCGCACAGGAGCAGAGAATCGGTAAGCGACACCAACCTATCGCTTCGCTTACACCGCTCGGCTGGGTGCTACACGGCGCGTGCAGTCGCACCGTCGGGCACAGAGTGCATTTTACACAAGAGATTGAGAGCGAGGAACGCCTCAATATGGACCTCAAGCACTTCTTCTCGTTGGAGGCCTTGACGATTGCCCCTAAGCTGCCTCACAACGACCCCGAAGCCCGAGCACTGAAAATACTGAAAGAAAAAACCACGCGGTTAATGGACGGACGCTTCCAAACCGGGTTATTATGGAAAAACGAAGATATCAAGATGCCTGAGAATAGAGACTACGCCCTCAGGAGGCTGGAGGCCACCGAGAAGAAAATAGAAAAGGACCCAGAGGTCAAGGGCAAGGTCATCGAACAGATGGAGGCCCTGGTGGAGAAAGGATACGCAGAACTCGCGCCCGTCAATAGCGACAGTGACAAGAGATGGTACCTGCCCTGCTTCCCGGTCTTCAATCCTCAGAAGCCGGGAAAGATCAGGATGGTGCACGACGCGGCGGCGAAAACGAAGGGCATGGCGCTCAACGACGCACTTCTCACCGGGCCTGACCTCCTGCAATCCCTACCCGGTGTGTTGATGAAGATGCGTCAGCACCGGGTAGCGGTGTCTGCGGACATTGCAGAAATGTTTCTTCAAGTCAAGATCATCCCAGAGGACCGGGACGCTCTACGGTACCTCTGGCGGGGGTGCGACAGGACAGCTCCACCCCAAGAATATAGAATGACCTCGTTAATCTTCGGGGCCACATCCTCACCGGCTACCGCTATTTACGTAAAAAACAGAAACGCAGAAGAGTTCGAAGCGCAATATCCAAAGGCCGCGGCAGCTGTAAGAGACAACCACTATATGGACGACTACATCCAGAGCTTCGAGAACGAAGAGTCAGCCATCGAGATCGCCGCCCAAGTACGCGACATCCATCGCCGTGCGCACTTCCATCTGCGCAAGTGGATCTCCAACTCGCCACGGGTGCTGCAGGAGCTGGAAGAGGAACAGGCGCTCGAGGAGCGCTCCCTGGGCCCCAAGAACGAAAAGGTGCTAGGAATGATATGGAAGACATCATCTGACGCGTTGAAGTACAACTTGGACCTGAGCCGACTTCCCGACGACATCCTACTCCGGAAGCCCACCAAGAGGCAGGCCCTCCAGGTGGTCATGTCCCTATTCGACCCCCTGGGCCTCGTGTCGCCGGTGACAGTCCAGGCGAAGCAAATACTTCAAGAGATTTGGAGGCGGAGCACCGCGTGGGACGAGCATCTACAGGATGACCTGGCGGAGAGGTGGGCCAAATGGGTCCAGCAATTGGAAGCCCTCCGTGCCATCGAGATACCCCGGTGCTACCCTCACTTCACTCAAGGCGACAATCTCCAATTACACGTATTCGTCGACGCCAGCGAAACCGCCTACGCCGCCGCCCTCTACTGGCGGGTGGAAGACAACGACGGGCGGGCGCACACGACACTGGTCCTGGCTAAGAGCCGGGTCGCGCCGCTGAAGACCACCTCGATTCCCCGCCTGGAGCTGCAGGCCGCAGTTATGGGTACGCGGATGGCGAGCTGCGTCCTTGAAGAACACGACCGAAAGCCGACAACAAGGACGTTCTGGACGGACAGCCGAACGGTCCTCACGTGGCTACGAACGGGCGCACGGTCCTACAAACCGTTTGTGGCGCACCGTATAGCAGAGATTGAAGAGAACACCAAGATAGAGGAATGGCGCTGGGTGCCCACCAAGATGAACGTCGCGGACGACGGAACGCGCGACGTGCCCAGGGACTTCGACAGTGAGCATCGATGGTTCAACGGGCCCAGTTTTCTGCGGGACGACCCAGCGACCTGGCCAACCGAAGAAAGGAAAATTCAGCAAGACACCGGGGAGGAAAGAGCAAATTTGATAGACAGGAGAGCCACAAAGCTGCTAGAAGTGATCCCGCAGTGCGACCGGTTCTCCAGGTGGGAGAGGTTCGTGCGAACCACCGCTCGCGTCCTGCAATTTGTTGACAGATGCAGGCCGACAATGAAGCAGGCTGCTTACGCACGGACGCGGGCCAACAAGGTGGCAGACCCCACCTGGAGGAAGCCGCAGTCACGAGACACCAGAGGGCGCGGTCACAAGAAAGAAGTAAAGCAGACTGAAGACAAGTTCGTGGCCCTCCCGGCAGAGCTCCTCATCCGGGCTGAAGATTTAATAGTGCGCGCGTGCCAGGAAGACAGTTTCAGAGAAGAGATCCACTGTCTGTCCCAGCATCGACGCGTCAATCGAGATAGCAAGTTATTCAAGATCGCAGTGGAGTTGGTTGACGGGTTATTGACCATCAAGACCCGTATAGCTGCAGCCGAAGACGTCCCGGAGGCGGTAAAGCGGCCGCCTGTCCTAGACGGCCGTCACCACATCGCGAGGCTGTACATCGGGCACGTGCATCGCAGCGGTCACCACCAGGGTGTGGAGGCCACCATCAACGAGTGCCGGCAGAGGTTCCACATCCTGGGACTTCGGCCGACGGCACGCAGCATCGTGCACCAGTGTACGCCGTGCCGCCGACGACGGTGGGTGCCGCCTGCGCCCCCGACCGGGGACCATCCCGCCGGTCGGCTCGCGCACCATCAGCGCGCCTTCACCTTCACGGGCGTCGACTACTTCGGGCCGCTGCTCACCACCGTGGGGAGAGCCACCAAGAAGACCTACGTGGCCCTGTTCACGTGTCTCACGACGCGTGCGGTCCACCTTGAGATGGCGGCATCACTCACCACCGACTCCGCGGTGATGGCACTGCGGCGGTTCGTCGCGAGACGAGGCTGTCCCAGAACCATCTGGTCCGACAACGGGACCAACCTCCACGGCGCCGAGAGAGAGCTCCGGCGCGCTATCGACAACGCGACAGAAGAGGAAGCGGCCAAGCGGAGGATAACCTGGCGCTTCATCCCTCCCGGCGCTCCTTTCATGGGCGGAGCGTGGGAGCGCTTAGTGAGGTCCGTCAAGACGGCCCTGTCGGCCGTGATGGACAGCCGACCGACCAGCGAGGAGACCCTCGCCACCCTGCTCGCCGAGGTTGAGATGACGGTGAACAGCCGTCCGCTCACCCACGTCTCTGTCGACCCGCAAGACCCGGAGACGCTGACCCCCAACCACTTCCTGCTGTTGGGGCCAGCCCACGCACCACCGGCGGGAGAGACCTCCCCGCAAGACCTCCTGGGCAAGGCGAGTTGGCGGACGGCGCAGCGCCTCGCCGACATGTTTTGGGCGAGATGGCTTCGAGAGTATCTGCCCGAGCTCCAGCACCGGCGGGAGCCCCATGGGAAGGGCCCTGCAGTCCAGCTGGGTGACGTCGTCCTGATCGCCGACAACACGCTGCCTCGCAACACCTGGCCGCTGGGGAGAATCGTGGCTACGTACCCCGGCCCCGATGACATCGTGCGAGCAGTGGACGTGCAGACCAAGGGCGGCATACTACGGCGACCTACGAAGAAGCTGGTGGTGCTGCAGTCGACGGCAGAGCCTGCGAACGTTCTTCCCACGGAGTGATGCGTCGCGGCTACGAGGCTTCACCACGACGCACGGCGGGAGAATGTACAGAACGTTCGTAATAGATGTAAATATGAATAAGTGTATTTTGTATTCGTTTCGTAGCTTATAATAGACCCTGCAATGTATAAAGAAATAGCGATTAGAAATAGACACAGAGATGTATGTTATTTGTGCAATAAAGATAAGCTAGGCCAGAAAAGTAGGCAATTGTTATCTTTATCTGTCATTTTTTTGAATTGTATAGTGTTCTGTTGTATGTCGCTATCAATTTCTTGAGCTTCACATCCTTGTAAGATTGTGTTAAGTCATTTTATTTGTACTGTGTTCTATTGTCTTTTATTTGTGTCTTTATATCGTGTTTATTGTTTGTGTCTATTTTTTGTATTTGTTAATTGTGTATAATTAATCGTTATTTGATATTTGAACATGTAAATTGTATTGTATTTGGATATGAAAATAAATTAACTTGTTGTTGGTGTTGGCTTCATTTAGAAAGGGACATAAAGATAGGAAAATAGGTACTCACCCTCCGACGGAGGACAGAGACAGACATATCGGAAATAGAGCCGTAATCGCTTTACGGTATTGCCTTTTCGAGAGAAAAGGCAAGCATTTGTTGTCTCGCTCCCACTAGCGGCCCTCGCTCACACCGTATTGCGTCTCGCTCGCACTCGCTCCGTCCTTGTCGCACGGAGGCACGCGATACGGCGTTAGATTAATGCGTAGGCGTCACTAGTGGAGAGTGGCATGGTGGGCCCAAATATAGCGGTGGTCCGAGCCAAGACACAGTCCACTTGAAGATAGCTACGAAGTAACAACTAAGAAACAAGAAGTCCCTAGAAGCCAACAGCAGCCAGTACAAGCCCACTCAAGAAATAAGGGGTTGTTATTTCACTACACCCCCTCCCCGCTACCCCGCTACGTGAACACCGGCGAGAGAGAGACAGCGATATCTCTGCATCGGGCGCTTCTTCTTCGAGCCTTCAACAACTCCCAGGCGCAACTCCAGTAACCCGTGGGGCGTACCCCACAATTTACCTACAACTAATGTAAGATAGGTGTGTAGAGGTAAAATAGGGAAGCTCAATTGTTGCCGTTTAATCACTAGGTATATAATTTATGATCGAAAATAGAGAACCTATTACTTAGTTAAGAGGGATAAAACTTAAATGGATACGTCCACATCCCTGCAAAAAACTATCAATAACACGTCTCCTTATCGTCGATCATCGATGCACGGGGATTGCTTAAAATATGGTAGACAGAAAACAAAGTGAATTTAATTGCTATAGTTTAATGATATTATAACTCAATTTTGTCGGCATCAGCATCACTCCGAAAAAAATAATTAATATTGACGGCATGGATTGACGGTGTTATTTCCTTCTATGATCTGAGTTAGGTGTTATTGCTTTAATGTATGTATGTTACGGTTAATGTGATAAATTGAAAATTATGAATAATCGCCGGTTATTATGAATAATTACCGACAGGCTTGGTAAAAGTGATAAATTAATAACATTTATCAGTGATTTATTTAATAATGCACATAAAAGAGAACACCCGGCTCGTGTAATGCGCCGGTGTACAGCCACACATTTTGAACGTTTTGATATTACACACTTATTAATTTTGGCATAATGACTTTGGACTGTTTCTTGCGTAACATTACTTTGCCACTCCATTTTCTTCCATAAACTTTGAATTTTTAATAAATTTCAATATCTAATTACTACGTGTGATAGGTATATCATTGGAAAGAAGAGAAGGTAGAGATATTTTTAAGATAATTGGCAATCCATTATCACCATTAGTTTTTTTTAAATCTAATTCGAACTTGATTTTTTTATCGTGGTTTGTACTTTTGTTGAACTTTGGCGGCTCGCAAATAGTTATTCATTCCTTATCTGGATCTGAAATTTATTTTGACTAAAGGTTTATTCGATATTAGTATCAAATAAAAAAATCGGTTAAATCATGCGAGAAAAAAAAATTAAGCAGTTTTTAGGTCAAATTTCGGAAAAATGAAAAAAGTATAAAAATTGACATCTCCTAAACTATAAAACTTTAGTCATAGAAAGTAAGGTTCAATAATAGCAAATGACCTTTATACGCGTATTAGCTATGGCGGGTTCAGTTTCAGTCACCCTGTAGGTACCTACCTGTGTTGAATTTTTTGGAATTGGGAAAAAAGTACCGAGTTTGAAGCGTTCATGAGCAGACATTGTAGTTGAATATTCAAGTTCTGAATTTGATTATTGATGAATAATAAACCCTACTAGCTCGATTGATGGTTTCATTTCATTTATTTAAACCAGATTAACCTACTAACATTATACCTAAATGCGAAAGTTTGTGTGGATGTCTGGATGTTTGTTACTCTTTCACGCAAAAACTACCGAACGCATTTTGTTGAAACTTTACAGTATTATTGTTTATAACCCAGATTAACATTAGGCAATGATATTATAGAACTTTTGTTTTTAATAATATACGTAATTGATTGACATTAGCTAGGCTATAATTTAACTATGACGATTTGTGACAAGCTAAATTCCACGCGGGTGAAGCCGCGGGCAAAAGCTAGTCTATAATAACTATAATCTTTTTTCGTTAATTTATGAAAATATCAAATTAGCCCGTAATCCTGAATCCTGATACATAAAGTTAGCCTATTAATTTAACACCCAGGTGGGTAGGTAGTGACTGTAGGTACTCAGTGTTGCACTATGCCAGGATTTTTATGTTCCTGTAGGCCTAAGATGCGCGCCGTGATAACTTTTATCGACGTCAAGATGTATGGACAAAATCGATAAAATGGCGTGATAACCGCTTAGGGGCCGTTCAAGTATTACGTAAGCAGATTTCTTACCATTTTTTACCCCCCCGCCCCCGTTATCATCAAAAGTAAGCAAAGCACTTACCCCCTCCCCCTATGCTTACGTAAACATTTTTAGTTATAAATGTTTTTTATACAGTGTGAGTCACGTTAAAGTGTACATATAAAAATAGATGAAACTAGACCTATTTTTATAGACAAAAAAGAGGTCAAAAAATTTTTGAGATATTTTCTTAATGTTTTAAAGATTTTTTTTTGTTCCAATTACTTATTGTAAAGAAAACGTAATTACTTTTAAACTAAGCGGTATATCCTGATAAAATAAAAACATTAATAATGCTAAATAACAGGCGATACTAAAAAAATACATAAAATACACAAAAAAGGCCAACAAATAATAAAAAATGATAGGTACTATTTGAAAAAAAAAACTGTTTTTTTGGTTATTTGATAAATTTCTCCAAAAAATGCCCCTATAACCGGTGGTTTTTATTACTTTGTATTATTCTCTATCGTATTACCTTCGTAAAACCAAAAATCGCATGTCTCTATCCCTATCACAACGTTTGCAATGATGAAATAACTAACGATACATACGATAACTTACGATGACGTAATCATCATCTAGACCCCCTACCCCCATGTCATCCAAAATAAGCAAAACAGAGACCCCCCCACCCCCCCTTGGTGCTTACGTAATACTTGAACGGCCCCTTATCGCGGCGCGCATCTTAGGCCTACTGGTCGGGCTATAAATATTTATTTGGGTTTAGAATTGCCTAAATCTTAAATTCCAGGGGTTTTCTTTCTCACCTTATTTTCAATGAATTTCGACTTATAGCCTGACCAGGAACATAAAAACCCTGGCATAGATAGGTAACCTGGTTTAAATAAATTAAATGAAACCATCAATCGAGCTAGTAGGATTTATTTTATTATTCATCAATAATCAAATTCAGAACTTGAATATTCAACTGCAATGTCTGCTCATGAACGCTTCAAACTCGGTACTTCTTTCTCAATTCCATAAAATTCAACACTTAGAAAGTGACAAAAAAATTTAAAATAGGTAGTTGAAACAAACCACAGCTAATTTTCATAGTGGACTGTACTATACGATAAACATAACATGTCAGTCAATTTGACAACCTTTGTCGGAAACATTATTCAATGAAAATATTGTCCGAACCCTTAGTATTTCTCTTCGACAAATACTTTAACACATTGTGAACCACTTTTCTTTCACTATAAAAAGATTTTAGCAATTTAATTCACAAAATTAACTGCGCACATTTAAAATAAAGTTTGTTTCTTAGATTAATAAAATCTAAGGTTTGTTTACACTTTGACAGCAATAGACTGACATCAACTGACATGCAAGGTGACATGTCAATGAAGTTTTCAGTTACTGTTGCCATTAAAAGAAATTAGTACCATTAGTTTTCCGCAACATGGCGAGGGTTTTTATGTTCCTGAGCCCCGATTACGGTAACTTTTAACGTCTACAATCCAGACACGCTTCTCGATTCTGCGATACGATTGGTCGTTCAACAGCGTACGTCAGCTGTTTTGACCAATCGTATCGCAGAATCGAGAAGCGTGTCTGGATTGTTGACGTTAAAAATTACCGTAATCGGGGCTCTGGTCGGGCGTAAATGTTAATTTAATTCGTAGATGTTAACTAGTATTAAATAAATGTAACTTTGCTACACCCTTACAGGGTCAATGTATGAATGCATGTATACCTGTATGTGCTGAATATGTTATTGCAAATGAATAAATAAATAAATAAATATAATTACTTTACGAAGTAAATGTATGGAAAAAGAATCGGTATTACAATACTTACTTTATCGTTAAGAATATAAAGTCTATATTCGTGTGGAAGAGGGCATTGCGTTTATACGGTTGATAGTAGTGGGAAACTTGGCCAATCACAGGCGACGTAGATGGCGCTGTAGGTCCGACGCGAGCCGGCCGACGACCCTAACTAAACCACGGGCCAAAGCTATAAATAGCTTGATCTGACATCTGTCATCACATTTGATCACATTCATTCATTTGCTTTGTGCGTCTCACGTGGGTTTTGTTATTATTTAAAAATTCGTAGTTTGTTCTAAAATAACCTTATTATAATGAGTGAAGAATTGAAACTTGAGTCCCTGGCTGTACAGCTTTTTGAAATAAATGCCGTGAAGTTTGGCGAATACAAATCTAAAACTGGATTAACTACACCGGTTTACTTTGATTTAAGGGTTATAGTTAGTTATCCTGATGTGATGGTAAGTTGTTTTGATTAATTTAGAATTACTAGCATAGAGTTATACAGGGTGTCCCGTAATGTAACGTCAAGCCGTAACTGGGTGTTGTTGAGGCAAGTTGTGCTGGTTATCAGAAAAATATAAAAAAAATCTATGTGGCATATTTTCAAAATAATAGGCATTTAAAAAAAATCTAAAAATTCTACTCCAGGTCCTTTTACTCGTGTTGCCACAAATCTTCACTTTTTCCAAATTTTTTTTTTGTTATGTAACTCTGAATAATGCTTCTCTAAATTGTTATCAAAATTACAAAACCAGCTGCTCCAGCTTGGATGAAAAAAATACATTATTCCCAAAAAAAATTTCAAAATAAAATTTTTGCCTAGTTTAAACTGACTGTACTGAAAAAAAAATGTACTACGCGAGTGTGGCAAGTGACGTCATAATTTGGCGCATTTAGTAAGGATTCCAAAATTTTTGCTTGGTAAATTTTTGCTGTAATTGTCGACAATTTTTGGTTTTTTGGAAATAATCCCGTTTTTAACTTTATCTACCTTGGTTAAAAATTATTATTCTGTGCCCAAAATTCAAGTTTCTGTGACTGACTACCGTACAGTCAGTCACAGAAACTTTTGTCACCATGACAGTAATTAGTAGTTGACATACTGTGACAAGTCACCCGTGCGCGTGCGCCTTTACTACCTGCTCTGCCTGCACTTGTACTTGGTAACAGGGATAATAAGGATATGAAGTTTCGGTTATGGATACGGTTACGGATATTAGAATAATATTATACCGGTTTCGGTTACGGTCACGGATATGAAATCATTTCAGATTATCCGAAAGTTTCGGATAATTTCGGTTACGGAATTATTAGAATTTCAAAAATGTAGGTAATACAAATAGCAAGATGCTGCGTGAGCGTGACCCACATAGCTACTTTATGTACCAACTAAGACGACACCTATGTATGATAAAGGTAAAACAGGCTGGCATATTAGATGGTGCCAGCGAATGCCAGGCAAGTTAAGATAAAAAAATATTAAGATTTAAGGTACAATTTTAAGACGGGCCGCAGACCGCAAACTGCAACCGCAAACTATGAAATCGGCAGCGCGGCATTGCAGCTGCGGCGTGTATACTGCAGATTTCATAGAGTTTTGCAGTTTGGAACTGTACCCTTAGACTCCGCCTTTATCCGAAACTATCCGTAACTTTTGAATCAGTTTCGGTTACGGTTATGGATATTTTTTTATTTCGGATATCCGATAGTTTCGGTTACGGTTACGGATATCCATAACATCCCTGCTTGGTAAGATGGCCCTCTCCGTCCCGCTCATACCTTTTAAAATGGCTTCTCCACCTCACTTAAGCCAGAAACTTGAATTTTGGGCACATTAGAATAATATTTTTAACCAAGGTAGATAAAGTTAAAAACGGGATTATTTCCAATAAACAAAAATTGTCGACAATTACAGCAAGATTTTACAAAGTGTTATACCATTTTGGAATCCTTACTAAATGCGCCAAATTATGACGTCACTTGCCATACTCGCGTAGTATTTTTTTTTTTCAGTACAGTCAGTTTAAACTAGGCAAAATTTTTATTTTGAAATTTTTTTTGGGAATAATGTATTTTTTTCATCCAAGCTGGAGCAGCTGGTTTTGTAATTTTGATAACAATTTAGAGAAGCATTATTCAGGGTTACATAACAAAAAAAAATATGGAAAAAGTGAAGATTTGTGGCAACACGAGTAAAAGGACCGTCTCACCTGGAGTAGAATTTTTAGATTTTTTTTAAATGCCTATTATTTTGAAAATATGCCACATAGATTTTTTTTTATATTTTTCTGATAACCAGCACAACTTGCCTCAACACCCAGTTCCGGCTTGACGTTACATTACGGGACACCCTGTATGTCTAGGAGTGATAATTACTGTATTGTTTATTTCAGCAAATAATATCTCGCCTAATAAGAGATCATGCCCTAGAAGGCAGTAAATGTGATCATTTGTGTGGTGTACCTTACACAGCTTTGCCGATAGCCACATTGCTGAGTGTAGAGGCCAAGATACCTATGCTGATGAGGCGTAAGGAGGCCAAAGCTTATGGTACAAAGAAAATGATTGAAGGTCATTACAAAGCGGGCCAGAAGTGCCTCATTATTGAAGATGTAGTGACATCAGGCTCCAGCGTGCTGGAAACTGTAAAAGACCTTCGTAGAGAAGGCTTGGTAGCCCAAGAAGCTATTATCATCCTGGACCGAGAACAAGGTGGACGGGAGAACCTTGCTGCAAATGATGTATCTGTAAAATCATTATTCACGATGACAAATTTAATTAATATATTGCTGAAGAATAAAAAGATTGACAACAATATGGCTCTTAAGGTTCTAGATTATCTTCGAAATACAAAAGCACCAACTTCAGGTACTTCATTATTTTTTCTGTTCATAATATTTATATTATGTTTGTACGCTTTGGAGCTCACGGGTCAAAAGTGGCCCGGTCCTTTATAAGGCTTGCGTGGGGATACAGATCCAACACGTAGAGGCCGTTTTAAGCGCAAAATAATCGACAAAAGTGAAAGTGGTGCACATGCTGGATCTAGTCTCTGACTATATCATGGGATGTAGCCAGAGACCATCCCCAGCCTGTGCACAGGAGCTATTGCAGTTATTGGAGAATGGACTAGGGTTATGGATGAAGGATGGATGGACTGGTTACTGGGCTATGGATGGAGACTACGGGTCACCTGCCTGGTTCATAGTCTCGGACTGAAAAAAATGGCAGGCGGTGACTAGCCAGCGACTAAATGGGCCCCCCCCGCGTCATGGGTCGTATAGACCGGACTGAGGGGCAACATTGGCGTCTGCCAGCTCAGGGGTGTAGAGAGGTGTGCTGCGCTTTCTCCGGAGTTACTCGCGGCGTTATGCCCTTTAACACTTCCACCCCTGGAGCATATAGCTCTAGCGACTCCACTCTGGCCGGCCGGTTAAGGCAAGCCAGAGGTGAAAATCCTGCAGACCCTCTCGGATTCCACTTCGGCAAGCCGAAGACGAGGGTCTTGACCGACTCTCGGGAGCACTCGGATTAACAACTGGCCCCGTGGTGTCGCTACTCACCAACAGCTCGCCACAAAGCTGCCCTGCGGGGCATATTTATATTATTATTATAATATTATTATTATAATATTATTATATTGTAAAGTAATGACATTGTTATCTGAACATTTTTACAGAGAAACCTGAAGACCGCACACAACTCACATTTGAGAAAAGGGCAGAATTAGCAACCAATGAAATTGCTAAGCAGCTGTTTGATGTTATGGCAACAAAGAAAACCAATCTTTGTGTGTCTGTTGACTTAACTACAACCACATGTATATTGGATTTGTTGGAAAAAGTTGGTGAACATGTGTGCTTAGTGAAGACACATGCTGATATTATTGAAGACTTCAGTACGGACTTCATAACCAGGCTTAAAAGTTTGGCAAAAAGATTCAACTTTCTTATATTGGAAGATAGAAAGTACGCAGATATTGGAAATACTGTATCTTTGCAGTATGCAAAAGGATTGCACAAAGTTTCAGAGTGGGCTGATTGTGTAACCGCACATTCTTTGCCTGGAGAGGGAATTCTTAAAGCCATCAATGGGGCAACCAACGGTGTCAGAAAAGGAGTATTTTTATTGGCAGAGATGAGTAGTGAGGTAAGTTTTCAATTGAACCATAATTATTCAATTTACTCCAATCAGCATATTTTGATTTGTTTCATACAATGCATTAACATTAGGCAATAAGATCTGTTTTTGCAATCTAATATAATTTTTAAAATGTAATGTAATTTTTTAACGGAAGAGTCAAGTAAAAACTAATAAAAACAATTCTCATAACAGGGAAATCTTATCACACCAGAGTACACAGATAAAACAGTCAGTATGGCTTCAAATTTTCCAAGTTTGATTTGTGGATTTGTGTCTCAGAACAAAAACACTTTCAATCAACCAGGTAAGTTCAAAATATTTTATTTGTCAGTATTAATGAAAAAACTATTTAAAAAAATCCACTGTGTCTAGTAGACACAGTGGATTTTTTTAAACAGCTAAAGTATGTAGACTCTACATACTTTAGCACTATGAAAGCATTTTATTTCACCACTAGTGTTAATTAATATTTTTTGAACAAAATTGTGAATAATTGTAAAATGTTTATTTGGTAGGTACCATTGCAATTAACAACAAAAATGACTTAACCAATTTTTAAGCAAACAGTTATTGTATCAAGCCTCTTCTCACATTCCAGGTCTAATACAATTGACTCCAGGAGTGCAGCTGGAAAGCACCAAAGACGATCTGGGCCAGGTGTACAACACTCCAGAGAAGGTTATGCTGGAGAAAGGCGCAGACGTCGTGGTTGTGGGCCGAGGCATTCTGTCTGCAAAGAACCCCGCTGCTGAGGCACTGGTCTATAAAGAGGCTCTATGGAAGAACTACCTCAAGAGAGTGTCTGGAAAAATGGAATTATGAAAAGAGTATAACATTTTAAACTTTCGCGTTCCATTTCAACTAAAATAGTAAGACAGGGGTCTTAACGCGACGTTTATTAATGAGTTACATTATGTACTCACGGCTTGACGTTTCGGCTGCGATGTTGTGCCGTGGTCACAAGCAGACTGGCCCACACTGAATACCTCGGCCCCTCAGATCATAGAAGGGATCTTTTTATGATCTGAGCTCGGCCCACAACCACGACGTCTGCGCCTTTCTCCAGCATTACTCTTTCACGCAAAAACTACCGAACGGATTTCGATTAAACTTTACAATATTATTGTTTATAACCCAGAATAACATATAGGCTATAATTTATAACGATATGTGACAAACCAAATTTCAATAAATAAATAAGTCGTGAGAAATATTTACAAAAAAGCGCCATTTATAAACATTGCTTTTGACGTTCGTAAATATTCATGCGGCGATGAAGCCGTGCAACGCCATCTACACTCGCGAGCAAAAGTATGGAATCACTTACATGAAGTTGTTTCCACGCGATCTTGTGTACTAACGAATTTGTTAGGAACAAAAAAAGTGACTCCATTTTAAAGATTAAACTTTTAATTTTAAATTGATACCAAATTCATTTAAATCACACCAGTATTTAAAAAGATATCCCGGCTGATGTGAAGAAGTAACGAAAAATACATGTATGAACTGTTTGATACGTCGCGAGTTTCGGCCTATTTACCCCCTATAAAAGCACGCGTTTTCGGATTTTTGCTTTCACACGTTGATTCATACACATCTCCGCTTCTTTTGACACTTTACCTGGGATTCTACAACTTCAGAAGCAGCACAAATCGTTGCACTATTGCAAGAAAGGCTCAGCCAGCGGGCTGTCGCACGTCAGCGCCACTTAGGTCAGTCCTGGGTTTCGAAAGTTTCAAGACGCTTTCGGGAGACTAGTGGCTTTATCCCGAGACCAAGTTCTGAACAGCGCCGGTGCACATCGCAGAGGGAAGACCGTTTTTTCATTTCAACCTCTCTATGAAATCGTCATTTGACTGGAATCGATGTCCATCAAGAGCTCAGAAATGTTCGTAAGATAGCTGTTAGCGAGTGGACAGTTCGTCTAAGATATAAGCAATAGAATTTGACTCCAAAAAGGCCTGCCACAGGCTCGAAACTGACGGCAGGTCACCGATAAGCACCCTTTCAATTTGCTCGTACACATCTCGATGGGAAGGCGAGTAATGGAGGCGAGTTCTGTTCTCCGATGAATGCAAACTGTGTTTGCAGGGCAGCAGTCGAAGAGGTCGGGTTTATAGGCGGCCTGAGGAGCGATTTGTGCAGTGCTGGTTCGCTGAAACTGTGGCTTATGGGGGTGGCTTGCTCGACTTAACATCGAGATGTGTACGAGCAAATTGAAAGCGTGCTTATCGTGACCTGTCGTCAGTTTCGAGCCTGTGGCAGGTCTTTTTGGAGTTAAATTCTATTGCTTATGTCTTAGACAAACTGTCTACTCGCTAACAGCTATCCTACGAACATTTCTGAGCTCTTGCTGGACGTCGATTCCAGTCAAATGACGATTTCATAGAGAGGTTGACATGAAAAAACGGTCTTCCCTCTGCGATGTGCACCGGCGCTGTTCAGAACTTGGTCTCGGGATAAAGCCACCAGTCTCCCGAAAGCATCTTAAAACTTTCGAAACCCAGGACTGGCTTATGTGGCGCTGACGTGCGACAGCCCGCTGGCTGAGCCCTTCTTGCAATAGTGCAACGATTTGTGCTGCTTCTGAAGGTGTAGAATCCCAGGTAAAGTGTCAAAAGAAGCGGAGATGTGTATGAATCAACGTGTGAAAGCAAAAATCCGAAAACTTGTGCTTTTATAGTGGGTAAATAGGCCGCAACTCGCGACGTATCAAACAGTTCATACATGTCTTTTTCGTTACTTCTTCACATCAGCCGGGATATCTTTTTAAATACTGGTGTAATTTAAATGAATTTGGTATCAATTTAAAGATAAAAGTTTAATCTTTAAAATGGTGCCACGTTTTTTGTTCCTAACAAATTCGTTAGTACACAAGATCGCGTGGAAACAAATTCATGTAAGTGATTCCATACTTTTGCTCGCGAGTGTACATCTATCAAGCGCTGTGTACTATTGCATTGGTTAAAACGGGGTCCACGCGTATGAAGTCGCGGGCTGCCGCTAGTTTAAATTAATGATATCTGTGATAAAAAACATACACATAAGATAGTACCAAGTACCTACATAATAATATTTTGTTGAATGTTTACATGGTTTTTTTTTAATCTAATTATACAGGGTGTTAGGTAAATGGGTATATGAGCCGACACTAGTCCATGTTAACATGGTCATATAAATGGTATGGTGGTATTTATTTACAAAATAAATTTTATAAAATCCGATTTGTATGAAAATTAAAATAATTAAAATGTAGATATCAATTTTCTGACTTCACCATACCATTTATATGACCATGTTAACATGGGCTAGTGTCGGCTCATATACCCATTTACCTAACACCCTGTATACGTATAGGTACATACTATGTTCAAGTTTTTGCAATTTTCTTTTGATTTAAGTGTTCAACGTTCATACCTATCAATTGTTATCTGGGGGCACGGCAGTGCCCCCACCAAGTCGAGCAAAAAAGCGGCACGGCCGTACCATCCTTTTCTCGAAGCAATTCAGGCCATTTTCGACCGCCTGTAACTTCGTTGTGGATAAAACTAGAAGGCTGAATTTTCATTAGCTATGCAGGCATTGTAAAGACACGGTATATTTAAAATTTCATTCAATTTGAACCAGTAGTTTAAGAATTATAACGGGTCAAAGTTACTTAATTTTGTCACTCACTGACTCACTGACTCACCGATCATCAAAACTCTAAGGCACTTCTAGCAGACCTAGAAGCTTCAAATTTGGAATATAAGTAGTGTTTGGTGTATGAATCAAGGAAAAACTAAAATATTTGGGGGCACGGTAGTGCAACCGCCAAGTCGAATAAAATTTTTCAATTTCGGTCCAGTTTTCTAGATACATAACTGCTGTCTACAAAATACAAAAAGAAATGATATTTGGGGGCACGGTAGTGCAACCGCCAAGTCGAGTAAAATTTTTCAATTTCGGTCCAGTTTTCTAGATACATAACTGCTGTCTACAAAATACAAAAAGAAATGAGATCCCATCAAAAACAATACTTGTCAAAAAAACCAAGTCTCGCAACTCAGTTGTTCTACGGTAAAAAGTTGTGAGATCCATGTAATACCAAGTCCAGGCCAGGAAATCTTTAACGTTTTACATAAATATATTGACTTGGCCATCGCATGAAAACACGTGTAAATTAAATTATTTAGTGCGATGGCCAAGTCAATATATTTATGTAAAACGTTAAAGATTTCCTGGCCTGGACTTGGTATTACATGGATCTCACAACTTTTTACCGTAGAACAACTGAGTTGCGAGACTTGGTTTTTTTGACAAGTATTGTTTTTGATGGGTATTTTTTACAAAAAGTATTTTTGAAGTTATTTTTTCATATTTTATGTGGGTAGGTATTTAATAACTATTCTATTTGGATGTAAGGAAGGAGATATTCTTTAACAGAGATGTAATGTAAACGTTAATGTAATACTTTGAGACGTTTATTGTTCTATTTGTAGTACGTAAGTGTAATAAAAGATGTATTGAAAATAACTCCTTTTATTTTTTTAAGGACCATGCTTTGTGTACCTATAGTCTGATTTGTGTATGTAAGTACAGGGCCGCGATTGCGCTAAATATTTTCTCAACTACAACGCGACTAGACGAACGAAAATCACAAATTCGTATCGCGATGTCGCTTTGACAGCTAGTTCAAACGAAAACAAAACGCAACTGCTTCTTTGTGTAAAAGCTAAAAGAAAGCTACTTTTTCTTGTTGTAGTTTGACACCATACCCCTATAATTTTATTCGAAACCACAACTTTTTTAAAAAAGACCCTTCATTCTGGTCTTAAACTTAATTAATTTTAAATTACCTGTAAATTACGATTTTTGTTCGCATTGTAATTGATATAAGTAGTTTGATTGAGTTGACAAAATAGTGACGTCACTTGCTTGTAGTGCCATACAAAATCTATGGGAGAGTTTCGTTTTGACAGTTTTAAAAAGTACGTCAATTGATTGGTGGTGTTGTTACGGTCAAAGTGATAAATGTGAAAATTATGAATAATCGCCGGTTATTATGAATAATTACCGCATGATTTGGTAAATGTGATTAATATGAGATCATTTTAGTGTGTATAAACTAAATAGGCACCCTAACCTATTTTTCACTTTAAATCAAAACAATGTGTTATAGTTATAGGCATTATGGCAAAGTAATGTTAAGCAAAAAACATTCCAAACTCATTTTGCCAAATTATATTAATATATGATATCAAAACGTTCAAAATGTGAGGCTGTACATGAGCGCTGTACACGAGCCGGTGTTCTCTTTTATGGTGTTTGTTAGTATTAAGGTTACATTATGAAATAATCACTGAAAAATGTGATTAATTTATCACTTTTACCAAGCCTGTCGGTAATTATTCATAATAACCGGCGATTATTCATAATTTTCAATTTATCACATTAACCGTAACAGTGTCACCTTCACGAACATTTCCTGTGTTGGTGTTCGGACTTTTATTGGAAAGTGTCGTCTTTGTTGTTTTTTGGCTAAGATCAAAGTGTAGTGTAGTCTTTGTTTGCGCGTGAAGTGTGAACTTTACCGCGATATCGAATTTGCACCTCAACTGGAATGAAAAATGGAGCGCAACTGGTGAAGAAGCGCCAAAATATTTTAAATAGTATAGAGACGCTTCCCTTCGAGTGACTTCATATCGCCAGCAGCTATATATATTAGGGATGTTATGGATTGTAGTTTCGGTTATGGATACGGTTACGGATATAGGAATAATACTCGATTTCGGTTACGGTTACGGATATTTTTTTATTTCGGATATCCGAAAGTTTCGGTTACGGTTACGGATATCTGTGCTTTAGAATGCAATTTGCAATAATTGTCCAACACAGTTCATTCATGGCCGCACACTTTACATCGAATAAAAAGTAATTGATAAAAAAAAATTGATACTAGATGGCATTATAAAGGTAAATCAGGCTGTTATGCCTTTACATAATGCTATACAAGAATCAATTTAAACTGCCTACATCCGAAACCATCCGAAACTTTTGAATCGGTTAAGGTTACGGTTTCGGATAGTTTTTAAATTCGGATATCCGAAAGTTTCGGTTACGGTTACGGATATCCATAACATCCCTGCTATATGTACAGGGTGTTAGGTAAATGGGTATATGAGCCGACACTAGCCCATGTTAAATGGTCATATAAATGGTATGGTGAAATCAGAAAATTGATATCTTAATTTTAATTATTTTAATTTTCATACAAATCGGATTTTATAAAATTTATTTTGTATGAAAATTTAAAAAATTAAAATGATGACATCAAATTTCTGACTTCACCATACCATTTATATGCCCATGTTAACATGGGCTAGTGTCGGCTCATATTATACCCATTTACCTAACATCCTGTATATTACTTTTACTCTATGCTTAAAATTGGAATATGAGTGAGTATTCTTTGTAGTAAATCGATATCGATTAAAAAGGAAAAAAATATTTTCTGCTTAGTTTAAATTTTATGTGGCAGATAAGCCAAGAAAAAATAATTGACAAACGCAGACTCAAATCCATAAAACAAAGTCGTTAATTTTAACGACATAATATTACATTTACGTATAATACTTATCGATCGTTTTATGTTTTTTTAACGCATAACGAACAAGGCGCGTCACTAATATGTTACCACAGAAGACACAGATGGATACATACACAGGTATATACAGTGTGAGTCACGTTAAAGTGTACATATGAAAATAGATGAAACTAGACCTTGTTTGAATTGTATGTATTTTTTTAGTATCGCCTGTTATTTAGCATTATTACTGTTTTTATTTTATCAGGATATACTGCTCAGTTTGAAAGTTATTACGTTTTCTTTACAATAAGTAATTGGAAGAAAAAAAATTCTATAATTTTTTTTAAAAAAATCTCAAAAAAATTTTGACCTCTTTTTTGTCGATAAAAATAGGTCTAGTTTCATCTATTTTCATATGTACACTTTAACGTGACTCATACTGTATATGGATAGATCATGAAGCTACAGATAAATATGGAGGCTACACTCCGAATACCTACTTGAAGCACAAACTAAGTATCACTATCTCGCTCTCTGTGGGCATACTCGCTCTTTCTAAATAAACAAAAAATATAAAATTGCTCAAATTCAATGAAACCAATGTAAAATCTTTATTTCTTGACATAGGTATCATTAAAAATGATAAGTGTAATTACTGGTAAAACGTTTTAGGAAGAAATTACTGTAAAAAATGTGAAAAATGTTTACAATGATCCAATGTCGGAAATCACGAAATAAACACTTACGCGTGGAATCTTATGTCACTTCCAGGACATCACGTACTACTACTACCGCAACCACGCACTACAAAATTTTGCACCAATTCTTGTGATAAAACAATGATTATTTCCTGTAAACAATCTCAAACGAAATTAACTGCTTAATAAACAAAATAGTAAACAACCGCCATGATGGGTCGGATTGGGCCGATGTTGCCACATGGTACCGATTACTCAGGAATTGGGATTGTAATTCCCTGATTCGCTAACACATTAAGCTTAAATGGCCGACAATTTTGTGATTTTTTATTTAACTAGGTAATCTTAGTTTCAAATATTAATTATTTATTTGTTTAACTTCTGATTTGGTTAGTGAATTAGCTATTTCGAAGAATTTACAAGGAGATTTAAATCAGAAGATAGCAATACTACAGTTCACACTAAAAAGAGAGGTAGGGCCGCAGAGAGCGAGATAGACATAAGTAGGTATTTGACTCAAGTTTTTGTTCCAACTCTGCCCTCCATTTTTATCTTTAGCTTCATGGGATAGATGCGGCATGTGTCAAAAATTGTATGAAGCCGAGCGTGCACAGATATGGATTAGAGTAGATACAGCAAGTTGATCGTCAAAGCGTGCCATTCCGATATGTCCAAATGGACATACATGGTCGAGTGATGTTCATGTAATCCGATTACAACAATCGGTTACGATGATTTTACGAGAACAGTAGTACAAACACGGTAGAAAGAAGATATTATTTACGGATTGAGAATTGTAATTAACAGCACAAGTAGCAAATAATTAATTAGAATAAAGTAGCAGTAGAAGAAGTATAAAGTAGCATTGTTTTTAATACATATCCTGCGATGTACTCTTAAGAGTTAAAACCATGGTCCCTGTATGTGGTGCACTCATACCGATCCCAAGGAACCGTACTTAATCATAACAATAAGACACACACTGATCCATGTATTCATGCACTTGACAAATTTATGTCTTGAAACGCTGGTAGGGTAAAAAAAATAACGAGATTTGACGATTTGTAAGAATTACTTTATTTTAAAAAGGTAAATAAAGATGTTTTTGGTTTTGTATTTAACAAATTATCAGTTTTATCGGAATTAATTAATTTTCGAATCGAGTCACACGATATCTTTCGATGACTTTGCGAATGCAGTACGATGATACGATTACTTTTACGTTACGGCAATCACTAAAATTCGCTAAAATGACACTAATGACGTTTAAAAAGTGGCACGCTCGGCTTCATACAATTTTTGACACATGCTGCATCTATCCATATCTGTGCGAGCGTGCCACTTTTTAAACGTCATTAGTGTCATTTTGCTGCTGTCAGATTGCCGCAACGTAAAAGTAATCTTATCATCGTACTGCATTTGCAAAGTCATCGAATGATATCGTGTGACTCGATTCGAAAATTAATTAATTCCGATAAAACTGATAATTTGTTAAATACAAAACCAAAAACATCTTTATTTACCTTTTTAAAATAAATTAATTCTTACAAATCGTCAAATCTCGTTATTTTTTTTACCCTACCAGCGTTTCAAGACATAAATTTGTCAAGTGCAGGAATACATGTATCAGTGTGTGTCTTATTGTTATGAGTAAGTACGGTTCCTTGGGATCGGTATGAGTGCACCACATACAGGGACCATGGTTTTAACTCTTAAGAGTACATCGCAGGATATGTATTAAAAACAATGCTACTTTATACTTCTTCTACTGCTACTTTATTCTAATTAATTATTTGTTACTTGTGCTGTTAATAATTATAATTCTCAATCCGTAAATAATTTCTTCTTTCTACCGTGTTCGTATCGTACTACTGTCCTCGTAAAATCATCGTAACCGATTGTTGTAATCGGATTACATGAACATCACTCGACTATGTATGTCCATTTGGACATATCGGAATGGCACGCTTTGACGATCAACTTGCTGTATCTACTCTAATACATATCTGTGGTTACATACATGAAGCTACAGATAAAAATGGAGGGCAGAGTTTGGAACAAAACTTGAGTCAAATACCTACTTATATCTATCTCGCTCTCTGCGGCCCTACCTCTCTTTTTAGTGTGAACTGTAGTATTGCTATCTTCTGATTTAAATCTCCTTGTAAATTCTTCGAAATAGCCAATACACTAACCAAATCAGAAGTTAAACAAATAAATAATTAATATTTGAAACTAAGATTACCTAGTTAAATAAAAAATCACAAAATTGTCGGCCATTTAGGCTTAATGTGTTGGCGAATCAGGGAATTACAATCCCAATTCCTGGGTAATCGGTACCATGTGGCAACATCGGCCCAATCCGGCCCATCATGGCGGTTGTTTACTATTTTGTTTATTAAGCAGTTAATTTCGTTTGAGATTGTTTACAGGAAATACTCATTGTTTTATCACAAGAATTGGTGCAAAATTTTGTAGTGCGTGGTTGCGGTAGTACGTGCTGTCCTGGAAGTGACATAAGATTCCACGCGTAAGTGTTTATTTCGTGATTTCCGACATTGGATCATTGTAAACATTTTTCACATTTTTTACAGTAATTTCTTCCTAAAACGTTTTACCAGTAACTACACTTATCATTTTTAATGATACCTATGTCAAGAAATAAAGATTTTACATTGGTTTCATTGAATTTGAGCAATTTAATATTTTTTGTTTATTTAGAAAGAGCAAGTCTGCCCACAGAGAGCGAGATACTGATACTTAGTTTGTGCTTCAAGTAGGTATTGGGAGTCTGGCCTCCATTTTTATCTGTAGCTTCATGGTTACATAGTACTTGCTAACATCTATCTAACTAATGTCAAAAATCATTTTATCACTAACCTCGCTTGAAAACAAAACAAAAGGTGTTGAGATGGAATTCATTGTTAAGGAATTAGGTTTTAATAGTAAAAATATATTTCCAACAGTTTCGACAGACCTTTGTGCTGTTGTTGTACATAATACTTGGTTGAAGAAGTGGTTGAAAAACTTGGAAGTTGATAATTCTGTGAACAGTGTTGATTTTACCCTACAACCTGGTGAAAGTGTACCCTATCCGTTCAGGAAAATATTTATTAGGGTATGTGCAGCTTCATTTACTGTGAATATGTTGTTTAAAGGTCTTTCCTAAACTGAATCAGTTTAGATCTTTGAACATTCCAATTTGTTAAAGAAATAAAGAAATTCTTTATTTGCCTACTTAATTGTGTTTATTTGTATTTTAGGTGTTGAATAAAAAAGCCTCCAAGGTCCTACCACTGCCTCGGTATAAACTGAATGATGGCACCACTGAACTACCTCTCACATTCTCACAGCTCCTGCAATATGTGTCACAGAATAACCAAAGAAATCTGTGGAAAGAGTCCTACAAAAAATACTGCCAAAATGACTCCAATAGCAAAGAGAGCACTATTGTTAATTTGTTAGAGCATGATCAGCTGTTATCTGAAGTATTATTTCGATTGTATGGATGCAATATCATTAGGATTAAACATGATAGTTCTGGCAAGCTCGTAGAATACAAAGAGATAGCACCAAATAAATATGTTTCTAAATCATATGAAACCCATGTCAATTTGTTATCAGCTTTATTCATATTAGAGACTGACAATAACTACTTTGTAATATATGGTGGGCATTATGAACATAGTTTATTAGACTGTTTGAATTTCAGCCCTCATTTGGTCGATATGAATTATGGGCGTGGATTGTTCCTCACATACCAGTTGCTGCACATGGCCAAGGCAACGGGTGACAGAGGTCTGAGCTTAGGCAATCTGACATTGCAAGATATCTATTTGACAGAAAACTTGTGGCTGCAGATCCTGCCTCTAGTTACAAACAACATTCATTGTTTGGATGCCTCTCTTATACATGAGAATAAGAGTAAGCAGACTACTCCAGTAGTGGCCGGCAAAAGCCAGAGTCAAGCTAAGAAGGAGGAGTGGTGTTGGAGAAATGATGCTGTTCAGTTAGAAAAACTGTGCATGCTGTGGGTCCGGGGAAGGATATCAAACCTGGACTACTTGCTGCACCTCAACGCGTTAGCTGGGAGGAGTGCTGATGATCCCCAGGCACATTTCATGGTGCCATGGGTGACCGATTTTGCATCTAGATGTGGTAATGTTTATTATCGAATTCCAATTATAATAACCTAATGGTTTATTTTCTATGCAATTAGTATCATAAAGTATGTAGATTTTCTATTTTTACCATTCTACAGCCCCCATTATATTGTATGTCTACACCTATGTTTTTATGCATAGAATTATAATATTTTTTTATTTACTTGAGTAGTAAACACTAACACATTCAAAAACCCTCTTTATGTTTTAGATACATAGTTGCATTGTGTATGATTTTAGGGCGGAACTGGCGAGACCTCTCTAAGTCGAAGTACCGCTTGAACAAAGGCGATCGCCAACTGGACATGACTTATGACGTCGGAAGTTGCTCAGAACAAATCCCGCACCACGTCTCTGATGCATTAACTGACATCACATGCTATGTCTACTTAGCTAGGAGGTAATTATCTAAGGCTCGGCGCAAATGGGCCACCGGCCAGTCCGGCCACAGGTAATTATCTAAGGCTCGGCGCAAATGGGCCACCGGCCACAGCCACACCGGTGGCCAGCGACGGTGACTTAACACACTAATACCTACTTGATAAAAACTTGCTACCTATAAATATTTCTCTATTCATTCATAGAGCAATCCCACTAATATTAATAATGCGAAAGTTTGGATGTCTGGATGTTTGTTACTCTTTCACGCAAAAACTACTGAACGGATTTTGACGAAACTTTACAGTATTATTGTTTATAATTAAGAATAACATATAGGCTATAATTTATGACGATCTGTGACAAATTAAATTTCACGCGGGTGAAGTTGCGGGCAAAAGCTAGTGTTTAGATATATTGTGTAGACGTCGATACAATATCGTATTATTCTATTAACAGGACCCAAAAAGAAGTGCTATGCAAATATGTAAGAAACAAGTGGGTCCCAGCAGAGTACCCTGCGTCAATCCAGCGTATGCAGGAGTGGACGCCTGACGAATGCATACCTGAATTCTACACTGATCCTACTGTGTTCAAGAGCATACATGAAGATTTGCCGGTAAGATTGCTAAAGTTATGGATATTTAAAGAATTTTCATAAGGCATTTGACAATGCGAGGCTGCTTGCGTGTTTGCTTTAAGTCGACTGGTTAGCGTTCTGACTTGTGAGGTTCGCGAGTCAGCCTCGTATCGTCGTTGTATGATGCCCTAAGACTTTATACATTATGATAATCAATCATATCGATTTTTTCCATAGGATTTAGGGATACCCTCATGGGCGACGTGTGCCGAAGACTTCATCACAAAACACAGAGAAGCACTGGAGTCTACTCATGTTTCTGAAAATCTACATCATTGGATCGACATCACGTTTGGTTACAAGTCAGTGTATATTATAAGCTTATTATACAGTGTGAGTCACGATAAAGTGTACATATGAAAATAGATGAAACTAGACCTATTTTTATCGACAAAAAAGGGGTCAATTTTTTTTGTTTTTATTTTTTTTATTTTTTATAGAATTTTTTTTCTTCCGATTACTTATTGCAAAGAAAACGTAATAACTTTTTAACTAAGAGGTATATCCTGATAAAATAAAAACAGTAATAATGCTAAATAACAGGCGATACTAATAAAATACATAAAATACTCAGAAAATGGAAACAAATATTAAAAAATTATACATTTTGAGAAAAATCTGCATTTTAATTCGTGTTTTTTTGGTTATTTGATAAATTTCTCCCAAGTAATGCCCCCATAACAGGTGGTTTTTATTACTTTGTGTTATTCTTTATCGTATTACCTTTGTAAAACCAAAAATCGCATGTCTCTATCCCTATCACAACGTTTAATCACACTGTATTTCGCTCATAATTTTCTTGTATTGGTAGTTTCAGATATATTTTAATGCCTTTTTATTCTTAGGCTGTCTGGTGCAGCATCTATCAAGGCAAAGAATGTATGTCTATCGCTGGTGGACGGCCACACGGTGCCTCGTAAGGGTGCCATGGCGCAACTGCTGGCGGCGCCGCATCCGCCGCGAACGCCGCGCCCGCTGCCGCCGCAGCCGCCGCGGTTGCACTGGACTGCGCCTAGAGACTCCAGTGTGTACTGTCTTTATCTTCATCTCATAATTAACTTAACCTTTGTTGTTACATTACATATAGTGATGCAACGAATGCTACTTTTCGTTCGTTCGTTTCAGCCGAATGACGTCCACTGCTGGACAAAGGCCTCCCCCAAGGTTTTCCACAATGAACGGTCCTGCGCTGCCCGCATCCAGGCTCTTCCCGCGACCTTTACCAGATCGTCGGTCCACCTAGTAGGAGGCCTGCCCACGCTACGTCTTCCAGCCCGTGGTCGCCACTCGAGAACTTTCCTGCCCCAACGGCCATCGTCTCTACGAGCTATGTGCCCCGCCCACTGCCACTTGATTTTAGCAATTCTACTACTTCTACGAATACGAATATTAAATCTACTATTCGGCGAATACGAATACGAATATCTCTACATAGTCATGAAATACTCATAAAGGACAATGTTCGTTCTCCATACATTGTTCGCCTAAGAACCAACAATTTTGACATATTACTACCCGAAAGCGAAATAATACGATTCTGTGTGTAAGAACAATGATTCCTGATGGACACTTGCCATAAAATTAATGATTAAGAATATTAAATCACAGCGATTTTATAAAATGTCGTTTATGACAACATGGCGGCTAAATCACATTGATTGTATTGTGTGAATGTATGAACACCGATTCGTGAAAAATGATTTGTATTGTCGTCACGCCGAGTCACAGCCAAATAGTATAAAATAATAGAACAAGTTTTAGAAATACAACTCGGCATTCCACTTTTATAATATGCCCACATATTGCACGTAAATAAACAACATGAATCATAGGTTGTTTCCACCCTTGTCATCTGACACATGAACTAAACTCCTATTGTATTATAGATATCGAAGCCGAATCGTATATAATAATAGAATGGGTATTGGAAATCACTCGGGGTTCCACTTTTATAAAATACCTACATACCTATTGCATAAAAATAACACGAATCATGGGTTTTCTTTTCACCATTTACATCTGACACGAGATAACAAACTCCTATCTCCATGGCTACCATCGTAGTCTATGCCAAAGACTACAATATTAAAAGCAAAAAGCAAGAAGTTTCAAACCTTAGCGGCTACAGTAACCCCTGGGCCACATACATCGTGATAACATTCGGTCGACACCGGAACGAAGTCTTGCGTTTATGCAAAAAAGCACCGTATTCTAATGCGTCTATATCACGTTCAACCGGGGTTTTAATTCGACTAAAGTCCTGACTAAAGACTGGAAGAAAATACGCCGCATTGTATGAGCACTTCGTGTTCGTTAAAGCGGCTTCAGATCTAGAGCCTACATAACGATTTCTTTCCAATAATCTCCGCAAGTAGCGCTGCATGATCTTTACAACAAAAACGCCAATAGTTATTAAGGTGCCAAAATTATAATATTATGATTACTTTGGCACGGTATTATACACGTTCGAAGATTTGTCATTTTCATACATTTATTATTTTCTTAAAGTGCTGGAAAAAAATAGTTTCTAGCTGTCCCAGCAACTTCGTCAAACTTCGTCAAGAAAAGTTGTCTTGTCTTATCTTTAAAATCGTAATATTAATTTCTGAACATATCCTGTTTGACACCTAATAATATTATTTGATATAGCTGGCTCGGCGAATTTCGGCAAATTAATTTTGACATTGCGGAAAATGACTTTTGATAGGCTTATCATAGAATTCGGCGGGGATATCCTCGCGAGGAAGTTCGAAAAATGGCGGAACAAGATCTTATAATAATGCAAGGCCGAAGCTGTAACGCGCGTGCTCCTACGTGTAATCTGGCGAGTACCTATACAATAAATAGTAATGTCTGGTAAATTGTGGTAATACGCATCGCAATAACGTCTATGTCTATTGTTCGTTCGTTCGTTTCAGCCGAAAAGACGTCCACTGCTGGACAAAGGCCTCCCCCAAGGATTTCCACGAAGACCGATCCTGCGCCGCTTGCATCCAGGCACCTCCCGCGACCTTCACCAGATCGTCGGTCCACCTAGTGGGAGGCCTGCCCACGCTACGTCTTCCGGCTCGTGGTCGCTACTCAAGAACTTTCCTGCCCCAGCGGCCATCAGCTCTACGAGCTATGTGCCCCGCCCCGTCTATGTCTATACGCGCTACGATTACAGGGTATCATTTTGCATAGTCGCAAGACTTCACTCCGCTGCTGTCAAATCAATGTCGCATAATGTTATCGCAATGTGTGTGGCCCTTGGCCAAATCATAGAAGCCTATGCGAAGAAAGAGCACTTGAATGACAATGAAATTCAGGGTTACCATTTTGTAAGATCTCCTCACTATTGAGGGTAACAAAATAACATTAATAATCTAGCCATTAATTACATTATATACCTATACGAGAAAGTAAAGCAACATGCGGTTTTATTTTAATTTGTAAAATATTTGTGACAATTTGTTCTAAGTTTAGTTTTACAACAGAATTGCTGTTTCAGCTGTCACTGTGAAGCTTTGGGAAAATAAATAAATAGAAAAAATATTTACATAAATATTTATTTATTATTATCATTATGCCAATTTAAGTTACACTGTGTGACAGTCTTTGACACTAAACAAACTCTTCAGCTTAATAACACCTACCTACAGGGCGTTTTTATAGTTACTCTTGCTGATCAAACAAGAAGGGTTGATTCTACTACTGAAATACAACTACTTTTCTTACAGGACCAATATCAAATTCTCAAAAAAATTCACATCCTCGTGATGATGATAATTTCTATGAAGAGGTTTTTTTTATATTCGGTCTCTTGGGATAAGTTATTCCATTTGAGCAGTAGAATTAATCCTTTTTATTTGATCACATATAAAAATAACACAAGTGTTTAGGAAAACTTCTTCTTTGGTATGGTATCACCACGGAGTTATAATGGCGGCAACTCTGTATCACTGACTTGTAACTTTCGAACAGAATGAATGATAAGGGCACCACATTGGTTTTCTTTCTGAAAAAAGGCTTTCACTTTTAGTACTAACCCTTTAGCACTATTTCATTGAAATAAAAATACAATAAACGCACAGAAGACTGAAATTGAGTCAACTGACGTGACATTTATAATTTGTTGACATTATGACAGTTTGACATGACTAGGGATTGAAAAAGTTTTAATTGAAAAAGTAAAATGACAATTTATTAACGATTCACAAGGATATAATCGATTAAAAATATTTATAAAATGTTCTGATACTTGCTTGTAGCGATTATCCAATCCTGGTTTCTACTGAAAAACTACCTCGTGGCAAGATTTTAATAATATCTTTATCTTCTCTTTCACAATCTATAAAAGTTTATTGGTCTATTATTATAAATGTGCTATGAATTGGCATAGATTATGAGAGACTGGGAACTATACTAGGTTGATTTATGTTTCTCTCAGTTCAACTGGCATTGGATTCAACATCGGATTCTGACACTTTTACAGTTATGATACCATGATGTTTTCATTGTCAATATCAGTTTATGGTCCTAATTATTTTTATTTTATTTACGACCTTCGACCAGTTGGACACTTTAGATAGCTTCTTGTAATAGTGTCAATATCTTTTTAGCCTTTAACGCAAATCTAGTCTTCAAAACAATTTAGTCGATTTATTTTATTTTCAAAATCGATATTTTATTGTCTATGATGGCCGCAGGAACATCACTATACATGGACTCCCAGCAATAAAGTACGGTAATGCCTCGTACAGATTTTATCTGCAAAAATTATGGAACTTGATAGATTTTAGACCATGCCACGCACCAAAACGTCCGGAAGTTGTAATAGTATTATAGAATAAACGTTAAAAGACTTATTTATTTAATTTTTCAATGCTTAAGTGTCCATTAAAATGAAAGGGTGCTTAATGTATTAAAAAAATAAGAAAATAATTATGATGGGTTAATGTTTTTGGGCGGTTTTTAGGCGATTTCTGACAATGTCCTTTAACTCTTTTTGTTATGGTTAATGTTTTAGTAGGTAATTAAAATTTACAAATAGCATTTTTTTTTGTTATTGTGTCACTTTACTTTGTAACTAATGACAAAACAAAATAATACTTGTACAATCGACCTGCTATTGACTGACCGAGGTTTTTTCCGGTCATGTCGTTGTATGGCTATAGTGTTCGAAGACACACACGTGTGTGACAAAATATTTAAAAAGTAGGTATTCGTATTCGTAATTATTATTTCACCGAATACGAATATTCGGTAAATGTCTACTATTCGGCGAATACGAATATTCGTATTCGTTGCATCACTAATTACATATTTTAAACGTACGAATTGCTCTGCAGGAAAGTCCATCAAACCGGAGAGTTCCGAAGAAATATCCGACGAAGAGGAAGAATCTACCAGCCTCCCCCAACACGTGTCTCGACTCAGCGTTCCTCCCCAAAGAGTGCGCTCTCGGTATAAGAGCGGCAGCCGCGCCCGATCCCTCTCCAAAACCCAAGGGCACGAAGACTCGCAGGCGTCCACCGAAGCCCGGGCCTCCTCGCACTCCAGGCATTACAGGGTCCAACGCTCCGAACTCGGCAAAGGAGTCATCTATCTCCCGAAAGAATTCAACCCGGTGGCCTCCATACAAGCTCTCGAAGCGCTGGACAATTTCAGGACCAAATGCTTCTTCAGCAAAGCGGAGGACAAAGAAAAGTCCAAAGAAACTGTTACTGCCCTCAACCATTTCCCTATGCAGCAAGAAGTCAGGAAAACGCCAAACGTCAGTGTATCGAGCATTGATGGGTCTGACGATACAGCGTTTACCAACCACATGTTCCTGGCCTCGTACGACCAAAATTACCTAAAGAAGTTTAGCCAAGATGCTCATTTAGAAAATGTTTTAAAGGAAAGGAAAAACAGATCGTTAAATCCAAGATACACGACCGATGCGGCGATATACAAGCAGTTTGTGACGGAGAGTCGAAGGCAGGACATGTTGGTAATAGGGTGCCTTATTGTAGAAATCTTCCTTCATCAGTACATACGTCCATTGAGAAGTACTAGTAATAATTTCATGGAAAGATATAATAACTGTCGGACAGTCTTGAAGTATAACTTCAGCACGCTGCCGAAATGTGTTACTTACGTAGCATCTTTATTACTGAACGTTCAGCCTCCAAGTTTGAGTTTTAAAAACGAGCTTCTGCCAAAAGAGGAACCTTTGAAAAAGATCGTCGTCACTGACAAAGGGCTCCCACCACCGACTGCATCTCAGTTGCTTCAACCGTTACTAATGCAACATCTGATACCATTCCCACAAAGTTTTAACACCCTGTACAAACTCCTCAGTACCCTACATGAATACGAGTTGACAAGTAACGAACTAAACATCTTATACATGTACGAATGCGATGGAATACAATGTGAAAAGTACCAAAATGTCGACAAAACCAAATTGTATTTCAGCCAAAGAATAGCAGAAGGCAAAATACAAGCGTGCGCGTCGCATTTGGACGTTCTCTTGTGCCAAATAAACTCGTACAGCCAATTTGACGTGTTAGACATCTTTCTGACTCATTACATAGAGCTCTTGAAGAATAGAGATACATCAGTGTTAGCTGCTTGGTATTTGTTCGATACAGTAAGCAAAGCATTGGGGCCAGAAGCCACGAAGAAAAAGCTTTTGAAGCACATCCTGAATCTGTACGAAGATGACGATCTCATGATGGAGAAATCAGAGCACAAACTAACAGACATCGATTCTGGTTCAAGTTCTACCGGATCGTCTGGTAAACAGAAATTCGTCAAATTGTACCACAACATCTTTTTACTGCAACTGATGGTGAGACTTGGCCTTCAATGTTTTCTAGATAATTTCACTCAGCATTTAGTGGAAGCGGTAGGTGGATATAAAGACGATAGCACGGAAGCCGTATCTCCGGGTCACATTTGCCACAATCGATTGACAATCAATAAGAAACCCAGGTACTCCGACGATAACGTCAAAAATGCCTTGTCCACAACTACTGATATATTCTCACCTGACACGTCATATGGTTCGGAGCACGTAGCGACGCCGAGTGTAGAAAAGAGTGTAGTTGAAGTTAGCGAAGTGTTAAAAGAGAAGGACAGCGATACAAGAAGTGAAAATGAGCTGTTTCATTTTGAAACTGATAAGGAGAGACTGCCGAGTCGTAACAGCAGAAGTAAATCGCCTGCCGAATCGATTGACTCTTGCAATTCGAATCCTGCGCATGAATCGACGGTACACACTCCTTCGCCTTCGACTGAATACTCTTCGCCGGCATCAAAGCAGTATTTTACAAGCTCAGCGAATTCAAAAGATGTCAGTGTGGTAATCACCGAAAATGAGGAAATTCAAGATACTCCAAAAAAAGCTCCGATGTCACCTACCATAGATATTCCATCCAAACCGATGTTTACAAGTTATTTGCATTTCGCGGAAGAAGATTCTAGAATTGACGATTTGGAAGTGCGGAAGGATTCAAACGCGCGTCAAGTCAAAAGTTTGGAATTCAATAGGAACTTGGAAGTGTTCCCTGCGAGCACTTCGCGTAGTTTTAATGACGTGGAGTGCAGCGAGGCGTATAAAGATTCGACTCCTTGCAAGATATCGGATATGAGTTCGGAGAGCCTCATCTGGCTGGCTCACAGGCTCGGTCCGGTGTTGACCTGTAGGTATATTACGAGGAATTTGCTCAAGATGTTGACTTTGTGTTATATCGGGAAAGATAACCTCACTCTGTGCGAGGGAGACGAGAGGGATGAGTTTGACGAGATATCTGTGATAAACAGCCGGGTGGTTGGCGATAGAAACGCGATGAAAGTTATTAAGTGCCTAACTGCCATTGTAGGTAAGGATATATCTTTGGATTTTTTACTGTCTGAATTCCAGACCAGTTAGAAACTCCTATGCCAGTCCAAGTTTTTTGTACTATGCTTACTAGATAACTATTTTAGATACCTATTGGTATACTAAGCGTTGATGACTTACAGTAAAGCCCGGTTTGTGAGCATGTAGAATTTTGTCCAATGACCCCAAGCTACCCATCCTTATCACTCGCGCGTAATTATATTGCTGTTGCGACTGTGCGACGGGCGGCCGCAGTGAGTGTGTGAGCGCGACAGCAACATAATTACGCGCGAGCGATAAGGATGGGTAGCTAGGGGTTATTGGACAAAATTCTACGTGCTCGCAGACCAGACTATAGCTATAGATACTCTTATTTAGTACACTGGTATTTGCCCCCAACAAACGGTATTATAATACCCGTTACCACGATTCTCAATCATGTCCATCCATATTCTTTCAGCAATGTACGGGGAACAGCTTATAATATTCCAATACCTGCCGCACATGGGCGAGCTGATAGCGTCTTGTCGCCGCCGGCTGTCGGCGCCTCTGGAAGGTGGCGTGGTGGCGTGCCTGCAGCTCGTCAAGTACCTGCTGCCTTACATGTCCGACGTCAAGGTCATGGAGCAGTTGCTGGTAAGTTGTACCACAGAATAATCATAAGTACTACGTACAGAAGTTTTACTTCGCGAAAGTATTTAAAAAATGTATGCTCAATGTCATTAACAATATGGTGTAATTTAGCCTGTCTCAAGAGTCAAGCACCATTTTGTTGACAAACGTCAGTGATCGGCACTGCGCCGAAGCTATAGGGCTGACTTCGGTAAAATGATGTGACGTGAGGTGCCAAACTGCGGAAAATGGCGGAGTAAATACATGATTTAGCATGAATTATCATGAATAATATTAACTACTTATTTACCTCTGTGTCTTGAGGCAACTTAAAAAAGTACATTCTGTGTTTTTATTATTATTTAGGCAGTTAAATACTGCACAGTATTTAGTACACCATTTTCTTTATTTTCTTCCATCATACACAAGAATACGCGTGCGTGAGTCAATGTTCGCTCGTATAGAGCGAATCGCGCTCGGTGATATACAGGCCAAGAGCTACCTCGTTGTGGATAAAAAAAAGAAGAAACTTGAGGGTAATGGAACAGCTCATAATATTTAAATACCTGTCGCACATGGGAGAACTTATTGCCTATTGCCTCTCGTTGCTGTTGGCTGCCGGCGCCGGCGCTTTACATGTCAGTCGTCACGTCCAAGGTCGTGGAGCAGTCGCTGATAAGTATACTGGGCAAGAAAGAGTGTTGAAGGTTGAAGAAGAGGGGAGCCAATTTTTATGACGGTCGGTGTTTAGACAGGAGAAGATTATTTGCTGCAAAGAACTGAAAAAGGCCAAATATTGTATGGGGCTGACAGTGTGCATGGTTAAACTAGACTTGTTGTATCGTTAAATGTATGATCGGTTAAATTGTGATAGTCATATTAATTTTGAATCATTTCGTAATGGTTCTGGAAATTCATATTTATGTTGTCGTTGATGTTTCATCAATCCTTTCGTGTTTTGACGCGAGACTGTGACCCACACAAGCAAAGTGACGACTCCTTTAATGTTTTGACGCGCAGAAGACTGTGACCCACTCGAGCAGTCACGACAGAAGCACTCACCGAGCAATACGTTTCCAGGCAGGGTTCGAAAGGATAATTATCCGATAATTATCATGAAGCGTAATTATCTTGATAATGTGGGCTATCGTTTTAGTGCTCACCAGTTAGCGCCACTGTAGAGTAAGGTCCTGTCACTTGCTAGTAACGAAGACAGTGGCGGCACCAACTTGTGAGCGCTAAAATGGTAGGAGGACTATCGCATTTGCACTCATCAAGATGGCGCCACTGTAGAGTAAGGTCCTGTCAATCGCCAGGGGTGCCAACTGTTAGGTAAAAAAACGATAGCCCTCATTGTGATAATCCTATTGTGTTTTTAATCATTTCGTAATGGCTCTGGAAATTCATATTTATGTTGTTGTTAATGTTTCATCAATCCTTTCGTGTTTTGACGCAAGACTGTGACCCACACAAGCAAAGTGACGACTCCTTTCATGTTTTGACGCGCAGAAGACTGTGACCCACTCGAGCAAAGTCACGATAGAAGCACTCACCGAGCAATACGTTTCCAGGCAGGGTTCGAAAGGATAATTATCATGATAATTATCGTGATAATAACAGTTGGATAATTGATAATAACAAAAAAATGCGCTCGTGTAAATTAACTGTATTCGAAGTTTTCGAACGTGTATTTCCGCACTGGCGTCTAGTGGTGGACGTTAATCAACATAGATAGTTATAAAATCTATCTATTTAGCTCCAAAATGATCACTAGATGTCTAGCGTCAAAATATTTATCAATTTTCCAAGCATTATATGACTAGCGATGGATAACTTGACAACAATCAGCAACCAAAAACATAAAGTAACATTTCTTATAAAACAATATGACAAATGTATCTTATACTGCTGATAATGAAGAATGTTCACTAATTTTGTTTTTTAGCTTTCTGTATTCTCTGTTAAAAATAAAAAATACACGTGAAAGAATTAATTCGATACGTCAATTATTTTCCAAGATATTGAATTTTAAAAGTGCGGTCGGCGGCCGGCCCGCCATTTTATGCGCGTGACGTCATATTACAGTGACTGGCTCATATTTGTATGGGTGGAATCTTGCAAGCTGAATAAAGACCCACTTCCAGGCAACCGATTAAGCTGAAATTTCGCAAACACATGTGATTTGGATGACCATGCAATATTATGATGACATGGAGCTGATCTGATGATGGAGCTGGAAGGTGGCCATAGGAACTCTATAATAAAACGACTTAAATCCATCGAGTTTGGGCTCGTTCGTTTTGTATTGACGAGTACTTCAATTCTATATAGTAATCAGGGTCTGTACGCGCCAGCATTAAAACCTCATGCAATTCAAACTCATGTCACACTATTCTATCACTCATTCTGACAGTCCTTTTCCTATCCTCTCCCTCCCACCTTCAGTCTCGCTCTCGCATCGCAACGCGCCGCTTCGCCTACCTATCTGGGCGTTAATACTAAATAAGTATCCAAAATAAACCAATTCAAATAAACCCAAATCGCGCGCTAAACTCATCTCAATAAAAATTCAAGTGTTTGTGAAAGTGAAAGAAGAACCAAGCTTGGACCGTCCTGTGGAGTCTGCTCAATCGAAGGTATCCCATCCCATTCCTATCCCAATCTCCTACAACTCCTTTCTGGTCCTACCGAGCCGCATGGTTCATTTCCTATCCTTTACACTTACATAAAATCACAACTACACATTTTCACGCATCCGTCATTTTGACAACCATCTAGAAAATTCTAGAAAATTCGCTCGTTTGACACATTCTTTCTGGAAATTTCGATTCGTTTGACATTTGACACATTCTAGAAATTACTATTCGCTCAAACGTCAACTCGTTGTTTGTAAACACGTGTATTTTTTAAATTCAATCTTTTAAAATTTTATTTCAATTCAATTTCAAATTCGCTTACATACGCTACGCATTTTATTTTCCTACTGGATTATAAATAAATACGCACAACTCAACTCATTTTTTAACGCTAGCTCTCGTGCGTGTGTTTGCTCACCTACAATACAATGGAGGGAGTAAAACGCAAAATTAATTTGCTTGAAGCTAAAAAAGAAGCGCTTTTTCAGAGGGTTCAGGAATTATACGACCTCAGCCTAAAGGTCTCCGACCCTCAGATTGAACAAATTTTCATGTCTCGCATGCATTCGATTGAAAAAACAAGATCGGATTTTCTTGATACTATTGACGAACTTAATTTGTGTTATATGAAACATGATGAGGAACTCAAACCTACATTTGCCGCACTCAACTCGTTTGACGATTTGTACTGTAACATCCTTTCGGTGCAAAGCTCCATCGCACAACTAAAGGCCAACACAGAGCGACGCAAACAGGATTTCGTAAAAAAATTACCGCCTTTAGAACTAGTCTCTTTCGACGGAGCCCCTTCCAAGTGGCCCGTTTTCTACCAAAATTTTAAAACGCTTATTCATGAGAACACTGGTTTGTCTCCAGGTGAAAAGGCTCAATACCTTATAGGAAAACTTTCCGGAAAAGCACTTACAATTTGCTCGGGTATTCCACCGACTGGTGAGAACTATTACATAATTTGGAACAACCTATTAGAAAAATACCAAGACATAAGAGTACAAGCCTCTATGTATTTGGAACAATTAATAAACTTCAAATCGCAATCTTTAGATGAATTTTTGGAACAGTATTGCTCAGCTGAAGCTGCCTTACGACGTTTACAGATTGATGACCTTTCCGATTTCATTTTGACTCATATTGCTCTCAGTAAATTAGACAAAGACACTCTAAATTTATTTGAACAATCCATTAAGCACGTAAAAATGCCTACGTTTAATGATCTCAAGACTTTTATAAAAGAACAGAATAAGATCCATTCTTTACGCTCATCTTTTACGCAGAATAAGCTGTACGTTAATAATAAAACGAATTTCGCATCGCAGTCTAAAAACTCGAAACCGACACAGTCGTTTGTTTCTAATACAGCTTCTGGAGTAAAACCCAATCAACATTACTTCCAATCTCAACCGAATTCGCAAGGCTCATACACTCCATCCTCTGTACGCAAGAATTGTCAACTTTGTAAGACGGAACCTGAACATGCCCTGTTCAAATGCAGTTATTTTCGCTCGAAAAATGCGCCAACTCGCTACTCTTTAGTGAAAAAATGTAACTTTTGCCTCAATTGTTTAGGCTTTCATAACATTAAAGATTGCAGATCTCAAAATCGTTGCTCAGTTTGCCAACGGAAACATCACACTCTTATTCATATAGATAACTTTAACGTGAATAGACCTATGACGTCACAACAGCTGACTTGCAGCGCGACGCTTTCGCCGACCGACGCGTCCATGTCCGCGCCCGGTCCGGTCACGCCGCCGTTGCAATCGATGCCAACAAACAATGTATCTCTCTCTGCAGTCACGCCGTCGATCGCTGATGAATCTAGTACCACGGTCTTATTACCCACCGCGTCAGTGTATACTTATGACAATAATAAGACGTGTCAAAAATTACGCGTGTTTCTAGACACAGGTTCGATGAGCAACTTTATCACAAATAAATGTTGTGCGCGACTGAACTTAAAAGTCAATCCGCTACCTACCACTATTAAGGGGATAGGTCAATCTGAAAGTGTGTCGCTAGGATATGTATCTTTCACAATTGCCTCACGCTTTGATCCCAGGTGTAAATACACTATTAACGCACGCGTCATTGATACAATAACCGATTATTTACCTAATGTAAGGGTTGACATAACCCAGTTATCGCATTTACAAGGTCTTCCTATGGCTGATGACAGCTTCGATATCCCTGCTGAAATCGATTGTTTGTTAGGCAATGAGATATTCCCGCTTCTTTTAGGTAGTAATAAAATAACTTCACCGCAATCCTCTGTCATCGCTATCGAAACCACGCTCGGATATCTCGCTATGGGACGCGCTCAGTGCTACTCAGCTCATTCACGCAATGATAATAAAGCATTCTTTTGCAATGTAGACTCGCACTCATTAGAATCACTCACGCAACGCTTTTGGGAGCTTGAAAGTGTACCTACTAAGAGACACATCAGCCCTGACGACGAAATATGTGAAAACATTTTCCAATCAACTCATTCTCGCGACGACTCTGGGACGTATACCGTTTCTTTGCCATTTAAACTCGACCCATCAGAACTCGGCGATTCTTACTTTACTGCTAGGCGTCGCTTCTATAACTTAGAGAAAAAGTTAGACTCAACTCCAGGCTTACGCACTAACTATAATGAAAATATTCAAGACTGTATCGATCGCGGTTTTCTGTCAAAAGTCGAAAACGCATCGAATTCAGAGGAAAATACTCCAAATTATTATATACCTCATCATGCAGTATACCGACCAGATAAACTCACTTCAAAAACTCGAGTCGTTTTAGATGCAAGTTGTAAAACAACCTCTAGAAAGTCGTTAAATGATGTTCTTTACACTGGCCCAAACTTACAAAGTAATATTTTTGATCTTTTAATTAACTTACGCATTTTCTCAGTCGCTTTATCTGCTGATATTGAAAAGATGTATTTCTGTGTAAAGCTTGATCAAAATCACGACCCGTTTCAACGCATATTATTTCGATTTGATCCTGAATCACCGATTGATACTTATCAATACAATAGGGTTTCTTTTGGCGTTTCTAGCTCGCCTTACCTCGCTATGCGTGTCGTTCGCCAACTCGCTGAGGACGAGCGCGCGAATTATCCTATCGCAGCGTCTGAAGCTCAATCCTGTATGTATATGGACGATTATGTCTCACCGATGGACGGGTTAGAAAAAGCTGAACAATCTTACCATCAAATGGTTAAGATGTTCATGGCCGGGGGGTTTAAAATGGTTAAGTGGATCTCGAACAACCCTGAGCTTATAAATAAGATTCCCGATTCGCATAAAAATCCACAGCTCGTCGATTTTGACACTGACTCAGAAATTACGACAAAAATCATAGGCATGCAGTGGCAACCTAATGATGACGTTTTTCTTTACAAAATTAACTCTACTAACTCTGACCAATGCACAAAACGCACGATTCTTTCCGCAACCGCTAGATTATTCGACCCTTTGGGTTTGCTAGGCCCTGTGACAGCGTTTCTCAAACTCTTAATTCAAGAATGCTGGCAGCGCGAACTTGAATGGGACCAGCCAGTTCCAGACTCAATAAAAAATAAATGGAATCGGTTTGATAGTGAGATTAACTATTTATCGCAATTAAAAATATCTCGTCATATAGGGATCACCGCGGGTTGTCACGTCACTATCATGGGCTTCGCGGACGCCAGCGAAGTATGCTACGGAGCTGTAGTTTATGTGCGCGTGAGCTCTGATGCAGATTCACCCGGTGAAGTCTTTCTTATCGCATCCAAATCGCGCGTCGCGCCTTTAAAGAAAATATCTCTTGCGCGGCTTGAACTGTGCGCAGCGCTGCTCTTAACAAATCTTTTATTATCGGTTCGCGATAGTATAGAGAATCGTTATGCTGTTAACTCAATTTACGCATTTTCAGACTCGACTGTCACTCTCACGTGGATACATTCTCCCGCGTACAAATTTCACACATTTGTTGCGAATAGAATTACTGAAATTAATTCGAAACTCAACGCAAAAATTTGGCATCATGTTAATGGAAATGAAAATCCTGCAGATGTAATATCGCGACCTGTAACTCCTAAAGCATTATTAAATCAATTAAATTGGTTTCACTCTCCTCAATGGACAGCTCAGCCAATCTCGCAATGGCCTATCGAGCCATTTCAAGTTTCATCTAACAGTGTTCGACTGGAAGAGAAAACTATCGCTCTTGTTTCAGAGACAAACTCTCAATCGAACTCTCACCCTTTCGATCGATTAATTGATCGCATTTCCACGTACCCAAAATTATTACGCGCTACTGTGTACGTGTTACGCTTCGCTAAAATACTACGTTCAGACGGAGTGGTTACATCCTCTGATTTAGAACTCGCTGAACTCTATTTAGTACGCCATATACAGGCACTATTTTTTACTCAAGATATGCACGCAATTAAAAATAATAAACCCTTTAACAAATCGCTTCTTAAACTTAACCCTTTCATTGACTCTGATAATATACTTCGTGTCGGAGGTCGACTCACTCACTCTCAACTCAACTATGGACAAAAGCATCCAATCATTCTATCGCCTAAACATCGCTTCACTCAACTTTTAGTTGATTACTTTCATGTATGTAATTTACATACTGGTCCTTCACTTCTACTCAGTCTGCTTAGACAGAAATTTTGGATACTTTCCGCACGTAACTTAGTACGTCAAAGAGTGCATCAATGCAATATCTGTTTTCGTTTAAACCCTAAATCTACAAACCCTCTTATGGGCGACTTGCCATCATTCCGCGTTTCAGAAGCTAAAGCTTTTGTTTATACATCAGTCGATTATGCAGGTCCCTTCTTTATTACTCACATTCGCCGCAGAGGTGTTAAAAGCCAGAAGGCTTATATTTGTTTATTTTGCTGTCTTACAACTAAGGCTCTACACATAGAGTTAGTTTCAGACTTAAGCTCTGATCTATTTCTCGCCGCTTTTCGTCGATTCATTTGTAGAAGAGGCCCCGTTTCCATGATATATAGCGACGGAGGTACTAACTTCATTGGCGCTAAACGCAAGCTTGACGAAATTTACGCTCTTTTAGAATCTGACTCTCACAAAAATTATTTAAGTTCACATTTGGCTGAACAACGCATTAAGTTTCTTCATAGTCCACCATATGGTCCGCACTTTAACGGCATCACAGAGATAAATGTTCGTTATGTAAAAACGCATCTTTATAAAGTTATTGGTCTTCAAGTGTTAACATACGAAGAGTTCAACACTGTACTTGTACAAATAGAAGGCTTATTGAATAGTAGACCATTGTGTGTTCTTAGCTCTGACCCATCTGATATATCCGCTCTCACTCCCAATCACTTTCTCAATATAACTCCACTGAAATTCTTACCAGTAGAGAATGTCTCTGATATTTCTGACAATCGGTTAACGCGTTATCAGTTAGTCAATAAATTAGTGCAAAGCTTTTGGCGTCGCTGGAGTCAGGAGTATTTAACTTCTCTACAACGCCGTGAAAAGTGGAATACGGTGACCAAACCGATAGATGTGGGCTCTGTTGTTGTTATAAAAGATGACAATGCGCATCCTCTTTGTTGGCCATTGGGTGTGGTTGTGGAAGTATATCCCGGAAAGGACAAAATCATTCGCACCTTAAAGATTCGCACTGCAACCGGTACTTATGTTCGGCCTGTAGTTAGAGTTTGTCCTCTTCCTTTACAGTAACTCAAATAATGTTCTTAACTTTATTTTAACCTTAACTTTAATTTAACACAACTTTAACGCTAATTTAACTCGTTTAGTTCTCTCTAACGCATGTTTTTTTACGTTTTTAACTTTTTTTTTACAAACGCTACTCAATCTAGAGGAAGACCTCTAGGCCGGGGGAGTTGTACGCGCCAGCATTAAAACCTCATGCAATTCAAACTCATGTCACACTATTCTATCACTCATTCTGACAGTCCTTTTCCTATCCTCTCCCTCCCACCTTCAGTCTCGCTCTCGCATCGCAACGCGCCGCTTCGCCTACCTATCTGGGCGTTAATACTAAATAAGTATCCAAAATAAACCAATTCAAATAAACCCAAATCGCGCGCTAAACTCATCTCAATAAAAATTCAAGTGTTTGTGAAAGTGAAAGAAGAACCAAGCTTGGACCGTCCTGTGGAGTCTGCTCAATCGAAGGTATCCCATCCCATTCCTATCCCAATCTCCTACAGGGTCTAATGATGGAGCTGGAAGGTAATTCGCAATAAAACGACACAATCGCATCAAGTTTGGGTTTGGTTCAATTTTAATTTCTGTGATGGGTCTGGGTGTTAATATGTATAATAAGTTTGTATTTACAAAAAAAAATGTATTTAAGTATGTTTATATCCGTTTTCTAGTGAGCGGACACTGTGAATGTACGTCACGCGGGGTCACGTGACCGTCGGCGGGACTCAATATTTAAGCGAACTTTGAATGCCTATAAAATCATAACTACTGGGTATTTTTGAATGAAATAAAAACTAATGTATTTGTAAATGTAAAAGCCTAACTGTAACATAGGTTTCAAGTGATTTTGCATACCTAGTAACATTCTCAATTATCCGATAATTATCTGATAATTATCCGATAATTATCATGAAGCGTAATTATCTTGATAATTTCGAACCCTGTTTCCAGGACACATTCCTAAAGTCCATCCTGCAGCCAGGACTGCGCCTGGCGTCCACCAGCCGGTCGTCGTACCCCACTGTTGTATCGTTCAATGTATGATCGGCTAAATTGTGATAATCCTATTGTGTTTTTAATCATTTCGTAATGGCTCTGGAAATTCATATTTATGTTGCTGTTAATGTTTCATCAATCCTTTCGTGTTTTGACTCGAGACTGTGACCCACTCAAGCAAAGTGACGACTCCTTTAATGTTTTGACGCGCAGAAGACTGTGACCCACTCGAGCATTGTCACGACAGAAGAACTTACCGACAGTGGCGGCGTATCATGGGTCGGGGCGATCACCCCCCCATCCCCCGTCATAAGTCCTAAGGCACCCCCTGGTACCCCCCGGGATTTTGGGGTTACCTACAGATTCGAAGATTGAAAGACAATCCATTCCATTATGCCGCTACTGGACAGAAGTACTCATCGACCGATACGTTTCCAGGACACATTCCTGAAGTCCATCCTGCAGCCAGCGCTGCGCCTGGCGTCCACCAGCCGGTCGTCTTACCCCAGCGGCGCGGCGGCGCGCGGCGCGCTGGCCCGCAAGCTGCTGGGCGCGCTGCACGCGCTCGCGCTGCGTGTCGGGCAACGCAGACCCGTTCTCGAAACAAGCGGGCAGCTCGCGCGGCGCTTTAGCGGCGAAGTGTTGTGTTCGGGGTTGTGTTGTCGAGATATTTGTTTTTATTCGCAAACGAAATGTCTGAACAACGGCGACAATTTTATTTCGATTCAAATTTATTCCTAACGCTCGATTTATTGTGGGCAAAAGAAGGAGTGCGCTGCCCGCTCGTTGCCCGCTCCCGCGCCGCTGTTTTCGAGAACCGGTCTATTTGATTTTACGCATAAGATCCTGCCGCTCCCGCGCCGCCGCCGCTCCCGCCCCGCTGCCCGCTAAACTCGAGGCTGAGGCCTTACGCCGCTACTGGACAGAAGTGCTTATCGACCGATACGTTTCCAGGACACATTCCTGAAGTCCATCCTGCAGCCAGCGCTGCGCCTGGCGTCCACCAGCCGGTCGTCGTACCCGAGCGGCGCGGCGGCGCGCGGCGCGCTGGCCCGCAAGCTGCTGGGCGCGCTGCACGCGCTCGCGCTGCGCGTCGGGCCCGAGATGACGCGCCGCCATCTGTGCGTGCACGCCGTGCAGCGGTGAGTGAAAAATAAAAGTAAAAATCAAAGATTCCAAAATTATTTATTCACAGAGATAGTGTGGTACAATTAATGTGGTCTTATGTTAAGGCGATTAGAGTCCTCAATCCGCGCCAAATGGGCATTTTGTAAAGCCTACTCCTCTTTTACTGCTGGATAGAAATAGTTGAAAAAAATATATGTTATACAACAGTTCAAGGACTACATTTGTGACGTTTGAATTTTCGCTACGTCTCTTTGTTTTGGATTAAAAAAATAAATACGGGACATCGATTTTTTACTTAAATTCCCTACTCCTCCAAAACGGCTATGTTAATTTAAAAGATTTTTGCACGAATAGATTAGGAATTCTTTAATCTTTAAATGACACGTTGCGTTTTTCAATCGAACATTACTTTCATTCATAAATTTTACTTTTGATAAATTCCGAACGTTTTGCTGTTGAGGGGGCCTTCGCGGGGTGCGGGCGGCAGTCGGCCGCTGGCCTTCAGACGGGCAGGTTGTGTCACTCGCTGCAAACTGACATTAGCGATCAAAATGAATTTTTTCTTTGGCTGAGTTGCACCACCTGACGTGACCTAACTTTGACCGTAGCTTTGGCGATAACCGGTGTTTTTTGTATGGAGTTAGACAGACTTTTGACGCTTGTCAAAGTTGAAGTAAGATGGTGAAACCCAGCTTTTGTTCGACAATAGATTTTATGTCAGAATTGTTCATAGAGTACGTGCAGTCAGATGATACAATTGAATTATGACGCGCTCAGACGCTATTTTCTACCTGAATAGAATCTATTAGTGTAAAAAAACTATAATTGACTCCAAAACAACTGCACTAGATAAATACAAGTAGAAAAATTATTACGTTATTTATTTACTAGGCCTTTGCAATCAGTATCCAAATCAGGAGCTAGTCAGAATCTGTAACTTAATCGATTTACGTGAAGAAAACAATTTATATTTTTAATATGTTTCTTCGCGAAAATACCACAATTAAAAATAACACCTGTAACGCCCCTGGGTCTGCGGGTGTCTATGGGCGACGGTAATCATTTACCAACAGGTGAACCGTTTGTTCGTTTGCCTCCTGTCACATTAAAAAAAATTAAGATAAAGTGGTATTGAATTGTTCTATAGAGCTTATTAAAAATTTTGGATACTGATTACAAAATTAGCCTTTTTCGGAGTCGGTGGCAGCCTACCTTTTGGTGAGTCGTTTTGGAGTTGGTTTTAATTTTTAGTGAAATTAATCTATTTCATGCCTTTAGTAGACTATAGGTACTCAGTAGACCTTGTTGTTGCCACTGAAGGTGCATAGGTACACAGTACATTGATACCATATTTTTCATGTTAAGTGCAAATAAACTTCCCTAAATTACCTAACCATGAAACGTACCTATATTATTAAAAAGTTTCGCAGATAATAACTGAAATCCTCTTATAAGGTGATGAATTTTAAGAGCATGTCATGAAACCAAAATTATTAGCATACAAGAGCTTGTTTTAAAAAAAATATTTTTATTTATGATGGGGAATTTACTGCGGCGTAGTAGCAGAGATTTTCCGTTTGTAGATCGTAATAATTTCGAAGAATAGGGATGTTTCGTGGATAAAGCAAGAAAGTAGCAAGAGTTTGAATTAGTCCGTCGGTGAACCTACCAAAAACAAACTCTAAATGTATTTTTCACATTTTTAAACTTATGAAAATTTAAAGAGATGAAGCGCACCAAAGTTCAGAAGATGAGGCACATGACGTCAAGGCATGCTTAAAAATGTGGCGATTTGTGTCGTCACGCGGAATTTCATCGCATCATATCTTCGTAATTACTTGTTTAATTGACAAATAAAAATATCCTGTGTCCAATATTTTTGATAATGTAAAATTGACGGACCAAAAATCTTTTTTTAAGAAACTAGCCTATTCTTATGGCCACATTCCAGCTCCATCATCAGACCCTGCAGTTTACCTTAGAGAATTGAAGACTCATGATTTTCAAAGTAGCGTACTTACATAACATTAGGTACTTGCTTATACAGGGTGTCCCAAAAACAATGGATAACCCTTCAACCATCGATAGGCCTCGCCATGGTCTCCCTAACGTCCAATTTTGACCCCAGTAAAAATATCACCGTTTTCAAGATTTTTAAGTTTTTGTGCATTTTTAGAAAATTGTAATGAAATTATTTAGGTATAATAATAAATAAATACAAATCAAACGAGCCTAAACTCGATGGAATCGTTTAATCCCGGAGTTGCTATGGGGCCACTGGCATTCCAGCTCTACCATCAGATCAGCTCCATGTCATCACAATATTGCATTGTCACCCGAATTACATGTATATCCGAAATTTTAACTCAATCAATTGATGAAGGATTTCTAATAAAAAGACAAATACATTTTCAGTTTATTCTTCATAAGTGACACAGAGAGAATGACAATAGACAAAAGCAGAAACATTTGCTTTTTTAGGCCATAGATAATACTAGGTACTAATGCGTTCCAATAGGTTTGTTCAAATTTCGAGAACGACTGAACCGACAAAAGCATTAGAAAATTACGAAAAATAAAATAAAATTTTATCCCGTACAAAATGTTCATGGATTTTGTTATTTTTATTAAATACCTTTACGCCTAAGTTAAATGACACCGACATCAAGGTTCATCAATTTAAGTTTAAAATAATAGGCAGTAATGTATGAAGAAAGAGCTTCTATTCTGTATCTACCTATGCCCGTGTATTTTTGATCGGTGTCAAATCGGAGTTTTTGGTGCGGGGTACGCGGGTGTTGCTCGCGGCGTGAAGGTCAAACGCCCAAGGTCATTGAGGACTCTAATCGCCTTAAAGAGAAGTGCAGCTTATATCACTAGCGCAGCGGGCATGTGAATTTGAGAAAAATTATATCCATCATTGCATTATTTGATTTATTTCAAAATTGTCTTTATTTGTTTCTCCTGATACGCCGGCGTTAATCCTGAGTGATTCTTTGCTGAGTTGCTGAGGTATCCAGTATAATATTGTTCGTCTCCGATTCCGACCTCTCCCCGCCACTCGCGCCGAGCAACAATAAAATTGTGTGACGTCTACGCTACTACGTGCTAATGCAGCGTTCAATTAACTGCAGCGCAGGCCACAGACGCCGCCGCAATAACGCCCTGCTCATACGTTTATCGAACGCCGACGCTGGATAAAAAATAGAGTGAAATTTTAGACAAAGTATCAACCACAGGTTTAATTATTTTTAACGTATAGAAAAACAACGAGATGTTTGTCTTGTTTCCTAATCAAGCCTTTTCTACAGGTTTTTCTTGGCATTTGACAAAGCGACTGGGAAAACAGAAAACTGGCCCAAACAAGACGAAGTTAATGCCGATAAGGTAAGCGAGCAGATGATTACTTTAGTAATATGACTCTAGAAAATATTGTAGCTTTAATCCGACTAACTTTTTGTTTAACACGTGTACACAACATGTACGTGAATTGGTTTGAAGCCGCTTACGTTTTGCGCTTTAGTCACGCTCCGTTGGCACATTGCATTCGCGGTGCAGTAGTGGTGCGATTTATCCATACTTTTCTCCGTAGCCACCGGAGGATTCCTCGGAGGCTCGGTCGGAGGGCTTCCTGGAGCTGATCTCGTTCAAGTTACACTGCAGTTACGTTGCTAATAGCTTTTTACACAATCCCTCCCTATTTCTCCGCAGCCTCCCAGATCTGTTCGCGCTCGAGTCGTGCTTTATTTTCGTTGCCAATGGCTTTACCCATTCTTTTCCTACAGCCACCGGAGGATTCCTCGGAGGCTCGGTCGGAGGGCTTCCTAGAGCTGATCTCGTTCAAGTTACACTGCAGTTACGTTACTAATAGCTTTTTACACAATCCCTCCCTATTTCTCCTCGGCCTCCCAGATCTGATCGCGCTCGAGTCGTACTTTATTTTCGTTGCCATTGGCTTTACCCATTCTTTTCTTACAGTCACCGGAGGATTCCGCGGAGGCTCGGTCGGAGGGCTTCCTAGAGCTGATCTCGTTCAAGTTACACTGCAGTTACGTTGCTAATAGCTTTTTACACAATCCCTCCCTATTTCTCCGCAGCCTCCCAGATCTGGGTGCTTACCATGAGTTTACGTTACGTGTGCTCGCTAGCAACTGCGTAAAAAATGTCATTAAATGTATGACACATTGTGCAGCGCCCCTAGCGGCTACTTTCAAGAAATAAAATCTTCATAGGTTTTTTTGACATACTCGCTAGCGAGCACACCTAACGTAAACTCATGGTAAGCACACTGATCGCGCTCGAGTCGTGCTTTATTTTCAACCGACTTCAAAAAAGGAGGAGGTTCTCAATTCGACCCGTATGTTTTTTTTCTGTTTGTTACGCGATAACTCCGCCAATTATGACCCGAATTGAACAAATCTTTTTTCGGCGTATAGGTAATACCTCAAGGGTGGTCCCATTTAAATTTAATAATAGAAAAAACAACCCCCAAGGGTGGAAAATTGGGGATGAACTTTTTTATACGCAATATCTCCGCCGATTATAAATCAATTTGAACGATTATTTTTTTGTTGAATAGGTATTATCAAAAGGGTGGTTTCATGCGAATTTGAAGAAAACATTTCACCCCCAAGGGTGGAAAATTGGGGATGAACTTTTTTATACGCAATATTTTTAATTTTTAGTTTTTTTTTGTGTTCACGCATTTGAAGTCGGTTTTTTTTTAAAGTTAATTATCGTTACCCATCTCTTTTCGCTACAGCCACCGGAGGATTCCGCGGAGGCTCGGTCGGAGGGTTTCTTAGAGCTTTGCCGCGACGGGTCGACGGTCGAGTGGACGGTGCGCGAGGGCCGCGTGCAGCGCGCCGACCTGCCCGACCTGGCTTGCACGCCGCCGGCGCCCTGCGACCGGATCCCCGACCCCGCTGTGCTTACGGTGAGATATTAATAAATCCCAACTAATATTATAAATGCGAAAGTAACTCTGTCTGTCTGTCTGTCTGTCTGTTACGCTTTCCCGCTTAAACCTCGCAACCGATTTTGATGAAATTTGGCATAGAGATAGTTTGAGTCCCGGGAAAGAACATAGGATAGTTTTTATCCCGGTTTTTGAAACAGGGACGCGCGCGATAAAGTTTTTCTGTGACAGACAAAATTCCACGCGGGCGAAGCCGCGGGCGGAAAGCTAGTAATAAATAAATATCTTTGGACAATCTCACACAGCGCCATCTAGCCCCAAAGTAAGCAATTAATATGCTTGTGTTATGGGTGCTAGCTTAACGGATATACTACTTATATACTTTTTTTTTAAATACATACATATTATACATAGTAACACCCAGACCCGTCACAGAAATTAAAATTCATCATTTCAATTTCTGTATATTGAATACATTTAGCCGTTCACCATTCATTCGTTGATCATTTCATTGTTCAGTATTCATTCCTTTACCATTTATTCATTCATTCTTTCACCATTCATTTATTTATTCTTTCAGCATCCATTGTTAGGGCCTTTAATTGTATGCCACCTCTGATGAGGTTAAGAAAAATTATTCGGGTCGAGGTCTATAGTGTTAGTTGCACCATCTTACTTTAACTTTGACAAGCGTCAAAAATCTGTCAAACTCCATACAAAAAATACCGGTTATCGTTAAAGTTACGGTCAAAATGAGGTGGTGCAACTCAGCCTTAGTCGTTCACCATTCGTTCATTTATAATAAATCCATCGTTCAGCATTCATTTTTTACCATTTATTCATTCATTCTTTTACCATTCATTTGTCCATTCCTTCACCATTCATTCATTAATCCTTCTAAGATTCATTCGTTAATTATTCATTATTTCATAATTTATTCATTCATTTCTGTTTAAGGCCTTTAATTTTATCCCACCTCTGATGAAGTCAAGACAAATGGTTCGGATCGAGGTCTAGGATGATTTTGAATACTTTACCAAATGACTTCATAGAAACCTCAGACCTGTGCTCATAATAATATCAGTATAATAATATGAACCTTAATGAAACACACAATGTCGCCATGCCAGACGTGTCCAGACCCACTGGGTATGTGGTAAAAAAGACTTCTTTAGAGCTCAATTGGGGGACGGATGAGGGATATAAAGTACCTCTATCAAAAATTAGCAGTTACAATAAAAACATGTTTTTCAATTACCTTTCCTACCTGGTGCAAACACTGCTAAAAGATCCAAGAAGTTTTTATCATAATACCTATTCACAGGCCCAAGAAGAACTGCTCATGGTGTTTGACGACGAGCTGGCGTACAAAGCCTACACGACCTTCAGCAAGTTTGTGGGCACGGATGCCATGGAACGCTGCCTCAAGAACAGCGACACTATACGAGCGCTTTGTCGCAAATACGAGCAGAGCCACTACATCAGGTAAAATCATAGTTATAGTACAGTTAGCTGATGTTGCTGGCAGTTTGGCCAGCAATCCTTTTTTGATATTGTTTATGGCTTTTTTTACTTTTTTTTTAGATTGATTGATTTTGAAGTTGCTTTTACTGGCTCTCGTGTTCTAGTGTTAATGTCTTGAGCAATATACCTTTTTGGCCCTATTTTGGAGTGTTTCCTTGCTTCTAGCATAATATCACCACCGGCAGGCCTATCTCTACATACAGTCCACTCCATCGTTTTTAACATTGGGACATTGCCAGTCATATTTATTGTGACTTAAGCTGCTAAATTTAGTCAGTAAGTTTCAAGGTCAACTGTCAGTTACAGTGATTGAAAAACAGCGTGAAAATGAGGGCTTTCGCGTATGAAAAATCCACTAGATGGCAAGACGTAGATATGAGGTCTAACTGCTACGTGATTGGTGAATTTTGACATATCTGTCAATGTCATGTCAAAAATAACCAATCATGCAGCATTTAGACCTCACGTCTACGTATTGCCGTCTAGCAGATTTTTCATACGCGAAAACCCTCATTGAGAGAGATTGCAGCTCGGTACTAATTACTAAGTCCAAAATACGCGGTCTCTTATTAGTTTGAAACTGCTGTAATTCGATGTGATTGAAGGTCACATAGATCTGCAAATTCTAGTCACGCTACACCTGCGCATCTATAAATTCTTAACTCCAGTAATGCTGTAGGATTGTAGGTACTATAAATAAATAGCAAAACATAATAAATATTATGACCTCACAACTATCTCAATCTTCCGCAGTTCACCGCTAATATCCCGCCCGGAGAAACGGGTGCAAACCTCCTTCAGTGACGAGCCTATCAGCCGGAAGAGCATAGACATTACTCCCACCAAGCCTGACCTGGTCATGGACCACATGTCCAGTTCCAACAGCTTCGGCTCCAACGTAACTCTAGTTGGAAACAGGATAGATGTCGCTACGGAAGCGAGCGCGGGCGCAGCGGGCGTGGGACACGGTTTTGATGTCGTGGCGTGCAAGATGGACAATGGGATCAAGAGCAACAGGTAAAACGGGACTATTCTCACCTCTCCTTCTTAACGTTACAACTCCTATTTCACCAGGATCTACAGCTTGGCCGTCAATTAAAAAACCTAACAAATGAAGGTGAAGTTTGTCCCCGGGGAAAGCCGACTTTTCTCCAGAGCAAAGATAGGTAAAAGCAAACACTTCTCTTATACTACTATAGTCCAGTAGACATCACGCCCACTAAGCCTGACCTGGTCATGGACCACATGTCTAGCTCCAACAGCTTCGGCTCCAACGTAACTCTAGTTGGAAACAGGATAGATGTCGCTACGGAAGCGAGCGCGGGCGCAGCGGGCGTGGGACACGGTTTTGATGTCGTGGCGTGCAAGATGGACAATGGGATCAAGAGTAACAGGTAAGACTTCTATAATTTCTATTCTACTAAAATCCAATAGACATTATGCCCTTATTATGTGGGCTGAAAAAGAAAGTAACCGAGATGGTGTTCACATTATTACGTATCTAATTTCCCGCATAGTGTACTTGTGCCATAAGAATGTTTTCGGAGAATATCCCGCTACACCTACCCCTCTCCTCGTCACTTTACTTCAACTCATTCTCTCACTGGCAGGCAATAAGTTGGTCTTTAGTCATATTCATCTTTACCATATTACTATTAATGTAATTGTACATGACTGTATGTTGCCTTAAATAAATAAAAAAAAGAAAAGCTACAGACGTTGCGCGAGCACTGCGTTGACGAATGTCGTCGCAACGGACTGCGTGACATGTTTTTGTATAATGACCGCTATAACCTCTGCTATAAAGATCAAAATCAATTCCAGACACCTCCGCGGCGACTGGCTCATCTACTGGGAGCACGAGATCGGGCGGCCGGATAAAGACACGCGCTTCAACCTCAAGCAGATCAAGCTGCAGACGTTCGCGGGCCACGCGGCCGCCGTCAAGTCGCTACACGCGCTCGACAACGAGCATAGCTTCATGAGCGGGTCGAAGGACAAGTGCGTGCGTCTGTGGTCGCTGCGAAACCAGGTCTGTGATCTTTCGTTCAAATTAAATCAAAAATGATTATTTGTGAAACATAGGTAACAATCCAAGGACAAGTGCGTGCGCCTGTGGTCGCTGCGCAACCAGGTGATCATTCGTTCAAATCAAATCAAATCAAAAATGTTTATTTGTGAAACATAGGCACAACACTCCAAGGACAAGTGCGTGCACCTGTGGTCGCTGCGCAACCAGGTGATCATTCGTTCAAATCAAATTAAAAATGTTTATTTGTGAAACATAGGTAACAATCCGAGGACAAGTGCGTGCGTCTGTGGTCGCTGCGCAACCAGCTGATCATTCGTTGAAATCAAATCAAAAATGTTTATTTGTGAAACATAGGTAACAATCCAAGGACAAGTGCGTGCGTCTGTGGTCGCTTGCGCAACCAGGTGATCATTCGTTCAAATCAAATCAATTTTATTTTGTGAAGTGGCTTATTATTGGAAAACAGATTGCCATGAAGCAGAAACAAAAAAAAAGTGAAACAATGGTAACAATATGTTAGGTGTTAGAAATTAGGCAGTTAGTACCACTTTGTTTAGCCCAAGAGTGCTGTTCGATTGTTTTAGCGGGACAAAGGCCTCCCTCCAAGGATTTTCACAACTGCACTTCGATCTCAAGCAAATCAAGCTATGGATGTCGGCGTGGGCGCAGGAAGTTGACTTCACATGTTATCGACATAATTTAATAAGCTGTAAAAACATCAATCTTCCACAGATTTTGTATGACAAACACAAGCTTACCTAGAGTTACTGTTTTGCTATATTGATCACTTGAAATCACTTGCCTGTAAAACTCCATGCATAGATTTTTACCTCTACCTCGTTGAAAATAAAACGTTATTTCCCAGGGTGACGGCAACGCAACCACACAATGCAACTGGACGTACACGGGCCACAAAAAGGGCGTGCTGTCGCTGGCCTTCCTGGACTCGCTGCGGCTGGCCGTCTCTACTGATTCTGTGGTGCACATATGGGATCCCTTTATGGAGAGTGTGGTGTCGCAGGTCAGTGACTCGACATTAAAATAAATTCTCAACAGTTCTTGCGTATCCATAATCCTGGTTAATATTGCGGGAAAGTTAAAAGGATGTAGTAATGGCGCTTTGGCGGTCTATTAGATTGACACTAGATGGTAGTTATGACATATTATGGCAGCGATGAACTTCTGGAGCCTTTTCGCGTAGTGCTCAAAATGATTCACTTCTTGTGATAAATGAAGGTCGGATTTGTCTATTTAAGTTTTCCTTTTGTAAATTTTGGTATACCAAAATAGAAAGTGCATTGAAGTTATTATTTTTGTATAATTTTGTATAATATACAATTAGGTATAATAGGGGGAGGGGGGATAAAGTATGTTCGTATGAAAACCTTGATTCGGCAGTTTTACGCCCCGTTTTCGAAAATGTACTTTTCATTTAGGTGATTTGATGCGTTTTTGTCATTTTTGTCAATGTTTGTCCACAGTTGGATAACATAAAGTCTCCCGTGAGCATAGTGCGGACGCTGGGCGACGCTTCCGCGACGGTGCTGGCTGCTACTACAGACGCCACGCTCAAGTTCATCGACGCAAGGGCCTGCAACTACACGCATGATCTGAAGGTAAGTTAAATGGTTTCGCAATTTTAAAATGTTAGGATGATCTCTTTCTTTGATACCGATTGCCGATAAAGAAATGTTCAATTACCTTTTTCTTTTTAACTGCTATTGACGCCTGAGAGTTAAAATTTTCCTTTTTTTTTTGGGGCAGGGCAATGGTTGCAGCATCTTTATTTTATTACTACCGATCACTAACTAAGCCAACAACCTCACTCCTCAGAATTGCTCATGCAAATGACTTTTACTGCGCAAAAAACGCTTAATTTATAGGCATTGGGTCACGTCATAAGATTTGAAGTAAAAACCAATGATATCAAAGTATGTATATACTAACCCAGAAAAATCTATTTTACTTTTATCGTAACATATTGTTTTTAGTATTTTTAATAACTATAAGTCAATCGAGCTGGCGAAGTAGTGACAGCTGTGATAACTTATTTTCTGTACTGATTTGTATTGGTTTTGCCATAATGAGTTGCCTCATCTAAAGAATTGTCTAAATATTTCCCTACAGCTGCCGATGAGCACGACCACACTAGTCCGCTGCCTGTGCGTGTGCGCGGCGGGCGGCTGGGCGGCGTGCGGGCTGGCCAGCGGACACGTGGCCGTGCTGGACCTGCGCGCCGGCCACGCGCGGGCGCACTGGCGCGCGCACGACGGGGAGGTCAGTGCCACATTCTTAACGCTATCGCACAACGCGAAACTCAACGTAGTAGTCAAATTATGTCTAGTGAAGTAGTTACGCTAAAGTACTGACACAATAATATGCTTCTGTTATTAGAATTAGAACTTTAAAGCTGAGTTGCACCACCTAATCTAAACCATAGCTATGACGATAAATAATCGGTGTTTTTTTTGGTATGGAGTTTGACAGACTTTTGACGTTTGTTAAAGTTAAAGGAAGATGATAGCCTAATTGGTAAATGGGAAAAAACATTATTGATTAGTGCTGTGACTTCGCTTGCGTGAACTCAATCTGTCACAAAACGACATAACCTATGTTACTCAGGAATAATGTAGACTATCAATCAATAAAAAAGCATTACCTTAAGGGTTATATTTCATCGCAGCGACTAGACCCAACCTCCGCCATGTGTCATTTGTTTGTTTTCAAATCATGCGTCGTCCGTTTAAATACTTCCAGAGATCCAACATACAAAGTTTTATTTATTTAAGGACAACCAACAAAACATACACCATACATTCACAGTTTCCTTATAAATAAATTAAGCTAAGGCAACCTTTAATTAAGGCAACACCTTAATTTTGTGTTAGTTTTTGTGTAACGCCTGAACAAAAACAAAGGGCATTATTGGCATGCATACACACTAAACTTCTATATGTAAGATTTTCATGTAATTACTTTGTATGTAATGTTGTTGGTATACCGTAATAAATAAAATAAAATAAAAATAAAAGGGCAATATTTTGATGTTAAACATAGATTTCGAAAATAAAAAATGTGTAATTTAACTAATTAAGACATGACAAAAAAAACTGATGTATGTCTCGTTTCTGTCGGGCCTGGGTCACATATGACCGTTCTTCTTTGTTTTTTGAATTTACGTAGCGAAGATGACATATCAACGCTGGCCCCGGATGAACGTGACAGGTTGCTAAATTGTGACTGAATCCTGTTGATAGAGGAGAAATGACCCAGATTCGTCCTAAAACCATGTTTCCATCAAGTTACGAACTTTCCCTCTTTATATCCAGGTGCTTCGCCTCGCTGTGGTGGACGAGCACAGACTCCTGAGCTCGGGGCTGGACCAGGTCACGGCGCTGTGGCGCCCCGACGACGGCGAGCTCATCGCGCATCTCAAGTACGTTGCACAGAAACTATGTCCCGTACTCACAAACGATGCTTGCTTAAATGACGCTGCAAATCGAACGCACAGCATTGAATAGAGCTCTGTGAATGGTTTGTGTGCGTCCACGCGTCCACGAGACCTCATAGTAACGTAAGATTTTAAACTTTCGCGTTCCATTTCGACTTAAATAGAAAGACACCGACCCGATAGCAGCCATAAATGTCGCGTTAAGACCCGTATCTTTCTATTTAACTCATAGTAATGTTTGTAAATACGGACACAAGTAGTTGTAACTAGTGCTATTTTACAACAATATCTGATTTCTGTGAGATAACAAATACGTAACGACGATTTCTCATCCAGCTACATACCAGTACACTACTGAACACTGGAATCATAAGTTGTTATGATTGGCGCTAGTTTGCGACTGAAATGTATAGTCTGAGGTGTTATCTGTACATCTGTGAAGTTAAACTTATTCGATACTTATTTTTTAGCCTGAAATCTGTAAAAATTCTCACTTGAGTAGAGGACTAACTTATTTTTTTATGTTATTGCGTTCTATTTGTTAGAAACATTGCCAGTTTCTATCGCCGCGGCCGAAAATAAGCAAATTTTGCCACTAACCAAATTATTTTGTCCGCAGAGGCAGCACAGAACCCGTCCATTGCCTGTCAGTGTACTATAACGAGCTGATATCAGGCACCACCAACAACCGTATCGGCGTCCACACCTCCCTTGACCAGGAGGCTTCGTTCTCCAGCACCAAGCTAAGGTCAGACACCTTCAAGGGAGTGCTCACTTGCATGGCAGTGCTGCCGCTAAACAGGCTCTTACTGCTTGGCAGCGATAACGGCACTATCAGCTTACTTTGTTGAGGGATAAGGATGAGATTCGAATAACACATTCGGAACGATAAGGATCAACGGCAACGCGTATTTAATTTATTTTGACAGAAGTGAAGGTAAGTTGTTTTTTATTATTATTCAAGTTATTTAGTGTGAGTTACTCAGTAAGATTTAAATATATTTAGTTTTGTATATTGTAGTGCATGTAAAAATAAGACGGCTATTAAGCATATTTTAAGTTTATATTACCTATTTTATTGTTACCAAAGTTATATTAATGTAAAATTATTTGAACACTCGAATCATTATGTATTGACGAATATTTTTTTTGTTGAAAACTTGTAATTCCTAATCTTCTGTAGGCGATCTCAATTTGTATGTTATTAATTTTATTGTATCATAAGATCAGATTTTATTTTAAGGCATAATATTTTACGAAATACTTAATTTTACTTGTAAAAATGTAATTCCAAACTTAGATTATAGTAAAACTGTACAATAATCGTAATGTATAATCTTTTTATGTTACCTTCATAAGTATTAAACAGCAATGCCTGTAATACAGTATCTAATACATAATATAAAATATATAAACGATTATTCACTTAATAATGACAGCGAACATTCCATATATTATTTTCTTTTTAAAGCATTTTACGTTTTATAAAATAATATTTGTATACCATGTTTATACGAACGAATACCATAGTAATTATACAAGAATATAATATAATTAGAAATAGAAGGCTTTATGTTAACAATCACATTATAGTTAAAGTACAAAACGAATGTTACCACTAAGAAAATACTATCAAATTAAAGATATTAATAATCATTAATTTCAAACAATGTCACAATCGTCAATATTTTACTACAGTTTAATACCAAAAGAATGTTTAAAAAAGAAAAAGACAATAGTATCAGAATATCTTGCCTTGCCCTTTGGATTCCACTAGTTATGTTAAAAAACTTCGGTTACATGAATTTATTTATTGATCTCAAGTTTCAAAAAACTGCTGCATAATATAATCTAGTTACATTATTATTGAAAAGCAATGCAAAATCAAAAACATTTTACTAGGGAGTTATGAAACAATCTTGCCTTTAAAGTACGCAGTGAAAATAATTAGAAAGTATTGGGTTAAATATTATAAAGTGTTTTGTTGAAGAGTATTTATAGTGTTTTATAAGTCACGTGTTTTTAGATATTTAATATTAGTGGATTGCAAGTTTGGGAATCATTAAAAGTGACGTTATTTAAATTCGAAGTATTGAAATATGTTTTAATTAAAAATACCTATAGTTTTTTCGCGGTATATTAACTCATTAATACTAAATTAAGTACTTCCCCTTCTCGTCCTACATTTAAATTTAGTTATTACAATTTAATACATTACATTTTTTTATAAAAAAAGTTGGATGCTTTTAAATGCAGATATTATTATAACGGGTGTTTTTTTAGAGGTATACAACTTTAAATCGATTACCTACACTGTTTCTAGTGATAATTAATTTGATAGTTGGTGGTACATTTGTGGACAGTAGGTTTTGCCATTTTATAATTTTATAGAATTTCTTCAGAGCAACGTTTGCAAATTGTGCAAAAATGTATTTTAAAAATCATGGTTCAGTTTTCCATACAAACGTCCATATTACGGTCGACGTAATTTTCGTAACTTTTCATTCCTCAGATGAATGATATTAATGTGGCAAAGCTATGGTTTCAACAAGATGGTGTTACCATCCAACCAGCACGCGACACATTCAATTTATTGCGGGAAACATTCGATGAGCGCATAATTTCACTCGATGGATCTTTGAATTTGCCTCCACTATCGGGTGATCTCACACATATGGATTATTTTCTCTGGGGATATCTTAAGTCCACTACTGCGCAGATAAACTACGGAATTCAATGCCAACATTCGTTTCGTTATTGCCGATGTATGGCCCCAGTTGCTCGAAAAAGACATTGAAAATTGGACATCTCGATTACGCTATATTTGAGGCAACCGTGGCGCCCTTTGGCCCGAAATCATTTTGAAGCATAAATGGCATAAGAACATCTGTTAAACAAAACCAATATATGTGAATCAAACATATTTTTACATATTTTATTTCATTTTAAAGTTCTATACCTCTAAAAAAAACACCCTATACTTATTATTTAACTAAGCTAAAACAAACTTGCAGTCCAGTACAATCCCCAGTCCAGGGGGGGCAATTTCCGTATCGGGGCTATGCATGAAAACAATAATTTACTATTTAGTTCACCGCAATATTGTAGAGTTATATGATAAATGTAATAATAATGTATAAAAATAATTTAGTGGAAAGTATTTTTTGTAATAAAAGAATTTTATATAAATCAAATGGTCGTTTAATTCCTTTTTATTAATCCTTACCCTAGTATTTAAAATACTCTATATCGACAGGTTGTAGAGTCAGGCGGTGTGTATGTTATCTCGAATTAGAATGAAGGAACTATTATTTATGGTTTAAAGGAAACCGATAGCGTAATCTAAAAAGTTGCTTTAATAACGTGATTTTCTAAAAATTACGCTTGGTATTCGTATTGAATGAGGGCTATCGTTTTAGCGCTCACCAGTTAGCGCCACTGTAGAGTAAGGTCCTGTCACTTGCTAGTAGCGAAGACAGTGGCACCAACTGGTGAGCGCTACTGGTAGGAGGACTATCGCATTTGCACTCATCAAGATGGCCCCACTATAGAGTAAGGTCCTGTCAATCGCCAGGGGTGCCAACTGTTAAGTATAAAAACGATAGCCCTCATTGAACTAGGTACGTGAACTTTTTTATCCTTTCTCTCTTAAAATTTTTCGCCAAGCACCCTGTATTTCCTCTGAAGAGTTTTCTATAACCTCCATGTTCGTACCTCCATCGTTATAGCGTAATCAAACAGATGTCAACATAAAATTCTGTCAGGAATTTGATTTGACGTTTTTCTGTGAGAAAACTTACAATTTGATTCCTGAAAAATTACCAAATATGTTTATATTTGTGTGGATGAAGATACTGTGCTGAAAGAATGCCTCATACAACTCACCGCCGTTCAAGCACCTCTCTGGTGGGCGGGCGGCGCCCAAGCGTCCTCGCCCACGGACCTGATATCGCTTCAGAGCTCAACCTCCTCAAGGAGGAAACGCACACGGGAGACCATTTCCTAACCCCCGCCCAACTCGAAGTCGTTTACCGAACTAACATCCAAACTGGACTCACAGAAAGCTTTGCCGAGGAACAACTCAAGACCCACGGCCCCAACGCCCTCAAGGAACTAAGAGGCAACAGCTACTTCAAGATCTTCCGCCATAACCTGTTCGGCTGGTTTCCCTGCGTGCTGTGGGTCGCCGCCATCGTCAACTTCGTCGCTTACTTCTGTGTGTCCGACGACGACGCTGGGCACTCCAAGAAGGAGTACCTTTACTTGGGCAGTGTCATCACCTCGATCGTCATCGGCACCGGCTTGTTCGGATTCTACCACGAGGCCAAGAACATAGCTGTCATGAGCGGCTTCGAGAAATTGGTGCCACCGAACGCTGTCGTCATCAGAGAAGGAGTTAAGAAAGTGATCCCCAACGTTGACGTGGTTATAGGTGACATAGTGGAAATGAACGGCGGAGAGGTAGTCCCGGCGGACGTCCGGATTGTATCATGTTCAAACTTCAAAACGGACATGTCTTCATTGACGGGTGAATCGGAACCTATAAAGCATCGCTCGGAATGGACCCACGCCAATCCCCTGGAATCCAAGAACATGGCGTATTTCAGCTGTCCAATAACTGAAGGCACGGCCAAAGGCGTTGTGGTAGCGATTGGTGAATTGACTCAAATTGGTAAAATAGCAGGGCTAGTTACAGGATTGGAAAAGAAAGAAACGCCGATTGCAAAAGAAATAACTCACTTTATTATAATCATCTGTGGAGTAGCCTTCACTTTTGGTATTATATTTTTTATAATGGTATTTGTGATACAGAGAAAGTGGCTATCAGCACTGCAGTACATGCTGGGGATCATTCTTGCTAATGTACCTGAAGGTTTAATTGTCACTTTAACCGTTTGCATGACTCTAACAGCTAAACAACTCAGGAAAAAGAACTGTTTAGCGAAAACCTTACAAGCCGTAGAGACGTTGGGTTCCACCTCGTGTATATGCTCGGATAAGACGGGAACACTCACTGAAAACCAAATGAATGTGTCCCACCTGTTTTGTAACTTTCAGATATTCGACAAAACAGACCATACTCACGTTTCTGACTCTACCTATGCCCATTTATGTTTAGCCGCATCTCTTAATTTGAAAGCTGTTTTTACCCATGATACAATGAATTTGCCGGTTGAAAAAAGGAAGATTATGGGCGATGCGTCTGAATCTGCGATATTGCGTTATATGGAGTTAAACCGATCTGCGAGTAAAACACGGGAAGATAATCCAAAGATAGCAGAAATACCTTTTAGCTCGGCTTATAAGTATCAAGTTACAATCCACAACATGCAAACTACGCACAGCCACTACTTGATAATGAAAGGGGCTCCTGAAATTGTCCTAGAATATTGCACCAGGGTGCACACCGATGAAGGCGAGCAATCTCTAACGCCTCAGTTGAAGAAGGAATTAAAAGCTAATTTTATCAAGTTGGCTAATATGGGTGAACGAGTTATTGGGTATTGCGATTACCATTTACCCCTTTCTGCGTATCCAATAGGCTACCAATTCGATACACAGCAGAGAAATTTCCCAGTGGAAGATTTGACATTTTTAGGCGCAATTTCTATGATTGATCCACCGAGGTATAATATTGAAAAGTCAATAGCTCTCTGCAGACAAGCTGGAATAAAAGTGATAATGGTGACAGGTGATCATCCCGTGACAGCGCTGGCTATATCCCGCCAGTGTGGGACAATCACTCAGCCTACTGCGTATGATTATGCCTTCGAGCATCACATCGATCTGAGCGATGTCCCGCCGCATATTAAAAATCAGTTCAGGTCTGCAGTTATTACCGGAGATGAGCTTCGTAAAATGAGTGTCACTGATCTGAAAACTGCGCAGCAAAAATATGACGAAATAACTTTTGCACGGACCAGTCCCCAGCAGAAGTTGTTTATTGTTGAGACGTATCAGTCTTTAAATCACGTGGTCGCGGTCACCGGCGACGGGGTGAACGATTCGCCTGCGCTTAAGAAAGCAGACATCGGCATCGCGATGGGCATCACCGGTACAGAGGTTTCAAAGCAGGCCGCTGACATGATTCTCTTGGATGATAACTTTTCTTCCATTGTACTGGGCGTTGAAGAAGGCAGGAAAATTTTTGATAATTTAAAAAAGACTATAGCTTACACATTGACCTCCAATACGCCTGAAATGTTACCTTTTATTCTTTATGCGTGTCTTGGCATGCCTTTACCATTATCATTGATGTTAATCTTGATTGTGAATGTTGGAACTGACTTGCTGCCCGCTATGAGCCTAGCGTACGAAGATTCGGAAGAGGATATTATGTCGATTCCACCTCGTAAACAAAGCGATCATCTCGTAACTAGAGTTATGATATACATGGCCTATTTCCAGATCGGTTTGATCCAATTTTTTGCTGGTATGTACGCGTACTTTGTGGTGTTCGCTCAAGACGGATTCTTTCCGTCGTCGCTGATGTTCGTTCGTGCTGAATGGGAGAAGGCAACCATGTCTGTCAAAGATACCTTGGGTAGAGAATGGTATTACCCTGACAGAAAGAAAATAGAAAGAAAAGCGCAGACGGCTTATTTCGTCGCTATTTGTTGGACGCAGATATCAGATGTAATAATTTGCAAGACTAGACGAGTTTCGCTGTTGAAGAAAGGGATGAAGAACCATGTTCTTAATTTGGGCATTGCGGTGGCTTTGATTGTGGCGTTGTTGGTGACGTATCTGCCATTTTGCAACGAGATATTCAGCACGGAGCCCCTGGCATGGCATGACTTCTTCCTAGCGTTACCTTTTATGCTACTCATGATTTTCGGAGATGAATTCCGGCGATATTTAATACGAAACAATTATTCCAAATGGGTCGAAGAGGAAACTTATTACTGAAAATAACAGTTATTTTGAAAGTGGATTAGGTTGGATTAAGGCGAATTTTAGTTAGGGCTTACATTTAAGTTTTATTTCTCTGTGATGAATAGATTTCATTTTGTTTCTACACGTGTTAAAATGGAATAAATATTTAAGGCAATTTACTGTAGCAGTTTAAATTGGTTTGCGAATACTAACATTGAATAAGCCGGATAGATCGGAAAGTTAGTTTACTTTGACACAGATATCTAGGTTTTCGTCTGTGTAAGTGTATCATGTGTGAGCTAAAATAATTCTTACAGCATGCCGCTTATCTCAAATTGCAATACCTAACGTGTCCTTGCAACATATGCGAATACGCCCGGCCTTAGGCCCGTCGCACTTTCTGCAGCAAACTAAATTTAGACTATCGAGTAGGTAGGTAAATTATATTAAGTAAAATTTTTCAAAGAAATTAAGTAAAACGTACGTTTTTAAATTAGAGAATTTCATGTAGAGAAAAAGGAAAAGCTCTTCTGTGGTTACCTTAATTAAACTTACTATTTATAGATTTTCACCAATAAGGAAAACGCGATCGAACACTCTGATTGAACCTTCCTTGGTATATCTATCTAATCTCATTTGTTTGAGGTTTCCATCGGTTTCCAACTTGGACCTCTTCCTCCTATTGTAATTTAAAGATGTGAAAAATATTGAGCAAATCTGATAAAGTATGCATTAATGATTTAATCTCTTGTAACAGCTTAACCATTTGAATTTTGAACCTAATGCGAGGGACCCTTGACGATTTGAGGGCAATGAGCGAAGGGACTACGTTTACATAGCGCTAATGCACAGCTACTAGAATTATGTGTCTGGCACACACGGGTGGGCGCGGCCGATATGAATTTTAAACCCGCTCGCACACAAGCCTGGGTACCGGAATAACAGCCATGTATGTGACCTACATTGCGCCAAAATACGACTTAGTAGAACTTAGATACCTATTTAGATATGGAGACGTGGTTAGGATTCGAGCGGGAAAACTGTCAATCTTGTGCTTAATTATGTAACACCAAATTCAGGAGAAAAAGCTTTAAAGCTCTCGCTATTAAGTATCAAGATGTCTATCGACTCTACACGTTGCGTTGGAAGCTTAGTTGTTAAATCATGTTTAAACATCTTAATTACTTTTGTTACATAAATTGCTTATCACGTAGTTCCAAAATACAGCTGATTATTATCCCAAGTAACATTTTACTCCATTTAAGAGTTCAATAGTCGTTCACATGTACTCCACAAGCTGTGTATGTCAGCTGTATACGAGCTGTATAGCTTGCTATAATGCTTTTATAGAACCAGTTTGGGCACAAATTAGACAGCTTTAAGTTCACTATGGCTGTACATTAGCAGTATATTAGCATTATAATAGCAGTTTAAGTAGTAACATCGTACTTAAGGCTGACTTACGGCACTATATGGGACGCAGTGTGAACCATACAACGTACGTGAGGACAATAAAGAGTAACAAGTGGCTAAATGCACAGCTTTCAAAGTTATAAAGTCCGACAAAAGTACTCCAATGCTACCTAAAGTTCACGTGTGTCTTAAATTATTTCCACATTTTAATATTAGTTTGGTATTTGTACGTGAGTGCCAAGAGGGAAACAACTCGGGCGGATAATCATTTATGCAAATAATAACACGGGTTTTAAATACTTAATAATGTTAATGCCATTGGGAATGCAACTTTATCGTGAAATGTATACATATTTACAGCTAAAATATTTACGCGCCTCTGTAAAAACGCGATATTCATTTTAAAATATTTAAAACTGGCTGAGAGGAAATCTACAATTTTCAGTTTTTGATATTGGATTGGCATTATAATTATATTACGGTAATTAATTATAACATGAAACCAAAACTCAATCGCTCTATCTGCGAATTTTGTGATAAATCTGCATTAATTTTGGAGATTTATTTGGTAAATATTTTAGGTTATGTAGAACAAAATGGTGGAAATGAAATACGGCTATGTGAACTGTTATAACTCCAATTTAATGCGGTGAGCGTATATTAGGTTCACATGTGTTCTGTTAGAATGCTGTTATCTATATGAAGTTCCACATTTGTACCACTACAGCGCTAATGTCTATAAATTTATTCTAATGTGAACTTATGTACAGCTTTAAGATGTACCTAGTTCAGGTCAATTGTGTATCTTTAATTCTTTCAAATACTGAAATTTTAGAGATCCGCAATAAAAATTATTAATGTCCGTTAAATCGCCTAGCCCAAGTACTAATAGTCAAGTATGAATACCTAAAGCATCAGACGGTAGTGTTACCGGTTTAAATTCGTTTATTATGCTTGACAATTTATTCAAAGCGGAATGAGGAATACGATTTTCAATAGCCCATGTTCTTATTTTTTTTTGCGAAAGGTTAAATTATTGTCCAAATCAAAATGGTATTCACTATCACAAGAACTGCAATCATCACACTCTGATATCTGGTATATTTTGAAGGGAAATTTCAGGTTCAGGCATAATATTTTCCTCTGCATCATGTACAGAACCACCATGAACAACTAAAAACAGGCTTGGGGAAATGTGTAATAGAATATCACATTCACATTCGTGTTCAGCTTAAAGCAAATAAGAGTAGTACTTGTGGACAAATAAACTGATATTGATGTTAATGGACAACACATATAGTCCTTTTAACAGCCTACAGTGTACATGCGAACCATTGAAACACTTTTGTACAGATAGTAAAAAAAGGTTATTTTAATTATCACAAACAAGTCCTACTACAGCTACTAGCTGTATAACAGTCTAAAACAAGAAACATAACAGCCTTTGGCTTTATAAATGACCACGTGTGTTCTATTAAAATGCTAGCTCTATAACATCGTACAAGTAGGCCGTTAAACAGCGGTTGCCGTATCTCTACCCTCCTATAATGCTCTTAGTCAGATGGCTGACTAAAGGATAGTTGTTAGAGTATTATAACACCAACAATCGTATAAAAGTATAACTCTACACTAATCTACACTCCTATAAGTCCCTTAGACAGGTATAGGTGTAATTAATTGCAATAATACAGCTTATACATCACGAGTGAACTGTACTAATGCTTTAAGTACACATTGGAACTAAATGTGAACTCTTAAATGGAGTAAAATGTTACTTGGGATGTGAGATAATCAAGCAGGGGCTTATTTAGGAACTAAATCTAAAGAATGTCTTCAATAGTCACACGCTATAATCCATCTTGTAAATTATTAAAAATTACCACAAATCTGAAAATCATTCTATTATTACCAGCTTTAATAACAACCGTAATATTCCTAGTTGATAGATTCCTATATAGTTTAAGACGAATCGCTTGCTTTTCACCACAGCCTTTCCGCGGTGCGTGTACCGGCGCGCGCGCACAAAGCGCAGCTGTCGCGACCTGTCCCTTAAGCCAATTAACTTGTATCGGTTGGCAATTGATACCCTTTACGACGAACATTCGTCCATTTATTACAATGGACGTAGGGCGCGGTTCGATTAAGACAATTACTTTATACTCAAACACATAGTAGGTCTTATGATTTAGTTTGGATTACTTTTCTTTCTCCATTTAACATTTTCTGTTAGGAAATAAATGGATTGCATTCAGAAGTTAATACCCTCATTTCACAACAAAATTAGTTGGCAAAGGTGTTAGTTATTAAGGAAAGAAGATTACAAATATTTGACAAATGAAAAGTTCATCTTGTTTTAGGCTTTCCTTAAAGGTAGTCCGTTACATACAAGTTAGGAAAAGAAAACAATTTAAGGTGAGGTTGTATACGCCCTTAATTTGATGCAAAGTTACCTATTAAGGTTTAAGTAACATTTGGTGAATATGGTTCATTAATGATAAGAAATAAGTGATATGGAAGTTGTACAGTCAGCAGTTAAAAAGGTAGTAAAGTAATTCAATTCCAATTTTATGTTAATTCGTTATAACGCTCATAAATGCATTAATTATTCCATTAGACTGGGCGGATACTTTGCGTAAACAGAGTCAATTTTGTCCAAGTCGACTTTACAATAATTTAAGACGTATTTTTGAGGAGTTAAATGTAATTCACATGTAAGCTGCATATTTCCAATGTCGACTGTGCGTCCATACTTTGTCCCATGCGCGGTATTTTTTGCCGCGTGTAAGCGTTTATATCCGCTGGGCGCTGGTGTTTGCCACTTGCCACTATCAATCACTCGCTGACCTGATTTCAGACTATTTCTATGTCATGTATCAGACAAAAATGCATCGAACCTACAGAAAATATCATGAATTCGTAATGTAATTAAACGTTTAATTATGTTCTGACTCTAATTAAATAAATTAGACAAATATACAAAATATTTTGCGACGTCAAATGTTTATGTGTTAAAATAGAGTCTGGACGAACCTCAAGAGGATTTAAGACACTATTTAAATTAAAGATGTAACGGCTAAATATATGTAGTAATAAATAAATAAATAAATATGGATTTAATCTCAAAATACAGTATAATAAATTAGATTTAAGTACGTTTTATATCACTTTACATTTGTTTAATTAACACTTCATACAAGACTTTACTTAAGCAGGCTTTTAATTTTAACTTAAATACAAAAAAATACCGCAGACCGGTCTTTGTGGAAATCCTTGGGGGAGGCCTTTGTCCAGCAGTGGACGTCTTTCGGCTGAAACGAACGAACGAACGAACAAAAAAATAGTTTGTATGAAAAATCATAGTACGAGTATAAGATAGGTACCCGTTCTGATTTCCGGGACAGAATAGCAGATATAAAAAGACCTTAATTTAGTAATTTATTACCGGCATAATGAATTCCAAACCCATATATTGGACTGTAAATATTAAATACATACGTTTACATACGAAGTAGTTGAGACACATAACCAGTTGAAGTATTTGCATATTATGTCAAGATTTTGAGATAGTTACTAACAACTTTTCAAGAAAACTTTATGGTAATGAAGCCAGGCGTGAAAACAGAGTTGGGCGCTATCGCAATTTACTATGAAATTCTAGGTGTTATTAATCTGATGTAGGTGACGAGTTATATGTACAATCTCTGTAAACTTTAAACTATAGTGATTAATTAAACCTTTGAAATAAATGATTAAACCGTTTTCTTGTGAATTATGTAACTACCAGTCTTGTAGAGATTAAATCTTAAATGAGTCATCCTATTTTGCTACTTAGTTATGATTTCTAATTTAAACATTTAGTTACCTATTTTTATTGTGTTATATTAATGACGAAATTTTTTTAGGTGCCACTTGTTTGGAAACTTATCGATCTTCTATATCTGAAATTCTATCAGTTTCACAATGATCATCTATTGATCAAACAGCTTTTAGTGCTGTTTGGTTAAAAATACTACATGAATGCATTTTATAAACCTATTAACTTCTTATTTAGTACAAAGATACATTAAAAACATCTGCCTAAAGTTATGGACTGGTAGCTGCTGTATTTGGGACCTAACACAGATGAAGATGCGATTATATCGATGAGAGAACACGAGTTGATGTTGTAACTGATATCCAGTAGCTACTAAATGAAACGCTTTTATAAATAAGGCAAAATCAGTAAATTACCTACATTAAATGATACGATCGCATATTACGAAAAATCATTTCGGGAAAAAAATATTTGCCTGACATGACTGATTTTCAGCAGCATAGATAAGCACGTGCTTATTTCAGAAAGATTAATTATAAATGTCTCTTTGTAATTTCAAGATGCGTCTATGTAACCAACATAAAGTTACGTATTTATAACATTAGTAGCACGGACGTAGCTATAGCTTTGACAAGGGAGGGGTCCCCGAAGTAAAAAAAAGCCGCCAATTAAATCTATCATTTATAAATTAAATAGGGTCATGGAATGGAGGCAACAGTGACTCGGTCGGCTACAGTGGCTCAGTCATGTTTCGACCTGAAGGGTTAGGAATATACAGTGTGAGTCACGATAAAGTGTACATATAAAAATAGGTGAAACTAGACCTATTTTTATCGACAAAAAAGAGGTCAAAAAATTTTTGATTTTTTTTTAAATTTTTTATACAAATTTTTTTCTTCCGATTACTTATTGCAAAGAAAACGTATAACTTTTAAACTAAGAGGTATAAAACAGTAATAATGCTAAATAATAGGCGATACTAAAAAAATACATAAAATACTCAGAAAATGCCAACAAATAATAAAAAATGACACTTTTTGAAAAAAATCTGCATTTAAATTCGTGTTTTTTTTGGTTATTTGATAAATTTCTCCAAATAATGCCGCCATAACAGGTGGATTTTATTGCTTTGTGTTAATCTTTATCGTATTACCTTTGTAAAACCAAAAATCGCATGTCTCTATCCCTATCACAACGTTTGCAATGATCGTTTGAACAAAGGCATTATTCTCTGCTACAGGTAGAGATAATTTTAATTTTAACTAAAATGCTTATTTTACGCGATTTTTGGTTTTACAAAGGTAAAACGATAAGAAAATAAAACAAAGTAATAAAATCCACCTGTTATGGGGGCATTATTTGGAGAAATTTATGAAATAACCAAAAAAACACGAATTTAAATGCAGATTTTTCTCAAAATGTATCATTTTTTATTATTTTTTGCCATTTTCTGAGTATTTTTTTAGTATCGCCTGTTATTTAGCATTATTACAAATATTTACAAAACTTGCGGTGCCCATTCCCCCGCTCCCCGCACTGTGGCGGCCTAAGCAACTATCGTTTTCTACAATTAGCGCGGTACTTGTAATTTTTTTTCTGTTGGACAAGTAAGATGAATCTACATAAATGGGGGGGGGTCCGGACCCCCAAAACCCCCCCCTTATATACGTCCGTGATTAGTAGTATTTTTAAGACGTTTCATCATAATCATCATTTACATTTTTCATTTGAAGATAGAAAGTAGGTAAGTATGTATAAAATAGTTTAAAGATTATGATAATCTTATAATGGTACAAAGTACGTGACTCTGTAATTTTTTTTAAGGTTTTATGACTTTAAATTCTGTTTAAGTTCAAACTGTGACCACATGACAAACAATATAGCATAACTCAGCTCTAATTTAAGAAACAGAAGCAATAATTAACATAACTAGTATGTACCGTTTACCTTAAAGTCATTAATCAAAACTACCCTTAAAGCACATTAGCCCGTAACGCGGGGACACACGTGCCGGTCTCCTTGGTTGCGAAATGTGTATCAAGTAATGCGCTCCCTCGCGCGCCGCCATATAAGCTGCGCGTACGCTCAAACCGGCACACGTGCTTTGTAACACACGACGAGCGCACGCCAGCCATGCTCGCTAAGGTACGATTTTCATTTTCAATATTTTACGGAAATGTTTTCATAAATTGTAGCCACTGTTTTAATAAAAATTTCTTAAGCGTAAATAATATTTATAGATATTTATTTATTTAAATCTTTCAATTAACTTGAAGTCAAATAATTAATGCTGAATGTATAGAATATATTTAATATATTATTTATCAATATATTATTCATTTTACAATTTATTTGAAACGAGGAACTCAAAATTAATTGATTTATTAATTAGAGAAACTTTCCCTAACGCGTTGATGTCTTTTGTACTACTTGTGCCTTTGGTACGCATCTGTTCGCAAAATAATTTCTTATCCATCATAATTTTGGCTTTAAATAATTGGTTATTAACCCATTTAGCCCTACCGTACCCTATGTGGTACGGTATCTTTTTGAAAATATTTCGAAGTACCAAACTGTTATTAATTTGTAAAAATGATTGTGACAGTAAGCTTAAAGTGATTATTTTACAAAAAATATTTAAAAATATGTTTTAACAAGTGGTTTCGGAAATATTTATGAAATTCCTCGACAGAAAACAAAAAAAATATTTACAATGTATTTAAGAAGGTATAATTTCTTATTATTCATGGTAAATTATGTTATTTATCAATTTTATTTAAAAAATAGAGTACAATAGATATCATGACTACAAAAAAAATATTATTGAGATTATTTTTATACGGTTTATTCCAGTCTAAAACAGGGGTACCGTATAAGGTACAGTAGGTCTATGCATGAGCAAATCGTGCGAAAAAATATAATTTAATTTTTATTATTTTTATTTGTTTGAGGTAATTGATGCTTCATTTTATTGCCACAAATCATGAAAAATTTGATAATTTCAGCAAACAAAGCAATTTTGGTATTTTTCTACTGCTGTCTTGTCAGATGACCGCTAATGATGATCAGACTGACGAAGATTTAGGCGATAAAGATAGTGTCAATGTAAATAATAACCCTCAGAGTTTTCTTCGATGGATTTGCTAAATTTCCATCGTCGTGTTGCTAAATGCGATTATGGATAGCACTAAACGTAACAAATCAGAAGAAGCCAGGTCTTCTTCATCTATCCTCACTAACTTCGGAGAAGGTAGGAAAAAAGAACCAAATGTGGTTAGTATCACAGAAAACGCCTTACAAGATATGCCATGTGTGATACTAGTGATTATATGATTTTATTTTTATTTTATATCATACAAAAATAAATAAAAATCTTCTTTGAACAACAACTATGTTTTGCTTGCTTATAGACCTACTGTACCCTATATGGTACGGGCTCCCCACGGCCCCCTATTTATGGATTATTTTTTTAAATATTTTTTTCATGATTTTTAGGCTTCCCTTTGTAAGTATTTGCTGAAAAATCAATTTTTATTTACAAAAATAATTATCGGTCTAAATGGGTTAATAGAACTAGTTAAATTATTATTTTTGTAATATGATTTTAATAAAGATTAGTTTGCATGTTGACTTTTTTAGATTGAAAAATATTCATAATTGAAAAGTTGCATTCAATCACATAAAGCCCGGTCTGTTAGCACGTAGAATTTTGTCCAATACCTATCCTTATCGCTCGCGCCTAATTATATTGCTGTCGCGACTGTGTGACTGGCACCCGCAGTGAGTGTGCGAGCGCAATAGCAATATAAGCGCGAGCGATAAGGATGGGTAGCTTGGGGTCATTGGACAAAATTCTACGTGCTCACAGACCAGACTATACTTATTAACCTGTCAGCGCCAACTAATAATAAATAATAATAAATCTTTGGACAATTTCACACAGCGCCAGCTAGCCCCAAAGTAAGCAACTTAATGCTTGTGTTATGGGTGCTAGCTTAACGGATATACTACTTATATACTTTTTTTTTAAATACATATTATATACATATTATATATATGTATATATATATACTTATATATATATATATATATATATATATATATATATATATATATATATATATATATACATATTATACATAGTAACACCCAGACCCGTCACAGAAATTAAAATTCATCATTTCAATTTCTGCCCGGCCGGGAATCGAACCCGGGACCTCTCGGCATAGTAGTCCGTTCTGAACCACTACACCAAACGGCCGATAGGTATATTATTTTTATAATATGATTTTAATAAATATTAATTTGCATCTTGACTTTTTTTAGATAGAAAAATATTCAAAATTGAAAAGCTACATTCAATCACATACCTATTGACCTGTCAGCGCCAACTAATAGCTATAGTTAGGGAGGCGAATAGGGGAATTTTCGGCAATACTCGAGCGTGGCAGTTTAAGATATGAGAGATACCTTAGACTTAATAGAACAACATTGTAAAGTATTTAGCTCTATATGTAGTGACGCGCGCCTAGGTTAGACGATCAGATTAGTAAAAAAAAAATGGATAGTCTGAAATACTCGAGCGCCGTTGAATTACGCCATTAAGCTACCTCGCCTCCCTAACTACTAGTTATCTTTAAAAGCAGGTAGTTCTGTTATGTTGCGCGTGTGCCGGGGCGCTGGCGGCGCCGGGCATCTACGGCGGCGTCGGGTACGCCGCGCCCGCCTACGCCGCGCACGTGGCACCAGCCATCGCTGCGCCGGCCATCGCGCACTACGCCGCCCCAGCCATCGCTGCGCCGGTAAGTCGATGCATCTCATGCTTCTATCAGAGTAAATACAAATGAGTAGGTCATCGCACGCACCGAGCGCGGTTTGTATGTGAGCGCGCGCCAATACGTATGCGGCGCGCACGCACACACTGACAAAATTCAGCGCACCTCCCCGCTAATCAACGCTAAATTTTGTCAGTGTGTGCGTGCGCACCGCATACGTATTGGCGCGCTCACATACAAACCGCGCTCGGGCGTTTCTATGAAGATGACCTACTCATTTGTATTTACTCTGCTTCTATTGTAGATCAGACACTACGCCACTCTAGCCATTGCCGTGCTGGGAAGAGTCAGTCATGTTATATTCACGTTGTGCTTATCACAGCGATGGCGATCGCCAAAGACCTCATGGGAGGAATCTTCGTGCTTCTGAAGGGACATAAAATTTTGTATAGCCGCACTCAGCTTTGCGTTTTATTAGTACCTTTCCACCAAATCGTAACTCCTCGATTCGACAGAACACAGCGCCTACAGTTTTCAAACACCATGTCCAGCCTAGATTTATTTCTAAACCCTTAAAATTTCTTTTCTCGCTACACCTCATCTATTTCAGGTTATCCGAGCGGAGCCTGTAGACCCTAACCCAGCCTACAGCTTCTCGTACGGCGTGTCGGATCCCCACACCGGCGACCAGAAGGACCAGCAGGAGACGCTGCAGAACGGCGTGGTGCACGGCTCCTACAGCCTGGTGGAGCCCGACGGGCACCTGCGCCGCGTCACCTACACCGCCGACAAGATCAACGGGTTCAACGCTGTGGTGGAGAGGACAGGCGGTGCTCACGCGGTAAGACATCTTGATTACTCTCCGCTAAGGGCTCAATGATATTTGAACGGCGTGGTGCACGGCTCCTACAGCCTGGTGGAGCCCGACGGGCACCTGCGTCGCGTCACCTACACCGCCGACAAGATCAACGGGTTCAAAGCTGTGGTGGAGAGGACAGGCGGTGCTCACGCGGTAAGCCATCTTGATTACTCTCCGCTAAGGGCTCAATGATATTTGAACGGCGTGGTGCACGGCTCCTACAGCCTGGTGGAGCCCGACGGGCACCTGCGTCGCGTCACCTACACCGCCGACAAGATCAACGGGTTCAATGCTGTGGTGGAGAGGACAGGCGGTGCTCACGCGGTAAGCCATCTTGATTACTCTCCGCTAAGGGCTCAATGATATTTGAACGGCGTGGTGCACGGCTCCTACAGCCTGGTGGAGCCCGACGGGCACCTGCGCCGCGTCACCTACACCGCCGACAAGATCAACGGGTTCAACGCTGTGGTGGAGAGGACAGGCGGTGCTCACGCGGTAAGCCCTCTTGATTAGAGCGCTTTATAATATGTAGCGCATCTGCAGCGCTATATAAATATGTATGGATACTAGTAATATGTAGCGCAGCGCATACGTGTCGCGCTATTGCAGCGCGAATTAGAATAGCTAACGCACGACAGACGCGCTACCGAAAATTTCATACTATGTCACATTATAAAAACGCCGCTGCCGCGCTGCTGTCGCGCTTCTAACGCCCTAATGTGAAAACGCTCTTACTCTCGGCTAAGAGCTCTTTCAAATGAGATTTTATTCCGACGCAGGTGTCATATAATTTCCCTGTGTGGTATCGCAAACGGACGATTGACTTCCGACTCAAAATCATCAACTGTAAAGAGCCACTGACAGAGGACAATAATGTGTTTGTTAAGAACTTGAGCCTAAAAACGTAACCCGTCCACTGTCCACAAACGAAACAATAATAACCATAGGACGTGACTCCTTATGTAGTAAATAAACTGTTAAACAATTATGTACCCTCGTCAAATCAAAACCAAACTAACAGATGTATTGTTTTCCCCCAGGCCCCCGTAGCCGTAGCGCCCGTGGCCAAGGTAATTGCTGCGCCTGCGCCAGTCGCCGTGGCCGCCCCCGTCGCACGATACACCCTCCCCGTCGCCGCCGCCCACCCCTGGGGCTAAACCCCCCCGCTGACCCACCCCGTTGTATTGTCGACCGAGGTATAGAGCCTGGAAAACCGTCCCGGACCTTGTCAATTCCAGATAAAAATTTGGAATTTTTTAGGGTCCTTATTTTTGATATAGGAATGTTTTTAGCAGTTGATAGTATTATTATGTTGGTAAGAAAAGAACAGCCCTCGTCCTCAATACAGCGCCGCCACTGGACCTCGCACGAACGCACGGAACTACAAATTGATTGTTTATTTATTTCGTACTGCTTTGACTGTTGCCTACGGACTTGATCTTGACGCGTTGTATTACGTATTTAATGTAAATATAATGTATAGTTTTAAAAAATAAATAAAAGCATTTTTTGCGGTACTTTTTGTTTCCTTTTTAAGTATTACCTCGATAACTTAGGTGTGTTATTTTAAGCTCTATCTAACATGCGAACCTTTATTTATGTGGTAGAACCAATTTAATCTGTTAGCCCCAGCCAATTTGCGAGGTATACATATTCAAGCGCCCAGCCATACATAGTCATGTAAGCGGATATGGAAGGATACTAGTTTCATATCTATACAAGCAGTACATCGTGGATTGAGCAATGTCCGCAGCAAGATTGACGACTGCGTTGACCAACATTTTCCTTTAAACCTTAATCACGAGAATTAAAGTCAACGTTTTTTTCTCGTTCGGAAATAAGCGTGTTCCCATTACCCTAATAAGGCTTTGGCTTAGAATTTAATGAAACATACAATGTTTTATGATCGAAAAATAAGAAATAAGTAGTGCAGTCTATGTAACGTACAAAATTCTTCCAATGCTAGGTATATTTTAAGTTTAATGAATTGATAAAATCTGAAAAGCAGATTCTCATCTCATCATTTAATAATTTTAAAGTTCATCAACACAAATTGGTCCTTGCTACCTGCAATTTTGTGTTACCTATATTATAGCTTAATAAGTATTCCGATTGAAGTCGCCGACTTTTTTTGCTTTAAAGTCGTGTTTATCTTAAATCACAGTGCCAAGAAACTATTGAGAACAGAATTTGCAATGGGTACAAATTGGTAAATTGCGATTTTAAATGAACTTACAGGATATTACACCTTATTAACATCATCCTAAATGATTTTATTGAACACAGAAACTGAGTGATACTTTATTGCAGATGCGTGGACATCTATATTGACCCCCTGCGACGTCAATCAACACTGATATGGCCACTAAGACAAAATTTAAGGATTCTTTTTTAACTGTTAAAATAAGTTAACTACCTACTTTAAAAGTGATTAAAAGCTTTCAGAATTTTCGATAGTTACCGTGTTCAAAGGACTCACTTTTTTATTATCATCCGATACCTATTTTGGAATTAGATGGCGCTGTTCACATGTTCAAGGAACTTTACAAATCTTGTTATTACTTTGAAATAACTGAAATGTCTTCAATGTACTTCTGAAACATTTCTAAGTAGCGAAAAAGGAAAACTGTCTCAGTCCTTCACGAATACTTGTATGATTTACGACTTAGGTTGTATTCTAGATTCCACGCTTTCATCATATAAAGCTCTAAAGCTAGCTACATACTACGAAAGAACCTGTGTTTGTTTAGCTTAGCTTAAGTATAATGAGGAAATGTTTCACTTAGGCTGATTTGCACCATCTTACTTCAAACGTCAAAAATCTGTAAACTCCATACAATACCGGTTATTGTATTCTTCTTCTTTTCGTGTCGACAACAAACCTACACAGTGTCAGCCCAAAACTCCGCCACAAGAGTGGCGTTGTCAGTAGCACTATTGACTTCGCTGTATTGACTTATAAAAACAGACTAATTATAATTTTTACACGCCGAATATCGGTAAGACATGTTAATACTAACAAAACCTACTAACACCAAAAATATATTTCTGTATTGTCACACATGTTCTGATAAATAAAAATATCTTTATCTTTATTGTTATAGTTATGGTTAAAGTTAGTTGGTGCAACTCAGCCTTAAAATTCAGGAAAGCTTTGCTCTCAGTGTGCGACCGGCTTAAGTCGCTGGTATGTGTTTGGAACGCAATCAATCGAGTAGCTCTAAACACGTAGTGACTCACGCATCACCTTCCTGTGTCCATTTGGGTAAACGATTTGTATTGAGAGCTACTTCATCATAGATTTCTTATTTACATCGAGTTATTGGGAAAGGTAAAAGAAACTCAAATATCTACGCAAACAAGGAATTAACTATATGTAGACGAAACAGATAAAGAAACAGAAATTGTACTATCTATTTATTAGTTGACCACTAACTTCTACGAAAATGCAAATTTGGCGTTAGGCCAATTTGCAGCCCTCGGATCATACCGGGATCCGATTCTGTTGCGCCCAGCGCGTGATGGGCCGCAGAATGTGGTCTGCTCGGGGGTGAGCCCTAGGTCCTGGGAAAAAAACAGCGATATTAATAACCCCAAATATTAGCGACGATCTTATCTTGGCTAAACTGAAAGAGGACTCAAATGGCGAATATCAACACGTCCTGTTTGTAGAGAAAAACTGTGACAAAAGTCAGAAAGTATAAACTTGGCCCAAAGGTTGAGAGAGAATGCCGTATGGCTTTAAGCTTGCCTTTACCCGTATACATGTTCTTGTTGACGCCCGCATAGAAAAATGTAAACTGCTTTGGCCCATTAAGTGTAATACACTATACACATGACTGTTCCTAATCTCTACATAGTTACAAATAGAACGGAGTTGCGGAGGTAAACTTCTCACACTCACTGCGGGCGTCCATCGCACAGTCGCGAAAGCAATATAATTACGCGCGAGCGATAAGGATGGGTAGCTTGGGGTCATTGGTCAAAATTCTACGTGCTCGCAGACCAGACTATAGATACTCTTCCATTAAACTCGATGAAGCCTGTTTGAAGGAGGATAGGAGGGTTCTTACCTCTGAGCAGCGACAAAGCGTCCCTCAGTTCGGCCGCGGCGTGCGGCTTGTTGGCGGCGGTGGCCTGTGCGCATCCACACACTGCCCCGCGAAGACCTTCCCACATTTCTGGCCCTCCATCCAGTCTAGATAGATAATAAAACTCAATTTTAAATAAACAAATAAACAATTTAAAAAAAAAATCGTACTTGAAATAAAACGCGGCCAACAGCGTATTACACTCGAAAATTTCGACTGGTTCATCCAGTGTCTAAGGCCCGGTTTTTTGATTCATAGTTAAAATAACCAATGGTCAAATTTGACAGATGTCAAATGACAAGTGGTTAAATATCAGAAAAAAATGTTTTTCGAACAATGGTTAGCTTGACTTTTAGTACATTTTTTAACTATTTGTTTACATTTTGTTAATATTTAACCATTAGTAACAAAATTTAACAATTCGTTATTTTAACTAAGGCCCGGTTTTTTGATTCGTAGTTAAAATAACCAATGGTCAAATTTGACAGATGTCAAATGACAAGTGGTTAAATATCAGAAAAAAATGTTTTTCGAACAATGGTTAGCTTGACTTTTAGTACATTTTTTAACTTTTAGTTAACATTTTGTTAATATTTAACCATTAGTAGCAAAATTTAACAATTTGTTATTTTAACTATGAATCAAAAAACTGGGCCTAAGAATCAAAAAACTGGGCCTAAGTAAGTAGCTCAGTTGGAAGAGCAGTCGCCCGGCAAGCGAAAGGTCGTCGTTCAATTACCTCCTTAGGCAGTTCGATTTTTTTAAGTTGTTTATTTAAAATTATTTTTGAGAAGCGACTCTAATCGCTAAGAAATTTGAATAAAACTCAAACTTCAAGTCTAGTGTGAATCTCACCCGAGGAGTGCATATGGCTTAAGTGAACCGAACTGACCCAGGAAATGCCTATCCTTGTGTCTTGAAGGACTTAATAGTTTCGGAGTATCGTTAATAAAAGCTAAAGAAATTCCACTCCTATTTATTAAAAAAAAAATCTGACCTGTCCAGCATGTGGAAAGCCTTAGCAGCCACCAGAAACTGTCCCATGCGGTAGCTGTCATTGGCCACCAGTTGCAGCAGCGCGAAGTTGTCAGGAGTTCCAGCGGACTGACGCACACAAGAAAATAAATGGTTTAATCACAGAATAATAATAAGTACTACGTACAGAAGTTTTACTTCGCGAAGGTATTTAAAAAAATGTATGCTCAATGTCATTAACAATATGGTGTAATTTAGCTTGTCTCAAGAGTCAAGCAAGTTTGTCAGAAGTTTTGTTGACAAACGTCAGTGATCGGTACTGCGCCGAAGCTATAGGGCTGACTTCGGTAAAATGATGTGACGTGAGGTGCCAATCTGCAGAAAATGGCGGAGGAAATACATGATTTAGCATGAATTATCATGAATAATATTAACTACTTATTTACCTCTCAGTGTCTTCAGGCAACTTAAAAAAGTACATTCTGTGTTTTTATTATTATTTAGGCAGTAAAATACTGCACAGTATTTAGTACACCATTTTCTTTATTTTTTTCCATCATACACAAGAATACGCGTGCGTGAGTCAATGTTCGCTCGTATGTGCAATGACATAAAACATCTTAGCGTATGTGAGGCCTTGTCGAATAGTACTCTTGTAGGGGGCAATCGTGCGTGTTTTGTTTTCGATGTAAACTCGCGGAGATGAACAGGCCTGGTTTAATACAGAAAAAAAGCTAGAGAAAGAGCAAAAAGGTAACTCGAGTACATTCAGAAGAAGCCAGCACCAACATAGAAAAAGGTGTCTTTTTCTCTCTCTACCCTATTAGCACATGAGTCCCTGAAAAATATGAATTATTTTCTTTCTGTTGATGATAGTAGAAAATCTTTAAATAGACTTCGGACGCAGGTCGGCTGTAGTAAGGACAAGTTGTTCAGGTGGGGATTCTTGGATGGCACAAACTTGGAGTGCAAGTATGGTTTTATTCCCCAGTCGACGAAGTACATGATGTCGTGCCCTGCGTGCCCAAACAATTGCACGTAGGAAGATTTAATGAAGGCTACTGACAACGCCATTTTTGTGGCGGAGTTTTGGGCTGACGCTGTGTAGGTTTGTTGTCGACACGACAAGAAGAAGAAGTAGAAAATCTTACCTTGACGCATATCTCCCACGCCAGGGCCGCGTCCCGGTTCATGACGTGGCAGCGGCACAAGCAGGCCTGATACGTGAACGTGCTTCGTATGCCATCATCCTGGATGCCGAGGAGACACTCCTCAGCTTCGCGGTAGAACCCTGTTGCCACTTTAGCCTAGGAATAAAATGAGATGACAGAGAAAGTTAAATAGTAAACTAAAATACTAGATATTAAAGTCAGGTTGCTGGTATTTAGCAAAACCCTAAATTTTTATTGGTATATCTGAGAACTCATCAATTTACTGCTCTGCTTTTTGGCGACCGAGTCGCATAGCATTCCATCAATACAAACCCGAGAATTTTCTGCTGTATCAGCATGCCGTAGTACCAGTTAGTTATGGCACGTTAGGTTTGTCAATAGAAACCTAACATGGACTGGAAAAACTGAAATGTGTTTAGCGTGGCGATCGAAGTGTCCAACTGAACATTTATTACTTTCACGAGAACATAGGGTAAAAAATATCACAGTAAACAATGAGGTCCTTGAATCTTTGAAACCTGATGCTACACACAAAATACTGTAATGGTGCGTCCACACTGGGCGAACGTGCTCGCGCGGCACGCTGGTCATCCTGCTCACTCTCCTCTTGAGTGAGCAGGATGTTGAGATTGCCGCGCGAGCCCATTCGCCCAGTCTGGACGCACCATAACTAGAACTGGAAACAAGAGAATACTTACTTGTGCATAGTTGAAGGTGAACGTGTCATCGCTGACGAAGAAGCTCTTGATGGAGTTGAGGTAGACCAGCACCTCCTCAAACTGCGCCGCCAGGAAGTACGAGGACGCCATGCACTGCCGGCCGGGGATCGTGTCGCACTCTGATGCTGAACTGCCTACGAGGTGGAAACTCTGCTGCGCTAGCTTCATTTGCTCCTCCTTTGGGAAATAACCTTTTATAGATTAACTACCTTTACCAACATTTAAGTATTTTTTTATGCAAGACAAGGCAGGTATTTGACCGCATTCGCACCTGATAAACTAGAGATACACCTAATAAATACTTACAAAATAGGTACTACTCTTAATAATTACTTAGTTTAGTTTATACAGGGTGTTTGGCGCATCGTGTGCCAAAATGATTTGGCGGATAGAATGGGTCATTTCCTATATTTTCAGCCCCCATAACACGTTCCATGCCAGGCGGCTACTTTTATATTAATTTTTTTAGTAATTTCACCAAAATACCCAAATCGCATCATTTAATTTCGATTTAAAAAAAAACTACTAGGCGTAGCCTCAAAGTAAATATTTTGTTTTGATGTGCATTGATGTAGGGTTGCATCAAATCTAAATTTACTGGCAAATATCATCTAATTTTTTTTAAAATCAGCTTTGAAGTTTTCCGACAAGTTAAAAATGGACTGAACATTTAAGTTTACATGGCTATAAAAAAATAAATGAAAGAGATAGCGATCTTCGGATTTTATCAAAACTTCTCTAGTTTATCCCCATTCAAACGGTATACTAATCTTGTTTAAATAATAACAATAACTTCACAAATTCCTTAAATTAGTGCATTGACTCTACTCGGACTGATTTGCGAAATTTGTGTTTATAGCCCCTTTTTGTGTTAATAGCACTTAATTAAACACCTAACAGGTAAAAAATACTTATCTTATGCAATGTAAAAACCTTTTCCCTATCGTTTTTCAATGTGTATTTCTTGAAATTAAAGGCGAAAATAATTATTTTGATTGTTTATTAATTATTACAAATTTTGTTCAAAATGACCGCCTCGGCAACACGTATACACTCACGAAATCTTCTAATTTTGACTGTTGTCGTATGCAGCCACATTTCTCTTGTTATTACTACGAAGGCGTTATCTACTCGTGGATTGGAAGAGATGGCCCTATACAGTGGCCTGCACGTTCCCCAGACCTAATTCCGTTAGATTTTTACGTCTGGGAACGAGCTAAAAAACTGGTGTACGTAACGGATTCAAACAATAGAAGAACTACAACAACGAATAGAAAACGCCTTTGTAGTAATAAAAAGAGAAATGTGGCTGCATACGACAACAGTCGAAATTAGAAGAAGATGTCGTGAGTGTATACGTTGCCGAGGCGGACATTTTGAACAAAATTTGTAATAATTAATAAACGATCAAAATAATTATTTTCGTCCTTAAATTCAAGAAATCCACATTGAAAAACGATAGGGAAAAGGTTTTTACATTGCATAAGATAAATAATTTTTACCTGTTAGGTGTTTAACGTGCTATTCACACAAAAAGAGGCTATAAACACAAATTTCGCAAATCAGTTCGAGTAGAGTCAATGCACTGATTTAAGGAATTTGTGAAGTTGTTGTTATTATTTAAACAAGATTAGTATACCATTTGAATGGGGATAGACTAGAGAAGTTTTGATAAAATCCGAAGATCGCTATGTCTATTATTTATTTTTTTATAGCCATGTAAACTTAAATGTTCAGTTCATTTTTAACTTTTCGGAAAACTTCAAAGTTGAATTTAAAAAAAACTAGATGATATTTGCCAGTAAATTTAGATTTGATGCAACCCTACATCAATGCACGTCAAAACAAAATATTTACTTTGAAGCTACGCCTAGTAGTTTTTTTTTAAATCGAAATTAAATGATGCGATTTGGGTATTTTGGTGAAATTACTAAAAAAATTAATATAAAAGTAGCGGCCTGGCATGGAACGTGTTATGGGGGCTGAAAATATAGGAAATGACCCATTCTATCCGCCAAATCATTTTGGCACACGATGCGCCAAACACCCTGTATAACTCATTTTTTTTTGTATTTCGATTAAAGAAATACAAGCGAGTAAAGTTAGCAACAGACACTAGTTGGAGAAAATTAGAATGGAGTGCAAATTAATGAAGAGAAGTGAGTCGGGGAATACGACGGACGATTTGCATCTTCTAGCTAAAATAGAGAATCCTTTAGCGCGTCGCCGGTCCGCTTTGAAAACGCTTATAATCCGTCAGTCAGTGTAGCAAGGCCCTTAACCCAATCAAAACTGAATGTTCAAAAATCTGGAGTGGGTTTGCCATTTCAGGTATTTCAACTGGTTTTCAGATATATTTAAGGGATAATCATGCTAAGATAAAATAATAGCAAATTTTCACTTACGTCACCAGTCTCATTGTAGAGTCGAACAGCCACAACCGCCCTCAGAATATAATGCAGAGGTGAGGTGGCCTGCAGGGGCTCCAATAGAGCCCTCGCTTCCAACGGCTCTCTGTTCCGCAGCCGGTAGCCGGCCAGGTTGAGGCGAGCTTCGGGCACTACGTCTACTAATTCTGGGAGAACCTGTGAAAACAGATTTAAAATGTGCTTCCAAGTCAAGGTAAGGTGTCGGTAGAAAACCCAAATCGCAAAATTTCTAATGTCTTTTCAATTCTAACTTAAATAAAATTGAGAAACAGAAATAGTCAATATTTAAAAAAAAAAGTCGATTAAGAACATACCTTTAATGCTCCCTCGCCGTTCCTGAACACCACAAGATTATGTTTCACCAGATCTTGGCCAAACGTGTGCTGATCAGAGGATATCTGCTTCAGCTCAGATTCTGCGGCCTTGCCGTTGTATAACCTGACAATTGAAAAGGTTACATCAGAAAAAAATACTAGCCCTAGAAGGCAATAGGTAAGTTTATCTACTACTATACGATACGACTAACAGACAAGTGGATCAAGAATTAAGTGATCCTATAAGGGGTCTGTAACCACACAGTTACCGCCTCAATGCCATAATAATATATGCCAATGAGAATCACCGAGAAACCGCGCTGTTATCGCGCGTGTTTGAGCCAGGCCTAAAAGACCCGATGATGGTGAAAAACTGTGTTTTCATGAGCTGTGACATGTTGAATCCCTTCACAATAAATATACCTACCTGAATAAGTTGCAGGCTTTCAAGTTGCCCGCCACGGTGGAAGTGGGGTGGTGCGCTAGGTACACCCCCAGCACCTCTTGCGACACGTCGTAGTAGTCCAGCTTGTAGTAACACAGAGCCACGTACACGTTCAGTGCCATGTAGTTCCTGACAACATACTCGTACATTATTGTCAAATCATTCGTTTTTTTTTACATGTAACTTATTTCTATATAGTGGTTATCAATTTTCACGTTTCTGTCGAATACATTGATGGATGGATGAATTTGTCCAGCAGTGGACGTCATTTGGCTGAAACGAACGAACATTGATGGGCTACTTATTAATCAACTAAGTACATCGTTCGTTTCAGCCAAATGACGTCCACTGCGTTCCTGCGCTGCCCGCATCCAGGCTCTTCCCGCGACCTTTACCAGATCGTCGGTCCACCTAGTAGGAGGCCTGCCCACGCTACGTCTTCCAGCCCGTGGTCGCCAACTAAGTACATGTTTCTAAATAATGAACCAAATAAAACTAAGTTCTATCATAATAAAGTTATCAACTATTTCTTGATATACTTAATAAAATTAAAAGGTACCCAGCAGAATGATTCAACACTTTAATCCAATCCATATCGTCTCTTTCATAGCGCTTATATCTGGAATAACAAGATAAACGTAACTGTACAATTTTAAAAGTCTATGTATGAAGGCTTTTTATTTTACAGCTGGATCACCATTTTCAGCGTTATAAACAAATTGGCGCCCAACGTGGGACGCAAATTGTTTGATAAAAAGGTTCCAATTATTATGTTAAAGTGCGTAGGTTGAAAAAATATAATTGTACTAAATCGTAATAAAAATACAGACTCGTATTCTGACAATCACGAAACTTAAATGATAAAATGAACCGCCACGAAAATGTTTTGTAAACGAGTCTTACCGCCTATCCAACAGTAGTTTCTTGTAAACATCAATGGCTTCTTGATAGTGGGCCCGCAGGTAGTGCACAGAGGCCAGGCACAGCTGGTCTTCGGGCACGTCGCGGAGCGCCGCGTGGGCCTTCATAAGCGCCTCCTCGTCGCCAAGCTTGTGTGCCAAGTGGAATGTCAGACGCGTCTGGAGAAAGAAATTGTATGCTCCTACAAATCCACACAATATCCCTCAAATATTCCGAAAAAGAACGACACTTACTTTGAGCGCGCATTTAGGTGCTTCTTCAGCCGCTTCTTGTGACTCCTTGTACATACCTGTAAGATTTTTTAATTTACTGTTGTGATAAATTCTCAATCTTTTCAGGTTCATTTTCTTACTTAAACCGAATACTACCGTTAACGCCGTTGCGCGTTCAAAGGGGAGGGTTTTTGTTTAGTGACCCATCAGCATCGCATTAAACCCTGCCATTGGACCAAGCTAGTCTTGAGTCTAACCAGACTTCGTTCTGATGTATATCTCGGTCATTCTCACGATTAGGCGTTCTCAGCCTAATTACCATATCATTTTTGAAATTTGGCTTAATTGATTTAAACGCATTTAAATATGAAACACATGAAAAGTACGAATTTAACAATCGTTAAGGCGTCAAATTATTCAAAGCGGTTTTCGCGTAAATGAGACCCAAAAATTTTATGGTCACGGTAATTAGATAAGGCTAATACTTAATCTAACGGTAATTAGAAAAAATATGCAAAATAGCAAGAAAACAATATCTTGCATTGATAAATTTGTATATAAATATATAGCGTCATAAAAAATGCTGTAGGTACACTTAATAACCCTTTGAAAACAGGAAAACACTCATTTCTATTATTTATTGTATCAAGATATTTTCAGTATACTGCAATAATTGAGGCTATAACAGGAACACTTAGTTTCGGCCAGAAGGGGCTACGTGTCACATTTCGTCAGAATCTTAATCATCATTTATTTGATTTCAATGTGGTACAAACGATTTAACGTACAGATAATGGATCAGGAGATCTCACAAATTTGATTTTTCGGATATGCATATATCGAAAAATTAATTAATGATTTAAGTGATTTTTCCTCTTTTTCATCTATCTGCGATCAGCCATCACCAATTATCAGATTAAATTGAATTTGTAATAATGACAGTTAAGTATTTCTACATTTGCGAGGCTAAGTCGATGCCATGTCTACATGGGTTTTAGGATCCATTTGTATATAGTTTGTTCTCCAAGCTTCTTCTGTCCAGTACCCATTGCATATCACGAAGTTTTTTCTATGCATAACAAAGCAGGTAGGATGCAGTTTAGGATGGTACAAAGTGCCTATACAATCTTGCCTTGAAAAGTCCCATTGTCTGTTGATTTGTTCTCTTTTGTTCTTAATGTGATCACGTCAGGTAAGTGTTACTGTTGGAAAATCTCATCTTCTTAGGGCAAAGGTATTATGGATAGATGTTAATGGTATTATATTAGAATTAATAAATGATTTAAGATGTTAATATCAATTATACTAATAGTAAAAATAAATATCTGGTACGAGACATGTTTCATGCAGGGGTGACATCTCCTGGCCATCAGAAAGCCCCGATTTCACTCCAGGTAACTTCTTTTTGTGGGGTCACCTTAGGGGTTAAAATATACTCTTAAATCCAACAACCATGCAGCAACTGAAGCTGAACATTCGTCATGAAATCGAATCTATTTCGAGGTTACTCTAACGAAAGTCCGTACAGTTGTTATGCGAAAGTCTAGGTATATTTCATATTTTATCATCATACTTATTCAATCGTGAGTGCAATTTGTAGGTAATAATTTCATACAACGGTGATTATAAATATACGGTAATTAGTACATGGAAATTATAAAACGATAGTTTTTCTTCAAAATTTCCAAAATCTTCAGCGTATGCAAATACTGTCTTACTACAACATATGAAGGCTAAAGTATTGAATCTATTTAAATTAACAACGTGGATCTACCTTCAAAAATCGAGTATAAAAATAAGGACATGGTAAATAGAAAAATTGAAAACCAAAGATATGGTAATTATACTCTTACGCAATTCATCGACGGTACGCCAACGCAATAGACGTCTACTTGCTAACAGGTCTTAGAACTAACTAAGGGCTCGCGCCGCGCGCGTAAATGATGTGTCAAATATCATTATTTAGGCTTGTGTGCCCAAAAACAGAAAACGTCACGGGAATTAGGACTTTCGCTCGGACAAGCAGTTTTTTAATTCTAATTATTTACAGAATGGTTCTATTGAATAGATATTTTGCTATGCGTAAGACAATCTTTTGTACTCTTTAAAATGTTTAATGGAGTAAACCAAATCTATACGACATAAAAATTACAGCCAAGTTTTAACATTAAGTCGGTCTGCGGACGCGTAACGGTAATTAGAGAACAGAGGTTAATGAAATTAATTAAGTCACAAATACTTAAAATAGAGGCCTATGATTTAATGCACAACTGGATGGGGTTGTTAAGTAACATATAAAAATACATGCATGTCTCTAATTTGTCATTTTTAACGATTTAACAGCCCGGACACGCAAAAACTAGCTCATCTGAGAATGGCCGATCTTGAGTTGCATCAAACCTAAGTAGAAGTAGTAGACAATGACGTCCAAGGCGATGCCACGCCTGTACTCGCCTAGATTGAGCTAGCTTGCAGTAAGGTACGCCATTCACACAGTATTGCCTCATGTTTTTGTTATCAAACCTAAGTAGAAGTAGCAGACGGCGACGTCCAAGGCGATGTGATCAGCCACACGTGGATCTAGCTTTTCCCGACTGCGCACACGTAAGTAGGCGTCAAGTGCTCGTCTGTATTCGCCCAGGTGGAACCAGCACCACGCCGCCCACGCGTCCGCCCAAACCTCTGTGTTGCCTTCGTGTTGGAGGAACTAAAGAAATCGGACATATTATACAGTATCTAATTCCAAATAAAAAAAAAAACTGGTAACAACATTAAAGGTAACGCATAAAACTGATCAAAACTGTGTTTTGCAAGATCTTGATCAAGAAATAGATAAAGAGTTGTGTCGTGGTGTGAAAAAAGCCTATGCTGAACAGAATATTCAATAAACACACATTTTTGTACAGGCATCGAACCTGTAACTTCTGGTGAAGTAGCCGAGTGGAGCCGAAAAGTCAAGTTTTACGGTACAATGAAGATGGTATTTTTTGATTCCTGAGTCCCTGTAACTTTCACCGCTTCTAAACTATTGTGTTCCACTAAACCAGGTTAGGTATTGTAGAGCCGCACACACAGGCTTACCTCGAGCATAGTGAGTGCTCCAACATAATCTCTCTTGTGCACGAAGTCCTCGAGTTCGGGGAAGCTCTTTTTGGCTGAACTGCTGCCCGTATTGCCGCGACTGTCGGCTGCTGGCTTCGAGCGCGACAGGATCTGTTACATTTTATTAGTGCTTCAACAGAGAACTCTTGAACTTAGTTATTTTACTTTACGTTTATTATTTTCAAAGATTGTTGACAAGTGGCCCATCAACCAAACATTGCCAGATTGCCAGTATTGTTTAATTAATGCATTTAGCATGCGACATGCAGAGATGAAAATGAGATTTAATAGTAGGATATTATGTTCGATCTAGGAATGAAAGTTGGTATTCGTACCTACTGCAGAATACACTTACTGATGACGATAAGCAAATAATTCACATTCTACTTACCATTATTATTTTATTTTAAAAACAAACACTTCACAATCACAACTCAGGTTTGGCGCGTTTGTTGACATTAAACGGTTGCCATGGCAACAGAGCGCGGGAAACCTGAAAAAGTTTGATCGAAACTAAAAAGTATTTAATCAATTTATCTGTTTACATGACAATCTCACTTGACGCTAATTAAAAAGATAAACGGTTGCCTAGCAACAAACAAAGCTGAGTTTTGAAAGGACGCGCAATTTTGTAGATGTTTACGTGAATTTCTTTAAAAAAGTTGTGAACAATGTCAGAGTCAACCAGGTCTGGTGGGTCGTACCAGCAGTGCCCGTGCACAGACGACAGTTCCAGCTCCTCACCGCTGCTGTCGCCAAGCTGCGTGTGTCCCAGAGATGAGCACGAGATCGTAGTACACGAGGAGACCTGTCTGCTCTTCAAGAATGAGAAGATCATATTTCCGCATGTAAGTTTTAACAGTCGGTAGGGATAAAAATAACCATTCTCAACCTAAAAAACAGTCTGGGCATCTGAATAAATTGTTCCAAGTTTCAGACGAAATCTGGTCTGCGACAATAGCCTTTAAAGGTGCAATAAATGAATAAATAAATTTCAATATAATTTTAGCTTCATAATTAATAACTTTTGTTGTAGGAGCCCCACGTTTGCGAATGCAATGACGAGCCTCAGTTCGAAGACGGCATCTGCAAGTGCTGTGCGTGCCCGGTGGACCAGTGCCGGTGCAAGAAGGCCGGACGGGAGGTGTTTGATGAGTATGTAGTTGAGTTATCAGAGTTTAACTTTATGCCATGGCGCTAGACTTAAAATTTTGATCACGGTAGCACAGTAAGTACATGCGGGTACACTCACTAAACTTAATTTATTATTATTTTCTTGTCCTTTTTTTCTCCATTCTTTTACAAATAATAAAAGTCTGGGTAACCTATCACATTTAAGGACCTCAGTCAAAGTATTAAGGCAACGTCATGATGATAACGCTATCGTTTTTAAACGATATGATGATCTGCGTCAATTGAACTTGAATTACAGTTAACTAGATAGAGAGATAAAAGCTTTAAAAACTACATTACGTGAGTGTGCAACCCGACGTGCATGCCTTTAAATAGTAAAAGTTGCAGTGTTTAACTGAAATTGAATTTGAATTCTTCCAAAGATGGCGCAGCAAGCGCGACATCGGCGCCATGCCGGCGGTGCTGGAGTCCACACACCCGCTCATGCAGCGCTTCCAGATGACCCTCAAGCACTTTCTCGAGAAGGAGAACCAGATCGCTGAGGAGGAGATACTGAATCTGGTAAACGTTTATCATATTCAAAGAGTACATTCGGAACTAGGAAGGCATCAGTTCGATGGGTGCCTGGAATAAAGCCGCAATAGCCATAGCAGCAGTTTTCCGATTAAGTGATTTTAGTAAACTGCGAGTCCCTATACACCTTTTGAATTTTTTTCAGAATTTTATCTTTGAAACTGCCTGATTTACCAAAAGCACTATGGATATTGAATCGTTATTCACATTCATCATTTAAAATTTGTTGACCGGAATAATCGTGCCATATACAATGTTAAAACTTTTATTTAAATCTTCTACAAGCAAACGGCTATTACTGTATCCTTCAGATCAGCGCCTGAGGCTGCAATACACTATTGCTGTTTGATTAATTGCACACTTTTTACCGGAATAAAACCACAATGGACTCTTACGGAACCGACTTTCAATGTATGAAGCGGCAATACTTATGTATTTCTACCTTTTTTAAAGTATATTCTAAGAACTATAACCTTAAGCACATTGTTTGATATACAAACCGTTTTGCTACGCCTCGTAGTTTAGATTTATTCAAAATTGACACTAAATCTCTTCTCCTGTAAAATTGTGTTTTGTCGATTGTGGCTTTATTCCCGGCACCCATCGAGTTGGTTAAGGACCGTTTAAAATAAAATCTCATTGCAGAAAGAAGAACTCCGTCTTAGTAAACTGGGCTATGATAGAGATCTGGAAGCCATATACCGCAGCGATCACGACACTAATGCACAAAGGGTGAGATTGTCATAAAACTTATTACTAAAATTTTATCATGTACTTTTTTTATAAAAAGACCTATCCATCGGGTTATGTATTTTAGAGTACAAATTAGTTTCGTTGTTATTTTAGGCGTTGATAGGCGAATATGAAACCACACTGACCCAAAAGACGAAGGACAGGCAGGCCGCGGAAGAGAGAGCGCGCGAGGCTAACGAGAAATACAAGCGCGCCAAAGAAAAGCTGGAGCAGGACATTGTTACAGGTATGCAGTAACAACTATTCTACCCACGCACAATAGTTCAATAGAGTCATATTATTAACACTTACCACCTCGGTAACCACGATCTCCTTTTCTGCTTACATAAATATGTATAGCTTGTGGTCCACCCTCCTTCTTATCAAAAGTTTTAAAAATGTCCTTGACATTCAAAATTCCATTCGAGAAAGACAATATGATAGCTAACTACACCTTAGGACTTTGGCTGAAAAACTAGCTTAGCAGGGCAGATATCTAAGATATTTCTCATTTCCACTCACCAGAAAGCGAAGCCACCGAAGAGCTGGAAGCTCTCACAACCCTATGCCGCCAGCTGGAAGAATGGCGCGAGGAGACGGAGTCGGACCTCACCGTCAGCCAGCGCATGTCCGACAAGATGCGAGCTGAGAAACGCGCGTTAGCTGACGAGAAGAGGCAACTGGTAAGGATAGTATAGATGGGGCATCATCGGACCAGGTTAGTTCACAACTGGACTAAGTGGCATAGGCATTAGATGCTCATGATCAGCCCAAGGTGATCCACACTTAGGCAGTCCAATGAGTTTGGACATAAGTAGGCGCTAAGAAATAGGTAAACATGAAATTCTTTAATGATGACGTTTTTTTTCCAGGATATGATCATTTACGGTCTCAGCAATGAAGTATGGAAGTTGGAGTCGAAGCTGGAAATGTTCCAAAAACAGCTGGAAATCAAAAACGTCGAGATGGAGAAAGTGAATGATAAGGTACCTACAATACTTAGGTATTCCAAATATTTCCGTAATCGTCAAACCCTTCTAAATAATATTCGATCGTTATGACAATTTCTAGGTGACAGCATACGCTGCGGAGCTGGAAGACTTGGAACTGGATAAGAAAAGGCTGGTGAGCCTCTGGAACTCTGTGTTGGTGAATATACAACAGCGGGACAAAGTATACGATTCTGTAAGAGACGATTACAAGTAAGTTGTACAAAATTGATCGGATTAAGTAGCTCAATTTTGGTATAAGATTGTATACCTAGAATTCTAGCTAATTTTAATCTGAGGTAAATACTCTTGCGACTTACGTACTGTAATGTCCCGTAGAATACTACAAGAGAACTACCGTACTTTGCTGAACAACCTGGAGATCACGAAGAAGGTGGTGATGGAGGAGATGAACCGCGGCAAGGAGCTTGCCATGAACAAGGACAAACTCATCTACGACATCGAACACGCCACCAAGCTGTGTAAGTATATGACCCATCTTATCATTAAATACCAACCAAGAAACCAATGGGTTTCTGCACACATGATTGTGTGCTGCCATATACATAATGTTGTGCAACTGGTCGATCGAACAGGATGGAATCAGATATAAAATATGTACTATAAATTAACTAAGTTTTATTTTGCGAAACATACAGATGATACAGAAGATACAAAAAGAACGACTCTAGAAACTCAGATCGGTGAACTAGGCGAATCCATTGAAATGACTGAAAGAGACCAAGAAATGATCAAATCGGTAAGTTTAATTATTTCACAGCCCTTTGAATAAGATACTGTCAATTTTGCTAAACTATTGATAAAAATTACAGGAGAACCAAACAATGCTCAATATACTGAAGAGCACGGACAAAGAGGTCGATCGTAAGACAGAGTACAGACTTAAATTGGAGAATGAGATCCTTACGAATCTCCAGGAGTGTCTGCTAAATGACAAGGCCGTGGAGTCTATGGCCAACGGGATCAAGAAGATGAGGGAAATGTCTAGGAAACAGGTATGATTTTTCAGGATCCGCATAACAACTAATCTCACATACTGACTTCATAACCTGCTGCTAATTCAATTAAGCTAAATGACCACGATTTATCAATATGCTTGATAGAAACCTTGATCCAGTATCGTCCAATATTTATTTGGTTTTTATCGATTCCATCAGGAAATATCCCTAATGGCTATGGAGAATCAACACGCCAAAGTGATGTTGGACATAGAAGTCCACCGCAGCAAGCAGGCGCGCAACAACCTTATCCTCGAGGAGAACCTGGCCAAGGTCCGCCAGAGGGAGAAGGAAATCGACCAGCTGCAGGAGAAGTACGACCAGAAGGCGCTGCTGGTGACCAGGAAGCAGAGGGAGTTGGACATCATCATCAAGAAGTTCAACGCTCTCAAGGAGATTTTCGATGTAAGTTTTACTACGATTATGACTCTATTAGGATTATAATGTTATGACTACAAAGAACATTTGCAGTCGTTCCTTGAAAAATATTTCGCAAATTGTATATTTTTTGAGTAGGTTGAAATCCTCTATAAAGACTTTTATCGAGATAAATTGACCTCAAAGTAATTGCTCTCCTATGTACTTACATAGGAGAGACGCCAGGACCTATTACCGATCCTGGCGTCTTATTAGTCGTTAGAAGTGTCTAAATGGGGCCATTTGGGTGAAGACGGCTTGATGTGCCTTCACAAGTATTTCATTCAATACTACATTAATAGTACCTACATGTAGGTACCTTCTTTTAATGTTGAGATCTGATACGCTCTACAAAGACCTGTTACTTCTAGATGAAATCCCCTCAAGAGCGGCGCATCGAGGAGTTGGAGCAGCAGATCAAGAGCCTGCGCGAGCGCACCGAGGGCATGCAGCACGAGTGGCTGCGGCTGCAGGGCCACGTCGTCAAGCTCACCGCGCACCACCAGAAGATTATCGCTGATATCAACCTCATCAACAAACGTGAGACCTTTTTCATATCACTCAAAATCAGATCGTGTTTTTTTGATGGATTGTCTCGCGGAAACGCGTAGAGCGCCACGCAGCGATTCTGCCAATGATAGGTCAGAGTCAAGTGCTGTACGCCTACTGTCAGAATGACATCGTCAGTTCATCAGTCTAGTGAGACGTCTGTGAATAAACAGCCTGTGCACTGAATCCATGGGGTCAAAGTGACCTCGTCATCAAGCTTATATCCCAATTTAATTAATAGAGCGGTTTCTTTCGTAAGTTTCGGATCAAGATATCGGAAAAGGTTTGGATCCCGTGCACTGCATAATCGCCCAAAAACCTCGATTCCAATCTACCAAAGTCTCAATAGTAGTATAAGTCTCTGTACGAAACGTTTAACATGCCGCATAAAATTCTACGTGCTCACAGACCGGGCTTTATATTATGTATCTTACCCCTTCAGAGATCCAAATCTGCGAGCAGAAGACGATGCGCATCCAGGCCGAGTGCGAGAACGTGTTGACGGAGCGCGGGCGCGTGGAGCGCTGTCTGCGCTCGCTACGCGGCCGCCTGGAAGTCTTGGAGCGCACGCGCAAGGATGCGACGGAACGCAACGAAAACGCGCAGAGGTCCACGCAGGCTATTACGCACGAATACGTCGCTAATTTGAAGGTAAGTAAAATAGTTCTGAAGATAGTTATAATAATGAGGGTGAGTAAGATAATTCTGCTGCGTGAATGCTTGAAAGAGAGCGCACGCGCCATGAAAACTACTAGGGAAAGTCAAGGGCCACGGTTGACGGAGCGCGGGCGAGTACAGCGCTGTCTGCGCGGCCGCCTGGAAGTCTTGGAGCGCATGCGCAAGGATGCGACGGAACGCAACGAAAACGCGCAGAGGTCCACGCAGGCTATTACGCACGAATACGTCGCTAATTTGAAGGTAAGTAAAATAGTTCTGAAGATAGTTATAATAATGAGGGTGAGTAAGATAATTCTGCTGCGTGAATGCTTGAAAGAGAGCGCACGCGCCATGAAAACTACTAGGCAAAGTCAAGGACCACGGTTGACGGGGCGCGGGTGAGTAGAGCGCTGTCTGCGCGGCCGCCTGGAAGTCTTGGAGCGCACGCGCAAGGATGCGACGGAACGCAACGAAAACGCGCAGAGGTCCACGCAGGCTATTACGCACGAATACGTCGCTAATTTGAAGGTACGTTCGGTAATTCTGCTGCTTCATCTTGGTACTGATTGAAAGAGAGAGAACGTCGAGGTCTTATATTGGAGAGCACGCATAAGGTGATTCTGTTGCTTCACTTGATAGCTTGTTAGAGGGCGCTCGCGTGATTTCTGGGCTAATGCACAGAGGACAACATCAGCAACAATTTAAGTCCCTTATTGAAGGAACTTTCCATTTCATTGATTATGGATAGAACTGAAACTCATTTGCGTTCTATTCGACGTTGGTAAAACGTTGGTAAAAAGTTGGTAAAAAGTTTTCCGTTTCTTTCAGGATTCGGAGACGCAAATAATTCAATTGGAAGAGGAGATTGAGAACATGGATAAAGAAAAAGTGAACCTCACACAAGATTTGGATCGTGTTCAACGAGAAGCACTGATTTGGCAGAGAAAGGTATTTTACATTCAGCAACACCATTAATCAAGTATCTGAATGATAATAATTAAATCTATCGTTAATTTTAGGGAATATTAGCGGTGGAACTGAAGAAAAATATTCACAACGCCAAGTCGGCGGCAGGTGAAATTGGGCAAATGCGCAACGAGATTCATCGAATGGAGGTGAGCAAACCATACTCACCAAACTACACCACGCCGCATAATGTTGAATCCCTTGCAAGGGTCAGCGGTCTTGAATTTATACTGCAGCACTTCTTCTTCTTGTCGTGTCGACAACAAACCTACACAGCGTCAGCCTTCATTAAATCTTCTTGCGTGTAGTTGTTTGGGCACGCAGGGCACCGACATCATGTGCTTCGTCGACTGGGGAACAAAACCACACCTGCACTCAAAGTTTGAGCCATCTAAGAATCCCCACCTGAACAGATTGTCCTTACTACGGCCGACCTGCGTCCGAAGTCTATTTAAAAATTTCCAGGTAGGCCAGGGGAGCTCATGTCCAGGCGGAGGACTCTCAGACATAGGGACAAAAGGGACTGCAGCACTGTATGACACTATATTGAGCTTCTTTAGTTCTCCTGACAGTTGCATCATCATTGATATTGGTCCTTATTACAATAGTAGTATAAATTCATGAACTTTTCTAGGTACGTCGCGAGCAACTCCGCCGTACCGGCGAGAAGCTGGCCGAAGATCTGGCTTTGTACGTGACGCGGCGTGAGACAGCCATGGAGAAGACCCGCGCGGCCGCTGCTGTGGAAAAAGCCCACGGCGCCTCCGGGCAAACCTCGCAGTCGGTGTACCATCACAAGCTGCGACTAGCTAGAGCTGACGTCGCAAGAGTAACCAAGGTTTGAAAAAAAAAATCATAATAAAGAATTGAGTGTATTCTTCTATCACGATGAGATTCTACCTTCTGAGTGTGGCCAAACATCTGGCCTTGTACGTGGCGCAGTCGGTGTACCATCACAAGCTGCGCCTGGCTAGAGGTGACGTCGCGAGAGTTACCAAGGTTTGAAACTAAAATGCATGTATGCTTCTATGACGAAGAGAGCTATCTTCTGAGTGTGGCCAAAGATCTGGCCTTGTACGTGACGCGGCGTGAGACAGCCATGGAGAAGACCCGCGCGGCCGCTGCTGTGGAAAAAGCCCACGGCGCCTTGGGGCAGACCTCGGAGTCGGTTTACCATCACAAGCTGCGCCTGGCTAGAGCTGACGTCGCGAGGGTCACCAAGGTTGGGAATGAAATTGAAGAAATAGTGAAATTGCGTGTATTTTTCTATCACGACGACATGCTACCTTCTGACTTTGTGGCCGAAGACCTGGCCTTTTCTGTGGTAAACGAACGCTGCGGATCAAATTAAAGGATACCTTTTGTGGCCTATTATGCGGTAGGCTTAAGTTCATCGTTAGGGTCTTGCCACACTGGCGGATTGCAAGCGGTTTCAAAGTAGAGCGGCGACGCGGCGAACACACCGCGTCTCCGCGGCAATGACGTCACGGGTGCGCGGCGAACACGAGGCGAAAACTCTAGGCAGAAACGTTGCGCATCCGCGACGTCTCCGCCGCAGAGATGCGGTGTGTTCGCTGTGTCGCTACTCCTAATAAGCTCACTAACAATATTAGGTTAATATTACTGACACGAAAAATGACATGCTTGAATGACCAATCCAATCCATTTCATTCACCAAGATGAGCCACAGTATGTAGGGGTACACTGTTCCCAGGACTTGGCCGAAGCCAAAACCCACATGGAGCATCTGCAGCAAGAGCAGGCGCGGCTAGAACGCGAGGTGACGGACACCGCGGTCACCAACGCGCAGCTCGAGGAAAATATTGCCAGCCTGCTGCACGAGTGCCGTGACGCAGAGCGCCAGAAACAATGGGTAACAAAACAACATACACAGTGGAAGATTTCAACTCAATGAGGGCTATCGTTTTTATACTTAACAGTTGGCACCCTTGGCGATTGACAGGACCTTACTCTACAGTGGCGCCATCTTGATAAGTGCAAATGCGTTAGTCCTCCTACCTCTTTAGCGCTCACCAGTTGGTGCCACTGTCTTCGCTACTAGCAAGTGACAGAACCTTACTCTACAGTGGCGCTAACTGGTGAGCGCTAAAACGATAGCCCTCATTATAGATCGTTTCATCCACGAAGACGCGCCCTCACCATTGTTCCACTAATGTTAGAGTGTTATCCCTAATTCCCTACACGCTAAATTATACATGAGTGCACACGCACACTACAATAATGACGCTCGGACTGCTCGGGCAAAAATTGGTGGGGCGCGTCTTCGTGGATAAAATGATCTATACCAACAATTTATTTTCCTGGAGATGCAAATTAATTGTTTTATGCACTTTTTCCGCTCCATAGTGTAATTCTATAATTATTAATTATAGTATTTTTCATAGAATTTAGATACACACTAAAAAGCAAAATGTAACTAATTAACCATCATTAAGAATGATCAATCTCGCTGTTTTTGCCAAGTGAAACTATCATGTAACGCGAATTCTCTTTCGATATTTGGATGCCATTACCCTAACTAAGCAACAGGCGACGAAACGATAAACCCCTTTAACATTTCAGTTGCTAGAGCGCGTCGTGCGAAGCCAACGTCTGGGCAACGAGCTGGCCACCGCCATCAAACGCCAGTCGGTCAAGGTGAAGAAGCCTAAATCGGCCGTGCTTACAGAATACAATCAGGCCCGGGCCCTCAACGACCGCCTGAAGTTCATAGTCGAGACCTTACAAAAGGAGTACCCTTACTTGGGAGACAAGTTTGAGAGCATCATGAATACTTTGAATATCCACTCGCCCGATAGCTCGCCCAGACTCACAGAGGAAGCTGGCGAGTGTTCACAGATGAGCATTTTGGAAGAAGACGAAGACTCAAATGTGGCCGAAAAGCCACTGGAGTGCCCGTAATTTGATATATTTTTTCTCCGTAATTTATGTTTTTCTATAGTGTGTGTTCAGTAGCGAAATAAAATTTGTAATCAACATAATATAGAATTTATTTAAATAACCATTTTTCTAAATAAATAACTAATATTTGTACAATAGCTAAAAATATAACAAATTAAAAATAATTTGACAAAGATTTACCCCATTCCATTTTTAGAAAGCAAATTGATAAAATTCATAGTGTGCCCGGTCATAGTACATTTTATAACCCTGATTCCATACTAACCTAATGGATTCGTCAATTTTTAAAATAAATAACCAGGGTATTGTTTGCTAATATAGCAAAACAAAATATACTATAAAATATTAAATTATACCTATCTAAAGACACGAACAGAACTCGAAACCTATCCAGTTGCAGCGAGGGGTGAGACAGGGAGATGTCATATCTCCGAAACTGTTCACCACCGCCCTGGAAGATGTTTTCAAGCTTCTGGACTGGAGCGGATTCGGCATAAATATCAACGGCGAGTATATCACCCACCTTCGTTTCGCGGACGATATCGTAGTCATGGCTGAGACCGTGGAGGACCTAAACACAATGCTCGATGGCCTCAGTAGAGCCTCTCAACAAGTGGGTCTTAAAATGAACATGGACAAGACAAAAATTATGTCAAATGCCCGTGTTGTACCCACTCCTCTGAAGGTTGGAGACACTATACTCGAAGTTGTTGACAATTATGTATACCTGGGACAAACAGTCCAGTTAGGTAGGTCCAACTTCGAGAAAGAGGTTAATCGTCGAATCCAACTCGGCTGGGCAGCGTTCGGGAAGCTTCGCGAAATTCTCACGTCCGAAATACCGCAGTGTCTCAAGTCAAAAGTGTTTGACCAGTGTGTGTTGCCAGTGATGGTGTATGGCTCTGAGACGTGGTCGCTTACTATGGGCCTCATAAGAAGGCTCAAGGTCACCCAAAGAGCGATGGAGCGTGCTATGCTCGGAGTTTCCCTGCGTGATCGAATCAGAAATGAGGAGATCCGTAGGAGAACCAGAGTGACTGACATAGCCCGCAGAATCGCTAAAATCAAGTGGCAGTGGGCGGGGCACATAGCTCGAAGAGCTGATGGCCGCTGGGGCAGGAAAGTTCTTGAGTGGCGACCACGAGCTGGAAGACGTAGCGTGGGCAGGCCTCCCACTAGGTGGACCGACGATCTGGTGAAGGTCGCGGGAAGTACCTGGATGCAAGCGGCGCAGGACCGGTCTTTGTGGAAATCCTTGGGGGAGGCCTTTGTCCAGCAGTGGACGTCTTTCGGCTGAAACGAACGAAAGACACGAATGCGTGTATTTCATGTTACAACACCAACAGTGATCTCTCGTCATATTTTTTTTTACTGCACGCAAAAAAAAAGCTTTGGGCTGGTCATATTAGAGTTTGATATTACGTAGAAGTGGTTTAGTGCGCCTGGTTCTGCCAAGCGAAATTGTACCACGCGCTTGTCGTTTTAGAGTTGGATATCGCGTGGACACTGTGGTTTGGGCTTGGAGAACGTTTGGTTCTTGCTTATCGCACGCAACTTTGTACCCTGCGCTCGTCTGTTTAGAGTTCGATATCACGTGGAGGCCGTGCTTTGTGCTCCAGTAAACCTTTTACTTGTTTATTCCATGCGACTTTGTACCTTGCGCGAGTCTGTTTAAAGTCGTATTTAACGTGGACACCGTGTTTTGCTCGAGTGAACCTGGCTGTTTATCCCACGCGACTTTGTGCCCTGCGCTCGTGGGTTTAGAGTCGTATATCACGTGGAGGCCAAGTGTTTCTCGTGCGCCGTGAACTCGTGTCGCTTGCGGTGGTCGGAGCGGTGGAACTTCATGCCGCAGTAGTTGCAGGGATACCGCTTCTCTCGAGTGTGGCTGAGCATGTGTGCGCGGAGGTATCTGCGGGGTTATTGTCGAGTTATTTGGCCGATTGTTACTCTTTTATTTTAGATTATTATAATAAATTATGTTTAAAACGTTTACTTTAATGTGTACTTTAATTTCTATAAGCCAGACGGAAACGACAATAGTCGGTGTCCAACTGAGAAATGCCACTGGACTATTTTTTAGAAGTTTTAGAACCCATTCGTAACGTAAACATATTTAACGTATCCAAAGGGGTTAACAGGAATATTAAAATAATAAATAAAGTGGTAAACAGGCAGTTAGCTAGCTTAGCCAGTAGAATAGCAGACTCACTCGTCCCGTATGTCGTAAGAGACGAATAAGGGAAATATAAGCGAACATGAGGAATCTCAAGTCGTCTGATCAGCGTGGGGAATGTATTTAAATCGTCCATTTGGAGAGTATGATATGCCTGCAGTGGAGAATGGCTGATGACAAACGAGCGTAATTTCCGTAGCACAATAAACGTTTAAGTCCCAACACATTTGGCGTAGTTGTGAAGTTCATAGTTTCATACAGAGCATTTGTGTAGACTCAAAAAACGCGTCGTAAATTACGCTCGTTTAGGCTCAGCCTAAATGACCTGATAAATCAGGGGTGGCCAACCGGTCGATCGCGAATATTAGTCCAGTCGATCGTGGCAAGGCAAAAAATACTATACATGATTGTGTACTAAACTATGCTGTTCCATTTAAGATTTCAAGAAGTATGTAAGAGTTAGATCGCCCTGGGTTTCGTTAGTAAACAGTAGATCTTATGTCTTATCAAGTTGGCCACCCCTGTGATAAATGATTCCCCATAGACAACTCACCCCGAGCGCACGAAGCTCATGTCGCAGAGCGTGCAGCGGAAGGTCTTCTCTGCCGCGTGCGTGTAGGAGTGGTTCTTGAGGATGGTGGACGACGAGAACGACTTGCCGCACTGCTTGCACTCGTACGGCTTCTCCTTTGTGTGCGAGCTGCGGCGAAAGTCGCTAGTTAGGACCTTTATGCGCAAATTGTCAAGCGGTCGCAATCTGCCAAATTCGCAAATTGTCAAATTCGCAAAAAAATGTCTTTATATGACGGTTTTATGCTTTCATATTTTAAAAAACCTTAACATTATAATGTTTAAAAGTTCTGCCAATTAATTACTTGACTTTTATTATTACACCTAAACAACTGGACATTTTTAAAACTTGTCATTTTGCGAATTTGACAATTTGCGTATTTGACATTTTGCGAATTTGGCAATTTGCGAATTTGGCAGAATGCGACCGCTTGACAATTGCGCATAAAGGAGTTAGGACAACATTGACACAGTAGTTGTAGTGCGTCTGGACTGCGATGTTTGCTTTGGCGGGCGTAGATAGCTTAGAAGCTATCATGCGCAAAAAGAGTGCATCATTACTGCACAGAGTACGGGGCAGCTGCCACAGCTACCTACTGAAATATTTGATAGTGGGGATTGTCCACTGATCGGCCACATGCTCAGTAGGACGAAGTCCGATTTAGAAATAAGATCTAACATCAGCATAAGCTTTTACTAACGCTATGAATCGTTGTTATTTTTATTTTATCTCATTATTTTTATAATGCTAACAGCCTAAGAATATAATATCTCACCGTAAATGAACTTGAAGATGATATTTCTTGAAAAAGCTTTTAGAACAAAACTGGCACAAGTGAGTCTTCTCTTTATCGTGGACTTGTCGCCTGAAACAGAGTTTTAAAACTTACTTTACATACATAAATTAGAGAATGTACTCTGGTACATAATTTATTGTGAAATAAACAGTTTATCTTGCTTTCTTTTCAATTTTATTTAAGTTAAGAGATATAGAAAATTTAAACTTCATACTTAATGGCAATAGGCTAGTTTCCTAAAAAAAAATGTTTAGTCCGTCAATTTTAAAACGTATATTTTTAATTGTCAATCAAACAAATAATTACAAAGTTATAGTGCGTTGAAGTTCCGCGCGACGTCACAAAGTGCTGCACTTTTACGCACTCACTGACGTCACGGGCCTTTTCTTTAGAACTTTGGCACGCTTTATCTCTTTACATTTTCATTAGTTTTAAAAAGTGAAAAATACGTGTCGAGTAGTTTTTGATAAGCTAACTGACGGACTAATTAAAACTCTTGCTTTTTTACCCAGGAAACATCCCTATGGTGTTCAACGTGTTTAACTTTTTGTGGTAAGGTGTAATAAAATAATACGAAATGGAGATAAGGAAATGTACTCACTTGTGCTGCACCAAGCTGAGCTTGCTCCGGAATCGCTTGTCGCACTGGTCGCAGGCGTGCGGCCGGTCCTTGGTGTGCACGGTCTGGTGCGCGTCGCGCGCCGACGGCGAGATGAAGCGGCGCCCGCACGGAACGCACTCGTAACGCAGCTCCGACACTTTGTGCATCTGCAGCGTGTGCTGCTTGATGTTGATCACCGCTGGAAGAGAACAGAAAGACTATTGAATATACAGGGTGGAATTTTGGAGGGAAAGTACTCTTAATATTGTAGATAGAAGTTTTTTCTCAAACAGAACATTCCTTTATTTTTGAAAAGAAATAGAACTGCATTCAAAGATTTCGAAAAATTGGCTTGCCACACACGGGATTCGATCCAACTAAAATCTGTTAAAAATTACACCCTGTATTTCTATTGCATCGATCGTAAGGGTTAAGTATAAATAAGGATGAAATCTCTCTAATAACTTGATAAATCAAATGAAAGGAAAACTATGAAATCATAAATTATTTCAATTATGAACAGGAAATTGTATGGTATGGTAGAGAATTTTCGAAAATCTTTGAATGCAGTTCTCTTTCTTTTCAAAAATAAAGGAATGTTTTCTTTCAGTAAAATTTTCTATTTACAGTATTAAGATAACTTTCCCTCCTACAAAATTCCACCCTGTATTAGGCTGGTTTTAGAGTCAAGCTGACGCACGCTGACCGTCAGCGCTGACAGCCGAAATGTATGAAGCGTCGGCGCCGAGCGATCAGCGTCACTCAGGAACGTTCCCTTCAATTACATACATATTGATCTTTCAGCGCAGACGATCAGCGAGCAGTCACCGCGATTCTAAAACCCGCCTTATACTAGCGGGCGCCCGCGACTTGTACCCGTGGACCCCGTTTTACCACCTTAGGGGTTGAACTATGGACAATCCCGTCTTCCCGACAAACCTTACCACTGCTTCAGGAGTGATATGGGATGGGACAATGCCCAGTGTTGACGCAACCTGACAACCTTCTGTCACAGTCATAAAATGAACCCATCTGTACAATACATGATCTATAAAGAAAATAATGAGAAGGCTAGTTGCTGAAACAATGCAGTCAAAGTAAGGACTCTTCTAGGTGTATTTTTGGAAGTCTATTTTTTTATTGAAACATTAGCAGCTACATACCTTTATTACAAATAGGACAAGATATTTTAATTCCAAGATGTTTGTTTCTCTTGTGTTTGTATCTCGCATTATGTGTTGAGAAGGTTTTATCGCACAAGGTGCACGGCACCCTCTTCCGGTTCTCTTTGGGCTCGTGCTGTTGCATGTGCGCCTTTAGGTCCTTCACACTTTTGCCGCATTCATCACAGATATGAGTTTTGGATTTTTCTTTGCCTTTCTTCCCTTTCTTGGTTTTGAGGTTCTCTGAAATAATAATTAGAATACTTTACATTATGTATTTTCAGTTAATAAAATTACACTTTTATTATTTATTTATTTAGGTAAAAAAAATTAAATATAGTTGCATAATTATGACATTCTCAGCCAGCATTTGGACCAAAAAGGAAATGTGGTACTATTTATTGGTGGAATTTGTTTGTTACAACATTACCTCTATTGCCACTTTAATACCAATTATTAAAAATGTAGTGTGGATAATATTCTAAACAATACAAACCATTTTCTTTGGTTTCGGTTCCATTGTCTGCTGGAATGTATTCATATTTAATTTTCTTGATCACGCTCAGAAGCTCGTCGTCTGACTGACACTCCTCTGGGACATCTTCGTCCTTCACGGGGTCAGGTTCTAACTTAATTTCGGCATCAACAATTTCATTCACATCACTGTCACAAGATACACTTTCATCCTTTAAGCCTTCATCCAACGTTTCTTTTTTTATATGAGTGTTAGGGTCCAAATTCTTTAAATACTCGTCATTTTTGTGAGCCAGCAACTTAAAATTGTAGAAAGAGACTATTTTCCTAAAGCATTTCAAACACAACTTAGTACTGACTTTTGTATCATTGTCCACCTGAAAGCAAAAATAACAAATATATTTATTTATTATTAATATACTATTAGAAAACTTTGGCAAAACATTTTAAACAAGTATGTACCTGAATACCAAGACAAAACAATACAATTTCAGAGCAGGTCTTATCACTTCGTTGCGATTTTAAGTCAAAAATATCTTTGCTAGCCTCAGTCGAGAGGCACACTCGACACACTGGTAGTATAATATCCATTGTAAAATTAGTAATTCATCATGAACTTGTACATTTAAAACAATAGCTAGTAAAAATCTTGCGACCAAGGTTACTTCATGCGAAATCCACAAAATCCATAGTTTTTACGAAATAAATAGCATTCGAGTCATATCCTGTATTTTCTGGGGATATTCTTAATTTTAATATTTGTATTAATGCTAACAAATTGACCGTATAATTTGTTTAAAACAAAGAAAACGCTAATTTTTTCATGTTTATGTGGCGAAATGTCAGTTACAATTTGTGAATTTGACATTGACATGAATGACGTTTTGAAGTTTTTAATTCGCTTCTTCAAGAGAGAACCAGCTGAAAATAAAAGGACTATGCTGCCTATCAGATTTTTCAAAAGCTTAATGATAGAAGACCGAAGCTCAATAATACCAGAGTATTATAGGTACAAATGAGTAGTATAGATGACCCACGCTGAACTGTCCCACCAAACTCAATGACAGGGGGGCGCTACCATCGTATAGCCTGACCAGGAACATAAAAACCCTCGCCATGTTGCGGAAAACTAATGGTACTAATTTCTTTTAATGGCAACAGTAACTGAAAACTTCATTGACATGTCACCTTGCATGTCAGTCTATTGCTGTCAAAGTGTAAACAAACTTTATTTTAAATGTGCGCAATGAGGAAGATGTAAATCAAAATTTATTCCCCTTTTTCAGCCCTAACAAAAACTTTAAGCTAAAATAAGACTAACTGTGAAAAAATTTTGTTGATATCACGAAAATTGAATATTTTATAAGCAAATCAATATGGGAACGCGCGAAAACTGATAGCACCCCTGGAATACGGGCGATGACGTCACACCGCTCGTTGGGCAACGACGGACGGGCGGCGCGGGTGCTAGCTGCGCTCTGTAAACTTATTTTCGTTCATTTCGATACATTTTTTATTTATATTAACCGTATCTGATGCCAACCAAATAATCTTCCGAAAGTAGATTTACTTATGGTTGCGGATACTTTCAGAAAACATGCAAAGTACCTATATTATTGCAGAAATCCAAGTGCTAAAACTTGCAAGGTAAATGAACCTATTATTATGGATGCAATAAATAATTGAGTATTTAGTATTTACGCTTTTTGTAGTATTTGAGGTAGATTATAAAAGTTCTATCTAGTTTAAAAGTACTAGTGCTGTCAGTCAGATTGCTGTGGGTTATCGATAAAAAATAATACCCATCAATAATTTAGCAACGTTATGTCTTAATATTTTATTTTTACAGAGTTGGACGATCACGTCCAGTCGTGTTATAGACTAACTATCCAACTATCGAATTATGGACATAATGTAATACTCGTAGGGTAAGTTCATTTGAAAAGACTATATCCGCAGTGTACAGTAAAAACAAGAGTTACTACACCTGAACACAAAGTTAGAGCTACGGCATATCATTGTACATTTGTTTGTGCTGAAGATAACGAATAAATTGGAAAATCTGGAATGCGGAGTTTGTGCAGCAAGCAATGAAGAATGCAAACATACAATGGCATTAATTGGTTTTAAGGTTATATGTATAGACGTAGTGAAGATCCCGCTTGTACCGAAGTAGCGTGCTATTGGAGGAAACCAAAACTGTTGTGCAAGTTGGATCTCAGCTAAAATTTATTTAAGTCAAAGATGTGAACTATACAAGGTAGTATCAAAAATATATGTGTCAGTAGTACTACCACCATAAACATCTGACACAAAGATCAGTCCATCGGGCTTGATGATTTTTTTTGTTCACTTTAAAAAGTTATTAGTATACACTTTGTAACTTTCTATGGAATCAGTGTACGATCATGAATCGGAAGTAAGGTACAGTCTGTTTTGTCACAGTTAAAACTGGTTTCTAACTCTATCGAGGGTCGTCAACGTTTTTCCTGATTTTTATAGTTTGAGTCTGTTACGTCTTTCTTTTTCTGTTCTACTTGAATCTTCGTATCTCTCGTCTTTATTTCTATTGCAGATAACTCTATTCGGCGTACTACGCTACGTGCCCTAGCTGCCCATTGCCATTTCAGCTTGCTAATCCGTCGGGCTATTCGCTATATTAATCGTTTGTCTAAGGTAGACAATACTTGTCAACAATCTCGAGAATCAAGCTCCGAAACGAAACTGAGTAGGGCGCAGTTCGACATAAGCTTCATTTTGTTCGTATTCATCCGAATGCCTACCTGTTCCGATATATTCGATTAAGGACTTTGAGCATTGTGCCGAGGTCTTCCAGCAACTCTGCCATGAGTGCCATGACCACAATATCGTCAGCAACGGTAGCGATAATTAATATAGCACCGCTGGAGAGACTGCAGCACTGCCCAAGTTTCGATCGAATCGAAGGCCTTCTTCTCATATTCCACGAATGTCAAGCATAGTGGCAAGTTATACTCCTTCCTTAGTTTTCTGTATAACCTGCCGCAGCTCTGCCCCAGGCAGAAAGGTTCGGGAGTGGAGGCCACGTACCGGAAAACACAGCGTAGGACGTCCACCCACAAGGTGGACCGACGACCTGATAAAGATAGCAGGGAGGCGCTGGATGCAGGCCTCTACCAACTGTGCGATATTATGTGGAAGTTATTGAAGGAGGCTATGTTCAGCAGTGGACGTCCTGTGGCTGAGATGACGATGATGATGACGATAACTCTATTCTAGAGTATTATTATCTCTTTGACTTCTACAGGCGGATTGTCACAAGAATGAAAAGTATGTGTTAATACATTTTGTTCGTATAGATTTTTATCGATAACTCAAAGAAGCGACAACATTATTTTACCACCATAAAACATAGTCAATAACAAGGGCTAAAGTAGGTAGAGAGTTTTTAGTATTGTCTTATTGTCTTTAAAGTTTAAAAGGATTCAATTTACTTTTAAAGTAACCCATCTGCGTGCGTGCCTCGTGTTTTGTTTCTCTATTTTTTGTCTACTGTTTCAAATAAAATGTCACTAAAATACTTTATAAAAAATTTGTAATGAAAAATATACAATGGTAGGTGTTTTGTCTTTAGGTAGGTACTCGCATTAAAATGATCTTTGCAATAATATCGACTGGTTTTTGTAGATAACGCTTTCTCCCTTTTCGTTAACTTAGGTACACCATTTATTTATGTATTTATCAGCTTCTCTTAGCTTTAAAAGTAATTTTCTGGGGCACTAACCATTGTATTAGTATAAAAGGGTTACTATACAATATCTGCATGGTATTTTTTACTCCATAGTTCTATAAAACTCGAAATGACTGTACGAGTCTATGAGCGCGCGAAGGAGCAATGCCACCCCGGCGGAGGTAACGGGCGGTGTGACGTCACGCGCTAAACGGTCAAGTGCGAGTTGATTTTTAAAACATCCAACTTTGAATGCCCATAGATAATTCAGTTTTTGAGATATCGAAAAAATTCTTTCACTAATATTTTTTATATTTTATGTTTCATCTTTTTACATTATAAAATAATTACACTCATCTTCCTCATTGATTTTGTGAATTAAATTGCTAAAATCTTTTTATAGTCGTGAAAGAAAAGTGGTTCACAATGTGTTAAAGTATTTGTCGAAGAGAAATACTAAGGGTTTGGACAATATTTTCATTGAATAATGTTTCCGACAAAGGTTGTCAAATTGACTGTCATGTTTATCGTATAGTACAGTCCACTATGAAAATTAGCTGTGGTTTGTTTCAACTACCTATTTTAAAATTTTCTGTCACTTTCTAAGTGTTGAATTTTATGGAATTGGGAAAGAAGTACCGAGTTTGAAGCGTTCATGACCAAACATTGCAGTTGAATATTCAAGTTCTGAATTTGATTATTGATGAATAATAAAATAAATCCTACTATCTCGATTGATGGTTTCATTTAATTTATTTAAACCATGACATTATGATAACCAATTATGAAAATATCAAATTAGCCCGTAATCCTGAATCCTGATACATAAAGTTAGCCTATTAATTTAACACAGGTACGACTGTACTCAGTGTTGCACTATCAAATGCGATTGACGCGCCTCTATGCCAGGGTTTTTATGTTCCTGGTCAGGCTATACAACTATATGGTTTCCAACATGGCAACAATCGGAACCAGCGATCCGGTATTGACGGTGGCGCCCCGCTGTCAATGTCATGGATAGGACAGTTCAGTATTTTGGAACTATACCGAGCGCGGTTTCTAATGTGCGTTCCCTTCGAGAGGCCACTGTGGAAAACGAAGGTTTCGTATACATAAAGATTTAGCAGAACCTCTAAAACAAATGTAGCCAGAATGATAAATTTGTAGGTGTTGTAAGTTGGACGCTACAACCCGCCGAATGTGGTCCCTCAGATGAACTATGTCAAATACCAAATTACTGAATCTGACCAAATAAGATGATTTTGATGAATGGTAATATTTAGGAGGCAAATCGTAGGGCTACATACGAAAATAAGAGCTCTGGATAGTTACTGCAAATAAAGAAAATCTAATCAGACGATGGGCCCTCAGTTCACCAGTGCACAAAATTTACTTTAATGCTACAAATTGGAACTTGAGACTAAGTTTCTTTGGTAAGGTTTTAATTTTAGCAGAAGTAGTCACAATGCTACCCTTAGAGTACAGGGTTTATTATATTCTACTAGTACAGAATAAAAGCTCTAGTAAAGTGAGCCCTCGGAACACACGCTAAAAACCGGTCTATTCCACTTTGATCACCTGGCTTTGATGACCCAGGTGATCAAAGTCCACTTTCAGCGACAATTTAGTGTCCTTTGATCACCCACGGATACTATGCTCTGGGTGATCAAAGTGGACTCCAGTTAAATTACTATTTTAGTGTCCTTTGATCACCTATAAATAAATTATAACTCTGAATAGTCACATACATGTCCAATTTGTTTGTTGCGGTTTTTAGAAAATATCAAAAATGTTATAAAACAAAATATGTAAGTATAACAATTGGACATGTGACTATTCAGAGGAGGTGTGATTTGTATGTAGGTGATCAAAGGACACTAAAATTATAATTTAACTGGAGTTCACTTTGATCACCCAGGGCATAGTATACGTGGGTGATCAAAGGACTCTAAATTGTCGCTGGAAGTGGACTTTGATCACCTGGGTCATCAAAGCCAGGTGATCAAAGTGGAATAGACCTACAAATCAATTCCATGATAAATATAGGTCTACCAGAATCTCATGGCAAACAAAAATATTGGAAAAGTGTGTTTTTCATATGGCATTTGTCTATGGGTTTATTGTCATCTGTCAAAGAAAATTATGAAATCTGTCAGCCGCTGCAGACATTTTGTAATCTCTTCTTGAATATTTGTTATTTTTGTGAAAAAGTAGAAAAAGCTCAAGCAAGTCATTATTGTTTTCAATGTGAATTGTAAAATAAGGCATAATTCAAAGTCAATCGTTGATTTTAAAGCACGTCGTCGAGTTGACAGTAAGTTGGACTGAAATGTTTTGATACATTTAGTTTACTACCCAACTGCGTCAGAAAGAGGGTTGTGTTTTTTTATATTATTCTTACTTAATAGCTGCTTTATCGGGATTTTCAGGTGTATCTCACAAATTGGTGCAGAGGAATGGTGAAAATGTTATGACCATGTAAAGAAAATTGAAAAAGATTTCATCGAGCAAGATTGAATAATGGAGAAGTTTCAATTTTTTTTCGTTTAATAAACCTTGAAAATATAACTAAAACTAATAATATTTTTAACATCAGGAAACTTCTCCATTGAATTGCTGGAAGAGCAATTTATTTACAATACCTCTTTATCTTGATCATCTATTGAAGAACAAGAAATACAAGAGGAGTTTTTAGAATCGTTTTCTAGTTCTGAATGAAGTCATAAGATAAGTATGATACATAATAAAATTAATTACATACAGTAATATACGATTTACTTATTTTTCAAGACCTTTTCTTATATTAAAAACCCGATGTATAACAACATTCTTCATACACATACCTAAAATGTATATTCGTACTTCATGTTCATTAATATTAAAGTCATATAAAAGTAAAAAATTAAACAGTATCAAGATCGTTTAATCCAATTTCCCCAGTATTGCTCTCAACAAAGTTTATTTTCCCTATTTGCCATGATATTCTGGTACACCCTTAGATTAATAAAACCTAGATAGATAGTCAGTGCACGAAAGGTGAGGCAGTTTTTAGGGAGCCGGCACGGCTTACCCGTAAACGTCACATGAACTGTCAAAGTGAAAAATTGGTAAACACGTCCGACGAATTTTAATTAATTAAAACGGTTTGTGCTGTGAAAGGGTGTCTAAAATACATCAGAAAAACGAAAGAAAGTGACCAGTGTTACATTTCATAAGTAAGTACTACAATTCGAAGCGTATTTTGCTTGGATTTGGCTTTCAAAATTTAAATACGGGAATGATACCAGTAACAAGAAAATTTATTTTCCAATTGTTCGCCGAACAAATACACTTCCTTTTTTTATGAAATCGAGACTTTAAGTCGATTTATCTTATTGTTATTAGGTAGGTACTTTGAATTCAATAAATAAGTAAGTACATGATGCGTTTTGTTTTTGTTAATTATAAAATAATTAAAAACGTATTAAAAATTTCCCTCCTTTCGGGAAAATCGCCTTCACTGTCTACACTCCCCAACAAAATTGACACTAATGACATAAGATTTTTGCCTCACTCTTGACGAAGCGTTTGTATGAAGACTATCCATCTAGGTTTTATTAATCTAAGGGTACACCTATATCTCGCCCAACTCATTGTTTGATAAAAATAGTTTAGGGTCAGGGAGGCAACAGTGACTCACTTTTTTTTCGAAGCTTAATAAAAATAGATATCGCTTTAATATTGGCCTAAAATTTGCTCACATTTTAGATACACTATTGAACTATAACTGAGCACTCATGATTCTACATTATTTACTACTTATGTCAAAGTAGGAACCTAAAACAAAAAAATGATAATTGAGCCACTGTGGACTACTAGGTGTACACACTGACTCACTACCGTGGTACACAGTATTAACGTGGTACGGCAGTATTTATATGAAAAGAAAATGCCCATTCCGCGTAGTTTTTTATTAGAAATAATAACAAAACTGCACAAGCTATTCTTATTATAATCAACAATTCAACACGACTCTTAGTACTTTTATTGCTACCTATAAGATCTTAAGTCATCTCAATCTCTTCGTTATTTATTTCTTCCCTATTTTTCTGTCGGTTTTTTTCCGTGGCATTCTGTAAATAAAAAACCAAAATTCGATTTAAAGTTAGAAAAATATTGAATTCCTATAAACTACAAAAGTATTATAATTGAGTCACTGTGTACTTCTACGCCATTTTGTAAATATTTGATAAAAAAAACCAAGATGTAAAACAAAGAAGTCAAAATTCGGATTAAAGACAATTGATACAAGACCTACTATCTGATAAATATAACGGCTATTACCTATAGCAACAAACAAAGATATGAAAACAATCGAAACTCACCTTAAAGTCCGATTTTTAATTCGACGGAATTCTGACAGCTGTCATTTTTTGACAATTCAGATGTAATAAGCCTTTTTGCATTGAATTATTAATAAATAATATGAATTGAAATTTCATCAAGTACAACTTACAAGAATGAACTATTGTTTGTTTCGTGAATTCAATGTACACTAATTATTATGTACATTTTAGAGATTAAATAGAAAAAAACGTGTTTTTAACACAGTAAAACAACATATTATCATAAACGAAAATATGTATTGATCACCAATCATAATTATCGTCATCATAATCAACTTGGATTATAAAATTGGCATCTTGTTAAATTGGTTATTTTATGAAGCTAAGATTTTATTAATAAAAGGATTTTCATAAAAAAGGTTTGTATCCCATGGATTATTGGCCAGGGAGTCCAGTAATAGAAAAATAATTTCCCAATTTTTTTTGTAACTTTAAAAATATGATAATAAAAATTCAAATAACCATTTTGAAATTATCAGTACATTTTTAAACCTTAGTTTTTCAAGTGAAACCTTAAATTCAAGAAAGGATTATTTTTTAATTTGTGAAAATGCTCTCCATTCATAATGGGAATGTTTCAATGTTGGCAACACTTCTGAAATGTCAAAATTCCGTCGAATTAAAAATCAGAGTGTAGAATGTAATTTAGTGGGCGCGAAAACAAAAAACATTCCCTCACCCTTCCGCACGGCACTTGACCGGCGAGCAAACTGGTTTAAACGTGTTCGGGTACCAAGACCTTTGAATCGGTAAAAGAGACAAATATATATTCCTATGCCTTCAGGTCGAAACATGACTGAGCCACTGTAGCCGACCGAGTCACTGTTGCCTCCATGACCCTACACCATTTTATGTACAAAATTTGCAGTTTAAAATTGTATTCAAATATTTTTGCTGTATAAAGTATTTAAAGAAATATCTTGCTTCTTAAATTCTCCGTAATGATTTTGTGTATGTTAACCACATTGTCGATTTTTTTAGGAAACTCAAAACTAAACTCTGAGCCCCGATTACGGTAACTTTTATAACGTCTACAATCCAGACGCGTTTCTGATTCTGCGATACGATTGGTCAAAACAGCTGACGTACGCTGTTGAACGACCAATCGTATCGCAGAATCGAGAAGCGTGTCTGGATTGTTGACGTTAAAAATTACCGTAATCGGGGCTCTGATTTTTAATTCGACGGAATTTTGACATTTCAAAAGTGTTGTCAACATTGAAACATTCCCACTAAGAATGGAGAGCATTTTCATAAATTAAAAAATAATCCTTTCTTGAATTTAAGGTTTCACTTGAAAAACTAAGGCTTAAAAATGTACCGATCATTTCAAAATGGTTATTTGAATTTTTATTATCATACTTTTGAAGTTACAAAAAAAATTGGGAAATTATTTTTCTATTACTGGACTCCCTGGCCAATAATCCATGGGTTACAAACCTTTTTTATGAAAATCCTTTTGTTAATAAACTCTTAGCTTCATAAAATAATCAATTTAACAAGATGCCAATTTTATAATCCAAGTTGATTATGATGACGATAATGATGATTGATGATCAATACATATTTTCGTATATGATAATATGTTGTTTTACCGTGTTAAAAACACGTTTTTTTCTATTTAATCTTTAAAATGTACATAATAATTAGGGTACATTAAATTCACAAAACAAACAATAGTTCATTCTTGTAAGTTGTACTTGATGAAATTTCATTTCATATTCGTTCGTTCGTTCGTTTCAGCCAAATGACGTCCATTTCATATTATTTATTAATAATTCAAAGCAAAAAAGGCTTATTACATCTGAATTGTCAAAAAATGACAGCTGTCAGAATTCCGTCGAATTAAAAATCGGACTATAATGTATAAGTAGGTATTCTGTACTATTGCCTGAGAGGTATTTTGAGATAAATCCGAGTCTATTGATTTTATTTTAATTAAATAGGTACGACGTAAAAATAATTTTATTTAAAGTACCTACCTACGCATTGTGTGATACGGAATAGATTTAGAGCTGTGATACAACAAAATCGATTAATGCCGCGATTCATTAATCAATAGCAGTGAATCGTTCGTTCGTTTCAGCCAAAAGAGGTCCACTGCTGGTCAAAGGCCTCCCCCAAAGATTTCCACAATGGCCGGTCCTGTGCCGCTCGCATCCAGGTACCTCCCGCGACCTTCACCAAATCGTCGGTCCACGCCACGTCTTCCGGCTCGTCGTCGCCACTCAAGAACGAGCTTTGTGCCTAGCCCAAGCTGCCACTTGATTTTAGCGATGCTGCGGGCTATGTCAGTCACTTTGGTTCTCCTACGAAACTCCTCATTCCTGATTCGATCACGTAGGGAAACTCCGAGCATAGCTCGCTCCATGGCCCTTTGGGTGACCTTGAGCCTTCATGAGGCCTATAGTAAGCGACCACGTCTCAGATCCGTATACCATCACTGGCAACACACACTGGTCAGTCTTAAATAAATAAAATAAAATAAAAAGTATTTAATTCATAATAATAAATATATAGATAACAGTGATCCATAAATGTTAGTAAAAACTTAGGCTAATGTTAGTATCTTATTTCTAAAACCGACCTCGTCCTGCTGAGCATGTGGCCGATCAGTGGACAATCCCCACTTTCGGCTATCTCCTTCAGTACGCTGTGGCACAGTTCTTAAGACACTGCGGTATTTCGGACGTGAGAATATCGCGAAGCTTCCCGGCGGTCGCTGCCCAGCCGAGTTGAATTCGACGATTGAGTAAAAATCGCACTGTATACATGGTGATTTTGTTATCAGTACCTCTAGTACGAAAAACTTTCGAGTTCGTTTCGTTGCGTATTCAAAGTGTCATCGAAAAATTTTGTATGAAAAATTAAACAGCGCCCCCTAGGGCGGCTATAATATAGGGGGCGCTGTTTAATTTTTCATACAAAATTTTTCGATGACACTTTGAATACGCAACGAAACGAACTCGAAAGTTTTTCGTACTAGAGGTACAGTATACTTTTTTTATTATGCTCTAGGGTAGATCCGCCGATTTTATTCCGCGGGATTTATTTTACGTTTTTTGAAAAACTTAACAGGGATGCGTGCAAACTAGCTTAAACTGAAAGGTTAAGCAATAAGCTTTTTAGATCAGTGTGAGGCCCTTAGATTCAATCGTGATTTTAGAAGTAACAAGCGTCCAAATATTTTTTCACAAAATGGTAATGACGTTTTCCTAATGGTAATGATTTTATTAAAATGGTAATGATCTTATGTTAATGGTGATGACGAAATATATTTTATAGTAATACATTAAATTAAAATTACTTAAAAACTAAAATTTAAATATAATTGTTTAGCTAAACACCAATTTTATCTATGTTATTTTCCTAGCTAAGCACGTACCTATTAAAGAATGGGTTGGAAATAAAAATAAATGTATTCAATATTTTAATGAATTTATTGAATTTGGAACAATACGGACATTAGTTAAATTTTTTTTACGTTCCTAATATTATTCAGAATCAGAAAAAATATATATTTACACCAATGAGGATTTTGATTGAAAAATATGCCTAGGTACTCTTACTTAGACTTACACAATAGTCAACATACAAGAAATGAATAAAAAAACGTCTTTTCGTAAACTAATAAAAAACCTTCTCATTTAAAAACAAAGCTTAAAGAACAATGGGACAAAACGTCCCCAGAACTGTAGCACTTTAATACCTACCTTGTATGATAGACCATGCTAATACCCGACCGATCTCTCTAGCTACAATCACGGCAAAGGTCCTTGACAGTGTGCTTGACTCTCTACTAGATAAATATTTAAAATCACATAATGCTCAATTCGGGTTTAAGCCTGGACTGTCGACCGAGAGCGCCATCCTTAGTCTTAAGCACACTGTCAGGTACTACACGGATCAGGGGACTTCCATTTACGCATGCTTCCTCGACCTCTCCAAGGCGTTCGATCTTGTGTCTTATGACATCCTTTGGGATAAGATGAGGAGGCAGGGCGTCCCGTCAGAAGTATCACAAATATTCCATTATTAGTATGCTAACCAGATTAACAGCGTAAGATGGGCTAACGTTTTTTCTGAGGAGTATGGGTTGCAGTGCGGGGTGAGACAGGGTGGGCTGACGTCTCCCAGGCTTTTCAACCTATACGTAAATGACCTCATTGTTGCCCTTAGCAGTATGCGTATCGGATGCTGGGTAGATGGTGTTTGTATCAACAACATAAGCTACGCTGATGATATGGTACTGCTGGCGCCAACAATGGGGGCTCTCAGAAAGATGGTGGGTGTGTGTGAAGCGTATGCTAAATGCCATGGCTTATTTGTATAATGTGAAGAAGAGCGAATACATGGTATTTAAGGCCGCCAGTAAATGTCCAAACGTGGTACCCGACCTCTTGCTGAATGGGGTAAAGTTAAACAGAGTCACTAAATTTAAATATCTCGGACACTACGTTACTGATGACCTTAAAGATCATGTTGATATCGAGAGGGAACGAAGGGCGCTGGCAGTAAGGTGTAATATGTTGGCTCGCAGGTTTGCCCGATGTAATGACCATGTCAAGATCACTCTGTTTAAAGCATACTGTCAGAGTCTATACACGGGAAACCTATGGACCACGTACTCGCAGAAATCGCTTGGCGTCCTTCGGGTCCAATATAACAACGGTTTCAGGGTGCTGTTGGGCTTGCCTCGCTTCTGCAGTGCTTCGGAAATGTTTGCTCAGTCGCATACTGACGGCTTCTTTGCTGTCCTATGCAAGAAGACTGCCTCGTTGCTCAGTAGGATACGGGCGAGCCCCAACAGTATCCTGAAGACCGTGGCGGAGAGGTACGACTCTCCTATTATCCGACATTTCCTTCGGCTACTTCTTACCGAACGGGTTGGATAATTAGTGGTATGTTATAATTTATTTATTTATTTATTTATTTATTTTTGGGAAACATACAGTTACAATATAATTTAACTTAAGTAAATTACTAACATAGTTGTATAAGGCACCCATTTACTAACCATGTGGATCATTGTTATCTTTAAATGAATAAATTGAATTGAATACCATAATTTTATTATATGACAGCTCAAGTGTGACATGTCTCAGAAAAGTTATATCAAAAATAAAAATTCATAAGCAACCCTGAAAAAATACATACAAAATCACTTTTGACCAACTTCAAAGGGCACGACAGCTTGACCCCGGGACAATTCGACCCCTGTGACAACTCGACCCCTGCTACAACTCAAACCCTGCGACAACTTGATTTTTTTCAACACTCAACACTTTTAACTTACTTCAAAATAATGGTTTCACGACTGCTGGACAGTGGCGGCGTAGCATGGGTTGGCACCCGGGGCATAGCACAGCACAGCATCCCCCGTCATAAGTCCTTAATGTAAGTAAGTTGGGTATACATATAGTGGGGAGGTAAGACACCCCAAAATGGTCTGGTGCACCCCCTCTTTTGGGTTACCGATTGAATGAAAGGTGTTAGTTCGAATGAGCTATATGATACTAATCGCAACACCCCCCCCCCCCCCCCCCAAGCATGGCATATCCTTGTTATACTAGCGCCAGTGAGTACTAATCTGCGTGACTTTTGTCACCCCCTGATGAGTGGCACCCGGGGCGAACCGCCCCCCCCTTACGCCGCTAGTGGCTGGACCCTACGACTGCTTAACCCTACGACCACTCGAACCCTCCGACAACTTGTACTTGTGACCCTGTGACAAGTCGAACACTGTGACACGTCAACCCCTGCGACTACTCTGAGCATTCATTGTAGATACAGTTCAGGCATTGATTGATGGAGCTAAATGGTTTACAATAAGTATCATAGTTGAATATTTTGGACTTGTCGTAGGGGTCGAGTTGTCCGGGTCAAGTTTTTGTAGGGTCGAGCTTCGTTTAAAGTAGGTTAAAATTAATTTAATCTTGTTATCGCAGGGGTCGAGTTGTCACAGGGGTCCAGTTGTCGAACTGTCGTAGGTTCCCTATGACAACCCGATGACAACTATGATACTTATTGTAAACCATTTAGCTCCATCAATCAATGCCTGAACAGAATCTAGAATAAATGCTCAGAGTAGTCGCAGGGGTTGACGTGTCGCAGTGTTCGACTTGTCACAGGGGTCGAGTTGTAATAGAGATCGACTTGTCGCAAGGATCGAGGTGTCCAGGTCGAGTTTTCTTAACGCTCAAGCAGTCGTGATACCGTTTGAAGTAGGTCAAAAGTAATTTAATCGAGTTGTCGCAGGGGTCAAGTTGTCGGAGGGTTCGAGTGGTCGAAGGGTTCAGCTGTCGTATGGTCCAGCAGTCGTGAAACCATTTGAAGTAAGTCAAAAGTGTTGAGTGTTGAAAAAAATCAAGTTGTCGCAGGGTTTGAGTTGTCGCAGGGGTCGAGTTGTCACAGGAGTCGAATTGTCCCGGGGTCAAGCTGTCGTGATACCCATTGAAGTCGGTCAAAAGTGATTTTGTATGTATTTTTTCAGGGTTGCTTATGGATTCTTATTTTAGATATAACTTTTTTCTGAGACATGCATGTCACACTTGAGCTGTCATATTATAATAAAATTATAGTATTATCATGTACTATCATATTATAAGGTAGGTATTAAAGTGCTACAGTTCTGGGGACGTTTTGTCCCATTGTTCTTTTAGGAAACCATTCATAGTCATCATTACCATATACAAAGTGTCATCACCATAAGCCTAAATGATATGGTAATGATGTTAATGGTAATGACGAAAACGATTTTAAAATTATATAAAAATAATTGTCACCACTATTGGGACACCTCAATATCGCCATTTTTTTATTGTAATCACATGCTACAAAGTGCTAATTATTAGAAAAATATCGATATATAAAACTTACCAAATCGCACAAAATGGGAATGACGCGAGCCGATGACAAACTGCGAGTGTCTCTCGTTTTCGGAGTTTAAAAAGTCTCGGAGCTGCGTAAATTTTACGTGCATTCTGTTCTGTTACGAGCAACGAATTGAAGAGTGGGACGCGCGGACACAAGCGGGGATAAGTCGCGTCGCGGCCACATTAAAGAACCTTTGATGCTGCCGCGATGGCTATGACGATTTCTCGTGACAATATTTCAATTCATGATTCCATTTTATTGGCTAATACGATTTCAATATAATTTTGTTATTTTGTCACGGTAAATATGTACATTTTAAATTTATAATCAAAATCTGGTCTGTGTATAGGTAAAGTAAAAAAAATTAAAAGACAACGGCAAAGGTCAGTATTTTTACTGTGATGGTAATGACGTTTAGTGCGTGTTTTCTTGATTATCGAAATAACTTGAAGTATTTAATCAATATGGATCATGGCGCCTTATGTGGAAACTTGTATGAATCGTTATTCAGAAGTTTAATTTACCAGAACTACAACAGTTTTTTTTTTATCGATCGGAACATAAGTTTTTTACTGTTTCGCGGATTTACCCTCTATCTATAGAAATGTTTAACAGTACTACTTTATCTTGAATTTTTTTAATCGTGGTATAGGTTGTGTAGGGACACTTTTTCTAGTTATCTATTAATTTTCTGATGTGTGGTTACCCTTATACGAATATTTTGTTCACACATAAATGAGTCCGTTTTATTTCAAGAAAGGAAATATTTACACACCACACACATGGATATTGATGTGCCGTTCCCGAGAACGCTCTCTCAGCTGAGAATATTCTCGGGAGCGTTCCCGGGAGCGTTCTCCTAAGTGAGAAAGGTTGAGAATCATGTTTATAAAATGGAAGTAAACAAACTTTCTTAAGTAAAATAGTATTAAATTAAGTCAACAGATAAGTGTATATTAAACAATACACTCTATTTGCAGTGAAAGGCTATATTCTCAGTGTTCCCGAGAATATTCTCGGGAACTTTCTCGGCAATATTCTTGGCAACTGCAACTTTATTATATTTTATTTTTTTCGTCGTGAAATGTCGTTTTAATGATATGAAAGATGATAGAAATTTCTTTTTACACGTAATTAAATAATGTAACTGTCAATTTTTTCGTTTTTAACACGCTCTTATTAGGTCGTCGTGTATGTAACTAACTATGTAATGGAATCTTAGAATCTGAATTACACGCACTTCTAAGTCTTGTATCATCATGAAACTTGGCAATTATATGTAGATTAGAAATGTCAATACAATATTGTGGTACCAGCTGGTCTGATGGGACTGGAAGGTGGCCAGAAGAAGTCCTAAACGAAACGGCAGAATCACATCGAGTTTGGGTTCATTGGATATCTTTTCGAGATCCTTAAGTGCTAGATAATGTCCAGGGTCCTAATGATGGAGTCAGGAGGTAGCCATAGGAACTCCTAAAAGAAACGGCGGAAACTCATCGAGTTTGGGTTCGTTGGATTTGTCTTTTCGAGCACTTTAATACTAGATGATGTCCAAGGTCCTGATGATTTTTGACTTTTTAGTGTTGTTAGTAATTAAAAGCGTGTTTTTAGTTTTTTAAACTATTCTTATTTGACATTAAGCGCATATTTCACAATCGCTTAGTAAGGGCCTGTTTCGCCACTTCTGGATAAGTTGTGGATAGCCTGTCTGACGGATCATTTGACACATTTTTATAGAAAATACGTGCTAGCTAGATTGATCCGACACTTAACGAATATATCCCGTACGTATTAGTCTGTACGAGATTAGAATGGTTCTCAAACAGCTGAAAAACAACAAGGCACCGTAATCACGTCTGAGCTTCTGAAAGCAGGCGGAACGCCGGTACTAAAGGCCCTAAACCTTGTTGAAGAATTATAGACCCATTTCGCTTCTGAGCCATGTCTACAAGCTGTTTCCGATAGTCATTACGAATTGTCACGCTAGCAGGCTCGACGACTTTCAGCCCCCCGAACAAGCCGGTTTTCGAAAAGGCTTTAGTACCACATACCATAATAAATACGCTACGGCAGATTATGCGGAAGATCAAGGAGTATAATCAGCCACTTTTCGTTTGTGAACTATGAGAAAGCTTTCGATTCGATTGAGACATGGGTAGTGCTTCAGTCTCTTCGACTGTGCCAAATTGACTATTGATACATTAGTGTTGAAAGGCTTGTACAAACACGCCACAGTGACAGTCCGTTTTAAGATCAGGACCCGAAACCTATCCAGTTGCAGAGAGGGGTGAGCCAGGGAGACGTCATCACCACCACCCTGGAAGATGTTTTCAAGTTTCTGGGCTGGAGCGGATTCAGCATACATATCAACGGCGAGTACATAACCCAGACAGCAGACGATATCGTAGTCATGGCTGAGATCGTGGAAGATATAGGCACAATGCTCGATGGTCTCAATAGAGTCTCTCAACAAGTGGGTCTCAAAATAAACATGGACAAGTTTTGAAAATCATGTCTAAAAACCGTGTTGCACCCACTCCTCTAAAAGTTGGAGACTCTATACTCGAAGTTGTTGAATATAATGTATACCTGGGGCAAACAGTCCAGTTAGGTAGGTCCAACTTCGAAAAAAAGGTCAATCATCGAATCCAGCTCGGCTGGGCAGCCTTCGGGAAGCTTCACGATATTTTCACGCGGTTCTCCGTCGCGTCGCCTCTCCGCTTTAAATCCACTTTCAATCCGCTTTAAATCCTCTTTGAATCCGCTTGCAAACCGCCAGGGTGGCAAGGGCCTTAAAACTCAGAGGCACACTGATGTTCAAATACCGTAGCCGAGTCCTAAAGCCGCGGCACGCGTTCGCCACGAAAAGAGTGAGCAAGACTGCAATATCTCACTCACACGTTTTATGCCTTGTTTATAACGACTAGTTTTAACGCCCAGTTAATAAAACATCGAAACATTACAAATAATATCACATATAAACAACAAAATTTAAATTAAAACTAAATGTATTCTGTCGAGAACACTGAGAATATTCCCGGGAGCGTTCTCGGTTCTCGAGAATATTCTCACTGGGAATATTGCCGGGAACGAGAACTTTCTCAGCGGCACATCTCTACACATGGACCTATAAAAAAAGTCGGACGGATTCTCATCAACAAAATACTGTGACATTAGGATACACCAGCTTGCCTGTACGTACAGGCCGGCACGCACACATTCACACCCTGACGCACCACTTCGAGTGCAAACTTCACACAGTTGACACATTTAGGCGGCGAAAAAACAACACGAATATGACATGTCTTGTGTGATGAAATTGTGTAAAAACCATTCTGTTCGAACAAACAAAAATTAAGGAATCACATTTCACAGGTAAAATAATAATCCAATCACTTATTTCCCGACATTAAAATATTGAAATTAATTGAAATCAAACGTCATTCACTCGAAAAAATAATACGTCAAAGACCAGTGTTCTCAGTTATTTACGTGGGAAAATTACCCGAAATATGGGAAATTAATAATAATTTTAGGACTTTTTAGTTATTTATTACATACCTACGGGTGACGAGCTATTGGACGTGGAGAGGGTCATTAATTATACACATATTTTCTACTTTGCCGAACATTTGCACGAGAACGGTTTGTTCAAAACATATGAATTTGGTCTTATTTAATGCAGGATTAAATGCCCTTCAACCGTCAGGAAGACTACTTTTCGATAGGGTAAGTCCTTTACGCGGTATAACCGGAAAACCGAAAAGGCGCCCCTTTCGGGGGCCCCCACCACTTAAGCACAACTCCGTCGAAGTCGAAAACCTAGGAGAGTCTTAAATGACTGCGTGCGAAATGAAGGCGCGCTGTTCGGTGGGCTCGCGTTAATTTGGGCCCATTAGCTGGGTTGTGTGGTACCATATCGCGTTCTTTTGACCTTCTCCGAACAGTTCGAGCGCTCACAGATACTCCGTGGAAGTCGCGAAGTTGGTTTTGTATCTCAATGGAGGTAAGGTGACGATTTCTCAAGCTGGTCGTCACGATGAATCGATCCTGCCTTTCAGTTCTGACCCGAGATCGTGGCCTTCCTTGGCGACGAACAAAGCCGCCAGTCTCTAGGTACCTCCGATAAACATTTCGGACCGCAGATCGACTTAGAGTTGAGCACTCACGTTTCTTTGGCTGTGTCCGGCCTGAATAAGTGCCACAGCTTGGGCGGCGACTTCAGGTGAAGTATCCATAGATTATTGATAGAACCTCACCTTAGAGTAGGCGCACACCGTTGATTTTTAGTTGGCCGATAGTTGTGCCCGATTTTAAATTGTATGAAGAATCTGCCAAATCGAATCGGCGTAGTGTGCGCACTCCCATACATGCCCATACTGATCAACTGCCCGACTAAACTATCGGCCGACGAAAAATCAACGGTGTGCGCCTACTCTTAATGTTAAGAATAAGTAATGTTTGTTGCAAAACCAAAGATATCAATCACTTTTTCAAGAATTAAATAAACCAATAAAACCAAGTTTTCTTAGTATTCGATTGTTTGATATCAACGAACAGGCTCCAAATTGTCTTTGTTGTTTTCTTTCTTCTTTACTTTTTTTGTTTTCGTCCCCTCTCAATCACCAGGATTTAAATGGGAGATTGTAAGCTATGTGTAAAGCCTGGTCCGTGAGCACGTAGAATTTTGTCCAATGACCCCAAGCTACCCATCCTTATCGCTCGCGCGTAATATCACGGACCAGGCTTTAGTATACACTCAAAACTTCTTATCCATGCATGGAGTGATGATGCCCAATACCCAAAGTGTTCTTCATCTGGTGGTTTTGTATTAATTAAATCTAGCTTATTTATGGAAAGTGGGTTAGCTCCACAAATAAAACATTTCACGGCGGATTTATTATCAGTCAAATCATTACATATTTTCGTATCAACCATAGTGAAATGTAATTTATAATCAACAGTATTATTATTATTAATTTTAAAACAAACTAGTTATTTGTTCCCTTATGTCATTATAACACTCCTTTGTTAACCTTTCATTTTCTTTTTCGAATTTAAAAGGAATTAGGTACAATATGCCGATGAAGATGTTGCTGGATTTTGCGAAATTACAGATTCAGTATCAACATCATACAATTTGATTGGTACAAAACCACAGAATACATAATAGTATAGTCTGGTCTGTGAGCACGTATAATTTTGTCCAATGACCGGAATGACCCCAAGCTACCCATCCTTAACGCTCGCGCGTAATTATTATTGCTGCTGGACAAAATTCTACGTGCTCACAGACCAGGCTTTAGCAACAAAAATTGCACTCCTTGGATCAGGATTAGATGCCGACCTTTTTAGGGTAATAATAATAATGCAAAATTTCCAACGAACCTGGTGCATTTTTTTTGTGATCAGAATTGATCTACCTCACAGCTCAAGCGTCAGGGTTGTTTAAGCAAAGTAAAATAAATAAAAACTTCATTTTAAGAAGCATTTATTGTATTTACGATTGGTAAACGTTAATCTACTTAGTGGTGTTTGTATTTCGTACCATCTCCAAAGTACCTATTAATAAACTTCAGTGTTGCGATAATTCGAAATTGGACAAACAGTTTTAAAAGGTGTAGTGTCGGAAAATAGACACGGTGAAGTAATGTTTTATTATCTAAAATAATGTTTTTGCAAAACTGCACATGAACACCGATGAGTCATCAAAACCAGGGTCAGAGAAGCTGTGTTTATAAGTAGCCTAAGAAGAAGCACCATCACACCCCCATTTTAGTATTAATGTGTATTTATGAGACTCCTCCGTGTTAATACTAGTCATTTTCAATATTCTTGAAACAGTCAGGTCTAGAATATCTTGTAATCTAATTTTTACCTGAACCTCTGATAGAATTTTTGATTCAGAGGGCGGATAACAATCCTGTTTTGCTAACTATATTTGATAATACCTAGGTAATAAGTCGGGAGCTATCCGTTGATCTAATGTCAATTGTTGTAAGATCATTATTTTCGTACAGACGAAGAGCATTTAGTTTCATTTGATAATAGACTTTCACAAAAACTTTTGATTGCCTCATTATACTCAGGATGGTTTTGAATGAAATCAAAAATAAACTTTGCATTGGAATCTATAAGATTTTTTGATGCTCTTGGGGAGTAATCGATATGCTCTTGGGGAGATTTCTTTAAATAATCAGTTCTACGTCTCTTCTGGCGATCACTTAGTTCTAAAAAATGTTTCTGTGGAGTAGTACTTGAAGAAGAAGGTAAACTAGATGGATTTGGCGGACTACAAAACTGACTCCAATCAACAGATTGACTAAGCCAATTTACGTTTGTAACTAAAAACTGGTTTTCATTATAATGACACTGCCTCTTCTTGCGACGAACAGTGTCAATGAAATTATTTATTTTTTTCCTTAGTTGTCTGAAAAATAAAATGTGTAACTCAGTACCTACCTAACACAATCATAAATTTAAAAAAAATGTAGATACCTACATTCGAAATGTATGGATGTAGTAAATTTAACGACAATCTTTTGTGATGATGTGATTTTTTACTATGTCTGTTTTATAGTATTTCTTTATGTGCATAAAGTACTAGCGGCCGCCCGCGACTTCGTACGCGTGGATCCCGTTTTACCCCCTTCATCTATCTTACGCGGTTTAGATTTTTTCATACAAATGTTTTTTCCCGCTAACTCCTGTTCCCGTGGGAATTTCGGGAATTCCTTTCTTAGTGCACCTCTACGGTACCTAAGCTACGTCCCTTCCAAATTTCAAGTGCATATGTTTAGCCGTTTAGGCTGTGCGTTGGTCTGTCAGTCAGTCAGTTTCTCCTTTTATATATTTACTAGCTTTCCGCCCGCGGCTTCGCCCGCGTGGAATTTTGTCTGTCACAGAAAAACTTTATCGCGAGCGTCCCTGTTTCAAAAACCGGGATAAAAACTATCCTATGTTCTTTCCCGGGACTCAAACTATCTCTATGCCAAATTTCATCAAAATCGGTTGCGAGGTTTAAGCGGGAAAGCGTAACAGACAGACAGACAGACAGAGTTACTTTCGCATTTATAATATTAGTTGGGATACATATAGATAGGTAATATATAGAAGATTAACTACGTTAGTACTCACCTCTGTTTATCTGAAGATAGTGTATGCGAAAACAGCTCTAATATCCTAGCCAAAGAACTAGCGCGATCTTTCATAGTGGTTTTTAATAATGCGTACAAATCACTATTTGTCTTGAGGTTTTCCATTTCAATTAGTATTTTAACTGAAATGCACACGAAATTGATTTGTAAACAATAACTACTGAGGCAAAGAACAAGGAAATCTATAGGAGGGTATACCGATAAAAATATTGACATACAATAAAATTCCTGTAATGTTTCGCGAACCATATTTTATGTTCTTCACTGACATCATGTCGATCCTGGTAAAAGCCTTTAAATTAAAAACTGCTTCAATTTTTGTCTCGCGTATTTTTAATTTATTGATATTAATATCGAATATGTCTTTATGTCAAATAAAATAAATTTCAGATCCAGATAATGATTGGATAGCTAGTTATGAACCGCCAAAGTTTAACAAAAGTACAAATCACGATAAAAAAATCAATTTAGAATTGATTTAAAAAAAAAAAATATGGTGATAATGAATTGCCAATGAACTTAAAAACATCTCTAGCTTCTCTTCTTTCCAATGATATATCACACGTAGTAGTTAGATATTGAAATTCGTCAAAAATTCAAAGTTTAGGGAAGAAAATTGAATAATAATACAAAAGTTATCCATACAAAGTTTCTTCAAACATCGTTATATTTTCTGCTACACTCCATTTCATAACTTTTTTTGTTTGTTTTATTTCAAAATCTAATTAAAAATAATAACCACATTATGAAGATAAAAGTTTAAAAAAATTCAAAATCTACTTTGTATGGATAGTTTTTGTATTTTTATTCCATTTTCTTCCATAAACTTTGAATTTTTAACGAATTTCAATATCTAATTACTTAATGTGATATATCAGTGGAAAGAGGAGAAGCTAGAGATGTTTTTAAGATCATTATAAATAATATATAAAAGCTTTTATTTCCACAAGTTTACAATTTTATAAATTAAGTTAGAAGCATTTGTCTTCACTCTTGTGGCACCCCTGTATGGGCAAAAGCCTCCTCCATTCCGCTCCATTTCTTCCTGTCCTGGGCTAGGTCGAGCCAATTTTCTCCCGCTACTCTCATTATATCATCAGCCCACCTTTCTTTGGGTCTCCCAACATTCCTCTTCCCCTTCGGTCCCTTCCATTCTGTTGATGTTATAGTCCATCTTCTATCTTTGTACCTTGCTAGGTGTCCAGCCCACTGCCATTTTAGTTTTAAAGCTTTTTGGAGGGCATCTGTTAGTTTTGTTTGTTGTCTAATTTTGTTGTTTCTGATTTTTTGAATTTTTCTTATTTTCAGAATGCTCCTCTCCATCGCATGTTGACATGATTCTATTTTTGCTCTATTTTTGGTCTGGTACACCCAAGTTTGGCTCCCGTATAATAAGCATGGTAGTAGGCAGGTTTCGACTACGGTTCTTTTCAGGTGCAAGCTATAGTTGCCTTTCAGGATCTCTTTGTGCGACCAGAACTTTTTCCAGGTGATGTTTATCCTTCTGCTTATTTCCTCTTCGTTGCTATCTTTGTTGAATGAGACCTGTTTTCCCAGGTATATGTAGTCCTCGACATATTCTATGCATTTTCCATGTACCCATGTTGGTGTTTTGAGACTGTTCGTCATTATTTTTGTCTTTGACATGTTCATAGCTAAACCTGTTTTTATGCTTTCTTCTGCCAGTTCGCATATCATACTCTTCAACTGCGTTTGTGTCTCTGAGAAAATCACGATGTCATCGGCGAATCTTAAATGGCTGAGATAGCGGTTTTCGATTTTTATTCCTTTTTGTTTCCAATCTAGGGTTTTAAATATATTCTCCAGGACGGCGATAAACAACTTAGGAGATAGAGGGTCACCTTGTCTTACTCCTCTTTCTATTTTGATCTCATCTCCTCTGCTTTCCAGTTTCACTCGGCTGATAGAGTTCGAGTATATATTACGTAATATTCTTATGTATTTACAATCTATGTCGCATGATGTAAGTGCTTCCCAGATAGAATTGTGGCTTATGCTGTCGAAGGCTTTGCAGTAATCTACAAATGCCACATATAAAGGTTTATTGAATTCTTTGTATTTCTCTATTACCTGTTCTAGAGTGTGTATGTGGTCAGTTGTAGAAAACCCAGACCGGAAGCCTGCCTGTTCTATAGGTTGTTTGCTGTCGATTTTAGGTGTTAAACGTTTGAGTATTAATGAGGTGAATAGTTTGTATAAGCTAGCTAGCAAACTGATCGGTCTGTAGTTGCCTACGTCAAGAGGGTTCCCTTTTTTGTATAGCAGAATGATGTCTGATGAGCACCATTGTTTAGGTATTTCTTCCGTCTGCAAAACCATGTTATAGAGCTTTGTGATATGTCCGGTTAGGACTTCCGATCCCAGCTTTATTACCTCATTGTTTATGCCGTCTGGGCCGGGGCTTTTTTCAGATTTTAGTAGTTTTATCTGATTAAATACTTCACGTTGTTCTAATGGCTGCACCTCTTCGTCTCCGTTGATGGAAGTTGTTTGTTCTTGGTTAGATGTCTGTTTGGTTTGTCGTTTGTAAAGATCCTTATAATAGGTTGTAGCTGTTTCTAAAACTTCTTTTCTGGATTTGGTTACTTGTGTTTTACTGTCTAATTTTTGTATCCAGGTTTTATGCATATTTAATTGTTTGTATGCTCTTTTTGTACTTCTGTATTGTTTAAGGTTTCTCTCTATAACTTCTTTCCTATGTTGCCTATGGTCTCTCTTGATAGATTTGTTGGTAGATTTGAATAGATTGCTTAATTCTGTTTTAATTATTTTGGATTTTGGTTTAATATTGATTAGTGTTGTTCGCTTCTTGATTAGTTCTCTTGTGTTTTCGCTTAGTATTTTGTTATAATATGACGTTTTTGCTGTTTTTTCTGATTTTAAACTGTTTGTTATAGGTTTGGTTATTTGGTCATAGTATGCTTGGACGCTAGTTTCGCTGGTTAAGTTAATTTCCTTCAACTTTAACTTAAGTTTTTCAGTGTAGAATTGTATTTCCTCTTCGGTCTTAGGTAACTTTACTGGTGCTACAAAACCCTTTCTGCTTTTTTTGGAGCCGCATAGAAGTATCGTGGATCTCACCATTCTGTGATCTGATGGAAACCCTGTGTTTGTTAGTACCTCTATATTAGTTATTTGTTTCGGTCTATTAGTTAGTATGTAGTCTATTTCGTTTCTGTATTTGAAGTCTGGTGAGGTCCAGGTCCATCTTTTGCTTGCTTTTTTCTTGAAGAAGGTATTTGTTATTGCCAATTTGTATTCTTTTGCGTATTCAAGAAGACGTTCTCCTCGTTCATTTCGGACTCCATATCCATATTTTCCCATTATTAGGTTTTCTTCGGGTTTTGGTTGTCCTATTTTTGCGTTGAAGTCGCCAATAACCAATATTGTGCCACTCGCTATAGAATGAGCTTTGCCTAGATCCTTGTAGAATTCTTCTAGTTCTTCGTTGCTTGATCTTTCAGTGGGGGCGTAGGTCTGTATTATTGAGATTTCTGATCCCTCGATATTAAGCGTCAGCAAAGCCACTCTTTCTGATATTCCTGTGAAGTTTGTGAAGTATTTCTTGAGAGCTTTTTTCACTAGAAAGCCCACACCGTGCAGACCTTTAGTTTCTCCGATATAGCAAAGAATGTGATTCTCGTATTCGTCTATACTGCAGCCCATTCTTCTTACTTCAGCTAAACCAAGTATGTCGAAATTGACGTTTTCCAAGGCATTGATAAGTTCTAGGTATCTTTCTGTTTCTTTAAGATCATTGGCAATCCATTATTACCTTAAACTTTTTTTTAAATTGAAATTCTATGTTGTTTTTTTTATCGTGGTTTGAACTTTAGTACAACTTTGGGGGCTCGTAACTAGCTATCCAATCATTATCTGGATATTAAATTTATTTTATTTGACTAAAGACATATTCGATATTAATATCAAATTAAAAAAAAAACGGTGGAAACCATGCGAGAAAAAATAGAAGCAGTTTAAAGGTCAAATTTTGGATAAATTTAAATAAAAACAAAAATATAAATTAAAAAAAAGTAGCTTACTTAGAGTCAAAATGAGCGAACTTGTATTCTTAAAATAATCTTACCTATACACCCATGAAGTTTGTCTAACCTTCCGTCAAACACCCTGAATATCATGATACCTACCATTATCCTTTGTTTCACTAGTTTCTGGAATGAACTCGTATTTGATTTTTTTAATATCACTCAGTAATTCATCATCAGACTGAGAACACTCTGCCTCTACTTCTATTTCAGGTTCTGACTTGATCTCAGTTTCACTCCATACAGGAGATTCATGGTTATTACTGTAGGACAAGAATACTTCATGGCTTTTAAAGTCATTTTCCAGAGTATTATTTTTTAGAGCAAAATGTTTAAAATTGAAGAAAGAAATTATTTTCTCATAACATTGTGAACATAACTCATCACAAGTTGTTAAACTGTCGTCAACCTGCAAATTAATGTTATTATTATTTTGGAAACAAATATGAGAAAAATTAAAATACAAAATAAATTTATGCACCTGAATTAGTGTTGCCGATCGATAGTCGACTATCGATTATTAATCGATAGTCTATCGATAGCCAAACTATCGCACGACTATCGATTGGCCGAAAACGAGGCAATACTATTGAATATGTGCAATACTATCGATACTATCGATAGTATTGTTGCTCGTGAAGAATAAACTATTGATAGTATCGATATCGGCCAATCGATAGATAAGGCTTTTTCAGATGAAATATAGATAGTTCGGCAACACTAACCTGAATACTCAGACAAAATAACACAATTTCTGCACCAGTCTCGTTACTTTCCTCGGATTTTAAATCACAAATTTTTTTGCTAGGCTCATTACACTGGCATATCCGACAAGCTTGACTTGTGTTATTACACTGCAAGTGATCCACATCTGGACCTCTGCGTTGTGGTATCATATTTTGAAGAAGTGGTGGGGGCAAAAGTATTGATGACTCTGTAACATCAATTTCTTCTTCCTTACTAAATCTAATATGTGGACTTGTAGAGTCTTGCTGCATTTGCCTTTGGACATTATGTTTAGCAACACGCCAACATGCATAGCAAACTTTAGTTAGAAGTGGAGCCTGAAAAATACAATTGTTAAGATATTTATTTCAAATGTATAAAATTATTAATTTTAGCCAATATTAAGACCTAAGAATAAAATATAATTATTTACCTATGTTAAAATTCTTAAAATCATAACATAAGTACAATTTAAGGTTTAAATTTAAAAAATGTGAGAGTTATTGTAGTTTGATGAAAGCAAAAAACAAATACAGAAATAAAAAAAATGCGTACCAGATGAGGAAACATCAATGCTATAATAACATCCCTTTCTGGGCCTTCTGGGGGCACTGGATGAGTACGAGCCCGGCGAAGAGTAGAAATACCACAAACATAGCACACATTTTTGTGACCATACTGAGGTTCATGTGCAGATTCATCATCAGGTACTTGCTGTAGTAATGTATGGCATTCCCAGCACAGTTTATGTTCAAGAGAAACCTGCAAATAAATAATTTTATTAACACACCATAGGCACTCATAGAATATTTAAGATGTTAATGATAACAGATTTTAAGCTATTGTACTAAATTCATTTAGAAAATAACAGTAATTAACAAAAATATTCTTTGACATTATTTAAGCATATAATGTAATAAAGAACAATGGGACATTTTGATGACCTTCGTCCCCAGAACTGTAGCATTTTAATACCTACCTTATATGATAGTACATGCTATTATGGTAGGTACGGTAGGTCAGAACTGTAGCACTTTAAGTGCTACAGTTCTGAGGATGTTTTGTCCCATTGTTCTATAAGACAATAAATAAATAATCTTTATTCACAAATATCATTTCCTGTGATGTAATAAACATGTGATAAAATAACATCTACAAAACATGTTTTATTTCAAAAGATATTAGTTTCAGAGACAGATATTGTTTAAATATTTTGTCTTTTGCTTCACTGAATTCTGCAATGTAAAATTGGAAATGATACATTATACAAAATGTATTATTAATTTGTTAAGTAGCGTAATACTTACTCCCAGGAACCTCAATAAAATTCTGTCTTATTTTTATTGCTTGACAGAATAAAGATTATTTGCTCTGACCTATTAATGGGCTCTGTAGTGCCATTGTGTGCTATGTTTATGCTATGTTCATATAATAATTTAGTTATGTTCGTCTGTTTTGATATTCATATAAAACCATAAAATATACGTACCGGCGTTGGTGATATCCAGCTACGAAGTACATTTATTATTGGTTGAGTTGCATCTTGTAACGTGCACCAGCGATAGATCGGTAGGAGTCGTATAGAACAATTGATGCAACGGGCAGTAGCACAAATAGCACGACTACGTCGACTACAGACACTACGGTTCATGTTGAGTTGGATATGTTCACAAACACACCGAAAGTCTCGTCTCGAATACTTGGTTTCTATAGTTGTACGAAGGAACTCGAAGAAACGTTAATATCACTGAAGCATACGACAAAATGAACTTTTGTGATAAAAAGAACGAAAGCGAATGGCAAAAAAGAAGCAAATATCTACTCAAATTTGATAGTTAGGTAATACTTCAATGTGAAAGCAATATAAACACAGATATGGATTAGAGTAGATACAGCAAGTTGCTAGTCAAAGCGTGCCATTCCGATATGTCCAAATGGACATACATGGTCGAGTGATGTTCATGTAATCCGATTACAACAATCGGATACGATGATTTTACGAGGACAGTAGTACGAACACGGTAGAGAGAAGAAATTATTTACGGATTGAGAATTGTAATTAACAGCAACGAGTAACAAATATGTAATTAATTAGAATAAAGTAGCAGTAGAAGAATTATAAAACAAGTTAGATCAGTGATCGCGGAAGACAGAGTGCACTGTATAACGTCGAAATATACAAATCAAGAAGTTAGGTCAGTGATCGCAGTATACACTATTACTAGTCTATGTATACGACGCCCGAGATTTTGTCGTTTAGAAATATCTTCAAAACTAGGTACCTGACTTAGCTTTATGAAAGAAAACGTATTGGCAAAAATACGCATTTTTACATTTATTAAAAATTAAAAGCTTGAGTAAAATAGTCTTTATTTTATGAAACTAGGTCATTTACTTACTAGGATATTTAAAAGTATGGAATTAAGTATGAATTACTAGTAGTACTATTAACATAATGGAATAACGATCATTACTTTCATAAACATTAGGCACAACAAAAATATTATTTGCAAATTAATAATGTAGAATTGTAGAATAACGTCTACCGCTACAAAATTATTTTAATCCACAGTCAGACTAGCTATAAATTTAACAAAATATCAGTTTTATCGGAATTAATTAATTTTTGAATCGAGTCACACGATATCATTCGATGACTTTGCGAATGCAGTACGATGATACGATTACTTTTACGTTGCGGCAATCACTAAAATTCGCTAAAATGACACTAATGACGTTTAAAAAGTGGCACGCTCGGCTTCATACAATTTTTGACACATGCTGCATCTATCCATATCTGTGAATATAAATTAATCTTTAATCCAAAATTTATTGTTTTTTTTCTATGATGACAATTTGACATTGACATTCTTCTTCTTTTTTGATGTTGGCAATACACGTCGAAGCCAGAAGCACTCGAGGCAGACTTGATTTGTGCCATTTTCAAGTGAGACGAGTTACAAAATGGGACCAAGTGGGATGGGACTTGGGTTAATTAAATGAAGGATAAGACTCGATCAATTACCCGGATAGCTAGTAAACTTTAACCCACAGAGAAAAGTAATAAATAAGTTAACCGTAACCTGCTGTAACTGTGCCATTACTTTCGCCTTCCCCCACCATACTTTCGAGAAACCGTTTATTATGTTTCTGAAACATCGGCAAGTGCTCCGTAGTCTGAACACGAATGCATGAATAAGATTACTAAAAGTGGTTTGGTAATATTAACCTTAAATAATGTTGAATTGATTTCCTGTAAATGCCAAATTAACCATCGCATAGTGTAGGTATCTGCCGATGTGCATTCGTATTTCGGCATACATGGCACTTTTCACTATTTTGGGGCAATAATGCTCTTCACCCTCTACACCACAAATCAAACAACGATTTCATAATATTAGCTTTTATTTTTGTGTAAGAATGTTGGATACAAATCGTAAGTCTCGTATCAAATATTTAAAAATGCCATAATAATAGATATAGAGAAAATTGTACAATAGTAAAAATCGAAAGCCGAGTGGACGTCAAACGGATACCCACGTCACAGTAGCGCTATATGCCCGTGGTCGGGCCAGCTGTCACTCTCACACGGCACTAGGCACATTCAACTTAAAGCTAAAGTAAAAATAAAAAAGCCTAAAACAACTTCAATCCCATATACTTATCACGAGTTGTGATGTTCATACGTAGTCGTTGCGACCACAGGCAATCGTTGTAATAGCTGCCTTTGCATAATTAATAACTAATAAAATCTCCACAGAATAATCCAGTTGTAAAATTTCTTACTTGAAGTTGTTAAAGCAAAGTTTATACAATTCAATAAATTCATTAATGTTAGGCTTAAAATTGTATCAAATTCACAAACAAAACAGCTAGACAGTAAAATAAAAGACTAAAATCTCTATTAAAAAGCTAAGAAAATATTGCATAGAACTTTCCATTCGCTCTTCATTATAATTTATTAAAATTAATATTTACGGAATATACATTTAACAGAAAAGAAACACCGTAAGATGCGAACATTTTCCATATAGTTATAAAAATTGGTTTCAAAACCGGTGTCCATCGCTCCGAGGGGTATTAAACGCTATTTATAATAAAATATACTCTAGTCATAACTAATTGTCAAAAATGTTCTATTCTATTCAATTACCTAAATACAATTTTCTTCATTATAAAAAAGAAATAAATAGGCACATCACATTCACTCTGAATGTTAGAAAGTGTAACTTAACAAGCTAATTGGTACATTAACTTCACATTGTTCACTTAATTATAAATACTTTTAACACAATCCACAATTATATTGCAGTATTGTAGTACAACAAATGTTGTTATGGCTTTCACTTTTGTACTCAAATAAACATCAACGTTTATCGTTAAACTTAATTTTGTTTCGTTAAGTACGCCTTTAGTATCCTGCTCCTGTAGCGAGTCATGTTTGGACAAGTACACAACCTTACTCAAATAAAAAATACACCCAGAAAGTTGTTCGACAAAACATGCACACTAATTGACAGAGAGATAGCTAATCTTTATAAAAATGCAATAATTTTACTTACAAACAAGAGCAATAATTATTATTGATAAAATATACATTTATAATAACTTATATTAATAGTTTCGGATAAAATATTAATGAAAACCTCGACGATATCGAAGCAACAGCACTAAACAACATCAATACGGATATTAACTTTCTCATTTTCAAGTATGTAATAATTTTTAAGCCGTGTGGTGACGGCAGAGTAGAATACATTTGTCACCAACCCCTACTCTTCCCGCGGGTGTCGTAAGAGGCGACTTAGAGACTACACATCAAACAGAGAATGGGCAGCAGCGCTCTCTGAAAAACATCAATCTTTTAAACTGCGATCTCCAACCCGCCTGCCTAGCGTGGAGATTATGGCAAAACCCTCCACTATAGTGGAGGAGGCTCATAGTCCAGCAGTGGACTGTAAAGGGCTGTTGATGATGATGATGATGAATAATTTTTAAATGGCAGTACCCTTAGCTGTCAATGAAAAGACAAATTAAAATACTATTAATACCTTTAACATCTTATCGATACGTGTGATTGCAGTTGTATTTTTTATGCGTTCCGGTACATCGATGTATGGTATCGGTGGTGCGAGATCGATTACCGGTTATGACGTGTAGTCGTGACTGGTTTTACTTTGGCAGATTGACAAAACGACCGAAATTACTTTTTAACTTTTGCTTAAATGAAATAAATTGACAAATTGCTTGATTTGACAGCATTATCCTTTTTTAATTCAAAGAAAAGAAGCTGAATTTATAATGACATGAACATTCTATAAACCGTGTCCAATTTATTACTTCAATGATTATAATACAAAATAGTCGCTTTGGCCACGGTCTTTAGCGCCAACTAGTCAATGTAAAGCCAGCGTTGGACCGGCGGATATGGTGTGTTCAGAGACGTTTGAGGCGAATTAACACAGAGGCAGTAGCTGGAGTCTGAACCTGGCATAAAACACTATTGCTAGAACCTGTAGTCAGCTATTTATTATTTTCGACTCAAAGTCACAGATAACAGTAAAATTATGGATAATTTCTAGAGTTTAAGAGGCTGCACAAACGTACTCTGTCTAGTGTGTGTTTACGAATGTTTACGTTTGCACAGCCCCTGAACGCCCCAAGTGTTATGGGAGCTACATCTATGCCAGGAGGGGCTTTTAAGCCATGGCTCTGCGCGCGGTCCTTAAGCCTTGTTCGCACTAGTCGCGTAATTTAGTCGAGTTACGAGTAAAATATTAACTAAACGTGTTCGAAAACCGAAAATTTAGTCGAGTAGATTACTAAATTGTTTAGTCGAGCGGATTAATTTTGTATTTTGACAGGCGAGTCCGCACTACGCGCGACTACCCTACTCACTCGCTCACCGACTGAACGAGTCCGAACCAGGCGGTTTTGTCGAGTTATAAAAACCATTAATGACTTGTAAACTGTACTCGACTAAAGTGCGAACGGTTTTTTGATCCGTGACGATTAGTTTAGACGGTCTAATGCCTGGTCCGTGAGCACGTAGTATCCCGTCCAATGACCCCAAGCTACCCATCCTTGTCGCTCGCACGTAATTATGTTGCTGTCACGCTCGCACACACTGCGGGCGCGCGTCGCACAGTCGCGACAGCAATATAATTACGCGCGAGCGACAAGGATGGGTACCTTGGGGTCATTGGACGGGATTCTACGTGCTCACGGACCAGGCTTTAGTACTAAATGAGTCGACTAGTGCGAGCCAGGCTTTAGTGCGAGTCGGCGGTGGGCGGGGCGGCTGGCGGCACGGGCACGCTGAGCGGCGAGCGCTGGCGGTCAAACATCTCCAGGATCAGCTTGGGGTCGGTCCCGGCCGGCACCGTCACGGTGCCCGTCTGTGTGCACACCGCCTTATGAGTACCACCTTACGTTCTTCTCTGCAACAACGAGTGGCGCCCGCTTGTGTTTAGACCCGCTATTGTGCTAGTGCTCACGGCTCGTTCTATATGAACTGGACTCAGGTAAAACTATGGATGGTACCTTCAAAATGCATAAATAAATATCTTAAATAAATAATAAATATCCTAAATAAAGTATGTATAAACTTTATTTCAGATATTTATTTATGCATTTTGAAGTTTCGCTCGGCGTACTACGTTGATCATGATGATACAAATTGTTGACGACTTATATTTACATTTGTGTATGATTTTGAAAAGTATCTATCAAGATAATAATAGCATGAAAATCATTCGTGAACACATCATAGGTTTACGTGATCCAGTTATACATATTTTTTATAGAACCGCTTTTTCCCCTCTATGCACGACATGTTTCGATCAATAAGATGGTTATGAATAGACAATTTTACTGACACTAGCGGACGCCACAACATTGCGCAGATTTCACATTTTATTTGTTAGTTAGCACACAGTATTTAAAATGTTAGTAGAGATTTGAAAACTTGAAAAGCTAGAGATTGCAAGGTTTGTTAAATAAGCAAAGAGAAAAATATACTTTGTAGTTATGTAGATAAATAGGGGCATGCGATATTGCAGCTTAATTGGACTAAAATAGGGTTTATATAAAAGCAAAGTGTGTAGTACCTCGATGCGGGTGATGACTCCCTCCTCGCGACTGTGCTCTAGGACTACAAACAAAACATAAAGCGCCCGTCAAACATATAAACAAACAAACATTAAACATATAATATGGGCTTATGAAGCTTCAATAGTTGTCAGGTGTTTTTTAAAAACGTTAACCAAGTGACTTTTGGCATATAGCTGCCTACATGTCTTTGGTCGTCCGTTTTTAAATGCGTTGACTGCATAATATACGCTTCTTTTGAAAAAGTAAAAAATAACTTCTATTTATGTTAAAAGAAGCGTATATTCGGCAGTCAAATTCAATAACAGTGGCGTTGAAATTTATTTCAAACGTGGAGAATTCAAAGCCGCATTAAAAGAACCTTTCACACCTCCTTGAAGAAGATTTCAAGGAAATGTGAATTGTGCATTAATGTCTTCGCCCCATAGCGTAGTTTGTTTGACAACAGCCACAGAGCAAAGATTTTTAATCGTTTTCATGGTACAATAGAAAAATACAAAATATTTTATGTTCTTATAAAAAGCCAATTCAAAGCAAAATTTTGCTTCATGCTAGGAATTTGAACTAAGTTTGCATGACGGTTTAATATTTGCATTTGGCATTATACACAAAGTGATTTTCTCGGCATATTGCACTACTATGGTACTTTTGACAATCTATTATGAAAGAACAAGGATTCATGTAACAATTTCTTCAATTTGTGTCAATATTTCGATTTTGGTTGAGAATTGGATTTTATTTATAAAGTGCGATTCGATTATTAGGGTACTTATTTCTGCCATCCATATTCTTTAATACGACCTGTGGCCTCACTTATAATGAAAATTCGCCCACTGATGCTTAAAAATTGTTGGGCAGAGCCATGCCTATTCTAATATGCTTCTCATTCACGGAAAAATAAACCTTTGCAGTGTGATAACGAACATTTTACGGGTTTTATCAGTTGAGGCTGTGGCCATATTTAAGAATATGATATATTGAGATGTCCTTGAAATTACGCATGTATAATATTAGCATTCTTAATTTCATTCATACATAATTTAAATGTATGGTTTATCAGCATAATTGCGTAGTTTTATGGCATTCACACTAATGTAGGACCCTGTTCATAATGAGTAAATACAAATGAGTAGGTCATCTTCATAGAAACGCACCGAGCGTGGTTTATATGTGAGCGCGCTAATACGTATGCGGCGCGCAAGCACACACTGACAAAATTCGGCGCAACACCCAGCTATTCCACGCTAAATTTTGACAGTGTATTCGCATACGTATTGGCGCGCTCACATACAAACCGCGCTCGGTGCGTTTCTATGAAGATGACCTACTCATTTGTATTTACTCTGATAATATTGACGTGTGTCGTGCGCTACTCACTGTTCTCGGCGACCGCATTGGTGGTGGTGGTGGTGGTGGTGCCACCGTCGGTGCTGTTCTCGTTGATGGTGGTACGCGTGGTCGTCTTCACCACCATCGAGCTCGTGTTTACTTGCGAGTTCTGAATTATACGTTGTAAGTTTACAAATCAAATCGCTAAGATATTTAGATTTAACATTACAGATACATTGAAGTACATTTGTAGCCTCGCTTCTTCATTTATATTAGTTAAGCATATAAGAAACTGCAGAACTCAGCTATACGACAATAAACCAGATGTTGAAGCGGGTGACTGGCGTGATACCGCACAAGATTGAGGCAAATAGCGACATCTATCGGAGGCCAAGACACGCTTTGGCCGGCCATCGGAATAAGAAATGCACACATGATTAAAACAAAATGATAATTGCGATAAATAAATCGTTTCAAATGCCACTAAGCTTACCGCTTGCAGCGTGGCCGGTCGTTTGGTCAAAGTTCAGACCTAGGTCAAATAATTTTCGTTGTTGAAAACTTATTATTATGATGTATTAACTTTTTGAATATGTGAAATGAAGACATTATTTATAGGAAGTGTTGTGAGTAACCACTGGAGTATACGAGGTGTGTTCAAAAAGTAAGGTGACTTTGTATTTTTAAGAAAAAATATTTATTTATTTATCAATATTTATGTTGTCCCCTTCAAAGTAATCCCCCTCAGATACAATACACTTATGCAAACGGTTTTTCCAATCCTCAAAGCACTTCTCATAAGCTCTTTTCGGTATAGCCTTTAGCTCTTCCAGCGATGCAGTCTTAATCTCCTCAATCGTTGCAAATCTCCGTCCTTTCATAGATCTCTTTAATTTTGGGAACAAGAAAAATTCACATGGGGCCAAATCCGGTGAAAATGGTGGCTGAGGCATGATTGTGGTGTTGTTTTTAGCCAAAAAATCTCTCACAAGCAAAGATGAGTGAGCAGGGGCATTATCGTGATGCAAAAGCCATGAATTGTTTTTCCAAAACGTTAGAAAAAAATTCATGGCACGAGCCAAGCGATATGCCGATATCCTCAGCAACTTCTCTGATAGTGATTCGACGATTTTCCAAAACAATTTTCTTCACTGCTTGCTCGTTTTCATCAGTTGTTGACGTGCTTGGGCGTCCAGAGCGAGGCTCGTCATTGGCATCTTCCCGGCCATCTTGGAAGAGTTTGAAACATTTTTTTTTACTCAGAACAGTTTCACCGTTTGCCACTGTCAACATTTCAAGTGTTTCGGAGCACTAAATTTAAATGTTTTTACACAAAATTTGATGCAAATCCTTTGATCCATATTTTTCGATAGCAAAAAATCGCCGAGCACGCAAAACACTTATAACATTTACGGCTCTCACAACCAAAAAAAAAAATAGCTATACACTTGAAACTTGGTACAGATGTTCGGGAAGAGTGTACCAATATAACAAAACAAAAAAATCGATAATCGAAAGTACGTTGCCCGCGAAATTTGAAAAGTCACCTTACTTTTTGAACACACCTCGTACAGTGAATTGAAATTAAAAACCAATTTTAAAGAACAAAATGCTTACCGACATTTCTGTATGAGTTTCTGTGATCCGTTTTTTTCTTTATTGCTTATTTATTATGGACACACTGGCCGACAGTTGCGGCGACTAGACACGCACGCGCGTCATTTCATATATTAACTGTTGTCGCGACTCCGCGACTAAGTCGCAACGACAAGCTAATATTATGATATTGACAAGAATAGGCGTCTGGTCGCCGCGACTGTCGCCCAGTGTGCGCTGTCGCTACACGACACTTCATGATGCGTGCATACTTGGTTTTAGTTTTTGTACTGAATGTATGACTGTGTAGGTATAGATCGTTTTATCCACGAAGAAGCGCCCCACCAATTTTTAGTCGAGGGAAGCGCGGGGTGCGGAGTTTGATCCGAGCAATCCGAGCGTCATTATTGTAGTGTGCGTGTGCAGTCATAGATAATTTAGCGTGTACCGATAACACCGGGCGCGTCTTCGTGAATGAAACGATCTATACAGGGTGTGGTTTTGTAAAACAACGCCCATCTTCTCAGGGGTGGTAGTGTACACAACACTAATGCTAAAAAATATATTTTAAATTTTCATGGAACAATTCATGAAATCAGAAAAATTGTATTATTAGGCGGACGAGCTATCGGTCAGTCCCCCCGCTAGTAGCGGGGGTGGTGCGGGCGGTAACAAGCGCCGTCTCGAAAGTTTTAGGGAGACGTTTTTTACTAATAAAGTAATACAGTTGTGACGGTGTACCACACATGTATTTGGCATAAGCCTTCTCCTACTGGGAGATGATGATGCTCGATGTAAACTCTAAGAGTTTACCGCTACACAGTTAAAATTTTATTTTTGTTTTTCTTGCAATTCCTTTCATGTGTACTACCACCCCTGAGATGCCGTTGCTTTACAAAACCACACCCTGTATATTGTAGACGTGCTCGTGTGAGACGCGAGGTACCTGCAGGTTGATGTTGAGCTCGGGCTCGGGCGGCGGCGCGGTGTGGTCGCGCACGGAGTCCACGGTGACGTCGGCCGACGCCGCCGTGACGTCATGCGCCGCCTCCTCCTGCTATGGTGTCTTAGTGTAGACGTGCTCGTGTGAGACGCGAGGTACCTGCAGGTTGATGTTGAGCTCGGGCTCGGGCGGCGGCGCGGTGTGGTCGCGCACGGAGTCCACGGTGACGTCGGCCGACGCCGCCGTGACGTCATGCGCCGCCTCCTCCTGCTATGGTATCTTAGTGTAGACGTGCTCGTGTGAGATGCGAGGTACCTGCAGGTTGATGTTGAGCTCGGGCTCGGGCGGCGGCGCGGTGTGGTCGCGCACGGAGTCCACGGTGACGTCGGCCGACGCCGCCGTGACGTCATGCGCCGCCTCCTCCTGCTATGGTATCTTAGTGTAGACGTGCTCGTGTGAGATGCGAGGTACCTGCAGGTTGATGTTGAGCTCGGGCTCGGGCGGCGGCGCGGTGTGGTCGCGCACGGAGTCCACGGTGATGTCGGCCGACGCCGCCGTGACGTCATGCGCCGCCTCCGCCACCTCCTCCTGCTATGGTATCTTATTCAAACTGTGCTTCTGTTCTTTCAACTGGTGAAACGAACCCTTGACGGCTGAACTTACATAATGTAAACTACTGAGATGATGAGCGCTCAGCGCGCGTTTTGCTTCTACATGTAGTTGTAAACGCGCGTTAGTATGTGTACTTCGAGAATAAAAATAAAATAGGTACACGTAAAGTCTGGTCACTGAGCACGTAGAATTTTGTCCTTGCTGTCGCGCTCGCACACTCACTGCTGCCGCCCGTCGCACAGTCGCGACAGCAATATAATTATGCGCGAGCGATAAGGATAGGTAGCTTGGGGTCATTGGACAAAATTCTACGTGCTCAGCGACCAGACTTTAGTTGTAAATGTGCATTAGTAAAATGCGCGTTGAGCGCTTCTCTAGATTTTTTTTTATGTGACAGGACGCAAACGAGCATACGGATCACCTGATGGTAATAAGAGGTAATTGATTATTTAGAGGCCTAAATAATATTAAACTAAAAAGTGCGTTCAGCTATCAAAAAGTAACAGGTTTATTTTGAGCTACTCTAATGGATAATATTGTAAAACAACATTTAAAACATATTCGTAGAACCTCTTTTAATCATTGTTGGTGTTACAACTTACTCTGTGGTCTCCGTTCGTCAGGGGCGCCTCCTCTGGCCCTCTTAACTCCACCGCCCACGGCGACAGCAGAACGTGGCATTGCGCCACCGTTACCTGCGAAATTGACACATTGTAGTTTAGATTGTAATAATATTTTATTTGTTAAAATATAGTAACAGAATTGAGTCGTCGACTGGACTAACCTTAGTTGCAGAGAGTGTGATTCGCTGTAACTCTGACGATGAATGTAAATAGAGAGCTTCGCCTCGCTTCGAGAAGCACAAACTTGATATGCCACTGAAAGAAAGTGAAAAAATGTATCAATTTCATGAAGTTTTTGTTGTGAAAGAAGTTGAACTGAACCAATTTTTATTAATTTTAGTAGCTTGGTTCTTCGATACGAGGACAAAGAAAACAATGGCTGCCTTTTGTCTCTAAAATGGAATTTTGCGTGCAGTGGGGCGGTGGCGGCACGGCAGCCGCAAGATGTTTTGCGTACAATCAAATAGACCAGCCCTCGAAAACAGCGGTGTAAAGCCCGGTCTCCGAGCACGTAGAATTTTGTCCCGACTGTGTGACGGGCGCCCGCAGTGAGTGTCCGAGCGCAACAGCAACATAATCACGCGCGAGCGATAAGGATGGGTAGCTTGGGGTCATTGGACAAAATTCTACGTGCTCGGCGACCAGACTATAGCAGCGGCGCGGCGATAGCTAAAGAGGTTTCTTATTACAGCGATTCTAGCAACTAACTTGATGTCTTCCTTGCGGACAGCGGCCGCGTTGAGCTGGCGCCTCAGCTCGGGGCTGAGCACGAGGCAGTCGCCGAGGTTGGTGAGGCACAGCAGGCACCACTCGCGGTGCCGACCACCCTCGGATCCGCACTCGAACCACGCGAACGCGGTGCGGCGCACCTGGGATATGAGGGAAACAATAGAAAATGAGCGTCAATATTTTTAAAACTACATGGAACCTAAGACCTTATAGTTATAATTGTCACATCGGCCATTTGGTGTAGTGGTTCAGAACGGACTACTATGGTCCCGGGCTCGATTCCCGGCCGGGCAGAAATTGAACTGATGAATTTTAATTTCTGTGACGGGTCTGGGTGTAAATATGTATAATATGTATGTATTTAATAAAAATTAAAAAAAAAGTATATAAGTAGTATATCCGTTAAGCTAGCACCCATAACACAAGCATTGAGTTGCTTACTTTGGGGCTAGCTGGCGCTGTGTGAAATTGTCCAAAGATTTATTTTATTTTTAACTGTTTGCAATTACATGATCGCGCAATCAGGTAAACGGTCCTTTTTAAAATCAAGACAACTCGCAGACTAATAAACTTTTTGTCGGCCTATAGTCGGGTTGGGTTGTTAATCAGTATGAACATATTATATGAAAGTGCACACATTAGATCGATTTGGTATCGGCTGATTATCGTACTAATTCGAAACCGACCGGCGACATAGCCTTAGAATCTCACTAAGCGCGTAAGATATTAAATTAATGCTAATCATAGCGTCCGACCACTTTAGACAAATTAAAAGGGAGTCAATTGAAGATGCTCGAAACCCGAACATTGCTCGCGAGCGTGAGTTCGCAAGTGTTCGCCGAACATGCATATCATAAACGAGTAGTTTATTAAATCCTGTAACCGTCTTTTTTTTTATAATATGTCTTCGCTATTAACAAGCCAATGTTAGTTACATTGAAAACTTTTTTGGCTTATGTATAAAACCTAAACTTTTCCTGTACCTAGTATATGTAATATAAAAGCTGTATGTTTCTTTCATTAAATAAATAACCGAGCAGTAATACTATACATACCCTAGCGCCCTCGTGCGCGGTGAGCTTGTACTTGTGGTGCGGCTTGAGCGAGGGCAGCGTGAACACCTTGAACTGCTCCTCCGACGTGATCACCACGCGGTGCGTGCCCGGCTCCGGCAGCGGCGACACTCCGCGCTCCACCTGCGTTATAACATTCAATAAGTCATAAGATTACGAGCTTAGGTAAGTTTGATCATTATTAAAGCCCGGTCTGTGAGCACGTAGAATTTTGTCCATTTTGTCCAATGACCCCAAGCTACCCATTTGCTGTCGCGACTGTGCGACGGGGGCCCGCAGTGAGTGTGCGAGCATAATTACACGCAAGCGATAAGGATGGGTAGCTTGTGGTTATTGAACAAAATTCTACGTGCTCACAGACCAGACTATAGACGCGGATCTGCCATTCGAAATTTTTTATATTCATTTATCATTTGAAAAACAAAGTACATGATATTATATCGATAGCCTTAAAAACCACTAGGGTTTATTTTTAAGACTAGAATTTAGGTAACTTCTCATTGGTAGCTGCGGACCTGTCATTTAAGAACTTGATAACAGCATTAATTTTGCGTGTTATGCAACGATCAGATTGGTCAATGCTAAATTTTATGTTGAGATTATTGCTTCGACGAACGTGTTAAAAAAAATGGAACCTATTCAATTTGTGTCAGTGGAATAGTAAGATAATGATCATTTTAGAAAATCATTTTGAGACTATCTGACCCACCTATTATTTTGAGACAGTTGAAAGATTTTTGAATGTAAAACATACCTCCAATGGATCTGGCAGTGGCACTGACGCTCCATCCAATACTGTTATTCCTATAACGGGTGCCCTGTGTTTTAGTTGGATCTCTTTCGCTAGTTGACACGTAAGCTGAAAAAGAAATAACAGATTAGCATTAATTTGAAACAAATGACAAACGCCACTTTCACGAGTGTCTTATTGTTATGATGCCCAAGTGAATTACACTGACGTTAATGCATATTTATGAACTTACCGGTTCCTCTTTCCTCTTGTTGGTGTTGGGAACGTGTATCGTGAAGGCGAATACAGTGCCATTGTTGGTTCCCGCCCATAACGTCGGCGTCGAGTTTTGTGCTGTGAAGAACAGTAAAGTTTATAATAATATGGTTTTCGATATTCGTTAGAACACTCCGATTATTAGATCTGTAAGTGACAAGATTAAAATATGATCAGCAAAATTTTTAATTCAGCTGATTTGATTTTTTTTCTTTGAATGCGCTCAAAAAGTGTCGAGATCTATAGTCTGGTCTGCGAGCAAGTAGAATTTTGTCCAATGACCCCAAGCTATCCATCCTTATCGCTCGCGCGTAATTATGTTGCTGTTGCGCTCGCACACTCACTGCGGGCGCCCGTCGCACAGTCGCGACAGCAATATAATTACGCGCGAGCGATAAGGATGGGTAGCTTGGGGTCATTGGACAACATTCTACGTGCTCACAGACCGGGCTTTAGATCTATAACTTTATTATTACGAAGCATAGACAACTTACTGTTGATGAGGAAGGTGCGCGCGAAGTACAGGCAGCGAACCATAGAGCCGAAGGCGTCGTCTGTGGACCGCGCCTCGACCGCGCGCTCGATGGGCTTGATCTCCACGTCGCCTTCCGTGGGCGTGGGCGCCGGTTTGTCGGCCTTTTTGGGGGTGGGCTGAAACAATTGGGGGAATTAATCGAATAATTACAGTATTATATTGAGTTGAAATGTGGCGTGACGTCAATTTTGAGTAAAAAATCTACATAGGCGTTACGTAACGCGCCATTTCGACTCGATGTAGCACTGTTATTATTTAATTTTTAAAGAAAATAAAAATACGTGGTCTAATTATTTTCTAATTATCTGTCTGACGGACAAATAATTGAAATTGTGTCATCTAGCCTATTGAATCATGATAAATAAATAATGATCCGCTAGCATTATACACAGATTTATTTTTTACTACATTCTGAAGAACATAATAAAGACAAGAAGAACGAGTTAGGTATAAAAATACATATGCATAGTACCGAATATTGTGTTGACTCACTTGTGATGGTGAGGTGGGACTGGACGTAGTCGTTTGCCGCCGCTGTGAGCGTCCTTTCCGTAGCCGTCTGAATGACTCCCTCAAAGATTTCTTGAACGATTTCCTTCTCGAGATTGGTGTATCGCCGGCTCCGGAGTGATCTGAAATAATTTACATTCATAAAAATACACGAATGATCATTAATTTAATAGTTATGTTCATAGGTAAAGGTTTAGGGTGTAGGGTTAGACTGCACCTGCTATTTGCACCGCGTAATCTATACTAATATTATAAATGCGAAAATAACTCTGTCTGTCAGTCTCGCTTTCACGCCTACACCACTGAACCGATTTGATGAAATTTGGCAGGGAGATAGTTTGAGTCCCGGGAAAGGACATAGGATAGTTTTTATCCCGGTTTTTGAAATAGGGACGCGCGCGATAAAGTTTTTCTGTGACAGACAAAATTTCACGCGGGCGAAGCCGCGGTCGGAAAGCTAGTAAAGTTATATTACCGCCGCGTAGTTCATTTCAAAATAGCTCAGTGCAGGTTTAGATGTCACTGTGAACCGGTCGTGCTAACGTGATGTGCCATTGCAATATAGTTCTTACCGTGTGGATTTAAGGTGCACTTGTGCAGTAACGGCGCCGCACAGATAGCGTCCAACAACGCGAGCCCGTGCGCCGTGCCCGCGCACACCACGCCCCACTCCCACTGCGCCGCCAGTGACGTCACTGCGGCTGGTGGCGATAGTTGCACTACTGATGTTGCCTATGAGAATAGAAGATATAAAATAAATAATTATATTCTTTTTCTATCGTGTGACTGTAATTGACGGCATAGTGTCCGAGTTACGAGCCGCAATGGGTGTTTGATCCGGCTCAAACGGACTAATGATAACGCCACCACGGCTGAAATCTTTGATTTTATACTATGTGCGTTTTAAGTCTGAACTTAGAATCTATCTCAGATTCTCAGATTCTCAGAACGTCTGGGACGAGAAAATTTAACTCTGTAACCCCTGGAATACGGGAGAATTTCACTAAAGCATATTGTAGTCTAGTAAAAATTTGGAACGGTATATCATACAAAAGATAATTGGGACCTTACCTGGTAACCTTGAGGGAATGTTAGAGCACCGGAGCGGAGTGTGAGCTGATCGTGGCCTTTCCAAACAAAGCCGTCGCGGTCTGACACGATGTTCACCGACACTGACTGTTGGACAAATACGCTTACAATAATAATATGTATCTGGATCATTGCAGCTGCAATCATCATACTATGGCGTTATTTACATTTTTATAAAAAATAAATTACACATTAAAAAAATACATGGTATGTTGAAAAGGTCAGTAAAAATCACGACATATCACGCCACTGGTTTTTTTTATGCTAGACAAGGCAGGTATTTGACCGCAGTCGCACCTGGTGTTAAGTGAGATGCAGTCTAAGATGGTAGATATGGTTTTCAGCGGGCGTTATTATTTTACTTGAATAATTGACTTAATTTACCTTAACTTCACTCGTGTTGGGCGTGTTCTTCAGACTGGCGATGACGATGTGCCCGGCGGCGCCGCCGATGGTCAGCATGCCCGACAGCGGGCAGAGGATCACCTGAAAGATACATTCAATATTAATAATTATTTAATAATAGCAAACATGGTAATGCTGTATCGAAATAAAGATAAGGTTAGGACGGGATCTAGATGCTTAATAAGAATGACTTGTGTATTATAGCAATCTAATATGTACTTGTATTTTTTGTTAAGTTAATCGATGACATGACAATCATTTAAAAAACTTCCTTCATAGAAATAACAATCAAATACATACTTAGTTATAAAATAAAAATCAACATACCCTTTTAACAGCAAGCCGCGGGTCGTCACTGTAGGGGTCGAAAGAGCCAACGCGTCGGAACGGAGGCCATTCCTCTTCGTCGTTCTGACTGTCGTTGTTTTCGCCAATTTCTTCTCCGCTAATGGAAGGAAACACTTGTCAGCTGCTTACTGGTATTTTATGTATTTCTATAAAAAGTTTAATTCAAAGTGCTCGTGTTATGTCTGTTAATGAGATAATATGGTAAAGGGAATTTAATAGGGTAAATCAAAAATAATATTTAAAAATAATTTTGTTGAGCACTATTACCGACTATGAGCAAAACATGAACTCGTTAGTTTACATACAAAAGAAATAAAGACTATTCCAAAATTTCCAACCACTATCACTATAGCAATAAAGAAATAGAACATAAAAAATACGAAATAAGACATTCCCGCTGTGGGCGGTAAGAATACAACACATTAATCTTTAGAAAGAAACTGGGTGATCGGTAACTTTACTCCAATCGTTTCAGTTTTATGTAAAATCTGGTAGATCAGTCTATGAGTAAAACTCCATACCTAGTTTTATAATAGGTGCAATGTTTCTAATAGGTGAAATGGCTGTCAATGGCGATATGCGTATTCCACGAGTTAGATCGTTTATTTATTTGAATACCGATTGCCAATCCAAGGTCAGTAGTGCGAAACCCATCGTTCACACACTATTGTGGTGGGGTACACACTCTACACACACTCTTACATTAGGTTATAAAGAGGGGACTATTAGAAATGTGTGAAATACAAAAACACCAGCTTAACAACGCAACCCCATTATCATACGTTTAGCTGAACACGTACGTAAGAACATGGCTGTTGCATTACTAAAGATTAATGAGTATCATTTCTTACCGCTCTGTAGTAGACAAAAAAGTCTCAATAAAACCAAATAAAACATGCAGAAAATATAGTATAACATGTATGCTGACATGTAAGTTTACCTCGTAGTCGATCTTTTCAGCCCACTTCGTAAAGTAGCAAGCGACAAGCAAAAGGGTAATCATTAGCATTATGTTAGTAGCAAGCACAAAATAGTATCGTGATGACAACTTATCAGGGTAAGTACAAACAATTCCATCTAGCTTTAAACCATAAAAAATAAGAAAAATATTAGGTAGGTCAATAAAAACAAATAATCTTGAATGATGTATTTGATGAGATCTACAATAATAAGTTGTAATATCCTTGATCTTTAATCCTGGGGTCAATATAACCTGACAGACATAATAGTGTTAGGGAATGTTTAGATTTTTTGAAATTGATAATAATGTACAGTCCTCTCAACTTAAGCTGAGAATTGCATTTGTGTGAGTGCACACCGATAGTTTAGAGTGGCAATCGGCTTGAAGCGCGGCGCGTCCCGCGCATGGTTTATTATAGCAAGCGGCCTGAAGCGCGGCGCGTCCGCCACGCACCGCTTCCTTGTCGCTCACATACTTCACTTCACCGCCGGTACTGGTAGCAGATACGTGTAATTTTATGTAATTGTGTTCCAAATACATATTAGTGAAATGGCTCCTACTGTAAGTGAATTTCCTGTACGAAATCCATTAAGCAGCCAAGTGAAAGAAATTTTATGGAAATTGAATACGTATTTTAAAGGTGTGAACGAAAAGTTTTTAGTCTGTTTTTATTTTGTAATTTTATAAAGTTTGTCTTTTTGTTGTATTTTGTAAGGCTGGCTGGACGCCCTCTCTATAAACGGTGCTCGCAGAATATCAGCGTCGAGGTACTTCGTGCCTTGGCATATGCTGAGCGAAGACCTGTTTTTATTTATTTATTTATTTAAAAGGATGTGTCAAGTGTCGTTACATCGGCCCAATTGGTAGCAAGTGTTTTATAGACTTCCTTTTAATAAAACATTAATTTTATTTGTATGTGTTTTACTAACGGTACTTTTGGCGATCACTCACACAAATGCAATTCTCAGCTTAAGTTGATAGGACTGTAATGCATTATTAAATCTTTATTATCTTAAAGCTGATTTCAGTAACAGAAAATCACCTTTTATTGTAATGTACCGTGGACAGCACAGACTACACGTTTTGTTGCAGATTCGCCCTAATAACAACTACATAAGATGCCACAGCGTTTAGCTCGATGTGCCGTCGACCTTACAATGTAACGTATTACAGAAATAATCATGTAAATGGTGTGAATATTTTTAGAAGAAAATAGATTGACACGTGACGCCTAAGCGAAGTAGATTTACTTAGCCGCATGAAGCTAACAAATATGTTTAGCTTGTAATGTAATCTGCATTTAACGGTACAATTATGGTAAGTAGGCGTATAGCTAGCTAGAGTTTTACAAGGGGTTAGTAAACCAATGTCCAATACCCAAATCCAGAAGTATTACAACTGACCTGAAAAGCTGAGCGGTGGTGTATTTGTACAGAGGCGTCATGGCCACGCCGGATACGTCCCAGAAGCGGACCGATCCGTCCTCGTGCCCCGTGAGGAGCAATTGACGCTCCGCGGGGGGAGGCCCGCCCTCCACGATGCCGCCTGATATAGGCCACGCCCCTTCGGAATACATGTTCTCGGTCTGCTGGTTGCCTGGTGGATAGAAGATATTTTGTAACGGCATTCTTAGTAGGAACAGAGGCGAAGCACTGTAATGAAAAATATGAAAATACGGTCACTCTGCCAAATAAAAGAGAGAGAACATTTTTCAATTCGTTTGGGCACCATGGTGAAACTAAAAGTACCCCAGGCCCGTAAGAGACGGACCAGACGGAAGACTCTTGAAGGGCTCGCTGAAGCCTACCTTGTTGAATGCCCCATGCATTGTGTGTTTTCCCCAAAGTCTTAATGGAAGACATGGCAAGACAGAGAAATCAACAGGACAAGAATAGACATCCTTTCTCATTGACACCAGTCCATCTGAGGACAGCCTCATTAAGAGTAGGCGCACACCGTTGATTTTTCGTCGGCCGATAGTTTAGTCGGGCAGTTGATCGGTATGGGCATGTATGGGAGTGCGCACACTACGCCGATTCGATTTGGCTGATTCTTCATACAATTTAAAATCGGGCACAACTATCGGCCAACTAAAAATCAACGGTGTGCGCCTACTCTTATAAATTAATTCTGACACCGATTTGTCACCAGTGCTGTATGTCATTGAGGGAGACATTTGTCCAGCAGTGGACGTCATTTGGCTGTAACCAGGTCGCCAATATTAGTTGCCACTGCCAGACGGCTGTCTCATTAATCACCACTGTGCCAACGGCATCTCACGAGACTCACCGGCGGCCACGATGTTATCGTACACATTAGCAGCCACATTGTCTACGAGCTGTGCGGTAGTGACGGCAGACGCGTGGATGGACACCAGGTAAGGCAACCTCATTGGTCGCCAGCGAGGATCGCACAGGTCTATCACCACTAGTTCCTCTTCTGCGAGCAAAACCTATGAAAAAAGAGAAATAATATGTAAATGATAATTATGCGAGTTTTTTTTAATTGCACAAATAACTAAAAAGTCACGTTAACCCCTCTTACTCAGATAAGTATGCTTTTGTTTCGAGTGCGTTCCTCGGATGCCTAGTCGATCAGTCCAACACCTTACCCGTTCAGCTATTGACGCTTCAAAAATGGGTCAGGTATAACAATGTTATTTAAGGCCAAGTCCGCACTACGACTAAACCACCGCGGTTTTTAACCGCGTGATTTTATAACTAAGTTGTAAAACTAAAGCAAGCGTCCGCACTGCAGCTTTTTTTCGCGTATACGTTTCGGGAGGTCTCGCGGTTTGGCGGTATACCGCATGCGGGGAAAAAAAATAGTGCGGACTCAGCCTAAGACCAAATTATCTTACCAAAGCTGCGGCAACTTGGTTGACCGTTTGCAGCTGAATTTGCGCAGGAGTGTCTGGCCGCTCTTCTTGCAAGGGAACGCCGTCTGGCGGCACCGGTGTACTCGTGAAGAAGTCTATAACCTGCAAAATTTAATAAATATTATAACTTGTCAGGTTTTTCAAATAGGAAATAATAACATTATTGTGCTGTTTCATACTTACACGACTTGTGAAATCAAATGCGACGTGCTTTTCGCCCTGTTGTACTGTGACTGTGTATTTGTCTGAATATGACGCTCTGGGCATACCACCTGAAATGACATCGCCAACGTAAATAGGTAAAACATAAAAAAATCAATTTATTTATACAATTGTGGTTCTTTAACTAAAACAGCGGTTCCCAAACTTATTTTGTCTACTGCCCACTTTGAGAATAAATTCTTTTTAACGCCCCAATTTGTAGTCGAGAGTCGAGTGCTCAGTCGGTGTCTAAGAGACCTCCTAGTAAATGACGTCTCCCAAGCTTCTATACAACGTCCCGATTTTTTTTCTGGGTCTCTTACCGCCCCCCTTTAAGCCTGCAGCGCCCACAAGGGGGCGTTATCGCCCACTTTGGGAAAGACTGAACTAAAAAGTAATTACTGCTCTAGTATTCAATACTTCCCTTACCCTACTACTACCCTCTAGATAGAAAATACTTGTAGAAAACTATGATTAACTTACCAGAATAGATAACGATCTCCTCTCCATCTACACTAGTCCGTGTGAGGATCTTCGAGATGGCCTTGCAAGGGTACGGGCCGTATGGGTTGACGGGTTCCTTGAGCGGCCGGTCGGACGCCGCCGCCGCCACTTCCCACGTGACGTACGACCCATCGTTGTGGGAGGATGTGAAGTGCTCGCCTGGGGAAATGTAAAGTTTTAAAACCGATAGAAATCTTATCTAAGATAGATTAGTCAGATAGAGATAGTTTCCAAAGATCTGGGATTAAATTATATGTGAGTTTGTTAAGAAAGAGTGATAAAAATCTACGGTTATCTAAGTTGGACATAATCATCAACTAAAAGCTTCTGTGTTAATGGTGGAAGGAAACTATAAAATATGCACTTTGATACAAGCACGTTACACAAAGGACATTGTCAGAAACCGCCTAAAAAACCGCCAAAAAACATTAACCCATCATAATTATTTTCTATTTTTTTTAATACATTAAGCACCCTTTCGTTCTAATGGACACTTAAGCATTGAAAAATTAAATAAATAAGTCTTTTAACGTTTATTCTATAATACTATTACAACTTCCGGACGTTTTGGTGCGTGGCATGGTCTAAAACCTATCAAGTTCCATAATTTTTGCCGATAAAATCTGTACGAGGCATTACCGTACTTTATTGCTGGGAGTCCATGTACAGTGATGTTCCTGCGGCCATCATAGACAATAAAATATCGATTTTGAAAATAAAATAAATCGATTAAACTGCTTTGAAGACTAGATTTGCGTTAAAAGCTAAAAAGATATTGACACTATTACAAGAAGCTATCTAAAGTGTCCAACTGGTCGAAGGTCGTAAATAAAATAATAATAATTAGGACCATAAACTGATATTCATGGTATCATAACTGTAAAAGTGTCAGAATCCGATGTTGAATCCAATGCCAGTTGAAGTGTGAGAAACATATATCAACCTAGTATAGTTGCCAGTCTCTCATAATCTATGCCAATGAATCCGCGAGATGGCAATACGTAGACGCGAGGTCCAAATGCTGCATGATTGGTTATTTTTGACATGACATTGACAGATATCCACCAATCATGCAGCATTTGGACCTCGCGTCTACGTATTGCCATCTCGCGGATTTTTCAATCGCGAAAACCCTCATTCATAGCACATTAATAATAGACCAATGAACTTTTATAGATTGTGAAAGAGAAGATAAAGATTTTATTATTTTATTAAAATCTTGCCACGAAGTAGTTTTTCAGTAGAAACCAGGATTGGATAATCGCTACAGGCAAGTATCAGAACATTTTATAAATATTTTTAATCGATTATATCCTTGTGAATCGTTTTAATAAATTGTCATTTTACTTTTTCAATTAAAACTTTTTCAATCCCTAGTCTTGTCAAACTGTCATAATGTCAACAAATTATAAATGTCACGTCAGTTGACTCAATTTCAGTCTTCTGTGCGTTTATTGTATTTTTATTTCAATGAAATAGTGCTAAAGGGTTAGTACTAAAAGTGAAAGCCTTTTTTCAGAAAGAAAACCAATGTGGTGCCCTTATTATTCATACTGTTTGAAAGTTACAAGTCAGTGATACAGAGTTGCCGACATTATAACTCCGTAGTGATACCATACCAAAGAAGAAGTTTTCCTAAACACACACACTTGTGTTATTTTTATATGTGATCAAATAAAAAGGATTAATTCTACTGCTCAAATGGAATAACTTATCCCAAGAGACCGAATATAAAAAAAAAAACCTCTCCATAGAAATTATCACCATCACGAGGATGTGAATTTTTTTGAGAATTTGATATTGGTCCTGTAAGAAAAGTAGTTGTATTTCAGTAGTAGAATCAACCCTTCTTGTTTCATCAGCAAGAGTAACTATAAAAACGCCCTGTAGGTAGGTATTATTAAGCTGAAGAGTTTGTTTAGTGTCAAAGACTGTCACACAGTGTAACTTAAATTGGCATATTATGATAATGAACATAAAAACTTAAATAAATATTTATGTTAATATTTTTTGTATTTATTTATTTTCCCAAAGCTTCACAGTGACAGCTGAAACAGCAATACTGTTGTAAAACTAAACTTGGAACAGTTACAAATATTTTACAAATTAAAATAAAACCGCATGTTGCTTTACTTTCTCGTATAGGTAATAAATGTAATTAATGGCTAGATTATTAATGTTACTTTGTTACCCTCAATAGTGAGGAGATCTTATAAAATGGTAACCCTGATTTTCATTGTCATTCAAGTGCTCTTTCTTCACATAGGCTTCTGTGATTTGGCCAAGGGCCACACACATTGCGATAACATTATGCGACATTGATTTGACAGCAGCGGAGTGAAGTCTTGCGACTATGCAAAATGATACCCTGTAATCGTAGCGCATATAGACATAGACGGGGCGGGGCACATAGCTCGTAGAGCTGATGGCCGCTGGGGCAGGAAAGTTCTTGAGTGGCGACCACGAGCCGAAAGACGTAGCGTGGGCAGGCCTCCCACTAGGTGGACCGACGATCTGGTGAAGGTCGCGGGAGGTGCCTGTATGCGAGCGGTGCAGGATCGGTCTTCGTGGAAATCCTTGGGGGAGGCCTTTGTCCAGCAGTGGACGTCTTTTCGGCTGAAACGAACGAACGAACGATACGTATTACCACTATTTACCAGACATTACTATTTATTGCATACTCGCCGGATTACACGTAGGAGCACGCGCGTTACAGCTTCGGCCTTGCATTATTATAAGATCTTGTTCCGCCCTTTTACGAACTTCCTCCGTGAGGATAATCCCCGCCGAATTCTATGATGAACCTATCAAAAGTCATATTCTGCAATGTCAACCCACCACAAGGTGGACCGACGACCTGATAAAGGTAGCGGGAAGGCGCTGGATGCAGGCCGCTACCAACCGTGCGATGTGGAAGTCATTGGGGGAGGCCTATGTTCAGTAGTGGACGTCCTGTGGCTGAAATGATGATGATGATGATGAAATGAATGAAAATGACAAATCTTCGAACGTGTATAATACCGTGCCAAAGTAATCATATAATTTTGGCACCTTAATAACTATTGCCGTTTTTGTTGTAAAGATCATGCAGCGCTACTTGCGGATATTATTGGAAAGAAAACTATGTGGGCTCTAGATCTGAAGCCGCTTTAGCGAACACGAAGTGCTCATACAATGCGGCGTATTTTCTTCCAGTCTTTAGTCAGGACTTTAGTCGAATTAAAACCCCGGTTGAACGTGATATAGCCGCACTAGAATACGATGCTTTTTTGCATAATCGCAAGACTTCGTTCCAGTGTCGACCGAATGTTATCACGATGTATGTGGCCCAGGGGTTACCGTAGCCGCTAAGGTTTGAAACTTCTTGCTTAAAATATTGTAGTCTTTGGCATAGCCTCGTAGCGCCCACGCGCCTTTTGATAACCCAAAATAAATATGGCGACTACAGCCCAGAACTTTTTTCAACTAACTTTCAATTACCGCCCATGCGCCTTTCAGAAGGCCATATTATTAAACTTTGTCTAGATTTTTGAAATTTCGCGGCTTAAAGAAATAATTTAATTCGATTTCTGAACGAAATATTAGGGAACAGTTTCCGGTATGCTACCATTGGCTGTCACAATTGACAGATGGGATTTTTTGAAAAATGGCCGGCGGTATGGACGGCTCACTAACATGTAGTTAGTAAATCGCATTTTTTTATGATAATCCGTGGTTGTCGAGTATGTTTTTATGCAAAAAGTTGCTAACGAATAGGTATTACTTAAATAGAGATAATTACTTTGCATTTTTAGGGCAGAAATTCTGCGAAATCTTGGTTTGAAATAATATGTACTTTGTGAAGGCGGTTGGGTCGAAGCTAGTACTAAAAATATCACAATATTTTTAGTTTGTGGCTTTGTGTTATATTGGTTTATGGAATATTACTAATATAAAAATGCAACTTATCTTTCACTAATAATTAATTTAATTAATTAATTATTTGTCGGCCGTTTGGTGTAGTAGTTCTAAAAGGGACTACTATGCCGAGAGGTCCCGGGTTCGATTCCCAGCCGGGCAGAAATTGAAATGATGAATTTTAATTTCTGTGATGGGTCTGGGTGTTACTAGTATAATATGTATGTATTTAAAACGTATATAATGTAGTATATCCGTTAAGCGAGCACCCATAACACAAGCATATTAATTGCTTACTATGGGGCTAGATAGCGTTATGTGTGAAATTGTTCAAAAATATTTATTATATTTATTATTATTATTAATTTAATACTCTTTACACTACTAATTTTTTGTATTATTTAATTTTACATCACTTAATACTTCCTTTTAATCTAGAATTTGTGGCCCGATGGCCTTTTTAAAGAACAAAAGGTAGACAAATAATTGAATTTAAAAACACATGCTAATATAATCATAATTATACCCTGAAAGTTTCACTTCAAACCGGTAACTCTAACACATACGAATTTCAACTCAAAATCTTGGGCTGATAGGACTATAACTATAAGTCCTATAAGAAGGACGGTCGGGTCGTAGTTAAAGAGGATCCAAAAAATCCGTGGGCGCTACGAGGATAGACTACGACGGTAGTCATGGAGATAGGAGTTTGTTATCTCGTGTCAGATGTAAATGGTGAAAAGAAAACTCATGATTCGTGTTATTTTTATGCAATATGTAGGTATTTTATAAAAGTGGAACCCCGAGTGATCTCCAAAACCCATTCTATTATTATATACGATTCGGCTTCGATATCTATAATACAATAGGAGTTTATTTCATGTGTCAGATGACAAGGGTGGAAACAACCTACGATTCATGTTGTTTATTTACGTGCAATATGTGGGCATATTATAAAAGTGGAATGCCGAGTTGTATTTCTAAACCTTGTTCTATTATTTTATACTATTTGGCTGCGACTCGGCGTGACGACAATACAAAACATTTTTCGCGAATCGGTGTTCATACATTCACTTAATACATTAGACGCCATGTTGTCATAAACGACATATTATAAAATCGCTGTGATTTAATATTCTTAATCATTAATTTTATGGCAAGTGTCCATCAGGAATCATTGTTCTTACACACAGAATCGTATTATTTCGCTTTCGGGTAGTAATATGTCAAAATTGTTGGTTCTTAGGCGAACAATGTATGGAGAACGAACATTGTCCTTTCCGGATTGGAATTTACGACACTTTAGATTCTGTTACGTATTCTGGTTTGGTCATTAACTTGAAGGAAGGAAGTGTCTGAAAGCTTATAGAATACGTAATGCAGTGAGAAATTGAGACAAATCAGTCAATTTATATGGAGTATTTTGCATCGCCTGTATCATATTCCTAAGGCTCGTAGATTTGAGTTTAAGTTAAAAAAGTTATATTGGGACATATATTTTCATTATTATACCTTTGAAAAGTCTATTTCTCAAGAAAAAAAAGTTTTCAAGTGTCTTACCATCGTCATTCCAGCATAAACTCTCCAACTGCTGGTTGGAGACGAAAGTGTGTGTGGGTGAGGCGGCCACTCGGTCCCATAGCACCACCAGCCCTCGGTTGTAGCCGATTAGCAACCGCGAAGGCACTTTGGGGTGTTCACACACTGATTCCACTGCGCCCGGGTTCACTTTGAAGTCTTCTGGACAGCTGGAATGAGAACGGTAAGTTATTAGATGTTTCGAGTATACTGTATGAGTGGTTTGATTTGAATAGATTTGAACGTATTTACGACAGGATACTGGATTGTTTACAAGATTTGGATATTTTATGCAAGCCTGACATCTAGAGGTTGAATAGTTATTTCTTAATGACGTAGGCATTTTTGGAGTGTTAGAATAGTTTGCATATTGTAATAGGTACATTGTATTTTAATTAATTTAACCATTAGTAGTGTCTAATGTCTATGATGTGTACCGACTAACGTTTATTTATTCTATTTTATTGATATTCTATATTCAACTCTGGGTGTAAAATACGTTTGTGTTTCTTTCCAGCAATAAAACTAGCCACATAAACCCAGTTACTCACTTCTGCATAACCACATCCTGATAGATGACGTCTTCATTCACTGTGAAGGCGTTCAAATCGAGCGCGTAAATGTTCCCTCCCTCTGTGCCTAAGAGGAGGTTCTTCCCGGTAGACTCCACGCAGAGGGAAGATATCTTCTTGTTCTTGCCTTCGAAGGAGTGTGACTTTAACTCCACCAGGGACTTCTCGTTGATCTCCCACAGGTGGAGACTGTTGTCGTCGCATAGTGCTATTAGTCTACCGGTGCCTGAAAACGAAATAAACACTCATGTATCAGCACGTCAAGCTAAATACTATGGCATGATATTTTAGTTGTAATCGTTGCGATATTGCAACAAAATATGTGGTCTGTTGTGCTGTAGAATGATGTACTTCACTGTTACAAATACATATTATACAGAATGAAATGTTATTGTGGACTGTTAAAATGAGAGGCATAAAATATAAGTGTTTAAAGTAAACACAGGCAATAAATACAATACTTTATTTGACATTTCTTTATTCACTTGTTTATTTAATACTGGACTGCAGTTTCTTGATGGAAAAACTGATTTTTATCAAAATGTGCAAAGTAATTACTGTACATTGACTTAAAATTAAATGCTTGTAAACATGTTCAATTTCAAGAAAAGATTTCTCATACAATTAAGCAGTAACAAAACAAGTTTTCCGTTAAAAACAATTTGTCACATTGACAAGGAGACCAGTGATATGATTACCATATTATTCAAGACTCATCTAACATGGATGAGTCACTTTGTGACACGGTTATGAAACCTAATCCGTCTGATATTGTTGCATGCAAGTTTGATGGGATGAAATCGATGGCATTATGGTTATTAATATACGGATCATGTTTCTGAGCCAAAAGTCACATTAATGCGTTCAAATTATGTCGCTTTTAGGTTTAATAAAGGGTTTTAAACGATACTTCCGACGGGTTTTTAATATTTTACATTAAAGTTTTTATAGCAGTTTCGATCGTTGCACTGTATACTTTGTCCGGTACGGTAATTATAGGGCAATGCAAGTGCCCGCATAGGCGTTATTAGAGTAAAGTAGACCAAGGCTGGCCTGAAGTTTACGTCGAATAGAGTAGTCGATAAAAAGAAGTAAGTAGAAAGTTTTTCTTGCTTCTCATAGTTCTCATACCATCTAAAATTGTTCGTACCATTGCACAGTTTCCCGCGCACATTGTGACATAGTAAACAGGGCATAGTTACTGCCCTGTAGAGGTCTTAATGTCAAAGATATAAAAGCACTGCTATTTAAATTCGTCGTTTCGACCAAATAATATCTACAGGACAGAGGCCTCTCCCAACAACGACCGGTCCTGCGTTGCCTGCAACCTTATGTCGTACAAAATTTTCCGGTACATTAAAGTAGCTTACCAGGAATGAAGTGTATTTGTGTGACGGCCGAGTCTGGGTTGGTGTGCTGTCCGTAGAGCTCGACGCCGGGGCGGCCGTACACTTTGAGGGCTCCTGTGGCGGTGCCGAGCGCCGCTAGCCTGAGAAGCGGGTCCCATGCTAGCGCCGACGCTCTGTGTGGGAAGCCGTGCTGGACTGTCTGTGGACAAACGGAGAAGACTATGAGTAAATAATTTTATTAGCTATGGGTACGAATCACAGTCTATATGTATACCACTGAGCCAATTTTCATCAGGGGATGAAGTTTATTACGGAGAGTTAATAATTTCTCATGTCTTGGTTGATACTAATAAGTGCGCGCGATGAAGTTTCAGTGACAGATCTCAAACCATGCGGGCAATGGCTAGATTAGGTAAATTATAAATGGCATTTTAGGCACTTTTATAAGTGAAGTTTCTTAGCAGTGTTATTCTTTCATAGATATTAATTGTTGAGCCAAGCCCAAATATCACGATTTTCGATCAATATTGATACAGGTGACAAACAATGGCCAGTCATAGCCAAAATAGGCAAAGGGCATAAATAATGGGAGTGATTCACGAACGGTAGAAGGTTAAGTAGTGTCAATAAAAATGCGAATAGGCAAGTAATTTTCGGCAAAATAGCTTTTTTTTGCTTATTTGACGCCTTCATCTGACAATACAATGGTGCTGGTCACGAAACGTAAGGAGGCAGACGACAGACAGCCAAGGTTTAATTAAATTGTAGTCTGTATTGCGTTAACTTAAGAACTTAGACAACCTTTGAGAGGCTCTGTACTCACAGCTTACGTGAATCGTGTAGTATCTATGACTCATACAACGAACTACACGTATAATGTACTTCCAAACCGGTATGGATGGTAGAGATTATATAGTGAGTAAAGTTTGCATTTTGTACCTTTTATCTATTAGCCTTAAGGGTCGCATAAAGCAATGGTGTTAAATGGTTTGGTCATTGAACTAGCTCGTGCTTAATTGGCAAAGGAAGGTAAAAAAGAGATTTGAAGAACATTTGTTGACGGGTTATGAGAACTAGTAGATTAAGTCATCTTGTATAAAAAGGAGTGTTTAGATTGTATAAACTTTATTTACGATACACAGGTGCTAACGTTTTATTTATTTAGATATACTTACGCGGATTATCGTATTCGTTTATACGCAGATGGTCTAAATATTTAGTCTGTTGGGATTTATAAATGACAACGTACTTTGGATAACGAATGTGTAGAAGTCAATAATAATTTCAAAGTCGAATTAAAATGTACGATTTTCATAAAAAATACCAATTACTATAATTTGGTAATAATGATAAGATGTTTAATCACGGACTAGTTGATTACTTTAACGAGTAGGTACCTATATCAGTAAGTAATTAATAAATAATTAGGTATGTAATAAAATATTGTTATTGTGAAGTTTTTTTTAATTAAAATAATTGACTCGCAATTATTAAAACAAAAGTACTCAAAACACACATACATTGTAATTAAGTCAACTACTCATACAATACAGTAAGTACTTCGTTAAAAATCAAAGAAATTACAACGGTGAGGCAATGAATCATGTGTCATACATATGCATGGCGAAAATATTCACAATACACGGTACTGTTAAGGCCGTGTAAGAAGTATAATGTGGTGTCTATACCGTTAGATATAGAGTTCAAATTGTGAACGTATGTGACCGTGCAGTATTGACAGCAAACGTGGGAATTTGCGAGTGAGACAATGTTTTGTGTTTTAAATTGCGTGGTTTATCACGAAACTACAGAGCGCAGTTCCGAGGATGATGACTTGTCATAATAATAAACCGTAATGCACGTTATGTAAGAGCACGTGCTCATTTACCAATAGGTAACAGCAGTGTACGTACACAGTATAAGATTTGATTTCGATTCGATATCGTGGAATAGTGATGAGAGACCCACAGAGGGTCGATTGCGATCTCCAATGGATCTTTGATATAGAAATTGCGTCCACAATGTGATTCGGAGTTTTGGTTTCTACGAGTAAATAATTACTACCACGTAAACTGTAATACACAGATGTAAATGACCTAACCTATTCATTTTGTTCAAAGGCAACATTAACATAAAATATTTAGTCCAACTAATTAGATGCTATATCATCCATTGTTAAAACACACTCATGTTGGCACAGATAATATGTTATTAACTTGAATATTACACAATGCTTTCACTGTAAGTTGGGAACCTCCTACGTTATACGAAGGCGGAAAGCTATAATTACGAACACAGTTGTGGTACGCGGTAATAACTAAAACCTACATAGAGAATGTGTAAGTTATTAAAGAGGTCGGCTAGAAAGCTTATCATACAAAATAGAGGTAAGAGAATCTTAGTATAGGACGAATTATCCAAATAAATAATAATGATTGTTAAAAAAGACGATATCATTTTCAAAAAGTTATAATTTTCAAGGAGTGGAGTTCTTAAAACGTAACATTTTACAGCATTCTCAATAAATCAAGTTTAATTTTCCCATTTGTAGAGCATGCTGGCGCCTATATTATGAAATGCGGTTGAACCGGTAGCAAATGAATATTATGCATAAAGGTTCACGGTCTAGCGGGCATCGCGATTGACATTCCGCAAAGTAATTCGCGTGACCGGTGACCGATTTAAAATAAATCATACTGAAAAACAACAGGCAATAATTAACGTCTTCAAAGAAAAAAACACAGCAATTAGTTAAGTTTGTTGGATTTACACACTACTCGAGCTGGGAATAGGGTTGTTTTTATAGCAATAGTACGTACGAGTAAACTCGGCACTGCCAAAAGCGTAAATATTTACTCCAAGAGTTGCCCATACAAAAGATTTCAACGACTCATCGTACGCGCACGCATAAGTAGCTGTCACTATTCTGTCATCTCAGCTGTCATTTGTCAGATCAGTGTCAGTTCCGATCAAAAGCTGTACCGTTCGTGGTTTATCTTGTAAATAAATTGAGTTTAACGTAAACAATGGCTTGGTGAAACGATATTCATTTTGAAAAGTAAGTAATGGAATGTTTCACCATTTTTAAAGAATAAAACTGAATGATTCAGGTGAGACTTGAAGCTTTCGTTTGCCTAGCGACAGCTCTTCCACTGAGAATCTACTGAAAGTAGAATACTCAACACTAACAATAAGTACAAGTACTATGCTCTATGTGCTTTAATTTTCATAATAAGTAGGTACTTACTTATCCACCTGATAGCTCGATGTCAACACTATTTCTATCGTCATATTTGTTTATAAGTTTTCTAAAGATAATACCTATGTTCTGTCGATATTGTTTTGTAAAGGTGCTAAGCACAATTTCTATGTTTCAATATCAGTTGTTACATTATCGTATACGCCGAGTGCGCTTGCACCGCCGATCCACTAGATAGCGCACCGGCTTAAAACCGGTCGTGCGCCGCGTCTAAAAATATTATAACGATAATGCTGTCTAACCAGCCATTGTTGCTATCAAAAAGCAACGCAACGGGTTTAATTGGGAGACAGTGATTCACATGATTCTATGTGACCAATGAAATAACAAATCTGATCGAGCCTCAAAGCAAACTTTAGAATGTTTCTTTACAAACCTAACCTCGTCAGTCACGAATCAAGATTCAAAAATATAATTGCCACATTTTTTCAACGTTTTCCTTTTTAAACAATGTTGTAAAAATTCATTTTTGGGTCACGTTGGAACAGCTTTTACAAGGAAAAACAACACCAGATTTTCCTGGTAAATTAATAGACATTTTGTTCCATGGAAAGCCAATTTTCTCTCTCCAGTGTGATCCGATGTAAATTTTCGTGGGCAATTAGCCAGCCAGGTGGTAATGAGATGCAAATAATACTGTTCGTTCATTCATATTCATCGCGGGCCGATTGGAATTTAATCAAACGCGGCACCCGGTCAATTAGAGCGTTACATTACATAGCTCACGGATTACGTATCGGACTATCGGCGGAATAGGTGTAAAACGTCTGTGAATTCCACGGGCTAAAGATAGCGTAGTTGATAGCAATTCTACGAGTCCGTGATTTACTAGAGATTCAAAAATCAAAATCAAAATCAAAAATATTTATTCAGTTTAGACCACAAGTGGCACTTATGAACGTCAATAGAAAATAATAAAAAAAGAAAAGGTAGCCCTTATGGGGCACTTTACATGTCTCCTTATCTTTTGGGCCCTACCAGCGCTTCGAGACAAACATATGGCAAATGCTGAGAAGAAACGCCGGAACAAACTCAGTCACCACTTATTGCCAGGAATTATCTAACGGTAAGAATAGTCGAATTTAAGTACATCAAATATGTGCAGACTGAACTGACCACGCATCCTTGTCATCAATATAGTCTCGAACCTTGTAGTACCCTTTGGACATAAGGGTATTTTTTATATGTATCTTAAATTTGTTTATTGGCAATTCGACAAGGTTGTGTGGTATTTTGTTAAATATGGTAATACATTTCCCCAAGAATGAATTACCTATCTTATGCAACCTAAATGATGGAACAGCAAGTTTATTCTTATGTCTCGTGTTAAATGAGTGGACGTCACTTTTCTTAGTAAATAAATGTATATGTTTACGGACATACATAATGTTATCAAATATGTATTGCGAAGCCACAGTCAATATATTGATTTCTTTAAAAATTAATTAATAAATTTACTAGGATTTATTTCTAGCGCTTACGCCAGAATCGCAAGTCGTCAAATGTATTATTTGTATGGGACCCCACAGATTTAGTAAACCATTGAGACCACGAATGAAATGAATGACAAAAGAAGGTACCATTTTATCATCGATTAAATATAAGAACAAAAAATAATACAAATATTTAGGTAGGTGACATCATAACCTAACTCTAATTTTGCGACACATTGCTCATAAAAGGCAATCTTGTTTCATTTGATAACACGCATGACATCACACAGGTAATGCAGTTGCCGTATGACGGGTTGATCTAATTTATGCAGCCTCATAAACGAGCCCCTACGTCTAGAATTATACGCCTACGAGTATATGATGTCATACTTCCAAATCGGCACATCCTATATTTTTAAAACATTTGACTATTAAGAAAATAGATCTTATTACGAGTAGATAGAAGTGCATATTGATAACATGTATAAAAATCTTTGACACAGAGTACCGGGCCATGCCAAGTGACGTCACTTTACGAGCGGTAATTGCCAACACTGTGCGGTTGCAATTCTTACTTTAGTGATTTATGAACAGCAGAACGACATTTAACCCATTAGATTTACTATCAGCGAAGCACATATTAGACGTGAGATGACTATTAAATCGCTATCAATTTGATATTTATCCGAGTTTTCTCTGTTATTTCTTCTGGTATTCTAATTGACAAAGCCGAAATTTACTAAAGTGCACGTATGTAACGATGTATCTAAATGTTATTGCATAAAGCACCATTATATCTTAAAAATCATAGGTGTATTCCTAAATACATCATATCGACTCTACCAAAAGAAAATCAAGACACGAATGAGCATGACAGATGCTGATGAGTTTCCAATGAAATACAAATTAAGTAGGTACATAATGTGTTAATAGGCCGAAAAAAGCACGCTGAAAAACTGTAAAGCTGTGATTCATACTTTCACAATGCTGCATTTTGAAGCAGAATTGCTTACCTGCAATAGATTACAGCGGTTATCACCCATTTTACACAGTAAAGGATTCGCATTAGGGGTCTTAAACGGATCTGAACCAGTTATTGTGAAACAAAACACGAGTGGCAGGGAACACCCATGATTGCGTTATGGGTGCAGTGTGGAAGTTAGTGGGGTGTGGCGTCTGGGAAGCGCTAAGCAACGGGGAAACCGCGTCGATCGCAGCGCAGGGGTGCATACGACAGTGGTTTCGTCGAGTACACACCGCATTGATAAAGTTACACTTGATTGGGGTTCAAAAGGGGATAGTAGAGCTTTGTTGAACGACTGATATAAAAAGTAATGGGACTTTTTGATGTTTGTTGTCCATTATTTGCGTGATCCTGTTTAAACATTCCCTTGGGTCTATGGGAAACTTATTTGATATCGACGCTACATAGAGACGTCACATTAAACCAATAATATGCAATGTTTACTCCATAAATAACAAAATTCCAGCTAAGAAGTAATCGGCTCACACTACAATATGTTTGCTAACATGTTTCGAATCCATTCATAATATATTATTCTCACTCAGCAAGGGTCTGAAATGAGCGACAGCGGCAAATAGACCCGAAACTACGGAAATTAAGGTATGGCGTGATGAGCCTACAGCATCGACCGCAATGTAGTCGCGTGGCTTCGCAGTCGCACCGCGAGGTGTCACAGTCCGGCGGCTTCCTGCCATACTTCCGGGCGTGCGCGGGCGCCGCTGACCATTGTGAGCGTGTGTGAATGAACGAGGATTAGTGGCGTAACATTTGGCATGCGAAACGTAAGTATGCAGTTTCTGCCAAATATTGGACATTGGCTACATTAAAAGTGGGACGTACCCGTGTTGAATGTCTTCATAATTGCACGCTTGATAAAACACGAGACTAGCTAACTGCTAAGACATTTCGACTGTCTCGTCTCTACAAATTAGGCGTGATTTTACGAGTATTTTGTACTTATTAGTTTTCTAAGATTAATTGCCTTGTTTTGCATAAAAAAACATTCTTTACCAAACGCAAGAATAAAGTTACTAAGTAAGTTTCGTAAAATAATTTTCTTAACAAGCAGGATAGAAGGGTGAGGGGAACTGAAAGATCCATTACAGAGCCCCATAAAACAGCCCATCAGAGGGTTCCTCGTCTTGTGCCGTCATCGCCCGTCTTTAATCAGGAAAGGCACACATTTGTATAGGGGCGACGAATTTGGTTGGAGGTTTAATGAAGCTTAAAATGTATGAGGATGAATCTTCAAAAGGTTCAGTTACGTACGATCCTTCCTGAAAAGGAAAAATGCGAGGACTACTTCAGGACATATAAAATGCTTTATTTTTAATGCTTTTTAAAGTGTTACAGCTCATGTAAACAGAGCAACATTACCTATATTCAAGTCAAATAAAATGAAACTTAATACCATCCATTACAGAAAAGTAATTTGATAGCCTAATAAGAGTTCATCCTTTTAAGGGTTACAATGATAAGAGGTTACGTAAATCGCAAAACAGTTAACTCGTTCATAAGTAAATTGATCTGCAATCTTGACTAATCCAACGGTTAACAGCGGCTATCATACCGCTCTATATACGGAGTACTTCCTCCATACTAGCTAGTGTTGGCGAGGATGTCTGGCAACATCGATAATGGAATGGTGGTTACTTTTCATTACTACGAGTAGAATGAGATAATACTTGGGCTGGAATTAAATGGAAAGAAAGGCTGTGTTCTGCAACGAGGTCATCAACCAACATGATTCGGTTTCTCTTCCTCAGAAGAATATTAATGACGACTGTATTCAATGTTAATCGAGCCAATTCTATAGAATGTTTTATAAGGATAATCAGTTTTAGATGTAGTTTTTTACCAGTGATGTTATAGATTAAATGTACTGCTAGTTGAATTCATCGATAGTATGGAATTAACATCTCTACATTCCTTTAACGGCATGGCGCTAGTCAATTACTTACTGGTCATTCATTCCAGTGACTTCATTGACGCTGTAATGTGAGAACCATATAAATGTATTTAATACATAAATTATCATTTCGTCACTTGTATAAGTTTATATAGAAAGTTCCAGTAATAATTGAAGTTTATTAGGTCACCTGCATTTCAAATACATATTTGTAATACCTATTTTAGGAAGCACTTCGATCAATTCTGGTTAAGATAACCCGTTCGACAACTCACACGGCCATTATCGTATGACAAAATAATATGAATCAACCAATATCACGCCAATGGCATTCAATTTTATTGAGAAAAGGCATGTAATGATTTATTTGTAACGTTAGCACACCACATTCGGACCAAGATTTTTTCTTGATTTTGGTGACAGTATGACTCTGGCTGGCATTTCTTCTTATTTGTACAAACTTTTACTTCTTTTTGTACATTGCAGCCTGTATTAAACGAAAATGGCATTTAAAAACGTCCATCGCAGATAAGAGCCGGACAAAATGCGGCACAGTGAAACATGCAGGCAATGCGATTGCGCAGGCATGCGCGTGAGTCAGCCGCGGATCCATTGAGATTCAGTGTATGTACCGGCTTGTAAAATACAATAGGTAAGCAGTGACGTTACGTGCAAACGAATACCACCTTTTTCCCTTTACTTTTCGTCATTGAAGAACTATTCTGTACAGAGAAAATGAGATAACGGCTGTGTCGAGTGCATAATAGCGTAGGTACTTAATTGACGCCAGCTTCGATGAATTGTCAAAATGCAATTAAGTTCCCACAGAGCAAGAGATTACATTTTACATTGCTCTATTATTATGTTTCATACAACCTTTCTGGTTGTGATAGTTTCTACGCGAGTTCTCCCATCTCTTTTTACTGGCAACAGCTAAAATCAAAACGGGTAAAAAAGGTTTGTCGGTCAAAGTCTGTGACAAATAGCTGCTTATTTACCAAAATATGGGGCATAAACCCTTCACATTCGCCACTTGTGATCCGTGAAGGCTGATGTTATGGTCCCGGCATTGTCGTAAAAACTAACTCATGGGCGCAGGGGACCAAAGCTAAGCTCGTTTTCGCTGTGTCTAGCTCATTTTCGGGAAGACTTCCCCGTTTTTGGGGTTTTCTTTATAACATTGACGACATCGTTTTGTAGAGCAACAATATTGCAGAGTAGGATCTACATGTTACGCATAAAATCATGTATGCTTTAAGACTTCTTAGTACGAGTTGAATCCAAATTGTATCATACGATAAAATTTGCAAACGTTAACTTTTGATCCAGCCTTGGATATGATGTTAGAGAGTAAAAATAAAATTAAGAAATGAATGGTTTCGTAACGAACCGACTAAGTACGTTTTCTTAAGGGCCGTTGACACGACGCCAGCTGTTAGCACGCCATAATAGGTGACATGTGCCTTATAAGGCTGGAGCCACAATGCCTCCAAGAGCCGGGGTCTGCTGACTGACTGAATGACGAGAATGACCCGGTGCAGGCGCGTGGAACAGAGCACCGTTACACACCCACGTCCGATTCGCTAGTGACCTTATTCTGGAATTAATTTCTGCAGGAGTGTATTTATCAGCTTTTACATTTATCTACAAAGTTCAAGGTTATAAAATGCACCAATCTATTTTTAACCAAAACAAGTTCGATCCCTTCATTCTAAGGTCTAGACTCTAGGCTAATTAACGGGACATAACGGCACGACATTGAGTTTAATTAAGATGACATCTGCCGGAGATCCACTTGCGATCGTTGAATGGAGTGACGTGACTCGCTTGAATGATCTGAGAAACCAAATAGACTAATTTATGGCCATTGCCAAATAAAGCTTTTAATGAACTGGTTGTGGCTTTAAATCTTTATAATTAACTAGTCGAGTCTGAAACGAGCTGATGCTTACTCGTAATACTCGTCCAATTCCATGCATAAAATATTTCACTAGATTCTTTCTAGTGACTATAATGTCCATGTGTGAAATCACGTCAAATATTTAGGAGTAGGACACATTTGCCTATGTGTGAATTAATTATCTAAAATCAGGGAACCTAATACGGGGGTAACAATCAAACTACGAGTATTATCGCGGACATTAATGAACACTTTATCGGGTCAGCGGGTCGATTGCCAATCGATATGATCTGTCAATAAATAAATAAGCGAGAACGTTTGTCCTAGAACCGATATTAGAACTTTAAGATACATGCATTCCTTATAAACGTTCTAGCCTATTGTCAACAAAGATGTTAGAACTCTGAGATAGTTTTATTAGATAGTTATTATAAGACTAGGTAGGTAGGTACTTGAATGTGAAAATATTCAATGTTTTAAATCTCAACCGTGACAATACCAGAACCAATCTATCATCGACAGCCGCTCAACTCAGGACATGAAGTTTGTTTATTGGCAAGATGCCAGTTCGATACCCTCTTTATTTTACAGAAAATTTTGAATGCAATTTTTTGAATAAATTAATGAAATATCACATTTAGGATGATAGAGAAGATAAATATTGTATGAAGGTGCGGCGTCTAGAGTCTAGACTTCTTTTGTTAGTTATGTTTTGATGATGTAGGTCAGTGGGCCACTCGAATGCAAATCGATATTTTTCTGCAGCAATCGAGTGCGAAAGTGAGCATCGATTCTCTTATGCTTATGCACCGCGTTATGCAACGTAGGAAATGGAGCACGCAGTATGCCGGCCGGCGGAACGCGGGCGCGGTTCTGTACTCAACTGACCATGTTGTTTGTCTAGTTTTTTTACCTGCAATCTTGTAAACAATGGATATTTGAATTGTAAATGCTTAGAGTAATGTGTATGTCCGAGATTACTAGTAGATGCTTTAATAAAGGTTGTTTGACGGAAACATTAATTATTCAATGTTTTACTGAATGAAAATGCAACCACATCTTTAACCATCACATAATGGTGCTACATAGATAACAATTCAGCATAGCACGTTCACAGAACGCATGTTGTACATAATTCAGATTTTACACAAAGGAAAATAAAGAAAACAGCATCAGCAATTCATAGCACTATTTATTCGTTTCGTGAAACACTCTTGGGAAGTTGAGCAGCGGATGATACAATGATCAAATGAAAACCATTCTCACGGCGGCGGAACGCTAGTTTCTAGAATGGCGAATGCTTGAAAGTGTTGCTTCTAAATTAATTTAACGACTAAGTATGAACCAATGTAGAGACTAGAGACGGAACAATAAGTGTCATTTCCAAATTGAATTGATGATGATGATAAAATACAATTTGAAAGACTGAATTAGTGACAATGTATTCTACCAAAAACTTAAAGAAAATGTCCTCTACAAAGGCAGACAGTGAAAGGCAAAAATAATGTGGCAGAATTCGCGATCATCCCAAAGGATGATGGGCACTTTTCTATGGAATCTGGGCGTAAAACCAACGGAAATGTTACTACTATTATTTGTTAAGACTTAATATCAGAAATATATTTTCATATAAATAACTACCAAAAACTCCCGGGTTTGCTTGGAAATTGACATAATGTGTAATAGTAATAGGTTCTTTATAACGCAAACAAAAAATATTATTAATTAATATACTTATCTACTTACATTTTAAATACATTAAGTTATTTATCCATTATTATGTCCAACATTTCAGGAGTGGGGCCAACAAATGGTTTATTTAAACCATGTTCTACATTATAAGCGTAGGACCATATCTAGGTACCATTTAGAGAAATGACATGAACACAGTCATGTTTCAATGGGATTTCTACCAGTTAAGTTATTGTGTTGTCGCATAATCGATCACGGATCGATTATTAATCGAATTGCCAAAAAACGATTTATCGATTAACAATTCGATTAATCGATTTTATTGATTACCATCATTACTATCATTTGATTGTTAATTCAATTCCTTATTTTCAGCAATATAATCGATTATTGCAATCGAATAATCGATTATGATTTATTCGGTATACATACTTACTAAATCGATAGAATCGATAGTAAGATATGATACAATACTCTCAATATGATCGATAAAAGCAATGTCATTGACCTAATACTATTTTTATTACCCTAATGTGATGTGAAATACTATGGAAACTTTGCATATTCAACTACCTCTATCTCCGTATCCCCGCGTATTTCAGGATTGTTGTCATACTATAAAATGAAGTACTAGTATTAAGCTTTAATTTAGTATACTTTTTGTTGCTGTTGGTTTAACGCCCAATATGCCCATCATCCTTTGGCCGCCAACCGCAATTATAAGATAACGTACGATAAAGTTCCGAGTACGACGAGGCGGTCGATACCTGAGCGTCCGCACCGACCTTTGGCTAGGGATGCAATGCAATTTCATTTATATGCTAAATTAATTTTGGGCAAATTACTAACTTTGAAATCCATAAAACCAAATCACATTTAAGGAAATTCTTCAGCAACTGCCACAGTAACATCTTGGCAGGAATGTTTTGGTCACTATCGTCATTACTCCCTTTGGACTTCAAGCTTATGTCTAATCCAGGGAGACCAGATAGCAGCCCTGCCTTTAGCAAGCAATAGGGTACACGGAACGCGCGTCTGCCAATGTAAATATGCTGAGAAATCAGATTATGTTGCCAAGAACCATTGAAATATAGGAGTTTACCATGGAAGCTATTCCTAAAATAAAGTTATTCCAAAGGCTACATTATAGGGTTATTACATATTGCACACAGGGTATCATTTAGGGCGCTGGTCTTCCACGGGTAGTTGGTGATCTGGATAACGTGTGGAGTGCTAATACCTCCCTACTGCAAGTAAGAGTGCATAGCAGACAATGCAAACATAAATTAAAGGTACCGGCGCTGTAAATGAATCATTAGTGCAATAAAACTGTCGTAGTTCCACGTAATCCTGATAGTGCTATCGCGATACAAAGTCAGTATCAACCACAGTATAAAGGCTTCAAGGAACAGCTATAAATGAAACTGAATTTATTTGGAGAAAGTTCAATAACATGTTGATGACAGTTGGGTGTCTCTGAAAGTTGCTTTGCACTTAAAACAATCACATTGGGAAATGCAATGTTGGCGCTTTGAATTTGCGGTATAAATGTATTTTTGGAAACATTAACCGTTTACAGCAGAGAAAGCAAACTGAAGTCCAAAGTATAGTGGAGCGAACAATATACCCTTTAGCGTACTGCTGACTGAGACTGAGTACCAATTTCGAATGGGGTCAATTTATAAAACGAACGTTTTTTGATTGGCGTTTGGGTGTGATGAGACGCCAGTGCATTGGCAACAATCTGATTTTGTAACTTGAACATAAGAATGTACTAAGAACGGTTCCGTGATGAACTGATAGAGCGTGATATTCTTCTGAAGTTATTAAGTTCGATTACCAGGTGGATAGTTACAAAAGAAACCTTAGGGTTATTATTGCCAATTTTATTCAGAAATTAATGATTTTTAATTTGACATTGTTTATTTATTATTAAAAAAATATGATTTCGTATAATATGCTTCGCTGAATAAAACATATTTTTATGCCAGTAGTCATGCAAATACTTAGATCGTATTTGCATTTTACACACTATCTTTAGTATACCGGATTCGAGAAATCGTTGTAAACTCTATTTGTAACAACAAAACTGATAAGGACAGCATATTTATCTTCTCTAACATTTTTTATCCGTTAACTTTCCGTATCTTTTTCCGATAGTATGCTGATGGTGTTTGTAGACAGACAAATATTGATTATAAAGTGGGAAATATTATGTTATGTGGAAATTTTATTGGGGATTTTACACATAATTTATTTATTAGTACGATTGACGTTCTTAGCATAATATTGTTTTTTGTGATGAACACTTTGTGATGAACACTTAATCAGTCAGACATGCAATGCAGCACTCGATTTAATTGACTTGTTTTTAGAAAAAAAACAGCAGAAGTATTATTAGACTCTAAGGGCTATCAATCATGATGATAATAATATCTGATGAAACCACGTTCAAAGTACGTCTCAAGATCTGTTTTAGAACCAGCACTAGAACTGGTCAAAAATTTAAACTCGACCAAGTCTCAAGTCTGTGCCTCAAAACGTTTGAGCGTTGATTCATGCCCGAAGAAATTACTTTTCCAAATAAACTTCAATAGACAATAGCACATTAGCGCTGTCCGGTAGACCGTCGTTCATTACCACGCGTCGTTACGTCAGCAGTAAAACCGAAACGAGCGCACTACGTAGTATACGGTGTAGTAACCTATTAGCTAACGCCGTGGGAATCGTAAAACTATCGTAAAACGTACGAATTAATCCTTAGCTGAGAACTGCTGCAAATAATTCATGCTGGATGTATACGGGATCTGTAAAAGCTACACGGCATTTTAACTACGAAGATAAATCATAATTTAACAAGATTCATTTTATAAATTAAAAAAGAAACTGTACAATATTAAGGGTCTAAAAGGCAAATTAAAAGCCATCTCTCCCACAAATTTTTTGACCGAACAATTTTATAAACATGTACATTTATAAGGTAGAGGTTGTGTAGTAAGCAATCGTCTCTATTTATTACTTACTGAAATCGTAAAAACGCATCAACAAAATCCGAATCACGAGATAAATGATTAAACAAATATAGCAAGGAATCGAACCGCACGCGACAGAGACATTACAATAATGGTCATACTAGCACCAGAGTACTAACCAGCCTCGCAGACGGACAAAAAAGACATTACTCAGCGACTCTGGACATGCTGCGCGTTACTCGTTACGGCTTGGATTCAGGGGTCTATTCTGCAAATGGTTGCAATTTATAGGTGTGCTACCTGTCTTTGTCATGCAAGCATTATTCTATAGTGGGATGAGAGAGAAGGATGACCAATTTGTTATCAAAATAGTTCTCCAGAGTAGGGCCTCAAAGGGATCTATTCTGCGAATGATTGCAATGAAGAGACGCTACCTGTCTTTGTCATGTAACCATTATTCTAGAGGGGGTGAGAGAGATGTATGACCAATATGTTATCAAAATAGTATTCCAGAGTAAGACTCAGTATGAGTCTCGATAGTACGCCTTTTATAGAAGTAAAAAAAACACGTTTAATTTATGGCGATAGTGACATTAAATGTCTTAATTAAATCAACCTACCTACTTGAGCATCTTGAGATAAGAGTAATTAGTTTAACATGAATAAAATGAAACACAGTTGGATTCTGATGAATAGTGAACATTACTATTAGAGCAAGAGTTGGTATTAAATTCCACGTAAAAGTAGCTACAATAACTACGGTGGTACGAGCTTAGAACTTCTAAGGCAACACAATTCAAATGGAAAAGGAAAGCCCTAACAATGGTGGTTGGCGCCGCCGGTGCGTCGAACTAAGTGCGGGGCTTCTAATCCCTGAATGCGAGCGCATGTGATTTCTGATATCCCACATACATTCGTACGACTTCGTGCAGTTGTGGCCATTATGCAATACGCTGCAGTTTTTATGAAACGTTTTCAATGACAAAGAGAATCGTGGAAATGGAAATCAGAATATTGTTAGAAAACTCAATCAAGTTGTGTATCTTGAAACTGACATCAAATAAACCATCAGATCACCGGCCTAATTTAAGCTATGCTCGACGTGATGGCTAAAGCTATAAAAATTATTTGGTCCTATTAAAGCTTGATTGCCAGATTCTCGGCTGCAAGGTTAAAACAGTTTCTGTAGTCAGTTCATAATCTTTGATTTTCATTTTAGTAATCAATGATATTATGCTCTACATTAGAGATTACTTAATATAATCTATCTATTCTATTCGAAGTACATAACCGTAAGTAGAAAACGTTACTTGAAAACATGAAAGGAAAGGGCTGAACACTCAAAAGCATTGAAGTTTTCAGAGTTTGACCTTCAAGAGTTGATTGTCCGGCAACAAAGGTGCGAGCCTCTATGCATCTATTACAAGTACCTACATATCTATGCGTATCTAAGCAGACCATTAATCATACGCTCAACGGAGAACGGTAAAAAGATAAATCGTTATTTTTGTTACTGAGCCATATCAATTCACGTAGCTGCCTAGTAAGTAGAAAGGAAGAAGGTAGTTCAGGGTGTCCACTGCAAATGTTCGAAAAAATTCCCTGACTTTTCCCTGACTTTCCCTGACAATTTTCTCAAAATTCCCTGACCAACTATGTATACAACGTGTCCCAAAATTCAAGGATAAGCCGACGCCACAGGATGGACATAGTCATGATTACTTTAGGAAAAATAAGGAAAAAAATCTATCTCAATTATTTTTTAACTTACACAATAAATTATGAAATTCAACGAAAATTGACACCCCTTATGATATTTTACATTACCACGACCACAATTTTTCAATTATTCCTGGTTTTCTGTTTATATCGGCAACTTAAGTAGTGCTGCTGTTCACCCCAACTCTTAAAACCCCCAGAATCCTTGCAGTTTTTACACAAAAGTTAATCAAAATATTTCATTTCCTTAAAATTTTGAACGATTTTTACTTTCACACCACTTTGACTCATCGTTTTGTAAAAAAAAGGATGAACACTACTGCGGCAAGTTTTTTTAAAGTTGACGCAACTATCCAAGATTCCAAAATGGTACTCTAAGAAACCTAGTCGCAAAAAAGATATGCGTACCATTTTTACAAGCACTTCGCTTGTTAGTTAGTATGGGATAAATCTTACAACTGAATTTAAAACCAGTTCTCCTTAATCAATTGAGCTGAAATTTGGTATACTTGTGTAAGTACGATGACAATGCAATATTATACCATTGAGCTGGATGGAGTCAGAGTCAGAGAGACATTGAGATAGGAACTCTTAACGAAACGGCGGAATTGCATCTAGTTTGGGTTCGTTGGACTTGTCTTTTCGAGCACTTTAGTGCTAGATGATGTCCAGGGTCCTGATGATGAAGTCAAGAGAAGAGAAACGGCGGAAGCTTATCGAGTTTGGGTTCGTTGGATTTGTCTTCCCGAGCACTTAGGCCATGAGATTGAGAAACAACTAAAAAGTTTAAAATAAAGTTGTAATAAAAAAAAAACTTTTTTAAAAACAAGCTTGACTTCGTTTGAAAATTATAATTGACTTCATCATCAGGACCCTGGACATTATCTAGCACTAAAGTGCTCTAAAAGACAAATCCAACGAACCCAAACTACACTCGCGAGCAAAAGTATGGAATCACTTACATGATGTTGTTTCCACGCGATCTTGTGTACTAACGAATTTATTAGTAACAATAAAAGTGACACCATTTTAAAGATTAAACTTTTAACTTTAAATTGATACTAAATTCATTTAAATCACATCAGTATTTAAAAAGATATCCCGGCTGATGTGAAGAAGTAAGGAAAAAGACATGTATCAACTCTTTGATACGTCGCGAGTTGCGGCCTATTTACCCCCTATAAAAGCACGTGTTTTCGGATTTTGCTTTCACACGTTGATCCTTACACATCTCCGCTTCTTTTGACACTTTTCCTGGGATTCTACACCTTCAGAAGCAGCACAAATCGTTGCATTATTGCAAGATGAGCTCAGCCAGCGGGCTGTCGCACGTCAGCTCCACATAAGCCAGTCCTGGGTTTCGAAAGTTTTAAGACGCTTTCGGGAGACTGGTGGCTTTATCCCGAGACCAAGTTCTGAACAGCGCCGGTGCACATCGCAGAGGGATGACCGTTTTTTCATGTCAAACTCTCTATGAAATCGTTATTTGACTGATATCGACGTCCAGCAAGAGCTCAGAAATGTTCGTAGGATAGCTGTTAGCGAGTAGACAGTTCGTCTAAGATATAAGCAATAGAATTTGACTCCAAAAAGGCCTGCCACGGGCTCGAAACTGACGGCAGGCCACCGATAAGCACGCTTTCAATTTGCTCGTACACATCTCGATGGGAAGTCGAGCAAGCCACCCCTATAAGCCACTGTTTCAGCGAACCAGCACTGCACAAATCTCTCCCCAGGCCGCCTATAGACCCGACCTCTTCGACTGCTGCACTGCAAACACAGTCTGCATTCATCGGAGAACAAAACTCGCCTCCATTACTCGCCTTCCCATCAAAATAAGTGCGAGCTAATTGAAAGCGTGCTAGTCGGTGACCTGCCGTCAGTTTCGAGCCTGAGGCAGACCTTTTTGGAGTCAAATTCTATTGCTCATATCTTAGACGAACTGTCTACTCGCTAACAGCTATCCTACGAACATTTCTGAGCTCTTGCTGGACGTCGATATCAGTCAAATAACGATTTCATAGAGAGTTTGACATGAAAAAACGGTCATCCCTCTGCGATGTGCACCGGCGCTGTTCAGAACTTGGTCTCGGGATAAAGCCACCAGTCTCCCGAAAGCGTCTTAAAACTTTAGAAACCCAGGACCGGCATATGTGGAGCTGACGTGCGACAGCCCGCTGGCTGAGCCCTTCTTGCAATAGTGCAACGATTTGTGCTGCTTCTGAAGGTGTAGAATCCCAGGAAAAGTGTCAAAAGAAGCGGAGATGTGTAAGGATCAACGTGTGAAAGCAAAAATCCGAAAACACGTGCTTTTATAGGGGGTAAATAGGCCGCAACTCGCGACGTATCATACAGTTGATACATGTCTTTTTCCTTACTTCTTTACATAAGCCGGGATATCTTTTTAAATACTGGTGTAATTTAATTGAATTTGGTATCAATTTAAAGTTAAAAGTTTAATCTTTAAAATGGTGCCACTTTTTTTGTTACTAACAAGTTCGTTAGTTAACAAGATCGCGTGGAAACAACTTCATGTAAGTGATTCCATAGTTTTGCTCGCAAGTGTAGATGCAATTCCGCCGTTTCGTTTAGAAGTTCCTGTGGCCACCTCCAGTTTCAGCTCAATGGTACCATAATATTGCATTTTCATCGTACTTACATAAGTATACCAAATTTCAGCTCAATCGGTTGAGGAGAACTGGTTTTAAATTCAGTTGCAAGATTTATCCCATACTAACTAACAAGCGAAGTGCTTGTAAAAATGGTACGCATATCTTTTTTGCGACTAGACTTCTTAGAGTATTATACCATTTTGGAATCTTGGATAGTTGCGTCAACTTTATAAAAAACTTGCCGCAGTTGTGTTCATACTTTTTTTTTACAAAACGATGAGTAAAAGTGGAATGAAAGTAAAAATCGTTCAAAATTTTAAGGATATAAAATATTTTGATTAACTTTTGTGTAAAAACTGCAAGGATTCTGGGGGTTTTAAGAGTTGGGGTGGACAACAACGCTACTTAAGTTGCCGATACAAACAAAAAACCAGAAATATTTGAAAAATGGTGGTCGTGGTAATGTAAAATATCATAAGGGGTGTCAATATTCGAAGAATTTCGTAATTTATTGTGTAACTTAAAAAATAATTGAGATAGATTTTTTTCCTTATTTTTCCTAAAGTAGTCATGACTATGTCCATCCTGCGGCGCCGGCTTATCCTTGAATTTTGGGACACGTTGACTTTTCGGATAGATCCAGGTTACAGAAAACCTATTACTGATATCGTTTGAAAGAGCTCGTGAAGCACTTTCAAGATCAGTAAGCAGTTTTTCGATATCTTGTGTAATTTAGAAATAATCGAATGAGATCACTTATCGTTTCCACCCTGTATTAATAGCACTCACAGTGAACTGCTCACTAGTCTGCACTCAATAATCAAATCAATAAATAATTATAAAAAAAATAATCAAAAAAAATCAAAATCAAAAATATTTATTCAGTTTAGACCACAAGTGGCACTTATGAACGTCAATAGAAAATAATAAAAAAAGAAAAGGTAGCCCTTATGGGGCACTTTACATGTCTCCTTATCTTTTGGGCCCTACCAGCGCTTCGAGACAAACATATGGCAAGTGCTGAGAAGAAACGCCGGAACAAACTCAGTCACCACTTTTTGCCAGGAATTATCTAACGGTAAGAATAGTCAAATGGCAATGCCAGATTTTGTATGGAAAGTGGCGTCTTTTTTTTTTCGAGCGGCCATCGACCAAACTTTGTTTTTTGATTACAAAATAGTGTAATAAACCAAACTTACTATGGCATGTATACCTCTAAACTCAGTCTGAACTGAGTTACAAGCATTAGAAGTTTGATGATTTTCATACTAGATTTGCTTTTTGTGCGCAAGTTTTGTAAGAAATTGCAACAAAATATTGCGCTATTTTTTTATTGCACTGATTCTGCTCCATACTGATGTCTGGAGCCTTTAATGGATGATATTGTTTGTTTACACATACAATCTCACTATTTTGTTGCAATTTCTTACAAAACTTTGCGCGCAAAAAGCAAATCTAGTATGAAAATCATCAAACTTCTAATGCTCGTAACTCAGTTCAGACTGAGTTTAGAGGTATACATGTCATAGTAAGTTTGGTTTATTACACTATTTTGTAATCAAAAAACAAAGTTTGGTCGATGGCCGCGCGAAAAAAAAAAGACGCCAATTTCCGGCATTGTCTTTTAAGTACATCAAATATGTGCAGAATGAACTGACCACGCATCCTTGTCATCAATATAAATAAACATAAGTTATAAGTTGCACTTTCACATCGACAATAGAAAATATATCATTTTACTGAAACAAAAAAGTACAACTATTAAAACAAAAAGGAGTAATCTAGTTATGACAAAAAAAAATCATAACAGAGTGATCTATCACTCTAATCCTGAAAAAAAAACTATATGAAAGTAATCTAATTATGAACAAAATTGTGTCATAATTTAGATCAATCCACTTCATTAGATAAAAAACTAAAAAGGAGTAATATAATTATGACTAAAAACAAAGTCATAATGTAGATCACTCCAAACCTGAAAAAAAATGCTTCGATAGTCAAGATCAAAGGTCTTTCTAGAGCATAAATTAATTAAAATCCTCATTTTACAATCACTGGGAAATTTCGGGAGACAAACAGTGTTTTGGTAGACAAAATCTCAATGTTTCCCTGACTTTCCAGGTGTCCCCTCTATTTCACTGACTTTCCCTGACTGCTATGAGCTTCCCTGACTTTTCCCTGACTTTCCCTGACTTTCCAGAATGTGGACACCCTGTAGTTTTCTATAAGATTCAATCGTAAAAAGAAAACCGCAAATAAATATAATAAAAAGAAACCCATTCATTACGTTTTCCAAATAAATATTATTTGATTGATTAGAGACTCAAAAGTCTTGCCATTAAACCAGGTTTTGTTGAATTAACAGCAATAAATGTTTCGTTAAAGAAATTCTAACGATCAAATTCATTCAAGAATGACGCTATAACGTGTTTACGCTGTTATGAATAAATAAAAAGCATATCCCAAAAAGAAAACTTAGCCCAGACTAACCATAACCTACAAAGACCGGTTTAATGATCCAAACAATCTTTGGAATGCACCCGATAGTGCGGAATATGCAAATAATGATGAACGTGACTTCACAAAGCCGAAGAACATAATGGAATTGCATCGGGTGTTCAAAAGATGTTACACAATAAACTACACAGTTAACCATGATAAACAGTATTGTGCCTAGCCTTTTCAATGAACCAGTATAGGAACACAATATTGCTAGTACCAAACGTTTTAACATCACATCTTTGAATCTAGATTACAGAAGATATACGAGTCTTACCAGACCTTTAAGCTACTAGCAGCACGCGATAGGTCTAATACCAAAGGCCTGGAAAAAGGTGTTCTTCGAAGAAGTTGCGTATCTTTGGACTTGTTTAACGAGAGTTAGTGACCTTAAATCAAGGCTTATCGTGCAGCGACACCGCCGTGCGCGGAAATGGTTCCAGTGCAAATACCTGTATCTTCGTACCCCGCTAGATCGGTAACTATTTACATTACCAGGCCTGACTCTTGCAGGAATGAAAAACTTTAAATAAACGTTTGGTTAGTAACAGTATCAACTTCTTGAATCCGTATCTGGAAATCATCTCGAGTATTTTCATGAATCATGATGTACTTGAGTCTCTAATTCTCGTAGTCCAATCTTTGGCTCTTGCCAATTAATAAGACGACACTTGTTTCGCGTGACAGAAAATGACAATTGGAGACGATGAACCTAAATGCTAACTATTCCAATCAAGTCCATAACAATTCCGCGCCTCAACCGAGTCGACTTTGTCGGGACATAAATCATTCTACACGACAGTCCCAAAATAGGAAACACCCTCGAGAATTGGTCGAAATGTCTATCCAAACACGCGGTTAGCCTGAATTGGTGTTTGCAAGTAGGAAGCCGTGGGAGGGGTTCCATTCAGAGCAGAGCCTAATGGAGGTTAAGATGTATGCCCTCGGTAACGAGCCCGCGTCGCTCGACGCAAGTGTGTCATGAAGAACGGGATGACTTGTGAGATCGTGAATGATGAGCGGAATGTGTTTGGAGGTTTTGTTCCTTTATTTCTTTGTTGCTGTAGAAGCTTTTTAAGAAAGTAGAGTGACCGTGACTAGAAATTGATCAAACCTTGCCGAGTAGGAAGCGATCAGAAATACTTATCTGTGAAATAAACTTCCTTTAACTCTTGCTAGAATCAAATTTAAGCATTTTATATGCGCAATAATGAAAGAAAAATGCAATCTCATTTCAATTTACGACGTCCATAAAATCCCAGTATCTTTCTATTCCAACCAGCCCTACCACTCGAGCAGCCCAGAGTTTTTTGCAATATTACCTCATTGAGATCGAAATACATTCGTAAGTAGTATTCCGGTAGTTCCTCCTATTGCGTAACCACACCTTCGATCTATTTTTTATACCATCAAATTAAAATTCCGTAAGCTATAATCAAACACACGTCGACGTCTGGTCAGTATCAGGGCCGTCTGCGGTGGCTATAAAATGCTGTGTACAATAGCAATCAAACAGCATTCTGTGTCTATTCCAACACAAACATTTCAGTTGCGTTGATCTTCGGTCAAATGACCGATGAATTGTATTGACACTTTATTTGTGACGATACTCCGACGAAGACGCCTGTCATCCCATATTTAAGGGCAATTGATTTACTAAATGTTTATTTATCTGATCGATCGAAATGAGCGGGTGGGATTCATAACTTAGAAACTTCGCCGAACGAAATACTTTAAATTAGTTAATCGAGGAAAAAAAGTAAAATTTAATCTAAAGTTGCCATCGCAAGCCGGTTTCGAGTTTTTTTTACTGTTTTATTCAATTATGGGGGCGCATTTGACTTTGAAACTTGATACCATTTGAGGAACAAGACATTAAGAAAAACAGTGATGAGACCAAATGAGACACTTGTTTGCCGAGAAAAATGTAATAAATCCACTTCAATTAGTGGAAGCACTTTTACAGTGGTAAATGTAATGTGAATAACAGTCATATTATTTATGGAATATCACCAACAAATTTCTTCCAGCTATATGAAGGTTCCAAACAATGAAAGCATGTCTGAGGTACAAAATATTTCGTCAGCGAAGGCCGCCACAAAAAGAGCAAGACGATCATTTTAACAACGGTGCAGGAATGCGGTCTCGTCGGTCCACTCAATGGGTACTAGACCAGATTATTAGAATACCTCGTTGTTTATACAATCAGTGCAAGCGCTGATACAATCGTTTAATTACAGTTTGACAGGACGTGAGTGACATGGATGGTGCACACGCTACTAAGCGTGGCTTCGGCTGTTTATCTCACAAATCGATTTGTAGGGATTCTGTGGACGGTTAACAGAAAGTTTAATTTTTATAACAGTAGTAGGTTGGCCTTGCGTTACTACAGGCTAATCAATTTGTACAACAAACAAACTATTAAGTCGTCAATTTAAGGAGTGGCAAATAGATTATGTCATGCATGATTAATCTAATCATATTTCAGCACGAAATAACAATGCAAAATGTTGGGAATAATGTCTATTTTAAAGGTCATTCAATACATTTATTAAGCTGAAAATACATTCATGTTTTGTTTTAATTGCTTATGTTTTTGGTCAGACAAATGACCGCAGTGTAAAATACTTTGGACACAATAACATTTCAGCCCCTTATTAAAAAATAAGAGGTCACTTCAAATTCGCGTTAAGTTTATTATTGGTCCGTTGAGCTTTCGACTATCTTGGGCTTTACGAATTAAACCTTTGGCACAAACAGAAGCTGAAATCTGTTGTTCCACATTTCGTAAATAAATGGAACCAGAAGGAAGGCCACTAGGTGTGAATTAAGAATAAACATGAACAAACAATGACAAAAGAACAGTTGTTTAACATCTTTAGTTAGCGACAAAGGGAGTATTTAACTACAGTAAAAGCGAATGCCATAACTGAATTAGCATCTAGTTAGCCCCCGCCTGTTTCCCAGGCCCGCGGGGTGTGGCAAATGGAAAGGAGTGTCCGTTGCTAGGCTGGCTCCAGGTTCATGATGGACTGGACTAGACATGCCAAGCAATTTTCAGCTTTATTTTATAGAGCGGATAGAGTTACGAAAATGCTGATATGACACCATAATAAGGTACGTGAAATTTATTGACACTTCTGAATATTACTACTGCAACTCGTGTGAGGTTGAGATCTTCCTTGCTCAAGTTCCAGTAAAACTGTCAGGGAGGTTGCGGTGGTGGGACTTGGGACCATAATCGAGTTTGAAGATTACAATCTCGATAAGAGTGTAGGATTTTGTTGTTAGACTAAAACCCCAGATGCAGAAATTTTTTTTGGCGCGAACAGATTTTGGTTGCTCGTTATTTGAGCCCAATTGTTTTTTTTACAAGCCTATACATACAGCGCATTACAGGGAAAAAATGATTGTTACTCTATCATTGAACTCCCTGAGATAAATACATACAACAACCTATGTATGACAGTTGGTTAGCGATCTACATAACACAACCTGTCAATCCTGTTGTTACATAAAGCTTTTTGCTGTAAACTAAACGGTGTGAGAAACAAGGTAATTGCCTCGCCGGCTATAAAAGATTTTGCATGTCAATTACGCCGATATATTTTTATATGAAAAGGCAATTTTAATATTTGAAAACAAATTAAGCTTCCGAGTTAAGTTTACTAAAAATATATCTTTGGAACTATTAAAAGCTTTTGAAACTTATTTTTGTCATGTCATGTGTAAGAACCGGTGGTTAATAAAATATGCAGGGAAGTTGTATTATGACGAAAGAATAAAGAATTTGTGTTTTATTAAAGGCTACCATTGATCTAGCTTCATAGAGAATGTTTTGTAACATGAGTCATGCCAGTTACGCGAAGGACTAGGGCAGTTATCCTCGTATCAAATAGGCAGCTAGTAACGCTCAAGTCATCAGGAAATCCACTCATACATAACTCGAAATAATACAGAATAATGAAAATGTAAGTATATAGGAAAGTACATATTAAAGTCAAATGTTTTATGTAGAATGCAATGCGACATACCTATTGATTAACTTTCGTCGGCATGGAGTTTGTTCACGGTAAATATGCCAAGACTAATTTCAGGCTCCATCATCATTAGCTCCACTGAGGTCTAGCTAAGATAGAACAGTCATTGCACTCTTCTATGTAGTAACAAAGAGCATATTTGGACTGGTGCAAGCTGCTCCTATGCGCAAATTCATACATATCTCGCTTAGAAAGCTGCACTAATAAGAATTTATTAATAAGCGCCAAAAAAAGTTTAAGGGTCTAATCACTTGTGGTTGAAGGTATTTCAATGGGATTGATCTGTCTGTTCTATTTGAACTGAAGATAGAGTCGACGAGCAAGGATTACAGCCGTAATCCGAGTATACATAACGGGATTATTTTTTAATCTCCAAGTATATTGTAGCATCAGCCGCGAATATCCTACCATAAGGATCTACTATGATAAATGTTGTATGAAACTATTACGATTCAAGGAGCAAACAAGCTTTCAAACAGTTACTTTCTGGGTTGCCTACCAATATTTCATAGCCAGCAGTTAGAAAAAAAGAAGGTGCCAATTACAAGCAAGGTAGTTAAAGATAAATAGCAGTTATGAATAAAAAATGGTATTATGAAACTGCACAAGTCGACGATTTATGTTTCAACAGCACATCAGACTATACTTTTTTTGTTGAAAAATAGCACGTATTACAGCTACATAAGATGCCACAATGTTAAGCTTAAAGTAACATAGTCTGTACTAAGGCCACGGCTAATTCTGGACTAGGCGGTCAGGTCATATCGTGACTGCATTATGAGCAACGGTACCTGCGATGTGCTCCTAAGATTTGAGGATTCTTGTTATAACAACCAATTACTGCTGAATAAAGAAGAATGTTTGTTAAACGCCGCAGAAGTCACAACAGGTAGGTATATGATAAAGTTTTATAGTGTTTTAGTTAGCCGCATTACATTGTCTAACATTAGTAAATCATCGGAATCAACTAAATAAGTCTTCGCTGAAAATTGTAGGAAGAATGACTAACCACTTTCCAACTGAGTTGATTGAACATCATAACACCGTCACGTGCTGATCAAATTGTGAATTTAAGACTGGAGACAACAAAACAATTTACTCGTACGAAATAAAAGCATTGAAATTGCTTATTATGTAACTTCTTCACAGAACAAAGCTGTAAACGAGCTCTCAAGAAGTTAGGTCCAAGTTTCCGCGTGTCAGCTCTAAAGTTACGTCTCTTCAAATATTTTGCACTGAAATAGATTACACCTGACTACTTGGAGCCACGTAGATAAGTTTACAGCTACTTGTTGTGGGGAACAAGTTCTTTGATAACATTCAGAGCCAAGGAAAGTTTCGCAGTGGAAAATGGAGTTGTCTGAAATGGTAAGATCTATTCAAGCTAGGTGTAACTTAAATATATTGCTCATCCGATGGTAGTTTTGTTCACAATACCTATGAACGACTCTATTTATAGACCAAATAGTGTCCTCAGTCAGTAATGGTCTCATTGGTGTCTTTTTCAAGGCGTTTGAACAATTAATTCCACTTTCAGATTCAGCTTGAGAGGTACAGAAAAATCGAGAAAACTTCTAGGGCAAACGGATACTTTTGTATAAGGCTTTTTGTTAGATAACTTCGTTTGTCACTTCAACAAAACAACTTTGTTGGGTATAGGCTGCCTGACAACTTAGCGCGGTAGAAGGAGATAGTTTGTTGCAACTTCGTTAGCGGAACAATTTCCCAGATAAGATTCAGTGGCGTAGAAAGTTTTGCGGTTCCGAATGCAAACGGGCAAACGTTGTATTTACTACACAAACAAAAAATTATAAAGCGATATGGGGAGAAAGAATTTATGTAATAAATATTTTCTAACAATTCACATAGAGCTAAAACTGGATCTATTTCTCAGCTGAACACCATTTTAAGCTTTAACAAATTTATGTTATCCAATTAAAATCCAGGATGATCGTCAGCTGACTGAAACTTACTGAATGTTATTGTCGAAGTTTTCACCTTTACATAACCGAAGGGCATCATACAAACATGATTGGAAGTGTTTTAGATTAAGGCATTTTTCTTCAATGACCGAAATCCAAGGCAACGTAGGGCTATCGCCTTTGTTATAGTATCAGTAGGATGTGATAACGAGTTAGGCGAGGCCGGGCGTGGTCTTTATTGCTTATGCTGTTATATCTTGGAGTGTATTCGTTATTATACCCAATGCTTTTACTGGGATATGAATTATAATCAATTTGAATTAGTCATAATAAGTTCTGATGCGTGACTTGTGCAATTTAAGATTTGGATTTTAAAAGACATGTGGTATCGTTGGTTGCTCTATTTGACAGCTAGGTTATGCAGAAGCGTGCGGTTTTTGCAGAAACAAACAGATAGCGGGGTTTTTCTACTTGACACATGGAAAAGATTAAAATAAGTACAGATCGTGCTTGAATGTAAACTTTTGGTAGTCATCAATTTAATTAAGAAATGTTATATTTTATATTTTTTATAAAGAAATATTTTAACCTGTTTTACTCCGATACATTGGAATGAAACCTGTTTTGAATTGAAGGTCGTAGAATTTTAATACATACGTACGTACTTTGAGGATATAGTGTCGCATTATGACTATGTCTGGGCAATCTCATTAAAAAGCAGTTTGATGAATCATTTTTATGTTATTCATAATATTTATTTCATAACTCGTTACTCAATACTCAGAGAAGACTCGAAGAGCGTGTCTGGGTTTTGAAAGAGGCAGGAACAGCATCGAAATGTCATTTTCTATCACAATTCTATTAATCTATATAAATAAAAATGAATTGATGTTCGTTAGTCTGATTAAAACTCGAGAACGGCTGAGCCGATTGAGCTGATTTTGGTTTTAAAATGTTTGTCGTAGTCCAGGGTAGGTCTGAACGGTGAGCAAATACGCGCGCGATATTGTTTTTCAAGTAAAGTTGCCAATAATGTAAAAAATAATAGAGGTTGGAATGAACTTCAATTGTTTTATTATAAACAGACTCTGCGACTGGGACAGAGAATGGGTCGGTAACTAGTACATAAGATACGGAGGGCATGACCGCGTTAGGGACAATCCCTGGTACCAATTCAAGATTATTGGAGGAATTATTTTAATCTACAACAAGCATGTTGTTTTAGCACTAGCTATTCTATATTGGACACAAAGAACAAGTAAGGGCAAACGTTACAGAGTTTAGAATATTTACAAAGAGATATTGATTGAATGCTATCGCTATCGTCCACTTATCTGACTGATAACGCAGGCGATACCAATACTGTTTGTATAGTGACTCCATGTATCGTGTATAAAGTAATGTTTTACAAAATTTCGGAACCCAACCTTAAAATGTTTGGTAAACTTAAATTTTATAACAGTAAGTTGAACAAACCAATTAAGATGCTGGTTCTAATTAAGTTAGAATCAATTATCAGGTATAGCACAGAACAATGCGGTTCTGATTTTATTGCTTTTTTAGTAATTTTAACGCCACCAATGATTGTGATGCCCCATGAAAGTGGCGGGTGGAAACATTTTACGAGAAGTCAGTCACTTTCGTACTACGCACTTTTTTGTTTTGAGTTGGACTTACGACACATTTGTGCTGCTGCTCTTAATTTTTTGTTTCGTGTGTTGTTTTCGTTTGTTGCATCTACTTCCTGTAATTATAAATTATTTATTTTTCTGCCAATTTCCTTGTCCTGATGTTTAGTACGATTATTAAATTATTCTTTTTCTCTTTTTATTAATATGTAAAGAAGTAAACAGTGCCTAATAACATAACTACGTTACCGTAAATGTTTAATTAAAAGATCAACACCTCCGTCCAGGGCACAAGACACATGTGGGATGTATAAATAGCCAGATTGTTTACCATCAGCACTCAGGAATAGCATGTCCCGAAATAGTTGTCAACTAATTTTAGAGTGTTCCTTTACGTTCCCTCTAGGTGGCCGTCAATGGTCGTGTAAACAAAAAGTTAAAATTAGCAAAGTAAAACAGAGGTTTTATGACCCACTTTTGTCTCACTGCCTTGGTTATTGTACTAGCACAAACAATGTAACATCATTTGTCTAGTACCCATAGTACAAGCTTTGCTTAGTTTGGGGCTAGCGGCGTAGTGTAAAATGTCCAAGGATATTTATTATTATTATTATTGTATGTATTTTAGTGTTTTTTCTCTCCTAAGAGGTTAACTTTAGGAGCACGGGCCGAGGCCAAATGCATCCTAGTCACGTTATAAAATGTTTAAAAACTTTCTCACTATCCTGCACGTATTTAAAATAGTTGCTTTCTGTAGTAATTTGTATATAGACGGGGTTATGTCAAGGGTGTTAAGACTCGTATGTAGCTGCCTAGGGATGACGCCTGTAGTGGATATCACTATAGGGACTACTAGAACTGTTGTTACTCGCCACTGCGTCATGATTTCTATTGCTAGGTCTCGATATTTTGCCAGTTTTTCAGATTGTGTGGTTTGTAAATTATGTGTATTGCATACTGCGATATCAATTAAATATACTGTTTTATTACTTTTGTCATGAAGAGTTATGTCGGGTCTATTGTAGTGGATGGTTTTATCGGTAATTATGGTTCTATCCCAGTATATTCTGTAGTCTTGATTTTCCAGAACTGTAGTAGGTTGGTATTTATAATAAGGAAGTTTTTGTGTGAGGAAATGAAATTTAAATGCTAAATGTTGATGAACTATTGCTGCTACCTGGTCATGTCGGTGTTTGTAGTCAGTTTGTACGATGGCTTTACAGGCGCCTGTAATGTGCTGTATGTGCTCGGGACTGCTATGGCATCTTCTACATGTATCAGTAATATTTGGTTTCTTCAGAATGTATTTTTGATAGTTTTTAGTGTCAATCACTTGATCCTGAATGGCGATCATGAAAGCTTCTGTTTCAGGGAACAACTGTCCACTCTGCAACCATGCGTTCGACGCTGCCTTGTCGACATGAAGTTGGTGCAGATCGTGGTAATGTCGGCCGTGAATAACCTTTTGCTTCCACATGAACGCTTTTTCAGGATCAGGTGTGATGTGTTCATTCTTTTGTGTGTTATTGTCATGCAAGTTAAGGGGAGTTAAATTTTTGTCACAGTAGACTACCGCTTTATGAAGTGTTGAAAGTTCTGCTCTATCATGGAAAAAGTGTCTGAGATTTTTTATCTGTTTATTGTGCAAGTTGTTTATGTCAATGAAGCCTTGGCCGCCTTCTTTTCGTGGTAGTGTGATGCGTTGGACACATGCTTTTGGATGGTGTTTGCGATGAGCTGTCATTGTAGTATGTACTATACGCTGTAGTTGTTTTAGGTCTGTTTGGCTCCATGTGATAATTCCAAATGAGTAGGTAAGTAAAGATATTGCGAATGAATTAATAGATTTTGTCAGATTTTTAGAATTAAGTTGAGATCTAAGTAATATGTTGAGTCGATGCTTGAATTTCGTTATAATGTCTTTTTTTGTTATTATTATTATCTTTATTAACTTTGGTTCTTAATTTTAAATATTTTTTTACAATGTAAATTATCAAAAAAAATAAATAAAAATACATTATAAAAAAATACTTAAAAATAGTTATTCCGCTGGTAGCGGAGCAGGGCCCAAGCTACCGGTGGTCAGGGTCACAGGCTGAGGAACCTCCGGACAATGCGTGCCGTGCTGAGGATCACCGCCTTTTGCATCTGACCCTTGAGCCAACCATCCAGCGAGAGCTTCTTTAGATGTTGGTCGAAGCTCTTCGCTATTAGCCCGTTTGCCGAGACAACTATCGGGACAATGATCGTCGAGTCAACATCCCACATGGCGGTCACCTCGTGGGCCAAGTCAAGGTATTTGCTTTGCTTTTCCTTCTCGGCCTTCACGAGGTTTTCGTCATGCGGGATGGTAATGTCAACGAGCATTGCCCGACGTTGGGATCGGTCAACCACCACAATATCAGGCTTATTACAGACAATAGTCCTGTCTGTGATGATAGAACGATCCCAATAGAGCAATGCATGACCATTTTCGAGAACTGGCACCGGCTGGTATCGGTAATAAGGCGTCTCAGATTCAAGAAGGCCGTACTGAAGAGCAAGTTGCTGATGGATGATTCTGGCTACTAGGTTATGCCTGTGCAAGTACTCACCGTTAGCAAGATGCGAACAACCAGAAATTATATGCCTGAGTGACTCTCCGGGACGGTGGCATGCTCGACAAATGTCGACCGTACCGTCCTTCAGGATATATTTTCGGTAATTGTTCGTCATCATGACCTCGTCAGCAATTGCACAAGCAAAACCCTCGGTTTCCCCAAAGAGGTCACCGAAGCGTAGCCAGTTCACCGAGGCGAGGAGGTCTACATCAGGACCTGTAAGGGCCCGATAGAACCTCCCGTGCAGCTCCTTGCTCTTCCATACGTCCTTCCGATCCGCGACGCTCAGGACCTTTGGCTTGCGCCAGTTCTCGTTCGCCAAGGAGAGCGGCGTGAGGCCTTTGTCAACTGCCACAACATCGCGATGCATTCCGCACTCATTGGCAAGGAAATAATCCCTGAGACTGCACACTTCACGGTTGTGGAGGTTCTTGGCATTTAAAAAGCCTCGACCACCCCACTTCCGTGGAATGTACAGTCTCATCACAGATGAACGCGGATGTAACATGCGATGTTGTGTGAGCTGCTGACGTACCTTCCTATCCAGGGCGTCAAGTTCAGTCTGAGTCCATCTTAGTATGCCGAAGGAGTATATTAATAGAGGCATCACCCAACCGTTGAAAGCTCTTACTTTGTTGCCGCAAGACAAAAGACTATTAAGAACTTTTGTCAGTCGGCTACAAAAGCGTTCTTTCACCGATTTTTTGATGTCTTCTACCGATATACCTAACGATTCTGACATACCAAGATACTTATAGGTCTCAGTTTCGGAGAGAGATTTGAGTGTCATTGTCTCAGAAAGTTGTAAATTCGGGGAATTCACAACTTTTCCCCGCTCTACATGTAAGACCGCACACTTGTCTACACCAAACTCCATCCTGATGGCGTTGCTAAATACCTGTGTGGTTTTTAGCAACTTCACCAGGTCTTGTCGTTTTGGTGCGAACAACTTGAGATCATCCATGTAGAGCAGGTGACTAATGACCTCACCCCCTTTTCGAAGCCGATAACCAAGCCCTGAATCCTTTAACAGAGTGCTAAGAGGATTCAGTGCTAGGCAGAACCATAAGGGACTCAAACTGTCACCCTGGAAAATGCCTCGCTCAATCCTTATGAAGTTCAATGGATCAGGAGACCTCTCACTACCACCTGGTTGCCGAAGGACTGTAGTCCACTGCCCCATGCATGAGCTTAAAAAGGATCTCAGAGTTGCATCTACCTTATACAACTCTAAAATCCTCTCTAGCCATGAATGAGGCACCGAATCATAGGCCTTCTTATAGTCAATCCAGGCAGCAGAGAGAGCTTTCCTGCTCCGTCGAACTTGTTGGCTAATGGTCATGTCTATGAGGAGGAGCTCTTTAGTACCACGAGACCCAACCTTACATTATTATTATTATTATTATTTTGGTTTTCTCATGAAGCACCAGGTACTTTTGTCCTGGACAAAACTGGTATTATAATTATAGTACACTCATGATTCATTAGACCTTGAAGGTTACACAATAGAAGTGAAGGATATACAACATTTGTTCTTTTTGCAATCTTAATATTATAGAGGTAAAGTTTGCAAGTTTGTTTGTGGGCGGGTCTCTAGACAGTAGTTCCAGATATTCCTGAGGTCCTGACCGATTTCTCACCAGAAAATGTTATATTCTTCTTGACTTACAAAGGCTGAAAAAATTTATACAGGTAAAGCCGCAGGGAAAGCTACTACTGATAAAGTGCATTAGTGGAAAACACTTCCATTCATATCAATGACTCAGTGTAAGTTACTTGAATAGCAATCTAGTAGGTAGATTCTGTAACCAGGAAATCACTTCAAGTGCAATACCAATAATTGAGGAATTCCTAGAAAATTATTGTTGCATTTAAGTATGAAGCAAATGATCTCAATAGCCACTCAAGTAATCTGGTCTAACAGGCTGACTGATGGCTTAGTGCATTAACATGCCCATTCGAGGGTCATTAACCCTAATGTAGAACCTGTTACAAACACAACTTGTAATCAACGATAACTATTAATAAGTAGGCACGCTACTTTGAACAGTTTGCCCTTGAGCCAATGTATTCTGTGCGATGGCATCATGGAACGTTCTTACAATTGGCAGCAACAATTGGCATTAATAAAAATTTGATAACATTTTTATGAGCCAAATGATTAGTCGACAAATGATTTAAAATCTTCGGACTAAGAAGTCTGAGCCTATTAAAAGTAATTGACATGGGATGATCAATTTAAAGCAAATAAAGTCATTGTTAAAAATATATTCAAATTATAATATTTTTGATTTGAAGTATGAATAATAATTTTTATAAACGGCACTTTTTACTATTTAATGGAATTATTTGGATCATAAACGTACATAATGAAATAAATCGTTGCAAATTATTAAAGACCGAAGAAGAAGAAGATTATTAATATTATATTATATTAATAGTAAAAATACTAAAACGTAACAGTCATGTGAGTAATTTGTATTGATAGTAAAGTACATAAACAACTATGAAGTCAATCATTCAGTACATTATGTGAATTACTAAAACATGAATGTTGTTCTAATTATAAACATAATGAATCAAGATAGTGCAAGTACTTGTAAGTTTAAAGTCATGCGACCCTGGCCTGTTTAGGCTCCGAATTTATGGTAGATATGGTAAAAATTAACTATACCACAATCAGAAAGTAAATACTGTAGGGCTAAGAGATAAGATTGTGAAAAACAACATTTTGAAATTGAGGTTAACAGCTTGAATAAGGATTATACCTGTGCCAATGTTATCAGAATGAGTAACCTTCCCAACTTTATTCCAATTCAAAAATAATATTGAAAGGGATTCCATAAGTTAAGGCAAAAATCCCTAAGAAATATTTACATTTAAATAACACTTTTTAAAAACTACATAACACGTAAAAGTTATTATTTAGTTCAAGAATAACTTTATGGGATTTGAATTGATTGATTCTCAGCGGAAACTATTGCAAACTTATAACTAAACTTACCTTGCGAAATGCAAACAGTTCGTTTTGAAGTTTTTGTCTTTCAGCTGAGGGCTGCTGGCCCTTGCCTCGTATGAACTTTAGCATTCTGCCGGCCTGAAAGCATAACAACCACTTAGCACTCTGCACCACACTTTAATTTTAAAAATGCATACAGCACAACCCTACCATTATCTCATGCTTGGACTACGCGCGAACACTAGCAAACCGACCGGCACTGAAAAGCCGACTGACTTTTGGTTGCCTCGAGGCACCGACACTACAGCGTTACCGTCAATCCCACGCACAGATAAAACACCGCTTTTCTACCAAATTGCAAGATAACCGGCATGTAGATAACATTACAGATACCCAAGAATCCAAATTTAGCATTTACGAAATTCATATTTCTTTCAATATAAACTTTATCCCTTTCTAAACCCAGAGACAACGCCTGTCTGACACGGCAGAATAGCAAACATTACTCCGTGACCGACCAAACCTGGCTACAAATGAAAGGGTTCAACCATAGAAATATACTTTACAAACCTTTGAACGACAGTTTGAGGAGTTTTAGTGATGAAATCCAAAATTAGAGAGATAATCAGATAGCAGACAGCTCACAAAAACGGCGTCAGAAATACACACAAACATGAAAAAGCACTCACAAATCCGAACGCACGAAAACCCACACTAGCGCCGAGAAATGACGTGACGTGACTAACTGCCGGTGCTGCCAGCATCTTATGAAAATTTCCCTATTTCCCTAAAAAAGTTTCTTTGAAAAGTGTCTTTGTAGAAATAAAAATTACTTTTGATGAAAAGATATTTTTTTCGAATAAGGATAATCTACCATATTTATGTTAGATTTTTATTTATTTACAAACTAATAGTCACATCCTTTTTAAGATGCACGTCGTGCATTTTTAAAAAGATGTGACAAATTAGGGGTCATCCATAAAGTACGTCACACGTAAAGAGGGGGGGAGGGGGTTGACAAAGTGTGACATGGTGTGACAAGGGGTGGGAGGGGTCCTAAGTTTCGTGACATCACATTTCAATTGTTTCAAATATTTGATATAATGTTGATTTCACAAAAAAAGTACTTAATTTAAATGGAAATAAAACTAATTTCGGAACTGCTGTTAATTTAATAATTTATCGATGTGAAATTGCAAAACATGTGACGTCACACTAGGGAGGGGGGGGTCTCAGAAATGTGACCACCTGTAACAAGGACGGAGGGGGGGTAAAAAAATCATGAAATTCGTGTGACGTACTTTATGGATGGCCCCTTAGTACACATGAACGACTGCACGACAAAGAGTTTTCAGATGCTAAACAAAGATTTTATGGATTTAGAATTTCTAATTATTAAGTAGAAGGGTTAATATTAAATATACCATATTGAAGCTTATCCAGACTCCAGTATTTCATTAATAATTGTGGTTATACAGACAGGGTAGCCAGGGAGTTGGTTGACGTTCAACAAAGCTAAAGTTTACATTCCTTTCAAGGTGTATCCAAATCATCTATGTAATGTTTTACGTTTTTGCTTATGGAGATTGGAGATCGACTTAATTTTGTGATCTTTTACTCATTGTTGATTTTTAATTTTTTTTCTTATTCTAAGTGAAAAAAAAGCATCATTAAATCTAAAAAAATACTCGATCACCGATAATTAATTTAAATTGTAATAATTTAATTTTTCCAATTTATTAAACGATAGTGTAATTTTCACTTTACTTTGAACTACCCTACTGATAAGGATTTTTTTTACTCTGGCAACAAAAGTTAAAGATACGTTCAAAAACTAAATAACAGAATGACGTTTTGTAAAAACAAAAATTTTAACATGAGTTTATTTTAATTTGAATACAATAAATTATGCATGTATTATACGCATTGTTTGATTAACCCAATATTTTTCCTTTGAATAAAATATTTTTTTCACATAAATATTATTGTATGTTTTTTTAATAGTAGGTATTCAAACGTTCAAATATCTTAACTCATTCCTGAGTGACTTCAAATCAAAAGGCGGGAATTCAAATCAATTACCAAGGCCAAAGGACCCTTGGCCTTGGTAATTGATTTGAATTGATTGGACCCCAGAAATAATAATTTTGAAAAAGCATTAGGTACCTAAGTAGGTAGTACAAGTAATTATTTCACTTAAAACTCTTAAAATTCTTTTAATTGAAAGCAATGTCAATCGGCACAATGCGAGTAGTGAGGCTTTAAACGCTTAATGATAAGAAAACACTAATAAGTAAATGATACCTACCTTATTCGTAGCAATTTTTTACAATGAGGATCATTTCGATTTTTAGCTGTGAATGCAGATTTATAGGGCTAAGAAATCCTTAATACACAGTCCAAAAATTTTTGTTCTACGACAAAAATTGACGAAGTTATGGCCAAATTACTAAAAAAGTTCACTGACCGCCCGGCGCGGGGACGATGACGTCACTATATCCGATCCGAACGCTGCCGGCGTACTGCGTGGATAGAAAATATTTTTTTCTAGCCAAACTATCAGTTTTAGAGAAAAACTTGTAATGACATTTATTCATCAGAATAAAGTAAGCTATCGATAGGTAATTTTAAAAAATAGAAATTGTGAAAAATAACGCAAAAAATCCATACGCTCATACGATTCAATGGAACGCAGAGACGCGATTGGGGTCTCCGCGGTGGTATATTTGGCGATTTATTCAAATAAACTGTTCTTAAGTGTTGTTAGAGTCATATCTTCTTCCAAGTAAAATATAAAAATGTATAAGTATTAATTTATTTACTTCTAACAATAAGGTATAGCTGAGGCAGATACACTCTGTCTAGGCTACAAGACATTGCTATGAAGATCATTTCGATGTACACGCAATACCTACCTGTTATTTAGTTTTTCTGAGTTAAACCTACGTACCTACCTATCTATTCGCCGATCCCATGGGCGGGCCAGCTGCTGCAGGAAAGGACAGCTGCTCCCTCCTGGAAATCTATTTAATCTTAGCCTAATTTAATCCGCCCCCCTCGTCTCCCCAGGTCATAAGCTGGGCATGATGACTTCCCCCTCGGCCAGAAGTTGGGTATGATTTACCCCCCCCCCCCCCCCAGGCCCGAAACTGGGTAAGACTTGAACCCTCCCCCTCCCCCCAGGCCAGAAGCTGGGTAAGGCTAGCCCCTCCCCCCACCCCATAGAAACTGGTTATGACTTGACCCCCTCCCCTCCCCCAGGCCAGAAGCTGGGTAAGGCTAGCCCCTCCCCCCAGGCTATAAGCTGGGTATGACTTATCCCCCCCCCAGGCCAGAAACTGGGTATTAGCATCATATTATGTATTATTATGTTCAATACAAACAATCATTAAGTTACACTCACCCCAACCGCGTCTCCGCATTGCATCGAATCCTATGAAAATGTGGTTTTTGGACATAGCGATACTTATTTTTCACAATTTTTATTTTTAAAAATTACTGGTCGATAGGTTACTTTATTTTGATGAATAAATGTTATTAAAAGTTTTTTTCTAAAACTGATAGTTTAGCTGGAAAAAAATATTTTCCATCCCAATAGTACGCCGGCTGCGCTCGATTCGGATATAATGACGTCACGCGGTCCTGCGTACGTTGACTTTTAGCGGCAAAAACGGCCTATGTTTTATTACTTAATATCTTCGTAAGTAATGGTCCGATTTGGATAATTCAAAAAGATATATGTTTCTTATGTCTTAAAGATTAACGTAGATACTAGTTTTATTGAATTTTCTACAACAGTACTGATCCTCATTATGATAAAAAATACGTTTTATTCTCGACTATTGAAGGCCAGCTGAAAAATTAGGTGTTCCGTCCGAGGCTGCGCTGGGTAGGTAGCTTCATGGGTAGGACTTAGCGAACGAGGGCGAGAAGTTTTCATGGACACTCGACTCGTGCCATTGAAATTTAAGTAAATGGCTTCGCTGATCCACAGGGATTTAACGAAAATATAGTCGTCTTAGTTGGATGATATCGCCAACTCATTATATTTTCTCATAGTGTTAGTAAATAGTTTATGACAGACATTTTATTACCTAATAGAATCCTGTGTAAGTATTTTGTAGAATCCTAGATGTGGTTTGTAATACTGAACGTCTATTAAATTAATTTATAAATAAGAATGTCGGTATCTATTTGCCTTGATATTATGCCAATGGGGTAGGTATTAAAACAAAATTGCCAAGCTAATTCGCGACAAAGGTTTCCTTCCAGCTTTACCTTTAAAGATTGTTTTCACCATGAATATGTAAAAGGAAGGGCTGGCCTTAACACCGTTTGCCAGGATTTGGGCGACGTTATAGCTTTGTGATGTGGCTTTGAATATTTATAAACAGATTAGTTTTTTTTACTTAAAATAGGTTACATTTTGAAAATGTAAATCTAGGTCGGTAACACCGATTTATTTTTAGAGCTTCGTTTCTTAAAACGTATGTGAAACACAAAAAATGTCTGTCTGAAAATCAAAAATTGGTCTGTACCATAGTCATAGTTTCATACACAAATGAAACCGTGGACAAAAGCTAGTAGGTAAATCATAATACTGCTGGAATGGTTAGCAAAAGAGTGAGCCCATTCATGTATGTCGAGTGGTGCCAATTTTGCGTGTACATGTTACGGTTAATGTGATAAATTGAAAATCTATACTAATATTATAAAGCTGAAGTTGTGGAACATGACGCTCAACCACCATAAGGAAGCTATGGTGTTAGTGCATCTAATTTACACAATCTTGGTTTGTCTATATATACTGGGCAGGGTAAAAAACTTCGTCACCGCGATGCAGGATTGTATGCGCGGTGGAGTTTGCCATAGTAAGATGGTAACAGCGCCATCTGTTGGTACGGTTTGTAGTGGCGCAATTTATTAATCACAGTTTGTTTATTTGGTTGAACGCGCTAATCTCAGGAACTACTGGACCAATTTGAAAAATTCTTTTTGTGTTGGATAGTCCGTTAATCCCTGAAGGCTTTAGGCTATATATCATCACGCTAAGACCACTAGGAGCGGAGCACCAATGAAGAATGTTTCAAATCAGTGATTTTTTTCCTTTTGAGAGCTGACGCTGCGTAAACGGTTAAAGTTTCGCATAAATTATGTATGATAGGATTTTCCCCTTTAAAAGTTCTACAAAAAAGTCCGCGACAGCATATGTCTATCTTTTATGGTTGGCTCACTGTAACCTTTTTGTCTGGATGTCTGGATGTTTGTTCCTCTTTCACGCAAAAACTAATAAACGGATTTTGTTGAAACTTTACAGTATTATTATTTATAACCCAGGCTAACATATGCTACAATTTATGACGATATGTGACAAACTAAATTTCAATAAATAGTTAAGAGGTGAGAAATATCTTTAAAAACGCCATCTATCGACGTGCTTTTGACGGTCGTAAACATTCATGAGAGCGAAGCCGTGAAACGTATCATTAGTCCTAATTAGGAACTAAATATTACATTTATAGAACTGTTCATAATATTTAAAATTTAGTCAATAAAGATATTTTATGTAATTGAATAATTCACTGTGTTTAAACGAGCAAATCAAAGTCTAAATAAGTGACTGCCATCTATCGACGTGCTTTTGACGGTCGTTAACATTCATGAGAGCGAAGCCGTGAAAAGTATCATTAAAAATTTATGTAATTGAATCATTCACTGTGTTTAAACGATCAAATAGTATTCAAACATTTAGATAATAACGTTAAAAACCATTTAAAAATCCTATAAGAACTTTTTCGACTTCTACACGGACGAAGTCGCGGGCAAAAGCTATTTGTAAAATCATCATCATCATCATTTCAGCCATAGGACGTCCACTGCTGAACATAGGCCTTTGTAAAATAATTAGACTAAATTATTAAAAGTGCCTACCCAAAGTCATTAGTCCACGCGGACGAAGTCGCGGGCACAGCTATTATTAATAATAACCGGTTATTATGAATAATTACCGACAGTCGCGGTAAAAGTGATAAATTAATTACATTTAACAGTGATTATTTAATAATTCAACCTTAGTACTAACAAATTTCATAAAAGAGAACAACATCTTGTGTACATGCTCGTGTACAGCCAAACTTTTGAACGTTTTGATATCATATATTAATATAATTTGGCATAATGAGTTTGGAATGTTTCTTGCATAATATTACTTTTCCATGATGCCTATAACATAATGTTTTGATTTAAAGTGAAAAATAGGTTAAGGTGCGGCGGGGGTGGCCCTTGGGCCACCCCTAAGCCGCCTATTTAGTTTTATACACACTTAGATGACCTCATATTAATCACATTTACCAAATCATGCGGTAATTATTCATAATAACCGGCGATTATTCATAATTTTCACATTTATCACTTTGACCGTAACATACATACAAACGGTAGCATTTACATTATACGATGTTTTTTACATAAGTAGAGTTTCATACAATATTAAGCTTATGGAGGCAATTTCCTGTATAGTTTAATTCTAATAGTAAATTATATTCTAATAGTAAATTATATTCTAATAGTAAATTATATAGTAACTAGCTGACCCGGCGAACTTCGTACCGCCGTAGCGTAGAGATTTTCTTTATATTTTTTTCCGTAAAAACCTTGTACAGAGTATTAGAAAACTACAAAAAAAAAATCAGCCAAATCGGTCAAGCCGTTTTTATGTTATGTCGTGACAACGGAAAACGGGTTTCATTTTTATATATGTTACGGTCTAGTATTATATTATCTGTGGTTACGGTCAAAGTGATAAATGTGAAAATTATGAATAATCGCCGGTTATTATGAATAATTACCGCAAGATTTGGTTAATGTGATTAATATGAGGTCATTTATGTGTGTATAAAACTAAATAGGCGGCTTAGGGGTGGCCCAAGGGCCACCCCCGCCGCACCTTAACCTATTTTTCACTTTAAATCAAAACATTATGTTATAGGCATCATGGAAAAGTAATATTATGCAAGAAACATTCCAAACTCATTATGCCAAATTATATTAATATATGATATCAAAACGTTCAAAAGTTTGGCTGTACACGAGCACGTACACAAGATGTTGTTCTCTTTTATGAAATTTGTTAGTACTAAGGTTGAATTATTAAATAATCACTGTTAAATGAGATTTATTTATCACTTTTACCGCGACTGTCGGTAATTATTCATAATAACCGGTTATTATTAATAATTTTCAATTTATCACATTAACCGTAACATATACAGGGTGTCCCGTAATGCAACGTCAAGCCGGAACTGGGTGTTGAGGCAAGTTATGCTGGTTATCAGAAAAATATAAAAAAAAATCTATGTGGCATATTTTCAAAATAATGGGCATTTAAAAAAAATCTAAAATTTCTACTCCAGGTGACGGTCTTTTTACTCGTGTTGCCACAAATCTTCACTTTTTCCAAATTTTTTTTTGTTATGTAACCCTGAATAATGCTTCTCTAAATTGTTATCAAAATTACAAAACCAGCTGCTCCAGCTTGGATAAAAAAAATACATTATTCCCAAAAAAAAATTCAAAATAAAAATTTTGCCTAGTTTAAACTGACTGTACTGAAAAAAAAATGTACTACGCAAGTGTGGCATGTGACGTCATAATTTGGCGCATTTAGTAAGGATTCCAAAATGGTATAACACTTGGTAAATTCTTGCTGTAATTTGTTTTTTTGGAAATAATCCCGTTTTTAACTTTATCTACCTTGGTTAAAAATTATTATTCCAATGTGCCCAAAATTCAAGTTTCTGTGACTGACTACCATACAGTCAGTCACAGAAACTTTTGTCACCATGACAGTAATTAGTAGTTGACATACTGTGACAAAAGTCACCCGTGCGTGCGCGCCGTTACTACCTGCTCTGCCTGCACTTGTACTTGGTAACAGGGATAATAAGGATATGAAGTTCCGGTTATGGATACGGTTACGGATATTAGAATAATATTATACCGGTTTCGGTTACGGTCACGGATATGAAATCATTTCAGATTATCCGAAAGTTTCGGATAACTTCGGTTACGGAATTATTAGAATTTCAAAAATGTAGGTATAATTCAAATAGCAAGATGCTGCGTGACCCACATAGCTACTTTATGTACCAACTAAGATGACACCTATGTATGATAAAGGTAAAACAGGCTGGCATATTAGATGGTGCCAGGGAATGCCAGACAAGTTGGTAACAAATATTAAGATGTAAGGTACAATTCCAAGACGGGCCGCAGACCGCAAACTGCAAAACTCTATGAAATCGGCAGCGCGGCATTGCAGCTGCGGCGTGTATACTGCAGATTTCATAGAGTTTTGCAGTTTGGAATAATTGTACCCTTAGACTCCGCCTTTATCCGAAACTATCCGTAACTTTTGAATCAGTTTCGGTTACGGTTATGGATATTTTTTTATTTCAGATATCCGATAGTTTCGGTTACGGTTACGGATATCCATAACATTCCTGCTTGGTAAGATGGCCCTCTCCGTCCCGCTCATACGTTTTAAAATGGCTTCTCCACCTCATTTAAGCCAGAAACTTGAATTTTGGGCACATTAGAATAATAATTTTTAACCAAGGTAGATAAAGTTAAAAACGGGATTATTTCCAAAAAACCAAAAATTGTCGACAATTACAGCAAGAATTTACCAAGTGTTATACCATTTTGGAATCCTTACTAAATGCGCCAAATTATGACGTCACTTGCCACACTCGCGTAGTACAATTTTTTTTCAGTACAGTCAGTTTAAACTAGGCAAAATTTTTATTTTGAAAATTTTTTTGGGAATAATGTATTTTTTTCATCCAAGCTGGAGCAGCTGGTTTTTTAATTTTGATAACAATTTAGAGAAGCATTATTCAGGGTTACATAACAAAAAAAAAAATTTGGAAAAAGTGAAGATTTGTGGCAACACGAGTAAAAAGACCGTCACCGGGAGTAGAATTTTTTGTTTTTTTTTAAATGCCTATTATTTTGACAAAATGCCACATAGATTTTTTTTTATATTTTTCTGATAACCAGCATAACTTGCCTCAACACCCAGTTCCGGCTTGACGTTACATTACGGGACACCCTGTATATAGATGGGAAGAAAAAGTTTGTAGTAGTCATATTGTTGAACGCATAGTTTTTGAGACCGTTGCGAAAAAATTAAAAAAGTGACACCTTCAAAAACTGAACTAATTGCCAACGCCATCTGTAAATAAAAATTAAAACAAAAATACATACAGCGCCATCTATAAGCGAGGTATTAAACTAATATTGCCAACGCCATCTATGTCAGAGTAACAGAACTAATATGGTCAACGCCATCTATTACTGAGTAATTGAACTAAAATTGTCAACGCCATCTGTTAGTGATGAACTGAACTAATTGAGAGCGCCATCTGTTAATTATAACCTGAACCAAAATTCACACAGCGCCATCTATCAGTATTATCTTAAACTAAAATTGCCAGCGCCATCTCTTAGTGAGTAACTGAACTAATGTTATCAGCGCCATCTGTTAGTGAATAACTGAACTTATATTATCAGCGCCATCTGTTAGGAAGAAACTGAACATTGCCAGCGTCATCTATTGGAGACACCCGGACCTAATATAATAACCTACGCCATCTGTTAGGTACTTAGAAATTGCACTGATATCACAGAATAAGTAATAGTACAGGTACAGAAGGATTACTCCGCAAAACGATTTAAATAAATGCGAGTCTTGTTACGACGCGATACAGTGGAATTCAGCTCGCACAGCACTACGTACCTACAATTTTATTCACCTACAAGTTTTGTCTCTTTCTATCGCGTGCCTCTGAACTCTTCTTACGCTGTTAGGGTTGCTGTCTAGTGAAAAAATAATTAATCTACTTATTTGTAATGAGGTACGTATGTAGGTAAGTATGCATTCATTATGGAAAACCTTGGGAGAGGCCTTTTTCCAGCAGTGGACGTCATTTGGCTGAAACGAACGAACGAATTCTGAGCAGTAGTCGTCATGGTAGGTTAGGTTCCTATACTATCCTAAGAATTATTGATTACCTACATGGCCAACATACCTTTCAGCATCTTTGGGAAGCGAAAAAAAAAGATAAAACCGGTAGATTTCTTTTCGAATTTAAACACCCGAACGCCGCACAATATATCTTTCTTTTTATGTCCATTTTTAAATAATACTTCGATCATAGAATTATAATCATACTACAACGCACGCCAGCGTCCTGACGGGCGCGCGCGTGACACTCGACTGATATAATACCCGCCGGCGGGGCGCTTCGCTGTAGGTAATTATCGGATGTACCGCGCGGAGTGAGCCAGGCCTGCTGATATACTCAACCGATCCACCAATCATGCAGCATTTGGACCTCGCGTCTACGTATTGTAGTCCAGTCATTTAAGCTTAAATTAGGTAAGAATCTCGGAATTAGAGATACCCAGCTGTAAGTCTGTAAATACTTGTATATTGACACCCTAAAAGTTGTCTCAAAACCTACATATGGTAGGGTGTAAGCAACTATTAAATTTTAAGGTCAAAGGTCACAAAAATCGGTTTTATGCGCTTTTTTTGGAAATATCTCATTTCCTATGGGTTTTTTGCTATTTGTATTTATTATCAATATTGTAGAATACTAAATTCTCTACAAATTTTGTTTCAAAAATTTTTTTATACGGTGAACCGTTTTCGAGATAGAGGGCGGAGAGCGCGCGGTCACTGCATCACTTCAGGTCAACTTAAGCGGTTTAGGTTTTTCATACAAAAGGATTTTCCCGCTAATTCCTGTTCCCGTGGGAATTCCTAAGTATACTATAACCTGCCCAGGTGTATGAAGAATAATTGTACCAAGTTTCGTTAAAATCCGTCGAGTAGTTTTTGTTTCTATAAGGAACATACAGACGGACAGACAGACAGACAAAAATTTTACTGATTGCATTTTTGGCATCAGTATCGATCACTAATCACCCCCTGATAGTTATTTTGAAAATATATTTCATGTATAGAATTCTGTCCGTCTGTATGTTCCTTATAGAAACAAAAACTACTCGACGGATTTTAACGAAACTTGGTACAATTATTCTTCATACACCTGGGCAGGTTATAGTATACTTAGGAATTCCCACGGGAACAGGAATTAGCGGGAAAATCCTTTTGTATGAAAAATCTAAACGCTTAACTTAAGTTAGACGCTTGAAATTTGGCATGTAGGTACCTTAGTAAACTCAAAGCTTAGTTACAACAAGGAATTCCCGAAATTCCCACGGGAATTAGCGGGAAAATCCTTTTGTATGAAAAATCTAAACCGCTTAAGTAGACCTGAAGTGATGCAGTGACCGCGCGCTCTCCGCCCTCTATCTCGAAAACGGTTCACCGTATAAAAAAAGTTTTTAAACAAAATTTGTAGAGAATTTAGTATTCTACAATATTGATGATAAATACAAATAGCAAAAAACCCACAGGAAATGAGATATTTCTAAAAAAAGCGCAAAAAACCGATTTTTGTGACCGTTGACCTTGAAATTTAATAGTTGCTTACACCCTACCATATGTAGGTTTTGAGACAACTTTTAGGGTGTCAATATACACGTATTTACAGACTTACAGCTGGGTATCTCGAATTCCGAGGTGAACTTACTATAATGACTGGACTATTGCTATCTGGCGGATTTTTCAATCGCGAAAACCCTCATTGAACTGATTTACATAATTAATTTTTGTGCTCAAAATTAGCTGAAATAGGCAGTAAATACTGTTTCTGTTTGACTTTTTTAATTAATTACACCAACTTAAAGGCTGTTGTTTTGCTTCTATTACTGAACAAGGGCCTTTCTGAAAGATTTTCCACGACCGGTCTTGTGCTGTCCGCATCTAGTGCTTTTCGTTCCGGTAGCAAGGTATCCTAAGCAAATCGTGGTCGTATCGTAGTTTGCGAAGCGACCCGTCACAGCCGGCCTGCGTTGCCATGGCAACGCACATCGATTGACGCCGGGCGCATCTTGCAGCGTGCACACAGACTTAATAAGGCTTTGTCGGGTTTTGCCGGCAGGTTGCGGGAAGCGTGAAACTCCTGTGTGCTCCTGTCTTAGGCGGCGTCCATGCCAAACGTATTGCCAGCCGACTATTAGCAGGCTTTGTCTGTGTCAAACTGTGAAGGCAAAGTCTTGGTTACGAATAGGTAGTACAGGTTAGACACGGTAGTAGGTAGGTACAAGACAGGCTCTACTGACATGAAGCGTAACCTTTTTGGCAAGAATTTTTACGGCCATTCTCAGATGAGCTAGTTTTTGCGTGTCCGGGCTGTTAAATCGTTAAAAATGACAAATTAGAGACATGCAAGTATTTTTATATGTTACTTAACAACCCTATCCAGTTGTGCATTAAATCATAGGCCTCTATTTTAAGTATTTGTGACTAAAATAATTTCATGAACCTCTGTCACAGTATATATATGAGCTAAAGCAGTACGGAAACTTAGCCCTTTCGGCGAGTTAAATACCTACACTTCAACTGAGTGTCAGGGTTGGCACTCTTAACCTTTATAAAATTAATAAGGTTCTTACCTTACTTGTTTATTAAAACGTTTATTTAGGTTTTTAATTATCAAATACCTAATGGAATAAATTAATTGACTAAGTAGTTAACAAAAAAAATAAAACGTTAATTAGGTTCTATAATGATCGACTACATAATCGAATAAATTGATTAAGTAGGTACTATTAGAGGCCGGTAGAAGATCTATTCTCATCAATAAAATACCGGATACTTACTTTCACATACCTATTGCCTCATTTTAAATACAGTTCATCACTTAGTACAAAAGCGTGCGGAGAAAATTACTTTATCAAATAGAACACATAAATTGTTAAAAAGCGTAATTACGTGATTTAATAACCTCCTCCTTTTTTGAAGTCGGTTAAAAAGAACTATTACAAAATCAGATATAAGCACTTTATTTAAAAAGTAATATTTAATCATTTTTACAATTCAGAATTATTACGAAGTTTAAAAAATGAAAGTTCTGGTTTTGAAGATGCCGAGTTCAAGCAGCCGTATACTACGCAATTCACTCGTGGCATGTTTTTAAAAATACAGCGGACAGTGCATGCAATAAAATTATGATTAAAAACACAACGCGCGCGACACTCGCGACGGATGGACTGCGAGGTTCGCTTAGAGCTCGTGTAAAGCGTGCGTCTGTGTGCGTGAGTCTGATTTCGAGCGTTTGTATGAAGCTTCCGTACTGTTTGATTTATCTACTGTGCCTCTGTTCTCTAATTACGCTTACGTGTCCGCACACCGACTTAATGTTAAAAGTTGGCTGTAATTTTTATGTCGTATAGATTTGGTTTACTCCATTCAACATTTTAAAGAGTATAAAAGATTGTCTTATGCATAGCAAAATATCTATTCAATAGAACCATTCTGTAAATAATTAGAATTAAAAAACTGCTTGTCCGAGCGAAACTTCTAATTCCCGTGACGTTTTCTGTTTTTGGGCACACAAGCCTAAATAATAATATTTGACACATCATTTACGCATGCGGCGCGAGCCCTTAGTTAGTTCTATGACCTGTTAGCAAGTAGACGTCTATTGCGTTGGCGTACCGTTGATGAATTGCGTTAGAGTATAATTACCATATCTTTGGTTTTCAATTTTTCTATTTACCATGTCCTTATTTTTATCCTAGATTTTTGAAGGTAGATCCACGTTGTTAATTTAAATAGAATCAGTTCAGTACGTTGGCCTCCATACGTTGTAGTAAGACAGTATTTGCATACCCTGCAGATTTTGGAAATTTTGAAGAAAAACTATCGTTTTATAATTTCCATGTACTAATTACCATATATTTATAATCACCGTTGTATGAAATTATTACCTACAAATTGCACTCACGATTGAATAAGTATGATGATAAAATATGAAATATACCTAGACTTTCGCATAACAACTTTACGTCCAATCTGACATCAAAATTTTGAAAAGCTTTCGTTAGAGTAACCTCAGCTTAAGTTCAGTTGCTGCATGGTTGTTGGATTTTAGAGTTTATTTTAACACCTAAGGTAACCCCACAAAAAAAGTTAGCTGGAGTGAAATCGGGGCTTCCTGATAACCAGGAGATGTCACCCCTGCGTGAAACATGTCTCGTACCAGATATTTATTTTTACTATTAATATCATTGATATTAACATGTTTAATCATTAATTAATTCTAATATATTAAAATCTATCCATATTACTTTTGCCCTAAGAAGATGAGATTGTCCAACAGTAACACTTACCTGGCGTGATCACATTAAGAACAAAAGGGAACAAATCAACAGACAATGGGACTTTTCAAGACTAGAGTGTATAGCAACTTTGTACCATCCTAGACTGCATCCTACCTGCTTTGTTATGCATAAAAAAAATTTCGTGATATGCAATGGATACTGGGCAGAAGAAGCTTGGAGAACAAACTATATACAAATGCATCCTAAGAACTTGTAGACATATATGGAATCGACTTAGCCTCGCAAATGTAGAAATACTTTAACGTTTTTAAAATAAAGTATTAAAAATCTTGAGCTGTGCACCTTGGTTTACAAAGTCCACTGAAGTGATACCAAACGTCAAAGAGGGTGTAGAAAATTCCTGTAAAGCTAACAAACAAAGACTAGACCGTCATGAAATCTATTTGCTGCATCCCTTCTAAATTCTGAGAATTCTGCATTCAGGCTAAGGAGAAAGCGAATAGCATTAATAAGAAAACTTATTGTAAAAGAATCGAGGTGATTCAGCTAAATGCTCTCATTTGAAATGTGACACGTAGCCCGTTCTTGCTGAAACTAAGTGTTCCTGTTATAGCCTGGATTCTTGCAGTATACTGAAAATATCTTGGTACAATAAATAATAGAAATTAGTGTTTTTCTTTTTGCAAAGGGTTATTAAGAGTACCTACAACTTTTTTTGTGATGCCATATATTTGTATACAAATTTATCAATGCAAGATGTTGTTTTTTGCTATTTTACATATCTTTTCTAATTACCGTTAGATTAAGTGTTAGCCTTATCTAATTACCGTGACCATAACATTTTTGGGTCTCATTTACGCGAAAACCGCTTTGAATAATTTGACGCCTTTACGATTGTTAAATTCGTACTTTTCATGTATTTTATATTTAAATGCGTTTAAGCCAATTAAGCCAAATTTCAAAAATGATATGGTAATTAGGCTGAGAACGCCTAGTCGTGAGAATGACCGTTTATTAAAACGCTTACGTTAGCCCCATAGAATATTAACATCCGAGGAGCAAATGAGCCACGAGCCCGCGGGTGTTGCAGTCTACCAACTATAGTTTACCAACTACTTATAATTTACCAACGATAGTTTACAGACACTAAAAAAACATAGAGACACAATTCTCATTTTGAACAGCTAGTGGCTAGTCTAGATAGTACAGTCGCGGAATGAAAAGGTTCGTCACCTTAGTGTCGGTTTTCGCTTGCACTAGGTACTGTAAGAGTCAAACCTGCCAACATACCAGTGCAAGAAACAGTGCTGCTAACATTTAAATAAATGTGACGTTTGCCAACGAAGAAGGTTTTGCTTATTTTTCTGTCCCATCAGTGCAATGTTACAAAATGTATTTTTTTTATTTAATAGAAATAATAATGGCAGGTTGAACCAACAAGAAGGTTTTAGTTTATCAATCATAAAAATTTTCTTGACAAGATAAATGTCAAACAACTTTAATCTGAATAATTTTGAACTTTACTGACTAACAGTTAAAGATTATTTTGTCTATCTCGAGATTATTCTGTAACATAGTTTCAAAAGGTAATATGTGCTCGCGATTCGTTGAAGGAATCAATTTGAAAACTGACGAACCTTTTCATTCCGCGACTGTACATATGATAACTTTACTGCATGTTAATTTTTGAGCATGTTATAACAGAATAAGTAATAAATAACATAATAGAGTAAGGTATAAAGTATTCTAATCATATGATTGGTTGAACGCAGCCTTATAACTTCATAGCTGTATAAAGGTTACGTCTGTGTGCTGGTATTTATTTATGTTATGTGGCTTGATTAACTTGCCTAGGTCGGGGTGAGTATGCTGCCTGCATATCATAATACGGACTAAATAACCGGGGTATTTGAATGGCCGATTTTATGGTAGGGTAAAAAGATTATGAGACATGTAGAGGCTCCTTAAGAGCATATGACGATTTGTAAGAACTATTTATTAGTCTAAACAAATAAAGAAATTTTGACTTTGACTTTATGCAGCTTATCAAGAATAATTTAGGACATTCTCATTTAGAATCGCCCTAAATGCCGCTACCCTCCATTTAGCTTTCAGTCAGAACTTAGAGCGATACGAATCCATCAAAATAGGGATCTACAAAAGAGAAAATCGGTTGATGGACATCAGATCTGGTGAGTAAACTACCATGCAAACAGTGCGACTACTCCGCCGGACGGTATTGACGGATTCGGATGGGACGTAAATAGCGCGTATCAATGGCCAAACTGTAGGTAAAGTAGTAGATACAGAAGTTGCAGTGGTAGAAATATCTCCTTAAATATATGTATAAAAATGTATAGTAGAACGTAGGCACCCACAACGGCTACAACTAAACAATGTAGAGATGCCAAAATTGCATGTTTAAATTGTATTCAATATCCACAAAAAAAATGTTTTATAAAAATTACGTTACATGTTATAGATACAACTGGAGGATATTATAAAGCACTATGTAGGTATAATATGCTACATACCATTTTTTTTAAATATGGCCTTTTATTATGCCTTGCAAAAGGTGCTATTGGATTACTCCAGTTGCAAGACGGTGTGCTATTTTTTGGATATGAGTTGGATTAACATTCTATTTGTTGAATTCTTTTAGGTGATTTACAATATATGTGATGAATTTTTGAAAGCTTTTGATGGTCTCTTCTTTTTTAATTAAATTTGTAAGATTATATGGTTCGACATTGAGCATGGAGGAAGTAATTTCGTGATTTTGTCGTTGTTTACAAATCGGGGAAATTGTGTTATTAGGTGCGTAACGTGGAAACGTTTGAGAGGTTTGGTCGTGGCAGGGACAATTCTCATCGGCGACTATGTGAAAGCGGTGCAAAAGGTGTTCATACCCACACCCATTGCATTTGTAATACGTCGTAGCTAGACGAAGTGCATGCCGTGCTATTCAGTTCTATTTTATTTCAAAACCCCCGTGTGCTTGCCAGTATTAAGATACGTGCCTCGTTGATTAACTCTCCTCCCACCGAGTGGAGTGCCCACTAGAGTCTCCTGCAATAATACCTCCATATTAGACTTAGATGGCCGAATAAAGCGAATCTCCCGAATAACTTGCTCGGGACGATTTATTTTACTCTGATAAACACTTGGTTTATAATTGGGTATGATAGCATTGCTTGTTTATTAAAGGTAGGTACCATGGTATGTATTCCAAGCTTTTTGTATACCTATGAAAAAGAGGCTGATCGTAGTGACTGTGCTTCTTGCACTGCTTTTTCAGTTTTTTTTTTATTATTGTCTCGAACTTAGTACTGCTACTGGGACAATTAACATTAGGTACTTTATATATCCAGATGTTAACAACTTAGACAGTCTTTACTACTTGTATTATGAAGGCGTATAATTTCATTACGTTGTAACAAGACCAACTCAGTTTACTTCCCTAGTTACGATATAAATCAATACAATGAGGAAATAAATGCCTATTTGCGATAGGAGTCGTCAAAATCTTCCGTTTTGCCCACGGCAAAAGTATTTATAAACCTCACCTTTCCTTCAGATATCGATCAAAGGGGAATAAGAGCAACCCGGCGAAAGATCCCGGGCATCGGGCATAAATCAGGATTCCCTGAGCCCGCGGCCATTTAAGAGTACTTATAAAAGCATAGTTTTCGCCACTATAGGACGTGCCAGCTCGAAGGACGAACGTTTTCTTTTGCCATTCTTATAAACCAGTGTCATAAAAAGTCTTCACATATCAAGTTAACAATAGAAATTTCAATCAAATTCCTTTCAAAAAACTAGGTACGCATTTCCAGGTAACGCATGAATAATTCAAACAGATTGAAAAGAATCTAGCTTGCTCCTATCTCAACATTATGAAAATTCTTTAGGTATCGTGAAAACTGAATAACTAAAAGACAGACCGAGAACATTAACTAGTAGCATTTATTATAATAGTCTAATAGGGCTAATCTAAGAACTAACACCTATCTATCTTCACACAAAATAACTTAATTCATACTACGAATACCACAACATGTCTTGCTGTGTTTCAGAGCTATCATAATAATATGCAACGTAGTCGTTAGTAGTTTCGAGACCATTGGACCCTCTGATGCATATTATGTTAAATTAAATTGTCTGTTGACTTAACCAGAACCTATTTACAAGATAATTAACCTAAAGTTTATGTCTACAAACTAATTGAATCGAGGGACAAAAGTCTCCCGAACTCAAACAGTTGTTGTTAAGGTAAACTGAAAACGATATTTTAGATATAAAATCAGTCTTTAGGTACTCGCAGTTCCCTGAAGTGGTTTATACCCCAGAGGAATCTATAAGTTATTTTCAGTCCTAAATACCGACCTATTAAATAAGAATCATTTAAGACTCATCACTATTGGTAAAAAATTAAACCGTTTATCAATCGTGTCCCTAAATAAGTCTTCTGATTGGCAAATTATTCAAAACATCTTGAGATCAGAGCCTACAAAATTAAATTCCGCGATCGGAGCTACGAAAAATCTCCGCAAAAAACGTCGCGAAATTAAATCACATCCTGACATTTCTCTAATAGGCTTTCGCGTGATTAAATTACTCGTGAAATTGTTGAAAAAAGCTCATTATTGAAGGACGAAGTTAAGCTTAATTATGAACAAAAATTAGGTCTCAGACTTGCCTTTGTATTCTTTCTTCTAACTTATCGCAAAGAAGCTCTTTTGTGCTGAAATTGGATAGATGTGATCTTTAAAAACTGAAAAATGAAAATCCCTCAGTAGCGTGATCATAATTATGATGGATACATTTATTACGTAGGAATAAAACGTATTTAAAACATTTTACTTGAATGAAATCAGATAAGAAAGCGCTTAACTAGAGATGAAGATCTAAGAAACCATATTTAAACTAGTTCATGAAACACAATAAAAATGCAGTTAAGGACCAAACTCGGTATAAAAACATCGTGAAAGTTTTTGAAAAGTCGTTTAAGTTGCTATTGTTGATAGTGAAGCCTCCGCCTGACCCTTTCAACGTTCTTCGGCCTTTTTTACTATCACAACTTTGCAAAATTACATCGTAAAAAAGTTCATGTTCAATACAGCTTCTGTGCGATGGCCCAAGTTTGAAAACATGGAAATAAGAGTTTTCGCAAAATCTCTACAAAATAAGTGCATGTCATGTCTTTAGAACGACGACGTTCGTTTGACATTAATTAAAACCTTAACACTCCGGCATCTTTTTTTAATTAACTGTAAATACTTATGTGCTATTTAGCAACCTTAACACAACGTTTGGTAACTAACACATACAGCTATACGAGTATAAGCAAGACAATAATTAACTTCCTTAAATCTTTCAATGATTACCACTAATTAATTAAAAAAAGCGATTCCCCCATAGAAATTCACGTTTAACTCACTCGTTTTCCAATTAAATTACGTAGGTATAATAATATTGATGAGCCAAAATGGGGCTGAAATAAAGTGTTTTAAAAAAAATTTGCCTTGGTACAAGATACCACGTAAGATAATATTAACGTCATAACAGACAGGGAAAAACATAAAAGAGTGAGATTTGACTTGATGAATTGCGGTGACTGGCGAGTGAAGCCCGATCGATTCTTCATCTGCGCGGCTAGTAAATAAAGTATAGTAGAGTTTAATCTACAACAAAGGACGATCTCATCCGCCTCCCGGATTTGAATGAGGTCCCTGCTGAATATTCTGGCCGCGTGGCGAGTCCTTCATTTAACTTTCTAGACAACAATACAGTGCTGCTTTCAGTTTTATCCACAGTAGATTGGTACGTGGTAGAGTCGTTTAGAGTTGAACGAGTAATGAGTCCCGTATTATCATCTAATCAAGCTCTGTATTGGCTATGACTAAAAAACTTCCTCATAAATATGATCAGTCAATTAAACTATGCCGAAGTGAATATATTTCTTTAGAGATTTCGATTTAATCCTTTATAGCAGGGGTGGCCAACTTGATTATACATAAGATCTACTGTTTACTAACGAAACCCTGGGTGATCTACCACTTACATACTTCTTGAAATCTTAAATGAAACAGCATAGTTTAGTACACAATCATGTAGTATTTTTTGCCTTGCCACGATCGACTGGACTAATAGTCGCGATCGACCGGTTGGCGACCCCTGCTTTATAGACATAGATAATTACTGTCACATTGTCTACACAACTTTTGCAACGTAGCGAATAATATGGTAGAGTAATTTTGTCCCGACTGAGTCAGTTCTAGTTAATTTTGTTTAGTTTAGTGCCTGTTTCATGTACAATTGCTAAAATATAGTAGTGCGGTTTTTTATTAAACACTAGCTGACCCGGCGAACTCTGTTCCGCCTTAAAGGCAATAAATAAGCCATTGCAATTTTTCCTTATTTGCTCACCGTTTAGACCTACCCTGGACTACGACAAACATTTTAAAACCAAAATCAGTTCAATCGGCCCAGCCGTTCTCGAGTTTTAATCAGACTAACGAAGAGCAATTCATTTTTATTTATAATAGATTATTCGTAAGTGTAACACGTCGACCGGAGACACTATGCACGTGTAGTTTGGCTATACTGTACGTACTTCCTTTGTGGTTTTACACAGTGTGAATTATTGATTCCCAGACATTGTCCACGCGACATTGGCAAGGTCGGGTCACTAAACTTCTAGGTCTGGCTACCTCGAAATTCTGAAGCACCAGGTGTGAAAAGAAATTTAATATTAATGCAAACATTTGTAAGGGTTTTATGGACATTAAAAGGTGATAGGCAAATTGAATGTAAATGTTTAAAGCCGTACACATGCTACTTTGACATTTGCCTTTAAATGCGATTTATCACGGCTTATTCCAAAAGGTCCAAAGCTCTATTGTTTTCAAAAAATGTAGGTTCATACTTTGATTGGTTGATTACCAACGGGTCCACGATTTCCACGACATTAAAAAGTATTTTCTTAATATATTTTCAAATTTCATGAACCCAGTGGGTAAAGAAGAATAATACAGACTGGACCTTTGGGAATAAATAAGCCTTTATCGCGATTGTGAAGCCCACAAAAGACTCCTTTCAGATTTCCTACCTTACAAGCCAAATCTTCCATGATGACATTTCCTATGCACAAAACACACAATCACTTTATTCAGATGTTTAACGTTGTATTTACCATCTGTTCATGTTAATAACGTGTAACAACATAGTTAACACACGTCCAATAACTGCTATAGAGTTCCAGCGATCAATACACCTGTCAAAGGCGAGCGATGATCGCCGATGTGGCGTGAGATGAAGCTATTACCCTCATATTTACAACAGTATGGTTGGAAACAGTAGAACCACTCAGTATATTTGCTTTAAGTTGCCTTTTCAGAGCCAGACAAACATCAGTCTCTCTACAAGCTTATAGGAAACTAATTGATATTGGCAAGGGATTTGGCGAACAGTGGTGCAAATGCCGATGAAGTAATAACATAGGCAAATACACTCCCAATTTCTATAAATCAATCGAGATTAAACGAAAAAGTATTTAAGTAGGACCTACGTACTTTTTACCACGTCCACACCACTAACACTGGCGGATCTTCTGCCTTATTCTATTCTGTGCGATTTCCTACCTATTTACCTACCTTATCCGATAATATAACCCTGGCTTTTAATTCTGCAGCGCATAAATGTGTTTCATATTTCATACGAGGCATAGTTTGTGGGAAATTACTGGGCGATTTTCGAAAAGCTGTTGTGGATAGTGAGCATTTGAAGCTTTGATATCAGAGCATTTCTGTTTATTATTCAGCATACATCCAAAGATGAACTAGATGCTAGTATTAGTCCAGTCAATAAATGCTTTAACGACGGTGTAGAGAGAAATCCCTGGAACACAATTTCTGACCTCGGGACTTTATTTAGACTAGTTAGGAGGAGAACATAGTAAAAGTCCCCGCCCTTAGCCCTTGAGCCGGCGGGGAGAGGGGGGTTTAAAGGTACCTCTTTTCGGTTTTTCGCTTAATCCTCGGAAACTATGCGTCCTAGTGACATGGCTACTATGAACCAAAAAAAGCTTATTCAATTTGCTACAGGTGAGACAGTCAAGTTTTTCTATATCTTGTATAGAAAAACTTGCAAGATAAACATTAGCTTCAAATTTCATAAATATACCTCAAACGGTTATTTAGGTATTGGCGTTCAAAAATCGACATTTAGGTCACTAAAATCTATCTATCACCTGTGAAATGTTAAAATTTACGGGTTTTTTATTTGTTCCTTTGTATTTACACAATTACCTATCTGGATGCCAAATTTGAACCTTCAAGGTCATCTGGAAGTGGTTAGAATTTGGTCTTATAGGTCAGCCATGTAGATTTTTAGACGTCAATACCTAAAGAACCGTTTGAGGTATATTTATGAAATTTGAAGCTGATGTTTATCTTGCAAGTCTCAACACATGAGCCAAATTTGAAGTGTTAATGCACAATACTTTTTGAGTGATGAGGAGTCAAATGTGACTCCAATTAGTTCGTCTAAATTTACGCACGATGCAGTCCCCTCCCTGGAACTAGGCTTAATATGCTCCCGCATGTCTATAATGTTTGCTTAATGTTGATTTAGTCGATTTTCTCTTGATGGGAACATGTAAGTCAAAATTAAAATTTCAAATATTACAGACCTTCTAGAGCAGATGCCGCGAAAACTATACAAGATATTTAGTGTCCGACCGAAACTAGTTTTACGACCGAAACCGAAACCGAAAACGAATTTCGGCAACGGTGTCTATTTCGGCCGAAACCGAAACCGAAACCGAAACTTCCTTACAAGGCTCATATTTTGAGGGAAAAATAAAGAAAACGTTATTATAATCATCAGTCAGTCTTTATTGTTTTCTCTTTAAATTGCATTAAAATTGAACTTATTTACTCTAAAAGGTATCAAATTATGTATTTAAAAAGAAAAAGAAGGATTTATAGTCTAGATTTTTTTAATTACTCGCAATATTCAGGACATCTACATAACCCGTCCCATGGTCGGGTCTTTTACCTTAATAATTTCTCAAATCAAAATTGGTAAGTTAGTATCTACTGTACTTTCCACTTGGATACCTTGGTGATAAATACTAAAATGAACTTTGAAACTCTGAATCCATAATATTATCACCATGAAATGCACCTATAGTCATTACTAACTACTTAATTAATGTTTGTTTACGTATAGCATTTGCAAACCAAAAAAAATATTTATAGGTTAGATTAAACTTGATTATACTTTTATCAGTCATATTGAATAGCTTTTTTGATGTTTACACCCGCTCTTAAGTTATAACGACATAAAACGAGATAAAACTTACCAAATTCAAAGTCATTTGACTCGAAAACTCGCCACTACAACAAAACAAAACTAACAGCGAACAAACAAGCGAGCGAATCACGACATTGGCTCTGATCGGATTCATTCACGCATTCAACGCGCCGAACATGACCGATAACAGCGCGGAAACTCCTGAATGCACATTCGGTTTCGGTCGTAGTTTCGGCAAGTTTGCCGCCGAAAACGAAACTAAACCGAAACTCGTGTTTTCACCGAAACTCAACCGAAAACGAAACCGAAACCGAACATTCGGTCGGACACTAAAGATATTACAAAAACTTGATTGTCTCACGTATAGCAAATTGAATAAGCTTTTTTTGGTTCATAGTAGCCATGTCACTAGGACGCATAGTTTCCGAGGATTAAGCGAAAAACCGAAAAGAGGTACCTTTAAACCCCCCTCTCCCCGCCGGCTCAAGGGCTAAGGGCGGGGACTTTTGCTATGTTCACCTCCTAACTAGTCTAAATAAAGTCCCGAAGTCAAAAAGTGTGTTCCACGGATTTCCATCTATAATGCTTTATTGACTGGACTATATGAGGCAGAGTGCAGATGTAACAACGCATTCAGTGGAGCAGAATTTCAAGTTGAAACTGCGAGCTTCATTAGCAAGGTATATTAATTTAAATGTTCGTAGCTCTAGGCAGGTAATTTATATTACATGTAAATTAAGTAGACTTTATTACAGCCAACTGATAGTGAGTCTCCAGTTCATTATTAAGATTTATAAAGGTAATCTTAAACTTTTTAGCAACGTAAAATGTTATGGCCACTTCTATTAGTTTGTTTTTTAATTAACGAATTTTCAAACTGTAAAGAGTGGATCCTTCTTGAAGATAAAAGTACTAAGTGGATAATAAAAACTGTCATCAGATCGAGACTAAGTCTGGCTTAAAGCGTAAGATTTTATTGCACACAGTTTACATTAACTAATCGATTTCAGATACCTAAAGCGTTGTTAACATTACAGTTAACGACATCGCTATCTACATCATACAGCGATTTCTATAACAAAGAGGGTTTATGACCTACTTGCTCTAACAGTTTATCGAGAAAATACGTAACGTTAGTCTGAGTCATGATGACCTTCGTATAGAGTCACCTGCCCTTTCAGTTAGAACGCCAACAATGAGTCAGGAGGCTTTCATGTAGTATTCATAATGATACATAATGCTTCAGTCCTATAAGTTTGTAGTTTAGGTCCTAATACATGAATATTGTACTGTCTTATCCAAAGTATGATGTTTAATCAAATGTCGACTGAGTTCCATGGTGTACATTGTCGTATACCATAGCACAGGTCAAGCTCAATCCGATTCGTTAGTGCGTTATTTAATAAAAATCTGAAAGCAAGTAAGTAAATGTGAAAAGTTAAAAAGTAATTTCACACTTTCTTTCTCTTTCACATCTGGGAAACAAACTCAGAAACTAACGCCCGTATTCACTAACTATGAGGTCACACAGTGCTCGTGGACGCACAGGGTCACACACGAACCAATCATTCAACGCTGTGTATTCGTTTTGCTGCTTCCTTTAAGTAAGCATCATTTGTGACTACGGGCGTAAAGTCCAACTCCCTAATCATTGGTCCACATAGAGCGCAAATTAAGCCTAGACAATGCTTGATCAACAGATAAGTTCGAGTGGCATGGGCGTGATCCTGGATGAAAAGTTGACATTTAAGAAACACCTGGAAGCAACTGCTTCTCGGATTAGAAAACTTATATACGTAATGAAGCTGCTCAGGAGCTCTGCGGACACGGATCTGCTGCGCCTGGTATACACGGGTCTGGTGTTACTGCTATGTTGGTTATAGAAAGAGCCCAACGAGCCGTGCTAAAAGTGATGTTCAAGAAACCATGCTTGTATCCCACAAAAGCATTATATGCCGAAGCAGGAATTCTTAGTGTTAGACAACTTTATTTACTTAAAGCAACTCTCAAGATACACCTCTTGCCTCTCGGCTGTTGTACTGAGTTGACGTGTGCACGTGTTCGCTCCGCATTTTTGTATCGGATGGGCCTTCGCCCTCGGACTGCGCCCCCGAGCCATCACCTGGTGAGGCGCCTCCGAAGCCCCTTCGTTTCGCGTAGAACGAGTGGATTGAGCGCGCGATTGTGGAGTTGAATTTTTGTGAGTTTGGCGGGGATCGAACCCGCTGTCTTAACAATCCCAAACCGTGTGTGTCCCAACTGTGCCAAGAGAACAGTGATCCGCAGTGACGAAATAAACAACTGCGACCGTTGAGTGCTACGAGTGGTGCGCGCTTACTACGAAAACTTGGTTACGTGCTGTGCTACGAAATTGCTACGAGTGACGCCGACTGTGCCTACGAGTCTACGAACCTCTGCCGCTTGCCCGCTCGCTACTGTCGCTACGCTTTTTGCTTTTGCTTTTTGCTTTTGTTGTATTCTTACGAACTTGCCGCGAAATTATCTATTAAAGATGCAAGACATGAGCTATGAATCGCTGTCGGAATCGACTGTAGAACAACACATCCTTACCACTCCACCTAACTACGTCTCCCAAAGAAACAAAACCTAAGCCGGACTTCGACTGCGCTTCTGAATTCAATGCATTTAAGGAAGAAATGAAAGCCTTATTTACTGCTATGCTGGCCCCTCAACAACAGGAACTCAACAAAATCTATCCTACACTTATGGAAATAAAGAACACAAATAGCAGCATCGAGGTATCTATGGCTGTGCTTATGGAACAGAATGAGGAGCTTAAAAAAAAGGTGGAAAAACTGGAAACCCAGGCAAAGCAAGACAGAGACTACATTGTAATCCTGGAGGACAAACTTGAGGACCTGCAGCGTGGAAACCGGAAGGCAAACATTGAAATTAAAAATGTCCCGAAGGCTGCCATGGAGTCTAAAGACGATTTAATCCAAATGACAGTCTGTTTATCTAAAGCTATAGACTGCAAAATAGAGTCCAGAGATATCCGTGACATATATAGAGTGCAAAACAAGCGGAGTAAAGTGAATAACGGTACGATTGTGGTAGAATTAGCATCCACACTAATCAAAACAGACTTTTTAAAAATGACAAAAACCTTCAATAACAGGCACAAGGAAAAACTTTGCGCGAAGCACCTCGGATTACAGAAAGAAGAGTATAGCCCTATATATGTATCGGAGCAGTTGACAGTTAAAGGAGCCCGATTGCATTTTCTTGCACGAGACTTGGTGAAATCCAAAAACTACAGGTTTTGCTGGACGGCTTACGGCAGAGTATACGTCAGAAAAGACGAAAACTCGCCTATTATCGCGATCAAATCCGAGGCACAGATACATAATCTCCTGCAACTGTCATGACTAGCCGAGCCTCTATACCTGCTTCTTGTTAAATGTTTCATTCTCAATACTACAGTATTATTAAAAGTACAAAATCGTAATTATACATCTCTATGTTCAACGTTTTATACTATAAGCCACATACATATACACATTACTACACATAAACAATTTATTTTATACCCTACACTCAATTCACACTCATCATCACACAAAAACCCATCTCATCATAATATATCACTCGCACTCACTCTTACTTTGTTTCAACATACGTGTGTATTCGTACACCACACATTTTATGTAACCCGAACCAGAACTGATGTCTATCCTTATCATTTATGTAAATATGAATAATTTAGCCAACACATTAAAAGAAATAGACAATACTGAAGTAGCCCAGGTTTTTGATTACTCGGTAACAGATTTCGTTAAACAAATTAAAATAAGTAACTCAGATTTTACAATTATTACTCAAAATATCCGGAGCATATATAGCAACCTTGATGACCTCACGTTAAACCTAGCCAATTTGAAATGCCACATTGATCTGATCGTTCTCAGTGAATGTAGAATAAATAGAGACAAGAATATACCTCAAATTAATAGTTACGATGCTTACCAAACCACTAAACATCTCAATAAAGCGGATGGTGTAGTGGCATATATTAAAAAAACACACAATGTAAAAGTAAGTGAAATAATGCTTAAACATGCTTCCTGTTTACAAATTAGGGTTATTCCTGATATAATTGTAATCGGCATCTACAGATCACCCTCTAATACTAATACTGATGATTTCATCGAGTCTCTCAACCAACATCTTAATACTATCCCATCTAATTACAATATTATAATCACAGGCGATATCAACATTAATCTGGCCTACAGACAGGATGCACCACAATATGAAAAAACAAACAGACTAAATTATTTAAATATGTTGGCAACTCATGGAATAATGGCTGGTCATTTACTGCCTACTAGAGGTAATAGTTGTCTGGATCACTTTATGATAAAATTAAAGTCAAATAAAAAGTCAGCTGTAATAGCCGTTCTAGACACTACCATTACGGACCATAACATGGTTTTCCTAAACTTGTCTAACCGTCCTCATAAAAATACAAACACTAAGACTAAAACTACCCTAAATATGGAAAAGGCACTACTTCAACTAAATGAAAGCAACATAACACAGTTACTGCATTTAAACAACCCTAATACTTTAGTAGATTCTCTTATAATTGTACTACAACAATGTTTAGCTAATAACACTGTGACTAGTACAATTCCTTCTAAATTAAGAATAATTAAACCCTGGATGACAACAGGATTACATCGTTGTATCTTGAATCGTAATGATTTACAAAAAAAACTTAAGTCTGACCCATACAACGAGGTGTTAAAAATCACTTTTAAACGTTATCGAAATTATTGCAACAACCTTATTAGACAACAAAAACGAAAATACGATAGAGAACAGTTACTAAAAGCTCACAAAGATCCTAAAAAAATTTGGAATGCTATCAATTGTATAACACAGCGGAAGCCAAAGAAAATTGACAGTACTGGTCTTTTAGACCTAGGCTTGACTTCTAAAGACTCCGTTAATAGGGTAAATCATTATTTTGCTTCCGTGGGTAAATCATTAGCTGAAAAAATCAATGTGACGGGCTCCAAAACTTTTGAACGCCTTAAGCAACAAAACTTGTCAACATCATCTTTTGCGCTTCATGACACGGATCTTGAGGAAGTTCATACTACCTTAATGAATTTGAAATCTAGCAGTGCGCCTGGATGGGATCACATACCAACTCTTTTCCTTAAGGCCGCTCACGCTCAAATCGTTCCTATTTTGGCTCACTTAATAAATCTATGTTTTGAACAGGGCATATTTCCTTTCTCTCTTAAAAAGGCCCTTATAACTGCTGTATACAAAAGTGGCGATAAAACCGATGTATCCAACTTTAGGCCAATCTCTGTTTTACCTTCCATTTCCAAAATTCTTGAAAAAATTTTAAACTCCAGACTCGTAAGCTATCTAAATAAATTTGAATTAATATCAGCACAACAGTTCGGTTTTCGCCAAGGCATTTCTACAGAAGATGCTATCATGTCACTAGCTTCTTCCGTGACAGAAGCAGTGGACAGTGGTAATAAATGTCTAGTAGTCTTCTTAGACCTGAAAAAGGCCTTCGACACAGTCTCTGTGCCTATTCTTCTAGAAAAACTACAGAGCATTGGTGTTCGAGGCCTTCCGCTGCGGTTATTTAAGGACTACTTGTCGGAACGAAAACAGAGAGTTAAGATAGGAAATCATATTAGCGACGATGAAAATATAACCTATGGGGTACCTCAGGGTAGTGTCCTGGGCCCGACATTGTTTCTTGTCTACATTAACCAACTCAGTAATTTGACTTTGACCAATGGACGTGTTTTTACGTACGCAGATGACACTGCTCTTCTTTTTACTGGGAAAACTTGGGAATGTACTCGAATTTCTGCTGAGAATGGCTTAGCAGTGGTATCACATTGGCTCGAGGATAACCTCTTAACGTTAAACACGGCAAAAACACACTATATCTGTTTCTCCATTTATGATCGTTCTCAACCTGCTGCCGATTTCAAAATAAAAATTCATAATTGCAAAAACATTTCGGATTCTGACTGCTCGTGCGTTGAACTGGAGAAAGTTGAGCATACTAAATATTTAGGAATAATATTTGATCAAAGATTATCCTGGCATGTTCACATTGAATTGATCTTAAATAGAATTAGAAAATTAATTTGGACTTTCAAGATATTACGTCATATTGCAAATAAGGAATTATTAAACCAAGTATATATTTCATTAGCCCAATCGGTTTTAGGTTATTGTCTGCCGATCTGGGGAGGTGCATCTAAAATGAAATTTTTGGAACTTGAAAGAGCTCAACGATCGCTGGTGAAAGTTATGTACTTCAAACCCTACAGGTTTCCTACTGATATGCTCTTCCTGACGTCGGGCCACCTTAGTGTACGTAAGCTTTATGTACTCCTGATTGCCTTAAAAATACACAAATACTTTCCCTACGACATTAAACTTATAAATACTGATAGCAGAAGAAAGAAAAATGTTGTTCCTACAGCTATGGTCAAAACTACTTTTGCTAAACGTCAATACGGTAGACTGTCATCCTCTATTTATAATGTCCTTAACAATGAATTAAATATTTATCCGTTGACTATCCATGAGTGTAAAAACAGAATCACAGAGTGGCTTAAGACCAAAAACTATGACGATATCGAAAACCTAGTCAAACCTTATACATAGTATTTACACACGCACACACGCACACACATACACACACACACACACACACACACACACACACACACACACACACTGACACACACTGACACGCGGTACAATAGAGATTAGAATAAGTTCTACTTAAATATTGTTAACACAAGAGCGGTGTTTCCTAACACAAGCAACTGTATGCTTAAAAGGAAACTCCAAACCCTGTATGTTATTTAATGTAATTTTGTAATGAAATAAAATATTAATGAAATATTAATGAAATAACCGTAAAATTCTGAGCTCTCCAGAATACAATGGTCTGATTCAAAAGAGAGTGTTCAGTGTACCAGTTGTTAACGTGAGATTCGCTTTTGCGCAGCGTCTTCCCGGCTACATGTTGCCATTCGTGTATAACAGGATTGCAAGACTGTGTGACATCAGAAACCTCACCACAAAACAAGCCAAGTACACGGTCACTTTGAGGCTGCTGTCCATGTCATACCTATGATGAGACTGAGAACCTCATAAAAAAGCTAAAATAGATTTAATATAGGTTGAATCAGTTTTATCAATTTCTGATTCTTTTCTCACTGACCACTCATATATCACATACATATACACACATATACACACATATACACTCACACACGTATTCATACCTGTTGGACTGATTACATATTAATACATACATTACATACCTATTCTAGGTAAATGAATACCTGTGTTACAGGTCACCGGGCCCCCACCACCACGGATTTGAGCAAGTATAGCTAGCAAAGGCGAGAACATTTTAAAATACTAATAGATTAAACAATTTCTACAAGAGAAATGATAATCTAACCAAAATTCTATATTAAAAATTATATTAATTTAAATTGTATTATCAGATATAAATTAAATTGAATTAAAATATTAAACAAAATTGAAATAATATAAATTAAATTTAGTTGATATTTATCAATAAAATTGAATTGATATAAAATTAAATTGAATTGGTATTGTTGGAAGTATACTAATAAAAGAGGGAATTATTTCAATTAAACGGTTTATTGACGTCCACACGGACGGATCACAGAGAATACAGAGTTAGCATCATAGACAAAAGTATTAACTTTTTAACTATGGCAAAGGGCGGTGTTTATTTAAATCCTACATCCTCCCTTAAACACAAACCCATTTGCGATACACAGTATTCTAATTTTGCATGCGTCGTTGCCTTGGTAAGTGCATCTGCAACCATCATGTTGGTTTGTACATAGCGAACATCAATCACTCCACTTAGTACCTTGTCTCGGACAAAATGGTGCCTCACGTCAATGTGTTTTGTTCTGGCATGATATCCATCGGTACCTGCAAGCTTGATTGAGCTCTGGTTATCGCTATAAATAACCATCGGTTCACTCTTCAACTGTGGCCAAAATGTTTCTTGAAGTTGTCTCAGCCACAAAGCTTCTTGTACACACGATGACAGCGACATGTACTCCGCTTCAGTCGTAGATAACGCTACAGTAGGTTGCCGCCTCGAGTTCCAGCTAATCATTCCTCCCTGAAACAAGAATGTGTAACCTGTGCAAGAGCGCCGATCATCTTCTGAGCTGGCCCAGTCTGAGTCACAGTAGCCATGCGTCATTGTCTCCTCTGGATTCTTCTTATAACTCAGTTTGAAGTCTTGAGTACCCTTCAAATAACGCATCACTCGTTTCAAAGCAGCCCAGTGTTGCTGTTGAGGTTTGGTGTTGTACTTACTCAACATATTGATCACAAAACTAATATCGGGCCTAGTGACCTGTGAAATGTATAATAAACATCCAATTACTTCCTGATAAGGAATGTCTTTCAATATCTTACTTTCTTCAGTATTTTCTATTCCTTGAAACTTGAAGTTTGGATCAATTGGAGTTTTTACAGTTTTGCAATCAGCCATTCCATATTTGCTCAATACCTCCTGTATATATTTTCTTTGATCTAAATACAGAGTGCCTTTATTTCTATCTCTTTCTACATGTATTCCAAGACAGTACTTCAGTTCACCTAAATCCTTCATTTTTAACTTGCTGAATAACTGTTCCTTAATACGAGCCTTACTATCTTGATTGTTTGTGAACAAAATAATATCATCTACATGAATAGCCATAAAAGTCATGTCATTTTCATTCACAATGTTATAGTAGATACAAGGATCACATTTAGCTTGTAAAAGACCCAATTCTTTTAATGCTGCATCAAGCTTCTTGTTCCACTGCCTGCTAGCCTGTTTCAATCCATATAGAGACTTTTTCAGTCGACAAACTTTCTCACTATCTGTACTATCAGTGTTGTCATACATAGGAGGCATTTTCATGTATATCTCCTCCTCTATGTCTCCTTGGAGAAACGCTGATACGGCATCCATTTGCCACATATCCATATCGTACTTGGCAGACAGAGCAAACAAATATCTAAGCGAAGTCGTTCTTACCACTGGTGAAAATACTTCCGTGTAATCAATGCCGGGTTTTTGAGAACAGCCCTTGACCACAAGCCTTGCTTTGTATTTAACAATTTCTCCTTTCTCATTCGTCTTCGTTTTAAAAACCCACTTACATGGTATTGCACGTTTGCCAGCTGGTAGCGAAGTAATTTCCCAAGTTTTATTTTCTAATAAAGACTTGTACTCTTCATTCATAGCGTCCTTCCAAAATTCAGCCTTAGTACTTGCCATAGCTTCTTTCACAGTTTGTGGATCTGAAATTGGCATAACACACATGAAATTATTGCCTTGAAGGTTGCGTCTCTGGTGTGACCTCAAAGTGATATTTCTTTCAAAACTACTCTCCTCAGTATCATCACTTGTATCAGGGTAATAGGTCTCATCATCCGACCTTCCATTATCACAACTGTAAATTGATGTGTCAGTCGTACTAGTTTCCGCTTCAATTTGAACGCTATCCTCTTCATTTGTTAGAGTGTTATTTATTTCGGTACTATTCTGTGAATTTGAACAATCATTGTTTGTATCCAGGGGAATATTAACACACTGTGTCAATGATGCAGGTTCCGGTGTAATATTTTCAGTTACAAGATCTTTTTCTATGAATATTACATCCCTGCTAATGACAATCTTTTTGTTAATAGGATCAAACAGTCTATACCCCTTTGTGTTCTCACAGTATCCAACAAATATTAGTTCACGTGATTTACGATCCCATTTCTGTCGAATTTGTTTAGGAACGTGTACCATGGCCTTAGTGCCAAAAATCCTTAGATGTGAAATATTTGGTTTCTTACCAGTCCATTTTTCGTATGGTGTTACCTCACCCAGTACTCGTGACGGCGATCTGTTGATGACATGAGCTGCAGCAGCAACAGCCTCAGCCCAAAAAGTTTTCTTCAGCTTTGCTTCAAATAGCATGCACTTTGCACGCTCGACAAGAGACCTGTTCATCCGCTCGGCCAACCCGTTCTGCTCAGGTGAGTACGGAGAGCTCGTCTGATGTTTGATGCCGGAAACTGCTAGAAAGTTAGTAAAATCCTGGTTACAATACTCCTTCCCATTGTCACTTCTTGTTAATAATAAAGTTAATACTTTTGTCTATGATGCTAACTCTGTATTCTCTGTGATCTGTCCGTCCGTGTGGACGTCAATAAACCGTTTATTTGAAATAATTCCCTCTTTTATTAGTATACTTCCAACAGGTTATGGGCCGTCCCGTATACCCGTAGTGAAAGGGAGAATTTCGACAATTTATTGAGATAAATCGGAGAATCACATTTCGAAGTAATATTCTGAAAATTTTTCCCGATCGAAAATGGCTACCGCGAACCTTCAACTGGAAAAATTGGCCGGTCGGGAAAATTACTCGACATGGAAGTTTGCAGTTAAATCGTATCTAGAACACGAAGATTTATGGGAGTGTGTTGATCCAGGAATCAACGTTGATCCGAAGAAAGATATCAAAGCCAAGTCGAAATTGATTTTGTTGGTAGAACCAATAAATTTCGTGCATATTGAAAGTGCTTCGTCCGCCAGAGAGGTGTGGAAAAGACTTGAGGTTGCATTTGAGGACTCCGGGCTATCTCGAAAAGTCGGATTATTGAAGGATCTGATAAACACCACCCTAGACAACTGCTCCAGTATCGAGGAATACGTTAATAAGATTATGAGTACTGCGTACAAGTTACGGAATATCGGCTTCGAAGTTGGTGATGAATGGCTGGGAACACTCATGCTGGCAGGTTTACCGGATAATTATAAACCGATGATCATGGGTCTGGAAAGTTCCTGCATAAAGATTTCATCAGATTTTGTGAAGACAAAACTTTTACAAGAAGTGAAAGTCTCCGAGTCTTCTGCATTCTATACAAAGCATTCTAATTACATACATTAATAAAAGAGGGAATTATTTCAATTAAACGGTTTATTTGAAATAATTCCCTCTTTTATTAGTATACTTCCAACAGGTTATGGGCCGTCCCGTATACCCGTAGTGAAAGGGAGAATTTCGATAATTTATTGCGATAAATCGGAGAATCACATTTCGAAGTAATATTCTGAAAATTTTTCCCGATCGAAAATGGCTACCGCGAACCTTCAACTGGAAAAATTGGCCGGTCGGGAAAATTACTCGACATGGAAGTTTGCAGTTAAATCGTATCTAGAACACGAAGATTTATGGGAGTGTGTTGATCCAGGAATCAACGTTGATCCGAAGAAAGATATCAAAGCCAAGTCGAAATTGATTTTGTTGGTAGAACCAATAAATTTCGTGCATATTGAAAGTGCTTCGTCCGCCAGAGAGGTGTGGAAAAGACTTGAGGTTGCATTTGAGGACTCCGGGCTATCTCGAAAAGTCGGATTATTGAAGGATCTGATAAACACCACCCTAGACAACTGATCCAGTATCGAGGAATACGTTAATAAGATTATAAGTACTGCGTACAAGTTACGGAATATCGGCTTCGAAGTTGGTGATGAATGGCTGGGAACACTCATGCTGGCAGGTTTACCGGATAATTATAAACCGATGATCATGGGTCTGGAAAGTTCCTGCATAAAGATTTCATCAGATTTTGTGAAGACAAAACTTTTACAAGAAGTGAAAGTCTCCGAGTCTTCTGCATACTATACAAAGCACAAGCATACCTCTAACACAAAGCCAAAAGGAAAAGGTCCCCGCTGCTTTAAGTGTAACAATTATGGGCATTACAAGAGCCAATGCAAAGCTACTACAGTGAAGAATAATGATAACAAGAATAATCATAACACCTTTTCAGCCGTTTTTTCAGCTTTCAGCATGTCAAATCAGGACGACTGGTATGTTGACTCGGGAGCTACTATGCATATGTCAAGACGCTCTAATTGGATGTATGACCTGCAAGCACCTCCGATTAATAAAATAATGGTGGCGAACAGTGACTCAGTCTCCGTGCACAGTATGGGTAAAGTAAATATACAGACCCGTTATTGCAAGAATGAGAATCCAATCCAGGTGAGAAATGTCTTGTATATTCCTGATCTGAGTACAAACCTTTTGTCGGTTAGTCAACTAACCAAGAGTGGCTGTAAGGTAGAGTTCACTGACACGGGCTGCAACATATTCAATGCCAACAAGACTCTGGTAGCAACTGCGAATTTATGCAATAACATGTATAAACTTAATACTGTTACAGATAGTGCATATACAGTTTCTCATAATGAGAGTAAGGTAGATATTACTACATGGCATAAGAGGATGGGGCACCTAAACATGGCTGATGTGAGGAGATTAGAGGTATGTGCTGAAGGTATAACGATCAGTAACAAGGAAGCTGATAATGTTTGTGTCGCATGTTGTGAAGCTAAACAAACTCGATCACCGTTTCCCCATTCTGGTTCGAGGGCGAAGGCGCTGTTGGAAATAATACATACCGACTTATGCGGTCCAATGGAAACGACATCGGCTGGAGGAGGAAAGTATTTTATAACCTTCATAGACGATTTTTCACGCAAAGTTTATGTATACTTTTTGAAGAGCAAAACTGACATTCGATCGGTATTTCAAAAGTATAAACAAGAAGTTGAAAATGAATTGGACAAGAAAATCAAAATTTTGAGAAGTGACAATGGGAAGGAGTATTGTAACCAGGATTTTACTAACTTTCTAGCAGTTTCCGGCATCAAACATCAGACGAGCTCTCCGTACTCACCTGAGCAGAACGGGTTGGCCGAGCGGATGAACAGGTCTCTTGTCGAGCGTGCAAAGTGCATGCTATTTGAAGCAAAGCTGAAGAAAACTTTTTGGGCTGAGGCTGTTGCTGCTGCAGCTCATGTCATCAACAGATCGCCGTCACGAGTACTGGGTGAGGTAACACCATACGAAAAATGGACTGGTAAGAAACCAAATATTTCACATCTAAGGATTTTTGGCACTAAGGCCATGGTACACGTTCCTAAACAAATTCGACAGAAATGGGATCGTAAATCACGTGAACTAATATTTGTTGGATACTGTGAGAACACAAAGGGGTATAGACTGTTTGATCCTATTAACAAAAAGATTGTCATTAGCAGGGATGTAATATTCATAGAAAAAGATCTTGTAACTGAAAATATTACACCGGAACCTGCATCATTGACACAGTGTGTTAATATTCCCCTGGATACAAACAATGATTGTTCAAATTCACAGAATAGTACCGAAATAAATAACACTCTAACAAATGAAGAGGATAGCGTTCAAATTGAAGCGGAAACTAGTACGACTGACACATCAATTTACAGTTGTGATAATGGAAGGTCGGATGATGAGACCTATTACCCTGATACAAGTGATGATACTGAGGAGAGTAGTTTTGAAAGAAATATCACTTTGAGGTCACACCAGAGACGCAACCTTCAAGGCAATAATTTCATGTGTGTTATGCCAATTTCAGATCCACAAACTGTGAAAGAAGCTATGGCAAGTACTAAGGCTGAATTTTGGAAGGACGCTATGAATGAAGAGTACAAGTCTTTATTAGAAAATAAAACTTGGGAAATTACTTCGCTACCAGCTGGCAAACGTGCAATACCATGTAAGTGGGTTTTTAAAACGAAGACGAATGAGAAAGGAGAAATTGTTAAATACAAAGCAAGGCTTGTGGTCAAGGGCTGTTCTCAAAAACCCGGCATTGATTACACGGAAGTATTTTCACCAGTGGTAAGAACGACTTCGCTTAGATATTTGTTTGCTCTGTCTGCCAAGTACGATATGGATATGTGGCAAATGGATGCCGTATCAGCGTTTCTCCAAGGAGACATAGAGGAGGAGATATACATGAAAATGCCTCCTATGTATGACAACACTGATAGTACAGATAGTGAGAAAGTTTGTCGACTGAAAAAGTCTCTATATGGATTGAAACAGGCTAGCAGGCAGTGGAACAAGAAGCTTGATGCAGCATTAAAAGAATTGGGTCTTTTACAAGCTAAATGTGATCCTTGTATCTACTATAACATTGTGAATGATAATGACATGACTTTTATGGCTATTCATGTAGATGATATTATTTTGTTCACAAACAATCAAGATAGTAAGGCTCGTATTAAGGAACAGTTATTCAGCAAGTTAAAAATGAAGGATTTAGGTGAACTGAAGTACTGTCTTGGAATACATGTAGAAAGAGATAGAAATAAAGGCACTCTGTATTTAGATCAAAGAAAATATATACAGGAGGTATTGAGCAAATATGGAATGGCTGATTGCAAAACTGTAAAAACTCCAATTGATCCAAACTTCAAGTTTCAAGGAATAGAAAATACTGAAGAAAGTAAGATATTGAAAGACATTCCTTATCAGGAAGTAATTGGATGTTTATTATACATTTCACAGGTCACTAGGCCCGATATTAGTTTTGTGATCAATATGTTGAGTAAGTACAACACCAAACCTCAACAGCAACACTGGGCTGCTTTGAAACGAGTGATGCGTTATTTGAAGGGTACTCAAGACTTCAAACTGAGTTATAAGAAGAATCCAGAGGAGACAATGACGCATGGCTACTGTGACTCAGACTGGGCCAGCTCAGAAGATGATCGGCGCTCTTGCACAGGTTACACATTCTTGTTTCAGGGAGGAATGATTAGCTGGAACTCGAGGCGGCAACCTACTGTAGCGTTATCTACGACTGAAGCGGAGTACATGTCGCTGTCATCGTGTGTACAAGAAGCTTTGTGGCTGAGACAACTTCAAGAAACATTTTGGCCACAGTTGAAGAGTGAACCGATGGTTATTTATAGCGATAACCAGAGCTCAATCAAGCTTGCAGGTACCGATGGATATCATGCCAGAACAAAACACATTGACGTGAGGCACCATTTTGTCCGAGACAAGGTACTAAGTGGAGTGATTGATGTTCGCTATGTACAAACCAACATGATGGTTGCAGATGCACTTACCAAGGCAACGACGCATGCAAAATTAGAATACTGTGTATCGCAAATGGGTTTGTGTTTAAGGGAGGATGTAGGATTTAAATAAACACCGCCCTTTGCCATAGTTAAAAAGTTAATACTTTTGTCTATGATGCTAACTCTGTATTCTCTGTGATCTGTCCGTCCGTGTGGACGTCAATAAACCGTTTATTTGAAATAATTCCCTCTTTTATTAGTATACTTCCAACAATACCTACTGCACACAATACACACAAACGCATGCAGACTCAAACTCAAAATATCTCTGAATACATTTTTCCGTATTTGTATTAAATTGTAGTTTAGTCATTATTAGTATTAAATTAAACGTTGGACTGCTTAACTTGACTTGTAGACGCTTATATCTGTCGCTGTACTGGTTACATAGCACCACTGGGTGCCCACGACACAGCTTATTCCTAGTGTGGGACCCGCAGACAAAGCTATATAATGTTTACCGATTTCATTGTTACCAATTGTATTTGAAGGTGTATGCGTAAAGTAATGGTGTGTTTGCATAAATAAAATATTTGTATTTGTATTTGTATAAGTTTTCATGTCAACTTGATAGTCTAATTTAATTTTGGTCAACAATTCCCTAAATCGTGATTCCCTATTATCTCCTGAGTCTCAAACAGCATTGTTTAAGGAGGATTGCTGATCCGCGAGCTCGTTAGCCAAAGTGTCCCCGCGGCCTACGGTAGAGTTCTAAAACGAGCGAATATCAAAATGCCGCATCAAGAAACAATATTCAATGAGTATACCTATAACTCAAGCAGCTTCATGTATTGAATCAAAATGATAAAAAAAAATTCTGGCGTTAAGAAAGCCCGGCAAGCGAAAGGTCGTGGGTCCGATTCCCACCTTAGGCAGCTCGATATTTTCAAGTTATTTTAAAATACTTACTTACGTCTTCACAAAACTTACGAAGAAAACGAGATTTTATATAGCTTAGCTTACCTAGCTGACATTAGGTACAGAAACTTACAATGCGATCAAATGATAGCCAGGTAAATTGACGATTAGTGACACATTGCCGCAGCGCTGTGTGCGTGTTCGTTTAGTTCGGTGGCTTACTCATGGTACGTATTACATTACTCACGAAGTTATCGAGAATCCTAATCGATACATTTTTAATTACGCGTATTCCGCTCGCTGTATGGCTTCGCGGCTGTCATCTGGGCTAATCAATTCCCCTCCCGCTTTTTAATATCCTACAAGCCCTTTGGCTTCGGCCTGTCCGGGCGAGCAATCGACTGCTATGTAATTGAGGAAAAGAGCCAATTTCTTGGTTATTATGTAACCCAAGAACGCGCTTCTGGCATCGCTGATTTTTGGTAGTTTAGTTATTTAGTGATTAAAAATGCCAAATTGTAAAGTGACTAGGATTACCTAAAAATTTTCATATTTTTTTATGAACTAGATAGTTAACTGTGACTACTACATTACCTAAGAGTCGTCTCATAATTATACCAAGACCTTTCATTTGAAACCTAAAACGCTTAGAAAACCATGTTGTTTAGTTTCATTCTAGGTATTGGCCTGCTCTAAAATCACCTTCTCGTGTTCGTAAACAACAGCTCAGCCGGCAACCTCGTGTGCCTCACGTCAAGGGATGTTCCCTGAAATGTATTAAAAGCACTGGCGATCACTTCCCATATCTATCGCTACTAAGGAATTTTCTTAGAATTGGATACTTGCTAGGAAAAAAATAATATACCCACTACCCACTGTAGATGGGTAAAATAAATTAATATCAGTAGTCTATGGTTTTGTAGCAGGGAGAAACTTATTTTTTTACTCTAGCCTTAAAGGCATCGCCTTAATCTAGCCTTAATCTATAAGGAGAAGGCGGTGACTTTATAGGCGAAATGCGTATGTGTTTGATTTGGTTACTAATCTAGAATAGTAGGTACAGAAATAACATCTCAAATAAACTATAAGTTACTGTAAAAACTATCGAGTTACAGCGGTAGAAGTATATCAACCTACGTGCATCCAATTTCACCAGCTGACTGCGAGCACTTTCTGAATAGAAGCCAAAAAACTGCGCGCAATACTGGACTCGCCCGAGCAAGATGGACGGCTTGTATTTTTGATAAATTCCCGAAAATAGTGAAACGAGGGTCTGAAATGTTTTGACTGTTGAAATGGTAATTCTCAAATCAATGTACCTATCGCTTGTTTTTGTAAATATTTCAATCTTTCTTACATACAAAATTCTAATCTATGGAAAAACTTCACAGAATCTCATTCCATCGTGCGGGTTCCATAAACAAATATGTTGGCATGCGTATATGATAAAATTGTCTAGACATTAAAATCATCACATATTTTTAGTATCAGGCTTAAAACACCATCCATTTGTCCACTTGATACGAGTGTAACTCAAAAAGCAAAATGGTAAACGTTATTTTAATTTACGGGAAAACATTTTTAACGAAGTTAGTGGAAAATATGCTCCTGAAATTCATGCAGTGTCATGCGACACAGCGAATAACACAGAATCGCAACTAAAAACTTACGTGTAAAAAGGGCGCCAAGTTTGGTACAATTGATGTTCACGTGCTCATTATGAAAGTAGAGTATATTATAAGAACTGTGATTGTTTTAAATATAAAATTCAATCAATCGCAAGATTGATTCTAGTATGCTTGAGTTTGAATCAACTTCGAAGTGTCTGCTTAACCAAAAACTAATATAGAGTTATTTAAACAAAGAAGTTGAGTTAAGAGATGGGTTCCCTTGATCATAACTGCAACACGAGATTCTTCAATTGAGTTAAAGTTAAAGTACCTAACAATGTGAGAAAGAAACACGCCTATTGCCTACAGTTATCTACTGTCTTTAGCCAATGTACAGTCACGGAATGAAAAGGTTCGTCAGTTTTCAAATTGATTCCTTCAACGAATCGCGAGCACATATTACCTTTTGAAACTATGTTACAGAATAATCTCGAGTTAGAGAAAATAATCTTTAACTGTTCGTCAGTAAAGTTCAAAATTATTCAGATCAAAGTTGTTTGACGATTTATCTTGTCAAGATTATTATGATTGATAAACTAAAACCTTCTTGTTGGTTCAGCCTGCCATTATTATTTCTATTAAATAAAAAAAAACTAAATTTTGTAACATTGCATGGGATAGAAAATTAAACAAGCAAAACCTTATTCGTCAGCAAACGTCATATTTATTTAAATGTTAGCAGCACTGTTTCTTGCACTGTTATGTTGGCAGGTTTGACTCTTACAATACCTAGTGCAAGCGAAAACCGACACTAAGGTGACGAACCTTTTCATTCTGCGACTGTATTATCCTTTTGTTTGCGAACTTGGCCAACACACTGTCGTGCCCAGATCAAACAAGGTTGCATGCGCTTGTAAGATAAATAAAATACAGGTAAAATTTTGCTGTATTGGGAGGCATGAGTATTTATAATATTATCTTGACGGTAATATGCATATTTTATGAAAAGTTACACAGCCGTATTAAGCAATATTTTTAATAAAAGATATTTTCTAGATAACGCATGTTTTTCTTTATATATTTACTAGCTTTTGTATGCGGTTTCTCGCTCGTGTATTTCAGTTTGTCATTATACTACTACAATACTACATATTTTATTTTATATGATAATTAGATGTTTAAACAATAATACTGTAAAGCTTTATCAAAGTCCGTTCTGTAGTTTTTAGTACAAACAGGCTCACAAACTTTAACATACAAGATAGGTATTCAAAGTGAAATATGTAATAAGCCATATGCGACGTGCCATGTCCGTTGCAGTGCACACTAATCTGTATGCACAGGCATTCGGACGTGCGGTTTGGTGGGTTAAGGGGGCGCCATATTGGTTCATTTATATGGAGAGTAGCCGCAGGACGTTGATCGATAGAGATGGTTTGTTTGCTTTCAGTCGGTAGGATCCATATGGACCGTAGCCGGAATTAGATAGGGCAGCGAAAATTACCTGTATTGTCTTTGAAGAGTGCCGAAGAGTGTCTTACCTAAGTACTTGCAGTTTCATGGGTTAGTATCGCATTCCTACCTGAAGCTGTACTTTTTCAGGCCAATGTGAACCGCAATAATAAACACAGAAATCTAAATTAAACGATGCATTAAAACATACAAGACAAGAACTATAAAAAAAGAAATAAAATAAGTATTTTAGTGACAGTCGTTATCGTTAGCCAGATATCCATCGTTTATAGCCTTTGAGGATTGTGTGGCGGTTCAAATGGCTCGGTTTACGGGGAACGACTCGTCGTATCAAGTGCACTTAACTTGCATGCACTAACTGGCTATGGTTAAGTAGATAGTTAAGACAAAAAAGCAATGAAAATAAATGTTTTATTTATTACCTATAGACGTGCAAAATTAGGTACTTAAGCTTAGCTTTGGTTGTCTACTTTGTAAAGTTCATTTATTTTATACGAGTTGCTTTTTAATTTCATTTGCCTTTTAAATTAATAAATAACCAAATAAATAATTGATTGCGAGATTTCAGCTTAACTGAAACTTCTATAATTGCTTTCAATCTGAATAAGCCCCACATATTGCGGAACACCATACACTATTTTTATCCCTAGATTAAATTACTATACTTAGGCCCGATTCGACCAAACTTTTATCCGAGAATAACTCCTGGTATAACTGGCACATTGATAGTATGGGAAATATGTAAAAACTGACGATTTATTCTGAGATTAATATTAGTTACTCTTGTTTGTTCGAATCCACATACGTAATGCTAGACGTCCTTAAAAGGATTGCGACAATAAATGCAATATAAGCAACGACTCCATTTACTAGAAACCCTTTCACAAAACTCAAGGAGCAATAATACCCGTGATCGGTTCCGTATTGAATGCTCGTGGAGCGTAGTTTTAAATTGAATGCAGCACGACCGGTGGATTGGGCCTGCTGACGACATCGGTGCAGGAGGTTCGGGGGATTTCGAGGTAAATAGAAATTCAATGAAATGAAACAAATGACGTACAGTTTTTGCCACAAGGCAATATTTGAGCCAGTCTGCCTTTATTTACAATAAAATTAATAAATTACTGAATATTTACCCAATGATAACTCATACTTGCAAGGAAACCTTAACTAAATGGTTATATTCACTTAATTATGAGGAGGTTGAAAACCTACTAGTACGAATTATTTAAACAAATTTCACCACTAAAACCTGACTGTAAAACTCACCATCACGATCCCTGTATGCAGTACATACATTTATACTGATCCCAAGGAACCCACTCCGTAGGGCATACAGGACAGACTCGTGACAAGACACATAGTATTTGAACATGTTCATATTATTCATGCTTTAACGAATACATATACTACACATTCACACCTTCACACTCACATTTACACATTCACACTTACACACTCACACTCACACTCCTACACATAACGAGCATTATCCTATTCTTTTCTTTTTTAATATACTATCATTAAGCGTAAATCTTTCTATGTCAATGAAAGAGAGTCAGTAATCAACCATAACTTATTACAATATACTGCTGTAATTTTCTTACATACCAAAGTAAATGCTTACTTAGTGAACTAATACTCCTAGAATTAATTAGAGATATCCTAATGGGAAGTAGCGAGTTATTCCCAATACAAGTGTCTCTGACTACTTACCGGGAAGACTCGGTAATAACTCTGTACAAGTATATTTGGAAATAAATGAATTTTTATTATTTATTATTATTTAAATGAATACCTATTGAGACCAAGATTTAGTCCATATGAAGGTCAAAACTCAATTTAATAATAATAAGGATTACAGGAGAAGGGGCTCTTTTCACGTGTCTCATTTTCTTGTTTTGTCCAGTGCTTCAAGAGAATTTGCTAAGATGAATTGTCAGAATACACTCACAGAGAAGTTTATACCTCCACAGTTAGAACCTAGAACCAATATTTAGTTGGTTTCTATAATTATAGAATAAGCGTGGGGAATTACCTACGCTTATTAAACAAAGCTAGCAGATAAACATAAATCGCACACTTGGTAAAACAACGTTAGAAGTGCAATTTTTTTTGCAGCATACTATGTGCGAAATTGGATACCACTCGACATAATTTAAATCATCTTTTCTAGTAAACTAAAAATTTCACAAAATCAGCTTACTTCCGAGACTTCACCGGTCATTTTCCATCATTAACATCGCGACTGGCCCCAAAGTTTTAATAGGAGAGTCAACTTTTTCTCTTAAAGATTAATGTATTTTCTTAGCATTAAAACATTCTTAAAGTACCCTCCAATTACTGAAGGTTGGCTTATAACTTCTTGAAGTTTCATTTGTCTTTCAAGAGATGGAGTTTGGAGTGCACTTTTCGAGTGTGTATCACAAAATTTGTTCGTCGAACAACGTCAAGTAGAAGTACTTGCATTTTAATATTCTACAACCATGGAAACTAATGATGATGTTCCAAATAATATAATAATCAAAGCAGCCTATGGTCACATTGTAACAGTAACTTAACTTTTTATAATTATTTCTAGGTTAAAAGTGCTGAAACTGTAACAAATCAACTCTTTTTTGTCACAAAATATATTTCAAAATATGAAAACCCCAGTGGTTTTTCCAACTAACCCTTTTACCTGATTTATTTAAATGCATGCACACATGGGAGCTGCGTTTTATTGCTGAAAGTGGTGCATGCTATTAGCCGCTACACGAACTAATTCCCGCGGGCCCATTGTCCACGTCATGGCGGTCGAGCTTCAAATGCTTTCGCTGAAAAAACACCATTCGCTACGTTTGCTGATAGTCGTAACAACCTGCAAATGTAGCTGACTAAATTAAACCCTATCGATTTTTTTATTTAACGAGAGGACGACGCGGCCGTGCTATCAGTGGTGTAACCTACTACCTACACGTAATGACAAATATTATGCGAACATGTGAATAATTGAACTCTTTTTCTTCTCATTTTCAGATCTACCTAAATATCAAACAAATACTTTCTCTCATTTAGCTGAAAGATAGCAAGCAAACAAAAGCATATGCTGTGAGGTCCACTGGCTATTTGTTGACAAAACATTAATACCTAGTTGATTTCCATAGGAAAGATTAACAGGTCAAAATTTAGATACGCGTCCAAGGCTACCTATAATACCTATAAGCTTAAGGTAATATAATTTAACAACAAAGTAAGTTTCCAAACCTGAATTCCCAATATGCTGAGCATTATGAAGCCGCCTCTTCAAATTGCTAAACTTGGTCAGTAACAAAACCATCGCGAGCTCTATAGCCACTTGTACGCGGGCTTACATAATTGTTCGCAATAAACTTAATTTCATACTTACCCCGGTGTTAATAGAGTCCGAAATTGTAGATTGTTGGTTGACAGTTGTTAAGAACCTGGCGGGTTTTTTTTTAATAAATACAGACAGTAAAAATGTTTCTTAAAATCACACTACGACTAGACCAACAACTAAAATGTAACTAGGTAAATAATTTATGCCAGATCCAGAGGTAAAATATAAATGAATTGTAAAATTTTAACTTATATCAGTTTCATGTATTAATATCCTCTCAGAAATGAAACTACGAGTATGACTACGAAGTTGCTACGAAATGCTACGAAGCGCTACAGAGAGTTGGCTCCCAGAATAGGACTTTACAGAAGTTTCTTTATTCACAAAGTCTAACAATAAACATTAGAACGGTTCAATTTAAGCCTTGATATAATAAAATAACTTTCCGTATTGCCGTTGCGGTCTAACGATTCCACTAGTTTACGCAAGCACGGTCTGCGGTGACCATTTACGGTTCAATTCTTTCCTTCAACTATGTACGGAGCCGCCATCATGAAATTGGAGGATAACAAAGACAAATTATTACCTTCGAGTCGACAATGCGTTTGTGCAGACTCCGCCGTTAATATTTCTGGATAACAAACTAACAGACCCATTCAACTCTCAACCTTCAGCATTAGGGTTGAACAATAACATAGGCACCATGTAATCATTTGTCATAATCTAAATGTTCTTTAATCCCAATATGATAGTAGACTGCTACTCGTATACTGTAACAATCTAAACATATGGAATGGATATTATGCTTATACCTCACTAAATGAAAATAACTGTCTGTCACACAACATTACACAGAAACACTGTCATTACAGCTTAGGTAGCTTATCACCACACTACGCTCCCTCACTCTCAGGTTCGTTCGTTTCTGCCTAATGACGTCCACTGCTGGACAAAGGCCACTCTCAGGTACAGATAACATAATCCTAGTGCTCAGGGCAATTAAAGATCATACTACGTCAGTCCCATACCCGTTATTGTACAACGTTGTCCAGCGACCGACGAATTTAATTTGATAATGATAAAGCTTAATCCTGCTGTCATCAGATAATGAAAATTAGACATTCGACAACCCTACTCTGTTCATTGTTAGAGCCTCCTTTGTTGTCCATTTGCTTATTGTTCGTGTTGATTACAGCTACTCGTAGGTACGGCTGCGCACGCGGCAACTCCCATACTAAACGCCCTATCATTAGTACGATTTGTGCTTTGTATGGATGTGTTGTTTAAGGGTGGGAATAGAAGGATATTGTGAGTAATGAGCTTATGATTTATCATAATGGGATACCAAATTGAGTTGCCGAGAAAACAAGCAATGAAATTAATGAGGCACGAAATATTGAATACTTATTTCAGTAACTAATTAATTTTCAAATCAATTTCATGACTGAACTGTTGTAATAGGGAATGAGATAGTTTACTACGAGTATATGCAGTACATACTCAGGATTTATTTATTTACTGTACAGGAGTGCAAAAATCAAAAATATTTTGTACTACCTGAACATTTATCAACTTAACTCATCTCTTTCAAATAAAACTCAAACTAAAATAAATCTCGTCCTAAATGGACCAGAAAGTTTGAAAAACTTCAGGTTGTGCAAATCGAATGATCAAAAACGTGTATACAAAGCAAATTGAATGAGCAGGCTGTGGCGCTAGACGCAAAACAAAGGTCTGCGAAGGGCGAGCGAGCTTCCCGTATCGAATACAGCCGCCCGCCCTGCCGGGTGGGCAAAGAGCAACTTGCGACAGAGTTCACAGAAGGACAATAGTTTATTTTGTAGGCATTTCATGAAATTTACATTCAGATCTTATCAAAAATTTAGATAGGTACCTATTCTTAAATTGTGTGTAGGTAAATTACATATCCTATCATTCCTATCACCATCTGCCCAAGAATATGTGCGCCAGATTCATGATGATTCATTCGATTCATGATGAGCGAATTCGCTCATGCATCTGAGCCAACAAATTGTAGGGCGGAATATCAAGCATCAAATGGCACTCACCCAAACCAGCCAATTGTTTTTATTGATAAAGTATGGACTGAGAAAAAAAACTGTAGAATCTTTAATTTACCCGTTACGTATGCGTTTCTAAAACATAATCTTAAAATTATTAGCTATAGGTTTTTATTCTCCATTTCTTCTATCGCTCCGTTAAACGTCACTTGAGAATTACTTTCGTGCAACAGCCACGCAAACTTGACGATTAGGTACAGATTTCAGAGAACTTACCCCTCTGCAACAAATCAACTCTTGCAGGTTTCGCGTAGCTTCGCGAGGGCGGCGCGGCGCAGGCAAGCTTGGTCAGTGCCCCTCGCGTCGCGGTCTTGCCACCACGCCTGTGCGAAACTCCTCGGTATTATTCTCTCACCGATTCTACTCTTTTAATATCCATAAAAGTAACGGTCCATTGCTAATTGGTACTTCTGTAATCACCAGTGTCTTGCGCAAAGAATTTGATTGACTTTTCCGAGGAATGTGGAGGTTAGGTTAGGCTGCGGAGGCGTAAATAAAAGGTAAGCTATTTTAATGTCATTCAATTTTATATTTTTATTCGAAATATTTTTGCGGAAAAAGTAATTTTGTATTGTGCACGTATCATTTAAGGATAGGTACTATTACTATTTCAAAGTTTTAACTGAAAAAACATTTATCAAGCAAATATTTCAAGTAAGTTTTAGTCTTCAATACTGAATAAAATCTTTCAGGACTTCAGAGGAATTAAGAACCTATATCCAACTTCGTGGCTTATTATTTTAGAATCATTTTGTATAATAGATAATCTAGATTAATTTGTACTAGGTACAGACTTTTAACGTGCAGTAAAGAAAGGTAATCTTCTAATTTAATTAAGGGAATAAAAAATTTTACTCGACGGCGTTTTATAATAATGAAGTAATTTTATTTAGTAAATTATAAACATCGAAAACATCATGCATGATTTTGCAAATGGCGGATTTCAAGCTGAACAACTTAAATATGTATATGCATCAATATTTAAAACTTTTACTAGATCACTTACTTATTTTGTATTAAAGTAGGTATTGGATGTTTAAAGATTTTAATTTTTACATTGCCAACTTTTATTATAGAGTTGCTGTAAAAAAATAGATGAACTCAAGTAATTTTTTAAAATAGGCAACTTACAAAACTTTAAAACACACAAGTGCTACAAATGAAGCCACATTTAATTACTTTTAACACTTCTTCTTCTTCTTCTTCCTCGTTACCTCACTGATGAGGATCGCGACCACAGATAGTGTTTACTTTTAACTTTTAACACATAAGTGTTTTAAACAGATAAAAAATATTTCTTAACTTATATTTCAGTAATGATTTAAAGTAAAGGACACATTGATGCTTACCTGAAATTATATTACATAGATTCACGCTCAAACTCGTTGGCGGCACGGCTCATTAAGGGCGAATCCAATTACCACGGCTCTCAAGTTTTCCCATCAATTAGCGATCAATGCTTTGTTAGCAGCTGGTGTGAACCACCCTTTACTTTACCGCTTTAAGAGATTGCCAGAAGAAAAAAAGGACGGCGCTCAGCTTGACGCGGTTTTGTTTTTGCACAAACAGAAATAGTGAAGCCCCTTGATTTATTTTTTGGCAAAACGATTTTCAAAATGGCGGTGGATTTATACACTCGTACAAATAAACTAGTCTTGAAGAATACAGACAGCGGAAGTTATAAAAACAATATCAACATCAAAGTAGACAAAATATATCTAAACCGCATAAGATAGACGCTTGAAATTTGGCATACAGGTATCTTAGTAAACTTAAAGCTTAGTTACAACAGGATATTGCAAAATTCCTACGGGAACGGGAGTTAGCGGGAAAAAACATTTGTATGAAAAAATCTAAACCGCGTAAGATAGATGAAGGGGGTAAAACGGGATCCACGCGTACGAAGTCGCGGGCGGCCGCTAGTACAAAATATAATGTTGCGACTTAAAGAGAAAATATTGTAACATTTATTTTTGTACCTTTTATTGGTAATGATATTCAAAAAAGGTCTCAGCCGGCTAAAAATATCATTTCATATACATACTTTCTTACAAAGGAAGCATGTAGGCGGCACCTCAGAAAGCACCCAACATTTTCCAAAGAAAGCGAATTGAAATAAGTAGGTAGTCGAATAATTCACCGATTTATTTTTACGCAACATTAATGGCGTTATTTACTGGCGCCTACAACACTTTAGGCGTGAAACAGGATATTACAATCTCTTAGCGGCCCAATTGTAAAATCGGAACATGTCGGCATGGCCCACGCTTTAATTTCCGGAAGGCCATAGAAGGCGGAATGCTTTCATTCACTGGCCCCGAGCCACAATGGAAGTAGGTGAAGTAGCCTTTTGGGGGGCAAATAATAACTCTGGGGGGTCTGAGACTCAACTAGCAAACTTGTGACAGTTGATAGAGCGCTACCAGTTGTTCTCCTTCTATCTTTTCTGATTAATTTCCATTCACATACAGTTTAAATTTCCGTTGGGTATAACTTACCTTTTGCTGCATACTTTATTATTGCTTGTTAATAAGACCCAACCAATGCGAGTGAAGGCTGAGCTACTCTCGGGAAAACCTTTGGAACCGTAACGAATTTAATTCAAAGAAATATAAGGCAGGCAACTTGGCAGGGGTCTAGGTAAAACTATTAACTAGGTAGTTATTTAAGCCCAATATGAAATCTTTTTAATTCGATTTGCAGGTACGCAAAAGGTACATACATGACTATTAAATTAAAATATTATTAAAAATTTAATCCGACGGAGTGAGTCTACTGACATACTGAGATATTGTCTGAATTCTTCCATTCATTTGTCCCAGCTTTTTCTGAATACTTGACGTTTCTTCCCTGAACGTCCATTCTAACGTGACGTCAAATGAGATTGTGGAAAAGCTATACTCCCCTTGCTCACTTTTCGCCGCTACCTCGTGAGATGAATTAGCAAATTTATTTCTGAGAAGATGGATGTTTTTGAAGCTTTCCTTCAGGAAAGTTCGCACCGTGTTTCCATGAAACGCATTTAATAAGATAAGCTTAGGTACAAGTACTAGCAGATTATCATCCTTTCAGATAATAATATTTTTCGCATGAGATACACGTAAAGCGTAGACTTCTTTTTTTTTAAAATGAAGTCTGATGATAATTCTTCTTTAATAAGACCGCCTTTGTGGAATAATATAGAGTTAATAGACGCCTACGACTCGCTAGCTCTTTTAAATCCTTTCCCATTATAAAAGAGTTTTCATAAAATTCGTAATACATATGTAAAAAGGAACTCAGATTCTTTCGGCCAGAGAGCAATATTTAATTTTATCATCACAGACTTTCACAAAGGCATTTTTACGCACGTCCGCCGCGCAAAGATGGCCGACAAACATTTATTAATGTACGTATGTTTGGGGAACATCTTTAATTGGCTGGCTCCTTTAGATACGGCGAAATACATGCAACATTCATAAGGGTTATTACGCGACACGTCCCTCCCTCAAGCCCTTCTGAGCGCTTCGAATAAACATTGCTAATTGCTGCCGGTAATGAGCGAATTTGAACCGTTTTAATTTGATAAATTTCGAGGTAAATTCGTTTAGCTCTGTATTCTCGCTCACGTTGCCGTCGTAAAATATTTTATGTAGATTCAAGATATCATATTATTCTGTGAATCATTTTATTTCTCTATGTATTTAGGGTCATGCTATTAAATATGGTTGGTTTATTATAACTTGATGGTTGCGCACAGTGGTCCAATCAAGAGGCTAAGTGCGATTCAATTGCCCTGCAAAAATATCTTGATAGCTACACCTACCTAGTATTTCACACCTAGCTACTACTACTCGTAATTACTAGGTGTAGCCATAAACATGTTGCTTTTCGAGAAAGATCTAGAGGACAAATGATGAAATACATGTCACTGGAATAATATCACCTTTTCAGAAAATATATTGTTACGACGTCAGACGTTGTTACTTCAATTAATTTTGACTGAAAGATCGTAATATCGGATAATTTGGTCGTAAATTCGTTAAGAATTGCTACTTCACGAATCTGGCTTTAATTAAGTTATCAATCAACAATATCCCTGCCCGGCTGCCATGTTGAACACAGTTTTCACATCAAATGAAACTTTCGTGGTCGATGTTTGTAATGAAACCACAAATACAAAGTTAAATAATAATAATAATTCTGCTGGCCCATCGTAATATAAACACTTAATTAATCTTATTATAGATCAGGTACTTGGCAATGCCCGTAGCTGATCTTTAATTTTCCAGCTTTTAAGCTGAGGTGGAAAAAGCACAAAATATAAATAATAATAAAGCCGTTTTTATTTCCAACTAGCTTTCCGCCCGCGGCTTCGCCCGCGTGGAATTTTGTCTGTCACAGAAAAACTTTATCGCGCGCGTCCCTGTTTCAAAAACCGGGATAAAAACTATCCTATGTTCTTTCCCGGGACTCAAACTATCTCTATGCCAAATTTCATCAAAATCGGTTGAGAGGTTTAAGCGGGAAAGCGTAACAGACAGACAGACAGACAGAGTTACTTTCGCATTTATAATATTAGTTGGGATCTTCAATAAATTGTTTTTACATGCTAGGGTTTAATATTTAAATTATAAATATAACGTGTAGTAATTACTTTTAAGTGTTTAATGTATAAATTTAGTTTCCCTTCCTTCTACTCGCTATCATTACTCTCTTCAGCGTTATTGATTGGAACCCCTTCTCGGGTAAAGGCCTCCTCCAGCTTCTTCCAAATCTCTCTATCCGTAGCTTTCTCTCTCCATTTACTTCCTGCTATCTTTTCTATATCCTCTATCCATCTCTTTCGAGGGCGCCCTCTTTTCCTTTTTCCTTTCGGTCCCTTCCATATGGTTGACTCTAGTGTCCATCGTTTGTCTGTGTATCTTGCTATATGTCCTGCCCACTGCCACTTTTGTTTTAGGGCATATTGTAAGGCGTCTATAACTTTCGTTTTTCTTCTTATTTTTTCGCTTTTTACTTTATGTATTCTTCTTAATTTCATTACACTTCTCTCCATCGCTTTCTGGCATACTACTAGTTTACTTTTTATTTTATTGTTGTATGTCCACGTTTGGCATCCATATGTAAGAGTAGGCAAGATACAGGTGTCCAGGACAGTTTTCTTTAAATGGAGAGGAAATTTCCCTTTTAAAATTTCCTTTAGGGACCAAAATTTTTTCCAGCTCATGTTAATTCGTCGCTCTACCTCTAGTTCTTCGCTTTTGTCTTCGATGTTGAACACAGTTTTCACATCAAATGAAACTTTCGTGGTCGATGTTTGTAATGAAACCACAAATACAAAGTTAAATAATACGGCTATTTATACGAGTAAACTAGCGCTGGAAATATTTATTATTAAATGAATCAATACGATCCAGGTCAACATACAAATTATTTCAGTAAGTTCTGGACATTACCCTGGTTTTGACTCTACCAGGTTATTATTAGGAATTTTTTTTAGAACTAGAGCAGGCATTTACCTTTTGCATCTAGACTAGCTGTTCATACACGTGAAAATGATTTTCCAGTCACACGTCTAGTCATACAAACCTTACATGCACATGGGACTAAGTAGAGCGATCAAGCTTTGTAATTAATATAAATACTTACTGCGTTTTGAAGATGCTCTTTCAAACCACAGATGGAAATTCTATAAAAAATATATATTTGGAATTTACTGGATAAGGTCTTAACACATTGTAGGTATTTTGTAAGTGGTACTAGTTTGTACTAAGTAATGTAGATAAAGATAACCATGCTTATGCGTGTAAATGTGTCTATAATTTATGTAGCTAATAAAAATAGCGATCAGCACTTCACCGAGGTTTTCCTTCAGGTAAAATGTATTCCCCTCTTTAAGGGAGAGCCAAGATAAGTGGAGTTGTAGCATTATTTAAGAGGCTAATGTGCCTGCAACAGCTGGAGGGCCGGCATCCATTAGGGTTGAGTGACTTGGGTGTACCTTCTGATCAGCCGTGTCAGTAGATAGGTACATGACTTCAGAAATACCTACTTACAAGTCAAAATAAATTATGTGGTGGATATCTAAAAAATAGTATTGATTGAATTAATAAAAACTTGCACAATCAAGTGGTTACGTTTCGTAGTCGGAGAATAAGGATGTGATACCTAGGTATACATAAAAATCACTTTCTTCAGTCTTCAGGGTGATCAGGATATCTAACTTTAGTAGTGGACTCACGAGCTGGAGCTTTTCTAAGATATTACTCACTTTATTTGATCGTTTCATCTTCAAACTCCTTACCATTTCAGTGTTTCAGTCAGTTGGTAGCATATTCAATTTCCTTGCTTTATTAAATGTTACTTCTCAGTATTTTGGATTAAGCTTTCGCCTACATTTACATTTGAGCGCGATGACAAATTACACAGCACAATCCTATCTGGATATACGCCAGTGAATGAATCACAGCATCTATGGCTATACCTCCGTTGGTGGAGATACGCCATCCATTACCAGTGATGCATTTTTTATGACTTGACGAGTCTATATTTGTTTTTGGTCACTACAACGCACACACGTATACTCGTATGTATGATGTATATTCCATTGCAGGAGAATACATATTTAATGGGGATTTGGGGATCCGTGTTATAAGTCCTCCGTCTGATCTTGTATCCCTAATTAAAAATTCATTGCTTTTGCATATTAATATGCAAGGATTTTCTTCGGTGGGCTGTATGAAAAACAAATATTTTGTATAGAATTATGGTTGATCAAATGATTACGTAATGAGGTTTTGTTAACTTAAAACCAAACTGGATACCAAAGGTACAAAAAGGCATCAAAGCATTAAGAATCTAATCCGTTTCTTTGTGAAGATACTTGAGTAAGAAAGGTACAGTACTCTACGTCTTATACTACGTCTATAATCGAAATGAATGCAGCTGTATACTAGTAGGTACAGTTCCGTTAAACGAAATAAGATTGAACCGCTTTTGTGTGGTAAACATTCACTGCATTCCCGTAGTTTCTCCCCGAATCAATGCGGGCCAACGCACTACAGTCGGAATCGACGTGAGTGCATACGAAGTGAACGAGCCTGAGAGAAGAGCTCTCGACGTGGAGCGCCGACGCTCAGAGGGACTGCCTTTTCAGCCCTCGCCAGGCCCTCCTGGGCTTTTCATTCCGACTTGTTCAGGCCCTTGACCTGAACGAATTAAGAATTCAGTAATGAGAACACTGAACGAAGTGCCTACTTCAATAATTAAAAGCGAACTTGGTTTGTTTTCGGTATTGTTTATTCGGAATGTACCTATTAATTATATTTGCGAGCAGTTGCGAAGCGGAAAGTTACGAATTCGGGGAAATTTTTGGCTATAACATTAATTTTATTATTATGTACTGAGGGAAATGACTCGTATTAATTTATCAAACATGTACCTACTTAATTTATCAAACATGTGTCAAGCTTGAAAATATTAGTTTGTGCAGCAGACATTGCCTGTTTTTTTCCAACAATTACCATGAGAATAATCAACCGTAATCTGAATAATTTAATTCTGAAATACTTAATACCCTTAAATTGTTAATCTCAAGGGCAGAAAAAAGAAACATCACTGGTAAAGATGGCTGGTTCCCGTGCCAATGACCTGAGTAAAGATTCTACACATAGCGAAGCGTTCGGACTAAGGTCAATAAATTACTGGTACGTTGTCTGTGCCGGCTATAAGTCTTGCCGTAACATTTTTCTTTATTTTCTTCGCCATACTTTTTACATGAACCGAAAATCTTTAGAGTTAGTAGGTAAGTGTAAAAGCTCAAATGCAAAATTGCTTTTTCTGTTTTTCGTTTAACGTTTTCATGTCCAATTCATTACATGTTTGACACCTGAAATAAAGGAAGATTGAGTTTCATTAAAAGCCTTAAGGGAAACGAAACTCAAGAAAGTTTATATGAGGAGGTTTCATCAGTAGTCTAGCTTCTGCATCAACAGACTTCATAATTACGAGTATAAACAATACAACATTGCTAAAAGCCCACTAATTGCAACTATGGAAGATAAAACACAATAAAAATCAAACCGAGAGGTGTTATTATCTTGACTGGGACAGTCCAAGAGAGAAAGAGGTCGATTAATCGCATTAAAACGTTGTCGCACGACAAAATCGCTGTGTGTAAACTCCCTTAGTTGGCAACCCCGTAATTGAGTTACGGCCGCTCCTAACGGTCTATTTCTGGCGGGATCGACAAAGGTTATTAAAAAGCAGTTTTCCAAACGTAACGTCGTTTTCTTCCCTTTGTTCGAGGTCGGAGGTTTCCTTTTGTTTCGTCTGCAATATGGACGGCTATGTCGATGAATGATGAATTTTTAAGGGTCTTGTATCAAAATGCTAAAACATGTATTTTGATAGAAATCGTTTTATACTGTGATACTAAAAAATGAATTTTTTACTCATTTAACCACTGACATTAGTTGTCTTTAATTTATTTTATTTACATTTGTGACAATCTTATATTGAAATAACTGACGCCTGCTTTCTGCAGGTATTGAGATTTTAGCTTGAGCGTGCCTATTTTCTACTTTTCATATTCAGTTCATCAATCAAAACAGTTTGGAAATACAAAAAATCTTTCATGGTACGAGTAATATAAAAAAGTGGATTCAAACTAACTCGACGAATTTATATTCACAAGTTTATCCTGCTCCAATACTAAACAATAAATAAAAACTTACCAGACACGGCGTGAGCAAGACGCATCGACTCATCCGTCTCCATCGGCACCTTACTTTTCCAGGTTATTGATCTCCTGCAATACGCTTCAGGGAAACCGATACTGCTTTTTATTTTAAAAGTTCTTTAGTCTAATCCAAAAGCAGTAGCAATAAAGACTAAGTTTTAAAACGCTGTATTTTCTTCCTTAAATAAGTTGTTATTTTCTTCATGGAACTCAGGAGTTGAAAAATTTATATTCATTCATTCACAAAACAATTTTCTTTTTATCTCCATGCTTTTATCTCATATTACATTAAAAAGTGTGTGTATTTCTATTTTGTGTTAAGACCACGTTCTGGAAAACTTTTACTAGAAAACATGAATCACTGAAAATAAAGAAGTAACAATACTAACAATATTGCAAAGAATAAGGACGTGCTGACCTCGTATCTCATTTGTGTCAAAAGAATATAAGTCATCTACAGCAAATTAAGCTTAAAATATCAACAAAATAAAATCAATCAGCAGCTCATTTCGGTGCCGGTACCCAGTCGATTACCCACGCACTCCGCACACATGAGACTGCAGCGAGAGGGCCCTCGCCACTGAGTGCCCTTGTTCCATGCCATTTACGACCCTTGCGGCGAGTGCACCTGATGCGTTTTTGTCGTTTGTGGTGGTCGCATTCGTTTACGAAGAAGAAAGCAATTTGATTCAGCCGGGCAAATCGTGTAAAGTATCACTACCTACAAGTAAGTAGTTGACTTCACTAATTAATTAGGTAAAGTATACGGTATTTTATCTCATGGTGTGATTTTAATGCAAACTTAATCGATCCACGTTTGTCAAACTCTATCGACTGTAGTATACGAAACCAAATTTTCGATGGCAACTCAGTGTAGACGTATTGGAGGTAATCGAACCTAATCCTTATATTGTACTTTTTTAAACATGTACGCTTTACATTTAGTAGAGCAATCAGCACCTGTGGCGAATCGATTTCGAAGGCAATAAAAATCAATCTTTTTTTGCCATAAATCTTAAGTATCTGATGATTCAACTACTGACACAGAATTAAACCTATTATCTAATCTGCACAGTGGCCCATAAGAAAAGTGCTGACACTTGAGTTTCATCCATAATACATTTATTACGAAATGTTATCGAGGCTGGTCATTTCAACCCTTGTCAGAAATTGTCGAGATCGCTGCTAACGGCGATATCCACGTCAGACGGCAGTCGAGCGACCTGTCGGGCGACGTGTCATGTCGTACGATACGTCGGGCGACGTGTCGTACGATCGTGAGTAACGTAATAGCTATTTGGAATGTGCAGCGCGCTGTGAATAGTGGTATCGCTGGTATTGGACGTTCGAGTGGCGACATGTGATGCGAATGCTCGGAAATGTTTTCCGTGCGAGCAGATAGAAGCTTTTGTAAGGAAGTAAAAAATGTTACTCCTTAATGCATAGAGGTTACGAAATTCGGAAGAAGGTAGGTACTAAGTTAAATATTTGAATACAAGTTTTTCAGGACACTGAAACTACATTAGTATTCTGAAACAATAGCTCAAACCTGATTCATACCCATGCAACATGACTCATACTTGAATTTCAATATTTAGATTAACTATAAATGTTCGCGCAAGTAGTAGGTAGGTGCTGGTAGGTACGTTCAATTACTTTACATAAAAAAGAACGTTATAGAAACAGTTGAAAATCCCATCAAAAACAATACTTGTCAAAAAAACCAAGTCTCGCAACTCAGTTGTTCTACGGTAAAAAGTTGTGAGATCCATGTAATACCAAGTCCAGGCCAGGAAATCTTTAACGTTTTACATAAATTATTGACTTGGCCATCGCACTAAATAATTTAATTTACACGTGTTTTCATGCGATGGCCAAGTCAATAATTTATGTAAAACGTTAAAGATTTCCTGGCCTGGACTTGGTATTACATGGATCTCACAACTTTTTACCGTAGAACAACTGAGTTGCGAGACTTGGTTTTTTTGACAAGTATTGTTTTTGATGGGATCTCATTTCTTTTTGTATTTTATGTTTTATGTTGTAGATAGCAGTTATGTATCTAGAAAACTGGACCGAAATTGAAAAATTTTACTGGACTTGGCGGTTGCACTACCGTGCCCTCAAATATTTTAGTTTTTCCTTGATTCATACACCAAACACTACTTATATTCCAAATTTGAAGCTTCTAGGTCTGCTAGAAGTGCCTTAGAGTTTTGATGATCGGTGAGTCAGTGAGTGACAAAATTAAGAAACTTTGACCCGTTATAATTCTTAAACTACTGGTTCAAATTGAATGAAATTTGAAATATGCCGTGTCTTTACAATGCCTGCATGGTTACTGAAAATTCAGTCTTCTAGTTTTATCCACAACGAAGTTACAGGGGGTCGAAAATGGCCTGAATTGCTTCGAGAAAAGGATGGTACGGCCGTGCCGCTTTTTTGCTCGACTTGGTGGGGGCACTGCCGTGCCCCCAGATAAGCACCTAGGGGTATTAAAAAGTAAATAAAATCCTAACAGTATATTTTGTATAAAGTCTTTGATATTTGCTTCCGCCAATAACTGCAAAAGCTAAAGGGAATGATGCCCTGACACTAATCTGCTACGAGCAGTAAATGCACAGTACGGGCTGTCAAATTAAACTGGTGGAGTTGTTGCGACTAGCGTTGTAAATAAAGCTGGGATTACTAAACGCTGTTATACACTAACCCCCTTACTAATAAAACTTACACGCTCGTTGAATAGTGTTTTAAAGTGACGTTTAATATGGAAAGGTCATTTTAAAACAGTGTTCAACAACTGTGTAACTTTTTAGTAGTAAGGGGGTAATAATTTAATGTTTAGGGTAAATACAATCTGTGCGTTTGATCAATACAAAAAAGTAAGCGATGCGAATAATGATCAAGTTGTTCTCTCAGTGATTCTGCCAAGTGTAATTAAGAAGCTTAAATGTGCTACGAGAGCTGTTGAAGTGCAAATCAAATATACGTTCAAAAGAAGGATTTTTATATTATAAGCCTATTTATTTGGTGCCTACCAAAGGTGTTTTTGCTGCGTAAGCTGGTATAGCACATGCTTAGAATACCATGAGAATTCGTGGTCTCCATGATTTTCTCCAAAATGGCGGTCTTGGTGCAAAACACTCCATCAAACATTTGAATTGACTATTTATAAACATGATACAAAAGCGGTTTTATTCATTTCCAATATTAATGATAAACTGTAAAAGCCGGGGTGCTGACGTGACGTTGAGCCGCGCTACGGAAGTACGGACGATTTGCACGCGCTGTCTACTCCGGAGTTAGGACGGGTGAGTTTCGGGACGTGTGAATTCGAATAAATATACCCCATATTTATTTCCGTTGGATGCTCCGGATGAAATGGACGGCTTTCTATTCAAATTGTGTTCTGTACTAAAACGGAATGAAATGGAATAAATGGTGGAAGCTGTACTAATTGACAGCTTAACTAGGTATGGTTGAACTATCTGAATGTGTGATAGAAGCGCGAGCTATTTATTACAGTTGTTAACAGGCAATTAGATCCAGTTAAAAATCAGTAGTAGAGGGTCTTTATTTTATCTTCAAGACATTATGTTTAGAAACTACTTACTATTCATATGAAATCTGAAATCATTACTTAGCAAAAGGCGACTGTTGTTTTGTAGAGATTAAGTATTTGTAAGTGAAGAAAACAATTGCATCTGCAGCAGTAAACTTACTACATCTCCCAATTGTTATCGCACTCGGAGAAACTGATGGAGATGGCTTAAGCCACGATCAACTCGCCACTGCCAATAACTGGCAAAAGCCGGCTCTGCAGGAGTGACGTGACGTTAAGCCTCGCACTGGGGGCGCTCGCGGCTGTCAACTGGTACGTGTGACATTCGGGCTCGCTGAAACGTAACGAAGCGCTTTAAAGTCTATTCGATTGGGGATATGTCAACGAACCGTTGTTTTATTGCATTGCGTTGATTGGCTAGTAAAATAACGAAGTGGTAGAATTATTTGTTGTGGTGTGTAAAGTAACGGATTCTTCTGTTTCATACACCAACTGAAAACATGTTTGCGGTAGATAGAATAGCGGTAAATCAGAGAAGTTATTTGATCTAAATGCTATAAGTATACTCATGACGCTAAAGAGCAACCACTGGACACAAAATTATGAAACATAAGTTAATATCGTTTCTGTGTTGATTCTTAACTGCAAGCAAGATTGAACGAACGGATTTAATGTAAATGTGTCCCCGATTTATTTATTTAAATTATATCTTGCGACCATTAATCTTGTTTCAAAGTGTAATCTTTAATCCACTCTCCATACATGCCTTTCCTCTTCGCTCCCAGCGAGTTCCATCCATCACATGCCAAATCCAGCCCGAAATATGCTCATGACCCTCCCTTAAGGCGATTAGAGTCCTCAATCCGCGTCAAATGGGCATTTTGTAAAGCCTACTCCTCTTTTACTGCTGGACAGAAATAGTTGAAAAAAATATATGTTATACAACAGTTCAAGGACTACATTTGTGACGTTTGAATTTTTGCTACGTCTCTTTGTTTTGGATTAAAAAAATAAATACGGGACATCGATTTTTTACTTAAATTCCCTACTCCTCCAAAACGGCTATGTTAATTTAAAAGATTTTTGCACGAATAGATTAAGAATTCTTTAATCTTTAAATGACACGTTGCGTTTTTCAATCGAACATTACTTTCATTCATAAATTTTACTTTTGATAAATTCCGAACGTTTTGCTGTTGAGGGGGCCTTCGCGGGGTGCGGGCGGCAGTCGGCCGCTGGCCTTCAGACGGGTAGGTTGTGTCACTCGCTGCAAAGTGACATTAGCGATCAAAATGAATTTTTTCTTTGGCTGAGTTGCACCACCTGACGTGACCTAACTTTGACCGTAGCTTTGGCGATAACCGGTGTTTTTTTATATGGAGTGTGACAGATTTTTGACTATTGTCAAATTTAAAATAAGATGGTGCAACCTAGTCTTTGTTTGACAATAGTTTTTATGTCAGAGTTGTTCATAGAGCACGTTCAGTCAGACGATACGATTGAATTAAGGCATGATCGGACGCTATTATCTACCTAAATAGAATCTATTAGTGTAAAAAATCGACTCCAAAAAAAAACGGCACTAGATAAGTAAAAGTTGAAAATATATTCCGTTATTTATTTACTAGGCCTTTGCAATCAGTATCCAAATTAGGAGCGAGTCAGAATCAGTAACTTAATCGATTTACGTGAAGAAAACAATTTATATTTTTCATACTTAGGCTCGGCGCAAATGGGCCATTTAGAATTAGATTTTCAATATGTATCTTCGCGAAAATACCACAGTTAAAAAAAATAAGATAAAGTGGTATTGATAAATTGTTCTATAGAGCTTATTAAAAAATGTGGATACTGATTACAAATGCCCGTATATAATGATTGATATTTTCGGAGTCGGTGACAGCCTACCTTTTGGTGATTCGTTTTGGAGTTGGTTTTAATTTTTGGTGAAAATTAATTTATTTCATGCCTTTAGTAGACTATAGGTACTCAATAGACCTTGTTGTTGCCACTAAAGGTGCATAGGTACACAGTACATTGATACCATATTTTTCATGTTAAGTGCAAATAAACTTCCCTAAATTACCTAACCATGAAACGTACCTATAGGCTATAATAATTAAAAAGTTTCGTCGATAAAAACTGAAATCCTCTTATAAGATGATTAATTTTGCGAGCATGTCATGAAACTAAAATTATTAGCATACAAAAACTTGTTTTAAAAAAAAGGTTTTTTCTTTTAATTTATTTTTTTATTTATGATGCGGAATTTGCTGCGGCGTAGTAGCAAAGATTTTTCGTTATGTTCGTTCGTTCGTTCGTTCGTTTCAGCCAAATGACGTCCACTGCTGGACAAAGGCCTCCCCCAAGGTTTTCCACAATGAACGGTCCTGCGCTGCCCGCATGTAGCTCGTAATAATTTCGAAGAATAGGGATGTTTCCTGGGTAAAGCAAGAGTTTGAATTAGTCCTTCGGTCAACTTACCAAAAAAATACTTTAAATGTATTTTTCACTTTTTTAAACTTATGAAAATTTAAAGAGATAGGCGTTCTTAAAATTGTTGCGATTTGTGACGTCCCGCGGAATTTCATCGCATCATAACTTCGTAATTACTTGTTTGTTGACAAATAAAAATATCCCGTGTCCAATATTTTTTGATAGTGTAATTGACGGACTAAAAGTGTTTTTTTAAGAAACTAGCCTATTCCTACGGCCACATTCCAGCTCCATCATCAGACCCTGTTTGCCTTTGAGAATTGAAGTAGGTAGGTTCGTGATTTTTAAAGTAGCTTACTTACATAATATTACTTACTTATATTTATATAAATAAATAAATACAAATCAAACGAGCCTAAACTCGATGGAATCGTTTAATCCCGGAATTGCTATGGGGCCACTGGCATTCCAGCTCTATCATCAGATCGACTCCATGTCATCACAATATTGCATTGTCATCCGAATTACGTCATGTATATCCAAAATTTTAACTCAATCAGTTGTTGAAGGATTTCTAATAAAAAGACGAGATTAAGCCATTTTCAGTTTATTCTTCATAAGTGACACAAAGAGAATGACAATAGACAAAAGAAGAAACATTTGCTTTTTTAAACCATAGACAATACTAACTACTATGTGTTCCAATATACAGTTGTCGTCAGGAAGTTGGTCTAACAAATTCAGCTTGCAAGATTCCACCCGAAGTTACCTACATATTACATGTTCAAATTTCGAGAACGGCTGAACCGACAAATACATTAGGGGTCATCCATAAAGTACGTCACACGTAAAGGGGGAGGGAGGGGGTCGACAAAGTGTGACATGGTGTGACAAGGGGTGGGAGGGGTCCTAAGTTTCGTGACATCACATTTCAATTGTTTCAAATATTTGATAATAATGTTTATTTCATAAAAAAAGTACTTAATTTAAATGGAAATAAAACTAATTTCGGAACTGCTATTTTAATTTAATAATTTTTCGACGTGAAATTGCAAAACATGTGACGAGGGAGGGGGGGGGGGGTCTCAGAAATGTGACCGCTTGTGACAAGGACAGGGGGGGGGGGGGGCTCAAAAAATCATGAAATTCGTGTGACGTATGTACTTTATGGATAGCCCCTTAGAAAATTTACGAAAAAATAAAAATATCCCGTACAAAATGTTCATGGATTGTGTTATTTTTATTAAATACCTTTACGCCTGAGTTAAATGACACCGACTTCAAGGTTCATCAATTCGAGTTTAAAATAATAGGCAGTAATGTCATGAAAAAAGAGCTTCTATTCTGTATCTACCTATGCCCGTGTAATTTTGATCGGTGTCAAATCGGAGTTTTCGTGCGGGGTGCGCGGGTGTTTCGCGCGGCGTGAAGGTCAAACGCCCAAGGTCATTGAGGACTCTAATCGCCTTAAAAGGAATATGTTGCGAGTTTATACGGTTAGTTAGCTAGATTTTTTAAATTGTTGACAGACAGCTTAAAAGCGGCTAAGGAAATATTACTTGAAAATGGAAAAACTGATTGTCACAAGTGGGAATAGAGCCCAAGTTCTTTCGCTTGCTGGGCTACCCCTATACCAGTTGGATAAACTCTCAGATAAACTAGTCAAAAATTTTAGTAAGCCAGCGTTTTTTTCATCGTTGCTGTAGCAATATCCTACAGAAAGTTCGTCCAATTACCAATATGCTACAGAACTATCGTTAGTAAGTCGATCCTTAGCTTTTAACTCCTCCTATTTTCTTCTAATCAATTTCGTTGCAGGTCCAATAAAAGTTTAGCTTTCCGCTGGGACCAAATTAGCCTTCACAGTCGGGGTTTATTGGCGTTCGAGCAAGCTTTAGATCCTGGCAATACACACGCTGTAGAAATGGGAACGAGAGATTGAAAATGCCCCCTAGTAAAGAAACTACAACCCTATTATTTGTAAAGGGTTTTGTTGATAGTTTAAGTCCCCTAAAAATAACCATAATTCTACTAAATAACCATAAAATAACCATATTCTATTCATCAGTTTTATGTAGGTAGAGAGAATTTATACATGCTTCACTAGAAAATCGTTACGAAAATACAATAAAGCAAGTATTGTTAAGTCCATTGTTTTAGATAGCATAAACTAAAGTCATCTTTATCATTAGTCATAAGTTCCATAGGTACGTTGCAAAGCGGGTCAATACAGACCAAAGGCCCGTAAAAGCACAACACGAGCTCTAGGGCTCTTCGCTTTGTCCGCGCGATGGCACTCGTGGACGTCATGGCAATCGAAAGCCCGCCGTAACGAAGGTGTGTATTTTCCATTTTCTGTTCTATACGTGGCTATGAAAACATTTACATTCAGAAATATAAAAGGATTTTCGACAAGTAAGTAAAGGTTTAAATTCACTCTAAACTTCCTAAATAAATGAAAAAAAAAACTTGTAAAATAGGTGTAAATTAAGATAAACGCTACCATAGCGAATGTTTTAATGTAGCGCTGATAAAAAGCAACTAAAGTCAAGAAGAAAAGCGTACCATAAAACAAGTACGATACTTGAAGAGTTAAAGTGAAAAACTAAGTTTAGTCTAACATAGTTATAGGGCTAGCAACTACAAGTGATAAACTTCAAAGTTTTTATTTGCAAAACTCATTTTTGTATTAAAGCTTTACATCCGAACTGACTTTAGTAATTTTGTAGAGAGCCAAAATGCATTCATAAAATTAACTGCGTTATTACTTTAAAAAAACAGAGAACACATTTTGTCACAGTATCTTTAAGAGTAAAGTTGTTATTTGCCCCTTGCACACTGCCAACTGTACTTGTAGTGGAAACTGATAGACCCATTTATAAAAGATAGAAGTTAGGTGAAACAAATACTGTACCTTATTAAGTTAAGTACCTTAAGGACAGCCCTACAAGCTAGTAGCGCTACACGATCAGTCACGGTGTCGCGTCGCGTGCTGCTAACGTTTAATCCGTTTGTGTTCTTTGATACTAACAAGAAACAAATAAATGAAACATTGGGAAATTCATTGTGAAAACAGTAAGTGCTGTAAGAAAATTGTTGTGTAGTTGTATATACTCGTAAGTAGTACCTAGTTGCGGCTTACTTGTCACACACAAGAAGACTTAAATTTAATGAAACGAGGAATTTTAATGCTCTTATACTTAGTAGCCAAATTGTTCTAGACAGCCTAATTGCTTGATATTACAAACATTAGAGGTCAAAGAATCTTCACGTGCCGTCGCCTTTACAAAATAAATGTGGCCGTTGAGGCCATTGTTCTTAGTTTTAAAAATCTGCTACACCACCTTACTTTAACTTTAACTATAACCATAACCGGGTGTTTTTGTATGGCCTTTGACTAACTTTTGACGTTTGTTAGTTAATGTAAGGCTGAGTTGCACCATCTAACTTTAACCGTAACTCTAACCATAACCGGGTTTTTTGTATGGCCTTTGACTGACTTTTGTTAGTTAATGTAAGGCTGAGTTGCACCATCTAACTTTAACCGTAACTATAACCACAAACGGGTATTTTTGTATGGCCTTTGAGGCTTTGACTGACTTTTGACGTTTGTTAGTTAATGTAAGGCTGAGTTGCAACATCTAACCGTAACTATAACCACAACCGGGTGTTTTTGTATGGCCTAAGATGGTGCAACTATTTGTAATGTCAACCATACTAGGCGCGGTAAACACGATCAGTCACAGCGCCGCGTCGCGTGCGGCGGACGTTTAATCCGTTTGCTCGTCGGCCTTGCTGTCACATAAACAACCGGCATTGTGTTCTGGGATTGTGTGCAGTGGACCTGCGAATGAACATAAGTGATATTGGCACGTTCTTTACAGAACTAGAGGTGAGTAGGTTTAAAAACTGGCCTAGTTAAACGATGCCGTTTGTTATCAGCGCAGAACTGCGGTTTCAATATCGCCTGGCTTGAGTCCATCAAAATTATGTATTTTCCTGATAGTTTGATAGAACTAACCATGCCTATACATGACTTAAGTTTGTGAAATTTCGTACCATTTGAATAGAGGCAGAAACACCTGTGCTACGGTGTAAGCGGTGTAGTGGAAATAATAAGCAATTCACATCTGCCGCATGAGAGCATAATATGTCACTGCGCAGTGTTCAGTTATTGCAATTAGTCAATTACAGCTGCTTCATTTATGTTTGAGCTATTTCATCAACTAGGTACTCGCAAATTGTATAACCTAACTCGTAATCTATTTTACGTAGTTGATATTATATACCTACTTGCTTAAATTCGTTATATTTTGTGAATTTAAAAGTAAAGTAGGTAAGAAGTTTGGGTTGCTTCAATGATTCAGTATCTTTTTCACTCAGATAGATATCCTTCACACGTTTGCAAAATAACGTAAAATTACATGTCGGCAGCTATTCCCAATGGTATCAAATCCGCGTCAGAGTTCCTGTTACATTGTTGGATCAATTTCAGGATAATATATCTCTGTAAGCTCAAACAAATGGAAATATGCAATCTCTTAGTCGAAATCACAACAAGAGGGGAGATTGATTGTTTATTAACAATGGCGATTGATAACAGAGGTTCGTTTGATTGCTTTGCATGCCGGCTCAGTAGCGAGACCATACAATTGCCTCGGATTACAATATGACAGACGTTGTGTTAGATGTTTCTGGTATACCTACACATATTTGCAGTGTATACGAAAGGTATTTGTTTGTATTATACGATTCATTAGCAATATATTGTGAACTAGCGGCCGCCCGCGACTTCGTACGCGTGGATCCCGTTTTACCCCCTTCATCTATCTTACGCGGTTTAGATTTTTTCATACAAATATTTTTTACCGCTAACTCCCGTTCCCGTGGAAATTTTGCAATATCCTGTTGTAACTAAGCTTTAAGTTTACTAAGGTACCTGCATGCCAAATTTCAAGCGTCTAACTTAAGCGGTTTAGATTTTTGTACAAAAGGATTTTCCCGCTAAGTCCCGTTCCCGTGGGAATTCCTAAGTATACTATAACCTGCCCAGGAGTATGAAGAATGATTGTGCCAAGTTTCGTTAAAATCCGTCGAGTAGTTTTTGTTTCTATAAGGAACATACAGACAGACAGACAATAATTTTACTGATTGCATTTTTGGCATCAGTATCGATCACTAATCACCCCCTGATAGTTATTTTGAAAATATATTTCATGTACAGAATTGATCTCTCTACAGATTTATTATAAGTATAAGTATAGAAGATAATACTTATCACGGGTAGAATGTGTGACTTGTTTGCAAGGTCGTAGTTATGTAACATTGTTAGCAACGGACGATAGTACTTCAAAACGTTTGCGATTTATCGACTCTAACTAGACTCTTAGGTCTATATTCTGAAGCCACTCGACTAGTACAAAGTTAAGAGATTAAAGAAGAAAAAGAGTAGGTAGAGGTTCAATTAAAGATAGTAAGAAAATTAATACCTTTGTTTATAATATAAAATGTATCTGTCCTTTATGCCAATAAAATATTTTTCATTTTAATTTTTTTCATTTTCATTCATGTGAGTAATTTTTCGTTATTTTGAGAATGTTCTTTTGGAAAAATGAATTGCAACGTGCTGTGATGATTTTGTTCGTAAGCGGTGGCAACACAATTCAACTCTTCCAAATTGTTTAAAAAGGAAGTGAACAATGATGTTTCAATCACCGCTGGGACAAACAATGCGGGCTCGATATCTGACTCTAGATAAACGACAGCACATCAAGTTAAATATTTTGGCATCTTATGCAGTTAATGTAGGTAGTGCTCCTTTTGCAATAAATATATAGGTATATATTCTGATATGCTGTAGGTAAAGTGTATACACTGCAAACTTATTAACACAATGATCTGCAGTTCGTCGCTGTAAATACTGTGTGTTGTTACAATACTGTGTCAATTTTAGGACGTCATTGTTTGTAAGATTGCTTCAATTTCGGCTGCTACTGTGAGAGTTTACCGCGCCGTAGCCATTTTGGTAGCTTTGGTATTTCTAATTAACAGATACCGCTGACTTTGGTATTTGTAGTGGTAATCCACACGACCACTCTATTAATAATCCTAAAATCAATGATTATGGTAAGACAGGCTAATTATTCAATGAACCTAATAATGTAAGTAGATACTAAAATAACAATTATTAATAATTTAAAATTGAAATGGAAACTAGTAAATAAGCTTTAGCTTCAATTCTTACAGCCTTAATTAAAATAATTAATTGCTACTTAATTTAAACATTAACTAGCAATTTATTATTTTAATTAAGGCTGTAAGAAACGAATTTAAGTTACAGTAAGTAGGTACTATAAAAATCTAAATCGTAAAAGTGACAAAGACAAAAAAAGTAAGTAGGTAGGTTTATGAAATTGTGAAGATTGTTAATGTTTAAAATTATTGACAACTTTTATATAAAAGGCTCATACAAAAAAGACATTCCCAGGTAATAAGATTCTGTTTGTGAAATAAAAATAGCCATTGGTACAATATTCCGCTGAGCAAACTAGGAAAAGCGGATGATTCCCTTTTCCATCTCTTAAACAAACAACAAACAGTTTATTTCGGAATTTGCTGAAAGACCTGCTTCGTAGGGTTGTAGTCGGCTAAAAAAAAGTTTTTTTTTTATTTAGTCCAAAATCCTCAAAAATAAAGATTAAATCTGTGTACTTAGGCTTGTGTTAATGAATCGTTTATTGTAGCTAAAAATTCAGTTATTTTAAAGTCTCGCGTGTTAAATGGATCATTCTCACACCCTTTAATCATGGTTAGTAACTACTAAATAAGTTTTATAACGCCGTTTTAAATAAAACATTTCACAGAAAGAGATTATCATTAATTAAGCTGATATATTTGAATAACAAGGTAGCAATGACCCTTATTTCGTTATAAATCATCTCATAACCTCACGAAAATATGTTTTTACGTAACTTGGAATGCGTTTAGTAATTATATTGCGTATTTTCTGTATAAAAATCTCGAGTATTTTTCTGAATTGGCTGCAAATATGGAGATGTTTTTAAATCATTGGTAGAGCTCGGGCGACACCTTCCATTACGTTCCTTTCAGCCCTTGGGAACTGTGTATGTGTCGGGAATAATAAGAAACCTATGTCACTCAGTAAAATGTAGCTTTATATGTGAAAGAATAGTGAAAGATGTAGGTACTACTCAGTAGTATCCGAGTAATAAGTAACAGACTATTTTTAGCTTATTGAGAGGGATTAACTTATTAGTAACTTTTAATCCAAATAAGTACTTACCTAACTTTGTAAAAAATCTGATCAAATTCTTCGGTATTTTTTACGTTGAATATCTATTTCCAATCTTCGCATTATCTTATTCCTTTACTTTTAATCGAATATTTGTAATTCTTTCCTCCGCTTGTTTGAATCACATCCTAATATTACATAAACAGAAATATTACGGTCTTTTTATCTCCTAGAAGCATTGCAGCAGCCCTGTAACAGTTGATATAGCGTAGGACCGAACAAGCTCTGCAAACCCGATACGCTTTAAGCCCCAAATGCGTTTCTGTACCAACACGAGTCTGATTCTATTTGCACTATAGACTACTTCAACTGAGTTTCGAATTTATACATTGCTACCAAAATAGCATAGCCTTCTTGAGCTGAGAAAAGTACCTCCATATTTGTCGAAGTAAAAAGACCCGAAACCTACGTAACTAAGAAAACAACAATAGCTGGCTTGTAACAGACGTAGCGTTCTATTTTTTTAAAATTAAGTTAGTACGTGTCAAGTTGCCTGAAAATACTTGATTTACTTTTCACTGCCTTTTTTTTCTTAAATAAATAAAAATAAAAGAAAATGGAATTAGAAACCTAAGTACTTACTTACTTTCAATTTGGATGCTTTGGATAAATTAAACTTAAGATATGAAACGAAACACCCATTTATTTTTGAAAATTTCATTTTACTGGTTCACAGGAGCTCCTAACGAATTTTTTGTCTAATTAGACAAAAAATTCGAACGGACGGACAGACATGACGAAACTACATAAAATATAAGGGTTCCTTGTCAGGTTACGGAACCCTAAAAACGGATTTTACGGGCTAAAAATAGACAACCCTGCGGAATAATAGCTAACATCCACTACACAAACACGTCCAAATGCGTCTGCGCCAACACCAGACCCGTGTTGACACTGCTGAAACTTCGATTTGCTCCATAAAATAGAATAGTCATATAACTGTATGTTCGTATTTTAAGCTGAATTTAGAATGGAGAAGTTTCGTGATGTTGTAAACATTAGATTTCACTGAATGGGATTAAAATATAGACCAAGACTAAAAAGACGGTGAAGTATTTTTTTGAAATCCATCAAGAAATGGTTGAGAAATTAATTATTTAATTTACCAACATAATTTCGCGTGGAACTCGAACATAGGAGGTGCGTTGAATTCACGCCACCCGTTATATACTCAACATCAAATAAGCCGCACCTTCCGCGACGCGAACTTTAACGATTTTCTTCTGACACAATCATGGTGCCCCAACAATATTGGTGTTATTTGAAAGCCCAATAAATATCCTTAAAGGAAAATACATTTAATTTCTTAACAAATGATTAACATATACCATAAATGTGACTTGAAAAAATACCTCACTTTGGGCCCACCTATGGGATCCATTAGACCAATTTTTATGGTTATAAAACCAAATAATGATCTCACGTGTCCTCTTTAACAGATGGATAGCGATTAATCCCAACTTAACAGTTTTATAGCCATAAAAGTTGGCTTTAGCGTAACTACCTATTTTTTGAAGAAGTGACTCTGGATCTTTCTAAAGACACATTTTTGGGGTAAAAACCTTTCCTTTAATGAAATGAAGGTTAGAACTAGGCTTTTAAATGGTGCCAATATTGGTGGGAAGTGGGGATGCATACGTTTGAAAATGCTTGTCGCGGGAGGTGCGATTTATTTGATGTCGAGTGTAGTTTCAACCACAATGCTTGCTTGCTTGCTTGCTATGACACTATATGTCAAATTCTTCTTCTTCTTTTTGTATATGTCCGGGCTTAGGACATGTCAAAAAAGGTTACAAAATAATTTTACTAAAAAAGAATCTTAAGTGACCCTGGCTGAAAAATTAAAAACTACTAGATTTAAAAAAATTGGATCTTTCTACAGCACTGGTCCAGGGGTGATTCACTCACTGATCGCGATCACGTCGTGACGTCACCGATCTAATGGCACGAAATATTTGTTATGCACAACTTTGGGGCCCTGTAACTTCTTTATTTGTAGAGATTTTTTCATGATTTTTTTATTTTACCTATACTTATTTTCAAGTTTTATTAATAGAAAAAAATTGGAAACTTCTCCATTATGTAACTCTAGCTGAGCCCGCAAAATATTATTTATTACGAGAGGCCGAATATTTATTACTAATAAGTAATAAAGCACGATTCAACACTGTCAACAATATCGCCTTATTCAGCCCAAGGTGTATGTAAACACACTCAGAAAGTAACCAAACGTTGCATCTAAATTACCCCAATATGCTAAAACAAAGCTAAAATGCCGGAATAAAATTACTTGAAAGCAAACGTTAGCCAGCTTGCGCCCCAGGAGTATTCATTTTGCTTCCTCTAGCTTTTAAATTTTGCGGTCAGGGCTTTCAAACATTTGTTTTTATTCACTGAAGTTTGTTGCTGCAGTATATTTTGAGCAGTTTCTGAAATTAATACAAATAAAAACTATCATCCGTATAAAAGTCTACTTCTCTGAAGCTTCAATATTTAGCTGAATAAATTTTCAATTGAAACAGCAATTAATCGCGTAAGCAAACGCAGAAAAATCATGAACGCTAGCGAGCATCATAGCTACGCTATTACTAATGTTTACCCGATGTGTTTTAATATGTATAAGCTTTATTCCCAAAACAAAATAAAACAAATGAAGTGCGAAAATTCTTTACATTAGCCCTTTGGTGCGGTCAGCCCATGACAGCTGACCCCATTCCGGGGTATACGGCCGCTGAAATAACATGCCCGTATGGCCAAATAACTGGCGTTTACTGGAATATTTGAGCCACGAAGCGAAATGAAATGTAAAAACATAACGGATTGAAATGAGTTTCTCCTTTGAATCCTTCAGTCATTTACCATATTTATTATCTCGTTTTATGTGTGAAAAAGATTACATGACTGAATTTTTTACCAAACCCACACCTATCGGTTTAACGAACAATATCAACGTGAAAAGCCGCATGAAGGGAGTTTCAAAACTTTTTTCAAAACAAAGATAAATCACAAATCCGAGCTTATGTTATGGGTAAATCCCTTACATCGAAGGGTTCGCACAACATCCTGCACCTTTTTGGGGCATTTATTCCCCACGCATTATGTGAAACAAAACCCTATACGTTATCGCTTTACCTTTATTTAATCGCTGGAGACAAAATGTTTCATTTTGGGAAAAGACTAATTTGTTTTTGACTACTTTAATACTGTTTTAGCTAGTTTAACCGCTGTAATTTTCAAGAATGCTCCATAATAATCCAGTAAACATGAGAGCCTTTCCACTATAATTAAAGTTAATTAGTTAGACAGTCCCCGCTCGCTGGAGGAGTGCCAGCTTGTATTGCCATACGCACCGACCGCACGCCAATCAAACTTCGCTACATTACATTGTTTGCAAAGTCGACGCTCCATTTTGCCACAGTATACTAAGGTAGTATACCTAACATATGCCAATAGTTAGGTATATTAATCCCAAAGAGCTTGAATCATTTATTAGACTTTCTTCACAACACAAAAATGCTCGGAAAAGCATCTACCTACAGTAGGCGCGCGAGTTCATGTCCATCCTGAGGAATGCGGTAGTGCTGTTACCTAACTAATTATGCTAATGTCGATATCGATAATTATTACCAATTAAGTAGGTCAACCTTATCTACCTATTCCATATTTTTTGCAACTTATAAGTAAGTATAAGTATAAGTAAGTAAGTAAGGCCCCGATGGACATGAACTCGCGCGCCTACTGTACCTAACTAACCATTTATTTTTATATTATTTATCATTCCATTCGATTCCATTCGATTCATTCTTTTCTTCTTTTTAGATTTTTGAATCATTGGTATCAAGTTTATACATATTATCGCATTTGTCACATTTTCATCTTGATCACAGTAAAAAAAGCTCGTCAATTCATGAAAATATCCGCTTTACTGAAAGTTAACCCTTGGCATTGATTTTTCCTAGTTTTTATAATTATTCATTAATCTGTAGATCTAGGCTAAACACGATGAAAACGAGAGGTAATAAATAGAGAAAATAGTCAAAGCTTCATCAAACTTTTAAGTAGGTACTACTGCACCAAAATTGTACTGTGATTTCATGCCGCGAACCAATTATTGGCAGTATGACGAGGGTGGGTGAATTCTCTGAGTAACTGTGTGAGTTGGGCGCGTGGATCTATGTTACAGGGTATTTATAGACTGAACTCGCAAATGGACTTCCATACAAGTGCTCATTATAGGATACTAGCTTTCCGCCCGCGGCTTCGCCCGCGTGGAATTTTGTCTGTCACAGAAAAACTTTATCGCGCGCGTCCCTGTTTCAAAAACCGGGATAAAAACTATCCTATGTTCTTTCCCGGGACTCAAACTATCTCTATGCCAAAGGATGATGGGCATATTGGGCGTTAAACCAACAGAAACAAAAAGTATACTAAATTAAAGCTTAATACTAGTACTTCATTTCATAGTATGACAACAATCCTGAAATACGCGGGGATACGGAGATAGAGGTCGTTGAATATGCAAAGTTTCCATAGTATTTCACATCACATTAGGGTAATAAAAATAGTATTTGGTCAATCAGATTGCTTTTATCGATCATATTGAGAGTATTGTATCATATCTTACTATCGATTCTATCGATTTAGTAAGTATGTATACCGAATAAATCATAATCGATTATTCGATTGCAATAATCGATTATATTGCTGAAAATAAGGAATTGAATTAACAATCAAATGATAGTAATGATGGTAATCAATAAAATCGATTAATCGAATTGTTAATCGATACATCGATATTTGGAAATATCGATTAATAATCGATCCGTGATCGATTATGCGACAACACTACAACTTAACTGCTAGAAATCCCCTTGAAACATGACTGTGTTCATGTCCTTTCTCTAAATGGTACCTAGGTATGGTCCTACGCTTATAATGTAGAACATGGTTTAAATATACCATTTATTGGCCCCACTTCTGAACTGTTGGACATAATGATGGATAAATAACCTAATGTATTTAAAATGTAAGTAGATAAGTATATTAATTAAAAATATTTTTTGTTTACGCAATAAAGCACTTATTACTATTACACATTATGTCAATTTCCAAGCAAACCCGGGAGTTTTTGGTAGTTATTTATATGAAAATATATTTCTGATATTAAGTCCTAACAAATAATAGTAGTTACATTTCTGTTGGTTTTACGCCCAGATTCCATAGAAAAGTGCCCATCATCCTTTCATCAAAATCGGTTGCGAGGTTTAAGCGGGAAAGCGTAACAGACAGACAGACAGACAGAGTTACTTTCGCATTTATAATATTAGTTGGGATTAGTTGGGATGGGATAGTTGGGATTGACAAGATCTTTGTATACTAATTGGATGTAGAATTCTCGATAAACACTCGTTACCTACAAGTATTTATCGAGAATCTACAGATTCATACAGATACAGATCCTACTATAATTTGTTGAGTATAATTGGCTTGCGTGGGCTGGTAAGCGTTTATTATGATCATTATAATAAATGTTTGATATGTATTGATCAGATCAACTTTTCACTGAAATACGGCATGTTTTTCATTTGAATTAGAGATACTTATTGCTATGGAAAGCGTAATTGTTAGCTAATCAACCAACAAAGCGACGAATTTGTAAATAATTGCGCCTGTTTCACGAATATTGGTTGGTTAAACCATTCGACATTAAATCCAGCACTACGTCTCTTAGCGAACAGTTATTGCCACACAAGCTCATTAAGACTCGGTCGGCTGTAAACATAAATCGCAATTCGGTTGCGACTATCGCAGAATCTCGGATACGGCGCAAACACGATCTGCTCCTAATGGCAGTTTAATTAAAGTTGGAGCTTGATTGTGTGCCAAATTATTGGGACCAAGGTTGCCCACGTAGCTTGAGCACGGCAACTTTTTACGGTCATTATCATTTACATGCTGTCGTCCTCTGGGATTGCCGCAGTGTGTTTAATGAGGGTCGGTGACCTCTTGCTTGCCTTAAGATATATTCATATAGCTACCTGATGTGAGCAGAGAGGGCGATATTTGTTTGCGAATGGGCAGGTGTAGGAGAGGGATCTCTTCGCGGTCTCATACAAATGCCGCAACATTTGTTATTTCGATTACCTGCATAAATATATTTATGTATTAGGTTATGTGCAGCTAATATGTCCCATACTTATATCAGACGTGATCCCAAAAATATAAATAAGCGGTCTTGGATTACTGCAGCTTAGACTAAAATTAGAAAATTCTGAGAATAACTATAAATATGTACAAGAGTAATGAGTATACAATACAAGGTGAAGTGAACTAACAAAGTCCTTTCAACAGATAATCTGCCAGCACCTAAAGTTCATCCAACAATTATTAAACATCACCCTTAATAATTCGCGCGACATCACACTATCGCGAACAATCTCAGATACGGCGCAAAACACGCGGCATCTCTACCTAATGGCACTTTAATTAAAGTAGTTGCCGGACCCGCGGGCTTGACGGCGTGCCAAATGTTGCTGGCGCACCAGGACCAAGGTTGCTCACGTAGCAGGTTACTATTATTTGGAAGTTCAGGACTTTGGCTGGAATTAGCAACGGTTTGTTTTACTGCTCTTTTGTTATTAACACAACCTGTACCAAATGTAATGACAGGTTGTTAAAATAACAAGTGTTAATAACAATAACGAGTAGGTTTTGGGCTTGAAACATTCTTAGAGAGAGTTTGACTAGGACAATGTACCTACGAAAAATTGATTCAAAATAGTAGTACTCGTAGTACTAGTCTTTGTTTTTGTGGTTCTTTCAGCATAAATTCAAGTCTATCCATCAAGTTTTTTCTAGGAAAATTGCCTGTAACAGAATAAATTCTAGACAGACGTTACTGGCAAATGAGTAATCGTGTATCGTTTTTTTTTTTCAAACCTTTTATGAATCCCTAAAAACCGCATACTTCAACGACAAAAAAGATTTTGTAGTTCCCAATTCAATAATTAAAAATATAAAACCCATTAAAAAGTTATTTTTTCCTTGTTTTGTTGTACATCGACCTATTCTTTAACAAAATGTTAAAGCGAGTGTAAAATCTACGCTCGGCCAGGCTCCAAACCGGACGATAAAGTCGTTCCTTTCTTCAACATTTCCTTCCTTTCTCTCGGAGATAAAACTATGGAACTGACAGTTTACTCAGTTCCTTTACAAAAACTTAAGTGGTTAATTGGCCCGAGCATTTTCAGCAGCGCTTTTTATTTGAAATTGTTAAGGAGAAAAGCAAAGAAGCTTTATTTAAAACTTTTCAGGACCTATCTATAGACTTCGCCGAAAGATGGCGGAACCTGAAAGTCGACAACTAACATTCGTGACAGTTTTGATTTTGAAATCGCTTTTCAGAGCAATACGCAATACATTCTAGAAAAAAACGCCAAAACTAAGCAATTTCGGAATTATATTTCAAAAGTCGAAATTCATATTTCAATCTTAATTTTAACTTCTATGTTTTCCTCATTTAGCATGAAGCCAAAATGACTGAAGAGATTGTGTGTTAAGAGGCATTGTGCGTTTGCCTTTAATTAAGCCCTTGTCCTGCCATAATTAATGACGCTCCTGTTTGGTTTTATGCCCATTTTTATTGGCCATCGCGTAATTACTTTTCGTCCCTTGAAGAATTGAAGGGACGCTTTTTGATTTAGTTGAAAAGTGGGACAAAGCTGTAATTCATGTTTTTTAAATGAGCTGATTGTGGATGTTACTTTGTCTTTTTAACCATTTGGTATCAAAAAAACTGTAAACTTCTGTGTAGGAAATTTTGCGCAAGAAAACATCTATTGCCTAAAATACTTAGAACTTAGGTAAAAGCTTTTACCACTATCCTACAGAGACATTTGGTGATTTTTATATAAGTCAATGTCATCGAGGTGGCGTAGGTACTTAAAGCACTTTATATTTATTTTATATACCTACCCACACTTCAAACAGGACTCAAGTAAACCTCGCACTAGAAAATAGAGTCTATTTGCATCTGAGACTCTGCACTCAGCACATTTCTGCCTCAACAAGTCTCTGCCACTTTTAATATCCGCATCGCCAGTATTGGTCGGAGCCTCGCTGCATAATGATGCGACGAGGGCCCTCGCCGGTGCGCTGTTGGCGAAACAATGCTGTACTATCAGCAGAATAATGTCTAAGTGTTAGATAGTAAATAATGCATACTAATGATGCACATGCAAAAATAAATAGGCAAAAATAAACGAGCAAACTCATTTTCAGTGGAACCAAAGGTGATCAAAATTTGATTTTTTTTTATCGAAACGGATACGGGTGCATACGGACGGATGAAAAACACGTTATTTATACTAAATTTTAATCTTTAAAGAATGATTTCAAGAATAATGACCATTAATTTATGCAACCTTGACTGCTGGCTGTACTTGGTCCTTGATTCTTGAATACGTTCGCACTTTATACTCGTAAATGCTTCAAGTTAACTAGCTCCTGATATATCCGTTACAAAAGCAAACATTTAAAAAACATGCTGTTTTGTAAATTAAGGTCCCAACCTTATACATACCTATTTGACTTAATGAAATCGAGCCAATAGTCGTTGGATGCTCACTTCCATCGACGCAATACTTACTTACTCGCACTCGTCGTGAAATCATACGAAATTTTAATATACCTCAATAGATATTAAATTCCACGAGGAACCATCCTAATAAATCGATTGAAACGATCTCGGCTGTACGTGTTTTTGAGTTTAGCAAGTACTCGGAATAATACAGGGTGGACTAAAACGAGTGTGTTTATATGGAAACCATACTGTACTTATAATATGAAAAATAATTTCAAAATTGTGTTAAACGTTACGTTTCCCAAATTCAGGAACAATTTAAAATCGTAATTTTTCAAGATTCAATGAAGGCCGATTTAAAATACACCTTTCAGGGCGTCTTCGTTTCTTTGACATTTATAACAGTCACCTTGTTATATTATAATAACACGTCAGTCAAGCTTTCAAATACTGTGTGTGTCAATATGTTTGATATTCAATACCATGCGATCGTTGTTTTACGAGGTACTAGCTTGTTAAATCCCTTTCAAGTTTATGTGTGTCGTGTACGTCTGACGAATGCTGAGTTAACCTCAGGCTATATTACATGTTATTCATGGTTAGGACAGACCTGTGTCGATATATTAAAAATAAATCAATTGAAGCCAGAGAAAAATTAATAAATAAAAATAGTGAAAGTACATTGTCTTGGGATATTTTACAGACCCCTATCTAGTCCCAGACTAAGCAAAGTATGTATTAAGGGTATAAAAACATGCCTTTAATGTTGTTTTTCTTTGTTAAACCCACATAATTATTACACTGAAAACCACCAGACCAATACAAACAGATGTGTATGTTGTTGTACGCAAATGTTCCTACTGTGTGGGAATTAAACTCACGTCGATGATCTGATGACCTTTGATCTGAGAAAGATGAAAATATTGAATGGCTTACATAATAAACCTAAGTGATATAAGACCAAACAACTGCCTTGTCGCCCGAAAACAGCCTCAATATTCAGAACGCTTCCTTGTCATTAAAGAGAATATCCAAAGAGTAGTTTTTACAGATTCATGGCAAATGTACGCAAGTGCGGCTTCTTAACGCGCTACATTGTACAGTCAGACGCGAGCGCTGCTCTAGATATAACTCTTTTAACGCTACCCTAGTTTTGAACAACGGGACTACCCTATTGTGACGCCTTGAGCAAGTAGGGACACCAAGCTGAGAGAAACTACAGGATTTTATAGCTTTGTACTCGTATATTATGCATAGTAGACGGTAATATACATATTATACGTGTAGTTCTACTGAAATTCTAGGACAATAATTAGGTATTTTAGACTTTAGTTTTCCTTAATTTCGTAATAAGTTTAGATTTAATGGACCCCCAGCAATGTTTAAAATGTGTCTTTAGTAAGTACAATTAATATCGTAGTATAGAGTTGGCAGATAGATCTCTACCTCTTGTAAAAATAAATTAAATACGAGTACTTCTTTATCCCTATTTTTCTTCTAAAGACGGAAAAGATTATCTTGTTTGTAACATTTATACTTATCCTTAAATAGGAAGTACGGCATTGTCACACCAAGCTTCCTTCATCTTCAAAGCGGGGTCACCTTTTATGTCGCAAGACGAAGGATTTTTATCTGGGCAGATTTGAAATTGTCGGATGTGTCTGTACAGTCGACAGCACATCAGATAACATACATTTTTGTTGTAAAATAGCCTCTATTAAAACTACATAAGATACCACAGTGTCTCGTTGTTGTGCTGTCTGTACCTACACTACGGGTGCGTGTGACTTCAAGCAGAATGGCTATGGAAATAAGGGAGCTATTTATGGAATAAGGGAATAATGAGATAGAGCTTGGATAGTCGATGCAATCGGGACTGAGAATACGATTTCGTGAACGATATTAAATTCTTAAATCAAAATTTATTTTTATTGCTTGTTTTATCTCTGTGTGTAAATTTATTTTTGGGATCCATTCTGGATTGTGTAGTTTGAAATTAATGTGATTTCAAGTCCTTGTTGAAATATTTTTCTAGTGTATTTATACTTTGTTTATTTAAATTTTATTTACAGTGTACATTCCTTTCGTCTATTTCCCTTCATCTTACTTAAAGTTAGCGAGCAATGTCGATTCAGACCGATTACTTTTCTTTCACGACACTCATTACCTACATTCTTTCTTCGGAATTCACATCCACCCAAATGGGCGCACCCAAAATTAATTATATTCCATATTTGTTTTCAATATTGGAACTCATTGGTATATTTCGTGTATGTGTTTTGTGAAAATAAACACTAGTTTGATATTCTCGTGATAATTCTATTTACGGTTAGCATTGTTCATAATATTGATAAATGAGTTTGTTCAACTTTACTTTTCCATTCACGACAATGATAGTCGAAAATAGATAGTCTTATTGTATAGTAACACGTGAATTGAGCTCTAAATACGCTTAAAATAAACTTAATCAATTATAATATAAATAAATCTGTTAATAATGTTAAATAGTAAAGTCGTCATGACTGTTTGTTCGATGGATGTTTGTTTTTTCATCACACAACAACTTCTGGACAGTATTTGATCATAATGGGCATTATTAAAAAAAAGTTGGTATACCCGGGACCTCAGATCATAGACTATGATCTGAGCCCGGGACGAACTCTGGATTAAATTTGGTTAAAAGGGCAAATAAGTTTGAATTACCACATCTGTGCTTGACCTTATTGTGACCAGTTCTCATTGACCTTATTGTGACCAGTCCTCATTGACCTTATTGTGACCAGTCCTCATTGACCTTATTGTGACCAGTCCTCATTGACCTTATTGTGACCAGTCCTCATTGACCTTATTGTGACCAGTCCTCATTGTCCACAGCGCGATGAAGCTGTGCTGGCTCGTGCTGACGGTGGCGGCGGCGGCCGTCGCCGACGAGGCAGCCGACCCCGAAGGCTTGCTGGAACCCATCGCTGGTAAGTCACCTCAATAATTTCCTAATTTGTAAGCACTTTGTTGAAATAAACAGATATTTTTACAACAAACGCAAACTTAACTAAACAAAGAAAAAAAAATGATTTGTGAGAGAATATAACGTGATACCTTTTATACTACATGCTATATTTTGGCGGATTGACGATCTGGTGAAGATCGTGGGAAAATCCTGGTAGCGCAGAACCGTCAAGTGTATTTTTTATTTGTAAATAGGTTTTTAAAAAGCACTTTCTCTTTTCGTTGTGGGAATTCTTTGGTACTCGTAAAATCTTTGTCTAACCCAACGTCTTTAGGTTGATAGGGAAAAGGGAAAGAACATGAATAATTTAGTTTCAAAATGTTGGTTTCTTAATCACGGTTCAAACAGAAGTCGGTATGACTCATAAAATAACAAGTACCTAATAGGTTTCACAAGCTAAACTCATAATAGAAACCGATTTGTAATCTTCTCCCAAAAAGAATGTAGGTTTTGCAAGTTTGTTACATCAGTAAGCTACTTAATCGCACTTTACGGCTTCTTCTTTGCATAAAAACAATAAACGGATACACACTAATGCCGTATCTGGTCGTAAAATACTAAGCGCCCACAAAAATGAGCGTTATATCCGTCAGAATTAATTCCGCTATAAACGGCCTCGTAGTCTACGCATTAATGCTACGAGGCTACGAAAATTCGTAGGGCCGTAGCAGAAGCTACGGCAAATACATATAGTATGTTACTTGGTATAATATGGTTTCCGATAATATTTTTGTAAGAATACGACACTACAATTTTTTTACATACTTTTTATGATCTATTTTGTGGTGTAAAACAACAGTCAAAAATATTATGTATGACTGCTTTCCGATTTTGGTAACAATTTAAAAACATTAGAACTAAATATTAGCATTTATGATACCTCATTTCATATTGACGATGAAATAAATCGAAGATACCTTCATTAGTCCGTTTCAAACTGCCATACTACGAACCCGTAGCCCGTAGCGGCCGTAGCTCGTAGCGCGTAGCTCGTAGCCGGTTATTGCGTGCCGAACTCCATTAAATATTACGATCTTCGATTATTTTCTGATGACAATAGTAATTACAGAACGGGCTATACAATTTATGTGGGTGACGACCAAGCATGCTAACAAAGGATATAAATTATTCGAGAAAGCTTGATAACTTAATAGATAAACAATCAATCATGTGGTGTTTGTTCATTTAACTTTAATGACTATACGTTATGTGAACGAATAGCTTAAGGAACTTATATTGGTTAAATATTGTAAGTGTTGCTCCTACGAGATGGTTAGTGATTTAGCGAAAATGCTACTATGTTGAAAGTCATTAAAGACTTAAATTTTATTTCATTATTATTACCAATTTGAACAAATAAATTCACCAATTGGAATAAATGTTCGTCTATTCATCCTATAAATTATATCAATCAAAAGCGAGTTATAGTTTAGAAGTTAGATTAGTTTAACCCTTCCCTATAACTCCGCAGTATAATCCAAATCAAATCCAACTCGTGCGCGTTTGATGAGTCCTGTAGGAATACTTTGCATATAGGTCCGCAGCGGAGGGAAATTGGAGGTAGATTGGACCTCCCAATTTACTTCTAATTTGCATCGCAATGAATAACGAGGGATTCGACGATAGCTTAATCTAGTTCACACTTTGAACAACGAAAAGTTTATGCTCAAAGCAAATGATGGACAAAATATATTTCAGTGAACACACGAGTCACGACTGTTTTTATGTACATAGGTATCTCTTTCTAATTTCTTATTGGTTTAACGTAGACGATCTATTATAATAAAAAATAGAGATGATAAGATATCAGTAACATACTCGTTATTTATGAAAACGATATAACAATAAAGACGTCTCTTGTAGTAATATCGTTCATTATTATGATACTTGATAAATAATAAAGATGCCTTTGTCTTATTGCTTATGGACTTAAACATTAGATAATATTTCAGATATTGTATTGGCATAGTTCGATATCTTAAGTAAGCTCTCAAGGGAGCTCTTAAGACTGTTTTTATTATCTCGTAGTAGTGTTATAGAGCTACTTAGGTACTCTTGGAACTTTATTATCTATACTTATAATAAATCTGTAGAGAGGTCAATTCTGTACATGAAATATATTTTCAAAATAACTATCAGGGGGTGATTAGTGATCGATACTGATGCCAAAAATGCAATCAGTAAAATTTTTGTCTGTCTGTCTGTCTGTCTGTCTGTATGTTCCTTATAGAAACAGAAACTAATCGACAAATTTTAACGAAACTTGGTACAATTATTTTTCATACTCCTGGGCAGGTTATAGTATACTTAGGAATTCCCACGGGAACGGGAATTAGCGGGAAAATCCTTTTGTATGAAAAATCTAAACCGCTTAAGTTAGACGCTTGAAATTTGGCATGCAGGTACCTTAGTAAACTTAAAGCTTAGTTACAACAGGATATTGCAAAATTCCCACGGGAACGGGAGTTAGCGGGAAAAAACATTTGTATGAAAAAATCTAAACCGCTAGATAGATGAAGGGGGTAAAACGGGATCTACGCGTACGAAGTCGCGGGCGGCTGCTAGTTAATAATACGAATTTAATTTCAAATCGTATTGTTTTCATCCGATTTTGATGATGATTCTTGATGTAAATCGGCGACTGATTTAATTTTTTCCTTAGGGCGAACAGAGGATTAAATATTCGCTCAGTAAATCTTCATACTGTGCCAGCAGAATTCGGATCATCTCCATTAAAACTGCTTTCAAGTTGTACTATGACCCAAACTTTATATGGGCCAGTGGCTGCGTAATCACATCAGTCCACTCCACAGAGTTGGCTGTCTCTTTCAATTTTAGGTGACAAGCTTAATATAGTGGCTGTAGTTAAGTTTTAACTCTTGCCATAAGTCATTTACTCATAAGTAGACCTTAGTAAATGAATGTTCAAAGTGAATTAAACGTTGTTTCAGCTTTAATAACTAACAATACTTAACAAGTAAAGAAAGTAATAAAGAAAGTTTTAGAATAATCAACTCTGGAATTTCAAAAACTCTTCTGCAGCCAAATGAAAATAATAATTAAGCTTTCTAAACTTACCACTTTCTAGGATTTCAAGCGCTAGTCCAACCATATTGCCAAAATATGATTTACCCTATCCCAGAGATTGTTAAAAATAATTGTAACTTTTTGCTATGCTGCGTCATTTATTTTTAATTAGCGTAAAAGGATTTCTGGTGGTAGTTTGCGATGCATGCCTTTGAGCGGTTTAATTACCATCGCGATTAAAATTCAAAGTGAAAGTACTTGCTTTATGCGGGGTGAAAAAGTTTCCTCACTATTCGCATAATTACATCGCGAGGTTATTTACATACATTATGTATTACCCAGCTCTTACTCGTAACCGCGATATGGTGGATAATTATATGAATTGTTATTCAGAATGGGACCGATCGTGATTGAAATGTTTGAGTGCCATATTTGATTCATTTCTGATGTATTTTCATGAAATATTTTACCTCAAAATGAAGCTTTACTTTGTGATGTATGCGAAAGACGAGTAGAGCGTCGTTTGATAGAGTACATTAACGTAATTATAAAGGCATTGAGTGACTTTTGCTGAATACGTCTATCGCAAGAAACTTGGGTCTACGCTCTTTGCCGCGTAACAGATTGATTTTTAAATATGAAAATTGAAAGAAATTGAATTTAATTAGAGCAAGGCCTGTTTATTTTGGAGAACATGTGGTTATAAAATGTTAAGCCCTTACAAAGTACAACAACAAAAGGTAGGTCCTTTTGAAATTGAACTTTTATTACGTACAATGCGTCTGAGCTAAAATCTATTTCTGCACCAAACCAAACACTCGATGTTGTGCTTAATAGAAAAACGTCATTCCACCGCATTACAGCGAGAAAAAAACCTAAAAGGGCGCAGTTTCATATTTTCCGGGTAAATGCAAATTGGTGGCGCGCGCGTTGATCGCAAATCGAATCATCGGCGATCCGCGCCGCGCTTCCGACGCCATGTTTATTTTATCAAGCTTGCAGGTAGAGCGGTGCTGCCGTGTGTTTGTTTTAAATTTTGCTTTCGGATATTGGTACAGTCATGCGAAAAGTTCGTAAACAACATTTCTATAATAAAAAATAAAATGATTCTACAATAAAACAAATTTTTAGTAGATAATACTGGCGCATTTTTTATATTATTATGAGTAGATCTTTAAATTGGAATAAAATTCCCAAGTTACTGGCAATGTAACACATTGTAAGTATATCACATAAATTTTATAAGAACATTAAAATAAAGAAAACACTTATTTTAAACACAGTGAATTTACTAATGAATCAACATCTCACAGAATTAAAAATTCTGTAAATTAATTATCATAATTATTTCTACCAGCCATCCCATCTCTGTTATTTTATGAATTATGTTCTAAGATGACAACCTCCAAAAAAGTGGCACCATAAATATTAGCTCCTCCACTCTTCACGACGACAAAGTAGATTATTTTACTTACAAGGGGATGGGTTATTATAGGGGAGGAATCCGACACTTCCGAGCCGATCTGGCGCAGATAGGGAGAAGTGTCATGTTTATTTTATCAACGCCCCGGCAGCTTCCAATTCTAGATAAGAGAAAATAGGTACAATACAATTTGATGGCATATTCTTTTATTTTCTAAATAAGTGGCTTATTTATAGTACACGTCTATTCTCCGTATTGAAATCCATATAAAAAAAACCATTTATTAGCAAATTAGGTTACCATTGATGTTTTAATAAGTGGTTTGCCGTCTGCCTTCTATCATCCATGGATTTATGATTTTCATCTACTTTGGCTCAGAATAAGCCTGCGAAATTATTTTTTATCACTTAAAGTATGTCATTGAAGAATTCGCCCGACCCCGGTGGGTCATGTCGATATATTTTTGGAATGTAGGCCTATAGACAAGCAATTTTATCCCTTCTCGTGGGCCAATGAAATTCCAGGCACGTTCAAGTTCTCTGAATAAATAACCTCTGGCAGTCGGCAAATACAAAAACTTTTCGATCAAATATGATGCGCGTTTTTTTAATGTGTTATTGGAAAGCTAGCTGCAAACAACATTTATTTGATGGTAAACAACTTCTTAATACTCTTTTATTATTGACTTAACCTTCTATAAGGAAAAAAGGATAGGAATGACATATTATTCTTGCCAAAATAAGTAAAAAACTATGTTGATATTAGTTAAACTCGACTGCCAAGTTAACTACAAGAGTTCCTTTATCCGTCCTCGTTTCTCAAAACTAGTTTATCCTACTTGAAATTCAAAACACAATCACACACATAACTTGTAAGTTGCTTATGTAACAAGTAACAAATCTACATGCTACCAAATTACTTATATAAACAACCATTTGAGTACATACGGGCTCAAACAATAAACTGCTTCAGCAAGCAACATCTTGCACCCTCAGCACACAACATAACTATGTAAATAACTACATAATGTGTGTGTTAGCGTTCTCTAGCGTAGCACCCAATATTAGATCGGATGTTTTGAGAGCCCGATTAGTGGTTAGGGTTGAATTTCTCAAAGTTAAGTGGTTTGTTATGCTTTTGATCAAAAACATAGTTCACATTGTTAGTGCATTATTAACAACTAGCTATTTGGTCTAGTAAAAATCTAAAACTAAGCGCCAGGAAAATTAGTAGAACAACATTTTAGAAGTTGAAAAGTGAATTTCCGAAGTGGAAGAAAATGTGCACATTTTCACTCAGATTGTTCAAATGTGTAGTTTCGCACTTCATCACAAACGTCATAAGTATGTAAAGGATGTTGAAAAGTATTACCTACTACTCGTATTTTAATTTTAAAACAAGCTAACCACAAGCAACCTAATTATTACCTTCATCGTTGCAACAACTAACCGTAACCAACAAAGCTGGAACTTTGGAAGTAACAAAGTGAATTTCCGAAGTGCGGACACCAGTTCCGCAATTATTTGCGGGTAGATAATCACGAATTTCCTGAAGTTGCCGCTTTTTGGGCGCAGGATAATCCGCGTTTTGAAACAATAACATTTGCATTTGCGGTTATTAAAACTGGGAAAGTGGAAGTGGACGGCTCATTTCAACTTACGAGTATACCGGCTTATTAAAACGTGCTCAACCCATAATCCTTAAATTTTGCTTTTTAAAAGCTCTTACACAAATTTTCACGGCAAATTCTTCCAGGCAGCCCCAACTTTAAAGGTAAAGTAACTTTTTACTTAACTAGCAGCAATAATTTAATTACGTAAATACATAGGTACGTTGAAATTACATATTTCCAAATATTTATTATGTTTTAAATAATACTAAGTGTTCTAAGTACCTAAGCCTAAGCAAGGGCTAATCAATGATTCATTAAATGGCATCAAACTTATATTATTTTAAAAACTTCAGAGTTTTAACCATATTCTATGAATAATAAGTAGCACTAGAAAGCTTTGAACGTAATCTAATTCTCATTTAAAATTCTAACTTGTTAAAATAATTTTATCCACTTTAATCAACTTTTGGTAAGGTCAAAATTAACGTTGGGTCTCATAAATTATCCTTTGCAAATATTATTTCAAAAATAATGTTATACCCCTGATAGTACTAAGCATTTATAATGAAGTAGCTTTCCGCCCGCGGCTTCGCCCGCGTGGAATTTTGTCTTTAAAGCTCTATGTCTTTCATTAAAATCGGTTCAGTGGTTTAGACGTGAAAGCAAGACAGACAGACAGAGTTACTTTCGCATTTATAATATTAGTAGGTATAGATTTTAAGCCTGACTAAAAAAATTCTAAGAAGCGGTCACATTAATTCGCATAATTTGTCTGATTTCTAAAGACGTCTCCGTATCTTTTGTTATGTATCCCTCTCACTTGTAGTAAGATGCTGATATGAGACAGCGAAAGATATAGTAAACTGAAATTAAATTAAATCCAAATGTACCAACATGATGCAATAAACATTGCCTGTTGTAGGTGTGGTTGGATGTTTTATAAAGATTACGACAGCATAATTTCAATCTTGTGACATAAACTGGAATTATGAATGTTTTCCAAGCATCAATAGCAAGATAACAATACATCAGTTGCATGAGCCATGTAGGCGTGTGCGGCGCCGATAAGCCGCAACAGCCGCTTAGGGCCGTTCCAGCCACAATTATTGCTGGGCTCGTGTGCCGTAGTGATTCACGTGGGGTCGGTTGTGTTTTGTTTACGTGTTCACCTTGCTCAAACATATTGATTATGAAATGTAGAGCTTTAAATGGTAGGTACATCAGAATAATGCTGTTGATTTACAATGGCACCTATTATATAACTACAGAAGATTCCTTACATAAAGGAGAAACTGACTGGCACACTAGGGGTCGGCCGCAATTATATGTAGACTATAATTTAGGAAAGGGATAAATCAAGGGTTTAATTTAAGTAGATATAGCGCGCGATAATGGATTACTGAAAGACCGCACTAAACGCGGATGAAGCGGCGCACAAAGCTTGTTTTTTTTGTACATTTATATCTCGGATGATATACCCGAGAAAGTAACTATAAAATACAAACATGTATTGCAAGTACTTAAAGATTTTTATTAGTCTTACCACCTACCTTTAAGCAAAGGTTACCCATTTTCCGTACAAAATTTTATTCCACCATAGAAACCATAGGAACAATCCTCCGAATTCCCCTACAGACCCCAAAGTGGAACTAAATATTTGGGAGGATGTTTCCGCGGCTTGCCATCGGACTTCCGACCTTCCCTTAATTAGAAAACTTCGGTATCTAATGTACCGTCTAAGGAACTTACAGCAAATGAACTTCTTTGTTTTTATCTCATTGATTTTCGATTTTTTCCGCAAACTTTTCTAAGACGTTGCCTTATCTAAAGAAAACAAAAGACGGAGAGCAGGAATGGATGTGGTTTATGCAGATGACATTCTACTCGTATTCTTTCAGAGTATCTAATAAGTTTTGAAGTAAGTAAATAAACATTTTCTCATTTCGGATTTTGACAAATTGAATTTTCGTTTGAACCACGTGCTAGCGAGCGAGAGTCGCAGATATAGGTACCATATGTTGTACTCGTACCATACTTACTACGAGTAATGTATTTTTAATTCCGTATATATGTATATTATATACCAACTTATTTCAAAGCTATAGGAGAATCTTACAATTTTTTTTGTACAGTACGAGTAGTACACATTTATGTTCAGAATACTATAAAAATATTAACTCACTTTTACTTAACTTGTTTCTTGTCAGAACCGAGGTTCGCGAGTATTGTCAATGTAAATAAAAAATATAAAACCATTTTGACTACCTTTGCCTTGTAGCAATAAAACTTAATTTGACTAAACCCCTGAAATGAGGTCTTCTTTAGCGTCGGCCAGCAGACGTTTTGTTATTTGAGCTTGAATTAAATATTGCCCGGCCGTCTGTTGTGTTTGTGAAGGAACAATAAGGTATGGTCATATTACTACGGTGTATGCCCAGGCAACGGATACCCCGATGGGTATGTAACATTATTGTGTGATATCGTGGAGAGACCTGAGAATGCATCGACTACGCGCAATATTTTTTTAACAGCAGCGTATCATTGAACAATGATCTACTTACCTACATTTGTCTGGAAAAATATATTAACCAGTGGGTTTGGAAATGACTATCTCGAAAAAAAACTTGTAATTCCTGTCAAAGCATTTTGCTATAAATGATTTAATTATAAGTCTAGGAGACATTTTGACTTCTGTTTAATAAACAAACTCCAGACACTTATTTTTAGCAAAGTACCATCTCCTTCGACTACATAAGATGCTACAGTGTTTACCTTCAAATCATACTTACTTACACCTTTGGGAAATAACAGCTAAAACAGTAAGTAGTGAGGCATCAGCCTTACGAGCTTGTAATAAGACGCAAACGAAAGGTTGCTTCATTTCTTTTGAAAATTAGCAACAATTTTCCGCTGTGAATTATGACTCGTTTAAGTATAATAAAGCATAAAATATTGTATGCAAAAAAGTCATTATGTAGGGGTAAATGTTGTTTTATGTTACCTAATTGTATCGTCTTATGTTACAACCCTTGTTATTTGAGCATTAGACTATTTACATTGTTTTTGAAGTTCAGAACAACCGACTTGGTTCGAGTAAACTATTCGAAGTCACATAAAAACTTCTTGCTATACAACCACTTCTGGAAAATACAGGGTGGCCCAGAAGAAAGTTCACTTTTGAAAATGTAAGGAAACGAAAACTGTAAATTTTTGTAAAACTTTAACCATTGTAATTTAAAGGAAATTTCATGCAATTTGTTTTTAAATTTACTTTCTTTTTTAAATTTCATCGTACATGTGATTCCCTTGACGTTTACAACATTCAGTCAACATACATAAAAATTATGGAAAACTTTCGTAAGAGTTACCTTGAAATGGATTCAGGATGGATGAATGCTGCAGAGTTTTTGGATTTTTAGAGATACTCTGCTCATAATGTTACCTCACAAAAAGAAGTCTGCTGGAATGAGATTAGGGCTTCTTAGTGGCAACTAAATTTCACCCCTGCTTAATTGGTTTGTTGAATCGAAAGGATGATAAATTTTTGAGAGCGCTATACTGGCATACTGAAAAGCTTTTTGATTTCAAAGTGGCAAGATTCGCAAGGCTATGACAGGAGCACTTGGTTTCATCAAGATTGGGCTACGTGTCACACTTCAAATGATGGTAAGAGACATGTTCCCAAAAAAAAAAATTTTTAGGCAGGGGTGACATCTCCTGGCCACCAGGAAGCCCTGATCTCACTCCAGAAAACTCCTTTTTGTGGTGTTACCTTAAGAATAGAGTATACTTTTATAATCCAACAACCATGCAGCAACTGAAGCTGAAGATTCGGCAAAAAATGGAAAATAGGTTTCGAGGGAATTCTAACGAACGCATTTCAAGATTTTGATGTATGTTGATCGAATGTTGTAAGCGTCAAGGAAATCTCCTGGACGATGTTATTTAATAAAGGTAAATTTAAAAATAAATTTCATTTAATTTTCTTTGAATTGTAATGAATAAAGTTCTACAAAATTACACAGAATTTTTTTTCTTGAATTTTCAAAAGTGAATTTCTTTCTGGGCCACCCTGTATATCGGCTGGTGTTCAGAAAAAATAGCGGATGAAACTTCACCTTTGTCAGCTTCTTATTTATTACAAACATTATTTATTACCAAACGGACTATGTGGAAATCATTGGGGGGCAATGATTTCTACATCGTCCGGTTTTTCAGCAGTCCAAATGTTCTGCAATGGACGTCCTGTGGCTGGAATGATGATGATGATGATGATGAAACTATTCCTCGTAGACCACCTATTTTATGTTACCCTGGTACTTTTTAAATTTCTTAGTAAACATAGGTGCGCTTCATTAGGTGCGCCTCAAAATGGGTGCGCTTCGAGGGATACCTCGCCACACTGCTGCCAGTCATTGTCAAGAGCCTAATATCCCGAATATCGCACATAGTGGGACGTCAGCGGAATTGGCAGGCGCATGCACGAGCTCGCCAATCAGATTACGTTCATTGCGTTACCGGCGCGCGATTGGACGCTTATCGGTCGGCGGACATCGCCCAGAAATGACAACTAGTAACTAGTATTGGTAGAACGTAATTATGAAAGCGTTAACCAGTGGTTGAATATGCATCTTCATGACAGATCCGGGTTTGTAAGAAAAAGCAGGAATGTAATTTTCAAATCGTAATAATATCTCGGGGAGTTTTCACGCTATGGAAGTTATTCCTTCACCAATGTCTATTCCGAATTATATCTGCGAAACAATTGTACCTACATACGAGTAAGTAACAGCGTAAAGGGAGCGACGTGAGTGCTACAATTAAGTTATGTGAGTAACAACACAGATGCCTGTGATAGATGACAGTAAACGTTGCTGGAACGGTCACATTCACTCCGAACCGTGTGGCGTGTTTTGGTAACAACAATAATAATAACTACTAAAGTACTCGTATTTACTATGTACAACATATTTTTATTTTTTTGTTTTGCTGATCGTGATTAATTTAAAATTATTTTCTGATGATGATAATGATGATGAGGTTGATTGATTTGTTTTTGAATCTGGAGTATGATATTATGTCTATAATGACGTCTGATAGTAAATGAATGTTCGGTTCCCCGCCATACGGGGATTTCGAATTGAAATTGAAATTCGTGTTACACATTTTTCATCGATCTACATTTTTTACTCAAGGTTCTATTGTTTGAATTCCAAGGTATTAAGGCTAATTCAATACTTTCACTAATCCGTCACAGTCTATTTGGCTTCAAGTTTGCAAACTGTGACATGGTTGCTACATTTGTAGGCTCCCGTTGAAGTAAGCCTGTACAGTGGCGCCCTCTAATGCACGCTAATGGCGGCAATTTGCCGTGTTTCGGCTAACGGCTGTACCGCACTGTGCCGCTAAATGTTTGGACGTAGCTCAAGTTATTAAGCCAGGAAATCCCTTGTAATAAGCATGACAATGTTAATTAGGTATATTAGTTGGGTCCCGGTCATTCAATAAAAAGGTTTGAATATTCCAAAAGCCATGAGTAACACTCAAAACGTGGCCACGTGTACGTACGCCTTTCTTGAGCTCTCCCCGCGGGCGCGGAGAAACCCGCACGAGCGCCGTCCCGTGTCCCATACCATTGTATCTTCCGCACAAGCCACGTGTCAATGTAAATGTACCTTTACACTGTAACTTACTCCCTACGTGATGTTCATATTATCATGTAGACCAGTGTTTTTCAACCTTTTTCATGACACGACCCCCATAGTATATGAAAAAAATTTTGGCGACCCCCGACCGTTCGCTTTTTTTTTCATGTATTTTATAATGTTGCAAAGATGTTTGTAGGGACCGAATACTTCAATCCATACAACATTTGCCTAATTAGATTTCGGATTAATCTGTCTTTATAAGAATTTTTTCTTACTGAGGTAGTTTTTACGACCTCTCACGACACCCCTATAGAGGCTTCGCGACCCACAGGTTGAAAAACACTGATGTAGACTATTAGAAACTTTGTTGGAAAATAGCCAATACCAATAAAGCATGATATGCCGTTATCCACACATAGGAGTAGGAGTAAAACAATCTTAAAGACGTAGGAATGTATTCTTAATTTCAGTGCGAGTATGGTGATATTTAAGTTTAAGTTGATATCTTTTGAGTGTCATATTATAGGTATACTGTTCTTTTTGATCCATCCATGCCCGCGACAGCCAAGCCTAATTTGTTTTTATTGGTAGAGCAGCTGGCGGTACATTACTCAGCCTAGCTGCTGATAAATCAGTATGGATTAGGTTACTCAATCGCCCTTAAATTGCCGCTTTACATTTAGATGAATGGTTCACAAAATGGAGTCTCTTCAATAACTTTCTATTAAATTGCTAAGAAATTAATATTGAAGTCTAATATTGATTCAATTTTATAGAAGCTCCGCTTGTACGAGTAGTACTAAATTATTACTAAAAGTCTACTCGATTTTGCGATCGCAAATACACAAAATACCACTATTATTAATTCTCTCAGTATTCCAATATTCATCCTTGTAAAATGCAACGTTGGCTCTACTCTAAAATATTGCATTTCACCACACAAAGCGACAAAGGCAGAAATGAAATACACGATTGAAAACAAACAGACAAAAAGTATGACTGCGAATTAATTTGAATGGGGCACCAGAACCAGAGGCATTGTCCTGCAGGTAGGCAAAAAAACAATTGTTCACTCAACACGAAAGCTCGCGAATGTTAACATAAAATGTAAATATGAAAGTTTAGATATTTACAACAATACCACGCGGGATCGCGAATTTTGATTTGGTTAGATTTATAACAGTCTTTATAAATATTTACCTGCATGTAAGTAGTCGATACAAAATTACGATAGATACATGCATTGTCACCTTTAATTAAGTTTGCCATTTATCCTCAGGTTCGTTTTACCGGGATAAGATTATCTGATTTTAGAATATGCTAAAGATAGTCTATGTATTTGTTTTACAAAAACACACACTGAACTCTGACCCAAATCTAGATCATTATAAGGTACGAAATGTAAACTATGTTTTTATTTTTAACTAATGTGTAATGCTTATTAACCTTTTCACAGCTTTTCACCGTAAAACCTCTTTCACACGCTTAGGACCCCAATTCAGTTGCCCAAAAGGCTAATATTTGATTTCGTCCTGTGAAATGAGGACGATGTAATATTGTTGAGTATTTATAGCACTTATCCCACGCTGTATTAATATCTCCGTCAACAAGAAAGAAGCCCGCGATAACTCGTGCGGTAGTGATGTGCCAAATTCTTGTACTCTACCTTGAACTTGATAGAATGATTTGGTTACAATAATTTCTAAAAAATCTAACTTTTAACTATTGTACAGATAAAACGTGCGTGTTCTTAATTATACTTAAGTATGACACTTATATTTAGTATTGGTAGAGTTTGAACAGGTTTGAAGATTGAAGTCTTCCCATCATTAACCTGCGTTAAAAGATATATTTTTTATTGATCATTTATCTTTACGGAAGATAACCTTTTTTTTATCTAGGTAGGTATCCTACGTCCCAAAATACCTATAAACTGTAATTCTTAAACAATTTCATTAAGTATTATTATAAAAACCAAAGATCCACGAAACAACACGATATTAAGATGTGATAGCGTAGACCTTTACGATCGCCATCGAATTTTTCCCTTTTCTCTTTACCTTTTCCCGCTATAAAGGTACAACGTGGTATGTCCCCATCACTATCCCGGCAATATTTAGGCGCGTGTATCATTTAATGGGACGTGACTTACAGAAGTATTCATCGGGGCGAATTACAGGATATTTATAGCAAAAATTGTATATTATAATCAATAACTCATAAGTGCCGTGTGGGGACGGCCGTAAAAGAATACTTTTCCCCACCGCCCACAGGAGGCGTGTCGTAAGAGGCGACAAACTCCTGTAGCACCGGACGGGCAGCAGCGTCTGCGTGCGAAACCAAGTAAAAAACTGCGATCGCCAACCCGCCTGCCAAGCGTGGCGATTAGGGCAAAACCCTCCAAATGGTGGCACAAACAAAAAAACGGCCCCTAGTCCCCGGCGGCCCCACTATCCCGGACCACGGTAGCGGTCACGGTAACGGTGGGGCAAGGGGTGCGAAGAATCCCCGGGGGATGCCAAGCTACCAACACCGACGACCTCTGGCCCTGGCAACCTATAACGCTCGCACACTGCGTACAGACGTGAAGCTAATGGAACTCGAGGAAGAATTGAGCAGGTTACGGTGGGATATCGTAGGATTATGTGAAGTCCGAAGAGAGGGAGAGGACACCATAATTCTCAAATCCGGAAACCTGCTCTATAACCGGGAGGGCGACCAGCAGTCCCAGGGTGGTGTCGGGTTTATCGTCCACAAGTCCCTTGTCAACAACGTGGTCCAGATCGAGAGTGTTTCGGCGAGGGTAGCGTACCTGATACTCAGAATCACCAAACGGTATTCGCTGAAGGTCATACAGGTATACGCACCGACCACGGAACACCCCGACGACGAAGTGGAGACTATGTATGAGGATATTTCCAGAGCCATACATAGCTCCCGGTCCCATTTTACCGTTGTGATGGGGGACTTCAACGCGAGGCTAGGTAAACGAAGCGATAATGAGCCGAAAGTGGGGCAATTTGGGTATGGAGAGAGGAACGCACGTGGCCAACTGCTGGCTGGCTTTATGGAGAAGGAGGGCCTCTTTATGATGAACTCCTTCTTCAGAAAGCCAAAACAGCGAAAGTGGACATGGCTGCATCCCAATGGCGCTACAAAAAATGAGATAGACTTCATCTTGTCGACGAAGAAGCATATATTCAATGATGTCTCTGTGATCAATTCGGTCAAAACAGGAAGCGATCACCGAATGGTAAGAGGCACATTGAATATCAGACCCAAGCTCGAGAGATGTCGACTGATGAAGTCTACGCTCCGCCCAGCGCCCATCCAACTCCAAAACCCCGAAAGCTTTCAGCTCGAGTTGCAAAATCGTTTCGAATGCCTAGGAGACTGCGAAAATGTGGACGAATACAATGACAGGTTCGTGGAAATTGTCCAAACGACTGGGTCTAAGTTCTTTAAAACCCGTCGTTCAAAAGGAACCAAAAAGATCTCTGACCTCACCAATCAACTCATGGAAGAGAGACGGAACTTGGTTTTGCAGTCCTCTGAAGATGCTGCTCAGTATCGGCGCCTTAACAGACAGATCTCCAAGTCTTTGACTCGCGACCTACGCCAATTTAATACAGACCGTATTAAAGAGGCGATTGAGCGAAACAAAGGCTCTAAAGTGTTCGCAAGAGATCTGTCTGTTGGCCAAAGTCAACTGACCAAGCTGAAGACAGAGGATGGCAGAGCCATTTCGTCGGGGCCGGAGATATTGGAAGAGGTTGAGAAGTTCTACGGACAATTATACACGACTGTACGCGCACCTGTCACAAATCTAGCCGAAGACCCAAGAGCTAGACTGACCCGACACTATACCGAAGATATCCCGGACGTCAGTCTGTACGAGATTAGAATGGCTCTCAAACAGCTGAAGAACAACAAGGCACCGGGTGATGATGGAATCACGGCTGAGCTTTTGAAGGCAGGCGGAACGCCGGTACTAAGGGCTCTTCAGAAGCTGTTCAATTCCGTCATCCTCGAAGGAAAAACGCCTACGACATGGCACAGAAGTGTGGTGGTACTCTTCTTCAAAAAAGGTGACAAAACCTTGTTGAAGAATTATAGACCCATCTCACTTCTGAGCCATGTCTACAAGCTGTTTTCGAGAGTCATTACGAATCGTCTCGCTCGCAGGCTCGACGACTTCCAGCCTCCCGAACAAGCCGGTTTCCGAAAAGGCTTTAGTACCATAGACCACATACATACGCTAAGGCAGATTATACAGAAGACCGAGGAGTATAATCAACCACTTTGCCTGGCGTTTGTGGATTATGAAAAAGCCTTCGATTCGGTCGAGACCTGGGCAGTGCTACAGTCTCTCCAAAGGTGCCAAATTGACTATCGATATATCGAAGTGTTAAGGGGTTTGTACAAAAACGCCACAATGTCGGTCCGCCTCCAGGATCGGGACTCGAAACCTATCCAGTTGCAGCGAGGGGTAAGACAGGGAGACGTCATATCTCCAAAACTGTTTACCACCGCCCTGGAAGATGTCTTCAAGCTTCTGGACTGGAACGGATTTGGCATAAATATCAACGGCGAGTACATCACCCACCTTCGATTCGCGGACGATATCGTAGTCATGGCTGAGACCTTGGAGGATCTAGGCACAATGCTCGATGGCCTCAGTAGAGCCTCTCAACAAGTGGGCCTCAGAATGAACATGGACAAGACAAAAATCATGTCTAATGTCCGTGTTGCACCCACTCCTCTGAAGGTTGGAGACTCTACACTCGAAGTTGTTGACAATTATGTATACCTGGGACAAACAGTCCAGTTAGGTAGGTCCAACTTCGAGAAAGAGGTCAATCGTCGAATCCAACTCGGATGGGCAGCGTTCGGGAAGCTTCGCCATATACTCACGTCCGAAATACCGCAGTGTCTTAAGTCGAAAGTATTTGACCAATGCGTGTTGCCAGTGATGGTATACGGATCTGAGACGTGGTCGCTTACTATGGGCCTCATAAGAAGGCTCAAGGTCACCCAAAGGGCGATGGAGCGGGCTATGCTCGGAGTTTCCCTGCGTGATCGAATCAGAAATGAGGAGATCCGCAGGAGAACCAAAGTAACCGACATAGCTCGCAGAATTGCTAAAATCAAGTGGCAGTGGGCGGGGCACATAGCTCGTAGAGACGATGGCCGTTGGGGCAGGAAAGTTCTCGAGTGGCGACCACGGGCTGGAAGACGTAGCGTGGGCAGGCCTCCTACTAGGTGGACCGACGATCTGGTAAAGGTCGCGGGAAGAGCCTGGATGCGGGCAGCGCAGGACCGTTCATTGTGGAAAACCTTGGGGGAGGCCTTTGTCCAGCAGTGGACGTCATTTGGCTGAAAAGAAAGAAAAGAAAGAAAGAACTCATAATTATGGAACAAAGCCAAACATGTTAGGTAAATGAAAATGTCAAGCCACTAACTAGGTAGGTACCGAGGTAGCAAATGGGAATTCGTTATACGAGTAAGTAGGTTTACTTAAGACTTGAACCATACAATTCTCCATAGCTACATACTCGTACAAGTGAAAAAGTGTACCTACTTAGATAATATCCAATTACAATATAAACATCTCGAAAAAAACATTTTCGCATTTTTATTCCATTTAATATCAATGTATTCACAATTTTCATACTCTCGTGTCAGAGCAAATATAATATTGAAACGAAATCATTTACTTGGTATTCCTGCTTGAAGTTTGGCGTTTATTTGTTTTTGTGTACGTTATTACCGAGTCTTGAAACCCCCGTAATAGGCACTCAAGCCGTACGACCGAGCCGGCTATCGGCATTATTTTCCTTGTTTCGCGAACTTTTATCAAAGCATTGTTAACAAGCCTTAAATATCACGTTCCATATTTTATTTCTACAATTCGAAATGTTTCGCACGGGTTGTTTTAATTGTGTTTAGAATCATTTGTATATTTTATTTTATTAATTTTATTAAAGACGCAAAACAGATTACAATTAAGATTTCACAAATTGTAAAATTGTTGTTTTTAGACTGTATTACTGGGGAAATTAATAGTAAAATAGAATAATTAATTGTGTGTTTTTCCCAAAGTATTAAAATTTTATTTTAATTTTTTACCCAAAAGTGAATTATCAGATCATTATGTTAATTATCACTTATTAAAAAGTTTTACATACGTAAATTGATATATGTCGGTAACAGTACTATGGAATTGGTATAAGTGCCTACTTCTTTTTATCGTCGGGTGCTATCATGCTGCAGTCCGGTGTCAACTAAAAGAAAATAATAGTTACCATTACTGTCCCCTTCACCCATTCAGCCGCTATTTTAAGTAAGAAATCAAATAAATCGCAAAAAGGTTTCACATATTTACAGCGACTCCGAACACCGGTTTATCGCTTCGTCCGTCGCTCACGCCTGTAAAACGCCAGATATAATACCCCCTCCCGCCCGACGGGAGTATTTCCCCGTCTCCCCATCTCCCCAGCTCCCATCCTCCCATAATCGATCGACTATGTCGCAAACCGCCTAAGGTCGGTTTCACTCCATGGAAACATTTCAATTTAGAAATTTGCAACCGCCTCAAGCGTTCGCGAATGGGCTCCAAATTGGAACATATAGTTTGCTAGTGTGACATCTGTATTACTTAGGAATACGTCAGGGCACGTAATGTAGCGAAAACTAATAGCGCCGGTATTCGAAGAGGAAAATAGTAACTATGTAGATAGGTACAATTCCTATAATGTGGCTCAATACCCGTGACTTAACTGTATTTTTATATGAAAAATATTTCTCTGCAAGAACTCTACAATACGAGTAGTATTGAATACACCAATATTCAGACCGTGTCCAATTTGCGTTTTTTGATATGTAAGCCCCCGACTTTGCATGCAAACAACAAGTGCAATTTCAACTGAAGTAAAAATGCCGATATTATTTTTAGCTGTGTGTTCCGGAATCCAGCCTCGTAAATTAAAGTTTCATAAAAAAGTCCATACAGAATTTCATAATACCTATAGTTACAAGGTTTTATTTTTACTGCCGGTATACATAGATCACGAGACCGTTGACCCGCACCCTCAAAATCCTTCGTCATAACTTTAAGAAGTTTTAAATCCGCCATAAAGTGAAATCTGTAATATCTCACGATCCAGATAGTCGTAAGGACGACAATACTAACTCGGTCCCATAACAATAATAAAAATATCGCTCCCTCATATCCGGGGTCATTGGCGTAGTAACATTTTTATCGTCCCGCTTGATACTTGACCCACTTTCATCAATCATGGCTCAAATGTATTATTATCGCTGACAACTTGATTAGTAAGCAGGGCACTTTGTTTTACAACCGCGAATCTTCGTAGCAAAAACAATGAAATGTAATTACCTAGGTATTTCATTGTTTCATGTTTCATTCATCATCAATGTCATAAACCCTAATAATTTACTTTGAAAGTGGACAAAAGTATTTAAGAAAATTAAATCCAATTTTGCATTACTAAACCTAAATAAAAAAAAATCCATTACTTATTCTATTTAAGTTGCCTATTGTCATTTCGTGCCTAGTATTCCAAATAATAAAGACCATGGTAAATCTATTTCTTTTTTCTCTTCGTTTATTCCCGCAAAAATATTACTCGTCTCTCAAATTCTATCTAAACAGCAGATTTTTATTACATTCAGGCCACTTTGTAAAAAATTCCCGAACGACCCTCCACATTAATCTCAATGTAGCCTCGTCTTTACATCGGGAAGTGCCTACAGGGAAAGTTTTTGTCTCTCGTCTATTAAAAAATCTATAGACGTTCGCAAATTTTGAGCCAAACCCCGGGTGTTTTAACTAATGAAAATTGATGTGGCTTACGCATCGGGCCGCGGTGATTAATTGGGAAACATTAATATTGACGACCCTATTCAGAGTTTCATAAATTTTCAGGTTGTATTTATTTGAATGATGTTAGAATTTCTTTTTTTTTAACTGTATTATGGCACTATCATTCATTACACATAGGGAAATAAAACAATCCTGCGTGTAGAGTTTTTAGATGCTACTACTGTTTATTACCAAAACAGTCGGTCAGTATTTTCAGATTACTGTCAGCTTACCATTTTATTTATTTTAAAGTTTTTCTTGGCAAACATTGTAAGTGTACCTACTTATTTTGAGAAGCTTGTAAATCCATGTTATCTGTATCTGTGAAGAGCCTATTATAAGAATACAATATTTGAGGAAACCTTCCCGATCTCAATTTATTGAAAGCTAATAGAAAGGTAAGTAATATCTGTGAAAGCTATTTCAGCCGTATCCCTTAGAAAGATACCTTTGCCTTATAATCAAAATTTAAAGCATTCTTTAGGGGGGCGCTGGCCAAATATTTTTATTCCTTCCTTTTTCATCCTGCTTCTTATCGAATGCCAATGGAAGTATTACTTTGTACGTAAAAAGAAAGTGTTTTAATAAACGAGCAAACTTTAAGACCAGATAACGTATGAGAGCTCTTAACTCCTTACATCTTTTTCGATAGACATCATCGACTATAAATTTTGCTTTAAGCAACTGCGAGAGACTTAAGTACTTCATGCGTGCTTAGCAAATACATAGTACGTACGTGATCTACGCTTACAAAAGAAATGATTACAAAACTTGATTACAGTATATCAATTAGTAAACAATAAAAAAAATTTAGAGTTATTTGAATATCAACAGTATGGTCAATTTCATCATCAAACATTTGATATTTAGGCTAGCTTACTGATTCCAAATAAAATGATAAACCATTTCAACGTTTAGTAATAAGCGTAGAGCATCGTCTAGCTACAGGTAACTATCTTGTATCAACTTAAGCTGATACTAAATGGAACTTTTTGTATCCATAATTAAGTCTGGCAAACCTATTCAACAGATGACGAAGCAGAGATCTTCCAGAAACCAAATCTCATCTGCCCGGTTGCCGGATAAAGAGGCAATTTCTATCAAAAGAAAAGTACCTACTTATCTCGTTCGTAGAAAACAAAATAAGAATATAGCCGTAACGAAAAATAAACGCTCGAGCCTTTTATTTCCCTGTTAAAAACGTTCCTTTACAAGGAGTTTAATCCTAAAGAGTACATTTAGGTAAGAGTGGAAATCCCGGGATAAGATCAGACACCGTCGCCACACTAGACACAGATTAGGGAGGGTCACTTTATTGTGTTTAGGGTCTTTAGGGTTTTAAGGTCACGACTATTTTGGAACCAAAATGATATTACTCTTTTTTCGTAGTACTTGTATTTAATAATGATACAATGAAATCTAAAAAAGTAAATGTGGGGACAACACAAGGCGGAGGGGCCTTCATATGTTTCAAAATCTTTTTTCCCTACCAGTACTTCGAGTCAAGGCAAACATTTGGCAAGTACCTATTGTGGAGAAGAAAACTACGCTTCTATCACGTCTATCAATCATGGTACGAGTACGAATAAGTTTGTTTTCATGTCACAACAACGCGGTTTTGAAATAGAAGATGTGTGCTGCATTCTAACAACTATAATAATAAGTTTCACTTTGTGTATAGGTACCTACCTATTTACAAAACAAAATTTCATTTCCAAACGTAAAGATTCAAATCCAAATGTAGGTAGTTTTGAAATATTTTTAGACCAATCACAGGCTTAATTCTGTTTTTGGACGTAGGATGTATCTACGCGTGAGCTTCGTTATGGAATTGGGATCAAAGTCATACTTTAATCTTCGTAATGTCCCAAAAAGTTCTACTGTGTGTAACTACATCATTGTGCGTCGCCTCCAGCTATCTCGAATTAATTCGCTCCTCATTCACTAAGAATTGGAACTCTATCCCGCAAGTAATTTTGCTATGCGGTGATTTCACGCCTATCAACTTTGGTTATGTTGGGAGTTTGAAGAAGTTTACGCTCGTGGCAGTGCCGTATTATCCATAAGGCACTTTAGGCCTGTGCCTAGGGGCCCACTATGACCAGGGGCCCATTATGACCAGGGGCCCAGCACTCCCGATTAAAAAATGAAAAATAAAATGTTAAAGATTATTTTTATGCAACAAAACTCAAACCACCTCAAATTTTGCCTTATTTTGGTTTACACATTCAATCGTCATATTTCGATATTGTGGAACCTAATTTTCGTAACGTTGGCATCACTGCTTTGGTTTACGTCATGACAGGTCGACGGTCGATGCCCTTCAGATGCTAAAAAGCCTCACTGCGGAGGCTAGGGAGAGTGGTGTTGGCCCATCCCTCATTCCACCATACTCTAAGCACTTCAACATCACAGAGTGCCTCAGTGGCCGATTAATTACGGGACCGCAAAGTCCTGTATGTTAACAGAGACGGCCAGCTCAAACGGCGCGGCGTAGCCAGCGGGGTTCCGCAGCCCCCGCAGGGTTCGCTGCTCGGTTCACTCTTGTGGAACCTAGGCTTCAACTGGCCCTCTTCTTTCCGGGGCCTCGCCAGCGCGCCCCTCCCGACGCCCACATTGTGGTTGAGGACGTTAGGATTGACGTCAAAGGCCAGATGAAATATCTGGGCCTCACGCTTAACGGGAGGTGGCATTTTAGACTGCACTTCAACGGGATAGCGCCACGCCTCCTCAAGGCAGCCGGCGCACTGAGTTGGCTCCTCCCGAATTTGGAAGGGCCACAAACGAGGTGTAGTCGATTTTATGCCGGCGTTCTGAAGAGCATGGCGCTGTATGGCGCCCCAATCTGGGCGGACGCACTCAACAAGACGGAGAATGCTGCCCTTCTGCGCAGACCCCAGCGTACCATAGTGCAGAGGGTCGCAAGGACCTATCGCACGGTAGGGCACGCTGCGACGTGCATCCTCGCTGGTACTCCTCCTTGGGAGCTAGAAGCTTGTCTGTCATCTATCACTGGATGTCAGACCAGAAGGCGCGTGGAAAGCGCCCGGCGGCCCCGGAGCGAGGCGGCGCCGTCAGGCAGGAAGAGCGCAAGATCATGATCGAAAGCTGGAAGGGAGACATGACTCGCGCGCAGTTTGGCCGCTGCACTCCTCGAATGATCTTCTCGCCTCATCGCTCCGCAGGCGGAGAAAGGGGTGGAGAAGACGGTTGTACGACCGTTCTACTCTGCCCCCAGGTGGCGGCCAGCAGGCCGGGGGTGCGGGGCACCCTTGTCACCTCCGTCTGACGGGAACGGCTTGGCGTTTCGGGCTATTCCCGTCGGACCCCCACAAGGGGGGCGTGTAGGGTCCGCCGTGCAGGCGAGATGTCGCCGGTTGTGTGGCAGAAGTCTAAGGCTACGGCCGGATACTCGCGACACCCCCACTTTGGCGATGACGCAACGCCGCGGAGGTTTTAGTGGGTATACCTCGTCCTTTTCAGGACGGAGCAGCGCCCTTTTTAGGGCGCCGGGAGTCCCACACACCACCCTATCCCCCGGCAGTGGTGACGGTGCGCAAAGCATTTCCTCCGCGACAAAAAAAGGGGGGCCCGAAACGAGCTGTGCCTAGGGGCCCCGAGATGGTTAATCCGGCCCTGGCTCGTGGTTTTCCGTTGATTCCTGCTTGGAATTACTTTGTAGTTTACATATTAAAAGCAGAAATAAGTTGATGTTTCTAACTAAACAAGAAGCCTCGAACTCGAAAGTAACTTATAATAATGTAGTTGATGGTTGTGTTATGTCAGTTAAGATTTTCCAACATGTCCAAGATGAAGGGTACTTAAAGTTTTATGAAAAATCCGTCGTCTGAAAGGTAAAGCTCTTAAAATGTTTATGTCAGCTTATGAAGTATTTACACACACGATTTTGAGTTAGACCCGTGTTGTATAAAAGCTTTGCTATTTATTTCATTGGCATAGATAAATTTTAACGGACTTTCCAAACAATTTAATTTGAAATAGTAAAAGGTACTTTTTGGAGGATTTAGACAAAGCCACTTCTTTCCAATTTGTACCGGGGTTTATCATTCTATTTTACAAGTACACACATTTCGAAATTAAAAATGGAACAATATTTTATTATTTTTATACATATTTAAGTACCTACTGGTTGCAAAAAAGGCTATTAACACAAGATTTAGGGTTACCGTTAAAACTCTATCTAAAATTCAAATTGTACGGGTTTTGTTTTTTAAACGTTTGAAGCAAGTAATTTACGTTCGCGTATAATTTTATTGCAGAGATTACGGCAACAAAGCGTGATGCATCCCAATGGGGCTCATCTAAATATACAGGGTAGCAATTTAATTTTATTTACTTTGCATTTGCTGAGCAAATGTGTGTGCTATCTACCCAGGTCAATAGTCAGGGGACCGCAGCGAATGTAAGTAATAAGGAAAGTCATTTCTTATTTATATGTCCTTGATATCCCAGTAAGGCCCCGCCAAGCGTTGTTATGACTATCATGACACGTTTTGAATAGTTGTAAAAATAAATGTCGTTTTCAGCAACATCCATAATTTAATGACAAATGTTTTGACTTTTAACACCCAGTGAGACTCCATTCATTAAATCAGTAAATATCCTCATGAAACTATTCAACTATCTGGCTGAAACTGGCTGAAACTGACGCGAAGCAGTTCGCTCGGCCGGCAATCCAGTCACGTCTGGTCAGAGGGTGATATTTATGTATGAGTGCGATTTTATTCCCTGATTTATGTGAATAATCTCGACTGCCGCTGTAATGCGACTGTGTTTTCCACTTAAACCTCACTGGAGACATTTACTTTTAACGTTCTAGTTGCTGGACCTTCTGTGAATATATTTCCATACACTCCTTTGTTCATCTGTTCTTACCATGTGACTACATACATTTAACGTTGCAATTTGGTTTTAGTAAATTAATTAATTGACTCAATAGCGTCGCAGACCTAGCTTTTGTAGCGACCAAAGCTAGTACGAGTACATTATTATAAATCAACAAATCGTCTAATTTTCTGTTTTACGAGTAGGTGTAGTGACATGTCAGTCCTTATTAATTTTTGTTTCTGAAAGAGAAATAATTGTATTGTTTAAAAATAGTAGATATTTTCTTTGAAATAGATTGTATTGTGCTGTCGCTCGCCTACGCCTGTATCGCCCACATACTTCCTGTTGATTGTAAAAAAATATAAAAAAATAATATTCGGAGAATGAAGAGAATAACAATAGGCTGGACGAATTTCATATTAAAACAGAGAGCGGTTATTTTTCTAATATAAAAATTAAAATATCATTAATAATTGATAACCTATAATATTTTAAATGGTTAAAACTACGAGTATTTATTATACTTACTTAATCACATCGAAAAAACTTAGAACACTCTCACTTAGAAAAGTACACTCAAAATCCATAGGCAGATACTCATAAGAATGTTTAAAATGTAATTGGCTGAAAAGTGTAAGTTAACCAGTATTTGCCTGCTATAAATACACAGAGATTAAAATATAAAACTACAGCCGAACACAACCTTCATTTCAGATTATCTCGAGACCTCCGGTCTAGACTGGCAGCAAAAACTTGGTTTAATCAGCTTCGCCTCTAAAAATTCATATTTTCGAGAAAACTTTGTAACTGGAACAAAGACCGCCGAGCATAACGTTCACTTCACTTCAAGTTTCAGGGAATTTCATACAAAATTTATTATTCATATACATTTCCGAGGGTGGAAACAGGATTGTTGCAATAATGGTGAGTTTTTACGAACGGAAAATATTGCCGGGAAAGCGAGTCAAAATCAAGGGTCATGTCGCGTCCGGATTACAATGGAGTATCGCGTTATGGTCGGGGAAAAACCGCAATCAGTTGGTATTATTTACAGTCAATATACAACCTTTATAATGCCAGTTGATTACATGAGTGAAACAGGTTTTTGGTCTGGTTTTACCTACCTAATTGGCTCATTTGTAATTTACGTGATCGGAGATTTGTCATCTTAAATATTAATATTTTAACTAAATCCAATCTTTTACAGATTTTAATTGGAACTTGACATTAGGTACTTAGATATTCTTCCTAAATTACATTTCAAGTTGCTATAAAATTAGGTGAAGTACCTATATTTTTAAACACAATATTTTATCAATTTTCGATCCTTAAACAGCCAAATCATCTTTTTCGTTCCGCCGACTTTTTCACGGACCGAGTTTAATGACCCGAATAAGACACTTTGCTTAGAAGGCGAGGCTTAGACGTTGCTCCTCTGGAACAAATCCTCTCGGGGTCAGTGACCCAGCCCCGAATACAGGTTATTCGCACCGACAAATTGGCAAAGTTTGTGCCGTCATGTAACCTCTGTGGAGAAATAAATAGCCATTTGCGGGCTTCGGGAAATCCGAGATGTCAACGACGGAGTGTTTTATCTTGTTCATTGTTCTTTATTGACTCGATATTGTTTATGAGCTTACAATCCAATAATATTACATAACAGGTTCAAGGAAGCTGTAGAAGGACTTATTTCTCTTCTATACTTCCTGGTTGAGATTGTAATCAAGATCCAACTCTTTCAAAAGACATTAAATGTTATTTTTCTTTAAAACATAATTTTGCCAAGTTCATTGTGCCTATACATATTTTTTTGTGTTGAGAGATCAAGTGATCTACCACCCAAATTTTGAGGTACACAATTCGTACTTCCTATTCTTTTCTTTGTCTTTCAAAACACTACCTACCTTACAAACTAGCAAAGAATATACAATAATACCTCCTTCGCCTCAATTCCCCGTACCTATTGCGAGACGCGTCTATATTATTGTAGAGATGAGATGTAACACAATTTGTGCAACCCGAGCAGCATCTATACTCACTGATTGCATTATGGCGCACCATCTGGTGATATTCCCGCAAATGGTCGGAATTCCGCTGCCTCGTTAGTAAGCGCCCTAAATGGACGGGACTTCAGAGATGTTGGTTTTTTTAAATGTAAATTGAGTGAGCTCCATTCAAATGCAATTCTATTCAGTTCGAGCTCATTCTGTTCAATGGCTGCAATGTTCGGTTATTTTAACGGGGAGCTGAAAGACGTTTCCGATAAAATGCATTGTGGTATTGGTTGGTGAAGTTATTACTATTTAGTGCTATAGTTTATTATATTAAGTCGCTGACATAGCCCGACGGATTAGCAAGCTGAAGTGGCAATGGGCAGGGCATATAGTACGCAGAACTGACGGCCGATGGGGCAGCAAGGTTCTGGAATGGAGGCCGCGTACCGGAAAACGCAGCATGGGACGTCCACCTACAAGGTGGACCGACGACATCGTAAAGGTAGCAGGGAAGCGCTGGATGCAGGCCGCTACCAATCGATCAACGTGGAAAGCATTAGAGGAGGCCTATGTTCAGCAGTTGACGTCCTATGGCTGAAATGATGATGATGATGATGAGTGCTATAGTTTTATTAGACTTTCAGTTTTTATTATAGAGATACCTAGCTACTTTTTACATTATAAGTTAAAACTTACTACCTTCCCACAAAAGCTCTCGTGTCGGGTATTCCACGGTAAAACTTACGAAGTAGTGCACCTAGGGACATCTCAGGCTGCTAATCCTTTCCTGCAATATTGTGTTCGCACAGCAGGAGTGCTGCCAAGAATCCACAAGCTTGGTACATCTTTGAGCTTGAGAGGGTTTAGAGGTGTAATAAAGAACTGTATTAAGCTATGCAGAACTACTGAGGAGACTGCCACTGTAGTAGGTTTAAGCCATGAGCTTCGGTATGTAACATATGTTTGATAACAACCATATTTTAGAGCTCTACCACAAAATACTGTTTTGTGGCTCTGCAGTTCTTTGTTTGAGAGCTTTAAGGATTGAGAAACCCTTTCAGTTGGAATTGTTAAAACATATACAGAGTTAAAAAATATACAGAGGCCGAGGCTAATAATGAAGAATGTTCTCTATTCCTGACATATCATTACCATGACTTGAACATTATTACAATAATAATAACGTATCATTTTCGCGGTTCAGCTTCATTTAAATAATGACTCGATTCTGCGCTGACCTGACCTCGACATTGCTTCAGGGGCACAGTAGACATGCTGCTTTCAGCATCGGTAACGCGATTGTGCGATTGCATTCTGCATTGCGTTTTGGCGACACTTGAGTGCCATTGCGGTTTTGAAATGTGACTGCATCATAAATATGGTTTATATTTATTGTTGCTCATTTTATTCCGACATAGTAGGTATATCTCAATCACATTTCCGCGTGACAATTTGCTCTTTCACTACTTGTAACTGCGTCGTGTATATTAAAAACTAAAGATAGCCAATGGTAAATGTAGCAAGTCTGCCTCTACCCTTACGATCATGGAGTACACAGCTCGATGCACGATCCTCATTAAATCCAACGATTGAGTAAATGTCGTTCCGCATCGCTGCGTTTTGATTCGATTCCGTTACGATGTGATTACGCTTCGCAGGAAATTCATGAGTCGATTTGAAATTTTATTGCATGATCTGAAGCAATGCCTTTGGATTTGAATTTTGCCTCTTTATGTTGTTTACTAACACAATTTTCAGTTTTGCACGAGTGTCCCATATACATACATGTTATGCATGCAGTGCCTTAAAGAGTATCTGTTTACCTACGAGTTTATAGATAGTGCATTCCGCAAAAAAAACTGTCAAATAAAACTAAAATTAAAAAGGAGGAAGACGAAAATGTGATCGCTGATTGTAAGGAAATCAGCAGAATAATGTGAATTTCCTTACCAAATGATCTTGACTCAAGATCTAATCACCCTAATACAAGACTGCGGGCAGTACAAAGGGCTCGATATAGTCAATACGGGCTCTATCTAACGATATGCTAATTCAGTCGGGAGGCATGATCAAGTGCGGCGCAAATGAGCAGCCGCCCGGTCCGGCTGTCCTATAATCATGAGAGGGAACACTGGTTCCCAAAGTAGGGCCCATTCTTTGTTTTTCTCCAATTCGCAGAACAAAAAGTCTTACTTACTTACTCTTACAGTTTGTGTAAAATACAAATTGGTAATTTAGCAGATCTACAATATCAAATCAGAGGTGGAATTGTGTAAAGCAATCATAATCATTTGACAGTTCATAACGTACGATTATTCTGTCAAACGCTTTGTTTAACTGACTTTATCGTACGTTATGAACTGTCAAATGATTACGATTGCTTTACACAATTCCACCTCTGTTCAGTAAAACTTCAACCACACCAATGCGTACAGACCGCCATCGCCGGCGCAATCATAGGCCAATGACAGGTCGCGCGACCCATGATAGTCTACACGACCTGTCATTGGCCTATGATCGCGCCGTGATCGCGCCGGCCGGCGATGGCGATCTGCACGCATTGGTGTGGTCGAAGCATAACGCGGTACAGTTACGTTACGCTAACTAACATGGAGTAAAAACTACGTTTCAAAAGGAACATAACATACAGGTTTTTTAAAAATGCTATCCGCGGGTGACAGTCATTATTTTGTGCTCTTAACTGAAGAGTTGTTGAACGGAAAAAATGTGCACGTTTCGTCGATAAGGTACTCGAAACAAAAAAATTGTCGTCGGTCTCACGCCTTTATGGAGCAATGAAATAAAAAGTGTGTCGAAACAGTGGGCTAATTCAAATGCATTTGTCGAGAGTAGAAATCGTCTGTCAAATAATTTTCTAGTAAACAATTTTGAACTGATTGTCAAGGTAATACAGTTGAAAATTGAATATCAAAGCCAGACTACGCCTAATGTCAGATCAGCCGATGGTAGATGCCAAATTTCCAATATCGCGTACGAAGACGGAGAACTTTGTCAATATAGTGGTACATAAGGGTCATAATTAGTGGATGCCGACGATTTTCGCGCTGTCATCTCAACGACTGCCCACCCTTGTCGTTAGAGCAGTCGACTGGATAGAAAGCATGGAATTAACATGGTGATTGATAAACTAGGTGCAAATAAGCATAGGTATTTTATAACCACAGAATGCTTTTTGCTTAAATTTGAAAATAAAGGATATTGTTCTGCGTCCATACATCGTTCGCCCCAAGCAATGAAATAATGATTTTTATATGTGAAATTACTTAACGATTGTCACCTTATACTCCACTAGCTTTTCGCTCGCGGCTTCGCGCGCGTGGCCTACATTAGGTACCTACATATTTTACGGAACCCTATTATTTTCCAAAATAAAATTTAGCCTGTTACTCGTGGATAATGTAGCTTTCGAATGGTGAAAGAATTTAATAAAAACGGTCCAATAGTTTTTGAGTCTATTCATTACAACCAAACAAACAAAGTTTTCCTCTTTATAATATTAGTGTAGATACTTAAAGCACGGATAAGCGGGAGATTCGTTACAATAGGAAAAATGCTTCAGATTTTGAGGTTATTAGCATAACAGAAGTACATTTCCATTTTCTATCTTCTATAGGTACCTACTTATAATAAATCTGTAGAGAGGTCAACTCTGTACATAAAATATATTTTCAAAATAACTATCAGGGGGTGATACTGATGCCAAAAATGCAATCAGTAAAATTTTTGTCTGTCTGTCTGTCTGTATGTTCCTTATAGAAACAAAAACTACTCGACCGATTTTAACGAAACTTGGTACAATTATTCTTCATACTCCTGGGCAGGTTATAGTATACTTAGGAATTCCCACGGGAACAGGAATTAGCGGGAAAATCCTTTTGTATGAAAAATCTAAACCGCTTAAGTTAGACGCTTTAAATTTCGCACGTAGGTACTTTAGTAAACTAATTCCCACGGGAACTGGAATTCGTGGGAAAATCCCTTTGTATGAAAAATCTAAACCGCTTTAGTTAGACGCTTGAAATTTGACATGTAGGTATCTTAATAAACTTAAAGCTTAGTTACAACAGGATATTGCAAAATTCCCACGTGAACGGGAAAAAACATTTGAACGAAAAAATCTAAACCGCGTAAGATAGATGAAGGGGGTAAAACGGGATCCACGCGTACGAAGTCGCGGGCGGCCGCTAGTTGCTAATAAAACTATTTATTGTCAAGAATTATATGTATAATAATGCGAATTCCCGTTCCCGTGGGAATTAGTTTACTAAAGTACCTACGTGCGAAATTTAAAGCGTCTAACTTAAGCGGTTTAGATTTTTCATACAAAAGGATTTTCCCGCTAATTCCTGTTCCCGTGAGAATTCCTAAGTATACTATAACCTGCCCAGGAGTATGAAGAATAATTGTACCAAGTTTCGTTAAAATCCGTCGAGTAGTTTTTGTTTCTATAAGGAACATACAGACGGACAGACAGACAGACAAAAATTTTACTGATTGCATTTTTGGCATCAGTATCACCCCCTGATAGTTATTTTGAAAATTATATTTCATGTACAGAATTGACCTCTCTACAGATTTATTATAAGTAGGTATAGATATGTAGGAGAGACGTCTTAATTACACTTTAAATCGTAGATCGATAAAGAACCCCTTTGTCAAACCGTATGAATAGCAGCAAATAGAACTTTGCGTATTGGAAAAATAGGAATGCCTACGGAAAAGCCAAACATTTTTTAAAAAGAAGTTAATATATTTTACTTACATTTAAATCCAAAAATATCTTTATTCCGACCCAAAGGTAAGTAGGCAGTTATGTAGGTATAAATGAAAATACGTATGTAGGTACTTATTATTTATTAATGGTCATGTTCTACATTTTCTATTAAATATGGGCCCAATACATCAATGATGTCGCCATCACAACAAAGTACCATAAATGGTTTAACGAGATTCCGATATTTGTATAGGGAATGAGTTTTTTTTTTGGTATGCATAATTGCTACTTTTTTGCACATAAATGTATGTATGTACCATCCATGATGACAATAGCCTTTCTTTGTGGTAAATCGTTTCCTGGCTTCCCGAAAAGAGACTGGAACATAAAGGTTTCTTTGGGCTACTTCCTCTCTACTAATATGTTGTAACCCTAAATGTGCTGGTACGAAATGTTCCTCCATCATACTGCGTGCTTTCATTACATATTTTGTAAGAGTACTCCTTGAAATGCCAAGTAATGTAGCTATTCTGTCATCTGAATCACCGGTCCTCAGCTTCATTAAATAAGCACCAACTGTAGTAATTCGTGCTCTCTGATAGTATCTATGGCAAAGAAGATCTGAAGGACGAATCTGAAAATAAAATAAAACATCAGATTCACAGTTCAACAATAAGAAGAGCAATATTTATATAGGATTAACGACTTTTGTGTGTAACGGAATAGTAAGATGAGTGATGAAAGATAATTTATGATTTGAACGCTGAATGATGAGGAATGATTGGTCTATGGAGGAAACGAAAGGGATGAATGAGGAACGAGGATTGAGAGTGAGAATAGTGGTAGTTTAAAAGAGTAGTCTGTTGTTATGCAGGAAGTATAAATAAAACTTTACTGAGTTTATTTGGCTCAGGGAATTTTTAACTGGCTTTATAATAGTAAAAATTATGTTTAATATTATGTAAGTAATAATATTGCAATATTTTAATAATATAAGTCTATTTGTATTATACAGGGTGGAAACGATAAGTGATCTATAACACTTTTAATATTGTGTGGCTGGCATACATTTAGTATGGAGGCTGAAAACATTGAATTTTCGGATAGATCCAGTTAATTCTGTAACTATTTACTGATACCGTTAGAAAGAGCTCGTGAAGCACTTTCAGGATGAGTAACCAGTTTTTCGATATCTTGTGTAGTTTAGAAATAATCGAGTGAGATCACTTATCGTTTCCACCCTGTATAACCTGTATGGATGAGAGTAGTGGCAGATTGAAAGCAATGGAAGGAGTTGAAGGATGGGAAGGCTGATTCGGAAAAAACCTTTTTTATTATTATAATAAACCGGCATAATTATTTTTATGTATTATAAAACTGGCAGGGCTCTTACCTCTCTGGGTTGAATCCAATTTCGAACAATGTTTAATATATCTTGATTATTCTCTGTATCCAAACAATGACTTCAAGTTCGCAATAATGAACAACCACATCCAACACAAACTTGTTGGTGACCTACCGGGGCACCGGTTGGCATATCTGGAGAGTCTTGTGAAGTAGGTGTGGTATCTCTTTGCAATAATGAGTGACAAGCCCCACAGATGTAGTCATTTGCAGTAACCTGTTTAAAAATAATAATAATTAGAAATAAGTTTAAAAAAATTATCAGTTTTTTAATGTCCCGCACTTAAATTAATTTATTTTAGTATTAATTTACAGAAACCAATAACTTTACAAGAATTAGACTGATTGTATAGCCAATAACATTTTATTAAATAAGGACTTTAGCGTGCATTACCTCTAATGGAGTTAGTCGTTCCACAATTATGTTCCTGATGTTAATATGATGTTGAGTGTTAGTTCTCAGGGACATGAGCTGATGTGAACGTGTTCTAGGCTCTAGTGTTCTACTGCAAAGCACACATTTTCTGCTAAGATTTGAAGTAGATGCATTTGTGTTGTATCTTGGGCTTGGGTCCAACATGTTGTGCATATAAGATCATGAGCTGTAACCTGTAAAAATAAATAGATTCATTGCATGCCATGCCACACATACTCCTGTGCGTTGAATAAATTGAGCCGCAAACCATAAAAAAAATGATAATTCAATATTATGTGCTGTTAGTAGAATTTTGGGTCAGAGGGTAGGGTTAAACAGCTTTAGTAAATAAGCATTGTTGTTATAATAATTAATTATGACGTGTTACAAACTTAGTTACAAAAAATAATAATCTAGTAGTCTTAGTTCCAAAAAACAAAACAAGCTTTCATTGAGAGCAGGGAGATAGTGTCAAAGTAAATAATTCCTTAGATTTACACCAAAACCAGCTGGATTGTCAACATATTTGTTGTTTCGCTCATGCCTCCATTGCGCTGTACCATCGACTAGTTTCTTACAATCGAATCGGGCCTGGCTGTCCACACTGTCCAGGGTTGAACCACAGATAATAGCGGAACATTCATTTCAAGACAACCCGCCATGAGAATGGCAATTCAGAAGTTTGGCAAGGCTAGTACTTATTCATAAGATTGCAGAGCAAAATGTAGGTACTTACCGATCGAGGTGCTGCGGCTGCCCATTGTTGTGTATAATTAAGTTGCTCATTTTCTAACACCATAGAACCACCAGCCGAGCCTTGGCCGAGCCACACAAAAACAGTAAATCCCAGGCTGAGTATGTCGTTATTGCAATCAATCAGAGTCCGTTTGAATAGCCAAGTTTGTAGTTAATAAAGTTCCGAAAATAAAAGCTAAAACACAAACGAATCACAAAGAAGGATCAAGCAAGACAGCAACACAGCAAGAGTGAGTGAGTGAGAGAGAAAAGGTGATGCGAGTGAATGACAATTTGACTAACAAATAGGGATGTCCATTTAGAATAGACTGTATAATCGATTAAATTGATCGTTTTTGAAAAATTTTATTTTTAAACATTGTGTTGCTATAAATATTTATTTTATTTATTTAATAGGACAACCAACAAGACATACACTGGAAGACAATCAATATTTACAACGTATTTAACTTAATCTAAGTGCTGCCTTAATTATAGGTTGCCACGGCATGCAATAGTGGACTTATACATAAACAGTGTCTACACTTAAAGAAAAGAGTAAATATGTAAATGTAGGTAAATAAATGTGATTAAATATACATAAAATGCAATAATCCACTGAAGCGCTGCGGGCGCGGCGGAGCGTCTTTCCGTTCTATACATGGCCAGAACGCACCCATAGGAAACTGCTCGTGTATATTTCGGAGTGCCTGTTTGTAAATCTGTGACTCCAAACTATACACGAATTTTGCGTACTGATCGTGTATAGTTTGGAGGAGCTTAGTAAAAAAAGTCATCTCCAAACTATAAAAAAGATAAAAGATAAAGATAAAAGATAAAAGATCATTTATTCACCGAGACAAGGTAATACAACAAGGTAGATGTTACTCGATTAGTTTCTACTACACCACTTACACTTGACTAGAGTGTGTTTAGTTGATATTGATTTAGTAAAATTCAGTAAAATATGGAACTATATTTAAAATTACATTTATTTGATATTATTACATAAAATATTATTATTTTACTGAATCTATAATAAATCTAGATTTTTAAAACTATTGTAAGTGGTTTTTGAAATTGAATTGATTAGGTAGATTTCAAATTAAATAACAATTTAATTAATATGAGAGAGAGTGAGAGAAGAAAGTTCAACGCGCATTAAATACAATATTATGCGAGACTTTAAATGCTAGGTTTGTATTGTCGGCCGTTTGGTGTAGTGGTTCGAAGTGGTAGCGGGTTCGATTCCCGCACAGTACAAACATTTGTGTGCATGAACATATTTGTTTGTATTGGACTGGGTGTTTTCTATGTATAATAAGTAATGTATTTACAAAAAAAACTATTTAATTAAGTATTTAATAGGTGAAATATCAGCCCCAAAACAAATATCTTTTCTATGGCAGAATAAGAAACACAAAAAAATCCTTTATCAAAACAATGACACGTGTCGTAAGATGATTCAATGTTTAAAGTAGACACGCAGATATGAATTAATCTATCTATATAAATAAAAATGAATTGATGTTCGTTAGTCTGATTAAAACTCGAGAACGGCTGGGCCGATTGAGCTGATTTTGGTTTTAAAATGTTTGTCGTAGTCCAGGGTAGGTCTAAACGGTGAGCAAATACGCGCGCGATATTGTTTTTCTGTAACAGACAAAATTCCACGCGAGCGAAGCCGCGGGCGGAAAGCTAGTATGTAATAGAAAGAGAGGTCAATAAGTCAAAATGACTAGCATGCAACTACTCGCGTATAAATTGTAATCACGCACTTATTACAATACATACATGATTAGTCCGTATGTGTACTGGCGATGTATATTTTGGAGGAAGATAATTGACCTAAGTCACTACAAAGTATACGCGAGCAGTACGCAGCGTATGCGTACTGGTCGTGTATAGTTTGGAGGAGCTTAGTAAAAAAAGTCATATCCAAACTATACTCGATTAGTTTCACACCCTTGCGTTCTGGCTATGTATAGAATGGAAAGACGCCGCGGCGGATCTGCGCCCGTCTAAAGGTCTAATGATTAGACTCTAGTCTAATCGATCATACCATTATTTACTTAAATCGAATTAAAAAAGCGCATCTCTGTCTCTGCTCTGTCAATATGTCGGTGACTTTGATTTCGTTTAAATACTTTTAAAATATTTTTTCGAACTGCAACTTGTCCGATAGGTTTGGACACTTGCAAGTAAATAAATAAAATATACATAAAATTATGGTACATACTAAGTCTTTGAAAATCTTAGGGCGATTTTTATCAATGTCCTTTGTCTGCTCGATTGCATTGATGGTAAGGAGCAATGGTATTATCTATAATATCATTGGTAAGGAGGGACTGTTCTAAATACATATTATGATAGTTGAGATGGTTGAGAATATTTCCGGGTCGATCGCTTACACCTTCGGCCTAGATAGTACCTACCTACCTACTTATACGCCAAACTATCTTATGATTGTTATGCATTGTTAAGTAGGGTTATAATACCTAATTATGTTTGTTATGCATTGTAAGTAGGGTTATAAATAATTATAATTTACATAAGCAGCAGGTCGGTTATTTTTATTTAGGCAAATGTAATATTTTAAAAGACAATACGTACGATCAGATATTAAGATCAAAGATAAAGATTTCTGCTGTGAAAAAAAATATAAAACAGCTAACTTCTATATCAAGTTCCAACGTCGCTATACGTACCTACCTACTTAATGCTACTGGATTATACGTTCATAGCTCAGAAGTTTAGTCCTTTTTCAGCAGTGTTTAGTAAGAATATTATTACAAATGGGCTTTTAGGGATTTTGTTCACATGGAATAAACGACAAAGTTCTTAGTTACTTATCCAATAGGTAGTAGTAACATATATGTAGAAAACAGGAACTTAGATGCCAACGAAAGAAAATAGGCTATCAAATGTTGTTTTGGGGACTTACCTTTATAAAAATATCACATTTAAAAATTCATACCATTTGTTGTTATTTAAAAAACAATGTCAATTTTGACGATTAACTGAAAGTCTATTATCTATGAATATAGTAGCGATATATGGTATCCAGCGGCAATGGCAGTGCAAAATTTTGACAATGACTGTAGTTATCATACTTCGAGTTTGTCCATGGAGACGGCAAAAGTCCTTTAGTTGGCCATAAAGTAAACTTAACGGAAAATGTTACTTAATTGATACCGAGGCGCAACCTGGAAGCATTGCTAAGTGTGCTCCTCGTTACTGGTTCATCGTTCGTCATCGTCATTGTTCGTAAAAACCGGGTCGCGGCAGGCAAATAATAAAATTAGTCTTATGTCTTCTCCCTTATTAACTTCGATGGATAAATAGCTAAACCTCCTTGCGCGTAACTGACGTTTGTTGGAAAACCGATTTTTTCAGGCCATCGGATTTTAATTTCAAAAGTCATTGACCAATCCCAGTTCATATAATAACTATTATGACGTTTTCTATTGGCCAAAAGATTTAACTCTCTAAAAATCCGCGTGCAACCATATCCTGCTTAAATATTGTGCACTTTATTCAGCACAGATTAAACAAGCTAAATGACAAATAGAATAGATTGAAATGACAGATTGCACTTGAATTACCCTACAGTTTTATTATATTAGCTTAACAGTTCCGTTTATGTTTGGGTTAACCCAATTCTTTGTCTATACAAAACAAACATTATACTCGTAATCTACAACTACAATTGCGTTTTTTTTTTTCGATGTTAGCCAAAACCTTTGACAATCCCTGCAAATTATATCGGCCTGTTATATAGGGGACAGGTCCCTATCATGATCGATACTCTCAGCCCTACGGCCCGCTTACCTTTAATTATTCTGATTCATTAATCGCAAAGGTGCGAACTTCGCTAAGCCTTTTATGTGCTGAACGACGCGTTTAGTGGAGGTAAAGTTAGGTAATGTAATGGAGGTAGAGGCCATATTAACATTTAGCTTAGTATACAATACATAAACTGGGTTGGATTAATAATTTAAGCACATGTAACTCGATAAACAAAGAAACGTAGGTAGGTTTAAATGTCCTCCACTGAAATTATCACATTTAAGTAATATAAGATCACAATTTAAGAGTCTATTTCAATTACTATTAAAAATAAGAATACATTTGAACGATGAGAATAAAACCGATTTTCTGCCCCTTTTGCTTCGGTTCAAATCCTACAAGGATTGTTATTTAAAACTAAAACATTATAATAGTAAAACGGCTAACGGCCGAATACTGAAACGCCATTTAAATATTTGACGGCTTCTCAAATAGTTAAGCAGCTCCTAAACTTACATTTCGCATACTCAAAACAATATCTGAGCAGTTCTCAATTTTTAAGCACCTCTCAAATTAAGTTGCACTCAAACGCCACTTAAATGAATTTTCGCATACTGAAACGCCATTCAACGCTAAGCATTACTCAAACAACTGTCAAATCGTCTTAAGCAGCTGTTAAATTTGAGAGTGCTTGCGCGGTATCTTAAATCCTATTCTTATACCTAAATCGTCCTAAATAGTGGAAAATAATGTGTGTCATCGTTATCATTTCTTTCGAGCCTCGAGGAAATACCTAGATCTAATCGCAGGAACGCAATAAGGCTGAACGCTATTGAAAAATATTATTATAATGACATGCAATTCCGAGCGAGGCTCCGCGTCTCTAAAGAAACGGTGTTGTTTCTGGATTCATAATTTGGAAGCTCTTTGAAACCCCTCACCAAACGCCATACAACCAGTGGACCAAATACTTATTATAACCCTACTGTTCTACGCAACGGGAAGTTATGTGTACTAGGTGATATCTTCCACATCGAACAGCCAACTGTGAATCGTATATAGTGCACGAAGTAACAACCAAAATAGCTGCTATGAAATCGCTTTACATAAACATGCCTATTTCTGAGGATTAAGGGGACATCGCATAGCAGCATTTCCAAGTTGTTGATTTGTCAATTTGATGCTCTGTCAACAATGATAAATGTCAATTGTGGTTACGTTTCGGTCCACGATCGCCACATAATAGATTTCAACAATAAAAAGTATCACCTTTAAAATTATTTTTTTAATTAAATAAAAATGCAAGCATTAATTTTTTTATATGATAAAACGAGATTTATATATAATAGAAACTAAAAATAAACTGTTCTATGTTAAGTTGATTGAGTATATTTCCATAAAAGACAATACATAACCAAACGATGCTGCGTGTAATGGATAAAAAACGTAAAGTTATCATTTGTGTAAATGAAAACATACTTTTTTTGGTAAATGTTGCCATTATGTAAACATTTGAGAGCTGCTTAGCTGATCACGGCTTCAAATCCGTTGAGTAGCGTTTGAGAATACCATTTAAAATTGAAGGATACTTAAATTTAGGAGCCCGTCAGCTGAGTGACAGATTTGAGTAGTGTTTCAGTATTCGGCCGTAAGTGTCGCACAAACAAATTCCATTGGGCGAAAGCTTGTTACTCGTACATGCAAAATTTTAAATTGTTGTAATCGACTTTGTCGTTGAATCTCGTAGCAGTCGTACTACGGAGTAATTTTGCTACGGAGCTACGAGTATCTGCTACAATGCTACGGGCTATTCCGCTACAATGTTACAAAATGCTGCAAACCTCGTAGCAGTGTAAAATCTTTACTCCTTTCTTATGCACATAATAATGCAATTATTCTGATTGCATTAAAAATATGAGAATAAAGCTATGCGAAATCAAATAGGAAGGTTTTTAAAAGATTATTTAACATTTTTCGTTTTTGTAATTAAACTTGCTAATATAATGAGAACTTTTAAAAATCTTATGTAAAAATAAGCTGGTCTTTTACAATAATGTAACTAGCTGTTCATTTTAAAGCAATTTATGCAGTGCAGTATAAGAAGCTTACGCTCCCCCCACACATATTCTAGCAATAGCTTCTCGCATAGTAATCTCCTTTAGTGGTTGTCTAGCAAAATTATACGCCTCTAGACACCAATAAATGTATCTAATATAAAACTTAGATATTCAGATTCGCTGCATCTAGAATTTCCGAGTCTATTTTCCTCAACAGGCTTTATATCCGTATGCAAAGCGAGACTTACTTGAGAGGTGTGCTGGTACTGACACTACCTATACTTTATGCAATCTTGCTGTTTTCATTCTTACAAACATTCACATACGGTTCAGATTTACTTGAACCATTCATCAATATATTTGCAGTTATGCTACGCGATATCAACTCTTATCAGGGTATCAATAAAGTTGAAAGCTGGATACCAGAAACTAAGTTAGAACAGTGAATGCAGCAGACGCGAACATTTTATACGCTTTTCACGTTCGCATTAAAATGCAAAACGCTGTCTGTTTAATGAGTGTTATTAAAATATTTTTGCTCGCTTTTGAAGTGGTGGTGGAAAAGTTATTTCTAGCGGATACTGTCATTTCGTATAATTACGCTGCATTGCAATATAAATATCATTTAGGTTAATTGTTAATACCTACTCTAACATTTAAAATGCAACTAACATAAAATGGAACTAACATAAAATGCAACTAATATCACACTTCACTTTATCCGTATTGCCTCGATTACTTTTCAATCGATTATAACATTGGAGTTCATGTTAATTTAAAATCAATTAGATTGGCAAATAGGTAAAGTTGCAGGAATCATGATTCCTGACTTTTTCTGCTTGGAGACAGTTCATATCTAATGCAAAGCATATAATTTGTCTACCTTAAAAAATGTAAAGGCTTTATATACCTACGTGCTTGATAATGCTCATTAGATGGTGGTTCTGGAATTATCGATTAAGAAGTAAACTTACCAAATTACCCAATAAATCCCCGGATAGAAGATCAAACACCCCCTAAGTAAACACCTTTAGAACTCCTTACGCAGAACCTCTCTTGTCAAACAGTGTGTTTCATAAGCCGAATATAATGAAGATAGTGTGTAGGTAGTGCTTTTCAAATTGCTTACACGGGTTACACGCCCGCGCCTATTTTAGGTCAACCAACATTCGAAACTGTGATGAAACATTAAACTTTCGGCTGAGTTCAGGTCATAAAGTTACCTAGCGGAAAAGAGCAACAAAGAACTGAGCGAGCGAGATGTCACTAGCAGCAACACTGTGTGATAAAAAGAAATGCGTGATGCCGTCACGTCAAGAACCATTTTTTGCAACTATTTGACAGTTCAGAGCCACTTAGTGGCACGCTGAAAGTTTGAACTGTGAGATATTTTCAGATATTACGTGAGTGAAATCGTGGATGTTTGAATGAAACTAGAACACTACTTAAAGCGCTACTATATGGGTAATGTAAAGACACTTACTCGTAAGTAAAATCTATCTATCTATCTATGTCAGCCTTTGGGTTCGCCTTCGAACATAGGCCTCCTCTTCAACCCTCCACCGACTTCTGTCCCTGGCCACACGCATCCAGTTCACTCCAGCCTGTTGCCGGATATCGTCTGTCCATCGTTTAGGCGGTCTTCCCCTAAACGTAAGTAAAGTATTTAGATGATATTAAGACAAACCGATTCTACTATTATAACTCTATAAAAATATGTTTATTTTATAAAATTCCCTAAAAAAGGCACAACATGCAAGCAATAAGCTTATAGGTATGTAGAGACAGATATAAAATCATTATCTTTTACCGTTATAATAACTGTGTCATGTCAGCACCAATTCTAATCAATTTCATAATAGAAAGTGATAAGCCGCCATGTTAATATGGTGGCACATTACCTAAACCAATCAATACCCACTTAGCAAATTAACACGAGGATGACGGTGCGTTAAGTAGATTGAAGTATAATTAACAAATTACTTTATCATCAGCTTTATTAACGTTTCATCAGTTTTATTTATAAACTCTCTAAATACGGTAAGTCATTTAAAACTTGGTAATTTAAATAAGAAGTATGAGGAACTGTTTTTTCTTTCTTTATTTTCGATCTTACCGCCTGTCCTGTCCCCGGTTTTTAGGAAGAGATCGCATTTCTAGCGACAAAACCGCCCATCAATTAAGCAAGAAAGGGTATTCTAGATCTATCTTATCAGACATTAATTCCATAAGTTAGGTTACATTTGCACAAAAAATCTCGCTCGCTAATTATACGAGTAACTAGTACTTTCTTAGATAATTTATTCCACTGCACTACATTCCATTTCCAAGTAAGTATACCAGATTACCAGCTATCAGTACACAAATGAATACAACGTGAATAGGCACAAATAATGTATTAAGAATAATCAGATTAAACTTGAAATGAATGATTTCTGAAGGCCTTTATTTCTAAATTATGCTTTGTTTTAAGAAAATTGACTCGGCGCTGAGATAACTCGATCAAACCGGGGCGAAACAACCCACGGCTAAAATCCTTTTAATTTTGAAGGCTCGTCTTGGACAGGCCCCCAAACCACAGCTTGTTAAGAACAGACAAATCATTTTAAAATGTTTCGTTGTGGTCCTTTGTCTTCATTCTTTTATTAAAGAGTATGGAATGGACAGAAAATATCTGATGTCAATATAGATATTTGACATTGCAATAAAAGATGGATTTACCTATTTAAATAACTTTTTGTTCCAATCATCATTAATCAGAGCATACCAGGGTGAAAGACATTTAACCTCATACGATTCCTGTGATACCTGTGATAAAATAGGTGCTCTTTTGAAACAATATTATATGTGGTCGACTATACACGAAGCATTATAGCCAGGCGTACCGTCAAATATTATGACTGTAGTATTTGTGCTACAACATAACTCCCTTTCACCTCTTAAAAGCGTCTTCAACTTTTTCTTAATTAAAAACTGTCCTATTCCTAACTTAATCAGAGTTTATTAGAGAGCCTCGTAAATACGCCCACGACGGCTTTGCATAAACGAGAATTTGAAGCACAAATTAAAAGCTTTTATACTTTGTAATTACTGCAAACTACTTTCAGACCGTTTAACAGTCTGTTGAAATGATTATTCATTGTGTTCCGAATGTACATTTTATTTAAACGTTTTGAATATTTTATGAGCATAAAATGGATGATAGTAAATACGGATAGGTTTGGTTAACATTATCCCCGGTTATTGCGTGATGGCTGATGCAACTTTATATTTTGCGCGTAATAAAATTTTCGCATCCGTTTTATATTTCAGTTTTATTATACATTTTGCCTCGTGGCACTATCCCATGTTTACTGTATTTGTATGTAACACAGGCCGGCGCTTTTTATAAATAACACAAGACACAACGATATAAAATATACCTTCATATATTTAAGGTTGTTTTACCTGTATTTACATATGTAAACAATGTTTAATATCTTTGGATGTTTATATTAATATAATAGTACCTCCAGCTAGGGAATTATGTCACCAATTCCTCATCTTGTTAAACATTAGACGCAATAAATTCAGAAGATCACCTTTTGAATGACACCATCAACCCTCCGCCGTCGCTGTCACAATACATTATACGCGGAAGGTTCAAAATTGTTTAAGCTTGTATTTCGCGTGGAAATTTCAGCTTTATTGTTGGAACCTCAAGGTACCGAATAAAAAAGAGCATTTTCAATTTGGTTAGAAGATCAAGAAGCTCACAGACGATAAGGCTGGTACAGAAATCACAATAAGTACGAAGTTGTGACCATTTAATTTTCAGCTTATCTCAGAACCTATTCCGTTTGCGTAATTACGCACGATACACACAAAACACAGAAGAATGATATTATGTCATATTACTTCATTTGACTACAGAAGGATCTGTGTAATGTATAAAATAATATTTTAACCACTTTTCCTTAAATTGCTGAAGCGGAAGAAAACAAAGCTAGGTATTGTAGCTCCACTTTGTTTAAAATTTTCTTCACTTCTACAAAGTACTGCAGAGCTCGAGGAGTTTGCGCTACACCAAGCAAATACCGCAGATCGCCAAGAACGCTCAAACAATTTAATTTCTCGCGCTTCTGAGGAACTTGAGAAGTTGAGACATACCGACTTACGGCGTTCCGCAATGAGCCCGGCAACATTTAATGCATTTTTTACAACCAAGTAATGTCTAAAGTTTTGTATTTTAATATTGTTTGTGCTCTACTGACAAGGTTCGCAAGTAATAATACTTTGCTACGCCATGTTGATATCATAACTTTTTCTGAAAGCCAGATAACTTATCGTGTCGTCATATATCATAATAAGAAAATAGCAAGCAAAATATATCTAGCAAGGATTACTTTACGAACGACGCGACAGCTTTATTTACAGATATGTCAGGGTAAAATTTGGTATGTTTTTTAATAAATAAAATACTTATTATAGCCTGACCAGGAACATAAAAACCCTGGCATAGAGGCGCGTCAATTGCATTTGATAGTGCAACACTGAGTACAGTCGTACCTGTGTTAAATTAATAGGCTAAATTTATGTATCAGGATTCAGGATTACGGGCTAATTTGATATTTTCATAAATTAACGAAAAAATATTATTAAAGGTAACCTGGTTTAAATAAATTAAATGAAACCATCAATCGAGCTAGTAGGATTTATTTTATTATTAATCAATAATCAAATTCAGAACTTGAATATTCAACTGCAATGTCTGCTCATGAACGCTTCAAACTCGGTACTTCTTTCCCAATTCCATAAATTTCAAAACTTAGAAAGTGACAAAAAACTTTAAAATAGGTAGTTGAAACAAACTACAGCTAATTTTCATAGTGGACTGTACTATACGATAAACATGTCAGTCAATTTGACAACCTTTGTCGGAAACATTATTCAATGAAAATATTGTCCGAACCCTTGGTATTTCTCTTCGACAAATACATTAACACATTGTGAACCACTTTTCTTTCACGACTATAAAAATATTTTAGCAATTTATTTCACAAAATCAATTGCACACATTTAAAATAAAGTTTGTTTACACTTTGACAGCAATAGACTGACATGCAAGGTGACATATCAATGAAGTTTTCAGTTACTGTTGCCATTAAAAGAAATTAGTACCATTAGTTTTCCGCAACATGGCGAGGGTTTTTATGTTCCTGGTCAGGCTATATAGTACTTTTCTGTTCAACTAATTTAAATTATACCACAGAATAATAATAAGTACTACGTACAGAAGTTTTACTTCGCGAAGGTATTTAAAAAAATGTATGCTCAATGTCATTAACAATATGGTGTAATTTAGCCTGTCTCAAGAGTCAAGCACCATTTTTTTGACAAACGTCAGTGATCGGCACGGCGCCGAAGCTTAGGGCTGACTTCGGTAAAATTATGTGACGTGAGGTGCCAAACTGCGGAAAATGGCGGAGGAAATACATGATTTAGCATGAATTATCATGAATAATATTAACTACTTATTTACCTCTCAGTGTCTTGAGGCAACTTAAAAAAGTACATTCTGTGTTTTTATTATCATTTATGCAGTTAAATACTGCACAGTATTTAGTACACCATTTTCTTTATTTTCTTTCATCATACACAAGAATACGCGTGCGTGAGTCAATGTTCGCTCGTATGTGAGGCCTTGTCGAATAGTATCCTGTAGGTGGGCCATCGTGCGTGTTTTGTTTTCGATGTAAACTCGCGGAGATGAACAGGCCTGATTATACTTACAATACCTTTGCATAATTTGTAAAGCTTCCAATCGGCTTGTGGCCCGGCGCCCAAATCTGCGTCTTGGCAGTTTGGCACAATGCTGCCCTCTTTGTCCCTCGTCAATGCTTAATTGAAGCAGGTATTAATTAATTGCTCCGACTATTCTATTTTTGATTGTAGCGGAACTTGAATCACTTGATCCTTTGTCGAGGACTTATTGGGTTTTGTTACCTGAATTATTGGAGTTTCTGGTAGTTACTTCGAATTCGTTCGTATTAATGCCGAATACGACGTAATTCTTCTTTGCAAATGTATTAAATACAATTCCTAAAAGTCCTTCTAAGTTATGAGTCCTACTAAGTATAACGTTTTTATGAATTAAGAAGAAAGTCGCCTTATACTGTTGTGACTCGCTCATTTCTCGAGAAGTGTAATATTTTTATATTCGTAAATATTAGGAAAACGTATGAACAATACAAATATTAAATATGTAGTAAGTACTATATGGGATTTTTTTAAATAAAAAACACTACGTATTGTGTGTTCTATCGAACACTGTAAAACAATGAGTGTAAACGTTGCATTTGTCCGCATATAATAATAGACTTATGATCGAAATCAATGGAAAATTAAAATTGTTTTTTTAAGTAAGTCTTTTAACAACAAAATAAGCCCCTCTTCTCTCTCGCAATAAGCTTAACACAGCAGAAACAGAATCATCTAAAAGTCACCCTATTCCTATGATAATAAAACTCAAAATAAAAAAAGTTTCGTCGTGTACTGGGCTCCAGAGGTAATACCTCTAATAGGATTAACATCGTCTGTTTGCTTTTAATAATGTCACCATTAATATCTTTATTGCTTTCTCGTACATCAATAAAATTGCTTTTCTATTTACTCGCTTCAGTAAGCCTTTTAATAACCTGACAGAAATTCACTTTACCGTTAACTTTGGCCGCTGAACTGTTTTTTAGTAATTGATCCAAAAAAACCTTTTACAACATCAAAGCTCTACTAAGTAGTTCTTAGAAATATTAAACTGATATTATGGTTAAGATGGAAAACGGATTTTGTAAGTTTAATAAGTAAAAGGTTTACTCCGTAACCACTAAAGCTATTTGAAAAATCACTTCCTATAAGTATGTACGAGTACTATATAATGTACTAGGTAGGAAAAGGCTAGGTATATTCTGTGAAAATCCAGCAGAAAACATTTGTAATATTATACTCTTTTACGTCTCACTTTATTTTTTTCCACGAGTCTGTTTAAGATGTCTGTTTCGTTCAAAACCCTCCGTGTTTTCAAAACTTATACTTGCTCGCATCTACAACTTACACGCCATTAGTCCCGCAAACTTAAGTAACATTTAGCCAGCGTGTGCGCAAATATTTTGCCGCAAATGGTTATAAAGGCCCCCGCACACGCCGCTCCATTAGGAGAGTTAATTCGATGAGCGCCGTAATTGTGTGGAGACGCTCCTGTGTCAAACAAGCTACGGCCTTTGATGCTGCCAAGCAGGTTGTAAATGTTTATGTTTACGTTGGTGTGTTTTGTCTGGTATGTTTTAGGGAAGAGGCCGAGAATTGTATTGTTAAGCCGAAGAATTGAGAGATACTATCTGCTCTTAATAGCTACTTTGTTCAGCTTATCTAAGCCGTAATTTGTAACGCGCTTAAAATTAACTTCTTTCTTTCTTTTTTCTAAAATTGATATTTTATATTTGGTGAAAAAGATGAATAAATAAACCCTTACAACGTTACCTTCGCTACGAGACATTTACTAAAAGTCCCAAAGGAACATATCTCACGAATTTCCAATTATCTGTATTACATATATCATTCCTTTATTTACAGCATGTGATTGCTCAAAATCTGTTCAAAACTCGTTTCAGAAACCAAACATCAAAATAAATTACACTCCCGCTACACCACACGAGTCTTGCGTATTACTTTTTATAAAATATACGCAAACTTTGACGGCGGCGGGAAGCGTTTGAAGCCCGCAGACATGGTTCCTCCATTAGCAGACAAACTGCTGCTAACTCGATACAGCCGCGTAATTACTTCGTCTAGGAGACCGCATAGAACCTTACCGTAACATATACATATTGCTGAACTGTAACATACTTGAATGCATACTTCATGTATAACTTAGTTAAAAACTGACTAACTGTAGATCTTCTTTTCAGCCAAATGACGTCCACTGCTGGACAAAGGCCTCCCCCAAGGTTTTCCACAATGAACGGTCCTGCGCTGCCCGCATCCAGGCTCTTCCCGCGACCTTTACCAGATCGTCGGTCCACCTAGTAGGAGGCCTGCCCACGCTACGTCTTCCAGCCCGTGGTCGCCACTCGAGAACTTTCCTGCCCCAACGGCCATCGTCTCTACGAGCTATGTGCCCCGCCCACTGCCACTTGATTTTAGCAATTCTGCGAGCTATGTCGGTTACTTTGGTTCTCCTGCGGATCTCCTCATTTCTGATTCGATCACGCAGGGAAACTCCGAGCATAGCCCGCTCCATCGCCCTTTGGGTGACCTTGAGCCTTCTTATGAGGCCCATAGTAAGCGACCACGTCTCAGATCCGTATACCATCACTGGCAACACGCATTGGTCAAATACTTTCGACTTAAGACACTGCGGTATTTCGGACGTGAGTATATGGCGAAGCTTCCCGAACGCTGCCCATCCGAGTTGGATTCGACGATTGACCTCTTTCTCGAAGTTGGACCTACCTAACTGGACTGTTTGTCCCAGGTATACATAATTGTCAACAACTTCGAGTGTAGAGTCTCCAACCTTCAGAGGAGTGGGTGCAACACGGACATTAGACATGATTTTTGTCTTGTCCATGTTCATTCTGAGGCCCACTTGTTGAGAGGCTCTACTGAGGCCATCGAGCATTGTGCCTAGATCCTCCAAGGTCTCAGCCATGACTACGATATCGTCCGCGAATCGAAGGTGGGTGATGTACTCGCCGTTGATATTTATGCCAAATCCGTTCCAGTCCAGAAGCTTGAAGACATCTTCCAGGGCGGTGGTAAACAGTTTTGGAGATATGACGTCTCCCTGTCTTACCCCTCGCTGCAACTGGATAGGTTTCGAGTCCCGATCCTGGAGGCGGACCGACATTGTGGCGTTTTTGTACAAACCCCTCAACACTTCGATATATCGATAGTCAATTTGGCACCTTTGGAGAGACTGTAGCACTGCCCAGGTCTCGACCGAATCGAAGGCTTTTTCATAATCCACAAACGCCAGGCAAAGTGGTTGATTATACTCCTCGGTCTTCTGTATAATCTGCCTTAGCGTATGTATGTGGTCTATGGTACTAAAGCCTTTTCGGAAACCGGCTTGTTCGGGAGGCTGGAAGTCGTCGAGCCTGCGAGCGAGACGATTCGTAATGACTCTCGAAAACAGCTTGTAGACATGGCTCAGAAGTGAGATGGGTCTATAATTCTTCAACAAGGTTTTGTCACCTTTTTTGAAGAAGAGTACCACCACACTTCTGTGCCATGTCGTAGGCGTTTTTCCTTCGAGGATGACGGAATTGAACAGCTTCTGAAGAGCCCTTAGTACCGGCGTTCCGCCTGCCTTCAAAAGCTCAGCCGTGATTCCATCATCACCCGGTGCCTTGTTGTTCTTCAGCTGTTTGAGAGCCATTCTAATCTCGTACAGACTGACGTCCGGGATATCTTCGGTATAGTGTCGGGTCAGTCTAGCTCTTGGGTCTTCGGCTAGATTTGTGACAGGTGCGCGTACAGTCGTGTATAATTGTCCGTAGAACTTCTCAACCTCTTCCAATATCTCCGGCCCCGACGAAATGGCTCTGCCATCCTCTGTCTTCAGCTTGGTCAGTTGACTTTGGCCAACAGACAGATCTCTTGCGAACACTTTAGAGCCTTTGTTTCGCTCAATCGCCTCTTTAATACGGTCTGTATTAAATTGGCGTAGGTCGCGAGTCAAAGACTTGGAGATCTGTCTGTTAAGGCGCCGATACTGAGCAGCATCTTCAGAGGACTGCAAAACCAAGTTCCGTCTCTCTTCCATGAGTTGATTGGTGAGGTCAGAGATCTTTTTGGTTCCTTTTGAACGACGGGTTTTAAAGAACTTAGACCCAGTCGTTTGGACAATTTCCACGAACCTGTCATTGTATTCGTCCACATTTTCGCAGTCTCCTAGGCATTCGAAACGATTTTGCAACTCGAGCTGAAAGCTTTCGGGGTTTTGGAGTTGGATGGGCGCTGGGCGGAGCGTAGACTTCATCAGTCGACATCTCTCGAGCTTGGGTCTGATATTCAATGTGCCTCTTACCATTCGGTGATCGCTTCCTGTTTTGACCGAATTGATCACAGAGACATCATTGAATATATGCTTCTTCGTCGACAAGATGAAGTCTATCTCATTTTTTGTAGCGCCATTGGGATGCAGCCATGTCCACTTTCGCTGTTTTGGCTTTCTGAAGAAGGAGTTCATCATAAAGAGGCCCTCCTTCTCCATAAAGCCAGCCAGCAGTTGGCCACGTGCGTTCCTCTCTCCATACCCAAATTGCCCCACTTTCGGCTCATTATCGCTTCGTTTACCTAGCCTCGCGTTGAAGTCCCCCATCACAACGGTAAAATGGGACCGGGAGCTATGTATGGCTCTGGAAATATCCTCATACATAGTCTCCACTTCGTCGTCGGGGTGTTCCGTGGTCGGTGCGTATACCTGTATGACCTTCAGCGAATACCGTTTGGTGATTCTGAGTATCAGGTACGCTACCCTCGCCGAAACACTCTCGATCTGGACCACGTTGTTGACAAGGGACTTGTGGACGATAAACCCGACACCACCCTGGGACTGCTGGTCGCCCTCCCGGTTATAGAGCAGGTTTCCGGATTTGAGAATTATGGTGTCCTCTCCCTCTCTTCGGACTTCACATAATCCTACGATATCCCACCGTAACCTGCTCAATTCTTCCTCGAGTTCCATTAGCTTCACGTCTGTACGCAGTGTGCGAGCGTTATAGGTTGCCAGGGCCAGAGGTCGTCGGTGTTGGTAGCTTGGCATCCCCCGGGGATTCTTCGCACCCCTTGCCCCACCGTTACCGTGACCGCTACCGTGGTCCGGGATAGTGGGGCCGCCGGGGACTAGGGGCCGTTTTTTTGTTTGTGCCACCATTTGGAGGGTTTTGCCCTAATCGCCACGCTTGGCAGGCGGGTTGGCGATCGCAGTTTTTTACTTGGTTTCGCACGCAGACGCTGCTGCCCGTCCGGTGCTATAGGAGTTTGTCGCCTCTTACGACACGCCTCCTGTGGGCGGTGGGGAAAAGTATTCTTTTACGGCCGTCCCCACACGGCCCAACTGTAGATACTCTACTCGTATTCTATACTCGTATTTTTTGGAGCACAAAACTGAAATAATGTACTTCCTACCATTTTAAATTACCTCAGTAGTTCTACCTACTCGATCAATTCGTAGAACAGCGCAGCATCACCAAAGAAAAACATCCAAGAACAAGAATTAAAATCAAAGAAAAACGCTGCTATCTGCTTAAAATTATGACACAAAATCCAATCTCTTACGGGTGAGTTGATTAGTTACGAGTTACGAGTGAGCGACAAAAGACGTGTTGCTTGCTACAGCGCTCCAATTGACCTAAAAACTGCAGCCTCGACCTCGTGCGACAATGTCGTACACGATAAACAGATATTGGAGATAATATAAACAATGTTAGCCTGCGAACTATTGGAAAGCTTTTTAAGTTTTTAGTTTTGCGCATGAATTCATCTAATATTAGGTATATTAGAGTAGTATAAAAGTGGATGCTAAAATATTAACGAACCTTTTCATTTTCATAAATATGCAAATTGAGATGGATTGAGAAATAAGCAGAATCATGACGTGTTCTAACGATTCTAATCTCTTTACATCATAGTAGATTTATGATATTTTGTCTTTATTTGATAGGGTATTAATGGCAACGAAGTAACTGCGGTCGCGGGTCTATTCCCATGGGGACAAACGTTTGTGTAATCAGCATGACTAATTACAATCGCGTCACGGAACTTTTCAGTATTTTCTATACTTATGTTTATCCGTTTCCTAATCATGATACTGTATTATGTAGTTTGAGTCCAGTAATTGGAATCGACAATTGTAAATACCTACCATGATTACCTACATTATCATCGCAAGAAACTAAACTAGTCAGTACAAAAGCGCATGAAGCAAAAACAGTAGATTTAAATTCTCTTTTTCCAAGTAAAACAAAAGCAAAATAACTAAACATTTCACAGTCGAGTTGTGCAAAGATTCATAGTGCTTTGCTTTCTTTTGCCCGGAATAAGCCGAGCTCACCGCGAGCTAATTCAATGGAGCGGCACCTAATTAACGTCCTGAAAACTGCTGCCTTCCTGGTTTTAATCCTGTGTGGCCAAGTATACAGAGTGATTACTTTTTATTATAAGATTTAGGGTTCTTTTCCACGGCGACATCTCGTTTTTTGCAGGATCCCATTTAGTCCCACGTTTTTAATATTTAACATTCACACATCCCGTTTGTAGTATCCCGCAAAAAACCCATCAATTATAATTCCAATATCGGTTTTGTCATTAAAAAATTAACCTGGAAAAAACGGGATACTTACTGTTGTGCGAACACACATTTTCCGTGGAAAATGACTCTTTATTTTGTGACTCGTAAACAAATTCATATTTTTTATTTAATACAAACTAAAAGTTTGTTTGTCGATGAAAAATTTCAGGACATATCATTTCCCCCGAAAGACATTTCTGTAATATGATGGTGGAAAAAACACAGTAAATATAAGACAATATTTATAAGACTTTTTCCCAAAGTGTCACAACAAGGCACTTCGTGGAAAGAGAATCTTTACACGAGCCCGTGAAGAAAAAATTATAAGTTTCCCGCACAAAAAGATGAAAAAAGTGACGAAAGATAGTAGAAGTGATTATTTCAAGTAGAATGGTCTATTAAGAAGAATTTTGCGTTAAAAGATACATCACAAACTATTTTTATTTACTTCTTATGTATAGAAATAAGAAGTCAATAAAACCTATTGAGGTGATATAATTAAAATTGGCTAAAGGTGACGTCACCTTTAGGTACGTTAGGTACGTACCTAATACTGAAAATGTGATATTCATATTATAAGCACTTCAAGTAGGACCCCGCACAAAACAGTTCTTGCAAAAAGGGGATGTCTCCGTGGGAACAAGCCCTTACATAGCTTTTCAAGCATTCTATGTTTCCGTTTAAAATTCAACATAAAAGCAAAAGCCGTGAATGCTAACCGAGTTATGTCTTAATTGCCAGCGCCATTTATCCATTCTCTCTCCAGCCAGCAAGCAGCGGTGCTAACTCAATGGCGGTTCAATTAATTAGACCTGCTTCTTTGGCGTTCAAGCGCTTACGCTAGTGTCTGCCTTAATTCCTACCCTAAGGACAAAGCTCGAAAGCTTTTCAGAAAGTTCACACAAAAGAGTGGATCTAGAAAGTTTTTCAAGTATTGCATTCTGTTCGTTTGATACAAAGTTATTATTGAATACAAAACTGAAATTGAATTTTATTTTACGAGTATCTTGTGAATAGACTAGCATCTTCGAAAGAACCCTATTTATTTCTTTATTCTTATACTCTTTCGTATAAGTACATAGAATAAGATTCATTTTCTACCTCTAAGGCTTTACCAGAGGTTTCCACAACGGTCTGATACTTGACCCGGTCACGCGCTAACAGATTCGTTAATTTCCTGAAGTCCCTCCCTTATTTAGTTTATAATTACGAACCGCCTAATTTCCCCCAAGTGAGCCATTCAACATGGAACTGCTAAATAAATAACTCTACGAAATGAATTTGTTCATAGCATCGGCCTATTTGCCAGTTTCCGCCAATTTGCATTTAGTTTCGTGAGTTCCGCATGTTAGGGCCCACATTTAGTATGCCCTTCGCATTTATGTTACATATTAGGGAAATGGCAGTAATAGTAAGGACGGTCTGTTCGTTTCCGTGTCCTATCTAACAATAAAGTACCTACCTAATAACATTTTATTTCAAGACTGGAAAAAAGGTATTAAAATGTTCACAGCAATTTGACAATTAGATAGAAGTTACGGCGATAGGTACGCGTACGGAACCGTAAGGAAAAATGTAGAAAGCATCTAGATGACGTGTCTCTTACATTATGGTATTAGTACGTGGTAAGGTGAAACCAATAATAAGTAACATGTATTGGCGGAGAAACCGTTGGTCATATTCTGTTCTTGTTCTTCAGTTTTATCTAGAGGTAACATTTCATACATACATTCGTATAGGTATAGAGGAAACTACATGGATCTCACTTAATCATAAAATATAAACTTTTTGTGAATAGTGTTCGAGTAACCGCCCCCAAGAAAACAATAGGACCCGAACAATCATAATCTACATACAATCAGAGTTTACGGGACACTAAAATTAATTACTACGCCTAACAACAAATGGCTTAAAGTTAATCCCATTAATTACTTTGTTTCCTGTTTTGCTTAACTTTAATCTGGACTCTGGAGTTCGTAAAGCCGTTCTAACACTCATTGCTAAACAATCGGAATTATAAATGACTCATTTATTTTACTGGATTTTGTTATTTATTTGAGCTTTGGCAGTAACCACACGTTAGACTTTTAGGTTTGCTCTGTAGTGAGATATTTTTAAAGTATTAGAGTACTTATTATTATTCTGTGGTATTAGTGAGAAATCCTTACTCATTTCAAATACCGACTCTACACAACTATCTTAAAATACGAGTACAATAACTAGGTAATAACGCACGTACCCAGTCTTTGAAAAGGTTTCAAAAATATTCTATAATCTATTGTGTCTGTGAACCTATGTAGGTACGTGTACCTAATTTATTGCACCAACGATTTCGTGATTTTCCAAGTAATGAAATGAATTTTATAAAACTGTACCGCCAATGCCCTGTTATTGTCCTGCAACCCGATACGGTAGCTAGCAGCAAATAAACCGAATTAATTGGAAACCCGATCCCTCTCCGTCCCCACTCTATTCGATTCAATTAAATAGTTGCCGAGGAATATTGGTGGAAAATCTGTTATGGATCCGATTTTGTAAGTTTGTTTTGTGAAAACCACGGCACCTATAGGCGATACTGTGAGCAAGAAATGTATTTAATAAAATTACGTAAAGAACCGATTTAATAACGATTAGTTGTTAACCTACTCGTAATGTAATGTAATTAAATTAAATTAATGTAAAACCTGAAATGAGACACTAACGTAAAGATCGTATTCATCCAAAAAGTTCACTTCCTGATCGTAGCGTAGAAGCTCTCTTATTTTTTTTAAATTGGTTATTATTTTATTAATTTCTTACTTATTAACGAAAAATATTGGAGCCTGGATTTTCATGAGTTCAAACAATATTTTCCCTAAAACGTTTCCCTAATTCGTGTACTTAGCACGACGAGAACACGTTTAAACATTCCGTACAAAATAAAAGCTTTTTAAAAACAAAACAGCCGATGCAAATTAAATCGGAAAACAAACAGATGCCGTTATGGAACAATGAAACGATATTTGCAAAGCTCGAGTGAGAAACGGAATTATTTGACCTACATATTCATGGTTATTGTTACAGAGGCGGCCGGGGACTCCGAGTATTCCGTGTACGTCGGCCGGTGGACCGAGTGCGGCCCTTCGGCCAGCGACCACGTCAGAGCCGTGGAAAGGTAATGCTTCTAATAAAAACTCATGAATAATTAAAAATGTAATATCTTTTTACGTCCGCTGCGGACTAAAATTTATCGCGAATGCAATTAAAATTCATATTGGTGCTGTTATTTTATACATTAAGTTTGGTTTGCGCTGAACGAAATCCCAATTAGTTGTGAATTTTCAGCTGTTTTAAAGTAAAATACAATCGTTATTTTTTTGATAAACTGTATTGTTTTATAGCAAACGTTTTCCATTAGTTTTAAAGACTATTTTTGATTTTAAATTCAAATGTAGTACCTATTTCTAAAAATCCAATGAAATAACCTTTTCAGCCATTTCAAAAGTCTGTCGCAAATGCAATATACATAGGTACAAGTCTGTTTCTAGTAAATGTCAATTTCGAGCTCTATAAAAGGACTCACATTGGATTCGACTTTCTATCAATATATCAAAAGGTCTGGCTCTGAAATATCAACAAACGAGTAGAATTGGCGTCAGAAAATGGCGTGCCTGTTAAGTTTCATATCTCGAAGGCTACAAAGAGGTACAAGACTTGCTATTTTTATTCGAGAAATGGGTACATTTCCTCGCATTTCTATCGCTTGACAGACCGACGTAGATGTTCGGCCCGACATTTATTACATCGCTTTCATAAGTTTGACAACAATTGTTGGTATGTTTTATGTTGGTTAGTAATACAATAATAGCATGTTATTTGTGAAATTACAGTATTTTTCTAAAAAGCAATAACATTTCAGTACTTAATTATAAAATCTAATTACAAATAAGTAATCAAGAGAGCTTAGTACAGCACTACTGCCCGTCCACGTTTATAGATAAGAGCGAGCAATAAAAGTCGCTAAGAAATAAAACGAATTCCTTTGAAACGAGATTGGAATTTTAAACAGTTTTCCTTTTATATTCTAGAGAAAGACCGTTACAATTATTTTACAATCAATTTATTGCTTTACTTCCTTTTGCATAGCGTCGCGTTGTTAATGATACCTCCTGAAAGTGTATACTCGTACCTATTCTATAGGACTCATATATTGGCACATATGAAAAGATCATGAGTATATATTTGAATCTGGTGTAAAGCCAGAAGTACTTACCTATTTAAAGAACTTATAATTACCTATGATATAAGTTGTAACTGTTTTAGTTCTACTCTTAAGTCTAGATAATCAGGTGATAAGTTTTAAAAATTGAATTATTCCAAAATTGAGTTGAAAATAACATTTTCTTTGCAGATATAATCTCAGACCAGAGTCGGACTCACTAGTGCACACGCCCCGGCTTGGGCTGCAAAGGCGACATGTGCAGTGCCGCCATAAGGATGGACGATTCGTCGAGAGCATGTAAGTTACGAAATAATTTCAGTTTCAGTTGGCTTGATACAGAAATAAGTAGGGAAACGAAGACTTAAAACAAAAAAATAGGTGGAGCAGCTCTGCTTTTTTTTGAGGTACGCAATACTTTACAACTTTTAAACGACTGTAATTCATCTCTTACGCCGTTAACCTTCGCTTGCTTTCAGTGCAGCAATGTTTCATGACGAACTCAAAGGCTTATTAAAAGATGAAAAAGACAATAGAAGATTAAAATGCATTGGCTTAAGTCCAATAATACGCTTTACACAACAGCCGCCGTTTTTTCATTAAAGCGAAAATATATTTAAAGGCCGACGTTTTTCGTATCACAATGTATTCAGAGTAAATTAGTTCTCCAGGGACGAATTTCGTAAACGCTCTTAATTAAGCCGTAAAGGCGAACGGTCCGTGATTAAGTTGATGTATGATGCAAATGTGTTGAGAATTCACAGTTTACGATACACACACGGGTACAAAAATACTGACTCAGCATTTTTCAGTTAATTTAATATTCACTCCGATGTTCGCGGACACGCGTAAAAATAAGGTTTTAAGCCAACTTACTGAGAACAAAATAATATAATTTTGCAGTAGGTAATAGCACAATAATGTGGATTATCTACATAATAAGGCCTTGAATTTCAAGGTGTTGTTAAATATGTACCTAGTCACCACATCTAGAGACTCCAAAATCATTTATTACGATAATGTAAATTAATAGGTACCTCAATATAGAGTTTCAACATCAAAGTAAATCATTCACTCGTAACAACTAACTTGTTGTAATGTTTGAATACAAATTATTCGAGGAAACGACTATTTTGATTGGTTTCGTTCCCAAGTTTTGACTGGCGATTGTAAACAAGAAGTTTGTGTAAACGAGCGGTGTTTACAATAACTTTACAGCGAGATAGGTTGACTTCGTAAACAGGTGCTCAGATAGCTTTTAGCAAGAACCTCTCAGCGTGAACTGTAAATATTATAACAATAAACAGTTCACCAAAGTCTATTTTTTCTTCCCGTCTTCTTTTCATCCCCCAGCTCTGCATGTAAGTAGGTACATATAGCTCTACCTACCTTCAGTAAAAAGGCGGTATTTCCTTACGCAACTTAATATGGCTGACCTTTCTGTCTTCTCATATATGTTTGTGTAGTAATTTAATAAATAAAAACTCTTTAGTGGTACTGGCTAGAAAGTATTCGTTACTTTTTTCTTTTCTTGCGCATTTTTTCTTAGTATTTTTTTAATACTGACAAGGCGAAACAAAACCTACGATTTTCATTTGTTTGGTTTTTGTTCTTTTTCTTTTTTCATCTGTTTAGTTGTAGTTTTACAATTTTTTTTTTGCTAAACTGTACAAATAAAATCTAGAAAGAGTCGCTTCCAATTCGAATCCCATTTGTAAAAAGATTTCCCATTTGTTGTGTACATTCAATGAGTAGAAAATCAAAACGCAAGTATAAAGATATTTTACTATTCCATTTTGCTGTGTAGCGGGTCAGTTGATTTCCAACTATGTGAGCCTATCACGCATGCATGTTTGTTCACGGCGGACCGCTGGATGCACTAATTCAACTGTAATCCCGTAATTAGCTGTGTGTTTAGTGCGAGCACATAAATAAATACGTGTGCTCATTAAGCTCTTCTAGTGACGCAATGCAGTGATATGTGATCAAAAATTTTAAATAGGTTTTACGTCATATATCGATTTCAATAAATTGAATACTGGATTGCTATTCTCTAGAAGTCTAAGACTAATTATTGTAAAACTCAGATTGTAGTGAAAAATCCAGTTCTTTATATGTATTAAGCTAAGATTAGTGCTCATTAGTAAATAATAAAGCATTAACTTCAACTATCTTAGAATAGACATAAAACTACTATGTAACTATCTATCCTTTTTTAGTCCAATGAATCCTATCACTGTACCTACGAGTAAAAAATTCAAAGGATTTCACTCCTCTGGCACGCGTAATTACAGCATCATTAGAGGCGTCGCAGTCAGCTCAGACCTTTGCAGCACTTACTTGACATCTATAATTTTCTCTCGTGTGAGCACATAAAAACTCACATTTTAGCTTCGTGAGGAGAAAGAATTTCCACAGGTCAATTTTCTTGCATAATTATGCCTTACTTAAGTAAGCTTAGAATATTTTCAATATTAGAGATGAAATAAACTTATTAATTTTAATGCGATTTATAAATAAATAGCTTTCCGCCCGCGGCTTCGCCCGCGTGGAATTTTGTCTGTCACAGAAAAACTTTATCGCGCGCGTCCCTGTTTCAAAAACCGGGATAAAAACTATCCTATGTTCTTTCCCGGGACTCAAACTATCTCTATGCCAAATTTCATCAAAATCGGTTGCGAGGTTTAAGCGGGAAAGCGTAACAGACAGACAGACAGACAGAGTTACTTTCGCATTTATAATATTAGTTGGGATTAGTTGGGATTGTATGCAAATAGCATAATACTTAATATTGAATAATTTCCGCAACTCATGAAAGCCGAAACTTTCATCAAGTTAAATGATGGTACATAACTTTAAAAAGCTTTGTGCAAGAAATCCTTCTTAAAACTTGCCGGCGAAGTTGGTCGATCGCGGCCAGTATCGATCTAATGACGACATCACTTAATGTGGAAACTTGCAAAGTATGCACAAAGGAAGTAGAAGCAGTAGCTGATAGGCATTCAAAGTTTAAAGGAGAGCTTTGTAAGCAACCATTGTTCGACAATTAAGACCTTTCCTAGCAATCAGCTCCTCGTTAGATTAAGTTTTTCGTCAGCTTGATGCATTTAAAATGTTAAAATGCTTTCAATTCGTAGACCTAATTCGTCGACATTTTGAGTTTTGTTTGCTTATTTTCAGGAGTTTTTCGGAATATTAGAAAATCTACAAGAATTTTTCATGGCTAGCCCAAGGCAAGCCCAATAATTTTCCAATTTTGCTTAGGAACATATTACGATAAATCCACTTCATTTTATACCGTGCACATTCTGATCTGAAAATAACCGCGTTTTAGTAACACAATTAATTCAAACAGAATACCTATAAAGTCGTACATAAAACAGATTTAAGAAATAAACCCACTGCACCTAATTCCATAGCGTTTGCACACAGCGGTTCAGGCCATCAATCTGACCGCGGGAGATGCTTGTTTTATTAGTTGTAAAGTTCGTGGTTAGTAAGAATTCTTTGATTTCCTTTCCAGTTTTCCCGACATTTATGGATAGCTGAACTCATTAACTTAAGTCGGACTTAATGGAACGAATGCATTTACGAGTATGTTTTCATTCTCGCACTGATGAAATTACCGAATCGGACACTATTTAATTAAAGCAACTGTCTCATTTTCATGTAGGTACTTATTTTATTTTCTTTAGAAAATTAATAATTCTTTAGTTCTTTAGAACACTTTATTCATTTGAATTAATAAATCAAGTGATTTTGAAAACATGTGTAACAACAATTATGTACTAATTCTCTGGAGTAGGTAAAAGTGATTTAGCAGCTCATGAGATAGTATTGTCTATCGGTGTCCGATTTATAATAAGGCTACTGTTTTTGCTTTCACTAGTTAGCGCTACGGTAGAGTGGGTAGAGTAATTCCTGATAGTTGCCAGTGAAGCCTGAACTAATGAGTGCAAATACAAAAGCCCTCGATTTAATAGCTCATAATGTGGATAGTACTATATCACTTACATCTTTGTCGCTAGGTACTGCGGCTCGGCGCTGGCCAGCATCGGCATACTCCGCGTGTGCGTCATCAAGGAAGACTGCTCGCTGGGCGAGTGGCTGCCGTGGCGGCCGCGCTCCGACGGCGCTCTTGTGCGCACGCGCCGCTTGAGGAAGCTGCCGCAAGGTAGGCACTTTGAACCAGTTTTACTTATGTATCTATAGTTTAGAAAAGAGCTTGTCGTGTTGTAGGTACAGACAACAGTACATTGGCTATCGGCATCTGCAGCTAATACAATTAAATCAAGATACTACAGTGTATAGCTTAAGGCGCCGTCATCTGTGCTTCAGAGTAAGCACTGTTAATAGTGGCTGTGGTAGAGGCTCGATCTCCGTCACCGCTGGACTATATCAGCCATCACGGGAAATGGAAACATATTGTTATTTACAGCATGTCGTACTGTTACAGGTTCGTGTAGAATTCTTGTCCAAAACCCTTCATTTACCTTTTGTTTTTCAGGTGGCGGTAAAGAATGTGATGTGGTGGAGGAAGTAAAGCCTGCCGCTCTAGAAGCGAGCGCGCACTGGACCCCCGGCCCGTGGGGTCCTTGCCGAGTGGCCATAGAACAACCGGCTGCTGTATTACCCGGTACGTGAAAAACATAGTGAATGAATGACAATGCAAATGTGCCTGAACGATCGCAACAAAAGCCGTTTCTTCTAAATATCATGCAACATGAAAGTTTATACTTCGTTTTATTTACTTTGATCAGGTTCTGCTTACTCGTGAATCTTTGTTCCTTCCCACAGCCGCTACCGACGATGACAACGACGACGCGGATGACAATGATGCGATTTACGACGAGGATGACAACGAGGCGGATGAGGATGACAAGGAGGCGCCGGAGGCCAACTGCGGCGGAGGCGTGCAGAGGAGGGAAGCGACGTGTGTCAGAGCTGACGGACGAGCCTTGCACCCGGCGCAATGTGCTCACGCGCCGATGCCTACGCTCGTGCAGCCTTGTGAGGTAAAAATACGTGGAAAACTACTTAGAGAACATTAGGGCAATAAATACTTTATGACTATTTTGACAGTATCAACATGATTGATGACGTAAACGCAATATTAAAAAAAATACTCAAAACTCCTTCGCCGTGCGCCTGGCCAGCAAGAAACTTATTTTTAATTTAATGTTCTTTTTCGTTTCGCAATTGTTTTTTTCTAATTTATTTGCAAAATTGTAGTCACAGAGTACAGAGAATAGAAATTGTAGTTACCGAAATAAATTTACAAATTTTCTGAATGAGTAATTATATCTCCACCAGGTACCCTGTCCCCGAGACTGTGAAGTTGGCGAGTGGAGCGAATGGGGAGCATGTCAACCTACGGATGGATGTCCTCTATTCCCTGTCCAGCAATTGACTACTACTGGTAATGTCTAAAAGTGTATCATTGTTTCATCTCCTATGTTTACGATCATAGCTTAATTGAAAAAGTTAAATTAACAAAGTACATGAGCGTTACATAATCAGTGGATAGATCATAAAGTTAATATTCCTTCGGAATAGAGCAACAAAGAATGAGCGAGCGAGATGTCACTATCTGCAACCCTGTGTGATAAAAAGAGATGTGTGATGCTATCATCGTCACGTCAATAGAACCATTTTTGCAAAAGATTTGACAGGCAGTGACACATAGAGGCACAAAGAAAATTTTAAATTATAGTTTTTTATAAAAATATCGTAAAATCCTGTTTATTTTTGGAAAGTTTGTTTTCTTATATAATGGTGACCTGTTCCGTCTTTGATTGTGATGTACACCAAAGGAATAATCCTGCAAAATATTTATTTCACAGGTAAATTTATTGAAATCGACACCTCCAAACTTTAGCTTTATTTTTGTGAATGCGCTTAGAATTTTAAGCACTAAGTGTGATAATTATGTTCTTTAAACATTAATTTAAGTTGTAAGCAAAGATTTCATGCTCATAATCCAGAATTTATGAATATTTTGTGTAAAGAAATAATTTTCGTTTTACACTAGGGTTGTACCACAATCGATAAATATATTTTCTGCGCTGTTTATCACAGTCACTGCTGATTATGTAGGTACATAAATGGCGTTTGTATGTGAATATAGAAAAGTATTATTTTGTAATTACCTGTTAGTTAATAAACTAAACTAAATATTACATACTAAATATAATAATAAATATGTTTATGCACACAGATGTTTGTACTGTGCGGGAATCGAACCCGCTACCTCCGGAATAGTAGTCCGTTTCAAACCACTACACTATACGGCCAACAACGATTATTACATCGTTAGAATCCTATTTTCTTACGTTATCGTCAGAACTATCATTTTTTAATTATTGTTTTACTCCTACTAATATTATAAATGCGAAAGTTTGTATGGATGTCTTGATGTTTGTAACTCTCATTCTTCCAAATAAATAAGTTGAATAATTTTAATCTTCTGAGTTTTTTTTTATTTTCTTTGGCCACTCTCCCAATTCCCATATACCTACAATCCCATTCCATCCTATTCTATTTATATTATTACTGTTAGGTGTTAATTAATATTTAATCGAAATCGATATTCATGTGAAAAGTAACGACATACATACATCACTGACATGCACACATATTTATTTTTACACACACATATGACATCTCATTTTTGGTTTCGTTTGACAGCTCGTGATTGTTGCTCTATTCCGAAGGAATATTAACTTTATGGGATAGATGCAAATATAGAGTTCGTAGATGAACATTTTAGTAGATCATTATATGCTAATGGCAATCTTTAGTCAGCAATAAATATTCAAGGTTCGTTTAAATCATCTTTAGAACTTTTTAGAAGACAATGAAGATCTTATCACGCCATCTATTTTCCTACAGGCTACAGCGTACGTCGCAGACGCGTGATATCCGCAGCTTCTGGTGGTGGGGCACCCTGTCCTCCTCTGGAGGAGAAGCGGACGTGCACCACCCCTCGCTGCGCGGCGTGGAAGGCCCTGCCCTGGGGGCCCTGTGTGCTGAACCAGCCGCATTCTACCTGCGGGCCTGGCAAGCGCAGCAGGGAGCTAAGATGCGTGGGACATGATGGGGTAAGATATTATGAAGATTCTACCATGAGGCAGTCTTTAGTTTCTTCCAAAAGACGTCGATTGCTGGACAAAAGAAGGAAGGATGACAAGGAATTTGTAACGAACCTTGGTTTATTAGGAACAAGGAACCATGAAAGTGTTCCGATGTTACTAATGCCAACAATAGGAAAACAATTTGAAATACTTCAAAAGATATTAGAGGATCGCTTAGTTAGTCATCTCACCCCTCTGGTCCAAGGTTTTTTCATGAGTCTGGGTGCATCTTTCTAACGTAAAGCAACAAACATTAAAAAAAAACTTCTTTTGTGCAGAAAGAAGCACAACGCGCCTGGTGCAGCGGCAGCGGCGCGCCAGCTCGTAGCGAGCGCTGCCGTATTGCATGCGCAGGCGACTGTGTGGTATCGTCATGGGGTGCTTGGGCGCCGTGTAGCGCTGCCTGCGCCGCGCCCGCGCATCCACGCCCCACCCGCACTAGGAGGCGGCACATCTTGGCACACGCTTCACCTGGTAACTACAACCTTTATGTATCACTAGTTGCTGCTAACGCTCCGTCGCATGCGAATACAGCCATCTTTCTTCTGGGTAAGCTCGCTTCACCATAGATCGCAACTGCATCCCCCGATTTCTTATACCAGCAAACCCAGAGTACATAACTTCTCACATATAATTTTCTCTACCGTAGAGGAAATGTGTATGTGAGTAGCTACTACCTAACTACACTGGTCTGGTATAGATTCACTCTCCAGTAAACCCATTTTATTTGTTGTTAGATGTGGCTAGGACTCTAGGGCCTTATTTTCTTTTTACAGAATGGGACCCTATACAAATAAGTGAATTAGTTCCCGTACTGACCTAAAGAGGTGTCATGTGCCTATTCTGGACTAAACACAAACCGATACATTATTAAACCTTGCATGCTCTCCCCTCAGATGGCTGGCCGTGCCCACCCGAAGACCAGCTCGTCCAGAACGAATCCTGCAACACTCACGCCTGCGCCACATACTCCTGGCTCGCCACTCCTTGGGGCCCTTGTGAGCGAAGGAGGCAGGATTACATGCCTATCACTAACTATACTGATTTGGCCGTAAGTGACTTTTAAGTCTTGCAACATCCTGGCATTGCACACTATGAACGTTTTTGATAACAGTTTAAATACTTTTTAAGGATGGCGAAACATTCAACGAAAACGACGATGAGGAACCGTGTGTGGAAGAAGGAGAGATGACCAGAGACGTGATGTGCGTCCAGAATAACGCAGATGTTGTACGCGAGGCATTGTAAGTAAAATGGTTAACAGAGCAAACTTTTATGTTTTAACCCTCCCTTTATCCTGTCTCTGTCACAAAATTTGTCTCCAAAACTTGTTTTAGTCCAGTCTTGTTTTGTTTAGCGTTCCTTAGATCTACATTAAACAGTAAAACGTTTTTGTAATAGAAGAAAATAACCAATTTTGTAACTTATATAGATGTGCCCCACTCCACCGGCCAGCGTCTCGGCGCGCGTGCACCGTGCGATGCCGGCGCGGCTGCCGCGTGGAGTCCTGGATGCCGTGGTCACCCTGTCCTAATACCTGTGGTAAACATCTTGTTACACTAGTTCTACTGCCTATGCATACATTTTAAAGGAACTCAGATTGTAAAAGTCTTTATCTGATTGAGAATAAGGTTTGACTAGGCGATATCAAAAGCTTATTTGGTGTCTACCAAATCAATTCATCTTATTATTTCTGGATGAATTAAGTGTTCTTTATATTCTTACACTTACGCCTCATTTTAATGGTACTGACAATAGAATTTTCTGATCTGCTCAACCCAGACCCTGGAAAGCAAGTCCGCGTGCGAACTGTCCACGGAGGTCCCAACTGTGGGCCACGGCAAGAGACTCGTGACTGCCCCGTGGCGCGCTCGTGCCGGCCTCGTGACGCGGCCTGGGTCGCCGGCGAGTGGACCACGTGCCGATTACCACCCGGCCAGCGCTGCGGAACTGGCTACAGGGTGCGAAGTAAGTATAATATCGGACGCAGCAGAAAACCTGCGACTGTGCAATGAATTTAATCTTAGAACTATCTATTTGCCCTTTAAAAACCTGAAAAAATTAAAACATTCAGATAAACAGACTAGATGTGGAATAACTGTCTTCAGTTCTTCTTCAGTTTGGTCTCATGTATTTTCTACGCTAATCAGAATTCTTCATGCTTTAATGACTTCTTCAATATTCTTACAGCCATTAACTTTCGCACATTTTCTGTATCTTAGTACTCTGAAACCTTTTGAACCCCGCAAATCTGAACTATGTGCCAAGAGACCTCGTGCCCTTAGGTACTTCCAACCAAAGTTTATTCACCGGTCCTAAACATTGTCAGGTCTGTGGTGCGGCTCTGACTCGCACCGCGTGGAAGCGGGCGCGTGCGCAGGCCAGCTGGTGCCGCAGAGCGTGGCCGCGTGCCAGGTGTCTTGCGACCTGTTCGTGCCTCTCACCTGTGACGTGGTCTGCAGCGATCCTTTGAAGTGAGTATCTAAAACGTAAAACAAATTAAAACGTTTGTTTTTATTTGTATAGAGAACAATAGCGTCTAGACAAACCTAAAGAGGATTTAGGACGCTATTTGGATCAAATATGTAATTGCTCAATAATGAATAATAAATAAATAAATAAATAAAATCTAATAGCGAAAACATTGTCTTTTCTAGAGAACTAGAGAACATTCGATGATTTCATCATCAGCCCTTAATAGTTCAAGGCTAGTCATAAAGACCTTCCCCAATACGCGCGCCCGCAATGTCTACGGTTTTGTAACAAAGGTCTCTGCCAGCGATATTTCGAAATTCGTCACTCCACTTAACTGAAGGGTTGCTGACTCGTGGTTTCCACTCCGGATTTCGCTGATCTATGATTTGATAATTTTCAGGTACTTAGACGCTTCTGACCCCGATATTCCCAACTGCGTCTGCAAGAACGTCACTCTAGAACTTTTGCCTGCTGATTCGGATTGCATTTTACCCCCTGGGTAAGTCTAAAAACTTACCTGCTCATCGACTATCGTAAACTACTAATGTACCTATAGTAGATAGAAGTTTAGGTAAACATAATTTAACATGTAACTTTTTTAGATTGGAATGCGGAGAAGGAAGAATTTTGAGAGCGGCGCGGTGCATGATTGATAACCGCGATGTGCCCATAGACATCTGCAAGAAGTTCCACCCACTTACTGGTAACTGAACAACCATTTCCTTTTCTACGGCTTTGGTTCCTTTAGCTTCAGCAAAGAATGCTTATAAAGCGATTTTGCATCTTATGTGGATGATATTAAGTAAAAGGTAAATTTCCAGGACAAAGCCGAGTCCGCGAAGCGTCCACAGATGGCTACACGTACGACGAGGAGTTTGGTTCCCTTCTCCGGGGCGCGTGTACTGTGAGATGCGCGCGCGACTGCGCCGCAGGACCTTGGGGAGAATGGGGACCATGCGCTTCCGAACCTGGATCTAGAGCTGCATTCCGGTTCAGGACTAGGTAAATCATCATCTTGACCGAACATGTCACCTTTCCTGTTAGGAGTGCGAGCGTACTTACATTATTTGATGTGCACGAGATTATGGTAGCGGGTGTTGCAGTGAAAGTATGTCAAGTCAAGACCTGTATTCTGGGTCAGATTAGCCACATATTAAAAATTTGTTTGCGTATCAACGCTTCAGGTGAGTGGTAGCCTTGTGTTCGAAGTTTCCATCCATTGCTGAAAATAAAAGATAAAATGATAAACCTTTCTACTCTACGTAAACTAACACACACCACTACTGACTGTGCCACTACCGCGACGGACTCATATTGTTTACTTGATTACACCAAAGGAAAATAGCATTAAAAGAGTATCATGAAATGGCCTGCTATCTTCCAGGGAAGTGGTAGAGGAAGGTTCTGGCGGCGGGCGGGAGTGCGGTGCCACATTGCAACGTGCCACGTGCGAGGTGGGCGCAGCGAGATGGGCACTGGGCGAGTGGTCCGTGTGCGCACCACGCCGGGCGCTATGCGGACGATCTATCATCAACCGGACTGTTATGTAAGTGTAACAGTTTCCCCACCTTATAAGGAAATGGTGAAAGAATGCTCAGGCGGACGGGAGTGCGGCGCGACTCTCCAGCGTCTAGCTCTATGCCTTTGTCACCAGTCTGTTAAACGAGCATAGTTGGCTATTTTGAAGACTTTATGCAAGCAGTTAAGTATTTGACTGTAATCACACCTGATGTTAAATGAGATGCAGTCTAGAATGATCCATACCTCTGCTCTGTAAGTGTCTTTTACTCTCGATTTGAAGAGGCCCGGATTTTAGGGTTCGAAAAAGACAGCAGCAAAGTTTTCAAAGCGCTTAGTGCGAGCTGATGGAATGTCGAAAATGTAAGGATGGTATCATCTGCGTCTGCATCAAAATCATATTTTAACTTGGCTATTTCTGCAGCTTTTGTTTTCCCCGACACCCTCAAAAACCCACATTCCTCTGTGTCCATCAGATGCGTGGACGCGGACGGCAACTGGCTGTCGGAGGCGGAGTGCGAGGCGGGCGCGGGCCCGGCGCCGGCGCGCGACGCCGCCTGCCGCGCGCCCTGTCCCGCCGACTGCGTCGTCAGCGCCTGGTCCGAGTGGAGCCCCTGCGAGCAGGTAACCAAAGCGACTCTACTTGTCATCGTCATCTGTATGTACCTCTAGCATGAACAACTTTCGTCTTCGAATCGTTTGCGTATTCGATAAAATTCGATACCCAATCTTCGAATTAAACGATAACGTGACAATTTTGATTCTCAAAATAAGTTTCGTGCAACCACATCTCATACCTACTAAGTTCACTTTACGACACGTTCACATGGGCGCTGTTGTAGTTTTCTTGCTAAATCTTTTGATGGCGATTCGAGTACGCAAACGATTTGAACTCGAAAGTTTTTCGTGCTAGCCGTACAGGTAATTTACAACCCGATCGAGCTAACTGCGCACCTCGCGTTTCCGACTCTCTCTCACACCTGAGCGTCGATGTGACGTCACGGCCACCAGATGCGCAGTTAACTCGAACGGGTTGTAGTCTCTATTGCAACATGACCCTCTCTAATTTACCAAAATATAGAGGATTTATCCTAGGTACACTCCCCACGCCAACCAGTAGTATAAGGCTTGATGTTCGCATGTTTCTCAAGTAGCCTCTTACGACATGCGATATTTGACGTAGAGTAACAGGGTAAACTTATGAAAATGTTATGCTGACTGAGCAACCACATAGCATTTACTTATACTACGTATACATTTTGTTGGTAGCGGCGACTGATTGCGCCGCCATGGCGTCCCGGTGAAATATAGCCCTTATACCTGAAAGCAACAACAAATCTAGTAACACATGCTTGCTACGAGAAAGAACGCGTCGTCGTTGGTAACAATTCAAACGCCTGTTTCAACTCTCCAATCCCTGAGGTTGTTACTGTCCCAGAAGAAGAACTTCAGTTCCAAGGTCCAACTTGCTTACAGACAAAATGGGGAGGTCGCCGCGATCGAACGCGCGTGGTCCTTCGCCCAGCAGCGGACGGCGGCGCGGCGTGCCCGCACCTGGTAGCTGCGGAGCCCTGCGCGCCCCACGCCTACTCCTGGCACGTCGCGCCCTGGGACGACTGCCAGCCTCTTGGTTAGTACCAGACGATTCACGTCTTATAGTTAGTATGTACGTACATAAGGGGATTAATTTACTGCTACTTGAAAAGATGCGGTGATTAATCCACTAAGATAGGACATTAACATTTGGAATTTGTTTATTGTAAAATTTCTTTTAAGACTCTTATTTAAAATGCTTTTTATAGGAGGGTCTCCGTGCGGTGAAGGAACTAAGAAGAGAGCAGTTCGTTGCCTCAGAAGTGATGGAGTTTTCGTCAACGACTCATATTGTCCTGTAAGTAAATCTATTCAAAATTCTTGATAGATCAGGAACCGATAACAGATTAAAGTAATCTCCAGCCGCCATAACTGGCTGGTTTCAAAACCTTTAAAGTTACCTAGATCTATCAAGCTACAACCTACCTATACTGAATCTGAACGTCTATTTTAGAACACAACGGCGTCTGAAGCAAGGGAGTCATGGTGCTACGTGCCGTGCGGTGTGGACTGTGAACTCGGCTCGTGGGGACCTTGGGATACATCGGCCTGCTCCTGTGGAGATACCTCGGCTACCATGCATATGCGACGAACAAGGTACTTAATTCTTTAAGAACCCTCAAGATTTTGTTACTTAAAAATTACTGTGTATTTGAACTCCTGTACTACTGTGTATTTTCTTCAGGCAACACTTGACGGCAGCTGTCTGGCCAGGACGCGCGTGCCCGCCCACAGAGCAGCGCGCGCCGTGTCCCCGGGAGCCCTGCCTACGCCTGGTGGCTCGGCCGTCCTTGGGTTGCCATGTTCAGGTAATATTCAGGCAACACTTTACATAACAGTAGTTATCGGCGTTCGCAGTGCGTATCAGTGAGAACAAATGAAACACGTCAATGAATCCCCATCATCATCATCTCTGTTGAACTTGGAACACGATTCAATTTATCAGAGGTACCACCCGTAGCTAAGCCAAGAGGCAATCAAGTAAGTGAGGAAGCAGCTTCAATCAGTTGAGATAAAATCGTTGTGAGCCTCTTGAAATGCCTTGTGTTAAAAATAAAGTCTAAGTTCAATCATTTCCAAGCAAATTCTTTCTAAACAGTTTTTAAAATCGTGTTCACCAAACCTTCAAGTTCTTTGCTAACATAGGCTAAGAACTCACGGCGCGATTTTAAATCGCGCCGCGTGCTAAGTCACTGGTACAAAATGGTCGCCCGCCGATTACAACCGCGCCCGCTGCGGGCGAAAACCGCGTCGTGAGTTGTGCATTGTTTTTACATAAGTACCTATCTGCATTCTACGAAAGCTGCGGGCCCGCAACCGGTTCTATATTGGCTCACATAAAATTCGGGCGCGGGTAAAAATCGCGCCATGAGTTCTTAGCCTTAACTAAAGCCTGGTCCGTGAGCACGTAGAATCCCGTCCAATGACCCCAAGCTGCCCATACTTGTCGCTCGCACGTAATTATGTTGCTGTCGCGCTCGCACACTCACTGCGGGCGCGCGTCGCACAGTCGCGACAGCAATATAATTACGCGCGAGCGATAAGGATGGGTAGCTTGGGGTCATTGGACAAAATTCTACGTGCTCACGGGACAGGCTTTAGCAAAAATCACGTTTGCTAATTTGTTTTAGAAGTCGACCGGCGACGAAGCGGACGGTACTTGCGGGTGGGGCGTGCGGGTGTCGCGCGCGCGTTGCGAGGTGGCGGGCGACGCGAGCGCCGCGCTGCAGCCCTGGCGCTGCGCCCCTGCTCTACCCGGCCGTATCGTCGCACCGCCTATGCACTATCAGGTAGGACTTCTTCTGCGGCTGGTATTCAGATTGGTAATGCTATTTTTTATAAAACAAAAGCTCATAACGCGGGCGTAACTTGTGTTTTGCGCGTGCTACGAGGAGGATGGGAATGTGAGTTCTTTGTTCTGATGATGGGTGCATGTACCTGCTAGCCTATTAGTACTCGTATATAGCTAAGGATTAACTAAAGATAATATATAACCGATAGCTTCTCAAGGATTCTGTTGATGATGTTTTTTTGTAAACAAGTTTAATAAAAGGTTTAACTTTAACATATCAAGTATTTATAGTGTAGGTTTCCTATTTATTTTGATCAATTTGATTCCATAATATAGAGATTACGTTATACTTTCTTATTTACTATCAAATAATTGAAACGGTGATACAAGACCTATAGAAGCTTAAAAGTCCTAAATCCAAAACTTCATCACAGGAGGAAGAGATTTGCGAAGTAGAGTGCGGGTGCAAGGAATCTGAAAGCGGGACCCCGGGCCCCTGGGGCGCGTGGGGCCCGTGCCGCGCCGGGGCGCGCTCGCGCACGCGACAGCTGCTGGTACCAGCCCGTCGCGCTTGCAAGACTCCTTCAAGGTACAGAAAAGTTTTTAATAATAATTCTTTGTCTTCAAAACTTTAAATACTTACTCCTAAGCTACTTTGCTTAGAAACAGAGTGTGGTTGACTGAAAGAATGTAATTTCACCCCTTTTGAGAGATATCGAACTCGAGTCGATGTCTCTCCGAAGGGATGCGCGATGCCACAACAAGGGCTCTCGCGGAAGACCAGCATCTTGACATGCCCTTACGAGCATGTCAGGATAAATGCTGAGCGGGAGCCTATTGACACAGTGGCCGACTATTTAACTATATTCGTTTTGTGTTGTTATTATATATAATTTGTGCTTACTGTGTTAATAAAGTCTATTTCTTTCTTTCTTTCTAATTCTTTTGGGCATTTGTGTTGTGTGCAACAATAAATCATTTACATATTATGAATCCACACAGATCAACACACATAAATGTAAGAAATATTAATAACTCTCTTGGTTTAATATTGTGAATAAAAAATTCTCGAAAGCTTGATCAACATTGTAAAATACTCATAACAATTTAAGACTCTCGCGCTACCGCACTGTGTTATTGTATTTAGGCAGCCTTATTCGTCAGGAAGATATCTCTTTCAGACAACCCAATTTGTATGTATCTTTTTTAACTTCACAAGCTCCTATTCACTCGCAGATACGTAACAATCGAATGGGCCAACTGCACCGGAGAGGCAGACGAGATCCCCGACCTTTTAGCCATTGAACCGCGCAACGACAAGCCGCGCCGCGCCTGGCACGAGAAGGATGTCTACCACGACGGATACATTGGTAAGTCCTCATACTAATAATACTATAAGCTAGATTTAAACACGTTGCACATCACCATATTGCATTCTCAGGACAATAAATTCAGAGAACTGCTCCTGAATCATGTACCTACCACTGCTATTTCTATTTATTTATATCAAATGACTTTGGCTGAAACGAACGAACGAACGATTAATATCAACCGGCAGACAGTTGTTGCGGCGCTTCTTCTCAGCACTTGCTCTAAATGTTGGTCTCGAAGCGCTGGTAGGGTAAAAAGATATATGATACATGTATAGAGGCTCCTTAAGAGCAAATATTTGACGATTTGTATTTTAAATTTTGACTTTGACTTTTTCGGCCACTCATCAACAGCCCTTTACAGTCCACTGCTGGACTATGAGCCTCCTCCACTATAGTGGAAGGATTTGCCATAATCCCCACGCTTGGCAGGCGGGTTGGAGATCGCAGTTTAAAAGATTGATGTTTTTCAGAGAGCGCTGCTGCCCGTTCTCTGTTTGATGTGTAGTCCCTAAGTCGCCTCTTACGACACCCGTGGGAAGAGTAGGGGTTGGTGACAGATGTATTCTACTCTGCCGTCACCACACGGCGGCGACTTTTTCGGCCACTTGCTGCTAAAGCAAACAGTGCCAACAGAGCCGCAACGTCTACTATCAGGATTGCTACAAACCAAGTATTTTTTCAGAGGGAAGCAGCTCATTGTTGGCAGTGGTGTGGACCGCGACCATTGTGCTGAGCTTCTACGGAGCATTCATGCTTTACCGCGGATTTATACGGTATAATACAATCATTTTGATTGTTTAATTATTTTTTATAGCTTAAAGCTTATTGAGAAGTTCCTCGATAACCAAACAACTTCATGTTCTTCTATAGATCCCGTATAATTTGCTGATTCATCATTAATTTTGTTTCAGATGCCTCCGAAGCAGGAAAATGAAGACCATTACGAAAGTGTAAGCTGCTAGAAGCGACAATGCGTGGTAACCTTCTTGCAAGACTCGTCCGCTGTCGTCAGCGACCGGGGTCTAACTGCTTCGTCGTCTATTTTACTCTCCAGCATAGAGATAATAGCCGCTGGACAAGAAAATCAATTGAAACATGTAACTTTTATTGAATATTAACATCTAGCGGTTACTAAGTCTATGCCCTCTAGTCTCCAATCGTCACGGTTGAGTTTGTCGTTAGTCAATTGTTGATTTTTATCCATTTCTATTGGGAACCAAAGAGTTATTATTAAGTGATGTTACTTAGTTTGGGTATTTATTATTACAACAATTAAGTTTTGGCGTAATGTCGGTTGCTACTTAAATCCCTACCCTGATTGTCCCCTTTTCATAAATAAAATTATTAATCAATAGGTAGGTATTTGTTTACCCACTATAACGTAATAATTTCTTACTCCTATCCCAACTTTACGTCTAAGCTCTGAAATGCTTGGCGCTATGTTAAGCTGATTAGTACGTAGATTTGAAATAACAGTACACATGATTTGAGTCTTGTTCCTGACATTTAGAATGGGACATTTTTGTTAGAGATCTGTTATGGGAGTGGAAAAGTTAGGATAGTCGGCAATCAAGTCACTTTTGGCGTGTTGCTGTAGGATAAGATTGTTTTATCCCCCGTTAGGAGAACATAATCCAAGTGTTAGGAATGTGCTTCTGTTAGATGCCCATAGCGGATTGAACCACGGGGTAAATCATTCATCTCAGTGTAATATAAAAAAATATCGACAGATATTATAAGATAGTGGTTTTAACATTTTTACAGCAAACAGTCTGTCCGCAGGAGTGCTTCCATGTTTTTATATTAATAAAGCATATTTTGACGGTTTTTATGACATATCTGGGCAGTCGGCGGGCTTTTGGAATGATGTTGGGTGTGCTCGGCACTGAGACTAGACCAATCGTTTACTTTTTCATTCAAAAATACGATAAAAGGCGAATTATATTATGAACTTTAACGGTGTTAAAGAATACGAACATTGGGTGGTCCAATGAGTGGATTATTGTCATGGACTGAGTCAGAGCACAGCCGTCCATTTTAATTGAACATCTGCCTGAAGTCAAACTATTAACTACATAAACTTCTAAAATGAATACTCTAACAATGATTTTAGGGAACGGTCGAGAGCTAGACATAGCGATTCGTCAGCTGTAATTTCTTGAATGTGTTACAAACAGTTTTCAAAGTATATTTTGGAGAAAGCAAAAAACTATTTTTCTAATTTTACGTGTTCACACTATTTTGATAAGACTTTTAGTTTCAGGGAGTGTTTGCACAAGGCAACTGTTTATGGACGTTTATGTATTCGTTAGTCATTAGTTGGCTATTTAATTAGCATATTTTACAATTATTTTACATGATTTAGGAACGGCTAAGGAAAGAACTGCCAACATTGAGTCTTGCAGAGCTGCGCTCTGGCGACCAAGTAAGACGTGACACATCATGCCACATATCAAACTTAAATATTTAAACAAATCTCGTAATCTCAAAGCGAAAGATTGCATTAGAGTTAAACTGTATTATTAATTCTATTGCAGCCTTTCTGACGCTTAAGTATCATCCAAGTAGAGCTTTGGCGCACAAACTACGTATTTTACGAATAGATTGTAAGACCTATATTAAAATGATCATACAGTTTGGAGATAATAATCGTGTATAACACTTTTTTGTAGATTTTGCATTTAAGCCCATGTATTGTGACAAGTATATAATTAATAATGTGAGTGTGTTCTACGTCTCCTCGATTTCCATTCATAATTTCCTTTCTTTTTTGAGGCTTTCTATCGTCTTTCAATTTCGATATATTAATAAGTAATCTAAATCATTGACACTATTATCTGTCTTACTACGATCGCTTTTTACATGCATATTATAAATTTCTATGGATATTGTTATACTATTTTATTGAAAAGTGTAATTCTTTAGCTACTTCTCGTTCCTTCTCGACAATATACTATAATTTAAGGTACTATGACTGTAATATCTCTGTCCCTTCTGTGTCTCGTCTTTCGTCACTATACTTTGACCCTTGATGTATTTGTAACCATATATCATTATGCCATTACAAGATATTGATGTGAAACATGATAGTTAAGGAATCGTGTTAGACAATACAATATTTGATATTTAATAAAATTTGATTGTGTTTTTATAATCTTTGGCTTTTTATTTCACGCCTGACTTCCACTAAACTCCATTTTAACTCGAACACCGAAATAAAATACACATTACATAATTAATTAAAAAGTGCAAAGCAATCTGACAACTTTCGAATGTATAAATGGCATCAATCAGTCACTAAAAACCTAGAAATTTAAAATATAATTAAAAGAATCTGTTCTAGAAAAGCTATTTATTCCTTGACTTTAAACTATTGAGCGCTTTGGGTTCGTAGCGCAGGTCGGCCAGGCCCTTGCCCACGATGGCGTTGACGCGAGCTGAACGTAGCTCCCGCCTACACTTCATAACGTCCTTCTCCGCCACTGACAGATTCTCCAAGTTGTTCAGGAGCACCTGAGGGGAAAATTAAAATCATAATTCATAATAGGTACGTTACATAAAAGATGGACTGTGCCTTTTGGACGCTCATGGAGTCGGACGCCTTTGGGCTATCTCAGTCTCGGTTAGACTAACTACCTACTCGCTGCGTTTCTGGTGCCCTATACCTATCGATTGATGTCAGTCCCAAAGGTGAGAAATAAAAAAAAATAGATAAATTTGTTACTACTATGACTAAAACACTCAAGCATCTGATAAATATTTTATTATTAAACATTACATAGTTGATAATAAACAGAAGACAATATTTATAATAGCAATTAAGTATAAAGTAGGTATTACATCGCGGCATAAGATGACTCAGCGAATTTATTAGCTGCTTTCTGAGCATTTATCATTGTCGGTGAGTTGTAACTAAAGACATCGGAACAATAATAATCCCTAATGGTCTTCATGTCAACTTTCAAGGGGCCTCCGGTCTCTTTGGTGCTGGTTACTAAATGAGGAAGCAAGTTTGCGAACACTTTCTCTTGGTATGGACCCAAGTTTGTGAAGTTGGGACTGATCTCCGCTAGTCGACAGCAAAGTGAACTCTGGTCACAATAATACAAACAAACTCCACTGTATTCAGCCAGCGCGCGCACTATCTTCCAGTCATGACGAGCCTTCCCAGGCGGAGTGAGTGCAGGCAGCGCAAACTGAGATCGGCCCTCCATATTCATAAACACACCACCAGCCTCAGTGTACGCGCTCCCTGGCAAAATAGCCTGAGCAACTTCTGCGCCACGATCTCCTTGAAAACCGATGTAAATCACGATGCAGTTCTTTGGTGGCGTCCAGTCATAAAATATCTCATCAGCTCCCAGAGAAATGAGCACCTGCGGTGGACAGGTCTGTACGGCTTCTAAACCACCGGACTTCCATCCTGCTTCCAAAGCCCCTGCGAAACTTGCTTCCCTAGGAATAAAGTTAATGACATTCCAATCGCAACAAACTTTACCGAAAGTACCCGCCAAATCTGACGCTAGCTTCAATATTATGCCAGCGTGTTCAGTTTCTAGTTGCGCCACGCCAATAAATATTAACGGTTTTTTGGCGCCTTTCATTCCTTCTACAGCTTTTGATATGGACTTAACATCTTCACCCAAATAATTCACGTGATAGTTGTAATCACATTTGGGTCCAACAACGTAAATATCACATTCGTTAAACATGTACGCCTGACGAATCCTCGCGTTTAGTACAGGGGCTTCAAAGCGCGGGTTCGTTCCTATTAACAAAATTTTATCAGCGGTGGCTATTTCACTCATTTTAATATTCAATGAATATCCAACACGCAAGTCAAAGTTCGAAATCGAGTGATACAATCCCCGTTCGATGTACGTGTGCTCAGACCCCAGCATATTCAAAAAATCTTTGCAAGTTACTAAAGTCTCTACATTGGTGTGAGGACCCGCAATAGCCATGACTTTATCTGGCTCCGTGCACCTTATCATTTTTCCAATCATTCGCAACAAGGTATCCCACTCAGTCGTGCATAAGCAACCCTGAAATCTATGCATTGGGGTGACAAGTCTTTGCATTTCTAAGGAGTCTATAGCCCAACGACCTTTATCTGATAACCATTCTTGATTTATTTCTGCGTGTTCTCGTGGCAGAACTCTAAGTAACCTATTGAAGCGATAGTTCAACACTATATTTGTTCCAGTTGCGTCAGTAACATCTATTGAATTAGTTCTTATTACTTCCCAAGGCCTGGCTTTGAACATGTACGGGATTGCAGTTAATGCTCCCACAGGGCACAAGTCTATTATGTTTCCTGATAATTCTGAGAGAAACATCTTATCAACATAAGTTCCTACAAGCATATCAGTGCCACGACCAGCAGTTCCCAAGACATCCATACCACATACTTGTGAACCGAATCTAATACACCTGGTGCAATGAATACAACGAGTCATTTCAGCTCGAATGAGAGGCCCTAAGTTCTTATCCTCTACTGCCCTTTTGCCCATGAAATGAACATCTGTAAATCTTGAACGATCGTTTCCAAATCTCATAGACAAGTCTTGAAGATCACATTCGCCACCTTGGTCACAAATGGGGCAATCAAGGGGATGGTTTATCAAAAGAAATTCAAGGACGCTTTCTTGTGCAGTCAGGGTTAAAGGAGAAATTGTGTTAATTTTCATATCCTTCATCACTGGTACGCCACAAGCCACTTGAAGTTTAAACATTCCCTCTACCTGCACAAGGCACATTCTGCAATTCCCTGCGATAGAGAGTCGTTCATGGTAGCAAAACGAAGGTATCGTGACACCTTCTCTTCTCAAAGCTTGCAGAACTGTAAAGTATTTTGGTACTTTTACCGGTTTTCCGTTAATAAAAATATTTACATCTTTATCTTCAACTTTTCCAGCTGTTCTTTTTTGTAAATGGCGAAATATGTTGCGGCTCTTTAAAAGTTTAGAAGATAATTTAAACATAACTTCTAAATCAGTGTTTTTTGTAACAAAAAATAAGTTTTGTCTGTGTGAATGTCAGACATGTCACAATTTAACTGACTGATGGCAGCTTTATGACAATGCCATCAAAAAGTAGAATTGCAAATAAGGTTTAACCACCTGCTTATTAACAAAAAAGGTGCGTTTAAAATTCAAAAAATACCTGATGGATGGAGTTGATGAGTTGTATCAGGGCATCTTTGAATTGCAGAAACGTTTCTGTAGCTCTCTGATACCTGCAAAGATGATCATAGCATCAGCCACGGACATAGCTTAATAAATTTTGTATAAAATATGTATTTCTGTAATGTTTTTTATGAAACCATTAAGAAACTGAACTCCCAAGAACAATAGTGCGGAGCAAGTACAGACGAACGGCACATCAACGTAACCACTGCGGATTCTTGTGCAGTTGTAATAGGGGCGAGTTTGCAACAAAAATGGGTAGCCTGATGTGCTGGTATTTTAAGTAAAAATATGCAAAAAATGTACGTAAACTTTCAATTAAAAAATAAGCTATTACTTGTGATCGTGCATGGTGTCCGTGAAGGCATAGTCCAACGCCAGCCTCAGAGAGCGCGCGGCGCGCGGCGCGGCGGGCGCGGACAGCACGCGGCGCGCGCCCCGCTCGAGGCAACGCGCCTGCACCAGCAGCGTGCACGTGTCCGCACACGCCAGGGTGCGCTCCCAACCACTCCTGGAGATTATAAATAAATAAATATCTTTAGACAATTTCACACGGCGCTATCTAGCCCCAAAGTTAATACGCTTGTGTTATGGGTGCTAGCATAACGGATATACTACTTATACATATAGCGCGCCTCGCTCGAGGCAACGCGCCTGCACCAGCAGCGTGCACGTGTCCGCACACGCCAGGGTGCGCTCCCAACCACTCCTGGAGATTATAAATAAATAAATATCTTTAGACAATTTCACACGGCGCTATCTAGCCCCAAAGTTAATACGCTTGTGTTATGGGTGCTAGCATAACGGATATCATCATCATCATCATTTCAGCCATAGGACGCCCACTGCTGAACATAGGCCTCCCCCAATGTTTTCCACGTTGATCGATTGGTAGAGGCCTGCGTCCAGCGCTTCCCTGCTACCTTTACGATATCGTCGGTCCACCTTGTAGGTGAATTGGAGAATATAAATAAATAAATATCTTACGACAATTTCACAGCGCTATCTAGCCCTACAGCAAGCAATTAATACGCTTGTGTTATGGGTGCTAGCATAACGGATATACTACTTATACATATAGCGCGCCCCGCTCGAGGCAGCGCGCCTGCACCAGCAGCGTGCACGTGTCCGCGCACGCCAGGGTGCGCTCCCAACCACTCCTGGATTATATAAATAAATCGTCATCATCATCAACAGCCCTTTACAGTCCACTACTTGACTATGAGCCTCCTTCACTATACATACGAGTAGTGGAGGATTTTGCCATAATCTCCACGCTTGGCAGGCGGGTTGGAGATCGCAGTTTAAAGTTACTTTTATAAATAAATATCTTTGGACAATTTCACACAGCGCTATCTAGTCCCAAAGTAAGCAATTAATACGCTTGTGTTATGGGTGCTAGCATAACGGATATACTACTTATACATATAGCGCGCCCCGCTCGAGGCAGCGCGCCTGCACCAGCAGCGTGCACGCGTCCGCGCACGCCAGGGTGCGCTCCCAGCCACTCCTGGAGATTATAAATAAATAAATATCTTTGGACAATTTCACACGCTATCTAGCCCTACAGCAAGCAATTAATACGCTTGTGTTATGGGTGCTAGCATAACGGATATACTACTTATACATATAGCGCGCCCCGCTCGAGGCAGCGCGCTTGCACCAGCAGCGTGCACGTGTCCGCGCACGCTAGGGTGCGCTCCCAGCCACTCCTGGAGATTATAAATAAATAAATATCTTTGGACAATTTCACACGCTATCTAGCCCTACAGCAAGCAATTAATACGCTTGTATAATGGGTGCTAGCATAACGGATATACTACTTATACATATAGCGCGCCTCGCTCGAGGCAGCGCGCCTGCACCAGCAGCGTGCACGTGTCCGCACACGCCAGGGTGCGCTCCCAACCACTCCTGGAGATGATCAATAAATAAATATCTTTGGACAATTTCACACGCTATCTAGCCCTACAGCAAGCAATTAATACGCTTGTATAATGGGTGCTAGCATAACGGATATACTACTTATACATATAGCGCGCCTCGCTCGAGGCAGCGCGCTTGCACCAGCAGCGTGCACGCGTCCGCGCACGCTAGGGTGCGCTCCCACCCGCTCCTGGAGATTATAAATAAATAAATATCTTTGGACAATTTCACACGGCGCTATCTAGCCCCAAAGGCAGCAAGGTTCTGGAGTGGAGGCTACGTACTGGAAAGCGCTGCGTAGGTGGTACATAGGTGGACCGATGACCTCTCCAAACGACCAGGAAGGCGCTGGATACAAGACGCTACCAACTGGTCATTATAGAAATCATTAGGGGAGGCCTGTGTACAGCAGTGGACGACATCATCATCATCATTTCAGCCATAGGACATCCACTGCTGAATATAGGCCTTCCCCAACGTCATATTATGACGACGTCCTATCGCTAAAATGATGATGGATGAAATTTCATTTTTGCATTTAGGCTTTATAAGCTCCAGTCAGAAACCGGGAATTATGTGATAGAAATAATGTAGGAAGTGTCCAGCCAGCATGTACTTCTTTCATTTGAGGAGAAAGCTACGCTAAGATTTAACAATAGCACCCTCACTTCCCAACAGTGGTGAGCTTCCAGGCCGGCAACGCGTCGTCCAACAGCCGCACTGCGCCGTGCGCGTACTCGGCGGCAGCACGTAAGCGCGCGCCAACCCCGGCTAGCGCGTCGCGCAATGCACGCGCGCGCAGCAACGCGCCCTCAAGAGACGCGCTGGGACGATTACTCTCGCTCCAGATGCTTTCTGTTACATACAAAAACAAGAGTAAATCCAAACACGTTCAAAAATGACTTGCATATAGGTAGGTAGCTCGTAAAATTAACGTACGTTAATTTGTTTTAAGAAGCGAGAGAATAAAGAATTCGATTTTAGACTTATTCAAAAAGTATTTTTACATAGCACAAGAATAACACTACGATGGTCAATAGCCCCGTAGTCCGTAGGTATTATGATGCTACGGCCATAGCTACGGCTGGCTACGGCTACGAGTTACGACGTCGCGGCGCGTCGTAGAATTCGTAGCGTCGTAGCAGAATAGGGAGTAGCTCCGTAGTAAAATAAATTAACTAAGTTAACTCTCTTTATAAAATTGCAATAAAATCCTGTGTACTTTTACAGCTTTTACATTTAGATTGAAGAGTGAGTACCTAGTGATTACGATGAATTAATGTGATTAATCCTCCTTCAAAACTTCCAAAAACGTGATTAATTAGCTATTTATGTAATGCGAAGCCTCGTACGTAACTTACCCAGTAAGTGCTGCAATTGCGCATACAGCGATCTCGTGCGCAGGATTTGCGCGTGCAACGCGCGCCGCTCGCGCTGGAGCTCAGCGTGCCGCGTGCGGAGCCAGCTTAGCTCTAGACGGCGCATTTCCTGTTAAATACGAAGGTTTCACTTAATGAATTATGCTTTATATGGGTGAATATCAACAAACTCGTTTTTTGCCTAATTCCGGTGGCGAATTTTAATTTCCACTTTCCAAAACTTTTTTGTGGCAGAAATAATAGTAAATAACTTGTATTATTCAATGATATGGTAGAGATCAAAATATTATTAATACTTCTCGAGATATGTCAATTTGAAATTATCAAGAGCCACCGAAATTGTATTTGAGCCACCGGAATTAAGAACCAATCCACCGAAATTTATTTATACAGCGGACTTCGGAATGTTACGGATGATTGTCTCAAATTACTTATTTATTTGTAATCAATTAAGTATTATTATCCAGTAAAGATGTTTATAATTAAAAACAATATTCAGGCCTGTGTTGTGACCCTAAAAAAGCATCAAATCTTCCCACGTGAGTCGTAATAGCCGACTAAGGAATCAAAATACTGGAGGGTGGGCTGCAGCATCTTTCCGGGTATTATACTACCATACTGGAACTACCAACCAGCCTGCTAAGCATGGTGATAACGGCAAAATCCCTCCATAGAGAACAAATCCAAAACTTTCTGGCTCTAGCCGCCAACAGCCCCGTTATTCTAGAGTCATCACAAAGACATCATACATGACCCTCAAACCCAGAAACCAACTCTAGTCCCGGGAGGGCGACCAACTGCCCCAGGTTGGTGTTAGGTTTATCTTCCATAAGTAAAAATATTGGTCCAGGCTAGCCAAGTTTTCATGATGGTATCATACCTATCCTATACTCAGAATTACGCAACTAATTATTCGCTAAAGACCATGCGAACTGGAGATTAAGTATGAAGATATTTCTAGATCTATACCAGCTACTGAACTAACACATTACATATTTGTGACAGGGTAATTTAACGGAAAACTATGCAAACCTAGCGACAATGAGCTAGATGAAAGTAGTACAATTAAGAAACGGAGGACTAAATCCAGCCAGCCTCATAGAGAGAGAAGGCCTAGCAAAAGATGCCAGAACTGTAAATGCGTACTGAGCTGCACCCTAATAGTACTGCAAAAATCAAAATGTAGTAATCATTTTTAGACGAACAGGCAATTTAATCACATTTGCATTCTCCGATCACCACACAGCTTATGACCGCAGTCTATGAAGGAACACTATCTGCGGTTGCGATCCTCATCAGTGAGGGACCGAGGAAGAAGAAGAAGTCATCACCGAAATAGAAGAATGCCGAATAAAAGATGCTCAAAAGCTGTCGACTGATGAAGCCTAAGCCACGACCAGTGCCAATCCAGCTCCAAAGCCCCACGAATTTTCATCTCGAGTGGCAGAATAGATTGCAACCTACGAGACTAGGGAAATTTTAGCTGTTTCAGGACTATTCTCATCTGTTTTTAAGATTCTGCTTAGTATCGATGTATAAAATAGCTATCCAAGTCCTCACGCTGATACAAAGTGTATTATAGAGACGATTTTCTTGTAATAAATCGAAAGTATGTATTTGCGAGTACCAAATTGAATATACCAACATGAATAACGAGGATAGCAGAACCATTTTGGTAAATGCCTAAGCTGCTAGGAGAGATTAAGAAGCACTACTAGTAATTAGGCTGAAGATCGAGATTATTCCGACACTTTAGCGAAGATATCCCAGACTTTAGCTTGAGTGAGATTAGAATGCCCTATTAAAAACAACAAGGTATGTACCAGGAGTTAATGAAATCACAACTGAGCTTATGAAATCAGATGGAATGCTAGTACTAAAGTTCTCTTAAATACCACCATGTTTATTGGTCGATAAACCAAAAAATAAGACATGGTGGTGGTGCTAGAGACTGGAATGGAATGGACGTTGGTGATGGTCCAGAGTCAGGTGAGGCAGCTTTTTCCTGAAACATCCAGTCTCCCAGACAACCTCATTTTCGAAAAGACGTTTGTAATACTACGTACATATTTAATGCTGCGTCAAATTATGCAGAAGACTGAGGACTATAATCAGTCATTATTATTGGCCTTTTTGTACCTTCTTCGATTCGGTCAAGACCTGGGCTGTGCTACAGCCTCTTTAATGGCGTCAAATTGACTGTCGATACATGCAACTTCTGAAGTATTTGTATGAAAACTTCATCATATCAGCCCTCCCCCAAGATCAGAACTCGAAACTTATCTGATTGCTGCGAGGGTTCAGAGTTGGAGACACCATAATCTCTTAAAGTCTTCACTACCTCCCACTTAGAGGTTTTCAAGCTTCTGAGCTAGACCGAGCTCAGTATCAAGATACGGCGAGTACACCACACAACTTCGATTCACTGACGATATTGTAGTTATGACTGAGACCTTTGTAGACCTAGGTACAATGCTCCAGAGCCAATAAGACCAATTCCGGCAATAGATTCGCCACCGGAGCCACCGAAATTGCGCCACCGGAATTGAAAAACTGTTACAAAATTCAAATTATAAAGAAAACTATAATTCTGATCAATAATTTCTGTATGCAGATACAACAAAACACCAAACTTTAATCATGTTAAAGAATCGTTTAGCATCTAAGTAAGTAGCTTTCACTCATACACTTGCCAGCGAAATTGAAAAATTTTGTATTCCTGTGCCGCTGATACTAATATTTACGGGTCTGCTGGAAAAACAATACCACAAGTCGCAAGTCTTTATAGCCCGATCAGGAGGACACAGTTGAGTGATGCAGGGAAGAAGAACTCTACGTCTCTCAAAGCTTCTTTGGAGAAGTAAGAGAGTGTCGAAATTGAGCCACTGTAATTGCTTTTTTTCGTGGGACAGTTTTGAAAGGCTATTTAAAACACTTAAAATATGAAATATCACATTTCTTTCATATCATTTGGAAGTCTTATTTAATGTATTTTATGGCTATACTATTTTTAAATTACTAGAATCCCCGAGAAAGAAGGAATAACACAATTTATGAGTAGAAATAGAGTTAGGACGCGCCACCGCTATTAGATTTTGGGTCTTTGAAAATTTTTTTAGTACATAAAATAACTACCTATTGTCCTGAAGACTTTGCTATCGTGTAAAACGCTGTATAAACTATATACAGAAAAAAAATCATCGCTCTAGTTACATTTCTCCCATCGATTCTCAGCTCCGCCGCGTAAAAAACGTGTTTGGGATATTCACCCATATCTATTAGTTTAATTTTCATAATTAATATTTACAGCTTTCCTACCTTTCTGTTGATGTTAGCAATAAAATCTTCATTTTCCGAAGCTAATAACGGCCTTCTGTAGACATCGAGACTTACAAAAACCTGAAAAGTACAATAAATCCATAATCATTTGAAAATTATGAATAACTTGAAAAAATCGAACTGCACCCGATTATGGGTGACCATCTGACCATGCTTTCAAAGTAAAACCATAAGTTACTTTTTGTAAATTAATTTTCATACCTGGTGAAGTGTTTTCGCGTAAGTTTCTTTATTTATCGCTGTATTTGTGTTTTCTTCGAACGCCTTTATTTCCTGTAAAAAATACAATAGTTATAACAAGTCTTCATTCTCCACCGTCCGGCACATTATCACGTCGTTACGTGTTGGTAATTGGCAATACCTTAAGGCCCTCGCCCACGGCGACTTTTTGTCGCGGGTTTCGTAAACGAGTGACAGCATCGCTACTAACACGCGTTAGTCGCATTTACAACGCACTGCAGAAGTGATGCCAACGCGCCACTAACGCGTTACAGCAGCGCGACTGCATCGTTACAAAAAGTCGCCGTGGGCGAGGGCCCTAAGAGCGCTTTTTTCGCTCTTAGATTGTCTCCTCTATCATACATGACATAAATACCTGCTGTATGCTCTCCATCTCAGCAGAGACGACCGCCAGCCGGGCAGCAGGGAAAGCCTTCTCGCTGCTGGCGATCTCGTTGTCCAGCCTCACGAGCGCGGCCACGATCGTCTCTCCCTTCACCGAGGATCCGGGCCACGTTGACTGCTGGGGCAATTGGACATTGGAGTGTTAAAAATCATTCGCTTGCCCATTTATGTTTTAAAGCACTAGATTTGGCTACTTTGTCAGGTCGGGGCCTTAGTACCTACAGTAGACAGATACTCGTAGGTACAGCTTAGTATTGGTACATTCTTATGCGCTGTGACGACGATGATGAAACAGTTAAATTAAACGTTGTTGTTGGCAAAGGTAACTTTGCTCAATCATAGTGACAAACAAAATGCTGCCCAAATATTATAAGTTACTTAGTTAGATGTATAAACGTGAAATCATTACAATGTTATTATTTTGTCATGTTGATTTGGTTCAGATTTTAATTTGAGACTTTGGCAAATTATTTGAACATCTCGGATACAAATACATCGCCACTTATAGTAAGCAAAAAATTGGCACGTATTTTGAAACGATGTAAGAAATCTATTAATTCAAGTCTGTGATAGAACCAAACATTAAACTTAACGAAATAAATTCTAATACAATTTTGAATTTCATAAGAATCTTTAAGTGATGAGTTAATCAAGACTCACAGTGGAAGTAGTCGACACTGCAATCTTGTGTGAACTCGCCATGCAGCCCATGCCATCACAAGAGTATTTTTTAAATAATAAGTTTCAAAATTGATCAAGAGGAATTTAAAAATAATATGCTTCACAATTTATTTTATCACTAATCAACTCTACGTCATCTCCGCTCAACACACCATGCCCAACCGCCCTGACTACTAAGCGTCAGCTGGTTCAGCGTAACTAAATACGTTACTCAAATAAAAGAAATGTGCCGAGGTCACCGCTAATAGTTCGGCAAATATTTCATGTTCACACCTGAATGGTTTCGTTTAGAAGACAATAGGCGCAAGCGCTGGGCGGCACCGCGTTGATTTTTTAAACGTAGATGTACGAAACAACGATTTTACATATTTCACGATACACCCCTGCTTATGAGAATCGTTGAAGTATGGTGGTACAGAGATGGGTACGATATCCTATTAGACGTCATTACTCGTACTAAGTACTTAGGTAGGCACATTTATTTTACGTAAGTAGGTACAGTAATAATTCATCATCATCATCATCATCATTTCAGCCATAGGACGTCCACTGCTGAACATAGCCTCCCCTAATGCTTTCCACGTTGATCGATTGGTAGCGGCCTGCATCATAATAATTATGCAAGTTAATATCCACCCTTAAACACTCAATTGCTTGTAATGTAATTTAAATTACCTACTGTTTTTAAAACATCAATTTACCAAATAATAAATCAGTTTGGTCACTAACTTTGCAATAAAATACGGTTCTATTTAATTTGCCATATCCTTAACAAGGTCTACGTAGAAGGCGGCAATGTGTCATTAATTTATAATCACCCACGATCACGACACGTCATCAACAAAGTGGTTTTCAACACGATTTCCACAGTCAGTTATGTTGCTGTATATTACTTTTCCATTTAAAATTGCAACTCATGCAATCGTTTAATCAACGGATAGCTATTTTCTTACGTACTTATACCACGAATACCACGATAGGGTATTGGTTTTGCTTTCTATGTTAATTTCTAGCTAGTATACTAGCTAGGTATACCTACCTACCTACATCGTTAGTCATGCATGATTTACCTAACTCATTTGATTATGTTTATGTTCATAAACTAAAGGCCATATTCGCAGTCCGACGGCAACAACTTAGCCAGCGGACTCCTTTAATATTTAAGTTCGCATAAGTGCAGGCCTGGAACATGAATGAGTTGTGCGTGGTTTACCTATCGAGAATCACGCCTATCGATCATAACGCTATATACTACTTGGGTACCTTCTATCAATTTGGCATTGAAGATTAACTCCCAGCAGATTATAAACGACCTCTAATATTTATGAAGATTTGGCCGATGCCCGATACCAAATAAGCGTAGGTGTTGGTTATTGTGTTAACAACGTTATCATCATCCTCATCGTTTCAGCCATAAGACGTCCATTACTGAACATAAGTAGACCTCCCACAATGATTTCCATAGTGACCGGTTGGTGGCGACCTGTATCGCGGCGCCTTCCTGCTACCTGCGGTCGTCGGTCCATCTTGTGGACATCCTACGCTGCACATTCCGGCTATCACCTGACAAAAAGTCTATACCTAGCATTGAAGTAATATTATAACTCAATGATACCTAGTCAAATGCCTAGTCTTATTGAAGACCGACAAGCACTCTCTCCTCTTTAAAATGAATGACCATGACATGGACCTATAAAAAAAGTCGGACGGATTCTCATCAACAAAATACTGTGACATTAGGATACACCAGCTTGCCTGTACGTACAGGCCGGCACGCATACATTCACACCCTGACGCTTTTTCTTACATTGATTGCAAGTCAGTGTCAGGTTGTATGTTAAAATCTATCAGAGATAATAATAATTATATTGATGATGCATAACATTATGATTATAATGTACACAAGATTCGTAATTTGTAACTGCGTGAATAATTTTTGATCAACATTATGTACATACCCTGACACTGACTTGCAAACAATGTAAGAAAATTTGAACATTGAAAATTTCGCGCCTTTTATTTTTTTTTTTTTTTTTTTTTTTTTTTTTTTTTTTTTTTTTTTTGTAGTTGTTTTTCTTAAAATAAATGGGTAAAATGTTTTGGCTAACATGGCATCCCTAAATTCACTCACACAATAGACAGACGCCAAAATTTTGCGTCACAGTTTTGTTGTTATAGCGCGAGTTCCGTCCGCCTTTTTTTATAGGTCCATGGACCATGACCGTAAAGTTGATAGTAGTGGTTTTTATAATTATGATTGTAATTTTAGTACATAGTTGTTTTAGTATGTAGTATGTTGTGTGCGTATTAATATTTTCATTATTCATCAGTGCGCATATTTTTATTGTATAGCCTGACCAGGAACATAAAAACCCTCGCCATGTTGCGGAAAACTAATGGTACTAATTTCTTTTAATGGCAACAGTAACTGAAAACTTCATTGACATGTCACCTTGCATGTCAGTCTATTGCTGTCAAAGTATAAACAAACTTTATTTTAAATGTGCGCAATAAATTGATTTTGTGAATTAAATTGCTAAAATCTTTTTATAGTCGTAAAAGAAAAGTGGTTCACAATGTGTTAAAGTATTTGTCGAAGAGAAATACTAAGGGTTCGGACAATATTTTCATTGAATAATGTTTTCGACAAAGGTTGTCAAATTGACTGACATGTTTATCGTATAGTACAGTCCACTATGAAAATTAGCTGTGGTTTGTTTCAACTACCTATTTTAAAGTTTTTTGTCACTTTCTAAGTGTTGAATTTTATGGAATTGGGAAAGAAGTACCGAGTTTGAAGCGTTCATGAGCAGACATTGCAGTTGAATATTCAAGTTCTGAATTTGATTATTGATGAATAATAAAATAAATCCTACTAACTCGATTGATGGTTTCATTTAATTTATTTAAACCAGAGGTGGAATTGTGTAAAGCAATCGTAATCATTTGACAGTTCATAACGTACGATAAAGTCAGTTAAACAAAGCGTTTGACAGAATAATCGTACGTTATGAACTGTCAAATGATAACGATTGCTTTACACAATTCCACCTCAGTTACCTATAATAATATTTTTTCGTTAATTTATGAAAATATCAAATTAGCCCGTAATCCTGAATCCTGATACATAAAGTTAGCCTATTAATTTAACACAGGTACGACTGTACTCAGTGTTGCACTATCAAATGCAATTGACGAGCCTCTATGCCAGGGTTTTTATGTTCCCGGTCAGGCTATAAAGAAGAAGAAGAAGATTGATCTTTTTAGTGCATTTCAGTGTCTATTTGCGCGTCTACTTTGCGACTTGCGAGGCCACAAGTTAATAAATAGATACATAATAGAGCAGAAGTTTTTAAAAGAATGATCCTGTAGTAAAAATATGTTTAGACAGAAACACGCCTTGACAACACGAGATACTTTATAGTGTCGTCGATTGTCTTAACTAAAGACTTAATTTACAAATCGATGAGGAAAGGTTAAAAACCATTAAATTTACGTAAAATAACTATAAATTTTATTCAATAATGTTTGACATTGATAAGTTGATTCAATTTTTAGTTTTATTTAGTTTTAGTTTTTTTTTTAACTCAATGGTAGTTTTTATGGTACATTGGCATGTAAAAGTACCTAAAACACTGTCAACGTCGACTTCTTCCCGTCCCACCTCTCCTTCCCCTTCAAACTGATTCCGAATCATCTTGACACATCGTTATTTCTTACAATTTTATAATTTGTTAAATTATTTTAGTTTATTTTTTGTTCATTTCTACTTATTTATAAACTGATAGGCTAAAGAAAAAGACCGAGCTAGCGGTAAGTGGTCCACATTTTCCCTAAAATTCTAAATCACATGTCGCTACTGTTCCTATCAACATAATGATAACGAAACTCCTATTTCTGGTTACAGAGCTTAAGGTCTTCAGCTCTAAGGCCTCAGGCCTCGGCCTGTGGTCGCCGCAACTCATCAACACCTGAAACAGCGGAATTATCCCGAATTTTTCACACCAAGCATTACACCACATTTGCAACTAAAATGTCACAGTGGAACAATTCTTACGTGTACAACAACCAATACCAAGGTGAAAATACCTGGAACGGAGATCTGAATACTCAATATGCAAATCAAGGTTACTATCCCAATCCTAATCAACAATATGACTCCGCCAACCAACAGTATGTGAGCTTCAATGAGTTTATAAATCAAATGCAAAGCAATGGGGCGCCTCAACCTAGTGCTAATAACTACAATAATTCACAGTATCAGAATTATGGTCAATATGATTATCAAAATATGCCATCTACCTCCCAAAATTCACAAGTAGACAGTTATTATGCAGGTAACTCTTCAAATAGCCAGAATGGTGCAGAATCATACAATCAAAGTCAGTATGAGCAACAGCCACAAGAACAAGCTTCCTACTCAAATGAGTTAATACTCAAATCAAACTTAACTCCAACTGCTTCTGAATTTGTGCCAAAAAGTACTAAAGCAAAGCCTTCAAGAAGTGTTCAAAATGTCCCTGAAACGACCAACTCTAATAGTAGTAATAATGGTGCTACTGAGTATAAAAAGAGTCATGGAAGCTCTTCTGACACCAACTGGAGAGAGAGACCACAGTCATCTCAACAGAATGGTGAAACTAAACATAACAGTCGCTATCAAGACAACTATAGACATCAGGAGAATAGCAACAGAAACCGGGATCGCGACCGTGACAGGAACCGTTACCAAGACTCAAATAGTCACAACTATGAGTCAAACAATAGACCTGATAGGAATCAATCAAAGTCCAATGGTAAATCTAAAAAACAAGATGCTGATGGTCTTACTTTTTATAATAGTTCTATAAATAAGAGAGGGCAGGACCATCGTAATGGAAAAGGGGAAGGTTCCGGCAGGAACCGGAACTGGGCAGGAAGTCAGAGACTCCGAGCTGAAAGAAATTACACAGAGGATGAGCAGTATGCAAACAGTTATTTGCAATACAAAGAGGAGAAAGCAGAGAGGTTGGCAAAACAAGAAAATCCCAGTCCTAAATTCAGAAACAAACAAACTGCAGAGACAGGTAAGTTATTTTATTATTTATTTCCTTTAGATATACATAGAAACAGATCTGTAAATGTAATAAATTAGATTTTAGTGATTTTCTAGCAAGAGATTTCATACCTAACAGAAAAGGAAAAAAGTCAAAGGATCCTTTATTTACTAAAAGAGCCACATAATTACATGAATAATAGTTTTTAAGACTTACATCTGGAAACTTAACTTACAAATTGTCCAAAAGAGAACACTAACAAAGCACCATCTATTTAACTAAACATTATTTTTTTTTTTATCTGCAGCACACACAGAAATGACCCAGCGGGAGAGACTGAGTGAGCAGCTGGACAAGGGCACTCTGGAGTGCCTGGTGTGCTGCGAGCGCGTCAAGCAGATCGACCCCGTGTGGTCCTGCGGCAATTGCTACCACGTACTCCATCTGCGGTGCATCCGAAAGTGGGCCATGAGCAGTGTTGTTGGTATGACAGTTTAACTTTTTTTTAGTCTTTATTGTATTCTGGACATTTTTACAGATAAATATACAATTTGGTACACCGAATATAATTATTTATATCATTAGTCAGTTCATCAGTTTAACCAGTTTGTGATTTGGACTAATAGCCAATTTTTCATATCATCAGATACCTAACATTTGTTGGTTGAATAATTTTAACATGTTATCAATTTTTGTATACAAAACTTTTCCAGTGAAAAGTTTTTCCTGTCGGTAAAATTAGTCATATTAAGGAGGAAAAAGCTTATAAACTTACCTAATAAAGTAAATGTTACACAAGGTTAATGTCATAGTACATTTTTGCATATTTTTCCTTTTAATATGTTTTTCCTTTAATCAGAGAATATACATAAATTACTGCACAAAACTGACAAAAGAAATACAAATTCGAAACAGCACCATTTACTCACAATAAACATAAACATTCGAATACATCACTATTTTAGAGGGGAAATGGCGTTGCCCCGCCTGCCAGAACACAAGCGAAGAGATCCCCACCGAATACCGCTGCATGTGTGGCGCGACTCGCGCTCCTGAGTACCAGCGCGGTGGCAGCGGCGCTCACACTTGTGGCAAGTCCTGCAAGCGGCCTAGAGCCTGCCCGCATCCGTGTACCTTGCTGTGTCATCCCGGGCCGTGTCCGCCCTGTCAAGCCACTGTCAGCAAGTAAGTACATAGTACACACCAACATGTAGTTAGTTAGTTAGTTTAGTGGCTATATCAGTGGTCTAAAGTACCAACGCGGCGGTAGCGGCGCTCACACTTGTGGCAAGGCCTGCAAGCGGCCTAGAGCCTGCCCGCATCCGTGTACCTTGCTGTGTCATCCCGGGCCTTGTCCGCCCTGTCAAGCCACTGTCAGCAAGTAAGTACATAGTACACACCAACATGTAGTTAGTTAGTTAGTTTAGTGGCTATATCAGTGGTCTAAAGTACCAACGCGGCGGTAGCGGCGCTCACACTTGTGGCAAGGCCTGCAAGCGGCCTAGAGCCTGCCCGCATCCGTGTACCTTGCTGTGTCATCCCGGGCCTTGCCCGCCCTGTCAGGTCACTGTCAGCAAGTAAGTACATAGTACACACCAACATGTAGTTAGTTAGTTTAGTGGCTATATCAGTGGTCTAAAAAGTACCAACGCGGTGGTAGCGGCGCTCACACTTGTGGCAAGGCCTGCAAGCGGCCTAGAGCCTGCCCGCATCCGTGTACCTTGCTGTGTCATCCCGGGCCTTGCCCGCCCTGTCAGGCCACTGTCAGCAAGTAAGTACATAGTACACACCAACATGTAATTAGTTAGTTTAGTGGCTATATCAGTGGTCTAAAGTACCAGCGCGGTGGCAGCGGCGCTCACACTTGCGGGAAGTCCTGCAAGCGGCCTAGAGCCTGCCCGCATCCGTGTACCTTGCTGTGTCATCCCGGGCCGTGTCCGCCCTGTCAGGCTACCGTCAGCAAGTGAGTACAGTACTTATTACAATCAGTGTCGAATAGTTGATAACACAACCTTATTCCAGTTGTAATAAAGACGTGTTACGATCTTTTTGGCTGCTTTAGGTGTCACGAACATTTCGACGCTGACTGTATCAACGTGAAGTTCGATGTATTCATTCGCCAGCCAAACTGACTCCTTTTGTTTGTAGACATCAAACATACATGACGCATTTGATATTACCCACCCAACTTAAACAAAAATTAAAAATTGTGACGTCACCTCGCATCGTCATTGTGTTCATCGCTAAAATTTTTACCTAATTTAAAATTACTACCAACAGAAAATGCGGCTGCGGCGCCGAAACACGCTCCGTTCTATGCAGCAGCAAACTCCCGCAAGTGTGCGGGCGAACTTGCCACAAGACGCTGACCTGCGGCGCGCACGCCTGTCAAGCGCCGTGCCACGAGGGCGCATGCCAGGACTGCGAAGAGACTGTCACGCAAGGTAATAAGGCTGGTTTTTGAATGACAGCTTTTTGGAAAGTAATAGTGTGTGTGGACATTGCATGAGAAATTGTTAGCGTTAGGCTCACAATAGAGTGGCAGGCTTCCTGAAGTAATGCAAGTATGCGGGCGCACGTATCACAAGACGCTGAACTGCGGCGTGCACGCGAAAACCGTCACGCAAGGTAATAAGGCTGGTTTTAGAATAACAAGCTTTTTGAAAAACAGTAATGTATGTGGACTGTGCAGAAGAAATTTAGCGCGTTTACACGCTATGCTGGAGCGGCAGCGGCACTCGCCGTCGCTGTGAAAGGCCTCATACTAATCAAAACAAAACTAGTACAAATTCAAATTCAAAAACGTTTATTGCAGGTCACATTACAATTTATATGTTGTTGCAAAATAGAGGTATACTACATGTGACGCCCTGCAAGGGCACAGCAAAACATCAATTTTATCGCTGGCGCTATAGCAGTGTGTAAACGTGTGTTTACACATTGGAATAAGAATTCATATTAAGGCCGGGTAGCAGAGAAAATGGCGAAAATGAGGTTTTCATTTTTAATTTTTGAGGTACTAAACAGTAAAATTAAAGGCTAAGATTTTTATTGGGCATAGTTGAGGATATTTTCTAGGGCTATTAACGGATGGAAACACGATTTGATGAAGTTGACTCGATAGAATAAATTCCCAAAGTTACCTCTATTCGTTTTCTATTTATGGTTTTATTTTTAAAATAAGCGATTTGAGATTCTAAATCTTTTACTAAACTAAAGTTCAGAAATAACTTGAGGGCTTTTAACGGATGAAATTTTTATATTGCGTCTTATTTAGTTACTATGTTAAAAAATGTGGAAAAAATCGTCCATGACGGCTTGGACAATCTCAATCAGTCGCGCGGTGGCGCTTACGGAGGACGGACGCGTGTCAGTTTTTTGGCCGTGACAGTTCGCGATTTGTCAATATTTTTGACAATAATGACTTTGATGAGTCACAGTATAATAATATCAGTGTTACTGGAGAAAGCTTAAATTTTTGATAATTTTAAGAATTATCAATTTTGTCTACCTATTGAAATTTGAATCGTTCGCATCCTTTTAAACGAAGACTCTACTCATGATACATAGTACATTCCTCAAATATGAGACAAAACCAATGAGTTAAAATTACATTTTAATAGTACCTACATACAATCGTCTTACACTCTTTAGAAGAGCACACTGACACAAATAAATAATAAAAAATAATGTCTAAGGTCTGTAGCTAAAGGTCTAAGCTGTAAGATAGAAGAATCTTCTAGCCAAGAAGATGGCAGATGCAGCAGATGTCAACAGATTTAAAACTGGAGTTCATGTGTATCCTTGTAGTTTTGAGTCTCTATAGCAGTGGTTCTTAACTTTTAAGTCATGAGGGACCATTTTACCAAATTTCTGTCTTGTCAGGGACCACCTCATAATCGGTCAAAACCAGTTTGACTGCAAAAATCAGTTAAAAGTGGTTTTGACCAAGGTGTGCAAGTGCACATCGTGGACCACTTGGAATGCCTCCAGGGACCACCAGTGGTCCGCGGACCACCGGTTAAGAACCACTGTTCTAGAGCGTCCCTTCCTCCACCATGCGTAAAAGTTTTCCAAAAATACTGTCTGAGGTCTGTAATAAAAGTCTAAACTGCAAGATAGAAGAATCTTTTAGCCAAAAACTTACTGTGGTTATAAAGGTGTACCAAGGGTACATGCTACACCTTTTTATTCTATTGTAAGAGTACTGGTTTACTCACAAATCCGTTTTATCTGATTTTCTGAAATCTTTTAATTACACTTGTGTTTATCATTCAAATCAATGACTAATGTTTGAACTAATTTGGACATAATATCAAGGTCTATCATTGGTATTTTTTTCAAACTTCTGCGTTGAGCCATTTACGAGATCTGGGACATCACAAAATATTACCCCAGCAAAATTCTAAATAACTTGAGAACCGGAACACGAACAAATTTTGCTATTCGTGGAAAAATTACTACGCAACAAGAGCTATCTATCCATGTGTTTGGTTCCGGGATAGAACGACTTTAAAAAAAAATTTGCCAGGGTAATATTTGAAACGTTACCCCAGCAAAATCGGTGTTTTCCTAATAACTTTAGAACTATAATTTGAACGAATTTTGCTATTAGTGGACAAATTTCTGCTCACGATGGACTAATTATCTGCTATACTCTCGACTCTCTAAAGCACAACATTTATAAAAATTTTGCTGCGGTAATGCACTCCAGGTAACCGTGTGTGATGCTCATTGATCATAGTGATTTTCGATACAGAGCCCCGTACATACGTTATACATAAATTATGGAAAGAAAACACCCAGAACAATACAAACAAATATGTATGCAATTTTAGTATGATATTTTTATTTATTAATAAACAAAAAGACTGAACAAAATTGATGCGTGTACTGATTAATGTAATTAACTACATGCAAAGCTTTGTGAATTGCAACAACTATAATTTATTATCCAAGCTCTAAATAATCGCTACTACGAGTAACTGATCATAAAATGTTTTTCCAATCGCTCAAGCTCCCGAGGATCTACCGATAAGTCGGGTGACGTAATCTTGAAATTCTTTTAGCCGGCGCGGAACTTCCGGAAGGTCGGGTGACGCCACGTCTCTTTGAACCGTGTTTACTTTGGCAGTTATATTCTATATTTAATCGATTCTAAAATATATTCCCAAAAATGTTGAAAGTTGTTTTAATTTGTATCACTTGGATATGATTTGTATTAGAAAGTGCTATGAGTGTGACGCTTGAACGGAAGGAAGTCAACCTAACCTAACCAACTGCGTATTTCTAAACTGCGTATTTCTATACTGTGTAGCCGCGAGAGCTCTTTGGCGCGCTGTCTTCGGCGAAGTATTGCGCGCGCAGATTTTGACAGCGCGAAATACCTACTTTAGCAGAAATACCAAGCCTTAAACTAATGATACAGCAAAAAAATTGGTGGTATATTGGTATTAAAAATATCTTGGTAAAATCGATATCCTTGAGTACTTTAAAGTACTTTAAAGTAAAAATCTATCACTTATCTATTTTTCTTTTTAGTGTGCTACTGCCCCGCCGCGAAAAGCCGCTCGGTCCCGTGCACTCGCGAGACGGGCAGCCAGCAGCAGTGGTCGTGCGGCTCGGCGTGCGCGCGCGTGCTGGCGTGCGGCCGCCACGTGTGCACGCTGGCGTGCCACGCGCCGCCCTGCGCGCCCTGCCGCCTGCTGCCGCGCCTGGTGCTCACGTGTCCCTGCGGGAAGAACAAGTAAGACTTTTTAAATAGGTTATTAGTAATTAAAGTCCGGTCGCCTAGTACATATAATTCGTCCAATGACCCCAAGCTACCCATCCTTATCGCTCGCGCGTAATTATCTTACTGTCGTGACGGGCGGCCGCAGTGAGTGTGCGAGCGCGACAGCAATATAATTACGTCACGTTAGCCCCTCGTACTAAGCTAAATATGCTTGTGTCACGAGTGAGCTCACCACAATGTCAATAGTCAAGCGGCGGCGGGGACCGAACCAGCGATCCCCAGATGACGAGTCGGCCAGTCGTTTCAATCTCAATTTTTTTTATAAATATGAGGGACCTCCTCGCTGGTCTTCACGTGTCCCTGTGGAAAGAAGTAAGTAGCCATAAATTGAGTCTTATTTAGATTGAAATCTTACTCCCCAAACTGACTGCGTGGGAAATGTAGGCGAAATCCTCCATTTGCCTCTGGTAATATGTCGCGTGCCCCGCGGCCAAGAGCCGCTCGGTGCCGTGCACTCGCGAGACGGGCAGCCAGCAGCAGTGGTCGTGCGGCTCGGCGTGCGCGCGCGTGCTGGCGTGCGGCCGCCACGTGTGCACGCTGGCGTGCCACGCGCCGCCCTGCGCGCCCTGCCGCCTGCTGCCGCGCCTGGTGCTCACGTGTCCGTGCGGGAAGAACAAGTAAGATTTTTAAATAGGTTATTAGTAATTAAAGTCCGGTCGCCTAGTACATATAATTCGTCCAATGACCAGCATCGAAAGTATCTTCCATTTTCCTTTGATAAATGTGAAGGACCTCGTCGCTGGTCGTCACGTGTCACTGCGGGAAGAAGAAGTAAGTAAGTAAACTGACTGGTCAGCGTTTTAAATGTAGGCGAAATCCTCTATTTAGATAGAATTTTGTCCAATGACCCCAAGCTACCCATCCTTATCGCTCGCGCGTAATTATATTGCTGTCGCGACTGTGCGACGGGCGGCCGCAGTGAGTGTGCGAGCGCGACGCAATATAATTACGTCCCGTTAGCCCCTCGTACTAAGCTAAATATGCTTGTGTCACGAGTGAGCTCACCACAATAGCCAAGCGGCGGCGAGGACCGAACCCGCGTTCCCCGGATCACGCATCGGCCAGTCATTCTCAAAGTTGAGACGCGACCAGTCTAGCCAGCGTCGAAAGTATAGAGCAAATCCTCTATTTTCCTTTTATAATTGTGACGGACCTCCTCGCTAGTCGTCACGTGTCCCTGTGGGAAGAAGTATGTAGCCATAAATTGAGTCTAATTTTGGATTGATCTCTTACTCCCCAAACTGACTGGTCAGAGTGGGAAATGTAGGCCAAATCCTTCATTTGCCTCTGGTAATTGTCGCGTGCCACGCGCCCTGCCGCCTGCTGCCGCGCCTGGTGCTCACGTGTCCTTGAGGGAAGAAGAAGTAAGTTTGGAAAGGACGTGTCACTCCGTAGTCTAATGCCCGTTTTCACCATCAATCCCTAATTTTTAAGTGACCCCTATACCAATAAAATTCATATTATGTGTTACCATAGGGGTCACTTAAAACTTAGGGATTAATGGTGAAAACGGGCATACGTCTGCGGGCACGAAACTGACGACGGCCGAGCGATGACGGGGTGATACGATGTCGGAGCGGCTGCTATGAGGCGTAGTATTGCGATCGCCCCACTCTGCCGTCGCCAGTTTCATGCCCGCAGACTAAGAACGTTTAGCCGACATTCATCCCGGTAGGCGTATGGTTGTAAGTTGCAGCCGGCTTGTGGTAATCGTTTCGTTATTTGGATAGAGAATACGATGATAACTTAAGTAAAAAACTTATGCATTACATACCTGTGCCTGTCAATATTGTCCCATTTGTGTCAGATTCAATTTCGAGACCGCCTTACACTTTTTTATTTGTTTACCTAACGAAGCATAATAATAATACTTCCCTCTCTTTCCATCTGTACAGGTTAGACAAAGACTCGCGCAAGTCGTGCACGGACCCTATCCCGCTGTGCGGTGGCATCTGTGCCAAGCCGCTGCCTTGTGGACCAGCTGGAGATAAGCACTTCTGCAAGCTGGACTGCCATGAAGGTAAGCTTATAAAGCGCATGTTTGTTGCAAAGTCGCTCTTATTACAACGGTGTTAAGGTGCTACATGTTGAGATTATTCTAGTACTTATTACGATGTTATTAGTTCAAAATACAGGTTAATATACATAACTTATTATTCCAAGGCGTTCTTATAACGTGACCAGCCGGGCTAGGATGCGCATCGCGATACAATCTTATCGATAATTTTAGACGACAAATGTATGGTCTTATCGCGTAAAATCAATAAAATAGCGTGATAAGCTTTTATCGCGGCGTGCATCCTAGGCCTAGAGGTGGAACTTGATATCAGAAACCTCTATTATCATACATGCCATTACGTTCTATTCACACTTCTTTTAGAAACAGCCTGTTCAAAGCTTTATTATTTCCCCCAGGCGAATGTCCCGTGTGTCCCGACAAGACATTAGTCCAATGTCGCTGCGGGCACTCCAGCCGCGAGGTGCCTTGCGCGGAGCTATCGCAGATGATCAACAACGTGCTGTGCCAGAAGAAGTGTAATAAGGTTCGTGAGTAATTTGCAACTTTAACCCATCTGCGGAAGGCTTAATATTGTGTACCCAAATGACGTCCACTGCTGGACAAAGGCCTCCCCTAAAAATTTCCATAACGACCGGTCCTGCGCTGCCCGCGTCCAGGCTCTTCCCGCCTTAATATTGTGTGTTGTCAGAATTCAATACTATAGCAACAGGAATGTTGTCGAGTCATGAGTATCCCGGCCGAAGCCTTTGAGTTCCGCGACACCACCGGCGACGGTCCCTACGCGCCTCCCTTGCGGAAAGCCGAATGACCCCCAGGAATAGCTTCCAACGCCAAACTATTCACTTTGAAAGGTGGTAAGGGCTTCCTCGCAACCCCGGCCTATTGGTCGCTATCTAGGGCAAGAGAAGGACGCTCATACGACCGCCTTCTCCTCCTTCTTCGCCTGTGTAACTCTGGGGCGAGAGAATTATCCTCCCGCTCGCGCTCCGAAGGCTCCTTCTGTAAGAAGACTGTGTATTGATGGTGAAAACGGGCATTAATCGCAGAAAGACCGCCTCCTTTCACTTCCCAACATAGCGTTGAACCAGAGTAAATACAAATGAGTAGGTCATCTTCATAGAAACGCACCGAGTGCGGTTTGTATGTGAGCGCGCCAATACGTATGCGGCGCGCACGCACACACTGACAAAATTTAGCGTGGATTAGCGGGGTGTTGCGCCAAGGTTCTATGACCGCAGTTTAGGACACAGCGCTGTTCTTCCCAGCCTGTTGATGCCGCCAGCGCGTGCACACCGTATTTAAAAAAACGAATAAAACTAATTTATTTTTCTAATAGGCTTTTAAAAAGCACTTTTACACGTTCCAGTTCCTTTGCATTAAAGTCCAAGTTCCCCCAACAGAAGCTGTCGTGCGGCCGGCACCGCTGCCGCACCGTGTGTTGCGCGGCGTCGTCGCACCGCTGCGCCGTGGTGTGCGCGCGCACGCTGTCGTGCCAGCTGCACCGCTGCGAGGAGTTCTGCCACACCGGACACTGTGCGCCGTGCCCGCGCGTCAGTGAGTACCGCAGAAGTGTTTTGTCAAGAAAAATTATATGTAAACTGCATGTTGTGTCCTTACCGTGAATGCCTTAGTTTTAGTTTTAATTTAATTTAACAAGTAAAGCGCTTTCAATTGATACCAAACACGGCATATTTATCTTAACTTTATTTTTTTACTCATTCGAGGGCGCCACATTCGATTTTGTGAAACTCCATATAGCCTATAACCAGCGGACAATTAAGACGCTTCTAATGATATGTCATTTGTCGAATTCTGATAAGTAGTTTAGAAGTTACGAGGGAACAGATGAACATACATACATACATAGCCTGTCAAAATCATAACCCTCCTTTTGCTTTGCCGTAGTCGGGTAAAAATAATCACGTGACTGTCGCGGTTGCCGCGTCAAAAAACTAAACATTACGCGCTAAGCTCACGCGTTAGTGGAGGGCCTTCGATTTGTTTCGATTTAAAAAGTAAAAAACAAATGACCATCGCCCTTGCCGCCTCATGACGCGCGCGCACGCTGTCGTGCCAGCTGCACCGCTGCGAGGAGTTCTGCCACACCGGACACTGTGCGCCGTGCCCGCGCGTCAGTGAGTGCCTTTGAAGTGTTTTGTCATTAAAAATGTGAAAAATTCTATGTAAACTGCATGTTTTGTCATGACTGTGAATGCCTTAGATTTAGTTTTAATTTAAAAATTACAAAATAATCACGTGACTGTCGCGGTTGCCGCGTCAAAAAACTAAACATTACGCGCAAAGCTCACGCGTTAGTGGAGTGCCTTTGATTTGTTTATGTTAAAAAGTAAAAAAAAAAATTACCATCGCCCTTGTCGCGTATTACGCGCGCACACGCTGTCGTGCTGCACTGCTGCGAGGAGTTCTGTCACACCGGACACTGTGCGCCGTGTCCGCGCGTCAGTGAGTACAGTTCCAAAATACTGAACTGTCCTATCCATGACATTGACAGTGGGACGCCACCGTCAATACCGGATCGCTGCTTCCGATTTTTGCCATGTTGGAAACCATAAAGTTGAACGATGGTAGCGCCCCCCTGTCATTGAGTTTGGTGGGACAGTTCAGCGTGGGTCATCTATAACTCTGAAGTGTTATGTCATTTAAAATGTGAAAAATTCTACGTAAACTGCATGTTGTCCTTACCGTGAATGCCTTAGCTTTAGTTTTAATTAAAAAATTATAAAATAATCACGTGACTGTCGCGGTTGCCGCGTCAAAACACTAAACATTACGCGCTAAGCTCACGCGTCAGTGGAGCCTTTGATTTGTTTCGATTTAAAAAGTAAAAAAAAACAAATGACTTTGTTGGTGTACCTAATAAATAAATAAAATAAAATAAAATGACCATCGCCCTTGCCGCCTCATGACGCGCGCGCACGCTGTCGTGCCAGCTGCACCGCTGCGAGGAGTTCTGCCACACCGGGCACTGTGCGCCGTGCCCGCGCGTCAGTGAGTGCCTTTGAAGTGTTTTGTCAAGAAAAATTCTATGTAAACTGCATGTTGTGTCCTTACCGTGAATGCCTTAGCTTTAGTTTTAATTTAATTTAAAAATAATCGCGGTTGCCGCGTCAAAACACTAAACATTACGCGTTAAACTCACGCGTCAGTGGAGTGCCTTTGATTTGTTTATGTTAAAAAGTAAAAAAAAAAAAAACAAATGACGGCCCGCGTCGCTGTAGCAACAACGTATGGTCGTTTACTGCACGCCTGATTTGCGTGTCAATTAACGCCTTTGCTTATTAAAAAGTAAAAAAGCCATGTGACCGGTCGCCTTTCCTAAACTACTGATCAAACTCTCAGGTTTCGAGGAGCTCCGTTGCACCTGCGGCGCGCAAGTCTTACTCCCACCAGTACGCTGTGGCGCGCGGCCACCAGCCTGCGACGCGCCGTGCCGCCGCCGCCGCGCCTGCCTGCACCCGCCGCACCACTCGTGCCACACCGGCGACTGCCCGCCCTGCGTCGTGCTCACCACCAAGCGCTGCCACGGCCAGCACGAGGTGACTGGTCGTCAGTACACCAGGTCACTAGGCTTCGAGGAGCTCCTGCGACGCGCCGTGCCGCCGCCGCCGCGCCTGCCTGCACCCGCCGCACCACTCGTGCCACACCGGCGACTGCCCGCCCTGCGTCGTGCTCACCACCAAGCGCTGCCACGGCCAGCACGAGGTGACTGGTCGTCAGTACACCAGGTCACTAGGCTTCGAGGAGCTCCTGCGACGCGCCGTGCCGCCGCCGCCGCGCCTGCCTGCACCCGCCGCACCACTCGTGCCACACCGGCGACTGCCCGCCCTGCGTCGTGCTCACCACCAAGCGCTGCCACGGCCAGCACGAGGTGACTGGTCGTCAGTACACCAGGTCACTAGGCTTCGAGGAGCTCCTGCGACGCGCCGTGCCGCCGCCGCCGCGCCTGTCTGCACCCGCCGCACCACTCGTGCCACACCGGCGACTGCCCGCCCTGCGTCGTGCTCACCACCAAGCGCTGCCACGGCCAGCACGAGGTGACTGGTCGTCAGTACACCAGGTCACTAGGCTTCGAGGAGCTCCTGCGACGCGCCGTGCCGCCGCCGCCGCGCCTGTCTGCACCCGCCGCACCACTCGTGCCACACCGGCGACTGCCCGCCCTGCGTCGTGCTCACCACCAAGCGCTGCCACGGCCAGCACGAGGTGACTCGTCGTCAGTACACTAGGTCACTAGGCTTCGAGGAGCTTCGTTTGTACACGAAGCGCGCAAGATTGACTGCCCTGCGTCCAACCAAGCCCTACCACGAGTAACACGAGGTAACATTCATCACTGGGTCCTCATCAGGAAATTAGGTTTCGAGGAGCTCCTATACATGCGGTGCGTGAAAATTACCAGGTAACGCCCCACAGCCTACCATTAGCTCTACGGAGACGTTAAACCACGCCCTTAAAACGCCCCGCCCCTTTTTATCTAAATAAAATGTTATCTTTTTAAAGTGCCGATTGTTATCAATTTGCGCTCTCTAGTTGACGGAAACTAGTAAGCGCCGAAACTGTAGTCTTTCTACTTTCTGTACGCTTACACTGTGGCACTCACAAGGTGGCGCCACTGTAAAGTTCTATCCACTAGGGGCGCCAACTAGTACGCGTTAATGTACCCTGCGCAAGTGTAACTGCCTCATTGACTGTTGTTAAAATGTAAAATATATTTCGACAGGAGCGAAAAACGATACCATGCTCGCAAGACGAATTCTCGTGTGGGCTGCCGTGCGGCAAGCCGCTACCTTGCGGGAAGCACACCTGCATCAAGACCTGCCACAAGGGAGAATGCGACACTAGCAAGTGAGTATAACATGCTTACCGTGTAAATTCTTTTGGTGATGAAAAAAGCAACCACTAGGAATTAATTCGAGAATTTAGAAAATTCTAATAATTTGTCAAAATCTGTTTTAAGCTATAGTAGTTTCAATTCACGAAGGCGAATGAGCTTTACATGTGTGGTGGCTCGCTACTGTTAATTTTTCAAAAGTTTTGATAGACTACACTTCGTTATGTACAGTTGTACACGTACACACATAAGTAAAGCTCACTCGCCTTCGTGAGTTGCAAGAACTATAAGGCTTTACAAGAATGTCTTTAGGATAAATAGATCTCGAGTTTGACTCATATTTATGTCCCCCAGATGCACTCAGCCGTGCAACGAGAAGCGCCCCAGCTGCGGGCACCCGTGCGCCGCGCCCTGCCACTCGGGCACCGGCGCGCCCTGCCCCAGCGCCGCGCCCTGCCGCCGCCCCGTGCGCGCCACCTGCGCCTGCGGCCGCCGCTCCGCCGACCGCGCCTGCGCCGACAACGCGCGCGACTACAACAAGTGAGCGGCTCCCCTGCCACTAGGTGACGTCACCCCTGCCACTCGGCACCGGCGCGCCCTGCCCCAGCGCCGCGCCCTGCCGCCGCCCCGTGCGCGCCACCTGCGCCTGCGGCCGCCGCTCCGCCGACCGCGCCTGCGCCGACAACGCGCGCGACTACAACAAGTGAGCGGCTCCCCTGCCACTAGGTGACGTCACCCCTGCCACTCGGCACCGGCGCGCCCTGCCCCAGCGCCGCGCCCTGCCGCCGCCCCGTGCGCGCCACCTGCGCCTGCGGCCGCCGCTCCGCCGACCGCGCCTGCGCCGACAACGCGCGCGACTACAACAAGTGAGCGGCTCCCCTGCCACTAGGTGACGTCACCCCTGCCACTCGGCACCGGCGCGCCCTGCCCCAGCGCCGCGCCCTGCCGCCGCCCCGTGCGCGCCACCTGCGCCTGCGGCCGCCGCTCCGCCGACCGCGCCTGCGCCGACAACGCGCGCGACTACAACAAGTGAGCGGCTCCCCTGCCACTAGGTGACGTCACCCCTGCCACTCGGCACCGGCGCGCCCTGCCCCAGCGCCGCGCCCTGCCGCCGCCCCGTGCGCGCCACCTGCGCCTGCGGCCGCCGCTCCGCCGACCGCGCCTGCGCCGACAACGCGCGCGACTACAACAAGTGAGCGGCTCCCCTGCCACTAGGTGACGTCACCCCTGCCACTCGGCACCGGCGCGCCCTGCCCCAGCGCCGCGCCCTGCCGCCGCCCCGTGCGCGCCACCTGCGCCTGCGGCCGCCGCTCCGCCGACCGCGCCTGCGCCGACAACGCGCGCGACTACAACAAGTGAGCGGCTCCCCTGCCACTAGGTGACGTCACCCCTGCCACTCGGCACCGGCGCGCCCTGCCCCAGCGCCGCGCCCTGCCGCCGCCCCGTGCGCGCCACCTGCGCCTGCGGCCGCCGCTCCGCCGACCGCGCCTGCGCCGACAACGCGCGCGACTACAACAAGTGAGCGGCTCCCCTGCCACTAGGTGACGTCACCCCTGCCACTCGGCACCGGCGCGCCCTGCCCCAGCGCCGCGCCCTGCCGCCGCCCCGTGCGCGCCACCTGCGCCTGCGGCCGCCGCTCCGCCGACCGCGCCTGCGCCGACAACGCGCGCGACTACAACAAGTGAGCGGCTCCCCTGCCACTAGGTGACGTCACCCCTGCCACTCGGCACCGGCGCGCCCTGCCCCAGCGCCGCGCCCTGCCGCCGCCCCGTGCGCGCCACCTGCGCCTGCGGCCGCCGCTCCGCCGACCGCGCCTGCGCCGACAACGCGCGCGACTACAACAAGTGAGCGGCTCCCCTGCCACTAGGTGATGGTGTCTACTGCTACTAGGTGACGGCGCGTACGCCGACAACGCGAGAGACTCAAACAAATGAATGTAGTTTCCTCTGGCACCAGGTGACGGCGCCCCCTAACCTGCGCCGCCTCCCTGCCGCAGTCCCCTATCCTTCGGTGACAATAATTCGTTATGTTGCAACTTGGCAGACTAATGCCCGTTTTCACCATCAATCCCTAATTTTTAAGTGACCCCTGTGGTAACAAATAATATGAAATTTGTTTTTATATGGGTCACTTAAAAATTAGGGATTTATGGTGAAAACGGGTATAAATTAAATAGTAACAGAACCTTATGATAAGGAGCTAAGAAGATAGCTAACACCCTGAATTCGTGGTTGTTTGTGTAAGTGTCGAATCTAAACACATGAAAATGTTTTACTGTTGCGTGGAAGCCTCGTTCTGACGGCTGTGTTTTCTTTGACAGGATGATGAGCGCGCTGGCCGCGACTAAAATGCAAGAAGGCGGTTCCGTCGATTTATCCGACGTACAACGTCCAGGCTCCATGCTCAAAACGTAAGTTACCTGATCACCTATTCCATCTATAAATCATATTTATAGCTATGGTTTGGTCGCCGAGCACGTAGAATTTCGTCCAATGACCCCAAGCTACCCATCCTTATCGCTCGCGCGTAATTATATTGCTGTCGCGACTGTGCGACGGACGCCCGCAGTGAGTGTGCGAGCGCGATAGCAACATAATTACGCGCGAGCGATAAAGATGGGTAGCTTGGGGTAATTGGACAAAATTCTACGCTCGGAGACCGGGCTTTAGCTACTTGGCTACCATTAGCTAGTGTTTCACGAAACTAGATCTACCGCCTATAACAATAGAGTTCCTTCCAGCTTGGATTGCGACGACGAGTGCCGCGTGGAGGCGCGCACGCGGCAGATGGCGCTGGCGCTGCAGATCCGCAACCCCGACGTGTCGGCCAAGCTGGCGCCGCGCTACAGCGACACGCTGCGGGCTACGGCTGCCCGCGAGCCTGCCTTCGCGCAGCAGATACATGACAAGCTTACGGAGCTCGTGCACCTCGCTAAGAAGGTAGATACGAGACAATTGTAGTGTATGACACACCTCTCCTTAGTACCAACTTAATGCAAGGCATATACTTATAAGTTAGCTGTAAGTCATTTTAACGCAGTATTAAACCGATCGTCGACCAATTAACATCTTTGATTCCATCTCCTTGGTCCCCACATTACATGGCGACCCTGCCAGTGCTGCCTTAGGGCAGTGCTGTGCACATAATTATAATGTGAATTTCGTGTAGTTTCAGTGACAATCACCATCAATCCCTAATTTTTAAGTGACTTCTATGAAAACAAAATTCCTGTTGTGTTACCATAGGGGTCACTTAAAAATTCGGGATTGATGGCGAAAACGGGCTTATGTCCTTAGATGAGATTTTTTTGATTGCACAAGTTGGTCGTCTAGGGCAGGGCTTTCCAAACTGTTAGTCGCCTGCACGCTCTGAGGCGTCAGGCATTATTTCGAGGGCGTCTTGAGGCGATCGAAAATAAACGTAGAAAAAGAGGTGAGAGTAGCAATTTCCAAACTTGAGCTCTATTTTTAGAAGTTATTCTCATAAAACAGGCACCTTCTTGCAAGGGAATCACAGTAAAAAAAGATTGGGAAGTCCTGCTCTAGACAAGCGCAACTATTAATGCGTGCTCGCGTAGTGCGCCTGCACTAGCATAGCATTTAACATAGGCATAAATGCAGAATAATATAACACTTAACATTTTATTGGCTACCTTTTCTTTTTTTATTATTTACTATATTTTGACGTTCATAAGTGCCACTTGTGGTCTAAACTGAATAAATACTTTTGATTTTGACTTTTTTTGATTTTTGATTTATTAGCTAATAGTTTTGTAATCCTCATGGTCATAATACTTTGACTCAAACGTATATTATTAACTATACATTAATTTTGTCCACCAGTCGAAGCAGAAGACGCGCGCGCACTCGTTCCCATCAATGAACTGGCAGAAGCGGCAGTTCATCCACGAGCTGTGCGAGCACTTCGGCTGCGAGAGCGTGGCCTACGATGCCGAGCCCAACCGCAACGTCGTCGCCACCGCCGACCGCGAGAAGGTACTTTGTGTAGTTGGAATAAGTGCGATTTTGCAATAAACATGTGTGATGTGCTAATTAGACAATGGCAAATTCTTATGATTTTGTAATAAGAGCTATTTTGCAACAAAAATGTAATGTCCTTCTGCTGTATAACATACACACTTCTGTTACATACTGTATTTTCTACTAAAGCCCGGTCTGTGCGACTGGCACCCGCAGTGAGTGTGCGAGCGCGATAGCAACATAATTACGCGCGAGCGATAAGGATGGGTAGCTTGGGGTCATTGGACAAAATTCTACGTGCTCACAGACCAGACTATCGTCAAGCTGTGCTGAACTGAAATATTATTTTATATTCACTTACTTTTTGATAAATAACAACCAAATCAAAATCAAATAAAATCAAAAACATTTATAACATAAACAACAACTCAATAGCTCACTCGATTCAGTCGATTTGAACTGAATCTTAATGAGGGTTTTAAGGCAATACGTAGACGCGAGGTCCAAATACTGCATGATTGGTGGATTTTGAAATATCTGTCAATGTCATGTCAAAAATAACCAATCTTGCAGCATTGCAATTGGAATCGAATTTTCATTCGGATTTTTTTCAAACTAACGAAACGTGACTTTCACATTTCGTTACTATTATGCCACTTTCATTTGCAAAGCAATCTCTCCTTGCTGAAAATCTAGTATGAAAAGGATCTTAACTGTTAGTGGGGGATGATAACTAATAAAAATAATTCGTTCCGCACAGTCGTGGCTGCCCGCGATGAGCATACTGGAAGTCGTGCAACGTGAGGCCGGCAAGCGCAAGGTGCCCGGGCCCGTGCTGCGCCCGCCCGCCGCCTCCAGCGCCGCCGCCGCCGCCGCCGGCAACAAGTGAGTACTACCACTGGTAGTCTACCAGTAAAATTCGTGCATGCCTGTAAGGGCCCTCGCCCACGGCGACGTTGTCGCGCGTTTCGTAAACGAGCGACAGCATCGCTACTAACGCGCGTTAGCCGCATTTGCAACGCACTACAGAAGTGATGCCTACGCGCTACTAACGCGCGACTGCATCGCTACAAAAAGTCGCCGTGGGCGAAGACCCTAAGATTGGGATTATACCCAATAAAAATCCAAGTGAAGACCATAGGTCGTTGGTTCATATCCGGCTCGAAGGACCAAGAAAAAGAATAAAACTGTCTCTTTTATAAAATAAACGATGCTGGCTAGTTTTATTATTATTTTAACATCCTATAGGCATCCTGATCCGGTCAGTTATAACCGTTAGATTGGTGTGGCTATGGAAAAGTGGAACGATCCTACCGGGAGGCTTATGGCAATGAGGCGGAAACATGCGTTGACGATCGTCTCGTACGCGAGCCGCGTCGTAAAAATTAACAATCCTACCGTGTCGGAAGAAAGATAGGTCTGCAGAGAGAAGATTAATAAATTCATTCATAACACTGACCTTGCGAGAGACTCGCTATTTCTCTAAATGTTTACGGAGTATCCCTTCAGATGGAACTCTTAGAAATGCCCACAGGTAGGTTAACTAACACTAAGTTACTACATTATTGTTGCTATCGTATCTCCAGACCGTCCGGCTGGGCAACGCTGACGTCCACGAACGCGTGGGCCGCGCGTAGTCAGCCCAAGCCGCAGCCGCAGCCGCCGCCGCAGGACAAGCTGGACTACTTCGACTACCCGCCGGACAACTAGGCCGGACAACGCCTGGCAACTATGCTCGGAAGCCGGACACTGTAGCACTGTGTCCTAAATCAGCGACGAGCGCGATTATCTATACTAATATTATAAATGCGGAAGTAACTCTGTCTGTCTTGCTTGCTTTCACGCCTAAACCACTGAACCGAATCTGATGAAATTTAGCATATAGATAGTTTGAAAGGATATAGGACAGTTTTATCCCGGTTTTTGAAACAGGGACGCGCGCGATAAAGTTTTTCTGTGACAGACAAATATCAAAGCTAGTAAAATATACATCTCTTACTTGCGGCCTACGTGCCAATATGCGGCGTATCATCGTGTCCCGTCGCATAGCGTTGCGTTCGGCGCTGACTAAGGACACCGCGAAACACCTGGCGCACACGGTAAGTAGCAAGCAACCACGATACAGGCAATCTAAACCTTAATTCTTTAGAAATTTCCATCGATGTAAACAAACACTTGTGCACACAATTACACTATAATACTCACGTTTTCTTAATATCATACACATTATTTCACAAGGTCATGAAACCAACTTTATTCTCATGATGAAACAAATATGAAATCTAACTTTGAAAACAAAATATTTTAACAAAATATTTGGATGGTGAAAATTTGTGCTTCATGTTAAAATGTCAAATCGATATTTGACATTGAAATTTAGGTCCTATCTCTGGAAAATCTGTAAGTCATAGACAATATTCATAGATAATAATCTGTAAATTTTATCGATTTTATTTCAAGTATTCAATTATTTCAATTACCAATTACTTTGATAATATTAATTTAAAATAAAATATAAACGAGGTTATATTCAACAATGTATTTTTTCTTCATTGAATGCAACAACACACTTTGCGAAGAAGTCTTTGAATTCCTTTATTATACAGACGAGTGTCACATAAAAAAGGCATTTCGACCACTTTTCGACTGGTTTACGATTTTATTGTGCACTTTGTCTAGACCCACAGTATAATTTAAATTATATTTCCTAAACAAATAAAAAAGGGATTAAGAAGATCCTATTTTGACGATCACATTACTGATCACAACATCAATCAGAAGAGGGATTGATCTTAATAATTATACAAACCAAAGAGCATAAAAGAGTTTTAAAAACAATCTTTAATAATCTAATAATCGTCTGTTGCAGTCCGTAAATGACATTTACAGATTATTGCGATTAACGTGAGATTTTGTCGCATCACTAGTAGATCAACTGACATAGACTAAAAATTCGTGAATGTCAGTTGGCCATATTTGTTTACATTTAGGGAAATTTCTAAAGAACTAAGGTATATGTAGCGAAATTGTGAAAGAAAGTGAACAAGAAAGCAAAGCATTGCATAGTCCTGATGTTGATGTACATCAATTTTTAATTCAAATAGAGAAATAACTCATTGAAATACCTAACACGAAATTTATTACACAAGTTAATTTAAAAAATATTTTACTCTAATGATTTCTTGTACGTCAATACTGAATTAAGTGGTATTAAGTAGTCCTTAGCTTTCTTGTGCACACTTTATTAGCTAATAATAATAAATAATTTTATAAACTAAGCCCGCAGCTTGTTCTTAGTCAAAACTTGCTAAAAGATGTGAATCGTATTCCCTCGGCGATAGCAATTAAAAACGTAAATTCTGTGCTGCGCAAAACTATCACATTACATTATTTATATGGTTTTGAATGTTTGTTTATCAATACGAAATGATTGAAAAACGAATCGTTTTGATTTTTTAATTTAGTATTTTTGATTAAATTGCTATAAAAATAGGAAATTAGATAAAAACAAATGAAAATGAAATGTGGCAGTGTTGCGACGAGGTAAAACGCAGTCAGTAGTTTTGTTAAATACCTTCATAATTGGCTTTTATTGTACCTTGAATTGTCTACATCTATGTTTTGGGCCTCTTTTTATGCAATTCTTTACATCAAGCACAAATGAATACATATTACAACTAACCTATCCAACTGCTGACGGATTCAAAATATTATAGCTAATTTATAAATAATGAACTAACTTAAAGGAAAAATGTTGAACACAAACATAAAAATAGTTAGGTATGTATTTTTGAATTAGTAAATTTTACGTTGTTCAATTTTATTTTTATATTATCCATCAGTCGAATTTTGAAGAGTTGAGAAGTGAAAGAGACAAGGCTTAAATGGTGACGTTTTATACGCGTTGTCTCTTTCACCAACATTTTTAAATCTTGCGACATATTTAATATTTTTTAGATTCTTGCATGCAACCCTAAACTTATAGGACAAATTACATACAGACGAATTAAATATAGAAATTGTTAATAAGTGATCCTTCTTTATAAATAATTCTTCCATATTTCCCATATTATTATGTATCTTATATCGTTTTAAGCATTCAGCAAGTCTGCCCGTTTGCGTCCTTTGCAAGGTCAATATTTGTAATGTCAGTTGCACAAAAAAGTATCCACTTTTTCAGTTCTACTTCTGTATGTGATAACAAGGATAACTCTTGCAACTGACCTTACTCCTTAAGATAAAGCAACGAGTGTTTCATGAAGTCAATTTTTGTAAATTTTACTTCGTATTGTAATGTACGCGAAATCAATTTTGTATAATATCAATGATTATCCTAGTTACGTATTTATTTTTGTATAACAGTGTATTGATTTTTATGAACTTTTTACGTCTAAACAGGTACTGGATATTTTATTTTAAAAGTAGTTTTATTCAGTTCTTTAACGGTCCAGCTTTGTAGCTAATTGTTTGTTAAAATATTTAGCTACGCATCATTAGCTAATGCCATTATTGTTGTAATTGATCGAATGCTGTAATATTATTTTAAAAATACCATGACAACGGGCACCATGTAATTATAGTTTTAGTTTGTAAAATTAATATTTCGGTAATATGGTGACCGATGCATAGATTGCATAAGTTAGACGCAGTTCATATCCACCCTAAAATTTTAGCAATATCCTAAACCAAGAACTTTCAAAATATAAAGTTATAAGTATAGCCTGACCAGGAACATAAAAACCCTGGCTTAGAGGCGCGTCAATTGCATTTGATAGTGCAACACTGAGTACAGTCGTACCTGTGTTAAATTAATAGGCTAACTTTATGTATCAGGATTCAGGATTACGGGCTAATTTGATATTTTCATAAATTAACGAAATAATATTATTATAGGTAACCTGGTTTAAATAAATTAAATGAAACCATCAATCGAGCTAGTAGGATTTATTTTATTATTCATCAATAATCAAATTCAGAACTTGAATATTCAACTGCAATGTTTGCTCATGAACGCTTCAAACTCGGTACTTCTTTCCCAATTCCATAAAATTCAACACTTAGAAAGTGACATTTTTTTTTTAAATAGGTAGTTGAAACAAACCGCAGCTAATTTTCATAGTGGACTGTACTATGCGATAAACATGTCAGTCAATTTGACAACCTTTGTCGGAAACATTATTCAATGAAAATATTGTCCGAACCCTTAGTATTTCTCTTCGACAAATACTTTAACACATTGTGAACCACTTTTCTTTCACGACTATAAAAAGATTTTAGCAATTTAATTCACAAAATCAATTGCGCACATTTAAAATAAAGTTTGTTTACACTTTGACAGCAATAGACTGACATGCAAGGTGACATGTGAATGAAGTTTTCAGTTACTGTTGCCATTAAAAGAAATTAGTACCATTAGTTTTCCGCAACATGGCGAGGGTTTTTATGTTCCTGGTCGGGCTATATAATGAGATATTGAGGCATAGTAATATCTTTAAATTCTTGTCATAGCACAAAAGCGGAGCACTTTTATCAATTTAACTATACACGGGCTTTGATCGACACAACTGAGAAAGGATGATCGCTGGCGAACTGAAACGCATATCAAAGCCCCAAAAGATTTTTACTTACATAATACTAGATGATTATGTGATACAAATATACATTTCGGCGTATAATACGAGTAATCTTAATATTTAAACTTAATATGTAATGTCTATTTATGAATCGATTGATACGAATGTTAATTATAGATGATGCGTTCACATTGTTAGTTAAATGGTGAAATGTGAAATAAGCAAGTTATGTTGGTGGTTGGTGGAACATTAAACGGCAATAAGTCAGGATGAGAACTTATGGAGCTACGCTCTGTGGTTGATTGGTAATATGTTGATTTTTGAGTAAGGGCACATTTCACGGTTTTTTTGCTAATTTTATATTACCGTAAATACTCCTGCAGTCGGTACAGATACCGTTAGATATGTCGGAGCAGACAAAGTGACCAAATACTTCTGAACAGTTTAAAATATCAATAAGTTTCATACATCAATAAGTTAACATTAATATATGAGCAGATGCTAGTCAATAACTTCTATACACACAACTAACCAATAATATCTGAACACTCATCGTCAAGTGTATCTACGGAGCTGGGTAAATGAGACACATGACATGCGTGACGACACACATACCTGTTACAGATATTAATAGTAACTTGTAGTGTATGGAACTTATTGACGTTTTAAACTGTTCAGAAGTATTTGGTCACTTTGTCTGCTCCGATATATCTGACGGCGACTGTACCTTGACTCCTTGAGTCTTACGATAAAATCACTGTTCTGTAACTACCACGGGAACGAAAAAACCATGAGTTCTTAGTCTAAAATATACATGTAACTTGCCACATAATTTAAAAGTTACCTACTTATTACCGTTTATGCGTATCGGATGAAATTATCTAAAGTTATGACAATACCATTTTAAGTAATGTAAACGGTAAATACGGTAATTATAGCAGAAATAAAGAAGAAGAATTGTGTAAGTAACTTATATAAATCTTTTTAATTGATTACGTTAACCCATTTCTTATGAAAATACATATAATTATTTAATATGTACAAATCGAAAGAATTGTTTTGCCAGATTCAAAATCCACTTGTAAATTATATTATTTACATAAGAAATAACCGTTTAGTTAGCATAAGTCCCATAAAAATCACAAAAAAAAAACTTGAATTCATTAATGTTCCAAGAAATTGTAACACGTTTCCGTTAAATCCCATAGTCATTAACGCATCGGTAGATTTTTTTAAGTATTGCCAGTTACATTTGATTTTAATTATACCACGGTATTATACAAACACATTCACCCTGTAGCCTGCCAAGTGCTTTCTAAATTAATACTTTACAACAGTTTTGACCTAACCATTATACATGTTATAGTAGTTCTCACTTATCAAGCAATATTTATAAATGTTATTATTAGAAACATCTGTGTTCTTAATAATAATTGTGTAAATATAGTTCCAGGCCTTTGCATTGATGTGTTCATTTAAACAGTATAAAAGTTATTTAGTTACAGATTATAATTCCCATCTTTCCTTATATCACCGATCTATGTTGAAATGAAATAGCTTCCATATTTTATTCCATTTACTCCCACGTGGCATGATATAGTTGATACGAATTTATTCAGAGGTGAAGGGGATACATTCTTATGAAATATTGTCGACGTGAAAACTAAAAAAAATGAATAATGTAACTAACTGAAATTCGCTGTTGTATAACGACCAGTGTATTAAAGTGTTACATATTTGTTAAACTTGCGTTTTTATTATACTTTACTCAATACTTTTAAAACTATTGTAAGTTGAACACAATGTTATAAAATAGATCTGTCTATTTGGGACATGAAAGGATGAGTGCATTACCGCAGCAAAATTTTTATAAATGTTGTGCTATAGAGAGTCGAGAGTATAGCAGATAATTAGTCCATCGTGAGCAGAAATTTGTCCACTAATAGCAAAATTCGTTCAAATTATAGTTTTAAAGTTATTAGGAAAAAACAGATTTTGCTGGGGTAATGTTTCAAACATTACCCCAGCAAAATTTTTTTTTGAAAGTCGTTCTATCCCGGAACCAAATACATGGATAGATAGCTTTTGTTGCGTAGTAATTTGTCCACGAATAGCAAAATTTGTTCGTGTTCCGGTTCTCAAGTTATTCAGAATTTTGCTGGGGTAATGTTTTCTGATGTCCCAGATCTCGTAAATGGCTCAACGCAGAAGTTTGAAAGAAATACCAATGATAGACCTTGATATGTCCAAATTAGTTCAAGCATTAGTCATTGATTTGAATGATAAACACCAGTGTAATTAAATGATTTCGAAAAACAGATAAAACGGATTTGTGAGTAAACCAGTACTCTTACAATCGAATAAAAAGGTGTAGCATGTACCCTTGGTATACCTTTATAACCACAGTAAATATAAATGATGTGGCTTTGCGCAAAAGAGAGATTTCAAGAAATTTAATTTATTTTAACAGTCTTACTTTCGTGGCCGAATACGCAATTCCCTTATAACAAGGGAACATGGCATACAATGGACAAATTAAAATGTTCCTTGAATAAGCTATCCTGTTAATTTCAGCTTTATATTACGGCTTATAAGAAAGTTATCGGACTGCAAAAAAATATCAGGAATTCTTCTATAAGCCGACCAAATTATAAAGGTCACAAAAAAGCGACCGTTCCATACATAAGGCTTGCCATCTTAAATCAACGGTATGATATCGAGCTTTCGTCAGTACAGTTGCGAACAAAGGTGTTGTGTTGAGTTGAGAGGTCAGATTATTGAAATAATAAAACGAACATTTTATTTTTTTAATTCATTTTAAAAATAATTTACATTACAGATAACAATGAGAGGATGACATTGCAAGGTGGTGCCAGTCCAGTCTTAAATCCGTTGATATATGCTGCATCTGCCATCTTTTTGACTAAAAGATTCTTCTATCTCGCAGCTTAGACTTTTACTACAGACCTTAGACAGTATTTTTGGAAAATTCTTACGCATGGCGGAGTAAGGGACGCTCTAGAGACTCATGTCTACAAGGAGTCACATGAACTCCAGTTTTAAATCCGTTGACATCTGCTGCATCTGCCATCTTTTTGGCTAGAAGATTCTTCTATCTTGCAGCTTAGACCTTTAGCTACAGACCTTAGACAGTATTTTTGAAACATTCTTACGCATGGTGGAGGAAGGGACGCTCTAGACACTCAAGTCTACAAGGAGTAACATGAACTCCAGTTTTAAATCCGTTGACATCTGCTGCATCTGCCATCTTTTTGGTTAGAATATTCTTCCATCTTGCATCGTAGACCCTTAGCTACAGACCTTAGACAGTATTTTTGTGAAAATTCTTACGCATGGTGGAGGAAGGGACGCTCTAGACACTCAAGTCTACAAGGAGGCACATGAACTCCAGTTTTAAATCCGTTGACATCTGCTGCATCTGCCATCTTTTTGGTTAGAAGATTCTTCCATCTTGCAGCGTAGACCTTTAGCTACAGACCTTAGACAGTATTTTTGTGAAAATTCTTACGCATGGTGGAGGAAGGGACGCTCTAGACACTCAAGTCTAGAAGGAGTCACATGAACTCCAGTTTTAAATCCGTTGACATCTGCTGCATCTGCCATCTTTTTGGCTAGAAGATTCTTCCATCTTGCAGCGTAGACCTTTACCTACAGACCTTAGACAGTATTTTTGTGAAAATTTTTACGCATGGTGGAGGAAGGGACGCTCTAGACACTCAAGTCTACAAGTAGTCACATGAACTCCAGTTTTAAATCCGTTGACATCTGCTGCATCTGCCATCTTTTTGGCTAGAAGATTCTTCCATCTTGCAGCGTAGACCTTTAGCTACAGACCTTAGACAGTATTTTTGTGAAAATTCTTACGCTTGGTGGAGGAAGGGACGCTCTAGACACTCAAGTCTACAATGAGTCACATGAACTCCAGTTTTAAATCCGTTGACATCTGCTGCATCTCCCATCTTTTTGGTTAGAAGATTCTTCCATCTTGCAGCGTAGACCTTTAGCTACAGACTTAAGACATTATTTTTGAAAAAAAAAACGCATGGTGGAAGGACGATGGAGACTGATTAGAAATTTAATATTTAAAAATCGTTTGCACGTATTACAATATTCCACATAACTGTACAAAACATTGACAGCTAAGCTACTAATTTGCGAAGTATACCTGTATGTATGGAGTGATCGCTTTTTTGTGACCTTTATAATTTGGTCGGCTTATAGAAGAATTCCTGATATTTTTTTGCAGTCCGATAACTTTCTTATAAGCCGTAATATAAAGCTGAAATTAACAGGATAGCTTATTCAAGGAACATTTTAATTTGTCCATTGTATGCCATGTTCCCTTGTTATAAGGGAATTGCGTATTCGGCCACGAAAGTAAGACTGTTAAAATAAATTAAATTTCTTGAAATCTCTCTTTTGCGCAAAGCCACATCATTTATATTTACTGTGGTTATAAAGGTGTACCAAGGGTACATGCTACACTTTTTTATTCGATTGTAAGAGTACTGGTTTACTCACAAATCCGTTTTATCTGATTTTCGAAATCATTTAATTACACTGGTGTTTATCATTCAAATCAATGACTAATGCTTGAACTAATTTGGACATATCAAGGTCTATCATTGGTATTTTTTTCAAACTTCTGCGTTGAGCCATTTACGAGATCTGGGACATCACAAAACATTACCCCAGCAAAATTCTGAATAACTTGAAAACCGGAACACGAACAAATTTTGCTATTCGTGGACAAATTACTACGCAACAAAAGGTATCTATCCATGTATTTGGTTCCGGGATAGAACGACTTTCAAAAAAAAATTTTGCTGGGGTAATGTTTCAAACATTACCCCAGCAAAATCTGTTTTTTTCCTAATAACTTTAAAACTATAATTTGAACGAATTTTGCTATTAGTGGACAAATTTCTGCTCACGATGGACTAATTATCTGCTATACTCTCGACTCTCTAAAGCACAACATTTATAAAAATTTTGCTGCGGTAATGCACTCTGAAAGGATGCGCACGCGCATAAGGAAGTTTAAAGGACGAACCCTCGGACTAAAAAAAATCAAATCAAACAAAATTGATGTCACAGGTTACATTTATTGAACGAATATAAACAATGAAGAATGTTCACTAATTTTGTTTTTTAGCTTTCTGTATTCTCTGTTAAAAATAAAAAATACACGTGAAAGAATTATTTCGATACGTCAATTAGTTTCCAAGATATTGAATTTTAAAAGTGCGGGCGGCGGCCGGCCCGCCATTTTATGCGCGTGACGTCATATTACAACAACTGGCTCATATTTGTATGGGTGGAATCTTGCAAACTGAATTAAGACCCACTTCCAGGCAACCGATTAAACTGAAATTTCGCAAACACATGTGATTTGGATGACTATGCAATATTATGATGACATGGAGCTGATCTGATGATGGAGCTGGAAGGTGGCCATAGGAACTCTATAATAAAACGACTTAAATGCATCGAGTTTGGGCTCGTTGGTTTTGTATTGATGAGTATTTTAATTCTATATAGTAATCGGGGTCTAATGATGGAGCTGGAAGGTAATTCGCAATAAAACGACACAATCGCATCAAGTTTGGGTTTGGTTCAATTTTAATTTCTGTGATGGGTCTGGGTGTTAATATGTATAATAAGTTTGTATTTACAAAAAAAAATTATTTAAGTATGTTTATATCCGTTTTCTAGTGAGCGGACGCTGTGAATGTACGTCACACGGGGTCACGTGACCGTCGGCGGGACTCAATATTTAAGCGAACTTTGAATGCCTATAAAATCATAACTACTGGGTATTTTTGAATGAAATAAAAACTAATGTATTTGTAAATGTAAAAGCTTAACTGTAACAAAGGTTTCAAGTGATTTTGCATACCTAGTAACATTCTCAATTTTCACAAGCGTTTACAATCGTCGATGTCATTTAGTAATTTATCTATGTACTGGCCAATTTTCAACATAGGGTTTGCCACTTTCAAATGGCAGGCACATTCATCAGACAAATTAGTTCTCGAAAACGATGGCCAAATGCTGCAAGAGGATTTCTCGCTGAGCTCGCAGCTTCTACAAGAAGGGAATTTAGCAATACTTCGCCAGGGCTCGGTCGCCCTGTTTGCCACTCTTCTCCTAAATCCAAAACTGTGTTTTGACAAATTACGCCAATAATCATCTGAGAAATATTTATTGTAGGAACGCGTTTTGTAACTCCTCTGGCATTTCGTACGTTTCTGAAACAATAAAAAATATTCATCAACCTGTCGTACTGCTCTTCGGCCTTCTATAAATTCTACTCTCGTAGTACTAAGTTAGTGTTTAATACTGGAACTTTACCTGAGTTTGGGTAGGTTTCCTTGATTTTTTTGAATTTGAGACGTTTTTACTAGATTTCTTTTTGTGACTGACAGTTGAGGCGTCAGACTCATCAGTAGCAAACTTTATTGGTGAAACGTAGGGCTGCAAAATATGACCTAAAATTAAGTTCCTGGTTACATGCCTAACTTGATTCTAGGAGTATGTATGTGGCAAAGTGAGAAAATATTACGTTTCATGGGAATCACTTACACATTCTACTGACGCCTCTTCGTATCACGTCACAGGCCAACACAGCAGTTAGGAATTGTGAACTGTAGTCGTAGTAACAGTTACCTGTACAAAAAAGAATTTGACCTCAAAATATTTTATCTATTTTCGTATTTTCATTAAAACGGCTGAATTCAAATTAAAAGTCAGTGGGAAAAGAATCCTTACCGTGATTCAGTTGAATGACTTGATACGCAAACGAAACCAATTTAGACCATATATTGTACAGATTTATATCGCTTTCCCGATTGTGGCGCAGCGATTTATTCAAGTCGCACGCGCAAGCATCGACAGACTCTGAACTCTCGGCGTCAGATATCTTATCCTCACTGCACAATTTAGAGTACTTCTCAAGACATTCTATGTTTTCCTTTACCGTTTCAAACTGCTGAGTGATTTCCTCAGCGATGCTCTTCTTGACCAGCTCGAGCTCCTCTCTCAGATCTTCCGTGAAGTTCTCGCAGCACTTGTAATTTTGGACGACGCTATTAACGCTATCCGTGAAGCTCTGATCGTCTTTAATGTTTTCTAAGCTCTTGAACTCGTCGAGGTAGCGCTTTCCAGTCTGCGAGTCGTCTTGGCTGTAAACGTCTTCTGTGTCTGTCTCGTGTTCAGCTTCGCTTGATCTCTCATCTTCTTGCAGTTCGCAAAAAGTTTCAAAGAAATCATCAGTGCTAGCGCTGAGAGACGTCTTGTTGCCCTCGCTTGCGCTCTTCGTGATACGAGACTCGCTGTGGCAAACGCCGTACTGGTCGTATAGCTTGCGCCGCTCCCTCCGCTCGCTCAGTTCTTGCCGCAAGATCCTGTCTTGGTACGACTTGTTCTTCAGCTTCTGAGCGGCGTCCAGCTGGTTTCTCTCGAGGGATTTGAATTGCTCGTAAAGGTACCACGATCGAACACGCTTTGATTTTCTATCTTTTGATTTTAATTCTACGGGAATAAAAGTAAAAGTAAAAACACCACGTGGTAAACAAGTGGTAGACGGTAGTAATAGAAGAAAACGTAATAAAGTTAAAAATATTTCTTCTTACCAATGGAATCCAAGAAATCCATTCATTTAAGTTTAAAACGGTTAATTAAATATTGAATTATAGAATTTATACAATGAAACTACTAATTAAAGTTTACATAGTTAAATGGAAATAATTGTGTAAATTTTCGAATAGTGACTCAAGAGAAAATGTTTTTTGTCATGTAATTTGAAGTATGACAATACTCCAGACAATTCTTCTGACATGCCAGTATTTGAAAAATATTTCGAGGATTTATTAAGAATTCGATTGTTTCGAGTAAAATACTGAAACTCGATGCATTATTGCGATGTTCTTTGGGATGCGACTCTAATTTCGTGTCCCGGTACCTTAGACTCTAAGATACCAGGACACGAAATTAGAGTCTCTAAGGCTTAGCGAGTCTAAACAATTATTTAATTACTGTGTATCTGACCTATCCTTCCACAGTAAAAACACCACGTCTTCGTGGTGTTATTATTTAAGCCTAACAAATTACAAGGTAAATCTTCAAACGTTTATCAGCCAAGCAATACTTATTGAGTAAGCCTAGGCACATACCACCGATATTTAGTGGGCCGATAGTTGGGCCCGATTTTAATTTGTATGAATAATCAGCCAAATCAAATCGGCGTAATGTGCGCACTTCCATACATGCCCATACCACAGCACAGCCCATACTAATTAACTGCCCGACTAAACTATCGGCCAACGAAAAATCGGTGGTCTGCGCCTAGGCTAAACGTCAAGGCGCTTTTTAGGGTTCCGTAGGCCTGCTGACAAAGAACCCTTATTGTAAATAAGTAGGTATCATAAAATGTGGATAAATAAATAAAATAAAATACTGATAGAAACAAAATTGTATATTTTAAGACGACAACGAAGGTACATGAGTGACGACAACAATTAACACTTTAATTACAACGAAACTAACATAACCCCGAACTTCGAACGAACAAACTAAACAACTAAATAACGACCGACCTACTTATAGTCCTCGTACAAAATGGTATAAAAGGCACTAAGTTGAAAAACTTTTAAAAGTCTACATGGTGTCAAGTAATGTTTTATAAAAACTACATTATTAGGCAATTTATTTTAAAAAAAGTTAAATAAAACAGTGCGATTACTCTTAAAGACAGATTCCTTTAGCAAAAATTGCTGGCAACAAAATTAAACATCTAAATACATTTAAACATGATTGATTTAAGCTGGCTGGCAATCCACATAATATCTACATTAACCTACTTGACTTGCGTCTTATAATATTATCAGTCTTCTTACAGTTTGGGGCTAGGTATTTGATGCGATTTTAGTATAAAAGTTATAAAACAATTTGCTTTATAATTATTATCTGACAAAAAAAGGTGATCAAAATGTCCCTGTCCATCCATAATTACGTTTAGGTAGGTACTTCAACGTGTGACCAACGAAGTTTAGCATGATGGCCAATCTGTTGCCAGCAATCCGATAAAAACTAATAAAAGAATATAGCGCCACCCGCTGGCTGCCTGCTGTAGCCAGGGTTGGTTTGCGACGAGTGCACGCCGGAGTTCATCAGCTTCACGCTGAACGGGGACTTGTGCTCTGAGATGCCTCCGCGCTTCATCGGGTGACCCTGGGCGAAAGAAATCCCATCGTAACTCTTAGAGGTGACAGTAGAGTAATTACCTAACGGACGATAGCTAAGGCCGTTAATTAATAACCTACTTTTACTAATTACTCAACTTAACATTAAAAAAATAACACGAGCGTACTTTTAATGAATGAAAATTAAGTTGAAAGTCGCAGGGATTTAATTACTTCGATTACTTAAGTAGGTACTTAGTTTAGTTTTCGGTAATTCTTTCTTCGATAAAAATTTTCGATAAGGTTTACAATACGTATTATTGAGAAAAAGAACAAATTCGAAGATTTTCTATTGCGCATTTGCGCCATGCTTAATGAATGATCTACATATCGCACAACTGCCATTTTAGCGTGTATTGGTAACACAACGTTTATCCTCCCTTTACGATACATAGGATGTCGAGCGTGTAGTGTCGTTTACTGGTATCTGATTTAATTCATTCCACCTTCGGCCTGATCGTCACTTACCATCAGGTGAGATACAGGCCAAGAGCTTCCTCGTTGTGGATAAAAAAATCTAACTTACCATAGGCACACTCTTGGGGGGATATTTGTCATAAGTATTCCTGAGCCGGCGCCAGGTTTCGCAGCCTATCGTCTCAGGCTGGAGATACAAGTCCTCCTTATCAGCAAATTTCTCCGTGGAATGGTTGTATGTGGCCGCCAGAACCAAATCCAGACTATCATCAGGTAAACTGCAAGGGGCAAAAATGTTTTGTATGGAAATGCACTAGTTAGAAACGACCTCTTTAAGAATTAAGAGGGACAGTAATCGAGTTAACTGCGCACCTGGCGGCCGTGACGTCACATCGACGCTCTGGTACGGACGGGACGAACGCGGGGAGATGCGCAGTTAGCTCTAGCGGGTTGTTAAATATAATTATGATGACTGAGGCTAATTAATCCACGACCCAGGGTATGTCTAATAAAATAACGTGGTAATTTATGTTATCCGTGGTAATATTATGACGTAATACACAAAGACCAAAGTTCTATTCCACCAAGTCAGCACGTTAGAGTTAGCCCAATTTTAATGGTAGCGATTATTTATTTTCAATTCAAGATTTATCATGACGGTGTATGTGGCCCACTATGGTTGACCCAAAGCCCAATGGAACCCTAAAAGTAAGTAAGAGGAACTTAATTAAAAACTAACTCACAAGAAAGGGTGAAAATAACTCATCTTCCTAACACTTGCTAGCGTATGATGAGAGTATAGCCTGTAGCCAGTCGGCACTCCATGTTTCTCTTTAGTAGCGAGATTTATTTCTTTAGTAAGTTCACCTTCCTTGCGCAAATCTGGGAGAAGCCTTTTGTTTCTAACTTGTTTAACTCCAGTCATGATTATTAATTTGGATATATCTAAAAATCAACGCGAATTTTAACGAAACCTGAAATAAATTATTTTGACATGTTATTCTGGATGCTAAATAATTTTACCATGGTAACGAGTAGTAATCAAAGAATATATTTACTCTGGTAGTACCTACTAGTGATAATTAAAGGTGTATAGTTCCATCCCATCGTTCGTAAGTCATAGAGATGACAGTAGAGTAATTACCTAACGGACGATAGCTAAGGCCGTTAATTAATTACCTACTTTTACTAATTACTCTACTTAACATAGTTGTAGGTTTTTGTTGCTATATAAACAGTAGACATTTTACATTATATCATAGGTTTTGGCTTTAGCCACATTAAAACAACACCTTTCTAAAAGTTTATTGAAAAACTCAGTTTAATTAATTGGGCTAAACATACATTCATTATTTTCTTGTTTGGTTTCAAGACTAGTTTCAATTTTATTTGCATATTTTTTGGTAAATCAAATCTAAATTAATTATTTTTATTTTAAAATTAATATTTTAAGTCGTAGAACTAGGTAGCGACGCTACTGCCATCTTGATAAAAAAAGCTTCAATTTAGTAGTTTTTATTAAATTTCATATGGCAACACAGAAAGCACGCGTCATCTTCATTACCAAGCCATTTCCTTTTCCGGGCGCCATTCCACAAGCCAGCCATTGAATGGCTGCCATTCTTTCAAGTGAAGCTCTCGAGTAGTGACGCCGTTTTACAGTGATAATTTTTAATTAAAGTAAAGGTGAATTTGTGATTTAAATAGTGCAAAGTATTCTCCAAAATGAGTTACGGTAGACCGCCGCCTCGTATCGACGGCATGGTGTCGTTGAAGGTGGACAATCTCACGTATCGCACAACGCCCGAAGATTTGCGTCGTGTGTTCGAGAGATGCGGTGAAGTTGGTGATATTTATATACCACGAGACCGGTATACACGAGAAAGCCGAGGATTTGCTTTTGTCAGGTATGTTATGCTATAAAATGTTTGTAACTGAAGCCACCCAAGGTGCCGGTGAAAATACCACGCTTCATGTAACCTTTCAGTTTTTTATGTAGCAAAGCTTCAAGATAGTCATTGTTTTTTTTAGATTCTACGACCGCCGTGATGCCGAAGAAGCATTAGATTCCCTTGACGGGCGTATGTTGGATGGCAGGGAACTCAGGGTTCAAATGGCCAGATACGGTCGGCCATCATCCCCTTACAGAAGCCGTTACGACCGACGCAAGAGGTATAGTTCTTTTCCTGATTAATTTTTAACTTTATTTTGTTTTTGATTTGAAGCCAAGCAAACCCATAAATATTCTATAAAACATCTGTTAACTGTGGTGTTTTTAATTTCAGCTGCTGGTTAGAGACTTAACTTTACCTTAAAACTGCTTTTTATTAGACAAGGATTTACTATTTGTTCAAGAAATTAACTCTAAAGATGACCGAAACTGTAATTCAATTAAGTGGTGGCCATTCTATCTTGGAATTTGCAATTGCAACCCACAAACATTAAAATTATCGAAAAAATAACATGTGATTCTTGTAAAGACTTGTAATATTATTTATTAAATAATTGACACCTTTGCTCGGTGTCCGATGTAAATTAATTGGTATTCGCTGCTTCAGCAGTAGCTGCCGGCTGGTGCTTGCAGATCCAGTGCAGTGGAAAGCCTGAATCTTACGTAGACATTTTTATTCTGTTGAAAGACTTGAATTTCTAATGTTTGCCATAATAATATATTTAAATTCAGCGCTTCATAAATAGTACAAATTTACAAATATGATGTTTTATTGTCAATATCTCAGGTCTTAAAGATTTGACTGAAACTGTAACTGAAATAATCAAAAGTCCTTTCAACAGAATTGTCCGAATGTTATTATTTTGCATGGAATTGTCAAAATTTCTAGCCAATCGTAAATCAGACTGATAGAACTTTGATGGTTTTTATTTTAGCAACTCCCGTTCACGGTCTCGTTCACGTCGTCGATCCAGGTCCCGCTCGCGCCGGCGCTCGTATTCGCGCTCGCGATCACGCTCGCGCTCGCGTTCCCGCTCCGACTCCAAGAGCTCGCGCGGCCGCTCCCGCAGCCGCAGCCGCTCCCGCTCCCGCTCCAGACATTGAAGTGATGGGTAATTAATTTGAGTTTTTTTACTTCATACACAATGTAAACTTTCATACTAACTAGCTCTCTTTATTTGTTGTTATCTAAATAAAATACAAAATTGATGCTATGTTCATATAATGCTAACTAAATTCATACTTCTACATATAATTCATATGAAAATTCAGTAGAATCTTCAAAATTTTTTGTAGTTTTTGTATAGTGCAAAATCATAAATGTTTATTGCATTTTTTTTCTTTGTCTTTTGTAGTATTTCGAGTCTGTGGAATCTTGTGAAACAAAATTAAGTAAATCTTTCTTTTTCAGGTTGAGAGTACCAAATCAGAGCTGAAGTGCTGTACCGCAAGAGTAGCAGCCTTCAGCTAAGGTACTATACTCCACACTTACTCATTAGCCATTCAAGACCTAACTATGTTCTACATAGTGGCAAAAATTTGATGTAACAAATTATACCTTAAGTTCTTTATCTCTAGGTTTACTTTAATGTAAGAAATTTAACAATTTCCCTTTTTTATTTGCAAATAAGATAACCTGTATTAGAGTATGGTGGTCAGTGTACTTCAGTTAGAACAAATTAACCTGTTGTTTCTTTACATTGGATGTCAAACCTATGCTACTTATTTAGTAGTACATCATTGTTCCTTTATGTACAATATACTTAGCTGTCTGAAATCCAAAAGCAATGGTCTAAATTTTTTAGATTAGTGTGTAATGAATGTGTCACCTGATGTATTAATTTATTAGCAGTTAGGACTCTGGCCAGTAAGGCCCTTAGATGTCATTTCAGGTTTTTATGTACTAAATCAAGAAGATCATGTACACTCCAAGAGGGACAATTGGGCTATATTGGGAAATAAATTGTATCAACCTTACAACATGGTAAATAACTTCATTAAAACCTGACTGAAGTTTTTTTTTATATTTACTAAATTTTAGTATCTTGTTTTGAAACAGGTGATAAACAATTTATGTAATTTGTTCATAAACTTTCAACACTTGTATATTCATTTCTTTTTGCGTGAATTAAATGGTCTTGCTTTGTATCAATTTGTACCCAAGAGGTTTTTAATGAATACAATGTAATTAAATGTAATATTAACAATAATGTTGGTATGCTCAGGGCGTGGAGAACGCGGGGAGCGCGGCGGTTTGCGGGGAGGGGGGGGTTGCTGATTGCTGACAACTGCTGTTTTGCTGTTGTTGCCGTTCATAAGTTATGAGTAAACTTTTATACTTATTGACAAACCGAGACACGCATATCTTAGGCTCTTGGCGAAGTATTTCATAGACACAATTTATAACGTTCTTTTTAAAATAGATAGATTTTTCATTTAACATGGCACTCAATATATAAATATCATTCCATACCATCACTAAGTCTGTACTGGGGTTAAAACACGCCTTTTTATGGGGAAGTAAAGAATAACGTCACGATCGCATACATTCTGATGGACGTAGGTAGCGCCGGCTGATTGCAGACTCCGCACTAACATGAGCGTTTGTTTGGCAGGCCGGTGGTGCGCTGGCCTGTTTGCTGTGGCAGTATCCTGTGCTGATTCCTGTGATTTGCAGATAACGCGCGTCTCTAGGTTTATCGGTAACGAAGCAGGACCACCTTTAACCCTCCCTGCTCCCCACAGAAAGAGATGACTAGTACATTTCATAGTATTATAGTATTTTACATTTCAATTAATACAGATTTTACTTGCTATACTTGAAGAAAGGTAAGGTATACCCATAATGGCTTGAAGAAAGAAGATCATCGGAAGACACCGGCACTAGATTCTATGTAGTTTGTTTTATTGTGTACTAAATAAATATAATGATAGAAAGTAACTTGTTTTTTAATTTGTAACCTTTCAAAGAAAGACTAAAGGCTGTTGCCTAGTGTAATAATGAGTAAAAATTACTAAACTGATCTTGATAAAACCCACTGGCTCAGTTGGGAAATGATGAATGAGGGCTAGTTATTGTAAATGTATGGCAAAACCAAAAGTTTATGGCGTTTCCTCAGAATACAGAACGAACTGTTCCTAATTAATTAACTTATTAATAATAACGAAATGATGGCCTACCTATTATTTTTCACCACTGACATGACCCTACTCTACAGTGGCGCCATCCTAGTGAGTGCAAATGCGTTAGTCCTAACTCCTACCATTTTAGCCTCATCGCCACTAGCAAGTGATGACAGTGACCTTGCTCTTTTAATAAATGTACTGCCGAAGCGTGGCACCAGCTGGTGAGAGCTAAAACGTTGGCCCTCATTTCATTGACTATACAGGTGTCCCAGAATGGGTGAATCAAACTGCTAGGGGAGGTAGCTCTACTAATGTACTATCCCTAAAAAATATGAAAAAAAAAATAAAGCGCTTCAGGAAACAAAAAAAAATGCCTTAATTGCTGCGTTTGGAGTTTATTTGTACTTTTTTGTTACTAATATTAATTGCACATGATCGCTTCGTTTATCTGTAAACAAACTGAAAATAATGACTAGATTTCGAGTTTAGAGCACTTTATTAAAAAGAAATCGAACTCAATTTTTTTTTCATATTTTTCTGGGATAGTAGAGCTACATCCCCTAGCAGTTTGATTCACCCATTCTGGGACATCCTGTATACTTTCAAAATCAGCACCACTAGAATGAATGAATAGCGAGTACGGTACAGTTATTTTGTAAGTCGTCTCCAACATCAACAAACCAAACCAACCAAATCTAGGAATTCTTTTGCCCAGTAAGCCACGACACACCACAAATTTTAATACCACACTATTACAAAAAAAAGTTACTGTCAAATTTCGTATTGTCAATGTCAGTTAGTTGGCCATCAAATCAACGTGTGCTCGAACTTAAATATTTTCGAATATTGAATAAAACTACTGTATTTCTTTAAAACAATGTCATCGTCCTTCTTTCTAAAAGGCAAATCTAGACAAGTTCACAAAAGAAAAGGTGAAAAAATTAAGAAGAAGAATCCGAAAAGGCAAAACGCTCCTAACCTAGAAAATGGTAACGAATCTTCTGAAAGTGACTTGGAAATCAAGAAATTTTCCGATGCAGAAGAATCTGAAAGTGATAATGAGACGGCAGAGCAAAAGAAACTTCGTTTGGCCAAGAAATACTTAGAAGAAATTGAAAAAGAAGAGGCCAAAAGAGCCGAACTAAAAGAGGTTGATGATGCAGTCGAGAAGCGTTTACAGAAGGACTACTTGGAACAGAAAGGCAAACTAAAAGTAGAAGTAGCCGACAACTACATCGCGCCCACTGACGAGGACTGCAGGCTGATCCGCGCCAGGGAACACCGGCTGACTCTCACGTGCGTCTGCATCAGTAATGATGTTCAGTTTGCATTCTCGGGAAGCAAATGTGGTACTATTATAAAGTGGGGCATTAAGGAGAAAAGAAAACTCGGTTGCCTGGCATATAAAACACATGCTACCTACTTAAAAGGTAGCATTACTTCAGTTGCAATTTCAACAGACTCCAAATACCTAGTGAGTTCAGACCAGTCATCTGACATCCATGTTTGGGACCCGACAACTCTAAAACATATCCACACATTCAAAGGCCATAAAGACACAATAACAGGATTAGTATTTAGAAAGAATACGCATGATTTGTACTCGGCCAGCAAAGATCGATCTGTGAAAATTTGGTCATTAGATGAGATGGCGTATGTGGAGACTTTATTTGGACATCAATCACCAATAACATCGATAGATGCGCTGTCAAGAGAGAGAGCAATCACAGCAGGAGGGAGAGATACTACAGTCAGGATATGGAAAATTGTTGAGGAATCCCAGCTCATATTCAATGGGCCCGTGGGCAGTTTAGATGAAGTCAGACTATTAGATGAAGAACGCTTTGTATCTGGCAGCGACAATGGTTCCTTATGTCTTTGGAGTGTTCTTAAAAAGAAACCTCTATGTACAATAGCAGAAGCACATGGTGTTGAAAATGGTGTGCCAAGATGGATAACTAGTGTAGCAACATTGTTGAATTCAGATGTTTTTGCATCTGGATCATATGACAATAATATTAGACTGTGGAAAGTGTGTGATGCATATAGAAAAATTATGCCACTATTCAGCATACAGATAAAGGGATTTGTGAATTGTATGCAGTTTAGTAGTGATGGGAACATGTTGTATGCCGCCATTGGACAGGAACACAAATCTGGCCGATGGTTCAAGTCAGGGGATTCCAAAAATGGGTTATTAGTTGTTAATTTCAGAATTAAATCATAATATTTGTTAATAAATACTAGAGATGAAACGGATAGTTGTTTGGCCGGATACCGGATACCGGATATCCGGCCATCTGCTAGGCCGGATAGCCGGATATCCGGCGGCCGGATAGTTGGCCCATTGTCGCGTTGCATGTCGTGACGAGTTTAGCGCCGCACAGGTGCTTCGAACGCGATCAGTAGACTAGTCACACTTTTCGAAAATCGAATCAGTCCGAATAGAATGTCAGATTTTACCACTTGCCTAGGGGGCAGATCAATTCGGGCGATTTCGGTTGCCATCGTGAGTGTGTGATTGAATAGCGAAAATTAAATTACTTAGTTTACTTGCTGCATAATCTGACTGAACTGCATCATGACATCAGACCATCCAGTGAAAAAAAGATCGCCTATTTTATTTGGCAATATTTCGACTTAGGTAACAGATATTAATTTACTATTTATGTATTCGTCATTAGAGTGAATAGCCCAGAAAAAGAAATTAGTTTTTTTAATGGCCTTAATATGGCTTTTTGTACTTTAAATAAAAGACGTCATTATTATAAGTTAACGTTATTATAAGGACAAGACAAAAATTATGTCAAATGCCCGTGTTGTACCCACTCCTCTGAAGGTTGGAGACACTACACTCGAAGTTGTTGACAATTATGTATACCTGGGACAAACAGTCCAGTTAGGTAGGTCCAACTTCGAGAAAGAGGTTAATCGTCGAATCCAACTCGGCTGGGCAGCGTTCGGGAAGCTTCGCGAAATTCTCACGTCCGAAATACCGCAGTGTCTCAAGTCAAAAGTATTTGACCAGTGTGTGTTGCCAGTGATGGTGTATGGCTCTGAGACGTGGTCGCTTACTATGGGCCTCATAAGAAGGCTCAAGGTCACCCAAAGAGCGATGGAGCGTGCTATGCTCGGAGTTTCCCTGCGTGATCGAATCAGAAATGAGGAGATCCGTAGGAGAACCAGAGTGACTGACATAGCCCGCAGAATCGCTAAAATCAAGTGGCAGTGGGCGGGGCACATAGCTCGAAGAGCTGATGGCCGCTGGGGCAGGAAAGTTCTTGAGTGGCGACCACGAGCTGGAAGACGTAGCGTGGGCAGGCCTCCCACTAGGTGGACCGACGATCTGGTGAAGGTCGCGGGAAGTACCTGGATGCAAGCGGCGCAGGACCGGTCTTTGTGGAAATCCTTGGGGGAGGCCTTTGTCCAGCAGTGGACGTCTTTCGGCTGAAACGAACGAACGAACGATTATAAGCCATTTTATTGATGTTTACCTCAAAGATTAATGTATTTCATTTTATTAATAGGAAATTGTCGTAGTTTTTTAATATCCGGTATCCGGCCGGATAGTGAGTTACTATCCGGTATCCGGCCGGATAGTAAATGTAGGCCGGATATCCGGCCTACCGGATAGTTACCGGATATCCGTTTCATCTCTAATAAATACTATTAATAATACTTGTGTTGTTTTTATTTCATAAGTTACTATTTCACAAAACTGTACACTATAAAAAATCATCGTAAATTTAAAAATAATCAGTTTATTTTAAGTCTGCCTAACCTATGAACTATCCCACAATAATATTAGCTCCTCTTAGTTGCAAATATCCTGCAGTTATGTCCATGGGCAGGCTGCGAACAGTTGCAAACTCGTCTGCATTACTGTAGAACAGCTTCGAGTGCCGGTCCATGTACGGCGCTGGTAGCCCAGATATATCTGAATACTTTTTAGTAGGTTTAAAAGTCGGCGGAGCGTTTATTGTATAATCTGTAAAGAGAGAGGTTATATCATGAAAAGGACTCGGAAATTACTTGTATTTAACAGGATATTAAGGAAATAAGTAGTTACATACACAAAACAGCTTCGTTATGCCAGGGCAACGCTCTTTCAGCCGTGAGTATTTGTTTCAGTGATCGCCACATCCTTTTCTTACATCCACTTTTGACGAGGAACTTGTTCTCTTTTTTAAAACAATAACTTTTATCCATATCAGGTGTCATACTTGTTATTTATTGACGATTATTGGTAAGAAATATCGCTAATTATAGCAAACTTTTCTCATTTTGATTTGAAATAAGTGAGAAGTGAGTGACACAAAAACAACAACAATACAATCGATTGATCAAGCAAGGAAGGAATCCGATTAATCGATTGTCTGTCAATGTCATCGGAACGGATGCGAAATAGTGTTGTTCGTTTCGGATATGTTTTATCGATAGTACTATTACGGATATACCAATAATAGATGAACGTATTTTTTCATAGTATTTATTGTACAAATAATGATGACCATTATTTATGAAGATACTCTTTAATTCTGATCCTGTTGTAGAAATTAAAATTTAATTCATCAATATCATAACTTTATTCCTTTGTCACATGGGAATAAAAACAACAGTCACACGTGGAGTTGTCAAAAATCTGACGTTTAATTTTTAGGTTATGATGTTGTGGCCGATAGTGGTAGTTTTAGTTTGTTGCGTAGAATAATATTTTACTAGCAAAATGGATATCGTTAATGAAATATTGGAAAGAGAACAAAAAAAAGCTGAGAAGTATAAATCAATCACCGTTGAAAAACATTTAGAATTGGATTTTGATGTGGGCACTCTTCTTGCATTTGATTCGAATGATTTGGACACAAAGTTGTTGAGGTAAGTAAGAATTAAAATACCACATGCTTAAGAATTTCTTGAACTATTGCCATTAATAACTTAAGTAATTGATTTTATTATAATCGAGGGCTTGCACATCAATATGAATTATTATTTACAACAAAGGCAAGATGTTGATATTGATTTCGTGTTTCAGTTCTAAAAAAGACCAATATTTACAATCGCTGTCTCGCGATAACACTCAGCTGTTGTTGAACAAAGTATGGGAGCTGCCCACCGAAAGGATCGAGGAAGCCATCGTGGTGCGGCTCCCGCAGCCCACGACCGTATTGCCGCGCGCCAAGCCCGTGCCGAAGCCCAAACCTTTGACAAAGTGGCAAGAGTTTGCTAAAGCCAAGGGTATCACCAAGAAGAAGAAAGACAAACTGGAATGGGATGAACAGCTGCAGAAATGGGTGCCTTTATATGGGTAATTTTAGACTTTTTATCCTTGTAATGTTTCCACTGATGTTGTACCTAGTCCACAGATTGTTTTTACTAAGTTAAAATTAACTTTCAGATTTAAAAAGGCAGCAGCTGAGAAAGAGAAGAACTGGCTAATTGAAGTACCACAAAATGTTGATCCTATGACAGATATGTATGAGAAGAAGGCCACAGAAAAATCAGAGAAAGTCTCAAAGAATGAACTGCAGCGGCTGAAAAACATTGCTAGAGCGAGAAAAGTTACAATTCCACGAGTTGGTATTCCAGTCACCTCAGATAAGGCTTCTGCTACACAGGTATGTAAGACAACTCACATAATATAGAAAGTGAAAACTTTCATGTTTCTATGAAATTAATAAAAAAATACTTTTTTTTTTTTCTTTAGCTTGCCACAGCTGCAACAGTCGCTAAGGCATCAACAGCCTCACTAGGAAAGTTCCAAGACAAATTGCCTAAAGAAAAAGAAGCTAGAGGCAAGGGCATCCATGAGCTCATTCCTGGCAAAGACAGGAAGCGCAAGGCACCTATACCTACACCACAGGCAGAGAGGGAGAACAATTTGTCTATGATTGACAAAATCTTAAATAAGAGGCCTAAAATTGACATGGATAAAGCTGTGGCAAAACATATAAATGATGAACAAATGCAGTAAGTATATTTGATTTCAAGACATTTGCATCCTACTTATTTATAATGTCCTTTATTTATTTTTATTTATTCAATCCATTTGGATTTCATGATACTAGTCAACTACCAATCGCTGATCTTCAAAGATTTCAATATCTTGTGAGAGGGTGTAAAATGTATCATGCTTAAATTGGTTTTTCTTATTTTTAGGAGGTCAGAGGAAAAGAAAAACTTCAAGCCACCTAAAGGCAGTCGCAAAGGTGGTGGAAAAGGAAATGTGACCAACTTCTCAGCTAAGAAACCTAAAGGAGGCAGAGGTCAAAGGAATCCAAGCAAAAAGAATCCTGGTAGGAAAAGGAGATAGGTTGAGGTCAGAAGAAAATTTAATTAGGCCAGACAAACTTATACAGTGTTGCATTATAACTGTGTTACTCCACAATAATTATTATCATTAAATGTGTATTTACACTTAAACTTTATTATTTATTCATCCAATGAAACACATTTTCATGTTGAAACAGGTTTATTAAAAATATTTTTAAGATTTCATGCTACATTTAATTTTTATATTTCTCTATTCTGTGTAGAAATATATAAATAATGATAAGTAACATTTCATCTAAATTAAATCAATGTGTATGTGTAATAATAACTATAAATAATAAACAGTCATAAATTTCCAATACACAATACAGTAATTTTTATACTTATGGCATAAAACATAAAAAGAAGATGTTCATGAAGCTTAGAAAATATTTCTGAATTCTATATTCTATATCCTGTTAACTAAAGTCTACAATTTAAAATTATTTCACCTATGGTTCATTTTTATAAATGTTACATACTATTTCCTCTTACTGGTACTAAAGGGGGAGGAGGAGGAGGTCCATAATACTGTATACCAAGAACAGTTACGCTACATACTCTACACAAGTACACCTATGAGCAAACACCATAAAGCTGTATGGAAGCATCTACAGTACATTTTATTGCGCTTCACTTAACCAATTACTACTCCAATCACCAAGGTCATAATCAGCAATTCATCATACAGGGTTTTAAATAAATTAATAATGAAAATATTTAAAATAAAGTATGTACCAACAGTAATATTTAAAATTAACTTGTTTGATTCATTATGATGTGGAATGAAAGAACAATCACCATCCTGCATTCTTTTGAATTAAAACAGGTAAGTACACAAATCAACACAAACTTATAAAAATCTTTACTTGATTATGACCTGGTAAAAACACTACATAAACAAACCTACTCTCGGATATTTCTAAGTCCAACATTAAATTTTTTGCTGTCTAATAATTTACATCGACATCTGAATCTATAATAGTACATAATTACTTACACAGTAATATTGCTATTGATGTCGTCTATCTAAATAATTAGGTACAATTGTCACAAAATAGGATTTTTTTGATTTTGATAATATATTCTTATAATTATTAAATATTATATTCAGGTCGTCTCACAACCGCGGGATAAGCGCTATCCGAGGGATGCAGAACACATTTAAACTTATTAAAATCTTGCCCTATTACGAAGTCTTGGGTCGGTCGCGCATTTGGAAACAAACTTACTTGTTAACTTTTAGGACTCTTGGATTATTATTTATTTATGTGTCATCGTTTTTTACAGGATGTAAGACAAGGTTTTGAGAACATTATATCTGTCCCAAAAATCATTATACCTAAACGTAAAATGTTTGTAAATTATTATGAAGTTTTACAATTTAAAATACACTATTACCATAAAACAATAATAATTAAAAACTAAATGAAAAAGTATAAGGGAGGTTTACCTTACATTGCTATAAAAAATAAGATCCATACATATATCTAACACCCTGTATAGTAGCCATAGCTGGGCATTAACTCGTTAATCCGTTAATCGTTAATTAACGAAGTTAACATTTCTATTAACGGATTAACTTTTAAGTTAACTTAAAAAATGTTAACGGACTCGTTAACTTCCGTTAAATTATCCTAAGTCCGTTAATCGTTAATCTAGTACCTACTATTTACCAGAAAGATACAGCAGGCACGCTGAAAAACGCATTCTGACAAGTACGTTCGGGCTTCCAGAACTTCTAGAACCCAAAACAACAGTTTTTGTAACCAGATCACTAACGCAACGATATAAAAAATGCATTTTTTTTTGTTTATTTACAACTGAATTTTAGACCACTTCTCCCCAACCGATTGAGCTGAAATTTGGTATACTCATGTAAGTACGATGACAATGCAATGTTATAGTACATTATAAAACGCATTCTGACAAGTACGTTCGGGCTTCCAGAACTTCTAGAACCCAAAACAACAGTTTTTGTAACCAGATCACTAACGCAACGATATAAAAAATGCATTTTTTTTGTTTATTTAGAACTGAATTTTAGACCACTTCTCCCCAACCGATTGAGCTGAAATTTGGTATACTTATGTAAGTACGATGACAATGCAATGTTATAGTACCATTGAGCTGGTCTGATGATGGAGTCAGGAGGTGGCCATAGAAACTCCTAAATGAAACGGCGGAATCGCATCGAATTTGGGTTCGTTGGATTTGTCTTTTCGAGCACTTTAGTACTAGATGATGTCCAGGGTCCATATGATGGAGTCACGAGGTGGCCACAGGAATTCCTAAAGAAAACGGTGGAAACTTATCGAGTTTGGGTTTTGTTGGATTTGCCTTTTCGAGCACTTTGGTGCTAAATTGTATAGTACCTAATTGTACCAAGGCTCTGAGATTGAGTTGAGATACAACTAAAAAGTATACAGGGTGTTATACCCATTTACCTAACACCCTGTATAATAAAATTATAATTAAATATTTTTTTTTTTTTAAAAACAAGTTTTTATTCTGAAAGGCAGTTGTACTAAAACGAAAAAAATTATTGTACTTATGCAAGGTTCAAATAATTTCGAAAACTTGCAGCGCAAACATAAAAGAGGAATAAATTCCATGCGCGATACAAGCTTTCGAAATTATTTGAACCTTGCATACAATTATTTTTTTCGTTTTATTATCACGTGTTAACGGATTAACGATTAACGTTAACTTGCGTTAAATCTTCCGAAATGTAACGTTTTAACGTTTAACGAAGTTAATTTTTTTAGTAACGGTTTAACGATTAACGAAGTTAACTATTTGATTAACGGTGCCCAGCTATGATAGTAGCTCTTATTGCGCTTTTTTGTTGGTCTGAGACAATGCGGTAAAATAAATGTATTATTGTTGATGGATTCAAAGCGTGACTTCTGTAATAGGGCTCTTCTTATCTGACGACTGTGAAACAAGCCTTATCATGAATATTCCTTAGAAGCAACAGTTAATGATCCATTACACTAGTAAAATAGACTATGATATTTAACCAATAATAATTAATTAGAATTTTTAAATCAACAATCACATTGTGATAATAAGTTTGAGTCAATCCATTACTCATCAAGGCTTTTTCTCCTTTTCGTTTGAAGTTGGTATTCAATAGATTATTTTTCAGACTAATTTCAGCTCTATCAAACTTGTAAAAGAGGAAAAAGCCTTTAGTACCTTTCCTTGTAACTATCTATCTATCTACCCACCGAAGAGTTGGACGTAAAGCATCTTTGAGAGGCTACGGCGTTGGTCTATAAATTCGATGGCGGCACCTTGTGCTCGTCAGACGAACAATCGATAAATTTTGAAAGAGTTTTAGCGCGAATTACCATTTACATTCGTTGCAGGTACTTGTTGTTAATCGTACGTAATCTTGATTGTAAACTATTGAGCGAAGATCGCGACGTAGGATTTCAACTAGGTGGAATGACGACATGCGAGAAGTCGTTGGCAGAATCTAGATGCGACAAGAAACTAGTCGATGTCCGGCACGAATGCATATGATAACTTGCACTTATAAATCAGAGTAGGTCATCTTCATAGAAACGTACGGGCGCGGTTTGTATGTGAGCGCGCCAACTAGGGGTTGCAAGTCCCGGTACTAAGGAGTGTTACTGAATTCCCGGTACCAGGTCTAAGCCAGTACCGGGAAAACCGGGAAATTCGGGAAATTCGGTACCCACGTGAATGGTTATTATTTATTAAAACAAATTACCTAATTTGTACGTAATTTTAATAAAAATGTAAATAGGTTAACAAAAATATTAAACTTTTTCTGTTCAGTTCAATTGGTTTGTTACCTTAATAATAAATCAGTCCAAACAGTTACACAACACGACAAAACTAGAAAATGCCTATTAAAAATCATAACCGCCATATTCATAAAAAGCAACAATTGTTTAATCAACCTATTTTAGTTAAAATATGTTTTCTCACTTTCTATCAATGTCAAATACTGGCAGCGACAAGAGTTAGAGTAGGCGCACACCGTTGATTTTTAGTTGGCTGATAGTTGTGCCCGATTTTAATTTGTATGAAGAATCGGCCAAATCGAATCGGCGTAGTGTGCGCACTCCCATACATGCCCATACTGATTAACTGCCCGACTAAACTATCGGCCGACGAAAAATCAACGGTGTGCGCCTACTCTTAGGGACAAAACATAAATTAACTAAATTAGGTTTATAAAAAAACACGCTGTTAAAAGAAATAATAAGTAGTATCTAAGTACAATCAGATAAAACAATCAGTCTTAAAAGGATAGTACCTAATGAATTAGGAACATTATTAATATTTTTTCATTATTGTTGATAGTGTGTAACGTAAAAAGATGATGGCATCTAGTCAAAAAATTGTTATTAAAAATAAATTATTGAAGTCCCGAAAGAACCGAAAGTCCCGGGAATTGCATCGTCAGTACCGGAACTAGATAAAGGATTAGATTACCGGGAATTCCCGGGAAAAATGAGTACCGGGATTTCCCGGGAGCAAACCCTAGCGCCAACACGTATGCGGCGCGCACGCAGACACTGACAAAATTTGGCGGGGAGCCAGTCGTGGTTGCGCCGAATTTTGTCAGTGTGTGCGTGCGCGCCGCATACGTATATTGGCGCGCTCACATACAAACCGCGCTCGGTGCGTTTCTATGAAGATGACCTACTCATTCATATTGGATACGGCTATCTACAACCCTGTATTTAAAATGAGGTTATCATGTTTCAACTTGGCTAAACGTTTGTGTCCTTTCCCTCTTCCTTAACAAATTGGAACACTTACCATATTATTTACATTTAGGTAATGTATTCAATTTTGTTAGCCATTTTGGACAAGTACTTGTCACATACAAGATAAATTAATTTAATATCAAAATAAAGTTACATTTATGTAGGTTTGGAACATTTTAGTAACACGATATGCCATTGGCTGCATACGTCTTCATCATCAATTAAACTTGATGACACAAATTATTAAATAGATAAAAAAATACATAAATCAATACATAATTGAGATTAAAAAATGTTCTACCTTTTTTAACACTTACGGTAGTGTTATTACATGTTTTAATAGGTAGGTATTTACTTACATCTAAACACGAAGGGAAGAGGAGATCAATTAAGGAATAGAAAAGTCTTGTCTAATAAACATTACAACATTAACAATATAATTTAAAATTGTAAATAATCACTACTTTAAAAGGCTACATAATTTTATCTACATTTGCTACAATTCCATAACTTTTCTTACGTTAGATTATTTAGTTCTTACAGAAAACTGCAGTAGGAGTACATTCACAAGAGTTACAATACAATTTCAATAACAAAATTGTAAGGAAAAAGTCTTTGGCACAATATAAAAATGCGAATACATAATTAATTTATAGCAAAGTATTTATAAACCATACAAAAAGTAGTGAGAAATATTTATTCAAAATATGTAGATAAGGGGTGATGACGGTACGAAATTAAATTAAGTCGACATAATATTTTGTAACATATAGGCTAAAATATAACATGCAGGTAGAAATGTAGGAACATTTTCCGGGTTGGAGTACATACTTCATTAGTGCCGAGCGCCGGCTAATGGTAATAATTCTAAATTATCCTGAGAATAGCTACACAAATCGCCGTTTTTCATTCAATTATTAAGTATTTTCTGTTTATTACATATTTTTTAGACTTTGTAATGCCTTTATTAACATCGTACCGTCTTCGCCCCTGTATGTATGTTGCACTTAATAACTAATCCTTTTATTCTTAAAAATTAAAACAGTCATACATAGTTACCAAAACACTGAATCTTTTTCATCTTAGTCAAATCAATTTCAGAAATTACAACGTATTCATTTGCATGACAGTTTTATAACACGGTTTGAATTTTTAGTGAATAAAAGGTCTTCAAAGATCTAAATAGAGAAAAATATTACAAAATAGCACAAAATATCAACAGCAAATCAGTCAATCGCTCTTACCAAAGAAAAAGCCGTTTTAAGCGTTATACTCGATGCTCTGAGCACGAATACATTTCTTGCAAACGGTGTACACGTCAGAATCGGCGTCGTGCCGGCCCTTGTAATGGCACACAATGTGAACCAGCTTCAGGTTCTCCCGAGTAAATATTTCTATGTAGTACCTATCGGCTTCCACAGTGCCCTGCTTGAAAGCAGCCTCGCACGTTATACATTTAATATCACCGTTGTACAACCCTTCGATCGCCTTCAGTATGTTTGGGATTATCGACCTAGATAACTCGATTTTATGGTCCAGATTCCAAGTCTGGAATATGATTCGCTCCTCGCGGCTCCTGTAAGGGTTTATGACGTGATCGCCCTCGTAAGAGCACGTGTCCTTGCTCCAGAGTCCGCCGCACTCAAACAGGCCACTATCGTTACAGATGCGAGCGTGTTGGTCCGCTTTACGGTTGAAGTAACTCTCGTTATATTTGTTGGACTCGAGTATTTTGCGGAGGTCTACTAGGAACTGGTCGATGAGTTTCTTACCGCGGCCGCTCTTGGTGTTGATGTAGAGCTCGGAGGCCTGGAGGGCGGATTTCGTCTTGTAGTAGTACCCTTTCATTCGTTCCTTGACGCGCTTCGACATTGACTGTTCCTTCGTCTTCTCCGAAGGCTCCAAACCTGGAAGAATAGGAGATTATTAAAGATATTCCTTCCTTCCTTTTGATTCCTTTCGAGAAAGGTCGATAATTCAAATAATTTTAAATTAGTGAGTAAAAAGGTCTATTCACATAAAGCGCACAAAATTTGTATGGGATCGCGGAAATGGACAGGAATATGCCTCATACAAATCGCTTGCCTTCAAGATGTTTTACGCACATAATATTTTTTATGCTGGGAACCTAAATCGTCGCTACATCCCACAGATATAACCATAATAAAGGATATAACATAATATTGGTATAATAGCAGCTCCTAACAGCCGAGCCCTTGAACATTGGCGCCCCTGGCGATCGCCTCAATTCTTCCTGAAATAATACCGACCCCGACAGCTATAATCCTTACCAATTTAAGGAAATAGCTAGGAAAATAAAGGCGCGACCTTACAAGAATACCCTCACAGGACCTAACGCCGAGACCTCTATTTTTATAGGGTTGATGGGTAAAGTGCCCTACAAAGATATTGAGTATGTAATATCTTGCAGCCGTAGCGTAAAATAGACCGGCCGAAGCGTCCCATTTACTCAATCGAGCGCCTAAGAGCCTGTTCTAAAAGGATTTTTCTTTTTAAATTACATTGTGCTTATCTACACGCGTGGGTCAGATAGTGTATTTATTTTTATAGTAACATTCTGATGAGTTAAAGCTTATTAAATATTACGTTATCGATCCTTACAAATATTCCTAACAATCTTTACTTCGAGACGAATTTCAGTAAGGTAGATTATAAAATACGGCTTCGCCCGCGTGAAATTTTGTCTCACAGAAAAACTTTATCGCGCGCGTCCCTGTTTCAAAAACCGAGATAAAAACTATCCTATGTCCTTTTCCGGGACTCAAACTATCTCTAAATCAGTTCAGTGGATTTCATCGAAATAGGTTCAGTGGTTTAAGCGTGAAAGCGATACAGACAGACAGAGTTACTTTCGCATTTATAATAATAATAATTATGGATAGGGAGGTCCTTTCTCATTAGGATTAGGTAAGTCGACTTTGTCGCAAATAACGGTACTGTGCTATTTAAGTCTATAATCGTCAATAAGACAAATAATTCTTTGTGAAATAGGTACTTACACTTACACAATGATTGTAGGAGTTTCTGGTTCCCTTATATTCATTTACTTAAGTAGATCCCTTTTACTCGCTGGATCATTAGCGGGGCTTAACCCACTTACGCGTCAACCATTAAGACTTTGGGACCTTATGGAATTGACACTACTATACCCCGCCAACTTAGTAAGCATCAAATCTCGCACGTTGAATGGACGGAAACCGTATTGAAAGGAAACCGAATTAGTGGCGATTATGCCGTAACACTTTGAGTTTACCATAATGGTTTAGGGCAGTAGCAGTAGACGACAGTAGAGTTTTTACGGTGGCGGTCGCGATGAAGCGTTGGAACACCTTGAGCTTCTCCTTGACACAGTACTAAGGAACTCCTGCACTGCTGCCCTTGTGTATACAGACTCTCTCTTTCTTACCTTCGAACCAGCCCGGGTCTTACGCGCGCTCACTGAGCATGGTGCGCGCGTCACTTGCGGCCGCGATATAGCGCTGGAACACCTTAAGCTTCTCCTTGACACAGTACTGAGGAACTCCTGCACTGCTGCCCTTGTGTATACAGACTCTCTCTTTCTTACCTTCGAACCAGCCCGGGCCTTGCGTGCGCTCACTGAGCATGGTGCGCGCGTCACTAGCGGTCGTGTTGTAGCGCTGGAACACCTTGAACTTCTCCTTGACGTCAGTATTGAGGAACTCCTGCACTGCTGCCCTTGTTTAAACAGACTCTTTCTTACCTTCGAACCAGCCCGGGTCCTGCGCGCGCTCGCTGAGCATGGTGCGCGCGTCACTAGCGGCCGCGATGTAGCGCTGGAACACTTTGAACTTCTTGACATCAGTACTGAGGAACTCCTGCACTGCTGCCCTTGTGTATACAGACTCTCTCTTACCTTCGAACCAGCCCGGGTCTTGTGCGCGCTCATTGAGCATGGTGCGCGCGTCACTAGCGGCCGCGATGTAGCGCTGGAACACCTTGAACTTCTCCTTGACATCAGTACTGAGGAACTCCTGCGCTGCTGCCCCTGTGTCGATGAACTCCTTCTTCGTTGACCGGATCATGTTGTAGTAGAAGTCGAAATCTGAAAGATTCTTTCTGTTAAAACTTTTTATGCTAAAAATTTTTTTTATTACCTTTCAGGTCTTGAACATAGCTGAATAAAGACTATTGGAATGGAAAAAGAAAATGTGATTAATTAACTTTGTGGTAATTAAGTTAATTTAAAGAGGGAAATATTTCAGATTTTAAACCGCAGCCTACTTTGTTACCTACTAAAATTAATGCATTAAACTTCAGTCTTATTAAAAAAAAAAGAACATGACCATCATTATGAGCAGCTTTAACATACCAGTGACCATAGTTTCTTTATTCTTCAGAAGAATGAAGAGAGTTTGCGACGGTAGAGTGGACAGGTATTCGTCATCCTCCACGCGCGTCCCGTCTTCCGCCACGAAGAGCCGGCAGCCCCCCGCCTCCTCGACATTGAACTGGAACAGAAAATGGGTCAAGGTACCGCGATATGTCAAGGCCTGCTGCCCTTGACACACATCCCTATCCAGGAACCAACAATCAAATTCATAAATTAAACTCGCCCCCAATAAACAAGAAATACACAATTTAAACACTTATTTAACCGAAAGGGGAACACTTAATAAATAAATTAAAACTCACCCCTAACTTTTTCCGAGATTTCGCTATCAACTCCTCCAAATTTTCAGCGGCGACGCCGATTTTCTTTTCGCGTTTAACGTCTGCAACTTTATACCCTTTCTTCATGATGATTTTAAATGATTGCTTTGGAAAAAACAAAAGAAATAATTTTTACAATAAATACGACGCACATCTGCCGCCACTTCACATTTCACTTGCGGTCCGAATCTGTGAATGAGAAGGAAAATGGGAAATTGAAGGGAAATAGCTACTGACCGAACGAACTGACTGAAACTGAAAAGGAAAAACTTCGGCTGAAAAACAAAGGAAGGCAGGAAGAACGAATGATGAATGAACATATCGGCAAAATGTCAAAAGTCAACCACAGACTATCTTTTTTGTTCATTAGTTTATAAACGTAGGGAGGGACCACAGATATGGATAGATGCAGCATGTGTCAAAATTTGTATGAAGCCGAGCGTGCCACTTTTTAAACGTCATTAGTGTCATTTTAGCGAATTTTAACGATTGCCGCAACGTAAAAGTAATCGTATAATCGTACTGCATTCGCAAAGTCATCGAAAGATATCGTGTGACTCGATTCGAAAATTAATTAATTCCGATAAAACTGATAATTTGTTAAATACAAAACCAAAAACATATTTATTTACCTTTTTAAATAAATTAATTCGTAAAAATAACGAGATTTGACGATTTGTAAATCGTCAAATCTCGTTATTTTTCTTACCCTACCAGCGTTTAAAGATAAAAATTTGTCAAGTGCATGAATACATGGATCAGTGTGTGTCTTATTGTTATGAGTAAGTACGGTTCCTTGGGATCGGTATGAATGCACCACATAACAGGGACCATGGTTTTAACTCATAAGAGTACATCGCAGGTTAAGTATTAAAAACAATGCTACTTTATACTTCTTCTACTGCTACTTTATTCTAATTAATTATTTGTTTCTTGTGCTGTTAATTACAATTCTCAATCCGTAAATAATTTCTTCTTTCTACGTATTCGTACTACTGTCCTCGTAAAATCATCGTAACCGATTGTTGTAATCGGATTACATGAACATCACTCGACCATGTATGTCCATTTGGACATATCGGAATGGCACGCTTTGACGATCAACTTGCTGTATCTACTCTAATCCATATCTGTGGGAGGGACTCGAGGGACTGATCATACCACAGATATGGATAGATGCAGCATGTGTCAAAAATTGTATGAAGCCGAGCGTGCCACTTTTTAAACGTCATTAGTGTCATTTTAGCGAATTTTAGTGATTGCCGCAACGTAAAAGTAATCGTATCATCGTACTGCATTTGCAAAGTCATCGAATGATATCGTGTGACTCGATTCAAAAATTAATTAATTCCGATAAAACTGATAATTTGTTAAATACAAAACCAAAAACATCTTTATTTACCTTTTTAAAATAAATTAATTAGTGTCCGACCGAATGTTCGGTTTCGGTTTCGTTTTCGGTTGAGTTTCGGTAAAAACACGAGTTTCGGTTTAGTTTCGTTTTCGGCGGCAAACTTGCCGAAACTACGACCGAAACCGAATGTGCATTCGGGAGTTTCCGCGCTGTTATCGGTCATGTTCGGCGCGTTGAATGAGTGAATGAATCCGATCAGAGCCAATGTCGTGATTCGCTCGCTTGTTTGTTTGCTGTTAGTTTTGTTTTGTTGTGGTGGCGAGTTTTCGAGTGATTTATTTTGAATTTGGTAAGTTTTATCTCGTTTTATGTCGTTATAACATACTAGCTTTCCGCCCGCGGCTTCGCGCGCGTGGACTACATTATCTACATACATATTTTACGGAACCCTTATTTTTTTCCAAAATAAAATTTAGCCTATGTTACTCGTGGATAGGGGGTGTAAACATAAAAAAAAAATTCAATATGACTGATAAAAGTATAATCAAGTTTAATCTAACCTATATGTATTTTTTTTTGGTTCGCAAATGCTATACGTAAACAAATATTAGTTAAGTAGTTAGTAATGACTATAGTGCATTTCATGGTGATAATATTATGGATTCAGAGTTTCAAAGTTCATTTTAGTATTTATCACCAAGGTATCCAAGTGGCAAGTACAGTAGATACTAACTTACGTACCTACTACCAATTTTGTTTTGAGAAATTATTAAGGTAAAAGACCCGACCATGGGACGGGTTATGTAGATGTCCTGAATATTGCGAGTAATAAAAAAAATCTAGACTATAAATCCTTCTTTTTCTTTTTTAATACATAATTTGATACCTTTTAAAGTAAAAAGGCACTTTATAAGTTCAATTTTAATGCAATTTAAAGAGAAAACAATAAAGACTGACTGATTATAATAACGTTTTCTTTATTTTTCCCTCAAAATATGAGCCTTGTAAGGAAGTTTCGGTTTCGGTTTCGGCCGAAATAGACACCGTTGCCGAAATTCGTTTTCGGTTTCGGTTTCGGTCGTAAAACTTGTTTCGGTCGGACACTAAAATTAATTCTTACAAATCGTCAAATCTCGTTTTTTTTTTTTTACCCTACCAGCGTTTCAAGACATAAATTTGTCAAGTGCATGAATACATGCATCAGTGTGTGTCTTATTGTTATGAGTAAGTACGGTTCCTTGGGATCGGTATGAGTGCACCACATACAGGGACCATGGTTTTAACTCTTAAGAGTACATCGCAGGATAAATGTATTAAAAACAATGCTACTTTATACTTCTTCTACTGCTACTTTATTCTAATTAATTATTTGTTACTTTTGCTGTTAATAACAATTCTCAATCCGTAAATAATTTCTTCTTTCTACCGTGTCCGTACTACTGTCCTCGTAAAATCATCGAAACCGATTGTTGTAATCGGATTACATGAACATCACTCGACCATGTATGTCCATTTGGACATATCGGAATGGCACGCTTTGACGATCAACTTGCTGTATCTACTCTAATCCATATCTGTGGATCATACATACAAAATAAGCGTGCCTTTAACTAAAGTTAGAACACAAAATGGCGGCTGTAACTTCACTCCGCGAAGAGACTTCAAAATTACAACTGTCACGTTTTGACATTTGAATAAAGGGGCCGATGTTTCGCATTGTGTCCATATTAGTTCCAAAACAGTAACGGCAACGCGTTAGATAGCTGGCGAACGAGCTATTGCAAATTTTTTTTTTCATGTCTCACCCTCCACCAGTTGGGTATAGTTCCAAAATACTGGACTGTCCTGTCGATGACATTGACAGTGGGGCGCCACCGTCAATACCGGATCGCTGGTTCAGATTTTAGCCATGTTGGAAACCATATAGTTGAACGATGGTAGCGCCCCCCTGTCATTGAGTTTGGTGGGACAGTTCAGCGTGGGTCATCTATAAAAAGACCCACAGCTGTTGTTAGGGTTCCGTAGCCAAATGGCAAAAAACGAAACCCATATTTTACATTTTACCATGGGTGCCTCCATATTATTGATAGCTCGTTGGTTCTGTCACCTGTCGGCGGCGGTTTTTTTTTTTGGTGGTTGTTTTGACTTTTGATAAAATTGAAGAGCCAAAATAACCTACGATCTTTCGTAGCGTTTTCTGTATTTATTATCTAAATTCTGCTTGTTTTTATTAATTATGAAAATAAATCGAGGAGCCCTAATAGTTGTCGAAGGGTTGGACAGAACTGGGAAGTCAACGCAGTGTAAAGCACTTGGTAACTAACGATACTTTTCTCTCTAGATCTTGTGCTATTTTAAATGTAAATAAATGCATACGAATAATGTTTACAGTTGAGAGATTGAAAAAACATGATATTCAAGCAGAGGCCACTAATTTTCCTGCACGTAATACAGAAATAGGTAAAGTGATTGATAGCTATTTGAAGTCACAGGTAAATAATATATAGAGTAATTTTACATGATTTTATAATTACATAAATTGCCTGCGTGCACGTTTTCTGGCTGACAAGTAGAAGAACATATTTTTCAGAAATATGATTGAGTTCTATTTTATTTACTTTAATTATTAATGTTGTTTTTTAACTTTCCAGAATAATCTATCAGATGAGACTATTCATCTGCTCTTTTCAGCAAATCGTTGGGAAAGGGCCAATGAAATAATGAAGACTTTAGAAAAGGGCATTAGTGTAATAGTAGATAGGTATTGCTACTCAGGGGTTGCTTTTACTGCTGCTAAAGGTATGGCAATTACAATTTAAGTTTTTAAAATACTTTAACAGCACTCTCAGCAATACAGATTATGAACTTTTGAGTAAATAAGTGTTGTAATCTTGTAATTAAAGTATTCCTTTTTTTAAAAACACTAATTCATTATGCTATCAAAGATAAAACTTATTTTGCAAGACTTATTACGATTTCAGGATTAAATATTGACTGGTGTAAAGCACCCGACGTTGGCCTGCCCAAGCCCGACAAAGTGTTCTTCCTAACAATGCCTTTAGAAAGTGTTCAGCAAAGGAAAGGATATGGAAATGAAAGGTCAGATTTTAATCTAATCAGCATAAAATTGTATCATAATACTTGATTCTGAATAGCCTTTCTTATAAGTGTTATGTTGTTTGTAGGTATGAGGTTCTTGCTTTCCAGAAAAGAGTCGCAGAAATGTATCTTAAGTTGCAGGATGAGACTTGGGACATAATCGATGCAAACAGGTATGTAATAATACTGGTTAAACTTAACACTATTTGAGTCTATGCTCTTGACAGTTTTTAAATTATTTGTGTTCTTACTTGTGTGATATGCAAACCCATCCAAAAAAATTCTAATGTGAAATTTATTATGTGTAATGTTCAAACTATCTCAATCTTTTCAGGACAATGGAATGTATTGAAGAGGAATTATTACAAAAAGCACTGAATGTGATAAACAAAATAGAGAATAAACCAGTGGGAAAAGTATGGTCACCGTCTACTGAAGCATTTGTACTAGAAAAATAAGAATAAAAGAGCCCCTTTACACTAGTTTCACAGTTAGCACAAATGCACATTATGATGTAAATTGTACAAATTTATTGTGATACATTGTGAATGTCACACATGGAACTGAAGAAAGTTTGTTACTGATTAGATGACTGACTGACTACAAATGTTAAGGGGCTCCAAACTTTTATTTTGTAATTTTTAATAATCATGAATGATGCTAAGTATTAATACTAAAAGGATGAAATAAATATTTTAGTAGTATATTTGACTAACATTTATTTTTCTGAATATTTTGCAGCAAAATTTTTGCACCCTCTGAAGTCTGCTGCTTCAATATACTTGTGTGAGGTTTTAACTTCTTCAATATTTTACTGGATACACTTTCGTTGTTATTTTCAATCAGTTTCAAGAGAAAGAAGCATCCTCTGTTTGTTGGCAGCCATGCTTTCAACTGTAAAAGAACAAAAAGGTGATTGATCAATCAAGAGAATAGTGTTGATTTGATTGTGCCTCAATAGTGTTAACATATTTTGTGCTATTGATTGAATCCAATAGTCTGGCATTAGTTGGGATACCTAATAGTATGGTATAGTAAGTTATCGTGTCATGCAGCAACTCTATCTTACCGTTTCCTCCTGCAAGTTCTCACGTACGGCCTCGCCTAGGGTATGCTCAGTCTTGTCTTTGTCCAAACAAGCCAGTTTCTTTAAGCACATGTGTATGCCCGCATCCTCGACCGCCAGCACCGGTTTTCCATCGACAGTGATCTGCCAATCCGGCCGGCATATAACTTCGGCCAGGGCGTGCAACATTTCTTTTGTACTTTCTGCAAATAATTTTAAAATTTTATCAAGACATTCTACAATGTTAAATATTCTGTTGATTATAGGGTTGAACAGAAGAATGCTTGAAGCCATTTAGTATTATCACAGAATAATAATAAGTACTACCAGGCCTGTTCATCTCCGCGAGTTTACATCGAAAACAAAACACGCACGATTGCCCCCTACAAGAGTACTATTCGACAAGGCCTCACATACGAGCGAACATTGACTCACGCACGCGTATTCTTGTGTATGATGGAAAAAAATAAAGAAAATGGTGTACTAAATACTGTGCAGTATTTAACTGCCTAAATAATAATAAAAACACAGAATGTACTTTTTTAAGTTGCCTCAAGACACTGAGAGGTAAATAAGTAGTTAATATTATTCATGATAATTCATGTATTTCCTCCGCCATTTTCTGCAGATTGGCACCTCACGTCACATCATTTTACCGAAGTCAGCCCTATAGCTTCAGCGCAGTACCGATCACTGACGTTTGTCAACAAAACTTCTGACAAACTTGCTTGACTCTTGAGACAAGCTAAATTACACTTCCTTCCTTCGCGAAGTAAAACTTCTGTATGTAGTACCACAGAATAATAATAAGTACTACGTACAGAAGTTTTACTTCGCGAAGATATTTAAAAAAATGTATGCTCAATGTCATTAACAATATGGTGTAATTTAGCCTGTCTCAAGAGTCAAGCACCATTTTGTTGACAAACGTCAGTGATCGGCACTGCGCCGAAGCTATAGGGCTGACTTCGGTAAAATGATGTGACGTGAGGTGCCAAACTGCGGAAAATGGCGGAGGAAATACATGAATTATCATGAATAATATTAACTACTTATTTACCTCTCAGTGTCTTGAGGCAACTTAAAAAAGTACATTCTGTGTTTTTATTATTATTTAGGCAGTTAAATACTGCACAGTATTTAGTACACCATTTTCTTTATTTTCTTCCATCATACACAAGAATACGCGTGCGTGAGTCAATGTTCGCTCGTATGTGAGGCCTTGTCGAATAGTATCCTGTAGGTGGGCCATCGTGCGTGTTTTGTTTTCGATGTAAACTCGCGGAGATGAACAGGCCTGGTATTATGTAGTAATAATGGATGTAGTTGTAATAAATAGTGGGAGTTTTACAACAGAAAAATGTATAGCCTAATGTGCTGTAGATAAGGATAGTAGACAGTAACTAAGATTGTCTATTCTGTATTAGAATCTTCAGTTAAAAATTGTATAACTTAGTTCTTTATCTTTACCTATAGACAAGACAGCCACAGTCAGCAGCATAATAGCCTTTCCACTCAGCCAGAACTCCGGGTCGGCCAAGATATCTGCCGTCACCGCGGGCAAGATGGCTTCCCGCAGTTCAGCCGTGCGAAGCTCCGCGTCCTTCTTCGAGGTGCCGCTTTTGGCGCCCTCGTTGAGAAACTGGATCAGTGTGGGGTGGAATGTGGCTGTGTCTTTTGGTTTCACTAGCCAATGTATTGTCTGAAAGGATATAATAATAATTAATATCTATCTATATCTATACTAATATTAAAAATGCAAAAGTAACTCTGTCTGTCTGTCTCTCTTTCACGCCTAAACCACTGAACCGATTTTGATGAAATTTGGCATAGAGATAGTTTGAGTCCCGGGAAAGGATATAGGATAGTTTTTATCCCGGTTTTTGAAACAGGGACGCGCGTGATAGTTTTTCTGTGACAGACCAAATTCCACGCGGGCGAAGCCGCGGGCGGAAAGCTAGTTGTTCATAACTATACATATTAATGTTATTTAATTATTATTTTTTTATTTGTTTTAATTTCTTCTACTACTTGACATTAAATTTGACATTTATAAAACTCATATCCTGATACACCGAGCAACTCAGACCACGACCGCCGTCTGAAAATCAGCGTCATGTGGTATGCACTTGAAACATGCTGAGACGGGGACCTTTTTGCTGCTGCAACGCCGCCAAAGTAACTGTCCCGATTAATTTTAATTTTAATTATCATTCTTTTGACTGGTTCTGTAATGTTGACCGTTTGTTTTATGTATGTATGTGTATTCATGTGGCAGCAAAATAAACGTTATTTTATTCTATTCTATTCTATAACAGGTGAAGGATTATTCAATGTGTTACATAAAATTCAATTAACCACTACTTGTCTCCAGGACTTATAATAAATGTTATTCTGTTATGATAAACACTTACCATGATGCCCCAATGATCTTTAACAATATCTTTTAAGTTACTGGCCAGTGTGGACACTATAGCCTTCTTCACTAAAACTGTGTCATCAACAGAGTCAAAAATAGCCAACAGGAGTCTGTATCCAGTCTTGTGTTTGCTGAGTGGCACTGCATGTTCCTTTACTACTTTTAGTATTGTCTGAAAAGGAAGGAAAACTTACTTAGTACAATATTACTACAAATATCATTTTCTTATTCAGAACCTTAGAGAAATTAGTACATAAATGTATATGACTTTATAGTACTATGGTCCATACTTTTTTATCTTTGTTGGTGCCCTGCCAAACACACATGCTAGCAGCATTGACGCCAGGCAGTGAGTTGCTGAGTGGCACAATAAGTGGGCTGAGTGTTGACACAAATTCTGTTCTGTCCTCCGCGCTGCATTCACGAATATAGTCATACAAAACTGAGTGCAGCAATCTGAAATGTAAAACACACATTTTAACAACTTGTTTTTTTACATGTATAAGATAATAATTGCCATAAGCAAAGATAACTACAAAATATTGTAAAGGAAAGTAACTTACTCGCTGTCATGTAGATTTTTATCCAAAATCTTTTGTATATTGGCTTTACAAGACTGCAGTATGGCTGGCCTCATTTCAGGACTGTCCTTGTAGGCATCTTTCAGGCACTGCACCTTAGGATCTTTTGTCTGAAACATTTTATTTTCATTTTCCAATATACAATGTAAACGACATTACAATCCATTTTGAGGCAATTTACTGCCATGTTAATTACTAATTTGCTTGTCTCATGGACTTCTCTGCATAGATGTCTGGAAGCGATTTCTTCATAGTGATAAAACTAAAATTTTGTATTATAAATTGATTGCACAGTAAAATTAGTGGATAGTCTGTAATGTAAAGTAGTAGTGTGAGTAAGATAGAAAATATTATCAACTTACGTTTTTATAAATATCACCATAGAACTCCTGCTGCATGTGTATTTTCTCTTTGTTGTTTGCAAATTCACCATAAGCATAGTCCAAAACTGGTGCACTAATGTTATGTGATGCCAACGACACAATATGCCCAATGAATCTTTTGATCACTTCATGACGGATGGAGTCACTGCCATATTTCAGTATTCTCTTCACTGCATGGTGACCATATTTGGACTGGGCCATATTGACAACCAGGTCCAACAGTTCTGCAATGATTTCATTCTTAATTTCATCAGAAGCGTATTTGAGGAGCACTTGTATGACTCTGCTGAGATCATGTGTCAGGGCAATGGACTTGTAATGACCTTTCAGCAAGTTGTGCAATTCTTTGCAAGAATTCGCTCGAAACTCTGCTTTCACTACTTTCCTAAAACAAGAGTAAACATTGCATAAAGATAACAGGCAAACTATTCAGTTAGAGATAGGTTTAAATTAAAATATAGGTGATCATTTGAATTTCAGAAAATAAACAAAAAAATCTAAAATTAGTTACCTTTGAATCTGTGCAGCAAGTAACTTAGCCTTGTGAGACACCTCAAACACCTCGGCTGTCGCTTTGGCTTTCCGGCGCGCAAGCCGTAACTGTTTCTTCTCTTTCTTCATTTCTGACCATATTGGTTTTTCATCCTTTCCACTTTCTTTTGAAAACTTGCCAGTAATTTTACCATCTTTATGAAAACCTTTACCTTTTACATTTCCATCTTTGAATTTCTTAAAATCTCTAGGACCTTTTTTGAAATCCTTACCGCCCTTCTTAAAATTCTGGGGCTTTTTGTTGAATGGCTGTTTCTTATCCCCATTTTGTTTTTTGTCTTCATGTTTTTCCGATTTTAATTTCGGTTTTTTGTTCGGAGCTACAGCATTAACTTCTTCACTTTTTCGTTTAACTTTCTGCATTTTGCTATCCTATAAATATAGCAAAAAATACATTTTTTTACCAGTCTGTCGGTTGTGTTAGAGGTTATAAAAACTACACATTTTGTAAAAGTGAGGTACTGGCTTAGATAAATCTTTAGTAAAATGTATAAATAATAATAACAGTACCTTTTTATTCTTGTTTAAAAATATTTAAAACCACGTGTGAAAATAGCTCAGCCGATACCGAAATCGTGCGACAGAACAAAAATGATGAAATGTCAATGTCAATCAATCAATTGTCAGTTTTTTTTTTATTTTATATGGCTCTGGGACTGTTAAATCACAGACGAGGCCAGAGAGTTGAGAAGGACAATATACACAAACTAAATTGAACGAATGGAAAAAATCTAAATAGAAACCATTTCTCTGTTACAAATTACATGCTCAGCTTTTAAGATTCAGCACGATCAAGACTTAAAATTTCACACAGGACAAAAGTTTGATTTGACCCCAGCCTCAGATCCAGACAAGTGGCACTTTTTGATCGCTTTGAAAATCGAATTCCTTCACTTACCTTCACGTTTACTTCAGTTCACGGGGCGAAGGGCGAAGTAACTACAACAAAAAAAAACTTTGAAACTAACAAAAAAAACGTCGGAGCGAAGATATTTCGAAATTACAACTGTCACGTTTTGTTTGCGTCTTTGTCTACGGGGGCTTGTTATACTGAGCCCCGATTACGGTAACTTTTAACGTCTACAATCCAGACGCGTTTCTGATTCTGCAATACGATTGGTCAAAACAGCTGACGTACGCTGTTGAACGACCAATCGTATCGCAGAATCGAGAAGCGTGTCTGGATTGTTGACGTTAAAAAATACCGTAATCGGGGCTCTGTTTATATTATCAAGGACTGGGAATTATGAACCCCAAAAAAAAAGTAAAAAGTCAAACAAACTTTTTTCATCGATGTTGCGTCGCTTGTTCGCTTGTGTTATAAATTTTTATTCAAAGGATTTTGTAAATAAAAACATCGGCAGGCGACATTTCATTCAACAATTTAGTTGAAATAATGTAGATAAGTTTAAATAATTGGTAGAAATGGTGGATATAAATAAGTATCTTGAAAATCAACTTGCTTTGGCTAAGAAACATAATGTACACAAGGTCGGCAGATCTAATGATGTTTCAGAAATAAGTAGAGCTGCCGCTGAAAAAATATCCAGAAAAGAGGAGAAACAATTATTTAAGAAAAACTGCAAGATTAATAAAGAATCTTCAATACAAGTATGCACAGAAGTTGAACAACCAAGTACTTCAAAAAATAAGGATGAAGACGACGAGAGCGATTACCTTCCGTCGTGTGATGAAGATGATGATGAGGCAACTGTACCAAGTCTGCCATCTACATCGCGACCCAAGAAGAATTTAAAGAAAATCGTAGATGACGGTGACCGAAATTCGTACGACAACAGGATAAAAGAATGGAGGGAAAACTTAGAGGCAGCACGCACCGGTAATCTAGTAAATGAGTCTCATTCTGCTGACATTCAATATTTGCTAGATGGAAATAAAGATGTTGAGAAGTTTCAACATCTGGACCAAGGTTTGCGCATTCCTATATTTGTTTGGAAGCAACTTTATAAGTACCAAAGGACAGGAGTGAAATGGTTGTGGGAATTGCATCAAGTGCAATCTGGAGGATTGTTGGGTGATGAAATGGGTTTAGGCAAAACTGTTCAAATAATTGCATTTTTAGCAGGATTATCAAACACTGATTCTGGGATTTGGGGTGGACTTGGCCCATCTATTATTGTAGCCCCGTGTACTGTCATTTACCAGTGGGTTTCACATTTCCACTACTGGTGTCCATATCTTCGAATAGCAGTTCTGCACAACTCTGGATCTCATTCAGGGAACCACAATAAACTCATTCGTGATATTCATCACTCCCATGGAATTTTATTAATAACTTATGCTGGAGTTGTTAAATATTCAAAAGATCTGCTAGGTCATAAATGGCATTATATTATTTTAGATGAGGGCCACAAAATAAGAAATCCTGACACTCAAGTCAGTAAACATGTTAAGAAATTTGATACTCCACATAAACTGTTGATAACAGGTTCTCCCATGCAGAACAGCTTACAAGAATTATGGTCATTGTTTGATTTTATGAGCCCTGGGCTACTTGGGACTCACCATGCATTTATGGAATACTTTGCAAATCCTATAACCCAGGGAGGTTATGCAAATGCCACAGAGCTTCAGGAAGCAACAGCTTTGGAAATAGCAATTGCACTGAAAAAATTAATTACCCCTTATATGCTCCGAAGAACAAAAGCAGAGGTTCAAGAGCATATAAAGTTGCCTGAGAAAAATGAACAAGTCTTGTTTTGTGCCCTTTCACAAGAACAAAGAGATTTGTATATGGGGTATCTTATGGGAAGTACTGTCAGAAGTATTTTGGATAAAGAGAGCAGATATGGGGATCCTATTCGTGCCAGAGTGTTAGTAGCTCTGTCTACTTTAAGGAAAATATGTAATCATCCAGATTTGTATCTTTATGAAATAGAAGAAGACCAAGCAGTTTTGAATGATTCATTTGGTCATTGGAAGAGATCAGGGAAAATGACAGTTGTGAATTCTCTGTTGAAGATATGGCAAAAACAGGGTCACAGAACACTAATTTTCTCTCAATCCCGAGCAATGATATGTATTTTAGAGCAATTTTTACAAAACCATAACTATAAGTATCTCAAAATGGATGGCACTGTGATAGTTAGCCAGAGACAAAATTTGATTAAAACATTCAATGAAAATCCAGAATATTTAGTGTTTCTGTCAACTACAAGAGTTGGAGGTCTTGGAGTTAATTTAACTGGTGCTGACAGAGTGATAATATATGACCCAGATTGGAACCCAGCCACTGACAATCAAGCAAAAGAGAGAGCTTGGAGAATTGGTCAGGAGAAGAATGTCACTGTTTACAGATTACTTTCTGCTGGAACAATTGAAGAAAAAATATATCAGAGGCAAATTTTTAAACATTTTCTGAGTAACAGAATACTTGTAGATCCTAACCAAAAAAATGTTTTGACAACAAGTACATTGCAGGGTTTGTTCACCTTAGATGAACCTAATCACGATGGTGACACTGAAACTGCAGCATTATTTAAACACACTAAGGTAAATATGGACAACAATCACAAAAAAGATAACAGTGGAGGAATTTCCAATTCAAAAAAGAAAATTGAAGCAATGAAAAGAATGGCTAAAGAAATAAGTAAAAGAATATCAAAGAATGTACAAACACCTAGTACTTCAGTGGCAGAGGTAGATCCAAGAGAAAGGTATAAGAGAAAAAGGGAACTTTTGTTGAATCCCCCAAAGGCTCCTCCAGAGCCAGAAATAAATCTGATTGATGATAAAATAACCACAGAAACATTTGACAATGTTATGTCTGAATTGGATATAATAAATATGCATGCAAAAGAAAATTATGAAGAAAATCTTATACAAGAAGTGCTTAGCAAACAAAATAAAGATAATGAAAAAGATGATAATAATAGTTCTACAGAAATCTGCAATGAAAGCAAAGAAGAAGGTGAGATAAATAGTGATAGTGAATCTAGAAGTAATAAAAACAATTTAGTAGGTGACAGTGGTAGTAGTGATAAAATTTCAGATATAAATCATGGTAAGCAGTTAGATGGCTTACCAGATCAAGCTGAAGCTTCACATGATGATAGTCTAAAAAAGACTAAAAATCATCATGGTAAAAATAGAGATAAGAAACGAAAAAGGAAAGATTCTTCTGTATCTGAAACAGAGGTAGACAGTTTGCTAGCTGTAAAAAAAGTTAAGAGGAAAAAACACAAACATAATAAGGAAGAGAAATCAAAAAATGATGACGATTATGTATTAAATAAACTTTTCGCAAAAGCGTCTGTAAAGAGTGCATTGCAACATGATGCTGTGGTTGGTCTAGCCGAAAAAGAAAAGAGGCTCAGATTAAAAGAAGAAGCATCGAAAGTTGCTAAAACTGCTGTAAGAGCCATCAAATTTTCATCCTCAAATAAGTTGAAGAAAACTGTTCAAGTTCTTTAGAAATGTTGAATTTTAATATTTTTTGTAAGACTAATAAAAAAAGTGTTTATATTTTTGTTTTTTCATTTGTCTCCTTTTCACTTAAGCGCTAAGAGGTCAATAATCTCTTCTTCGGAGGTTCTTATAAGTAATTGAAGTACTTAATACATACATGGATCGCAGCAAATAACTTTTGGGAGTGCTAGAAAGTGATATTGGTTGTTAATAATTATGGATTTTTTAAAGCGATGATTTTAATTTAGATGGGGGAAATAGGATATAGGAATACCGTAAAAAAATATAAATTAATTCTCTAAGAAAAAAATAGAAAGTGCTTGGAATTATTGTAATTTTAATGTTATTTTTTTTAGTAGATTGTTATCCGTAGTAGAATTATAAGCGATTAATGGTAACATTGTCCAACCAACTGTCAAAATTGAAGCTACCTTCTTTGGGTTATCAAGTTCACTTTCAATCAAGAAGTAAATGTAAATTATCTAATAATACAAGCTTCCTCAGACGAGAAATAGGCAGTGAGAAATTTTACGGCAGTCATTATGTGCAAATAAAATCCATAAAGTAGCGTCTCCCAACGGCAGCAAAGCACGGGTGTATCGACGTAGGAAGTTGGCTTTAGGTATTATTTGTAATAACTGCTGATAATTCTGTGCCATCAGTATGTCTGGACGAAGAAAGCCTCCACCACCAGGATTTAACTTCCCACCCGTACCAGCGCCAGTGACTGTGTATGTATCAAGGTCTTATGTCAAATGTGGTAAATCTTCACATTCAGCACATAATTTTCTTTCCTATTTTTCACTTCTCATTACTGTAATATGTATTTTAAGTACCACCTCGGCTAAGTGTTTTTAATTTTAGTAAAGTAACCTCTATAGCAATTTTACATGCACCAAACACTATTCCGACATGATTGTTAATACAAATGCAATGTACTAATTTCCAGGACTCCACCAAGAAATCTCGACAAACAGACCACTATAACGGTAGATGACAAGACCTTTACAGTGCATGCTGATGACCTGGTGAAGATATGCGACCTTGGCCGTGGGGCTTATGGTATTGTGGAAAAGATGCACCACAAACCTAGTGATACAATAATGGCAGTCAAGGTAATTAAGTTAGTTAGTAAGGCAGTTAAGTTGGTGAAAATAAAAAATAAATAAAAATATGATAAATATAGATATTTATTTTACTGTATAAAAAATGGAATTTTGTTAGTGTAGTAATGTAACATAATTTACTTTCATCTTGGTTTTGGTTATTTATCTATAACTGTATCTATTGTTTCAGCGCATAACAGCTACATTCAACAACCAGTCCCTGGAGCTGAAGCGTCTACTGATGGACCTAGATGTCTCGATGAGAGCCAGTGCATGCCCATATACAGTACATTTCTATGGAGCCATGTTCAGAGAGGGTGATGTGTGGATTTGTATGGAAGTCATGGACATGAGCCTTGATAAATTCTACACCAAGATCTATAAAAACAATAGAACCATACCAGAAAATATTCTTGGGAAAATATCATTTTCAGTAGTCAGTGCCTTGCACTACCTGCACTCCCAACTCAAAGTGATCCATAGAGATGTGAAGCCTTCCAATATTTTGATCAACAGAAAAGGTGAAGTTAAGATGTGTGACTTTGGTATTTCTGGCTATCTTGTAGACTCAGTTGCTAAAACCATTGATGCGGGTTGCAAACCTTACATGGCTCCTGAGAGAATTGATCCGTCTGGTAATCCAGGGCAGTATGACATTCGCAGTGACGTTTGGTCACTTGGCATATCTATGATAGAGTTGGCGACAGGTCAGTTTCCATACAGCAATTGGGGGACTCCCTTTGAGCAATTAAAGCAAGTGGTTAAAGATGATCCACCAAGGCTACCAAGTGGCCAGTTCTCGCCAGAGTTTGAAGACATGATTGTGAAATGTCTGCAGAAAGATTACAAGAAGAGGCCAAACTATGATGCACTACTGGCCCATCAGTTTTGTCAAGAGCATAGTCAAAAGGAGACTGATGTAGCTTCCTTTGTTCAAGAAATACTAGACTTACCTGATGACTCCTAGTGATAGGAATATGTATTTTACTTTAAGTACCTTTAAGTACAAGTGTTTAGTGATTACTAACAATAATCTAGATTGTTACTGGAGAATTATGTGAGATAATTGTTATTAACAAATTAATTTATGTATGTATAACTGACAGGTCCAGCCAAATGTAAGTTCAGAAGTCAGATTGGCAGAAACAAACATTATTTTCATGTCACATAAATCAAAACTTAATTTGTGATACATGTTTAAAATTCAAGTGGAACTATTCAATGTAAATGAGTAGTCACTAGGTGGTATAGTAGTTCATTAAATTAAGTTTGATTGTATAATCAATTGTATAAAACGGAGTACGCCTTTTATGTCTATGTACATAGGTACATATGCCTTTATTAATTTTAATGATAAAATAATTGGCAATATAGAGTATTTTTAAATGACTGCTATGTCTTATACATCACAAATTGATAACTCGTAATAAAAATATTTGTTTTCAAATAGTATTTAATTAATACCTTATTGTGATAACAGGTATAGCGCTTAACTGAGTAGTTTCCTGCGGTAGTATAGGAGAGCATATTGTTACATTGAATCGCGAAGTTTCAGTTTTGACAGCACAGTTACGTTACGTCACACTGCTCCCGCATACTCCACTGTCGCTCCGCCCGCAAGAACATACTCAGCTATGAACTATGCCTGTTGAAAAAATAAAACGCAATATCTTAATAACATCTCTTGAAATATTCATGTTTATCATAGAAACAGACGTTATAAATAAAGTAAGTACAAAATAGTGTTAGGTACATCATAAGTACATTGTCATTTTTCTCTTATAAATAAATCTCGACCGCACCTCTGGCTTCGTTCAGTAAACACGGTAAAAATATTCAAAAATTCTACTAAAGCGTAATTGACTAGAGGTAATTGTTTTCATCAAAACGGAGAGTTCATTCCCAGTTTTGTCCCGAAGTCTAAGCGGGCTCGTCGCTGGTTGCGGATGTCAGCTCTGTAAATAAAAAGTTAAATTAAATGCCATAATCTAATACTGTACCATCTGCCTATCTAAGTACAAGCGAATCTTGTAGTCACAGTGTACAAGTAAATAAGTTCTCATAAAAAAACTACTGACTCATTGTTCTCATAAAGAAACTATAGATAATCAGATTTAAGAGGATTACTTAAGTACTCGTAACTCGTTCTATTGCTAAAAACTGCCATTTGATGAGAGGGCCTCCCCTGCCTCCCCCTCATATGCTCATGATACAGTCGGGAATGGATTAAAAAGGTACAAAACTGAGTGCTACTGCTACTGCCGAGCACTCACTTCTTGTCGTGTCGATAACAAACCTACACAGTGTCAGCCAAAAACTCCGTATAAAGCTAAGAACTCACGGCGCGATTTCCACCCGCGCCCGCAGCTTCTGTAGAATGCAGATACTTATGTAAAAACTAATGCACAGTTTGCGCCCGCGCGCTCTGCGATCGATCGGCGGGCGACCATTTTGTACCAGTGACTTGATTGGCGCGCATATCACCCGCGTCCGCGGCGGTTGCGGGGCGGCAGCCCCTACTGAGTTCCAGGGATGTTATGGATATCTGTAACCGTAACCGAAACTTTCGGATATCCGAAATAATAAAATATCCGAAACCGTAACCGATTCATAAGTTTCGGATAGTTTCGGATGTAGTTTAAATTGTTTTTTGTGTAGTATTATAGGTAAAGGCATAACAGCCTAATTTACCTTTATAATGCCATCTAGTATCAATTTTTATTACTTTTTATTCGATGTAAAGTGTGCGGCCATGAATGAACCGTGTTGGACAACTATTGCAAATTGCATTCTAGAGCACAGATATTCGTAACCGTAACCGAAACTTTCGGATATCCGAAATTAAAAAAATATTCGTAACCGTAACCAAAACCGGTATAATATTATTCCTATATCCGTAACCGTATCCATAACCGAAACTACATATCCATAACATCCCTATTGAGTTCTTAGCCTATGAGTGGCGTTGTCAGTTTCAATATTTGTTTCCATGTAAAATATGGGTAGTGACCGTCCATTCTGGTCACAATAGATATGTTAACACCACCAATCAATTGACGTACTTTTTAAAACTGTCAAAACGAAACTCTCCCATAGATTTTGTATGGCACTACAAGCAAGTGACGTCACTATTTTGTCAACTCAAACTACTTTTTTCAATTACAATGCGACCAAAAATCGTAATTTACAGGTAATTTAAAAATAATTAAGTTTTTAAGACCAGAATGAAGTGTCTTTTTAGTAAAGTTGTGATTTCGAATTAATGGAGAATGGTGTCAAATTGTCCATTAAATCTTCCTGCGTGCAGTTTGGGCACGGCACTCACTTGATCTCCTGCCACTTGATCAGTTCGTTGACCGCGAACACGGCGAGCGGCGAGGCGGCGCACGCGAGCGCCAGCGGCCAACGCGCGGCCAGCCGCAGCGAGCACAGCCCCCAGCGCGCGCACAGCCCGTACTATACCTTCGCGAAGTAAAACTTCTGTACGTAGTACTTATTATTATTGTGTGACGCCACTCACTTGATCTCCTGCCACTTGATCAGTTCGTTGACCGCGAACACGGCGAGCGGCGAGGCGGCGCACGCGAGCGCCAGCGGCCAACGCGCGGCCAGCCGCAGCGAGCACAGCCCCCAGCGCGCGCACAGCCCGTACTATACCTTCGCGAAGTAAAACTTCTGTACGTAGTACTTATTATTATTGTGTGACGCCACTCACTTGATCTCCTGCCACTTGATCAGTTCGTTGAGCGCGAACACGGCGAGCGGCGAGGCGGCGCACGCGAGCGCCAGCGGCCAGCGCGCGGCCAGCCGCAGCGAGCACAGCCCCCAGCGCGCGCACAGCCCGTACTGGCTGCTCAGCATCACCCAGCTGAACACGCTTTGCATTAATACTCTGCGGAGAAAAAACGATGGGTGAATAGGATACTACTTCATGACAAACCTGAAGACAAGCTTTATGTATTAATAATGCGTACTGTATGGCTACTATGGTTTATAATAGGTTGGACGAAGAAATGAAATCTTTGCCGTTAAATGTTTTTAAAGGAAAATTAAAATCATGGTTGATTGGGAAGGGTTTTTACATCATTAAGGAATACTTTGATGCTTTTAAGTTTCAGTAGTATGTACCCATATGTTTCCTGTTTTTGTTGCATGTATCTATTAAATTGAGTACATTAAGTAAGCTATTTGCATGCCAGTTGTGGTGATTTGTGCGAACTATTTTTATATTGACATCTGCTGTACCGCTTATCAAGCAAATAAATGGATTTTGATTTGATTTGATTTGAAGATATTATGGGGTGTGAAAAGAGATTGGCGTAGTTGTCTTACGTCCTTCCTTCCCTTTTCCCTAAAGGTTAATCTAAAGTATAATTTCACCACTTTACGAGAAACATTGTGGTTAACTACAGGTTAATTAATAAAATAAATAATTAATTAAGATTTTTGGTTTCATTGTAATTGAAAAAAAAAGTAGTTTGAGCTGACAAAATAGTGACGTCACAGGTTTGAATTGCCATACTATGGGAGAGTCGTTTTGACAGCTTTAAAAAGTACTTCAATTGATTGTTGGTGACAAATACCCTTGGATACTTACAATAGGACTACACTAGTCGACCAAACTCGGTTCGACCAGAAACATTTCTGCCATATGGAAGATTGTCTATGCACGAACGACAATGATATCACAACTGCGAACAAAACACAATCATTTTAGTATAGTTCCAAAATACTGAACTGTCCTATCCATGACATTGACAGTGGGGCGCCACCGTCAATACCGGATCGCTCTGGTTCCGATTTTTGCCATGTTGGAAACCTTATAGTTGAACGATGGTAGCGCCCCCCTGTCATTGAGTTTGGTGGGACAGTTCAGCGTGGGTCATCTATACAGAGCATTTTCACGTCAGACGCGAGATTACAGTATCTGTAGGTTTAGTGTGAGTTTACATCAAATGTCTTCACTAGTGACTGCGTAAAAAAAATTATATTAAATGTATGACGGATTTTCAGCGACCCTAGCGGATACTTTCAAGAACTAAAATCTTCATAGATTTTTTTGACGCGCTCACTATGGGCGACGTTTGATGTAAACTCACACTAATGCCCGTTTTCAATCCCTAATTTTTAAGTGACCCCTATACAGTGGTAATTTGTTCTCATAGGGGTCACTTAAAAATTAGGGATTGTGGTGAAAACGGGCATAAGCCTTCTATTGTTTCGCTCACTCACTTAAATGCACAGTAATAAGCGCGAGCGTGATATGCTGCGCCAAATACAGCCCGTCATAGAAGTCGTCGCCCCAGCCGTGCCAGCTACGCCGCGTCAGGTCTTGCTCGGGGTCGAAGGCGCCCGTATTGACTGGGTACACCAGCCAGCAGCCCGTCGCGTTGGTAGATGACGTTTAATGTAAACTCACACTAATGCCCGTTTTCACCATCAATCCTTAATTTTTAAGTGACCCCTATGGTAATACATAACAGGCATTTTGTTCTAATAGGGGTCACTTAAAAATTAGGGATTGATGGTGAAAACGGGCATAAGCCTATTGTTTCGCTCACTCACTTAAATGCACAGTAATAAGCGCGAGCGTGATATGCTGCGCCAAATACAGCCCGTCATAGAAGTCGTCGCCCCAGCCGTGCCAGCTGCGCCGCGTCAGGTCTCGCTCGGGGGCGAAGGCGCCCGTATTGACGGGGTACACCAGCCAGCAGCCCGTCGCGTTGGTAGACGACGTTTAATGTAAACTCACACCAATGCCCGTTTTCACCATCAATCCTTAATTTTTAAGTGACCCCTATGGTAATACATAACAGGCATTTTGTTCTAATAGGGGTCACTTAAAAATAGGGATTGATGGTGAAAACGGGCATAAGCCTTTTGTTTCGCTCACTCACTTAAATGCACAGTAATAAGCGCGAGCGTGATATGCTGCGCCAGATACAGCCCGTCATAGAAGTCGTCACCCCAGCCGTGCCAGCTGCGCCGCGTCAGGTCTCGCTCGGGGTCGAAGGCGCCCGTATTGACGGGGTACACTAGCCAGCAGCCCGTCGCGTTGGTGGCGATCGAGATTTGCTCGCAAAATTCCCGCAGAGTGTACCCGTAGAGAACGAGGATCGAGATAGCAGCGGGGAGGAACTTGCAGGCGTAGCACCAGAATATGAATAACGCCATCTGGGGGATAAGGACATGTTTAAAATAAATGAATTTATAATCGTATTCGAAAGAAAGAAACAGACATTTATTACATCACCCTAAGTACGGGCGACAGCACATCCAGACTTAGCACTTATTACAACTACATACATACGCCGGATTGTTTACCTTGATGTGCCTTCGTCTGTACATTAAAACAAAAGTAACATAAGAAAACACGAAAAACGCATAAAAACAGGATGGCAATACAGGGTGCAGTGCCAGCTACCCACCCTTTCGTAATCGTCTATCGTCATGCTCATTTGCTGGGGAGGGAGTATGTGTCGGTCATTTTAATTTTCCTTGCGGATCTCCTCATTTCTGATTCGATCACGCGGGAAATTCAGAGCTTGGCAACCTTTAACGGGACTATTCCCACCTCTCGTTTCCACCACTGCAACTCCTGTGTAACCAGGATTTACAACTTGACCGCCATAAAAACCCAACCAATGAAGGTCAAGTTTGTCCCGGGGAAAAGTTAAACTGTCATTGGACCCGCAACGAAATTAATCAGAAGAACATAGGAGTTCGAAATTAAAGGTCTGAGTATCAGGGATGTTATGGATATCCGTAACCGTAACCGAAACTTTCAGATATCCGAAATAAAAAAATATCCGAAACCGTAACCGTTTCGGATAGTTTCGGATGTAGGCAGTTTAAATTGTTTTTTGTATAGCATTATAATATGTAAAGGCATAACAGCCTGATTTACCGTTAATGCCGTCTAGAATCAATTTTTATTTTTTTATTTGATGTAAAGTGTGCGGCCATGAATGAACCGTGTTGGACAAATATTGCAAATTGCATTCTAAAGCACAGATATCCGTAACCGTAACCGAAACTTTCGGATATCCGAAATAAAAAAAAATCCCTAACCGTAACCGAAACCGGTATAATATTATTTCTATATCCATAACCGAAACTACATATCCATAACATCCCTACTGAGTATCTGATACGGTGACGATGGTTATGACTTTGGTTTTCAGTCCGATAAGGAGCTATAATTAGACATCGTTGCACGTGCCTGTGTGTGCACGCCGAGCTGCGGGCGCGTGGCGGCGCGCTGCATGCAGGCGGCGTCGAGCGGCGCGCAGGCCAGCGGCGCGGCCAGCAGCGGGCACGCCACGCAGCCCAGCCACGCGCAGCCGGAGTCTTAGAAGACTTAGATTATGCCGATGACCTTTGTTTGCTGAGTCACACGCATCACGATATGCAATCCAAAATTGATGACCTACATCGAGAGGCGGGCATCACGGGGCTCCAAATTAACTGCCGGAAGACCCAAGAGATGCGATCTGGAGTGAGGAATTGCACACCATTACGGATTGGTGCAGAGGATGTGGAACGTGTCCACAATTTTACCTTCGCACAACTTCGCCCCGTATGGCAGTCACGGAAACTGACCCGAAGGGTCAAGATCAAAATTTTCGGGTCCAACGTTAAATCCGTGCTGCTCTATGGGTGTGAAACGTGGAAGGTCACCAAGGTCATCTCGCACCAGCTGCAGGTCTTCGTCAACCGCTGCCTTCGCCGAATTCTCGGCATATACTGGCCTGAGAAAATCTCCAACGTCGAGCTATTGGAACGCTGCCACGAAATTCCGATCGACCAGCAGATCAAGCGCCGCAAGTGGAACTGGATTGGCCACACTCTCCGAAGGGATCCCGATCACATCCCCAAGCAGGCTCTGGATTGGAACCCGCAAGGAAAACGCAAACGTGGTCGCCCCAAGCAAACTTGGCGGCGCACTGTGGCAGACGAGGCGAAGAAGATCGGCAAGACTTGGAGCGAGATCAAACACATAGCTATAGGACCATAAGTCAAGTAAGTCAGTGGCACGTGCCTGTGTGTGCACGCCGAGCTGCGGGCGCGTGGCGGCGCGCTGCATGCAGGCGGCGTCGAGCGGCGCGCAGGCCAGCGGCGCGGCCAGCAGCGGGCACGCCACGCAGCCCAGCCACGCGCAGCCGGAGTCTTAGAAGACTTAGATTATGCCGATGACCTCTGTTTGCTGAGCCACACGCGTCACGATATGCAATCCAAAATTAATGACCTACATCGAGAGGCGGGCATCACGGGGCTCAAAATTAACTGCCGGAAGACCCAAGAGATGCGATCTGGAGTGAGGAATTGCACACCATTACGGATTGGTGCAGAGGATGTGGAACGTGTCCACAATTTTACCTACCTCGGGAGCGTCGTGTCAGAGACTGGAGGTACCGAAGAGAACATCACTTCGCGCATTGCCAAGGCTAGAGCCACCTTCGCACAACTTCGCCCCGTATGGCAGTCACGGAAACTGACCCGAAGGGTCAAGATCAAAATTTTCGGGTCCAACGTTAAATCCGTGCTGCTATATGGGTGTGAAACGTGGAAGGTCACCGAGGTCATCTCGCACCAGCTGCAGGTCTTCGTCAACCGCTGCCTTCGCCGAATTCTCGGCATATACTGGCCCGAGAAAATCTCCAACGTCGAGCTATTGGAACGTTGCCACGAAATTCCGATCGACCAGCAGATCAAGCGCCGCAAGTGGAACTGGATTGGCCACACTCTCCGAAGGGATCCCGATCACATCCCCGAGCAGGCTCTGGATTGGAACCCCCAAGGAAAACGCAAACGTGGTCGCCCCAAGCAAACTTGGCGGCGCACTGTGGCAGACGAGGCGAAGAAGATCGGCAAGACTTGGAGCGAGATCAAACACATAGCTATAGGACCATAAGTCAAGTAAGTCAGTGGCACGTGCCTGGCTGTGCACGCCGAGCTGCGGGCGCGTGGCGGCGCGCTGCATGCAGGCGGCGTCGAGCGGCGCGCAGGCCAGCGGCGCGGCCAGCAGCGGGCACGCCACGCAGCCCAGCCACGCGCAGCCGGAGTCTTAGAAGACTTAGATTATGCCGATGACCTCTGTTTGCTGAGCCACACGCGTCACGATATGCAATCCAAAATTAATGACCTACATCGAGAGGCGGGCATCACGGGGCTCAAAATTAACTGCCGGAAGACCCAAGAGATGCGATCTGGAGTGAGGAATTGCACACCATTACGGATTGGTGCAGAGGATGTGGAACGTGTCCACAATTTTACCTACCTCGGGAGCGTCGTGTCAGAGACTGGAGGTACCGAAGAGAACATCACTTCGCGCATTGCCAAGGCTAGAGCCACCTTCGCACAACTTCGCCCCGTATGGCAGTCACGGAAACTGACCCGAAGGGTCAAGATCAAAATTTTCGGGTCCAACGTTAAATCCGTGCTGCTATATGGGTGTGAAACGTGGAAGGTCACCGAGGTCATCTCGCACCAGCTGCAGGTCTTCGTCAACCGCTGCCTTCGCCGAATTCTCGGCATATACTGGCCCGAGAAAATCTCCAACGTCGAGCTATTGGAACGTTGCCACGAAATTCCGATCGACCAGCAGATCAAGCGCCGCAAGTGGAACTGGATTGGCCACACTCTCCGAAGGGATCCCGATCACATCCCCGAGCAGGCTCTGGATTGGAACCCCCAAGGAAAACGCAAACGTGGTCGCCCCAAGCAAACTTGGCGGCGCACTGTGGCAGACGAGGCGAAGAAGATCGGCAAGACTTGGAGCGAGATCAAACGCATAGCTCAAGACCGAACGCGATGGAGGGCTGTTGTGGACGCCCTCTGCCCCATCTAGGGGACATAGGACCATAAGTCAAGTAAGTCAGTGGCACGTGCCTGGCTGTGCACGCCGAGCTGCGGGCGCGTGGCGGCGCGCTGCATGCAGGCGGCGTCGAGCGGCGCGCAGGCCAGCGGCGCGGCCAGCAGCGGGCACGCCACGCAGCCCAGCCACGCGCAGCCGCCCACGCTCAGCGCTAGGGGCAGGAACGCACATAGCGACCCGACCTGTGACGAACATTATTATAACATTAGCTGTGCCCGCGACTTCGTACGCGTGAAAATACACTCGCGAGCAAAAATATGGAATCACCCTATTTGTTTCGAGCGATCACAAAAACTAAATGACTAATAGAAGACAAATAAAAACGGTACCATTTTAAAGGTAATATTATAAACTTTAAATTGATACCACAGATACATGCATAGCCATTCAGTTCTTAAGATCGCTCGGAACAAAACACAAGGTGGTGATTCCATATTTTTGCTCGTAAGTATAGTTTGAATAAATTTTCCCGTTTTGCAACATTTATTCCTTGATAAATAGGCTATCCAACACAAAAAGATTTTTTCAAATCAGCGGGCACGCCACGCAGCCCAGCCACGCGCAGCCGCCCACGCTCAGTGCTAGGGGAAGGAACGCGCATAGCGACCCGACCTGAGACCAAATACATGTACATAAAACTATACATTTTCGTTGCAAAATAATACCCTATTAAAATCCATACGCTGTTTAGAATATTAAGCCGGGTCAAGACGAAGTAATGTATCACGAATTTTACGTATGGACGGCACTACGAGCATTACATGTAAAGTGCTGCGCATACTATTTCAATTACATTACACGGTAAATTACATTACACATTACACCCGTCTGAACACGGCTTTAGGGACATCGATGTGATAGCGTGGATGACGAAAGAGGAGAATAAGGGACATAATATATTTGAACATCAGGCCAACTAACTAAAAAAAAACTAACTAACTAAAAAAAAAAAAAAAAAAAAATTGAAATTAACTAGTTACAACCTTGTTCTTCAATTGAGTTTTCTAGAATTATTTCAAAAAACTATTTCTTACCAGCTTACTAATTGGTCATAAGTTAACACGACCTAAATAAATGTTCAACCATATGCATGCTATCAACACTAGACAAGTAAAGTTAAGTGAGCTGCCACACTGGCGGATTGCAGCTGCGACTGCGCGGCGAACACGTCGCGGATGCGCAACTTTTCCGCCTCAAGTTTTCGCCTCGTGTTCGCCGCGCTCCGCTTGTAATCTGCCAGTATGGCAAGGCCCTAACTAAGTTATGATACCTGTAACAGCGCGATGAAGCAAACGCTGCACATCCAAAACTGTGTGCTGTTCCACAGGCACGTGGTGAAGTGCCGCGACATCGTGATCAGCGTGAACAGCGACACGTCCGCGTCGCGCGTCATCTGCCGGCACACCATTCATTTATAGCTCGCGCAACAAGAGTTGAGGCAGAGTAAATACAAAATGAGTAGGTCATCTTCACAGAAACGCACCAAGCGCGGTTTGTATGTGAGCGCGCCAATACGTATGCGGCGCGCACGCACACACTGACAAAATTTAGCCTGGATTAGCGGGGAGTTGATACATGAACACTTTGAACAATGATTAAAAACTTTTTAACCATTTTTAAAGCTAATTAAATACGATATTATTATTAGGCTATTTAATTATAAACTCGTTTAAAAAGGATTAAAAACGTAAATAAGTACTTATAAAGTAAATGAGTAATCTTACCTGTTTACTGCAGTAATTAGTCAGCGGCTGATTTTGCCACTTGTTTTGCAACTTTACAAGCAGCATGGAAATATAGTAAAGCAAGTTAACGTTATGCAGGTATTTGACATAGTAGTATTTTTAATGGCAAAACTCAACAACCATTTGATAAGAGCACACAGGAAAATCACATTATTCTTAAGCGTGTACTTTTGAAGTAATAATTCGTAAATTTTTGTATACTTCGGAAATCGCACAAAAAAGCTAAGCAAAGCAGGGTGTTGCCATCATTCGATGAACTCTCTTCAGCTCATCTCGTTTCTAATTTCCATAAAAATATATTACACTTAAAATATCACTCAAAAATGTATCTTACCGAAAGGGAGCAAGGCACAGAGTTGAGCGCCCTGGCCAAGTCAATCGGGCCTATGCACTTGTCAGGTACTTGGTAAGGCGGCATTTTCTGACACAGCACTGGGTACAACGGCTCTACTGCTATGCTGTAACATGTTATATTTGTTATGTTAGATGTATCATAAGTAATAAGTCAGTTAATAGAAGTTGTAATAAAATATACTAATTTTCAGTCTTTAGCCCAATTTATGGACAAAGGCACAATAAAAAAGGTCATACCTTGCATCCGCTTGCATGAATATTTCCATATTGAGGCAATTCGCAGCAGATCCCATGACGCAAACCACCTCACCATAGTCCTGCAATAAAATTTTAGTCTTAGTAGGGTATTGTTGTTTTTATTTAATTCCACCAGCCCCCTTTCGTCACCCGAGGAACTAGCCGGAAGGTTAGCGTAACATCCCTACGCGGATAGTTAGTGACTGGAACTCACTGCTTGCTGATTCTTTCCTGAACACTATACTCTTCAAGGCGAGAGTAAATAGGCATTTACTGGGCAGGTATGACTACCCTAGACTTCATCTCATTTAATATCACTAGGTAGATTAACGATCTGATGAAGGTCGCGAGAAGACCCTGGATATGGGCAGCGCAGGACCCGTCGTTGTGGAATTCCTTGTGGTAGGCCTTTCTCCAGCTGACGTCTTATCTGTACCTACTTTTCATGATTTGGAGTTATGATGATTGGCTTTCTTTCTTTTACGGTCGGTTGCCACCTGAGGCCAAGCCGTTGGCTCCGTCATTTGAATTAAGAGCGTTGTAGCAAAAAGTTGGCGTTCGAATTTTAGGTTTTTATTGCTTGACGTCGCGTAGTGAGTGCGCAAACTGCATTTATCTGTACAATTTCAACGCTGCGTCGACTAAACGATCTTAATCCGTAGTTGTATCGTACCTAAGACAGTACATCATACATAATAATAAAGAAATAATGTATAATTTACCTATTTGATTTTTTCTCAGATCAGACTTTTAGCAAAATCAAGTTACGTAATTAATGTATTTTTTACACTAGTAAATCCCGCGACAAGTTTTTAATCTTTAAATTGAGTAAAGTAATAAGTTGATGGGTTTGAAAGAATTATGTTTTATTTTATTCTTTTTACAGCATCAAAAGCTTGTTTATGAAAAATATTTACTATTTAAATTTTACTTTTGACTTTTTAGTTTTTATGATGCGGGATGGAAAAATTAAAATTTATTCTGATTTTGTGACGTTTCCGCACATAAATATGGATAGGTTAAATAAATAGAATGAAATGTATGAAAACGAGCGTGCCATTTTTTAAACGTTATCTATAATATCTGTGTCCATCAAAGAGCTCGTAACTAAACATCGTAAGCGCCATTCAAATTATTATCTAAAAGTTAATAATAAATATTTAGTTTTTGTAAATCTAAACAAGTCAGGAAATCAAATAGGTAAATACTGATATCATTGTGATTTTATAGAATTTAATTTTATAAACCACGGTCGTATTATGCTAAAAAATCAGAGGTAACTTTAAGATTTTTATCCATAGAGCAAAATTTATCTAATCGTGTTTTTAAACAGTTATCCCATTAGGTACACAATTACACATACGTTCTGTAATACAAACCCATCAAAAACAATACTTGTCAAAAAACCAAGTCTCACTACTCAGTTGTTCTAATAATAATAATAATAATAATAAAAATCTTTATTTGGCACGGGACAAAAAAATGACAATTACAAGTATAAAAAGGTACACAAAGAAGAAAAAAATAAAAAATAAAAAACAGTAAAATAATCCAGCCAGATCAGTAAAAATCCCGAGCCAAAAAGGCGCCCGCTCAGCGATACTCGGGACATAAGTAAATGTCCCGACGCTGATTTTCAGCGAGTACCCTTGCCTAGGCCTCGGCTGTTGGGACCCAAACCGCGTCCGCCAAACATAAACTAATTATTTTATTAAAACTTTTATATATTCAAGAGCGGATAGGGGATGCTCAACAGTCGAGGCCCCGCGTGGCGCTCTGCTAACATATAAACAAACAATAAAAATAAAATAACATTACAGACACTAAGCTAAAGACAAAATCAAGAAAAATACTAATAAATGAAGAATGTGTAGGTGTGTTGTGTGTGTGCTCCTGAACGTGCCATCAATGCGTTAGTGTGGGTGACGTGTTGAGTGTTGTGTGTTTACTAATAAATAAATAAATAAGTCAACGAAACGGGAATAAAATAAAATAAATAAAATGTTAATGAACAATAATAAGTAATAATAAATACTAAAGTAACGATCACAGACCTCCTGCAAATGTCATAAATCATACGACTGTTTAAGTTAAACAGTTTAACATAACATGGCGAAAATCGGAGACATCCAGCATCGACAAAAGCGCCCTCTAGTTATGCAGGCACTCTGCGTGGGAAATTGGCCAAGACGCAGTAGTGTGAACACAATCTCGGCTACTTTCTCCCCATTAATCGAGTGCGTCGCTCACACTTCGGTGTGCGACTCGGGCGAATCGCCGAACATCGCACTCGCGCCACACATAATCTGTGGCAGACGACACGAGCGACTCCGAGCGAGGAACTCTGCGCAAAAAGAAAAAAAAAATAAAATAAAATAAAATAAAATAAAACGCGTCGCGTGTCTCTGCACTCTTTGCTGCTCTGTCTGTGCCTCATCCCTGACCGCGTGCTAGCTACCACGTCAAATATTACACGTAATTAAACGTGGTTTGTGGTTATGGAAGATGAATTACTTACTTACTACTACTTCTACGGTAAAAAGTTGTGAGATCCATGTAATACCAAGTTCAGTCCAGGAAATCATTAACGTTTTACATAAATATATTGACTTGGCCATCGCATGAAAACACGTGTAAATTAAATTATTTAGTGCGAAATGAAACGAAATTTTGCATGCCTGTGTAGACATGCAAAATTTCAGCTCAATGGGAAAACGGGAAGTAAGTAAATTTTAAGTTGCAAGATTTTACAACTCCAGATGTCAAAGAAAATAAAAGCTTGTAGATAGCTTTACAAAGAAAATAAAGATTTATGAAGAAAATAAAAAGTACTGTCTACGATAGATACATTTGTTAGGCCGTGTTGCACCGTCTTACTTTAACATTGACATCAAAATTTTGGATGTCAAAAATCTGTCTAACATAAAACACCGGTTATTGTCAGTTAGGGTCAAAGTTAGGTGGTGCATCTCAGCCTTAGTGTATTTTAATTAAATTTAATACAAATAAGGATGACGAAAATAATCGATAAGTGATCTCACTCGAATATTTCTTATAGTAGGTATACAAGATGTCGAACAAATGGTTACTTACTGAAAAAGTGCTTCATGAGACCTAGCAAACGGCATCAATAATATGTTTAAAAATGAACTGAATCTATTCAAAAAACCTATATTTCCAGCTTTCATACATTTAATACAGTTACAAACAAACACGAAATCAATGGTTTCTGAGAATTCTGAGTGCCTTAATGCCGTCCCCTTTATCTGTTTATTTAGTATTTATTAATTAGTATCTCTTGATGATATTGTAGCAAGTTAAACCTAAAATCATGTTTTCCGTAAATTCCGCACTTGGAAGAAACCGCTGTCGGTGAGTAGTGTTCTAGCATTTTTTCAATTTTACCTACATTTAGGTTTTCTGTGCCCGTATCGAACCATTTCTGTAACTCTTTTTTCTTTTTAATTTATAATTGTCTACCAGTCTAGTTTCTATCAGTTTTATAATTGATGTTACTAATATATTGCATGCGGTGTTTACCTTAAATTAATTGTGCATTTAGTTATTACCACTATGGCTGTATGTATAATGTGTAAGCATCAATGTAACAATTTCTGGTAAACCAAATAAAATAAATAAATAAAATAATTTAAATAAGAATGCAATTTACGAGTTTGTTGTTTGATTACTATATATATTACTCAATTAAAAATTTAAATTTAATAAATTAACACTTCTAATATGGTAGGTATGGCTGGCGGCATACATTTAGTATGAAATTCGGAAACATTGAATTTTCGCATAGATCCAGTTTATTCTTTGACCTATTTATTGTTATTGTTTTAAAGAGCTCATGAAGCACTTACAGGACCAGTAAACAGTTTCTCGATATCTTGTATAATTAAAAATCAAGTGAAATCACTTATCGTTTCCACCCTGTACCTATACTTTTAAAAATAAACTCATTTTATACGTTCATTTGTATATAAGTATCTACAATACAAATACCTAACCAACTTAGCGGGCGGCGCGCGACGATTCCATGCTCTGTGTTACAATACAAATACCTAACCAACTTAGTTGACGTTTTATAAAACTACTAGCTTTCCGCCCGCGGCTTCGCCCGCGTGGAATTTTGTCTGTCACAGAAAAACTTTATCGCGCGCGTCCCTGTTTCAAAAACCGGGATAAAAACTATCCTATGTTCTTTCCCGGGACTCAAACTATCTCTATGCCAAATTTCATCAAAATCGGTTGCGAGGTTTAAGCGGGAAAGCGTAACAGACAGACAGAGTTACTTTCGCATTTATAATATTACTAGTTGGGATTTGTCTAAGTGTCATCGAGCGACCGCTGGTGGATTTGCCATTTACCTGACCTACCCCTTTATTACTAAACGTTTAATATCAGATGAATAGTTACGCACCAATTTCTTTCATTCAGTCGTCAATAATTGAACTTTCAGAAAAACATGACGAAGCGTTGTGTGACCATACAGAGCGTCTGTTTGTTCAACTTTTATTAGTAAGGAAGAGTATATTTTATGTTGGTAGAAACACAATAGCATAGACTAATGTTTTGACACCCTGTTAAAAATTTTATTAGTCATTTATTTTTTCCTGACTAAATAGATACCATAATTATCATAGATAGCAGGTTGGATTGTGTGTACGTGAGGCATTGCTGTGACACAGCCTATGGAGTGAAGCGGGGATGACTCATGTATGCATAACCTCACACTTGTGGATTTGGAATTGAAATGAGTATAATTTATTATAATACTTATTTCAATTCTAAATCTAAATCTAAATTCAATTTTACATCTGTTTCAACTCAACTAACATAGTTTTTAAGTGCAATTGTTATTAACAAACTGAGTCCTAGTAACTTGAATAAAGAATGATTTATTATTATTATTATTATTATTATAATAATATCTTTTATCTATTCTACCCATATTCTGAAGTAAAATAATAAAAAGTTTGAAAAGAAAGAAATTACAAGTCCGATTTACCTAAACAAATAAATTAAAAATACTTGCGGATCAAAAGTACTCAATCATACTACAATTTACGAAAAAATCACGCGTGACGCATATACGTCAGTGGGCAGTCAACTGACATAGACCCGGCGTCTACGAGTGCCAAAGCACGACTGATTATACCATTTGATGCACCCGATTTTATAGTATTTTCAAATTAATTTTTCATTTGAAGATTGAAGATAGATATTTTTTCTTTTTCACACAATAATAGTACTATGTTTCTTCTTAAGTATAAAGTAGTTTATGTTGCCAAATGACTTTTAGATTATGAGATGTGACCTGTTTTCTTGCAGTAATTTTCTCGAATTTTGACTATCTTAGACATGATAAAAATGCATTTTAATGAATTAAACATCAAAATTTTCTCAATACACTTTCTTCTTCAGGGTATGCTTATTCTAATGAATGCATTATATCTTCTTACTTAGAAATAAATTTGTTGTAATATTAGTTCAAAGTTGTGCCTTCGCGAGCTACCTGGAAATCGGGCTTTCGAAATTCGCTGTTTTCGTAGGCAAAAATCCAATTTGAACGAGATTTTGTCAATAGACATTCCGTAAAAACGTATGATAATTACGATGATATAAGTCAAAAGAAGCTATAACAATAAATTATATGACTAAAATCATTTCGAAATTTGCCAAATTCTCGATTTCTGCATGAAAAATGTGACAACGCTCTTAATTTAAACAGGTTTTAACGCGATACGCAAAAATTTAAAATTAATTATTGCAAAGACGTCATTTTTGTACGAACCGAACTATGGGTTAATATCAGGTGTAATTGCAGTGAAATATCTAACTTCTGTTGCACAAAAGAAAGCCTAAAATCCATTAGCATACCTGCATTATCTGCACCATAAGGCGCACGGAGCGCGCCGTGCAGTCCGTGAACAGCGACACCAGCAGCGGCACGTTGTCCACCTGCGCGATGTGCGGCCGGATGTTCTCGATGCCGCGCGGCAGCTTGGCCTGCCGATACAAACAAAAAATGCTGCAAATCTATTCATAATTTGCCAACAGAGATGGCAAAAAACTGACGTCATCAAACCATAGAAGAAACGCGTTTCAACAGCCGGGCTAGGATGCGCGCTGTGATAAATTCTTATCGATGATTTTAGACGTAAAATTGTATGGTCTTTTAATTAAAATTTTTAAATTGCTATTCCAGACGTTTATGGCTCATATCGATAAATAAGTGCGCGATAAACAAGCGTCAGCTGTAGGCTTGTCTTGAATTAAAGACATTATGACAGTAGTAAAGTTCGCTCACCGATTTCGCTGTCAGTATTGTGACTTGTAGTGCAGCATTTCTCGCGTGACATTATAGGCGAGTGATGAAGACGTGAGGTGGTTGTTACATCACGATGGTTTGACTCTCCCGGTTACTAATTTCAAAGTTTACCTTGTACCTTTGTTAGCCGGGTCACTCACCCGGTTGCTCATGTCGAAGTTGGCGGGCGCGGAGTGGTCGGTGGAGTCGGTGAGGCACGACAGCGAGCGGCACGCGTCCGCCGGCGACTCCGCGCCTTCCGCGTCGTCGTCATCATCTAGGAGCGAGTGTGCAGCTCGGCTGTTGACGTGTTAGCTGGTGCACTCACCCGGTTGCTCATGTCGAAGTTGACGGGCGCGGAGTGGTCGGTGGAGTCGGTGAGGCACGACAGCGAGCGGCACGCGTCCGCCGGCGACTCCGCGCCTTCCGCGTCGTCGTCATCATCTAGGAGCATCTAGGAGCGAGTCTGCAGCTCAGCTGTTGGCGTGTTAGCTCGTGCAACTCACCCGGTTGCTCATGTCGAAGTTGACGGGCGCGGAGTGGTCGGTGGAGTCGGTGAGGCACGACAGCGAGCGGCACGCGTCCGCCGGCGACTCCGCGCCTTCCGCGTCGTCGTCATCATCTAGGAGCGAGTCTGCAGCTCAGCTGTTGGCGTGTTAGCTCGTGCCACTCACCCGGTTGCTCATGTCGAAGTTGACGGGCGCGGAGTGGTCGGTGGAGTCGGTGAGGCACGACAGCGAGCGGCACGCGTCCGCCGGCGACTCCGCGCCTTCCGCGTCGTCGTCATCATCTAGGAGCGAGTCTGCAGCTCGGCTGTTGGCGTGTTAGCTCATGCAACTCACCCGGTTGCTCATGTCGAAGTTGACGGGCGCGGAGTGGTCGGTGGAGTCGGTGAGGCACGACAGCGAGCGGCACGCGTCCGCCGGCGACCCCGCGCCTTCCGCGTCGTCGTCATCATCTAGGAGCGAGTCTGCAGCTCGGCTGTTGACATGTTAGCTCATGCCACTCACCCGGTTGCTCATGTCGAAGTTGACGGGCGCGGAGTGATCGGTGGAGTCGGTGAGGCACGACAGCGAGCGGCACGCGTCCGCCGGCGACTCCGCGCCTTCCGCGTCGTCGTCATCATCTAGGAGCCAGTCTGCAGCTCGGCTGTTGACGTGTTAGCTGGTGCACTCACCCGGTTGCTCATGTCGAAGTTGACGGGCGCGGAGTGGTCGGTGGAGTCGGTGAGGCACGACAGCGAGCGGCACGCGTCCGCCGGCGACTCCGCGCCTTCCGCATCGTCGTCATCATCTAGGAGCGAGTCTGCAGCTCGGCTGTTGACATGTTAGCTGGTGCACTCACCCGGTTGCTCATGTCGAAGTTGACGGGCGCGGAGTGGTCGGTGGAGTCGGTGAGGCACGACAGCGAGCGGCACGCGTCCGCCGGCGACTCCGCGCCTTCCGCGTCGTCGTCATCATCGTCTAAGAGCGAGTCTGCTGACGGGTGTGAAGTGGCTATGCTGCCGCGCTGAAACTAACGCGAGCAGATTAACACGTGACAATTTTAATTGTATGTTTAAGACAGTAATATCTATATCTATTAGAACAGAACAAAAAAATCAAGCCACTTTCCGCAAGTACAATTACGCATATACAAATACTGCCTGTCTCATGTAATATGTTTGTGGCCAGGATTGCTCGTCGTAACGCATTCGTAAAGCAATATGAGTAAAAGGACTGTAGGCACCGAAGTCGCAACCAGTTTACAGTCAAATAGTGCGGGTGGGCGGAGCAATAGTGGTACCGCCCACACTAGGTCTTAATCTACCTAATAATGTTATTTATCTATGTTAGCACTTCATATCGCTGCAGCGACACAACACGCTGCAGCCCTGTATAAATTCTCAATAAATAAATAAACAAACAAACAAACTTTTTGTATCTTTTTATACTCAAGATCTTGTTATCAGCGTACCTTCAGTCCACTGTGCGTCGTAATAGAATGTCGCGCTTTCTTGATCTCGTTGTCAAACTTGACGGTCGTGTGCTCCAGGTTGATGGCGCCGGGCGCGGACATCGACAGCGCCTTGCTCGTCGATATGGTGTTGCTACGAACATCACTACGTCACTTCACTACGCCACGAGGACGACACCGCACGTGTGTTAGTGGTGGTTGTCAGTGTGTGAAGCTGAAGCGGTAGGGTTATTTGCAATGTCACGTGGCGCGAGCGGGGAATACGTGGGGTGTACGTGGGCCTTATATAGGGTGTGTAACGTATAAGACTGCGGAGAAGCCCACGCATGCCCTTGCCTGTTATCTATGCTACGTCGCACATATTTGGAACGTTACACGCGCGCCATGTGGCAATGTGACCTACCCTTAAATTACTGAGGCATTTAGAAGCAAAAGTTAGTAACAACATGAAGCATGCTAAATGATATTGAACACAGATGCAAATTATACTGAGGAACAGCAAGTTAATTAACACCAATTTACGTATGTATTAGTATTTTAAACGCGAGCAATTATTCAAAAAACACCATGACCACATTGTACGCTCATTAATACTGAGTAAAAAATTAGGACTTTGTATTTTCATAAGTATTTGTTATTAATTTAATAAATACATAATGCACCTACCTACTTTCTATTTTACAATGTGATCAATGTTGGTTTACACACTAACAACACATGCAAACACAAAATTAAGCACACTCAGTCAATCCTACAATGATGAGGGATTTGTGCTGAATGAAATATATTTAAGGGGACCTTACGTGTTTTAGTGTTCGTCCATAGCATTAAAAATAAAAAATACTAAGTTCTAAAACGAAAAATAAACGAGGACTAACTACAACTAACTAATAGCAAGTACGATAAAGTATTCAAGAAACTGCAAACATGTTCAATTTAAAATAATAATCTCGTTTAAACAGTGCAGATAAAATGCTTTTATACAATATTATACTTTTTCTTTTAAATGTCTGCAATGACTTTTACTAAAGCAGACAGTAGACAGGAAGAAAAGTGCTTCTAGACAATGTAACTTCGTTTCGACGCAAGATTACGCGATCCATCGCGCTTCTACGTCAGGGTATAAATGCAATGAAAATGGCGTAACCGTGTATGCGATAGTGATATTTTATTTATTTATGTATGTAAGTATAGACACAGCACAATATCAATTTAGGTTACATTAAGGTTTGTAGGTTGTGATTTAACATTGAGATGCGCATGAGTTGCTTTCGCGACTTTGTGAGGTAAATTCACGGCACAATGAAATAGCCGTAAATGGTCGGTCCACGATTCAAGGTCCATGATCAGTGGGTACATCTTAACTTCTTTAAGTTCCGTATTATGAAATGCCAATTCGTCGATTGTAATTCGTTTTGTAACACTAGAGATGGTAAAAGATACCAAAGCGAAGCTATTCCAATATTGAACTGACATAAATCGACGAGCGTTACATTGTCTACGAGCTGATGTTAGGCATAGAGAAACAAACCTATAGCAAAAGCCTCTCGCGGCGTCATACTTGTCGGCGGCGCTGGCGGCGTGCGCGCGCTCGCGGCCCAGCGTCTGCGACGACAGCGGGGACGCACTCTTGCTGTCGACAACACGCCGTATACGCTACCGTACAAACTACCGCACATCCAACTAAATACGTTCTTAAGTTTTTGTAATATATGTGCTATTTTGCAATGGTGTGCTGACGTCTGTACTGTAGCCCGACGGGACTAAGAGCGCTTTCACATTTAAGCAACTTTAGCAGCACGACAAACGCGCGTCAGACGCGCTGCCGATAATTTCATACTATATGACAGCGGATGCCTGCCTTCACATTACAAAAACGTCGCTGCTGCGTTACTGTCGCGCTTCTCACTCCCTAATGTGAAAGCGGCCTAAGCCCACTTTTCAGTCACTGAGTTCCTGTGTGACCAGGATCTAACAAAACCGCGACAGCGCCGCACATTCAAACACTGGCATTTTGTGTTCTTGTAATTTGTGCTATTTGACAATGATGTGCTGTCGTTTGTACTGTAGGTACTGTGTAGCCTGGGACTAAGCCCACCTGTCAGCCGCTGCGTTCCTGTACGGCCAGGATATACAGCTAATATCCCCTGGTACCTCCAATTCAACTGAATCGTAAGTACTTTAGCTCTGTAGCATCTTACGTTATTGTAAAATGTTGCTGTACTTGAATATGGTACAACATTAATGCAGCAGTTTATGCTTGAGTTTGAGTTGAGTAATATTATTATGCTTCGTTTTATAATGTCTTTCTTTTATGTTATTCCAGTAGTGTTATTGGACAGGTAATTTGCATATTTTTTCCGAATAACTTCAAAGACATCTCATTTAAATAATATAGAAAAATATTTAACAAAGCGAAAATAAGTCGCCTATGATTTTCTAGACAGTTTGAAGAAAAGGGGAAGTCTATTTCACACAGAGTTACCAAAATCCACCAACACAATGTCTTTTACATAAGTATGTTTTTTTAGTTTTCAACATTATTTTTTTCACATTTTGTTAGTGGAGCTTGGTAGTTAATTACACATCAAAACTATTTAAAAATAAAACACAGAAATGATTAAATTCCAAACAACAAAAGAAGTCATCTAACATGTCGTGTTGTGTGGTTTGTTTAGGTGACCTTAACGATGGCTGTGCGTGTTACAAAACCTTGTTACGATGGGAAGCTCCTTGTTAATCACTACACTGATGGTAAGCTTGTTGCATTGTTGACTTATTGTCAGCATTGGGAATCGAACCCAAAGACAACGATGAAACCTATTAATGTAGATTATTCAATGATTTGGTTATGTTATCCCCACCTTTTGCAAATACATTGTGTTTAATACTTATGCTAATCTTCGTAAGCAACACTGCCCCTTCATAAATCACCCTGTAGTCTCATTTAAATGATTAAACGTGGACCCTCGATATTATTGTAATTCAAGAATAGTCGAACTTTTAACCAACCCATTTAAGTGTTTAATTAGGTCTTTTTGAAATCTAGGATGAAGTTATGGTCAGATATTTTAATTTCCATTCCCATCAACTAGGAATTTAATTTCTTTTCCCAGGGAACTATAAATGTGAATATTGTTACCTGGGCTCAGTGTCGTTCATGAGCGATATGTGGCAGTTCCATCCTGATTCCAGTCCCATCTTTTCGCTGAACACTCGCGAGCGAAGTTCATTCTCTTTGCTGAAGTGAACGAAGCGAACGCACGCTCGTTCTAACCGTTCTATCAGCTCCACCATGTCGCTTTGCGCCTGGTACTGCATCGTCACCATGCCGATGAAAACCTGTAGGATTATTTAATATTGTTTGATAAAAATACTACACAATCATAGTATAGATGACCCACGCTGAACTGTCCCACCAAACTCAATGACAGGGGGGCGATTTTTGCCATGTTGGAAACCATATAGTTGAACGATGGTAGCGTTCAACTATATGGTTTCCAACATGGCAAAAATCGGAACCAGCGATCCGGTATTGACGGTGGCGCCCCACTGTCAATGTCATGGATAGGACAGTTCAGTATTTTGGAACTATAAGTATGGATGTTGAGGACATCCTATACGAAGATGAAAGAAGATTATGTATAAGCATGATATGAGATATCACTGTATAGTTGTCAAATCATCGTGCGCGATCACGAATAAACCGTGAGAACAATAACTGGTATACAGGGTGTTTCTTGTAAGGTGTCAAGCCGAAGGCAGGTGATAGGTGAGGGCTAGACCTATCGATTCCACCCCCATGTATGTTCTACGATTTTTCGTAGTTTAGAAGTTATCGTTAATTTTGTGATTTTTTCAAATTTTATGACCTAGTAGGCTTTAAATTTTTTTATCTTTTTTTTGGGTTGACTTTTCTCAGATTTCTTTTTTTTGACAGATTTCCTATTAATTGCAGATGTTTGAAAAAAATAATCACCTTCCTATCTTTGATGCAAGATACAAAATTTTTGCTAGAAACATAAAAAATATGATTTTAGCAGAACATTCTAAAATTTTCAACTTAAAAGTTTGAAAAAAAAAAAAGAACTTCCATAGGTCCAAAATAATTTTAAAAACTGCGCAGTTTTCTGAACTTTCATAATAACACAAAAAAACATGTACTTAATAGGCCATTATTTTCTGTAATCGCTCCACTAAAGTGGTAAGTCGGTGATTCCGTTACATGTTTTTGTCTTTCTTAGGACTAACTGATGTTTGCAATCCCTAAGTTTACGTTATGTAGAACACATTTAGAGACAATAACTGAAAAGAACATTTTTTTTATCCACAACGAGGAAGCTCTTGCCCTTCATCTGGTATACAACAGGGAATATGAAAATATTGATGAACTGCGGACAAAGCTGACTGAAGCACAAAACCACATTAGAATGCAAGAAGAAGCTTTTGTAAATTTACGAAGAATTTTTTTGCGTCGTTGTCGAATGTGCATACGGTCAACAGCGGACATTTTGAACATTTACTTTAAATTAAATCATTACACCCTTCTCTCTCTCTCTCACACACACACACACGCACGCACGCACGCACATACACACACACACACACACACGCACGCACACGCACGCACGCACACACACACACACACTCTTTCCCTTTCTCTCACACTTTAATAGGTAGGTATATCAAATTTAATCGTAAAGTAACAATCACCACTGTGGTCTAGTGGTAAGACCACCTATTTAGGACAGCCAATTCCTCTGTGGTTTAGGATTCCGGGTGAAGCTCGCTGATCATCCATCAGTTTCCATCAGGTCAGATGAAGGGCAAGAGCTTCCTCGTTGTGGATAAAAAATGTTCTGTTCAGTTATTGTCTCTAAATGTGTTCTACGTAACGTAAACTTAGGGGATTGAAAGCATTAGTTACCTAGCCCTAAGAAAGTCAAAAACATGTAACGGAATTTCCGATTTACCACTTTAGTAGAGCGATTACAGAAAAAAATGGCCTATTAAGTACATGTTTTTTTGTGTTATTATGAAAGTTCAGAAAACTGCGCAGTTTTTAAAATTATTTTGGACCTATGGAAGTTCTTTTTTTTTTTTTTTCAAACTTTTAAGTTGAAAATTTTAGAATGTTCTGCTAAAAGTATATTTTTTATGTTTCTAGCAAAAAATTTGTATCTTGCATCAAGGATAGGAAGGTGATTATTTTTTTCAAACATCTGCAATTAATAGGGAATCTGTCAAAAAAAAGAAATCTGAGAAAAGTCAACCCAAAAAAAAAGATAAAAAAATTTAAAGCCTACTAGGTCATAAAATTTGAAAAAATCACAAAATTAACGATAACTTCTAAACTACGAAAAATCGTAGAACATACATGGGGGTGAAATCGATAGGTCTAGCCCTCACCTATCACCTGCCTTCGGCTTGACACCTTACAAGAAACACCCTGTATATAATGCTTTAATAATTACAAGTCATTCATGCATTATGATAAATTGTTTATAGTGAACTGAATGGAATGGAAATGGAAATATGTAGTAAAATCGTGATACCTAATTTCGGTGTCGTTATTTATGAATAAAATACATAAATGAAATGCCAACCTGATTACACTGCATGTCAAAATAGCCCTCCGCGTCATTGACATCTTCATCCGTCACCTCATTAAATAGCAGTGAATCTGAAGCAAACAATGATAGCATAAGTATATGGTAGCCTTTACACAGCGCAGTCGCGAATTCTAAAACGCAGGCGATGTAGCACAAAGCAAAACATAGGTGCATAGTTATTTTTCTGAAATTGTATCAAATTGATACATTGAGTATGAAATTTGAATTGTCATGGGTTCAATGAAATATACATCCTCAAGCAGACATCGTTCGGACGTTTTTGTGTTTTTTGCTTGATGCAATATCGTCTACATTTTAACTCCCGTTAACTCTAACTTGCCAGCTGGCTTGTTGGCTAATAAAATGATTGCAAGCTGACGTTTTGTGCACAAGTTTTTTGTTGCTTTCGCACAAAATGGTAAAATAATTATGATTGGTGAAATTCAGTTAATGAGTACAGTTGATTCATAAGATGTCCCAATGTTTAATGTGCCATCGTATGTATGCCAGTAATTTAGTAAGATTTAAAGGAGATGTGTGTTATTTTTGGTAACCTTAATACCCTGTATTAGTTATTCTGGCATCTGTGAAGCAGGAAAGAGGAGGGGGTAGGGTTACCTGTAGAGTAGAAATTAAGTATAGTATGAGAGGAGGGAGGAGGAGTTACTGTGGCACAATCAGCCTCAAATAGTTCATGACACCCAAAGTGGCCAAAAAGTTGATAAAAAACCTTATTAAAATAAAATTGTATCAGAGACTTGTCGCAAACTTATTGGCTACTTTAGGTGTTTGACGCTGACTGTACCAGTAGAGTATAAGGCCCAGTTTCCACCAAGGCGGAGCAGAGCGGAGAAGTGTTTTGAATAACCAATCAGATTTCATTATTTCGACTTTTCCTCTCTGCTCCGCACAGCTCCGTTGCGCGGCGCGTCGTCTCCGCTGTCAAATTCTATAGAATGATTTGACGGCTCTACACTTCTCCACTCTGCTCTGCTCCGCTCTGCCTTGGTGGAACCTGGGCACTAAGTAAAGGCAGGATTCACATTGACCGGCCCGAGTTGGCGCGCAGCGCAGCGTCCGTTCGGGCAAAAATTCGGTGGAATGCGCGCGTGTTCGCTGGAATACGCTCGGAGCCGACCGGCTTCCAACGCATGCTCGCGCATCCGTCCGATTTGAAATGTCAGTTAATCAGTTGTAAGCAATTACGACTAAGAACTGTTAATAAAATACTTACTATTTTCTTTACGGCCGTATAAGTGCCCTGCGACGCGCGCCGGTCAATGGGTATCGTCCCTAAGAGAGAAGTAGTCAGTACCTGTTGAGTGAAAGTGCAGCGCGGGCGCGTCGGCCCAGTGCTGCGACAGCGGCGCGTACAGCGGGCGGCTGTCGGCCGGCAGTTCTAAGTATGAGTGCGCCAGCGCCGGTGCCACGCCGCGTGTCAACGGCCTGAAAGATACACACGATATAGAGCCTTGAGATAAGGCAGTAAGGTGCGAAATACGGGTGCCATATTATCATAATTCAACAGAAAAAGGGTGATTTTCAACGGGCGGCTATCGGTCGGCCGGCAGTTCTAAGTATGAATGCGCCAGCGCCGGCGCCACGACGCGCGTTAGTGGCCTGCAAGATACACACGAGATTGAGCCTTAAGACAAGGCAGTATGGTGCGAAATTCGGTGACAATATTAGTATTATTTAAAAGAAAGAAGGATGATTTTTAGCGGGCGCTGTCGGCCGGCAGTTCTAAGTATGAGTGCGCCAAAGCCGGTGCTACGCCACGCGTTAGCGGCCTGCAAGATACACATGATATTGAGCCTTGAGACAAGGCAGTAAGGTGCGAAATTCGGTGACAATATTTAGTATTATTCAAGGGTGATTTTTAGGGGGCGCTGTCGGCCGGCAGTTCTAAGTATGAATGCGCCAGCGCCGGTGCTACGCCACGCGTCAGCGGCCTGCAAGTTACACACGAGATTGAGCCTTGGGACAAGGCAGTAAGGTGCGAAATACGGGGGCCATATTATCATAATTCAACAGAAAAAGGGTAATTTTCATCGGGCGGTTATTGGAAGGCAGTTCCAAGTAGAGTGTGCCAGCGCCGGCGCCACGCCGCGCGTTAGTGGCCTGCAAGATACACAAGATATTGAGCCTTGAGACAAGGCAATAAGGTGCGAAATTCGGTGAAAATATTTAGTATTATTCAAGGGTGATTTTTAGCGGGCGCTGTCGGCCGGCAATTCCAAGTATGAATGCGCCAGCGCCGGTGCTACACCACGCGTTAGCGGTCTGTAAGACACTCACGAGATTGAGCCTTGAAACAAGGCATTAAGGTACAAAATTCAGTGACAATATTAGTATTATTCAAAAGAAAGAAGGATGATTTTTAGCGGGCGGCTATCGGCCGGCAGTTCTAAGTATGAATGCGCCAGCGCCGGCGCTACGCCCCGCGTCAACGGCCTGTAAGTTACACACGAGATTGAGCCTTGAGACAAGGTATTAAGGTACAAAATTCAGTGACAATATTAGTATTATTTAAAAGAAAGAAGGATGATTTTTAGCGGGCGCTGTCGGCCGGCATTTCTAAGTATGAGTGTGCCAACGCCGGTGCTACACCACGCGTTAGCGGTCTGTAAGATACAAACGAGATTGAGCCTTGAGACAAGGTATTAAGTACAAAATTCAGTGACAATATTAGTATTATTCAAAAGAAAGAAGGATGATTTTTAGCGGGCGGCTATCGGTCGACAGTTCCAAGTACGAGTGCGCAAGCGCCGGCGCCACACCACGCGTCAGCGGTCTGCAAGATACACACGAGATTGAGCCTTGAGACAAGGCAGTAAGGTGCGAAATACGGGGGCCATATCATAATTCAACAGAAAAAGGGTGATTTTAACGGGCGGCTATCGGTCGACAGTTCCAATTACGAGTGCGCAAGCGCCGGCGCCACACCACGCGTCAGCGGTCTGCAAGATACACACGAGATTGAACCTTGAGATAAGGCAGTAAGGTTACAAACATTAAAGCAACATCCACATTATTCAAATTAGGGCTTAATTTCTAAATTTCCGGATCACTTTCATCTGCGAAATACCTACATTTAGGTATGTGTGCGTCATCGGCCCAATATATCAAGTAAGCTTAAGACCTGCTGAAGCCTTAAGGCAAGGCAATCAGGTTCGTAATATAGTGGCAAACGGATTTTAAAGAAAATTGTTAGTGCGACGGATGAATGAACTCTTTCACTTCTTCAGGCATAAACTACTAGAGCGTAGATACATACAATGTTAAATTTAATACATCGAACAGTACATAGGCTACAATCATCAACTCCATGTAATTAAGGTCCAAATTCCATTAACATCATATCGTACTTATAAGCGAAGGCAGTGCAGTAGGCCGTGAGCGAGTTCCTCTGGTAGAAGTCGATGATCTTCTTGCGGTCGGACGGCGAGATGGGCGTTAGGTCGCGCCCGTTCCAGTAGTCCACGCAAGAGTCCAGGATTATGTCCGCTGTGCCCTGCCAAACGGAATTCAACCTTAAATGTTTGTAGCAAGTTCGAATTTCTAGTTTTGTAAAATTATATTTGAATAGGGTTGCCTGGACAGACCTTCGTGAGCATTGCATATCTCAGAAACACTGAACACGTGAGTTATTTTAGCGTGATCACTACGTGAGCATTTACAGACCGAAACATGCGATAATAACTCGAACACTAAGCAATAGAGTTTATTTCGTCGTGTTCAACGGCTTGAACATCTGTCCACGCAATATTAAGCTGAAACGCTAACCTCAGAAATATGCGAAAATGATTAGAAACACAAAGCACTAGTTCATTTCACCTGCGTGAGCATTTGCAACTGGTTGACCTGGTCTTTGACGAGCACGGCGAGTATATGCGGCATCTTCTTGCAAGTACTAGAGGTGCAACTGCCGCACGATAATAACGCGAAACACAGAGCCCTACAGTTGATTTTGGCGTGATTCTATGCTTGAGCATCAGCACACGCTATAATAACCCGAAACACAAAGCACTAGAGTTCATTTCACCTGCGTGAGCATCTGCAGCTGGTTGGCCTGGTCTTTGACGAGCACGGCGAGCATATGCGGCAGCGGCACCTTGACTCTTGTACTAAGGTGTAACTGCCGCACGACAATAACGCGAAACACAAAACCTTACAGTTGATATTGGCGTTATTCTAAGCTTGAGCATCGGCACACGCGATAATGACCCGAAAAACAAAGCACTAAAGTCTATTTTGCCATGTTTACCTGTGTAAGCATTTGCAGCTGGTTGGCCTGGTCTTTGACGAGCACGGCGAGCATATGCGGCAGCGGCACCTTGACTCTTGTACTAAAGTGTAACTGCCAATAACGCGAAACAAAGCCTTACAGTTGATATTGGCGTAATCCTATGCTTGAGCATCTGCACACGCGATAATGACCCGAAAAACAAAGCACTAAAGTCTATTTTGCCATGTTTACCTGTGTAAGCATTTGCAGCTGGTTGGCCTGGTCTTTGACGAGAAAGGCGAGCATGTGCGGCAGCGGCACCTTTTTGCAAGTACTAGAGGTGCAACTGCCGCACGATAATAACGCGAAACACAGAGCCCTACAGTTGATATTGGCGTGATTCTAAGCTTGAGCATGTGCACACGCGATAATGACCCGAAACACAAAGCACTAAAGTCTATTTTGCCATGTTTACCTGCGTGAGCATCTGCAACTGGTTGGCCTGGTCTTTGACGAGCACGGCGAGCATGTGCGGCAGCGGCACTTTGACTCTTGTACTAAGGTGTAACTGCCGCACGAACCGAGTCTCGCGCCGGATTGTATCTGCTTGCTGGAAACAACGAAGAAAATAATACAATAAAAATAATACTATACCGATTACATTTGGGTAGTTTACACCAGCAGTCAATTGACATACTTTTTATATCGCACGTTATTTTCATATTATCAATACAAGTCGATGACGTTTGCAAACTGTCAATTTCAAATAAAAACTAAATTATAGTTCCAAAATACTGAACTGTCCTATCCATGACATTGACAGCGGGGCGCCACCGTCAATACCGGATCGCTGGTTCCGATTTTTGCCATGTTGGAAACCATATAGTTGAACGATGGTAGCGCCCCCCTGTCATTGAGTTTGGTGGGACAGTTCAGCGTGGGTCATCTATACTTTTGATTGGAAATTATTTGAGTTATTAGGTCTAGAATAGTGTCTTTTAAAAAAAGAAAATGAGAAGAATGTTACTGAAACTTAGTTTCCGTTTTAAAAAAGGCACTTACCAAATGCCTGAAGACAGCAAGACAGTTCTGCACGCTGTAGGAGTCTGCGACGGCGTCGGTGAAGCCGATCTGCTTGGCCAGCTCGCACAGGCAGCGCCGGTTCGTTACCGGCACTAAATCCTCGCTGCAATTTGAAAATGTGACAAAATTAAGTTTTAGTAGCTTACACTACCAGTGTTTACCATCGTCGACGTCACCGCCTTCCAATAAGTGGGAAGGGGGCGTGGTTACACCGAACAGGGATTTTTGTTGAAGGCGTCTTCGTTGTTATGATCATCCAGCCGTCCACTAAGACTAAGCGGCAGCGTATGCTATGCCAGTGGTTTTTAGATATGTCTGTAGCCGGGCCTATACTAAACGACGAGATGATCTACATCAGCGGTTCCCAAAGTTATTTTGTCTACTGCCCACTTTGAGAATAAATTCTTTTGTAGCGCCCCCCTTTTTGTAGTCAAGAGTCGAGTGCTCAGTCGGTGTCTAAGAGTCCTCCTAGTAGATGAAATTATAAATCTCCTCCCAAGCCTCTACACAATGCCCCGATTTTTTTCCGGGGTCTCTTACCGCCCCCCTTTAATCCTGCAGCGCCCACAAGGGGGCGTTATCGCCCACTTTGGGAAAGACTGATCTACATCTTAATCGCATACGTCCACATCGTCACCGGCGGCAGCGTATGGATGCTATACCTAAACTCACCTGCTGCGCCTCGCAGGTGAGGTGCGCGCAGAAGTGCGCGTAGGTGTGGCGCGGCGCGGGCGCGCACGTGTTGAGCAGCGCGGCCAGCCCCAGCGGCTTGAGGCGCGCCAGGTGCTCCGCCAGCGCTGTCACCTGCCATGTTGTATGCTCACCTGAGCTGCGCCTCGCAGGTGAGGTGCGCGCAGAAGTGCGCGTAGGTGTGGCGCGGCGCGGGCGCGCACGTGTTGAGCAGCGCGGCCAGCCCCAGCGGCTTGAGGCGCGCCAGGTGCTCCGCCAGCGCTGTCACCTGCCATGTTGTATGCTCACCTGAGCTGCGCCTCGCAGGTGAGGTGCGCGCAGAAGTGCGCGTAGGTGTGGCGCGGCGCGGGCGCGCACGTGTTGAGCAGCGCGGCCAGCCCCAGCGGCTTGAGGCGCGCCAGGTGCTCCGCCAGCGCTGTCACCTGCCATGTTGTATGCTCACCTGAGCTGCGCCTCGCAGGTGAGGTGCGCGCAGAAGTGCGCGTAGGTGTGGCGCGGCGCGGGCGCGCACGTGTTGAGCAGCGCGGCCAGCCCCAGCGGCTTGAGGCGCGCCAGGTGCTCCGCCAGCGCTGTCACCTGCCATGTTGTATGCTCACCTGAGCTGCGCCTCGCAGGTGAGGTGCGCGCAGAAGTGCGCGTAGGTGTGGCGCGGCGCGGGCGCGCACGTGTTGAGCAGCGCGGCCAGCCCCAGCGGCTTGAGGCGCGCCAGGTGCTCCGCCAGCGCTGTCACCTGCCATGTTGTATGCTCACCTGAGCTGCGCCTCGCAGGTGAGGTGCGCGCAGAAGTGCGCGTAGGTGTGGCGCGGCGCGGGCGCGCACGTGTTGAGCAGCGCGGCCAGCCCCAGCGGCTTGAGGCGCGCCAGGTGCTCCGCCAGCGCTGTCACCTGCCATGTTGTATGCTCACCTGAGCTGCGCCTCGCAGGTGAGGTGCGCGCAGAAGTGCGCGTAGGTGTGGCGCGGCGCGGGCGCGCACGTGTTGAGCAGCGCGGCCAGCCCCAGCGGCTTGAGGCGCGCCAGGTGCTCCGCCAGCGCTGTCACCTGCCATGTTGTATGCTCACCTGAGCTGCGCCTCGCAGGTGAGGTGCGCGCAGAAGTGCGCGTAGGTGTGGCGCGGCGCGGGCGCGCACGTGTTGAGCAGCGCGGCCAGCCCCAGCGGCTTGAGGCGCGCCAGGTGCTGCCGCCAGCGCTGGTCGTCGAACTCCACGCAGAACGGCGCGTTCTGGTCGTGTGTTAGGTCCAGGACCTGCACACAATACAATAGATTGGTTCACATCACTAGTCAATAGGGTACATTATGCAACTCTGCGTAGGGAGCGTCACTAGCACTAAAGACATTTTTATGAGCTGTCAATATGTGATTATCTCTATTGCTTTTTTATATGGCAAAGGGAATTTTTAGATCGCGATCTCGCTTGACAAAGCTGCTAATAATCGAATAACCCATGCCCATGGAGCTCCTTCGACTTACTAGCTCTGTGGAGAATGCAGGAGATTTGAGGAGTTACGAACACAGGACTCACTTCGACACAGCTGGTCAACGGTAGCCGACCTATGGAACTGCTTAAACTCAAGTTTAAAGCGAGAGAGAGAGACACTTGAACTAATCCTAAATGGAGAACGAGAGAAGAATACAAACACGTGACTCACTTCGACAATAGTAGACGGCTCTGGGTTCTGCTTGCCGTCGCCCAGCTGGTCGAGTGTTGTCTCGCTCTGGCGGCCCATAGAGCCGGCCAGGCTCGTCTTACTCGAGCTGTGTGAGGTAGCGCTCGAGTTGCGGAGAAAAAACACCTTCTCTGCAGTCGGGTTAGGCCACGATAGTATACCCTTCTTGTCTACGCAGCTGAGGGCCTAAAATATTAGAAAAAAGTTAGGTAATTTTGTTCATAAAAGCCGATTCTTAAGTATAAAAAAAAATATTTTTGTACACTCACCGACAAAGATCCCAGAACGTGCACAATATTGGCCGTCCTCGCGACCATGTCTTCTTTACCTAAGAGGATATTTAAAAATGTTTTGCCCAATGACTTCAAACTCTCTGGTTTTAGATTAGATTCGCTTAGCGCTTGTATAAGTGGGTCGCTGGCGTCTTCTGATATGGAACAAGACTTCGGACGGACATACTTTTGGCGTGTTTCCGAGAGGAGTTTAAATCTGAAAACCACATTTTAAATAAACATACATAGAATACACCCATATTTGTATTGTGCCAGGAATGGGACCGGCGAAACACTAGGCCAGGCAGTAGTCAAATAAATCAAAGCTGTTGCAACAATAATATCGAAGAAGTTCTGTGGACTGTGTCTTAGAGCTGGCCAAAAACAAAATATATTTGATAACCCAAATCTGGATATGAAAAAAAAGAAGGTCTTTGGAATTTGAGGCTGTCTTGTGAACAAAAGACAATCTTCTTTGTTGTATTGTTTTAACTGACCTAGCCAGCCCGTAGCAGTTGAGCGTGACCCAGGCGAGCGGGAAGACGATCTGCAGCAGCGGCAGCGACGCGGCGATGGTCTGCAGGAAGTAGATCTCGGTCCAGTGCGTGGCGCCCGGTAGGTCGTGCACGTGGCATCACGCTCGCTGCCACTACCACTAGCAGCTATACAAGACAGTTGGCGTGTAGAGACTGACCTCGCCAGCCCGTAGCAGTTGAGCGTGACCCAGGCGAGCGGGAAGACTATCTGCAGCAGCGGCAGCGACGCGGCGATGGTCTGCAGGAAGTAGATCTCGGTCCAGTGCGTGGCGCCCGGTAGGTCGTGCACGTGGCATCACGCTCGCTGCCACTACCACTAGCAGCTATACAAGACAGTTGGCGTGTAGAGACTGACCTAGCCAGCCCGTAGCAGTTGAGCGTGACCCAGGCGAGCGGGAACACGATCTGCAGCAGCGGCAGCGACGCGGCGATGGTCTGCAGGAAGTAGATCTCGGTCCAGTGCGTGGCGCCCGGTAGGTCGTGCACGTGGCATCACGCTCGCTGCCACTACCACTAGCAGCTATACAAGACAGTTGGCGTGTAGAGACTGACCTCGCCAGCCCGTAGCAGTTGAGCGTGACCCAGGCGAGCGGGAACACTATCTGTAGCAGCGGTAGTGACGCGGCGATGGTCTGCAGGAAGTAGATCTCGGTCCAGTGCGTGGCGCCCGGTAGGTCGTGCACGTGGCATCACGCTCGCTGCCACTACCACTAGCAGCCATACAATAGACAGTTGGCGTGTAGAGAACTAGCCACTACCACTAGCAGCTATACAATAGACAGTTGGCGTGTAGAGACTGACCTCGCCAGCCCGTAGCAGTTGAGCGTGACCCAGGCGAGCGGGAACACGATCTGCAGCAGCGGCAGCGACGCGGCGATGGTCTGCAGGAAGTAGATCTCGGTCCAGTGCGTGGCGCCCGGTAGGTCGTGCACGTGGCATCACGCTCGCTGCCACTACCACTAGCAGCCATACAATAGACAGTTGGCGTGTAGAGAACTAGCCACTACCACTAGCAGCTATACAATAGACAGTTGGCGTGTAGAGACTGACCTCGCCAGCCCGTAGCAGTTGAGCGTGACCCAGGCGAGCGGGAACACGATCTGCAGCAGCGGCAGCGACGCGGCGATGGTCTGCAGGAAGTAGATCTCGGTCCAGTGCGTGGCGCCCGGTAGGTCGTGCACGTGGCATCACGCTCGCTGCCACTACCACTAGCAGCTATACAATAGACAGTTGGCGTGTAGAGACTGACCTCGCCAGCCCGTAGCAGTTGAGCGTGACCCAGGCGAGCGGGAACACGATCTGCAGCAGCGGCAGCGACGCGGCGATGGTCTGCAGGAAGTAGATCTCGGTCCAGTGCGTGGCGCCCGGTAGGTCGTGCACGTGACGCGCCACGCTCGCCGCCACTACCACTACTATTACGAGGGGCAGCACGATGCCCTCCATTATCTTCACTGTACACTGTGCAACAAGAGTTAATTGAGTGCTTATTTATTAAAATAAAATAATGCTCTGATTTGCCGCAAAAGGAGACACAATAAAAATACCATTGTTGAAATGGAATGACTCAACGGAGCACTAGAGATTAATGCCCGTTTTCACCATCAATACCTGATTTTAAGTGACCGGTTAGAAGAAGTTATTCCTGGTAAGTGTTACCATAGGGGTCACTAAAAAATTAGAGATTGATGGTGAAAACGGGCAAAAGACATTTTACGCTCTTCAGCATTTCGATACAAATATAATCATTTTTTGCTTGGGACGTAAAATAATATGAAGAATTTTTGCAAGGAGTTAAACGTAGCGGATTTTTAACTTGAAAAAGTTCCGTCGCCCGCAAAGCGAAAGTTGGTGACATATGGCAGTCGATTTTTTAATAGAACATTATGTAATAGTGGGATACTATCATAGTTTTTAATTACTAAGTAGTCGCTTGACCCCTCTACTGAATGCAGTGTCATTGAATATGAGATCTCATGGTTGACTGGGCGACATAAGTCGGTAAAATACACGCAACATATGAACATACATGTTCTATTCGAAGATAAGGTTTTCGTAATCTGGTCACTAAACTGATGGTGAAATAAGATAGGAAAGCATTTTGATAAGATATCATAAAAACAATTTAGAATTTATCAATGAACTAAATCAGATTTTTGGCGCACTAATTAATTAAATAATGGAAGCATTGAAACTCACCAAATACCTATGCTTCTCAAAGACCGTCACAGGCCTGGTCGTGGCTTGTTCCAGAGCAAGCTTCAGGTTCTTTAGGTATGGAGTCTCCAGCATCCTGTAGGCTTTGTTCTGGTGCGGCGTGCGGATGCGAGGCGAAGTGAAGTTTTCTTTCTGTTAAAGATGAGAGGAATGAGAGAGACAGCAAAAATGGGAACTCAACTTCTTTTTCGTTTAGCAGTGAATCAGTCAAGTTCATCAAAAATAGGGAGACGCGTTGTTTCGTAAGCCTAGGCGCAGACCACCGACTTTTAGTTGGCCGATAGTTGGATCGGGCTGTTAATCAGTATGGAGATGAATGAAAGTGCGCACATTACACCGATTTGGTATCGGCCGATTCTTCATACAAATTAAAATCGGGCCCAACGGTCTGCGCCTAGGCTAAGAGAAACTTTTCTAGTGTTTTTGTTACTAAATGTTAAGTAAGGGACGTCGGGAGGAGAAAAAGTATGGTCCGGCACCTCCTGGCCACTTTACTATTGTTGCTGTAAGTTACGTACCTGAGACGTAGGCTGGAATATCTGTCCAAAGAACAGCTCGGGGTCTTCCGGCTGCAGCCCGCGGCAGTCACCCGGCACCTCCTGGCCGGGCGGCAGTACGATGACGTCACGCTCCACCAGCAGGGCCCATGGCATTTTCACTATTGTTGCTGTAAGTCGCATTAACCGCCTCTGTGGTCTAGTGGTAAGTCCACCTGCTTCAGACGCAGAGGTCCCGGGTTCGATTTCCAGTGGGGGCAGATTTTTCTGTTCGGTTTGGTTGGTGGTAGGGCTTGTTCTAAGTCCGCCTGGCTAGCTACCACCATCTTACCTAAGTCTGTCGCCATAACAACAATATTAACAACAGCATTGTTGTATTCCGGCAGTTAGAGATAAGATAGCCAGTTCCTCCGTGGTTGAGGATTCCGGGTGAAACTCGCTTCCACCTTCGGCCTGATCATCACTTACCATCAGGTGAGATACAGGCCAAGAGCTTCCTCGTTGTGGATAAAAAAAACATACCTGTGACGTAGGCTGGAATATCTGTCCAAAGAACAGCTCGGGGTCTTCCGGCTGCAGCCCGCGGCAGTGGCCCGGCACCTCCTGGCCGGGCCGCAGCACGATGACGTCACCTTCCACCAGCAGGGCCCACGGCAGGTTCACTACTGTTGCAGTAAGTTACGTACCTGTGACGTAGGCTGGAATATCTGTCCAAAGAACAGCTCGGGGTCTTCCGGCTGCAGCCCGCGGCAGTGGCCCGGCACCTCCTGGCCGGGCCGCAGCACGATGACGTCACCTTCCACCAGCAGGGCCCACGGCAGGTTCACTACTGTTGCTGTAAGTTACGTACCTGTGACGTAGGCTGGAATATCTGTCCAAAGAACACCTCGGGGTCTTCCGGCTGCAGCCCGCGGCAGTGGCCCGGCACCTCCTGGCCGGGCCGCAGCACGATGACGTCACCTTCCACCAGCAGGGCCCACGGCGGGTTCACTACTGTTGCTGTAAGTTACGTACCTGTGACGTAGGCTGGAATATCTGTCCAAAGAACAGCTCGGGGTCTTCCGGCTGCAGCCCGCGGCAGTGGCCCGGCACCTCCTGGCCGGGCCGTAGCACGATGACGTCACCTTCCACCAGCAGGGCCCACGGCAGGTTCACTATTGTTGCTGTAAGAACAGGTTGAGGAGCAGATTTAATAGTACCACAGAATAATAATAAGTACTACGTACAGAAGTTTTACTTCGCGAAGGTATTTAAAAAAATGTATGCTCAATTTCATTAACAATATGGTGTAATTTAGCCTGTCTCAAGAGTCAAGCACCATTTTGTTGACAAACGTCAGTGATCGGCACTGCGCCGAAGCTATAGGGCTGACTTCGGTAAAATGATGTGACGTGAGGTGCCAAACTGCGGAAAATGGCGGAGGAAATACATGATTTAGCATGAATTATCATGAATAATATTAACTACTTATTTACCTCTCAGTGTGTTGAGGCAACTTAAAAAAGTACATTCTGTGTTTTTATTATTATTTAGGCAGTTAAATACTGCACAGTATTTAGTACACCATTTTCTTTATTTTCTTTCATCATACACAAGAATACGCGTGCGTGAGTCAATGTTCGCTCGTATGTGAGGCCTTGTCGAATAGTATCCTGTAGGTGGGCCATCGTGCGTGTTTTGTTTTCGATGTAAACTCGCGGAGATGAACAGGCCTGATAGTACACACAAGTATCCTAGTGATGGTTAATTTAGTTAAGATAATGGATGGATATTATTGCTTATTTACTACCTCATTTTGCGTGTTAATGGTATATGTATTTATTAAATCACCCTAGCAGAAAACAGATTAGTTAATTCCCACTAATTATATTTATTTTGGTATAATATTGTTTCTTTTTCTGTATCATTGTAATGTTTCCGGTTTTATTTAATAGAAATAGAAAACTTTATTAAAATATGAAAATAACATAATCAATACAAATAATAAAAAATAGTAATAGTAATAAATGTAATCATTTAACACTAATCTAACAGATAATTCCCTATTATAGTTTAGGTTTACCTGTTGATAGTTCTATAAATTGTTGTATAATAGAACTGTTTAATGTGCTCTTTTCATAAAGTTTTTATAGAGTAATTTCGTTATCTGAGTGTCTGAGAATTATCTGAGAAAATATTAAAAATTCTACTCACCATCACGATAAGTCCACTGAAGAATAACACAGGGGGAGTATGGAGCACACAGATGAGGATAGTGCTCATCCTTCCACTTCGCCTCCTCTATGGCTTGCTCTAGTGTGTCTGAAAGGATTCAATTTACATATGAAAATACTATGAAACATAGTCTAAGATATAAACAGAGTGGCTAAATAATTTAAAAAAATATTTAACAATCATTCAAGGAATTGGTCATACTTACATATCATAAAATTTGTAAATTAGAAATGAATGTTGATGGATAAGAGTTAGAAGTTACAGTTAAACATCAAATTATAGCATTACCATGAAAAAATGTGTTATGAATTAATTACCTTAGTATTATTAAATAGAATTTAATTGGGTAAGTAATAAAATTATGTAGAGAGACCTCAAAAAGAAAAAAATACATCAAACAGATTACCTAAAACTTTCTTGACCCTGTGTGGTATCTCATTCCTATAGAGATATTCTTCATTGTAAGCGACAAGAAAGTTTACAACCAGTATTATGAACAAGAAGAGGGCCTCCCAGAGGAGATAGGCATGGGCCTGCACCGACTCGCCCAGCAAATATGTTAGGATGAGGCAGACTATGTACACAATTGTTATGGTGTATGCTACTCCAGACAGCAGCACCTTCTCGGATGAAAATGATATGATACTCTTCATCAGCTCATACCTGAAATCAATTTATATAATTAAAGAGACTGGAATCTTCTTTGACGATGTGGTGTCTAATTGTAATTAATAACTATTTGCTGTATATTGTGTGCCTTGCCATTACATAGTACTCGTAATTAGTCATTATTTGATAAATTGTGTTTATAAATACAATAAATTTACCGGTACCAAAGTCGGAACAAGTTTTATTTCATTTTGAATGAGTTAAAGCAGATTTTTCGTGATATAGGGTAATTATAAATAAACTTCGTTAAATGTCAATGTGAAATTTTTGATTATACGATAAATATTAAAGTGATAAAAAGCTGCTACATAGGTAGGCATATTATGTAAGTAATGTATGAATGTAAATAAATACCCTGATTTGTTTTTCCGCTTGTGTTCATCTATCACTGCACGTATATCATCACGTAATTTGACTAAAGCCGCCCTTGTAGAATAGCCTAAAGTATGTTGGTTACTATCATCCATTTTATAAATAAATTGTCATTCGGCCAGGTTTTAATATTTAGCTTGGGCAAAGGATAATTTTAATGAAAAACACTCGCAACTCGACTCACAGTGAGAAAATGGGGACCACGGGGTGGAAACGCCATAGAGTTTGACAGCTCCATAGAGAGTGAATTTTTTTGACAGTTCCGAGAGGAAGTGACTTTTTTTATAGTTGTCCTTTATGCGACAATGGCAATGGTCTTTTGCGTGTCTGGAATCAAGTTAGTAAACATTTTCGAATTACAACTTCAACTTTTATTTATAAATTATTTTATTGAATCTATTTGCATTCTATAAATGAAATGTTTATTTAAAAGTATATTAATTCAAAGTCGTAATTTTCACTTTAATCAATTTAGTTCCGTCTCAAGTCTACAACTGTGACATTATTAAAAAAAAAAAACGTCAAAAATTTTCATCGAAAAAACGTGTTTTTCTTTAAACAAATTTTATCTAAAATCAATAATTTCTCAATCAATATTAATTAGAACTACATGTGCATGGATTGCCAGTTGGATTGATGTTTGTTTTAAGAAGAAATTTCTCTCAAGTAAGATATCCACTCCACTCATAGAAAGGTTATTGCAGCTTGCAGCAACATCATGTTTTATCAAGTATTGAACCACACAAAGGATTAAATCTTCATTACAATATCATTCATAACTCCATTTAAATCAATGGAAACTAAATATGGATCGTTTCATGGAGTAACAACATACTTTGGAGTTTGGAGTTTGGACCCAAAATACAATACACGTAGGTACATTGCAGGCATAGATTTGCAGGACACAGTGAATGATGATACGTGTTTTATACAGTGAATCTAAGTACCTATTTGTTTCAGGTTAATATCGAACTTATAAGGTGTTAAGCTGCAATTACAATAAAAGTGCTTGCTATGGAATCACCGGTGCTGATCATTATTGTCAACTGTTACTTAAAATCCAGATGAACCAACCTTTACTTCCTATTCAAATAAGTTTAGAAGAAACCTATATAAGCAATAAAACCAGACCAAGAATGCTTGATTACAAACGATGAACTCATTTCATTTGCAAGTTATGCCATGACATAAATGCATTAAATTAGGAAGATTTGTATTAGATGAATATTAACTTCTGTTGATAAGAACATTTGGTAAGTACCTTTAAAATTTAAAACACCCTCAAAATGATTCTAACACTATCCTCTGACGCTTTTCGACTAGGATCAAATAAAAGTTAATTATTTAATTACAGATTGGTGGAATCCAGATTCTGTGAATGTACATGTAATTGATTGACAAGTACACATTTGACAAGGTAAATTAATTTTATTTAACAAAGTAGTGCAAATCTAGAAACAAAACAGACAGTAAGATAGGTATGGTAGATAAGACAGATCACTTGTTCATCTGCTGTACTCTTTATAATATTAGTGTAGAATGTAGATGATGTAGGAGATTACAGTCTTACGGTGACATGCGCATCTTTTTGCTCTTAATTTACAAATATTTCATATATTTTACAGGTGGTGAGAAACGTGTAGATCTGGCCTGCTTACAGTGGCTATTGGATTGGACAGAACCAAAGTGAGAGTGAACATGTGAATTTATGGAGAACATTAAAAACTATTTTACTATAAGTCATAACGCAACTTATTTTGTATGAGTTACATACAAATGTCAAGCCGTGAGTACATTATGTAAAAACTAAAACAATGTACCTACTGTAATCACAACAGTAACTGTAATCTTTTAAAATCCAATAGTTTTAATGCTTATTGATTTTCGTAAACAAAATATTTCATGTTATATTTCATCAATAAAGTTTCATTTGATACTTCAATAGTTTTATTTTTAACCGCAATACATGAAAAGGAACGGATCATAAAAAAGTATGACAGGTATATTTAATCTGTGGGCGGCAGACGCCATATTGTATTCAGCGCCACCTACTGGACAATCTAGCTCGGTACCAGTTTGTTTATCGTTTAACCAATACTAGGGCCGTTTCCTATCTGTCTTTAGACATACTCTCTAATCTGTGATGGGGACACAGATTACTTATAATGGGGAAAACATCTGACATTTCTATTTGAACTTTCAGATGTCATGACAGAACAATCATCTGCTGTTGATCGTTCAAATAAACAGAGTGACTTTGACGTGTTGTTATTTTGGTGCTATCACAGATTAGATCACAGATATGGATTAGAGTAGATACAGCAAGTTGATCGTCAAAGCGTGCCATTCCGATATGTCCAAATGGACATACATGGTCGAGTGATGTTCATGTAATCCGATTACAACAATCGGTTACGATTAGAGATGGGTAGTGGGTAAAAACCCATTTCACCCGATTGGGTTAAAACTGGGTGATTTGGGTAAAAACCCGGTTTTTACCCATTATCACCCATTCTGGTGGGTGAAAACAAAAATAGCGTTTTTTTAAAGTGAGAAGTGGTATTTGTAGCTAAGGGGGCGTTCTAGTGATACTTAATGCAATCTGGGGGGAGAGGAGGTTTTGAAAAACGTTACAATGCGTTACAGTGGCGGAAGGGCGGTTCGATTTCAAATGTTTAAGCAGAAGTACTTTGTAGTTGGTGTTGTTATTTGTAACTTTATACAGTAATGTCATCAAAGAGAGAGTTTGGCATCTTTGGCAATCCCCCCCTCCCCCCCCCCCTCCATGTCCTTGCCATGATCACAAATTATTGTGTTCCTACTAAATTTCTTCTAAATCGGTTCAACGATTCTTGAAATAACACCATTTTATAAAATAATTGGTACATCATCATAACGTGATCAATTTTACAATTTGGCCACGATATAAATGCATATTAGTGTTAAATTTGACTTATTACTTATTAATCAATAAACTTAAATGAGAAAAATTCAATAAAAATAAAGAAAAGATACCAATTGAAATAATTATAAAATTATTTGTTTTCACCCGGTGTAAACACCCACGGGTGGAATGAAACGGGTTTTTATTGGGTTTTTACCCTCATGTGGGTTTTTACCCGGGTGGAAACCCATCTCTAGTTACGATGATTTTACGAGGACAGTAGTACGAACACGGTAGAAAGAAGAAATTATTTACGGATTGAGAATTGTATTTAACAGCACAAGTAACAATTAATTAATTAGAATAAAGTGGCATTGTTTTTAATACATATCCTGCGATGTACTCTTAAGAGTTAAAACCATGGTCCCTGTATGTGATGCAATCATACCGATCCCAAGGAACCGTACTTACTCATAACAATAAGACACACACTGATCCATGTATTCATGCACTTGTCAATTGTGTCTTGAAACGCTGGTAGGGTAAAAAAAATAACGAGATTTGACTATTTGTAAGAATTAATTTATTTTAAAAAGGTAAATAAAGATGTTTTTGGTTTTGTATTTAATTTTAACAAACTATCAGTTTTATCGGAATTAATTAATTGTCGAATCTAGTCACACGATATCTTTCGATGACTTTGCGAATGCAGTACGTTTTTTACGACATTGAATTTTGTCGTTTAGAAATATCTTCAAAACTAGGTACCTGACTTAGCTTTATGAAACAAAACGTATTGGCAAAACTACGCTTTTTTACATTTATTAAAAATAAAAAGCTTGAGTAAATAATCTTTATTTTATGAAACTAGGTCAGGTACTTACTAGGATATTTAAAAGTACCTATGGAATTAAGTATGAATTACTAGTAGTACTATTTAACATAATGGAATAACGATCATTACTTTTATTAACATTAGGCACAACAAAAATATTATCTGCAAATTAATAATGTAGAATAACGTCTATAGGTGTACCAGAATCTCATGGCAAACAAAAATATTGGAAAAGTGTGTTTTTCATATGGCAATTGTCTATGGTTTAATTGTCACCTGTCAAAGAAAATTATGAAATCTGTCAGCCGCTGCAAAAATTTTGTAATCTCTTCTTGACTATTTGTTATTTTTGTGAAAAAATCGAAAAAGCTCAAGCAAGTCATATTGTTTTCAATGTGAATTGTAAAATAAGGCATAATTCAAAGTCAATCTTTGATTCTAAAGCGCGTCGTCGAGTTGACAGTAAGTTGGACTGAAATATTTTGATACATTTAGTTTATTACCCAATTACGTCACAAGGAGGGTTATGTTATTTATATTATTCTTAATAGCTGCTTTATCGGGGTTTTCAGGTATATCTCACAAATTGGTGCAGGGGAATGGTCAAAATGTTATGACCATGTAAAGAAAATTGAAAAAGATTTTATCTCTTTATTTTGATCATCTATTGAAGAACAAGAAATTACAAGTGGAGTTCTTAGAATCGTTTTCTAGTTCTGAATGAAGTGATAAGTTAAAAGTATGATGCATAATAAAATTAGTTACTTAAATTAATAATACGATTTATTTATTTTTCAAGACACTTTCCCGATGTATAACAACATTCTTCATACACATACCTACCTAAAATGTATATTCGTACTGGATGGATTATTCCCTATATGATCGAACCGTAATAAAAAAAAAAAAAAAAAACTTCTTGTTTGTCTGTGGTAAAAAACATGTCTGTGTAATTGTATGAGAAAATAAAACAACAGTGAACTTTAAAACAGTGTATAATTAACTAAATAACCAAATGGTCCTTCTGAGAACCGGATAGTAATCAAAGTAAAGTGTAATTATTGTTGAAATCAGTGTCAAAGTGGAATATAACTATAAAATACGAGTTTGTGAAAATGGCGGAACGTGTAACAAAACACATCATGGTGATGAACCAAAACTCTACAAAGATTGAGAAACTTTCCACCAATACGAGAAAATCACCTAAAGACAAGAGAACAAAAGGTTATATCGACACCCGCTTGGAAGCATTGAGAGATTATTGGTGTGAGTACACTAAAAGTTACGAGTCATTGACAGCAATAATAAACAACGAAACCTCAAAAAAAGATTATAATTTCGACATTGAGAAAAACTACGAATGCACAGAGGAAAATTACTTAGACCTGAAAACATGGCTAAAAGACAAGAAATATGATATTACATCAACCACAACCACAGTTAGTGAGCTTGACATAACCTCTGCTGAGATTTCAAAAATGAGACCAAAACTTCCATCAATAACGATACCGCAATTTTCAGGAGATTATAATGCATGGATGAGTTATAGAGACCTTTTTATCTCACTAATACATTGCAATGATCGCTTAACAAAAATTGAAAAACATCATTATCTAAAATCCAGTTTATCAGGAGAAGCCGAACAGTTACTCAAAAATTATTCATTAACTGAGGCTAACTATGATGATGCATGGAAAAAGCTAAATGAAAGATATGAAAATAAGCGAGTGATTGTGAATAATATTCTCAGTAGATTTCTATCTCAGAAAAAACTAACAACAGAGTCTGCCAAAGGTATTAAAGATTTATTAGATAATACTAGCCAATGTCTTACCTCACTAAAAAACATAGAGATAGATTCCTGGAATGCAATAGTGGTACATATCATAGTCTCAAAGTTAGACATAGAATCTCACAAACTTTGGGAGCAGTCATTAGAAAATTCTACAAATATTCCCACATATGAAGAACTAAGTAACTTCCTTGAAAAACGATTTCGAACAATGGAAATGGTCAATCTTTCACAACCTCGAGAAGTTTATAAAAAAGATGTATCAAAATCTGTTCAGCATACACCAAAGACAACTACAGTGAAAAGTTTTGCCACTGAAGTCGAAAGCACTTGTACTTACTGCTCACAAAATCATTACATTTGCCACTGTAAAGAGTTTTCTGCATTACCTGTTTCTGAACGCCAAGATTATGTCAAGAAAAACAACATATGCTTCAACTGCTTAATAAAAGGTCACTCTGTGTCACATTGCAGACAAAGCACAAATTGCAAAAAATGTGGACGTAGACATCATACCTTACTACATTTCACAAGACCTTCACAAACAAATAACACCGAGAAACCTGAAAGTTACAAATCTACAGCAAAGGAAAATGATACTGATTCTGGCGCTTCTTGCAATCTCAGTGTCAACTTGAAGGCTGAAACCAATGATGACTTAGTTATATTAGCAACCGCTGAAATAAAGGTCGAGTCTAGGAACAGTGATACTTATACACTGAGAGCTCTTATTGACCAAGGGTCACAGGGCTCCTTTATCTCCGAAGCAGCTGCACAATTATTGAATCTTGACCGCACTCCTGTTATTGGCAAAATCTCCGGCATATCAAACTCATCAGTGGTCACTACAAAATCTATGGTGAAACTCACAATACACTCCACAAAATGTGAAACATCCACATTTGAAGTGAATGCATATGTACTCAAGAAACTCACTTCATTGCTGCCGTCTCGTGAATTCCCACAAGATACTTGGCCCTCACACATGCAGTTGGATCTAGCTGATCCAAACTTTCACAAGCCAGGATCTATCGACGTCTTACTTGGTGCCGACGTGCATGCTCACATCCTGCTACAAGGTCTTCGCAAGTATAATTCACTCATCGCACTCAACTCTCGTCTGGGTTGGTTGATTTCTGGAAGAGCCTCACAAACTGATGCTGCAACACTAGAACACAACATGGTAGTAACTCACACAAAATTGGAAGTAGATCAATTATTGAGACAATTCTGGGAAATTGAAGAGAATATACAGTACAAGAAACCAATGACAGAATTGGAATTACAATGTGAAGAACATTTTAAGGCTACTCACAAACGCAATGATGATGGACGTTACATTGTGTCTTTACCGTTCAAAGATGATCCACCCACAAACCTTGGTGATGTTGAGTTCCTTGCTGTTAACCGCTTGCAACATATGGAGAAACGTTTCACACGCAACGAAGACTTCAAGGAAGATTATCACAAATTCATGAAACAATATGAATCACAAGGTCACATGATGATAGTACCTGAAAATGAGAAGAAAATAGAGAAACGTCACTACTTACCTCACCACGCTGTCCTCCGGCCGACAAGCTTGAGCACGAAGCTGCGAGTTGTCTTCGACGGAAGTGCTGTACCTGAAAAAGGAAAATCGTTAAACGAAGAACTTTTGATTGGATACCCATTACAACAAGATGTCAGAGACTTAATTACAAGATGGAGACAACATAAATTCTGTTTAGTAGCTGACATTCAAAAAATGTACAGACAGATATTAGTATCCAAAGATGATGTGGACTACCAGAGAATACTGTGGCGAGAATGCCCAACACAACCGATACAGGAATATAGACTACTCACCGTGACTTATGGAACATCATGCGCTCCCTTTTTAGCCATACGCACACTTCACCAACTCGCTGAAGATGAAAAACATGATTTTCCTGTAGAAGCAGAAATCTTGAAAACTGATCTGTACATGGACGATCTGATGACCGGGACATCCAGTGAAGATGATGCTGCTGTCCTTCAAAAACGATTGACTGAGTTGTTAGCACGCGGTGGTTTCCCTCTACACAAATGGGCATCAAATAGTAAAGCAGTACTATCACAAATTCCTGATCATGACAAAGAACTACAAAATGAAGTCCATATAAAAGTTGAAGATACCCTGAAAACTTTGGGTATTACATGGAACTCACAAACAGATAATTTTGAATTGAACATATGTGTAAATTTTGTAAATGATAATATCACCAAACGAAATGTATTATCTACCATTGCAAAAACCTTCGACCCACTAGGTTGGCTAACACCAAGTATAATAACCCTTAAAATCTTTATGCAAAAACTGTGGTTAGCTGGCTTGGATTGGGACGAAGAGTTACCTAATGATCTGAAACAAGAATGGATTAATTATGTTAATCGTTTCACACACGCTGAAACCATTCAGTTCCCAAGATGGCTTGGAATCTCTAATAGTACAATGAAATTGGAACTGCATGGATTTAGTGATGCTTCCTGTGCTGCTTATGCTGGAGTTGTGTATCTCCGAGTTTGGGACAATGATGCAGTTAAAGTTTATCTTGTTATGGCCAAATCGAAAGTTGCGCCTGTTAAACAAGTTTCACTCCCTCGTCTCGAACTCTGTGGTGCAGTTCTCGTAGCAAATTTGATACAACATGTTAAAACTATACTTAATATACCAAATGAAAACATCTATGCTTGGACAGATTCAACCATAGTTCTGGCTTGGCTGCGTAAAACACCAATTACATGGACTACCTTTGTCGCTAATCGTACTTCAGAAATTTTGACACTTACAAATAGTAACCAGTGGCATCATGTTAGTTCCGCGAATAATCCAGCCGATCTGGCTTCACGTGGAGTATACCCAAGTGATTTGCAGCAGTCAGACCTGTGGTGGAATGGCCCACAATTTTTACAAAATTGTAATCCAATTGTAAACCATGAGAATGTAGTCCCAGTCACCGATTTGGAAATGAAAGTTAAAACTAAAGTAGAAGCGAATGTGAATGTTTTTGAAAATGCTGATACTATTTCTTATTTGAAACGATGGTCAACTCTCTCAAAATTGATACGTGTAACTGCTTATTGTTTGAGATTTATTCAACTGTGTAAATCAAAAATAAATAGGACACTGTTTGATGAACCCGCTTATCTGAGTTCTATGGAGCTTGACGACGCTTTTAACAGATGCATTAAGATGTCTCAATTTGATTCGTTTCATGAGGAAATTTCTTGCCTGTCACAGGGTAAGCGAGTTCACCAATCAAGTAAATTGCATGTACTTAATCCATACTTAGATAATAATGGTATAGTTCGTGTCGGTGGTCGACTTGCCAATGCAGAGATTTCAGATAATATGAAAAATCCTATTATTTTGAGTAACGATTCTAATCTTTCTAAACTTATTGTGTTAAATGCACATCTGAAATCTTTGCATGGAGGAAATCAACTCACTTTGAATGTTATTAAACAAAAATTTTGGATAATTAGAGTCAAAAATCTAGTTAAAAGTGTACTTTCAAAATGTGTACCATGTTTTAAACAGAGAGCTAATCCCTCTGTGCCATTTATGGCAGATCTTCCTAAGTTTCGTGTCAAACCAAGTCGTCCATTTTTAACTAGTGGTGTAGATTTTGCTGGCCCGTTTGCCATGAAATTGTATCCTGGTAGATGTAAGAGAACTTGTAAGGTGTACATTTGCTTATTTGTATGTACCGTCACAAAAGCCATTCATCTAGAACTGGTTACTGACCTGACGTCAGCTGCCTTTATTGCTGCTTTTAGACGTTTTACTGCCCGTCGTGGCCACTGCAAGGAAATTTGGAGTGATCACGGCACCAATTTTGTAGGCGCGTCTCGCGACTTAAACATTGCCTTTCATGACTCAAAATCTAAACTCGTTGCAGAAATTTCGGAACTTTTGGCTAATGACAAAACGACTTGGTACTTCATACCTCCTAGTTCACCTCATTTCGGAGGGCTTTGGGAGTCAGGAGTTAAAAGTGTTAAGGGACATCTAAAACGCGTAATCGGACAAACTTTACTTACTTATGAAGAGTTTTCTACGCTCTTAACCCAAGTGGAAGCTTGCGTTAATTCCCGCCCTCTTACTATAGTAAATTCTACTCTTGATGAAGCTCCCTTAACTCCGGGACATTTCCTTATTGGGGAACCTTTAATTGGTGTACCGGAACCATCTTTAGTGGACGTTAAACTTAGCCCTTTGCATCGGTGGCATATAATTCAACGTATGGTACAATGTTTATGGCAGCGATGGCAGAATGAATATTTGACAACCTTGCAACATCGTTACAAATGGAACAAAGATCAGCCGGAAATCGCTATAGGTACCGTTGTATTAGTAAAGGATGATAGACTTCCTCCTGGAAAATGGCTTTTGGGGCGTGTTGTTCGGAAGCACCCAGGTGCAGACGGGGTAACTCGAGTTGTTTCTTTAAGGTATAAAGACGGTATTTTTAAAAGGCCAATTGCCAAATTGTGCCCTCTACCCCTGGATGATTCCAACTAGATTATTAGATTGGTGTCTATTCATTCCTCTATCTTGAAGGACTGTAATCGTCCTTGGGCGGCGGTATGGATGGATTATTCCCTATATGATCGAACCGTAATAAAAAAAAAAAAAAAAAACTTCTTGTTTGTCTGTGGTAAAAAACATGTCTGTGTAATTGTATGAGAAAATAAAACAACAGTGAACTTTAAAACAGTGTATAATTAACTAAATAACCACGTACTTCATGTTCATTAATATTAAAGTCATAAAAGTAAAAAATTAAACAGTATCAAGATCGTTTATTCCAATTTCCCCAGTATTGCTCTCAACAAAGTTTATTTTCCCTATTTGCCATGAGATTCTGGTACACCTATACCGCTACAAAATTATTTTAATCCACAGTCAGACTAGCTATAAATTTAACAAAATATCAGTTTTATCGGAATTAATTAATTTTCGAATCGAGTCACACGATATCATTCGATGACTTTGCGAATGCAGTACGATGATACGATTACTTTTACGTTGCGGCAATCACTAAAATTCGCTAAAATGACACTAATGACGTTTAAAAAGTGGCACGCTCGGCTTCATACAATTTTTGACACATGCTGCATCTATCCATATCTGTGGGATAGATGTCATTTTAGCGAATTTTAGTGATTGCCGCAACGTAAAAGTAATCGTATCATCGTACTGCATTCGCAAAGTCATCGAATGATATCGTGTGACTCGATTCGAAAATTAATTAATTCCGATAAAACTGATAATTTGTTAAATACAAAACCAAAAACATCTTTATTTACCTTTTTAAAATAAATTAATTCTTACAAATCGTCAAATCTCGTTATTTTTTTTACCCTAGCAGCGTTTCAAGACATAAATTTGTCAAGTGCATGAATACATGCATCAGTGTGTGTCTTATTGTTATGAGTAAGTACGGTTCCTTGGGATCGGTATGAGTGCACCACATACAGGGACCATGGTTTTAACTCTTAAGAGTACATCGCAGGATATGTATTAAAAACAATGCTACTTTATACTTCTTCTACTGCTACTTTATTCTAAATAATTATTTGTTACTTGTGCTGTTAATTATAATTCTCAATCCGTAAATAATTTCTTCTTTCTACCGTGTTCGTACTACTGTTCTCGTAAAATCATCGTAACCGATTGTTGTAATCGGATTACATGAACATCACTCGACCATGTATGTCCATTTGGACATATCGGAATGGCACGCTTTGACGATCAACTTGCTGTATCTACTCTAATCCATATCTGTGGGTGCTATATAGCTTCAGAGTGATTTCGAAACACAAAATGACAATTAGTGAACGTGGTGAAAATTGGAACTAAAAATACCCGTAACGTTTTGACAGTTTTGGATTACAGTGGCGCTCCCATGTAAGTTCATTAGAAATTGTCCAGTGCAATAGTGCAAATGGCTGCACTGTATTTAACTGAACTAGTATAGATACTAGGTCAAAAAAAAAAAAATGTAACTGGATTGTTCACTGTAAATGGATTGTTCCGAATTAAACCACGCGAATATGATATGATCGAAATGTGATGAAACATTTAGTAGACGGCTAAGAAACAAGTAAATAATGGCCACACACAAAATTGATATGTTTAAACACGTTTGCAAGCGAGAGAGAAAGCACTTGATCAGTCAGACCAACTACGCAAGACATTAGCGCAGACAGTGTACAAATCTAAGAAAAACAAGTACTAACTACAAAGTAACGAGAACTCAAAAAAGTTTTTTTTGTAAAATTAAAATACCTATTACTTTATTTATTCAGTCCTAGTATATACTGTTATGATATTTTTTGTACCAAGAAAGAACTATGAATAATACTTCACCGAATAACGTTATACATCACTACACCAGAGTGAAGTTAGCGATTACAAGGAAACGAACCCAAAGTTTTTCTATTTCATGTAAGTACGTCCTATGCGTAATGAATTTTCACAATAGATTAATTCGTAGTCGGACTCGAGTGCGGTGTTGATTTATAAAACGAGTAACAAAAATCAAAACAATAAAATCCATGTGTTACGCGCTCAGTGATCTATTCAGTCGGTGTGTGTCATCGTGTGTGGACTACAGTGCGCCATTGCAGTTTACCTCACAATATAAAAAACAAGGAATGTGCGGATAGTTTTACTCAATGTGGTTAAGTTTGCAAGTGCTTTTACTAGAAATGGAGTGATAAATTCATCCAGCAGCTATGGCAAACGTTTGTACAAGTACTAAAAGGACGAAGTGCAGTGGATTGAAGAGAGGACCGCAATATGGATTTTGGATCTGGTGTACATTGATAAAGTGTTTTGTTAGTTTACCCTGTATATTTTCGACATGTCTAGGTGTAGATCTATCGGTGAGACTGCAGCCAGAGGGAGTAGTGTCGGTGCGATTCGGCGAGCCCCTGGAAATATTCTGCATAGTTGATAATAATGAGTACACCAACTATACCTCCAATGATCTCGAGTTCACCTACAGTGGGAGGCCTGTTCCTTCCACAATCGTCAATGACACGACTATCAGATTATACATAGACCGGCCGGAGAAACAAATCAGTGCATACTATTGCTGGAATAAGAAAACCAAAAAAAAGTGTACAAGCAGAGTCTTGGTGGACTCACCGCCTATGAATGTGACGGATTTTAATTGCGTCTCAAGAAATCTTGAAATGCTGAACTGCTCATGGACTTCACCACCCAATGTGGCCACTATAAACTACTCGCTTACTTTTCTAGTAAACGGTAATGTAGTTCCATCATGCAAACCTGAGAAAACATCAAACCAATTACTATTCTGTACATGGAATACAAGTAGTGAGCCTAGGTACAGGCAGCAAGAGGAAGAGTACATCTTTATACTCAAATCATCAAATCAGTTTGGGCCCAACATTCAGAACTTTACAGTCAACCACTTTGCTGTTGTTAAACCAGATCCACCAAGTAACTTGAAATTAGAGCAAGTAAATTCTCACAGCATTTTATTAAAATGGAATATTCCAAACACCATGGCAAACCTTTTGACCTGTGGGGTGGACCATCGAATAGAGTATCAAATTGCTAAGATCGATAGCCGAACTCATTTTCGTACCGTGGATACCTCTGGCTTACCCCCTAACAATAAAACTTATAAGTTCTTATTGAAAGACCTTCCATTTGCTTATATGCAGTATGAGGTGAGGATCTATATTAAATCAAAGAAAGCTGTTGAAGAGGAGTTCTGGTCTGACTTTACATACAAGGTTTTTTACACTCGTAGTGAGAAACCCAGACGGCCGCCAGAATTGATAGCCGGAGCATTCAGTGAAGCTGAATTTCATGAACATAAAAGAATATGGATTTATTGGAAACAGCTTGAAGAGTATGAAGAGGCTGGTGCTAACTTCACTTACCAAGTGCAGATAGCTCAGGGCTCTAAGACACAAGTTCTGTTTCCTGATAAAAACAAAAGTCTGAGCTATGTAGAGTTAACAGCACCCTGGGAGGCTATGGAAGTTACAGTTTGGTCATACAATGAAAAAGGCAAGTCAGAAAACAGCAGTCAGCTTTATATTCCACCTAAAACAGATGCTTCTCTGAGAGTTACAACTTTTACCCAACTTGCATATAAAAGTGGGACTTATAAATTATCATGGGTTGGCAAGGAAAAGATTGACAATTATACATTGTTTTGGTGCCAGTACAATGTTACCCTTATCTGTGCAGGACGTATGAACTTCACAGTTTTGGACGCCACAAAGAATAGTTATGAAATAACCCTGAATAAAGATCATAGGTATCAGTTTGCTATATCGGCTAACAGTGGAACTAGAACTAGTGGCATAGTATGGGCTCAGTGTGCTATATCTAAAGACTCCATCCCTATGTATGGTTTTCCAGTAACGGTACAGAATGATGCCCCTGGGAAGTCATTTGTCAGAGTAACTTGGACTATGACATGTACATTACAAGAGAGAATTATTACTGGGTACTTACTAAAATATTGTGTTGTTGTGAATACTAGTAATACTTGTGACCCATCATATAAACAGAATTCAACATACATACCAAATCCTGATCAAATGGATGTGAACATCACAGATTTATTGCCTCACAAAACTTATCTGTTTAATTTAGATCTTAATACTACATTTGGCTTAAAGACTGTAAATGCTTCAAGGTCAATTACCACTACAGAGGATACTCCGACAAGCCCAAGAAATGTAAGAGTTACAGATGTACAGAGCAACTCACTAGTCATATCCTGGGACCCACCCTATCCTAGAAATGGTATTATTGGCCACTATGCTATTTATGATCAGAATACGGAACTGTTGACTGTCAAAGTTGAAGAAGATAGCAAAGATGTCAAAAGAAGAAGTGTAGTTTTAGAAAATTTGATTGGTTTTAGAAACTACACTCTGTCAGTGCAGGCCTGTAATACTGGAATCCACAGTTGCTCCAAGAGTGGTCCTAGTGGAGGAATTTTTGTACGTACTAAAATTGGAGCACCCAGCAGATTAAAAGCTCCAACTGTAAATAATAGCCCTGATCTTCTCAAATGGGAACCACCAGAAATACCAGGTGGTATTGTGGATCAATATCAAATAAGGAAAATAAAAGATGATGCAGAGCCTGAAATACTCAACACCACTAACTTATCATATGAATTGATACTATGTGAGGGGGTAGTAGAGAGAGAAACTTATCAAGTAAGAGCTGTAAACTTTGATTATGGCAGTGACATAATGGCTGATACTCGGTATGTTACAATTCCTGAAGAGAAACAAAGGGAAGAAATTGAGCATCCTGGTTTATGGAGTGAGCCTAGTACAGTTACTTGTCGAAGCAAAGATGGACTTACAATGACTTTGATTTTCATGATTGTATTTTTCCTACTAGGAATAGGGTATGGAACACTAAAGTTGTACAAAAAATATAGAAAAATGGGTGATATAAAACCTGTTTTACCAGATGGCCTAAGTATTCCTGAGAAAGATACATCTAAATATTCTTATGGTGGGTGGAACCCAACAAACAAAGAAGAAAAACCCTCTTCAGATGAAATGTTACTTCTGCCTAATGCTAAAGGTGTAGTTCCTTCACCAGAAATTAAACAAAAAGATAATAGCAACTGTGGGTCCAGTGACCACACAGACAGTACTGCTTTATCAGATACTTCCAGAGGAGCTGTGGAAAGACAAGCCTCTACCTCAGATGAAAGTTCAAATTCCTCACTTAATCTTGAAGTAGAAACAGTTAAATTAGATGATAATAACTTAAACCAGGATGGATATTCCCTAGACAATTCTGATTTAGACAGTTTACGTGAGAACTCGCCGTACTTTACGGACAATTTCAAAAAGGATACAGCTCCTGTGGTGAATCCTTCAAGTGGTTATGTAGAAGCTGTTCCTAATATTAAGAGTTCGCCTCAAAAGCCTGCTGCACTTCAGCCGGCCGGCTCTAGCTATGTCATGGCGAGTTTTTCGCCGCCGATATTCACGACCGGCATGACGCCAGCCGGCGTGAAATACCAACCACCTACCTCATCTGGATATGTGCGTCACGACGACGCTCAGATCAAGTCATTGATGAACTTACCGAATTTAGGCCTGTCGCCGACGAAGGCGCTCGGGCCCGAAAGCTTGCCCACAATGCCTAGCTTGCCACAGCCAGCGAAACATGGCGTCGATAACAGTTACATCCAACTGAAGTCACTGGACGTCATGCCTAGTCTTAAGTCCGCTGTTCGTAACACAGTGCCATTAAAACCGCAAGCGCCCGGCGGTTACGTTAGTGCGAACGACCCCATGATCAACAAGCACCTGAACTTGCCCGGGGCGCAGCCCGTGGAGGAGTCGGCCATCCTGGACCCCACCATGTCCCCCGACGCGTACTGTCGGTTCTCGTGGAGTACGGACCCAGCGAAAGACAATCTCCATTCGTTTTACTCCCATAAGAACTGAATCGTTTTGTACAATAAATAGTGACATGGTACTGAAATAATGTGAATTGTAATTAGTGACTGAATAGTAAATTTTTATGAACATAGAAGCTTTACAAAGTGCTATAGAATCATTGGACTTGTATATTGTTTACACAAGAATGTTGATGTGTTAATAGTGATAATTCTTGTGCCTTATTAATTTATTTTAGGTGATTTACAGAAATATTTTAGGTAAGGATATTGATTTTACAATTCTATGTAACTTTGTTTTGTTGAATTACTAAAAAACCAATAACAATTTCAATTGCTTTGATTTGATCTTAGATACATTCACTTTTATTCTGGTTGGTTATTATTGAACGTATAACTTTTTGCACGAAAAACTTTGATTGACGATTATGAGTGACGCATTGACCATTATTTTTTACAATAGAATTTCAAAGGTAAATTCCCTAAGTCGCCGATAACCCATCGGTGGTCTGGTTAAACTGGATTACAAATCATAGATCTTTTAAACTCGTCTATTCGCGATCCAAGCTAATACACGGCGCTCGCGGATTTAAAGCCTGACAAGCACGGACCGTACATACTGTTTATTTTGAGTATAGTTAATTATTCGAATCATTTATTTGATTATATGACTCTTAAAAACAATGTTATCTAAACATAGTATCATCAACTCATTTAGTTCCTCAATTAATTTCCTCAGAATCTGTTTACCTGTTAATGTAAATTAATTAACATCTTTGGTCTGTGATATACTTGTATATTACAAAATCAAGATAAGGAAGCAGGAAAATATACGTGTATTTGAAATTATAGGGCTAGATATTGCGAGTAAATAATGTACATATCGCGTAATCGTTGCTGCGTCACTCGGGACTCCTATAATAATTGACCTCCCAGAAGTAATCGATCAAATTCTAATAAATGTTTGCAACGTGTGAGACAATAACGGTTAAATTATATCTGCAAATCCATTGTTTCAATGACTGAAGTTGAAAACGCGTTTGTTGCAGTGTTGTCCCAACGAAACAATCATGGAAGGTATCTATAAAATCAATTTGGTGCCCTCCGATTTGAGTACGGAAGAAACTATACTACAGATCGCAGACACCCTCGACAACCTTAACGGTGTCATCGACGACGTATTCGCTCGACTCATGGGTAGAATCAAGCAGAACATTGACAAGACCAACAAACTCACGGATAGAATTGAGATTTCAAGGAAAAAAGTTGAAACACTGACTGGGATGCAAAAGGCGATCAAAGTGTTCTCTAGTGCGAAATATCCGGCATCGATCGTCCACGAACATTACAAATCTGTCTTAGATCTAGATGCTTATCAGCATAAACCTCAAAAGGTAACCTTGAGTGGGAAGACTCAGGGCCAGCCTAATGACAAGGGAATACAGGTAATTTTTAATCAATAGTTATCGAAAATGGCTTCTACTTACTAACTTTGTATTTCAGTGAAGAAATAATGAACATAATCGGTTTTCTTTTAGGAAAAACTTCACTTTTACCACGTCAAAGTGGCCGCACCAAAGAACACCAAGCCTAAGCCAGACTTTGAACTTAAGGCTGTTATAGATGACATTACCACCGTAGGAGAGTTGCTGGTGTTCAATAGCGGGGAGAGCCCGTACTTGGGTACTCCAGACAAAGCCCCCGCATACGTCCCGAAAGTTCCAGACGTTGAGAACAGGAGCTTACTGGAAGACGCGCCGTCATCTATCATGAAGAGGGACGTGCTGAAGAGAGAAGTCGACGAATACATGTACGCTCCCGGCATGGGGATGGTAAGAAACAATTCTAACAATACGTAGCGTTTGAATGCTTCCTAAGAAGACGCGTAAATTCTTGTTAACTCATCCCATGGTAGTGTCATTACGAACACTTACAGGCTTCCGAGAATCGATATCGATACTAATGTCTTTATAGTAAACAGAATTTCCTTAATGATTGTTATTAAATCAACAACGTAACAAAGGTTTTCTGCTCAACACTATTTTTTCGTGTATGAGATTGGTTTTTGACTGGCACGTTATTACGACAGGTGCCAGAGTTGGAGATGCCATTGGACTTGCCGCACCTTCCGGGCATCGCAGGGGACGTCCAGTTCTCGATCACGACCGACGGGTCGATTGCTCCGTCGGTCGTTACGTCACCGGTCGCTCCGGTGGTTGCGTTACCGGAGTCGGAACTCCCGGACTTCAAGGAGTTGCCGGACGTGAAGTTGCCGGACGCGCCTCTGCCTGCTGTGCCGGACATGCCGGACGCTCCGCCCCCGGAGCCGCCGGCGGCTAAGGCTATGCCACCGCCGCCCCCGCCGCCGCCGCCGCCGCCGCCACCGCCTCCAGTACCGGAGGCAGCCCAACCACCTGATACTAAACGGTGAGTTGTTTATTTCGTTACTTTTGAACTAAATCTCTCGTAAAACTATTATCGATTCTTTTCACAACAGGGAACGGCGTATATGAAACGCGAGTGTATATTGGTTTCATTCCGCCCACGTTTTCGGCTTAATCCGCAATTCCATTTCAACTGTAATAACCAAATTAGCACACCTTTGTCACCTATTTTCTGAAACAGTCTAATCTACGTCGGGGATTTGATTTGGTAAACAATGAAATGCCTACGTTATGTAAATCCCTGTACGTTATGAAACACATTTTAAATGCACATTTGTTTAGCTAATGGTCGTTAAACAAAATTTAACGGAGAAAAAAGTCGTGTAAAAACTCAATTTCTCTTGACCTTACCCCACGTGTTTACCTTTTTTTACCCAGGGATGGGGCAAAACACATTAGCGTTATCGTATTTCTTTACCTGATTTTTTCAGTAAACCCTTGCCATATGTTCGGTCGCTGGTTTTTGTTGCATCACTAAACGAAGTCGTAAAATTATGAAACATTTACTGACCATAAAATCGTTATTATAATAGGAGGGGAGAGACCCTATTTCTATTGATTTCTTAAACATTCATGACTTGATAATAACTAATTCAGAGTTGGAAGGGGAGAAGTATTGCTGCATAATTCGTTTGCTATTTTGAGACTACAGCGTCGTTTCACTCCAGCTTTTTGCCGAGTTATCGACTATGTAGGATTATATTGTTTAGGTAAATGAAACTAAATCTTTAGTTGGGTCGGTTCACAACAGAGCGCCAGGAACAGTGTTCGCTTATTGCGCGAGTTCCCCGTATTATTCTTTAGCAGAAGCGCGCTGCGAAAACAAAGCGTTTGCTCGATCCCTAGAACGCTCTTTACAAATCGTTCATAAATAGCACAACTTTGCGAAGCCTTTGTGCAATTATGCAAATTCTCCCTTTCTATTTTATGTCCCATTTTGTTTGTGGTTTTACATCTGTGTGAGTAGTTTAATCTTTTTTCTTCAAAAGTGTGATTAAGAAATATTTTGGTTGTTTTGGTTTATTTCGATTTTCATTTTTCTTTATTTATTTCCATTTTCCGAAGAAACAATCGCAAAAGATTAGCAACAATCGCTCCTAACGCTGAAACTGCATTCTTCCGACAACGGGTGACAATCCGGTTTTGTTGTCCGCATGAATTGCCTCTCAATGACTACAATGCCTGTATTGTTATGTATCAGATCGTCATTAGTGTCGCTCGTTAACAACGTTCATCTGTTTAATTTATCCGCTGGATTTACAAAAGGCAGCATTGTTTCATCATTTTTTGTACTAGCTGTTTAAAAACCAGCCGTGTCTATGCATTTGTCTGTGTTCTAATACAACGCTCAGGTTCGAATCTATATTCAAGAATAGAGTCGATTGTCATTGGCCTGTATGAAGAAAGATAGCCAAGCTATATGTTAAATCTGGTTCCTAGGCTTGTATTAGCTTAGACTAGAGAGGCTATCATTCTCAAACTTGAGTCCCGTTAATGATGGAATGCGTATCCACGGAAAGGTTGCGCAAATTTCAAATAAGTTATCTTAAACCTTGTGCGTCAGTTATTAAAAATAATGATAAAAATGAACAGTTATTCAGGTTTCATTCATACTGGGATTTTAGTCCAGTCATTTAAGCTTAAATTAGGTAAGAATCTCGGAATTAGAGATACCCAGCTGTAAGTCTGTAAATACTTGTATATTGACACCCTAAAAGTTGTCTCAAAACCTACATATGGTAGGGTGTAAGCAACTATTAAATTTTAAGGTCAAAGGTCACAAAAATCGGTTTTTTGCGCTTTTTTTGGAAATATCTAATTTCCTATGGGTTTTTTGCTATTTGTGTTTATTATCAATATTGTAGAATACTAAATTCTCTACAAATTTTGTTTAAAAAATTTTTTTATACGGTGAACCGTTTTCGAGATAGAGGGCGGAGAGCGCGCGGTCACTGCATCACTTCAGGTCAACTTAAGCCGTTTAGGTTTTTCATACAAAAGGATTTTCCCGCTAATTCCCGTGGGAATTTCGGTAATTACTTGTTGTAAATAAGCTTTAAGTTTACTAAGGTACCTACATGCCAAATTTCAAGCGTCTAAAACTTCCGTTAAGCGTTTAGATTTTTCATACAAAAGGATGATTTTTCATAAAATAATTGTACCAAGTTTCGTTAAAATCCGTCGAGTAGTTATTGTTTCTATAAGGAACATACAGACGGACAGACAGACAGACAAAAATTTTACTGATTGCATTTTTGGCATCAGTATCGATCACTAATCACCCCCTGATAGTTATTTTGAAAATATATTTCATGTATAGAATTCTGTCCGTCTGTATGTTCCTTATAGAAACAAAAACTACTCGACGGATTTTAACGAAACTTGGTACAATTATTCTTCATACACCTGGGCAGGTTATAGTATACTTAGGAATTCCCACGGGAACAGGAATTAGCGGGAAAATCCTTTTGTATGAAAAATCTAAACGCTTAACGGAAGTTAGACGCTTGAAATTTGGCATGTAGGTACCTTAGTAAACTCAAAGCTTAGTTACAACAAGGAATTCCCGAAATTCCCACAGGAATTAGCGGGAAAATCCTTTTGTATGAAAAATCTAAACCGCTTAAGTAGACCTGAAGTGATGCAGTGACCGCGCGCTCTCCGCCCTCTATCTCGAAAACGGTTCACCGTATAAAAAAAGTTTTTAAACAAAATTTGTAGAGAATTTAGTATTCTACAATATTGATAATAAATACAAATAGCAAAAAACCCACAGGAAATGAGATATTTCTAAAAAAAGCGCAAAAAACCGATTTTTGTGACCGTTGACCTTGAAATTTAATAGTTGCTTACACCCTACCATATGTAGGTTTTGAGACAACTTTTAGGGTGTCAATATACACGTATTTACAGACTTACAGCTGGGTATCTCGAATTCCGAGGTGAACTTACTATAATGACTGGACTATTTACTGTTTTGAATTGATAGTAGATCAGTGTACTATGACGATGTAAACGATACACCTGTAAATATCTATAGCAAAAACGTTTATTCTTAATTCAATTATGAAACTATTCCACAGCCCTGTGCTTCAGATAGCTATTAATTAATACATTGTGTGTTAAGTTCCCATCGTTGGATCCAGGAGCGATTTGGCAAATGTGAGAAAAACTCACTGTCTGATTAAAATTCCTGGGTCTATTTGCGGCCGATATTTAGAACGTTAAGGCGCGTTATGCGGTTTTCTTTTGTTTGTGTGGCCAGAGTACACTGTTGTGCTTTTTGTGGGCATATTAATGAGCTCTCATTGTGCTCGACTAGCTTTTCACACCAGACTCTTCAATAATTCATGAAATTATCAGTCTTATCTCGGTTTCTTAATCAGACGCTCGCTTATTGATTGACTATGATATGGAATACCTCCTTTAATTAACGTGGCCGGATGGTCCTCCGTAGATCGTTGGACAGATAAAGACATTAAGTACAGCTTCCATTCGGGATTCCGCTTCCAAACCGGGAAAATTATAAAATCAATAAATTGATTCACCTGTTTTTTCCCTGTTCTGTTTGTATAAATTAGTTAACATGTCAACGGCAACGTTAAGATAAAGTAATCATTAAACGTAGAGTAATGCTAAATGTACAGTCTTGGATTTAATGCTAATTGGATAAAATAGCATTGAAACATATTTTCAATATTGATTTTTAATTCCCTAAGGGACTTCTAAACATCAAACTAGTCAGTCAATTTGTCCATGTTTTTGTTCCTTGGTTGTTTGTTGTTTATCAATTTCCTGTTCTTGTTTTCAAAACATTGGAGGTATAAAATAATTTTGTTATCTTCTATATTAATTTAGCACAACGCACATTTGAGATTAGCTTTAAAATTTATATTTCCTTGTTAACAGTTAGTCTAGGTATCGGATCGCCAAAACTTTTTGAGTTTACCTTAATTAAATGTATGTTAACAATCATAATATTGACATGTACATTTTCCTGTGATAAGTTCAATTTAAATTAAATACAAATACGGTACTTGGAGAACAAAATAGTTTTATGTTGCATAACCTACCTGCCATGGAAGCGTTTGATATGCATTCGCGCTGCGGTTCGTAATTAAACCGTCTATTGTCCTATTTAATGAGCACCACATCGTTTATTCCCACGAGACGCTCCTCGCGCCGTCGTCGTTGGACTCGTTATTTTCATTGAAAATTAATTCGCAGTAAAGTTTAAACTGATGGTAAATGTTTATCAAAATAATTAAAGCAACATTAATGAGACATGCATTTATTTATGTTTGTTTAACATAATTTTAATAATGCTGAAAAGTATTAAATTACCCTTAAGTGTAGTTTATGGTTGAACATTGGCGAAAATTTTAATCTATAGTTGAACCATTTTGATCAAAAATATGAAATGCTATTTTTCTTCGTCCAAGTTGCGCTACAGTCACTAATGATTATTCTGTCTGCCTGAAACATAAAAAGTGAACGTTTGCCTTGTCTCTTTTGAAATATCTTATCATTAATTCAACACGTTATTAATTCGTGCAATGATAATTACAAACAATAATATGTATTATCGTTCTACTACGCTTGTTTACAAATAACATACGATGTTATTGTAAAATCTCAGTATTTTTTAACATAATGATTTATTTATAAAACATGCAACAGCTAAAGTAATTGTTAGAAACCAACAAAATGTGTTGTTTTCTTTTAATTACCAGTATTTTATGTCGTGACTATGCAATCTCATTGAATGTGATGTTGTCAACTACAAATCATCATCAATGACTGCCCGCATCGGAGTTGTTTATTGATAAAGGCGTCCATATTCAGTGAAGGAAAATCTATTTCGCAGAAGGATCGCCTTTTATCGCTTTAGAGTGGCCGTAAACAAGCCGATAAGAATTAGCATAGCCTAAATTGATGTATGCTAATGCGTCTCGATTAGGCTGCGCGACCAATGCGCCGGCCGCTTGTGCGCCTACACATGGTGCCGTCCCATACAAATGTACAACGTGTCCTGTAATCAAATGTGTAATTTTCTACAATAATTACTGATATTTATTACATTTGGTACGTGACGAGTATTGCAATGCGCATTTTTTTTTTTACTCTACATGACACAAAATCTTATTCCGTAAAATCTATGTACTCTTTATCATAAATTGTAACGAACGATACAGACCATAATAATATTTTTACTAGCGAACAAATTCAAGTGCATAACGGATTATAATCTTGCGATTAGCCAATATTAGTATAGCCAGGCACGACAGAAAAATACGATAGCGTTCGTTCGCCATTCGTTACAACGAAAATAAATGTATGACGAATTTTATTGTAGGTAGGTATATTTTTATTTATCACCTCGTAACTTAGCCAGTGAAATCAAACAACACCTACACATTCTTGTGAATAGTAAATTATGTATTTGAATTCTACGAATATCTGTGCTGCATAATTAATATGTAACCAAAAGCACCTCTTTTTAGGTAACATAATTTCATTATGTTTTTGTCATTCCTAGTTTGTAATTCGTCAAAAGAAATAACACATACCTACTGTAACTTTCCAGGCCGTTTCAAGTGATGAATTTAATTAAAAGCTTGATTTTAATTAGCCCCTGAATATGGATGCCAAAACAGTATGCCAGCTATTTAGAATTAACGAGACATCAGAAAATATATTACACTTTAGCATAATCTTTAGGAAAAGTCGCTATTTGAGTAGAGCTTTTTGTGTATTTCGTTTTGTTTTATATTAATTGCAGTACCTACAATGTATTATGATACTGCATTAACTAGGTCTTACAGACATTCTTATATGGGATGCCAGTCTTTGCTAAAGCCTCCGTGGACACTGTAAACAAACATACAGTACGTTTCTGCGAGTGTGGTGGCGAAACATCAAGTTCCACAGTTGCGTCATAGGACTATGTGATGGGGCTTTAAAATAATTTAACTTTACTATTATTTGTCAGACTTAATGACGTCATACATATTATTATCCAAAATATCCTGGATTGGCAAAATAATTTCTGTCGTCAGTTAAAAACTAATGTTATCTTTTTAATGCGTTGGGAACCGGGATGATGTATGGTTCCAATAAAAACCTTCGCAATAACTTCACAGATGTGACTCACGAAAAATAACCCAGTACCTACCAAATTAACGCAAACCAAACGCCGTACTTTGAATACAATGATGAATTAATTATATCATTTTACCTATAATACATATAGATCAATACAACATAATGTACGTGTATTCTGAATTATATTTTGATTTGATTCATACTAATTAATTGTAATTACGTTTGTTATATCAATTGTTAAATTCTGTACACAATCTAACTGATCACGTTGGTCATGTAGTCAATCATAATAATAAATCATATGAGTCACCTCTGACTAAACTAAATAAGTGTTTGCAGCTACGGTAAGGTATGTCACTTAACATTTAAGGACTACAATTTTATTTAATAACTTATTTATTTACACATAATATTTGTCAGTTTCATTTTAAACTTTGGTAGGTACAAACTGTTCAACCATGAAATTTTTACACTTGTCGTTGTTTGCAAAATCCATTTCGGCTGAAGGCGTAACACAAGAACATATTTTGGGTTAGCAAGTGTTACCGTAATGCAAAATATACCGTTTAAAATTAAATATGTTGTGTCGTGCAGACCGGCCCTATATGGTGCAGGTTTATTTTGACTCCGTAAAATATTGTGTTGTAAATGTAAGTAATATGCACATACAGGATGTTTTTGTTATTATATTTGATTAAAGTTGTTGCATTTTAGCATCATTTTTATGATCAAGTATGTATAAGAAACATCTGTATTTTATACGTCTGATATTCAGCATTAAGATGCTAACTGTATTATTGTAATAAAGGCTCGTCTAGACTTTATCCAATAAGTTGAGCATGAAATTAGAATTAGGTTTCATAAATCTATTTAGAAAGGATCTTCTATCAGAAAAAGGCTGAAATTTTTCACTGATAGAGTCGTATTCACTCTATATTTTTGTTATTGTGGTAGAATAGACGCAAAATATAAAAAGACATAAACAATTTTAAAAACATATTTGTGAAAATCAGCTGCCAAGTGCCTTTAAATACTTAAGTTTCGCAACTTAAAACAAACCGTATGTCTATTTGTCCTCTAATATCTGCAACACTTGTTTTCTCAGTATTTATGTTTAAATTTTACGGCCAAGTGTCGCAGGTTAATTCGGGTGTTTTTAATCAAACTTTTTTCAATATATTTTTAATTGCCCGGCTGGAGAAAGAAACCGGTCCTAACGCTTTTGCGCAGTACCGCGAACTATTTGTGCGATGGCCGGCTCTAATTCACGATCGCGTATGTTCTAAGAAAGCATACAGCGATATAAATAGCTGGGCGTATCTACACTTTCACGATGACGCCCGTGGCGCCGCCTCCTTCGATACTGTGACAACGTGCTAATTGTTGAACGACCAGAAAAACTGATATTGTTTTCCCACGCTTGTTTGCGCAGCCTTCAAGTTAGTCGTCTCTCAGTTTAATTGTAACAATCTATCTATTTTTTACTACTTTCCTATTTATCTTCGTTCGAACGACTTGTTCGTAATGTTGCGTAATTCATTGAGCGTTCGCTCCGAGTCATTGTTTTAATATTTTTTCGTTTATGTACGAAATATATTACGTAACCTGTCGTCTGAAGAATTTCATATAAATTGCTATCAGAGCTGCACAAGGTTGCAAACTTGCAAATCAGTGGAGCTGGTTTTTGAGGTGAAGAAATAGCGACGTCACTCGGCGTGGTAGTTTTAATGGGCGTTCTCGGAACTCGCTTAGCGTGAACCTTCATATTGATCCCCACATCTCGCAGTTAACTAAAGCGTTTAAATAAACACACTGATTTGCTTGGACGTGTTGACTCAATTTTTTACACTGAATGCATTACCAACACAGAAAAAATCATTGATAATATTTTTACTATTAAATCTATGTAATAAACAAGACATTCATAATGAAATTGATTCATAACAAATATGTTAACTAAGCTCTAGGAATTTAAAGGTTTCCCAGTGTAGATACCGCGACTATTCAAGGACATAAGTACCTATTCTTTTCTGAATCATATAAACAAACAAATTGTACACGAACATCACAACAGTCATTCAACTTATGAATAGAATAAATGTTAATTTATAATTCGCTTAAGTAATCACTTAGAATATGCAAACAATTCTACGAATTCCAGTCCTATTTCTAATTTTTATGTTTGAAGTTATTAAAAAATAAAATAATGTAGCAAAATATGCAAGAATACCTAGACGACCTACAGTTAAATAACATTTGTACATTTGTAAAACGAAATACTAACCAGTGACGCAAATCTACGAATTCTAGTGAAAGCGATTCGCGCAGCATATCCGCGTATGTAAACAATACTCCACATGTATTGGCAATACCGACGATTGACGTGGTGTATTGGCAGATTAATTCTGTTGTATTGTATAGCTGAACTTTCCAATCACTAAAAGTGACATCACTTCGATTTGATGTAAAAACCACAAAAAAAACCTGAAAATGGCTATGTTAAAAGGGAATTTGTTCGGAATAGTGATATACAAACAAAGATTATTTCTCGGTGGCAGAGCAAGATATTTTTGGGCCGTATTTAATGTGGAAGGAAGTGGAACTGGAAGTGGACTTCTAACTTTTTTAAAGGAGGAAAACAATGTAAAATCTGTAATTTGATTATGTATTCTCTCCGTGGCTAGACTTCTGCTATAATAGGGGTTAATTCTGGTGACTGCACACGTAAGTGCGCCGCGCCGCGAATCGATACGGCACAAAGGTCAGCCGTTAATTTAGCCCGGCTAATTAATTTAATAGTGGAAGTGCACACTATTTGCATTATGTTGTTCTGTTTCATCGGACAAATTACAACGTTGACTTGAAACATGTTTGGTATCGATTTTCACACGGAGTTTATAGCATAGGTAACTTCAGCCTTGCAGGGTCTCGCTAACTACTTCGTGCTTGTGGGGCTACTCTATAACACCGTTTCTGTATTTTCCCTGTCGCTCACAAATTATAGGGCGATGTGTGAGAAGGATAAATAATTTTGAAATGATGATTGTAGGGCCAGGGAGTGAGTCTCGCTGGAGAACACAGTAATAAAATAGCTCATTAAAGTTTAACCCATTTTGTTCACGTACAGTCAACGGTACATCAACCTGTCACAAAACATCAGATTTCCTCAATAGATTATGGACTTTATGTCTAAAGAGAAGATAACTACAGTTACAGTACACAAAATCCATTCTCCTCCCAAACTATCATAAAGGGTTTTGTAGTTAAGTTACTTTTCATAAACTTGTTCCATTTGAAACATTACCTACTTACAAGTTATAATTTATTAAATCAAGTTAATCATAATTTTAGACAATACATCCGTTTCAGGAAAACTCACTCCTTTGTCTTAAGTAAGGTCAGTACTCGCCTTGCCTAATATGAGGCAGAGCACCAAACATGCTGAGTCATTATGTCGCGCCTTGCCCTTTACCTCATATTCTAAAACCATTTTAACGCAACCATTACCAATTATGTACGTGGGCCCGTATTATGAAACGTACACTCGAAACTCGATTCATTCAATTAATTACATAGATGATATTCATTATTAAACCAGTCGGGATTTATTCTACCACTGCGTGCGACTCCTGTATAGCCAGGATCTACAGTTGGCATCCAATGAAATATACCCGTCTTGGAACCCGCACCGAATTTAGTTAAACAAGTTATGGGATAGATTTTTAAGATAAACCTTAGATTATACATAACTAGCGGCCGCTCGCGACTTCGTGCGCGTGGACCCCGTTTTAGGAGTTGTATTTTACAAAATCCCGTCTTAGTGAGCACCTACATTCTAAAAGGAAACCCCGTGCAAAATTTGAGACTTGTAGTTTCTGAGATTTCGTGATGAGTGAGTCGGTCAATCAGTGACCTTTCGCTTTTATAGATATAGAGTAATCGAGCTTTATATAATACTAGCTTTCCGCCCGCGGCTTCGCCCGCGTAATTTTGTCTGTCACCGAAAAATTTTATCGCGCGCGTCCCTGTTTCAAAAACCGGGATAAAAACTATCCTATGTCCTTTCCCGGGATTCAAACTATCTCTATGCCAAATTTCATCAAAATCGGTTCAGTGGTTTAGGCGTGAAAGCAGGACAGACAGACAGAGTTACTTTCGCATTTATAATATGTATTAGTATAGATAGATAGTATTTTGAGTTCAAGTGTCTTATTAACTTTTTTCTCTCACAGTGAAGAGAAGGCGCCTTCTAGCGCCGCTTCTGCTCCGGCGGGCGACGCGCATGCGAACCTGATGGAAGCAATCAGGAAGGCCGGGGGCGCGGGCCGGGCCAAGCTGCGGCCCGCGGCTGACACCACGCCAGATAAGGTAAGAACGAAACAATTCAATAGGCTAGATGAAAAAATTTCAATTATTTGTCCGTCAGACAGATAATAATTACAAAATATTAGACTCATATTTTTTATTTTTTTTCATAATCAAATAATAACAGTGCTACATCAAGTTGAAATGGCGCGTTACGTCACGCTTGAGTAGATTTTTTACTCAAAAGCGACGTCACGCGACATTTCAACTCAATATAATACTGTAAAATTATTCCTTCTGTTCTGTGTACTTTACTAACGCCAGGATGACGTGTCTTGTATTTAGGGCCCTTACCATGCTCATCTACTAGTGATGGCTAACAGAAAAAATAAATACGATTCCCGGACCATGACTTTCCAGATATTTGTGGTTCAGTAGATTTCTGAAAACATCCCCTCCCCACCGATTCCAGTGAATAAATAATAAAATCGACGGAATAACCCCGTTTACTCTCTTTGGAAACAACGTATGCCAACCGCTTTTTCCACGTATGCGATACGAGCTGAAACAATGAAGGTAACTACATTAGCAGCGCGCTTCAGGCGACAAACCGGATCGCAGTAAATCTGTAGGTTTCTGTGAATATCTGCCCAAGGAGAGCTGTTGGAATTGCTTTTATCTAGAATAGGACACATCTGGGTCCAGTTTAACGTGACCAAATCATTTCGTGGACGTCATCTCTTGTTAGGTACAAACGATGGCACTCAAGCTTAACACTGCTGCATCTTAATTTATACCGGCATATAAAACCACCTGGGTTTCAATTCCAAAAAATATATAAAGCAAAAGATTTATTTTATTTACTGTGCGAAAACAAATTACGATATCAGATTATGCGTCAGCTTTTTTCGGAAGCCGAATCCCACGCCTTTTAAGTAAAGGTTTTGTTTGGTTCTTTTTGAAATTTTTATATTGTATTGTAGCCAGCGGTGATCTAATTGCATGTCATACAAGGATAGTGCAACAAATACAATACTTCTTAGAGCACATCAAAGCATATCTCTTATTTGGGTCACGCTATATTTGCCATCTTGTCCGCTACTTGCCAATGCGTATTGTGTTGTGCACTGAACTGCTGAGATGTCATTCCTAATTTACACTGGTCAGTTGCCCGGCGCATGACAAAGGGAGTAACTAATGATCAGATATCGCCAAGAAGACTGCTCAAACTATATTTGTGAATTGACGCATATTTCGAACTGTATTTTATTTTGTATGTATAAAGCAATGCGGATATTACAAAGTAAATTTTCCCGCTTCTTCGATCGCCATTATTTATAACGTGTCCGATCTAAAACTCAGTGATATCATGACTGTTCTGAAACACTCTTTGTATCTTATGAAAAGTAAGCGCTTCACTTCTACGTCTCTTCTTCTGCTAGTTTCTGTTCAAGCTTTTTTGTAACTACATAAGATATATTTGGTATGCTACGCATACTTAAATTCATAAACAATTTTCGCTTTTTACGACTAGACAGATATCGTAGAGATTAGCCTGATGTCATCTTCAATTGCTTCTTAAACATGACACCCTGTGCGCAATCACATCCCGCGGTGTTGTCCGCATCCTCAATTCGCGCACAATGGGCGTCGCTCCTCCGAGGAAGTCAACAATATTGCGAGTCAGTGATCTCGGACACAAATAAATGTACCAACTGCCTCAAGGATAACGGCCTTCTAAGAAATCATACCGATAGTCATCTTTTAGTACCTATTGCATTGCTCAATTATACATAATTTACGTATGTATGACTATATAGAATTAAAATTATCATCATTAAAGTAAGCGAGCTGATTTATAAACTGTTTATCTCGAAACAGAACTGCCTTTTTTATAAACAAATAAATCTAGATAATAAAACGATGAACATAGAAACAGAAAAACTATACTTAAATAAATTAGTTGTCAAACGAACTATCGACATCAACGATAATTAATTATTTTCTGCTTATCAAATTTAAATGATCGTAGATAAAAATTTCTTAGAAAAAGAGAGTAACATAAACTTGTCTTTCCCTTGAACAGTGGGTTTATCGAACTATTGGGAACTGCAAATTACTTAGAAATAGACTAGAAACGACTTGACTTATGTTTCCGTCGTACACGACCGTACGTACGATACCGAGCACCTCGCGGGTTGAACGCTCGCGGTATTAATTACCAATTAAGATTTTATTGCTCCTCCCGATGATGAGCGAATTAGCAATAAACATCCGACTCTCGGTATTCACTCCTCGACGAATGTTATCACAATTTTATACTCGATAACTTCTTGGAAAATAAAATAACCAAGTTAACACTTCCAACGTCTGTCCACACATCATTAGAGGACTGGAATTGAAAACTCGTTTCACAAAAAATATTTTATGCAGGTGTTTGACGACTACAAATTCTTGTCCTTATCTGAAATCCCTCGATATGGAATACGTTGACAGGGTGGAATTTTCTTGTGAAGAGATCTTACTTGTCAATGTCAATTTTATGGTGCTTCATTTCACGGTATACTTGTATTGTTAAGTTAATGATTCTCGCTATCTGAGAATATATTCGCATTGAGTTGAATAAATACATGGCAATTTATAAAGTGTAGATCAGTTGCTTTTCAGGGACTATCAGATGCATTAGTAAAGAAAACTCAAATGCTCAGTAACCCTGTATAATTGTTATGGGCATACGTTATCATCAGTAAGCCGCCGCGTCACGCGAGATGATAATTTGAATACGTCACGGCGATCCGCTTGGTCCTTCAGAGGCCGAGTAATTACCGCCCGAGCCGGACGCTTCAAGGAAGTTGGATAATTGTTCATGTACTCAGCTAATTTCGCTTCTAAGAAAGCCCATTACAATATTCCGTGATAGTGTAGCGATAATGATATCAGCTTAGCGCATGAACCGCGGGTGGAACGCTCATACAATTGTGACATGTTCATTAAGACTTGTGTATTCGTTATTTGATTAGATGTCGTGATCTCTTCTTTACCTAAAATTATAGGTGTCAAATAGTAAATGTATGAAGCTCTATCCTATCAAAATCGATCGTGAATGTTACGCTTACTTCTCATCTTTATGAATCAGACAAACGTTGGTTTAATTTTAAAATTATTTTTATGTAGTTATCACTACAGTTGATATGATAATAACGTATGATAATAACTATAAACAATGACCACGTTATGCGAGCGACAATAACAAGTAATTTTAGACTAAAACATTTGTATTTTAAATACGCTGACGAATCAATAGGAAGTGGGATATGTAGTAATAACATGCTATGACGTATTGAACCATACGAAGTACTTACAGCTATTTTTAACGTTCCGTAATGACGGGGGTTCTTTTAACGTGTTTGTACGATAAACGTAAGGATGTTCTCAACGCGTCCATAAATCGGCGGATTCCTCGGAAGACGCGTTTCTCGTGCGCCCGCGCAATCCCGCGAAGCGCGTAACGAGCCGGTGTTGCATCACGCCGCTAATCCGCGACGAGGGGAGCAAAAACGAGACTTAATATTATAAAACTTTTTATGTTAAATGATTTACAACGAAGTTCAGACCACCGAGCATTATGCTTTATTATATGTATATTATTTTGCAGAATTGCAGAGGTAGAAGTAAGAAAGTAATATGCTACCTTGGTCGTACACCAGTAGGTAGAGCCGATATTGAAATGGAATGAATTGGCGACAAAAAATCAATTCACATTAAAAATACATGCTGGATTGCTGGCTACTATTTTGAATGTTATTAATTTATTTGGCAATACATTACTTTGCACATAAGTTTGCATTTGCAATTGGCGCTTACGCGCGACCCAAAATTGGCTGGTGATTTTTGCGATTGTTTTGTAAACTTCGGGCAATAATTGGTTTTCTAAGAACAATGGAAACAAGAGTTTATTGTTGCAACTAGTTTCCAAATTGCAATGAAGGATTGGTGGATTCGTGGAAATACGTGACGTTTGTATTGATGAGGCGGAGCGAGGCCTGAGCGGCGGGCGTTGTGTTCCTTTTGACGAGCACAAAGGACATGCTCTCGCCGCTTTATCCGTGACTGCGGCTTTATCCCTGGGCCCTCGGAACGGCGCACTTCACTGCATACAAAGCATGCGCTATATCACGTTCCAAAAAGCAACAAACCGATAAACGTAAATAGATCAATAAGAAACCGGCATAAATAATGCGACAGGCATTTTTCTCTTTTTATAAAGCTGTTTCTTGGATTTAATAATTCAACGAACACTACTTTTCTTTTCACATCGATTCCGACAATATGATTCGTTCCGGTCACACATATTTATTTTGGCTTTTCAAAAAAGTTGTTTCGGGATGCAGCACCGTCTTCCAAATGAGGTGGTCGTGGTCGGACTCGTCGCAGTAGATGTTTTATTTATCACAATACCTGGACGTCAGTGTAGTTCTTACATCTTCAGTAATAACGTCCTCATTAGTCTGAAGCACTGGCTTGTGTAACATGTGCATTTCATTGAATGCATTTCGACGCGCCGAATTTTTCTTTGTAAAATGTCTTTATGAAGTATCATCATCATACTAAAGGGGTCGCTATGTTCATTACCTGCCTAGTTCCTGGGATCGTACGCGATAGAGACACAATTTATTCTTTACATAGTTGCATATTAGTTTTACTCTGACTGTATAAAGATCTGTATTTTACTCACGTATGCCATATTTACTGAGGCGACTCATGTGGGAACAATATTAATATCTCAAAGTAATTTCAATTAATAACAGATTTTATTTATTTAAGTGTACGTTTTATACAGAAAAGCTTTTGACAAATTACCTGGTAAATTGGGGCTTTTTTTGTTGATAACAATGGTTTGCATGGTTCTTTTTACGAGTAAAAGAGAAGCGCTCATGCTATTAAGTTCTTGAGTATTTAATTTTCTGCTTTACCCGTAACTTTCTAAGCCTGACAGCTCCTTCTTAACTGCAAAGTCTACATTTACCGACTGGTTACTGGCAGCTTTGTACAAAGTAAACAGATTAAGTTTATAGCTCAGCAGCACACATCGGCGCTACTCGCGGTTATGATTGGACACCGGAACAAGTTTAGAAACCCGTCCGACCGCCGCTCCCCTAGCCTACAAAACCTAAACGAGCTTCCATAGGCTCAAGTTGCAGGACTAATACAATTTATCAAGTACAAAAACCAATAACGGGCAAATAGATAGCCGAAGGCTGAAACGATGACAAAATCCTAACACGAAATCATCACAATATTCTGTCAAAATAACTACAAGTTATTACAGGACCTACACTTTTGTCTGTTATATTTTGGGACGAGCGTTTATAAAATTGACCATTATATAAAACATCCTTTTCTCAGATGTAACAGACAAGTGTGAAATTTATAGCATATTTATTTTTGTACGTGCTGCGTCGTCACCCCTAGTGTCGCATCGGCCAGCTATTTGTGTAGTATCGCTTGCCATTGACCTTTTGTTTCAAGCGATAAGCCCTCTCTGATAAGTGTCGATATTCTCTTCAGAAACCCATACTCGCTGCGATAACTGCGCACTCACACCCACGTACTCTGAAAGTGTATTCATGCTCGTTTATCTCTCCTGCTGTACTTTATATAAAAATGAACGTCAGAATTCTAATAATATCAGGCAACAAAACATTAGATATTAGGCAAACAATAGGTCTATTTGAAGCCTTACTGAAAGCATGGGCAATGGGCATAAAAGGAAAGGATTTACTAATTCTTTTCATGAAAATCAAAGCCTCATCCAGTGAAAGACATAAAATACCTGAATGGCAATGAAATCAAAAGACATTTGAGACCGACTTTATCTGCGAAGCTTGGGATCGATCATTAGAAGCGCAAAACTGGCTCCCGCCGATTGAAATGTTTATGCTAATCTTTTCAACGCATCGCAATTAATCGATTCGTTTTATTGCGAGCTAAATTGCTAATACGATTTCTGAGAAACATTATAATTTCAACATTTATATCTGAGGGATGCTTATAAAGTTTAGACATAAACACTAAAAATAAGTTCTGAGCCAATCTCTATTTCTTGAACCACTGGTCGTGGTGCTAGACAAGATAGTTTACCTGTTCATGATGAATTTTATATCTTTGCTTCGACAGAGAGGATTAAGTTTGAATAATTTATTGTACATCTCTTTTTTGAGAAATTAATTAAGACGTAAAAGTTCGTCTAGTCGAAAATGTAATATTGCCTCCCTGAATATTTTAGCAAACAATTTACTTGGCGCCAGCAATTTGGCAAAGACTTTCCAAACAATCTTATTATGTTTGAACAGCAATGTTTTCGTCAATAAGGGCGTTTCTTTTGTAGTTATTTCATAATATTTATTGGATTTCTAATATGAAGTGAAAACGTTCATTATATTAAATCAACCATTCTTATTACGAAAAATCCTGCGTACTTTGGTAATTACCTACTATCATTAAGTAACCATGCATTAGTCAAGTCGATTTAACCAAAAGGTAACCTCCATTGACAAATCTTGATACGTGTCAAGGTCCTTTTGTTTTAGTCATAAAATTCTGATTCATTTTCTAAATTTTTTTCCGGGATATCCGCGGGTAAATTTATTTTGATAGGGTGTGGGATATTTCGTACCATTGTTTGTTCATACTTCGGTAAACCCAAGAATAGAATAGTGGAAAATCTCATTGGGCTGTTTAGCTGCATATTACAATGCAGAACGACGTTGAAAACTGGATTAAATCTTAATAATTCATTCGTTTAAATTCTGTAATTCAACCAATTAAAAGTCTATATCAATTGTTGTTTGAAATTGAATACAGCCGTAATTGATCTGAGGCCGTAATACACAAATGGGTAGTTCTTGCCCTTCTGGCAGGAAGAGCCCCTCATAACCCAAGTTGTCTTTGTGACTGGGGGGGGGGGGTATACAGATTCAAGCATTTTCCCAAAAAATCCATATTACAGACGATGGCACGTTTAACTAAACACTGGGATCTTATGTTAGTTGTAATAGTGGCGAGTTTGCTACAAAATTGTAGTCTGATGTGCTGTTGTACACAATGTAATCTTATTTCCTTGTCGTAGGGCACCAAAGCGGCTCCGACCGGCGACCTGATGGCGGACCTTCACGCCAAGCTGTCGATGCGCCGGCGCGGCATCTCGGGCGCCGAGCGCGGCGGCTCCGTGCTTCACACGCTCGCGAGCATCATCCCCGAGCCGGCCGAGTCCTCGCCAGCGCATTCGTCCAGCGAGAGCGACTGGGAGTAGCGTCACTGCACTGGTAACAATTACCTGAAAGCTAGCGGTAGATCAGCGTTACACCCGAGCCAGAAAATCAGCGAACGTTCCTTATGCGAGAATGACTGGGAGTACCATCACGTCTATACTGACCGGGTAACATCCATGTGACCTGAAAGCTAGCGGTAGATCAGCGTAACGCCCGAGCCAGAAAACCAGCCAACATTCCATAAACGAGAGCGATTGAGACAAGCTATACCTCTTCACTGGCCGCGTATGAACGAGCATCTATGAGACCTGCAAGATAGCGATCAGCTTTCTGCCCTGGCCAGAAAAGCAATTGCCGCAACATTCCTCAAGCCGCAGCGACTGGGAGTAACAATAGTTTTTTAAACGTCGCGTACTGAACTCGGTGTTACCATCTTTGGATCCTAATCTAGCGTTCACATCAGTAAAATAGCAATTTGAAAGTTTTGGTAAATCTAATGTTTCTTCAACTTGGTAGATGCGATAACACCTTTTTGTGCGCCGATTTTATATTCCACTGAATTTTTCATTGATACGAATATATTGAATGTTGAATACATGAATATCGGCATTCGGTATGCACTAAAAAGTTGTTTGTAAGTCTAAAATAATAGTTTTCTATGAGCTGTACTCTGTACACGTGTGCTGCGACATACGTTGTAATCTCAACATAATCAACTGTGAACATCGCTTCAATGTGTACTAACTACGTGTGTCCTCAGTAAATTCACGCGATATCGCATTGATCTGCTTGATGAGTGGGAGTGAGTGATTTAACGTTGTGAATGACGCCTGAATAGATCTGGCTTAGCGCAGTAGTTCAGGGCTTCAGGCTAATTGTGTCCCAGGGTGACGCAAAAAAGAACTTAATGACTACATAAACTGCATTCCAAGCGGTTTACTAATCAAAATCGTTAAGTCAATCTTTAAATGTGAGTAATGAGATTTCCCTAACTTGGACTTAGTTATCTTGCATGTTTCACGAATTTTTTTCTTAAAAAAATCCCCGACCACAAATTCTGTACTGGGTTATTTGCTCGTGGGAAATATTTGTCAATGTTAATTAAATAAGTGTTCATTGGAAACACTAGATAATTTTCCAATATTCAGCTCCATAAATAGGTACCCATCAATGATATCATTTGGATAATCGCGGGACAACACGCGCACTAAATGTAACTATGATCTCCAAATGTAACCCTTCTGTAGGTTGAGTGAAGCTGTTAACTCGAACAGCTCTTAGTGTGTACACACGCCTTAGATTTTTACTCGAAGTATACAATCGTGGATCGGAAAAGGGCTCTCGTTCCGGGAGGTTATTACGATAATCGCATTTCCCACTAGTGGCTATCTCGCTTTCGTTTCCGAGAAGGTGCGCGGGCGCAGCGCACCTTCCCCGCAAACTATCAACTGGTTCGGCTAATCACCCGATTTCCAGAACCGAGAAACAGATAGAGAAGCGCATAATAGCCGCGGCCCACTTACGCGGAAGTCGCTAATTCTACGACAATTTCGACGCATAATCAGTTTATCATTATGGCCACTTATGTTTTTCGGTTCAAGGGCCCACCGTAATTTGTGTAATGACGCCTCACCTATGAGTCGGTTCGACGAATTTTGTAATGTAGATCTGAGTAGAGGCGAGGGGACCAGGTATATTTACGACCGGCGCCTATTTCCGGATACCTGTCGTTTTATTCTTGTAAACACTTAAACCTTTGATTACAAAACTATGCAGGGATCAAGTAAAACTCCTAGGTATGGTAGCAGAAAGGATAGGGGAAGTAGATAGATATTTGGATAGAGATTCTATAGAGTGTTAAGAAGACCATGTGATGTGCGTGCCTAAGTATGTTGGGGGTGCTAATATACAATACTTAGAATGCTCATTTTTCATTTCTTTTTTTTAATATGCTCTTTCTATTTAGTACGAATGTGATAAGGTTTAAAAAGGTTAAGAGTTAAATCGACAACGAGTTATCAAATATTTGCGTAATTAAATTTTATAATGCACTTTTATTATCGTGTTACAGCATAGCTAATTAATTCCCAACTAAATAAATTTACATAATTAATGCTTTCCGCGGTGTGAGTCACACTTGAGGTCGTGCGTTGAAATGAAATTTTGCGAATGGTAGGCCGACTCGGCCACACAGGCTGCGCTGTCAAAGGCTCGTCAAACCAAACAATAGATATTCTCAGTAGCGTCGGCCGCGGCAGACTCCCAGTCGACAGAACTGTCACCGGTCTGGGCCGGCGAAATGTAGTCACGCACAACGAAAACAATCGATTTGCATGCCTAATTTCAATTCAATGGAAGATAGAAATATAAAATAGTTATCGTAAGACAAAATTGAATAATAAAAATATGTGAATATCTACCTAGATATTCGGCCCTTATGTTGCTAAGTTACAACAACACAATGTCTAATCCAAAGATCAATAAATTAACGATCGAGCTTCCTAATTAATTGATAACATCATGCAAGTGAAGCAATAACAGCCCGTAACTTTACGTAAGAGCATGATGAATGTTTGCTCCGGTCGTGCTAGAAACTAGTTAGTGCTGGTAGATACCAACATCTAATGTAAAGCCGACGGCTGAATACGTTAATGCAGCGTGATAAAATGTAATGTAGAGTTTACAACAATTTGAAGTAAATGTCCATCCATGCTTTTGCATGCGCATTGCGTGCTTAAAGCGGCAGGGTTTACAGCGTTCCAAATATCACTCTAGTGGGTGTAACGTGACAAGGGTTTCGTATGGGCACATTAGGTAAATCGTCCGCGGTACCTTCTTTATTTCGGTCACATTTGTATGCCGCATGACGGGCCCATCCGCATACAGTTAAGTTCCGATGAAAATAGCTGTGGCTTCGCTTTGCATTACACTCGGCCGGGATAATACCAGCTAACAATTGTTTAATCATGTACAGGTTTATTCACATTTTAGGAACTAAGCTGTAAATAACGTTGACTGTACGGTTTTGTACGTTGTTGTGTCTGATGATGTAACGTTGTTTCTTAGATTGACATTTTCATCACCTAGAATTTGACTCTAAAAGGGTTGTTAAGAGGTATAACCAAGTTATAGATCGAAGGAATACTAATATAGCTTACATAAGTCTCGAATGATGTTAAATCAATACACAATGCTAGATAGTATAATTACATATTTTTAAAATATTTCATTATTACACATCGTAAATGTTCGCTATTAATAAATGAAAAATTACTAAGTAATGATCGGCCTAATGTTTCCTAGTTTGCCCAGTTGTAATTATATTTTGCCATTGTTGTTAACGAGTAAGTTTCCAGTAATATATTAGTGAGTAAATAATATTAAGTAATGTGAATGTTTTTCATAACCTTTAAGGCCTTTGTTAAGTATAGGTGGATAATGCATCGTCATAGTTTCCGATAATAGCCCTTCGTGAATGTTCTGCTTGACTTTTTTCAATAATCTTCTCCGTAAGTGAGATTAGTTCCGCTCCGGTCGCGGGGGCCGCGTCCGCAGCTAGAAGCCGGGTCTTGCCTACGACGAATTCGGACCTCCCTTATTTGTATCGTTTTCGACATTACGGATTTCTCGTGATTCAGTTTTCCGAGTAGGTACCTACACAAACAGTTTTTATTCCGAGTAACCGACAGGTTGACCTTTGGTTCTGAGAACGTGAAATATTTTGATTAACGATATAAGTGTTATTGCATGTCACACGATAAAATCGCCCTCCATGCTAGTGTGAATCGGATGAATGATTTAGCAAGTATTTAATTTGTATTTCGTGCGTTAATGACGAGTGTTTATGGGAGTAGTATAGTTTTACGAGGGTAGTTAATGACACGCAGGTGCTATCGGTCAGGGATCGCTGGAGTAGGCGGCCGACGCCTTGCAGCGCTTACGGTTACGCCGGAGATTAGCTCAGCCTATTGCAGCTGTCGCTTATGGGTATTTTGTAACGCCATTGTTTTTAGCTTAATATTTTTAAAGTTAAGTTTAACGTTGACAATAGACTATTTTATATGATTGGAACAAATCGGGACGTGAACTAGCTGTAAGTTGGATTTAAATCATTTTTATCGGCTAATGAAATTACAACTGTTGATATTATAATTGATTCGTTATCAAATTATGTATATACAATAGAGGTATTTTAACATAGTTATTGTATTGTATATTTTAGGGTGTAGCTACTTTTATATTGTAGTATTAAAATACTTGCCTTTTATAGTGTTACTTTAAGTTTTGACTGATTGCTTTATGATCTATTGTGTTATGACTTATGATTGTAACATGTATAATTATATTTACACTCCATGCATTTTTATGTTAATGCGAACATTTTTAACACTAATTAGGTACAACAAATAATAGTCAACAACTGTCTTAAATATTTAAGATGGATTAGTGTTTAGCCGATGACCTGTTTATTCGTAAGTGTCGATATTTATTCACAGCAATTATTGTACGAGCTCCTAATAGTTATAGAATATTTATAGTTTATAATGTTTCTCACTAATTGAATTTGGATAATTACGCTAATCCGTCTGATAGTTATAAAGACTTGTCTTGTACATATTTGATGTATTTAGCGCAGCCGAGGTGCGGAGCCGCGGCCCGCGCATGCCGTATGCTCGGCACGAATTTTAAATGTTACTGTGTATGGTATGTCACTAATTAAATGGAATTTAAACATTCGCCTGCGTTTATTTTCAAATCCCTTAAAACCTTAATTTAATCCCTGCAGCGGTTCATCTAAAACGCATAATTCGCTATGAAGAAGCGGAAAGTGTTTCCGAGTAAACAAATAATCCGTAATTGAGGGTCACCGACTTCTCTTTACGCATTCTGATTATTTATAACGGCAGAGCCACCTCGCTAGAAAGCTACGTGTTTCGGGTTTTACACGGCATTGCCCCAGAATAACGCGCGACGAGATTTCTCGGTATCACCGAGTCGGGTATTTCGGAATCGGAAACAAGGATTCCGGGAAATCGCTGGCCTCAGCGCGAGTCCGAGGACGAGGCGCGGGCGCAAGTGTGCGCGCTGCGCCTGTGTGCGTGAGCAGCAGCCTCCGCCGCGGGGGTCACTCGGTGTAATGTCCACTGCCGCACGAGCCCACCTAAATCCGCTTAAAGTTGCGATTACTCAGATGCAATGCGATAAAATTGCGGATTACCCCTACCCTGGGTCTCTAATCTGGATTCGACTAATAAAAAAGCTCATAAATCAGCCGTTCGCTTGGTAACAAAATTAATTACATGCAGTGGCGGCGTAGCATAGGTTGGCACCCGGGGCGGCACCCCCCCCCCCCCCCCCCCCGTCATAATATAAATTATAGCCTAAGGCACCCCAAAGTGGCACGCCCCCTGTCATGACATCACGACCGTCCTTGCCATGCAGATGCGTCAGTGAGTACTAATCTGCGCGATTTTGTCACCCCCTGATGCTTGGCACCCGGGGCGAACCGCCCCCACCACCCCCCGTTTACGCCGCTACTGATTACATGTAATAAGTAGTTCTAGGGCTCCCACTAACTTGTTCAGGGAGCAATACTAAGTCACCTTTGTATATCCATGAATGATTGCTATAATGCTACTAAATATTAATAAGGCATTGTCTTACTATACGTCAATCACATATGCCTTTGGTTTTAAGGCTAATAAAGTAAAATCTGTTTCTTCCGTGTCCTCGTATCGGGCTGTCTGGAAGAAATCGCTTCCCCTAGCTATAAAACCGCTTGAATTGTTCCATTACACATTTGGTGCTTTCGATTAGTAAGTACTGATTTTAAATATCAAATTTTACTATACCTACTTCAACCTACTTATTATTATTTTGCTCTGTTTCCCCGCCCACTCAATGATAAAATACAATGGTGGTTCCGTATGGTTATTGTGGAAGTTCGGACCACAAAATCAACCCATCTAAATGGAACACTTCTAAATTCGGACCAACCAAAATTGATATGTGTCACTGTCATAATGACATTGACAAGCTTTGCGTCATCAATGGATTGTAAAAATGTAAATATTTTTGCTGTAAAAAATTGTGTTAATTTATTGTTTTACTGAAGAAATGAAAGAAATGTTGATTTGATAATTTTTAAAAGGTGTTATTATAATGGCAGCGGCGTTTCAGCAACAAATATTTGCGCTAGACGCGCGATTTAATGCCTACAGAGCACCAAACAACCCGAACTTTAGTAAGAATTAATTATTTTATATTATTTTAATTTTTTGTACACACAATTCGATACAGAAACTTGAAGTAACTTTTCCAAACAATAATTTTCTTTTTAGAGACTCTTTACATACGCAGAAGAAGCCAGCTTCTTCGTGAAAATGCAAAGTTTAAGGTAGGTTTTAAAAATTTGGATGGACCGCTCTAAAACAGCTAAAACTACGTTTCTTCAATTTAATTTATCACTCTTAATATATTATTATCTTTTCTAGGATATAGAGACAATAAAAAAGTATATAAATATAAGAAGCCAACTACTGCAGCGGCGATATGGCGTGCAAGATAACATTTCTATTAGTTCCAGTTCATCTCGTCCTAGGTCAAGCAGTAAGGTAGGTATTCCAAACATTAATTTGCATTTAATTTTAAACTTTATTGACTTGTGTTAATATTAAACTGATATGTCCTAATACTTCTCAATTGAAAATTTGAAACAACTAAACTTACAGGCTAGTTTGGCTGTAGATGACCCATTAGCAGCAACCAGTAAAAAGAAGAATGATATGACTATATCTGAAAACTATGCTTTCTCAGGAGTGCATCACATATTTGATCAGGTATTTAATAACACTGCTGAACATAGAGAAATGAAACTGATGAACTTTTTTTTAAATTACATTTTTATGTTACTCTTTACAGCACACTGACCAAGTGAGTGTGGTGAAGTTTGCAAACAATGACAGATCTAAGCTGTGCTGTGCCTCGCACGACGGGACTGTCTCCATTTGTGACGTGACTGCAACTCCGCCTAAAGTCAGCTTCATTTTGAAAGGGCACACCAAAGCTGTCACTGGTAGTTAATACATTTATTAAATTCAAAAGATGTTTTAGAAACATTGAAATCTTGATATGAAGGGGACAATCTTGTTTTCTCTTTAAAATTTTAGTGGTCTCAAACAAACTACTGGTTCTAGTCTAGGTGTTCTTATAAAGCTATACCAAGTAAGTAGTAAACAGTGTACCATGTACAAGTTAGATATCACCACATATGGCATATTTTTTAGTGGAGTTAGAGGCACTACATAATGTAAAAAAGCCCTCAGGACAATCCTGAGTTTTCCTGGCAACCATAGTCCCAGTTAACATATTAGATATAGAATCATTATAGGTTTATTTTCTTTTATCACTTAGTCATATTCTGGTTTGTCTAACTGTGGTAATTTTCATAGTAATATAATGCACCTAGGACTAACTTGCAGGCTGAAACTGGTCGGCGTCCAACGACCTCCTAGTCTCCGCGGGTCTGGACAGCGCTCTGTGCCTTTGGGATGTTATTATTGGTCATTGGTGTCAACCACTCAGTTAAACCAGAGCCACAGTGTAGATGCAGAGTCATATCACAATGCCTTGCAGGCTGCTTAAACTATTGCATGCCCGATATGGGTAACACTGTCGTAACCATTTTTTTGCATTGTGACCAGCACAAATTGTACACAGTTTTGGCAATAAAGATTATTCTATTCTATTCTTAAAGATTCGTACTCGCCTTATAATGCAAGTGTACCTGTCTGATCAAACCGTCTCTAACAGAGGAGCGCGCAATGCTCATCACGCGTTGTCCACCGCATTGTGCTGAGTAAAAGCCTTTCTTATTCGGCCGTTTGGTGTAGTGGTTCAGAACGGACTACTATGCCGAGAGGTCCCGGGTTCTGTGACGGGTCTGGGTGTGACTATGTATAATATTTATGTATTTAAAAAAAAAGTATACAGGGTGTCCCGTAATGTAACGTCAAGCCGGAACTGGGTGTTGAGGCAAGTTGTGCTGGTTATCAGAAAAATATAAAAAAAAATCTATGTGGCATATTTTCAAAATAATAGGCATTTAAAAAAAATCTAAAAATTCTACTCCAGGTGACGGTCCTTTTACTCGTGTTGCCACAAATCTTCACTTTTTCCAAATTTTTTTTTTGTTATGTAACTCTGAATAATGCTTCTCTAAATTGTTATCAAAATTACAAAACCAGCTGCTCCAGCTTGGATGAAAAAAATACATTATTCCCAAAAAAATTTTCAAAATAAAAATTTTGCCTAGTTTAAACTGACTGTACTGAAAAAAAAATGTACTACGCGAGTGTGGCAAGTGACGTCATAATTTGGCGCATTTAGTAAGGATTCCAAAATGGTATAACACTTGGTAAATTTTTGCTGTAATTGTCGACAATTTTTGTTTTTTTGGAAATAGTCCCGTTTTTAACTTTATCTACCTTGGTTAAAAATTATTATTCTAATGAGCCCAAAATTCAAGTTTCTGTGACTGACTACCGTACAGTCAGTCACAGAAACTTTTGTCACCATGACAGTAATAGTAGTTGACATACTGTGACAAAAGTCACCCGTGCACGCGCGCCTTTACTACCTGCTCTGCCTGCACTTGTACTTGGTAACAGGGATAATAAGGATATGAAGTTTCGGTTATGGATACGGTTACGGATATTAGAATAATATTATACCGATTTCGGTTACGGTCACGGATATGAAATCATTTCAGATTATCCGAAAGTTTCGGATAATTTCGGTTACGGAATTATTAGAATTTTAAAAATGTAGGTAATACAAATAGCAAGATGCTGCGTGAGCGTGACCCACATAGCTACTTTATGTACCAACTAAGACGACACCTATGTATGATAAAGGTAAAACAGGCTGGCATATTAGATGGTGCCAGCGAATGCCAGACAAGTTGGTAACAAATATTAAGATTTAAGGTACAATTCCAAGACGGGCCGCAGACCGCAAACTATGAAATCGGCAGCGCGGCATTGCAGCTGCGGCGTGTATACTGCAGATTTCATAGAGTTTTGCAGTTTGGAATTGTACCCTAAGACTCCGCCTTTATCCGAAACTATCCGTAACTTTTGAATCAGTTTCGGTTACGGTTATGGATATTTTTTTATTTCGTATATCCGATAGTTTCGGTTACGGTTACGGATATCCATAACATCCCTGCTTGGTAAGATGGCCCTCTCCGTCCCGCTCATACCTTTTAAAATGGCTTCTCCACCTCACTTAAGCCAGAAACTTGAATTTTGGGCACATTAGAATAATATTTTTAACCAAGGTAGATAAAGTTAAAAACGGGATTATTTCCAATAAACAAAAATTGTCGACAATTACAGCAAGATTTTACAAAGTGTTATACCATTTTGGAATCCTTACTAAATGCGCCAAATTATGACGTCACTTGCCACACTCGCGTAGTACATTTTTTTTTCAGGACAGTCAGTTTAAACTAGGCAAAATTTTTATTTTGAATTTTTTTTTGGGAATAATGTATTTTTTTTCATCCAAGCTGGAGCAGCTAGTTTTGTAATTTTGATAACAATTTAGAGAAGCATTATTCAGGGTTACATAACAAAAAAAAAATTTGGAAAATGTGAAGATTTGTGGCAACACGAGTAAAAGGACCGTCACCTGGAGTAGAATTTTTAGATTTTTTTTAAATGCCTATTATTTTGAAAATATGTCACATAGATTTTTTTTTATATTTTTCTGATAACCAGCACAACTTGCCTCAACACCCAGTTCCGGCTTGACGTTACATTACGGGACACCCTGTATAAGTAGTATATCCGTTAAGCTAGCACCCATAACACCAGCATTAAGTTGCTTACTTTGGGGCTAGCTGGCGCTGTGTGAAATTGTCCAAAGATTTATTTATTTATTATTATTTATCAACCGACTTCAAAAAAGGAGGAGGTTCTCAATTCGACCCGTATGTTTTTTTTTTTTTTTCTATGTTTGTTACGCGATAACTCCGCCAATTATGAACCGATTTGAACAAATTTTTTTTCGGCGTATAGGTAATACCTCAAGGGTGGTCCCATTTAAATTTAATAATAGAAAAAACAACCCCCAAGTGTGGAAAATTGGGGATGAACTTTTTTATGCGCAATATCTCCGCCGATTATAAATCAATTTGAACGATTATTTTTTTGTTGAATAGGTATTATCAAAAGGGTGGTTTCATGCGAATTTGAAGAAAATATTTCACCCCTAAGGGTGGAAAATTGGGGATGAAGTTTTTTATACGCAATATTTTTAATTTTTAGTTTTTTTTTTGTGTTCACGCATTTGAAGTCGGTTTTATTTTTTTAAAAAGGTAATTATTTCTTATTATTATTCTTACCTTGCAGGCTGCGACTGGTCGGCGTCCAACGAGCTGCTGGTGTCGGCGGGTCTGGACGGCGCGCTGTGCCTGTGGGACGTGGCGCGGCGGCGGCGGCTGCGCGCGGTGGCCGACCAGCTGGGCTCGGCCGTGCTCTGCTGCGTCTTCCAGCCCGCCAACAACAACATGGTCATTGTATCCTTTGGACGAAATTCTTCTTATTCGTTTAGCTCAGGCAGTGCGGTCGTGGTCACGGAGGCATTCACATCGGTTGTAGAGGCGGATACAACTCTCCGCACGATCTTCCGCCATCTCTCTCTGTTGGCAGACTGGTGCAGTCACATACGCCGTTTCCCACTGAAGTTTTTACTTGGTCCGTCCGAAATGTCTTATTTAATACGAAATAGCTCCACTAACTTCGTATACATGATGTCTACATCACACTAATACTATTTTAAAAATAACTAAAATTAATCATAAGTCACTCAGGTTTTTTTTTTACTTATTTCTGAATAGAATAGATAGAAGAACCATTATTACACTATTGAAACAAATGGGTATAAAATGGATATTTTTTAGGAATCTTAGGCCCATCTACCTCCAACGTGGTGGGTGGGACAGTTTAGTCCAAAATTAAATGTAGATCACAAGATCAACTTTCTTATTTCTGAATCTACTCATTCATTAACATTAGGGATAAGTCTCACTCACTTCTAATTAGGTAAAAGATAATTTCTAAATGTTACTTACTTCATCCAATCTAACAAGAAAGTGCAGAAAATGCGGGTATTGGATACAAAGTTGACCTTTAAAATTATGTCACATAATAGGTACATTGTTCTGTATGACTGACATGACATGGTTTATTGGCAATAATAATTTTCTGAACATTTACCTACTAAGGCTGGAAATGCTAGAGGAATGGTGGAAGTACTCAACATCTCGACTGGAATATACCCAAGAGGTAAGTTTGATGATAAGGGAAACCTTTGATAAGTTCTCTTTAGTTAACAGTCTGAGTGTCATGAGTCATGATCAACAATCACTTTATATTGATAACGTAACATGGAAAGCCAATTTCACCATCTGATGAACCTCGTGTGTGATTGTAATGACTAATCGGCACGATAATCATATGATAATTCGTAATCAAGCACTACTACTCGTAGATATTCTCTTTTGACTCCTCTACCTCGGAGATTAGTCGCGAGTACGATCATCTTCTAATGTAGCCTAAGCAATGAGGTCAGACTTATACTATAAAATAAGTATACATTATAATGTATACCTTTGTCTATTATTCCTTTTAAGTGCTGCTTTTACACTGTGCGGAAATTAGCCAAGTCAAGTCAAAAAAGCAGTGGGGTGGGGATGAAAAATGAATGAATTGCATCCCCACTCCTCTGTTTTTTTTACTTGACTCGGCTAATTTCCACATAGTGTAAATCCGCCAAAAGGCCTGTTTCCATCAAGGCGGAGCGGAGCGAAGAATTGTTTTAAATAACCAATTGATCAGATTTTTATTATATTCATTCTGTCAATTTCATTAAATCTCATTGGTAGTTCAAAACATTTCTTCGCTCCTTCGTGGTGGAAACTGGAAACCTTAAATCATGTTTGTTATCAACATCAGGTGGCAGCAGCATCCTAGGAGGGCGCGTGATGGCGGTGGCGTGCGAGTCCAGCGGAAGGATGTTCTGGGCAGCCAACGATAAGGTATCGCTACCGGGAACCCCGGCAACTACTAGATACAGTTCTTAAAACAGATAGTGTAGGCATCGGAATCCTATTGTGGGAATACTCGTTTATCGTTCTTTTATTATTTTTAAATGAATGAATCACGAAATGATTGTACATGGTTACGAGGAAAATGTGCTTGGGACATTTGGATACAATACAGGGTTTTTATTTGTCAATGTATGTAAAACTTGCGCACATGTTGTGCATAGTGGTGACTTGCTATAAGTTGTTGATTGCTCTTGGTCTCAAGAATAAAAAGATTTACAAAAGTGTGATGGCGTCACGTCGTAAATGTCGCGTTCATAGAGATATAGAGAGATGCCAACTAATGCGCTGAGTTCGAAACTCAGTGTCGCATTAGAAATTCACACACACACAAAGAAATCAAAATATGTGCTCATTATCCACTGCAGTATCAGTACTCAGCGTTCGAATAAACTTTAGTACTACGCAAGCAATGTAAACTGTTGTTTACATTTTGACGTCGCTGCTGTCATCATTGCTTTCACGAGCAATGTGTTCTGTTTTGGGCATATTGCTGCGTCACCGGCCCCGACCCTTTGTCACATCTCCCTTTAGAGTAAGCGCACACCGTTGATTTTTAGTTGGCCGATAGTTGTGCCCGATTTTAAATTTTATGAAGAATCGGCCAAATCGAATCGGCGTAGTGTGCGCACTCCCATACATGCCCGTACTGATCAACTGCCCGACTAAACTATCGGCCGACGAAAAATCAACGGTGTGCGCCTACTCTTAGTTTCTGTGATACGTGGTCGCGTCCAAGAGATCTTTGTCTTGAAATCTCCGGACAATCTCCTTTCAGGGCGTAATAATAAGCTACCGTATCGAGGGCACGGGCAGCGTGAGCAAGCTGCGGCGCTGCCTGGTGGGCGGCGCGGTGAGCTGCCTGAGCTGGAGCCCGTGGCTGGCGCGCCACCCCGCGCTGCTGGTCAGCGCCGCCGACCACTCGCTGTACCTGTTCAGGTATCATTATTAAAACCCACTCTTGTAGCGGAGTTTTGGGCTGACACTGTGTAAAGTACGGCCAACTAGCAGCGATACAAAAGGTCGATACGACTGTCGAGTTGACAATATATTCTGTCTCTTCCCATCTTGTGTATTTGTCGTAATGTCTCGTTCTCCCGCCAAAATATGTCAAGGTCAGACGGGTTCACCCATGACATTGGGTTTGTTTACATTTGGTATCGTTTGTCGTTGGCCCTACTTTAGGTTTGTTGTCGACACGATAAGAAGAATATGTGACTTGAAAAAATCGTACTACCTATGATGGGAATCGACCTCACGACCTTTCGCTTGCCGGGCGCATTCCATCTGAGCTACTTAGACACTGGATGAACCAGTCGAAAGTTTCAAGTGTAATACGCTGTTGAGTAGCGACTCTTAATGCTAAGAAAATTTTAATAACTGTTCAGGTATTGTCTCGGTTATACACATGCGCAAGGGGTAGGTATTGGTATCTGAAAAGAGCCCGGTACACATCCTCGCACCGTTCATCTGACCTTTTCACAGCTTCGCTACACCTCGCTCCGCTCATCTTAGCACCTCTCTGATGGAAAAATTCATCAAAATTTAAATAAGACCACCTTATCCTAAGCCGGTACCACCTACTCATGAGTGGTTGTCCTTAAAAATAATGCAGAAGGAGGACCACAATCTAACGTCCGTATTCACAAACGATGCTTTCTTAAGTTAAGCAGCAAATCGAACGCACAGCGTTGAATAGAGCTCTGCAATTGGTTCGTGTGTCACCCTGTGCATCCACGCCCACGGTGAGACCTCATAGTAATGTATGTGAATACGGGCGTTAGAACATCACCAACCTATTTGCCTTTCTGAGCATGTATACAATTCAAAGCTGTTGAAAAATTGTTAAATAAATAAACCTACCCCCAGGATCGCCGACCGCGAAGGCAGTCTGGCCCTGAAGAAGCGTTTCGCGACTCTCCACAGCACCCACGCGGTCAAGTCCACGTTCTGTCCTATCATGTCGTTCCGCCGCGGCGTGTGCGTGGTTTCGGGCGGCGAGGACGCCTGCGTCTACTTCCTAGACATCGAGGGGCATGCCGACCAGCCTGTGGTTAACAAGCTGCAAGGTGATTTGCCTTTGCTTTTTTATTAAGGCGGATTTATACTTGTCTGACGTGTTGTGACGTGAAGCATGAGTGGGCTGAGTGTGAGTACATCAAACGCGCACTAGTGAGCGCGTTTAAAAAATGTATGAAAATTTTAGTTTTTGAAAGTTTCCCGCTAGGGGCGCTGTACAATCCGTCATATATTTAATGTCATTTTTTTAGTTTAAAAAAAACTCACACTCAGCCCTCAGCCAACTGAATCGGTTTCTTACATTTACGCCCGTATTCACAAACGATACTTGCTTAAGTGAAGCAACAAATCGAACGCACAGCGTTGAATAGAGCCCTGATTGGTTCGTGTGTCACCCTGTGCGTCCACGCGCACTGTGAGACCTCATAGTAATGTTTGTGAATAAGAACGTTAGTATGCGACACGTGAAGCCATCACGACGCGGCACATCACTAGTTCAAACGTCACCATACAATGTATGAAACCACGTCAGGAAATATAAATCAGCCTTTTCTTGATCATTTTTGACGCTCTTGGCCTGCATCTCATTTAACACAAGATGAATGGGTTTACAGCCATATTATGGAGTATACTGTATACTTTACTAGTAAACTTAAAAAAAAAACCTGGTGTAAGCTAATAACATTAAAGTACTCACGTAAAATAAAACTTGTATTTCGGGAAAAGTTTTGAGTTTCCTATAACAAATTGGCTAGTAGGTATAGTTAGTTAGTTATTTTGTACTGTTCAGAGTAGTTTTTATAGTTATAATAAAGTATTCCATTGAACTCAAGATAACAAATTATGTTATTATTCCGAGAAATAACTTTTATTGCCATCTCATTGTCTTTCGCTGAAATGGACTTCCATGTTTATTATAGTGCTTATCATTGCAGAATTAAGATGAATTCTCAGATTTTAGTGTATTTCATTAATTTCAAGAACAATATTATTTATCATCTACTGTTAGAAGGTTATCGTCACTGTTTGCGTCAGTCTTGCTGAGAATTTTAACACATTATAATTCGTTAGTAGGAAATTTTATCTTTTAAAATTCAATTACATTCATAAGCAAGCTTAATGTGGTATGCATTTGTGTCGATAGGTACTGTATGGGTTGTATAGTTCCAAAATACTGAACTGTCCTATCCATGACATTTATTGAACATCAAGGGCAAATCGCGCCACCGTCAATACTGGATCGCTGGTTCCGATTTTTGCCATGTTGGAAACCATATAGTTGAACGATGGTAGCGCCCCCCTGTCATTGAGTTTGGTGGGACAGTTCAGCGTGGGTCATCTACAGGGTGTTAGGTAAATGGGTATATGAGCCGACACTAGCCCATGTTGACATGGGCATATAAATGGTATGGTGAAGTCAGAAAATTGATATCTTCATTTTAATTATTTTAATTTTTATACAAATTTATTTTGTTATTATACATTTTTATTCCTAAACAGTCTGTATAAGAGTAAGCGCACACCGTTGATTTTTCGTCGAACGATAGTTTAGTCGGGCAGTTGATGTATGGGAGTGCGCACACTACGCCGATTCGATTTGGTCGATTCTTCATACAAATTAAAATCGGGCACAACTATCGGCCAACTAAAAATCAATGGTGTGCGCCTACTCTTATAGGTACTGTTTAGGAATAAAAATGTATAATCAGTGCTATGTACTGCAGGGCACGCGTCGCCGGTGCTGGGTGTGAGCTTCAGCTACGACGAGAGCCTGCTAGCCAGCAGCGACGCCTCGGGACTCGTCATCATCTGGCGACGCGGCTGACGTCACAACAGACACATTCCACGCTCCCCTCCCAAAACATAATGTAATATATTGTAAATACAAATAAAAGCCTCATATTGGAGTCATAAGTTTTATTCATTATTTTATTTTTTCATAGAAATACTTTAAAAGACTCGACAAAGTCACAATATGAAATGACTTCAGATGCGTTCACATTCACTAAATACTGCTGACAGCTCATACAAATCAATAACAACTTACGAACAATAAATATCATAATAATTATTGGACAAATTCATTAATTCCCTTTTTTGTAAATAGTAAGCAACGAATCTGTTAAGTTGGAAAAATCCCAATCAAAAAGTAACTTCAAAATAATACATTATCATAATCGATGAGACCATTACATGCGCGGGAATTGGGCGTCCGACGACGGTTGGTGCCGCCAGACCGCGGGCGCGAGGCGCTCCTACATAACAAAATGAACATCTATCACCTATTTACAACTGTACATCAACGAAAACTTTCTAAAACTGTAAAAAATAATGCTCAGAACAATAAACATGTAGTAATCAATACAATCAATAAATTTTCATATTCAAAATTTCCTCTTCAATAACATTAAATTATATTTACAGCAGTAACTAAACAACTAAAACGCAATGATATGGAAATGAGAAGAATTGCACATTAGGTTCACACTTGGACGTATTGCATACTACATTGATGACGTAATTAGTGGCACATACTCAGGAGTGCAGGCGGCGACAGTAACGCATCCGGGCACAGTGCAAGCAGAGAGGGAAGGTACGGGAATAAGATATCACTTCCGAATTAGATTTATTTGATGAAGATTGTAAATAATTTTCGAAACATGTTTTACTGTCGCCGACTGGACATATACGCAATGTCGACTGTCACCACATCTCGATACATCTAATTCTACACTTATCTAATATAAACTTTTACTTAACTAAGAATTGGCTTTTTAACCTCAAACGTTTATAGACCGAAACATTTCATTTTTGATAGTTTTATATACCTCGAGGTTCAAAAGATGGAAGATGCATACTCACTTGTGCGTAGAACTAGTTATAAAATTTAAATAACATAATTTAGACATCGAATTTAGTTACGATCGAACACACGCTCCTCGCGTCGACAGTCACATACAAGCGTCGCGCGCGGAGCCGCGTGTGCGAGCGCGAGAGTATATTCTAATCCACTACGACATTACGAAATTAGAGTAAAAAGTTAACGTATTAAAATTCTAGCATATGTTGGGCGGTCACAGTGGCACGAGTGGATAGGCCATCCCGCGGCAGTGGCGCCACGAGCGTTGCATTGATACGCGGCTGCGAGCCGACCGCCATCCGGCGGCGAGAGGGATTCATGACGACACTGCCGAATATTAAAATTAGAGAGTTATCTCCTAGCCGGAGTGTAAATGTATCAAAGCACTTAGTCCGTATAATAGTGGCAACGAAAGCGACACACCTAATCTTGTATAGGCTCGCGACGATTTGTACCTTGTGGTCACCGTGAACACTGGTGAAATTATTTTATCTTTAATTCTATCGCTAAGCAATTAACCTTCGAAAAACCGGTCATTTGCAGTTTACGTATTTTGTAATCGGTGGTGGACTCACACTCGATATTATCTAGCCAGACGACGGGTAAGAAAATTCGTGCTGGTCACCCTGCAGAATGAGATCTAAGGAAACTATTAAGTCGACTAACGCAACGACGAGGAGGGTTTTACGATTGCGCTCTCGAGACGCGCATTTATCCGATATGTATATCAAAGACGCGGGCGTTCGGAAACTTAAACGTAAATTAAACGACGACGTCGGTAATACTATGGGGGGCTATCCTGACGGCGTCGGGGTGCCCGAGCTTTCCTGACGCGCACTCCTAGCGAGTGGAAGTCGGAAACTACTGCCGTTCGAGTGGCGAAAGACTCCGTTACGAGACGTTGGGCGTGGTCTTGTTGCGCTCGAGGGTCGCCTTGGAGCTGCTCTCGATGCCGGAGTCCTCGTCGCCGGAGTCGAGCACGGTGCCCTCGCCCTTGACGGGCTCGAGCGCGCGCGGGCTGTCGGCGGGCGCGGGCGCGGCGTCGGGCACTTCGTCCGTGAGGATGATGGCCTTCGGCTCGGGCTCGGGCTTCGGCACGCTCTTGCCGAAGGTCGAGAACGTCGGCTCCGGAATCGGGAGAGGAAGCTCGGCGTCGTCGCGCGGGATCGGGAGCGCGGTGGCGACGACGGGCGTGTCGTCGGTCATGACGAGCGGCGCGGGAGCCGAGGCGGGGTCGGCGCGAGGCTTGGGCGGGTCGAGCACGAAGCTGAAGGCGCGCGCGTGGCGCGGCGAGGGCAACCGCGGCGAGGGCGGCAGGTCGAGCTTGAGCGTGGCGCGCGTGTGGCGCAGGCCGCCGAGCGCGCCGGGCGAGCTGGGGCTGACGGACTCGCTGGAGCTGGCGCTGTCGCTGGCGGGCCAGCAGGCGGGCGGCGCGGGCGCTGGCGAGAGCGGCGGCTTCTTGAAGTCGTCGTCGGCGAGGGAACCTGCGGCAGTGTTGGAATTCGTACTATAATTATAGTATTTATACTATTATTTCATAGTAAATACTATACAGGGTGTCCCAAAAACAATGGATAACCCTGTAACCATCGATAGGCCTCGCCATGGTCTCCCTAACGTCCAATTTTGACCCCAGTAAAAATATCACCGTTTTCAAGATTTTTAAGTTTATGTGCATTTTTAGAAAATTGCCACCTGCGATTACTTTTTCTCATGCCATTTCTACAAATGAGGATACTTTTCAATCTAGTTTTTTTCCTTATCACAAGGGATAGTTGGGCTATCAAAAGAAAAGATTAAAGTTCAACAAACTAGTTTCAAAGTATGAAAATTTTAAGAAATTGCAGAGAAGAAGGAAAACTTAATTCATTGTCTTGCACTTTTGATCAGTCGTCGTGTAAAAAAAATGTAGGAAGACCATCGTGCCCATTACCTTAAAAACTTCTTTGGTTAATTGAGATTCTAAAAAGGTATCACAAGCCTATGTATTCTGTATTATTTTTATCTTATGGCTACTTGAATAGCAACTAGTATGAAAACTGCAAAAATGAGTTTTTCTCGTAATAGTTAAACTAGGACTGCATAGTGGCATTAAATACAAATGGATAATTTTTAGCGTAGGAATTTTAATAAAGCAATATTTTATCATCATCATCATCATCATTTCAGCCATAGGACGTCCAATGCTGAACATAGGCCTGTACCCCAATGATTTTCATAATGACCGCTTGGTAGCGGCCTGCATCCAGCACCTTCCTGCTTACCTTTATGAGGTCGTCGGTCCACTTTGTAGGTAGACGTACTACGATGCGCTTTCCGGTACGTAGCCTCCACTTGAACCCTGTTGCCCCATTGGCCGTCCGTTCTGCGTTTTTGTGATTACTTAATTTTTGTTTTAAACCTTATAAATGTGCCTATAGACAGATACCCGTGATAATACACGGCTCGGAAACGTGGATTTTTTGGACAGCGTGCTATGGAAGGGGCTATGCTCGGGTTTCTTCACGAAACCGTATCAGAATTTAGGAGATCCGTAAACGAACTAAAGTCGCTGACATAGCTCGACGGATCAGCATGCTGAAGTGGCAATGGGCAGGGCACAGTAGGTTGCAGAACTGAGGCAGCAGGGTTAAAGTGGAGGCTACGTACCGGAAAGCGCATCGTAGGACGTCCACCTACAAAGTGGACCGACGACCTCATAAAGGTAAGCAGGAAGGTGCTGGATGCAGGCCGCTACCAAGCGGTCATCATGAAAATCATTGGGGTACAGGCCTATGTTCAGCAGTGGATGTCCTATGGCTGAAATGATGATGATGATGATGATAAAATGTTGCTTTATTAAAATTCCTACGCTAAAAATTATCCATTTGTATTTAATGCCACTATGCAGTCCTAGTTTAATTATTACGAGAAAAACTCATTTTTGCAGTTTTCATACTAGTTGCTATTCAAGTAGCCATAAGATAAAAATAATACAGAATACATAGGCTTGTGATACCTTTTTAGAATCTCAATTAACCAAGGAAGTTTTTAAGGTAATGGGCACTATGGTCTTCCTACATTTTTTTTACACGACGGCTGATCAAAATTGCAAGACAATGAATTAATTTTTCCTTCTTCTCTGCAATTTCTTAAAATTTTCATACTTTTACACTAGTTTGTTGAACTTTAATCTTTTCTTTTGATAGCCCAACTATCCCTTGTGATAAATAAAAAAACTAGATTGAAAAGTATCCTCATTTGTAGAAATGGCATGAGAAAAAGTAATCGCAGGTGGCAATTTTCTAAAAATGCACAAAAACTTAAAAATCTTGAAAACGGTGATATTTTTACTGGAGACAAAATTGGACGTTAGGGAGACCATGGCGAGGCCTATCGATGGTTACAGGGTTATCCATTGTTTTTGGGACACCCTGTATACTATCCTGATTACGAGATAGTACGAGACAATACTATATTTTTTTATTCCGTTCCATTTACCCTTATTTTAAGCTAAAATTTTACATTTGGCAACATATATATGTCAACGTGAAATTGTGAACTCTGTCAGTTTATAATATAACGCGTTAGATTGTAAACTAACAGTGGGTTAGGTTAGGTTAGATTGTAATTTAACTACGTCAGATTATAATCTGACGGAATTCACAATTTTACGGTGACATATATAAGGAAATTGCTGAAATGGTGATCAACATTCCATAGACAATATACTATTCTCAACCATTCTTAGATTCATATTTTTATTTAAATACTTTTTGCTATGAGAACTGGACCAATAACCTTTTTGTTAAAGGTTTATTTATTCAATTTAACTTTATTTTTTCATTTAAATCCGTATTTACCTAACGTACTATATTTTTCAAGAAATACTATCTTTTTATCTTCCATAGACAATAATTTCGAAGAGCGCAATTCCAACAACCTGTAACGCCCCTGGGTCTGCGGGTGTCTATGGGCGACGGTAATCACTTACCATCAGGTGATCCGTCTGCTCGTTTGCCTCCTGTCACATAAAAAGAAAAAAAAATTCCAACACTGACCTGGGGTTATATCCTCGACGCCGGAGTCGGGCGTGGTGAAGTCGAGGGACGGCGTGGCGTGGTGGAGGACGGACGGCGGCGGCAGGTCGGACGGCGCGCGGCGCTCGAGCGCGGCCTTAGCGTGCATGCCGGGGAAGAACTGGCTGGTGGTGGACATGATGCCGAGGCTCTCGAACGGCCGCGTGGAGGACGATATGAAGAAGTCCTCGTCGTAATCTACCGAGTAAAATATGTCTTTAACAACTAGTACCACAGAATAATAATAAGTACTACGTACAGAAGTTTTACTTCGCGAAGGTATTTACAAAAATGTATGCTCAATGTCTTTAACAATATGGTGTAATTTAGCCTGTCTCAAGAGTCAACAACCATTTTGCTGACAAACGTCAATGATCGGCACTGCGCCGAAGCTATAGGGCTGACTTCGGTAAAGTGATGTGACGTGAGGTGCCAAACTGCGAAAAATGGCGGAGGAAATACATGATTTAGCATGAATTAAATTATCATTAATAATATTAACTACTTATTTACCTCTCAGTGTCTTGAGGCAACTTAAAAAAGTATATTCTGTATTTTTATTATTATTTAGGCAGTTAAATACTGCACAGTATTTAGTACACCATTTTCTTTATTTTCTTCCATCATACACAAGAATACGCGTGCGTGAGTCAATGTTCGCTCGTATGTGAGGCCTTGCCGAATAGTATCCTGTAGGTGGGCCATCGTGCGTGTTTTGTTTTCGATGTAAACTCGCGGAGATGAACAGGCCTGCTAGTACTACTCATTTCAAAATTAGTTCATCTCCTAATACTATTAATTTTTATTCGTCAATTTTTGAGCATATGAAACAAACTCCTGCAGAGATATAGCCTGACCAGGAACATAAAAACCCTGGCATAGAGGCGCCTCAATTGCATTTGATAGTGCAACACTGAGTACAGTCGTACCTGTGTTAAATTAATAGGCTAACTTTATGTATCAGGATTCAGGATTACGGGCTAATTTGATATTTTCATAAATTAACGAAAAAATATTATTATAGGTAACCTGATTTAAATAAATTAAATGAAACCATCAATCGAGCTAGTAGATTTATTTTATTATTCATCAATAATCAAATTCAGAACTTGAATATTCAACTGCAATGTCTGCTCATGAACGCTTCAAACTCGGTACTTCTTTCCCAATCCCATAAAATTCAACACTTAGAAAGTGTCAAATTTTTTAAAATAGGTAGTTGAAACAAACCACAGCTAATTTTCATAGTGGACTGTACTATACAATAAACATGACAGTCAATTTGACAACCTTTGTCGGAAACATTATTCAATGAAAATATTGTCCGAACCCTTAGTATTTCTCTTCGACAAATACTTTAACACATTGTGAACCACTTTTCTTTCACGACTATAAAAATATTTTAGCAATTTAATTCATAAAACCAATTGCGCACATTTAAAATAAAGTTTGTTTACACTTTGACAGCAATAGACTGACATGCAAGGTGACATGTCAATGAAGTTTTCAGTTACTGTTGCCATTAAAAGAAATTAGTACCATTAGTTTTCCGCAACATGGCGAGGGTTTTTATGTTCCTGGTCAGGCTATACTTGAATTATTTCTCAACGAGATATCCAAGAAATATAAAGCTTACCGAAAGCGATACTGGAGCGCAGCGGATACATGTCGAGCGGGTTGGGCGCGCCGAACAGCTGCCCGTAGCCCAGCTCCGCCTCCTCGGCGCTGCTCGGGTCCCAGTCTGGAAGCATACGGAATCGTTAGCGACTTAATCCCTATGAGATATGGTCGTGCAGGACGACTTGCGGAGGAGGGAATCCAACCGAGCAAGGACCTGTTTATCACCAGGACCTCACGAGTAGTCGCAGTAACTGGATCGCGCTGCGCGAGTTCGCGCACTCCTGGCACACAATCAGGCGAAGTTATGAGAAGAAGTGATGACATTTATCAACGATAGCAGCCCGACGCGAAGTACCGTATTTGTGGTGTCAAGCCCCAGAAGGGGGAGAATTGACTATGAGAAGGGACATGGATCAGATAAATTTGTAGGGAGTCCAGCAAAGCGCCCGGGGAAAAGAGCCCAGAGCAAGTACCCGCGCGCTCTCTCGAGATTCGGTTCGTACGCCGTGAGGCAGGAAGAACCATGGGTGGTGGTGGGTTAATCCCTATGAGATATAAGTGGACTTAAAAGATCACTCACAGTAATCAACTAACATCGATTAGACTTACAGATTTATCAGAACCAGCATTATGATTAGCCAATTCTATAAAATAATCTTCAGCGGAGCCAACCGTCAGTTACTATCACTGAAATTATGACTGCGAATACTGCACGCAGCTAGAGTGTTCAGTCGTTGCATCGCATGGTTCATAACGAAGGAGCATGGTGTGGTGAATTCGATGCAAACTTTATAACGGCTCGGAACATCGCAAGTCGTTGCGCAGTACATAATGTATCAGCGAGGCGAACGGGGCAAGAAACCTGTGCGCATCTGCACTCGCAGCTAATATCTGAGCCGCCATAAAGGCCTATTCAGACCTAAGCGGTATTCGCTACTGTCTGCGGCAGAGAAATCCCAGTGGGTATGCGGTAATAATACTGTTCAGACCTAAGCGGTATTCGCTACCGTCTGCGGCAGAGAAAACGCTCTAGCCGCGGTACTTGATACTAAATACCTGAGCGAAACCCGCGTGGTATGTACCTCTACACACAGCGGCAGCGAATATCGCTCAGGTCGCTCTAGCCGCGATACTTGATACTAAATACCTGAGCGAAACCCGCGCGGTATGTACCTCTACCCACAGCGGCAGCGAATATCGCTCAGGTCGCTCTAGCCGCGATACTTGATATTAAATACCTGAGCGAAACCCGCGCGGTATGTAATGTACCTCTACCCACAGCGGCAGCGAATATCGCTCAGGTCGCTCTAGCCGCGATACTTGATACTAAATACCTGAGCGAAACCCGCGCGGTATGTACCTCTACCCACAGCGGCAGCGAATATCGCTCAGGTCGCTCTAGCCGCGGTACTTGATACTAAATACCTGAGCGAAACCCGCGCGGTATGTACCTCTACCCACAGCGGCAGCGAATATCGCTCAGTAGGCCTAAGATGCGCGCCGTGATAACTTTTATCGACGTCAATTTGTATGGGCAAAATCGATAAAATGGCGTGATAACCGCCTATCACGGCGCGCATCTTAGGCCTACTAGTCGCTCTAGCCGCGGTACTTGATACTAAATACCTGAGCGAAACCCGCGCGGTATGTACCTCTACCCACAGCGGCAGCGAATATCGCTCAGGTCGCTCTAGCCGCGATACTTGATACTCAATACCTGAGCGAAACCCGCGCGGTATGTACCTCTACCCACAGCGGCAGCGAATATCGCTCAGGTTTGAATAGGCCTTTAAGTTTGCAACGGACGGTACCTGTAAAATAAATGTAAAGTGCTCACCCGTATATGTGGAGAGGTCTGGCACGTATGCAGCAGGCGAGTGCGCGTCGGGCGCTTCACGCGGGTACTCGTACACACAGTGGTACTTCTGCCGCTTGAACACCACGCGCTTCTTGTTGTCCTGCGTAAATGTTATTCACTTACGCCCGTATTCACAAACATTACTATGAGGTCTCACAGTGCGTGTGGACGCACAGGGTGACACACGAACTAATCACAAAGCTCTATTCAACGCTGTGCGTTCGATTTGCTGCTTCACTTAAGCAAGCATCGTTTGTGAATACGGGCGTTATTTATTTGTGCAGGAAGAATCAGCTACGTTAACTAACGTTTTAGTCAGTCGCTGTAATGGTAGATAATATATTTCAAAACTTCCCTATCCTTTAAATTAAATGTGTTATGTGGCATTTAAATATTGTAACAATAAAGACAATAATTATCCTCTTCCTTATTAAATTATTTGAACAAAAGTAGGTAGTTGCAGTCTTTCTTTCCTTGATTAAATACGGATAAAACAATGTCATAATCGGCACTGGAAGTTTATAGCTATTCTTCATTACTCGTACGAATCAGGACAAAAATAAAGTATATAGACTTAGGTAATATAATCATTATTTCCTACTGTATAACTTCACGGCATCAACATTTCTACAACCCGGTCCAGTTAACTGCGCACCTGTCGGCCGTGACGTCACATCGACGCTCTGTTAAGAACGGGGCGAACGCGCGGAGATGTGTGGATAAGTGAAAATGAGACTCGTATTCCAGCGAGATGCGCAGTTAGCTCGATCAGAGGTGGAATTGTGTAAAGCAATCGTAATCATTTGACAGTTAATAACGTACGATAAAGTCAGTTAAAGCGTTTGACAGAATAATCGTACGTTATGAACTGTCAAATGATTACGATTGCTTTACACAATAGACATGATGACACCACCAATCAATTGACGTACTTTTTAAAACTGTCAAAACGAAACTCTCCCATAGATTTTGTATGGCACTACAAGCAAGTGACGTCACTATTTTGTCAACTCAAATTAACCACTTTTTTCAATTAGAATGCGACCAAAAATCGTACAGGTAAATTAAAATGAATTAAGTTTATAAGACCAGAATGAAGTGTCTTTTTAGAAAAGTTGTGATTTCGAATTATTTGAGAATGGTGTCAAATTGTCTATTCCACCTCAGATTGTAAAAGAGACAAGAGAGTTTCACTCACCGGTGTGGCCTGCTCAAGACTCCTCAATGAAGACTTAGAGGGTGCGGCTCGGCAGTCCCACGAGGAAGGCACGAATTCCACCTCATCGCCTTCCGAGCCCGAGCCGGAGTCCCCCGATCCCTCCGACCCTCCGCTGCCCTCGCCTCTGTCTGCGTGGGAGTTGCCTTCACCGCCGTTCGGCTGCCCGCTGCCGCCACGTTGCTACACGCGAAAGTAACTTTTATTGTTTTGCTGTTAGGAGTGTAATTTGACAAACGACTCCTTGAATGCAGCCAAATTATTATACATTTTATTATTGACAATAATGCCTCTTCGCCAGCTAATGTAAACCTACCAGCGCCATAGTTTTATACTCGACGCAAAGAGTGGCAGGCGGAGCCATAAACTTTTGAAACAGAGATGCACATTCGCCAAAATTTTATTAATTATTATTACGTAATAACCGTTTTTTTTCTCATTCTTCAACATTTTTTTTCCGTTTCCGGTTGTCAAACAGTTCACAACGTAAATCGAGGTTCCTGATTACAATCGTAAATACACAGTGTTAAAGTGCGCGATTAGTGCCGTTTGCCACCGAAAACTATAGTTAACTGGTGTAACTTTAACCACAAACGTTAGCTTCGCTGAATATCAGGTGCAAACGAGAATATCCCGAGTGTGAAATATTTGAGAAATCATCCAACAACACAGTGACATAAAAAATCACTTGAAAACTACCCACTAAACGCCAAACAAAATAAAGAGCGGTGAACGATTTCCGGCTAACTGTCACTGGGTCAGTGTTGCCACAGCAAAACTATTGCCAGAAACAAAAGAAATCTACCAAATAGTAGAAATGGACTTGAAAGTGATACTAGCAAAAATGGAAGAAATGAAAACAGACTTCAAGATGCAAAATGAAAAGTTAGTTGAAAGTTTCAACACAAGCCTCTCAAAAACTATAGATGAAAAGCTGAAACCACTTTTGGAGGAGAATATAAAATTAAAAGAAGAAGTTCAAAACCTACAATCGCGAGTACAAGTCTTGGAAAGGGAAACTAGGAAAAACAACATTATATTACACGGCGTTCCTGAAAATGAAGCAAACGATAGTGACCTCAGGAATAAAGTAATAGAGATGTTAAATAAAATCTCCCAAAAAGTGGAAGGAATGCAAGACTGGGACAAGTGGGAAATCAGCAATGTGAGAAGACTTGGGAAGAAAAATACCGAGAAAAAGAGACCAATACTCATAACTCTTACACTGACATGGCGAAAGTACGAAGTCCTGAAAAACAATAAAAACTTTCCATCTGACATATATGCTACTGAAGACTACCCAAGGGATGTCCTTATAAAAAGGAAAGAACTAAAAGAGAAAAAAGAGCAAGAAGAAAGGCAAGGGAAGATAGCGTTTATAAGATACGACAAACTTATAGTCAAGCATAGGGATGTGGATGAAGCTAAAAGGAAAAGATCACCATCTAAGTCACCAAAAGAAAATCAGAAAGACACTAAAAATATAACAGCTGCCCCTCCAAAAAAACTTAACAAGAGATTCGATACATTTCGAGCTAGACCGAACTCCGCTTCAAACGAAACCAGGAACTAATACAACCAATGCAACTCATCACACCGGAAACGAAAATTCAACTACCTACAGTAAACGACAACAACATCTTATACAACAAAAACTCTCCCAATACGGCTGGTCACCGTGGGGGAAGTAGACCACCACCCTCCATCAAAATGATGGAGGAGGCTTTTACCCAAGTGGGGCCACAATCAAGAGAAATACTTAATTAATTTTAAATAAAACTGTTATAACTGTGGATTTATAAAGCTATAATAATAATAATATAAACAACGCTATGCCTGCCTCTGTGTGACGTCACCCATAACTAGTGTGAATGCGAGAGAAAACGTGATATTATGCACTGTTGTATTATGACACCACCTGAGTCTGCCTGACGAGTCTTTGCGCCGAGTATAAGCATATAGTACGAGAGCCCACGACCAAAACCATGTCTCATAGCAATACGGCAAAAACCCTATAAAATCGTTAGATTGTATGATTCTGAACCCGACTAGGTGTGTAGTAACGGTCGAAAGTGTAGCAACTGCGTGGGAGGCCATTTCTGCTGTGTCAAAAAAAAAGACAGTCGGTATTATAGCAATACGTCTTATAGTGAAAATGTACATAGATTTTAAAATTGTATTACGAAAAAGTTTGTTTTCAGACATTTTGCGCGTAGCATATAGCCTGAGCGCATTTTTGAAAATGTCAACAAATTTAGCCGACCTGTATCATAGCAATACGGATAAATTTTTTTTTCAACTTTTCGTATTGCTGCCATGATTACCAAAAACCTGTTTTCAGACACTTTAAGTGTATCAAAAAGTTGTATGATAGAGAAGGTGCTACACTTAATTTGTCTGATATAAATTTTTTGCACATGTGGACAACTTATTTTATCATGTCCAACAATTTTCAGACATATTGCTATGATACCGTTCGTTCGTTAATTAAAATTTGTTAACATTTTCAAAACGGTCTCAAAATTTAATGCGTTCACATTTCCGTCTGAAAATTGTTTTATTCGCATCAAATAACCAAAATTTACTAATAAAAAAGATTTTCAGACGTATTGCTATGAGACATTTTTTTTGTCTCATTTTTAATTTTTTTAAGTGATTTTACGGGTTTGCGCTACACCACTAACGTCTGAAAATAATGTTTTCGGTATCTCAGAACTATCATTCAACTACAGTCTGCAAATCAGACATATTGCTATGATGCAGTTCGGTAAAATTCTTTGACAATTTTGAAAATTCGGTCAGATCAAACGCTACGCGGAAAATGTCTGATATTGGTATTTTCGAGTTCAGGATAATCGTATCTATCGATTTGATGCGGTTTTGGCCGTATTGCTATGAGACAAAAATTTTGGTCGTGGGCTCTCGTACTAATAGGTTTACACTAAAGGCCAACGAAATACGGTTTCTGACTGCTCAGTTATTTATTAGTTCTATTAATTATATGCTGCCTTCAGAGAGCCGTTTGTCGTAAAATATAAAATGAAACGCATGCATTAAAAGTATGGATGTTGATGACATGCTCAAAATTCGCAAAATAATGGAGAAGCAAAGCATAGAGAAAGCAACATAAAAGATATTATTATGGTTGATCGTAGGCATTACATGTAGTTTTCTTGTTTTGCCTCCTTTTAAATTAAAGTTTTCTTTTTCTTCGAATGTAAATTAACATAACTGTAACAGCATAGACTAACTGCAAAGTCAAAGTGAACGATTTTAATGCAGTTGCCATATTATTTATCTGTACAATCACAATTATTTTATTGGCAATTCTTTTCATATTCATCGTGTAAAGAATTTGACAAATTAATATACAATAGTTATCATCAATCATTGTGTACTTTCAACTCATGTAAACCCCACAGGTCGACAGGTGAATACCATAGACAAATGATGTATAGGTAACACTTACATGGTCGAAGTGCGTGGAGGGAACGAGCGGGGTCTCGTGGCCGTCGCCGTCCTGCCACACACACACATGCACACACCGCACACCGACACCGATACCCGCATTTATATACATGTACAGTGCAATGGCACATAATGCTCTTGAAATATGGTCTTTAAAACTGAGCACTTAAAGTACTTTTTTATTATAGTAATGGTAGCACGATGGTAGTACTTTTAAGTGTCATCTAAAAAAGGAGTGGCAGCTGTACATGTTTATAAATAAAAATATTATATTCCATAATATTAGGGCAATAAGATAAGTATTTTATAGGTATATGAAGCTTGGGACAGTAAAAATAATTTTAGATATCACTAGTGGCTAGTTTGATCATCATATTCCTAAAAATGATAATATATAGAATTTAATTTGTATTATATTTATATGATGATCAAACTAGACCATTACGGGGAGAAGTAACTATCACAGAGTCACTAATTAAGCAGTATAGATATTGCCTACAGAAACTCCAAACCAGTAACCAAAAAGTAAGTACATATTAATCACAACACAGAAGTTAATGCCTATTATAATGTTATTGTTCAGTAATAATGTACAAATTCAGATAAGTTTCTTTTTGCATCTGTCATGAATACCGCTCCACAGGCTTCGACATTTAGAACTGTTGTATCATTTTAATGCAGTCAGACTCAATATTTTTCTTTAATTTATTTCCAAATGTTTCGTTTGATAGGCTATCAACTATGACTCAAGGCTATCAATGATAGCCTTGAGTCATAGTTCACATTAGGGCACGTTTGTTTCGCTACACAAGATACGGTTACATGACGTCATTATATGGCTGAAAAACGTACACGATGCAGTCGCTATCACGAAACAAAAGAAGTATTTTAACTTGTGCCCTAATACGGCTATGTTTTTTATAAAACAAAAGAGAACACTATCTCGCAAGTCTGTAAGTAGTCTTCTGACTCACCTTCCAAATGAACTCTCCGCTAGAAGAGTTGGTAGAGTGCGTGTCGCTATCGCTGTCCCACTCTTTCAGCAGGTCGGCCGCGTCGGGCCGCGTCGGGTCGCGAGCGGGCGACGCAGGAGACGACGGCGAGTCTTGAGAGAACGACGTGCTCATTATTTCGGCTGCGGGACCTTTGTGATAGGGAAATTCATATTAATAATAGTAATTTTGCGACTTTCAGAAAGTAAATAAAGAAAGAATTTAATTTATTTTAACAAACCACAAAAAAAAGTTTTATTCAAGAAATTCAATCATGTTACACTCACCAGTAAATCTAATATCACTCAGCAAAGGAAAATAAGCGTCCAGCTGGCAGAATTTCTTTTCGTTCTGCAAGAAATTCTCCGTGACCGATGTCATTTCTTCCACTTCTTGCACGCCGTTCGTCTTCACCTCTTCCGTCTCCTCAACATCGACCTCATTTTGAGGACTCTTCTCTTTAGATGTATCGTGGACTTTGGCCGGACTGCAGATGGGCTCAGTGCTCTCCGCCGATTTACCTTCAGAGTTTTGACTAGGTGAATCTTCAGTAAAATCGTCAGATTTGAAATCTTTACAGTCCCCATCGTCCACGTTACTCTCGATCAGCTCCTCGAATGTCTCGTGCAAGAACTGGACGGTAGCAAACTTCTCGCTGTTGCCGTTGCATTTGATCTCTTCATTTATTACTACTGGGCTGCTGCCAGATTTGTTCGACGAGTCTTCAATTACGACTGAAGGCAAAACTGTTAAACTTTCTCTAATTTCCTCCTTAGGTGACTTCGGTTCGATCTGTTTGAGCAGATCTTCAACTTTGGGCGATTTCTTATCACATTCGATGACATCATCGTTCTTGTCAATTCCGTTGACTCGGTGATGATGGCTGTCGTTTTCAGGCATTTGCTGACTTCGGCTCTCGTGAGAGTCGTAGGTGCGGTTCAGATCTAAGGGCGCCTCGTGCGAGTCGTACGTGCGGTTGGGGCTCTCCTTGAGCACGTCCCGCTCGGTGATGATGATCGAGTGAGGCTGCTCGGTATCATCCTCCGCTTCCATATCTAAATAAAAATTACTCGGCGTTCCGACATTACCTACTTCATGAGATTCTATTAAATTCGTAACATTAGGCGGACTTACATCTAGAGATTTTATCGGATCGATATCGTTCACGCGGCTCCCCGACTGACTAGTCTGTTCCGAGTCTACGTTGCCGGTGGAGTTGGTTATCACCAAATCGCTGAACCTTCTCTCGCTGTTCAAAAGCAAGGAACTGGCGTCAATCACAGAGGACAGGTCCTGCGGGCGGCTCCGCACCGAGCTTTCGAAGTTCCGGAAGTCCTCCGAGTTGACGGTGGTACCGAGTTCGAGGCTCTGACTAGATTTGTCCCTCGAATTCACGTCCTGGGGTTTCGATATCGCCGAATTCTCGAAATCGGAATAGTTCGGCGTGCGATCGGTGATTGCGAGGCTGTCTCGGTTGCTGATCCTGCTCAGCGTTTTGCTATCTCCCTCCAACAGTATTTCGGTGTCCTGGTTGCTGGCGGCGTCGCTCGGCGATATATCCTGCGGGCGCACTTCAGCCGACTGGAGGAAGGTTTGGAAATTAGGTATATTATTTAGCAATTCGGGCGTCCTGGTGCTGTCGGGAAGCTGCATCGGTATGGCCTCCACATTTTCGCCCTCGGCCGGTTCCGTCAGAGGCGTGCTGGTGACCGACGGCTCCATGCTTTTGTACTGGTAGTTCGGGCTGTCGCTAATTTCAACTAGGTTTCGACTTTCGGGGCTCTCGATTTTGATTTGGGTGTCGATCAAGTTGTCGTGGAGGCAGGATATCTCGACGCTGTCCATCTTCTTGAGGCACGGCTGGGCCGGCAGCTGAGGGCTGTCGGGGACCACAGGTTCCTTTTCCTCGGGGAATTTCGGGGGAGTGATGTTGATTTCATCCATAACGGGCGACCTCCGCACCATCTCAGGCTGGGAAAGCTTCCAGACGTCATCGAAGCCGGAGGCCACTTCGGTCGTGCAATTGGAGTACGACGGGAGTCCAGACATGAGAGTTCCGTACGCGAGGTCTTTGGTTTGTGTGTTCTTGGCGGAGTCGACTTCTGATTTGGTGTTGACGGAGGGAGTGGCGGTGGGCGCGGCGTCGGTGCGCGCTTTCGTATAGGTGTAGTTGTCGTTAGCGGTGATCGAGTCTGGTGAGAAAGTTTCGCAGGGCTCGGACTTGCTGTCGTGTACGATGTACGTGGAGCAGTGGCTGAGTTCTTTATCCTCGTCGTTATGGGTGAGTGTGTCGCTACTTTCGCTGTTTTCATCTTCCTTCTGCAGTTCGAAGTCGACGGGAAGGTCGGGATCCATGGCGAGATCGTCGAAGTTTTCTTCGACGTTGTAAAGTGTGTCGTTGGAGCACCAGGAGTCGATGCTGGTGGCTTTGGAGAGGCACTGCGTTTCCGAGGGTTTGGAAGATTTGGCATCGGTAGGGACAGTGGTTTTCGACAGGTTGGATATCCCGGTGGCGTTGTCAACATAGTCCGAATTCTCTGGTGCCGACGAGTCGGTGGTGGGGCTTAGTATGAAGGGCGACACTTGGGATATCCTCTCGCAACGCGACTCTTTTTCTTCCTCGTTCTTGTTGTACGTTCTATCGTCGATCGGTGATTCGTGAGCTGGTTTCTTGTAAGGGCTGGCGTTCAAGCTGTCGGCGCTCATTGTGATACTGAAAATAAGGAAATAAGTTTGTTTATGAGCTGTTTTGACAAAATTAAGATAGAAAATATGTAGTTTATTGATGTATCGATTTATGCTTGCTCAGTTAATTGGAACAAATAGACGTCATAAGTAAATTGATATACTTTTAAAGAGATGTCATAAATTGGCTCTCCCATTTTGTGTGGCATGGACGAAGCTAAGACGTGACTTTTTCGTTTCGCTGTTTTCAAAGGTATTGAATAGCATTACACGGTCAATTTAAAACTAATTGAGATTTCTCGGATAAAATTATGTATTTAGTAAAGCTGTATATTACTTTATTGTGTCAACTTTGTCACTCACTCTCGACTAGTCGTGGCATCCTTCTGCACGGTGTAGGTCCGGTCGGGCGAGTGGCCGCGCGAGCGGTCTGGCGAGTGATCTGGCGAGCGTTCGCGCGAGTGCACAGTATAGGTGGAGTGGTCGAGGGCACTGGGCATGCCGGTGGGCAGGTCGGTCACTTCGTCAGTGGAGTTGTTACACGGCTCAGGGTAGCTTTCTGATGAATCTGTGCGCGTCGAGTTGTTCCCTGTTGATGGAATGGTATTTTGAAATGATTGCTTTTTTATTTTTAAATTGGTGTTCTGTTCATGTATCAGCTCGTACTCCGTAAATAAATAAGTTGTTTATTAATCATCTGCATATAATCTCACTAGCTCCATTCTACCCGGTGAGAGATGGAACGCGGCATGAAGAGACGAAATGCGACACGACGTAATTACAACCAATACTTCACGTGACGTGTGACACATGTCATGACACGCAACTACGTAGGCCACTATTATAATACAACGAATACTAGGCATGCAATTTTCGCGCGTCGCGTTTGTCGTTCACCTAGGACAATGGGTCACACTCTGCCGGGCAGGCTGTTCTATGTACTCGGCGATAGGGCTGAGCGCGCCCGGGTAGCTCAGCACCAGCTCGGGCGGCGGCGGCAGCGAGCCGCTCCACTCCGCGGGCAGGCTGTTCTATGTACAGTACACTCACAGTGCGCGTCGCTCTCGTAGGCCGACAGCTGCTGGCGCGTCTCCTCGGCGATGGGGCTGAGCGCGCCCGGGTAGCTCAGCACCAGCTCGGGCGGCGGCGGCAGCGAGCCGCTCCACTCCGCGGGCAGGCTGTTCTATGTACAGTACACTCACAGTGCGCGTCGCTCTCGTAGGCCGACAGCTGCTGGCGCGTCTCCTCGGCGATGGGGCTGAGCGCGCCCGGGTAGCTCAGCACCAGCTCGGGCGGCGGCGGCAGCGAGCCGCTCCACTCCGCGGGCAGGCTGTTCTATGTACAGTACACTCACAGTGCGCGTCGCTCTCGTAGGCCGACAGCTGCTGGCGCGTCTCCTCGGCGATGGGGCTGAGCGCGCCCGGGTAGCTCAGCACCAGCTCGGGCGGCGGCGGCAGCGAGCCGCTCCACTCCGCGGGCAGGCTGTTCTATGTACAGTACACTCACAGTGCGCGTCGCTCTCGTAGGCCGACAGCTGCTGGCGCGTCTCCTCGGCGATGGGGCTGAGCGCGCCCGGGTAGCTCAGCACCAGCTCGGGCGGCGGCGGCAGCGAGCCGCTCCACTCCGCGGGCAGGCTGTTCTATGTACAGTACACTCACAGTGCGCGTCGCTCTCGTAGGCCGACAGCTGCTGGCGCGTCTCCTCGGCGATGGGGCTGAGCGCGCCCGGGTAGCTCAGCACCAGCTCGGGCGGCGGCGGCAGCGAGCCGCTCCACTCCGCGGGCAGGCTGTTCTATGTACAGTACACTCACAGTGCGCGTCGCTCTCGTAGGCCGACAGCTGCTGGCGCGTCTCCTCGGCGATGGGGCTGAGCGCGCCCGGGTAGCTCAGCACCAGCTCGGGCGGCGGCGGCAGCGAGCCGCTCCACTCCGCGGGCAGGCTGTTCTATGTACAGTACACTCACAGTGCGCGTCGCTCTCGTAGGCCGACAGCTGCTGGCGCGTCTCCTCGGCGATGGGGCTGAGCGCGCCCGGGTAGCTCAGCACCAGCTCGGGCGGCGGCGGCAGCGAGCCGCTCCACTCCGCGGGCAGGCTGTTCTATGTACAGTACACTCACAGTGCGCGTCGCTCTCGTAGGCCGACAGCTGCTGGCGCGTCTCCTCGGCGATGGGGCTGAGCGCGCCCGGGTAGCTCAGCACCAGCTCGGGCGGCGGCGGCAGCGAGCCGCTCCACTCCGCGGGCAGGCTGTTCTATGTACAGTACACTCACAGTGCGCGTCGCTCTCGTAGGCCGACAGCTGCTGGCGCGTCTCCTCGGCGATGGGGCTGAGCGCGCCCGGGTAGCTCAGCACCAGCTCGGGCGGCGGCGGCAGCGAGCCGCTCCACTCCGCGGGCAGGCTGTTCTATGTACAGTACACTCACAGTGCGCGTCGCTCTCGTAGGCCGACAGCTGCTGGCGCGTCTCCTCGGCGATGGGGCTGAGCGCGCCCGGGTAGCTCAGCACCAGCTCGGGCGGCGGCGGCAGCGAGCCGCTCCACTCCGCGGGCAGGCTGTTCTATGTACAGTACACTCACAGTGCGCGTCGCTCTCGTAGGCCGACAGCTGCTGGCGCGTCTCCTCGGCGATGGGGCTGAGCGCGCCCGGGTAGCTCAGCACCAGCTCGGGCGGCGGCGGCAGCGAGCCGCTCCACTCCGCGGGCAGGCTGTTCTATGTACAGTACACTCACAGTGCGCGTCGCTCTCGTAGGCCGACAGCTGCTGGCGCGTCTCCTCGGCGATGGGGCTGAGCGCGCCCGGGTAGCTCAGCACCAGCTCGGGCGGCGGCGGCAGCGAGCCGCTCCACTCCGCGGGCAGGCTGTTCTATGTACAGTACACTCACAGTGCGCGTCGCTCTCGTAGGCCGACAGCTGCTGGCGCGTCTCCTCGGCGATGGGGCTGAGCGCGCCCGGGTAGCTCAGCACCAGCTCGGGCGGCGGCGGCAGCGAGCCGCTCCACTCCGCGGGCAGGCTGTTCTATGTACAGTACACTCACAGTGCGCGTCGCTCTCGTAGGCCGACAGCTGCTGGCGCGTCTCCTCGGCGATGGGGCTGAGCGCGCCCGGGTAGCTCAGCACCAGCTCGGGCGGCGGCGGCAGCGAGCCGCTCCACTCCGCGGGCAGGCTGTTCTATGTACAGTACACTCACAGTGCGCGTCGCTCTCGTAGGCCGACAGCTGCTGGCGCGTCTCCTCGGCGATGGGGCTGAGCGCGCCCGGGTAGCTCAGCACCAGCTCGGGCGGCGGCGGCAGCGAGCCGCTCCACTCCGCGGGCAGGCTGTTCTATGTACAGTACACTCACAGTGCGCGTCGCTCTCGTAGGCCGACAGCTGCTGGCGCGTCTCCTCGGCGATGGGGCTGAGCGCGCCCGGGTAGCTCAGCACCAGCTCGGGCGGCGGCGGCAGCGAGCCGCTCCACTCCGCGGGCAGGCTGTTCTATGTACAGTACACTCACAGTGCGCGTCGCTCTCGTAGGCCGACAGCTGCTGGCGCGTCTCCTCGGCGATGGGGCTGAGCGCGCCCGGGTAGCTCAGCACCAGCTCGGGCGGCGGCGGCAGCGAGCCGCTCCACTCCGCGGGCAGGCTGTTCTATGTACAGTACACTCACAGTGCGCGTCGCTCTCGTAGGCCGACAGCTGCTGGCGCGTCTCCTCGGCGATGGGGCTGAGCGCGCCCGGGTAGCTCAGCACCAGCTCGGGCGGCGGCGGCAGCGAGCCGCTCCACTCCGCGGGCAGGCTGTTCTATGTACAGTACACTCACAGTGCGCGTCGCTCTCGTAGGCCGACAGCTGCTGGCGCGTCTCCTCGGCGATGGGGCTGAGCGCGCCCGGGTAGCTCAGCACCAGCTCGGGCGGCGGCGGCAGCGAGCCGCTCCACTCAGCGGGGCACGCCGGTTCGATGTTTGCCACCTATGAAACATGTTACGATTAAGTCCTTTGCACAAAACCGTTTATGAATGATAAGATCACCATAAACATGAGCATTTTCATGGCTCTTGGCTACTGTAACTAAAAACTTTGAAGCCACGATGGCTGAACGGTAAAGGGGTCCGACTATAGTCTGGTCTGCGAACACGTAGAATTTTGTCCAATGACCCCAAGCTACCCATCGCGCGTAATTATGTTGCTGTCGCGCTCGCACACTCAATGCGGCCGCCCGTCGCACAGTCGCACAGACCAGGCTTTAGCTGACTTGATCCGAGGAACGCGGTTTCGATCCTCGCCGCCGCTGATTATTGTGGTGAAGCCGCTCGTAACACAAGCATATTAATTAAAAATGAGTGATAAAAAGGCTCGTAACACATGCATTATTAAAAAAAAAAACAAATAGGAACTCACCTGTGCAAGTGGCAGCTTCAATTCCAGTTCGTTCCTCAGCGCTTTGACGCACTCCTCGTCGAGCTCGACGGTGCGCGGCGACGACCCGCCGTTGCCCGCTAAGTACGACTCTTGCACTGCGTCAGTCTCGTCGTGCAACATCATGTCATCAGGCGCCACGCCTTCCACGACTAACGGCCCCGAGTACTCGATGTTCAAATTGTTTTCGTTCTCGGCCATCGCCAACTTAGTGGTTATCTGCAACTCGATCTGATTCAAATCTACCTCCTTTGGCAACCCCGTATCCAACTCCATGTTCGACGGCCCCATCGGTGGATCTAAGTCGATGTCTACCACGTATTTTTGCTGGGACGTCGACGCCAAAAAAGTCCCGGGCGAATTGGGCGGCGTCAGAGGAGACACCCGTTTCTCTGTCGCCGACTGCGGATCTGTCTCGTTGGACGACTGGGGCTCAGACTTATCGATGGGCTCGCTTAATAATTCTAGATCGTCGAATTGAATATCGTCGTGGAGGATGTCAGGAACTTCGTTTAGGAAGTTGACGTCGCGCAGAGGAGACGGCGTTTCGAGATTCATCTCGCTAAAGTTGGACGAGAAGGCCAAAAGCTCCTCCCTTGGCAAATCGACTGGGTCGATGGATTTTGCTCCTTTGAATATTTCGAGAGTGCAATTCTCGAATGGGCCCAGAACGACTGAGCTATTTTCATCGTATGTATCCGTGTGATGGCTTTTTGTCGGCGATTCGAAGGGGCTCATAGATTCTGGGACACATCTTTGCTCCAGTTTAGTAAGAGTAACTCCCGGTCCGTAATCGGGAACTTCGGGCACTTTAGTTTCAGATAATAACTCATTCTCGACCGCTTTGACAGAGTTCTCTAGGGTATCATCAGTAGATTGGTCACTGGCTATTGGAGTACTAGAACACATGTCTGCGTATGGTACATTCTGACTGCCGACTATCTTTTCAGACTGTATTGGAGTACTGGAACACATATCTGCGAATGGTGGTACATTCTGCCTGCCAACAACCCTTTCAGACTGTAGGAAATTATCTGTCTCCTTTATCATACTGGGCAAATCCATGTATACTGTTGATTCATTTTTCACCAAAGCGCAAGTACTATCAGCTACAGAGTTATCGATACACGAAGTACTATCAGCTATCGACTTTTCGATGCACGATTTGATAAGCTCTTTCATATTATCATCGATGGTTTTCTCTTTAACAGTTTCGTTTGTCGCATTTATGAGATCCATGTAAACAGTGCTATCATTGGATTGCTCTGTTATCATATCTTTACGTATTTCTGTTTGTTCAGATCTTGGTAATACTATCGCTTCTTCCTTAGAAGCATCTGAGGATTGAATTTTTAAATCATCAATAGGTTTTTCATTATCATTAGTTTGTACTATTTCAGGTGAAATGGGTGGAGTTGAAATATCTTCAGTAACTATTTGAGCTGGTGAAATTTCAGCCTCTTGAATAACTATAAAATCGGGAGCTTCATCACTGTGAACAATATTTTGTACTGCTTCAGGTGCTGTCAGTTGTGGTATAAAAACTGGTTCCATTACATTTTCTGATTCTGTCGACTCAGAATTTGCTGCATCTTTTGAACTGTCAGTTACGGTTTTAGATTCACTCGGAGAATCAAATATGATTTCTACTGGCAAATTGAGATCACTAGTAACTGTTGCTCCATTAAAAACTTCAACATCCATGTTCTCACTAGTGGGCAGGTCACTCACCAGGGTGATATCTTCCTCGGACTTGGGCTCCGACGTCGGCAGGGGCGCGACGTCCGCGATTGTAGCTTCTTCCGCCACCTCCGTCGGGGCTTCGGACACCGCTTTTGGCAAGACAACATCTACATTATCTATTTCTACTTCTTCAAACTTCAATATTGCATCAGATTCAATCGTTTTCTCTACAGACGTAGAATCAGTGTTACATTTCTCTACATCATCTATTGACTTAGTTTCGATTTCATTATCAGTCCTTTCTTCCGCTAAATTATTATCACACGATCTTAAACAGTCTTGTGTTCCATTCGGTAATTCAATGTTCTTTTCACTTACACTAGATATTGAGGCTACGCACAGTTCCTTCAACTCGGGTATTTTACTATCACTACTCACTAATTTATTTTCATTTGGCAAATCAACATCATCGGGCGGGGGTCGTTTCGTTTCGTCTATTATTTTATCACTTACATTTTCTAAATCATCTCTCGGCAGGATTTCGATTCGATCATCGACCCTACACACTACATCTAAATCTTTTATGGGCGTTTCGGGGGTTACGTTTTCGAGGGTCTGCTGGCTCAGCGTGTCGCTGTGGCGCTCGAACGAGTGGCTGAGGGTGCCGATGGTGTCACGGTCGGCGTCGTCGTCCTCACAGGGTTCCTTGGCGGGCTCGTCGGCCGCGAGGCCGGCCTCGAGAATGTTCTGGAAGTTGCTGATGCCGGGCGACTTGACCATGCTCGACTGCATCGGGTAATCCTTTTTACAGTCGAGGCTGAGGTTGTCGCGCGACGGGCTCGCCTGGTGGCTGGACTCGGAGCTCGACGTCTTCTCCGAGTTGAGGATGTTGTCGAGATTCTTGATGACGTCGCTGACGTCGCGGTAGTAGCTGACGTCGTCCTGGCTGCCGGCGACGATGTCCTTCAGCCAGGGGTCCATGGAGCTGTCGGAGCGGTCGTGGTCGCGGTCATGGTCATGGTCGTCGTCGAGGCTCACGTTGCCCTGGTGGCACTCGAGCAGCGGCGTCTCGTTGTGCGTGAGGTAGATGTTGCGGACGTCCTCGAGCGAGCCGTGGAGGTTGGTGAGGCTCTCGGACTTGATCTGGGCGGCGAGGGGGTCGCGGTCGGACATGATGGAGCTGGAGCGGGACACGGGCGCGGGGGCGTCTCTAGTGGGCACGTGCACTTGGGCGCGGTGCTGGTCCACAACTGGGATGTGGTTGGGCTTGAGGCGCTGCCAGCGCTCCTCGAAGGCGCCGGGCGCGCCCTGGGGCCGCGCGTGCGTGCTGTGTAGGTGCTGAAGTAATAGCTGCACTTGGCTCGCTGAGGGCCGCGCGTCGGCCGACGGGTTCCAACACAGCTGCATCACTTGGTATCTGTGAATGAATGGATAGTATAATGCACCAGAGAACACCATTCACTATTTCACATTATTAGTCACTATTTCGTCTACACTTTTAGAAGATTTGTACCTAGGTATTATAAAGTTTATGGTGTTACTATTTTTCCAGTTTCAATAAGCAATTATAAATTGCTGAATCTAATTAAAATTGTATTTTTAAAATATTTAAGTATTAACAAAAACGGTATCTGACATTAACACTGTATGAAGAATGAGCATGAATCAAGCGATTTGGCGTATTTATGTGCACTAAAACTAAATAAATCTCAGAAAAATAGCAATAAAATAATTGCAACAGATTACACAAGTCAAAAAGTTCAAACAGTATGACTATGACTTAACTGCGGATTTCCTTCCATGTAACTCGATTATTTATAGACGTCTGTCCTTCATAATGTTTCTATTGATAACAAACACATTGATGGTTTTTGCTGAAGCATTAGGAGATGTGGCCAATTGAACCTATATCAATGTCATCCATTGTGTCTTTGAATGTCATGTTCGGTACGAATTCTATTTACGTAACAAAACGCCAGTGATATGGAACCGATTTATACTCCATCTTAGGAGAAACAACGTTAACAAGCACAGTGGCGTCTACCCAAACTGTGTCGGTTTTAAAGTTAACAAATATATCGGGCAGGAAAAAAGATATCATTTAAAAACGTGACTTCACATGACGCCGCGTATAGTTTTAAAGTGTCTAGTGACGTCACTAGATTTCGAGTAACTATCTCTTAGATATTATCTGAGAATTTTGAACAAGAAAAGCATTGGATGGTTTGAAAATATTAAGGCTAGAGAAAAGCTTATTAACATTCCATTGTAATCACACAAATCAAGTAGTAGTGGGCGAGACACAGCTCGTAGAGCTGATGGCCATTGGGGTAGATAAGTTCTCGAGTTGCGACCACGGGCCGGAAGACGTAGTTTGGACTTTGGGCAGACCCTCACTAGTTGGACCGACGATCTGGTGAAGATCGCGGGTTGTGCCTGGATGCGGACGGCGCAGCACCGATCACTATGGAGATCTCTAAGGATCTCCAAAAACCAGAATAGAGGGTCCTGTCCACACTAATGTGGGCAGGTCCCTCTATAGGTGGACCGACGATCTGGTGAAGGTCACAGGAAGTGCCTGGATGCGGGCGGCGCAGAACGCCATTGTGGAGTTCCTTGGAGGAGGCCTTTATCCAGTGTGGACGTCATTTGGCTGAAACGGTTGCATCACACAGCGGTATATTATGTACTCACAAGTGAGCGCGGTAGGGGCAAGGCAGGTCGGGCAGCGGCGGCGGGTGGTGCGGCGGCGCCATGCCCCAAGAGCATACTTGCCACACCAGCGTGCCCAGCGACCACACGTCACTGCTTGTCTGTAATTAAAACATCATCATCATCAAGTCATTAAGGGCTATATTTCACCGGGCTACCAACAAAATGTAGCTAAATACAGCTTTGCGCAACCAAACGGACACCAGGTGAGTAACTCTCTATAGAGCTGTATACATTTTGTTGGTAGCGGCGATTGGTTGCGCCGCCATGGTGTCCCGGTGAAATATAGCCCTAAGTGTCCACTGTAGAGCAAGAGCCTTTGCGATTTGCCAAAGACAAATGGAGGATTTGATTACATCTGGCCACACGGCTTGGGGAAGCCTGATGTTCGCATATTTTTTCCATAATCCTCTTAAAACATCCACGAGAAGAGTGATGATAGTCCTATTCTGCTCTGCCGAAGCCACACGGCCATAAATATTTTTTTATTTTAACTCTAGACCAAGTTCGGAAAGTTTTCAAGAATAAGCTACAGCTACACTCCTATGCATTGTATAACCGGGCTTGACATCCTACTCACACTACTCTTTAGTGAGCAGGATGTTGAGCCTACCTCGCGAGCCCATGCACCCGGTGTGGTCGCACCTTTAGACAATAACGAGAACGCTGTTAGCGCACACGTGCGCTACTGCCCTCCAGACATTTCATATTGAGAACTAGCGGCCGTCTGCGACTTCGTACTCGTGGACCCCGTTGTACCCCCTTAGGGGTGGAGTTTTGAAAAAAAAAAAAATTTCATTTGCCCCCTAATAACTATACCCAACACCCACAACTTACAAAATACTATATCAGAAAAACTGTCTAAATACACAGACTTAAAAGATGAAATCAGGCGGATGTGGCGTCTTAATCAGGTTAACATTGTCCCCATCGTACTTTCAACAACAGGCGTTATACCAAAACAGCTACACCAGTCATTAAATACCCTCAACCTGCCATCACTTACTTACATATCACTCCAGAAAGCAGCTATTCTTAACACGTGTAGGATTGTAAGAAAATTTTTACAAGTCCAGGAAGATCACAGCCAGCCGACATCAGCACAACCGCAAGAACAAAACGCAACCTTTTTATCGGGATCGCACTTGGCTTAGGCCCGTGCTTTCTTTTGATACCAGCCTAGAGCTGAGACACTAAAGTGTAAACCGAGAATAATAATAATAAATACTCTTTATTGTACACCACATAAAAAGAAACAGAAAGAAAAGGAACACATAAGGTACAATTAGGCGGTCTTATCGCTATGAAGCGATCTCTTCCAGACAACCTATAGAGAGGACAGTTACTTAAAACAAATGAAGGGGAAGGCGGTGTCGACACTAATCCCAACTAATATTATAAATGCGAAAGTAACTCTGTCTGTCTGTCTGTCTGTCTGTCTGTCTGTTACGCTTTCCCGCTTAAACCTCGCAACCGATTTTGATGAAATTTGGCATAGAGATAGTTTGAGTCCCGGGAAAGAACATAGGATAGTTTTTATCCCGGTTTTTGAAACAGGGACGCGCGCGATAAAGTTTTTCTGTGACAGACAAAATTCCACGCGGGCGAAGCCGCGGGCGGAAAGCTAGTAAAATAAATAATAATAAACAATAGTGTAAAATAACTAAGGTTTAAATCTGAAATCTTCCAACTAGCTATAGCGTCCGAGCTATCTTACCGTGTGCACAAAAGCCGGGCGGCTGGCTTCAGGCGGCTGCAGGTCGGGCGGCGGCGGCGCGGGCGCGTAGCGGCCCAGCACGGCGCGCGCGGCCTCGCCCTCGCCGCGCACTAGCACAGACCCGCTCCAGATGGTGCTGCGGATCATAGTACACACACAAAAATAAATGTAGATGGATGTGATGTATTTATGATGATTGAAACTAGATTTCTTCGATACTCAGCGTTTCTAACATGAAATAACATATTACAAAATAAGATATTTCATGATCGCGGTAAGATGTCGCCGCCGCGCCGCGCTGTGACTTACTGGATGGCTTGTATTTTATTTGCACCTACCTACTTTATAAAAATAAAAAAATCACTTTTAATAGAACTGCTACGCTAAATCGTTTTTGTATTGTTTATTATTATTAAGACAAATTAATGTTTCTCTGTAAGTGATTGCATTGTAATCTTTTTGAGAAATAAATATCTTTAACCATATGTATGGTAGTCAAGTGCGGTAGGCGCCGGGCGCGATCGCAACCGTTAACTGTCAGATTCAACCGTAGTGATGTGCGCGCTCGCTAGTGATGTCGTAATCGATTCCAGGACAATAAATAACCACCTGGATGACGAATGCCCAAAAGGACAAGTATTGGGACTCTCCGAACAAGGCGTTCAAGATAGAACTAAATGGCGGCGCATGATTGGGAAAGTCAACCCCGCGCAAGGCGAGATTTAAAATATCAGACAAGCACAGCGCACCTGACGTTTTTATACTTGATCAAACGTTGATACTACTGTCTCAAATGAAACTTTTTCTACCAATAATAAATTCTCAAATAAGTTGACATCCCAATAATACAAAATGACTGATTGCTTCGGTGTCTTGGGAAAAGTTGTTGCAGAGCGTTGTCTGATAATGATCTGATAGTGTATTAGGCTAATACTGATTTCCCAGTTTTCCATCCCTCGATTGCAGCTGATGAAACACAACAGATGCGGGACCCCGGAGGTCGTCTATCTTAGAACTCGCAACCAATTTAACCAAGTCTTTAGAGAAGTACAAAGTATAATATTTATTTCAAACCATACATACCCGTATAGGTGTCCTCTGGAGTGGAGATGCGCGAGCGCAGAGGCCACGTCGCACATGAGCCGGAGCGGGACGCCGCCCTCGTTCAGCGACGCCATCTTGTGCCGGTTCACTATCAGATACTGTTGCAGATCCTGGGGACAGAGAAATAGTCAATCATTAGTAGGTGAATGCTATTTTCGAACAAATTAACACTCTATGGCAAGATTTGGATCTTAGATTTACATATAAGTTGAGGACTTTACTGGAAGGTGTTGTGTAGTATGCAATGGAACGGAACAAATAAGGCCCGGTTTTTGATTCGTAGTTCGTGACATATGTCAAATGACAAGTGAGCGTGTGGAGAGTTGTATCCGCCTCTACAACCGATGTGAACAACGCCTCAACGTGACCACGACCGCTCTGCCAAGAGCGTAACGAATAAGAAGAAGTTAAATTATTAGGAAAAAATGTTTTTCGAACAATTCAAATTCAAATTCAAATTCGTTTATTTCTTTAACTTAGCCTAGTTCAGTTACAAGTTGTTGGAGCTTCCTGTTAAGCAACAGATGTTACTTGTGCTAGGAAGCACCGCTCTTCCATAACAATATTACAGTAGGTAGGCAAATTTGGTTAGCTTCACTTAGTACATTTTTTAACTTTTAGTTTACATTTTGTTAATATTTAACCATTAGTAGCAAAATTTAACAATTAGTTATTTTAACCATGAATAAAAAAACTGGGCCTAAGGCAATGTTTTGTAAGTCCCAGGGCTGCAAAAACAGTGAAAATCCCCCTTACTTTTCATTGATAACGAATCATTTCTTTCCTACATTCATAAGTAGATAAGAGCTTTCACAAACAAGTCATATCGATATGACACATAGCTCAACGTCAAATATCTGCTATCAGAGGTCAAAGGCGACAATTTACGTAGTATGATGTTTACGATTTGCTTAGTATTTGTCTGAGTCATGAGGTTATTTATTATCCTGCTATAAATATTCTGATTTCAGATCGATCGACTTGTTTCAAAGAAGATTGCATTTCGATCGCGGTACACTCTCGCTACTCTGGAATCGTTCTGGTTGAGTATTGTGACCGTGACTGTACTGGTTTGTCCTTTTACAAGGGATTAAGGTGTACTTACCATAGAACAGAACTCGAATATCAGTATCCAGGGGTCCTCCTGCAAGCACTTGTCGACGAACGCGAGTATGTTCTCGTGGCTTACGTCGCGGTACACTCGCGCCTCTTCCAGGAACCGCGCCTTGTCCTCTAAGGACGCGTTCTGGTTGAGTATTTTGACCGCGACTGTACTCGTCGAACCATTGTCTTCTATCTCGCCTTCTACTACCTGATGGATATAAAATAAACGCTCTTATTTATCTTACTTTCAAATCGTTAGTTATAAAAAAAAACATACACTCGAATTGAGATCCTCCTCCTTTTTTTGAAGTGGGTTAAAAATAAACATACCGATCTCTATAACTAGCTGACCCGGCGAACTTTGTTCCGCCTTAATGGCAATAAATAAGCAGACTTTTTTTTTAATTTCGAACGGGATAAAAAGTATCCTATGTCCTTCTTCTGGCTCTAAACTACCTCTCTGACAATTTTCAGCTAAATCGGTTCAGCCGTTCTTGAGTTATAAGTGAAGTAACTAACACGACTTTCTTTTATATATATAGATATTGGACTATCAAAATTACCCTTTGAAAAATTAATGTGACCTTTTTATTTATTCCAAAAATATACGATGTTTGTATTAAACTGGCGTTACTATAATAATGTCCTTGTTGGTGTGTAATAGTGTTTGAACTATAAATGACGCTGTTCTTATTCTAAGAAAATGTTGTTAGTTTGCAGTCAATGAGTCAATTAAGAACAAAATATCTACATACTACCACTAGTGCGCTGTTTAACCTATATTGAAATCGTCAAATGAACTGAAAATATATCTTACCCTGCCAAACCATCCTCGCCCTATTTCCCTTAGGTACTGCAATCGGTTTCTAGAGAAATCTTCTCCACCTGTAAAACATACAAAAATGAATATTCGTAAGTACATATAAGCATAATAACATGTGACGGCCTAGACAGCCAATATTGACTAATTGGGGACCGAACATCGGGTCAGACGAAACGAGTTTCGATTAGTTGAGCAACTGATTTGTTGTATCTAAAAGGAATACTACAAACTAAACTACCTAGCTTTAACGTGTATTTACATGGTTATTTTATGTAAGGACATAACATTTTAATTTTTATCCCTCCATACTTAACTTATTTACAGCTCTTATTATAAGCTTAATTTGCTTCAACTATTTTATAACAGGGGTTTTAAGTGCAAAATGCAAACCTAATCCTAACAAAATTATATGATCAAACGAACTTACCAAGTGAAGTTCGATCTGAATTATCCTGTTTTCGCCGAAGAGATTTATTTTACCGTGTAGTACCCCTGTACGACAAGCCAATCCGCACACAATATTCAGCGTAGTAGTAGTAAAAAACAAAAGAGCGGGCAACCCCACCCCTACCACGCTGTGGGCTCGGTGTCCGAGCGGTCTCATTATATTTAGAGAAGAGATGACATTGACGTTTACCTCCAGGGAAGAAGATATAGAAATCTTCGGGTTGGGAGGGACCTTAAATCTCTTCGGCGAAAACAGGATAATTCAGATCGAACTTCACTTGGTAAGTTCGTTTGATCATATAATTATCCTGTTTTCGCCTCCGAGATTTATTTTACCGTGTAGATGTTTAGAGCATGGATCAATGTCCATGTTAAATAGTTAAGAGAGTAAATGTCAATGTACTAAATACATAATAAAGCAATATTTTTGTATTATAATCGTATTGCATCACTTATTCATAACAATAACAAGTATCAGGGTCTCAACAAGATTTTGTTCATTATAGAGTATTATTATATACATTTATTTGTACTTCTATTAACTGTTAAGTACGACTACTGATTGTAAAAAGTTGCCAAGACAGTTGACAGAGCATCCTGTCTATCCAGCACACTGGCTAATTGTGTCAACGTTGACAGCGGCGCAAACCGCAGGCAATACTGCCGCGTGTCGCGTGCTGTGTGGGCCGAACACCCTCGTGTCGACACTCCTTTCCTATATGTATTTATCCAGTTTCATCTCAGAACTGAGCTTGACGACGGTAGTGGTTAACACCGAATCGATCATAGTGACTGCAAGGCTAACAGCTGATTGTTGTAAAATATAAGCTCACTTGCATTTTAATTAAATAAATAAATAATGTGGTTAATTAAAACTTATTAATTTATTTGGATACAGTTTGACCAGTATTCCAAAACAGTATTAATTTGGATTCCAAGTAACACTGTTGCGAGGAAAAAGTTTGGTTTCTATTTAATAGCACCTTTTAATAGCAATCTTTTGATTCTTGAAACCTGACCTATAAATTATAATATTTATTTAAATAATTATATAAGGTGTTATTTTTTATACTGATCATACTTTACCAACGCATCTAATAAAATCATACAAATACAACCCAAGTGTTTTTAAAAAAAAATTCAGGCTAGTTTTTGTTTTTACTTTTCCTAACAAAAAAAAGATATTATTTTTACAACCATCCTGTCTTCACTCACTGCCTCTCTCTCTTTCTTTACTCATTTCATTCATACGAGTACGAACAATGGCCGCGCGCATTCATTCAACGTTCACACACATAAAGGTTAGATTACACTAAACCTACGTTACCAAAAATTATCACTCGTGAGTATGTACGATGTTACGTCATGTTAATAGGTACTACGCGCTGGGAGAAACAAAATCTAGCTACATAAGTAGGTAAATAAGTGTATTTTCATTAGTGTAATAGCGGGGGACTTTTCCAACGAACCGAGGCGAATCATCCGCGTTAAACTAGAAATTTAAAAAAGGATAGAAATTGGAATTCAATATCTACGGTTTCGTAATGCCTACGCAATTTATTTAGAGACGTAATAAAAAATTGATAGGTACATACCTATTACTACTTCGCTTCGCTTCAGTGGAAATGCACCCTAATATTGAATATGAATAGGTGTTGTAAATAAAACTCACTGATCAATTTTCCTGGTTTTAATTCCTAAATTATGATTTGCCATCACACTTTAGATTCATTGATTTTACTTATTCACACATTTACCTACCTATTTTGAATGTTGTTATTTAAAGTTCCTAGGTTATTATTACACTAATCACAATACATTTTGAACGTCAAGCCTTTGTTGAATGTTCACGTAAACACTGTCTTGCACTGTCTAATCTAGCCACGATCGAATTGAGGTAATGCTTTCGGGCTGCACACTTGCTTGCTGTTCACTAGACACCACGTCGGATGTTGTATTCACAATTCGCGCACTAACTTTTTTACGGAAAAAGTCCCTTTCGCGTAAACAAGCACTCATCTGTCCAAATCACACTGTAGGTATGTACCTAGGTAGACTTCCGCAATAACCATCGATAGAACTAGGTCGCGGTCGTGGCCCTCTGGCAACAACTCCTTGATAAGGCATTCCGTATTTTTACGCAAAAGCCGCCGTCTGCGGCGCTCGCATCTGGGTACCGCCAGCACTGTGCCGGTGATTGAAATTGAAATCCAGAACTTCGTCCTCGAAGCGCACGGAATCTCGTCAAGTCAGGATACGGCTGCGCTCCCTGAAGCGCTGCGCGGCTCCAAACAAGCAAGGTATGAAGGTTTTCGACTCGTCAATGTTTCTCGTCGGCCAGTTAGTGTGCCCGAAACATAATTTCACCTGCGTTTTGTTATTGATCAAGCGCGGCATTGTAATAAATCACACATACACTGCAATACGTTTGGGCGCATTGGACGGACTGGGACGATTATTTATGTTGTTGCGCTCCCGCATGCCGATCGGCGGCTCGGCGCGGGCTGTGGGCGCGGAGCGACTGGCAGCGAGCGATATCAATATGGCCGACTCACGCGGCGCGGCACGTGGCAGTGGTCGTTGCCCTCGGCCGGCTACTACGATAGTGCGTACAAACGAATACTCACCGCGCTCAAAGGATGATTTATTTTTTATTTTTTTCGAAACATTCTTTGTCGTTTTACTCGAAAACTAGCCTGAATTTTTTTTTAAAAACACTTGGGTTGTATTTGTATGATTTTATTAGATACGTTGGTAAAGTATGATCAGTACAAAAAATAACACCTTATATATTTCAATAAATTATATGATTTCACTAACGATATTGCTAAGCGGTGGTTATTTAATGTTATTATAGGATGCACCCGACTTTAGAATATGCTAAGAAAATAGAGTAAGGTAGGTACAATGATGTAATTGAGCATTGTAAAAATATTTATTTGTCAGTCATTTGGTGTAGTGGTTTCGAAACGGACTACTATGCCGAGAGGTCCCGGGTTCGATCCCCGGCCGGGCAGAAATTGAATTGATACATTTTAATTTCTGTGATGGGTCTAGGTGTTACTATGTATAATATGTACTTATGTATATAAAAACGGTATTTAAGTATGTTTATATCCGTTGTCTAGGACCCATAGCTTTGCTCAGTTTGGGACTAGGAGCGTAGTGTAAAATGTCGAAGGAAGGATATTTATTTATTATTTGCGGAGTGTATAGCGGAGTCTGGTACGTTTTGTTTGATCCACGACTGCCAAATACAAAACTCACTGCCAAGGAAAGGTAAGCTTAAATGGGCAATATGGTACTACTGATGTACCTGTTGCCCCAGCATTCTATTTTTTTTTTTTTTTTTTTTAGTGAAAAAACGTATTAACGTCTAAAAAAAATGTTCGCCATTCTAAGGCGAATTAATTGGAATTAATTCATGTTAATCGTGTAGAAATCTCTACGCCAGACGATAAAATATGAATTATGACTAAATATCAAACAAAGTTCAAGAAACAAAAAATAAGTTTATGTCATGTACTGAAACCAAAGCGTCTAACATTTTCTGAGACAATATTAAACCAAGCTCCTACTCCGTGTCTTTATTCAGACACCTTGATTCAGTCAGCTTCAGTATTATGACTGTGATGATTGAATTTTTATAATCATGCTAAGAAAAAATAACAAAATACTAATTCTCAATTTATACTTCATAGAAAAGGAAGAAAGACTCAATCATTATTATGAGTTTGTGGCAGCGTTATCGATTCGTAAAATAATATCGCATTATTTTTTGGTATTATTAAAAAATGTCCTTAATCTAAACTAAAGGTTACAAGTAGTGGTAGTACTGGTAGGTACCTACATAATACATAGTTTATTTTATGTGGTTGATTCGTTCTTTGACTGACCAAAGTCCACTAGTCCGGTTGTTATTACAAGCGGCCCGATTTCTTTTTTGATACGTCAATAATTTTCTATTACATTGATTACAATGTAATTATTATTGTGTTATATTTATAAAGGCATAGTTATTATCGCTTTAACGCATAATAAGATACTTTGCTTGTCTAAAAGATTTAGCAAGATAAGAAATTCAATGTATTTCATATCTCTTCTTATGAGAATTCTAACGTTATACATAAATAATTTATACGAACCAATTGTAAAACAGTACATGGAGTTAAAACTGACCTTTTTTTTTTTTTTTAGTAAATAAATAATAATAATGATTATGAAGCCTTACTTTGTAAGACTATCAATAGTATTATTAGCATTAATCATACATTGATTAGTAGGTACAAACCTACTTAATAATGTTTTTCCAATACAAGAAAAAATGACGTCATCTTATGTACCGATACCGATACAGTTTAAGGAAGCTCTTAGATTTTATCTATTATTTATAGATACAAGCTGGTGAGACGTCATGAATAAAAAAAATTAACTTTGTAAAAATATCAGGGCTAAAGAAAGGCCGCAAAGAGACAAACAAAGATGTTGCCTGTTTGTTCAGATACAAAACAAACATCCGTTAAAATAAGACCATAATTCTATTTGCTTTTCAGTGGCTATCGTGTTTATGTAATAAACATTTATATTAATAAGTTTCTTTAAACCATAAATGAATCTTTTGTTAAAAGTTTAATTGCGGTTAAAATATCATCCCTTTTGAAGTGCTTAAACCACATAAACTTTGTTTAGCATCTTATATAAACGCTATCTAAGTCCACCATCTAGGAAAATATTTTTTTTTTTTTTTTTAACAAGTGGGTAATCTGAGAATGTACTCGTGTCGACGGATGCGATTAAGAATATTCTTAGTATCAACGTCTCTGCGCCGACGTGTATAATTATTTGTTATGTATAATTAATTATGTTTACTCGCATGGTTATGATGAGAAAAAAATCATCTGGGTTCGAATCGGGAATCGAATAGGTATCTCGGTACAATAAATTCTGTAACCGGATATTAGGTACATTGCATTTAAAATAAAAATATTTTAAGCGGCCAGCACATACCTGTACATAGATGGCGCGTCGTCTAGGGACGCGGGTTACCTTGGTGTTCTGGTCGGTCTTTAATGGCGCTTCCCGCGTTGCGCTGGCAGCGCTGGGCATGCGGCGGCGGCGGCGCGGCGCTGCGGCGTAAATAACGGCGCCTGCGCTTGTGGAAGGCGGCGTGGTTGCGCCGCGGGCGGGTGATAGGTCTTAGCCCATCATACCATACAGCAGGGCGTAGCTTGTCGGTACGGCCTCTGTATAAAGCCTCGATTCACACAGTTATGCGAACGGCTAAAGCTTAAATTATATATTCAGTGCAGCAGCCTGGATTATTTGTCATATCAGATAAATACCTCTTTTCCCGTTTTAGAGGATTATAATGAGTTATAGTTGTCGACCGTCGATGTAATTGGTCGACCGACCGGAAAATGTAGAAAGATCTTTGTAAGTTTCCAACAAAAAAATGTGAGACTGATAAGTACTCACAATCACAATGTCAGTTAATATGAGTCGTTGCATAGAAAAAACGACATATTGTCATACTTCATAAATATGTAAAGTAGGCCTTTATTTCCACTTCGACTCGGTTCGGTCAACAAACCGGCCTAAGGTTTATTTAGGATCTTTTATTCTGACCTTATAATAGCAAGTAATGAATCTACATAAATGCACTTTGAATTTTGATCTGATACTTATTTCTTTCTTACTAGCCTTTGTATTTAGACCAATATCGATTGGTCTAATGTATAAAAATACGAAACAACAAAATTATTCAGTTACCCTTTGTAGCATTGAACAATGTGTATGGCCACAGGGTCATCGGTCGTTATAAAAGCAGGCGGAGGCTCGACTGGGGCGAGTGCATCCGCGGCGCCGGGTCATCATGCTCCAAGACGGTTGATGGTTCATAAGGTGTAAGGCCAAGAAGGCAAGCTCTTAATGTGGGTAGTTTCGTACAAACGCAACATTTTTCTGTATGAGCTCATTATGTTCTGTTTTTACGGCTTTTAAAAATGGCCGAAAAGAAGATACTTAACTCGTAAAAGTGAATAATATTACAATACCTGGCTATCTCGGTAGTTAATATCTCGTTTTTACTCGCTAGAGCAAAAAACGGCTACTGGTTAAAGAATAACCGAACATAAAGTGGCTGCTGGTTAATATCTCTTAATAACGCTACTGGTTAAAAAATGACCCGCAAAAATGACCGAATATAAAGTGGTTGCTGGTTAATATCTCGTATTAACTCGCTAGAGCAGAAAATGGCTACTGGGTAACATCTCGCATTACCTCGGAGAAAAAAATGGCTACTGGGTAACATCTCGCATTACCTCGGAGCAAAAGAATGGCTACTGGGTAACATCTCGCATTACCTCGGAGCAAAAAATGGCTACTGGTTAACATCGCGCGTTAACTTGGAGCTAAAAATGGGTCAAAGTTACGCGTCGTGTCACAACGCTTATAATAAAAATGTACGAGCACTTGCACAAAATAGTTGTTACAACGAACCTTGTGTTGGGTCTAATTCTCGTCACTACACTGCACAACTTAAAATAATTACGTTTTTTGTCGGTAAAAAACGTCCTGGTGACGTCACTTAAGCATTTTTCTTATACTGCGTGCGGTCGTTGCGCGTGCGCACAAAGGAATGAGACCGCTCGGACACCGAGCCCACAGCGTGGTAGGGGTGGGGTTGCCCGCTCTTTTGTTTTTTACTACTACTACGCTGAATATTGTGTGCGGATTGGCTTGTCGTACAGGGGTACTACACGGTAAAATAAATCTCGGAGGCGAAAACAGGATAACTGGCAATCATCACACAAAACGATTTGAAAATCTATTAGGACGTGCGGCGCATATAGGTACTTAGTCAAAATTAGGCAGTAGGTCAGTGGCGTTTCTGCTCTTTCGCCCTTGAAATCACCAAAGGATTTGCTGCTTATTACTTGCCGTTGTTGTTTTGCCCTACCTGGACTGGAAATGTTGAACTACGTTGTTTATCATCAATCACTCACCAAACCAGTCCGCATAAGGCTCCAGAGGGTCCGCCACTCGTATCCCCGTCGGCAGCGGTTCGAACTCAACAACAGACTCTCGACTAATTCTGTTCCGCTCCTCGTTCTCGCTGACGATGTACGCGGTGGCGTTATTGGGGAATGCTTCGTTTCTTATTCATCAATCACTCACCGAACCAGTCCGCATAAGGCTCCAGAGGGTCCGCCACTCGTATCCCGGTCGGCAGCGGTTCGAACTCAACAACAGACTCTCGACTAATTCTGTTCCGCTCCTCGTTCTCACTGACGATATACGCGGTCTCGTTATTTGGGGAATGTTTCGTTTCCTATTAATCTATGACTTACCGAACCAGTCCGCATAAGGCTCCAGAGAGTCCGCCACTCGTATCCCGGTCGGCAGCGGTTCGAACTCAACAATAGACTCTCGACTAATTCTGTTCCGCTCCTCGTTCTCGCTGACGATGTACGCGGTGGCGTTGTTTGGGGAATGCTTCGTTTCTTATTCATTACTCACCGAACCAGTCCGCATAAGGCTCCAGAGGGTCCGCCACTCGTATCCCCGTCGGCAGCGGTTCGAACTCAACAACAGACTCTCGACTAATTCTGTTCCGCTCCTCGTTCTCGCTGGCGATGTACGCTGTCGCGTTGTTGTTCGCGATGTTCTGCATCTCCCGCAGCGAGATTGGGCCATTGTTGTTGTCCTCGCTGATGTTGTTGTTGACAGGCTCCGAGAAACCCGAGTCGGGCGGGTTGGAGCGCCGGACTTCATGGAGGTGGTGAGTGACAGTCCCCGTGAACAACTGTCGAGAGACAATACAACGTTAATGGTGGATTTTTCTAGAAGTTTGACTAGAATAGCGAGTTAATGGATTTTTCTAGTATATTCTTGAGCTAGGCCGCTAATTCGGGACAGCGGGTACAGACAGACGACACAATGACACTTAGGACATTTTTTAACCGATGCAGACATGGCGCCTGGCCGTCCCGAATTGGGCGACCTAATTGTGAATCGTGAATGATTAATTTGTGGCCGATTTTTCAATGTCGAGATAATATTCTCAAGAATGACAATTTGATATTTTTATTAAAAAATCTGTCAAATGTGAAAATCTTTCTACAGTTACTTTTAAAAGTTATCGGGAGTTTTCTGACAATCTTGAAAAATGAGCCTCGTTCTACTTGTGCTTAAATCATAAGTGATGATTAAAAGTAATAAAAACATGATGAGAGTATAAAATTATCAAATTAATATTGAAAATGTTAGAATAATAATCTAAAAATATACATGAAGTAATGAATATTAATGACCTCTACTTAATTATAAAAGTGACCAGTTTATTAAGGCTAAAATTAGACTTCACAAACAGAAATACATTAGTAGGTACAAACAAAACACGTAAGTTCCCAACACAACATACACAAAACCAAACCACAATGATAAGACCAATACACTATTAATATGAATGACCGTAATAAACCAATGAGGGAGTCTAATGATGGATGGATGAGACACAAATGAACGTGACAGACAACAAATCACACAACTACTGATTTGTATGACAAACTACCTGATTGTCCTCTCCTTGGTTTGGCTGGAGACAAGAAAAATATCGAATGAGAACATTGTTTAAAATGAAATTATTATTATGTTGTTAGTATTTACAAATTTTATGGAAAAGTTTTAGTAGGTAAGTAATTGTTATTATCATTAACATTAGCAAAAGCAGGATGAAATCATGTAATTTATGGAATTCGTATTATTGTATTGGTGGTAGGTCCACTGTTGCTGGTGCTTATAAAGATTTGATACTCCACTCAACAAAATACAATGTGTCCCTACATGTTCAAAGAGTGTTTTGTCTGTAAATCATTGGTTTAACTTATTGATAAAAATACAAGAGCTAGAAATGTCCTAGAGCTTAATTACACAAAAAGGTATGCTAGATAACAATAAAAACTGTGTAGAACAACCACAATTAGAGAGTAGCTTTGAAAAGGAAAGCACTGTCTGTGGCATCTGCTAACGAGAAAAATCGCCCTCCGGCTATTTGGTGGGTACCTATACAATGGCTGGAATAATAACGTACACAGAGTTTTTGTGTTTTCTTTGGGGTTGGGAATAAGTTTTCTTTTTTAAAGCTAAACGGTAGAATGAAACTACGATTTTCCTAACTTACCGTGATATTGTTGATTACTCTCATATTTGTTTTAAGTAACTGTCCTCTCCATAGGTTGTCTGGAAGAGATCGCTTCATAGCGATAAGACCGCCTAGTTGTACCTTGTGTGTTCCTTTTCTTTCTGTTCTATTCTTTGGTGTGCAATAAAGAGTATTTATTTTTATGAGTTTTATTAATCCTCGAAGATGATTTCTTCGGTACTGACGACTGACTCACGGGCCTAGGCCAAGTGAGCCGCGTTTGCTGGATTGGGGTATTGGGAGTTGTCGTCCTGCAAGAACTTCCTAACTATGCGACACGTGTTAAGGATAGCGGCTTTCTGCATTGTCATGTAAGTAAGAGTATTTATTATTATTATTATTGCTTTCGATAGATGTTGGAGTGTGCATCTTTTTTAATAAACGGATAATCTGATCAAACGAACATTATGTTTAAGTTTTCCTTGAGATTGTGGATAAATAAATTATAAGATAAGATGAAGTATAAAATTCCGGAAAATATGATGATGCTACTTTATAATAACAGGTAATTGGAAAATCACTTAAAATAGCAATACCATTGAATGATAAATACAGCATTGCATGCATGGTAATCGCACTAATAAGAACACGAGTGAATAAAATAATTTATTATTCATATCTGTGGAAGTTTACTGCTTGTTATACAACAATTACTAATTACATTGTTCGCGGGTATTGTTCTCATAACTATCTTAAATATCTCGGCAAATCCTATGAGAAAACAGATAGGACTTAAGTAATAAATAAGTGACGTGCACGTGTCGAAGTGAATCCAGAACCTATCTTTTAGATTAAATTCAGTGGGAGTTTTAAAAATAAAAGAACTATGTAGATGGTTTTTGGAATGATAAGCACGTAGCCCATCGAAGTCGGATAGGCAAGAAAGGTTGAAGAACTGATAGACGATGAGCTGATAACAGTTTGTTAAGGAAGCCAATGAATATAGGCAAATATGGGTTAGTAGATGAAATAGTACCTATAGTCCAATCAACGAGGCGTTTGTAACCCGAATAATTCGTCTGTCAATGAAACTTGGCACATGGTGAAAGTAGGTAATATAGATCATAGATATGCAAAAATCCAACAAAATTTTTTTTGGGAAGTTATGTTTTTTGACCTAAACATGAAAATCGTTAATAACTCTCTGTGTAAAAATTCTCAGCCTGAAATTCTTTCTGTATACGTACCTATGTACTACTTAGAATATGTATGTAAAAGAATCCAACACTTTTTCGATTTCAGAGATACCTGAAATTTAACTTTTAACATTTTGCACTATAACTTCTACTGAAAAATTGCTCTGCTGATTTTTATTTTTTAATACGCTTTTATATGTTCAAATACATAGCTTTTCATAGTAATCCAATAGATTTTCCTTTACTATGTTATAGTTCTTATTTTTACGTAATTACGTCGTGTGAATAATTGCTCCGTCCATTTTTATACATCTGTTGACCATTTGATAATATATTAAAACAGATTTATCAATAATCCAACAAATTTTCGAACGTTAAATATACCTTTAAGGATATACCGCATGCGGGCAATGTAGTTCGCGGGCTAAAGTCAGCGATACGCTCTTATTACTACTGCCGTAAGGTTGACATTTCAAGTAACAGAAGGTAGACGCGTATCCATAGCGAGTTTTTCACCATACGCCTTAATTTTAATTTATGTACAGTCACAGAATGAAAAGGTTCGTCAGTTTTCAAATTGATTCCTTCAACGAATCGCGAGCACATATTACCTTTTGAAACTATGTTACAGAATAATCTTGAGTTAGAGAAAAATTACCTTTAACTGTTCGTCGGTAAAGTTCAAAATTATTCAGATCAAAGTTGTTTGACGATTTATCTTGTCAAGAAGATTATTATGATTGATAAACTAAAACCTTCTTGTTGGTTCAACCTGCCATTATTATTTCTATTAAATAAAAAAATCTATTGTCAGTTGGTCAATGTCATCATTGCATTGCACTGATGGGATAGAAAAATATACAAGCAAAACCTTATTCGTTAGCAAACGTCATATTTATTTAAATGTTAGCAGCACTGTTTCTTGCACTGTTATGTTGGCAGGTTTGACTCTTACAGTACCTAGTGCAAGCGAAAACCGACACTAAGGTGACGAACCATTTCATTCCGCGACTGTACTAACATAGCGACTGTAGTACCTACCTAGATAATCGACATACCTACTTATTAAACAAGCTTATTTCACGTAATTATATACGTAAATTCTATTTACACTTATTTACCTGTCTTAAAAATAACACTGGGTTATTAAATTTTATCAAAATTACAAACTAAACATGCATTGTCAAAAGTTACATAAAAACATAAAGTTATTATTCCTTCCTTGCAAAAAACGGTTCTGTTTGACGTGACGGTGACGGCATCACGCATCTCTTTTTATTACACAAAGTTGCTGCTAGTGACATCTCGCTCGCTCAGTCATTTGTTGTTCTATTCTAAAGCCTGGTCCGTGAGCACGTAGAATTTTGTCCAATGACCCCTAGCTACCCATCCTTATCGCTCGCGCGTAATTATATTGCTATCGCGACTGTGCGACGGGCGCACGCAGTGAGTGTGCGAGCGCGACAGCAACAGAATTACGGGCGAGCGATATGGATGGGTAGCTTGGGGTCATAGGACAAAATTCTACGTGCTCACGGACCAGGCTTTAGCTAGGTAGGTGTAATAAAAAACCTAAACTTTATGCATGCATAAATACAATGAAATAAAAACTTATCTTAACAAAACACGCATAGGTATTCAAAAACCATTTTATGGCCGATATTCAATGAATTTAGTTTCGTATCGCTGAGTATTGCAATTTGAGGGTTCGATTGCCTGAAAAAATCGAACTGCCTATCGAACCCACGACCTTTTGCGCGGTAATTAGATTAGAAAAATATATTTTTTTCCCAAAAAAGCTCCTTATATCAAACGATATCCTTAAATAAATCCACGTACTATCGGGGACTCGGACGCCTTGACACCTTAAGGGCCTAAATTGTTTGCACACACACGCTCGATGATGCTACGCCCCCGTTCATTCATGTTTCGGGTCTAAGCAGCGTCGGCGCACCACTGTAGATGTTTGCCCTAGCAAACCAAGCTCTATGTAAAGCGTTTAGGATTGAGTATTGCTTATTACCCGCATCCGTAGCGCTCGTTTGGCAACGTCGCATTTTAGTCAATTTGAAACCCAATAAAGAATCGCTACAAAATATTATATGGGGCTTCGTGTAAAATTTGAACTAGCGATTGCCCTCTCGGGTCACAAAATTGGTATCGCACATTCCGAGGTAACTGTGCAATTTCCTGAGAAAAAAGTAGCCCCTTCTATAATTATTGTTGATATTAAGAGTAAATCTCATGATATTAGTTTAGCTAGTTAAGGCGAGAAATACAAAATCATACAGTTACTTTCGAATTTTACTTATTTAATAGGTACCTATTTAATTTATTCGGAACTTATAATTATAAACAATATGTTATTGAATTAATTAGTAAAGAGTGGAATATTTGTGGCTTAAAAACAATTATTGTAAGATCTGGCTACATAATAACTTTCTTAAATCCTTGAATGTAAATAAAAACCTATAATAGGTTTCTATTTATTTTTAATACATTAGCAACTTTTGTTTTCCGTTTTAAAGAAACACTTATCTACGTTATTACAATTTAATACAAATATTGCACTAGGTAGCAATGATCCAGGTAATTGGTTATGGTAAATATTATGATATTTATGTAGTTTTATTTCAAATTCAATTTTTTATTGCACATTAAGTGTTTTTCTTTACACAAGGTCTTAAATCAATAACAATTAAACTTCAAACTAAATAACACTTAAACAGTTAACAATGATCCAGGTAATTGGTTATGGTAAATATTATGATATTTATGTAGTTTTATTTCAAATTCAATTTTTTATTGCACATTAAGTGTCTTTCTTTACACAAGGTCTTAAATCAATAACAATTAAACTTCAAACTAAATAACACTTAAACAGTTAACAATGTATATGTTACGGTCAAAGTGATAAATGTGAAAATTATGAATAATCGCCGGTTATTATGAATAATTACCGCATGATTTGGTAAATGTGATTAATATGAGGTCATTTATGTGTGTATAAAACTAAATAGGCGGCTTAGGGGTGGCCCAAGGGCCACCCCCGCCGCACCTTAACCTATTTTTCACTTTAAATCAAAACATTATGTTATAGGCATCATGGAAAAGTAATATTATGCAAGAAACATTCCAAACTCATTATGCCAAATTATATTAATATATGATATCAAAACGTTCAAAAGTTTGGCTGTAAACGAACACGTACACAAGATGTTGTTCTCTTTTATGAAATTTGTTAGTGCTAAGGTTTAATTATTAAATAATCACTGTTAACTGTGATTAATTTATCACTTTCACCGCGACTGTCGGGAATTATTCATAATAACCGGTTATTATTAATAATTTTCAATTTATCACATTAACCGTAACATATAGATAACTTTGTAAGTAAATATAAGAATTAAGAATTATTTTGAGAGGCATGGTTCAGTAATCGCGCGGAGGTCAATAAAAAGGCAATCAAACAGTCCAATTACTAGCACGGGTCAACACAAAACAAAATCAATCGGTTATTGATCACAAAACTTCTCAAAAAAACAAAGGAGAGAATATGTCGACAGTTCGCCAAAGCAAAAAGCAGACAGACCTCGTATAAAAACACAATATTAAAAAAATACATATCTATTTGTTTGTAACCAAATTCTATTATTAAAATTCTAAGGCTGAGTTGCACCATCTTACTTTAACTTTGACAAACGTCAAAAATCTGTCAAACTCCATACAAAAAGCACCGGTTACCGTTATAGTTACGGTCAAAGTTAGGTGGTGCAACTCAGCCTAAAACTAAGAAAGATTGAAGAAAAAGAAATATTTCGTTTTAAACCTTAACCGTATGACAATAAAGTGCACAATGGTATTTCGTATTGCAACCTAAGCCCTGATTGTCTCTTATTGGTCGCAGTAAAAATATAGTAAAATGCGTAGGCGGAGCGATGCGCTTACGCTAAAATTTCTACAAAGTGGTCAGGCGGAAGAGTCCCCGATAGTACCTAATTTAGTCTAGAATTCATTTTCTTAAAGTTATTTTTTCCAGAAATAAATGTTACTTAATACAAAATGGTTCTAATCACTTTTATTTAAAAAGAGGCTAAATGATTCAAGCGCCATAAACTGAAAATATTAGGTCCAGGAAAGAGGATTGAAGAGACACACAGGCGGTTATTTACTGTAAGGCTAATTGTATTAACAACCATCGCTATATTAAAATGATTCAAGCTAGTCAGTTCGTTTCTCGAGATTATTGACATGTATGTATTGGACCAAAGATTCAACTAGGTAGGTCCAATTTGGAGAAAGAGGTCAATCATCGAATCCACGTTGGCTCGGCTGGGCAGCGTTCGGGAAGCTACATAACATCTTTTCGTCCAAAATACCTCAATGCCTAAAGATGAAAGTCTTAGACTTGACTTACTTCAGTGTATGTTAACAGTGATGACATATGGCTCCAAAACGTGGCCATTTATTATAGACCTCACAAAGAAGATAAAAGTTTTACAGAATGGTGGCTAAAACAAAAATATTTTATAGTATTTTAAAATATTATGACGGAATAATATCAGGACAATCAAATAGGACACAAAATAGCTTTTTAAAGTATTAAATATTATTTGGTCCTAAAAGGTGATACAGTGCGCATTCCCAGGCATGCATAACTTTTAGGTGCCAAGCAACTGCGAAATTTTAGTTTATTTTTACTTCCTGCTCTACAAGTTAAACAAGTTAACGCAAACGTGGTCACCCCAAGCAAACTTGGTGGCGCACTGTGGCAGACGAGGCGAAAAAGATCGGCTCAAGACCGAACGCGATGGTAAGTCAAGTCTACAAGTTATAAAAAGGCTAACTTAATTGTAGTTCTATATTACTTATAGGGACCTGAATGGAGCTCTTAGAAGATTAACAATTTTTTTTTAAAGTTTTAGTCTTACTTCCGCTTGGATTGAGATATTGGCCAAACCGATCGTCCTATATTCTTCTTCTGTTAAAGCAGTGTCTAGTGCGCTTTTGGCGGTCAACTTGAGATCCACCTTTCCCTTCGAAGCACTCAAGAGTGAGCTTGAGCCGAGGACGAATGTCCAATTTGAGAACACTGTCGGGTAGGTCACTAACCGTTCCCATCCGCCAAAATAGTAGGAAACTGCGTATCTGACTACGCCTCCACAAGTAACGTCAACGCCTCAACGTGACCACGCGCTCTACATTATTGTAACGAAGAAGAAGAAAGGACATTCTGGTAAAATGCAAAAGTGTCGGCCTTATGGCCCTCTCTTCTGCAGTGGAAGCAGAATCTGTTACGTTTGATGCTAGCAATGTAAATAAAGGCTTTTAAAAGCGCTTCTAAACGTCCCAGTATTAACCCTACCACTGCTTCAGGACAATAAATGGGCCAGTGCTGAGAAGAAGCAGCGCAAGAAACTCAGTCACTATAGTCGTACATAAGCATTAATGCGAGCTAGGCAGTTTAAAGAATCTAAACAGTTTTATTTTTTATTATAATCATCAATTTTATAGTAGCCCTTTTTCATTAAGCTGTTTTTAATATGTACTTTAAATTTATGAATAGGCAATTCTACAACAGTTTATGGTAATTTATTAAAAAGTTTAATACCATTTTTCCATAAATGAATTACCAATCTTATTTGGTACTAGGCGGAGGACCCGTTACTCAGTACCGAATACATACGGTTTGCTACAGCTCTTAATTTTGAATATTAATTTGAAACCTCGGCTCAAGCCGTATCTTGAGGACGGGTTTGGGAGAAACGGTACATATCTGTTTTGTCCAAAACGGATGACTTCAGCGACACAGGGGGCACGTGCGGCCAAAATGCATTATCTTATCCGACAATTTACACAAAATATTGCCTATTATTATTTAGAACTCACTTGCACAGAATACTGTACAGAAGGCTGACTTAATGCCAGTCATCTATCTTAACGAACTAGCTTTCCTAATTTCGGTAAAAGAAAAAGGTTTTAAATTTCACCACTTACATTTTTAATAATTTATGTCTGATTCGGTGCGACAGATGGTTGTTAAATTAGTTCGAGAAAAAAAGTCTATCCATCCACCAAGTAACAAAAATTTCCGTTAAATATCAAAATATTTTAAGCGCATCGTATTAAAATAAGTTGCAGAATAAATGTTTTAAGTGACAATAATGTATGTATTTCACTACTACACACAACTATTAATTTGTGAATTATGATCATAATTAAAAGCAGTGCGTTAATTTCTTATGTTTTTCATAGAGATTTTTATAAAATTTTGTTCATAACATAATATTGCTGAGCTTCGTGGAATTGTTAAACGTAAAATTATTAGTTACCTACTCATGTTAGAAATTTTAAACATTGTGAAGAGCAGTCTTATCCTAGGACAAGTTTTTTAAAAACTTAAATGGATAAGGCTAATTTGTAATTACAATGTAACATGTGCTTCATAATAAAATATTTGTATTTGTATTTTGTATTTCAAGTGCAGGCTAAAATGTTTTAAGCGACATCAAGTATGAATTTCAAGTGCAGGCTGCATGTTTAAAGCGACACCAATAATAAATTTCAGATTCAGGCATAACGATTCAAATGCCTTTTGTTGCGTAGTTTTCAAGCAAAATCACTTATGTCAATTTCATAATCATTTTATGACGTCCTATTTTTCTACAATTTATGTCGTATCAGACAAACTAGATTCAGACTAGACCTAAAACTGATGTTTCAAGCGACAATAAAGTGTTCAGATCGCTACAAACCGAGCTCAAACAACGCAGAAAATTCTCGCAATTCCGAATATAACTCAATATCGCCCAAGATGTCGCTTAATGCAAATATAGCCTGTGAACCCTCGAATTGCACCACTCAGCGATACGCAACTAAACTAATTAAATATCGATCATATAATGGATTTTGTGCTGAGTGCGAGTGAGCACAAAATGCAAGCGGCCGCAGTGAGTGTGCGAGTGCGACAGCAATACAATTACTCGCGAGTGATAAGGATGGGTTTGTTACTTGAAATGTCAACCTTACGGCAGTAGTAATAAGAGCGTATCGCTCACTTTAGCCCGCGAACTACATTGCCCGCGTGCAGTGTATCCTTAAAAGTATAGTTAACGTTCGAAAATTTGTTGGATTATTGATAAATCTGTTTTAATATAGTATCAAATGGTCAGCAGATGTATAAAAATGGACGGAGCAATTATTCACACGACGTAATTACGTAAAAATAAGAACTATAACATAGTAAAGGAAAATCTATTGGATTACTGTGAAAAGCTATGTATTTGAACATATAAAAGCGTATTAAAAAATAAAAATCAGCAGAGCAATTTTTCAGTAGAAGTTATAGTGCAAAATGTTAAAAGTTAAATTTCAGGTATCTCTGAAATCGAAAAAGTGTTGGATTCTTTTACATACATATTCTAAGCAGTACATAGGTACGTATACAGAAAGAATTTCAGGCTGAGAATTTTTACACAGAGAGTTATTAACGATTTTCATGTTTAGGTCAAAAAACATAACTTCCCAAAAAAAATTTTGTTGGATTTTTGCATATCTATGATCTATATTACCTACTTTCACCATGTGCCAAGTTTCATTGACAGACGAATTATTCGGATGTCTCCATACAACGAATCTCCTCGTTGATTGGACTACTATGTGGTAACACTGCTCTTTTCGGACATTTACGGATTTTTATGGGATACAGTGCGTAACCGCTCTAAAGCTGTTACAATTATTAAAAATATCGCTCGCGCATACTCATGAGGATTGCGTGATATCATAATGATATGGACACGTTTAGCGATGTAGTCGTATTGTTAAATAAGTAAAGGTCAGGAGCGAAGCTACTGGTGCCCAGAGTTCGTTAAATATTTCGCTAAATAACTGGAACGAGTGATATTTTAAAGTCGGGCAATCCACTTCACCCTTTGGGAAATCACGTGAAGAAATTAATGTTTCATTTTGACTCAACTGTACCAACACGGACTCGGTGGCCATAATAAAAGGTATTTTTTATGATTTTGGACGAAAAATGCAGAAAGTATAGGTAGGTTTTCAAGGATTGGCGTTAAGAATAGCATTAGTCAAAGGTAATAAACAATATGACTGCAATTGGATCTTCCTGTAATTCTTCTGTGTCCTTCATCAGAACAGAAGCCTTTCAAATCCTCCTCCTTTCTCGACAAACGTAAACGCAAGACAAAAGACACTTTCGATAGCATTCCATTTGTAACCGAACACCGCGCGCCTCCCGTATCGGCTGTCGTCACACCGACACGCAACCCGTGCGAATGGGGACAGCCGGTCTCTCGCTACCACCAGCGTGCTAGCTGCAAGAACAGCTTGAATTGCCTGTCTGGCAGTTGCTTATGATTATCGATTTACGTTGCCTTCTATTACGGTCTTAAGACTTCCCTATTCTAATGATCAGCATAGCTGTAAAACATCACCACTAGATGACGTACTAAAGCGATTGTAGCTTTGGTTTAATGATTACACTTTAATAAGTTACAAGAATTGCGTTCACATTGGGCGAGGAGGTGTCACTTCGCATTCATAATGATTAGCGTAACCAAATAGAGATCTAAATCGTAGAATTTAGATAGTACAGTTGGCAGAAATTACATCCCCGGTAAAAATAACCATATCTTTAAGATACCTACGTACAGTCGGCAAACTGAATGGCAGGCAAAACACATGGCTTTGCATTATAGAAGTCATTTTTGAATTGATAATAAAGTTCAAAGGCGGACTGCACTAACGTAATTCGTTTTTCATTCGCCCGGTAGAGAATTAATGTTAGACGAAGTAAATTGAAATATCCCCAATAGATTACGCGGAGTCTGTCGGATCGGAAGGCCCGGGAGATTAAGTCCTATAGCATTACGCGAATCAATTACAGCCCTGAGCCAGGATGAACATCCTCGTTCGAGTCACCTGACTGTTGTGAAACGTTTCCCTACTCCATTTCACACGAACGTAATAATTATGTGAAAATAGGAAGCCCGGTTTCAATTACTTGCACACGTGACGGTTCTTTCTGTGTCTGTAATTTGATGTTAGTAGGTAGGTTTAGTTAGAAGTCTTCTACTCTAGCTATTCATAAAAAATTTGAAGTTGGTCGCAGTAAAACTATATTGAATACCTAAATCTGAAAGCGCTATCATTTACTCTGTCAAAGTACTAGATTATAATATCCATAAATATTCAGTCAACAGTGAGGAACCAATTTAGCAGATAAAAGAGCTATAAGTTACGTTTTATAGCATCTAAACTACGTAACTTTAGTCAACCTACTCGAGACTGGCTATCGGAATTCGGGGTGAGGACGTGACTGATGTTCGTGAATAGGCTTTTTGTAGCTACTTTATTTTTATTAGGACTACGCCTTCCTTCCCAATGACGTTACATGCGAAAATTGTGAATGAACACGATTGATGAGATGGGCGTATTGTTGCCGCGGAGAATGGGTTGACATTGAATTGAGCTTCATGGTGCGTTGAATACCAAATCAGACGTGGCAGAGGGCTTTTTAACGGTTCCGCCTTTGAAAATTCAGACAAGGTTTTAGGATAGAAACTCGTGTTTATAAATCATCACCCAAATTGTAAAAATATGTAGGTATCTCTAAAGCACCAAAATAAAACTGGAACCTCCAGTAGAACGCAGATGTCTAGATTACTCATAAATAGATCCAAGCTAGCGCATGTGGCATTTTATGATCATGAGAAATTAGATCACCAGTTGGTTTGAAATAGCATAATCACGCAATTGAAATCTAATCAAAATATTTTTTAATGATACAAAACATGGCAAATAAGCAATATAAACAGACTTGCATGGCCTCACATTCACGGAAACCGCGTTACACAATAACAACAAAACCTCATAACTGAATGAATACTTTTCCCGTCGAGTCAACAATGGGTGACAACTACATGCGTTGATTGCAGGGAGTTCGCAAGAACTGCATACTGTCGCCACCGACCCACCGAGGCGTTGCCTTCAACAATGAAGTTGTAAAATGCTTTACGATTGAAGCCACACAAGCTAAATGCATGCAGCTACAATAAGTGCAAAACTATTGCGAGATGGCATGGCATGTTGAAAATTGCATTTTGCACGTCATTCACTAGACTATTTAGTAATTAAAAGTAGTTTTACAATTAAGTCAACCAACAACTAAAAAGAACAATCTGAAGAAAATGATCTAGAATTCTCATTATTTTGTGCCGTATTTCATTCATGATACAATCGTACGCGAATCTATTAACATAAATAGTATGTACATATCAACTGTGTTTACAAAGATGCCATCTTCAGCTCGTGTCCCATGAGGAAAATTATTATTGCTGTATGACAAATGTTTCTCTCAGATATAATTTAGAGATAGCGCTCAGTAACGGATCTGCAAAAATAGCTAGAATTTATCGATACTTTTACCTTTATTTATAAGGTCTATGAAAACTATTACAAAAACGCATGGTTCGCCGCTGCATCCGAGAAGTAGAGGACACAACTGTACACACAATCGCAATGCGCACGATCAATGCAAATAAGTGTGTACAGAGCACGACGTGTGAATCTATGACGCGGTGCGAATTATTACGACTTTGTGCCCCGTCGACAGAGGTAAACAATTTGTATAGAAGAAAAACCAACAATGACATTGCAATCAACAGCATTCACGAAAACTAAATATTTTTGAGACAATTTTTGCTTAGTCCCCATTCACTGCAATAATTGTATTCCTTGAGCCACCTAGAGGCAATGCTACTTTAAACAGTGAATCGTGGTAGCGGATCATCAATACTGAGAAAATAGTATAATAAGAGAATCTTATGCATTGCAGTTTATATGTTTCAGTAAACCTTGATACGATCACAAAAGCAGGAAAATTGCATAGATATAAACCCGTTGGCATCATAAAAGTATAATAAGATCCGAACATTTGCTTGCAGGTCATAAAATCTCTAAATCGATATGACTAATACATACAAGGATAACTGATACGAACATGAAACATATTTTTCTCGTATACTGTAACTATGTGGTAATTCCTTGAAGAATCCTAAGTATTTATCTAGTGACGAAGAGTAAACATTCGTGATTTTATGTTTTGTAGAGATATCTCATAAGCAGAAATATCATAAATTGGCCCTCCTACATTAATCTTCCTGGTGGTATACGTATAAGAAGCGCTGATAGACTTTATAATGACTTTCTAATCGGGCAATCAGGTTAAGGGAATCTATAAGCCTATAATGTCTTATTAATCTAATTGTGGATTACTTTTGTGTGATGTTATAAATAAAAGTATCTTCGTATACCGCACCTGCATATTAAACACAGGAACTGTAAAAAGCCTCTCGATTATCTAGAATCTAGATTATAAGAGCAAACAAACTATATTTTTAGACTATCAAAATGATTTACAGAGAAGCTGCTTTTTATAAGAGACCCAAGAAAAAAAAAGTGATAAAGAGAACATTAATAATAATGCATTTTCTAAATAACTTTTTAATTGTTTTATGTTCTCATAAAAATATGAATCATACTAAATGACGCTTGGTGTTTGCAGTAAATACTTTGTCATCTCTGCGGCTTTGGGTTTTAGCAAATGTCGTGCGAAGAAAAATATCAAAGGAATTTAAACTACATGCAGTTTCGCTTGATGTACTTTGTGGATTCCGAACAAAAATAGATTTATAATGAATGACATCGTGTTGCTGCCAAAATTATTCGAATAGCAGCGTGGACATTGACATTCTTCGAATCAAACCAGGTAGAGCTATAAAAAAATTATACAGCTTTACTGCATGTCTTCAGTCAGTAGTTACTCAGTACATTCAAATGGAACCAGTTCAATTATTATAAGTACGACAAATTACTTACCGCGCTTATTCTTAAGGTTTACTCAAGGGTGATAATCCAAGAAATTCTAATGTCATTTGGCGACATGATGCACAGTGGAAAGTCTTAACATTTGATATGAATCATAATCCTTTTAAATCCTATCAGAGGTATGCGTCAGGGCGCATTGTGCATTCTGTGCATGTCCGATCCTTTGACCGAGGACAGCAGTCGATTCATATCGGACAAGAAGCAGCCATTGAGTGGAGTTATCAATACGCGGCTCATAGCAGGCACACGTGCTCGCGTACATTGTAATTAGCGATCGCGTGAGTCAGCGTCCGAAGCCGCGGCCGGTGCGCCCGCGCAGCGTGCGTTATCTCGCTGCTTCTGAATGCAGACAAGGGCTTTATCATGAGACTAATTAAACGCCACCACATAAATAACCATGGCAAGCCACATCATTGCTTAATAATACTTTTAAACTCATGAAAATGGGATTTACGACTACAGGCTGTCACATTAATATTTATTTTTATTTATTATTCTGCAAAGAACGAAAATAAAAACAATAGCCAAGATGTTTTCCCAGGCCAGTTTTAAACAATGGAATCCAGACTGTAGTACGGTAAACCTACCTCAAGATTCCAGTGTTTACATTAACTGATACGCGTTTATCAGTCAAGGCGGTAACTGAATGGTCAAGGTGTTGAGCTTTCTAAAGATTAGTATAATTTATCAAGAAGCGGTTGAAACGTAACGCAATATCAAGTGAACGTAAAATGAAACTACCTAATCAAAGTGTCATACGGGCTCTTCCTCGTCCAGCAGAGTTATTATATCTAATTGCGTAATTATTGAGGTTAACCGAAACGTAACGTGATTAACCAGCAACTAGGAAACCCGTGGGACCAAATCGGCTTTGATAAATAATTCGCTGACATTATTCAACGCAGATAGGTACAAACAATACTAATGCTGGCACACATAGAGCATTCTACAAATGTTTGCATTACTCAGCAAGTAATCAGCGATATTACAATCTCGCGTGACATAGGTTGCTGGCTTGAGAGCTCTTCTTAAAATGAGAGTATGAATAAAAGTAGCAATGGGGGAGGTGTGAAACGATGACAGCGTGGGAGGGCACGGCAGTAGGGTGTGTTAGCCCCGGGCTTTATGCCAAGTACAAGCGCCACTGCATCGTCAGTCGTCCAGCTTCGGCGCGCGATACGAAATACGAGCATTAATCCCAACTCCTTGGAAATAAGGCGCACATTTCTGTTTCAGAAATGCGAATGTAACATAGTTGTTGTGTCGTGTGAATGTCTCGCGCGTAGTCTAGGGTTTTTAATGTGAAGCATCTCAAAGTCCACCGTGTAAAGAATTCGCGAGGAATGGAATTGTTTCAGCATTTGGAAAGTTTATTTCGGGGATACCTTGAGCTTGTGGTGTTGGTAGGCCATAATGTAGAGTCCTTTTGCGTGCGTAATGACATGTGTGCTATTGGACATCGTTTGCTGATCATTCTTGTTATTGCCATTGATACAAGTGGGTGGAGCTGATTCATAGTAAATGTTTACTTGCCAGATATTTTTTCTTTGCTCAGCTAATGGTGTAGAAGATGATTGTTACAGATTAATATTGCGACTCGCTATGTAAACTGTCCAAAATATTTATAACCAAGAATAAAAAGCTTTTATTCTTCACGAAACTTTAGAGAAGATTAATAAGGAGTCTATGCAAGCTATGAATAGTTTAATCAACTTCTATAATAATGACAACTAACTATCGTATGATCTGGTTTGGAAGCTAAACTTTTTGCGTGCTAAGTCAACCTAGAAAGAACGTTTATTGATCATGAAATGGCATCTGTTGCTGTGAATAGTCCATTAGCTGTTATCTCAGGTCGTTCGCAAATGATCCGCATTACTTGTACGCCAGTAACGTTAGCGTCTGGAGAATGCGTACAAGTAAATCTATACTTATAATAAATCTGTAGACAGGTCAATTCTGTATATTAAATATATTTTCAAAATAACTATCAGGGGGTGATTAGTGATCGATACTGACGCCAAAAATGCAATCAGTAAAATTTTTGTCTGTCTGTCTGTCTGTCTGTATGTTCCTTATAGAAACAAAAACTACTCGACGGATTTTAACGAAACTTGGTACAATTATTCTTCATACTCCTGGGCAGGTTATAGGATACTTAGGAATTCCCACGGGAATGGGAATTAGCGGGAAAATCGTTTTGTATGAAAAATCTTAACCGCTTAAGTTAGACGCTTGAAATTTGGCATGCAGGTACCTTAGTAAACTTGAAGCTCAGTTACAACAGGATATTGCAAAATTCCCACGGGAACGGGAGTTAGCGGAAAAAAACATTTGTATAAAAAAATCTAAACCGCGTAAGATAGATGAAGGGGGTAAAACGGGATCCACGCGTACGAAGTCGCGGGCGGCCGCTAGTAAATAAATAAATAAATCTTTGGACAATTTCACACAGCGCCAGCTAGCCCCAAAGTAAGCAACTTAATGCTTGTGTTATGGGTGCTAGCTTAACGGGTAACATACTACTTATATACTTTTTTTTTAAATACATATACAACGTGTCCCAAAATTCAAGGATAAGCCGGCGCCGCAGGTTGGACATAGTCATGACTACTTTAGGAAAAATAAGAAAAAAAATCTATCTCAATTATTTTTTAAGTTACACAATAAATTATGAAATTCGTCGAAAATTGACACCCCTTATGATATTTTACATTACCACGCCCACAATTTTTCAAATACTTCTGTTTTTTTGTTTGTATCGGCAACTTAAGTAGTGCTGCTGTCCACTGCAATTCTTAAAACCCTCAGAATCCTTGCAGTTTTTACACAAAAGTTAATCAAAATATGATATTTCCTTAAAATTTTGAACGATTTTTACTTTCACTCCACTTTGACTCGTCGTTTTGTAAAAAAACAGTATGAACACTACTGCGGCAAGTTTTTTATAAAGTTGACGCAACAATCCAAGATTCCAAAATGGTATAATACTCTAAGAAAACTAGTCGCAAAAAAGATATGCGTACCATTTTTACAAGCATTTCGCTTGTTAGTTAGTATGGGATAAATCTTGCAATTAAATTTAAAACCAGTTCTCCTTAACCAATTGAGCTGAAATTTGGTATACTTATGTAAGTACGATGACATTGCAATATTATGGTATCATTGAGCTGGATAGAGTGTGGAGGTGGCCATAGGAACTTCTAAACGAAACGGCGGAATCGCATTTAGTTTGGGTTCGTTGGATATCTTTTCGAGCACTTTAGTTCTAGATGATGTCCAGGGTCCTGATGATGAAGTCAAGAGGTGGCCAGGAGCTGGCCAAAGGAACTCCTAATCGAAATGGCGGAAGATTATCGAGTTTGGGTTCGTTAGATTTGACTTCCCGAGCACTTGGATCATGAGATTGAGAAACAACTAAAAAGTGTAATAGTGTATGAAGTCAATTATAATTTTCAAACGAAGTCAATCTTGTTTTTAAAAAAGTTTTTTTTTAAAAACACTTAACAACAACTTTATTTTAAACTTTTTAGTTGTTTCTCAATCTCATGGCCCAAGTGCTCGGGAAGACAAATCCAACGAACCCAAACTCGATAAGCTTCCGCCGTTTCGTTTAGGAGTTCCTATGGCCAGCTCCTGGCCATCTCTTGACTTCATCATCAGGATCCTGGACATCATCTAGCACCAAAGTGCGCTTGAAAAGACAAATCTAACGAACCTAAACTAGATGCAATTCCGCCGTTTCATTTAGAAGTTCCTATGGCCACTTCCAAACTCCATCCAGCTCAATGATACCATAATATTGCATTTTCATCGTACTTACATAAGTATACCAAATTTCAGCTCAATTGGTTGAGGAGAACTGGTTTTAAATTTAGTTGCAAGATTTTTATCCCATACCACTAACAAGCAAAGTGCTTGTAAAAATGGTACGCAAATCTTTTTTGCGACTAGTTTTCTTAGAGTATTATACCATTTTGGAATCTTGGATAGTTGCGTCAACTTTATAATAAACTTGCCGCAGTAGTGTTCATACTGTTTTTTTACAAAACGACGAGTCAAAGTGGAGTGAAAGTAAAAATCGTTCAAAATTTTAAGGAAATATCTTATTTTGATTAACTTTTGTGTAAAAACTGCAAGGATTCTGGGGATTTTAAGAATTGGAGTGGACAGCAGCACTACTTAAGTTGCCGATACAAACAAAAAAACAGAAGTATTTGAAAAATTGTAGTCGTGGTAATGTAAAATATCATAAGGGGTGTCAATTTTCGACGAATTTCATAATTTATTGTGTAACTTAAAAAATAATTGAGATAGATTTTTTTTCTTATTTTTCCTAAAGTAGTCATGACTATGTCCATCCTGCGGCGCCGGCTTATCCTTGAATTTTGGGACACGTTGTATATTATACATAGTCACACCCAGACCCGTCACAGAAATTAAAATTCATCATTTCAATATCTGCCCGGCCGGGAATCGAACCCGGGACCTCTCGGCATAGTAGGTAGTCCGTTCTGAACCACTACACCAAACGGCCGACGTAGTAATAATCATATCAAGCACATGCCCGTTTGATGAATGGTAATGGGACTGCAATAATGTGGGTTTTTCTTAGCACTTTACATGCCACTATTATGATATCTTCTGCTTAACGCTTTAGTAGTGATTAGAATCCTTGAATACAGCTGATAAGGTACAAGTAAATACAATTTGTAGTTTATTTCGGTCTCACATTCATTATTGTTCTCAAATAATGAAGCTTGATTTAAGATTGCTTTGGGAACCAACATTGTGATTTGTGATTCGAGCTAGACAGCCCACTTAGTGACTATAGTAGCATAGTCAGTCAAATGAACCAGTCATGCTATGTTTTCTTCATTAGTAAATACTTTTCGCAACGAGTCAGTCATACAATCACAGCTTCAAAACATTTCATTTCCCTGAAAAAGGTTGTTAGAAAAAAAACATGTTTTCGTAATTAAATGAAAACAACATTTATCATGTTCGCGTGTTTCGGCGCGTCATTTAGGTGGAGCCCTATTAGTAGCCGGCGCATAAAAGCCGCCAGTCATGTCCGCTAAGCGTTAACCTGGACTCCGAGAATTGATACCATCCAATTTGACTAATTGTCTACTAATTGTTGGTGGTAAATTGGAGGTTAAAACAAAACCATTGTCATTAACAGTGGTAAATACGGTGGCAAAACACACGTTATTATAACGTTACGAGGATTAGTTATTAGAAGTGCTAGCAAAATAATGATTTTAATTACTTCTGAATGCGACTCGTAACTTTACGTCTATAAGTCACAAAATCCGTTTAGTACTTTAGATCTAGGTAGATTATTTTTTTACATAGAACATCAGTATACGTGGAATCTCTGATTAAATGCCCTTATTTTGAAAATATAAAAGAATAGGACTCTAATTGAAGGACATCAGGTTTCTCTGTGATATTGATTATGGAAAATTATGCAGATATTCAGTATATGAAGCGATAAACCAGGACATGAGTAATTCTGATGCGTCCGTTAATTCATTTGGCATTGATGGAGTTTTGTAAAGCTGTTTACGCAAAGTTAACATCTCCATTTGCAGTCATCATCATTATTAGCTTAGCGCATCGTTATATCAAACGACTTATTGCGTTGGATGAATTGACTGATGAACTGTCTAAATACATGTATAAATAAGTACTTGAAAATGAGCAAAACAAACTTGCATTGTGTTATGCTTAAGTTTAGTAAATAGTAACGTCTGAAGCTAGATATAATTCGTAGAGTGCCCAATAATGTCACGCAAATAATTTACAGTCCCACAACTGAATACTCGTGTTTTATCGACCATAGAGCCATTTGCACTACAAATAAACGGACGACAAGCAAACATATAACAAAGTTATTCGACTTCGTACATTTGATTGAAAGGTGGGTACTTATAGAGCAACATCGCGAAGAATAGAACGTCCTACTGCTGCCAAATATCAAAGGCGGTGAGTAAGTGCAGCGGGCTGTCCCGTTTGTGACTCACGGGAGCTCGCTCATTGTGCATCTGGAGTAATTAGGCAAAATGGGCGTGGGTGCACCGTCAAACAGTGGCACTGGCAACTCATAATTTTCCCACAGTCGATTTACTGATCAAACAAATGATACATTGTGAATAAAGCAACTTGGCAAAACACACCAAGATAAGCTCGGTTTGTGCCCTAACAAATGCAATAAATTCAACGCTTGAATAACGTTAGCAATTTAGTGCTAGGACTGCTACTACGTGAGGTCTCTTTATCTCACCAGGAACACTAATGAGGTGTACAATAGTAGCAATATGCGAGTACAAACTCATTGTCTCTGGTATTAAGACCGAAACATCTTAAACGTAATCAAAATGAAAGCAGCAACACAGCAGCAACCAATGATATTATATAAAAACAAAAGCAGATATGTTATAAGCGCTCGCGCTGTGAATACTCAAATACGTCCCAATTGGGACGTCTTGTGTTTAGTCTTCGTGTGGCCTGCGTCGTGCGTAATCGCGTGCGTACCACACCGTAAGTTCCTGTTTTCTTACCAAAATAAATAAAAAATGTCATCGTGTGTTTCGAAAGTGTACCAATTATGAGTCTAAAGTAAACAAAATACAAGGGATCTCTTACCACATGTGATTATGCAAAATTATTTAGTATTTATATTTTCAATTATTTATGCAAACAATCAAGACGCCATGCGCCATGTTCAAGTTAAGAAAGAGAAAGCGATCTTGTTTTGACGTTAGAGCGATAAGGATGCGTGCGCTGCGGACATAGATTAGTTAGTGCAGAATCGTTAAAACTATAGCTATCTCTTTCATTTGCGTGCTATTTCGTATCTTTTGTTTCACTTATCAGTTACATTTTGTCAATGTGTGCAATTTGGAATAGCTCGGCACGGATTAAAATCGTAATTTCTATGAACGTAACATATCCACGGACGTAGCTATAGCTTTGACAAGGGAGGGGTCCCCGAAGTAAAAAAAAGCCGCCAATTAAATCTATCATTTATAAATTAAATAGGGTCATGGAATGGAGGCAACAGTGACTCGGTCGGCTACAGTGGCTCAGTCATGTTTCGACCTGAAGGGTTAGGAATATACAGTGTGAGTCACGATAAAGTGTACATATGAAAATAGGTGAAACTAGACCTATTTTTATCGACAAAAAAGAGGTCAAAAAATTTTTTTTTTTATTTTTTTATTTTTTATACAAATTTTTTTCTTCCGATTACTTATTGTAAAGAAAACGTAATAACTTTTAAACTAAGAGGTATAACCTGATAAAATAAAAACAGTAATAATGCTAAATAATAGGCGATACTAAAGAAATACATAAAATACTCAGAAAATGCCAACAAATAATAAAAAATGACACTTTTTGAAAAAAATCTGCATTTAAATTCGTGTTTTTTTGGTTATTTGATAAATTTCTCCAAATAATGCCGCCATAACAGGTGGATTTTATTGCTTTGTGTTAATCTTTATCGTATTACCTTTGTAAAACCAAAAATCGCATGTCTCTATCCCTATCACAACGTTTGCAATGATCGTTTGAACAAAGGCATTATTCTGCTACAGGTAGAGACAATTTTAATTTTAACTAAAATGCTTATTTTACGCGATTTTTGGTTTTACAAAGGTAATACGATAAAGAATAACACAAAGTAATAAAATCCACCTGTTATGGGGGCATTATTTGGAGAAATTTATGAAATAACCAAAAAAACACGAATTTAAATGCAGATTTTTCTCAAAATGTATCATTTTTTATTATTTTTTGCCATTTTCTGAGTATTTTTTTAGTATCGCCTGTTATTTAGCATTATTACAAATATTTACAAAACTTGCGGTGCCCATTCCCCCGCTCCCCGCACTGTGGCGGCCTAAGCAACTATCGTTTTCTACAATTAGCGCGGTACTTGTAATTTTTTTTCTGTTGGACAAGTAAGATGAATCTACATAAATGGGGGGGGTCCGGACCCCCAAAACCCCCCCCTTATATACGTCCGTGAACATATCTATAGTTCTATAATATCATTGGCAGCAACGTAAACAATATTAAATTCCTGACAATCTACGGGACTGCATAATCATGAATAATGCATGCATATCCCAAGTCCCAACTAGGTACCCAAGTAGCGACAATAGCGATGACCGAAGGACCGAACCCTGGATGAGTCAGACGAAGTCGATTGTGCAACAGGAATAATAATAATCGCTTCCAGTGGGCGTGAATGGGAGTGTCACCTTTGGATTACAGCGGGCGAAGGCTGCTGAATGGTGATCTAACTGCACGTTATGTCATCTACATACATATTATAGTGAACTTTTATTGTTTACTACGGGAAACAATAAAATAAACATGCTGGCTGGGGCCGAGCTAAGGCATGCGGGTTTTAATAATATTTGTAAACTTATAGCGTACTGCGTGATTAAAGATAGCGGGTAATAAAACTCGGTTAAGACGGACCTTAAAAAAGAAATCAGAAAGTGTAACAAATGACTAGGACATTTTTTGTACATTAAAAGTGAAATTAAGGCTTAATTATCATTTCAACATAAGATATTAAGATTCTGTCGAGCACTAGACCGTCAAATAGGTATCGCTGATGTCATTAGCGTAGCCGAATCGAGGTCCCAATTAAAATTTCATCTTCGTAATCTCATCTTAATTAATTAGCCTATTGTTAGCTTAATTTGCAGCAAAAAGCGCGATGCTTCCGTATTGTGGAGATGTTCTTGTCACCTAGCGGCCTAGTTAGATAGCAATGAATATTCATATTGTACAAAATCCACAGACACAGTAGGTCGTGCGGAATCAAAACATCGCGGGCGAGTGTAACGACCCCGCCCGTCCGCTGATTAGATATACAACTGCGACTTTTATTAGCCACGGGAGCGACGTCGCTTCGGGTACCCAATAGCTGAGATAATGTGGGGTTCTTTATTGCCATTTAACTCTTTAAGGGTTAACGTTTTTCGTCGTTATCACCATTTTCCTCTTATTAGCGTGACTTGCTTTCAACCTACATTCTAAGTGCTACTTGTCGGTGCCTATCTACAAGTACTGTCTACATTCTATTGTTAAAAATAATTCGCTGCCGAAGCCGATGTGGGATAAATTTCAGTCTCTAACGATGTGTATACTTATAGTACGATACTAGAATCTATTGCTGGGACATAGCAACTATGCTAGATTATCTGGGTAACAAAGGCACGCGCGCTAGGCCCAGTGTTTTGACCTCACATGCTCAAAGATAATATATTTCGGGTAAAGTTTACTGCATTGCAACTACATAAGATTGCAAGAATATTTTATTGGGAATATGAATATCAAAGCAACAGTTTTGTTATTAAAATCGAATGTTGATCCATAACATTAATTCAAACTAAAATGTCAGTGTCACTGATTTTAATTTACATGAGATTGTTTGTTTATTGAATATTTAGCCAGCCCGAACCAGTTCAGATAGAATTGCATACATATTTCGACCAGCTTCATAACCTGTACGTATTTCAAGTCGTGACCTTGTTTGTCGCTAATCTTTAGATACATGAAGCCGTTGGCCTGTTCTCTCTCACCTTGACTTGCAATAAAAATGATAACTTTACAACTAAGTATGCTGCTTACTCACCTAGTTTAATAGCTTTTTATTGTACACACAAACAATGCTTTCCAATTTTGTAAATAAGACACAAATCCTTGGCAGTAATTGAGTATACATACTACATTTTGTAGTTAGATTATGATTTCACATTTTGGATAGTGAACATCATTAAATCATTTCCAGTTACCAGAATGGTAATGTATTTTATTATTTTGCATAGAACATGACAAGTGAAAGCTATGTTATTTAGGAATATGTTAAAAATAATGAGAGTGAGACCATCTACTGGAATTCGAAATGAGTTAGTTAACAGTGTTATTTAATAGTATTTAGTGAGAGGTATAATTATTGTATTGCATGTGTGTGACTGCTAAAATTGTCTGTATCCAGTTCCTTTAACTGTTATGAAGTTATTACATTTGCAGTGAATGTTACTGATGATAAGAGTATTTTTGATTGATTAATGTGGGTGTAATTGCTCTCATAAATATATATTTCATAGAGATCTTATTATTTTCAATGGTATTCCCAGTTGTAATTTCTTTAGGTATCTTTTTAGGCAATATTTCTTTTTTATCGCCGCATTCGAATGCGGATGCGCAGATGTATTTGTAATGTCAAGTAGATGTGCGGATTCCAAATGTAATAATAAGTCACAGGAAACATACAACAGTACTTTATAATTCTGAATCATTCAAAAAGGGATTTCATTTCACTAGAAAAAGGGTTCAAAATCCAATAAGTCCTGGATAGACCAACATACCTTGCAGTCCTTATGCCTGTAGCACCAAGTGCAGCCGAGCAGCAGGCCGACCGCGGCGATCAGCAGCGCCAGCGCCGGCACCGCCGCGTATGCGCCGCCCGGCCCGCCCCAGCCCAAGGGCGCTGACGATTCGCTTCCATCTGCAGAAGAAACATTTAACGCTTTACATATGAAGCAGCAAAGCCGTATGGTGACGGCAGAGTAGAATACATTTGTCACCAACCCCTACTCTTCCCACGGGTGTCGTAAGAGGCGACTTAGAGACTACACATCAAACAGAGAACAGACAGCAGCGCTCTCTGAAAAACATCAATCTTTTAAACTGCGATCTCCAACCCGCCTGCCAAGCGTGGGAATTATGGCAAAACCCTCCACTATAGTGGAGGAGGCTCATAGTCCAGCAGTGGACTGTAAAGGGCTGTTGATGATGATGATATTTAAAGCAACCACAGTGCAGTGGAAGGTTGAAGGCACAAAATCGTGCGGCAGGTCGCCCATATTTTGGATCGACCAGTGGGTCTAGGATAAAGTGCACTTCAAATGTCCAATAGGACAATGGACAATAACTCGCGGCTTCGTATCAATGGCCCCGGAGGACACCGTCGGGTTTTAGTGGGTAGGCCTATCCCTCTCGGCGAGGAAAGTCCCCACATAGCCCACTGACTGACTGTCCCCATCAGCCAGTGGGCATGAGTAAAGCATTTTGGCAAAAGCATTTCCCGACGCAAAAAAAAATTGCAAACCAGTCGAAAGATGGTCGAATAGCCTATATATATAGTTTTTTGTATGGAGTTTTGACGGATTCGATTTTCGATTCGATCAAAAAGTGCTACTTGTCTAGGGGGGTAGGTCAAAACCGCTCTCAATGGCCCACTCCACGAATGCACAAGAAAAGCTTTAAAAGCATTGTGAAGATTACCAACAAACTAGGTAAGATAAACGAACCAGTCAAATGACCATCACTGTACATACGTGGCGTGCATGGTTACCACCCGTCGAGATTAGGGCATTCCCATCAGTGAATATGCAAATGCCCTCGAATTTTCCTTTTTTTTTTGCTGAGATGGAAAATGAGATCAGAATATCTAATAAACATTTCCTCCACCATAAGGAGTAAAAACGTTCGCAATATTTGTGTTCACTGTTTACCTACTTTTATCGCAATGTTAGTTTTTTTTTCAGGATTTTTCTTTCTAATTCGAAAGCCTCTAGGACTAGGTGAACGGCCGTGAAAAGTATGACGAGAGTGCAGGGCTTCACATCGCGATTATGCCCATTGACTTCAGTTCTTTTATCGCACGCTTAAGGAGAGAGGTGACGTATTGGATGGTTGCTTGCAAAAGGTATATGCAGATATGCTCCTTAATATTAAAGCCCATGTTCTACACTTCTTTGATACTGTGGAGCGGCAGGGTAAGCCTGGGATGGCGCCGCAGAACATCGACAGTTTGACAGAGGCCATTGACGATTCCTATATCCCATATTCGATGAGTCGATTCTCATTCAAGTCGATTGTTGTTTTTATGCCTAAGTAAGTATTCTTAATGACAATCGGATGATAAGACTAAGCAAAGTCGATTGTCTAAATGGGGTTTGTCAGCCGCCAGGGTTGTCATCATATAACATGATGCAAATTGGTAAATGTGTAATGTAGTTGTAAGTATTATAGTAATAATTGAAAGGTCCTTCACGAAACCTCTCCGCGCCCACGTGTTTTGGGCTAGCACGACTTAACTACCTAGGCATAGCATTCGCCCGGGACCTTGTTGCTTATAACTGCTGATGATATTGAATTGAGCAAACAGTAAGAACCTAGGTCAGGGTTGAAATTTCGCCTGTGGAAAACAATTTCGCCCAAAAATTCAATTAATATTGCTCCTAGATTGTACCACCATTGAATAGTATTTTCTGCTGTGGTGTTTCTAGGAAAACTAGTCAATTACTTTTAAAAAGTCATTGACATTATTGATGCATTATTGATGATTGATGATTGCAATGCTTAGCATTCAAAAGATTTAAATTACTTTACAATTTTTTGATGATCCAATTTATATTTGGCACAGCTGAATGTCAAATGCTAGTGTATTACTAATTTATCACATAACTAGCTTTTGCCCGCAGCTTCACCCGCGTGAAATTTAGTGCCACAGATTCGTATAAATTATAGCCTATTATGTTAATCTGGGTTACAAATAATAATACTGTAAAGTTTCAACCAAATCCGTTCAGTAGTTTTTGCGTGAAAGAGTAACAAACATCCACACAAACTTTCACCTTTATAATATTAGTAGGATAGGATTATCACATAAAAATCCTCAAAGTGGTCACTTACAGATTTTCTTGGTTTGATAATGAATTCATTTCAATTAAAATTAAATGATACAAGTTCACCTAACATGAGGACATCTTGTGTATAGTGCTATACACAATAAAATTAGGTAGATTGTAAACTAATCTGGCATCTATAAAGTTGGTTCCCATGATTGTAATGTCCGGTAATTGGTTTTGAATTGTATGACTAAATTAATCATTGTAACTTCCATGAAACCACTTGCTCCTAAATCCATAGGTATTTTTACATTAAGATAATAAATCAAATTGGTAATTTGGTAATTAATCCATTGGCAAAAAGAAAAGAAAAACACTTTTGTCATAAAATTAATGAAGTTCAATCTGAACTTTAATTAAATTATGTAGAAGGTTTAGTACGGGCCCTATTATTATTCTGTCTAATGGCTTCAATGGTGTGAATTTGAAGCACACTGATTTTGCAAATGTCGATTGTTTAGAGAGACACAGGTGATTCTTTTTAATTGTTGTCACAGTAAACTTCTTTTGAATTTAAGGAAGAAGAACATGATCTGTCTTAAAAGTTATATTTACTACAAATGCCAAAAAAAAATTTGATCTTCAAAAATTGTCATTATCTAAAAATCTAGTTTTTCTTACTATTTAGCCCAGGAATATTTACTTTATCACTATCCAGTTGGTAAGCCATAGAAAGGGAAACCCATGGACCTATAAAAAAAGGCGGACGGAACTCGCGCTACAACAAAACTGTGACGCAAAATTTTGGCGTTTGTCTATTGTGTGAGTGAATTTAGGGATGCCATATTAGTCAAAACATTTTACCCATTTATTTTAAGAAAAACATAGATCGGCAGATGTTACTTGGAAATGTAGACAGAATTATTCCGTGCCATTTTAAAAGGATGAAATTTTCAATGTTCAAATTTTCTTACATTGTTTGCAAGTCAGTGTGTCAGGGTATGTACATAATGTTGATCAAAAATGATTCACGCAGTTACAAATTACGAATCTTGTGTACATTATAATCATAATCTTATGCATCATCAATATATTATTAATATCTCTGATAGATTTTTTTTAACATACAACCTGACACTGACTTGTTCCACATTTTTGGGAAGGATCAAATTTGCCTATGAAAATATATCCCATTAAAACACAATTATTACGATAAATTATTTTATTTCCATAGTATGCGTAATAAATAACTAAAAAGTCCTAAAATTATTATTAATTTCCCATATTTCGGGTAATTTTCCCACGTAAATAACTGAGAACACTGGTCTTTGACGTATTATTTTTTCGAGTGAATGACGTTTGATTTCAATTAATTTCAATATTTTAATGTCGGGAAATAAGTGATTGGATTATTATTTTGCCTGTGAAATGTGATTCCTTAATTTTTGTTTGTTCGAACAGAACGGTTTTTACACAATTTCATCACACAAGACATGTCGTATTCGTATTGTTTTTTCGCTGCTTAAATGTGTCAACTGTGTGAAGTTTGCACTCGAAGTGGTGTATCAGGGTGTGAATGTGTGCGTGCCGGCCTGTACGTACAGGCAAGCTGGTGTATCCTAATGTCACAGTATTTTGTTGATGAGAATCCGTCCGACTTTTTTTATAGGTCCATGGGGAAACCTTATTGGAAAACTAGTCATATTTTTTTTGTCATCCCATTCAATCACATGCTTTTAGCAAAGAAGAATAACCAAGTGTTGTGATAGCTAGTATAGCACTACAACACGACAGTCATCGTAAGGGCCTTAGAAATAATCTAAATGTAGGAAATGTATTGGAAAGTTAGCAAAATCTTAGTGGTTTCAAATAAGAATTATTCTAAGATAAACTACAATAGTTTGATAGTAAAGTTGTTGATTTAAAATGAAATACTCTCAGATTTTCGCAATTGAAACCATGTTACATTAAAACAGCTAAAACCAGTCTACCCTCAACAATTTATTAACTGATACAAGGCCCAAGACATTGTTTTCAGAGATTTTACAAATGTAATGTTCATTAATGCTACTCAATCTCTTTGCCAAGTTTGTATAGAGTTTACTACGCATAGTAGCAGTGTTTATTTACAGAAAAACATGATATTTTTGTTGTTGAAATGACTCACCGTAAGGGTAGGTTTGCGGCGTTGGTCCAATTGGTAATCCATATCCAAAATGTGAGCCAGTCAAGGCCACGAAAAACACTACCCATAACAAGCCCATTATAGATACATTATTTACACAGCCGTGTTATTTTCCGTTTCATTATTTATCATTTTCATACATCACCACAACACAAAAAATACACGGTCCACGACAGATTCGCACTATGTTAAATATAACAATACACTACGGGAAATTTAAACTATAAACTGAGTAAAAATAACATGTCCACTATCTAGAATAATTTTTGCACTTAAAACTTAGTATTCCGTGTAAATTTCATGCACATTTTACAATAAAATTGCGCAACCCACAGCTGTACAGAACGCCATTTTTGATTTTTCTAAACCGGTGTTCTACTCACTGATAAAATTTTCTACCATTAACCGTAATTATTTTAATATAGCAACACTGTGGATTGATATTCTTGGTTCCAAAATACTTTAGTGTTGGACTGAACACTAAAAATATTTTTTTATTTTCCTCTGCTCTGTTTCTTATAATAATTTTTTTTGATTTTAGGACAAAAAACATAAATCATCACCGAAATTATGGTGTCCGGAAACCGGACATGCACGTTGAGAATGCACATTTGCACCAGCGTGCACTTCATTCATTGGAATCTGTCAATCAGTCAGCTGTCATAATACTACGGAAAGAAATGTCGGAAGAAAACTCAAAATTGTTCTAAATCTGAAAATGTGTCAGACTAACCAATAAGTAAATAATTATGTATTATGCCAAAAATATTAATTCTCCATAAAAATTCCTGATGAATGCTCGTAAACTTTGAATCAAAATAAAATAACCTCAAAACACATGTACGGTAAAAGTGTATTGTTTAGTTACCGAGTAGTTAGCAAATGTAGTGTTCGCAGTTACAAGAGCAACAACACTAAAAAGCTGTTGGAATTTCTAGCCGAAATGCCGAAAGTAAATTCTGCAAGAATAGCTGAGGCACAGCGTCAAAGGCAGCAAATATCCAAAAGAAGTGAAAAGTATGCACCAAGTACTGTTTACCTTCAGGTTCTTGGTTCAGGAGCTCGTGGAGCGCCTAACACCCTGTATTTGTTCACGGATCAGAAGCGGTAAGTTAATATGCTGTACTTTATACATCTATACATTTGTTACACAACAAAGACAGTAAAAAATTGCTAACATATTTCATCATCATTACTCAGTTTCGTATTTATGTTTTTTCTGCTGGAATAATAGTATGATTTTTTTCTCTTCACTTTGTTTATAATTATATCACTAATATTCTAGGTACCTGTTCAACTGTGGAGAATGCACACAGCGCCTAGCTCACGAGCACAAGGTGAAGCTATCCCGCCTGGAACACATATTCATCACAAGCAAGACTTGGAAGAACATCGGAGGTCTGCCCGGCTTGTCTCTGACGCTTCAGGATGTTGGTGTGCCGAATATCACTCTACACGGGCCAGAGGGATTGGTACTATTTATTTTATTTTTATATTATTTTAAGGATTTTTTTTACTTACCTTTTTATATCTTATTAGCAGCCCGCCCAGGCCTCACAGGCCTCTTTTTTAAATTTATGTTATAATATAAGATAGTATATTATAACATAAATTTAAAAAAACATAATACATAATAATATGTTCATCGGAAAAAAAATAGGATTCTGGTGAAATGGTGAAAGATTTTTTCAAATCAGTCCTGTAGTTTCGGAGCTCATTCTGTACCAAAATATAAAAATACAAATCTTTCTTCTTATTTTTTTGCAACTTTTTCAACTTTCTTATCACTTTTTTACAGGATGAATTATATCCTGCAACAAAGAGGTTTGTGATTATGAAAGACATGAATGTGAACATGGCCAAGTGCAGTCCAAGTGAAGATTTTGAAGACAGTGTTATGAGTGTGAAATATGTTTTACTGTAAGTGTCTTTCTTTTATTAATTATTTTTATAGTCAAAGAACATCAGTCTCTGTCAGTCTCTCAACAAATTATTTTTTCTTAAATTTCAGAGGCCCTCATGATAACTTATTAGTAGGCAAAGAATTGAAACCTGCAGCCAAACGGCCCAAATTGGAATCAAACCAAGACAAAGAGTTTGAGGAGTTCATTCACGATGATACTGACTATTACAAGCCAGAAGCAAAGATTCCAGACAACAACAAAAACAATAGATATGCAAGAGATAATAGAGCTAAGCCAAAAAGTAGTTTTGAGAAAGGTAATGTATTTATAAAAAGTAAATTATAGGTAATTTTACTTTATTGGAGTAGGCATAATTTACTAATAAACAATTTCTTTCAGATCCAATGAAGAAAAAGACTGAAAAGGTATTACATGATCTGCAAAAGAAAACAAACTGTTCAGTTGCTTACATTTGCACCCTGAAGGTGAGTTTCTTAATTACAATTATATGAATAGTAATCTATACTAATATTATAAATGCGAAAGTAACTCTGTCTGTCTCTCTTTCACGCCTAAACCACTGAACCGATTTTGATGAAATTTGGCATAGAGATAGTTTGAGTCCCGGGAAAGGACATAGGATAGTTTTTATCCCGGTTTTTGAAACAGGGACGCGCGCGATAAAGTTTTTCTGTGACAGACAACATTCCACGCGGGCGAAGCCGCGGGTGGAAAGCTAGTATTATAAATAGCAAAGCATGTTGTTTGTCTGTTCAAAAATGGAAACTGGTACAGGTTTAAAGAAGCTAAAGTCTACCTTCTTGTCATTAAGCACCTAAAATGATCATCAAACAGTTTTAGGCAGTAAAAAAAGTATGTTTGAAAATTTTTATTAATTTTCTCTTTACAGAAACGTCTTGGCACCCTGGATTTGGCCAAATGCGTGGAGATGGGGGTGAAACCCGGCCCTATGCTGGGCCAGCTCAAGAGTGGCCACGACGTAGTGTTGCCAGACGGCACACTCGTCTTGTCTAAGGACGTAAAGACGCCTGACGACCCTGGACCAGTTTTCATTGGTGAGTTAGAAGTATGGTTTTGTGGTAAGGGTCTATGGCACATATTACAAAAAGAAACCCCAAAATTGAATTATAAAACTAATATAGATTCAAGACAATCACTATCACACAATCTATTAATGAGTCATAGTCTTTTATTGTTTCATATTACATACGTCGTATCGTTATGCTTTCAAAACGTCAGATGACTGGCTATTGATAAATTAAGGGCCTAAGTTTGGAAAAGGATTTCAAATGATGTCTCCTAGCTCATACAAGGCTGACTGAGATAACTGAGTTTCTCATTTAGTTTCGTTTTCTCGATTGATACTGGCACAAAACTGTGTAAAAAAATTCACCTATTGTTTGAATTGTTTCACAGTACTTGACGTTCCCGACCTCTCTTACCTGAAGGAAGCGGAGTTCTCCGCCCACTTCGATAACGGGACAAACCCGCCAGAAAACATCCCCACCCTCATCGTGCATTACACGCCGCCAGAAGTTTTCCATCATCCCACGTGAGTGTATAGAATATTTATCTTTCGACCATCCATTTGAGTGGAGGCCACGTACCGGAAAGCGCAACGTAGGACATCCACCCACAAGGTGGAACGACGACCTCATAAAGGTAGCGGGAAGGCGCTGGATGCAGGCCGCTGCCAACCGGCCTTTGTGGAAATCAATGGGGGTGGCCTATGTTCAGCAGTGGACGTCCATTAGGTGACATCTTGAACCCAGAAAAGGGCCTGCAAATAGAACTTCTTTGAGTTCAGCAATAGTTTAAGGTTAAAGATGCACTGATAGGATAATTTCAAATGAAACAGTGCTGGAAAACTGATAAAATACAATCGAGCAGCACATCAGATCAGACTATACATTTGTTGCAAAATAGCTTGATGCCGTCGTCTGTACACAAGTATTTTTCAACCCTAGGTACCGCGCGTTCATGTCTCTCTTCGGGCCTACCACTCGGCACCTGGTACTGAACTCTCAAAACGCGTGTCTCGGCTCCGAGGCTGTGCACCGCACCCAACACAAACTCCACCTGCTCGATCCGGATATATTTCCTCTCCTGAGGGACGCTAGTCTACCTGCAGTGTGGAATTCTCATCCTCCGCTGCCTAAAACCAACAGTCCGGTGAGGCTGAAAGGGTTAGAAGAACTTAAGAATAAGGTAAGGGATTTTTCGATTGATACTTCAATGTGGCTTTCCATGTTTTGTCCTAGTTCAGTTGGGGTGTGTAGCTTAGGGGCCACAGCAATTTGGTAACTGTCATCAAAGTTAAGCAATCACAATCATCTCAGTACACGGTAAAAGTTGGTCTCGATCACTAAGGCTAGAGCGGTTTAAGAACAACTGACAGTAAAGTTCACTTTCCTACACTCACCTCTCCACAAATCCACACAGATCCACGTGGTGATATAGCCTGAGATACTGATACGTTGGGGTGGGGTCTTTGCCTTGCAATGGGTCATATAAATGCTTTTAAATCCAGCTGTTTTATTCATTTCACTGTCTGTTGTTATTCTATGTAAGCTTTGGATATCCGGTGGTGGTAAAAAACTAACTGGTTTGTAGATTGCGCTAGCGCAGTTCCAGAACATAATAAACATGGAGGGCTCGTGCAAGGGCGACGGCGGCCAGACGCACGCGACCATAGACGAGGAGCAGAACAAACTCGAGGTGATCGCTGGACGCACGCTCACGATGTTCCATTTGAGGCCAAAGAGACAGCTGGATAGGTAAGAGATATTATAACACGTCGTGTGAGTCTAGAAACAGGTTACTTTCAGCACCTACCAAATGTACTAGTAAGGCGAAAATATTATAAAGAATTAACTTATAACTTTTTAATTTATATTTTTTTATAAAGTTCGCATTGATGCCCTTGCATCTTGCATGTATGGTTAGGCGTTCGATTCGCCTGAAAATTCTTCCTCCCCCCATTTCTTTATTGTATCTGTAAAAGTCCAATAAATGCTCAAAATATCCAGTTTCTTCCACATATGGATTGTCTGTTAAGTAAGAGTAATACTGTTTTGTTCTACTGTGATTATGACAGTTGTTTGAGGCGCTATAGAGGTCCCCATGATCTGACTCAAACTTAGTTGTTACACAAAATGGCAAAAGAAGAGAGACACACTGCTTTCTTCATGAAATATCAATGCCGACACTCGCGTTTCTTCTAATTTTCACTTCTCAAAGACAGCTAATCTTCTATTCTCCAATTCTCTAGATCTGTAGAACCCAAACTCCACGTGCAAGAGTACATACAAGAGACAATGGACGTGGACGGCTTTGTCGGCAGCCTGGAACACTTCAGGCGGCAGGTGGACAGCATGAGATACGCTAAAGCCAATTCCCAGGAGTTCCCCAAGGTGGTATTCTTGGGCACCGGGTCTTGCATCCCGAGTAAGACAAGGAACACTAGCGCCGTGGTGTTGCAAGTCGAGTGAGTGTTGTAACAGATAATAATTGGATAGAATACTTTATTGCCAATAATTATATTGACTAAACGGACGACTTTGTTGACGATACGCCATCAATGTCTCATGGCTATCTATTGAAACATGGATGGGTAGTTCTATAAAAAAGTAAATGTTATAAATCCCAATGAAGTTTAATTACTTTAAAGTTACTTTGAAATCAATAAATGGTTAGTCATTTGAGTTACCCGGTCTCTAAATGAAGTCATAGATCACTATTGCTGTTAAAATTGGGGACAAGTTTGAGCAGCTTATACAAAGTAAGTATAACAATTTAGTGATGGTATCACTGAAAGTCTCAACTTCCCAGTTAGAAACGAATACTTTTGTGTTTTGGCATCATTATGAAGTATGGTACTTGAATAAAATTCTATTCAATTTCTTATTTATAACAACCAAATTATTTATTTACTCCAGCGAGAACCGGTCAATGCTGCTGGACTGCGGCGAAGGCACCTTTGGGCAGCTGGTCCGGTTCTTCGGGCCGAAGAAAGTCAGCGCCTTCCTCAGGACTTTGAAGGCGGTGTATATTTCCCATCTGCACGCTGATCATCACATTGGTAAGTCAATGCTGTACATTATTATTTTTGCGGTTTTCTATTCTGAGCAGCAAATCGAACACACAGGCAGCGTTGAATAGAGCTCTGTGATTGGTTCGTGTGTCACCCTGTGCGTCCACGCGCATTGTGAGACATAGTAATATTTGAGAATACGGGCGTAATTGTTTCTTCTGCTCACCTGACTAAGTAATTCCTTGGCGTATAGCATATTTTTTTAGATACCTATATGTAATTCATTTTACGTCTTATAGAGAAGATTCTTCTCTTCCATGAAAAGTGGAGGTTGCTAAAATGCTAAAACTAACTGAGAACATGTCTTGCACGTGTCTACTATTCGCAGAAAAGATAGCATTCAAATACAAGGCCACCTAGATTCTGCTGCCATTCCAATAACTTATTGTTTCTTATGATTATCAATTTCTTCTTACACTGTCGCGTCTTATGTAGTTTTAGGGGATTTTTTCAATAAAAATACACCTATCTACCCTCAGGTCTCATCGGCGTGATCCAAGCCCGGCGGCAGGCGTGGCTGGAAGTGAACGCTGACGCGCCGCCTGAACCGCTGTATCTCTTCGCGCCGGGACAGATTTACACCTGGCTGTATACCTACGACCAGCAGTTCGAGAAGATCAAGGGAGACTTCACGCTGCTGCCTAACCAGAACTTGGTAAGTCAGACGTGAAAATCTGATTATTTTAGGTGATATTTTCTTCACCTGGATTTACACCTTCGACTTTACGCTGCTGTCTAATCAGAACTTGGTAAGACACTCTATTATTGATGATTTTTGGTCGATTCAACCAATGTTGCGCCGAATCGACAAAAAGACAAGGAAAAAAAAGGTGGGGAAGGGTGCTGCGTTGCGATGAGAGACAACGCAGCGCTAAAGTTCAAAGACTCATACACCATTCACGTGGTTGAAAGTGAAACCCGAACCGCTGTATCTCCTTGTGCCGGGATAGATCTACACCTGGCTGTATACCTGACTCAGTTTGAGAAGATCAAAGGAGTCTTCACGCTTGTCCCTAATCAAAACTTGGTAAGTAGCTGGTGACACTATGATTGATGATTTTTGGTCGTTTCAACCAATGTTGCGCCGAATCGACAAAAAGACAAGGTAACAAAGTGGGGAAAGGTGCTGCGTTGCGATGAGAGAGTGACAACGCAGCGCTAAAGTTCAAAGACTCATACACCATTCACGTGGTTGAAAGTGAAACCCGAACCGCTGTATCTTCTTGTGCCGGGATAGATCTACACCTGGCTGTATACCTACGACCAGCAGTTCGAGAAGATCAAAGGAGACTTCACGCTGCTGCCCAACCAGAATTTGGTAAGTAGCTGGTGATTGATGTTTTGTGGTCGTTTCTTCAATCAACGTTGCGTTGAAACGATGGAACGCGAGCGTAACTGACAGCCGGAGCGACGAGGTGTATAGGGATGCGATGACGTAGTGACAGCACAGCGCAGCGCTGCAGTTCAAATCGGCGTTATATTACGACATCACACCGCTCGAGTGACAATGCGTTGACATCATCATCATCTCAGCCATAGGACGTCCACTGCTGATATAGACCTCCCCCAATGCTTTCCATGTTGCCTGGTTGGTAGGTAGCGGCCTGCGTCCAGCGCCTTCCTGCTACCTTTATGATGTCGTCGGTCCACCTTGTGGGTGGACGTCTCATGCTGCGTTTTCCGGTACGCGGCCTCCACTCCAGAACCTTTCTGCCCCATCGGCCGTCAGTTCTGCGTACTATGTGCCCTGCCCATTGCCACTTCAGCTAACTAATCCGTCGGGCTATGTAAGCGACTTTAGTTCGTTTACGGATCTCGCTTACGTTCGTTTACGTTGACATCACTACCAGAGTAAATACAAATGAGTAGGTCATCTATGAAAATTTAGCGTGGATTAGCGAGGAGTTGCGCCGAATTTTGTCAGTGTGTGCGTGCGTGCGCGCGGCATACGTATTGGCGCGCTCACATACAAACTGCACTCGGTGCGTTTCTATGAAGATGACCTACTCATTTGTATTTACTCTGTCACTACGCGGCAATAATGCAGCGCATAACTACAAATGAATAGCGCTACGTTCACATACTTCATAAAGTAATGAGTATATTTTTTTTTTCCAGTTGCACGAATCATACCATCAGAACGCAGAGATGGTGGCAACACTGGCTAATATAGGGGTCGAGCAGATCCGTACTTGTTTTGTGTCGCACTGCCCCAACGCGTTCGGTGTAGCCATCGACTTGGACGCCGATCATCGCATCACCTACTCTGGGGACACTATACCCTGTGAAGACCTCGTCAAGATCGGTAAGTTACACAAAAATCAGGCGACTATTGTTTCTTTTATTATAAATCTTTACACCTACGCATTTAAAAAGTTGATTGAAATAATAGTGTGTAGTTGGTAGTGTTATAGCCTCATTTCGGTGAGCCTGTGGGTCTAGATAAAGTGCACTCCAGTCGCAATCGCAAACCAGTCGGAAAATGGTCGAAAGGCCTTTTTTTGTATGAATTTATGACGTATTCTATTTTATTCTTCGGGACTGCTATGTAGATGTACAGTCGCAACACATCAGACTATACAATATTTGTTGCAAAATAGCCCGTATTACAACCAGATAAGACCCTACTGTGTTTAGCTTGATGTGCTGTCGTCTGTACATCAAAAAATATATGATGTAGTATACCTACTCTTGATGGTCCATGGAATACACGGTTCCTCGCAGACTTTGGTGTGCGGCTATAATGAAAAAAAAAATAGCGACAAAGTTATAAGACCCAACTCTTTTTTCCAGGCGAAAACTCCCACCTGCTCATCCACGAAGCGACAATGGAAGACGAGCTGGTCGAAGAAGCTCGCACCAAGATGCACTCCACTACCTCCCAGGCGATAGAAATGGGGAAACAAATGAACGCGCGGTACACGGTCCTAACGCACTTCAGCCAGCGATACGCGCGATTACCGCGTCTGAACGCACACATACTGAATGACAATAGAAGCGTTGGCATCGCCTTTGACAACATGCAGGTATGTAAAGCCCGGTCTGTGAGCACGTAGAATTTTGTCCAATGACCCCAAGCTACCCATCCTTATCGCTCGCGCGTAATTATATTGCTGTCGCGACTGTGCGACGGGCGCCCGCAGTGAGTGTGGTGCGAGCGCGACAGCTACATAATTACAAAAAATATTTGGCCTGTACCAAGATTGGTCACTTTAGCGACTGTTTGGGCGATAACGAGCGACAATTGTCTTGCGGTACACGGTCCTCACGCACTTCAGCCAGCGATACGCGCGATTGCCGCGTCTAAACGCACACATTCTGAATGACAACAGAAGCGTCGGCATCGTCTTTGACCACATGCAGGTATGTACAGTCGCGGAATGAAAAGGTTCGTCACCTTAGTGTCGGTTTTCGCTTGCACTAGGTACTGTAAGAGTCAAACCTGCCAACATAACAGTGCAAGAAACAATGCTGCTAACATTTAAATAAATGTGACGTTTGCTAACGAAGAAGGTTTTGCTTATTTTTCTATCCCATCAGTGCAATGTTACAAAATGTATTTTTTTTTATTTATTAGAAATAATAATGGCAGGTTGAACCAACAAGAAGGTTTTAGTTTATCAATCATAATAATCTTCTTGACAAGATAAATGTCAAACAACTTTAATCTGAATAATTTTGAACTTTACCGACTAACAGTTAAAGATTATTTTCTCTAACTCGAGATTATTCTGTAACATAGTTTCAAAAGGTAATAATATGTGCTCGCGATTCGTTGAAGGAATCAATTTGAAAACTGACGAACCTTTTCATTCCGCGACTGTACTTGACCTTTACCACGATCGGTCACCAGTTACTTTAGCGACTTTTATAGCGATAGGGAGCGACAATCAACACTAGAAATGTGTGCTTAGTGCGAGTTTGCATTGATCGTAATCGCTAACGAGTGCGTCAAAAAAATCCATGATTTTAGTTCTGGAAAGTATCCGCTAGGGACGCTGTACAATCTATCATACATTTAATGTCTTTTTTTTTACGCAGTCGCTAGCGAAGTCGTTTGATGAAAACTCGAACTAAGCCCCCTGTACCAAGATCAGTCACTTTAGCGACTTTTCAAGCAATAGAGAGCGACAATTAGATATCTCGTGGTACACGGTTATCATGCACTTGCAGGTACACGCGCCTTGATTTTGACAGCTACCAAGTTTTATTCGTTGAAATGAATTTGAGATTAAACTAGAAGTTTTTTGTGTTCCAAATTAATTATTTCCTATGTAAATTTCTACATTTTTGCAAGTAAGGTCAAATTACACTTGACTAAACCTTGTTTCAAACTTACAGATAACGATGAGCGACCTAGACCTGCTGCCGCACATGTATGCGCCTCTCCAGCTGATGTTCGCCGAACACTGCGTCGAGATGGAGCTGAAGGCGGCTCACCGCGCGCGCCAGAGAGAACGCGCCTCCTCGCCCAACCTCGCTGCTACCGGTACTCGGCCATACTGCACCTCTAGCACTAGCGCTGACGGCGAAAAGAACACCGACAGCGGCAAACCCAACGCCGACGGCGGCGAAACGATCGCCGAAAAGCGCACCGCACTCGCCGACACTGAAATGCCAGACGCTGATAGCGCGAAACAAGAGACGATCGTTAATAACGGTAATAGCTAGCCATTCACTTTGTGACTGTAGGTATTGTATTTATTATGCGTTTAGTCGGTATAGCTGCATTACTTTTGTTGAATGAGACTGTTGTGACTGCGATATTGTAATTTCAAGTGTGATTGTTGCGTTTTAGTAGTTAATTACTATAAAGTAAAGCTATGTATACAGCCTCGTTGTTAATAGGCTTTTTGTTTTGTAGGTAATTTAGAATCTTGACTTGTTAGAAAAGTACCTATAAAGAGTTGTAGCTTGGAAATATTTTTATAAGATAATGTATCTAATTGTTTTATCTACCATTTTCCATAAATTACGGCTGGGCCATAATTCACATCTTTATAATGTTACGTAGTCAATTTAGTTGTTATATTGTAAATGCCTTGGAAATAAAGCAATTTCGAAAGTACATTTAAGTTGTTTTCATTGCAAGATCATCATTATAATCGTATTTGAAACTGTTTACCACCCCAATCAAGGAGGTAATAGTGAAGCCTATAAAAAATATAACGTGACGTAAGTATCATTAAATTGCACTGGCAACAAATGTAGGTGCGAAAGTCAGGGCAAGCCAATTTGTGCTCTATACGAGTCACCAATAAGGGTAACTTTGGCATGCTGAATAGTTTCCAAAAGGGGATCCATACCTGGTTGCAGACAAGATGGTGCGCAACCGCTCCAGCAGTCGCACGCGCAAGATCTCGCCCGGCTGCCTCGCCATCGCGTCGGCGCCCGCGCCGCGAGCCAAGTACAGGGAGAGCAACGCCTCTAGTGAGTCTACTGCATTTACAGAATAGTAGGGAATAAACCTAATAGTTAAGGCGATAAGGTTCAAAATCTGATATGAAATAAGACAGTAGAAAATAGAGCTCACGAGTCGTCCATACAGATAAAAATGGGACTGTAGCTGATAAGCCTTTGTTCGGTCAGGACAGATTCTGAGATTGGACAGATTCGTGGATTCGGCAGATACTGGATTGGACGGACCTTGCAGCAAAAAAATTGGTCAATACTCTTTTTCTCAGATTCGATTAGGATACAAATAAGGTTTAACTAAGTATAGCTTGATGCTTGTTTGGTAAAATACTACAATAATTATTACAGGACTGAGACAAGAAATAAAGGGCATGACCGTGACTGGTATTGTCCGACAGCAAGGGCCCCGAAGTAAATCCTCGTCGCCAAGCAAGATGTATCCTCAGTCAAGTACCCCCAGTATGTATCAGTATGCTGAAGTAGGTATACTTTCTTTCATCTTGAAGGTCATAGCAATGAAGTCTAATTAAGAATTATTTAGGCAGTAGACCATGAATGAAAGTATTCTCAGTGATTTAATGTTATTTTTTCTTGATCTGACAGAACAAAACAGTGGCTGCGCAACTCCAAAGAATCGTTGTCGCTCAGATACGTCCCCAGAAAAAACTATGGATATTATAGCGTCACGTTAGTTACCATTTTATTAATTTCATCTACTTTCGGTCAATAATTAACACGGTGTCACTACTGCAGGAACCTACTCAGTTATGCGCTATGCCTGTTAATACTAATTAATTTAAAATTTGCTCTTTCTAGGTTTACAAAACAGTAGCAACGCGGCGGCTAGTAGGACTCGTAGCCGCCCAGAAGAATCGCCAGATAAGTCCTTAGATCTCATCGCCACACGTAAATAATATACATTTTTGTTTTACTCATTTACTTTTAGATATGTGTAGTGAAATCGTAGGTAGATGCATCAAAGAATAAACAAGATTTGTAATACATTTTAGGCACCCTAGTTCAGCTTCTTCTAAAGCGTGCATAACGCACGGACCTCTGAGAATAGTTAGTTAGTTGCCGTAAGGACTAAGACACACTGTATGACTCATCGTAAAGTATATTCGCAGCTCGGTCTATGAGCGAAACATCGAACGCGAGCAGAGAGACGCAGGATCGGATCCGTTCTCTTATGGCGAAAGCATCCTCCGGTTACGTTGTTGATAGTGAGTACAAATATTTATACATAAACTACTAAGATCCGGTTCGAAGGACCATCTCTGAAACTTATATTACCCGGCATAAAATGATTGTTTTTAGCTCGTTCCAAAACGATAAACACCGCTGTGCGCCAACCGGCTAGCGAAGAAGCTTTGAGCGTTGGAAGGAAGGCTGTTAACAATACATCTTCGATAGGTAAGTGAATTGTTTTGCATTGTGTGAGCGTTATCAGCAGATTTTCTAATATAAATTCGTTTACACAGGTCCCGGAATAGGTTATGGCAAACCTTTGGTGACAAGCCTTAATAAGAAACTAACAGTTCTAAAAGAACTGCCTAAACGTGAGTATTTATTTATTGTTACCTAAAACCAGAGTTTTACAGTTAAAGCACATTAGAAGTGTTCTGTGGTTTGAGTGGCGTTGACGCAAGAGGGCGGTAGTTTTTTTTGCTCTTCCGGGCCTAATTGACTAGTTACTTTAATAATTTTCGTTTTATTTTTTAACAGCTTTGAGTGAAGTTAAGAATTCTAGATCAGTAACTAGTAGAGGCAAGTCACCAGTGAGGCCTTGGAGAAGTAAGTTTACCTTCTTACATTTTATACAAAGATACAGTCATTCAGGTCTAAGTTCTAAATCTCAAAAATATGTACCTTTATATTTTTAGCGGACAACAAAGATTCATGTTCATCGGTTCCCGGTAGAAAGCTAGATTTAAACAAATCTAGATCCCGTGAGTATTGGTCTTTTACTAATAAATTATTCCTAAATAAATTAATGCAATTTTATGGGCGTGGTTGGTTATAATTTCTAGTCGTACCGCGTTCTATTTCAGTAACGAACCCTAGATTAGAGGTAGTGACGAGCATCCTATTCCACTTAATATTTTGGCGGCTCGCGCACATCGCCTCATACCTGTGCCCCCCGCAATGGCTCGTACTATTCACAATAATCGCTGTTGGTGTTTTGTTTTGGACAGCGGCGAAGGGACCGGCTGGAAACAAGTTACGCAACACGAATACAGTTCCAAAAGTCAAACCTGACGATAAGGTTATGAACATGAGGGCTTCTGTTGCTGGTAGACGTCAGTGTCTAATATTGATAAAATTACGGTCGTCTTTTTAATCTGGCTCGAAGGACCAAAATGTATCATTTGTGTAATTTTCAGAAATGAGAGGGTCAGCGTCTGTTAAAAGTAACAACAGAAGCCCTACAAGACCGGATAATAAAGAAGGTAGGCTTCTCAAGATTACAGAGGTAGTTTTGTAGAATTCAAACATAATTTTCTCAATTTAATCTACATTGTTTACTACTAACTTTTTCAGATATATTGAGCAGTAGGGCAAAACCCATACGACCAACACTGCAAAAGGAAATCAAAAGTTGGACCCCTGGTAGTATGATTTTATTTTGATTTTTAGTGTTGAATTAGCTTTTCTTGCCTATAATAAGGAATTTATTACTTTTTCAGAATTTAATCGATCGCCAAATAGATTATCAGGGAATAAATTACGACCCTCTGCGCCTACACTGAATAAAATATCACAAGGTAATCTAATAATAAGGCCTAGTAGGTTAGTTGTTACTGGCACAGTGCATAACTAATTAGGCTCCTGCGGTAGTGAAGTGGGGAGGGGTGACACGTGACGTAATAGAGCTATCACGGTAATAAAGGCACACATTGCAGGAACCTACTCAGTTCAGCAGTATGCCTGTAATAATAAATATGTCATATTAATAAAATAATGATTAAAATACAATTAATTCCAGATAGCGCAAAAAATACGAAAAAAGATCATCCAGGTCTGAAGCCCAGTCCTAAGTCTTTTTCTAGTCCTCGCGGATCGAGTGTCGAGAGGAAAAAAGAGAAACCCCCTATATCTGAACCACTAAGAGATATGCTGAGTGAGAGACTGAAACAGCCACTTTGCAAAGATGTGCCAATGTCTGGTATTGGTAGACCAACATGTGAGTTCTTGTTCAAGTGTTTTAAAAACAATGGAACATAATTTATCCATATTTTAAAATATGTTTAAACATTTTAAAATTATTTTTAGCTGGCATTTACAGTAGAAGTTTTAAGCCACAACTGGAAGACATAAAAAGTTCTTACATGTTATTAAATAAACAAAATCAAGATCAAAATAACAAAAGCAATATGGACAAAGGTAATTTATTTTCCTAAATAATGTCTATAACATTAATGAACATAGTAAATGATGTATGGTAATGGTTTTTGTAAGTGTACTAAGTCTGCAATTCTCATTAGATTTTAACACAGATTTTTTTCTCATTAGGATTAACACTTTGTTTTAGAAAGTAAGAAAGAATTAGTGGCTATACATAAACCAAAGCCATTCAATGAGGAATTTAGGAAAAAACAACTGCTTGAAGTCAGACAGAAATTTCAGAGCAAACATTTTTGGAATGACTCAAGTAAGTAAAGACAGTCCCAATATATTTAAATGATTTTATGGTTTCAATAAAATGAACATTATTAATTTGTTTCAGAATATGAAAAGATTGAAGGCCTCAATTGGATTTCATGGAAGTGAACAAAAAGAAATAATTTATTTTATATCATCTGTATTATTTATAAATTTATAGTGATAGTAACACTCAAGTGGTGTCTAATGTTAAAGTTTACGAGCATAATGGATCAATTAAAAAAAATTGAAAAATATTTCACATTTCTTTTGATCCAGAACCCTTTCCATCCTTATCCTTTTGGTCTTTGTCATCCTTTTCATCCTTATCTTTCTTAATAGTGGACATAGCATTCCGAATAGCCTCACTCTGAGGATCAACACCAGGGAGATTTTCTAGAACACTCTGTAGAAAAGCTGGGTCATTCATAACTTCGGCATACTCCTCAGAAACATCCATGCTCTCTTCAGCAGCTGGTGCATCTTGCTGCATGCTCATTTGCATAGCAAGGGCAATTTGCTCTTCTTCAGACAACTCCATAGCCTCACGGCCCAGTGACATGGCTAGCGCTCTCTCCATGCCAGTGTTCTGGGCTTCAGTAGTTTTCCCTGTCTCCCCTTCCGCAGTAGATTGTTGGCGACGAGACTCCTCTTCTTGACGCTGTCTTTGTTCTTCCATAGACACACGGAGAGCGAGGGCAAGTTCAGGATCTTCATTAGGGTCAACTCCAAACTCGAATGGTGACAAGCCAGAACCAGATGGGCCAGCTCCATCTCCGCCAATCAAAGGGCTTGAAATCAATGCCTCTGAGAGAACCACACAGCCTCCAGCGGGTACAGACACGAGATGACTGCCACCAGTAGTGTTGTCCTTCCCGTTCAATGTGTTGACAAACGTCGTAAGAAGAGGATTGTTCTCCGCATCCTCTCCAAACGAAACTATGTCACAGTTCACCTTCTCTTTTTTCAACCTCTTGGCCAGCTTTACTAACTGAGACTCATCAGTGTGGATAGGAGAACCGACGAACACCACAATGCGCATCTTGTGGTTCTTTCCTTGACGATGCTTTAGAGCCAAGTGAGCAATTCTGATACCAGTCAATAGGTTGATATCGCCGTTTGGCTGCACTCGGTGTAATTTGGACAAAATGCGACCCACATCGCTGGTTAAAGTGGCTAGCACCTCTACGTTAGCGAGAGTCAGCAAACCCACATTATTTTCTGGATTTGACCGTGTTTTAGAATGACATACCAGGTTTACGGCATCCTGCTGGGCTTGAAGCCTCGTTGGAAGAAAGTCTCCATTTCTCATATAATCACTGTTGTCAACACAAATCATAGTACTTTCCAATACCATTTTGAAGTTGATTTAGAATCTTTTTGGATCAAAGAAACAATAAAATGCACATCCACTGACGAGAGAATGAAATTTGCTGTATAATCATAGACTACGTATTTTGACAGATGTATTTTTTATGACTACCCAACCCACAGATTAGACAAAAATCGATAGATGAACGTCCAATCGGTATGCGATTTATCACGTTCTCACGTACGGGGTAACTGTGATTTTTGGTAACTGAAAATGTACAACACTAGTAAAAAAAAAATACAAAATCTCTCTATGGTAAAAATTTGACAGCTGGAAATTCGGCCCGATTTTTGTAAAATTCTTGGATAAATTCCCGAATAATCATGGCTTTCGGAGATTATCCTAAAGAATATAATCCATCAGTTCATGGGCCTTACGACCCTGCCCGCTACTATGGAAAACGTAAGTCTTAATCATGCAGAAAAATATACTTGCCCTTCACGAAATTTATTCGATTATGTAATTTTATTTTTAATGTTTCAGCTGATACTCCCTTTGGGCAAGTAAAATTGAACGAAATCGGCTCATGGTTGGCTCGCAGGAACAAGACTCCCTCTGCTGTCATGGGTGCCTGCAGCCGAGGTAATGTAACATGAAATAATTTTATTTTAAGGTTATGTGTATTGGATAACCCAATGACATTTATTCTATATATTTCTATTGTGTTTACCACCTCAGAATCTACCCAGAAGATTGATAGTAAGAATAGTATCTACCAACAAGGCTAACTACTAATTTCTGATTGTAGGTAATCTTATGAATCTTTTAAATTGCCTGTTTTTCTAAAATGTGCAGGTGTATGCAATATTTTACTGTTAGCATACTAAATAATTCCAATCATTATTTATTTAAAAAGTGGCTGTTTATTCATACTAAAAATTCATTTTCATTCAGCCTGGTGGAGCTGGCAACACAAATACATGCAGCCCAAGAGAGTTGGAATTGCTCCGTTCTTCCAGCTGCTGGTTGGCTCGATGACCTTCTTCTATGCTATCAACTACGGAAAGATGAGTAAGTAACAGTTACCAAGACAACCCAATTATTACTTTATTTTATTTTATAAAGTTTGTAATGATGTTTTACATGTTAATTACTGTAATGAAATTTTGTGTAAAATTATTATTCTTTCATGCTTTTTAATACCAAATTGAGAAGTTCCTTTTTAGGTTTGTAAAGAAAGAAAACTACTCTTGTCTCAGAATTTGCTAAGTTATCCTTTTTCTTTTTTCCAGAGCACCACAGGAACTACAAATACCACTAAAGAAAGTTTTGTGATAATATTCAAAAACATGTATTTATGATTGTAACACCTGCATGTAAAAGTTTATCTGGTCTAGATCATTTGTGTTGTATGTAACAGCTGCAATAAAAATATTAGTGAAATAAGATTTATTTTTTTCTTATTTACCTAACACCCTATTTTGTTCTGTATCCAATCCAATGCAACAAGGTCATATTAAAGGTATCATCATGCACAATGACATGCTTTTTCTATGTCATGTGTGATATGCAATCTTCATTTTCATGGGAATAATATTAAAAATAAAGTCTGCACTTGAAATAATTAACACAATCCCTTACAAAGTTTAAGGTAATTGAGTACCCTTTTTGGATATTATGCATCCTGTACCCCTAGTGGATGAAAAAAAATCAGTGATATTAGGTAATGCATAAATAAATTCAAAACTTCAATCATTTGTTAAAAATATTTACTTATACACAATAATAATTTAATCAGTTGTGTAGACATGCATTCTTCTCAAGTACACATCATACAAACAGTTCAAATGCAATAATTTATTAATCACTAGGACCACATCACTTGATGACACATTCATCACACGTTGATCTTGCTTCTTGGATCTTCACTTGAAATGTCCAAAATTCTCAATGGGCCCACGATTTACCTGGAAAAAAGAAATTAAATAATAATTTGCAGATTTAGACATAAAAAGAAAGATGAGTTGTATATTATATTGTACTACAGCTCCAATTAACTAGACAAATAGACACATAGGCAATTGCAGAAATGGACTTTTCTCATTATTACATCATATAATTTACAAATACTTTGCTAATAACCACTATGAAATCTTGATTTTTTTTATAAAAGTTTGTGTTATAGTTTCTATGGAATGGTAACATTGAGTAGATAACCTATCAAATTTAAACAATGAATGTCTATAAAAATTCAACTGAACAAATAATGGTAGTTAACTGGTCAAATTTTATTTGATTTGCTCAACAGTTGAGTTTTGAAATATTGGTCCTTTCACATTAACATACCCTAAATTAGATAAAAATGGTGTAATTTTGTACTTTGCTGAAACAAACATGTAAATGGTAATAATGTAAAAAGAACCTTACCTAGATATTTATTATTGTACTAATTTACAACTCAGATCTGCCCATATATTTGGGCTTCAGTTCTTCTATTCTCTTGATGAAGTCTGTCTTTTCAATACATCCATCACAAACCTCATCCCAGTCGTTCAGGATCTTTTTTAGGTCGCGAACCTTCAGTTTCTTCAGGTCTACATTATTGAGGTCAATCTGTTTGTCGAACCTGAGGTCGCAGATTTGGGCATCCTTTTTCCTTAACTTCTCGCAGATTTTGTCAGCTGGCATAGACCAACTCAGTGGCTTTGAGAGCTCTCCTAAAATACCGGTAGCTGATTCTTCAAGCCCTCCTAAATAGTAACAAAACCGATTCTCTTTGTTCTTAGAACCTTTACAAAACTTCTTGAATTCTATTTCTATCTTCTTGGGGTCCTTCTTGACATCGTCTGCTAACGTGGCTCCGAATTTCTCCACAGTTTTTACACAAACCTCGCATTCGCCTTCCTTTAGTGCGAGTGCAACTTGTATCACCGCTGCCACGAATAATAAATGAAAGACGCTTATTCTGCACATTTTTGATTATTCACTGTTGAAAAGCAGTCTAAATATAAATTTTACAGTCGGAAATAGCCGCACTTAAATTGAGAACAGCAGAGAATTTCAATGTAATGAAATGATAGAAAAATCTCGTCCATCCATGCAATGAAGACGTTGACAGATTTACTTGGCGAGCTGTGATTGGTGCACGTTGGCGGATTTTGACAATTACTTTCAAGTGTTGCAATAAAACAAAAATCAAAATGAAGATAAGGCTGATATCAAACTTACGTTTTTCTGCGACTGTAGCTATTTAGCGCAGACATAGTAATGTTGTTTAATCTGTGATCACTTTGGCAGGTATTGTCACATTGACAGTTGTCATGACAACCAAATTTTGTTTTTAATGAATATTGAATTCGCCGAACTGCGTTGTTTTGTCAATAATCCATTTTCCAGATATTTCTCATTGCCGGCCGCCGTAGTGGCCAAAGAAAATTCAATTGGTTGAGGATTATTGTTTCCTTTGAGCAAACATGTCTGGATCTAAACCTAGACTCCAAGATTTCCCTAAAATTGCGTTGGAGCAATATATCACGGCTCTTCAAAGCGAGTCGAAAATGGCCCGAAAACAAGCCTTATTGAACGTCAACAAAGAAATATTTGAAGAGCCAGCGAACCAAGATTGTGATCTCACAGTTGTGTTCCCTGAAGTGTACTCTTACGTGCTGAAAAGCTTCTCTGATGTATCGGAGGCGTGTCGTGAGGCTTCTGCATTGATCATTTCCAATTTCATTGATCGCTTGCCGCTCAATGACTACTATTTGACTTATATTTTGCCTGTGATTGTCCGGCGCATTGGCTGCCCTGAAATAGTGGAGGAATCAGAAGAACTACGCTTAGTTCTCATTCAATTAGTACGCAAAATTGTAGAGAAATACAAAGTTACTCATTTGTTAAGTCCATTTATTAACGATTTCACCAGTATTTTGACCAAGACCAGTGCAGATCCATTCCCCAAGGTGAAGCTGGAGGCCTGTGATTGTATAATCCTGTTGACGCAGGTCCTTCAAAGAGATTTTCATTTCCAATGTGAAAGCTATGTTAAGCCTGTGTTGTCAAATTTTGCTCATCAGCATTTCAGGGTTAGGGTTGCAGCTATTAAGGCTATTGGTAAGCATAAAAAAAAATAACTAAATTATTTATTAACTTTGCAAACATTTTATATATTATTTTTATTTTCAGGAGCAATAGTTTTAGCAGGAAACGGGAAGTGTTTTGAATTGTCCATTACTCCAATGGCAGAGAAGCTGTTTGATGAGAACTCACAGGTCCGCCTTCAGGTTACCCTGGAGGTCGGCAACTGGATGCTGAATTACAGAGACAGATATTCCTTCTGGCATCGTATGATACCACTCTTGCTTACAAGGTGAAAATGTATAACTCAATTATCCATATGACTAGAAATAGTAACTTATTCACTGATTATAAATTAGTTATGATAAACTTACTATAATCTTTCAAACACTTTCTGCCATGGAAATTGGTGTTCCATTAAAAATGATGATGGTACAGTTGAAATATGGAACACCCCAGTACTTTAAAAAAATGTTTTCCTTCACCTTTTGCCTGGTTTTCAAAGCAGCATAGTTACAAAATGTAACATTTGTATTCTACCTTCTATCAACAGTCTCAGTGACGTCATAGCAGACATAAGAGAGACAGCCACGAAGCTCTGGACGGACATCGGACTGCAGTACATGGAAGAGAATGAAGAGGACTTGAAAAAGAAAGCAGACTTCCTGAAAGACGTCCCGACGCACTACCCCGACGTGAAGCGCCCGAATATGGGATGCAGGGTCCTGGTGCAGACCAATATAGGGAAGATCGTACCTGCTATTTGGCGAGGTATTTCATGCAATAGGTATTTTTGAATAATTCGGTAACATGCTCATCAATTTGCCTATTTAAAGTTATTCTACTACTCCATTTACGATTGTGCTCTAGCTCCTCTAAGCTTAAATACGTATCCATAACTGAAATACGTTTGTAGTTATATTAACGTTACATGGGCGTATCCCTCAGGTGTCCCTATCTCCTGTGGAAATTTTAGGCCCATGCCTCTGTCTACATTGGTACCTTATGTTTCGTGTAGAATCATAGAATGTATCTGATTAATTTCGTTGCGGGTCCAATGACAGTTTAACTTTCCCCCGGGACAAACTTGAACTTCATTAGTTGGGTTTTTGGGGCGGTCAAGCTGTAGATGCTGGCTACACAGGAGTTGCAGTGGTGGGAACGAGAGGTGGGAATAGTCCCGTATGTTCACACACAAAAATCGCTTCCAGAGATGGACGGCTGGCAATCTGACGCCAGGCTGCGGGTCTCGCAGCTCTTATGCTGGCTCATCCTGTGCGCCGAGGAGGGCTCCACGCAGCACGCCAACACCATCGTCAGGACTCTGCACCGCGGCGCTAGCGATGACGATCCCAGGATCACCTTGGAGGTACCTACGAATATCCAAAGTTTTAAGGTTTAGAAAGCATATTCTTTAGTCGACGTACAAGCGTTTTATCAGTAAATCCTCCTTCCCTTAGTTTTTTTATCGTAACTCACAGGTCTTTTTTGCCTACCTCCACCTAAACTCTGGTTGGCAGCTTAACTTGTTTACCAGAACTTCTATTGCAGGTTGGAAGATGTAATGACTCGTATATGCCATACAAACGCAAAAATACTGGGTTCGTGCACGGTTCAACCCGTCTTGAGATGAGCGTCCCAACTTAGGAATGGGAAAAGAGTAAAAAACCAGATTCTTAACATAACAATCAGCTTTTTATTCTGTATTCTTCTTTAGATCAAACGAGCATCCGAGTTGTTCGGCTACTTCATAACGCCCGAGACCTGGTGGCCGTTGCTAGAAGCAGAGGTAGACTCGTGGGGCGCGCTGTTCGTCATCGCCAACATCATAAGGGGCTCGCAAGCTGAGCATATCAAAGGGAAAGTCATGAAGGAGCTCTGTAAGGAACTGGTGGACCCTGATAGGTGCAGGGTTAGAAAGGTAAGGCACTTCTTCTCCCATACGTATACTATACTATCTTTGCATTGGGTCAAGTTTAATCCATCATTCATCATCATTATTAGAGTTTAGTTCAAACGATGCGCTCGTTATCCTGGTGGGGTGTACAAAACCCGGAATCATTTTCATTGAAAAAAAAATGAGAAAGTTCAAGTACAAAGATAGACCGTGAGCTTATAAAACAGCAGTAAGACTTGCTTTCAGTGACGGTTCTTAAACTGAGCTTCATTAGTCCACCTTAGTCTAGTCGGGCACAGGATCCTTCATCTTTCTGACCGCTTCCAGTGGCGAGCTGGCAACAGCTAACCAAATAAAGGAGGAATCCTTTTTGATCTGGTCTTATTGTTTGATTTTCAGCCCAAGTACCAAACGAACCTCCTCCGCGTGGCGGAAGCTCTCATGGACTTATGCAAGGAGGAGTGCCTGCCGGTCGCCGAGGACCTCTTCGTCATCAGCTTCACCGTCTACGCGATGCCTGTGGACGACCAGATACAGATCATGGCTTTGTGTGAGTTGACGTTGAAATAAAAAAAAAAACCGACTCCAAAAAACCTACACTAAAAAGTAGAAAAATAATTACTAATTTCCTACTTATTTATTAGGACGAATTAATATTTATGTAGGTATACCATGATTGATACTTTTGGAGTCGGTGCCAAGATTATGAAACATGTAAAGTTTGCCTGCACCGACTCCAAAAGTATCAATCATGGTCATCATCATCATCATCATTTCAGCCATAGGACGTCCACTGCTGAACATAGGCCTCCCCCAATGCTTTCCATGTTGATCGATTGGTAGCGGCCTGCGTCCAGCGCTTCCCTGCCACCCTTACGATGTCGTCGGTCCACCTTGTAGGTGGACGTCCCACGCTGCGTTTTCCGGTGCGCGGCCTCCATTCCAGAACCTTTCTGCCCCATCGGCCGTCAGTTCTGCGTACTATGTGCCCTGCCCATTGCCACTTCAGCTTGCTAATCCGTCGGGCTATGTCAGCGACTTTGGTTCGTTTACGGATCTCCTCATTTCTGATTCGATCTCGCAAAGAAACACCAAGCATAGCCCTCTCCATAGCACGCTGTGCAACTTTGAGCTTCTGTATAAGGCCTATAGTGAGAGGCCACGTTTCCGAGCCATAAGGCACCGGGTGATGACGGAATAACATCGGAGCTTCTGAATGCGGGTGGAACACCGATACTGAAAGTCCTTCAGAGACTCTTTAACTCCGTCCTACTCCAGGGAACTACGCCAGAGGCATGGAACAGAAGCGTGGTGGTGCTCTTCTTCAAGAAGGTGATAAGACCTTGCTGAAGAATTACAGACCCATCTCGCTTCTGAGTCATGTCTACAAACTGTTTTCGAGAGTCATCACGAACCGTCTCGCGCGTAGGTTCGATGACTTCCAGCCTCCCGAACAAGCCGGATTCCGAAAAGGTTATAGTACCATAGACCACATCCATACGCTGCGGCAGGTTATACAGAAGACTGAGGAGTATAACTTGCCACTATGCTTGGCGTTCGTGGACTATGAGAAGGCCTTCGATTCGATTGAGACTTGGGCAGTATTACAATCTCTCCAGCGGTGCCGTATTGACTATCGGTATATCGAGGTGCTGAAGTGCTTGTACAAAAACGCCACCATGTCGGTCCGAGTACAGGAGCAGAGCACGAGGGCGATTCCACTGCAGCGAGGCGTTAGGCAGGGAGATGTTATATCTCCGAAACTGTTCACCGCTGCATTGGAAGACGCTTTCAAACTCCTGGAATGGAAAGGATTCGGCATAAACATTAATGGCGAGTACATCACTCACCTTCGGTTTGCCGACGATATTGTGGTCATGGCAGAATCGTTGGAAGATCTTGGCACAATGCTCGAAGACCTTAATCGAGTTTCCCAACAGGTAGGCCTGAGGATGAACATGGACAAAACGAAGCTTATGTCGAATGTCCATGTTACGCCCTACCCAGTTTCAGTTGGGAGCTCAATTCTCGAGATTGTCGACAAGTATGTCAATCATGGTATACCTACATAAATATTAATTCGTCCTAATAAATAAGTAGGAAATTAGTAATTATTTTTCTACTTTTTAGTGTAGGTTTTTTGGAGTCGGTTTTATTTTTTTTTATAAAATTTTACTTATTTCTTGCTTTTTAGTTAACTAATTATTACCTTGATGTTACCACTGAAGGTAGGCAGTACATTGACACCATATTCTTCATGTCTAGTGTAAATAATATTCCATACAAAATACAGGTTACCAGAAACGTAAAAGACCTTAAACCGTCAGCCCACCTTAAAAACATGAAAGAATACAACTGTTGGTCTATTTGTACTTATAATATTTAAAGAATTATCCTCCAACTCCTAAGCATTAAGGAGTTGTACCTACCATGACCAATTCATCATGATGAGATGATGAATATCTGATGTAAGCACTTGAATAACTTTAGAAACTATACTTATCTATAAAATTAAAAGAATTATCCTCCAACTCCTAAGCATTAAGGAGTTTTACCTTCTATCATCAGCTCATCAATATGAGATGATGATTTCCAGGAGCAAATACTTAAATAACTTAAGAAAAAGTCTGAAAAACGATATACGTGCCTATAAAATTTGAGGGTTGCCCTCGATTTCCCTAGGATCCCATCATCAGATCCTGACTTGGTGACAATGGGACCACCTCAGAAGTGTACCCTATCGAACAAAAAAAGAATTTTGAAAATCGGTCCACAATTGACGGAGTAATCGGTGAACATACATAGAAAAAAAAATACATACAGTCGAACATATAACCTCCTCCTTTTTTGAAGTCGGTTAAAAATACAGAGCTAAGCTTGAATTGTGGTAACTAGATTAAACGTATTTTCGATCTCTCGAATCCGACACGGTGCTATTGGCGCCTTTACATGGGGTTTCCAATTTTCCTGTCAACATGTAGACTTCGCGCCTTAGATAAGTCTGGTCTGTTCCTCACAGAACTAAACAGTTTATTGTAATTATTGTTGTTGTTTTAATGAGGATTCCGTGAAATTCTTGCAAAGCCTACTTTGATACTATCCTAATAGACCATCATCGCTCTTCCCATGGATGACGTAAGAGTTTCCTCTTACGTCATCCATGGGAAGAGAAGGGAAAATCAGGCCTCCCCACAGTCCTTACCTAGGGTGGGGAGTGTAGACTAATTCTCCCTTTCGCCTTTGGGAAATTAGAAACGGTCGTCCTTTTGTAGTGGAGATCAAATACTGATGATTATGTGCGGTTTCCAGCCAACCTCGACAAGCTACGCGCCATAGAGAAGTGCGGGCGGTCTCTCACGGGATTGTACTCGCTTCACGTGCGCCACGTGCTTACTGCCATCACTAGTGACGCGCTGACCTGGAGCCTGAATTAAAGACGTTGTCCTCATGATGATGATGATTTCCAGCCAACCTCGACAAGCTACGCGCCATAGAGAAGTGCGGGCTGTCTCTCACGGGATTGTACTCGCTTCACGTGCGCCGCGTGCTCGCTGCCATCACTAGTGACGCGCTGACCTGAAGCCTGAATTAAAGACTTTGTCCTCATGATGATGATGATTTCCAGCTAACCTCGACAAGCTACGCGCCATAGAGAAGTGCGGGCTGTCTCTCACGGGATTGTACTCGCTTCACGTGCGCCGCGTGCTCGCTGCCATTACTAGTGACGCGCTGACCTGGAGTCTTCTCACGCCGGATCGATGTCTGCTGGAGTGCGTACTCATGCATGCCGGTAAGTCATTTCAAAGTCTATTTGTTAGTCCGTGAGACCGCTGCAAAATTGCCTATGTTATCAGTCTGACGATATCGCACTAAAAACATAAGGCCGAATTTAGAATTCAGAATCGAAAGATTATCGCTCCTAAAATTGGCCAGAAGCCGGAGAAAATGTATGTGACATCAATACTTGGTATGGGGCTGTCGTGTCCTAAGTCCTAATAGACAAAGCCCCCAAATAAAATAAATATAAAAAATCAAGCATCATTTTATTTTCATGCGTTTGCTGTTTTGACGCGCACATAAATCCCAGTTTAAAAAAAAATCTTCAAGCTTGGTAATCCTCTTCTTCTTCTTCTTTTTTGATGATGTTGGCAATGAACGTCGAGGTCGACTTGATTTGTGCCATTTTCAAGTTTATAGGTGATACGAGTTACAAAATGAGATCAAGTAATGATATAATGAAGGATGATAGATGATACCCCTTCCCACCCTTTGAGTCTCAGTAAAGTTGTGGTGCTTTACTGAGACCTCCTATGGACAACTTGAGAGAACCAGAAGAATCACGATGCACTGTTTTGTTTCACTCGCCCACACTCATGCACGTTCACGAACACTTAATGGTTAATAATCCACCATTATTACACATTAATAGTCGCCCAAACACAAATTTGAGGCAATAAAACAAAACCGCTAACATGACGCTTCAGATTCCCGCCAAGAAGTCCTTGGTAATCCTCAATTCGTCCCGAATATTTTTTCTAATAGCAACACTCGTTTTACCTCAGGATCTGCCATGGGCGATCAGCTGCATCTCATCGCGCCTCTCCTCAAAGAGTGCCTGGCGACCCCCAAAGTGGACCCAGAGGTGAAGCTGAAGATTTTCACAGTGCTGTCCACTGTACTCCTGAAAAGGCAGGCCAACTTCTGCAAGTGCGAGACTGATAAGCTGGAGGCTTTCCTCAAGATTGTTATAGAAGGTATACTTGAATTTCTCATAACACTTTGATTTTTTGGGTTTTGGGGTTTTATTTAATTGACATTATCGCGTAAGACCGAAACTCCTTATGCGCAGTGTAACTGACTGGGATAATCCAGTTTGTATCTTAGATGACTTTTTTGATCAGTCTTACAAGTGTGACATTGTTATTTGCACTGACTACAATTATGATGCACACATTTATCTGTGCCATCTCCATGCTAAAGCTAATATTAATAGATTCTATATTAATATTTGCTTTAGCATGGAGATGGCCAGTGGGTTTCGTGGGACTCTCCCTGCCAAAAGGGGTGGGTCTACCTACTAAAACCCGATTTTCAATGAAACGGATCCGTGAGCTATTGTCCTAAACTGGCTCAAATCTGCACCTGCTCAACGCAGGGTAACTTTTGTAGCTTACAGTCCTTACTCATGTACAGACTAGTGATACCGTTGCTCTAATAAATTAAACGTTGATATCTATCCATGTTTAGAGGTGATAATGCCGAACCTGGTGTGGTCTGCGGGACGCACCGCCGAGGCTATCCGCAGCGCCGCCGTGGCTTGCCTCTGCTCTGCCTTGCAAGATGCCCCGCAGGACGACTGCAAGCTTGTACGAGACAAAGGGGGCGACGGGGATAACAATGAGAAGGTGAGACATTAAGGGGGGAAACGGGGATAACAATGAGACGGTGACACACTTGGCACATATGTGTCTGAGGACAAACGATGAAGCTTAGCAGAGAGAGTCACGACTGAGGCCATCCGCAGCGCCGCCGTGGCTTGCCTCTGCTCTGCCTTGCAAGATGCCCCGCAGGACGACTGCAAGCTTGTACGAGACAAAGGGGGCGACGGGGATAACAATGAGAAGGTGAGACATAAGGGGGGAGACGGGGATAACAATGAGACGGTGACACACTTGGCACATATGTGTCTGAGGACAAACGATGAAGCTTTGCAGAGAGAGTCACGACTGAAGCCATCTGCAGCGCTGCCGTGGCGTGCCTTTGCTCTGCCTTACAAGATGCCCCGCAGGACGACTGCAAGCTTGTACGGGACAAAGGGGGCGACGGGGATTACAATGAGAAGGTGAGACACTTGACATATCCCACTCGAAAGATGTTCTCTAGGAAGTTCTGAGATAAGCTGAGTTGGCAGTGAGTCGCAAGGAGACTGCATGCTCACGTGAGACAGAGAGGATAACAATGAGAAGGTGAGTGAGGACATTCATGCTATCAAGCTCCTGACAAGGATGAAGATTTTTCATAAGTTTTGGAACAGCAGTATGAAAACAGTCGCTTGACCTTGAGGCATCCTACCTTTGCCCCTCTGGGTAGTACGCCCTTGATTGCAAGCGTTGCTCAGTATAGAGCAAAAAAAAAACTTATTTACAGGACCCAAGACATAATTATATTCTGTAGAAGTTTTTCATACACATGAATCAGAGGTGTTACATTTTTTTTTATTATTCCAGGAAGTGAATCTGTTCCCGACTAAAGAATCTTTGGAGCCATTTATGGAGAAAATAGTTCCTTTGCTAGTGGGGCTGGCGGACGACAACTCTACGCTGACCAGACAGCACACGCTTAGGGCGATCTGCTACCTGGCCACTTTAGCCAAGCAGCGCGGCTGTTTCACCGTGGAGATTCTGCACAAGCTGTACTTTGGTAAGCAACACTGGATTTTATATCTATAGACATTCCAAGAGCTTTACTTAAAATATCTATCTTGATATCGGTTCAACTTTATCCAGGCTATTTTTCCACAGCTGAGGTAGTTATCATAAAATAGGTTTTAATTTTTATGGGTTGGGACACCTCTATTTTTTTCTAATGGCAAAATGGCAATACCACCCGTTGCCACAGATCATAAATTCCCAGAGAGAGAGCGTTCTGGTCCGATTCATGCTGTAACAGTTTTACCAAAATCTTGATAAAAGATGAAACACTTTTTTATTTCCAGTGGTGCTCAAACGCCTTGACGACAGCAGCGATAAGGTCCGCTCGTACGCCGTCCAGACGCTATGCACTCTCTTCAAGAGCCGACCGGAGTATAACAACGTGACCTACGGCGCCCATATCGACGCTCTCTACAGCGCTATGTTGATTCACTTGGATGACACGGACGAAGGATTCAGAAAGGAGATGTTGGGTAAGACAATATTGAACAAGCTAGCATGTATAGATAAGAATTGAACCTGTCTATCTAGTCCAATATTTATAGTATTGGCATAAATTATAATTTTGATATTTCTATTTTGTTTCTTTCAGATGCACTTTTGTCACTCTGCGATCTAGACCCCGAGATGATCTTGAAGAAGGTGAAAGCGAATATTCACCTTTACAGGAATAAAACTGCTTACGAACGTCTTTCTAGTCAAGCTGAGAAACTAGTAATTAATGTAATGAATTATTGACAAGGTTGTGCCTTTATGTTGAGTGGTTTTAAGTTTATTGCTAGTAGATAATAAATATATTTTTATGTCCTAATTTTGTGGTTTTACTTATTTAAAAACAACAAAATATAACTCATTATAAACTGCCGCCGGAAGACGAAAAAAAGCAAGAAGAAAGAGAGAAAAGAATGACTCCATGAAACCACCACAGTTTTGCAAAATCTGTATTTCATGCTGTCCCGCTAAGTAATGTTGCCAGGATTGTCAGTACTCAGTACAATTTGTACTCCTGTAACATTTATTTTGTGGAAAGTTTCAGACAACTTGAAATAATTATTTGTCTTTAATTGATAAATAGTGATCCTAATCAGAAAGGTTGACAGGAAATCACCATTGGCGGTCGTAGTTTAGTTAAAGTTAAGATTTTATAAAAAAAATCACTTGCTGTCATTTGGCTCAAAAGCCCGGAGCCCAGAGCCGTAAAGTACAATATATAAAAAATCCTACTGGCCTGCTGTCATTAGTGTCATTTATGACAGCTGTGGAAACGATACGGATGGTGTGGTTTCGCTTGTGATGTGATTTTTATTATTTTTCATCAATTTTATTGCTTATATTCCATTATTAATGACTGTAATCTGACTATTTTGTTAATATTTATCGTCACAAATATGGAAGTGACTCGTAAAAGTATGTGTCGGTACCCACAAATTGAAAAATATTGTTGTTCACCAATGCGGATAGTTTTCGTTTATGAAATCCTTTCTTTTCAGATTTTAAAGAGGTTTTGCCTCTCGTACAGGATTCAATTAATAAAGCTGACTTCCTGGTGATAGATGCAGAGTTCACCGGCCTTATAAACGGCCGAGATGTGTCTATGTTTGATTCTCCATCCGAGTATTATTCCCGGCTGTTGAAGGGGTCTAGTGAGTTTTTGCTGATCCAGTATGGGCTGTGCGCGTTCTATTGGGACAAAGAAAACCGGCATTACATGAACGATGCGTATAACTTCTACTTATTTCCCCGCGGGAGGCCAGGACCTGAGAAAATGTTTATGTGCCAGAGTTCCAGCTTAGATTTCTTGGCATCACAAGGATTTGACTTTAACAAGCTTATAAAAGAAGGTTTGTTGATAATACGTTTGAATTTGGTGAAAAACATTAAGGTTTGTATAAAAATAATCATCATATTCTTCTTGGTTTTAGGTATTTCCTATATGACAGAGCCAACAGAGACTAGACTGCGTGAGCTGTTGACTGAAAGACAAAAGAACTATTCAAATGATAAGGATACTATTACAATACCTGAAGAAAATAAACCACAAATAGAAGATGTATGGTAAATATCATCTTTCCAGTATAATTCTAGTATTATACCTACTTGACTTTACTGCAATTTATATTAAACAGTTGTGTATATCCTCATAAATTGGCACTCAAGTCAACATTTGATTTATCTTACATAAAGGCTCCTTAAGAGCCAAACTATTTTTTTAGTCTTTTATTTTTATTCTTGAAATATTTGTCAATTTGTATGCACAATTTAATAGTCCATATGAATAAAGGTGACTTTTTTAATTTTAAGCAATCGTGTTCGTAAGTTCCTCGATGACGAAGTCTCAGATGAACTGGAAGTAGACCGCTGCAATGCCTTCATCCGACGGCTGCTATTCCAAGAACTGGGGACACGTTTCAAAGGCGAAGCCGCTGTGGAAACCAAGGTTTTAGAGAATAAAAACAGGTAAACCTCAGGGTTATTAGTTTACGAATAAAGTTTTTTGAATAATCTTTTTTAATAATGCACCTTAAGGATACAGCATGATGGTGAGTTTGAAAGTGACCTTTTTATATTTAAAAAGCTTCTTACTTGGTGGAAAACATATTGTATTTATTAGATTTATGAAACAGACAAAATAATATCATTATGTGTTTCATGGATTTTCATTTGATTTGATTTGATGTAGGGCTTAAAACATAGTTGTTCTTAATTACATACCTTCTGAAAGGAATTATATTTAGCCATAAAAGACTGGAATATACATTATCAAACTTTTTAGTATATTTTGCTGTTTACTAAAGAAAATCCCTTTTACATGTATTATTTTAGAGTCCTTAAAGTGGTACGCCTCAAAGAAGGCGACGACTCGAAGAGTCGGGACACACAGAAGAAAGAAAGGGAGTGGGAGGACTTTGAAGCTGCCGTTGGGTTCTCTAAAGTGGCGCGGATGATCAGTCAGTCTGTAAGTAACACCCTCTAAGTAACTAGAGCAATAGACATCCTTACTGTACTGTAATTAAGATATCTATTGTGGAGAATGAGAACCCACTCGTAAAAGTGCTTTTTAAAAACCTACTTGCCAAAATAAAATGAGTTTTGTTAGTTACAAAAGCATATTTAGCTTAGCATGAGGCTGAGGGGTTAATGGGACTATTAGTAATTTGTTCAATTCAAATTACTAATATTGTTTTGTACAAAAAAATGTCGCCCAGGAGCAAGTGACCACCAAGTGATGTTTTAAAATTATGTATTCATGAAAATGTATTGAGAAAAAACTTTAAAAGTAAATCTATATATATAAAAGAAAGTCGTGTTAGTTACTCCACTTATAACTCAAGAACGGCTGAACCGATTTAGCTGAAAATTGTCAGGGAGGTAGTTTAGAGCCAGGAGAAGGACATAGGATAGTTTTTATCCCGTTCGAAATTAAAAAAAAAAGTCTGCTTATTTATTGCCATTAAGGCGGAACAAAGTTCGCCGGGTCAGCTAGTCTTTCTATAAAAACCTTTTTTTGTATAAAATTGGTAAATCTATATCAATAAAATAAAAATAAAAGGGGGTCTAAATATTTATTTTTAAAACTGGTACTTAGGCCACTGCCATTTTTATTATTATTCATTCAGCCATTTTTTCCAAGAAAACACTGTTTTTTTATAATGTGGTAACTTAGAGACATGGCATTGTAATAAGAATCCACTGTGTTTTCATACTAACATTGTTTATATTGCAGGAAAAGCTGGTGATAGGCCACAACATGCTGTTGGACGTGCTGCACACACTCAACCACTTCTTCCAGCCGCTGCCTGACGACTATGACTCGTTCAAGGAGTTCACGCACTGCATGTTTCCAAGGTAAGAGTAAAATATATGCACATTCCCTTGAAAAAATATCACTTAATGAGGGCTATCGTTTTTATACTTAACAGTTGGCACCCCTGGCGATTGACAGGACCTTACTCTACAGTGGCGCCATCTTGTTGAGTGCAAATGCGATAGTCCTCCTACCACTTTAGCGCTCACAAGTTGGTGCCACTGTCTTCGCGACTAGCAAGTGACAGGACCTTACTCTACAGTGGCGCTAACTGGTGAGCGCTAAAACGATAGCCCTCGTGTTCTATTTCATTTTGACGTAATTTCATTCATGAAAAAATTACTGTATTTTTTATTATAAAAAAAATCTTCAAACTTCAAACTGCGCGCGAGGTCTCAGTGGATTGAATTGAAAATTGTACCATTTTGTCAATTCTATGCCTTGAGCCTTGAGTTTGTTTCAAAAGCTTGTTTGAGTAGTTTTTAATTTTTTTTTAGCATTTAGAGTCCCAGAACTTAAATTTTATGTTACTTGGAAAAAATCATAGCCTAAGGTGGGAATCGAACCCACTTCCTTTCGCTTTCCGAGCTACAGCTGCTCTAGTGCTCTCTTGTTTGAGTATCAAGAAAATATTTTATCACAAGTCACTGAATTTAGGCAAGCTGCTTGAAAAGAAAAAAGAAATAGTAGGTATTTAATTTATTATTTGTTCCAGCTTGCTAGACACGAAGTACATGTCGAGCCTGCCGCCCTTCAAGGACAGGGTGAATTCCAGCGTGCTGCAGCACCTTTTCACCACCCTGGCCGAAGAGCCCTTCTCGATGCCCGTGACAGGTAATATTAATTTAGTTTTTCAAGATTAACTTTACTTGACACAAAAAAATACAAAAATCTGAACATAATACAGACAGCAAAAACTTTAGAGCCAAATAGGTGCCTGCTCGCTCAGTATAAATCGAGCTAACGCGAGCCTTGACACTAATTTTTAGCTTGAAAAAATTTAATAGTTACATACGATGAAAGACTAAAAACAATGGAGGAACGCCATGCCCAAGCAAAGTTGTAGTATTAACATTATTATTATTCTCTGGCACTTTTTCGACAAAAGGTTTGATTTTGTATTCTTTAAATTCAGCTGGACTTTAAATAGCAACATAAATGTATAAGTAGGATGTGATGCCGTCTCCGTCAGTTAGATGGCGGTGTACGTATTTAACTCGCGGTGACATTTCAATTTTTCAGAAATGCTTTATAACGCAGTACAAGACATGGGAGACGTTAAACCTGTATTATTGCTTACAATTTTTGCAAGTGATCGCATTGGCTTGCGCCAGTGATCACATTATTTTTTAGATTTTGAAATGTCGCGACTAACGTTATGGATATCTTACTTTGGAAATATTGGGATGGTGGTTTAGTCATTTTTTTGTTCCAAAATACCACCTACTACAAGTTACAACGACATAAGATGTCACAATGTTTATCACATTCCTTTTCTCCCCAACTAGTCTAGCCAGCACGGGGAGTTAGATCTTTGTTTCTTTTGCGTTGGTTATAAATATATGTAGAGGATCGTCTTTCTGTACTGGAGACTAAAGCATTGTCACATTGGATGCAGCCTGCGATCAGGTCAAATGAACACGTAACCCGCACCTGTCAGTTTGCGTTCTTTGCCCGCACTTTCAGATCGCATCAATACAAAATGTAAAGAGACAGACAATGTTGTTTAAACATGATACGCGCTACGTTCGCTTTGACCTGACCGCAAACCGAGAACGTATCCAGTGTGGCAAATTATTAAGTGACATAATGAAGATGATGACATTCCTTTAAAACTTTAGAGTCAAAAGATGGCCGCGGCTACTGTCGCTCGGAAGACAAGAACCACGAGGCTGGTTACGACGCCTACGTCACGGGTCTCTGCTTCCTCTCGATGTACTCGCATCTCTGCAAGATGAGGGGCGAGGACTCCGGCCGCGTATTGCCTAACTGTCCTGTGCTGAAGCCGTTCCTTAACAAGCTGTTCTTGGCCAAGACTGCGCACCAGGACTCACCCTACATGAACTTCAATGGAGATGACCGTGAGTACTCCTGTTAATAAATCCTAGCCTTATAGGTACTTGGACCTCTGTAAGATGAGGGGCGAAGACTCTAGCCGCGTACTACCCAACTGTCCTGTGCTGAAGCCGTTCCTTAACAAGCTGTTCTTAGCGAAGACCGCGCACCAAGACTCGCCCTACATGAACTTCAATGGCGACGACCGTGAGTACTCCTGATGGTCTAAATCTTTTTACAACAAAATTAATTTTTCACTTGCTACTTTTTTAATAATTGATTTCCTTTCCCAGCATCACCTTCGAGAGACCACGTGTTCCACCTGACCTTCCCCAGGGAGTGGCTCAGGACTGACATCAATCAGCTGTTTAGCCCTTTCGGTGAGTTATTTGTATTTTATATTTCAAAATCTTTATTGCTCCATGTTGGTATACAAAGGTTACTTAATAAACATAGACCCGTAACATTTATGTGATTACACTGCCACTCAAACAGTTGCAAACAATAGAAAATAATTTCATAAAAAGAAATAAGACTTAATATACAGGGTGTTAGGTAAATGGGTATATGAGCAGACACTAGCCCATGTTAACATGGTCATATAAATGGTATGGTGAAGTCAGAAAATTGATATCTTCATTTTAATTATTTTAATTTTCATACAAATCGGATTTTATAAAATTTATTTTGTTTGAAAATTAAAAAAATCAGAATGATGATATCAAATTTCTGACTTCACCATACCATTTATATGACCATGTTAACATGGTCTAGTGTCGGCTCATATACCCATTTACCTAACACCCTGTATAGAAAGAATAGAAAGTACTTACCTAAGTTTGTGTAGAAAACGCCTGATCTGCTCGCACAGTTGCTCGGGCGTGCCGTGGAATACACAATCATTTTGCACTGAATTAACTGTATTGATAACTGTATGCCGGCGCGCGCGGTATTTTCGGTTTATTTCTTAAAAATAATTACACTCACTTTATCACACAAAAAATATTACATTAAGCAAAAAAAACGTAAAAAAAAACGACAACTTTCCAGTCCACTTAGACGTCCGTTCGCTTCGACAGTCCATAGCGGAATGACTACGCTGCTACGATGTGCTCTCCCCTCCAAGCCACGACGTCATTTGGTGGGGCACTTGTAGAACGAGATCGTAGCACTGCAGTCATATTAAATACTTTTTAAATATATTTACATTATTTAAGGGATATAATTTTTCAGTATGTAGGTAATATTTTATTATTATAGTTTAATTCACTTCGTCCTTAGTTTTTTTTCACTACATGTAAATTACCTACCAAAAATAAAAATATGGATATACATAAAAAAATTAAAACTATGTAGTTCATCCGCTGGAAGCGGGGCGGGGCTCAAGCTACCTTATTATTATCTGGGGGCACGGCAGTGCCCCCGCCAAGTCGAGCGCGAAGCAAACACTGTCGTACCATCCTTTACTGGAACCATTTCGCCGCATTTTCAGGCCCCTATTTGAGAACCTCTGGATAAGACCAGAACGCAGAAATTTTCGTCATCTAGTAAGCTATAATCACATACTTAAAATCCAAAATTTCAAGTCTGTAGGTCATTTAGTTCCGAAGTTAAGCGAAAGCAAAGTTTCGCATTTACGACACTCACTCACTCACTGATGATCATCAAAATAGAACTAGTACTTCCCATAAACTCAGAGAGCTGAAATTTGGTACAGAGTTAGGGTTTAATGGCCACATAAAGGGAAAACTATAAAAACTAGGAAAATCGAAGATCTGGAGTAACACCACATTCATAATCAATACTACTCCGGCACCGTGGTGTTCGCCTGTATCGCTCACCGCTAGATGGCGCTAGCACTGGCAAGCGGTGTCCAGATTTTTTTCCTTTCTAGAGCCCCCCGTCGATTAAGTTGAATGTTGTGTAATTTGCATTTCGTTGATTTCGTTTATTATATTGTAAGGTTCGCTAAGGTTATGATATTAAAACAATTCTGATTCGTTGTCCATTTTAAAGGTCGTTGAGTTTATTTGTGTTTAATAGATATCGTAAAAAAATGTCGATAAAACGACGACGTTAAATAATTTTGCCACTTTCTACAAAAAGAAGTGAAATCCCACCAAAAACATTCTATAAAAAACTAGCCAAGTCTCGATGGAGCTGCTTGTTTATCTCTAAAAAGTAATGAAATCTAGACAAAGTCGTGCCAAGTCTATGGTTCCTTACTGCGATTTCTTTATTATTATACAGGGTGTTTGGTAAATGGGTATATGAGCCGACACTAGCCCATGTTAACATGGGCATATAAATGGTATGGTGAAGTCAGAAAATTGATGTCTTCATTTTAATTATTTTAATTTTCATACAAATCGGATTTTTAAAATTTATTTTGTATGAAAATTTAAAAAAATAAAATGATGATATCAAATTTCTGACTTCACCATACCATTTATATGCCCATGTTAACATGGGCTAGTGTCCGCTCATATACCCATTTACCAAACACCCTGTAGTTAATGTTGTGTGACTTGGCCGTTGAAGGGTGACAAAACCAGGTGCTCCATGACACCATTGCACCAATCTGTCGCCAGAACCGCTACCCATTGACGATGGAAAACTTGGCACGACTTTGTCTAGATTTCATTACTTTTTAGAGATAAACAAGCAGCTCCATCGAGACTTGGCTAGTTTTTTATAGAATGTTTTTGGTGGGATTTTATTTACCTGAAGTAATGATAATTTTTAATAAAATAAAAAAAAATCAATTAAAATACTTGCAGTGAGTTTAATTCCTCCTCCGCTCCACAGGACCAGTCACAGTTCAGTTCATAGACGACACGACGGCCATCATCGCGCTGTCGCGGCGCGACCAGGCGCGTGACGTCATGCGTGCGCTCGCGCACCACTCGCGCACTAAGCTGGTGCCCTTCGTCCGGTACAAGCACGCGCTAGCCAAGGTAAATTATGCTTTATGACTTGGCTACAAGGTTTATGTTACATGTATTCCAGCGTGATCTAGTTTTGATCAGATAAAAATAAAATAAAAAATATTCTGTTACATTATGATAAAAAAAATCTAAAGTTGCCATGATTGATTTTTAATTTTTTACCTGATCTTATCTATTATACCGAATTATCTCTTTTATTTTTATTAACAATACTTCTTTGTTCACAGTTCCACGATCATCGGCATCCATCGCCAGTGAAGCAAGTGTGCGTATTTCTACTTTTATTTGGTGTTGTCTGTTACGCGTGGTTCTTGCACTGGAAACACGTATTGTACCCGCGTATACACGCATATTTGTGTCACTGGAGCGGTGATTGTTATTAGACATGAGCGCCTTGTAGTTATCAATATCGAGGATTTATGTTGCCACCGGGTGGCTCTACAATCACGAGGTTTTTTACAAAATAATTTTAGGTATATCGTTAGTAATTTGACTGATCGCTTTACGCAAAAACGTAGCGTTTTTAACTTTTTTTTGCATTCCAAAACGAAATTCCAAAAAAGCAGTAGTCCATACTTACCAATCGTCATTGACAGCACATGTCAATGATACGGTTACGAGTCGGTTCGTCGAAATTAAAAATGACTCGAATATTATTATTACTAAACTGTAAAGGCAGTCGTCAAGTAGTTTGAATTGAGTTGAGTTTGACCATAAATGAATATTGAATTTATTTAAGGTGCAGCCAAACCAACGCGAATACACGTTAAGTCAGATCTCCATCGCTGCACGCCGGCTGATCGCTTGTGATCGCGTTGGTTTGACTGAACCTTTGAAGATAGGGATACATAATAATATGTGACAAATTGTCTATAAGTATGGGTATGGAAGCGATGACGAAAATTCATCGGATCAATCGATGTTACATTGTCTACAGCACTGGTTGGTGAATTTCTTTTCTCCTCATTAACGTTAGGCAGGGGGGTAGGGTGTCTTATGTTAGGAGCCTTATGAGGTTAGAGGGTATTTTTCCAGTAAATTTCTTTATCTGCTTGATATTATTATGTGTATTTGTGTTGTGTGTTGCATTCGAATAGTTTGGATCTCTTTTAATGATTCGATTTAGTTTGTAAGTTTCAAATTCCTTTGAAATGTTATGTGGTGATTATTTGAATTAGGAGGAGTAGGTATTTGTCATTTGTTTAATTTTATATCTTTTTTGTGAAGCAGGCTTCCTAAGTAGAAATATTGCATGGTTACATACATTTCGACGTCGATGTTTGAAAAGTATTGACTGTCATTACCAATTGGGTATTTTACATTGGTATTTTGCGTTTTTACGTAATATAAGAATTCCTAGATATTAAGTGAACTTTTGGATATTTTTTTATTTTAGTAATAAAAATATTATGAATATTTGTGAAGGCTTTGGACAACCGTGATATTATTCCGTTTTAATGTGATATTTATATTTAAAAAGACTTTATTGTAAACGTGTTGGTAAATTAAAATATTCTTATAAAAATGGAGGCTCAAATACTTATTCAAACATAAAGTTAAAATTATTTGAATTTAAATTAAATATTGAAAAATATTTTATTGGAGATGTTCATAAATTTTCTCGTTATATTGAAATCTCAGGCTTGAGAGCCAATTTTTCGTGTTTTAATTGTTATTTTTAGTAACAGTCATGTGTAGTAGTGATACATAAAGTGTCCTAATACAATTTAAATGATATTAGCTGTAGGTTTTTTTTTACTTTTAGAATATTTTTACTTTTTTCAACAGGTTGACTCTAACAATAAGGTATTAAATAAGATCTCATTGTGTTTTCCCCTTTTTGATTTCCATTTTATGGCACTAAAATAAACAATGTTTTGGCTGTATATTTGTTTTATTTCACATCTTGTTGTTGGAGTCATATTGTTGAAATTAATTTACAAGAATGCAAACTTGTAAGTTTGTATTCTGTAAACATTTTCATTTATCGCTCCAACTTTTTTTCATTCTTTTTTTATAATTTTCAATATTATTTTCATAAATAGTAATTTATGTTTTTTTTATAAATTGTGTGTGGCAGTTGAAATAGAGCAGGACTTACAGGTATAATAATTTTATTTAGTTTATTAGAGCTCAAAATCGAGAGTTGATTTTCTGTCAGTTCAATCAAGTAGTCAGTCTCTGGGACTGTTTACCCCAGAACCTACGGATCGAGAGTCCTATGCACAGACCTTGGTTTACTTAAGGGTCATTTTAGCTGGCCGCATCGTACTTCATTATTATTTCTGGTACTGCCGATGCATTTGCATCGAGTCCGCACTAGTGTTACGGTAAATAGCTCATTACCCAAATAATTCCATGGCCGCCCAACGTTTCAATGGGTCTAGTTTTAGCGAGCGCTTCCATTGTACGCTGCGATTTTGCGGATCGTGAGAAGATAGCTGTAGGGTAGCCATGGTTTAGAAAGGATTAGGATCCCGTGACAGCTATCAAAAATTATGGCCCGTTAATATTATTCTATGTAGCACTTACGATACTATCAAGGCTAGAAATAAAGCATCACATCATCAGTAGCGCTGCGTCCATCACTTTGATAGATATTTAATGCTTCAAGTTCACACAAAATTTGATTCCTTATCACCTAAATGGGATTGCTCGCCCCTCCTCTATTGCTCGCACCACGTTATTTCGGTCACTTGAGTATTTTTTGACAGATTAGTTTTTGGTTCTTTTAATGGCCACCCTATTCGGAAGCCTGGACAATGGCGCGTGGCTGACCTCTTGTGCGCCACTTCCGCCATCTTACATTTTAATGCTTTTGTGTGTCTTTGACAATCAAAATCTTTACTTAGTATCTGTCCCCTAAGACCAAGTTTTGTCTGAGACTAATAATTTTTGGTTTAGAAATTGCAGAGTGACGTCTCATTCTGAAGTCCTGAGTAGTACATCCAACGTTTTCTTTGTAATCATCAGTCTGGATATATGAATTTTGGGCAAATTTGCTAATCAGCATCATGGTAGGATTGTTTTCTGATTGTTCGTTAATAGTTAGTAAGGTAATTTGATACCATCATGTAGTTCAAAATAAAAATAGAAATCTCGTTTCTCTTTCAATACGCCTACCTAACTACTAACCATTGGCCGTTGGCACGTTTAACTGGCTTACTCATAAGCGGTTTTGCATTAGTTTCCAAGTCTTACCATAAATCATATCCACCCTACTCGGTAGCCTGGACAATGGCGCGTGGCGATACCGGCGACCCCGCGACCTCGCGTGCCGCTTCCGCCATCTTGCATTTTAATGCGCCCGCGCCGCGCGCATTTGCATGCCGAAGACAAGTGAGATGATATTTTATTCTCATTTACCTTTGTGGAGCTTTTAATGCTCTCTTGTTATGGTTAGCTTTTAAATGTGTTTAGAGATTATGAATTAGTAAACGGTACCGTTGGTTGAACCCATTCTCTGGGGCATGTAATTCGCGAGATGGGTACAGATTACGCCTCGAAGGTATTCCGTTTAGGTTTAATGTTAACACACGCTGTATTTTTGCCGTTTACTCCAGAACTGTTGTTACACGTGTCCATGGAAAATAATGTTGTCTTTGATTTATGTTATCTTTGCTTGTGGCAAGTTTATAGAAGAACTTTGACCCAGTGTCCTTAAATCGTTTCTTGTAATTTTACACGAATGAATCCGATCCGTCCAATCCGTATTTGATTCCGTTGGAGCTAATCGATTCTGTTCTAAATAGAAAACTATGTTAGTACCTATACAGGGTGTTAGGTAAATGGGTATATGAGCCGACACTAGCCCCAGGGCCGCGCCGCCCCTGTGTGCGATGTGTGCGGCGCACACAGGCGCCAAGACAATAGGGGCGCCGCGCCGCTACTGCCACCAATTTTTTTTTAAATGGAGTATCGATAAGTAAGTAGGTACAGTATGCGCAACATAAGCCTTGTACACAACAAAACAAATATTATGCTTATTAAACAAGTCTCTCAATATTTATATGTTTATTATGATTCAAGTGTATGGTTTCATTTTTACGCTTAGGCTTAGATTAATAAAACCTAAGCGCATAGGGTTTTAGTTTACATTACTTACGAGCTCAACGTAAAACGCCGCCGTTTCTTTTGAACCTCAAATAAAGTATAGTTATTTTGAACCGTAGAGGCGCCGAGTTTGTAATACAAAATTTTTATGACTATGAGTGAGTTTATGAACGCAACCCGATGCGATGCGTGCGAGTTGCGACACAAGCGGGATGGGGTCCCGGGGATTCCCCGCCCACGGGGATTTTAACGAAAGAGATAGCCAAGTCAAAACCACAGTATACAGGGTGTTTGGCGGAAGGTTAGACAAACTTCGTGGGTGTATAGGTAAGGTCATTTTAAGAATACAAGTTCGCCCATTTTACCCTAAGTGACCTACTTTTTTATTAATTGATGTTTTTGTTTATATTTATTTTTTTCCAAAATATGACCTAAAACCTGTTTCAATGTTTTTTCTTGCATGTTTTCAACCGCATTTTTTATTTGATATTAATATCGAATATGTCTTTAGTCAAATAAAATAAATTTCAGATCCAGATAATGATTGAATTAGATAAGTAACCCAGATAATGATTGAATTGATTGCAATCAAATTAGATAAGTATTTGCCTACGCAAAACAATGTAATTTTTCCATACAAAAAATCAAAATAATAATAATTAATATCCCGTAGCTGATCTTAAATTTTCCAGCTTTTAAGCTAAGGTAGAAAAAGGACAAACTATAAATAATAAAAGACTATTAAACACACAGCAAAAACATAAAAGTAATAAAATAAAAGAAAAAAGTGTGATAAAAGGGCGCCCGCTCAGTTTTAATCGGGACACCATGTTAGGATGTCCCGATTAAAACTTTAATTATTTTTTTTAAATAGAATTCCAAGTTGAATTTTTTATCGTGGTTTGTACTTTTGTTAAACTTTGGCGGCTCGTAACTAGCTATCCAATCATTATCTGGATCTGAAATGTATTTTACTTGACTAAAGACATGTTCGATATTAAAATAATAAAAGCGATTGAAAACACGCGAGAAAAAAAAGCAGTTTTTAGGTCAAATTTCGGAAAAAATTAAATGAAAACAAAAATATCAATTAAAAAAATTACCACTTAGGGTCAAATGGGCGAACTTGTATTCTTAAAATGACCTTACCTATACACTATACACCCACGAAGTTTGGCTAAAGTTTGTCCGCCAAACCCTGTATTATAATTTAAGTATGATTAAAATATTCTTGCAAATGTTAGACTTGCTGTTTTTTTAAACATAGCATAGGTAGGTACATAATAGTCATATTAGTATTATTATGATTAAAAAAAAGTCAGCTTCTTTGTTATTAATATTTAAGTATACAATTCATTGTATTAAGTATGTAAAAATTTAGTTCGAGTTTTCCTTTTCGTAGTAATTGGCAAGTAGAACGAACGGGATTTACCTATTTAGTATCCTAATTCCTAAGTGGTTTCCAGTTATAATACACTTATGATAATATTATCTAAGTACTGTAAAACTGGAGAACATTTATTTTAGTCAAAATTAACAATTAAAATATTCGTTAAAAATTAAAATTCGTTTTTTTATGACGATTCATTAGAAAAGAGGCGCTTCATAGGTTCCGCACACAGGCGCTGGCGGCGGTCGGCGCGGCCCTGACTAGCCCATGTTAACATGGGCATATAAATGGTATGGTGAAGTTAGAAAATTGATATCTTCATTTTAATTATTTTAATTTTCATACAAATCGGATTTTATAAAATTTATTTTGTATGAAATTAAAAAAATTAAAATGATGATATCAAAATTCTGACTTCACCACACTATTTATATGCGTATGTTAACATGGGCTAGTGTCGGCTCATATACCCATTTACCTAACACCCTGTATAGTTTTAATTGGAGCGCAGTATAGAAATATATCAAAATGAAAGCTTCGATTTATTAGCAATACACGGCACGAGTCAATTCGTTATGCGGCTAGATATTGGATCCCAAACGCATTTTGTATTGAATGCATCAATGGCCCGGTATTAGGGTTATTCTGAATGTCACTGCGCGGCATGCCCACAGCCCACGGCTGGGCAAGCAATTTGCATGTGCGATCCGCGCCCGATTCGCCCACGCGGCCGTGTTCTTTGACGCGGCATTGCCCATTTCTAAAGGTCCCCTATAAAAGCAATAGCGAACTATTCGACATTCCGTGCGGGTAGACGTACGCCGCGTTGTATTGCAATGTCAAAATTGTAGGTTCCTGGACTTATTAAGCAAGACAGACTTTCTTGGATATCGATATTTTGCGAAATAAGCTAAAGAAAAATGTGCTTCCTGTTCAATTTTATTCTATCTGTAGGAAATATGTAATTCCTATGTTGCGTTAAGAAAAAAAAATGTTAATACATCTTTTGGCTCACGGCTATGCTCATTTAGAATTCTGTTCGTCACTGAAAGCAGCTTTTGGAATTACGCGTAACGTGAAATAATTTTTAGAAACATCGTTCTACATCGATTTTTTCCCGTTCTATGCCTTTTAAGCGATAAGTACTACTATTTTATCTTTCTAAAGTATTATTTCAAAACTAGGAAGATGGCTCGCATCCTCCGAATAAACCTAGCGAAATATTTCAACTGGATTTAAATTATCTCAAGATCTATTCCGGAATGCACACAATCGCCTTGCACAAGCTTTTATTGGCCACCCTTTATTTTTAAACAGTTCCGCGTCAACCCAATTTGCATTTGCCTAAGGTCAAACGACAATCGCGCGTCGTCTCCCTCATTAGTCTCTCACCATACCTTGTTCCAAATGTCTCCTGTATTTCACGAATATCAGAAACTCCCTTATTGCGTTGTAGTAAGGTTGGTTTTTGCGGGGTTGGATTAGAAAGCTCGTGGCACCTGCAGGCCTCGTATCTGGTATAAACATGCGCGCGCGCCGAAGACAAGCGACAAGCGCAGCTCGCGCCTCGGGTTCGTGGTAGTCATATATTGTGATTTAACGGTTCGGGGAGTTCACTATAATTTTGAACCAGTCACCGTCAGAAACTTCCAGCATGATGTATGAATTTCTTTGAGAAATAGAAATATCATTTTTTATAAACTGAAGTAAATTGGCGTAGACAATCTAACTCTATAAGCTTTACTTTGATCATGCCTATTAGAAATGAGTTTATCATAGAATAATTAATTACCATTAATCTTCAGCTCCCTGATAAGCGAAAATATCTATAAGCATGCATCGCATGCCCCTGAATCGAACCAAACTTCTTTAATTAGATGCTAATTAGTAGAGATGGGTTATACTAGGTAAATTTGATACTAGGTGCACCTATTCCAAGTATTTATTAATACTCGATCCAAATACCTGTTCCACCTAGTACGTAGTAATTTAGCATACTTGACGCGACTAGTGCGGACTAATCCAAGTAATATGACTTTAAAATACAATTTTCTTTGAAAAGATACAACCGTAGTATGAATAATGCAATTTGAAATTGAATAATAATATAATTCCTCCCTTCATACTTCAACAGGCTTTGGACTGTCAACTTAAAAGTTGGCGTATTTAAAAGATATCAATTTCATAAAAATATTTACATACTTTTTTCTTATTTACCTACATGAATATGGTTTGACTACGTTTGTGTGCGTTTGCTTCGTCGCGCTCAAATTTGTTTGGTCAGACAGAGACGGAGTGAATCTCTACGTTCGCACATAAGCTTAGCGAGAAATACTAGGTGCGCGTAATACACGACTACGGATTACGCAATAATAACCTCTATTACTTTCAGGGTAGGGTCGGAAATCGTGTAATTTATAAAATACTAGGTGGATCAAGTATTTTTTAAAATGGAATAGGTGCCGCCTAGTACTGTAAAATACCTAGTGTGTGGATCTGTTCTAGTAAATACGTCTCATCTCTACTAATTAGTATCGACCTGCTTATTTATGTCCATAACATACACGATGTCTGTTTAAATGAAAGTGTCCCTAACACAGTAGTTGTTTACATTTCATTTTACGTCAACAAATCTAATTACCGTAAGATGCAGTTGCAGCCGTCAAGTCGCGACTTTTTCTTCATAAACGCTATCCCGCAAGTCGCAACCTAATGACGAAGGAAGGCTCTCGCTCATCCTAATTGTGGCTTGTCTCAATTTATAACCGGCCGGCGTTACCGCAGTATCTGCTTTTAGACGTCGCATCGCACAGTTTTGCTCCGGTTAGCTAAAATTAATGATCACTATCTTCGCTCGTAACGTTTTCTAAAGAAACGAAAGGCACTCGTTAATCAGCCCCGCTTATATTGTATTTCATGTCTCGAATGAATCTCGGTAATATGTTACTTTCTGAGAATTGATATCATTCTGTCGGTCTACATCATTTCCTGGTAACTGCTCTCTGGAAGAAAGATCGCGATCTTCAAATTGCGTGTTGTATTTAGCGTTCTTTACTTGTTTACTTTGTTAATCTGACAATTTTGTTGCACCAGATTCATGGAAATCTTATTGTACTAAGTGAGTATGTATAAACTCACAGCATAAGGCGAAAATAATTCACAGGAAATCTTAAATAAATCGTATTTGACTCGAGACGACAACCAAAACGTTGGGTCGAGTGAACTCAACCTTTGACCACAGATTCGTTATCATTTATTAATGTATTTTCGCATAGCAGGTATTACCATGTCTTATCCTAGACCATTTACTCGAATTACTCGGGCATTCCCAACAATTTCCCGTTACCTACTCAACAAGGTAGCTAATCAAAGATTTACACACACCTTATTGTAGAGTAATGCACATAACCGTTGGTGATTTTAGTTTGGCAAAGGTTATCTATACAGCGTAAGCTTTGCTGCGGGACTGTTATGACTGTGTAAATCGCGTAACATTTATATCCTGCTATAAAAAATATGTACTGCAGTTTTGCCCAAAAATTTAAAATAATCACACTTTATGAACACGTGTCTTCTTTCAATTAGTAGCAATAGTTATGTTAGTCATAGTGCCAGTTTTGGGCATCCCCAGTTATGTTGGACACCCTGTATACATATAGGGCAAGCGGCAGGCGGCATGACGAACGAGCGCCATTCCGCGCTGGCCGAGTGTCGCGTCAGATTAACACTGCTGAGATAACATTCAGAAGCTGGGATTTGGGGCAGGAGAGAAGCGTAAAGCGAATAACCATACCTAACACTTGTTGGTTAAAGAATTTGGTCTAAGCTGAAAAATGAACCAAGGCCAAAACAAGAGTTTCGATAAAACTTTTTAACCAAAACGGAGAAGCTCTTTTACCTTTATCTTACATCTGAAAGTGACGGAAGGCTGGAGGAGAAAGCAAGTTATAGAATGTAAAATATCAAATTGAAGAGTGAAACAATAACAAATCTCCAGCGAGATTGGAATAGGAATACCTCCTCGCAAGTTCTAACTTCGATTAGGTTAGGACCTTTGTTATTAAATGCGAGGTTTGCGAAGCTAGTAGTAGTAGCTATTCGATCTCTACTCAAGACTCTATCTTGGACCCGTCGACAGCCTAGTTTCGCGTTATCTGCCTGTCTACCTTCACCATTGTCACTTTTTCCATTCATGGGATATAGCTGTTCCATCAACAAATATTAACGTCGTCTCTCACACCACTTGTGCCTTGTGCAGCGACATTACTCTGAGCCGCGACGTCACCTGCAGGGAGACAAAAGCCTGATAGCGCTGCGCACGCGCGCTCGCGACTAGTGGCGACGCGCGAGGACGCCCTTGATTTATTCCTGATCCCTTGTTCTATCATGCAGATTGTATACCTGTTAGAATACCATTCGTTCGTTTCAGCTAAATGACGTCCACTGCTGGACAAAGGCCTCCCCCAAGGCTTTCCACAATAAACGGTCCCGCGCTGCCCGCATCCAGGCTCCTCCCGCGACCTTTACCAGATCGTCGGTCCACCTAGTAGGAGGCCTGCCCACGCTACGTCTTCCAGCCCGTGATCGCCACTCGAGAACTTTCCTGCCCCAACGGCCATCGTCTCTACGAGCTATTTGCCCCGTCCACTGCACATTGATTTTAGCAATTCTGCGAGCTATGTCGGTTACTTTGGTTCTCCTGCGGATCTCCTAGAATACCATTAATGGTAACTAACCATTATTAAAAGAAGTAATATTGACGTGGGCCACGTGACTATACAAGAGGTTCAAGGTGATTTGGTGACTTATCCACAGAGCAGACGTCTTGTCACGTATCGTGTGCGGGTTTTCCATTCAGTCCATTAGAACCTATTGTAAGTTCCTGCTACTACCGAGCCATAGTCTTCGCGAAAGACATTGTTACGAGGACATGAGAATAAAGCATCCAAAACAAACACGCTGTCAGACAGAAAGAGAAACAAAGGTCGCGATAAGGCTGCGCGCACGCAGGAGCGCCGCTTTATTCGCTGACGTCGGACTAATGGTGGCGCCCGACGACGCCCGCGATTTATCGTTAAAACTCCGCGCTTAACGAGTGCGTATAAGTTTGCTCCAGGAATGTGCCCTACGCAGTACGCACTCCTAACAAGATCTGGGAGGGCCGCGTGCGCAAAGTTACGACGTGCCAAGACAACTTTACTGTGCTACTACCAAACTTGTAGCATCATGTAAGGCCTGATAATAGTAAATATAAGCCGACGCTCTTTACTGATGTTCGGGATTGTAACTTGCTTCGTGCAGCGATCCGTTATTGATGGTCACATGTTTCATACTATTATTCGCGGCTGGTATCTCTGTATTCGTGATTTTCTATCCCTTTAGGAATTTAAGGGGTTTATTTATACTTGAATTAAACAATGCTACATAATATTTGAAATAAAGTGAAACCCGAATCGTTCTGGCTTCAGAAACGATCTGAAAATACTCTACCTCATTAGCTAAGTTAGCAAAAACTGATTACCTCATTTGCTTCGATAGCGCGATGTTAGCTGTCAGTCGCTATCTGGTGGTGGGGATGCGCGGCCTTGTCGCCTCGCTGTCATCGGCGCCAGCTAACGGCTGATCGTATCGGTCTCATTGGCTAATGCCGGCCAATTACGGTGACTGACGCGTCCGGGGCACACTGTGGCGACAAGTCAACTGCGGAAACGCGGCACTTTTATGCTTCAAATTAGATTATGCAGCACCCTTTTTTAGCGAGCCGTGTATTTACAGTCAGATAGAAGCATTGGTTTGTTTTATGTATCATTTATCTGGGTTTAACCCATTTAAATAATACTACTATTAGGTAGGTCTCTATGCTCTATAATTTTACTCGACTCTACATATACGTAATTGACTTCAATCTCTGTTCAAATAATCGTGAAAATTACGTCCTAGTGTTTTTTATTTGTCAAATCGAATAATCGAAGTTTAATTGGCTTTATCCATTAATTAGACTTATTAGGTTCGTCAAATTAAATCGATCAAATTTCTGGTATGTTGATGAAAATTGAGTATAATTGCTTCTAATAGAGGCGTGTGTAATGAATGTTTCTGTCGCTCTAGGCCTTTCTTTATTTTTAGACGCGTTTGGTCTACCCGGTTTCTAAGACCTAAAGCTCGTGCTATGTTTCCTACCGTCCAATTACTTTGAGTGACGCGTCCGGGGCAAATTGCGGCGCGAGGTGACGTCGGTTCACTTCGGCCGCATTCGGTCGCTTTCGGGCGGCGCAGGCGACGGTGACGACCGTCAATTAGCTGTGTTGATGTGTGAATACACAAGTCCATATGCATCAAGTCTAACGTGGTCGAAATATTTCGCCTTTTAAGGATTCGTGGAGCCTTATCGGCTGCGAAACGACCAAATAACAGACGAGTGAGGCTAAAAAATATTACATATTCGTAAAATACATATTAAAATAGACTTGCTGCTAGACTCATAGGTACTATACGCACCTATTTCATGGGAATTATGACCATAGCTTGTCATTTCAAACATCTATCTGATAGAAATATGGTTTAAATAATGTTTAACGTGAAATCATGCATAAAGAAAGTACGCTACTTTACCACCACGAGGTCCCTTTATAAGTGAATTACAGCATGTAAGCTGTACCTATCGTTGATCGGCGCACGCGACTGATCCCGCTACGCGGTCAACTGTCGACACTGTCGTGCACTTGGCAAGGCTTTGTTTCGGTAACAAAAAATAGGAATAAAGATATTTACCTGTACCAGTTTTTGTTCTCTGCTGTTCTTTCACGAAGTTTTTTATTCTTCGCAGTTACAAACATTTTTCAGAGAGCAGTGAATATTAAAAAGGACGTCCACATTGTTTAAGAATCTCTCTTTATTTTCCCTTAGGAACAAGGAGTCTATTCCATGGAACAATTTCGACACTGATTCGGCTTTATTCATCTTCTCATAACTAAATGCCAGTAAGATTCAGTGTGTTTGCGTCAGTAATTTTTTTGTGACAGTTATTATTAAATTGAACAGGGTACATGTTATATTCGTATTTTGCGAAAAAATGGACTGACGGTCTACTCAACGTTGATAGATGAATTTTCCTAGCATTTTAATGTTTTTGTGGGTTCTATAGATGAATGTTTGCTACATTTTCTTTACAGACAGTATAGGTTCGATATATCAAATTCGACACCGTTTCCCAGGGTAGGCCCCTCGTGATTTACCCGCGGGTCGTGTCGCGCGCCCGACACACAATAAATACTGGTAGCGATTTACAGACGCGCCCGCGCAGACAACGTCCGCTCACTTTGTATTGGGTTACGGACAAGTGCTAACATTACCACCTCACCCTTTTCCTGGCTTGTACCCGTTGTTGTGTTAAATCACGAAAAATGCTCGGAAATTCCTTGGACATTTTTCGGATGAGACATGGCAGTTGCGTAAATTGTGGGCTCTTTATTGGGAACTTATTTTCTTAATGTCCCGTTTTCTTATGTGATGAGCAAGCAACTTATTTATCAAACCACAATAGATGATGTTGTTATACTTATACTTAATATGATTCTTATCGCTTGATACTACTAAGGACCGTGTGTTTCAAAGTAAGGTACACAGTTTGACGCCTTATTTGTTTTTATTGTTGTATATCGATTAATATTCACCGTTCATGGCTTAATTATCGATGCCAACGCGTAAAAAATGGACGTCCCGAGCTGTTGTCGAATCGATTACACCCGATTCATTATCTCGCTTCTCCTAAAATGGTGGAGCTCATTTACACTTAAACGCAGGTTAAACGCATGCCTCCTTGATGATTACTTAGCCATCGCGTTAACTTCTCATGAGGCCAGTGATGTGGGCACAATTTATCTACAAAGTCGATTCCGTTCTTGTATTTAATTGAAATACATAATCCCCGTTATTATTAAAATGATACACGCATCTTAACACTAGTTTAAAATGTCACTTCCACACTAAACGCCACTTTAGACGAGAGACGCGTGTGTAACTTTTATTAGTTAATTTTTTATTAACTCTGCCATGAAAAACTGTGATCAGGTATAATTTGCGATCATTACTTACATTTAATTTACTTCTCGGTATTGACTCATTGAAACACGAGTCTAATAATTCTTATTAAAAACATAGATAACATTTGGGGGGTTTCTTTTCGGATTGAATTTGGATTTCCGTCGCTTGTTTCTTTAACATTTGTATAATTCAAAAACATTCGAATTGTAAGACCTACTGATGTAAACCCATTTTCGCAAAATATATAATTTGAATTCGAAAGTCGATAACGATAAGCGATACTCCTCCCTAAAAATTGCGAACGCGAACGTCCCGGCGTCTACATTCCCAGGCGTAAGTAGGGCATGGAATACCGGAATAAGTTTTATACCGGTATTGATACCGGTATTGAAATTTCAATTACCGGTATACCGAAATTTCGGTATTTTTTCGGTATTTCTTGAGATACTGCTATTTACTGTTTAAATGTTTCCAAGAACGATTAGTAAGTCTCGTTTGCGAAAAGTTATTAATAGGCCAGTAGAATAAGACGTGAAAATTAATCAAATCGGAAATAATTCCTAAAGGTTTTGTTTTAATAGCTTCATTTGTTGCTCATTAAGACTATCCTAAGTTTTCGACTTCGACGGAGGTGTGGTGGGGCCCCCCGAAAGGGGCATTTTTCCGGTTTTATGGTTATACCGTATAAATAAAGGACTTGCAGTATAGAAAATTGATCTTCATGGCAGGTGAAGGGCATTTAATCCTGCATTGAATAAGACAAAATTCATATATTTTAGACAAACCGTTTTCGTGCTTATCTTCGACAAAGTAAAAAATATGCGTATAATTAATGACCCTCTCTAAGTTCAATGGCTCGTCACCCGCTGGCTCCCAAGCCTTGAAAAGGGCCACCTTAACCAGCGTATTCCTGTCAAGCCTCGCGAGTTGGATTCGCCTATCCTTATTCATCCTAGCCGTTCCTTTACTACGGTTGCTGCGCCTCTTCCTTGCTCTCTCTTGAACGACTTTCGTGATATCTACTGTGGCTGCCCCTCTTCCTTGCACCCTCCTGTACGACTGCGTTGCCTATTCTTATGCCTGGTCCAAGGTTCGACTCCAATAATCAACAACAACAGTTTCATATTAAAACGCTGAAGAGTTTGTTTGTTTGAATGCACTAGTCTCAGGAACTACTAGTTTGATTTAAATAATTATTTTTGTGTGGGATAGCTCGTAAATTGAGGAAGGCTATAGGATATTATACGATCACGCTACGTCTAATAGGGGCGAAGCAGTAAAGAAAAATGTTGCAAGCACGGGAAATAGTATTCAAACTATTTTCACGCGTACAAAGTTGATTTCGTGGCGTCGAACCTTGGACCAGGTATACGGCTAGGCAACGCAGTCGTGCAGTAGGGTGCAAGGAAGAGGAGCAGCCATAGTAGATAACACAGAGTCGTTCAAGAGAGTGCTGGGAAGAGTTTCAGCAACCGTAGTTAAGGATCGGCTGGGAACAAGGATAGGCAAATCCAACTCGTGTGGCTTGACAGGGATACGCTGGTTAAGACGGCCCTTTTCAAGATTTGGGAGCCGTGTGGTGACGAGCCATTGGACGTAGAGAGGGTCATTAATAAATACGTATATTTTCGTGCTTATTAAGATGCTCGTGCTCGCTTCAATGATATCAGCAGAACTGACTTGACTCAATCGATTATTGGAATCGATATGATGATTCGAATTATTATCATCTAAATCAATATTAAAAATAAGTATAAAAATAAAAAGAGATGGTGTAAAACCTATCAATGACTTTCCATTAGTTGAAAAACTGCCGATATTGCAAAATTAGATCACTTTTTCCGAAAAACCGAAATACCGGTATTTCCCCCTTAAATACCGGTATCAAAATACCGAAAATTTTGACCGGTATACCGGTATTTCGGTATACCGGTATACCGGTATCCATGCCCTAGGCGTAAGTGATTTGCGCGGCAAAGATGCTTCCAAGTGCTATGATGGACGGTGCACATGATACGAGACAGATATTTTTTAATTACTTATCTATAAATACAATGTGAGAAAAGCAATAAAATATTTAATTGGATTGGAAGACGTTTAACATTGTCAGGGCTTTTCATCAAGTACCAATGATTCTTATTTAATTTGATTTTATTTGTTGTTATTATAACTAGTTAGTGTATATGGCCGTAAAACGTATACCAATGGGATATTAAATATGCCTTTTAATCAGATAAATGGTTTACCGATGATATAAGTAAAATTATGATTAGTTGTTTAATGTAAATTACATTATTGACATTCACGCTACAGTATGTAGGTAAAAATAGGCACTACTTATTTCAATAACGAAATTCAGAATTTATTTCAATTATGAAAAGAAGTATGAACCAACAATGTCAACACTTTGGAGTGTAGGTACACATGTATTATCAGGCATGATACTTGATAGGTACTACCATGGTGGCAGACTTATTCAATTCGTTAGTTGAAGATCTCACTCAACAGTTGTCATCGTGTGATGAAGGGGCTCATCAGAAAACAAAAGAGAGTCAGGAGCTGGTATCGTTTGCGGTAATTAGGTGCGGGCGTGTGTTGTGTGCTCTGAAATCGGTCTAATACAATGCCTAGCCCGGTGGTGTTTCGTAAAGATTTATACCATTACGGATAAAGAGCGAAAGTTTTGACTTGTCGGACAACTGATGAAACGTTTTAATGAATAAAATAGACAAGCGGCGAAATAACAACGCAACTTCGCGAGGTACTCATAATCTGAGATGAAAGTACTGTTAGTAAACTCTCAATTTAACGTCTTTTTTAGGTTAATTTTTGTTTTTATTCAATATCGATTCAAAATCCTAATTAGGTAATATAATATCGATAATTTTGTCTTTACATTTAAGTGAATACTTAAAGTCGTCAGCTGGCATTAACGATCGGCTATTATGATCTTCCGCCGAGGCTGCTAGCGTAGTGTTTGTACCAAAACAGCTTTAACAAAGTTGAAGTAACTGCCAGCCTCAATAACTGCGGGAATATAGCTTATTAACGATGTGACCGGCAAAAACTAGAAAGTTACAAGTCAATCAAAAGTTGACGCGGGTGTCATCGGGCGGTCGCGCCGCGCGCCTTTTACGGCGGTGCGTTTGATAAATGGCTCCAGGCTTATGAGGATTCGTAATAAACGTTTATACACAGCTCCTTAATGCATGCAGTCATTTTTCTACGATGTTCTGGAAGGTTCTGCGGAATGAGTTGTGATATACCTTAAAAGTTTTGAGATGAGATTTACACGCAGGTCGTAATCATGGGTCGGATAATTAACTTAATTTATCGATGTTGATATCGCTTATAGGTCGATCCAATCGTACAATATATTTCGTATCTATACCGTAATCAGATTGTTTTTTCATTTTTCTATTAAAATTTTTTAAAACACCATACAGGTCATTTTGGTAAGCTGATTTTTCGGATTTTTCCTTGCCTAAACATTGAGTTTCTTCTGTCGAACATACCTTTTTGAAATCGGTGCTTCCCCAAGAATCCGTCCCTTTGAAATAATTTGTGTAAATCTATCTAATGAATAAACCGATGCATTCTAGCGCCTTAGTCGTAATTCAACCGATGCGCTTTAATGCTTTTGGTGGTGGCAGAATTGATGCCACCATATGCTGAACTTTAGTGAGCTAACATAAGGTTCAAAACAAATGAAAGATATTTTTCTCTATACCAGCTAAAGGGTTAAATGGGCGGCAAAAATGCGCTCGTGAGTGTCGGCAGTGATTTGGCTCGCGGCGTGCGCAGCCAAGACAGGTGAATGCGATGGCGCTTCGATTTTCTTAAAATAAAACCTGTATAACGGATATAGGCCTATTGATTTTTACTAGGGATGAACTCGTAATGGATTAAGTGCAGTTATAGTAGCTTTATTGAAATTATCTTGTGTGTCAGGAGTTTTTGATAGTTGATAATTTGTATGTAATAAATAATAAATTGTGGTCTCTAGCCACTGGCGGAATTAAAGCGTTTCAGTCAACTAAAGCAAAATATTGGAAGATGATATTCTCATGATTTACCTTTGATCGAAAGACGCTCATGTATAATCCACAATCTCACAGGTGCCAGTTGTACTACTTTTAGGAGCTTATATCGAGTTCTCAGCGTTGTTTCAGGATACGAGTTTTTAAATTTTACACTGCTACGTTGCGCAATAGGAATCATTGTACTGTACAGTCAGCTAAATAGTTCTTGACACCCGAAGCGGCCAAAAAATTTACAACGAAACCTTATTACAATTGAGAATGTTACTAGGTATGCAAAATCACTTGAAACCTTTGTTACAGTTAAGCTTTTACATATACAAATACATTTGTTTTTGTTTCATTCAAAAATACCCAGTAGTTATGATTTTATAGGCATTCAAAGTTCGCTTAAATATCGAGTCCCGCCGACGGTCACATGACCCCGCGTGACGTACATTCACAGTGTCCGCTCACTAGAAAACGGATATAAACATACTTATATACATTTTTTTTTGTAAATACATACATATTATACATATTAACACCCAGACCCATCACAGAAATTAAAATTGAATCAAACCCAAACTTGATGCGATTGTGTCGTTTTATTGCGAAGTACTTTCCAGCTCCATCATCAGACCCTGATTACTATATAGAATTGAAGTACTCGTCAATACAAAACGAACGAGCCCAAACTCGATGGAGTTAAGTCGTTTTATTATGGAGTTCCTATGGCCACCTTCCAGCTCCATCATCAGATCACTTCCATGTCATCATAATATTGCATGGTCATCCAAATTACATGTGTATGCGAAATTTCAGCTTAATCGGTTGTCCGGAAGTGGGTCTTAATTCAGCTTGCAAGATTCCACCCATACAAATTTGAGCCAGTCGCTGTAATATGACGTCACGCGCATAAAATGGCGGGCCGGCCGCCGCCCGCACCTTTAAAATTCAATATCTTGGAAACTAATTGACGTATCGAAATAATTATTTCACATGTATTTTTTATTTTTAACAGAGAATACAGAAAGCTAAAAAACAAAATTAGTGAACATTCTTCATTGTAACAAAGACGTGTTGCGAACTTTTTGGCTAATTTGGGTGTCACGAACTATTTGACACTGACTGTATCCTTACACCAGCCTTAAGCCTAGGCGCAGACCACCGACTTTTAGTTGGCCGATAGTTGGCCCGATTTTAATTTGTATGAAGAATCGGCCATACTGATTAACAGCCCGACCCAACTATTGACCAACTAAAAATCGGTGGTCTGCGCCTTGGCTAAAGCCACAAAAAATTACCATAGACACAATCATTGCATGGTAAATTAGTGAGAAGTAAGAGTTCCAGACGCGTGTCCCGGCGTTAGTGTGGACACAATTAGCGTACCTATTCGTTCCGCTCCCAATTAACTCCAACACATGAGCTCGGCCTTTGCACTGAATGTAACGATGGACTCGATTTAAAAATCGCACTCGATTCGATTTATCTCGAGAGGAAATCGAGCTCTAGAAAGAAGCATTTGCTAATGAACGATTAAATGTAGAGTTTACGATAAATTGCGGTTGATTTGTTTGATTAATTACCGGAGGAAATGTGTTATATTTTTAATTATCTACATTACATATAAAGCTCGATTGCCACTGAGTTGCTAAATTGTATTTACTTTTATTTTAAGTTTTTTAATTATTTTTTTCATTGTTACAGACCTACCCCAGACAAAAAAGTTCGTCAAAGTAAGTTTCATACACACAAAAGTTATATATTTTTAGATCGTTTTAATAATTATCAGTATTTTTGGATTATTAAATATTTCGATTAGTATTGTTAAATGACACCCACTTGGGACCGGGGCCGTTGGGACTAACCCATCTCTTAGCAGTTTGGAACTTGACTGACTAATATCTGACACTTTATTAACTCGCATGAGACCGTGGTAACAATTGATTTCTATTGTGTCTCGATTCGCTGGCATTTGAAGGGTTAAGGGTAGCAAACGTCACCAATTTTCCTCATCTTTCTCCCACAGGCGTGAACAAAAAGGTGGTCAACTCACCACAACCGCAGCCATCACCGCAACCGCAGTCGCAACCGCCACCGCCACCGCAAGCGGCCAATTCGCCTGTCAAGCAGAGCAGGGTGCGGTCAAGCAGCGTGTCTTCGCCCACGTCCACTCCTCCTACGCAGCCCACAAGGAAGAGGACTTCTTCTGGAGTATTCCAGGTAAGAAAAATACCCAAACTGTGGCTGAAGTATTCCAAATTCCACGGAAGACCAGCGTCGTGGTGTCCCTTACGACACCTCGACATGATGCTGAGTGGATACCGTTTCGGTGACACGCACATTACCTACTCTCTTTACTTTTGTTAAATATTTTTGATGCTGTTTTGTGTCGCTGAATAAAATATTTCATTTTCATTTTTCAAAGTTAGTAGTGTCACACCTTAATTAGTTTTCCAGGGCAATCAAAGTCGCACTTAGCCTCATGTTTGGGCTATTGTGCGCGATTTGATTTGATTTGTGGAGTAGGAACTCCAACCAACCAAGGTGGTAGACAAAGTGCACATTATAATCGCAAACCAGTCGAAAAGTGGTCGTAAAGCCTTTTTGTATTGAGTTTTGACGGACTTGATTTTCGATTCGATCAAAAAGTGCATTTTGTCTAGGGGGCAGATCCCCCAAGAAAGCAAGCAGCCTATCTAGGCCTCTTACAGCGATGCTGGTGATTGGAAAATTCTAACTCGTTGATCTGCTATGCTAATGCACTTTACACACACTACCGCACACCTTATGTATGAGCCTCAGATTACACCTTGTTGTTAAACTTGCATGAAAACTACACTGAGTGCGGCCCATTGTCTCTTGAGTGAAATCCACGGGAATCTGGAATTGAGACAAAATCAGGATTAGATACAGAATCGCAAGTTACTATTTACCGGGTGGTAGGTTATAATGTCGGCAAAAAGTTTTGTTGTTCTTTCAAAATAGGTATTTATGAATTGAATCGATCACCTTCTATAACTGTTATCAAAATAAGTGTAATAAAGGTTCGAATTGACCATTTTTTTAAATCACAATATTATATACCAATAAGGGTTTTCGCGAATGAAAGATCCGCTAGATGGCGGGACGTGGATGTGGGGTCTGACTGTTGCGTGATTGGTGGATTTTGATATATCTGTCAATGTCATGTCAAAAATAACCAATCATGCAGCATTTGGACCTCGCGTCTACGTATTGCCATCTAGCGGATTTTTCATTCGCGAAAACCCTCATTAAGTAATAACTCACTATTCACAGGTCGATGATGCAGAACCACCCCCGAAGAAGGCCGAAATAATGAGGTCTAACTCAGACGGTTCTCAAAAGAAACCGGAAGTGAGGCCAAACTCGGACGGTTCTCAAAAGAAATCGGAAGCGGTCTCCAACGGTCGCCGGAAGACGGACCTCGCCGACGGAGACAAGGATAGGCATAAAGAGAAAGTGAAACAGAAAGAGACAAAAAAACCCATAGAGCAATTCGACATTACAGCGAAAACCAAAACAGTGTCTGCTTTCAAAGAGAGCGACAGTTGGGATTAAGCGTAGAATAAATGAATGTTGACATCATTTTGTGGTTTAATTTTTTCGGTCCACCCTCAAAAGCATAAAAAGAAAATTTTATAGGACCGAACTGTATTACTGTCCATCCATACGGTCTATAATATAGGGCACCTGTTTCTCTTGCACACATTTCCAAGTAAATTAACAAATAATAAGTACAAACAATAAATCCGATAAAAATCATAAAACAGTATGCATATACAAAATAGTAGAGGTTACAATAAATTAGTTTAAATACCAAAATCATAGAGCATGCGAAATGAAGTCAAGCTTGGAAAAAAGCCCGTCCTGCAGGGTGATTCTACTCGTCAAATACAGAATTGAAATGTTTCTTAGATCTTAAAATAAACACACAAATAGTTACACAAAGTAAATAAACAAAATACATTATAAATGTTCCGTATTCTTCTTGGCGACGACGGAGCCAGCGGTCGCCAGCATGTTTGGGATTTCCAAGGGCATTGCATAACGGGAGGCACATGCCGCTTTGAAACCCCAGCTCTGCGGCGACACTCAACCAACCTTCGACACTACTGCTAATGAAATACAGTGGGAAATTGAATACAAGGTCATATTTTAAAACAAGCCCTTATTGCGGCTTTAAACAAAATACCGAGTGCTGTACTGATTTTGATTGAAGACAGGATAGGGAGAAATTAAAAAAAAATATGTATACTTAAGCGACATTATGAAAACGAAATGTTACAACTGTTACATTATGTAGGTAAAATAAATACACAAGTTCTTCCCTTGAAGAAAATTAAAGTAAAATATGACCTCCACTCTACAATACAATTACAGTAACAGAGTAGGCTTAAAATTAGGGATAACGTACAAAAAAGTTCAATTTAGTCGTTCAAAAAGTTCAAGAACTTTGTTCATTACTCAATACTAATACAATAAAGCTTCATGTCACCCATCAAAGATTGTCTTAACAAATACTAGAAGATATCTTAATACTACCTAGAAGTACGAGTGTGTAGTGGCAGCCACAATTTCAGTAGCATTGTCGCAGACAACGTGACCTCCCAAGCCCGACGCGCTTTCAATGGTGACTGACGCAAACGTCGTCAATCAGGGCCTTAATTAAACAGACGTTGTATGGGACAATTAATGATCCGGGCTCATTAATATTGAAATTGTCCGGACTAACTCTGCTCTGAACCTTGACGATGGACATTGTAACTGTTAAGTATACACATGAAAAAGCGTTAGTTATGAGCTTACGATATGAATATATTAGTACTAGAACACAGGTTCACACAGGAACACAACTGATTAATTGTGGGCAATTAAGTATAGCTACGTCATGGTAGTGTGCAGAAAACGGTATGCAGCACTTTTTCTTGAAGGATATCCACAATTTAGGCGGTTTTAGATTCTTTCAAAATATATACATCCCAAAATTGATAATAACTATAGCATAGCAGTAGTATGCTCGATAGTGCCATGTCAGACGCTTATGGCGGCAAAAAATCAGACATTATTATTAATGCCAAAAAGCAAAAAATTCCATTATTTGCGGGCCAATTACATAAAATAAAGTAATTTCAATAGGATAACAATTTGTTATTCATAAATGCAATAACTACGAACATATTTACATAACATAGGCTTACTATTATTTATAGATGAGTGTCTAAATACCTACCTACTGCTTCCTTGCACCTTTCAAACCGAGTGATCAGTATTCAAATTGATACAGCTTGTTATCGCGAATTTGTACGTAAATGCAGATGAGCGGGTAAGTGCGTTCGCATGATGTATGCGAATGTTCGTTCGCGGTCGATCATCGTGCGTCGGGTGCGCGGGCGCAGCCGGACGCGTCACTCGGAGGGAAGTGACATACGCACGCAACGTAACGCCTGAGGCGATAGGGTTGCCGGAGGTAATGTTAGGAATTAATTGAAACAGAGCAACGGGTATCAAACGCAACATTCATCTTTATGTCAAACGTCATCGAAAGATCATCCATATTATTTATTTATGCAAAGGTATATCATGCTAACTCTTACTTTTAATGAACAATAACATAATATATTTAAAAACAACCTTAATATTTGTTATTAAGAAACAAAATGAATTTTAAAAACTTTTATTATTTAGTCATATTTTCATTATTACACTCATTCTCTGGAGAAAACGAATCAGTTAAGTGGTTAGAAGTTGGACTTTCTCGACTCGGGGATTCTGGCTTAGATTCCCGAAGAAAACAGACATAGTGTCAAATCAAGTTGTGTATAACATTAAATCTGAATTAATTAAAAAAAGAACTTTTTGCTCTACCTACAATGAGAATATGATTTACCACCACGTTGGGCGCCAACTTAAGACCACTGTTGTTCACTAGCGAAGAATTATATGTTTATATAAGATGGCACTGTATGTATTGTACATTTATTCAGTTGCAATGGTTCGTTTTGTAAAACTACATTCATAGCAGCTAGCCCTGCCAAGAATATGACTGCGGGGCACTCGGAGTCGCGGATTGCTGCGAATAAATTAACAGTTATCACTCGCAGCGTTTAGCAAATAAGGTCAGGAGGAGTTCTCACAGGTCCCATGCATTATTTATATTAAAGATAATTCGTGTAGTGATTTGCCTGACTACTGCGATTTTCATCAAACAACGTTACAAAGATTTCAAAGCCAAAGGTTTGTAAAATTAAGTTACCTACATTGTTTAGTAATATCACAGATAATATAATACTAGGTAATATTAGACTCTATATGCAACTGCTGAAATAGGAGTTTTACATTTTTATTATGGTTCAATTTAGAATTCTTTGTAATCAGTAGAGGCAGAAAACACAAGGTAATAATATCTAAGATGCCAGTATCGTCTTCAACTCAACTACTTGCAAGTCTTGCAACTAAAGAAATGATGAACTAAAGAACTCAACAAAATAATGAAATGAAATGCGTGAATCGTTATTTTGATTTGGCTTTTAAAATAAGTCAACGGAACACGTAAGAGTAAGGTTGTGTCGCGTCGCTCACGTCCGCTCAAAAATAAATGTAAAGCCATTTAGCATCTGATCGACATTGATGACTATACAGCATGCCTCAAATGTTAAACTATCCCGTATTGCTCTAGATTTATGGCACAATTTGAGTTGAAACTATTGTAGTGCACTGTACAGTTCATTTGCGACAAGTGTCGTGTCTCGTTGCAAACGTTATCGATATCGATTTTATCTAGAGTTAACTCGATGTGGGAGGACAGATAAAAGTATTCTTTGCACTTTAGTGATATTGGATTGTGAACTCTATTTGAAATTGTGTGAAATAAAATTCAGTTCTGCTTGATATTTATAAAGTTACTGACGTTTAATGTGAAACAAAACTTAGCACACTATCTATTAGACTACAACTAGTCCAATGTAAAATGTTATTTACATAAATCGAATACGATTTAGCTATTAAGATAGTACACAAAATATATAAAATTTAGACATAAATGTATAATTTGTATCATATAAGGCTGAGTTGCACCACCTAACCACCACCACATAACTTTGACCGTATTATACCATAGTGTCTGAGTTTCTTGCGCTGCTTCTTCTCAGCACTGGTCCATTTATTGTCCTGAAGCAGTGGTAGGGTTAATACTGGGACATGTAAAAGTCCTTTTTTAAAGCCTATTTACAGAAATAAATGAGTTTTATGACTTTTTTTTACGTAACTTTAATAGAATTTGACAGATTTTTGACCTTTGTCAAAGTTAAAGTAAGATGGTGCAACCCAGCCTAATGTCCGTTTTCACCATCAATCCCTAAGTTTTAAGTGACCCCTATGGTATGACATAACAAGCATTTTGTTTTCATAGGGGTCACTTAAAAATTAGGGATTGATGGTGAAAACGGGCATAAGCCTCCTTGTAATATAAGGTGATATATGTACATGAAGTAGGTATTGAGTATTACTACTCGTACTTACTTTTTTTTTCTGCCTACACGTACATCCTACAGTACTGATATTTGTAAGGTATACAATATTACATAAATTAGGAACTTATTTAAATATCTTCGGTATCTTCTCACCGGCGAATTTCCTGTTGTTATGGTTCCATACAGCTTGGGACTTAGCAGGCCAGTAAGATGGCACACTCACTAGACCGCCAAGACCCTCGGCGTAAGGAGCCATGTCCGAAGCTCATACATACAGGGTTCCATAGGCAAAAACAATAGCTAAATTAACTCTAATTTATGTGAGATAGTTGATAAAAAGTAACAGCTTATTGTTACAATATTATATTGATAGAAGCCATGAGTCAGCAAAAATATTAATATGCTGTCGATTTTTACCAAAAATCACAAAAAATCATAAGTCACAACTGATAAAACATTTTAAATTAAAGTAAATTGCCACAACTAGGTATGTTAAAATAAAGCATTTATTGGTGATAAGTATGCAGTTTCCAATTAATTTTCTTAAATACCTCGGTAATATATTAGGAATGTAAGTACCTAGGTAAATGAAATAAATACACTTACTATGATTCTTCTATTCACATCTTCTAGTGAGTCACCCGACTCCAGATTCCTCTTCATCAGACCTGCAACAAAATGACACGGCATTAGAAAATCGTAACTTATAATTGAATGATTGCATGTAAGGACGTGTGAACATTTCCATTAGCCATACATTTCCATACAAGCACGTACGTAAGTGGCTGCTTATTAGTAGTTTCTAAAAATGGTTTTAAAAGGATAAAAAGCGGCCACGAGTGCTTATAACCAAGCGAGCTTTATTATAAAAGGAAGTTATGTTACAAATGAGAGTAAAACTTAAGTGCTTAGTTACAACATTGTTGTAAGCCTTATTGATGGCTGGAGGCAATATGCGTCTGACAAAGTTCGATCGTAGATAAAACGCTTCTAAGCCGCTGTTTTTTCTTATTAGAATATCAGGTTGATCGAAGAATGGATATTCTGACGTCTTCATAAATGAAATACGTAATAAATTGTAACTAAATGTGCCGGCGATTTTTAATTAAACTACGGTATCCTGAAAGCTCATAAAATAATTGAGCTTCTAGTGAAGTGTTGATAATAGTAAATCTCCTTTGATGGACATTGAATATTCTTGGGCAGGTCCGGTATATTAAAAGGAAAGTTGTTATTAGAAAAACACTATGCTTGTGTAACTTACATAAAAGTTAAAAGTCGGTGGCAAACTAGAAATGGATAAGACTCTTAAAATCATGCAAATGGCAGATCATGACTCAAATTTTCTAAATATTGCTCGCTGAAACAAACTGATGATTCTTATGAAAGTCGTTTAAGGAACAATACACAAAATGTAAAGTCAGAGGCGGCCATAAAAACTAATACTCGCTTAAATAATTTCCATTTCCTCACTATTTGATTACTATCGGTTTTATCTTACGCTAATTAGTATACTATTACAAGGCAGTTAGCATGAATTTCTTGGCCAATATTAAATATGTATGCTGTTCACGACGGAGGGGCACGACTGTAGATGTCCACACTGTAGAGATACTAACAGTAATCCTAAAACTAGCAGAGCGGGAATAAATACGGGAATATGGAGGCATGAACTGTTGTAGAATTGCCCATTCATAAATTTAAAGCACATATTAAAAGCACCTTAAGGAAAAAGGGCTACTATACATTTGATAATTATATAAAAGATAAAAATGTTTGACTGTAAACCCTTGAAAAGGAGACTGACAATAGTGACTGAGTTTCTTGCGCTGCTTCTTCTCAGCATTTATTGTCCCGAAGCAGTGGTAGGGTTAATACTGGGACGTGTAAAAGTGCTTTTTAAAAGCCTATTTACAAAAATGAATGAGTTTTATGAGTTTTTTATGGCATGCTGTAGTGTGCTCAAGCTTAGGTGCACCAAAAGCTTTAAGGTTTACAAAGATTAATTAATAACTACGCTCACTCATCTAGCGCGACTGCTAGTTTCTAATTGAAAATTGTAGCCTATGATAATAATCTTCAATAAGCAGTTGGCTCAACAATTTATAACACGGATGCAGTGGCGCATATTAGTTTATATCGAGGTAAGAAGTAGGTGCCTCGAAAATTAAAAGCACAGATTTTTATCTCGTAAATAACGCAATAACAAGAAGCGCTTTTCATTCTTAGGTCACTTATTAATGGGAAGCTCGAGTTATTAGTTAAAAATTTAATCTGCTGCAGCTTCCAATTCAGTACGCATACGATTCCTCCACGAAGTTAAAATGTGTCATAGAAAATTTATCATTCGAATGACCGTTTTGTCTAAGCTAAATACGACTAATTCTAGCTAATCCAAGGTGCATATTCTTCAAGGTAATCTTCTTTTCTTGTGCTTATAACTTGTACAAACGGACTTTCTGCGCATCCCCGCTTTATAATATCAACATGAATCCGCGCGAATGGCTTCTATTTTATCGTGTACCGCATTAGTATTATTCAAATGGCGAATAAACGTATAAACAACTGTAATTAAGCGTGTTATGGGTCGTCGCTGCGGGCCCACGCGCGAGCGCACGCTCCAAACTTCAGGCTGTTTACAGGTTCCGATCTTAGTGGGATACGATCGGCTGCTTCGGTATTTGAAACACGAAATTGAGGGGCAATATAGCTCTATTCTTTCATTCTATTCTACACAGGTAGATTTTATAATGTAGGCATCCGCTAAGAAAAGATTTTACGAAACTCCACCCCTAAGGTCCAAGGCACGCGTACGAAGTCGCGGGTGGCCGCTAGTGAGCTTATAAAATGTTCTTTATGTAACAGGTGACAGGTTCAGCAGTGGATGAAATATGAAAAATCCTGGCGTAGCTTATTATTAGCATCTGGTGAATATGAAATTTACTTACCTATCCCTAGGTAAATTTTCAATCAAACAATGGTATACAAATGGCAATGCCAGATTTTGTATGGAAGGTGGCGTCTTTTTTTTTTCGCGCGGCCATCGACCAAACTTTGTTTTTTGATTTCAAAATAGTGTTTTAAACCAAACTTACTATGGCATGTATACCTCTAAACTCAGTCTGAACTGAGTTACGAGCATTAGAAGTTTAATTATTTTCATACTAGATTTGCTTTTTGCGCGCAAGTTTTGTAAGAAATTGCAACAAAATATTGCGCTATTTTTTTATTGCGCTGATTCTGCTGCATACTGATGTCTGGAGCCTTTAATGGATGGTATTGTTTGTTTACACATAAAATGTCATTATTTTGTTGCAATTTCTTACAAAACTTGCGCCCAAACAGCAAATCTAGTATGAAAATCATCAAACTTCTGATGCTCGTAACTCAGTTCAGACTAAGTTTAGAGGTATACATGTCGTACTAAGTTTGGTTTATTACACTATTTTGTAATCAAAAAACAAGGTTTGGTCGATGGCCGCGCGAAAAAAAAAAGACGCCAATTTCCGGCATTGTCTTTTCTATTACTTTTTCAAAATCGTGACCGGCTAATCGTGATGTGTAAACCTAGTTTTCACCGGCATGCGCTGCGGGTTATTAGTAGTGGACAATGCTGTAGATTAACCAATAGCAGCCGCGACGGCGACCAATAAAACGGCGTTAATGTCGATTTATAGGCTACGATAGAGATATGCCATTGTCGACTCATATTTTGCACGAAGGTGTAATAACTCATTTTAGTATTTACTTTTAATGTTGCGAGGATGAGGTATCGGAATTACAACGAGGAGTTATCTGTAGGACAAAGAAATGTGGGTATACCTTACATTCCTTTGGATGAGTGTTGAGGTTTTTTTAATTGTAGATGTTCAAAACTTTCTTCAAATTAAGCCTTTAATTTGTTAACAAAATGCGACGTCAATACTTAATTAATACTGAAACAAAAGCTTAAAAATCTCTCACTGAGATTTTGATGTAAATTGTTCTCTCATGTTGTTTTATTATGTTGCATTGTTTGTGTAATTATTAAAATTTGCACAACAAGGTGAAAGGTGGGTAAAACAAAAACTAAAATCAATAAGGATAGGATCAGGGCATTCAGAGTAATAGAGTTATAATTGGAAATCCGACCGGGCCGATTAAAATATGAAAGTATAGTTTTCATTTAAGTAATGAAAGGGCGTCTTAATTATCATACAAGTTTACGTCGTTACAGACATGTAAAACTGTATTTAATCTGAGTAGACAGTCTGCCTCCATGTTTATAAATGAAAACGGAGGAAGTTGGCTTAGTTTTCGTAATCTTCAATCTAATAGCGATGGATCGGCCAGATAAGATAAGGAACGAGAAAGTAAACTATTTTAAACGTATTCATGAAGAAATTCCTATAAACTCGTGTGGTTCCGGGCATTCCTTGTCGACGGGTATTTAGTAGGCTGTCGTAAGAGCACGTCAACACGGCTCGCTGCGCAGTGACAGAATGTAGCGCAGGACCAATCGATGAATACTGAACACATATACGCGCTACTGGCTTTAAAACATGGAATGTCTTGCTGTGGAAGTGCTTTTAATTTTTTTCTGTTATCAAATCAGTCTAATACGGCTTGCAGACCAAGCTAAGTAGTTTATAGTTTGCACTTTGAACACAACAACTATGGAAAACTGCGTCAGCTTAACTTTATCTTTATCTTTAGCGAGCGAAGCAGCTTTTGTTCTGCAACTGGCATAAGAAGTCAAATAAAACTTTATTTCCTAATGAGCGATGGACATACATGAGTCAAATCAAAGAGCTAGGTTGCTATGATGGACGTGGGTAAATGAAAATAGATTCACAGACTATGTGCTACGTAGGTAGGTACTCGTACTTTGCAGTAATCTGTTCGTTTATTCATAATGAGCATCCATTACATTCCGGCCGTTATTGGATCAGCAATCTACATTATTGAACAAGAAACGTTATGCACATCGCATTGTTTATCGTGTACGAGTGGAGTGCGACTTATAAATCGTATTCGCCACGTGCCGCGGGCGGAGGATCTACGGAGGGCGATTAATCAACACTCTCTGGTGAGGAGTGCTTGAGAGCCCTCCGGCGGAGAAGCGGAGATGGTTGATACTAGCAGCTGTAATGTAGAATTGCAAGGATGCGTCCAGGACATTTTAACAGTAGGGTAGCACCGCTTTGGTGCGAGACGTCACGGCTTAAACAATTTAGTTAGGGAGACCCGAGTGCGGAATACCAGGCTGCATGGCAAGTGTCCTTTGCCTGTAGTCTTGGGGAAGCGTAAAAAAGTGCGGAGGACTGTAGCTGTACTGTACTATCGTATGTAGTTGTTAATAGATGCTATTTTGCATCTCTACTTACATTGAAGTAGTTGTACGATTACATCGAACATTGCAGCGTCAAAGCTTTAGATTAAATAGGCGTTTGCTTATATGTTAATTGCTATTTATTTTTAGTTTAGTTCACGTTCAATTGTCACTGTGTGCACACATCAATAATAAACCTATCAAGCTTCATCGAGTGTTTTCCTGTTCACTATTAAGATAAGTGTATGAGTTAACAAGGATTCATACAATAATAGACACGATAATATTCGACAATTTAATAAAACATTTGCAAAACATAAATGACAGCTGCTTACGCGGGCAGAAACTAGAGTCTGATAAATTATGCATGCAATCGAGAAGTGCTACGAATCGATTTCATACAACATCATTCATCTCTACTTGCCCGATACGTGGGTTATCCGTCCGTCAGCAGTGATTTGGCTAAACCGACCGCAAAGCGTTCTGATGGACATTAAACTGTTATATGTAGAGCTAAATAAGTAGGTATACGTGTGGTATAAGAGCGTTCATGATGGTTTTCGTCCGGAGATTCTGGGTTCGATTCCCATGTACTACACACTAAATTTATAAATCTGGCACAAGAGATAATGTTTGCATGCTTTAGATGGGATTTTAGGTTGTAGATTCGATTGCGACAATTTATAAAACTTGAAATTACAGTTTTGAATACAATCAACATGGTTAAAGAATAAAACAATCTATTGAAAAGCAAGTCATGGCAACATAAATATTTACAGCTAGGTATACCCATTCACTATGTAAACAATTAACAGAAAGTTAACGACATTTTATAACGCAACGACTTTAGGAAACTGCGCATAAGTCGCCTTACTAATTGGTGTTAGCTTACAGGCCCCCCAAGGACTCGAATGCACGACCTCTCAAATGCCTTATGGATAAACACTTTACTGGGACCACACGGATACAAATCTTGATTTGCTACGTTATATTTAGAGTCTCAAAGATGGTAAATACATAAGCAAGTGCTTCCATCCGCAACTTTGTCCGAGTGGGTTTTAGTTTTTATGATTTTCCAAGAAAATTTCCCAATTTTTCTGAAAATAACTTTCCTCTGCGTTCTTCAAATATTTGAAATAAGTCCGCATTGGTCAAGTCTTGCATTTACCAATACATTTAGCAATTTTGTCCTTATTAGATTTGGTATCGTACATTTACTCCATTTTATTGTATGAAACGAAATATTCTCAGAGCTCACGTCTGAGGTCTTTCGTTTTCACGTGTCATTGTAAACAAAAATTCTAATTCAAAATGAAAGAAAATCGTGTCTTCATTTCCGCATTATGTTTCCGTTACATATATTCGCATCCAAAGGCAAGGGTAGCAATTTCGTGATAGTTTCCCTGATACGATTGAGTTCGCCCCCAGCTGACTGATTTACTGGTTTCATGCGTCGTCAATAACACAAAGCCGCATAATTGTAGAAGATGCAACAATGTAACGGAAAATTATACTATGCAGTTTCAGATTAACATCGGTGGGTCTTGGGTAATGTAATTTGAAATTATGGAATGGAAAAGTTTGAATTTTACTGATCTAAGCTAAGATGAAATACATTGTTCATCTAGATAATGTTATGTAGTCGCAGTTTTGCCTAGATTTCAGTAAGGTCAAAAAGTCTTCTTCGTCAACAATTCGTCTCTTTGCGAAAACACAATAGATAATTGAATTTCCATATTCATAATATGAAAAAGTTTCATAATTTATGTGAGGGACTTACTGTGCTTGCATAATATTTATTACAAAAGCTTCAACATTGACCAATGGATGACAATTCTAGAGATGTTACCGTTTATGTTATGTAGATGTAATTTTTCCTAATTTTATCACTTACAGTAATAATAAAAGCAGTAACTTTTGACAGTCAAGCCTCGAGAATCGAGATCCAAGGGCAGAGTAATTTATCTAAATCCGTTAAAGTTAAAGCTTCAAGTCTGGCCTGCTGCATGGTCATAAAACCCATAAACCGCGCAGGCGTGATGACCCGACGGGTTTATAGCTGCTCCCTGAGTGACGCCGCCCCAGATTTACTAAGCTTACAATGTATCTGATAGAGGAACTCTATACTGATTCCGATATATGCAGGTATAAAGTACGCCTACCGTATTTAAAAGAACAAAGACTGGATGAAGAATGGGGTGGAGCTTTTTATTCGTTAAATTCATGGCTGTTGTTTACTTACTTAAAATGCAGGTTAATCCTAGATTAAAAATTATGCCAGTATTTTGCTCGAAAATGAAAAAAAAGTTCAGGTTTCAATGCAGTTAGTTACGAGTGTAAAGACTGAGTTGCACCATACCTAACTTTGACCGTAACTATAACGATCACCGATGTATTTTGTACGGAGTTTGACAGATTTTTGATGTTTGTTAAAGTCAAAGCAAGATGGTGCAACTCAGCCTAACTCTATTATTTGAGACACAGTTATGAATGGACTGAGTAAATTAAGATATCAATTTGATACACAAATAGACACCCATATAAATTAAACTTAATGGAGCTGCAGGCGTTTTGAAGTCAATTAAACATTGGTTATTTGGAAGAAAAGCGTTGCTACCGATTCAATTTACTACTATTGATTTATATTTCAAGAAATCAATTTAGCACTTTAGTGTTTTGAACTAGAGAGCCGGACCTTTCTGAGTTCAAGTCCCAGTTATTCCGCGCATTTATTATAAAAAAAACTTTGAATAAGAAAGTGATTGAGTTCTACTTGATCCAGAAATCCTTACTTTTAAAAAGCTGCCATTATTTATGTTCGAATTTGGTTTCATTCTGAGCAAGCTTGTCTAGTAGGACCTATACATGTACTACTCAAAAGTCTTTGCTTCCAATAGAGTTGGAGCCATAGTCGTTATAGCCTACTACACTTCACGAACAAACCATTGAAACAATCAAGTGTTACGCGAAACCGATTACAAGTCTACTCATCTATTCTAATGCATTCAGTACCAACACAAATGCACAATGAAATTAGGATCGGTAGTCACTGTGAAAGTTCAGGATCTCTCAAAATTTCGATCGTAGCTTACTTGAACAAATCTGATCATCCAGAGGTAGAGAAAGATGAAGGGTCTCCTTATTCCTGAATGACCTTTTTTCTCCATTTTCTCGCTATCTCAGACATAAGTGATGTGTACATCTATAATATTATTATGTTTATGTATTTATGTGTACCTATGTCTATTATATTTATTTGTATTATGTTATTTATTTTATGTAATCTTATGTAAGTAGGTTTATTATCAAAAATGTAAATTTTTTGCACCGCCTTACTCTTTCTGCATGACCCGTGGTTGACTGGCAGAGAATGCCATCCGGCATTAAGTCCGCCACAGTGCATTTGTTACTTTGTGTGCTGAAGTATAAATAAATAAAATAAATAAATAAATTCCTCCTCGACTAGAATAAAGGCATAAACACGGTAAGAAGAATGACTTAAAACAGCCTGAAACTAGTTTATCAAATCAATAAAAACATTGTTTTGCGCTGTATTATTAACCAAATAATTAGTCTTTCATGAAAATTTTGCCATAATTTTATAAACCCTATGAACTTTAGTCGACAGCCATTCAGAATATAGTTGGGTACATATTCAAATTCAAATTCAAATTTTTTATTGCATATTAAGTGTTTACAATTGGGTCTTATAATTGCAAAATCGCAGCATAGTGTTTAGCTTGAGTTTCCTTTCAGCGTGTTTTACCCTACACAAGAAAAAAAAAACATGTCAACTTTCTACCAAATTGTGTACACAAAACATTGTTTCACTACATACGTGTTCTCCACCGGGCATGGAAAGCAAAAACATTGTTAATCTAAACAAAACCATGTAGTGAAACAATGTTTTTTTTGTTAAATGTTGACATGTTTTTGTTGATTGTGTAGGGCAAAACACGCGCTGGAGACCCACCCTGCTTTACCTGTTTGTTGAATCCTTACTGTGCCCAATTCCTTTACAACTCCAGTTTCTATTATTGTCACATCACATTTGGCCGGAGGCGAGCCAGTGTATTCGAATAATAGAAATCGAAATCGTTGCCATGATTCAGTTTTCGATAGGTTCGATATTAAATCGAGTTGTGACGGGAATTGAGTGTTGAATTGATTATTCGATTGTGAATAATGCAAGCCGGAGGGCAGTAAATAATTCCCTTTGGGCGAGGAAGTATCGGTATAGTTTTATTGAATTACATTAGGTTGATATATCGATGCTTGGTTCCATTGTGTTTGTTTTTGTAAGGGAAACATGTCATTTATTATTTATTTTAATTATAGTTTGGATCGGTGTGCACGTCTTGTATGTTATTTGCATTTTATAAATATAACTTACCTATATTATTTACGTGGCAATATCGTTCAAATTTTTGTCGTTACTTGCCTGTTGAATTAATGTTGAGGCGTCATTTTATCCTTTTTTTTATAGGACAGGAGGCAAACGAAACATTTTATTGAAAGTCTTTAGGAAGTTTAAAAGCTCCGGAGAATAGCTACTGAGAATATGAGAATGCTACTCTGAGAATACTACCTGCTTAAAAGCGTTGGATTAAATTCCGATTCAAGCTTATAAAATTGCTAAGGAATTCGCAGCTCATAAATAGGCCACATGAGCTTGTTTCTCGTTTTCAACTACAACCTCGCTAAATACTTTACAGAATATCCTTCTTCGCTATCGAGCATTCTAATCAAGGCTGTACCTATTTAACTGGCTAGCCATTAGAAATGTGCCGATAATATCTGGTACATTTTAAAATTCAGCAAGGCACAGCGAAAGGCGCATTATTAAAGCCAACAATGGTTAGTTGTATGCTTAAACAATGTTTGAACAATATCAGTTAACAAACGCGTGCCGAAGCCTTATCATGCGCGAGCGGATATATCTGATGCATTATTTATGGGTGCGATGCTAACGGGATGGAGGTAATCTTCTATTGCAAATATCGGGCTAGGTCTGCTTTAGTTGTTGCTTGATTATTTACATTGTATTTTATTTCATAGCTTGATCTAAAGAAGAAAACCTTTTAGCCAACACCCAGCTTACTTAGGATGGGTTGCACCATCTTACTTTAACTTTAATAACGTCAAAAATCTGTCAAGTTTTAACATAAATGTAAAAAGTTTGTGAAGATGGATGTATGTTTGTAACTCTTTCACGCGAAAACTACGAAAACGATTTTGATGAAACTTTACAATAGTAAAGCTTAAACATCAAAATAACGTATAGGCTATAATTTATAACGATCTGTGTTAAACTGTATTTCACGCAGGCAAAACCGCATAAAAAAACTAGTAATATTCATTGTAAGATGTAACGCGTTGATGTCTTTTCTTAGCTTGTTCGTTTCCAATCGCGCTGACCACGAAAATCACAACTCTGGTGTTAAACTTTGTGGCAGGCATGAGGCTATTTAGACATGTGACATGCCTTGAAAGTATTTAAGTATGTATATATCCGTTGTCTAGTACCCATAGTACAAGCTTTGCTTAGTTTGGGACTAGAAGCGTAGTGTAAAAATGTCCAAGGATATTATTTATTCACTAGCGGCCGCCCGCGACATCGTACGCGTGGATCCCGTTTTAACCCCTTCATCTATCTTACGCGGTTTAGATTTTTTCATACAAATGTGTTTTCCCGCTAACTCCCGTTGCCGTGGGAATTTTGCAATATCCTGTTGTAACTAAGCTTTAAGTTTACTAAGATACCTGCATGCCAAATTTCAAGCGTCTAACTTAAGCGGTTTAGATTTTTCATACAAAAGGATTTTCCCGCTAATTCCCGTTCCCGTGGGAATTCCTAAGTATACTATTACCTGCCCAGGAGTACGAAGAATAATTATACCAAGTTTCGTTAAAATCCGTCGAGTAGTTTTTGTTTCATAGAAGGAACATACAGACAGACAGACAGACAGACAGACAGACAAAAATTTTACTGATTGCATTTTTGGCATCAGTATCGATCACTAATCACCCCCTGATAGTTATTTTGAAAATATATTTCATGTACAGAATTGACCTCTCTACAGATTTATTATAAGTATAGGTTTGATTATAGAATGCTCCTCCAAAGCTTGAACATTTTATTTTCTATTTATTATGGGTGATTTATTGGTGCCGTTAGCGTTGCAATGGTATTTGTATTTGTTATATTCAAACCTCGAAGTTCCGGCACTCCTAGGTTTGACTAGTCAATCCTCAGGTCTGACTAGAAGTCTTAGTCAAAGCCCAAACATTTCGGCCTTTGACTAAATAATGTTAGTCAAACCTAGGAGTAACTAATTTGGTCAGGAAAAGGTCGAAACTCAATTTCATGAAATCGGGGTTTGACTAGTCAAACCTCAATTAAGACTTTAAACTAAACTGTACTTAATTCTGATCTCGAACTTATTGCATAGGCGTTACGACGGTCGGTTTTCATGCGCACGCGCAGCTATCTCTTTAGGTGAAGGTACGAGTAACTAAACTTATACAGTACTGAGGTTGGTTGTCAGTATTTCTAGATCGATCTTGATTAATTACTAATTTTTAGGGTTCTGCTACCTTAAAGGATAAAGAGTTTAGACCCTATTATTATGACTTCGCTAAATGTTGTCTGTCACCAGGCTCGTATCTCATGAATCATTCACTTAAAAAAGAAATAATTTAATAAAATACTTAAATATTTAAGGGGGTATCCCATACAGCAAACGTGACTTGTTGCAGTTTTTTACTTGATATTAATTAAAACGTAAACAGGTGAACCCTTGAAATATTCACATAATTTTAGTTGCATTTTAAAAATAAATCATAAAATTAAAATAAAATAAATATTTAAGGGGGCTCCCATACAACAAAAGAGTCGCACGGAACCCTTCGTGAGCGAATCCGACTCACACATGGCTGGTTTTCTATTTGCCGTCTACTTTTGACCGAGTCTGTCAGTCGTTTCTAGGATTGACTAGGCAAAGCCCGAAACAGATTATTTTAGTTTCGACGTTTGACTGAACCGTTTAGGCACTTCTAGGTTTGACTTAGTCAAAGGCCGAAATAAGAATTCACTTCGGGGTTTGCCTGAAGGCCTTGGTCAAACCTAGGATAGACCAGTCATTCCGCGAAGAGACTGCATATCGACCTTTGACTATGACATATTAAATATTTTGTACCTTAGCCTATAGTTTTGCATTCCTACGGAAATACCGCCCTATTCTGGGCTAGTTGATAACACCGTGTGTACAGATTTTGCATTCCAACGGAAATACCGCCCTATTCTGAGCCCCGATTACGGTAACTTTTAACGTTTCCAATCCAGACGCGCTTCTGATTCTGCGATACGATTGGTCAAAACAGCTGACGTACGCTGTTGAACGACCAATCGTATCGCAGAATCGAGAAGCGTGTCTGGATTGGAGACGTTAAAAATTACCGTAATCGGGGCTCAGGGCTAGTTGATAACACCGTGTGTCGCATCTATTAAGGTAAAAGGTCAAAATGCCATCGCAAACCAATGGGAAGTTTTCACTAATGTCAGTCGCCGCGTCACCAGTGATTCGATTCGATCGGAAAATGGCAGCCAAAATGCACATTGAACCACCAACGACGCGGCGATATAAAAGTTCATTCAAAATCGAATAAAAGTTAAAAAATGTCTATGACTTTGCGATTGTTTTTACTTTTTTTAAGCTTTTTTTTTAAATTAGTTTCTTCCTTCTTTCTGCTCTCTGTTTACGTCTATGCTTCGCTGTCAAATTAACTGTCAAAACGACATCGCGATACGGATTTGTCAAAACAGCCTTAGGGTGGGTTGCACCATCTTAGTTTAACTTTGACAAACGTCTAAAATCTGTCAAACTCCATACAAAAAACACCGGTTAACGTCATAGTTACGGTCAAAGTTAGGTGGTGCAACTCACCCTATTGGTTTTCGTTATAATCGAAGCTTATCACCGGGGTTTAAGTAATCGCAATGAAAATGGCGGGTGTTGCGATTCGATTCGATTTTGATTGAGTCTTAAATGCATGTTGGCTAAGCCTTTGTATGGGAAATTTCAATCCAGTCTTTCGATTATCGATAGGTAGGGCTTTGCGATTCGATTTTTTGCCGTTTGGCTAAGCCTTTTTTGTTATCGACCTCTTTTGCGATTTGTTTATTTGTTTGCGACTGGTTTGCGATGGGTTTGCGATTTTAAAGTGCGTTTTGACTAGACCCACTGTTTACGTCTATGCTTCGCTGTCAAACTAGCTGTCAAAACGACATCGCGATACGGATTTGTCAAAACAGCCTTAGGGTGGGTTGCACCATCTAAGTTTAACTTTGACAAACGTCTAAAATCTGTCAAACTCCATACAAAAAACACCGGTTAACGTCATAGTTACGTTTAAAGTTAGGTGGTGCAACTCACCCTATTGGTTTTCGATCGAATCGAAGCTTATCACCGGGGTTTTAGTAATCGCAATGAAAATGGCGGGTGTTGCGATTCGATTCGTTTTTGATTGAGTCTTAAATGCATGTTGGCTAAGCCTTTGTATGGGAAATTTCAATCCAGTCTTTCGATTATCGATAGGTAGGGCTTTGCGATTCGATTTTTTGCCGTTTGACTAAGCCTTTTTTGTTATCGACCTCTTTTGCGATTTGTTTATTTGTTTGCGACTGGTTTACGATGGGTTTGCGATTTTAAAGTGCGTTTTGACTAGACCCACAGAAAGTAACTCCCCAGATCTTTCTCTGCTTCTTTTTCTTTCTTATGAAAAAAAAACAACAAGGAAAAATTTCGTACCAAGTTTAGATTTAAAAATTCTACTAATATTAAAATGCGAAAGTTTGGATGTCTGGATGTTTGTTACTCTTTCACGCAAAAACTACTGAACGGATTTTGTTGAAAATTTACAGTATTATTGTTTGTAACCCAGATTAACATATAGGCTATAATTTATGCCGATCTGTGACACTAAATTTCACGCGGGTGAAGCCACGGGCAAAAGTTAGTTATAAATAACTTGAAAAAATCGAACTGCCTAAGGCGGGAATTAAATCCACGACCTTTCGCTTGCAGGGCGACTGCTCTTCCAACTGAGCTACTTAGACACTGGATGAACCCGTTAATAAAGTTTAGATTGTTGAACAAGAGCGATCAATGTTTAGGTTTTTACATACAAATGAATTGATGTTCTCTTTGAACAACACTGGATGCGATGGGCTCAAATTCATAAATGTATTTTATCATTCATGGGTTCATAAAAAATAATACTTATTTTTTACCTATGTTTACAAACCTCCTCATTTTACCTCCGGCTCAGGATCCCAGCTCATCAGCCACGGTTTAGCCTAGAAATAGAATATAAATTTTAATTTCCCTACACACCCGTGGTAATTGCGGCGAGGCGCGCGCGCACCTGTTGCGCTCAGCTCTCGCCGCGGGCGCGTACGTGATTATATCTGCCTGATTCTTAGGCATACTATCTGGGGATTTCAATATGTTTGGCTTTAACGCTTTTCTAAAGCCCTGAGACAATATTTAATACGTAAATGTTTCTACTCAATTAACGAATATATCTATATACAGGGTGTTAGGTAAATGGGTATATGAGCCGACACTAGCCCATGTTAACATGGGCATATAAATGGTATGGTGAAGTCAGAAATTTGATATCATCATTTTATTTTTTTTAATTTTCATACAAAATAAATTTTATAAAATCCGATTTGTATGAAAATTAAAATAATTAAAATAAAGATATCAATTTTCTGACTTCACCATACCATTTATATGCCCATGTTAACATGGGCTAGTGTCGGCTCATATACCCATTTACCTAACACCCTGTATATGTCACCGTAAAATTGTGAATTCCATCAGATTATAATCTGACGTAGTTAAATTACAATCTAACCTAACCTAACCCACTGTTACTTTACAATCTAACGCGTTATATTATAAACTGACAGAGTTCACAATTTCACGTTGACATATATAAAAGAAAGTCGTGTTAGTTATACCACTTATAACTCAAGAACGGCTGAACCGATTTAGCTGAAAATTGTCAGGGAGGTAGTTTAGAGCCAGGAGAAGGACATAGGATACTTTTTATCCCGTTCGAAATAAAAAAAAAGTCTGCTTATTTATTGCCATTAAGGCGGAACAAAGTTCGCCGGGAGAGCTAGTTAAATATGTAACAACCGACCACCGAAAATGTCTCTAGATACTTTATATTGTAATCTGCTTGTTTTGTTATTCTCCAGCATTGAAGTAATGTTACATCTCTTGTATTATGTAAAATGTAATATGGCCACCTACTCTGTTGCAATACCTCCTAGGTTTTAAGTCTTAAGCGCATGTGTATGTAATTTCCACCATTACAAATTGTCACTTAGTACGCAATAAAGATTTGAATTTGAATTTTATCCTACTTTGAGACTTAGACTTACTCTGGTATGCTAGTAAGAGTAAGCTATTTTAAAATACTTAACTACTTAACTAGTAAGAGTAAGCTATTTTAAAATACTGAACTAAATAGGACTTTATAGATGTCTTAAAATCTTATTTGAAGACATAGTTATGTGTTTAAACCAGCTTGTGCTATTACTGAAATTAAAGAAAGGTATTGCGAAAGAGGCTGAAAACACTAAGGCTGAGTTGCACCACCTAACTTTGACCGCAACTATAACGATAACAGGTGTATTTTGTATGGAGTTTGACAGATTTTTGACGTTTGTCAAAGTTAAAGTAAGATGGTGCAACCCAGCCTTAGACTTACCTTGGTATGCTAGTAAGAGTGAACTATTTCAAAAGGCTTTAAATAAATAGGGCTTTATAGATGTCTTATGGCCGTTTTCACCTTCAATCCCTAATTTTTGAACTGACCCCTATGAAAAAAAAATCCTGTTATGTGTTGTCATAAGGGTCACTTAAACATTAGAGATTGATGGTGAAAACGGGCGTTAAAATCTTATTTGAAGACTTAGGCTGGGTTGCACCATCTTACTTTTACTTTAACAAACGTCAAGATTCTGTCAAACTACATACAAAAAACACAGGTTATCGTTATAGTTACGGTCAGAGTTAGGTGGTGCAACTCAGCCTTAGTTATGATTATGTTTAAACCAGCTCGCGCCATTACTGATATAATTAAGTAAATGTATTGCGTAAGAGGCTGAAACATTAACACGACTCACGTGCTCTTCATATAAAGTTTGTACCCCAGTGGTACCTAAACTATCAAATCAGACTATACGAGTACATCTTTGTTGGCAAATAGCAACTATTACAATAACGTAAGATGCTGTAATAACTTGATGTGGCTTCATCTGTATATTTAAGTCTAAAGCTCAAATGTAATGAAAAAGACGGCCATCAATATTCAGACCACGCATCATCCCACTTAACTTTCACGTTCGAACTTCGAATGTAGACCACAAATCACGAGCTACCGGACCCTTGCCACCGCTGAAAATTGTCTTTGTTTATAACGCTGCGTAGCCCGCACCGCATCGCCTACGGACGGTCAATCGTGACTTCCTGAGCTGCTGAACAAAAGACGGCCGGTATGAAACGGACCGATAAATCGTGCAGCGACGCTCCGTCCGACGATTGAATTAGACCAGACCGTCCTGGTGAAAGACACACGGAACTATGAAGCGGAGCGCATTGTGTGGAGCTTATTAGGTTGGGGCTGATTAACGAATCACGTTCGTCCTGATTGATAGTAACAAAGGAATTTCTTAAAAACTGTTGCAAACCTGTGGGTACTTTATAGTCAGTTGTTAATGCTACAATACCTAATTAATAGAGCTGTCTGTCAAAACAAAGCACAGCGTATCTATCGAAGGTGCTTCTTTATTTTTCTTTATCTTTTATTGAGCTCACTTCAAAGCTTCAATTAGAATATTATGTACAAATTTATTTGGCATAAAAGTTTTATTATTAATGCGAAAGTAACTCTGTCTGTCTTGCTTTCACGCCTAAACCAATGAACCAATTTTGATGAAATTTGGCATAGAGATAGTTTGAGTCCCGGGAAAGGACATAGGATAGTTTTTATCCCGGTTTTTGTAACAGGTACGCGCGCGATAAATCTTTCTGTGACAGACAAAATTCTACGCGGGCGAAGCCGCGGGCGGAAAGCTAGTAAATAAATAAAATATTATTAACCAGTATAATTTACTTGTATCATATTACCAGGTGCGATTGTGGTCAAATACTACCTATGTAAGTACCCTGGATCAATTTCGTCTTTCTCACAAATATTTCAGCATCCTAAGAAACGAGTCAAGTAAGTAAGTCAAGAAACGAGAGTGAAACTAAATTCTGAGTTTGAACATCATCATGACGTAACATAACTGAACACTCATTTTCTAGCAATTTTTCCTATCTAAACTGTTCCCTAAATCCCGATTATCAAAAGCACCACAATGCAATCTAACCTTTCCCGAATGAGGTCGAAAGCTTGTTACAGTCGCGAACCGTCCACTCTCGAGCCCTCCCGTTGCGCAAGCGCATGAATAATCGCGGCGTTCTCTAAATTCCGCGTTTGAATCAGACCAGGCGACCATCTCTGATGTACGTACATATAATGAGGTACACACGGGTCTGGAGGATAGAGAAAGTTGGCGAAGAGAAGGAATGAAGAATACTCTGAAATACGGGACACTGCTGGAACTCCTATGAACATGTTCTAAAATGTTCTCAGGTCTTATATAGTACCATATTTTGCTACTCGGGTAGCTAGGATCTACAGCTTGACCGTCAATAAAAGCCCAAACAATTAATGTTAATTTTGTCTCGGGGGAAAGTTAAACTGTCATTAGACCTGCAACCAAAATTAACCAGAAGGTCGAAATTAAAGATCGACTTGCCTCCAGTACAAAGCAGATGGCAGGTGACAAAACCTTCAAGAACAGTCAGATATACCATGGACAGTAAGGATTTAATGGGGATTTATCATGTGAGCTACCAATAATGTTTTCACATAATCACTTAAAACATGGAAAATCTAGTTTGTCGTACTCTAAAGCAGTGTGTCGCTGACGGCGTACCTCCATACCTGCACAATGCAAGGAGGGAGTATTTCATAAATGCAGCCGGGCCACGCGCCGACATTGCACTCAAACTTAGCTTAATTTCTTCCGACTGTACCGATAGCAAGTTTGTTAAGGAAATTGAAAAATATTTTATTAATTTTTTGTTCAGTATAGTAGAGTTAGGCTTGTATTAAGATAGTTATGCCATGCAATTTTCAATCTACACGTAAGCATATAATATTTAAGTCAGTGATATAGGTTAGTAGGTAGACATAATATTAATCTTATTATAGAGGCAGCCTCAGCATGGGCGCGTTTACCGTGAAATGTCTCTGGGGTGGTGGCGTAGTGAGGCGGGTCGTTACATTCCCTCTAATATGGTCGAGTGAAGCGATGGCTGGTTCACTCGTCATGTCTGTGAACAGGCGCTGCTTTCGGGGACTGGTCAATCCAAGTTATTCAAATTTATGTATGCGAGTAATTTCTACTAGTATCTTAATATGTAAGTCTAGATATTAGCACGTCACTACCTTGTTTAATATACCACGCAATCTTGTATACCCATTCTTATAAGATACACCATACAAGAATGCATGGTAAATTCAGTGAACTGCTCCTGAATTGAATGTACCTACTACTACTATTTCTACTTATCTATATTAACCGGCAGACAGTGGTGACTGAGTTTGTTGCGGCGCTTCTTCTCAGCACTTGCCAAATGTTGGTCTCGAAGCGCTGGTAGGGTAAAAAGATTATGAGACATGTAGAGGCTCCTTAAGAGCAAAATGACGATTTGTAAGAACTATTTATTAGTCTAAACAAATAAAGAAATTTTGACTTTGACTTTGACTTTGAAAAGTGTCATAAAATTACGTCCTTGGAGAAAATCAAAATTTATTTTCAAGAAAAACCCACAAAAGGTTTGATCTTATCAACTCTGCTAACAATTAAACACATCTTGTCAATACGCAAAAAGCCAGTGAATAAATGAATAAATAAATATGACTTTAGATGACCATTCTGAGGTGGTAAGCCACCGCATTGGTTATGACTTTTAAGGCTCTCGTGCGCACGTTACAAAGATTCCTGGCTATTTACGGGGTCCGCAAAAAGCTCTGATACAACTCATGGCGTTATCAATAAATTATCGCGAGAGATATGCATTCGTCGGATACCTGCTTAAATATTCTAGGCGCATTAACATATTGCTTTTTAAATTACTCGCATAACGATACTGCAATACTTGAGCAGGAATTCTGAAACGAAAGAACGGCAGCCTTGAAAGAAGTTATTAATGGGATACTTTTTGTGACACTTTGAATGTTTTCGACTTTAGAAAATCACTTATGTCTCAACAGGCGCACCCTAGCGTGGACTGTATTTATTTTAGGTTCATTTTTGGTCATAAGTTGTGTAGTAGCAAAAAATTTGTTGACAGATCACTGCGAGAAATACGAGGAGTTATAAAACTTAACCCATAAGGATCATTTAACACTTCAAGCCCAGCGAATCGAGGAGACACAATGAAATCAATTGTTGCACGGTCTTATACTGGGGGTTGATGGGTATCAGTGTGAAACGTGGTAGATTTTACAAAATTGAAATTCATACATACAAAGCTCATTATCACTACTATGTTCGATTAATCTTTAGTACTACGCAAGCAATGTAAACTATTTACAGTATGACGTCGCTGCTGTTATCATTGCTGTTAGGTACGAGCAATGTGTTCTGTTTTTGGGCATATTGCTGCGACACCGGCCCCGCCCCTTTTTTACATCTCCCTTTAGTTTCTGTGATCTGTGGTCTTGAAAGATGTAAGTACCTGTGGAAAACCCGGGTAAATATTCCCCAAAATTGCGAGCGAAAGTCCTTGTTTTGCCGACGCTACCGCCGGACAAAGCGCGTACGGGGGCGTCGGGCCCACGCGACACGTCGCTAATTAAGCACCGCCTCAATTAACTCGCGGACACGATTCTGCACATAATTGTCTTGCAGACCGTACCGCATTGTTCGCCTGATTTATTGTACCGGTGAGTAACGACCGCGATTCTATCGGGGCTCAGGTGCTGCCAAATCAATCAGTGTCCAAATAAATAGTGTGAATGACATTATCGGGTGGGCTTGTGCTGATGCGGGGTTGATGGTCATTCCTTTTGGTTATTCTTGGAATTAAGGGTCAAATTGGAGTTTAACACTTTCTTTTTGTATTTGACAACATTTAAACAATCGTTTAGTTCAATGGCTTTCTTCGAAGCACTGATTTTTTGATGGATTTGCAACAAAATCTGAGTGCATAAACGAATCATTTGTTTCAATAGAAGACTAGAACAGACTGTCGTCAGGATTATTACCCTGATTAGGTAATAGGTGAAGAAGAGTAAGGTTACTCCTTAAAATCAAACTTAATGGGACTATTTTGACACATCAAACATTACCCGTGATTGGAGGTTCCTGAAATATTTTCACAAGTTTTCTGTATTTTTTTAATTATTTTTTTTCTTTATTACATTGTACTTATTTAACATTCTGTTATTTCATTCATTAATAGTTTAGAGTCTGCAACTGTTCGTGTGCAACCTGACACTGTATTATTACGGTGCGCCTGCGCCTGACGTGATCCATCACCAAAGCTCAGGTGCTGGCAGATCAATCAGTGTCTCGCCAAACAGGCAAAATGATTTAAATCTTTACTCAGAACCAAGAGTCGAAATTGGTAGCATTTATCTAACGTTTATTAATATTCGCCAAGCCTGTGTTTCAAAATTGAATGGACAAACAGAGGCGGAGTCAATAGGTTAATTAACTTTGTATTTAAATTGGTTTCAGTGAAATGACAAATATTTGTTACCATTTCCAATACAGTAAATGGTGTCTGGTATTTATGATGAATTTTTTTTTATGTGACAGGAGGCAAACGAGCAGACGGATCACCTGATGGTAAGTGATTACCGTCGCCCATAGACACCCGCAGACCCAGGGGCGTTACAGGTGCGTTGCCGGCCTTTAAGGACACACACTCGCAATCTGAAGAAAGCCTACAACCAGGCCTCCAAGTCTTGCAAAAGAACACTACGCAGGGCTCGCTACGACCATATAGGACGCATTGGCTCAAAACTTGCTTCTTACCCAGCCGGGTCTAAACCGTTTTGGTCCCTTGCCAAGGCCATCCAATCCAACTTCTGTCGCCCCAGCCTGCCACCACTGCTGAAACCCGACGGCTCACTGGCTCACTCTGCTGAGGAAAAAGCGAATCTTTTTGCCACCCTGTTCGCTGATAACTCCCGTCTTGACGTTGCAGGCAAAATACCACCCTCATTACCCCCTGCCTCCACCACCATGCGTGAGGTCCGCATACGGCACAAAGAGGTTTTAAATGTCTTACGTTCTCTTGACGTAAATAAAGCTAGTGGACCTGACGGAATTCCAGCGATAGTCCTGCGTAGTTGTGCGCCGAAGTTGTCTCCTATTCTTACACGCCTGTATCGACTCTCACTTAAGACAGGACTAGTCCCAAAATCATGGAAGCTTGCCAACGTACAGCCCGTACCTAAAAAGGGCAGTCGTGCTGATCCAACAAATTACAGACCCATCTCTGTTACGTCTATACTCTGCAAGATAATGGAACGTGTCCTCAATGGCCGACTCCTGTCATACCTTGAAGAAAATGACCTACTCAGCGACCGTCAGTATGGGTTTCGGTATGGTCGTTCTACAGGTGATCTTCTCGTGTATGCCACACACCTATGGAGCGAGGCCATTGAGAAACATGGAGAAGCTCTTGCCGTTTCATTGGACGTATCAAAGGCATTTGACAGAGTCTGGCACGGCAGCCTACTAAACAAGCTTCCATCTTTTGGAATCCCTGTTGGCTTCTGCAAATGGATCTCCGATTTTCTTGAGGGACGATCAATAAGAGTAGTTCTTGAGGGCTACACTTCTAGTCAACAACCTATTGACGCTGGCGTCCCTCAGGGTTCGGTGCTGTCTGCAACATTATTCCTACTGCACATCAATGACCTGCTCAAACCCGGTACCTTTGGGTACGCAGATGACACGACAGTGACAGCCAAATATATATCCAACGCAAAAGCCGACAGGCGTGAGGTCGAGTCTTGTCGTGAGTCCCTAATTGAACGCTTAAATTTGGCCCTTCAGGATGTCTCTGATTGGGGCGATGCCAACCTGGTCCAATTTAACGCGTCAAAAACACAGGCGTGTCTGTTCTCCGCCAAACGAAGTCCATTTCTTATGGCTCCAACATTCCGAGGTGTGCCTGTCAAAATCACCGAGCGACTGCAACTCTTGGGCATTGAAATGTCCAGCAAGCTGAACTTTGGCGAGTACATCGAATCCATAGCGAAAACTGCTGCCAAAAAGCTTGGTATCCTCTCGAGGGCAAGGCAGTACTTCTCCAAGAAGCAAAGGCTGCAGCTTTATAAAGCACAGATCCGACCTTGCATGGAATACTGCTGCCACCTCTGGGACGGCTCTGCCAAGAAACATTTGGCTGCTTTGGATTCGGTGGAAAGGCGTGCCAGAAGACTTATCGACAGCCCTACCCTTGTTGAAGCGGCGCTCGAGGAACTTGACCATCGCCGTAAGGTAGCATCCCTATCGGTTTTCTACAGGCTACACTTCGGAGAATGTGCGAAAGAATTACATGAATTAATTCCACCAGCCCCCTTCCATCATCGGGGAACCAGACGCAGGTTAGCGTACCATCCCTATATTGTTGACATTCCACCAGCTCGCACTAAGCGTTTCGATGACTCTTTTATAATGCGAACAGCTAGGGACTGGAATTCGCTGCCTGCTGCTGTCTTTCCCGAAAACTATAATCCGGGCCTTTTCAAGGCGAGAGTGAATAGGCACTTACAGGGCAGATATGTACCATCCTAGACCGCATCCCACTTAACATCAGGTGCGATTGTGGTCAAATACCTGCCTTGTTATGCATAAAAAAAAAAAAAAAAAAAAAAAAGGTAAAGATACGCTCTCTTCTTGAAAGCTTGCAGGTCGTATCCGTCCGGAAACACCGCAGACGACAGTCCATTCCACAGTTTATACGAAATACATTTTTCCATCTTCTAAATTGAGAGAGTGCGCACTACTCAGTTCGTCGTCGTCGTCGTTTCAGCCGAAAGACGTCCACTGCTGGACAAAGACCTGGGACCAAGGATTTCCACAAAGACCGGTCCTGCGCCGCTCGCATCCAGGCACCTCCCTCAGTTAGTAGCTCTTTATTTTCAGTATTACCTTATAATCTGGTCAAATTGTGGTCATATTATATCTACGTAGTTAAGGACGTCTTTATTGAATACTAGCGGCCGCCCGCGACTTCGTACGCGTTGATCCCATTTTACTCCCTTCATCTATCTTACGCGGTTTAGATTTTTTCATACAAATGTTTTTCCCCGCTAACTCCCGTTCCCGTGGGAATTTTGCAATATCCTGTTGTAACTAAGCTTTAAGTTTACTAAGGTACCTGCATGCCAAATTTCAAGCGTCTAACTTAAGCGGTTTAGATTTTTCATACAAAAGGATTTTCCCGCTAATTCCCGCTCCCATGGGAATTCCTAAGTAAACTATAACCTGCCCAGGAGTATGAAGAATAATTGTACCAAGTTTCGTTAAAATCCGTCAAGTAGTTTTTGTTTCTATAAGGAACATACAGACAGACAGACAAAAATTTTACTGATTGCATTTTTGGCATCAGTATCGATCACTAATCACCCCCTGATAGGTATTTTGAAAATATATTTCATGTACAGAATTGACTCTACATATTTATTATAATTATAATTGAATATAAAATATATAATATATAAATACATGAGATAGAAGATTGTAGTTGCTACTGTTTGAAAACTATATTTGAAAAAAGGTTTTGTCTTATGCAAACGCTACAAAGCAGCATTTAATCTAATACAACCATTTAATGCTTTTCCTGGTGACATTCCCACTGGAGTATTCAGTGTGAAGTGTGCTCTAAAATATATCTGCTCAAAGAATGTCTGCCTTGCTCTTTCTCGCAGTACTGGGTGGATGAGAGGGCATGAGTCGGCCGAATTATTTCCTAGACTGTATCAACATGACGGTCGCATTTTCTAATCAGCGTCCACCTGTCAGCTGACGCGCCCACGTGCGCGCTAACTCGCTATTCATTTGAGACATGGGTCAATAACATTTGGCTTTGGAGGTTTTTTAGACGCCATTTGTGGCAAATAGTTCGTTACTATAGACTCCGATTGAATGCGTTACTTGTGAATTTTTATAGATTCAAATTAGTTTCATGATTCGACCTTTTAAATATATAAAGAAAAAAGAGATTGACGCCCGTATTCACAAACGTTGCTTACTTAAGTGAAGCAGCAAATCGAACGCACAGCGTTGAATAGAGCTTTGTGATTGGTTCGTGTGTCTCCATGTGCGTCCACGCACATCATAGTAATGTTTGTGAATGTTATCCTTCTTTGGCTGGCAAACAACCTTTAAAAGATTTTTGTGAGTTTCAATTTTTGAGTAGGTATTTGACAGTTGATAAAAACACATCGAGTGTTTTCCTACTTCAAATATTTGGAATCGAAATAAGCCCATCTCTATGATACCAGAGTTTTATATTTCGCGTCTCTTTTGAAGTCGTTTTATCGAACCGGATGGTTGCCTGAGATAAACTACCCCGTTCGCTGCACGTTAACTGCGACGGTGATCTGTCAGATAGTACGTTATTAGTCAGGTTGAAGGACGTGTGAAGGATAAAGTATGTATGTGGGTCTTTCATGCAATGTGGAGCTTAGTAAAAGTATGATAATCCTTGAAAATTTCTAATACACTACTTTTTTAATTTTTTTTTTGTTGAGCTCGTAATATCGTGCGTAACTTAAGTATAAAAATGTTGATCAAGACATTTAGTTCTGAATGTTATTTTTAACAAGCACCTAATACTTGCATTTTCTTTGCACTCGTATAAGTTGGTCCAAGTACACTTTGTAATTTTGCTCAAACATTTTAATTTCTCTACCCCGCTCGCTCTACCTTTGTTCTTACTGGTATCAAGCCAATACCGTCTCATAATCTCTAGTCCATAGTTAGCATTACGGAGTCACAATAAACAATCGCATCTTCTCGATAAAAGTCTGCATTCGCCATCTAATCCGCTAAGTGGTGTAATGGCGTCGTGTCGGGCGCGTTTTCATTCGGCTATCTACCCTTTAATGGTTCGGCAGCAAGCGGCAGATAGGGCAAGACCACACAGCTTTGGGACCTAGGCAAATTGTATTGGCTAAGCCCGCGTTATAAAGAAAGTTCTTGGTGTACGAATTACTAACATAGGTACCGAATGGAAGCCACAAAGAAGTTGTGAAATTTGGAAGTTTCTGTATTACGTACTTCTATACTATACATTGACATTGCATCTCAGGAACATGCGATATGAACTTAACCACAGCCATGTGACACTGCTTGTGATCTTTAATTTGAATTATAAATTCCAAACTCACACCAATATAACAAATGTAGGTGCGTACCGTACCTACACTAGGTAGGTACGGTACGCACGTCGTTGTAGTAGTATCGTATCATACCTACGTAGTTCACATCTAGGTCCAGATGACATGAGACATCCCTCCTTAGATAGAAATACTCCATCATCTTATTGGATTCAAATGACTATGGTAATTTATAAAATTACTTTGGCTTATTCCCAAAGGTCCACAGCTCTACTGTTTAGTTCATGGGTACTTTGATTCCCAACGGGTCCACGACATCAAAAATAAAAAAGCATTTTCTTTGAAAATTTTAAAATTTCATGTACCCGGTGGGAAATAAGAACAAAAGAGTCCGGTGGGAAGGAATAACCCATATTTTAATGGGTGTCTGCCTAGCTATAAATGTAGGAAGTCAAGTAACAAGCTAAAATATATTTTTGCAATATAAAATTTGCTCAAGTTCCAACTCTCCACAGTTGCGTGTGCGCAAATTTAAAGTAGCAGTGGGATATCTCTATCGGTCGGTTTAACTCGGTCGTCGATTGCTACAAATTTACTGTGGCTACGGCGGCCCATTAATCCCCGGTTAACCTCGGTGGAATCTTCTATAGATGTTTCGTGTGCAGTAAATTGCTTGTTGGTAGCTTTGATACTGTGTGCAATAAGAACTAAATAACAAACATTAACTTTAGTTTTTATAGTTAGTAAATTGGTATTTGAAAGACAATGATCAACCAATGAATTGCAATCGAAAATTTATTATGATGATTTCGTAAGAAAGAGGGACTCAATTCAAAAGTAAGAGTTTCTACTCTTATCTTTGTAAGTAGGAAAATACTGAACTTGTTATGAAACTACATTGTCAAACTTATATTTTCCGTTAGCGACTATGAGGAAACAAACATAATACCTACATAGTTTAGAAAGCTTTAGAGGAAACTGAATTACGAGTAATATCGCAATGCTAAAGAAAGTTCTTAATAAAATTTAGTGTTTCATTTAGAAGTTATTTTGTACTCTATACGTTATTTTGTTTTTAATGAACCATGATAATATTGAAGTTCATACTAGTCTGACAAAGGAATACATTTTTTTAATGTTGTGTCATTAATTCTACATCATTTATTTTTTCAGGTTTTTGAACAGTGTAGCGTGCAGGTGCAAATTTCAATTAAGTGTCGGAGCATGGCTTGTTTTTGCCATAATTGCGGGGCTGGCGCAGTGATTAGGACCGTTATACACATACCCTTAAGCGTGTTTTTGCGTGATTGCACTTATTCTGGGGTCTTACCCTGCAAAGTTATTTCTATATCGACTCTTACTGTCTCTGTCAGTCACACCAGGGTGTATGAGATAGACTGATAGAGCCAAAGTCGAACTAATCGAAATTATTCGAAATTGCCTTACGGTGTAGGGTCTCTGCTTATGTCTTTACACGGTGCCCTTTGGCCCAAGTTACAAGGGAAATTCGTTTCTTTTTCGTTGATCTTAAAGTTTAATTAAACATATGTTTTGAAATATGTGATACCCTGTTACATGTAACTTGCTAATATTACTCACAATTTCTATTTTTTAGACGGTATATTGCAATGACATTTCCTTCAGCTACTTTCACCTGTCACCAGTTTGCTTAGAGCCGCAAGACTAATGTTCTTTTAAAGCCTTGTTGGTACCGAAAGCGTGTAAATTGTACAATGACGTAGGTAATGAGCAGCCTGGGGCTTTTGAAGCTGTTTAGAGCCACCAAGGGAAATCTGCCACAGATAAATTTTCACAGCCCATAAATATTCTTTGTCTTACATAGCTTAAATGTATAACTGCTAAATACTGCCTTTTAAGGGGCAGGAAAAAATTCCTAATATCCATCAGCAATTTTGATAACAATGGATAAAGGACAATTTTGCAATAGTTCCTAAAACTATTTTGTCAATGGAACTATTTTGTAACGTGTATTAAAATATTAATCAACCATTGTTTTCCTATTCGCAAAGGTGTCAGACTTCAAGAGTTGTTATAGGCATCGTAAGTCTTAAATGAATCAAGCCATCAATAAATCAGCCTAATCATTCCAAATCGACGACTGGTGGTTCCCGTTCGGTAACGGTTGTCGGTTCGAATCCCACAAGAGGCCCACATCTAAAGCACAGGCATCTAAAGCGTATAAATTGTACTAGGACATAATGAGTGGCCCGGGGCGTCGCTCAATCGGCCCGAGCCACCGAGGGAAATCTTCTGCAGATAAATATTCGCTGGCGATAAATAATTTGACCAGCTGTATACAGGTTGGGCTCATTTTATTTATTTATTCTTCCAGTTCTATAAGGTGTTTAAATTTTTTAAACAAAACAGGCTTAACTAAAAATATTTTTAAAAAGCACGAAGTAGAGACGACGCATCATTTTTTTTCTGAACCTTACGTGTTTCATATTACATTTTATTGATTTCTTGGTTTAGGTAACACTTTTGAAAAATTCGTAAAGTAATAAAGTTTCTATTGAAAAAAAAAAATTGAAGAATTCGCTTCCTAGTTAAAGTCATTTATAATAATAAATTATTATCGGACTCAGGACCCTTGCTAGACAGATCGCGCGGACTGTCATTGGCCTATGGCGATCTGCACGCGTTGGTGTGGTTGAAGCTTTACTAATTAATGTAAGGAGTACCTATCCAATCATTTTTAACGTCTCTTGGTCACCCTGTAGGTAGGTATAGATACAGTTCGCATTTGAACCTTGCAAACGACAGGGTGAGAATCGTAACTTACTGGTGCCAGTGCGATTCGGCTGCGATCGTAAACTGCAATCGTAAACGTCTCGGATCCGATGAGGTACGAAACGCGTTAGATCTCTTTATTAGACTGTTTACTGTGGTAACGACGTTTACTGCACATTCTAATAGTGCATTATTGTGCATATGTATTATGTTATGGGTGTCCTATGAGGTGGGTAAGGGTATAAATATGTGATATTATTCATAGTGACCGACCGAATATTCGTTTTCGTTTTCGTTTTCGGCCATTTTCGGCCAAAAAATGGACATTCGGCCATATTTTCGTTTTCGGTCAAAAACCAGCCGAAGCTTCGGCCAAACCGAATATCAGAAATACGTGAATAAGATGGTGACGTTTATCGTTCCGATATCTTCGGGAGTGAATCTGATGCACTCATGGTTCCAATCAGACTTGAACGGACGCGGTATTGTCACACTCTTTTGAAGTTTTGAAGGGAGGTTACATTGTAAAGGGTGTCCAGCGAAAATTTTCCAAGTTCAAAATTGAATACAAATAAAACCAAAGAGTTTTCATTAAGTTTAATTGTTTCAAAATAGAGTCTAATGCGGATTTGAAATACGCCATGAGTCACTGGTCGATGTGTCTTGCTTCACAGCAAGAAGGTGTCTCACCACACACGGAGAGTACCTCGATGGAGACACTGAGGACTATTTTTTCTAGCCGCCTCGGTCATCAGATCTCACACCATGCGACTTTTTCTTGTGGGGGGATATCTCAAGTCAAAAGTTTACAGCAAAATAATCCTTAAATAATTCAGGTTCTGTAAGAAAATATCCGCCGTGAAGTTGCAGGAAAATTATTAGCGCGATTTGCTCTCGCATAGTTGCGAATGTAAGGGTCCGGCTGTGAGAGTGCCTATAGTAAAACGGGCATCATTTAAAAGACATTGCCTATAAAAAAATAAATCCGCATTGTTAAACTCCAGTTTGCATTAGTAATAAATAATAAAAAATCATTAATTTATTTGTATGAATCATTTTTGAAGTTGAAAAATTCCCACTGGACACTCTTTATTTCTTCTTCACTTCCCAATATTTCAATATACACCGGAAATAATATTCTACTAAGAATTCATAATTCAATTTTTTGTGTTTTAATGCCGGTTTTCTTTAATCAATCCTTATCAAAAACAACTGTCAAACATCATTATGTTTTTGGTCAAAACATTAACGGTTTTCAAAGTTTTTACATAATTTCAGATTGAAATTTGAGAGTTGAAGGTCATTTTCGTTTTCGTTTTCGGCCGAAAATGAGACTGCAGCCGAAGCTTCGTTTTCGTTTCCGTTTTCGGCTGAAAATCCATATTCGGTCGGACACTAATTATTCATCAGAAGTTAAAGGTGGATCTAGCAAATGGTTGGATATTTTGATAGAATGAAAGGCCCTTATTTTTAAACCATTTGCGATGAAAGTATGGTTCTTGCAACTCACGAAGGCGAATGAGCGACCAGTGTAAAGTCTATCAAAACATTTGAAAAAACGAACAATAGCGAGCCATCACACATTAAAGCTTACTCGCCTTCGTGAATTGCAACAACTTACTCAATGCAAAGCAAGAGACAACTTTTAAGTACCATAGGTAAATTAAATGACATCTTATTATCATCGTACAAAGCATAGGTAGTTACATTGAATCAGAAGTTCATAATTGCCAAATATTGGTCAAAATTGATAGATAATTTCATTTTTATTTTCAATTTTATATTTATAATCAAGTCTCGGCCATATTATATTGTCCACAAACAAAGTAGTACCTCTAACTGCACCAAATAATAACTAAGGCTTCGAAAGCTTGTAGACACCATAATTACTTTTGATCCCACATAATCCAATTAATCTGAACATTGTATCATGTAAAGAACTTCCCTATAAGTTATACCCGGGTGTAAAGGCTAAGCTACACGCACTACGTGGATCATAGTCTAAGATCCCGCTATACAACGACCTTCACCGAGATGCTTATTTGATGAAACATATTTTATATTTAATTTAACATGTCAATAATTATATTGCTTAAGGGTTGCCTAATAAATTTCAGTCCAGGATATAATTAATTAATCATTAAAAAAGATTTTTTTATAAATATTTCATCGGTTTGACTATTAAACAAACTCCATACCAATCGAAAGTATGAAGCCCATAGAATATGCAAACGTTAGGTTGCCTATTCTTTTCCAGTCATAACTCTCGGGTTGCCAGGTATAAACAGGTAAATTGATAGAGCATTTTGCACCGGTCTGATAATTTAATCAAATTTAAATGAAAATGAAGATTATTTAATTATGAACACGGTGGTATAGGGTTGCCTGCGAAAAATCAGTCCTGAATGACGGTTGTCGAATTTTGTAAAGTAAAATTAAAACTGAAAGGTGACATTTTTCGAGTAGTTGGCAACATTTGGGAAAGAAGAGTTGTATGAGGCGTTTGTGTGTCTTGTCAAGAGGTGTCGCTTGGGTGAAGAAATTTCTCCAGTGTTGCCATGCTTTGGGAGATTTGGTCCAAAAATGTCGAAAGTGGAAATAACGACTTCCGGTCAAAAATTTGGATGACGCCTCCTGCAAAAGGGTCGTACAAATAACATTTTCATCTCGATCACCTGGCAACACTGGCAGCTACGGGGAAAAGTATTTTTTTCGACATGGGTGTCTTTAAAGTTAAGGAAGGACAGAAGGAGATATGGCAGAAAAATCCAAAAATGGGGTTTGGTCGGTTATACGACCCAAATTATGGGAAAAATCCGAAAAATCCGAAAATCAAGATGGCGACCGAGTGAGCGGCCATTTTGTAAAAAGTTTCAGATTTCTGATTTTTCAAATGCATTTTTTGGGTAGTTGGCAACATTTGGGAAAGTCGAGTTGTATAGAGCGATTACGTAGTTTGCTGAGGAGTATCGTTTGAGAAAATTACATTTTCCAGTGTTGCCATACTTATTGCATTTTTCGCTTAATCTAGACCATTTTGCGCGCCGAAACCCATTTTTACTTTTTTTCTAACTTAAACCAATCCCGTGAAACAATTCCTTAAAATCACCCAAGTCCCAAAATTTTGTGGCCCCGTAACTGCCAGTGTTGCCAGGTAATCGAGATAAAAATGTCATTAGTTTGACCTATTTGCAGGAGGCGTCATCCAAATTTTGGACCAAAAGTCGTTATTTCCATTTTTTACATGTTTTGACCAAATCTTTCAAAGTACTATGGCAACACTGGAAAATGTTGCTTTTCCAAACCTTAGCAAACTACGTAATCGCTCTAAACAACTCGACTTTCCCAAATGTTGCCAACTGCCCAAAAAATGCATTCGAAAAATCAGAAATCTGAAACTTTTTACAAAATGACCGCTCACTCGGTCGCCATCTTGATTTTCTGAATTTTTGGATTTTTCCCATAATCTGGGTCGTATAACCGACCAAACCCCATTTTTGGATATTTTCTGCCATATCTCCTTCTGTCCGTCCTTAACATTAAAGACACCCATGTCGAAAAAAAATACTTTTCCCCGTAGCTGCCAGTGTTGCCAGGTGATCGAGATGAAAATGGTCAAATATCATTTGCACGACCCTTTTGCAGGAGGCGTCATCCAAATTTTTGACCGGAAGTCGTTATTTCCACTTTCGACATTTTTGGACCAAATCTCCCAAAGCATGGCAACACTGGAGAAATTTCTTCACCCAAGCGACACCTCTTGACAAGACACACAAACGCCTCATACAACTCGTCTTTCCCAAATGTTGCCAACTACTCGAAAAATGTCACCTTTCAGTTTTAATTTCACTTTACAAAATTCGACAACCGTCATTCAGGACTGATTTTTCGCAGGCAACCCTATACCATCGTGTTCATAATGAAATAATCTTTATTTTCATTTAAATTTGATTAAATTATCAGACCGGTGCAAAATGCTCTATCAATTTACCTGTTTATACCTGGCAACCCGAGAGTTATGACTGGAAAAGAATAGGCAACCTAACGTTTGCATATTCTATGGGCTTCATACTTTCGATTGGTATGGAGTTTCTTTAATAGTCAAACCGATGAAATATTTGTAAAAAAATCTTTTTTTAATGATTAATTAATCATATCCTGGACAGAAATTTATTAGGCAACCCTTAAGCAATATAATTATTGACATGTTAAATTGAATATAAAATATGTTTCATCAAATAAGCATCTCGGTGAAGGTCGTTGTATAGAGGGATCTCATACTATCATTTTTTTCCTCATTCAAGTGAGTCTTATGATGATGCGATATGTCATCACATGTATCAAATTGGTTAGCTTAGGTTTTAATTAATTACAATTATAGTAATAATATAAATAAAACGAGATTTTAGTTACTGCAGAATAAGATACTGCATATTATGAGGTCAAAATGTGTTCTTGTTTAATAGATCATCGTAGTCTACTGAAAGAGCACGACCCTCTAATTTACCAGAGGCAAATAAAGGATTCTAAGAACTCTAAAGGATTAATTCCTATAATCCTAAAGCCTACCATTTAGGCTGGGTTGCACCATCTTACTTTAACTTTAACGTCAAAAATCTGACAAACTCCATACAAAAACCCTAAAAGCACCGATTATAGTTACAGTTAAAGTTAGGTGGTGCAACTCAACCTTAGAGTCGCGTTATTCCTTTCGTTTACAGAGGCAGCGTGGCATGGCGCAGCATCCCTACCAGCAAATATCACCAATCGTATCATGTGTGTATAGCCTTACATCAGCGCGCGCCGGACGCATCCGCCGATAGCGCCGATAGCGAGATCGTAGCGATAGCGCGAGATTATCGAGATCGCGCGATTACTGATCGCGCCAGCCCGTCTACACGTGCGCGCGGATTAATTAAAGGTCGTTGGAACATGTTGCACATGCCACAGGAATGCTCGCGTTTCTAGAACAGCGGAAATAATTCTGTTTGTTCAGCTTGCCCTTATTTTGTCAATTTTAAATGTGTTTAATTGGATCTATAATTACGGGTAGGAATGTGAACTGTAATTACAGTCAATATCTACTTGATATCTAAATCTGATACTAAGACAAATATCTGTTCTAATACGGGCTGTCAGTTGGCACTGATATACCTACCTACCCAATAAAATGGTAAAAATCAAAGTAGTGATAGCATATCAGTGCAAAATAGTGTTTGTACTGTGCGAGTATGGGCCTTCATCCTTAGGGCAATGAAAAGCCGTGAATAAAATGAATGTATGGAAGCTACTTAGTACTTTAAGAGCTAATATTTTATTTAAACTTGTACTTTAAGAGCAAATTTTTTTAAACCTTATTGTATTTATCTTAACTAAACTAATATTTAAAATGTCGGGACATTTTCAGGAATTCATCTGGCTTACCCTTAAAATCACTGAATTAACCGTATCTTACCACCCTGTATTAAAATCATAGGAGGCAAAGCCTAGTCATTCTTGAATATCGCCTAAGGAAATGGGTTGACAGGACAATAAGGATTTATAACATCAAATTAACAGTTTTATTTAAGCATTACGGATGCAAATTGAGTTGAAGCAATGGACGTACCTAATAATATTTAAATGAAACAACGTATTATTTATTCAAGTATTTGCCTTTAATTTCCATTGAAATATAAAAGCGGATCAGTGCAATCAAATTATACAAAACTTCTTAAAAAATAAATTTTATTCGTAATATTGAAATTATGACAGCGTGTTGGCCGGGTGTTGCAAATAGCAGATTTTTTTTTAACTGGTATTTTGCTACCAGAATCAATGTTTTTTTTTTTAATTGGATGTTGTTATTATTAGGTTACTTTTATTAAGTTTTGAGAGAGTAGGATAGTTTTTCGCAATTTTCTACGAGCAAACTGAAAAAGACATTGATGCGAGACAATATTTACAAATGATGATGATGGTTATATTTGCAAATGATGATGATCGTATATTTACAAGATCTTTTTTTTTTTAATTTTTTTTTTATATGTATATTAAAACACCAGCTTTTGCGAGTTCCAAAAAAATTCCATCAAAAGCAAATTATATCAGTGCGATAAGGGCTTAGACTAGCACTTACGAGTAGGTACCTATATCAAGACCCAAGATTATTGTGATTTGAACGTTTATCCGTCCTAGTTAGTAGATACCACAGTAGGTACACACATGTTAGGCCAGACAATAAGTTTGATTGTTGAAACAAGTTAAATATTCATATAAAAGTTTCAAAGTAGTTACTAATAAAAGACGTCTTGCATATCATTTGGGAAATTGTCCGCCACTCTCGAGGCATAAACAATGCGCAACAAAAACCCATAAACAAGTCGAGCAATTTATTCAGGATCGAATCGATGTCGATATCTCGCGATGCGGACGATAGCGATCGCCGATAACGTCGGCCGACATGTGTTGCGATGTAAAGTAGCCTTTATACCGCCTGTCTAGCTTGGGCCTGATTTACAGCTCGGTTCTAATCGAGTGATATTCGATTTTAGTCACATATCGTAGAGAAATCAAATCGATTAACATTTTTTTAATCAAGATATCTCGAGATGCTGTCAATGATTAGTTAGACAGTTACGGTTAATGAGCTTACTTATTAAACGGTAAGTTACATTTACCACCATAAAACGTGAGAGATCAGCGCAGGGATAATATATTTTAAAATTAGATCAGCGTTTGTTATCTTTTCGAGTGAAAATAAAAAAAACAGTCTCGATTGTTGTCGACCATTTAAAATCATCCTTTTCTAGAATATCACTTGAATCAAGTAAATTGAACAAGACTAAAAACATAATATCTTTTCGGATTCCGAAATGATTTCGTATTTAAATGGACTTCGAATATGTTATCGGTGTTTTGACAGACAACTATGTTTTTTTCCCCGTTATCCTGCCATATGTTATTCGTGATTACATGCCACATAATATTAAGTTCATCATTCTTATTCTTATTCTTATTCTTATTCTTGTATAGTTGTACATATCCCCTATGTGAAGTATCCCTTACTTCCTACCTTACAGCGTGCTGGTATCAAATTTAGAGTTGTACTCGTAGAGTTCGTGATCCGGGGTGTGAACCCGCGATACAGCGCTGGTGAACGCGTATTTATGTTCAAAGCTTTTCTAATTACGTGTTCTCAGGTCAGGCTTTGTTGTGAGCTTTAGGCTTTGTTTAAGTGTATATCGAATTGGCCAAAAATCTCTCTTAAAATATTAATGTTTGAACTACCTTATTTTTGCGGCATTTTCCACGTAGATTTCAGCTTATCTCACACAGAATGTTTTAAGTTTCGGTTTGCTACAAAAAGTTTTTACTGTATGATCTATTATTATCAAAATAGTTTTATTTGTTGTCAAAAGTAGGTATAAATACGAAATTTTGGGCAAGAGGTATTGTCCTTTCTAGACAACGAAAAACAATTGACAGACTTAATAAATCATCAAAAAGGAAATTGTCCACCTCAATGAAATCTGAAACAGGTTTGCATTACCCTACTTTCTAAGCCATCTGTGTAACACAACCCTTATTAGGTGCTAGATAATTATATGCGCAATAAACCTGTGAATTTCAAAGAGTTATTGTCGCAAATGATGTCAAGAGAGAAGTTATAATCTTTGCACGCCCGGGAACGGACCCTGGGACCGACACACGCGAGCTGGAATGTTCTAATATCGATAAATTATACCAAATGGTATCGGAGCTCGAATATGTAGTGTAAACACGAATATTCAACGTTTGTGACACACTACTCTGCTGTTTGAGGAATAAAGTCGATCTACTTAACTGTAAAACCACAAAAATGTTTCTATATAAAATTTTAACAGGTTTGTATAATCAAACATTCGTATATTTTGCTCCATTTTGCATTGATTAAATGATAACATGGCCACTAGAGACAGGATTTTCAGTTACGACTATGTTTCTGAGTATCAAAGAATTGCTTTGACTACCGCTAATATGGGTGGCTAATCCGGTACGTGACTATACAAGCCCGGTGATCCTACTATTAAATCAGTCAATAAAATATGAGTAAGTTGACCATTCATGTCGCCAGTGTGTCCCTATCTCTCAGACTCCCAGCACGCAGTTTTAATATTTTACTCGTACACGCAGTCGTTGCAGCCGGCGAACAAATGAGCATCGGTAGCTAGCTCATGCAAATGGTACCGTCTTTATTATGGTGATGTTCGCTACAAATTGCAACTGTATAATCGTTTGGCGTTGCTGAATACAAATTGGAAAACATTAAACTATTTCAAATTTATTTCAGGCCTTGAATTAGCATATTAAACATACTGCATTAAACGAGCAAAATAAAACAAATGAAAATAATTAATTATATTTGCTGATGTACCAAAAAAAAGCTGCAAATCTATACAACCGAATTCAAGCAACGACGATGAAGTAAACAAAATGTTTCCCTATAAGCAAAATAATTGATGGCCTTCTAACCTAATGGATTACGCGTCGGATTTATCCCAAATTATTGCCACAGGTTTCGGGTACGGTCCCTGCACAATATAAACATTTGTTTTAGATAATTTTAATACTTATTCGATGTTTGGCCCATAATACAAACTTTCAAGTTTGGATCTAGAATTAGATGGCGCAGTGTTAAATGTTTATTTGATTACAACAATAAAAATAAATGACAATGCTCTGCAGCAATCACTGCATATATGCATTCTCATTTTATTTATTCCTTTGATTAACTATCGACTACTTCCCAACACTATTAAAAACGGCTTCTATTCGGCACGCGATGTGTATTTTATCCTTTACTGCCCTCCGTGAACAATTACAGTCATCGGAGGTTTTATCGCTATCCGTTTAGTTGTCATTAGATTCTTTATGCTACTATTATTGTACAGTCATGCCAATGAAATGTACTCGTAAGTTAAGTGCTGTAAGATCTAATATTGATTGTAACTTGTTCGTGGCGGTACAATGAAATTGTTCGCCGGAATGCATTTATGAAAGCTTTGTAATTATTGCAGTTGTTTTTATTCGTTATTGTAAAGGCATGGATGGATTTTCGAATAAGTTTAGAGGATAATATTATAGTAAGTGCAAAGTGGTTTGAGAGCTAACTAACAACAACTGAACATCGATAAAATGTTGTCATTATTTCATTTCGTCTGCATTTTGTTCTACGGGATTTGAAATCCGCCCGTGAATAAATACACAATAGCAGCTTGTAGGTACCCGCAGTTCTGGTCGTAGTCAGTGAATTTCAGTCAGCTATACTTTATGTTACTCCGGAATAATGTGGCATTCTAATGGTCTGGTAGCTATTGACTTCATTCGTCATAAAATATTTTTTTCCTCTTTGTAATTATTACGAGCATTAGTGTAGGCTATTCTAAAAGCTTGTCCAGTAGTTTTTAGCCGTGACATATTATAATGTGCACCATCTATTATAATCCTATTAGTTTTAAGTTATTTCCCTAATTAAAAATAATAACTAAGTATTATAAATAAAGCCTGTATAGATCTAGCACCTGTGCAAAATAAATATTTTAGCAAAAAAGTGAGATTCTCCTGTCAACCTCCATCCTTGTCTATTGCCTGTACTCATCTATCCCCTTCAACACAACAGGTTCCACACAATCGCCGTCGTTTAGGTATTCCCATGCTTATGAAAATGTATGAACGCGGACCAGATTAACTCGTTCGATTCCCGGCGCTTCTTGTCAGGACATACATTGTGGTATGCTGACACTGGTCGAGTATTATTAGAAAATATCAATTTGTGTTAACATGCCTAGTGCTTTACAATTACGGTAATTGCGAAAATTGATGCAAAATGAATGTAATATTAGCTAAAAGACCGCAGTATGCATCTCAAAGCGGTATCGAGGTGTTTTTGGCAAGACGTGAGATGCTTTTCAACAATTTTGCATAATATGTTTTGGTGATAATTGTGCTGATAATTGTTAACCAATGAAAACTTTTCATTTTTCCGTGACTCGTTTAATTTGTTTAAGAATGTGCATTTTCGATAAAGTTAACTACAGTTTATCTAGAGACACTGAGTGCCTACCATGAGTTTACGTTAGGTGTGCTCGCTAGCGACTGCGTAAAAAAATGACATTTAAATGTATGACATATTGTGCAGTGCCCCTAGCGGCTACTTTCAAGAAATAAAATCTTCATAGAATTTTTTGACGTATTCGCTAGCGAGCTCACCTAACGTAAACTCATGGTAGGCACACTGATCTACAAAGATCTCGTTACTTACCAAACTACTACTTTATTTTGGTCGCATCTTTTGTATGCATCAAAAAAAAGTGTTCCACTATAATCTAGAGCATGATACTCACTTGATGTTCTTTACATCGTCGAAACACGCAAATAAGACATAACCATTTGTTGGCTAAAATACTTGTGATCATGGTAAAACACACATTTTGTAACCAACCCGAGCAGTTCCAAAGCTGGATCATATCTCAGGACGCTTCGTCTAATTTAGTATACTATAAAATGTTAGGAGTGCAACATTGTAGGCCGCCCACAATGGGTGGCTACTCTGGTGTCCACTTTGCAAAAGGACTTGATGTATCCGATTTACCTGTCTTTGTTACTTCATAGGGGTAGTGAGAGAGACAGATGAAGATCTTCAATACTTTTAATAGCTTCGCGAGCTTTTTTGCAGTCTGAATCGATTTCGCATTGATATTTTGCGTTGATATCATCATTTGACACCGCTGGGCGCCACACGATTCGCGCGTGACAAGCGCAGGAGTATTGTTGGAGAATTCCTTTTAAAAATGATTTAGCATGTTTTTTGGTAGATTCTACTGGTTTTTATCGATTCTATTTTGAAGAGTGTTTCAGCACTTTGTAAGTTTAATAAGAATCCTTACATCTTTTTCTTTCCTGAAAATCAAGCAGCTTTATCCATAAGACAAGAAGAGAAGAAATACGACGACTGAAGTATTATAAAGTGCCTTCGAATATTTAGGGGGTATTCTTAGAAGTTAAGTCTAGAAAGTAGTCGAAGTTGCTATGTAATGTTGCTAGGCAACACAGCAACTTTGCTCGGCTGGCTTTGGTTCCTCGAACACATAATAAACCCCACATGAAGGATATTATGCAAATAAGCCAATCACCGTGTAATGTAACGGGCCAATAATAGCACGAATTACGCGCCATCTACACTCAGCTTTAGAAATATAAACTTTTATCTAAAAGAAGTTATCTACATTTAATTTTACGGATCGTACTTTAAAATAATACAGTATAAAGTCGATATCAAATCAAAATCTGCTTAATCTAAAGACGCTTTTCAGCTATGAATAACGTTCTTTTATAAGTAAAAAAAACGTGCCGTTTAAATATTTAATAGTGGAAAATTTTGCACTTTTAAAAATGAAAATGATTCCAAGACGACATTCTAGTATACATATGCAGGTCATAAATGAATAAATAAAGTTATTTTTTCCTACACGACTGTACTACGAGGTAATGCAAAAAAACCAGAAGGTTTACGTCTAAGCCATGACCATTAAGGTTTCTTAGATAAACAACGATTGTGTACGGTAATTTTGGTTTTATCATCTGCCTATTAAACTGTTGCTCTATAAAACACGACCTGTAATCTCCGTCATACACCTCGGACGTGTAACCCAACCCAATGTAAGTTACACTGAAGCAGTGTTATTTTCACTGTATTTTATTAACCTGTCAGCTTACAGGGTGGCAGTGGAGGCAATTCACTTGAAACTCAACTAGCTCTCTGAACTAGCTCTTCCAAAATCCTTGGTGTTAATTTTCTATCGTGTATCATTATAATAACCAAAGTTGACCAGAGTTGCATCACCTTAACCTTTAACTGAAACTATAACTTTAACCAGTATTTTTTTTTTGCAGTTCGACATACTTTTGACGTTTGTTAAGCCTAGTTGAAGTAAGATGGTGCAAACCAGGGTCAGACTTGGACTCTCGAAATAAATATTGATGGTGTCGTTACTTAAGTGTCAAGTGATGGAAAAGGATTTCCTTATAATTATAACAATCAAAATGGTAGCTATGGATTAACCAATGGATTAGAAACTCGTACGTTTCCCGCTCTCTTTTCCAACAAATAATACAAAATGGAAGCTCGGAAATGAAGTGTTCCTACTAAGAGTCTGGTTTGTACAACAAAGAGGTGCCTGAAGGCATTTCTATTACAGCCGGTGTACTGGTTGCAGTTAGCAATGATATAGGCCAGGGGTCGGCGACCTTGGGATGGGCCAACCATATTATAACTTAGGGCGTATTGATACTTTGATAGTTGTCTAGATTAGCAGATTTCGCCTTAAATTCGTTGCGGGTCCAATGACAGTTTAATTTTCCTCCGGTACTTTGACCTTCACTGGTTGGGTTTTTATTGGCGATCAAGCTGTAGATCCTGGCTACACAGGAGTTGCAATGGCGGGAACGAAAGGTGGGAACGTCTTGTTTAGATTAGTAGCAGCTTTTTTATACATTTAGACGGATAAAAGAAAATTCATCAAGTGACATTCAGCGTCTGATGGACATTCTAAGCATATTTTTTTAAATCTTCCGGACTATAATTATATTCGTATTTAAGTCTTGATTCTACCTCAAAATAGTTATCATACTTAACTACCTAGGTTAATTGTATTAAGTTCAGTTTTTAGATCAATGTGCTTCTCCTCATCCTCATCATAACTTTGACTGCATAAAAGGCAGAAACATCATTGCGTTGTATTTCATTTCTAACATGAGCCTCTATTTTATTGTGCTAGTTAGTTCTATTAAAAACTGGAGCTACATCTCATAAATTGTTCATCAGCTAGATTTATGTGCTTCTTGTGGCGACTCAAGTGATGTTTATGACATTGTCACACCATTTTCATATCTTACCTTTTTATCATCCGCAATGTAAATAAATAAAGTTTGCTCCAACTGCTTTCTAATAGTCACAAGTAAATGATCTGTATTCTTGTAGGTTGTCACATAAATCCAAGTTTGATGTAACATTGTATATTAGCGATTCAGTTGGTAGAGCACTCGTAAATACCTTATTATGCCATCATTTTGCCTGTCGTATGTAACGTATTTGCTGTGGCGACCATAGCTGACCAATTATGGGTGCCATAGAAATATCTTGTAGCATCATCAGAATTGCTGTCCCTAAAAGGGTTCGAGAAGACGTTTGCAGCTCATTTTCGATAGGAGACATGGATATTCATTATGTTCGGCTTAAGTCGTTCGGAACCTTATGGCTGAAGATAGAATATAATAAACAATATTACTGTTATTTTATTATTTTAATCCACTGATAACGAAAATAGCTCCTATAGAGGCAGTGTGAATGTCACTAAAACTCCTGATTTGGGCGATTTATATGCCAACAAATAATAATAATGGTTAAATAGATAGCCTTAGGGATCATCGCCCATAAAACTTTAGCTTTAAGACTCTAAATTTTATTACTAAAGTAAGAGAACTTTAGTGTTTCTAGGCCGCTCTACATAAATTATCTGTGTCAATATCAATTTTACCAATTCATTTAGTTTAGAAGCTTACGTAGATGATTTGTAGTTCAAACAGATTTTCATATGAGAGAGTCAAGCAAGAAAATATAATGGTAAGAGGTTTCTTTCAGCGGAACGTTGAAGAGTACAGATAGAAATATGGCGTACTTTTAAAATAAATAAACTTAATTTGTCTGAACTATAACTGCATAATGCTAGCACAAATTTCGCATATCGAAAGTCCCATTAATAAACCCAGGTAGTGGTAACTACAAGTTTATTCATAGTTAATAAGCGGCTTAACTTTGTTCATCAAATAAGGACCTTACCACAATTGATATTGAAGAATCGTTGCGCGCGCGACTCAATCAACTCCGATCCAAAGCAGTGACGTGGACGTCTCGGCCTCTTTGACTATTGTAACATTTGTTGTAAAATATAGTCTGTGGCACTCGCCCATATTAGTCCTGAGTGGTCGCTAGTTATCTTGTTAGAGAAGCGATTAACTAACTACTAAGCCTTATACAGGTAACAGCTGTGACTCGTAATTAGATTTGGTGCGTGAAATTGCCGATGCGGTTTATTTATTTTGATTAGTGGACCAAAGCAAAGTAACTACTATGTATTAAAGAACTTAAAGATTATTTTTTATTGTCCGTTACATTATCAGTTCAGGTAATTCATAATATTTAATATTTGAATGTATTTGCTTTGACTTCTAGAAAGCATCTCACTTAAAATCAGGTGCGATTGCGGTCAAATACCTGCCTTGTTCTACATAGATTTTTCTATACTAATATTATGAATGCGAAAGTAACTCTGTCTTTCTGTCTGTCACGCTTTCACGCCTAAACCACTGAACCGATTTTGATGAAAGGCATAGAGATAGTTCGAGTCCCGGGAAAGGACATAGGATAGTTTTTATCCCGGTTTTTGAAATAGGGACGCGCGCGATACAGTTTTTCTGTGACAGACAAAATTCCACGCAGGCGAAGCCGCGTGTGGAAAGCTAGTATTTTATAAATGCGGAAGTAAAGTTACTATTAATTCAAATCGCATAGCTAGTAGTTACTGAAATACGTGTAAATGTTCTTGATTTGAATGTAAGATAAGATGCGAATAAATCCATTGATGTTCGAAATCCACTGCCCGGAGGCTGCACGTTCTGCATTGGAACTGTAACTTGAACAAATTTGAATTTCATTGTGGGCACTATTTCAACACCATTACGTCGGGCGGGTGAGTTGTGGGACTTGTTGAGAGACGAGTATTTTCGTATAAAAGACATCTATGTAGGGGAGAGTGGGGGAATTGCGGACGCTGAAGGGAAATAACGCACAACATTCGTACTATTAGTAATAATCAGATTTTCTTTATTAATTATTAATCTTTAGTTAAACATCTACAAAAACAGTTATACTTATTAAACGAGATCAATCAACAAATGGAATATTTTTAGCAAAAACAAAACCTTGTCTGTCCGTAATTACCCGCAGCGCTCGGGGTAAATTCGGACTAACGCTGGGTTAATTACGGACAGGTCCACATCACAGACAAAAACCACAAGTAAAGCCTTTAGAAGAACTTCCTGCAGTGCAGTTCTCATGTGCCCACTTGTTACACTTTAAACACCTAATCCAGTCTTCGGCGATTGGATGAACGTAGTACTTTTCCTGACAATAAATGCAAAAGTAATCAACATTTCCTTCATTTTCAAAATAATTTAGATTTCTTACACCCTTTGATCCTTTTAGCTTATTAGATGTAGTTTTATTTTGTTTTTCTTGGGCTTTTCTTTTCTTGTCTAATTTATTTTGTTCCTTTTCTTCTAGATTCTTTTTTTCTGGTGTGCTGGTAAAAATGATGGAATGCTTTTTGTTTACTGCCCGTTTGTACCAGTTATTGGTAAATTTTTAAATAGTTTATCGAATTAGGGGTAATTGCAGACGTCCGTATTTACCCCGCAAGGCTTGTCCGCAATTAACCCAATTGGGTATTTTTAAATCAAAGAGATAAATTTGTAGGTTATGAAAACATTCCATAAAAAGAAACATTGGCGATTCAAACTTCATTGACAAAGCTATCAATAGATAATATAACTTTTTACCATCACTTAGTATTCAGACCAGTCCCTTAAATTAAAAAACACTAGAAATTAGATCAAAATACACATTTTTTTAAAATTTTACCTACCTTTCAAACTGTGCGCAGCCGGCTGTCGTAAGTTTTTGCGTGGCATTAAAATGGCAGAAAGAAACAGATGACAGCACCGGGCTGCCGCGGGGGGGAGGGATTGAGTAGGTACTTGCTAGTCCGTATTTACCCCGCGTCCGCAATTCCCCCATCCTCCCCTACAGTAGATTTGGTAGAGGGAAGTCGAACCTTAACTTCAAACTCCTCCTATGTTCTTTTGATTAATTTCGTTGCGGGTCCAATGACAGTTTAACTTTACCCGCGACAAACTTGACCGTCACTGGTTGGGTATTTATTGGCGGTAAAGCTGCAGATCTTGGCTACACAGGAGTTGCAGCGGTGGGAACGAGAAGTGGGAATGGTTATAGTAGTCGATTTTAGCCTATGAAACAGCACCTATTTAAAGCTCTATAAGATGGCATAAGGTTAAGCTTAATGTGACATCGTCTGTATCTACAAAAGACAGAACTTACAATACACTTGTTGACACTTATCAACAACTCATTTGGTCTACAGCGAGCGAGCAAGAGGAGCAGACGTACTGCGAGACCCACGAAGGAAATAGTAGTAGTTGCTAAATTAACAGTTAGTTAATGATGATGTTTATGGCAAGATTTTAAGTTGCAGGATATGCAATTTGCTTCATAAACCCAAACCTTTAAGAAAGGAAGTCGTATACCGAAATTAGTGTTACAATAATGAAAATTTAATGTCCGCTTTCTCAAAGTATTGTTAATGGAAATTGGAAATGTTAAGTGACCACATTTCTTGACTTTAAAATAGATAAGATGGTATTTAACAATCGACAATCTGTAAAATGTTGCTTGACTAATATTTTTCATTTTATAACCGATTCTATTAAGCTATAATCTTGAAGTCCTAGCAGCTTTTGATGTTAAAACTCGATGTGGATCATGTTCCTTTTAATGCCATTTCCATAAAATGGGCAATAAAATGAAAAGCAGTTTACATCTTTATTAAGTTATTATAAATATTATGCCATTCATTGATCCCGTGGTAAAGAGCGCCGTGTTTACACAACCTTATTATTTATCTTTAATAACATTTATACAGCTTTAGAATTAATTCACCTTATTGCGAAAGTTATGAGGTTGTAAATTGTTTATTTTACTTCGGTACTACAGTTATGATAAGATCCAATGACGTTATAATAGGATGTCTCAATAATTCCAAATATGGAACAGAAAAAATGCACATAATTGTGATATAACCTTAGATTGTCTATTTGGCAAGTAGGTAGGTAAGTACTGTCAGCGTTTTTAGTTTGTGATATCTAAAGTGGCCAAAAAGTTGACAACACAACCTTTGTAACTGTAATAAATGTAACAGATTTGTTGCGAGCTTTTTGACAACTTTGGGTGGGTACTACACTAAGGCTGAGTTGCACCACCTAACTTTAACGGTAACTATGACGACAACCGGTGCTTTTTGTATGGAGTTTGACAGATTTTTGACGTTTGTCAAAGTTAAAATAAGATGGTGCAACCCAGCCTAACTATTTGACGCTGACTGTATGTCGGAGTCGAAGCAAATAGAGATATTTAGATCTTACCTAATTTAGATCGACTCGAATTAACATGTACGTTCAATTTCTCTATTATCATTTATCTAACAGCATTTAGTCTGGAATGCACAAATCTAGGAAGTGGTTCAAAAACCATTTCCTGATTGCATTAACAATTAGGAACGCAAGCTCCGCTTCTCATAGATACCTACATTAAGTGAATAGACTGACTCAGGGCTGGCATTTCTGAAAAGTGGCATCTAAATATAATAACTCAAAGGTGACTGACTGACTGACTGACATAGTTATCTGTAACGCACAGCCCAAACCACTGGATGGATCGGGCTGTTTGGCATGCAGGTAGATGTTATGACGTAGGCGTCCGTTAAGAAATGATTTTACGAAGCTCCACCCCTAAAAGGGTAAAACGGGATCCACGCCTACGAAGTCGCGGGCGGCCGCTAGTTTAAAATAAATCGAAGGCTCGAAGCTTACTCTTAGAGTAGTTAATTTAAACTCCTTATATACCCAACTACGGCGAAGCCAAAAGGAAGGTTATTTGATAAATGTGAGGCATCTACAAGGCGATATCGATGAAATGAATTCCGTAAAAAATGGTTGTAGCTCTTTTACAAGACGCATAAAAACTTAGAAAACACTGTAGTGTTGGTAAGACTGAAATATTACAACAATTCATTTTAATTTTACTGTAAAAGCTTTTAAGCACTAAGCAAAGAAATACAATAGAAATATTTACTATCGGTTCTATACCCAATTACCCAGTGGATCAAAAGATGATATCATTTGAAGCCATGTAATTTGTTTTTATATAGTTTTCTATCGTGTTCCACCAGAGAAAGAAGGAAAGATATAATCAGCATCTAAGATAAATTCTATCTCTACATGGAGTGTTACTTTGTGAAATTTAATTAACCAAATAACACCTTAGTTCTAGCACCGTTAGTTTATTGCTACCCTAACATTATCAGGCTTTGTGTTGAAGTGTTCCGTAGACTATACTTTCTAAAATTAGAGTTCCACTGGAAACAGCCTATAAATTATCTAGCTGTCAGGTCTCCGCCATTGGTTCCAATGATGGGTATTGGCCCCAGACAGATTATGTATTTCTATTAAACATAGCGTGTGCCGGCCCTAGCGTTTATCTCCCGATAGCTTAGTATGCACCTGTTTCTTCACTTATAATTGCTTTTACCAGCCCGTGCCTCCACTTACGCTGTTGCCAATGGTATCATTATACGGATGTCTTCATTCTGATGGGTAGAAAGGTAATGATATCTCGTGGCTCGGTGACAATTCCGTTTGGAATGCTGGATTAATGACAAGACTTTTAGTTTTGCTGCGGGCAACGGAGGAGCGAATTAATTGGGTCATCGGATATGTTGATTGATGAAATAATGTGCGTATAAAAAATTGTGTGACGTCGTGAAATGATAACTTTGTGATCCTTCGTAGAGTATTATTACTGAGCTACACTTCATTCTCACAAATTAAATAATTACCATTATTTTCATTAAAATGTTGATTTTAGTGTTTTTACAGTCTTGAAAATTTAACTTTTTTCAATTTACATTCGCAGTGCTCTTTTAATTTTCGCTTACGCTTAATCGCCATTGCTCAAAAATTATTCCTGCCTACTATCGTACCTAATTCGTAACTCAGTCATAGATCATGATTCACGTCCATGATTGATCATTTTCAAATTTTAGAACACTGTTTTACAAAGGTGGATACTTGATTTTTGTTTCCAGACCGTACCACGATCTTTAATACATAATTAAAGAAAATACCTCGTTAAAATTATGCAAACTAGGATCACATTCCTCGAGATAATAGCGCCAAAAGCGCCAAAGTTACGGCCGCCCGAATATGGTATACATCGGAAGGGAATCTGAATGTTTGGCTGCGCGCGCGCACAATGCCGGTAATGAAACAATTTGGCGACTGTGCGCCGATCGCGACGCGATAATTCTGAACTATCACTTCGACGGTATATGCCGCAAGGCGTAGGATATAGCGACAATGGTAGATAGATATGAGTAAAGTACGGCCAACGAGAAGCGATACCAAAGTAAACAAACCCAATGTCATGGGTGAACCCGTCTGACTTTGACATATTTTGGCGGGAGAACGAGACATTACGACTAATACACAAGATGGGAAGAGACAGAATATATTCAAAGTCAACTCGACAGTCGTATCGACCTTTTGTATCGCTGCTAGTTGGCCGTACTTTAGAATATACTTTATTGCACACTGCGCAAAACAGACACAGAAAATAAATACCAAATCAACACAATTAGGAGATTCTGTAAGCGTAGTATAAGACGCCCACTAGCTAGGAGGAATGACGATATGAATTGCGATAAGTTTCTGCTAGATACTAAATGCGAAAAGCCGAAGTTAAATGAATTGATGAATTGCTATTGACTGATGATAATGATGATGGTGATATGGTAACCTACTACTCTAATAGCACCTTCCAGAAACGAAAGTTACATTTTTTTCTTGGCATTTTGTCGCCCCCGAACCGTTATTCAGTAGTCTACAAATGGTAACTCTCTAACTAAAGTGTAGTTGGTAAATTAGCATAAAAAACACTTACTTTTTGCCGTCAAAGTTGTAACAAGTCTTATCTGAAACAAAGAAAACATTTATGAACATTTGGTTTGCCTCGTCTCGTCATTCTCAAGTCTCTGTCAAATTGGTCAATAGAAGCTAAATAAACAAGAAATCTTAATCCTCTTTTAAGAAATCATTTTATTACGTACTTATGCTTTAATTTTCCATTTACACCACACATTGCGCTCTATTATCCCTTACCATTTAAGTAGTGATGTCGCCTATTGTAGCGCTGTACGCACAATGGCAAAAACGCGGCTCCCGCCGGGAATGAAGAGAAATTATTTTAATACATTCTCTTGTGACATTCGTTCTAAAAGGGAATGACAGTTAGAGCAGATTCTTCGCACATTGTGCGGGAGGTCTATGTAGGGAGGTAGAGTTTGTGGGCTTGAGTACTTGGGTAGTCGCACCGGGAAGTGTTACATGGGCAATGAAAAAAATTGTTCTAGACTCTACTGTCTGTCTTAAAATAAAACTACTGTCAGCCACTGATTTGTACCAACAGAGGCTTAAAATGATTAAATTTTTGTTATTTCATTGTAAGAGAAGCAAAATCATCTTTTGAACAAAATAATCTATTAAAAGCTGGTTTGAGCAGCAGCCAGAACCTATGGTTTGGTCACGCAACTAACTACTAACTATTAGGTACCCTAAATTTTTGTTGCAAATTAGCACTTTTAATTTGGTAATTAAGATGTCCCTGTACAATCTGTTGCCTTGGCCTTATTATTTTTTATATGCTATGATATATTAAGAGTATCCTTCCATTGACGGTAACCTCGCAAGCTTCAGAATCAGGCTTGCCCGCGCACGCGCCGCTTCGGCAGTTCGTCTTATGGAAATTGCGCGTGATTGCCCGCCATTGTTTGCATTATTATGGAGCTCAGAACACGTCCGACTGTCTCTGCCGCGGGTCCCATAAATGCACGCAAAACGCATTTTAATGGACCCCGCTTATTGGATGTTGCGGTATTTAGAATTATAGACGAACAAAACTACGGGTAAATGCGGCAACTTGTGGCTGTCGATGTCTGTTATCGGGGGATTATGGTGTGTTTATTTATGTCGATCATAGAAATGTATACTTCTTTGATTGTCAATAGGCGTTGTAGTTACATACCCATAAGCCTAATGACGTCATAAATGGTGCTTATGTATACTGGAGCCAATTCTACCTTTCGCTCTACCACTGTAATTTCTCTATGGCCAGAATCTGCAGTTTGACCTAGTGTTCCCGAGGCCTATAGGCTTTTAGGCTTTTTTTTAAGGCTAGCCTATGAATTAGGGGCTACAGCGGGAAAAAAGCCTAAAAAGGTCTTTTAGGCCTTTAGGCTAGGCCTTTTTCATAGCCTTTTTTTTGTCCACCCGATGACTATAGGCTTTTAGCCTTTTTTGTTCGATATGGTACACTTCTGAAGTGGTCCCACTGTCACCAAGTCAGGATCTGATGATGGGATCCTAGAAATATATAATAATAATAATGTATAACAATTAGGTACTTAATTATTTCCAATTTCAAATAATATTCGTTTTTATTTAATTTGAAAATAAATGCAATACAAAAATACTTGTTTAATTCATACTAAGCCATAACCTGAATAATGGCTATAGCCTTATAATAAGCCTACTACTCGAAAAAGACTTTAGTCTGAAATAAAGCCTAAAAGGCTATTTAGGCCTATAGGTTTTTTTAAACCTATAGGCTTTTTATAATGAGTAGCCTTTTAAAAGCCTAGTAGTCTATCATGGCCAAAAAAAGAACTAAATAGGCTTAATTTTAGGCCTAAAAGCCCATAGGCCCCGGGAACACTAGTTTGACCGCCAATGCTTAAGAGCAAAATATTTGACGATTCTATACAGATGAAGAAATTTTGACTTTGACTTTGAATGAAACCCAGCCACTGTTTTTTCTAACTAAAAAATAAGTCGTCTCCAAAAATTTTATATGTGTAGCATGTGGTGTAGGTTTGGTGGTCTTGGTAAAAGCAAAAAAATTATGAGTAAATAAGCTTTATAAAGTTTCAGTTAATTAGAGATTTTCTTCCACTAAAAGTAAAGTGACGGTGACTTGTAGAGATGTTACACAACCTAAGAGATGTGATTTATAGCGGCCCTTACCGGTTTAAGGCTTTAAATATAACGAGCATTATTTTGATCTTTGTCTTATAGATCTGTCAATCACACTTTCGATTGAAGCATCGAGTGATTAACATACGAGTAGAAGTATAACACATTCAAAGTTTTTTGCTCTTGTAGTAGAGTTCTCTAACCTTTTGTTACCGATTGTATTTCAATAAGTTTACAATGTTTCATATGTCAATGTACCGTCGATAGCACATCAGACTGTACATGTTTGTGGCAAAATGACATCTATTACAATGCTATAAGATGCCCCGGTGTTTAGTTTGAGGTGCGTTGGTACCTCTTACCTCTCACCTCACGGCTCACACGTCTCAATATTCAAATCTACCTCCGAGGAGCCCTCCCATCACAAATCAACACTGTTCATAGGCGTGCGATTGTTTGTACCGTGTGATAGTGTTGCTAGTAGTTATGAGGGACGAATAGAACTGTAACTACTGGTTACGAGTAAAAATTACGCCAATGCTTATTTAGAAGACTGTTAAAGAATATCGATGACTGGCTTTGATTTTTAAAATAGCAAATATTTGGAAATTATAGAGCAAATCTTTTCCACAGCTCTGTTAGGCACTAAAAATATTGAGACATTAAAAAAACTATTTAAAATAATCGGTTTGATTTCGTCTTATATTTTCAATATTGGCTACCGAGTTATTCAATTTTGACGTTCAAGCTACGATTTCATTCTAAAACAAAGTCAGACCTATCGTCATATTATGTATGAAAGGTGTAGGAGTAAAACGATCCATTAGTCGTGAAAATCTGAACTTGTCCATCTAAATCTAAAGTGACAGTTCTCACTCGCAGTGATAAATAATGGGACACATTTGGACAGCGCAAATGTCCCTATTTCCACGTCACCTTGACAGCACTGTTCAGGACACTTCGTGTTCGTTCCCGCCTCTGACACACTCTTCCATCATTGTTGTTCGTTTTGTGGTGCAACGACAAACAACCACTCGATATGCAAGAATAAACTTTAATTCGAATGAAATAAAGTGATTGTAAACGAAGACAATCGTGGTCGATTTTGGGACACGAATCATGTGGGCTGAACGCAATATGAATTTACAAGAGTTGTAAAGGGAATTTTAGAGATCTGTCGTTTTGGTGTTAAAGGCATACATAGGTAATATTGCTAACCCTTAAGCTTGATCTTGATGAGATACCAGATATTTTTAAGCAGGTGAAATAAAACTCCATAAAGTATTTTTAATAATTGAAGTCTGATTATGCAAGTCTGTTTGATATCCCAAATAACGAAAATATTTTTGTATTTTCTTAAAAAGTCTTTATAGAATCTTCTATCTTTCGCGATTTCTACGTAAATGTTGACAAACTAGAAAAAATAATAAATGTAAGTGTTTTCTACGAATGATAAAGAGCAAAAAGCAATTCAACTTGCTACTCGGATCATTTCATATTTATGCTTGTTTCCACCACCGACCCGTTCCCAGATTCCCGTTCAATTACGAAGACCTGTTCCCCACAATCGGCGCGACGTCATTGGTATGTATGAATTTAAATGAACCCTTGCTGATAAAATTACGCATTAACATTTTACGATATAATTTCTTTATCAACAGGCTGCTTAGTGCGGTGACTTTGTTTGCTATTATACGCTTGCGCCTCAGGCCAGAACTATAAAGGGGTGTACTAAGAACTTTTTAGCACATTTTTGCTTTTATTTTTGTGGATGTGCGTTTGTGATCTGCTTATTATCATATTAATTGACGTCATGTGTAGATTTTAAATAGCGATAATGAATAGTCGACAGCACATCAGACTATTTTTTTATCGCAAAATAAGATGCCGTATGTCCGTACACGTGTAAAGAGCTAGGTAAAAAAGATGTAAGTTTATGCAAAGTATGAACTATCGACAGGAATGTGGAGTAATGCTGTAATGATTTCCTTTTTAGATCTGTTTGTAAATGAACCATATGAGTTCTTATGCGGTCGTCTGCATATGAAAGTAATCACTAATCATTTATAGCTTTATGTCAAGGATGCACAAATAGAGGCCCGCGGGCTGCATGCGGCCCCCTGTACAGGTACGCCTGCCAGCGACCTAATAAAAATAACGAAATTTATTTATTTATTTAATATCAATCTTAGTTCTAACATTACAGGTTACCCCAATGCGATAGAGTAGATTAATTAGTACATATTTAACAAATAAAATTATAACTATCTGAAACGTAATTCAGTTGTTTTTCTGCGGCCCGCTTTTCCTACTAATATTATAAATGCGAAAGTTTGGATGTTTGGATGTCTGGATGTCTGTATGTTTGTTACTCTTTCACGCAAAAACTACTTAACGGATTTTGTTGAAACTTTACAGTATTATTGTTTGTAACCCAGATTAACATATAGGCTATAATTTATGCGCGGGTGAAGCCGCGGGCAAAAGCTAGTAGTTCATAATCTGCCCGAGTGGTCCCTGGTTCCAGTAAGTCTGTGCAATGTGCATCCCTGCTTATGTATTTTGTAGAGTACTGTTAGCAATTTTTTGGGGATCATCATGTTCCTTTAAAATTGGCAAAAGGTATTTCTCTTACCTGCGCACAAAGATGCAGAATTCGGCTGCTTTTAACTTTGGGTGGTATCAACAAGCTTACCTTTATCGAAACCGCGTCCTTTCAAACAGTAATTCCCTCCAATATATTTCCCACTTTATTGGCCAGTTCGTTTACTAACAGAGCCTTAACAAAACATAAACAGTGAGTCAACTTGTCTCGAATGTAAGTCGTGGGTCGGCGTCGAGAATTACCGCACCGGTGGATTATGACCGCCGAGAAATTGACCGCGTAGGTTATGGTGGGTTAATCTGTCCTTGCGAGACTGGTCTAGGCGACCCTCACTACTTATGGCATAAAGTTTTGAGTTTCATAGCTATACTTACATTAAAGTTAACGTGCCTTTAATCACGGCTTGAATGCGAGCGATTGCGGTCAAATACCTGCCTTGTCTTGCATACAAAAAGTAGATATGAAAATTTGGAAAAAGCAAGTTTTTCATTGATGGAATAAGAATAAACCGCCTTGTTCTGAGGATAATAAAGTGACTCAAAAAACTGGTGCTAAATTCTCTTCCATAAGTATGTTGACTCTCAATAAATACATCTACTTGTACCTTTTGTTAATAGACGCAATTTGTATACTCTACAAGCCCGAAAATATTATTTATGAATTTAATTTGATAATGTTGTGGATTTTTAAAATACTCGTAGCAAGCAACAAATTTAGCAAAAGCTAGAAGTAAACATTACATTTACACGTGGAACATTATGCCACAGATCGCGATCGCAAGCAGGTTGAGATTAATATCGGCAATAATCCCTACTGTGCGGGGAAGGAAAAGCTGGCTAGTTTACAATATGTATGAGAGTCGCACGCATTCCCGTAACGAATGCTATCCCCTGCATATCAAGCGCAGATTTGACTGATGTAGTCACGACCAAGACACGCGCTTCCAACGTTTTTCTTAAACATGTCGGACAAGCGAACTGCTAGTTTACATCGCCTTATGGCCTCACGCAACCGGCGGCCCATTAATTAAAGCCATAACGGGCCCAAGACTGGTCCCAGCGATTTTGAATGACAAAATTGCCTCCGACGGAAGATCTGCTTGACATATAACGTAATTGAGCTTTGAAATATTATTTCGAATCCAACCGCTAACGACGTCGCGCAATCGCGGCAAAAAACCAACATGGTGGCTTTTCGCGCGCAATTGTGATGCGTTGCAATTTCGAATTCTGTGATTGGTTCGCGGGAGGGGGTGCAGGCGCCAACTACGTTCCGATCCACGTAAATGGTGTAACGTTTTTGTTGGTCTGTGGTGCGAACGTGCGAGAATCAATCGGACTGGCCGCAAAAACGGCCGCGGCATGATATACTCGCAATCATGAATGTTGAAATGGAGGATGTTGCTACTTACTCGTTGCTGTAACTGATAGGCTGCGCGGCCGCAGACTGTAATCGATAACGAGCGTGTGGACGTAGTGAATTAGTTTGGTGGAATTTTGATTTTATTGGGCATTGTGATCTTTTACTACGGTATTAAAGTTTAGATATGAAGAGAAGCTAGGTACCTACTGTAAAATAAAGTGCACGCTATAATTTTATTATTGTCTTGTAATTAAGTGCACTAGGCTTTGATTTTGTACAAGCAATACGTACTGTTTGACAGCGGGACTGACTAATTGACATTGTTACAATGTATTGTTCAAATTAGTATAAAAGTTTATTTTAATCGAGATTTAGTAAGGCATCACACGATTCAATCAGTTTGCTAACTAAACAGATCAAAACGATTATAAACTATAAAGATCGCGTAATAACAAGGTTTATTCAAAAGCGCTAGTAAAACAAAAAAGGCTTTGCTTCATATAAATCTAATTTCCATAACTGTTATTATTATTTGCTGTCCGCTACAGTTTTGCAAGCGCACAACCAATTCTGTATGTAAAGCGTAGTACCGCAAACCCTAAAATGGTGCAGATATGACTACTGCGACCCCTCCTTATTATAAAATTGCATTTCTAGTCTGTCCATGCGCATGATAGATTCGACACAGTGGGGAAGAATATAAGAAGACCCGCTAAACACTTCCTAATTTCTTACTTTCATGCTCGTGGCATGAACGGCAAATTAAGTACGTACGACTAAAGATAATTTAGAGGAACTTAGTGTTGAGCTATCACAGAGGAACATTTAGAAATTTTTACATGCGATATCTGTTTCATGTGTATTTTCATTTCAATGTTAATTTAATTCCAGGAATCTTGAAAAACTGTCATAAATGCCATTTATTTTCATGATATGATTTGTGATATTTTGTTTTAGCTGAATTGACACTTGAGACATTAACTCATCATTTCAGTCATAGGACGTCCACTGCTGAACATAGGCCTCTCCCAATGCATTCCACGTTGATAAATTGGTAGCGGCCTGCGTCCAGCGCTTCCCTGCTATCTTTGCGATGTCGTCGGTCCACCTTGTAGGTGGACGTCTCACGCAGCGTTTTCCGGTACGCGGCCTCCATTCCAGAACCTTGCTGCCCCATCGGCCGTCAGTTAGGCGATCAGGTAGACATTAACTAAAGTTGATTATTTCACTGCTCTTTCATACTACCGACCGACATAAAAAATATGATTGTCTTCATTCTGGGAAAAGAATACTTTTCCACAATTTTTGAAGACAATCTAGGATTTTAGGAGCGTCATGGGCACACGCATATCCAAGACGAGCGGCTGTCCAAAGAAAGTAGCCTTCCGTCTTCCATCTCCATTGCGGGTCCGTGGTCTGCCCATACTGGGCCGATATGGACAACGCTAGTATTGTGCCCGATGGACTTGCCTAATGAATCGATATTCGATATATCGGATCAATTAAGGAACGCTGGCCATCGATAAATCACGGCACAACATGGTTGCGATGCCACGTCCCAACGTGTGATGCGTGAGCCCTGATTCTTAGGGGTTTTTAGTTTATACTTCTTATTTTTAAAGGTTTTAGTTTTCTTTTTTGTTGAAGTGTAGGCTGGGTTATCTTTTTCCTACTTCCTACTAATATTATAAATGCGAAAGTTTGTGTGGATGTTTGTTACTCTTTCACGCAAAAACTGCTGAACGGATTTTGATGAAACTTTACAGTATTATCGTCTATAATCCAGAATAACATATAGGCTATAATTTATGACGATCTGTGACAAAATAAATTTCACGCGGGTGAAACCCCGGGAAAAACTAGTACTTATTATATATTTTTAAGGCAACAAACAGTCATTTATAGGAATAAAGAAGAACGGTCACGCCCCATACAAAAAAAAACCCCTGACCCGACAGAAACGAGACATACCTCAGTTTTTTTGTCATGTCTTAATTAGTTAAATTATATATTTTTTATATTCGAAATCTATGTATAACACCAAAATATTACCCTTTGTTTGGCGTTATACAAAAACTAATACAAAATGCCTATTTATCACCAAAATTGGTAAATGTATGTACCTAAATGTCTATTACAGCTGCTATGGAATGTATCTAGGTGACCTGGAGATACAGCCGGATTATATAGGGTAATTATACAAATGGAACGATAAGTGATCTCACTCGATTATTTCCAAACTATACAAGATATCGAAAAACTAGTTACTGATTCTGAAAGTGCTTCACGAGCTCTTTCAAATGGTACTAATAATAGGTTACAGATTATGGAAGCTGGTAACATTGAATTTTTGGATTTTATTAACTTCTCGTTTCCACCCTGTATAATCCGGCTGTATCTCCAGGTCACCTAGATACATTCCATAGCAGCTGTAATAGACATTTAGGTACATACATTTACCAATTTTGGTGATAAATAGGCATTTTGTATTAGTTTTTGTATAACGCCTGAACAAAAACAAAGGGTAATATTTTGGTGTTATACATAGATTTCGAATATAAAAAATATATAATTTAACTAATTAAGACATGACAAAAAAACTGAGATATGTCTCGTTTTTGTCGGGCCTGGGTCACAGATGACCGTTCTTCTTTTACATTAATATTAAGATTTTACGATAGACCAAACAGTGCCTGTAAATTGTAGGTTTTCAAGGTTTTAATCTAACAATTGCTTTCAGAGAGCCACAAAAACAGCTATAATTGTTTTATCTACTTTAAAATAATAGCTTGCTTTTGGGGGGTAATTTCCGACTGACGACAATAAACTCATGTGATATAAGCATTTAACTTCTTTTACAAAATACAAACTTGGAAGGGCTGACTCTAAAATGCAACGACTTTTTCTGTGAGACGATGGAAAAAATACCCCATAAAATCGTCACAGCTGATCCGGCAATTTGAATTTTATATGCAAATGGTAATTTCACGGCCACATTGTAGTATTCAAATACAGCATCAAAGTACCTATTGCGTTTATAAAAATATGTTGTATGTAATCAAAACTTTTTATGCACAAATAAAAAAACTTTATGCCGTGGGGCATCGACGTATAGTAGAATAAGTTATTAGGGAAGTAATAAATTAATAAAATACATACATGAATAACTTTCACGCTTCTTAAGGTGTTCCCCTGTAGGTATTATAGTGTTTTTCTCATGTGCTATAAATAAAATATTTCCTTGTGTACTTTTTTAATATTTGAATATTGAATATATCCGGAAGGAATAATTTTTATCCTCAACGAGGTATTTAATGTAATATAATTTATGTAATTTATTTGAACTATTAAACTTTTATTCCTACTTCTGTCTATCTAATTGCTACTTATGAGAGATTCACTAAAAAAATTAGACTAATGCCCGTTTTCACCATCAGTCCCTAATTTTTAAGTGACACTATGGTAACAAATAATATGAAATTTGTTTTTATAGGGGTCACTTAAAATTTAGGGATTGATGGTGAAAACGGGCATTAGACTAATAGGTAGGTGCACGTTAGATTAAAATAGGAGAAAATTGATATCAAAGAAGTCTCGTAATAAACTGAAATCCAAATAAGTCTATCCGATAATTAACAAACCGTAACCAATAGATTTACCTTTAAACTTTTAAGGCGGCTTTATGTCTCGGCCGCAAAAAAGGCGATTTACAACCGACGAGTTTAACGAATTGAAAAACTGAGACATATTTCGCACTCGTAACTTAGGCGGTTAAAACGGGCGTATAGTTGATTCTGTCCGGCATTCGAAGCATTGCTGCCCGTCACAGTTTTTGTTGACAAGCTGTGCTCTGCTCATGCTGCCCACGTATGGTGCTGTTCCGCAGCCTGAAGGAATGAGCCAGCACGAATTGGACAATATTGGACATGCCATTGCAACCACGTATTAAACACAAGAATCTATCAACAACAACTTTGATTTATTCATGAGATGGTTTTAGTTGTGTACTAATAAGCTCACATGAGGCTATAAGCTTTTCCTTTGTAGGTAGCTAGTTTTCCATGGACTTTGAATATTTTTATGTAATTTTTATGTAATTTTTATGTAATTTTTATCTCATTCTAGCCCGTTTGTTTCAGCAGTATTGGCCATGACTTTAGATACTGACTAATCCAACATTTTTCAGTAAGTTTAAAAAATATCGTATGTAATTACTTCTTAGGTATTACTACAATACTGCAGCCGCCTATCATATCAGCGTGTGTTCAAATTATCCTGGCTGTTCTTACCGAGCTACGCACTAACTAAGCACACAAAAAAGAGAACAATTATCCAAACGACCTTGTATCAGACCAATACTAATAAATTAGTGCACTTATGTCCTTAATTGGAGTCCTAAGCGTAGCTCAGTACCGAAGTGAAACACTGCGCGATCGATACGCCTAATGTTGCCTTATGACCATATTTGGGCATTAGAGCTATGGCAAGAAATGATCAATTGGCTGATAATGGTTTAATCGACGTCACTACTTCATGTTTTGTGGGACGCGATAATGTTTTCATTTAGTTACATTGTATTTCAGTTTTAGTGATAAATTAATTTTTTAATCCAGTATTGCTGGAGATAATTGGTGGAACAATTTAAAAAAGTAGAGAAAATGAAATAGTGTTGAGTAAAGAGTAGGATCTATAAAATAATGAGTTTTCAGGTGGTGTAATCTCTACGTAGTAGGTAAAGAAACGATACTGACTCAAAGTATTACATTTCAAAACATTTCTCAGACTTACTAAGACTTACCAATGTCTTAGCTCAGTGGTCAGATCAGTCGTCTAGTAGTTGAAAAGTTGTGGATTCATGTCTTGATTGAGGCATTCTTTTTTTTTCAAGTGAAATAGTGAATTCATATACATGTAAGTATGCAATATTGTGTGCTGCAATAGTGACTGTAGATTTGAATCAAATTCATCAGATAGTTGGTATTAAAAGAGCATATGTACAAGTCATTCTACTATCATAATTTATCCATCACTCATGAATTGTGTAAATAGCTACACATTTGTCGCATCAGGAAATTGATAGGGCTCCTGAGATTGCAGAAAAACCGTATCATATATTATGATAGGAAATACAGGAGATGCCGGGGCGCGGCATATGTATGCGCCGGCGCATCCGGCAGCTGGTGTGGACAGATATTCGTTTTTGTATGACATTACATGAATGTATTGCACTAGAATCTTGTATGACATCCTGATATAAATGACACCTAAGTACGGAAGATGGCATATCAAGATAAGAATTGTGGCCTGTTATTTTATTTAATTGTCATAAGTGCGTTTTGCAATTAAATTGTGTATTGCGATGTTCAACTGTAAATGCTTGAGGTCTTTGTAGAAGGTTGTGTCTTCTTTGTTTCCGCAAATATTTCAATAAGTACTTACTAGTAGTGCGAAAGGGGACCGTAAGATACTACGTCACTTGATACTAAGATAAGCATGGCACACGTTCAGAAAAGTTGTGCTAAGCTTGGAACAATTAATTAATTCTCCAACTTCGACGAAAGTACAAAAAATTCCAGTATATGTTTTTTATAAAATTATTAAACACGTTGAATTTAAATGCAAACATCACATTGGTATTAAATATAAATTCACTACGATCACAATATTAATAACTATAAGGTGTCAATTTGATTTCAAGATTGCATTAATACTATCAGATTAAAAAGTATGGAACTTGAGGAAGATAAAAATGGAGTTTGAAGAATCTGGATGCTCCAGACGTTTATGCCAACCAACGTACAGAAGCCACACGAACTGCTCGCGTGACAAATCCGCATAATCGGCCGACTTGATCCGAAGATTTACGTCCGCGCTGATCCGTCGTGTCACTATCCGCGCGTAAATCGAGCGCTGCGTGCGCGCATGGCAGACGAGTAAGCGCAAGGGGAGTATTTTTGAAAGAAAAGCGGGACATCAAAATAAGTTTATCATTTAATGTTACTTGTAAATGCCAATTTGAAGTAAAATTCTAGACCCAACAACTCGACACCGTTACGCAGCACAACGCAGTCGATTTGTTCGTAAGTGTTTGTGGCGAAAGAAATCTGCCACTTTAAAATTTAAAGAGTTAACGCTATAAGAGTAATAAAAGTGAATTTTCATTTTCATTACACTTCCACATTCGTAGTTAAATTAATCAGTCGTCAAATAATTTAACTAATTCGTAATTTTCCATCTTCTTTAGTCGTCATTATGTAAGACGTTCAACAGTCAAAACAGGCAGGCCTTAAAATTCCCAATAATTATGTATCGTTAATGGTTTTTATATGATACAATGAAAAATACTTTTCTTTTAATCTACCGGACCCAACAAAGATAATTCCGTTTCACTTAGAGAGTGAATTTAAATATTTAAAATACAAAACGAGCGTAAGCCGGTGGTGTTTACGTAAATAATACTTAGCATTCCACGATAGCGTTAGCATATCAAAGGCAGGCCAGTTTATTGTGTCGTTCCATATTAAATTATAGTGTTTACTCTGACATAAGTATGGTGTACCGGACTGTAAATTTCATAGCATTATATCAGCGGAGGACTTTATTTTGATACAGCATAGATTACGGGCGAAATCTCGCAATGAAATGGTTTAAACGCTGTTTGCATTTCAGATAAGTGCGGTGTAATTTTTGTTCTGTTTGTTGACGTTGGGAAAGGATTAAATACGTAGTTTATCGCGTATCAGATGCAATTATTATCAATTTGAACTTATTATCTGAATGTTTTAGACAATTTATACTTTCTACAGTAGTACAAGTAACTTATGCAATATAATGTACATAGTTTGTGGTCACAATCTCAACTTTTGATTTGGCCAGAAGCCATATAGAATGGGCAAGCTACTAAGAAAACGATATCGCCTTTGCTCTACTAGAGATAAGACTTTCGTGTATTCTTAGGCTGGGTTGCACCACCCAACTTTGACGATAACCGGTGCTTTTTGTATCGATTTTGACAGATTTTTGACGTTTGTCAAAGTTAAAGTAAGATGGTGCAACCCAGCCTTAATGTAGAGAGCAGTTGAGTGTTCTACATTTAAAATATTGCAGTACTGACTAATTTGTTAAGCTAAGCTTCGCACCATTCAGGTACTACGCCTGAAAAGGGGATGGCTCTTGTTACTGAATGCCTGTTTTTCTTTCTTTTGCCAACATTTATCCAGGAGCTTGACATTGTAAATATCAAGATTTGTAGCAGCCAAAGCATGTCGCGAATCAAGTTGTCGACGCGTACGTATTCTCACGACAACACAGATTTTGACGATACACGTCTTGATCTCTCAACACGACTACTGTTTCTTACGAGTGTGATAGCAGTCTGTGTGTGAATAACACTTTACATTTTTGTTCCATTTTTAGCAAGTAAAAATTACATTTATGAACTCAAAGCTTTCTGAATACCATTTTTTATAAATTATGGTCATACACCAACAGTAGGTCGGTTTAAAGCAAGGTTGTCGTTTTCCCGATTGCTATAAAAAATTAGATTTTCGATTTTCAGTTCAGTCAGACGAAGTTTTTAGTTTTTCAAATAAATAATTCATTCAGTTAAACTGTATCTTTCATTTAACTTTGTATCCAGTTTTGGCGATGCAAAAACAGAAATGTTCACATGATTCTTTATTTCGTAACTGAAACTATGTACCTATCGTTGTTATAGAAAAGTGGTTAAAAATGGGTTTTCAGGCTTCATTTTCACAATTTAGACCACTTGACTGTGAAGGTAGAATGAGGACATGGCGCCAACACAAGATGCGTTGAGAATATAAATCACACTTCAAATGTTTGAGATTAGTCACAATCTTTAGCTCTAGGTTTTTCTATATAATATCCTTTTTTGCAGTGCACCAGTATTGTTTGCTAAGGTCGTTAAGTGTGGTTAATTACTGGCGACATTGCACCGTCGTCAGTAAGATTGCGTTTACATGCCGAGCGCACGCGACTTAGTTTTGTAAATCGTCTTTTAAAAATTAATAGTAATAATGCAACCCTAGTAACATAAACTGTGTGGCCTAAAACAGTGTGGTAAGTCTGTCTTGTAAGACAAGACAATATCTGTTTTTTGTGACTGGCTACATCAGAGTGAGCCCTGTTCTGCTGAAAATCGGTAAACTCTGAAATTACATCGTTTAACTACGTTACGTTTACGTACGGCTACTACGTACTTCTGAGTTCCGCTAAATACTCGTATAGTTTGTGTTTGGAGTTAGAGGCATGTCTACCAAGAGTCTAATAAAGTAGCGCATATAAATACAAGAGTTTTGGACACAAATTAGGGGTTCACTTATGTCTTGATTTTGAGTGCAGGTTTTTAGTACCTTTTTATGTGCTACGTGGCAGGCTTGTTTGTCTTTATGTGTATTTATTTTTGTTTTCTTTATATTTATAGTGAAAAACATACGAATCCGCTCTCGCTCTCTCACGGCACTGTGTGTCACCCGAACATAAATAATTGGCAAATGCATCACGTCGAGAAATTAATGGACGCTCATTGGATGTGCGCGAAAAAACCCTAATTGGCGCTCTTTGATTGGACATCGAACTCTTTGCGGAGCTTAGCGGCATGTAAATCCACTTTCAACATTGATAATGAGTAATTGATTTGTTAAGGATTTCTCATTTTAGGTCAATGTGAATTTGTTACATTAATTTGATAGAGGATCTTAACTTTTACATATTTTTTAATAAGGTATTTATAAGTCTGTATCTGTTTGTACCAAAGGTTTTATTTTAAGACTTTTTTTAGTTATTCACTATACGATTACACCTCAGGTACTTATTATGATGAGGTTTCTTTCCATATGGGTTGTAAAAACTGATTTCAGGTGGTGTACCGACCGCATTAGAGTATTAAGAATTCTTCTTCCTCATAATCTTCTTTTGAGTTCATGTAGAATTAGTGCAGTACCTATTAGCGCGGGCCGTTATTGTGACGATCTCGATGCTATCTCGTGAATACAGGCGAGATAAGGGGTACTTAATGTACGGACTTGAGACATTTTTATTCACATTTCATGATCTGTAAGCGTTTAGGAACGCGAGCGCGAGTGCTTCCTGTGTAAGAGCACAGAAGCACAAAGCAGAAGCTGAAAGACACTTATAAATATATTGTAGTCAATGTGAAAGTATTCTACAAAGAGACGGGTCTGGGTGTTACTATGGTATGTATTAAAAAAAAGTATGTTAGTAGTATATTCGTTAAGCTAGCACCCATAAACACAAGCATTAAGTTGCTTACTTTGGGGCTAGCTGGCGCTGTGTGAAATTGTCCAAAGATTGATTAATTAATTTATATATTATTTACATATGTTTAATCCAAAGAAGCTGCTTTTGATGAATAAAATGGAAAACATTTAACGACTTTCTAAGGCAAACGTCGTCACTTCCTAGTTTGGGATAAGAATAATATTCAAAAGTATTCTTATCGCATTTGAAGATTCGGTATGACAAGAAAACTAAAGTTACTAAAACTTCTATGTAATACCGAGGCAAAAAGAAGATTTATTTCTTGGTGGATTCATATTGCATTACATAAAGGAGAAAGTCATTGAAGTCCTTAGCTATGGCAATCATAACTAGGGCCCATGTACTGCACCAGAATATATTGTGTGTAATGTATTCAGATGTTTGTTAACGCGGCCAATAATTGGCGAGAACTTCCGTGGCGTATTGTCGCGGGACATTACCACGGAACAGAACAACGGAACAATCACGAACACGATACGGAACAATCAAAGGAGGTCCCGGAGATGGTAGAGATTAGAGATGAACAAGCTCAATGCTTTGCTTGTGAATCGAATACGCATAATGCAGTTCTTCTGAGCCTATAGGCTCCGCCAGCCTGACACTATGGTATATTATTTATACATATAGCACCTGGAATGAAATGATGTTGTTAAGGATCTACAACACTTCTGAAAAATCATAGTTTACCTACTTGAGATTTTTTTACTAATAATAGGTGAATTTATATTAATACAACCGTGAATTGAAGCTTCCAAAACTAAGTCCTACACTTAGTCCCTCCTCTTTGGTAGTATTTGGAGATCCTTAGGGGTTCACTCACATTCTGTGGACTTCAGCATAATTAATTCGTAGGATCATTGCCAGTCTAAAATTAACACTGATATACTTGAGATTATACTCCACAGCAAAACTTTTACATTTATAAGTTCATCATTGCCAATCTCTCACTCACTGTAGAGTACGTGTATGTAAAATGAATATCGAACATAGCTTTGCAAAGTAGACCCTCTACTTAGAAAATTAACAAAGCTATTAAATAACCGTCAGAAAGCTTACTCCCGACACATTAGAGATCAGCTCGAGTTTGCTCCCAATCCATCAGGCTTACTAACAAATCACCGGGACAATCGTTTAAGCGCACCTGTCCCACAGCATGGCAGGGACAGCCACCACAGCTTAAAAATAGCTGATAACTGAATGAAAATTGGACGCTACGTAACAACCACTCGCAGACTAAAACACATTAGCCTCACAGTTTTGACATGGTTTCGGCCAAACTAAAGATTTTTTTTTATACAGCACAAAGCAGGTATTTGGCTGCAATTGCACCTGAAGTCAAGTGAGATGCATTGTCTAGGATGGTACGAGTCCTGCCCTGTAAGTGCCTAATCACCTGCCTTAAAGAAGAAGAGGCAAGGGAAAGACAGAAGCAAGGAGTGAATTCCAGTCACTAGCTGTTCGAACTATAAAAGAGCGAAACGCTTAGTGCGAGCTGGTGGAATGTCGACAATGCTGTTGTGAACCCCAATTCAACGAGTTTTTTCTATTCTTGTATTATACAAATATGCTCGTATTTTCAACCTTTAATGCTGGCTTATTTATTTGGGTTGAGTCTGCTCTAACGGCGAGTGTTGCCATTACACCAGATAAGAATCCGCTAACGAGCACAATGTTGCCAGTCGTGACTGATAGACTTTATGCTTAGGGTTACCATGCCATCAACAATAAATGGGTACTGTACGGATTCCATACTGCATCCTATTTTAAGGAGTCTTAATAAAAAAAAAAAAAAGCATTTATTTCTTTCTTTCACAATCCAATAATACAGTGAAACACAAATTGCTATGTACTAATTGAACAGGGTAAGATTGTGAGAGAACTGGAGTCTGAACTAGGCGAGAAGCCTGTACTACAGAGCGCCAGTACTCTCCTCTCTCGATAATGGCCGGAGCACATAGAATTTATTAAAGTTATTTTAAAACTAGACAAAAACTAGACGAGTATTGAAAGAGAGTGTGTATAAGGTGAAGTGTAAGTGATGTGAGAGTGAGTGTAATGAGAGTGTGAGTGTATGTGAGTGTAGGTGTATGTAAGTGTGAGTGTATGTGAGTGAGAATGTAGGTGTATGTGAGTGAGTGTGCGTGTGTGTTAGTAATGAACCATCTGCCCATATTACAGTTACCTAATTGGTTGAAGCAGGTTTTCCGTTTCAGCATACGTCAAGGATTGCAAGTAATTTGAGACCTTGTACTTACAATAAAATTTTGGCAAGGAGTGGAGATCTAAATTATGGTGAAGAGCATTATACAAAGAAGGACCCAAGAAACAGTAGAAGCGATGAGAGAAGTAAGTTTTAAAAGAAGAAGAGGGAACTACCAGGTGATTTCGTCGGACAACAGAGGGATCGAAATTTGCTAGATGGTGTTGTTTTAAGACAATATACAAGATGAAGAGTTGGCGGACGGTTAAAACTTGGCAGTATTGGAAGAGCTCATACGTCGGGAAAAGCAGCGGTTTGAAGGTGCAAATTTTAAGGATGGCCCTTTGAGCTCGTTCCAGCTTTATCAGGACAGTCTTGCAGGCACCTCCCCAAGAGGTTATGCAATAAATCAAAAGTGACTGGCAGAGGGCTACATAGACTGTCCTGACAAGGCTGGGGTCTGCTACGTGGCGAATGCTTTTAACTTATTTAACCCCCTCTATAAAATAACTCTAACCCCATCCTGACCGTCTGGTCAGGCCAATATTCCATTTGCCTCTGTTAAAATGTAGAGTCGTGTTCTGCAGTGAAGAGATAATGATGACAATACTTTCATTGTAATCAATAATTAAATGACAGGAGGCAAACGAGCAAACGGATCACCTGATGGTAAGTGATTACCGTCGCCCATAGGCACCCGTAGTCCCAGGGGCGTTACAGGTGCGTTGCCGGCCTTTAAGGTGAAGATACGCTCTCTTTTTGAAAGCTTGCAGGTCGTATCGGTCGGTAAATACATTGGATAGTTTGATTCTCTTTGCGGTAGCCCTTAGGCCCTTCTGACACAATACGCGCACAGACGCAGTGGTTATGCTAATTATTTTTTCATATTTATGCATCCACTGAGCTGCAACCGTTAATAGGATCGTGAGCCACTATGATAAACTAGACCTTTGAATTCTAACGTATGAGCGTTTCAGTGGTTTGATTAACTAAGTATAGATCCGGAAGACGGAGAGAATGCATTCATTTTATAGCTTAGCAACTGTTTGCGTTTAATTGTACTAGCCTTTAGGGCGTTTAGGGGTTGTCAGTATTATCTAATGACATTCTAACTAAGTAATCTTTATATTAAAAAACACCTAACACGCACAAATTAGTAGGTTTTGTTATAAAATAATTATCTATCTATGCCCGTTTTCACCATCGATCCCTAATTTTTAAGTGACCCCTATGCAAAAAAAAAATCATGTTATGTGTTACCATTTCTTTCTTGTCGTGTCGACAACAAACCTACACAGCGTCAGCCCAAAACTCCGCCACAAGAATGGCGTTGTCAGTAGGATTCACTTAAAAATTACGGATTGATGGTGAAAACGGGTATTACTCCATATTGTAGGCTCAGAATACGGAACAAACCAGAAACCGTCAACGGGCGTAAATGTGTATTCATATAAATTACTCCAAAACGCACTAATTTGACTTTAGAGCAATTAGTCAATGGCCGGCGCGCGCATTGTTTACATATCCGTCAGATTGACACTTTATAATTAAATTATGCCGTCTTGTGCCGTTCCAACATGTAAGAATGCTACTGGAATTACGAAGAAAGTGCATGGGATCATGTTTTATCCGTAAGTAGCACATTTCCAATTCATTTTAATTAAATAATAATTTTCAAAAAAAATCACGGTTGTATTTTGTAAGTGTTGCCACAGGTCAACGGAATATTTTACCCTACTTTTTTATATTGAATTACATTTGTCTATAAAAAATTCACGCGTTAATTTTGTTAGCGTTACCACAGAATAATGGAATATTTTCCCCATCCTTATTGTTTTAATTAGTTTTTAGTGTATTTTCATCCATGACAATATGACAACCTGATTAATTAAATTATAAGTGCCACTTGTGGTCTAATCTGAATAAATATTTTTGATTTTGATTTGATTTTAATATTTGAATTAATTTATAATATTACCTACTCCCTAAATAATGAGGAGATAATAAATTACTATCGTGAATTTCATACTTTCCCATTTATTCAAAAGTAAGGCATTGGTATCAACAGATCAGCAGCAGCAATATTTGTATATTTAATAATAATTTTAAGTAATTAATTATTGCTTACATACTTACTCTGATTTTCTTTCAGGATACACAGCCAGAGTTGCCTCGCAATCAAATTCAAGTATTGGTGATGTTTTTGATTTGGATTCTGTTTTTGACTCCAAGAAAAGTTAAACTAAAAGCACTACTGCGCCGTAAACAAATGTTTTGTTGTCGATATGTTTACATAATAAAGAACCTTAAGTTTATTTTTTGTTTTACTTGGCATTCTAAAATTTATATTCGACTTTTGTAATTGACTTTTAAATAACATATTATACCTACATGTAGTATATTACACTATTTAATAGAAATAAATAATCATCTACACTTAGTTACTTCGGAGTAAAAATTAAATTCATAGGTAGGTAGGTACTATCTATGCCTATGGCCAGTCATGTCGTCTCGTTCTATCGCAAAGAATCACCATTTGATGAGAGCGAGAGCAAAAACGGAAATGGATAGTTAATATACTGTGGCCGTCCGTGTGTACTTATTTCACTTACTTATTTTTTACTTGTTTAACATCTCATTAAAAAATTACATAATTTTACCCCGAAAATGGGGGTGTCACACGGCGCTAGTAACACTATAGGGGGTAGAGGGGCGCGGGAGGGGAAGTATTTTGGACACAAGTTGCCGCGTAGAAATGTTATCGAACACTCCTTCTGGTTTGTTCTGTATTCTGAGATTGTAGGTAATCCACTTAGCGGAAGTAAGCAAGTTACAACGTAATTTGGATTAAAAAAAATCTAATTAAAACAGCAGTGACAAAATTAAAAGATTATTAAAACGCCTCAGACATTACTTAATCTATAAAGAACTAGCTTTCCGCCCGCGGCTTCGCCCGCGTGGAATTTTGTCTGTCACAGAAAAACTTTATCGCGCGCGTCCCTGTTTCAAAAACCGGGATAAAAACTATCCTATGTTCTTTCCCGGGACTCAAACTATCTCTATGCCAAATTTCATCAAAATCGGTTGCGAGGTTTAAGCGGGAAAGCGTAACAGACAGACAGACAGACAGAGTTACTTTCGCATTTATAATATTAGTTGGGATGTAGGATTTGTAGAGGAAACAAACTGTATCCGGATGTAATGGTTGCTCAAGCGCGCCGCCGCACATTGGGACACTAGTGGCGACTGCAAGTGGTGGCCACGTCCAAATTGTTAAGAATGCACAAAGCTTTCGAGTCGCCACATTTTGGTTACAAGCAATAACACACTGAGCCACTACTCGTTAATTTATTTTATTTCATTTATTTATTCCAAAAACAAAATACATTGTATGGGAAAATTAAGTACTTCGACATTAAAATTCACATAAATCAATACAATTAAAATAAAATTAATCTAATTTAACCCTAAGATTATTATAGATCGGTATGTAACATTACGTGCTCCCATGTGTGTTTTATATGTATTTTTTAAAATATTTTATCTTTATTGGAAAACACTAATTAATTCGAGTTGTCTGCCTTGTTAATCTTCACACTACTTTTGTGTGGAAAGGTCATCGCTTTAATAAATTCATAGTTTATTTTGATTCGATGTTATACGGTAGTTTGATAGTTAAAATATAAGGAAGAAGAAGGCCTATTGTGAAACCGACGATGGCCCTTGTGGCTGCGAGTGGTGGCCTAGTGTGCGGCAACACTAATGCTCAATCTTAAAGTCAGATCCTGGATAAATTACTTTAACATAAAGCTATCTGACCCGCCGTCCGGGAAGCCACCGATTTGCGAATTGCACAAAACGAACGGCGACAGGTATGTCGGTCGGTTTGATTGATAAGTGATATTTCCGACAGGGAATTGCATTTTTAGACGGTTACGAAAAGCATGCTGACTTAAAAAGTAATGTAGTTATTTAAATCACTCACAATTATTGAAACAGCTTAATTAATATTACATTATCCCTCTCTCATCATGACCACCTACATGAAATACTATTAAGAATGAGCTAATTTTATGAATGCAAATGGAAAAGTTCCGAATATTTTTCTAAAGTTTTGTTTGGTACAATATGGCTCGCCGTATGATTCGAGTACTGGAACTCTATCTTATGAAACTTAGGTGCGTGCCCGCCTATGTTTTACATTACATACGTTGTGGATAAAAAAGAAACTTTTCAGTGTGACTCGATGTTGTATTGCTATGAGTTTGATATATTAAATCACACATGCCCAAAATGTAGTCTGTGTCGAAACGAGTGCAATAAATATTATTTATTAATTGGTCTACTATACCTCCCATTCATCACCTCCGAAGTATGAGGCGACTGAGCAACATCCGTGCACCTGCAATCCACACGCGTTCGCGGTAGTGCTGCCAAGATATCGATAAATAAGGTATCGCTAAATGGCATTCTATATCAGTTGCAATATATGACCTCTATTGAATGCATCGACCCTTGACAATAAGTGATAAATCAGAGAAACCCTGGATTCATTTGTTATGATATAAAAATTCCAAAACTACCTGTCTTATTGCGATTTTAATAAATATAGGCTGACAAAGGTGATTAAGTTTTTTGCCCCATTTCTTCTCAAAACTTGTCGATATGTTGCCCCAAAAGTGGTGGCAGGGCAAGCTATACTCATATTTGGGACGTTATAAGAGTCCTGAAAAAAGCCTACATACTAATAGGTACATAATTTGATTTGAGACAATAAATAATGATAATAATATGTAATGCAGGATTTGTTAAATTTCTTATCGTATCACATGATCTTTAATCGCCAATGACGTTTAGGGGAGCAGTGAGTATCTTCACTAGTATTGAATTTAAAATGTTATAACTAGGTTGGATGAAACACTAGAGGTAAATTTATAGATAAATTTTATTATTTATTAAGTCTAGATTAAGGGTCACGATAGTACCTATCGATGAACCATTCTTTCGCAGCACTACTTCGCGGAAAAACGAATCGAAAAACACATCTAGATCCCATTCAAGTCAATCGCTTATCATAAAATTAATGATCACTGGTCGAAGTTATGCGCACATAAATGTTTACTGAAAACATAAATCGGATCGGCCGCTTTGATTTTTCATCATTTTCTTACCTTTACGGTTTCTTGTGGATGCCGTGCGTAGGGATGGAATAAATTGAACGAGTGAACGAATGATCATAACATTTTTATGTTTTTTTTTTAATTTATCAATTTCTACGTGCAAAAATATAAGTGAGAATATTAATTAAATAGGTAGCGTAAAAAAGATGTTAGTACAAAGATAATATCTAAGAAGTAATATAAACAGCAATACTTACTGCAGCTCTGTAAAAATACTTAAAATCAGAAAATGAATAAGAAATTAATATTATTTTACTGCTAAATTATTGATGGCAAGTGAAGATTCAATATCTTAGAAGTCTCTCCATGAATTTACTTGTCACAAAACGTGATGTTAAATTCATAGAAAATAGAAATGGAAGGCACGATTTGTCATGGAATGTTCCTAAAGTGGAAAAGTTTATGGGCTTTGATGAAAATTGAAACAGGATCCGGGTTTGCAAACTTAAATGAGAAACCACGTCGTAGTTGTGTTTATTTTTTGGTATATTTTAGGACAGATTCATGCTATTACTTTATGTTACCCCTCATTAAAATAATGAAAAATGGTCCTTTCTACGTAGGGAAAAAATTGACACCACCTTCATAATTTTTGATATAATTGAATATAATGCTCAATGCAAAAATGTTTCTTATTCTTCAAAAATCTTAAATTAATCCTATGAAGAAAATAGAGATGACATGGAAATAATATTTTTACTGGCAAGTGGATAACAGCTTACGTGAAGGATTTGAGGAATTGAGAGAAAAACACCCACTTTACCCAGTTATGGAAAGAGATTTACCCAGATACTGTAGGATTCGCATTCCGACACATTCGAGTCTTTCGACCGATCGAATCTACTCGTATAACGAATGTAACCTCAGGAGGCCTTAGAGTATTTAAAATACGCCTTCAAAGTAACATTTATGTATTCAAACGAATAACATCCTTCAAGTGTCGCCGCTGATGACTCTGTAAATATTTATGCTCTGACTTAGGATGCAAAATAAATGTAGGGAGTCGCTGATGGCCTGCGACGGAAAATATGTTGCCGCTGGATTTCCTTTATGAATTGGTTATTTAACTTAGGGCTGTTCGGTACTTGTTAGGTTGGAAATGTTTATGGAAATTACAACAGATTCTTTTAAAAAGATTCATATTTCCGCCAGAGTTAATTTATACTAGTAGAATTCCAAAATTAGAAGTGATGTAGGTAAACAAGGCGACTGACTAACATGAGGCGGGAAGCACCTGGATGCGGGTAGCGCAGGAACGGTCTTTGTAGAAATCCGTGAGGGGAGGCTTTTGTCCAGAAGTAGACAAAATTTGGTTGAAACGACATGTTCCTGTGTCAATTTTTTCACAACAACCAGACAGAATGGAAATTAATCATTAAACAATGCTTTGTTTTTATACCTTCGTAATCCAAGGAACGCGAGTTCGATACCTGCCGCCGCTGGACTATTGTGGTGAATCCACTCGTGACAGAAGCATATTTAGCTCACCACGAGGGGTTAGCTGGATTATGAGAAATTTTAAAATTACTTTTCTTTAAAAAAACTTTAGATTCTAATGTGATACAAGATGTATGTTATCCCAGTTTCACTCTAGACATCCCAATGGTCGCGCGTCCGAAAGTGAAACGTTCGGGATTGCTGAATGAGCTGTACATTAGGTGTCCGGCCGGACAGCTCAATCGGCGCATTCATTGTGTCAACAATGCACATCCAGTAACGTATAGTGAAGGTGTGACTTTCTAATAGCTTTAACTTCAAGGCGGCAATTGACGGAAGATTTGCGAGAGGATTGTAAACCACTTAATTTAATTTAAATAATATCTTAAATTCCACTTACGATTTTTTTTAATTTAGAATAAGGCATATTATGTAGGTATTTGGATGATGATGATCTTTTTCTACGAGATGAGAGAAGAAATATCTTGTCCTGGCAATGATGCATATCCAAACTCTACAAAGAAACATGCTGAGTCGATGTTATACTGAATAAACCTATAATAAACATTTAGCTTCATAATCCGTTCCGTATTACATAATTTTATAACAAAGTTTTGAGATATAATTCTCAGCTAGATTCTGCCTTAGAGTATGCCCTATGAGTCTACATATTCAAATTTAACCAATCAAAAGCTCTAATCTATGCTTGAAACTGAATTGAGTTTTGACCTGTATTAATTAAAGCTGTTTCTTACCCTGAAATCAATTGTTTTGGTGAGCATTGATCGTTCAGCATGGAAAGCATTGGGGGAGGCCTATGTTCAGCAGTGGACGTCCTATAGCTGAAATGATGATGATGATGATGATCGTTCAGTTATAAAACAATTTAATAAGGCTTAGTAGGCTCTTGGACAGACGTCACAAAAAGTCGACTATCACAAGCAATCCGTAAACATATCAAAGGCTATCTAATCTCTGATCTAACTGGAAGATCGCTCGGCTATCGAGTCAAATTACTCCGGTAAGTATAAACTCGCGCGAAATGTATTATGGATGCACCTGTCGCGAGCCGCGATATGTTCCGTCGTCTAACACAGCTCCGAAGTCTCCAAATGGGCAAAACCCCGGTTGACATCACACCAGATTAACGACAGTGTTTTTAGATATTTTTCTTACAACATAATGTCAATTAGGCCAAACGGATTTGGTTGCAAGTTAAAAAAAAGGTGTTCAGTGGTTATAGCCAGTGTTTCTTACCAATGGTGTCATGCCTATTTTACTATTGATCCCTGCTAATCACTTGGGTTGTGACAGCTCTGGTGGTCTATAGGTACTTTAAGGGCAGAATCAAACATAAACAGAGAGTTAAGGTTCTTGCTGTTTCTAAGTTTGGTTTGAGGAGTGAAATAAGAATCCTGTTACCACAGAGTCCTCAGATTACTTATAACTTCGCATTCTGTCACTTTGGCAACTTCATTATTATCCAACATTCTGTGGATGTCGTGGCAACCTTTAATAATGGCAACACCTTAGCATAATTATGTACAAGGAAACTGTGAATGTATGGTGTCCTTAAATAAATAAACTTAGGAACATTCACACATTAGGTACTAAAATACCCATAGTTCATAAAACGTTACAGCCAATTTCGCAGTTGCAATCAACTACCTAAGTAATGTTATATTTTAAAACCTGTCAACTCTACATCCAGTACATATCCAGGCATCGACTAATGGTGATCTTAGCTGATTGATTCCACTGTCAAATGTGTGTTAAAATGACTGGCGGCAGACACAACAGATAATTTATTAAAGTATAAATTCATAACCGACTTTGCTCCGTATACGCGTCAGCTACATGTCAATTTCTTTCGTGCGATAGATAAGACCCCCGATAAGCATATATGTCGGAAACTTCATCTTGGAAAATGTGATTTTTTCCACACATATTGTACGTAATTGGACGGCTATGTGCCCTTAATGAATTGTTCGCTGACTATCTGATTAGATTGATTAATCATTGGCTACTGGGTGCGTTGAGTTTAATTGGTGTGCTTTTTTAAAGATAAATCGCTGAGATGTGTGGTACAGAGTACAGGGCTGGAGGCTGGGAACGTCGTCGGAATACCTGTTATGTGATCGCCGCGGGTTTGTTTGCAAAAGGGCATAATATTGATAGCCATCGTTCGCCATAAGAAGTCTAAAAGGCAGGCTCATAATAATATACTGATTACTTAAGAACATACTGGGCCAAAATAGAAAGAAAAGAAAGAAATAAAAATTGTTTATTTAATAGATGTCATGTTGTGATGTTCGAATGAAAAACTTTAACTTGGCTCAGATATTATTTTGAAATAATATAGAAGTTTAAAGGAAGGAAACAAAGCTAAGTAGTGATATTAGGATACAAGAAGACCATACATTTTCCTTAACTAAATACAAGGTCACTGAAACATGCGCTTCGGGAAATTTCAGTATTTGGTAATTTTGTTTTCGTGTATGTATATTTTCAGTTATGTTTTAAAATAATTTAACATAATGAAATCATGTAGTACTTACCTAAAGACTTTATATTTGTTTAGCGCAAGTTCCGTGAAATCATTCTTGCTTATAAACATTCAACTCCTAAAAAATATTACAAAACTGCAATACAAGTTGTTCGTTGGCTTTCCCTATAAATAAAATTAGCCTTCTATTCTTACCGCTATAGATTAATATAATAGTGGCTCGTGCTCGGTATAACTCAGCTGCGCCAGCTAATTTATAATTTACCTCGCAGATATCGTGACTAACGGTGGCTGTTAATGCTATAGCAGATGTACAATTAAAAATGAGAGAGGGTTTTGGTCCATGTTGTTGAGTAGATTTGATTTGAAAAGAGTTCATCCGAATTTCGCCTTTGAAATGTATTAATATTGCAAGTTAAGTTAATTATGTAAACCCTAGTCTTCCTAATATAAATAAATGAATAAGAAATTAACAATAAATTAATGAATGTTTTGTTCCTTTCTGAAAAACATAAACAAGTTGTCCTGCCTTTTTGCAGAGTAAATACAAATGAGTAGGTCATCTTCATAGAAACGCACCGAGCGCGGTTTGTATGTGAGCGCGCCAATACGTATGCGGCGCGCACGCACACACTGACAAAATTCGGGGCAACTCACCGCTAATCAACGCTAATTACAATAAGAAACAATTTTTCTTCGTTTGTTCCATGACATCTATGGAGAGAGAGAGTATAGAGCAGATTAGACTCGTTACATTTTGAGAGACTATAGTCATTCATTTAGCAAATTAAAGACAGTTTCTTTACTTCATCCTATGGGTGGTCGGTCATAGGTGTACAAAACCATGATAATGGAAATACAGTGAAGAACGGATAACAATTTTTGGTGAAAAAATAAAATATTAAAAATAAAATAAAATATAAATAAAAATTATGTCTCGGATTTGTTAGTAACCTAGAGCTAGAGCCAAGCCAAGAAACAAACATTTCTTAACACAATGTTTGGTCATTTTCTCATCACTGATCACAATCACAAGTTAAACAGAGCTTATTTATTTGCGCATGTCTGGCGTAATTCTCTGACAGCTGAAGATCCAGCACCAGACCGCCCAGTTCCGGGCTCGGAGACGACGGTGTCGCATTAATCACGATTTGAGCTGAGCGGTGGGCAGTGCGCATCGCTGCGTGCGAGTTGGGCCACTAAAATAGAATATTAAAACAAAATAGAATTTTACTAGACTAGATGTAAATGTGGAATTATACCTACACTATGTAAAAATTAAACAAGGTTATTAAACGGGTATTAAGCAAATGTTCTTAAGGGACCAACATCGGAATCTCAAAGATTTTTGTGTGACAAATTGTGCAATTAGTAATTATTACAGCTTGGCTTATGCTTTTTTTATGAAATTCACGAACTCACAGTGTAGCGGCCAGATAGTAATAATTACACAACAATCAACCCAAAAGAGTAGTTTATGGTAGTAGTTGTAGCTGAGTTGCTTTACTAGTCTTGGTCTCTAGTTTTCTGGCGCTTTATTGATTGGTTTGCATGCAGTTTCTAGTGATTATGATTTCTTTGCTTAATTTACATCGTTTTTAACAACCATCGTCTAATATTATTTTTGGTGTAACCTTAATAGGCTATGATTTCTCTAGTTTCGGAGCCCGTCATAAGAGATGGAACTAGTCTGGCAAATGGGCGTAAACATCAATCATTAGGTCGATATGCATCGCCCAAGCGGCTGTACACGCCACTTTACTCAGCATACAACCGGCATACACTCTTGAGTATTACGAGTATGATATGCTCAAAACTCTATGCAAAGCATAGTAGCTTTAAGTTGAATTTCAATATTTATATTTTCATTATTATATTTATTTTGTCTACATTTGTGGACATGTTGATAAAGAGTAGATCTTGAGTGTTAACAACTTTAGTTTTGATTCACATAAACAAACATAATTAGGTAACTATCCTAAGTACAGTCGCGGAATGAAAAGGTTCGTCACCTTAGTGTCGGTTTTCGCTTGCACTAGATACTGTAAGAGTCAAACCTGCCAACATAACCGTGCAAGAAACATTGCTGCTAATATTTAAATAAATATGACGTTTGCTAACGAATAAGGTTTTGCTTGTTTATTTTTCTATCCCATTAGTGCAATATTACAAAATGTAGTTTTTAATTTATTTAATAGATAATGGCAGGTTGAACCAACAAGAAGGTTTTAGTTTATCAATCATAATAATCTTCTTGACAAGTTAAATCGTCAAACAACTTTGATCTGGATAATTTTGAACTCTACTGACGAACAGTTAAAGATTATTTTCTCTAACTCGAGATTATTCTGTAACATAGTTTCAAAAGGTAATTATTATGTGCTCGCGATTCGTTGAAGGAATCAATTTGAAAACTGACGAACCTTTTCATTCCGTGACTGTACATAACTTTACGCCCATTTGCCAGACGTGTAAAAGTGCTTTTTTAAAGCCTACTTGCAGAAATAAATGAGTTTTACTGAGTTTTTTACTGAGTTTTTAATCCAGCTTGGAACGTTTACTGATACATCGATTTATATTGTGACTTACAATATGAATTAAATAGTCTTTTACTAGTAGATAATTATAAAACACTATCCATTACGATCTAACCACGAGTATACCCAACATGTTCTGTAATAGACTATGAGATTGTGTTGGTAGATTTCTCCTAGATTTTAAACAGGCAATCTAGCAAGACAAGCTTAGAGTCACTTATCTTTCAATTTTCTAAGCTAAAGATACATCGATATTTAAGTAATGATGACTATCAATTAATAGATAAGAGGCTCTGCAGGTAATATAACATATTATTAATAAGCTTCTCAAGTAAAGGTTTAAGCCTTAGAGTAGTTGCGGAAAGTGTTACGAGTAGATACTTAGATAGATAGGTACTCTTTATTAATCCTTCAAGCTCCGCGAATCTAGACACAATAGATAATCAATTGTTATGACATTAATTAATGCCGTCTGGGACTTAATCGGTTAAACACCATAAAAAATAAAGATATATAAAATATGTATAGAAACGCATATTATTTTAACAATGAACTCATTACTGATGCTTGTATGTTATCCCAAGAGAAATTAATACTACCTTTTTCAATAAAACACTAAATGTAAAACCGAAAGACCACAAATTGTTGGTTTGTTATTAATTATTGTTATTGAATTGATTGAATTAATAACTTGATATAATGTTTGGGATGACTTCTTTGCCGTCGAAACTATAGTTAATTTCTAAGATACTTGAACCAGATTAACTGATACGGTTAATAGCTATAATCAGCTGTAATATCACGTAAAGGTCCCATGAAAAAAGGTTGCAGGCATGCGGGCAATACCCATAAAGCTGCCTAATGGGGGCATCGCCGACGTAATATGGAAGAGATTATTATTTAATAGCGAGAGGGTACTTGCAAAAACTCCTGTTCTATAGGGCTACCTCTTAGTTTTGGAAATAACCGTTGGACTTGGAAGTGATAGTTAAGTTGAAAAATCGAAACTTATTTTATCTGTGATCAATTGAAAAATGACAGATGTCAATTCGGAGGTAACGTTAAATGAGGGTCGAGCCCTCCGTTACCTGTTTTATTTTTAAGAAGGACAAATGGTTTTGTAGCGTGTCACGTAATTGTGCTGTCTAATTCTCATTGAGATTAGCAGCACAAGAAAAGTAACTGATGCGTTGCCTTACTTTATAACAGCGTCGTTTGTAAGAGTCCAACCAAAATCCGTGCATCCACATATAGATGACAATTTACAAAGGAAAACATTTCTTCTAACACCATATGAGTGCTACATTATAATAAACAATCACTATCTGTTCATATACGATCATAAGGGCTTCCGACCAAAATAAATAACGGTATGCCACGTCAATTCGATCAACTCATCTGTCCGTTAAGTCGTAGTAAGTCTGTTGTTGTGACTAGTCAGTCAATCGGTTTATGTGATATTTGACATTATCATTAAATCGATTGCCATTGACAGCTGTACATATTCTCATATTTTGATTGAGATCTTTCAAACGCACAAAGGGCCTTAGGGCAATTGCAATGTACTTATCAGTATAGTAGCAGTTGTTTTATTTAGTGATGTGAAAATCGCCTGAAAATTTCAGTCACTTAAAGTCGAAGCCTGCAGTTACAGGTTTGAATCATGCTTGGGGAAAATGCTCTGTGATAACTTGAGAAAACGGAACTATAAATAGGATATCTTCAGCATGCCAACCCTAGAATGTCTTATGTGATCGGTGTGTGAACGATCATACTTTATATCAGCCAGTTTATTTTTTAACTGGCCCGATACCATCATTGTTGTATAGCCAGCGCATCAGGTTACGCATTTTTGTTGTAATATAACCCTTATTTATAACCACATAAGTGTTTGGCTTGTTGTACCGTTCGAACACTTATCGGACCAACTTGGATCAATTAGAAATGGTCCACTTAGCTTTCTGATCAACATCGGTTCGGTTTCTAATGAAAGATATCTTGAGGACTTTATCATTATTGATTGTGTCCTCGTATTAAGTAAGTGTAAGTTTACCGTTTGATTGTGGCTTAAATAGGGCCGCTCTTTCCGATGATGTAAAAGACGAATAAGGGAGAAATGACAATCGGGCCTCCCCAACCTGCTTAGCCAGTGTTGGAGTGTAGAATAGCGAGGCCAAATCCTCCAATAGCCTATACCTACCTATAATAGGTACATAAGTGTAATGTAGAAACATATTTTGCAATATTTTCACTGGTTGGGCTTTTATTGGCGGTCAAGCTATAGATTCTAGCTACACAGGAGTTGCACTTGCAGCGGTAGGAACGAAAGGTGGGAATAATCCCGTTTTCCCAATAGGTATTGTCATACGGATATTATAGAAGCCACAAAACTTATAGTGAAGTCAAAGCTTTAATGAAAATTCCATACATACTAAGTAAGTGGAGTCATCATCATCATCATCGACAGCCCTTTACAGTCCACTGCTGGATTATGAGCCTCCTCCACTGTAGTGGAGAGTTTTGCCAAAATCCCCACGCTTGGAAGGCGGGTTGGAGATCGCAGTTTAAAAGATTGATGTTTTTCAAAGAGCGCTGCTGTCCGTTCTCTGTTTGATGTGTAGTCCCTAAGTCATATATCATTAATAGCACATTTCGATCCTTATCCTACTCAAGGAATGCTAGCTTAAACCCCGACGTTTCCCGACAGGCCACAAAGTCATGACACCGTGAGAAGGCATATTTGCCCAAACGATGCTGAATTTGCAAACGCATGCTTATTCTCTACAATTAAGAACTATTATGCTTAGTTAGGGTTGCCTGTCACAATTTTTTACTAATATCGATAATTATGAAATAGTATGTAATAGGTTGATTAGTAGACTTTTCAGGGTTTTCTAAGCTTACAACGCGCGTCATGATTTCGTATAGTATGAATTTCTCCAAAACGTTTTTTACGTTAAACTTAAAACCTACGTGAAACGGCCAAAGTTTGTAAGTGGTAACAAGATTAATATATTATAATATTCAATTATTCATCCTATCGATGAATGAATAAACACATGTTTTGGATTTTTTTAGAATTCATCTCCTCAAAGGGGGAAATGGGGTGACAAAGTCTGAAAATCAACGTGACTATTTGTATGGTTTATCGGGTCGTTAATTACGAAAACAATACGCGATAAAGAAAGACATTCTGTAACAGAACGAAGTTCACGCGGGCGCTGATTGAGTTAAGTTATAGACCTATCTACATATACTAGTAATATTATAAACGCGAAATTAACTCTGTCTGTCTGTCTTGCTTTCACGCCTAAACCACTGAAGTGATTTTGATGAAATTTGGCATAGAGATAGTTTGAGTCCCGGGAAAGGACATAGGATAGTTTTTATCCCGGTTTTTGAAGCAGGGACGAGCGCGATAAAGTTTTTCTGTGACAGACAAAATTTCACGCGGGTGAAGCCGCGGGCGGAAATCTAGTAGTAAATAAACAACGAGGCAGCCCTATCCGACCTGCGCTTGCGCATCAACTATGTTAATTCCTGATCGCGCTCCCGATTGCGCATTGGGCCTACACGCGGTCAGGTGCGCACACCCTTGTAATCACCGCTTTATTACCATAATGCGGGGTTAACGTCATTAACCTCATTTATTAATTAGCTAAGCTTTAGCCTTTTATGTAAGGTGCGGTGGAAATTTTGCAACTTGAGTGCTTTACCAAACTATAAAATGCTCAACAGAGACGCTTTCCTTTGGTAATTAATTAATTTCGATTATCTTTTTTATTCTCTACTTAATGATTATTCTTCGCCCCGTATCTTTCGCCCCTTTGCCCAAAAATACTTACCTTGCAAACAGGTTAATTTATAGTACGAAGGGCGAAACATACGGTTCCGAGTACCTCTAAACTCTAAAGACTTAAAAATACTAATTAGAAAATGTAGATTAACAGTTTATTTAATTACTGTATCATGTAAATTAAGCACTGAAGTTACATAAAAATAAGTATGAACAACTAAGGGCTAGTGCACAATCATGCAAACAAAGGCAAAAAGACTCATTAGCGCGTACGATTACACCGTAAGAAATCTTACCATAACATTATTAATGTTTTAATCATAAGATTCCATTTTGATATTGATTAAGCAGTTTTAGAATTCCACTGCAGCGATGAAGACCTCATGATTATGCAAATGCATATCTCGATGCGTTATAATTTTAATTATCTTGCACAGACAATCTTGCCTTAAACGAATTGGAGTGATAATATTGAGTGCCTTCGACGAGCATTCGATTGCGATTATTCGAGTAGTGGTGGACTTGCGAGCATTTGCTGGCGAGCACGAATTTGTTATTTCATTAAGTTTACAAGTTTTTTTTATATTAGGTACCTACTTCTGAGCTTGGCTGAACTTAAATAAAATGGAAAAAGGCACAAAAGAAGCAGAAGAATTAGGTATTTTTGAACCATAGCTACAGGAAAAAAACTAAAGAATGTAAGGAACATTTTCATTTCTTTTTCCATCGCATCACAGGTTACATTTACTTTGATTTCTATATTAATAGATTATTTTTACAGGTTTTATATTAACACATGTATAGTGTAAACAACTTATTAATAATTTGATATTTTTCTGATTATATAAAGGATTTGCAGTAGTTCGTTCTTCGAATGTTCGCGAACTAATATCAGCGGTGTGAACTTACCTTTATACAACATTTTGCACTCATCAGTGCTGCAGGGTAGTACGTTATAGCAACCATTAAAATTAACGACTTGATTGTTTATCTTAAAACAAGGATCGAATGAATAAATTGTTTTCCATGGTTATTGCATTTCATAACCGATTAGTAGGTAGTTTGATTTTTTATCAGTTATCATTCCATAAAGTAACTCCTGCATTTCAGTTTAAGCTATATACTAAACAATTAGGGCAGTGAACTGTTTTTACAATAAACACACTATTAATTCGTAATTAGTCAATTTATAGAATGCTTATCATTATTTCATTTGACTATAAAAGTCTTCATTGTTATTTTTATTAGGTACTACAGGCTGTATTAAAATTCTTAAGTCGTAAATTTTTTTTGCCGATTATAAGCTCACAATGGGCTTTTACAAAGCTCTTTTACAAGTTAACAAGTCTGCCCTCATAATTAAAACAAAAAAATGCATATTACATACGTTTATAATTTTAGAGACGTGACGCAAATTTATACAGGTTGATTAAAATTGATGTTTGTCTATGATAGATACTTTCAAAGAGCAAACTAGACATATCATCATGACTAGCAATCAATTATGATCAATTACTATCATTAACTTTTATCTCACGTCATTGTTACGCGTTGTAACATACAAAACTATTTTCTATAGCTGACCCGGCGAACTTCGTACCGCCTTAGCGTAGAGATTTTCTTAATATTTTTTTCCGTAAGAACCATCCTTGGACTTCCACAAACATTTAAAAAAAAGAATTATCGAAATCGGTTCAGCCGTTCACACGTGATGCCGTGACAACGCGAAACGGGTTTCATTTTTATATATACAGGGTGTTAGGTAAATGGGTATATGAGCCGACACTAGCCCATGTTAACATGGTCATATAAAAGGTATGGTGAAGTCAGAAAATTGATATCTTCATTTTAACTATTTTAATTTTCATACAAATCGGATTTTGTAAAATTTATTTTGTATGAAAATTAAAAAAATTAAAATCATGATATCAAATTTCTGACTTCACCATACCATTTATATGCATATGTTAACATGGGCTGGTGTCGGCTCATATACCCATTTACCTAACACCCTGTATATAGATAAGCAATTTTCTTACAGATGTCAATAATTATATTGCACGTACCGAAACCACATTAGACTTTACATTTTTGTCGTAAACTGGCAACTATTACAGCTGAATAAGATGCAATAAGATGCACTTGACGTGCCGTTGGAAGTACAGATGACGGTACGATAAGCTAAACACAGTGTCCTCTTATGTACTAAGTAATAGAAGCGATTTCTCAACAAAAATATATGTATAGTCTGATGTGCTGTCGTGGGTACAAAGTGTCGTTCGCCGACAAGACTGTATAGGGTGTTACATTATAATTAAAGTTAAAAAAAAGTTTCCACGTATGTTGTAAAGGTTACAGTTAACAAATGAAGATAATAAGTTGTTAATTGTAATGTCGTTAGCTTATTAAACCACATAGCAATGTAATTCTTCATTAGTTGCTAATTTGATCGCCTTTAGTCCAGTTTTGGGCATCTAAAATTAGCGCTAATGTTAGTGGGAAATACTTTAAGTACATGTCATGGGTACGTGAGATCATTTCCCAGCTTTAAACAAATACACAAAAAAGCCCTAATAGTTACTCATTAAAACCATAAATTTGTCAACATAGAGCTATTTTAACAAATAATTTAATTGTAAATATCCTTCTCTACAATTTCTCTGAAGAATAACATTTAATTTCAAATTTTCAATCCCCTTAAGTTATGTTAGTTTCAAATACCAGATTTCAGAGTAAAGATCTATCAACGCACAGCCCAAACGACTGGACGGATCGGGCTGAAATTTGGCATGGAGGTAGGTGTTATGATGTAGGCATCAGATAAAAAAGGATTTTACGAAACACCACCCCTAAGGGGGTAAAACGGGATCCACGCGTACGAAGTCGCGGGCGGCCGCTAGTATTTCGTATAATCAAACAAGTTTGCCTCAGATAACCTGTCAAGTACGCACCATACATAGTTTTACAACAAGATGCATCAAAGTGCAGATCTCGCCTTTTCACACCCGATTTGAATACGAACTTGGCATCAATTGAGCCGTTTATGGGTATTTTATGGGTTATTGTCGTGGATTACCCACTTGTGTGCTAGCCTTAATATTGAATGGGCCGTGAGCGCGGGGCATAAGTTAGTATTTGCGTCGTGTGCGCGGGGCTTGTATGGTGCGTGAAGAGTTTATGGGGCATTATGTTAATGACGTTTCATTTGTGAATTTAAGTGTAATGCGTCTGGTATGATCTAAACCATCGTAATCTAAAATTGTCAGTAACACAAAGGAATAAAGCAAACATTTATTTAGGCTGAATTGCACCACGTAACTTTTATCGTAACTATAACGATAACCGGTGTTTTTTGTTTGGAGTTTGACAGATTTTTGACGTTTGTCCAGTAAGATGGTGCAACTCAGCCTTAATGTTCTTTGGCGTATTAAAGGGTAAATTTAGGGTTGATTTACACCCAAAGACGATTCAGCTTGTAAAAAGTTTGTACAAAATCATCTTCCGAAAATCTTGCAACGTGTTTACCAGATTTCAAGTGAAGCAACGTGATGGCATCACCATTTTGAGTCATTTGGTAAATATCACGGAAAAAAAAACTGCTCTTTAGTAAATACATTGCATGAGAAATTCCGGCTGTTGATTACACACCTACCTACATTAAAGTCACAGAATTGCTTTAAAACGGCAACATATAAGACGTTAGCGTCTCTTTGGCGCCGTAAACCAGCGGCTATACGACCTGGAAACAACGCATTGGGCAAGTTGCCGGCGATATTAGTGTTATTATGGAGTTTATTTGCTTTTTGGGATGAATAATTTACAGGCTGTCAAAACAGGCAAAAGGTATTTTAGCGTTGAGTATGAGCATACCTATTAGGAATCCAGGTGATAAATATTTATGAAGAAACAAAACTATAAATAGGTACATTGGTAGTTCATAGTTTTGTTCATCACGCATTGGGGTGTCAGAGATTAATCCCAACTAATATTATAAATGCGAAAGTAACTCTGTCTGTCTGTCTGTCTGTCTGTCTGTCTGTCTGTCTGTCTGTCTGTCTGTTACGCTTTCCCGCTTAAACCTCGCAACCGATTTTGATGAAATTTGGCATAGAGATAGTTTGAGTCCCGGGAAAGAACATAGGATAGTTTTAGGAGAGTTTTTATCCCGGTTTTTGAAACAGGGACGCGCGCGATAAAGTTTTTCTGTGACAGACAAAATTCCACGCGGGCGAAGCCGCGGGCGGAAAGCTAGTTGACGATAATTGTCGAAAATCCACGAATATGTTAATAGCTAAACTATTTCTATGTCGATACAAAACAAAATATTTTTTATAGAGTTTTGTAAGTTGGGTATTTACAACAATACGATTGTGCTTTTCGTTTTTCTATAGTTACAAATTAAGAAGGCTGCATTTTTAAGCTTAAATCTGCACCTTACCTCCCACTGTGCGCTTGACGAGTGTGGTGCACAGTGGTTACGCGCTAGCACTAATTGGCGCTAAACTGTTGATCACTGGGAGCAAGTTATGCGAGGCTGGGACACTCGATCATGCTTGCATGGTTGTGGAAATAAGCTTTTCTAATAGCTCGAGGTAACACATGTACAGTCAGCATAAATAACAAGTTCATATTATCAAAAATTTCAAAAAATGAACCTTATCAAGTTCAATTAGAGTCTACATTAGCCAGTTATTAAGAGCCGCCACGATTAATAGTGCCCTGCACTGTACAGGCCTAGTTTGTATGCAAGTGTCTGCGTATTAAGTCTTATCTATTCATAGCATCTCTTTTGATGCAAGATAAGAGAGATTATCTACACGATTCTTCACATGGGTTTACAATTTAGTAAAGGTACAACAATTTATCTAAGTGTTGGTATTCAATGATGTGAGAAACAATTTATTTTAGTTTGAAGATTAATTTACAATTTATTAATAAAAATCACAATTATGTACACAGATCAATCTTGTGTGGTTAGTAATGAAGTTAATCAAAAGTTGTGAGTGATAATTTTCAAATAAATAACACAACAAAGGTTTCATATTTGAACCTACGTAATATAGCTACACTATCTTATAGATTCAGATGACTCAAAAACGAGACAAACTGTTAAGAATGTTAAAAACATTTAATATCAATATTTAATTTGGCTTCCAATATTTGTAAGCTACCTATATCATACTGTTTTGGCTTTTCACGTTTTTAAATTTAGTAATTTTATCCGATGCAAGTTTTTAACTATTAGTTTAGTCAGAATTTCAATCACTTTTGTTGATTTTGCAGTTTGTCCAGGGCCGATGGCTCCCGCATCTGAGCGGTCGTTTGTCAGCGTATTTTACATATAAACATTCTTCATAGTTACAAGTGTAAGAGAAATCGTGCTGAGTATTTTAATTAGTTCGCGCGATAGATTTGCACCCCACAGTGCGGTGGTGCGGCCAACACTCCGCGGTAATTAAAACCTCGTAAGAGGTCGTGAAACTCTTGATTAGTAACTTTAACACTTGTATGGTTGACAGGGGCGATTTATGAAGATCCGTTTGATAATAGAAAAATATATGGAGTCTATTATTAGCTGGGGGGACTATGAAAATCAAACAAAGGATGTTGTAGTGGTAGAGTGCAGTTGGAAAATGTTCGTTGCATCACCATATAAGTACTTAATTTTTGTATATACCTTTAAGCACATGAATCGAGACACAATATAATCAATTGTTACGACGTTATATGTGTGGTGAAACTAATAATATGGGAGGTTTAAAAACCAGTCTCAGCTCGTAGAGCTGATAGCCGCTGGGGCAGGAAAGTTCTTGAGTGGAGACCACGAGCCAGAAGACGTAGCGTGGGCAGGCCTTCCACTAGGTGGAACGACGATCTGGTGAAGGTCGCGGGAGGTGCCTAAATGCGAGCGGCGCAGGACCGGTGTTTGTGGAAATCCTTGCTCCTTTGTCCGGCTGTGGACGTCTTTCGGCTGAAATCTAAGTACCACCTGAATTCCACATTTACCTATGTTTTACAAATAAATGATTTGATTTGAAACGAACTAATTTAAGAATATTAAAGTGGCAAAAAGAAAATGCAGTTTTACAACTGTCACTTTACTCACCACACATACATTGACTTAATTAGCATTACAATCTTGAATAAAAGTTAACAGAAACATCAACAGCACAGCGGGAAGTAGATAAATGGCACTAAAAATTCCGACACAAGAAAACTATGTAACTTATTAAGTCAAAAAGTAGTCGTAAAAATTGCAAAATGTGTAATATAGCACCTTGCACAGTGGGCGGTAAGTGTAGTGAGTGCGAAAAAATTGAATTCCGTTTTGAGTTTGAGTCGTTAGCTCGCTTACTGAATGATTTTAGTGGAAATATTAACATTTTATTCACATTTCAGTGATGAAATGTATTTAAGTGAAATTTCACGTATAATTTTTTGTTAATTACAGACACGTACGACATTTGGCCAGAGATAATGTGAGGCTTTAATCTGCGACCAATAATTAAAATTACCCCATATCTATTCATTACCATAATGGTATGAAACGTTCTCAGATAGGTTGTCGGTTAAACCATAAATGGTGTCGCTATATCAACAAATCTGCCCATAACATTGTTGAGGCGCATGTCGTATCTACGATACGCCTCCCCCGCTCCATACAAATCCAGTCAGGCTCTACCAATTTCCATGTTTCTATTAGGGCTGTCAATTTGTTATTTTAAATATGACCTAGACATTTGATTAAATTCAGGATACCTAACTGTTGATACCAGTTTTAATTCGCAATATAGCAGCAAATTTAAAAAAATACTCATCCAAGGAAAGATTGACTTAAAAGGGCTTTATACTTATATTGAACCAGAAACGTTAAATATTATTTATATCAGAAAAATATTTGACAATTATATTCATAATTTTGTACATCATGGCATGCCGTGGCTCAATGCAAGCTCATCTAATGGTCAAAATTATGACATTAATGCTACGAAGGAACGCAGCTCAATCAGATATTTTTGAATTAATTTCTGAAACTTTTTCTTTCTCTTTTTGCTTACGGCTTTGCTATTTTCAGCCAGTAAACTCTTCCCCTTTTGTTAAGAGTCAGTGTTATTCCGAATCCAACCGCGACAGCTAAACGTGACAGTGATGCTTCTACAAGTCATTGAACCATGATGTGGCGTTTGCTCGCTGCGGGGCACTATACAGGGTGAATTGGACAAAAACTTAAATCATACATTTTGATAAATGTCAGATTCACGTTCTTCGCCAAACTTTTTGTACCTAAGTCATTATTATCCTCCGAAAAATTAAATGTTAAACTGTCTGTTTTCATGACTTAGGTACTCGTACTTACTAAAGTGACTGATGAAGCTTTTGTAAGGAATTAATAACGTAAGTTGCGATTTTACCTTATGCTCTGTTATGTTTTAATGTTCTCTAAAAATGAAAAATCCAATTATAAATAAAGGAAATCGCGGATTTTCCCAAAAGGAAATAGGTAAATAAAATTCTAGAGATTTTCACAGCACAATCGCAAATCAATTTAATCAACTTATTCCTTACACACTGTATAAGCTTGCTTCTAATGATTGGCACAATACGACAAAGGTGTGGAGTCCAGACTTATCTAACGCCTGCCAACCTTGTTCCTGCACCATTATTCGCGCTACAAAAACGGCGCGTGTTAAATCAAAGAGCCGCGGCCGCCCCCGTTGTCATGGCAACCAAAATGGCGTATCAGATCCGCCATGATGGAAGCACGCTTACGGTTAACTCGCCACTTTATGTTGCATTCAATTTAATGCGCTTTCCGATCATTATTTTGGTGTAGGCAACCAATAACATTACGTTAGAATTATTAAAAGAATATGGTATGTCTAAAGAGCATTACAAAAACAACATTGAAATATGATTTAAAAAGAATTACTTAAAATAAAATGTAGATAAACTCACCGCTTTGGAAAATATTCCTAAACTCAGTTACAGGGCAACCCACTGGGCACTGATTTTACCTGAAAAGGGAAAAATATTATTAGAAAGATTTAAGAATTAAAAACACCTATCAGGCTACATCATCATTTATAAATAATATTTTAGCTGGGAGCACTATGCACTTATGGTGAGCATTTACAACTATGCCCATGTGTATTGTGAATAAATTCTTTATTATTATGAAACCCGTTATTATAAACATTCAAGTTACTTGTCGGATGATCTTTGTAAGACCAGACTTGTCATTTAGACTTGATAGTTCGTGATCTCAGGCTTATGAGTAGATCTTACACCTTAATCCTTCGTGGAGTAGTGGTTAAAGAGTTACCTCTTGACGCAACGATCCAGCGTTCAATTCCTAATAGACACTTTGAATTGTTATTGTTTTCAAAATAGCTTATTAGCAATGATATCGTCTTAATAAAAATTATGCCGTTCCAACTTTTGAAATTATGTGATGTCAGTTTTTGTGTGGCGTGCAATATAGAGTCTCTACTTACAGGCTTTATACAAATCGCTTTTTAACAGAAAAACCTATGAATCAATACTTCTAAAATCTTGTGCCTAAATTATAAAGAGCATATAGCAAAAGTACAACATGGGATTTTAAATGAAGACCAAGATTCTCGATCGATTTGCAGGACCATAAAAATGACTATAACGCATCAGTAACATCAAGGCTCAAGGCTTTTGTGCGAAAACTGTATTTTACCCTAATAAAACTGCAATCGCTACAGCGAACAACCGGGACCGACCTGTGTGGTCTGCAAAACAGCGCTTTACCCTACAAGCGCCACTTAACGCTACACAAACGGATAGTCTGCACAGAAAATATCCTAGAGTACATCCTAATTCTGATATTTTTGTGAAAGTAAAGTTACATTAAAATAGAGACACACGGGTCTCAATGTGACATTTTTATATGAGTTACATGTACTCAGGGCTTGACGTTTCGGTTGCTATGCTGCAGCCGTGGTCACAAGCAGACTGGCGATTTGTGACCGTACAGTTTCGTTAGAGTCTTTTAAAGTAACTGGACAACATGTCACTATGGGATTAGTAGTCTTTTTACGTTCAGATAAATTTTGTGCCTTCATTTTTGTTGTTTCGTAAATATTGGTATGCTGACTATACAAAGTCAATTTTATTCTAATACTCCAACAGTACATTGTCCTTATGGTTATCGTCATAGAGCCGATATTCTTATACATTCCTAACTATTTGCATCAGGTTGTTACGGTGGGATCCAATGAGGATAATCAGCCAAATGACAAGTTGCAAGAACCTATAAAGTTTAGCTAAGTGGCGAAGAAATTACGTGGCCCCGTACCCTCAGGCGATGCTAAGTTTTTGTTCCGGATTATTCTTGAGAAAACTCACTTACATTACAATGTTGGGACGATGTTACAGATCAATTAAAATGCCTTCATATAAGGGCTCTTCTAGCGAGCTTAACCAGTATTGAGCGCTCATACGTGTTGTTGTAATATTTAACGAGCGAAGACAGATAAAGTGGCTATTTTGTATTAAGAAGCACAAAGTCATACGACACAAATCGATGAGACATTTGGACGACAATTATAGACAATTTCCACTACGTAAGCCAATTCGACCATAAATATACAGACGAGAACACATAAGTGGCAAAATAATGTGGCATTTTATTTGGTTTTAATAAAAACTTCGCAACAAAAAACCTTGTCTTTTAAAAATAGAAATAGCGGCGTATCAAAATGAAACGGTTTCAATACTTTCCGATCAAAATTTTGCGGAAAAACTGACCATGTCCCGTTGGCTCGAATTACGTAATTTTTATCCAATGATGTGAACGAGTCTTAAGCTAATGATATCATATTCATGCTCATTTCATTACCATTAGGTGCGAAGCTACTGGTTTCTGGTTTAGTACCGGACGCGTATGAAACGTGTGATTTTATTAAACGGTTTTAATATTACGTGGAAAATAACCAATAGCTTACCAACATGTTTTTCTTTTTGTGCCAAAAACCAGTTATTTCGGTTGGCAATAAGGTTTTATGTTCAGTTATAAAGGAATCCAGGTTATACTCGTATAGGAAGATAAACATTTGGAAAATTGTAAGACAATATCAAGTGACATCACTTATGGGGATGAAAAATTGCGAAAGTTATTCGTCATGAAAAATCTCTACATGTAGATATCTCATTGTGCTGCCAGAGTCTAAAAGGAACTTAAAACTAAAGTGAGTTCTGGCTGGTTACTAGCACTGATTTTGTAGGGTCCGAGACAATTACTAGCACACTTTGAGCATACGAAATTCATCGTAATTCCTTTTACTATGCATATCTAGAGCAATTTTGATCTCGTAAACCAAAATAATTTAAGTCCGTTACAATGTATTAATGACTACGTATGCTCCCTAAGATTTACTATTGGGAACGCCGGTTAAGGTCATCGTATTTGAGGCGTAATATCAATTAATTTTGCATAAAGCTCGAGCAAAGTTTATGGGGTGTCGCTGCGGGCTGCCTCGAGAGATACGAGCTCGGGGTGTCAGGCCAACAGAGGGACTATACAAGTCCTACCAACGCTACATAATTAATGAGATTTATCGTAAACAATTTTCAACTTAAGACCTAGGTTACTAAAGTTGAAAATCAGTTACGCCATTTTTCGTTAGTCATGTTAATCCCATACATTATTATTTTAGTGTGATGTTGGTAGGCTACTTGCTTAAGCCCTTAGGTCATAACGGGAGCACGGATACGCTTATATAATTTAATTAAATGCCTTCAAGCAATGCCTCTGCGCATCATTTGAATTTGCGTTAGAACGAATGAATAGCAAATCGTACAAGAGTGAAGTGATTTAAAAAAAATTAAAATAAATGAGCTTATTTAATTTTGTGATAATGGCACACCAAATCATATGACTGGGTTCATAGACAGGTGTGTAACTAAGAATCATAAAAGTTTATACGAACTATTCTGCCGTCGTCATAGCCACTTCAAATCATGGATCAAGCTACCTATAAAAACTCTCTTGAAATACCATAATTGACGATACTTTATCTTTTGACGCCAATCATATCAAGACTTCTCCAAATATGTCATAGTATTTTCACTCAAAAACAGTGTGATATATCGCGTGTATTGTAATAATTCCAAGATACACAGCTGGGGCACGTCGGTGATGCAATTATCGGATCCCATGGACCACTACGATATCGGTAAAAACGTGTCAGGCTCATCACTAAAACCGCGCATTTTGTTTTAAATACAAAGTCTTCCAAGCGTGGTGCTAGCGTCGAAGTTACCACTCAAAAATAAGCTTTACGCAAATGAACTAAGGCTTTCGTTTAGTTCGACAAATCTCCACTGGGCTTCCCATTCGGATCGCATTGTAATTATTCACCGTGATACGTTTTTGCTCCGATTGGCACTTTAACTATTTCCTCACTCGCGCCATATTGTTCCGATTAAATTATTTCGTCTGTTTAAGGGTGGAGCGGGCCTGTTTTTGTAGTTAATGTTTTCAATTGCAAATTATTATGCTAGTTAATTAGCTCTGTTAATGATTGCGCAGGATTCCGGGGACTCATTAGGAGCGATCTTTACAGTCTTTGTGGCGTGCCTGTCATATCAACTAATTTATAGCTATGCGTTGGACGATTTGTATGAGTGTCGCGATCACATTTTCTTGCATTTTGATGAGTTTTCTTTTCATGCTTCATCAACTTTTTATATAAGAACAAGAAGTAAGACATCATTAGTAGCAAATACAAACCGCAATAATGAGAATGACCACAATTAGGTAGTTAGACCATAACACAACAACTTTCCTTTAAAAAAATAGCAATGGAAAGTCAATTAATTTTCAAATAACTGTTTGATTTAATTTATATTTGACTTAAAATCTAGAGCTATGAGCTACCTACTCAATTGCAATTTAAAATATGGAAAATGGAAAGGGTTTCATACGATTAGTAACTTTTAATTAATTTCTAATGACAGTTACAATTTCATCTCATTAAATTCATCGCAATAATTGAAACACGTAGACTTTACAATAAACATGTAGAATGTAGATTGTAGATACAGTTACAGTTTAATAAATTCGCTATTAGTTTTGAAGCTAAATCTGATTTGTACCAATTATGCTGACCGTAACGAGATTATTGCTCTCTTCACGTGTCGTCTTAGCGTTGGTTCGAACTACGGACCACAGCACATGAAGAAACAAACTGTGGTATCTTATTATAATAGCGATAGGGTTGATTTTGCATTAGAAATGTAAAGGCCGATGTGCTGTCTGTACGCGATTATGGACTCGCCCGTCAGATGGACTCGCCCGACGTGTTGAGTCCATTCTGCGCCGTCATCTGGATTAGGTGGGTGATTGGTACTGAATCATTTATGTGGAGGAACTTGCAAATCATTGCGAAAGAGGATAGAAGGAATATACATAATTGTTGCAAAATCGCACCTATTATTGCTATATAAGGTGCGATAAACTCTATACAGGGTGGAATTTTGTAATGCCGAATGCAGTTCTCTTTCTTTTCAAAAATAAAAGAATGTTTTGTTTCAGTAAAATTTTCTATCTACAGTATTAAGAGTACTATCCCTCCAGGTGGCATTACAAAATTCCACCCTGTATAAGTTAAAACTTCATGTGCACATCATATAGAGTAGGTAAATGATTGCAGAAAATAAAAGACAAGTTTTAGGTAACGTGCCCTGTGTGCGATGTTTTAGGCCAATTAGGATCTGCCAACCTAAAAACGGTGTTTTTTTGGTTTTGCAAGAACTTACTGGGAATATAACATGCATTACAGATTTTTACCTATGTATGTCTCTATTAAACACTCGAAAGTTTAGGAGGATGGGTTGAAATGGTGGGCTTATTACCCCTTTAAAAATGTATCCTCTATGCTACAACCTATTACTTTTGTTAACAGAAACAATTGATTAACGTAATTTTGAGCATTATTACCAATAAATAGACCACTACAACTAGGCACGAGCTCCTGCATCTTAAATTGAAATGTATTGCTTGCAATATTTCGACCCGGCAGAATCGCAATGGCGCGCGCGCGGCTTTTCTCGCGATTTACAACGGATTATATTATTACGTAATTGGAAATGCTAATATGAAGTTATTGGGTAGTGGCCGCAAATGTGTGCCGTTTAGAAGCAAGTTATAGAGGTGGTGTTTGGATACCGATGGGATAGGTAGAGGTTTTGCATTATTAATTTTTAGGGTTCCGTACCTCAAAAGGAAAAAACGGAACCCTTATAGGATCACTTTGTTGTCCGTCCGTCCGTCTGTCAAGACCCTTTATCTCAAGAACGCGTGAACGTATCAAGCTGAAATTCACATGAAATACTCAGGTCTATTGTCCCTTTAAGCTGTGAAAATATCAAATTTCTAAGCCAAGCCAATCAAAAGATACAGCCGATTATGTCGATATTTTCAACAAATTTTCGATACTCGCAAAGGAATCAAAACCTACAGGATACTTCCCGTAAACTCAGAATCTTGAAATTTGGCATAAAGCATTGTCATATAATGCAAATATAGGAAAAATTGCGAAAATGACATTTTTTTAGTTATATAATATAATAAAAATATTTTAATAAAATGAAACTTACTACCTTATTTCTCACGAACGAATAAAGGTATCAAATTGAAATTTATACCAAATACCTAGATCTATTGTCCCTTTAAGAAGTAAAAAAATCAAACTTCTAAGTTAACGCGATCAAAAGATACAGCAGTTTATACCGACACCTTAGACGAATTTCCGTCACACGCTAGGGAATCAAAACCTACAAGGTACTTCCTGTGAACTCAGAATCTTGAAATTCGGCACGAAGCAACGTTATATAGTACAGATAAAGGAAAAATTGGGAAAATGATAAATTTGAAGTTATATAAAATTTAAAATATTATTTTTGCTTACATGACATAAAATATTTTTTTAATAATTATAAACTTACTACCAACCCTTTTTCACATGAACGCGTAGAGATATTATAGTTGAAATTCATATCAAACAATTCTTAAATCTAATTGCCTCTAAACTGTGAGAAATTCTAAATCAACGCAAAAATTCAAAACGCTGAGGTAGACAGGTACCTACCTATAATGCAAATATAGGAAAAATAAATAAATAAAAAATAATCATACCGCATATTTTGAAATTCGCCACTACTCGCAACGGAATCAAGTAAGTAATTTGATTTAATACGTCATAAATTGTAAACCGCTACGTTTGTACGGCGGAACCCTCGGTGTGCGAGCCCGACTCGCACTTGGCCGGTTTTTTATTTAAGGCAAGTGGTAGCCGGGGACTTGTCCGATTTTCATTTTGCTCAATTGGAATTTTCCAAAATCATTTTTTTTTAACTACTCGTAGTAGTTTTCTTAATTATAAATAACTTTAAAAAATCGAACTGCCTGTGGTGGGAATCGAAAATAGAATAGTAGTTTAAAAAAATGTCTAATGCTAAGCTCTACGTAGGTAGTAAAACTTAAGAAAAGACAGTCAACTAACTTAAAACCTTAAGGACAGTCACTAGTGATGTCTCATAGATTTGGAAGATTGGTTCGAAATCGATTTTAATCCCATAAATTTTCAAAATTTCCCAGATCTAGCTATATCCCAGGACATTCATATCGATTTTAAAATGGTGTGGGCTTAATATTTCTCGCAAAAACTAATGTTGACAGGACAAATGCAACCAAACTGGTCGGCATGTGGACGCGTGGGTGCCGGTCCGTCGCTATAAAAACGGAGACAAGTGTAGGCTGCACTTTCGCGGGATGTTCTCGAGATATAAATGCAGAGCAGTGAAGAGATGGTTACTGATCTTATTTGTCAGTTTTCGGTTGTAAGTTTATAGGCATCGGGCATGCATAGTTCACAAACATAGCATAGACAGTTAGTTACCTACTTGAAATAGCGCAACACTCTATACTGGTTTACCAATCAAAAACACTTACGATTTTTTTAACGGTACAACATTTTAAAAGACATAACCTAATTTCTTTAAGTTATTTCCTGCTTTCAATTTTTTTATTTATTTAATTGCCAAAATATAACAAATTAAAATCTTTTGAAATGGTTTTTGTCACGGAACCCTGATTGTTTAATTAATAAAAATACAAGATGAAACTACCATAAAGGAAGAAATCTCTTCAGATAGCGACTGGTTCTTTGTTAAGAATGTAAAAATAGGCAAGAAAAATAACCTTTTAGAAGCAATCAATCAATTTTATTTAAAACCATAAAATCCCAACTAATGGATAGTTTGTGTTGAATGGTCGTGAATTATTTATTGTTTTCCATAAAAATGTGCCTAATTGTCAATTTTATTTATTTTTGGATAAAAATAATGGCTTACATTACATACATTGGTTAAATTCTTGATTAAAAAAAGCTTTACTATAACATTATACTTTTGATATGATTAAAGAGTAGATCGAATGATACGCGAAAATTGATTTATCGATACGTCGTACACTACGATCGTTCTTACATCACTATAGTTAAAATTATTTTGGTTTTTGTTTATCCCAAACTATAAAACTGTTAAATTAAGTTTATAAGACTGTTTTCATATTTACGAATAATAGGAAAAGTCATAAGACAAATTGAAATATCTTTTAAACGTGTTTACATTGGAACATCAAATGAATTAGAATAATCGTATATCTGCGCGACCTATTCGATTATTCTATTGTTTGATCATTATTTTACACATTGAAATATCATCCTAGCACACATGTGAATAAAGTTTAATATCGTCTGGTAAGATATCAGATTGACAAATACCTGGATGTGTCTCTATGCGTGGGAGGTTCACACTCTGCCCGCTATATAGGGTGTGTCAAAAATGATCGATTCGATTGCTATCGAGCGGTAAGATAGGGAAGTGTTTGTTATTTATTGGTGATCAATTTTGTGCATGGAGAAATTTGATAGACGGTGGGAAGCGAGGCTGTACTTTGGAGCATTACCAACAAAGTCATTTTGAGAGGAATTGATATTTAGTTATATGGTCTAACAACAATTTGATTATAAAGGAAATTAGACATAACAATGGAAAAATAGTAGTAGTATTAAGGTGTTTATCATAAAAAAAGCAGAAAATTCTATTGATGCTCGGTAATCAATAGATGAAATCGATTTAGTTCAGTTTCAATATTTAGTCCGTTACATATCTTTGTTTGAGTAGGTACCTTCTTTATTTGATACGTTGCTGTAACAATAATTTGCATAGATATATAAATTCTAGTTCTTTATCCGCTTGTTAGGCTGCAACGTTGGGCGTTGGGACGATTAAATAAGTAGACTGACTGCGTATTAAGAGCTCATTTATTAATAGTGTATAACCTTATATACTATGTAAGGGATGAGAGTGTGTGCGTGCGTCGTGACGCGCATACTACACCTCACCCGTTTTTTTTTTTTTTTTTTACAAAGTGAATGAAAAAAAATGAGATTGTACAAAATTGGGTACTTGACGCCATTCTCCAATAATTCGTAAGATTGAGTAAAATTCGACAAACAAAAAGATGTAAATTTGTAGTGTCAAATAACCATAACAATAAGAATTGAAAAAAATAAATAAAAAAATCTTAATCTAAACGTGTTGTTGACAACTATATCAATAAATATCAATTTCACGTTATAAAAATAAAGTCACATCCCAATATTTCGTACTAGTACCTAAGTCATATCCATTCAATTTTCCATTTCCGAGATAAGTACATCAACAATTCTTATGAGGTGGCCACCCTCATGTTTTAATAGTTAGTAGATCTACTACACTTACAAGTCATTATTTATTTATTTATAGTCGACTTATTATTCATTTCATCATTTCATCATGGTACTTTTATAAAATGTGCGCGCACTTTATAATAATATTTATTTATAATAAATCATTTAAATTAAGGGATAATTTTAAGACTTATTTATGTCTCCAACTATTCTCACAGAGATATCTAGTATGCACCATGATCGAACGAAGGATAATTCCCCTTAATATTATTTATTTTAGTACCATGTTTACATAATATTCATATAATATTTCAATATTCATTCAATATCTAACAAAATACTTTACAATCTCACAAACCTACGCAATCAATGCACAAGAATATCTTAAAACTTTTGGGTGATCAGTCCAAAATAATTAAAAGTATCCTATGTAATGAATGCATGCCTAACTTTTTGCTCACCTTTACAAACAATATCAAACTATTTTATAACTTTTCTTATCATAATTTCAAACCAAAACCTGCATTATAACAACACACCTTTATCTCATATAGCCTTCATCATTTAATAACATTAACGTACATTCCTATGCCTACAATTTTCTAAACTCACATAACTTTTCAATTAACTATATACATTGTATAAATTATATTCATGTCATATAATCAAAATTATTCCTATTATCGTCTTATCCGTGTAATATTTTTCATATACATAATTTCAGTCATTTTTCTAAATACATAATTTCTAAAGTTACATAAGTACTGATATATGTACTGTAATAAAATCATAGTTAAAACAAAACAATTAGATTTCAAGTAAAATTATTTACGTTCATAGTCGAAAAAGTTAAAATGTATGTAAATAAATCATTATGCAATATCTATTGTGTGTTGACCCAAATAAATCAGCAATCGAGTTGTCAGCCAAGTGATATTTTACCTACACTTTGCAAAATATTTTTCAACATATCAATCATCAAATTATACTTATGTCACGTTTTCACAACTAACTTTATAATTGTATCATTACATCAATAGTATAATCGATTACATACTTTGCTAAAAAAAAAAGTCAAAATAATGTTTTACTAAAAACTAAATCCAATCAATCAATAATTCTATTAATGTTCTGTTAAAGATCCATATTAGAGATGTTATCTTGGTGGTCTTAAAAGTCTACAAATATGATACTAATTTAAAATATTTACTTGCATATCAAACATAATTATTGTTTAAAAAGTAAAGATCTTAATTACAGCGAAGTATTGTGTCGATACGCTAGAAAATACCTACATGTCATCATAACGTGTCTGATGCTAAATCACGTTTTGCTGATTTGCAATAAGTCGTATGCGTTGAGTGCAATGACATGACTGAGTAACAAAATTATTGACCTACTTTTAGAAAATCAAATTTTTTAAAATACAAATTTTAGTAATAATATTAATGTAAATAAATCCTAGTCAAATAAAATGTAACAAAATGAGGCTGTTAATTATCACTCGTGTGATTGTAAAAACTAAAAATACTCAAATTGGTTAATTCCTGTTAGAAAAAAAAATATTGCTCATATTTAACTTCTGCAAATAAAATATTATGCGAATTATTCAGTACATTATTATGTTGTCAATAATAAGTCGTCAACAAACGTTATTATTAATAATTTTAACTTATACATAAAAAAATTATACATCTTCAATAAAAATATCGAATTCTATTATTTATTCCTTTGAGTATATAAAATTGCAATTTTGTAAATTAAAATTAAGTAAACTAGTACATTCAATATTTCTATAAAAAATATTCTCACAAAAATAATTTTCTTTAAAAAAAAAAACGTTACGAAATTATTTAAAAAAAAATCATATCTCAAATTAAACCAATAAATTAGCAGTCAAAATTTAAATTAATCTCCAGAATTTAAATGATAATACTTAATAAATGACAAAAATATTTTACCGTAGAATGATGACCTAATTTTGAAGAGGACAAGAGGACTTTTCTTCATGGGGCACAAGGGGACTTCTGCACGGGGACTTATCATGATGTAGGGTTCTCCCGGCTGCAACCACTTCCGTCTCGAACACTCCCGGCACCCTGCTAACTGCTGTCAACCTCATCTGGCTCCATCATCGTCCGGCTCCCAGCACACTGTTGTTACCACATCTGACTCCATCACCGCCCGGCGCCCAGCACATGTTGTAACCACATCTGACTCCATCATCGCCCGGCGCCCAGCTCATTCAGTTCTTCATCACCTCGGTCCGTTTTCTTACTTCTTATCTTCTCATCAGGAAATTCTTGCATTTTGGCACTTTTTTATTTCTATTTCGCGTACATATTTTTAGTTCGTTATTTTTATTGAAGATTTATTTAAGTCCAATATTTTTTAGTCCATTTTGTTTGTTAACATTTCACTTAATTTTGAATATATTAAACATTATTTTAAATAACTTTTATATTTCCTAAACCATCTGCGCAATGCTGCGTGAGCAGCACTGGCAGGGTCGCCATGCAACGTTGGGCGTTGGGACGATTAAATAAGTAGACTGACTGCGTATTAAGAGCTCATTTATTAATAGTGTATAACCTTATATACTATGTAAGGGATGAGAGTGTGTGCGTGCGTCGTGACGCGCATACTACAAGGCATTATATTGTAATATTTAAAGGAGTAAACATTCCCGTAATAATCTTTGCTCAGTGTTTGAATAGTAAATGGTTCCAGTTCAGCTGAATACACACTTACTGTATTTATCAAAAGGTAATAAAAAGCATGAATGAATAGTAACACCGATGATTTCGCATTTTAAAAGTAGCACCTTGTATATGCAAGGACGCGCACGCGCCGCGTAGGCGGCAGTCGATTTACATTGAATAAATAATCCCCTCCCGCGCCCCCCGCTTTCCCTGCGATATCGAGCTAGGAATTTCGAGGATTTCCCCACTTTTAGGGTTGTCGAGTAAAAAAGGCTCGTGCAACTTCTACTTCACTTTAGTGTATAGATGTTAACATCAACAAGTGACGTCACTAGGCTAGTAAATTTAATAGGTACGTAAACCAGCCAAATGACGTCCACTGCTGGACAAAGGCCTCCCCCAAGGTTTTCCACAATGAACGGTACTGCGCTGCCGAAACGAAAAACCAGCACGATTTCCAACAACTATATTTCCTCTTCTTTTCTATATTCGAGTACATTGGGTTACGTAACAGTAAAGCTACAGTCATAATTGAGGTGTATTCCTGTAGATTTACCTAGATTTAGCTATATTTACTGAAAAGAAACGACAAGGAACTAGGTAAGTTCAATATCAGTAATTTGGCAACCCTGATTCAAACAATACAAACAGTAACTTGTCACTGTTGTGTATGCGTTTTTTGCATATTTTTAACAATCTTAAAATTAAATTATGAATCTTAAAGCCACAGGAATAAAGCTTCATATCCATTAGGATACTACAACAGATTACTGTAGAGTGAAAAAAAGTTTATTTATGGTAAGCTTTGTTTGTCCGATTATTGTATATCATTTTGATATTATTGTCACAAGATGTATCTTTTATTGATTGCTACAAATTGTTCTTACTTTATCTCTTGGTCTAGATGGTTTTATGAATGTGTTTAGGTCTATTAAGAATGGCGTAGGTGGTGTTTTATGATTTTTAAACTACTAGTTTTATAGTTTATTAAAAAGTTTAGTGTGACCTTTGCGTTGTGGGCTTAAGACTAATGATGTCGTAAAATACTAATATTATTGCTCTGTGTTGTAGGTTTTATATAAAATGATTGATAATACCTAAATATTTACATTGTGCCTACACTTCAATGCGCGGCAGCAATAAAATGAAATTTATATTTATTAATGCAAAACACGTGTAAGCTTACAGAGCAGGTCCAAAGCGCTTACAAGCTTAAAAATAAAATAAACATGTCAAACACTTAAGTTACAAATAAAATACATGCAGTTTATAAATTAAATAATTTAAAGAAATACTGAATAAGAGAAAATGTCAGTGGTCAAATACATGTCAAAGAGATATGTCACTTTAAAAACAGAACAATAAAAATAAATGTCAATGGTCAAAATACATGTCAGAGAAATACTACTGAGTCAATTTTAAACAGAACAATAAAATAAACAAATGTCAATGGTTAAATAAGTCAGAAAGTGTCATTTAAGAGAAGTCGGAATTGGCGAAATACAATTCCAATCTGGTAAAATATAACTCGGAACTCTACAATTTTGGCAGAATTGTCTACGGCATACTACCACTATGAAACCCGCCAATCAAAATATCAAACAGATCTTTATATCTCCAAGCTATTTAGCGGCTACATAATTGGGACACGGTGTAAAGCTAATATTTAAAGACACAGCACTACAAACAATTAATCAAACTGTTCTCGTTATTAATATCACTCAGGAGACAGATCTAGTGGACTAGATAACGCCCTAAGGCGTAATGCTTGCCTTAGCATATCATCAAAGCACACATTCATCTCCTCTTAATAAATCTAGCAAATCGGATGCTAACAAAATTGCAGTCCTTATTAAGCCGAACTGACGCTCGAACCGGGTACCCTTAATCAATCGGGACGGAGCCCTGGGCAGCACTAACTCATAGGTTGCGGCATAAATTGTGGTGGCTGATTAAAACTCGGCTAACAATGACATTGGTAATGACCGCGGCGCTTCTGAGCCTAATTGCGGCACGATTTGCAGGACTGCATTGTATTAGAAGTTCAAGATCTCTTAGAACAGGTGTGGGAACCCCAGGTTCAGGATCTACCTTTATTTGGTAAGCAGTTTTAGTGCCTTAAGGTGAAACTTAGCTATAATCGACGTAGACTCGTGGCAGGCGAAGTAAACAGTGCATATCATATTTTCTCCCGCACTCACACTGGTTATGGGTGACGTCACACAGAGGCAGGCATAGCGTTGTTTATAATACGTAATAATTAATAAAATATTGGCGAGTGTGCATCTCTGTTTCAATAATTACTTATGGCCCGCCTGCCACGAGTCTTTGCGTCGAGTATAATAATGACATTAGTAATGACCGCGGCGCTTCTGAGCCCAATTGCTGCATGATTTGCAGGTCTGCTATCCGTTAGAAGTTCAAGATCTCTAGAACAGGTGTGGGAACCCCAGGTTCAGGATCTACCTTTATTTGGTAAGCAGTTTTAGTGCCCTAAGGTAAAACTCAGCTAACAATGACACTAGTAATGACCGCAGCGTGATTTGCAGGTCTGCTATCCGTTAGAAGTTCAAGATCTCTTTACAGGTGTGGGAACCGCAGGTTCAGGATACACCGGTTATTTGGTCAGCGAGCAGTTTTAGGCTGAGTTGCACCACCTAACTTTAACGGTAATAATGACGATAACCGATGCATTTTGTATGGAGTTTGACAGATTTTTGACGTTTGTAAAAGTCAAAGTAAGATGGTGCAACCTAGCCTTAGTGTAATGGCGTTTTGGGTCTTACGCCGCGCTGTCTAACAGCTGCCATAGGATCTTAATCGGATAGTGATTCGTAAGTTAAAGAATGCAATAAGCGTTAGATCTAAATAGAGGATTCAAGCATATCGCACGATCGTAATTTGTGTTGTATTCAGTCTGAAATTACTGAAAAAAATAACGCTTTCATTAAGTTTAGGTAGATTTTGACTTTGTGAGATGTCGATTGCCTTACTCTTTAAAAGTCTAGCACTTATACGAGTAGTTCATCACTAATGTGCGAGTGGAAAATTGCAATAGGAAGGTTTGATATTGCATTGAAACCACTAGTGCAGACAATGTAAGTAATGGATAGGTTTCCAGAGCTAGGTAAAGACATCAGATTTATCGGTTCATATCGTAACAACTAAACTATAAATCACAAATCTAATTAAAAATTACTAACTAACATGCAAATATGTACCTTTAAATGCTAATTTGTCGTTAAAATACCGTAACACAGTGCGATTCTCACATCCTTACCCACAGCCAATTATCGTAACGTTATTTATGAGTGCCCCAGGCTTTATCCGTTTCCGATATTATTTATTGCACTATGTATTTAATTAGTGAGCAGAAGTCTAGATCAACCTGCAATCCGGTCGATGTAAAAAGTTGACGCTCTTTGACAGTTATTGACCCTTACGTCTTTAGTAAAGGGATCCTTAAACTAACTGAAGAGTTAAGTATTGTAATAATAATAACAAAGTTAGGTGATGCAACTCGGCCTAAGACCTGTCGTTTATAACTTAAACTCTATTTTTTCATACTGTTTTGTTTTACTTATTATTTAACTAATTTCAATAAATTTGGAGATAGTATCTTGAATATATGAAGGTTGTATGGACTATACAAACATCGAATCACTGTTTCACGTTCTTCAATATTAGCAAAGAATTGAAAAAAATATTTTTTTCAAAGTTTTAGATGAAAAAGTTTTAACATCTTGTTACCTAGGTACTTTGTTCTTGTGGGACAGTTTGTTTTATTTCAGCAGCAATATTCGAACTTTATAAGAACTGAAATAATCCAATAGGACCTTAATATCTTTTATCCCGTTATAAACTGAACAATAAATCACATCTAAAGACAAACTCAGCGGATAAATCTCTCAAATAACACAAGTGCCATTGATACTGCCCGCCCCCACACGGCCCACGATCTCTTAATTTAATTAGCATCGGTCGTAATGTATAATTTGTGGCCACCGGACAGCTGCTGATGGCATTATAATTGTTAAATTGGTAGGTGAAAACGTAATGATCAGTTACAGATTTTGATTCATTACTGCACAGGTTTCGGGTCACCTTAAGCTATTCACGTGGCTGTTTGGGAGCTATTATATCCTATAAAGTATCAAGTACGAAATAATTAACATATTTTTATGATGAGAACTGTTTCAACGGTTCCAATGAAGAAGGAGACTGCTTCTTTTATCGTGTGCAGGACAGCACTCTTTAGTGCCAGCCGTCATAGAAAACTATGTGTAAATTTACTCAGTGAAGCACGGAATCTTATTATTCACGGACATATTGATTCAAGCCTACGTGTTAATTTAAACAGGTATCGAACCATCTGTGAATCAAACTCAGAACTTCTTAAGTATTGAGATGTACAGTGTACACTCTCTTACTACGAACTCAGAAGTTCCTTTGGCTTGCTTTGGATTTAGTTTTTGCTACGTATTTCAATGCGGGAGTACGTTATGGTTTGATTTACTCGTAACCCGCCTACGCAATGCTCCCCGCCCTAAACTCCGCATTTAATACCTAAAAGGTCACTTAACTTTAGAAGGCTCATAAATATGGGTCAAGACAGTAACATTTTAATAGCACCTAATTATACTTGTCTTAGATAAAAGATTAGCTTACCTCGCCAACGTCTACATAAACTTTACCCTCGCAAAATGCAAGCAATTGAATATTTGCCCTATCCAATGATCGTTGCCGACGGCGGGACATCCAGATACATTGAATAGTTAAGCCGTAAAATAGTGTATTGGTCAAACAAAATTTATCTATCATCTTATAATTGCATGGCTATGAAAAGGTTCTATTATAATAGATTATTAAAGCGGCTGATATGCAAAAGTTCACCAAGCTACTTCAGTCCAGCTTTTCAGGTCGGTTTTTTCTAAATACTTATCTAAGCCTGAGGATAAAGGTGTAGCCGAATTACCTAAAGGGTAGCCGCTTATGGTTCTTTGCCCTTTCAATTCATGCCGTTTATCGATCGATAGGGAAAGATAGCCTTCTATTATTGATAGGGAGATTGTTCTGTATTTATGAAATGACACTCAAATATAAATTAAACCAAACAGAATCTGATCTATGCTCGATTTGTAATCGAATTTGAAGGATCATTTCATAATACGGAATAGGAGACATAATTTACCAATTGCAATTCGATTCGTACAAATTTTTTGTTTTTTGAAATACGTTTTTCTTTAATAAATGAACTCTAGTTTAGTTACGTACTATATTACTGTATCAATGACTAAAAGCGATTGCAGTCTGTTTTAGACTGCAATCGCTTTTATATTTAGAAAATGAGTCGGAAAATCGTATCTATCGCCCAGGAGGCCAGGAACCAAAACCCACACAGAAAATTAATGTGTATTTATCCAAACGAGTAAATTACACAGCTTGGCAGCCCGAGCAAGTCTAATTGTGGTGCTTCGGGCACTGCAGCGGTGACCACAAATTTATGATCTGTTGTCTATTTTGCAATATAACTAATGATTGGTGAAAAATAGACACTATTTATCTGTTTGTTTGTTTAGCATCAGGATGCAGAAACGAGATTTTATTGAATTGCTGCGATTTGTTTGGGTTGGTTGGTTGAATAATTAACCTTATTCAATGGCACATTATTATATTTCGTAACTCTACATAGATTTTTAAATGATTGTTAGTAATTTGTATTTCAATTTAGATAAATGTTTGGGTTTACCACAACAGTCCAGCTAATTTGCAATCTTCCAAGTACTGTAATATCGATCTATAAATGATCGAAATTCATAACATTTGTATTCATTGTAATTTGTACCTAGGTACTTAAAAACTTTCGAAAAATCATTGTCGATTTGTATCCCACTAACAATCTCCAACAAACCTAATAAGCATGAACAAAACGTTATAACAAATGATATCTAACAACGATCATCGTTACGATTACCGCGAAAAATGCCTTATACAGCTCTTTACATCGCGCCCAGTAAAAAGAAGTAAGTAGCACATCTTTTTAATGATTTCGAGTACAAATTAAAACATTTTTTATCCCTTTTCACGCACTATAATTGAACAAGAAATATGTAATCCAAATTCTTTGCAATTTTCGCTATAAACTTTAGAATTGTGTTCTTGAAATGGAGTGTAGAGAAACAATTCTAGTTAGAACTTTAAGTTACTCCGAAAGAATTCGCATACGTTATGTAAATATTGGGAAAAAATGTTGTAAATTTGTATTTAACGTTAGCTAATAAGTTTCCGTAGAACATAAATTCTTGGTAACATACAACTTTGGTGTTTTTCTTGACAGACCTTTTCAATGGTGTCGGGTAAGTTATTATGTAAACAAGGCGATATAATTTTGCTATTTGAGGTAAAAACTGTGACGAACAAGGCGTTTTCAATTTGAGAACTATGTGGATTGAGACATGGCGATATGGATTGTGTTTAATTTATGTATCTATGGATGCTTTTACGTCGGAAAACCTAATTGTTTACTGCTTTTTAATTACCTTTTTAGTGAGATAAGTAATTGTCATTAATATGTCGGCAATGCGACAATGTAGATGTGTAATTGTAAATTAAGACAATTATTTACTATTTACGTAATCTATGATTTCTTACGTAGTCTGTAACAATTGAAAATTATACTATTCTATGTCTTTTGCACATGCTTTATATTTTTATTTACTTAATAACTAGCTCGTTTAGCTTCATTTTAATAATTCGCAGGCACGCGACTTCGCACGCGTGAAAAACCATTACCTATTTCCTAGGATGATGAAAAATATAGTTAACGTCCTTTTAAGAACGATTCGTATGAAATTATTTTTTTATTTACACTTTTGCACATACAACTGTACAGTGGCGGACTTAATGCCAGGTGGCATTATCTGCCAGTCAACCACAGGTCGAGTAGAGAGACTAAGGCGGTGAAATTATGTGTCTAAATCACAAAATTCTTTAAATTTTTCTTATCTTGACTATGGAATCATTGGTGGTTAAAATCATCCCCTTTCGGATCAAACAGGGTTTCCTTACATGTTGTGTAGAAGGGTAGAGACCCCATTTATAGCTCCTGTCTTTTAAAATTAATGTTTTATTACTTAAAATTTTGAGTATCCAAAAACGGTGCAAAGATAGCCAAAACCGGTACTTCCACCCTATATTTTTTCCTATTTTTCCTAATTCAACCGCGACATGTTCTGTGAAGTATAAATGCGCATAACCGTACATTTTCCCGTGCATTTGACAATAAACAGTCCATCTGTTAGCACAAAATTAATTGCAGTAATTACTGGTAGAGGGCCCTTTTCGTAGAAGCCGGTGTTTCTATTGAACTACCCGTGAAGTAGTTCTAAGAAGCTGTCGCGGGGCTCTTCTTTAAATTCATACATATTCAGGAAAGACAAATGAAGTTGTTGTTTAGTAAGTATGGGTGTTTAAATTATTTATACTTAAGTAGTATTTTTTAAAAGCGTGTATAAAGCCTATTCGCAGAAAATAAATTACTTTTACTATCCATATCGACAAGAACCTAATGTAAACAGTAAATATAAAAAAAATCATAAATAAGATTTAGGCTCCTTATTAAAAATATAATTATTTTTGTGCAAGTTTTACATATTTCTTTGCTGATTTCGATGTTCTTATGTTTAACCAAAGCCGCATTTTAGTACCCAACTAAATGCAGTTATACAATATGAAAGTTAGAACCAAAAGGGCGCCGAAAACAACTTACTTGATCTACCCTAATAAAGTATACTAATGCCGGCACGCGGCGCCGTTGTCCATTGCCTGACACTGATACATTTCATTACATTTCAATGTAATTTGGTCACACCTATACATCATAATTTCCCCGTCAACTTAAATGTTAACAACTTAATACACAGCTTCGACTATTATAAAGTTATATGACATAATTTACTGGTCAGGAAACGTTTGAACTCGCCGAAAAGATATTTGTTGCAGATAAAAACGACAGAAATTGCATTGAAATTAGTTTGATAGTAATCAGTGATTGCTTAAGACGTGTTCGTAATACTCTATCGTTCTAATTGAACCAGTATTGGCTCAGCTGGACTGGTGAGAAGATTTCTCCAACCCCCTACTTAGTGCTTATTGAGAGAGATAATTTAATTTTTATGATTTAAGTACTGGCTTTGATCCGACCTGCGCCAGCGAATAGAGCAGTTACAGGTTTTTTTACACTTTGCTAAAAACTGTATTTTGCGGTATGGTTAACCAGTAAGGTAGGTCCATTTTTAAATTACCTCATTATGTGAACATTACACCCTTATGTATTTTAATTCGTAATAGTTTACATTAGCAGATTTCGTACTGACATGTTAATGATAGTGCTAAAAAATTTAGCAAGTGTTATGTATACGTCTTATTAACTTATACGCTCTCTGAAAAACATCAATCTTTTAAACTGCTATCTCCAACCCGCCTGTCAAGCGTGGGGATTATGGCAAAACCCCCCACTATAGTGAAGGAGGCTCATAGTCCAGCAGTGGACTGTGAAGGGCTTAAACAATGAGATACGAAAAACCGTAAACACTTAATAAACTTCCTATATTAACAGACTTATCTACATTATTTTAGGAATCGAAAATGAAAAATTATCCTAAAAAGTCTAACACACAAACATACATGTTGTGTAATGTATAGATAGCCCCAGCCCTAGGTATGTTCAGAAATAGACAAGGCTTTCCATTCACATCTACACGCTTCCGAACTGTACCTCTAGCATGAACAACTTTAAAATTCAAATTCGAATTCTTTATTGCTCCAATGTTGGTATATAAAAGTTCTTACATACAGACAAAGAGCCGAATCTTCGAATTATTTGCGTATTTGACAAAATTCGATACTCAACCTTCGAATTATTAAACGATAACGTGACAATTGTGACTGTCAAAATAAGTTTCGTGCAACCATTTCTCGTACTAAGTTCACTTTACGACACGTTCACAAGGGTGCTACATATTTTAATTTTCGTACCAAATCTTTTGATGGCGCAAACGATTCGAAGTCGAAAGTTCTTCGTGCTAGAGGTACTGGAAAACTGAAGCAAATCCCCTCGATTAATATTCTAAGAGAGAGCGCTATAGTTATAAATTAAATTAGTATCGTTGACATTCTAGGCTACGTGTTTGAGTGGCCAATAGGCAGGATCTGGCCGATGTAATGAGTTCTTATTGAGATCGGATCTTCTTATTTAGTTATTAAGAGATAACAGCTACCTTGGGGGAGGCCTTTGTCCAGCAGTGGACGTCATTTGGCTGAAACGAACGAACGAACAGCTAGCACTTGCCGTAGAATAGAGCGTACAGGAGCGCAGGTGCCGCGCACTTTAGACTTAGTCGCTGGTTAGGCTGGGTTGCACCATCTTACTTTAATTTTGCCAAACGTCAAAAATCTGTCAATCTCCATATTTCACTGGTTATCGTCAAAGTTTCGGTCAAAGTATTTTAACTGTAACAATGACAATAACCGGTGCTTTTTGTATGGAGTTTGACAGCTTTTTGAAGTTTGTCAAAGTTAAAGTAAGATGGTGCAACCCAGCCTTAGTGTTGCAAGCTAAACATGTTAGGTTGATATTTTGTTGAATAGTGTAGTACTTAAACTTTTTTCACTTTTGCAAAATAACATTAGCTATTCCTTTCTTGTCTTCTATTCTCCTCGGTTTTTGTTGAAGCCATCTTGTTTTGTTGTCATGTTAATTGTTTTTTACAATCTTTAGAAAAATATTAAGTTATAAGTTATCTACTTATAAATGAAATTATTGTGTATCTAACACCTTTATGATGTAAATAATATGACTGACTGTCAGGACCTTTGTTAAAGTACTCTGGTTCAGCTCAAAGTCTCAGTCCAAAGTTCCTACTAGGATTTTGTGTATTCTTATCTTGCGATAAAGTCTTGAGTCTGTACTCAACATCAGGATCCGTATATTAATGCCGGTGTATAATTAGAACGTGTCTTAGACCGCATACCCGCGCCTATTGAATGTTCGCATGCGACGAAATTGTTTAAACGCGGCGTCTACGCAGAAATTATTTTAATAACTCGCCTGTTACTATGATTGATGAGCGAGCTGGTTATTTAAGCTGGTTATGGAATAAAAATGGTAGCAAAACTAGGGCCTGCTGTACTCTGTTGACGGGAGAGTAACGTTACGCGTAGTGGAATACTAGCTTTATCCTTTGTTGACAGAGTTTAGTAAGTGCCACTACACCTATGTGGATAGTAGGCCTAAGTGCACGAAGTGTAACGGATTGCAAGTTCATCAAATCTATAATAGTTATATTAAAGCTCGATTACCTACCACTTACTGATTTACTCACTGATCAGGGGGGTTTAGAGGGGAGAGGGATGCAAGTGACATTTCCAAGAGTTGTACAATTTTTTTAAACACGCAGCTTTACAAAACTTTTTGGACAAAAAAGATGACGGCCCTTGGAATAAGCTCAAATTAAAAAACCTGGCAAGTTTTTTAAGAGCGTCTTATAAAAATTCTGCCTTAAGCGTAGCATGAAAATTATAAGGAGTCTAATGTACAAAACAGGGATAAGTCTAGAAAAACAACGGTAAAGACTTGTATGCTAATTTAACTGAAGATGGGATAATCTCGCTGATTATGTTTAAAAGAAAATGTTGACAGCATAAAAGCCGCCTACGGTCACGCAAGCCACGCGCCTCGCACGTGGCACCACGGCTATTGCTAACAATTTGTGTCCATATTTAAGTAGGACTATTTTATTAATTTTACATGCTAAAACTGTCTAGGATTTTTTTAATAAAAAAAGTAAAAAAAATATGGCCATATTATGACACTAAGTTTGCCTTTTGTACCCTGTCCATTGTTCAAATTGTCAATTGACTGCTGCTAACAACGCAATATCCCAAATATAAAAAAATCTGTATCACTTAGTGTAATTTGACAAAGTAATTTTTCACTTATAAAAGTGTCCTAACTCCTACCTGGAAATCGAAACCAGGTTCTCCATATCGATAGAGTTCAAATTTCTAACTATAAACCACTCAAGGCTTTTTGAATTAGAATTCACTAACCGTTCTGTTAAGTGTTGTTAGATGTTATCCTTAAAATTGACTTCCCGAGGAAACCTTGCATCCCGTATTCTTTCCACGTGCACATTAAGATTTAATACAATGTATTGCAATTCAGATTGCAATCTTCGGTTTATACTAGTGTTGTGGGGCGAACCGACGAGTATCGATACCTTCAGGTAAATGGTTCATCTACTATTAATAGGACTGATGAATTCGTTAAGGCACTGTTAGGCTGAGTTGCACCACCTAACTTTAACCGTGATTATAACGATAGCCGGTGTATTTTGTATGGAGTTTGACAGATTTTTGACGTCTTTCAAAGTCAAAGCAAGATGATGCAGCCTTAGTTTTATCACATAATCGAATCGCTACTTTTGAGCTCATACATTGCAATAATACCTATAAATAGCTTTATTACCAAATGTTTACTACAGAAACGCCGTCCATGCAAAACATTTTGTTTTGAATTATGGATATATTTAAGACCTTGATCCTAAAATTCAAATTCATTTGATTAATATACTGCAGATCCACTTTGCCGCTGTTCAACTCTACACTTACTGATTGGATTTTATTCACGGTCAAGCTTTAGATCCTGGCCAGTGGCCACACAGGAGCTGTAATGGTGTGAACGCGAGGTGGATCCATCCCGCGTCCATACCATAAAAGGCAGATCGATACGACGAAACTATCGATTAACACGAGTTAATTTTTCTACATCACTGGCTCGAATCTTCAAGGCGGCATGACAGCGTAATAAACCAGCGCTTAAGGTGATGGAGTGTTCCGTAGATTGGATAATCTATTTCTACATAACCGAGGAAAGTATGCAAATATATTTGATTGGAATTAGAGAGAATGTAAAGCCATCGGCTGCGATCGGGGAACTGTTAACGCTTTTAAATTAAAAAGGTGTGATGGGGTGAATTAATTGAAAAATCAAGATTTTTAGTAAGATTATATTCTTAGTTATTATAAATTAATCATTGGTATTTTTGCATTTATAGTTAATATCTGTAGCTTGAAGCTAAAAGCATCCTGAGGCAGATCTTTTTTCAAGAGGAAAATAATTTAGAAACAGAATTAACCTAGCTTCGTAGCTAAAAAATATTTTTCGCCAAAAGCTATATTTTTTCATCGATTATTTATTGATCAGAAAACAACCTAGTAAGGAGAGTAGAAAAGTAAAAATTATCAATGTATCCACTATCCATAATTATCTTACTCACAAAAATGCATCTGCGTCAAACGCAGGATTCTCAGCTTTACGAATTAATTTAACGAAATAACAATCCACATTATCTAACAAATACAATAGCAAAATTACACCAATAAATCTGGCATTGCAAATACCTCTTTGTGTTCCACGTGAAATGATGCATCTGTATAATTCACCGCTGGTTTTCTGCCTAAGAGGTAAATTTATCAGCCTCCGCTCAGATCGGGGGGATTATTTTATTTAGATGCGCCGGCGCTCCGACGGGAGACACGCGAGTACGACAGCCAAGATTTAGGCAATAAATATCGGGATTATGTTCGGTAGTATGGAATGGGAAGGAAGGATTTAGTAATATTATTAGATAATAATAGATACCGGTTGCAAGGGCGACACTTCAGCCTCTCAGACAGACGTGAAATTACGACTGTTACTGTCACGTTACATGAACTAAGTATGGCATAACAGTCCTAATGAGTGAGAAAAAACTGTGAAACAAAATAAATAAAATGAAAAAATTTAATGGTTTTTCTTTTTAATGTTAGGATGAATTTACACTGGTGAGTTTCTTAGTCCTCATTTCAGTTGCCATCGAATGGCTTCATATGATGCGGTCTCCACATTTAATACAGTGTTGTTAGTTATTTACTAAGGTAGCTTCTTTTTATACCACTTAGGACACTTTCTGTTTGGTTTATGATTTAGTTAGAGGTAATTTATCATACTTCAGATTATCCTTCCTTCCCCAAATTATGGCCCCCCTACATTCCGTAGCAGCGGGGGGCAAAGGGCACGCGCTCCCGCAGCTCAGCAGCGCTAAATGCACAAAGTGCACTTCTTATGCAAATGTAGCAGCATACTGGACCATTCACACCCTTGCAGATTAGTGTACCTATTCTGCAATACCCAGGTGTTGCGTTTGGTCAAAATATGTATACGTTAATATGCGCAAAATGAAACGAAATGAAAGCAAAGACGAGTGAACTATCCTTTTTGCTCCCCCATCTCACTAGGCATTTAAAACCGACAAAACATTGTTTATACCTATGCTATACTCAAGTTGAGTCCTAAAATGTCTTAAAAGTTCAACTGGCAATTTTCGAGTACCTAATAATCACGTAAGATGCTTCAACCTAGAGCCGTTGTTGTAGAGCAAAAAGGAATGCCATTTCTTATCAAAACAGCTTTTGCCATTGCCACATGCCATTTCTTATCAAAACAGCAAATTGAAGATCCAATCTTTGCGAAAATTTCAACGATTTCCATCTTTACCTGTAATGGATAATTTTAATAAAATTAACACTGGACGACGGACGTATCAAAGTTCTTTTCTGAGATGCAATGCAATGTAATTGTCTAGCTTTGCCTTACGAAACCAATGAGTCATCAACATAAATTGAGACAGAATGCAAATGTATGCAGAAATCGGCAGATATTAGCACAATTAGTCACAGGCTGTGTCCGACTGGATTCCAGATGTTCGGTCGTAATTAGTCGACTTAATTTGAATGTTATTGACTCGTTACAGGACATAATTCAGGATTAAATATGTTGCGGAATCGGCACCGGATTCCGCTACTAGAATGTTTAGTTTGATAAATGGACGATGACTAATTATTGATTGTAGGTACACTACTGCTGTACATATGAGTACATCTGAAGGAAATTATTTACCTACCAAAATTGGTTTACTTCCAAATCTTTGAAGCAATGTGCTACTGTTGATTTGGAAATTGCTTCTTTATCGCATTGGTGTAAGATGTATTGTTAGGTTTAAGTTTTGCTAAAATGTTTTTTTTTCGTGAGAGTACACTGGCTGGGGTAAAGTATTGGGTAGAAAATATGTAGGTATTAAATAATTTGACAATATCTGACTTGTCTCTGTAACACACGAGACTGTAGCGCGACGTAGGTGCAACACATGCTTACAACTTAATCTTTTATACCCGTCTTCTCGTCTTCTCCCTTACTCCGTCTGTCTGCCAGCTTTAAGCTACTAATAACACATTTTTACAGCAATTACAATTAGGCAAGTGGTTTGCAATTCGCTTGTTACCGATCGTAAATTACCAAAATATACATCTGCATTCACTTCACCAAATTGAGTGTTTAAAAAACTCACTACAATCGAATTAACTTCGGATGCGGTCTTTAGCATTAATGTTAGGTCTGCGTGGATTGCCCACATAATGATAAGTGGACACTTACTGCAAACCACAAACTGACATTTCAAGTACTTAACAATCACTTAAAAATAGCCGTAAAAGCGTAACGAGACAATTACGCGGGATCCGCGGGTAAAAGAACAAAACGCTATGTTCTTAAATTTAAATAGATACCTACTTTCCAAGTAATCGACGAAAGGCGAGTATGACTCTACATTTTAGAACATACCTATTCAAGTTTCTTATATATATTTATAATAGCGAAAGGTTAATGATTGACTGACTGACTCACTCACTCCTTGGGTTGGGGGTTCCTTTTAGAACGGATTTTACGAAACTCCACCCCTAAGGGAGTAAAACGGGATACACGAGTACGAAGTCACGCGCGGCCGCTAGTTGAAAATAAATTAATGTGCTATCAATTTTTTTTATTACGCAGAACATGTTAGGTATTTGTGATATCTGCCTTGTTAGTGCCTATTCATTCTTGCCTTGAAAAGGCTCGGGAAAGACAGGATGTAATATTTAGTATAGTGAATCTCTATACTATACAATAAACATACACCTAAACTCGCATTTCAAAAATATTATTTTTGACTTCACCGATTGTTAAGACCCAGATATAAAATCTTTTCAATTTTTTATATCATCATGATTAAAAGATACTTCATACGGAACACTAAATCGTGCAAAGCCTCCACATACAGCTGCTTCTCCTTTTTAATGTTCTTCGAGATGTCTCCATATCTGTCCGGCGCATGTACAGTCGACAGCACATCAAGCTATACATTTTCGTTGCAAAGTCGCCCGTATCGCAACTACGTAAGATACCACAGTGTTTACGTTGACGTGCTGTTGACCGTACATAAATGCTTGCTTTAAAACGGCTGACGTTTTTATTTTATGCCGTAACATATCAGTACCTAAATGGAACCCTGGAGTTTAATTGTTATTTTATAACGATAATGAAAATAATTTACTGGGCATATGCGAACAGATGCCGTGTATCGCGCTGCTTTAGTCATAATAAATTAACTTGTTTGTTATTAAACTAGCTTCAATTTGCATGAATTCTACGAATAACAAACATATTTAAGCAAATTATTACGTAGATATGACTAAGCTGACTTTTATGTAATAAGACAGTGTTAGACAAGTCCAGGCTAAGACTGAGTTGCACCACCTAAGTCAAAGTTAAAGTAAGTTGGTGCAACCCAGCCTTAGTTGAGTTTTTTGAGTTTAACGCCTGCTTTCACCATCCTAATTTTTAAGTGACCCCTATGGTAACACATAATATGAATTTAGTTTTCATAGAAGTCACTTAATAATTAGGAATTGATGGTGAAAACGGGCATTAGTTGAGTTGTTTTAAAATCGTATCGTATGTTGACGGAAGGCCTCTGTCCATTAGTCTGCAGACCTGCTCTCTACTTCTAAAGGCTGATGATGATGATGTTCTAACTCAGAACTTTATCTGAGGACGCTGCGAAAAAAGATCTGTAAATTCTTACGCGATTGGCGTCACTTAGTAAAAGCTATTGAATTAACTAATGAAAATAGCGGTCTTGAAGAAAGTTACGATAAAAACGTTAATCCAGCATCAAAGTCTCAACAAGCAATTTGATATTAAATCAAGGAGCAATAAACCTTTCACTGTACTTCAGCGCGCGGCGCGTCTAATCGCCTAGTTTGGTCTAGGACAGGGATGGCGAACCAATGGCACGTGTGCCACTAATGGCACGTGAAACAATATTTTGGGCACGCCACCTATCACAAGGTACTATGTTTTTTTTTTGTTTCAGCCAAATGACGTTAACTGCTGGACAAACTACTGCTGGTCTACCTAGGGATCCCACAACGACCACACCGGTCCGACCGAGCTGGAAGGCGTAGTGTGATAAGCAGGCCACTAACTTGATGGTCCAAGGATCTGGTGAAGGTCGAGGTAGCAGTAAGTAGCTTGGAAGCGGGCAGCACAGGGAATAAAATATTACGAAAACAGTTTTTTTATGTAGCAAATAAAGTATTTTCAATTTAGTATTATTAAAAGGATTATATGACGGCACGTCTTTTTTTTAGGAAAAATGGCAGGTTGAAATAATGGTTCTCCACCCCTGGTCTAGGATTTCTTTATCATCGGGCTCATCCGCTGACGTCCGGCAATCGGTTACACTCGATACTTTTAGCATAGAGAATCGTCCGTCGGAATCGGAAACGAGTCGATAATGATTAAATCGTTAGTTAGTCGCTGGGAAAATGTTTAGTGTTCCTCATAAACTAAATTGAATAGGTAAGTATATGGGTAATATTTATTAGTGTCAGTCTTGTTCTTACATAATTTGTTTTACATTAAATTTCTATAGAAATAAAGTAAGATTTCTAGAAAATCAAGCCAGATTCTCTTTTAAAGAATACTTCACATAGCGTGTTTTAAAGTGGAAAATACTACCGGTACTTTAAGACTGGTAATTAAAGATAACACAAGTATAATTAAGTGGGATCATTTTAATTAAATTACTAAATATTTACCAAGTATCCAGCAGGTAAAAAAGTTCAGTAGATACAGGGACAATGTTTACTTAGGCTGAGTTGCACCACCAAACTTTGACCGTAACTACTCGTATAACGATAACCGGTGGTTTTTGTATGGATTTTGACAGATGTTTGACGTTTGTTACAGTCAAAATAAGATGGTGCAACCCAGCCTTAATATGCTGTCGTCCGTAGGTTGTACCTAGCACAGGCTTTATTATAAGTATATCTTTATCATTGAAAGAATCTCTCTTACTTAGAGCACTGATGTAATACAAAGGTATACATTATACATAATCTAAGTAGAGCAACGTGGTTTCGCTGTCAAAACGATACGGGGCTTCCGTACTGTCTCCACTATCGCTTCCATCACACTCGCACAATTTACTCCACTAGACTTGAAAGTTCAAGAGGTATGCACGGTAGAACGTGCTAAGCTCACGGGCTGCTCTCCATACCTCTCTTCAGATATAAAATTGCATAAGCGCACACCACCAACTAAACTTGCTCACCCTGCCACTAGACAAGGTATACAATTTTCTTCAGCATATGTCCAAAATGACATCGATAGACTTTGCCCACCTGACAGCACCAAAATATTTACTGACGGCAGTAAACTGGAAAATGGTGACGTTGGCGCAGCATTCGTTATCTATAAGCCGAATGATGCGCCCATAATTCAGAAACTTAAACTACACAATAGCTGTACCGTCTTCCAAGCTGAGCTACTAGCTATAGAACGCGCTGTTAGATGGGTCCAAGATTCTAGTATTGAAAACGTAGCCATTTTCTCTGATAGTCTGTCTGCCCTACAGGAGTTAGAGAATAAAAACACTACCAACAGTCTTGCAACAAAAACTCATGATCACTTGCGAAGCCACTCTGGAAACGTGAAATTTGTGTGGGTTAAGGCCCATGTGGGTCTCGAAGGGAATGAAGCAGCAGACGAAGCTGCGAAAAGTGCTGCAACTTCTCACCAATCACTCGACTTCGCGAAATTCCCAATCAGCCATGTCAAACGACTCTCACGCGAAGCTAATAGGCTTTGTAGCGAAGAACGTTACACTTCTTCTACTACAGGAGTGCGCACTAGAACTTGGCTTCCAAGCCTGGACAGTGTAACAAAACTATATGCAATAGTGAAACAATCGCTCCACTTAACTCAAGTCCTTACCGGTCACGGCTATCACCGGCAATACTTACACCGGTTCAAGATAGTCGCGACCGATAAGTGCAATTGTGACCCCAATACTGTCCAGGACATTGACCACCTCCTTAAAGTATGCCCAAGATATGCCCGGCAAAGGGAGACACACATAGCCTTGTGTAACCATTTAGATGTGTCTCCATTTGACATACCTGAAATGACAACCAGGGAATTAGCTATTAAGTCTTTCGTGGAATATTGTAAATACATTGTAAATAGTCTGAAGGAATATAATGGTACTTAGTTAATAATAAGTTAATATTGAAGGGAAAAAGAAAAAAAAAAAAAAAATTAAAACGAAAAAAAAATATAAAAAAAAATATATATATATAAAAATAATTAAAAACAAAAAACAAAAAAAAATACATATATAACATTAAAAACAAAAAAAAATATAAAAACAAAAATGTATAAAAAAAAAAATTGTATATAACTATCATCATCATCATCATTTTTGTAAATATTATTGACTCACGTACTTTTACAGTTTGCTCGTACAAAATAGCGAGTAACTATTCCACTCTCTCTCAAAAAAAAAAAAACCTATTTAAGAAAGTCAACATCTACATTTTTCTCTAATTATCTGGTAATAAACTACAAGACTAAAAAAAAAAAAAAAGTAGAGCTATTGCCTTGCGCGAACGACGCATGCCGTTTGCCCAAGCGCTTCGTCTGAAGGATTGATACGGGGATTAGAATCGGGGGTGGATGGATGGGATTGCAATCGGAGATGCGACATGGATGTAGGAAGCAAGATCTTAGATCTTATTGGCAATGTGCTATATAATTAGCCAACTGTGTCTCTGTTGTCCAGTGAGAAAAGAGGTGGACTCTAATTAATTCTTTAGAGGTTCCGTGTTAACACTTTAGTCAGATACCTACGAGTATTAATTATTGTTGGCTTAAATTAACTTGTAAACGAAATATGACTCAGTCATTTAGTCAAACAACTGCACGTAGGAAGATTTAATGAATGCTGAAGTCGAAGCGCTGGTAGGGTAAAAAGAACTCTCTGTCTCTTAACATGTAGAGGCTCCTTAAGAGCAAAATATTTGACGATTTGTAAGCACTATACTATAATAGTCTATAACAAATAAAAAAAAATGACTTTTGACTTTGACTTTGCTACTGACAACTCCAGTCTTGTAGAAGAGTTTTGGGCTGACACTGTGTAGGTTTTATTGTCGACACTACAAGAAGATCAGCCTCTCTAATTTACCATTATTAATATGGTTTTTCGTACACCCTACGTTAGCCAGATGGTTAGCGGGGGTTCCATGTTCGCATGTTTCTCCTTTAGTCACCTGTTGCGACAGATAAAATAGATAAAATATTGAGGAAAGTCCATAAAATCGTATCATCAAAAGCCGAAACCTTATGTCATTATGCTCGTGCTTTGTCCTCGAGATTAGAAATAAGAACTATGTAGTATCACGTACGGTGATGCCAGTTTACGCACTGTTAGTTGAGGATATATTTTTTTTTTTTTTTTTGTGGGTATCTCACTTTACATCTTATTTGACATTGGTATCCGTCGTCAGTCACGATTCAGTGCTCTGCCAGTTCGCACTTCTTCTACTTATATACGTACCCAGTGTTAAAAATAGTGTTTTTGTGTCGTCAAAATGCCGAACGAAAAATGTCAAATGAGGATAAGGAACATTTGCTGAAGAAAATAAATAAATTGGAGCAGAAGATATGGGGTGCTGAACGTCGTTCAAGCGGTTCAACAGAAGATCATCGTTACACATTACCATAATGCGAACAACCATCCCGGGTTGTCTCTTTATGCCAGTTGTGTTTTTTGTCTGAGGGTTTGCGGTTTAACGTTTGAGTTCTACTCCTACCCCTAATTCAGACAATTGGAAAAATCGCAAGTTCATCGCCTTCAACCAAAAGAAGAAGAAGAAGAACATCATCATTACACATTACCATAATGCGAACAACCATCCCGGGTTGTCTCTTTATGCCAGTTGTGTTTTTTGTCTGAGGGTTTGCGGTTTTACGTTTGAGTTCTACTCCTACCCCTAATTCAGACAATTGGGAAAAATCGCAAGTTCATCGCCTTCAACCAAAAGAAGAAGAAGAAGAACATCATCATTACACATTACCATAATGCGAACAACCATCCCGGGTTGTCTCTTTATGCCAGTTGTGTTTTTTGTCTGAGGGTTTGCGGTTTAACGTTTGAGTTCTACTCCTACCCCTAATTCAGACAATTGGAAAAATCGCAAGTTCATCGCCTTCAACCAAAAGAAGAAGAAGAAGAACATCATCATTACACATACTACCATAGTGCGGGCAACCATCCCGGGTTGTCTCCTTATGCCAGTTGTGTTTTTTGTCTGAGGGGTTGCGGTTTAACGTTTGAGTTCTACTCCTACCTCTAATTCAGACAATTAGAAAAAACGCAAGTTCATCGCCTTCAACCAAACGAAGAAGAAGACAGATGCAGTAAGTTCTATCCATTATTACACATACTACCATGGTGCGGGCAACCATACCGGGTTGTCTTCTTATGCTAGTTGTGTTTTTTGTCTGAGGGTTTGCGGTTTAACGTTCGAGTTCTACTCCTACCTCTAATTCAGACGAATACGGTAAATTATTTTTATTATAATATTATCATTACACATACTACCATATTGCGGGCAACCATACCAGGTTGTCACGTTATGCTAGTTGTGGTTTTTTGTCTGACGATTTGCGTTTTAACGTTTGAGTTATTACCTACCTCTAATTCAGACGAATACAGTAAATTCTATTTACTTAATACAATATTATCATTACACATACTACCATATTGCGGGCAACCATATCAGGTTGTCACGTTATGCTAGTTGTGGTTTTTGTCTGACGATTTGCGTTTTAACGTTTGAGTTATTACCTACCTCTAATTCAGACGAATACAGTAAATTATATTTACTTAATACAATATTATCATTACACATACTACCATATTGCGGGCAACCGTACACGGGTTGTCACGTTATATAATTTGTGTGGTTATTTTTGTCTGACAGTTTGCGATATTAATATATACTTGCCTCCAAATCAGACGTTCGTAATGTAATGATTTATCTATATCTAAGGGTTTGCGGCACTAAAAACTTTGCATTAATAACCTACTTCTAAATCAGATGTTCGAAGTTAATTATTTTTTTAAATAATAATTACCCATACTACCATACTGCGGAGCTGTGTGATTTTTATAATATGATGGTTTGCGGTATTATCAACAATACCTACCCTCTAAATCAGACGCAGAATCCTAAAAATATTACGATACTTACGGTATTGCGGGCAACTACAACGGGTTGTAATTTTACTGTCTTACCTACTTAATTCTTCAAGTCAAGTAAGTTCAAGTCTAAGTTTTTCGGTGATAACAATTTGGCGATATTTAATTTTAAATTGATATGAACGTTAATATTACTAGGCATGCAGATAATTCGTTTTAAGTTGTTACCTACCCGCTACATATTTTAGCAGGCAGTCAAAAGGGCTGTTCCATACTGGTAAAAGTACATATCACATTAAAAAAAATGCAATAATGCATACCTACTTGTTTAAAAATTGGGAGTTGTCTTAATAAGACATAATTTGATGGGTTTATATCCACACTACCGGGTGGTGATATGATACACGCCAAATCGTTAGCAGGTGAAAAACCATTAGTGGCTATCGAAACATTGGACTCAGAACCCTTAGCCTCGAACCCTGCCGCCGCCGACGCTGCTGCTCTCGTTGACATCTGCGCCGCTTCCGCTGCTGCTGAAACTAGAAATCAATTAGATTCGACACCTGCAACGCTGTTGGTCTGAAACAGCTGCGCCCCTTCATGATGAGATTGTAATATTGGTGATGATCCTGTGTAGGACAAGCCTCAACACAATTACCTTAATATGAATTTCTTATCGATGCCAATCGCATTTTCTCGACTGTCTACTAAGAATTCCTTATCAGAAAAAACGTAATTCTACTTAGACTCATTAAAGATAAGATCAATTATTACCTACTTTGGGGCCAGCTGGCGCTGTGTGAAATTGTTAAAAGACTCATCTATTTATTTATTTATTACAAACACCGAAGATTGACGCCATGTCTTTTGATAAAAACTTTCCAAAACACGAAAAACTGCCTAGCGAACTTCAAAGTTTGGGGCTGATCTGGAATTGAATCCCAAAATCAAATCAGCAGCCACCAAAAAGTCCTTTCTTATACGAATTTAACCTTGAAGGGACTTCCCCGAAAGGCAGACAACCGATGAAAACAGAGGACTTGACCTCCTGACTTTCAAAACAGTCATCACGTGTCATGCTCGTGAGCGCACCAGCCGCATCCAGCTCAGAACCGCAACAGTTGAATCTCGTAAAATATGTCGGTTGGCTTTTAAATTTTTACCATCAGTGGTCACTAGTAATAAGTGACTCTGTTGTACTAGGATAGAGTTATGTGATTTCAATCTCACAACCAATAATAAATGTCAGTATAAATCACATAATACATGATTATATTCGGACATAGAAAAATTGCAATTATATCAGGCTATTCATAAACTTATATTAAGTGTCATGAAATATAGTACTCCGATGTCTCAACTACGGGATGGGGGGCGGCGTGTTACGGGGAAACTTCTGGGGACCCATGGTCCAACATCTATTTTATTTTATTAATATTATCTAATATTAAAAACATAATAATTATAAGAATTAATCTGCAAAGATTCCAAACATTGACCTTTCTTGGCCTAAAAGTATTTACTAAGGATCTTCAAAATTTTCAGTTTCTCAGAATGAAATTCAGTTTTGTACACCGCATAGGTGGCGTGCAGTTTCCCCCCACTTAACACAAATAAAAATAATTGTGGCAATGATGCGAAACTAGAAAAATCATTATAATCATCAATACACAATGATGTGTCCTATCTAATGACCTATCTTATCTAGATAATAGCATGGTAGATACCGAATCTTGAAGAGTCCATTCAATATTAGTATGGACTCGACATTACCAAATTCACCATTTTATTATTTTTGCATTAGGAGAACGTGGCATCGTTAATTTTGCTAAATTCGTTATCGTTATATACCCTAAATTAGATAGGTACCCTGATGCATACGCAATTAAAATTTTAAGACAACAAGGTCAAGCTTATTTCTGCGGTTTCCTTCCTTTTTTGTATTACACATACATTGCAAAAATCACATGTGATCAAGCGACGGGTATACTAGCAGTACCCTTATAATGTAGTCTAGCTTTGTTTCTTTAATTGGATAAAAATAAAAACGCTACATGTGTCTAAATGTCTCATATAAAACGAAGATTACATCTTCATCTATCTATGGATATTATATCTTCATCATTGTCTGATGATCAAGCAGTACAATAATTGTTCAAGGAAATTGTTTTACTTTTACCATAACTATCATTCATTGAGGTATTAGATTCCACTATTTTAATAAAAAATTGTGAATTTCGATAGCTGTAATAAGCTTGTCTTTTAATTTGGCTGTCATATTGGAAACATAATCAGATATTATGGTTTCCAAAAAATTTAAAATATTGAGAAATTAGCCATTTTACTGTCATTTGTTAGTGTAATTATTACACACATTGTTCAAACCTTCCTTATAATATAAGCATTCAAATATTATGCATACAAATATTCAATTTAATCACGACATCGCGCCCAAGTTCACAACAATCAATCTTGGTATTGTTTTGACAATTTATGTCATGTACAAGCATTTTGTGCAAAGTGTTGCTTACGAAATTGTTTACCGCTCTAACACCGAGCACTTAGTTTAGTCACAAGTTTAGTTCAATTAACATTGCAGGCTTGTGATATTGACACCTTGATATTCACCACTCACAGCACGAGGCATGCTGCCTCGTCTAGAGCACATACATTAGGAATTAATCTTGATTATCAGAATTACCCCCGGTTGGAGCGTTATTTCAAATAGCTACTTTGGGCAAATTCTTTAATAGAATGCCTATTGCGTATAGAAATAACAATCAACATTTAATTGCCAGAAGAACCTAATACTGACAATTGATTTGGGAAACAATAATTAACTTTCCCACTTACATTATGGCTAATATAACAGCTAATTATACTTGCCTTTAATTACTTACCCTTAATAATAATTATCAATTATACGAAAGTATTCACTCGGGTAACTACGACAGTTATGTCACACTTAATAGTAATTATAAAACAAGCATTGTATTCTTACTAATGATTTATTATTTTTGCAAAGTAATAAACAGCTTTGTTTTTATTATCATTTCACATCAGTTCTCTCAAAATCTACATAGTTCTTATTTCTAATCTCGAGGACAAAGCACGAGCATAATTAATGATTAAACGAACTTAAAAAGTGAAGTTCTATCATAATTATGCGAGGGCTTTGTCCGAAGAGATTAGAAACCCTCCCACCCGTCTTTAACAATCATATATGTATATTATTAAAAACACAAACCCCCATATTAGTGAAATGATAAAAAATACAAATTACTACTCCAAACTAACTGACGACGGATACCAATGTCAAATAAGATGTAAAGTGAGATACCCACAAAAAAAAAAAAAAAAAAATATATCCTCAACTAACAGTGCGTAAACTGGCATCACCGTACGTGATACTACATAGTTCTTATTTCTAATCTCTTCGGACAAAGCCCTCGCATAATTATGATAGAACTTCACTTTTTAAGTTCGTTTAATCATTAATTAGTATCCTAATAATAATTGTGTCTAATGAAATCTGCGGCCATTATTCCAAAAAATCCCGACAGCGTCCTGTCCATATAATTCTTCCTACATCCAAGCCACTGTCGCATCGTCGGTCCAGACCTCAATAAACTTGTCCAATAAACGGATTGATTGTCGAAGCTTCCAGTCTCGGGGCTCGGCAGATGTGTGGTCACCGTGATAAGAATATCCTGATTCTATTGCAATCTAACTTATATTATTTCAAGTAGTTAGGAGAAAATATCTGTTAGTAATCATTACTTAAGCAGAATAGAATTCTAACCCAAATAACGCGCTATTTTTGTTGAAAAGTGTAATAATTGGTCCACAGACTAGTGTGATGAGTATGCTAAGTCCTAAAAAAACATAACATAAAATATAAGAGGCCAGACTAGCGTTTACAAAAAATGTTGAAACCTATTAGCAACCTCTTTAATAAGCGCCTAAAAAGTAATTTAAACTTCGAACAGCATAATATTCCGAACATGTTTTAAATATCGAACGACTAATTACTTTTCAGGCCATAAAGAAATTCAATTCTGTACCTATATGGCAACTTTTTTTTAACTGTCAATCATCTGTTATCTATGGCCAATTAATTGATCATTTGTGTTCCTTTCAACGCGGTGACTTGAAAATTACTTTACTACGAGTACTAACTATTATAAAATACAGACATTAATTACAGAAAAATTTCAGCTGGGTATTGGTTGTTGCTTATTTGGTTTATTATAACAACAAAGTATGTACTTATTTAGCAACAAACTTCTGAACCTAAAAATTACTTAGATACTTACATACTTAAAATTTATTTATATTTTCTTACTTTAAAAAGAAAATTTATACTGTCGTTTTCGCTAATAACGTGAACTATTTTATTTGCAAGATTTCAGCACTTTTTTGAGACAATAATTCACTGAAACCTTCTGATCTTAGAAACGGAGTATCGCGGTTGCATGTACACAGTCGTCGTAATATGGTAGATCAATTACATTGCAAAAATATTTCAGTCAGTATCGGTCTCTCATCTTGCTGGACCGAAGAGAAATGAACATCGCAGCCGTTTAGCGAAAACTGCTATAGGTAAAGCACGACTAAAGCTGGGTTGCACCATCTTACTTTAACTTTGACAAACGTCAAAAGTCTGTCAAACTCCATACATACTTTACTTTGACACTACACTACTCAGACAAAGGCGAATATCCTTTGTCTGAGTAGTGTTGCCTGCTGCTGTCTTTCCCGAATACTATAATCCGGGCCTTTTCAAGGCGAGAGTGAATAGACACTTACAGGGCAGATATGTACCATCCTAGACTGCATCCCACTTAACATCAGGTGCCATTGTCTTCAAATACCTTCCTTGTTCTGCATAAAAAAAAGTATAGTGTCGAAGTAAAGTCATGTCGATATTCAGTAGTGTCGGAGTAACGTAATGTCGAAGTAACGTTTGTCGGAGTTTACTTAGGTAGCCACAAAAAACACCGGTTATCGTTATAGTTCTGTTAAAGTTAGGTGGTGCAACTCAGCCTAAATAGCTTCCTGGAAATCACAGACCTCTCGTAAAGATTAATTCTTTATGTCCCCCGACAGGCTACCAATAGTCAAACTTGACCGCCATAATCTCCTAGACCAGGGTTTCCCAAACTATGGGCCGCGACCCAGTGGTGGGTCGCGAACGAACATTGAGTGGGCCCTGCCTGTAGAACGACACACCACCCTACCGATCCAGCCGCTGGGCAGTGGGCGAAATTTCCTGTAGGTGAGTCCCGAGTTTGGGAACTTGTATTAGATGAGTTGTAGCCCAGACAACTTTGGGAACCACTGTCCTAGACATAAACCAGCGCTATTAGTGATATAATGGCTCTAAGATAAGGCGTAAACGCTCAGTTTAAGCGGAAAGCTTTATAATGCCCCGCAGAAGGCTCAAAAGACAGATTTAAAGCCTACTAATTAAGCGATTCAAAATATTACTTCCTCAACGTGCTTTATCTGATTTTAAGAGTTATTTGCTGCGCGATATCGATTTAAGTGATGCTAAATTTTAAGGGTGTTTGTTAGGGTTTGAGCACACTTAATATCTATCCCTCTATGAAATGGTGGATGGACTGGAAATAATTAATGTGATTCCTTAGTTCAGCAAATATACGAGTACGATGCGAGTAACAAGAAAGCCTTTTCATGACAACTACATTATTGCATAAAGTTGACAAATCAATGTCTGGTTTAAGTTTATTTGGTTTAAAGCGTCGTTTTAGAATAAAACACGAACCCTAAATCTTATTTTTCAGTAGTAATCATGTACTCTAACTGCCGATTGCAAAGCTATCTATCGAATGTGCTCACATCCTTACAGATTTATCGAGTACTACTAAATGTAAATGCGAGTATTTTGTCCGAGAACTCGATAAAGGGAATTAATAGCTGTCAGTTGTTTTGATTAGCTCTAGTAATTACTGTTATGGCTGGAATTAGAGACGAAGGATCGTAATCTGGGGCTGAAAGACTAATCAATCAATGCTCTAGATCCTAAGTTTGTAGAGCGATAATGCTTAAATTAATTACTTTAATAGTAAACTAAATTGTTACAATCTGAGGCTAAATATTTGACTCCATTAAGATTGTAATCGTTGGATAATTCGTACTACGAGTAAGTATTTTGATTTTAAATAAAATAATTTGGTGCAGGTAACCAACTGTTTTCTGAATACAGTGCCATCTTATTTAGTAACAAAAAAAAAGTCCTTTTTGCAACCGATGTTTTGTTGGCTCTACATATAATGTCACATTACAGTCGATCTTAAAGCTCACGGCTGTTTGCTTTCTGTTTGTTTGAAAACGTCACACCGCGATCAAGTCGCGCTACACGCCATCTGTATGCCAGAGGCTTAATTAGGTATACAAGCCACTCCAATCACATCTCAATCTAAGAGCCATACATGGTAAATTATAGAGCTGTGACTCTAATGATGAATGCTTTTACCCGATATTAAGACCTTAATGGCTGCTTAGATCTGTTTTATTGTTACTAAAACAGCTTCAGGCTTAATTTTATAAGGGCAGCCCATGAATCGGTCCATATACAGTATCATAATTATTTGAATCTAGATAGGGTAGGGACCCTTATCTCCAGCGCAGCGATGTTAATTTCCCTTCCACTTTAAATGGCAATAATAGATCAGGTGTTGCCAGGTTACGCAAGCTTCAAATGCCAGGCAACAATAGTGCAGATATATCTCGACCTTTAGCTCGACGATTGCTTTGGAAAGTAATTGCAGTACTGAGGAGCTACCGGACTGATGTGCTAACTTCAAATTATCGTGTTTTGAGTCCTACTTTTTATGACTCTTATTACAGTGTTCCTAGTTGTGTAACACATACACACATTAAAAATCGTCTTGATTTATTTATTTATTTATTTTATTACGTATACAAAACAGGACAATGTCCTAAGCAATACAATGACAATATGAATAAAAAATCAAAACCAGACATTATCCCAAAGCATGTATACACAACATGGAATATTGCCAAGCAGTTGTTGTAAAAATCATGCAAATGAATCTAAGCCTAAAACTATTATAATTTTATTAAAAATATAGTTAAATTAATGTTACAGTCAGTTAACATTTTCTAAAAGGATGCCAATTGTTGACTTTTTGAATCGAGGTAAATTATCATTAAATATATCTATTTTATTGTGATTAGAAACTGTGATTTCGTTGTACAGGCGACACATTCTTACAATAGGATTGAAATAAGAAGTGTTGCTTTTGTAAATCTGAAGAGTGAAGGTGTTTGAGAATGGACAACGAGATCTGGGCTTAATATTCAAATTGATAGAGGAGAGAAGACTAGGGGAGTCTGTGCGTGAATTTATAATTTTAAAAAGCTGCACCATGTCGTGACACTTACGTCGAGTCTCGAGGGTCACGACGTTAAATTTCGTCAGTCTATCGCTGTACTTTGGTAAGCTCTTCTTTCTGATAAGTAATTCTTTCTGATTTTGTATTTTTTCTATAAGTAAATCAAATAGTGATTCGATCTCAAACAAAAATTACTCTAATATTTGTTGCGTCATGAAATATTAATAAATAAACTTACCGAGCGGATTCCTGGCATGTCGACAGTCTGCTGACCCATACCTTATTTCATTTTACTAAGGTCTATTTTCAGGTAGTACTAGACCGTAGATCGTTCGATTTGCATGAAGTATGGCACAGCTCAGTATCGCCTGATCAGCGGCGGAACATCTGGAAACGAACGGGCGCCTTGTAACGTTCTGTTTGATATAATTGTGCAGTTTTGGAGCGGTATTAATAACGAGATCCCTTGATAATGTCAGACAAATAATGTTTCCGATGTTACAAGTTTTAAATAGGAGATTTTATGGACTTAGGCTAAGTTGCACCACCTTATTTTAACCGTAACAACAACAATAACCGGTGCTTTTTGTATGGAGTTTGACAGATTTTTGACGTTTGTCAAAGTTAAAGTAAGATGGTGCAACTCACCCTAAATTTGATTAAAAAATAGCAAAGCAAAGGAAACTGCAAACGTCTTCAGAATTCATAAGTAATTAAGGAACTCAATTTACAGGATTTTATGGAAAAGATAGGTAGAGTATTTATTTTGACCGAGCTTAATGATCGATACAGTTTAGCAAAAGTAGGTACCTACTGAGTTTTCCCAGGAATCAAAAGTGTAAGTTTCCTTTTGAGACCGAACAAGTACCTATTTATACCAAAGCAAAAAGGTTCTTGAAATAATGTGAATTTTATCCGAAATAAATTATGATTTCTTTTTTGTCTTAATTCCTTTACCTTTCGGTAGAATATTTCCGATTTAATTAGCGATTGACCATACTATTACTATTTCGACAATAGAATCGGTACCTACCTATCTATTTCACACAAACGACGTTCATTTCATTATAACAAACGTGAGGTAAACCGCGCGGTAACAATTTGTTCAACGATTTGAGATCTCAATATCTGGGGAGTGGTTAAATTGAAGTAACTGTACAGGCCACGGCGCGATGCGGCAGCTGATATATCGCCATTAAAAAGCATTATTGGAACCCGAGGTAACCAGTGCGGCGGTGAAAAATTGTTTTCGAACTAACGATACCAGTGCTATTTTGTAGATAGGATTAGCTGGTGCGAGTTGTGGGTTCAGCAATTTTTATGTGTCGGAGCGTAGGTTTAGAGGAAGATGTTTTTAAAACAGTGCAAAATTTATGAACACCATTGTTTTTAATAATCCTTACGAAATTATAACTTACGCGTTATACAGTTAAACAGATCTAGAGATAGCTAATGTAACAATATCAAAATAATTTTATGCTGTATTATGTAATTGTATGTGAAATTGTGAATATACCCACTGCAAACTCGTTAGCTTTACATCAAACCCTAGTGGTTTTTAAAGCTATCTAAATGTAATTGTCTCAATGTAACTGTCTTTAAGTTGTTAAATAAATAAAAATAAAAAAAGATGCGCTTTTGTATAGAGTAATTATTTGGATGATGGGCAACAATGTATGGAAAGTGGTACCCGCTCCAATAGCCATAACCAATATATATTTCAAAAGGCCTTTAGATGTAGGAAAATGTCTGCTATGGGGCCAGTTCTAATTCACGTTTTGAAAGCAGTAATTCCACTTAGTATTATAATGAAAGTATAACACAATCATCCATGTATACGAGTATGTATTATGACTACAATATATTAATACAAACTAAAAGAAACATTGAAAAGGAAGGATTATACCTACGATGAACTACCCAAGCTATTAGCCCTTTATTCGGTTTCATCCTCATCATCATGATCATTTTAGCCATAGGACGTCCAGTTGAACATAGGCCTCCCCCAATGATTTCCACAATGGCCGGTTGGTGGCGGCCTGCATCCAGCGCCTTCCCGCTATTTTTATGAGGTCGTCGGTCCATCTTGTGGTTGGACTTATTGGGTCTTGTGGGTTTATTCGCTTTAGCAACCCATAATAAAACCCTTAAGAAGTAATAAAACTCCAACCCCTTTATTAATAAAAGTTACACCCTAGTTGAACTCTGGCTTAAAGGTTCATCCTAGGTATAACTTTTTATTAATAAGGGGGTAGTAGGTCTTCAAATAAAAACATTTATTTGACAATTATCCCTATCAATAATTATAGAGTTAAGGAAGAATCCTGGAGCAATAATAAACCCTTCATGCCTCGCATAACTTAAGTAGGTACCATACGATGGACACGTATGATGTTACTTCGGTTACACAAAAAGTATGTTTATCTTCGAACGCAACCAGATCTGAGGCTGGTGGCCATAGTAAATGTAGTTCGTCTTGGTAAGACCTTTTAAATGACACTACAAACATAACTATTGGAGCTGGGTACTATTTTAAAAAAAGTATGTTTATCTTCGAACACAACCAGATCTGAGGCTGGTGGCCATAGTAAAAGTTGTTCGTCTTGGTAAGACCTTTCAAACGACACTAGAAGCATATCTATTGGAGCCGGGTACCATTTTGCCCATTGTCCTTTATGTTTACTTTTACGAAACTTCGACTTTTTCTGTAATTACCACCAGTGACACAAACTGTATGTTTGGTTTTTAAAAGCTTTTATTAAGCTCTCTTTAAAATCTGTAGCTAAAATAACAAGTAAGGTTAAACAAAAGGTTGAATTCTAGTCCAATTTAAAGCTTTAACTCTTATTACTTAGATAAGAAAGCTATTGGTATACCTGGTACCTCCTACCTACATAGCACAAACTAACCTTAAATTAGTAAAACTCCTGTAATGCAACTTTCAAATATCTGAAAGCGTGACTACAACTTTCGAGGCGGACTTCCAAACCTTTTCAATCTGCAATCCCATTAGAGATAAACCGACAGACCTATTCTAGATCTGAGTACGCACAGCCTCGTTAAAGAGAAAATGGGCGTTTGTCACGAAGATGGCCTACGGAATTTATGGCCAGGTGTTCTGGGTGCCGTGGTCTGAGATCAGGCAGCGATTGCTCATGAGTGAAGGCACTAAATAGAAAGCATTTTGGCCTTTGTTAGTGTTGGGATACGTTATGGGGCCAATTAGGGATGGTGAAGTGTTGGGCTGAAATTGATAGGGCTTGAATAATGTTAGGACGTAGCTTTTGGACGTTTGTAAGACGAAACAGACAGGGTTTGTTGTACACCTAAATATTAGAATACATAGATAACTCCTTGACTGTGAAGCAAATTTTTTGGTTCAATTTTAATTTTTAGACCTTGTTGGATCACATATTTGATCCTATTCTTAACTCTCGATTGAATTTAAGATACGAGCTTCGATTATGACATCTTACTCCTGTACGTGCAGCATTCAGGAGCCAGCAACAGCTGTGAACAGCGGGGCACAATGCGCCGATGCTGATCTCACGAGTGCACCCACAGATTAATGTTGCAAATGATCTGCATTTGATACGGTACAGCACTAGTAGGGCTGATAAGCAACTCTAAGAAATTGTTAAGAAGTTTGTTACATAACTTGGCATCTGCAACTTGATGCTTAAGCACTTTTTGAGGTAAACCGGTCATACGGTAAATAGTTTTCTATCAAAGTTAACACCTTTTTGGTCACTTTCAGGACTGAATGACCCCACTGTAAAATTGTTGAGACTGATTATTATGAAGAAGAAAAGATGGTCATATTTTTACTTCGCTCTAGTTCGTGAAAATATAAAGATCAAACCTTAAGTACCTATCGTTTCATAATAAGTTCAGATCCATGTATATTAAATCTACCAATCACAAGCATCTTTTCTTGAGATTGATCAAGTTTGAGCTTCGCTACATGAAGAAATCTAGATTATGATATCTTCCTCTTACAGAAGCCAGGAACAGATGTGAACAGCGGGGCACAATGTGCGATGCTGATCGCGAACACATCGACAGATTAATGTTGCAAATGATCTCCACTTGATACCGTACAGGGAGCTACAGTTGTCGAAAGCAGGGCTGATAGGAACTCCGGACAAAATAATGAAAATATATCAAAAATAGCTCTTGCTCTTGCAAAAAAAGTAAAATAAATGAAAATTAATTTATTTCCAATACTTGTTAATATTGCTAACAAAGTAGCTTTTTGTGTCAAAAAGTAACAAGCAGACTAGATGTCCTACCTGTCCACACAAGCTTTCCCGTTTTTACCCGACTGCGCCAGAAGGAGGGTTATGTTTTTTTACATAAAACAATTGCATAAGATGTTAATGTGCTTTCAAAACCATCTTGAATAGCAGAAGTCTAATACTTTAGAATTCACGTAGGATTTTGGCAACCCTGAGCATACAAATCGCAACCTTTACACGTAGGCGCGGGCGCAGCTCTCAGTAGCACGTACGCAAGAAAAATTATGTTTATACTAGCGATTTGTATGGCCAATCGGTTCTGCGGTTTGATAGTACTGGGGTTAATAAATGTACAAATTGAGTCTACTATGTTATATAAATATAGGAGGTTAGGTAGGCTATACATTTTTGCTGCAAAATATCGTCTTGACGTGCTGTCGTCCGTAGATACATACATAACCCTATAGTTAGGTGCTTGAAGTCATGCAAGATACCGGTAAGTTACCTACCATTATTTTTTATCACTTTCAATTTAATTTCCATTATAAAAAAAGATCGTCCACGTTTTATTAAAGCATCTGAGTAGTGTAACCTCGCGGACGCTGGATGGGCGTGAGGGCTCACGCTCTTGAGTCTACCACAGTAAAGAGATAAGTAATACATCTTTAAATGCCTCAATAATTAGCCTCTATGGTAAAAAAAGAATCATGAAAATAATAGTTCTCCCACCTACCAACAGTTTACTAACATTATGTACCTATGATAAACAATATATATTTAATATTAGGGCAGATATGTGCTATCCTAGACTGCATCTCACTTAACATCAGGTGCGATTACGGTCAAATACCTGCCTTGTCTTGCATAAAAAATACAGTAGATTTATCTAAAATCAACGATTTATTATATTGATTGTGATAAAGTACTTAAGTACTGACCTGTACTCGATCCAGCAGCAAAACGTCCAATTTATAACAACAATCACTTCACTAACAAATACAGTTTAGACGTCCTTTCACGGCAAAGGTTGAACAAAGACTGACTGTCCGGTGCTACGATCGTAATAATGTAAACAAGCGAATGAATGATTGAATGGTTGCAATCGGTTCTTCATACGATATTTAAACTGCTGTTAATTCAAATAATGTCTATAAAATTATGTAAACAGAGAAAAATATTCTTTTGAACTTGAAAAAAAAAGTTCATTGATATAGGAGTGTCTCAAATTATTCATTAAAATAGTGCGTGTATGCGTGTATGTGGATACAAAATGTGTGAATTGTATGTACGGTTTTTTTTCGACGCCAGTTTGGATTATCCAATTCTTGTAGTCACATCATACGTTTAAAAGTTCTTGTATGAAGATGTCTTACTAATCTCCTTTACTATGGCATTTCTAGGAGCTAGTATGGGAGCTAGTACCAAGGAGCCGGAACGCCTCGATTATCGGATCAACATGAAGTTTTAATGTTGCATAGCACGTTCCACACGTTGACCGCGTAATTTCAAAGCCGTTAGTTAATATGGCGATTGGTTACGATGCTTTAGTGAATACTGGAACCATTTAGCTGTCGGAAAGTTATGATGGTACAATTTACGCGCTCGCAATTATAAACATTTCTGTATGGTGTTACTTCTTGCTGTGTGCTTAATTAGGTAAATTCCTGCTAATGATGAGTGCATACCTCAAAGGTCAATTCATCATCATCATTTCAGCCATAGGACGTCCACTGCTGAACATAGGCCAAAAGGTCAATGAGGATCATTTCGATTTTTAGCTGTGAATGCAGATTTATAGGGCTAAGAAATCCTTAATACACAGTCCAAAAATTTTTGTTCTACGACAAAAATTGACGAAGTTATGGCCAAATTACTAAAAAAGTTCACTGACCGCCCGGCGCGGGGACGATGACGTCACTATATCCGATCGAACGCTGCCGGCGTACTGCGTGGATAGAAAATATTTTTTTCTAGACAAACTATCAGTTTTAGAGAAAAACTTGTAATGACATTTATTCATCAGAATAAAGTAGGCTATCGATAGGTAATTTTTAAAAATAGAAATTGTGAAAAATAACGCAAAAAATCCATACGCTCATACAATTCAATGGAACGCAGAGACGCGATTGGGGTCTCCGCGGTAGTATATTTGGCGATTTATTCAAATAAAGTGTTCATAAGTGTTGTCTTCTTCCAAGTAAAATATAAAAATGTATAAGTATTAATTTATGTACTTCTAACAATAAGGTATAGCTGAGGCAGATACACTCTGCCTAGGCCACAAGACATTGCTATGAAGATCATTTCGATGTACACGCAATACCTACCTGTTATTTAGTTTTTCTGAGTTAAACCTACGTACCTACCTATCTATTCGCCGTTCCCATGGGCGGGCCAGCTGCTGCAGGAAAGGACAGCTGCTCCCTCCTGGAAATCTATTTAATCTTAGCCTAGAAGCTGGGTATGACTCCCCCGCCCCCCTCCTCTCCCCAGGTCATAAGCTGGGCATGACTTCCCCCTCGGCCAGAAGTTGGGTATGATTTACCCCCCCCCCCCCCCCCCCCCCCGGCCCGAAACTGGGTATGACTTGACCCCTCCCCCTCCCCCCAGGCCAGAAGCTGGGTAAGGCTTGCCCCTCCCCCAGGCCATAAGCATAAGCTGGATATGACTCCCCTTCGGCCAGAAGCTGGGTATGACACCCCCCATGCCAGAAATGCCAGAAACTGGGTATGACTTGACCCCCCCCCCCCCCAACCTCCCCCCAGGCCAGAAGCTGGGTAAGGCTAGCCCCTCCCCCCAGCCCATAAGCATAAGCTGGGTATGACTCCCCCTCGGCCAGAAGCTGGGTATTACATACCCCCCCCCCCCCGGCCAGAAACTGGGTATGACTTGTACCCCCCCCTCCCCCCAGGCCAGAAGCTGGGTAAGGCTAGCCCCTCCCCCCAGCCCATAGAAACTGGTTATGACTTGACCCCCCCCCCCTCCCCCAGGCCAGAAGCTGGGTAAGGCTAGCCCCTTCCCCCAGTCCATAAGCATAAGCTAGGTATGACTTCCCCTCGGCCAGAAGCTGGGTACTTACCCCCCCCCCCCCCCCAGGCCAGAAACTGAGTATGACTTGCCTCTCCCCCCTCCCACCAAGGCCAGAAGCTGGGTAAGGCTTGCCCCTCCCCCCAGGCTATAAGCTGGGTATGACTTATCCCCTCCCCCCCAGGTCAGAAACTTGGTATTATTAGCATCATATTATGTATTATTATGTTCAATACAAACAATCATTAAGTTACACTCACCCCAACCGCGTCTCCGCATTGCATCGAATCCTATGAAAATGTGGTTTTTGGACATAGCGATAATTATTTTTCACAATTTTTATTTTTAAAAATTACTGGTCGATAGGTTACTTTATTTTGATGAATAAATGTTATTAAAAGTTTTTTTCTAAAACTGATAGTTTAGCTGGAAAAAAATATTTTCCATCCCAATAGTACGCCGGCTGCGCTCGATTCGGATATAATGACGTCACGCGGCCCTGCGTACGTTGACTTTTAGCGGCAAAAACGGTCTATGTTTATTACTTAATATCTTCGTAAGTAATGGTCCGATTTGGATAATTCAAAAAGATATATCTTTCTTATGTCTTAAAGATTAACGTAGATACTAGTTTTATTGAATTTTCTACAACAGTACTGATCCTCATTATGAAGTAAAATTAAGAAACCTAGGTTATTTCAAAATTAGATCTAGATATGCGGTACATATCATAACAGTGGATATAGACATAGAGCATGTAATAATAAATTAGTGGTGTGGCACTAATAAAACTGTAGGTATCTATTCCATTTTATTCAGCACCAATAATAAAAAAGATGAAATAGAAATGGCAGGAATAAATCCTACTATAATATTATTATAAATCCTACTATAATATTATTATAGTAGGATTTATTCCTGCCATTTCTATTTCATACTAAGGCGAAAGTTTGGATGTCTGGATGTCATGATGTCTGGATGTTTGTTACTCTTTCACACAAAAACTACTGAACGGATTTTGTTGAAACTTTACAGTATTATTGTTTATAACCCAGATTAACATATAGGCTATAATTTATTATGATATGTGACAAATAAATAAGACGTGTCTAAAAAGCGCCATTTATCATCATTGGTTAAAATCTACAGCGCTGGACAAACTACTGTTTTTGACGGTCGTAAATATTCATGCGGGGGAAGCCGTGAAACGCCATCTATCAACATGATATCTAACGGGGGTAAAACGAGGTCCACGCGTACAAAGTCGCGGGCGGCCGCTAGTAAAACATATTTTACGCATTAATTTAGGTACAGCTACAGTGTCAGTGTTTTGGTCGGTGCGTCTGAAGTTCGTTTTATAGAATAATTAGATACAATGATGCTATTAGCGCACATTATCATAATCGCCAGCCGTCACGCGTGTGGTGTGACGTGATTGCATATAATTGTAACGTGCCAACACATAGGTGTTGGAGGTAGGGTTGTCAGGTCCAAAAACCATTTTAGCTTAATTTGGCCGGACATTTTACCCTTAGGGTAAGTCCAGGATAGATGCCCCACTTTTTGAAACAGCTCTGTAACTCAGTCAGTAAGTTTTTATCAACGATTTGACCTTAGTATCTGTAAACTTTGGTCTTTCGTTTATGATATTACTATAATTATTTTAGTTTAAGGTATACCGATTCTGAGTAAATACCATTTTAAGTGACCTCTAAAAAGTGGGATAGACGCCTAATGTGGGGGATAGAAGGAAGACTCACTGTATGATTGCTTCAAAGGATAGATGCCTGATGCAGGGATAGATGACTCGTTAAGAAGTTTTTGAATTCTAAGGATCAAATGCATTTTGAAATCAAACAAGCCAAGTATTATTATTTAAGATTGTTTGTTATTAAATGAATTAAAAATGAAATTTCATATTTTTTATTAAAAATAATAATACTCCTTCTAGCGCAGTCAGGTAAAAAGGTAATTCGATCAGTAGGGCACCCTATTAATTACTTTCCTAAGGTTAGCCGTAGGTACTACATTCTTTTTTTCTTCTTACTTGCTACCTGTGACAAAAAGAGCAGGTTAGGATAGATGCCCCTAGGTGCATGAGACATGGCCCTAAGGGCATCTATACCCAAAAAAAATTAGGCAACTATCCTTTTAGCACAGGATAGGTGCCGTTTTTAATAAAAAATATAATAACACTAAAAATCGAATTAAACATATCTATCCCGTATAATTTATAAGATAGTCTATCAAATTATATAAAAATCTGCTTCATTTTACAGCTGCCAAAAAAATTATCCATTAAAAAATACTTACCAATATCATTTCGACGCTCGATAAGGTCTGGCCGCGGAAGATTTTTGCTCTCAATGGCTAAACGAATGCACTCTTTGATGGTTTGCGAGGCGAAAAGTGGTACGGGGAGGTCCCTTTCTATTATACGTACTATAACTTTAGGCTAAGTTGCTTGTAACATAGTGTACTTAAAATCGCGGCACCTATCCCACTGGGGCATGTATCCTGGAATTACCCTAAATACCTTTTTTAATAGCTAGTCATAGTTTTTTTTTTGGGTTCAAAAACACAAAAGCCTTCTGTGCTTAATTTGGCCGGAAAATTTACCGTTTAATCCAGATAATATGCCTTTTTAATAGCCAATCATGGCTTTTTTAAAGACGTCATAATATTAAATGTCTTTGCGCTTTTGACCGGCGCTGCAGCCACATATAAAGCCTAGCAAAAGATGGACAGGGTAGACAGGAAAATATTTGACAGGATACGTCCGGCTACATCCGGACACCTGGCAAGTTGCCAGTGGCAACCTTAGTTGGAGGTGCTCGAGTTTTGCTAATCCAATGATTATGCATCGAAAGCATCAGAGTTGGTATACATTGTTGCGATCGTAGTACGACACATAAAATGCCAGTGTTTAGCTTGATGTGCTGTCGAACTGCACCTTAGGTAACCAAGACATTAAATATAGAGAAAATCAATATAGAGCACTACATTGTAATGATTTGTAATATCTCAACACCTGTCCGCAGTTTGCAAGCGTGGGTGGCCTGTCACTGCATTCTGAAACATGCTATCATTAGGTTCTACTAATTTTTATCAGAAGCGCCAAAAAGAATGTCCATGTCCATTATGTCCAATGTCCATCTTTAACACATCAAAATAGGTTTTGCGATTAAAACATAAATTGGTATAGATAGTTGTTGTAATTCACGAAGGCGAGTGAGTTTTACATGACGTGTGGTGGCTCATTACTGTTCGTTTTTCGTTAAGTGTATGTACACGTACACACACAAGTAAAACTTACTCGCCTTCGTGAGTTGCAAGAACTACTTATAGTTACTATGAATGAAGATGAAATTCATTTCAGAGGTGGAATTGTGTAAAGCAATCGTAATCATTTGACAGTTCATAACGTACGATAAAATTCGTTAAACAAAGCGTTAAAACGGTCTGGTCTTATTAGTTTATTCCATTGATATTATTAAAGTCGTGTACATCAAACACCGAATCGTTTTTGCGATGACGCCCCAGAATCTAGACCAAGTGCCAGTGACCCCTAGTTCCTAGAAAACCGTTTAGACCGAATTCCGATAGCGCAGTAACTTATAATAGACTTTTTGCCTTTCACGAGAAATGTACAAAAACTCTTTATACACTTTTTACTAGCGCCGACAAAAAGCGAAAAATTAGATGGGTATAAATATTATACGTGAAGCGGCAGCAACATTTATGTGATTTTTTATTTACGATGATGATTGTCATATTTTTATCATCTTATTATAATAAGTACACTATGTAACAGTAAAATGTTTTTTCAAACTTTGATTGGTCAATCAACAAGATTGCTGAATATTTTTAAGCTATGATAAAAATAAGTATTATAATTAAACTAATTTTTGTGTCAACACATAAAAAACATAACCCTGGCGCAGTCGGGTAATAAAAAGCAGCATCTTCAAAGCTGAAATCTGTTTAATTACCTGTTTCAATAGTCCAATAGTCTACACTACAGTTAGGCTGAGTTGCACCATCTAACTTTAACGGTAACTATGACGATAACCGGTGCTTTATAACAGATTTTTGACGTTTGTCAAAGTTAAAGTAAGATGGTGCAACCCACCCTTTGAGATTTGATGGAACAGCAGCTTAAGAGTAGGCGCACACCGTTGATTTTTAGTTGGCCGATAGTTGTGCCCGATTGTAAATTGTATGAAGAATCGGCCAAATCGAATCGGCGTAGTGTGCGCACTCCCATACATGCCCATACTGATCAACTGCCCGACTAAACTATCGACCGACGAAAAATCAACAGTGTGCGCCTACTCTAATTGTAACTTGTCGACTATCGTCATAACACTACCAGAGGTCTTAAAAGTCGATGCGAATAGAATACAACAAACTTGCAAACAAAATATGGCTGCCATTATGACTCAGGATTTGTCTATGTTCCTATTGATTTTATAGTTATTTATTCTGAGAAACCAGGGCCTTAACTTTCAGGTAACAAATCAAACTACTACCTACCTTACAAAACATTTTATAAGTTTGTAAGAAACTTTGTGAACCTACACAAAACCCACACAAATGCAAAATATGTACTTTTAGGTTTCATTTAGGTACTACACTTTATTGGTGCATTCCTTTCCTTTACACCTTAGAAAAAACTATGGTGTTGTTATTATGATGTTTGAACTTTATCAAGGGACCGCGCGGACCACGCCATTGAATCTTTAATTAAATTGCGCTTAAAGTTAATTACAATATAACAGCTTTATAGTCTGTGTACACTGTACAGGTTTTATCCAATATCAGGATACGAGGGTTTCCGAAAGCCGCGTCCTAGAACAAGATAAGCTACTCTGCATTCATTTAGACTGAATAGATATTAATTAACGAAGCCATTACCGCTAAGCAGCTGAGGCTGGCGTAAAGAAAATAGGAACGCCTGTTCGAGTCTGCTTATTTGTTTATCGAAAGTTTTGCTCTTTTAAAAACTAGATGGCGCTGTCTTCTGTTACTACGTGGTGTTAAAGATAGACAGAAGAAGCTACGATAGTCGAACGGTTAAGGGGTCAGACTGGCCGAATTGTCATCCGAGGAACGCGGTTTCGAACCCGGCTGACGCTCGACTATTGTAGTGAGCCCACTCGTGACAGAAGCATTATAATTTAGCTTAGTACATAGGTACTTAGTGTTTTTCCATTCCAATTTTTGTTACCCCTTGCGCTGGATGGTTCTTACCCAAGGATGTATTTTTTTTATAAAACTTTAGCACCAGTAATCTGTCTGTATTCTTGGAGCTATACTCGTATAGAAGCAGAGCAGCCAATACTAAGTAAAGGGACGTCTTAATTTTATAATGAGTTTTACAGGATACGATATTAGATCTCATTAAATAGGGATAAGATAAGGGATTATTGAGTAAACTAACACAATGATGTCGACGTTTTTACATAAGTAGGTAAGTGTTGTTTATAAGATACTAGTTGTCCAGTGCACTTAAATATTTGGGTTTTTTTTTATGTGACAGGAGGCAAACGAGCAGACGGATCACCTGATGGTAAGTGTATCGATATCTCATTTCAGTAAATACCTTACATTTAAAATAATTAATGTTAGAGGCTCAGAGCCTTAAAAAACATGGACGAAGAAATCTGCCTTTGACTGTTAACAGAATTTACCTAGTTAAAGGTCTTTCAAATATCAATCAAAACATCAAAATTACAACCTACAAAATTATTTTTCGTCTTCCTATTCTTGGTGATTGTGTTAAAGGAAGTGTTTTCGCATCGTTCCCATATCGTGGCACATAAACGTCTTCCTCAACCGGTCGCCACTGGTTATTCATGAGCAAATTCCCAAGTGATACTATGTGGTCACTGAGGCTCCTCCAATAATTATCTCTGCCTTCATAAATTTTAATTGTGATTTTAACCATCCGAGTAAACGCTGCCTGCTGCGAGTAATGAATACAAATTTCTATTTGCTAATATCATTTAGAAGAGGAAAGCTTTGTGTGAAAATGGGCGAATAAATCACAGATCACATTCAAATTGCTAGGCTGATGATTTACAGATTATTTTGCTGTTGGCGGGCCTATTCAGACAATCTAGGTTATACTATGTTAAATTCAAAGTGCTATACTCCGAGCAAGCAAATGTTACGTCGGTAATAAATATAAATTTTATGAATCAATGTTCTAAACTCTTGCAATCTCAGCCAAAACATGTCCAGTTTCAGGGTGGGTTGTAAAACTCCAAACACTAATTTTGTTTGATAAGAACATTAAATTTGGACATTCTACAGCAACCAAAAATACGTAACATGCCTCTCTCGTGGAGTGACGTCATAGGTCGAAAGTTTTAACTTACTTTGGTTTTACTAAGTCGTAAAAACTATTTTTTTAAACTATGCATTAATTATCAACCTGATGTACCACGGTATCTTAATTGCAGCTCTCTTCTCCACAAATTATATTGGCTTAATAGGTACATGTGGAGCTGCTTGGATGTCAGTGTCTTCTCATGACCTCCTGGGCGTTTGCGGGGTTCTTTCAAGTCTCACCTGCTTCCGGTCAGTTCAAATTTGAATAGTAAACTATTCAAATATTCCAGAACAGCGTATAATTTGCCTATTTGTTCTGGAATTAGATTCTCATTAGGCATTCAAAGCTGATTGGTTTTAAATATTTTCTCGATTACTTTTATTAATTACTAGCTGACCCGGCGAACTTCGTACCGCCTTAGCGTAGAGATTTTCTTTATATTTTTTTCCGTAAAAACCTTGTACAGAGTATTAGAAAACTACAAAAAAAAAAATCAGCCAAATCGGTCAAGCCGTTTTCATGTTATGTCGTGACAACGGAAAACGGGTTTCATTTTTATATATATAGATTGCACTGTATATCCTAACATAAGAACATTCTCGAAGGCGTGAAGGACACGTGTTCTTTCTTACGTTTATGTAAGGACTAGCGGCCGCCCGCGACTTCGTACGCGTGGATCCCGTTTTACCCCCTTAGGGGTGGAGTTTCGTATAATCCTTTCTTAGCGGATGCCTACGTCATAACATCTACCTGCATTTTGAAAATTATAAATAACTTGAAAAAATCGAACTGCCTAACTGCCTAATAGGCAGTTAGATTTTTACAAGTTATTTATAATTTTAATATTAGTTTGAGATGCGACTCTAAAATAACGACGCTAAAAAATAACTATCTACTTGCATGCCAAAGGACAATGGGCAAAATGGTACCCGGCTCCAATAGATATGAGTCTAGTATCGTTTGAAAGGTCTTACCAAGATTAACAACTTTTACTATGACCACCAGCCTCAGATCTGGTTGTGTACGAAGATATTCATACTTTTTTGCAGAATGGTACCCGGCTCCAATAGTTATGTTTGTAGTGTCATTTGAAAGGTCTTACCAAGACGAACAACATTTACTATGGCCACCAGCCTCAGATCTGGTTGCGTTCGAAGATAAAGATACTTTTTGTGTAACCTAAGTATCATACAGTATGAAGGGGGACGCGCTCGGGGCAGGCCACCGACGAGATGGTCGGACGCGGTGAGGAAGACGGTGGGCGGGAGTTTGCATCGTGCGGTCCACACAGCTTATGACCGCAGTCTGTGGAGGAACACTATCTGTGGTCGCGATCCTCATCAGTGAGGGACCGAGAAAGAACAAGAAGAAGTATCATACGTGTCCATCGTATGGTACTTAGGTTATGCGAGGCAGGAAGGGTTTACTGCTCCAGCATCCTTCCTTAACTCTATAATTATTGATGGAGATAATTGTGAAATAAATATTTTTATTTAAAGAAGTACTACCCCCATTAATAAAGAGTTACACCTAAAAAGGACCTTGGATTAAAATGACATTTCCATACCAAATGACAATTTAAGCCAGAGTTCAACTAGGGTGTAACTTTTATTAATAAAGGGGTTAAAGTTTTATTACTTCTTAAGGGTTTTATGATGGGTTGCTAAAGCGAATAAACCCACAAGACCCAATAAGTCCCACAAGATGGACCGACGACCTCATAAAGGTAGCGGGAAGGCGCTGGATGCAGGCCGCCACCAACCGGCCATTGTGGAAATCATTGGGGGAGGCCTATGTTCAGCTGGACGTCCTACGGCTAAAATGATCATGATGATGATGATGAAAGCGAATAAAGGGCTAATAGCTTGGGTAGTTCATCGTAGGTATAATCCTTTCCTTTTCAATGATTCTTTTAGTTATATTAATAGATTGTAGTCATAATACATACTCGTATACATGGATGATTGTGTTATACTTTCATTATAATACTTAGTGGAATTACTGCTTTCAAAACGTGAATTAGAACTGGCCCCATAGCAGACATTTTCCTACATCTAAAGGCCTTTTAAAATATATATTGGTTATGGCTATTGGAGCGGGTACCACTTTCCATACATTTGTGCCCATCATCCTTTCAGCCCGATCCGTCCAGTGGTTTGGGCTGTACGTTGATAGATCACTATATCAGTCAGTTATATATATTTAGATTCAATACTTATCGTTATCTGACTCCATTCATCACTTCCTACGTTACTGGCCCATAGTCGGCTACTTTTTCTTGCAGCTAGCAATAGTTTGTTCTGTTACAATATTATTCTAAAGATGTGAGACCCATTCAGTAGTGACATTATGATTTGGTGCTTAAATTATTAGTTTGAGTAAAAACCCTTAACACTCACTTTGTCCGGCTCAGCTGCCAACTATTATGTAATAGGTACTAGCTTTTGCCCGCGGCTTCACCCGCGTGAAATTTAGTTTGTCACATATCGTCATAAATTATAGCCTATATGTTATTCTGGGTTATAAACAATAATACTGTAAAGTTTCCTCAAAATGCGTTCAGTAGTTTTTATGTGAAAGAGTAACAAACATCCAGACATCCATATAAACTTTTGCATTTATGATATTAGTAGGATATGCAAATGCACTCGAGGATATCGCACGTTACGGCTAAAACGTAAAATTACACTAAGATCCTCATCCGCAGTTTACAACGAAAGGCGCGCTTCGACTCACTATATCTATCACGGCACTACGCTCTATTATTTAATCAATAAATCACCAATGGAAGCTCTCTGCTATCTGGCATGAACTTAAGAAATAGCATGGTGGTACCAAACTAGCAGATAGGCAGTTTACTAGTCCATAATTCATAGCAAATCGTCCGCCGTCCAGTGGCGCCCAATTAGAAGGTACGGCGGAAATAATTGGAACTACGATGAATCCATTTGCGGTCAGTAATGATTTAATTTTCATTGAGTAACTTGTTACTACTGGTTAGTTGCAACAGCAAGAATTTATGTTGTTCTTATAAATATGTTGTAAATTGTAATAGCCAGAAAACAATTCATTAGTAGGAAATAAACCGACAAAATGAAAAAAAAAACAGCATTCAGAAAGAGAAGAAATAGATTATAAGGCCCCAAAACTGGTTCACGTTTTTAAAATTAATTAAAAATTTGCAATTAACCAGCAAAAACAAGTATTTTTAATAATATAACGGTGACCTTTGGTCTTTTGACCCTCAGGCCCGTTTGCCCCTGATCAACTAAAGAAAATAATTTAATTTTGCAAGCCATTTTATTGCCCCTATCGACTAAACGATAAAGACCGCTTTCGCATTCTAACTGCGACATTTATATGAAGGCACAGATTCGATTAGGCAAAAAGACCGCCTACTCTATTACAACAATGTTCATCAATTACTATTTAAAAGTTACAGTTTATATTAAATAAAAGCCCATACTAAAAGCGCAGTATGACAATCCAGATACCATAGTACACGTTAATTACAAAAGGCTGTTGTTAGTTACATTTATTGAATTGACCCAATGGGTAATAAAAGCAGTTACAAGATATCTACTGGACTTTAAAATAGATTAGTTTGCAAGCTAACTATAACATAAATTTATATTATGTAGGTTTCTTAGTTTCAGACCAAACGGATGTATGAACTAATTGCGTTTATTGCAAAATGACCATTGTTTATACGGCCATTGGGCTTGAAATACATGTATTTATATATGTATAATAATTTAGATTAGATATTTAAGAGCCATGAGTTGATAGGTACTCAGAAAGTTAGGCCTCAATACCCTTTATTATTTGAACGATAAAACTAAAATAAAATCTAGCCACTGTTAAAAACCACTGATAGTCTAATCTCACCGCGACATGTCTATGCGCCGATTACATTATGCACTTAGTTACGCCTCCCTACTTTTACCGAATAGGGGGGCCGGGGATATACCATCTAGTTAATAAGTGGGAGGTGTCGCAAATAGCTATAATGGTGGGGAGTGCGTGCGCGTCGATTTTCATGCGAGCGCGAGTAACGAGCGTTTGGACTTTTGTTAGAATTTCTATTAGCTGATGGAATACGAATGTTTGAATCCATTTAAGTAATGACACAGAGTCTTTAGGGTGGTCTTGCATATATTTGGATAATATGTTGTACGCTTAATTTAAGCTTGAGTTTGGAATGGGCTTTTGAATATTGTTTCATAATTATTGAAGTTACTTGTGTTTGACTCAAATGTACTCGTAAACTCATACGGGTCACTTTAGTAAACAAAATAATAAAAAAAAATATGAATTGTCAAATGGACCCTAAGGTCCGATTTCTTCCAAAGCGGAGAGGAGAGGAGATGTATTTGAAAAACATAACAGATTTAGTGATTTCAACAAAACATCTCCGATCACTTTCAGTTCAGAAATTGGATTGGTTATTTAAACACATTCTACTCTCCTTTACGGTTTGGTGGAAACCGGCCCTAAAAATTGCACAATGCTATCAACAAAGCATACCTACAATTTCTCATTTCGCTGCCTCTCATCCCGCGGCCCTCGCCACAGTAATGAGAACATGAGTACTGGTAAGTCGGCATTTATGCCCAAGATGCAATTTCCGATGCGATGCCAGTTGCAGGAACAAATGAAATTAGATCTGCGATACTGAGGCAAGTGCCATTTGTCTAGTGTCTGATAATCTGCTTAGGAAAGCGAAGGTAGAGGTCCACGAAATGAGACTAAAGCTGGGGTAAACGAAGCGAGCTTTAAGGTATATTCAGACATGACAGACACAGTGGCATTTTTTTTAATTCCATCGGTTTGCACTTAATATTGGAGCTGATGGGTTACTCCGAGAGCAAGGCTTTCTTTTCGGGCTATTTATTTACATCATCATCATGATCATTTTTATTTAATTGACAGTTGTATGATACTTCCAAAAACTCTTGTACTCGTTCGTTCGTTTGTTTGTTTCAGCCGAAAGACGTCCACTGCTGGACAAAGGCCTCCCCCAAGGATTTCCACGAAGACTGGTCCTACGGCGCTCGCATCCAGGCACCTCTCGCGACCTTCACCATATCGTCGGTCCACCTAGTGGGAGGCCTGCCCACGCTACGTCTTCCGGCTCTTGGTCGCCACTCAAGAACTATTATACTCGTACTGCCAGATAACCATTGCTTAACCGAGATGATTCTCAGTGCTCATTACGTTTCAGACACTTATCAACAACAAAACGAGTGTCATTATTCAACTGCGTGTAATATACAAAATATTGACATAAACCAACAATTTATAATCTTGACACATTGCTGCCACATTTGTAAAATACACTGGAATAAATTCCAGGCTTAGTACAGGAAAGTGCATTTACTGAACGCAACAATGTAGAGTATTATAATATTTCAGTTATTTCGAAAGGAATGATTGAGAGCGTATTCTAATCTGTCCCACATGAGACAAGATCTAGAGCGAGTGTCAATGTAACACCTCTGGATAAAGGACGGCTTTTAGACAATTTATCAACAGGTACAGTCGACTGGGAAACGATGTAGATAATAGGGATGTTTCCTGGGTCAAAAAGCAAGAGTTTTAATTAGTCCGTCAGTTAACTTATCAAAAAATACTCTACACGTATTTTTCACTTTTTCAAACTAATGAAAATTTAAAGAGATAAAGCGCGCCAAAGTTCATAAGAAGAGGCCCGTGACGTCAATGCGTGCATAAAAGTGCCGCACGTTGTGACGTCGTGCGGAACTTCAACACACCATAACTATGTAATTATTTGTTAGATTGACAAATAAAAATATATGTGTCCAATATTTTTGACACATATAATATAAAAAATTTTTTTTAGGAAACTAGCCTATTCATGTCGCCTATGATAACAACCTATTCACCTGCTTTTTATTTTGAGCTGAACTGTAGATAATTGAAAGGGATCTTGCTGGAATGAGACTCCTTGTAGTTTCACACACTTTATTACACTTTTACAAAGTTCTTTACACTTTGACTTCTCGTCGCACACTGACGAACGCTCGTGCTACCCGGCCCTTTTATCATGTCCGTTAGAGTGGGGCGAGTGGAGTGGGTGTTCCCCACCAATCGCATAGTCGGAAGCACGTGCGTTAGTCAGTATAATTACTTATAATTTAAAAACAAATTAGAAAAAATATTAAGAAATAGTAATAATTGAAATAAATTCATGTGAATTAATCATACATTTACTGATTTTCTAACAGTCGGCCTTTCCTGACATATTTCCCGTCTCGGGAAATTATACGTACATACATTGTACAGTATTAAATAATCTTCATCGTATAACTACACTTATAAATAAATTTGTTGAAACCTCTACACAATATAAACAGTATGAAATCATCTAGGTACATAATAATATTATTTTAATATTATTGATTTTATTGTTGAGGCCTCTACATATCCACAACAAAATATATACAATTTTAAATCATCTGCGTCATAATAATATTATAGATTAATTTTGTTGAGGTCTCTACATATCCACAACAAAATATAAACAATATTAAATCATCTGCATCATAGTAATATTATAGCTTTTATTGTTGAGGCCTCTACATATCCACAACAATAAGATAATTACAATTTGCTATTAACTATTCTTTATTGAAGCCCCTTCATGTCTTCAATACTATTTAACTGAGACCCCTTCATGTTCTCAGTCAAACAACACATAATCATAGGTTTACTGAAACCCCTTCATGTTTTCAGTCAAACCCTCATCACTTTTATGATAAAGATAAAGATCACTTATTAGAATACTTATATAAGGATATCATCATTCGTGTATTGTATGTAGATATTCAATATGATAATATATAAAACAAAATAATGTATCTAAGCTTTAATCATTTTCATAAAGTCGTAAATAATAGATCACTATTAATAATATGCTAAAATATTTGTTACATGTTTTGCAGCAGATCAAACGGTGAGACTTATTCACTGTCATCATTATTAGACGATTCAGATTGTGAATCTGCCCTATTAAATACCATCCATGGATGAATTTTGTCAACAGAGAATATGCCACTAAATTTTCTATTTCCTTTACGGGACAATGGTGTGTCTTCTACGACATACCTGTCGTTGTCTAAAATTTTAGTGATACGATACGGCCCTCTGATTTTGGAAGTAGCTTCCTACTTTTTCCTACCGATGGGACTTCTCTCTCTACCCTAACGAGTTCTCCTAATTTGAAAGTAACGTTTTTCCTGGACTTATCGAATCGTTCCTTTTGTTTTTCTTGATTAACTATTATTGTATCTGTTATTTCTTTTCTAGTTTCTTCTAAGGGTGGTGTAAAATTGACAGATTCATCTACGACATTAAGTTGAAGCAGTGAATCTGGAGTGCCAACCAAATTTATGCCAAAAAGAGCCTGAGCTGGACTCTTCCCTGTCCCTTTGTTTAATGTATTATTAAGACCCCATTGGATTTCAGAGACACACTCATCCCAAGTGTTATCGGGCTTACTGTGGTTCATTGCCGTTAATGCGGATAAAACGGTTCTATTATAGCGCTCCACTTGGCCATTGGCACGTGGAGTAGCCACCGCATTCATAATGTGTTTGATGCCAAGGGAGCTAACATAATTTTGAAAAGTTTTAGACGTGAAAGAGGTTCCTCTATCGGAAATCAGGCGCTTGGGTACACTAAATGTATGAAAAGAGTGTTTTATGGCTTTAATGGAATGACTGGACTTGGTACTCTTAACTGGGACAAGAACAATGAATTTGGTGAATGCATCGATAATTAATAAAAGATACGAATTATTCTTTTTGCTGCGGACAAATGGCCCTAAGTGGTCTATATGTAAGGTGTGAAATGGTTGGTCGACCTTTTCAATTGGGTGTAATAATCCTGCCTTTTTACCAGCCGGAATCTTAGCATGTGCGCATTCCAAACACGATTGAACATATTTTTTTATAAAACGTCTCATTTTAGGAAACCAATAATTACTCTTTATCTTTTCATATGTCTTGTCAAACCCAAAATGCCCTATTTCATCATGATTAGATTTCATTACTTGCCACCTTACTCCTTTTGGTACAACCCAGCGATCTCCATTTTCAGTTTTTCGGTATAATAAGCCCCTTTTAACGATAAACCCATTTTTAATTTCAGTTATGTTGTCGCTTTCTTTATCATTTAAAATATGAACTATTCTTTGCAGTTCGGGATCGCTTTGTTGTACTGTAGCTACCCAATCTGTATCAATTTGTCGAACTTGGAATTCATCAATCGTGTTTGAAATTGGATTCCGGCTGAGTGCATCTACGTGGGTCATAGATGTCCCCGGCTTATAAACGATATTTATATCAAACTCCTGTATTATGTTCCACCACCTCGCGACCCTAGGCAATGTATCTCTTTTTGCAAAGGTGGACCGTAATGAGTTACAGTCAGTAACCACGGTGAAGGGAATACCTAATAAGTATACCCTAAATCTTTTCAGGGAGTCTACAACAGCTAAGGTCTCTAAATCGTAAGATGTAAATTTAGCCTCCTCGGGAGATGTTTGACGACTATAGTATGCTACCGCATTAAAAGGTGAATCTTTATCACGTCTCTGCATTAAAATTCCAGCTATACCTACTTTTGAAGCATCAGTATGTAATTGCGTCTCATAATCTGGATTGTAAAACGATAATATAGGGCGTTCAACAAGCTTACTCTTTAGAGTATTAAAAGCATTTTCCTCCACTTTGTCCCATTTCCATTTTGTGTCCTTCTTTAGAAGCTGTGTTAAGGGCCTTGCAATGATGGAAAAGTCTTTTATAAAACGACGGAAGAAACTAGCTAAGCCAATAAATTGACGGACCTTATGTTGGTCTGTAGGTCTAGGAAAATTATCTACCGCTTCTATCTTCTTTTTCCCGGGCTTTATCCCATTTTCATTAACCTCAAACCCTAGATAATCAATGGATTGTTTAAGGAAATTGCATTTGGATAAATTTAAAGTTAAACCAGAGGTTCGAAATAGGTCCAAGATGTTTTTAAGAATTTGGAGACCCTCTTCCACGGTTTTTGACGGTATGATGACGTCATCCATATACGCAAACGCATCCTTGAATCTTGCGTTTCCCAGTATATTATTGATGGTTTTTTGAAAAACAGACGGCGCATTAACGAGTCCAAACGGCATCCGATTGAACTCGTAATGACCGTCCGGAGTTATGAAAGCTGTTAAATGCTTAGATGCATTTTCCATGGGGATCTGATAATAACCAGACGCAAGATCCAAGGATGTGTAGTATCTATGACCAGATAGATTGTCTAGTTGATCGTCTATTCGTGGAAGGGGGTAATGTTCCTTAATAGTTTTTTTATTCAATGCTCTAAAATCCACGCAAAGCCGATAGTCACCAGTTTTCTTACGAATAAGAATAATTGGTGACGCATAGTTCGATGAAGATTGTTGTATAATACCGGAATCTTCCATCTCTTGGACCATATTTCGCACCACTTCGCGTTCGGTATTAGATAAACGATAGGGCCTATAGACAACGGGAGAGGTGTCGTTGAGATTGATTTCCATTTCAGCACCACTGACGCATCCTAATTCCCTAACCGAAAATGCAAAACAGTCTCTGTATTCATTAAGCATATTTATAAGTTGTTCCTTGTACTCTGGCTCAATACTATCATCAATATGCATCATAGTAGAATCAATACGCGAAATCTCAGGTTTATTTTGAATATTATGTTCGACTCTGTTTACATCTAATATCTCTAGCTCATTTAAAGGCAATGCTCGAACTATCAAAGTATCTTTAACTAATTCAAACTCTGAAGGTGCAAGGCCTTTAATTATGATTTTGCCTTGTCCTTTGTTCAGTCTTATTACACTTTGAATTGATTGATATTGCCTTTGATGATGTTGACATAAGCCAGGTTCAATAAATAAATCTCCAGTGTATTCAGGTTTAGAGTAAACATCAACTTCTGTATATTTATTAATATAAACAGGATTTGATACGTACAGTTCAATCGTTTTTAATGAATCTGACGTAATTTTAAGTTTGTTTTTAGTTTTGTAAACTACTACATGATCTTGCTCTGTAAACGTTTGTCCGAGAAGAATTGGTACGCGCAGCAACTTATCGGGTACGATAAGTGCTTCCACTGTGGCTTTAGCTGAATCGACTTCAATCTCAACCTCACATCTCCCCAAACAATTTACAACACTATCACCAAACCCTCTTAAAATGGGCAAATCAGATACTGACCAAGAATCAACTAAGGTTTTAGCAATGGACTCCTGTATCATGGTATATTGACTTCCAAAATCTATAAAAGAGTTTAGATTCTGACCATTTACCGAGGCTAATTTAAAATATTTAGAATCATTATCTTGCTCTTTAGATATGCGTAAAACCGTGTTACTTTTTTGTGTTCCACTTTTATTTGGGCAGTCGTTAGTTAAATGACCAACTCTGTGACATGTGTCACACCGCTTGATTGGCTGCTCACATCTATAGTAAGGGTGTCCATCTACACCACAATTATAGCATTTGGTAGGCTTAGAGTTACTAACATTTTTAACAAATTTCTGACGTTTTGGTTCAGAGTTGCTTGGTTGTAAAGGTGTGATTGACTTATCTGTTCTTTTAGGTACTCTAACATTTCTAAGATAAACAAGTAATTTATCTGGTTCCGTGAATTGAGCTGCTTCAGCGCTAGTTCTCACGGATCTGTCATCTATACCGAACAGTATACAATCAGTTGCATTCTTTCCAGAGATTTTACAGCGATTTAATAGAACCATCTTTTCATAAAAATATTCTTCTAATGATTCGCCAAACCTGGCTTTACAAGCAAGCATCTCTGTCAACAATTGAGCATAATTCTCGTCACTTGGAAAGGCCAATTTTAATTTATTTTGCCATTCAGACCAGGAAAACAATAAACTAGGCAAGCCTTGATACCATTTCTGCGCTAAACCAGTTAATTTAGGTAACGCGTAATGAATGGTTTGTCTTTCTGTCCAATTATACATTTGGGCACATTCGTTAACCTTACTGATCCACATATCAACTGTTTGGTTTCGTTTTGAAGGATCGAATTCTGGAATTACATTTAGTGATGGATATCTTTCACTACCGCTATCTGTTTTCATAGTTTGTATCAGGTCTTTGAATGCATTAACTAAAACGTTAGAATCAGAAGTACTAGGACAAGGTGCACTCACTGTGGTAGGCTGTGGAGCAGCTGCGCCTGGTTCTTGTTCGCGATTGTCCTTCGGCTCCGGGGCGCCCGGCTGGTCCACCTCGCTGGTGCTGTCGCGGCGACTTCTCCGTGAAGAACCTTTCGAGCGATGTCTGCGTCGGTGTCGTTTTCTATGATGACGCCCTCTGGAGTCATCACGCCGATGAACGCGACGTGATTTGCGCACAGGAGACTCGAACTCGCTATCAGGCGAGTCATTGCTGCTTACTGGGCTGCGGTGACGCTGCTGTGACCGTGAATCCCGTACAGAAGATTCAGGTTCATTCGTCAAAGGGCTGCCCGATTTTCTTTTGCGTCTTCGTTTGTCCATGATTCCCTGGAAGACATAAAAATAAAAACAAGTATGTGTTCTTGATCTAGGTATCTTAATTGCACATATTTAACGAATATACGACAAGCTATGTATTTAATTAACGTCATGTAGGTATTTAAGCAACTTTGTTAAATTAAAAGAAATAAATTTATTTGTAGTAGATGCGGATGACAACACATCGAACAAAACACAGTGGCGTCTCAACTCATTGTAATATGAACTATTTTGCAATAAAAATAGTAAAGATGTGCTGTCGACTTTTCATAAATATTGTGTAATGAATGAAGAATGCATGCATAAATATTAATTAAATATTGAAGGAAGAGTTTAAAAAAGTACGAATTATTATAATAGTACATACAACACAGTACGGAATCATTATTTTCAAGATTTATATAAAAAAATAACAGTTTTAATTTTATTGGTCAGTAAAAAAAAGTTATTATGTAGGTATAAAATAATGTGTTAAATATTTATATTTCATAAAATTAGGACAATTTAGTCGTTAGAATGTCATTAAACATGCATTATTTTTCATTACAATAAGTTATAAATTATGTTTAATCGTAATAATGTATATTATAAGTAAAATAAAAAAAAAGAGAAAATAAAGACCGTAATAAAATAATTAAAACAATAAAAGTCTGCACTTACGTACCTTTTTGGGCGTTATGTTCTTACATTGAGTGTGATAATAACACGATCTCAATGTTATCCCGCTTTCTGAACTGAAAGGGATCTTGCTGGAATGAGACTCCTTGTAGTTTCACACACTTTATTACACTTTTACAAAGTTCTTTACACTTTGACTTCTCGTCGCACACTGACGAACGCTCGTGCTACCCGGCCCTTTTATCATGTCCGTTAGAGTGGGGCGAGTGGAGTGGGTGTTCCCCACCAATCGCATAGTCGGAAGCACGTGCGTTAGTCAGTATAATTACTTATAATTTAAAAACAAATTAGAAAAAATATTAAGAAATAGTAATAATTGAAATAAATTCATGTGAATTAATCATACATTTACTGATTTTCTAACATAATAAAATACAAAAATTTTCTGGGAAGCAATTTTGATATGAGTTGACAAGGATTTTTTTACATAAGAGAAATACTCAATAGTTTATTGAATTTCACAGTGTCGATAAGGTTTGAATAGTGATGTAAATCGTCTAATACTAATTCAAAAAAATTGTACTAAAGGTTAATTTATGTACAATTGTTAATTAAAAGAAATTCAGAAATTTGAGCTTTGATAAAATAATAATACCTTTAGAGAAGTATAATAACCAAACAGACATGTCAAATCAACTTGTTGGAAGAAGTACTAGGTATCATAAATTCTTGAAATGTAAGTAAATATGTTTGACTCGACTGTACAAATAGAACTGGCTCACTATCTCTCGGATTCCCTATAAATCTATGGCGAAATGCCATTCCATTGTTAGACGCCTTTAAATCTATTTATTGTCCTAAATAAATTACAGTTGTATGCCAAATGAAGTGATAATATGCGGGGACAATGCTGCCATTTGAGAGATCCGATAGTGGTGGGACGATGCTATCTAGATTTATCGAGATCGATATATCAGGCACTAAAGATTCGTCGCTTCGAGTAATCAAGTGCTTAAATATGGCGACAGCGCTACCACCACTGTAAAACTTTTACTGGAAAATTCCATAAAATAAGACAAATGAACAAAGACTATCTAATGTTATTTAAGTGCAGGTAAAAATTTAAATAAAACTGAAGTTAGCTATACACAAATAACATTCGATTGACTTTGTACGGTCTCTGATGATAGAACTATAGGAATGTTTTTAATTTTTATAAAGATGTGCCATTACGTTTTAAAGCAAGAAAAGTAGGTACCTTAACTTAGGCCGTAGGCTTAAAATTTTCCATTTATGTAAAGGCTGTGTGTTTATATTTAGAAGGGATTAAGTAAATGAATTATGCAATTCCGGAACATGTAGCCAGTCAAGGAAGATAACGAATACATATCGTGTTTGAATATTTAAGTATCATCGTGGAATACAATAAATAAATCTCAATTACCGAGTTGTTCAAGTAAGGTTATGAAAATTTCGCTGGTAAACATTTAAATTTATTCACGTTACACGAAAATTACTGCAATTTGTTTATTTAAATACCGTGATTTATCATGTAGCGCTGCTACTACCTGCAATTACTAATTGTCGATCCAACTTTATGACAAATACACATTTACATATTTTGAAATTGATTAGGTTTAGGTAGGTTAGTTAAATAACTTAGTAAATACCCAGGAATTTTCCCATATTATACATATTTTCATGGTGTAGAGATGTAAATGTAGAAGTAGTGTATGCTTTAATATAACAAAGTGAAAACGGAGCTATGCATTATGTTCGTATTATTTTATTTTGTTTTATTTGTTTAACAATGTTTCAACAGCATTTACATAAATGAGCATTAGTTAAAAAAAACATAATGTTCGCATTAGTAAAAAAGAACATGTGTTCCAAGTATTTTACAAACATGTCAACTTATAGAGCCCATATTTTATTATCTATATATATAAAAGAAAGTCGTGTTAGTTACTCCACTTATAACTCAAGAACGGCTGAACCGATTTAGCTGAAAATTGTCAGGAAGGTAGTTTAGAGCCAGAAGAAGGACATAGGATACTTTTTATCCCGTTCGAAATTTAAAAAAAAGTCTGCTTATTTATTGCCATTAAGGCGGAACAAAGTTCGCCGGGTCAGCTAGTTATTTATATTTCTAAAGTCTCAATGACACGTGCTGGTAATATGGCTCTTAGATGTACGAAGAGAACATAAAACCATCAAACTCCAGACCACCATAGAACGTTCAATAAAACTATGACGTCTGTAACAAGCCATCACTTGCTCGTAGATCTGTAACAAGCAATAACTCCGATATACATCTATCGATACTAGTGATGCGCCCATCACTAACGTATCGATGACGCGTGCCAGCGTTTACGAGGCTATAACTCATCAATGTTGAGTCGGACGACAGTTACAACTCTAGTACAGTCATTAATGTACGCCGATGACTTTAATGGAATAATATTGACGTGTCTTTGTGTGTTTATGACCACTTTGATAGTCGCCGATACTTTATTAATTTACTGATGACAGAGGGCCCTAAGTTGTATCGTTTATTAATTGTTTGGAGGAAGTTAATGATGCAGTAAGTAGATAGTTTCTAACGTTGAGAGTTTAGCGAATGATTAGGCAGATTCAAAATGATCTTAGAATGTATAGTTCTGTGCGTGGTTTATTTTTAAACATCAAGAAATCATATTATACTCGTATGTATTAATTAATATCTATGACGTCAAATTAATATTTCGTTTAACACTCTCTCATCTCTCAAAGACACTGAAAGACACATGAGAGTCTTTTTTTACAGGTCCTATTTTATAAAACGTTCACAATTTTTCCTCTTTATATTAACAAGAAATAAAAGAAATTGCCCGTAACTATCTGTCGTAAAAAGTTAAAGCTAAAATCACTCTAATTTAGCTTCAAAGCCGCGCTGCAAAGGTGACATAAATTGTAAGTTTCCACGCATTTTTCCTTGCAATTTTCGCGTCAATCGTTCGGAAACCCGTTCGAGAGCCCGGAGCTACCGTTTCGTCTCAGTTTCTGAACTGTAATAGTCGATAATATCCCGCGATGAGTTATGATGACGCCGCACAATAGTCGATAGTTTACGATATTCGATAGCTGTGATAAGTACGCAACACTAAACTTTTTTAGGAAAAATCTTGATTTAACTTTATTTATTTGGGTAAGTTATCTGAGTGCCATTCTGAAATAACTAGTTTCAACAAAAACCTTCCATTCTACTACCATACCCTGAAAATGGTGGTGTCGATTCTACTTGAATTTTGAATCATTATGTATTAATTACTAAGTTGATTTTAATGCTTCTTAACGGTATGCAAGAGAATCGGAGATATTTGGTTCTAATAAAGGCGACAATTCATTCGTTTTTATAAATACTTTTGTAACCACATGGCAAGTTACAAACGTTGCTATTTCCATTGTTCGGTTTAAATTATTGGATAATTTTATTTTATGTCGATTTAAGTCAACCAATCTATTAATCACCATGTCCAGCGTAGCTTTGCAACAGGTTAATAATATTTATAACACATTGGTTATGCTTGTAACTTGTAAATACCGCTAAAGTGTTAATATAGAGTGTTAATAACATATAACTAGTTTTGTAATTAATAAATTATAGAACTTGTTTAAGCTTGGATGAATCTTGTCGATGTCAGAAAACAGATATATTGGTATTTAAATTGGTCATTCATTAATAATACTCATGCATGCTGAGTAATATTATAAATTATTGACTAACGCCCATTTCCCATATTCAATCCTTGTACAAATCCGGATTTCAACTGTCAAATTTAATTTAGGTTTAGACATCTACAATAATTTACGATGCGTTTACACTTAAATATTGTTTAAATAGTCCTTTAAACAATATGAAAATGTAAAAATAAAATAAAAAACCGCAGATATTTTGACCAAAAACATATTGAAATTTGTATGTTACATATCGTACATAGTACATACATATGTTAAAGATAGGAAGAGGTAGATACTATTAGGCAAAACAGACACTATTTCAGGCAAAGAAAAGCATAATGGGCAATATCTTATATTAGTGTCTTTCTACCCTTGGCACAAGTGCCCATATTGTGTTATAACTGCCTCATTTTACCTCAAAACATTTGCTTTAAAGTAAGACAACGTTAATACCGTCCCTCTCTTATCAGATACAAATAAATTGATTCCACTATAACCTCATACATCGAAGTAAACATTTGGCCGTAAATTTATAGCAACTGGACGTGATAATGTAGCTATAAATAAGCTGCGAGATGAGTTATAACGGCTTTCTGTACAATAGCGCTTACTATCGCCATTGTACAAGGTGAAGCAGTAAGTCTGGTCCTTACTCATGCTTTAAGAATTATGTGAAGTTGAGAATTTCTTTTGGTTCTGATTTTTACATCATGTATTTTATCCACATCAATCAGGTCATTTAGTCTCCACTGCAGGAGCACGAGGAATCACTCTCTCCAATTCTAACACAGGCAAAAAATGAAGGATTACTCCCATGCTGCCAAGATGGGTTGAGGAGGACTTACAAAAAGTTAGCAACTTTCTGCAAATATTTGCCTATTTCTTGGAATTAAATTAATTAGTGTTTCAAAGCTTATGAAGACTCGATATACGAGCTTATAATGCTATTATGTTAGAGGCACAAGTTCCTCTGTGGATTCCCCGTGGAACTCGCCTTTACCTTATCGATGCATGGTAGAAATGAGATGTGAGGTCAGGTGAGATGCATACGATCTGAGGAGATTCTTATAGGTACATAATACGTCTACAAATACGTATTAACTTACTGTCCCTTATTACTTTATGCCTCTCGGTACAATGGCGATTACTATCGCTCCATGGCAGTTGCGAAGACCACGGATCACGAATTCGGTCGAAATAGTGGGGCAACAGTGGCCGATGAAAGGTGAAAATGTATCTTTGCAAATCGGTAAGTCTTTATAAACCGCCTGAAGTATTGGTAGGAAATCGATGCAGTTAGAATAACAGGATTACAAGATCTGCAGTTTTTCTCTGTCTTTTGGAACAATATTTTAACTGTACATTTAACGATCCTTCGCTTATTTTAAGGCAGCAACAGAACACAGACAACAGAAAGAAATGGCTATGAAATAACTCGTTTTATTTACTCAAACGATATGTTCTTGATCTGGGTCCTTTTTCACTTGACATACATGTTTGTAAGTGAGTAGTAATATGAACCAACCCCAAACTCACCATATTCTCAAAATCTTTTTTTTAGAAGCCGTACAAACTGCACCTTAATTTGAATAGTTTTAAGGCACATATTGAAAGTGAATGATATAGTACACTATGCTATGGTGAAATTATACCTATAGGTACTCCAATAAAGGAATTGGTCTCGATCGCATGATAGTCCGCAATTTGTGTCTATTCTAGAGTTGCCGGTCTAATTTATAGACATTTTATATAGCGATGAAATGGCTTTTTAATAAGCTTTAATAAGCCGCGATTGGCTGAGCGGAATACGATGTTAAGTCTACAAAAAGGTTCACAATTTACGATGTGATAAATGTTTCTAGCCCGTCCTACGCGAGCGTCAATCATAAATCAATTAAATACATGAATATTAATTAGGATAAAGGTTAACACTTACATAGTCTCTTCCATGATATTATGATCAATTTTCCGCCATTATAAAACCATTAAATGTCCAGATACACAGGTAGTCACAGCCTAAAATAAAACAGACAGTGATTAAGACAAGCCTGAAGACATCGCAACATGCATTTTACCTGTGTGCTTACCATGAGTTTAGGTTAGTTGTGCTCGCTAAACAAAGTCAATAAAGATTTTAGTTTTTGGAACTAGCCGATTGGAGCGCTGTACAATTTGTTATACATTTAATGTCATTATTACTTATTGAACAATGTTTTTACTTACGTTAATTGACATAATTGATAACTGAGTTCCATTTAAAAAGTAAACCGATTAGTTAAATAGGTAGTTTGGGTCTCATGAAATTGTGTAGCATAGAGTGTTCTGGTTGTATCATCTTAGATGTACTAAAACGTCAAACTAATTGTTTTGACTGTTTCTCACAATCGTACAATATAATTCCACTTGCCATTTTATGACTATCTCTGTGTGCAAATTAAAATCGAATAAAATCGATTGCTCGTCATAATTGGCGAGTACGATTGTTCATTGCAGTCGTATAAATGCAGAGCAATTGGCATGAATGCATTCGTAAACTGCAAAAATAAAACTATTACTTGTAGGTCTACCTACTTTTGAAATTGATATCTATGTATATCAATTTCATTGATCGGTAGAAACAAAACCATTACATACAAAGGCGGACTAATCAATAATCATGAAATACTTTTTAATCACTATTGGAATAATTAATGTATGGTAGCAGAATACCGCTAGTGACGCTATCAACAAATATTTTCACTAGAAATAGGCGCCAGAAATCTCACACACTATGTTTCCTGAATTCTTAGAAAAGTAACCAACAGTTGATTTGGTATTCTTCATCAAACTCCGAAAAAGAAAGAGGCTCCACCCTCATCTCCTATTAAGTCGCTTAAGTTGTTTTGGTTTAGTTTTTTCAAACAATAGGTAGGTACAGCAGCAGTCAGTTTCAGCGCATAAACATACGGGGTGATAAAAAGGTCTCAGATTATTATTAAAATTAATTTAAAAGGAGGTAGAGGCTCTCTACTATGATTACTAAGAAATATTGAAGGGTGTTAATTTTTTCTACTCATCGATTAAATTACCGAACACTACATTGGTTAGTAGCCCTGTATACCAAGTGGCTACTAATTTATCTCAGCACGATAATGCCGTAAACACAGCAGATGAGTTATGCCCGCATCGAACAATGGCGATCGTATCGACCGCGGCATACCTACTAGTTACTACACTTTGTTACTCGCTGTTCTATAATAAACAGATAATCATTTAGCAAACCTTTTGTAATGCATTCAGTAAATTATAAGTGAAATAAGACTTGTTTCGCTTTTGAGTCATGCTCGGTGTTTCTGTAGATCGAATCAGAAATGAGGAGATTCGTAAACGAACTAAAACCGCTGACATAGCCCGACGGATTAGCAGGCTGTAGTGGCAATGGGCAGGGCATATAGTACGCAGAACTGACGGCCGATGGGGCTTGGGATTCTGAAGTGGAGGCCACGTACCGAAAATCGCAGCGTAGGACGTCCACCCCATAGGACAGACGACCTCACAAAGGTAGAAGGCGCTGGTCAACTTTTTTAATTTGATGCGATTTTTACAGAGACCGCGAACTTTAAGTATCTTCAACGTCTAAGCTACCCACGCCACAAGGTACAGACATAAAGCCTATCTTTTCCAGAAATCACAGCAAAGTTCAAAGTTCTATTGATACGTTAGACAAAAGCAGTCCGGCAGCATCAGTCGCCAGATTGCGATCGCCATTGTGCGCGCGCGCGTAAATCACAGCGCCGCACGCGCTTCATAATTGCGTATCGTCGAATTACATCGGACACCTTGGGCTACAGTACAAAGATGTTGTGGTCCCATTTCAAACTACCAAAGCACAATAAACTTTAAAAACATGCTAAGAAAATAGACATCATAAGACTTAATGGCGCCGCACTACGCGCTTCATTATTGTGTATCAATCGAATTACATCGGACACCTTGGGCTACAGTACAAATATGTTGTGCACTCGTCGCATGCACAACAAACTTCCAAAACAAACAAGAAAATGAAGCGTAAGGGTCTAATTTGAAGGCGCCATAAGATGGGAATCTATTTTGTTAAAGCCTTTACACCACGAAAGTACACAAGAAATAATTATTATTGTTTTAAGTGATTACAAACGGTCTTGTGTTTTAAAAATGTCGTTTACTATTACGTTAAACCATACATTTCAAAACAAACTTTTATAATTATCAAATACACTAGGTAATGAAATTACTTAAGCAAAATAACGTCTCGAAATAATAAAATATTGGTATAATTTATCTTCATCACATGCTAAAATATTAACTTAAAGTCAATCGAGATGATTCATCGTGATCGCCTTCTGAGTTATAAACAAAAAAATATTATTTTACAAATAGCTGTGCTTAGTTCAATGCAATTATTTAATTAATTATAACTACTATATCTAGACCTGCCATCAGAAAGTAAGTAGTAATATATCATGGTCACAATATTGTATCTGATACAATCAAAGTGTATACACATGTCCAAAGATACAGAGATAGTTGAATATGATGGACATTGGACGCATTTAGTTGACATTTAAGAAAAACACATCCTGAATTAAATAATAATAAAGAAAATAATACGGGCGTGATATACATTTTGATTTAAAAGTTAAGTTATGTAAAAAGAATCCTGAAATAATATTCCCAGTAACACGATATTGTATTTCGAGTCTTAGTGTTCATGAATTAATACAATGTAGGTATGTACTAGATTTATTTTCAAGCTGATCACAAAAAAGGAGGGTCTCCGCAACCAGACACTTCCCTCGCAACAATGTTTAGAGACAATACAAGTGGGTGTTGCAAAAGGCTGTGAGGTTCCGTAGATAATCCATTTATTGACTTGAAGAAACTACTGACAAATTCTCAAAGTAGGTATTATAAGATGGTCCAGTTGAGAATCTTTACCAGAAAAATATTTACGCATACCAAATATGTACTATTTAAAACAGTGCACTCTGTCTTACGTGAACAGTAGTACCTAATAAAATATGTAATTTGAAAAATATCTAAAGATGCCAAGAATACGGCGGTTACGTCGAACTTTCTTCAACACCTATCTGATATCTTCGACGATAGGTATACTTATGTTATACGAGTAAAGGGATGAAGAACACGACTTACAAAAATCTGTTAATAGTACCCGTGAAGTTGGTTGGGACTTTTAAATACTTAAACAAAAATTGTCTATATACCAACGGTTATTATTGGCTGGTGCATAGTAGCTTATAACCGTTTAATCAAATGGCCGCCCATTGAATGATCCCTAAAATATTATGAAGAGATAAAAACCGCCGTATCCATATTGATACATCCTCAATTAATGTTCAATAACGTTTATCCTGATTGAGCAGGCGCAGCGCACGCTGTTATTACGTCTACTGCAACCGCTGTACCGCGCTGTATTTCTAAAGGTGAGTACAGACTAGAGCAAGGATGTACAAACCGCAGCCCGCCCCTGTAGGTACATACGTGCGACCTACCAGCGACCTATTACAAATAGCGAAATTATAACAATCTTTATTAATTTGCTTTGAGCTCATTATCTGCCTGTGTGGCCCCTGTTCCCAGTAATTCTGTCATTTCTATGAAAGGTACGTACTTACTAATCGAACAATACAGGTAAAAGCTCAGTTGACAAAGAATTTTCATGTAATGTAAATTTCCTTCGAATGATCGGCGCTCAGATCAGCTTAAAATGCTCACAGCGAGTGTGCATTTAGCCATAATACGTCGTTGTAGTACCTTGCATTCTCTCTTTGATGAAATTTGTATCGCCCGCCCTCGAGCAAAGGCTCGACCAAATGTCACATTACATACACTCATTGGTTGTACAATTAGGTAATAACAAAATCGCGAGCGTGCTTGACGTTTGGGTTGTGAAAGGATGATACACTAGCACATTAATAGAGCGGCTCGTTGTTCTGTTACAAGTAAATACTCTAGTCTATACTTACCATAATAGAACCAGGGGTAATAACTGCACACTGGCAATTTAATTGAAACATCTCCTCGATGGCATTATGTCATTACAGTTTGAAAGGTAATAGAAGGTTTAGTTTTGTTTGTAAGCGGTGACATATTTCGAAAGAACTCTTCTGATCGGTTAACATCCTTGATGAATGTAGCTTTAGGTTTTTGTATTAAATCTTGGGCCCATTTTTCTTAAAAATATCGAGTGTAGCAAAATAGATAAATATAAATACCTACCTACTTTCTGAAAAGCGAAGCTTTCATTATGTTTTACGCCTTAACTGAGGAAACAGTTTTCATTTTTAAATTCAAACTTGAAGAAAATATGTTGAAAGACTTGAAATTCGGAAAAGAGGATCAAAGTTTGTAAGAAAAACTCTATAATGTGATGCGACGTTTCATCCGAAGATAAATATTTTGCAGATGATTCGACATCTAATAATTTGAAAAGGAGACAATAATGTAACCTTGACGTCATTAAGAATTAATGTTTTCAAAACAGTTCTGTGACAAAAAAACACGCTACTAAGTTTCAGGCAAAAACTGGACAATTATTTTAGAGCATACTTATGAAGAACGTATTTAAATTAATGGTAATCAAGCAAAAGAAACACTCAATGGCCACAACACCATGTTCAAACAGTTTTTGTCCGTCAACATCCAGTTGGGTAGTTTAATAAATTCTTTAATGCGCGCGCCATGACAAGCCTTGAAAGGTACAACGATCGTAAATTAACTACACACTTTAACTCCAAGAAATTTGTAAAAAGTGCCGACAGTTGCGTTTCTGAAATATTTTTAGCGAACGATAAGGCAATTATCAGTTTGTAAAGTTACACCGTGCGATTTTTTAAGGTTATAAATGTAGGATGATATTTTAACAAGTTGTTCACTAGAATTTTGGAGGGGTGCTAATACAGTGACTTTGGGGTTTTGCTGTAAATGAGCTATGTGAAATGACTTTATCATAATGTTTACGGTTCTAAGTAATTCGCAACGCCTAGGTGGACTTTGTTACATTTTAATGTACAAAACGTACTCATAATAAATTAGCTCAATCAAAGACATACAAAATTATAAACATTTCAGGAAAACTCACAAAAAGTATTCCTGAAAACTAATATATATGTATTATGCTTAATAATTAGAAGAAGCCGTGTGGTGACGGCAGAGTAGAATACATTTGTCACCAACCCCTACTCTTCCCGCGGGTGTCGTAAGAGGCGACTTAGGGACTACACATCAAACAGAGAATGGGCAGCAGCGCTCTCTGAAAAACATCAATCTTTTAAACTGCGATCTCCAACCCGCCTGCCAAGCGTGGAGATTATGGCAAAACCCTCCACTATAGTGGAGGAGGCTCATAGTCCAGCAGTGGACTGTAAAGGGCTGTTGATGATGATGATTGATGAATTAGAACTAATTTTAGCTCGTTATTTAATTTGAACATAGTAATTTAATAAAGAAATCCATCCACAAATTAATTTCGAATTTTCAAAATCGAGATACCAATCTTCGAAAAACTAAAAATCATAGTAAAATTTTAATTACCCATCAATTTATTCAATGAACAATTTAATTTAGTTTCAATAGAGGCAACTCGGTTTGAGATAATTACGAGAATGGCCCCTGGGCGTAACGGGCGCGTAACCATTTTGTGGCTAAATCATGATGGCGCCTGCGCGCGCGCTTTTGTTTGAAGTGCGCAAAAACGTTACTCTCTGAAGCGTGGCATAATGGGTGGAGCTTAATTGTTTTTTAAATAGTTGAATTTGATAAAATACGAGTACATAATGTAATAAAACATGATATTTATGTGTTTTTTTTAGCTGGTCACTGTTTATGCAGGGGAAAGATGCACTCCCGCAAAATAAAAAAAGTTTATTAGTGCTCCTAATAGTCATAAAAATACTAATAAATGTCAATGAATTCATTTTAATATTTTTGATATAACATTTTTGAAAAATTGCTAGTTTTACTGTTTTTAGTATTCCTGCAAAACCAATTCATTACAATCATGTATTTGCTGTAAGTACTTAGTATGACGCTCGTTACAATTAGGCAGGTACGCCATTTAGTCGAATGTCATTTAAAATGGCTTAACCTTTTTATGCTGGTATTGTTATTTTATTACAATGTAATAATCGCCAGTAGCAGATGCTTACACTTACTGGCTCATACAAGCATACGAGTAACTATTGTTATTAGGTATGTAGGTCATCTAAAAAGTTGTCTTTCATATAATTCCAATGGATTACCGGTATGGAATACTTATACAGGCAATCAATTAAGTGCATTAATAAGTAAAAACTAAATTCAAATGTCACATATTTCTATCGACATATAGTTGCTCAATTTGACAGCGAGTTGCGTTAACTACTCCAATTCTCGGTAAGCTAAAACTGTTAATCCACCTGCAGACTTATCTAAGGCTGCGGTTACAATAAGAGCGGGGCGTTTGTATCGACGTTCATAAGCGGAGCGGATGAGTAGTGCAGCTATGAAAATGAGTGAATTATAAATAAAAATTAGTATAAAACAATGTTGCTGTACGTACATCTACTTTATGATACATATTCCATAATGAGCAAAAAAAGTAACAAAACAAGACACATTTTACCTCGCATATTTATGCCTGTTTTGTATTTATGAGTATGTAAAAAAATCGCTCTATCGGCTTCTCGCTCCGTTTTATTTCCCACAGGGCTCAAAATGTTCTAATTTTGTACGTAATAGATGCAATAAAATTTTGAGTATTAATTAAGTATATTTTATTTCCTCTTGTTTGTGAACTTGCACTTACTAAACCTACATTTTTCATTTTAAACAGGCGAAATTCTTCCATCTCCCTCTAAATTTATGACCCGCAAGTAGTCTCACGTCTGCTGCAAATAATTGTTATAATTAAAAACGTAATTAGTCAATTCTAGGTAGAGTTTGAACTTTAACCGATAGAGATTCGAAAGAGAATAAGAAAACTAAGGTTTTTTAGTACCAATTTGATGTTAAAAAGTAACATAAAATTATAATACAAAAGCTTTTACAGAACAGTGTATTTTTAGCTGCTTTTTGTGTAACTTTTAGGGGTGGAATGCTAAGGGGAATACCCTATTTGAAACTATCATGAACTTTTAAAACCAGAGATGGTTCTTTTTTATCTTTTAAGCATTAAAAAAAATTAACTATCGTATACATCAACCTTAGATGTAAACACTCCCCCTAAGTACCGTCGACAGCACGTCAAAATATACATTTTTGTTGCAAAATCACCCGTATTACAACTGAATAAGTTCCCACAGTGTTAAGCTTGAAATGCTGTCGTCCGTACGTTTTACCGCTTCTCGATTATGTATACTAATAAAACTGTTAGTAAACATACCATTTTACATACTGCCACTAAAACATAATTATATCAATTACACTTAATATAAAATTATAAGCAAACATTTTCATTAATTGTTATTCAATGAATTAATAAAATTTTATTGAAAGTGCATTTAAGTTTTACTTCAAACAATTTAAAGTTTTTGGATCGTAAGGTGTATTGTTAACCCTTAAATAGCCTCTTTATGAAATGGCGACGATGACTCTGTAAGGCGACACTCAAAAAGAGCTCGAACCAGTTAGGGTTCTGTCGTAGAAAATAATGTAAAAATCGCATTATCCGTGAAGTAGAGATACTTGTAAATTACTTAGGCATTTTTATGCACGAATTGTTTCATTGATATGTGTAAGAAAGAATGTCATAAGCTAGTGACTACTTATTGACCACAAATATTGGAATACTTAATGATACTTTATAGACGTCTTTCAGCTTGATTTGAAATAAAACATTAGAATTTAAAAGTAACTGTCGACTACTTATATGTGCAGTATAGCCACATCTATGTTTTAAACAAATTTATTTTAGGATATTAATGCTGAATTGCACCACCTAACTTTAACGGTAACTATAACGATAACCGGTGCGTTTGACAGATTTTTGACGTTTGTCAAAGTTAAAGTAAGATGGTGCAACCCTTTTTTTTTTTTTTTTTTTTTTTTTTTTTCGTCGGGAAATGCTTTGCGCATACCCACTGGTCTATGGGGACGGCCAGTGGGTTATGTGGGACTCTCCCCACCTACCCACTAAAGGCGGGGCCTACCCACTAAAACGCGACGGTTTCCACCAGAGCCCAAAGAAACGGAGCCGCGAGTTATTGTCCTGGTTGGACATTCGTCCGCAGCTCCGCCTCAGGCTAGAGGCTCGCTCACGAGCAAGCCTCTCTGGCTTCGAGGGAACCCCCAGTCCCCTCCTCCAGTTGTTTTTTATAGAGGTTTTCTCCTCGCGGCCCTGGTATAACAGGACCCCCGGCCCGCCGTAGCGGGTTACGGTCTGCTCTATGCCGCTGCTCGGTCAGCTCTGCTGATCAGAGAAGTACCGAGAGCGGCCCTCCAAAGAATGGGCCCGGGCAAACGCCCCGCCAGCCCCCACCTGTGGGGGTTTTTAAAGATGTCCCCTGCATCGTGGCCCGGGCAAATGCCTCGACGGCCCCCGGCCCACTCAATTGTGGGTTACGGGTTGCCCGACAGACCCGCCGAGTTGACGAGACCTGCCGCGCAGGTGAGAAGTTAGCCGCCCGCGTGAACAGACCACGCGGACGTTGCCCAGGGTGCACCACGAGGAGGTCGCTCACCATCGCACCCCAAGATGGTGCAACCCAGCCTAAGTGTATTCAAATAAAACTACTCGTTTTTGCCACGTCAAAATATAAAAATCTACGGAACACTGATCACGAGACTCTCCTTTTATTTTTTCTCAAACGTGTGCAGATGCGAAAACGCGACTGTCTAAAGGTTAATATGTTTATTCAACGATGGATTTTGTCATTTCCACTCATAAGTGATTACATAAATGGGACTCAGTCGTTTGCCGTTTTTCTCAAGCAAATTATTGTACAACATAACAAATGGCTCAATCTACGAGGTGAAGTGGTGATGCTATAAAAAATACACACCTATTGCAGTTGTCATTTTAACACCTTGATAATCATATCGGTTTGTCATAGATAATAAACATGTCATAGCAAATTGTCGGTATGTCGGTCGTTACAGGTTGAAAAATATCACCCACTTTAGCTAATTTCTTTGTTTTGACGTATCGCAGTAGTTTATAATAATGTTTGATTATATGTAACACCCACTCATAAGAATGAAGGTGCGAACTTGATAAAAGGGCAAGTGAGTTTCTCTACTGTCGCTTAAGTCCATTTTATTGTATAACCTTCTATTGAGTCATTAATTCAGTCTTAGAAATAGAAAACGCTGTAAGTGTGTATGAGCTTAAAAGTACATTCTAGTTTAGTCACGCGAACGCACTGAAAAGGTACTAAAAAGTACCATTTCACTCGTTTCAGTCAAATGACATACACTGCTGGACAAAAGGATTTCTACAACGACCGGTGCTCGCATCCAAATGCTCCACGACCTTCACCAGATCGTCGGTTCACCTAGTGGGAGGCCTGTCTAAACTAAGTATGTCTAATCCACGAAAAAGTACTAATTAAGTTAGACCATTTTTTTCACTGACATATGTACCCATAGGCTGCATCATGGTAATAGTAACTGTGGCGACATCTACGATACGCCACTACAAAAACGTGTATATACGAAAACCAAGATGGTGACAATTGGACCTTGGTCCCCGAGGACAATACCCGCTCGGAAGAAAGCACTAACACCTTAGCTTCCTTATTGTGGTTGAACATCACATCCTACAGTAACGTTACGCAAAATTCTAGTTCAAAGGCCTCAACCCATCCCGCATACTTTGAAACGAACACAGTATAGTACAGAGCGGCAGTACATTTAGGTATTTTACAGCGGCCGCGAGTAACGAACGCGCGCGGTATGCAGATCACAACTTTGATTTACATCCCATCTCGTTACGGAGATGCTGCTCTGAAAAAACACGGAGATGTACAGTCAGGGTAATGTGTATCCTAACTCTTACTTATAATAAGTATAGATTTTCCATTATTTCGGTGGTTGTCAACTTTTAACTTCATTATTAAAACTTATCGAATAGAGTCGCTTCTCATTTCATCATGCGTCAACTAAATTTTAAATAAACAACATGAAAAAATCTAACTGCCTAAGGCGTGACTCGAACCCACGACCTTCCGCTTCCCGGGCGACTGCTCTTCCAACTGAGCTACTTAGACACTCGTCGTGGGTTCGAGTCCCGCCTTAGGCAGTTCGATTTTTTCAAGTTGTTTATTTTAACTTCATGCCTTTCCAGGTCAAGGTCGTCCTCGTTCAGTCCAGTGGTCGTGTTAATCATCTGATTTTGTTTTATGGAAAAAAAATAACATTTCAAGCTTTTATAACTACTTTCATTAATTACTACCTAGTTTTCTTTTGAGAATAATTAAAACATATACGAGTAACTTCCATTTTCGTAGCTCTTATTTGATATTTTTCTGAAACAATTTTCAGTACCTACTTACTTTTAATTTTGTAAATATTGAAATACAGTCAATCAAGGTCTCTCAAGTATGAATCTATTCTTGAGTATAGATTCATACTTGAGGTTACCAATTGAGAATATGGAACCTTAAAAATACATACAGCCGAACATATTAGCCTCCTCCTTTTTTGAAGTCGGTTAAAAACGAAATCATAGTGAACCTCGATGACCAGACGAGGCGACTAAAATAACTGCATTGTATCGCGGCGGAGTGTACGTCAATCTCTAAGGATCGTGAGGATAGAGTCATACATATCTTTCGCGAGAATTATGGGAGCGAACGGGGATATTTATAGTTCAACTAATGGATGGGGTAGGACCGCCGCTGCGTCGTTATGTCGACTGGGATGGACGGCTTTGTTTTAGGATCGCCTTCGAAAGTGCTGGGAAATATTGTCATTTGTGATGAGACAATTAAAGGCTTACGAAGTAGATAATAAAAGCTACTTTCCGTAACTTAATAACCTTTTGCTTTATCGCCTAGAAATGTTTTTCTTCTCTGTCGAGTCACTTGAGTTTGTAAAACCTGAGGTCAGATTTTATAAAGGTAGCAGGAAGGCGCTGGATGAAGGCTGCCTCCAACTGGTCAATCTGCAAATCATTGGGGGAGGCCTATGTTCAGCAATGGACGTCCTGTGGCTGAAATGATAATGATAATGATATTTTAATGGGTATTTATAAGACACCGCAGATAAGTAGGTAGGTACCTAGTCTGACATGGAACAATCAGACCGCGAGCTAAAAGCTCAGAGCTTTGGATCACAGGACCAAGCATCATCCGTGAGTGTTTCATTAATGAATGACGAGAAACCACAAGATTCACTCGAGTTTCTAGCTATGCTAGTAAGCTTAGTTAGCCCAGCCAGTGTCAATGTGGATTAGAGGACGGATTTGTTTAATCCTCTGATAAATTTATATAATCCCTATAAAGCCATTAGCCTATCCTGCCAGACTGCCAGCTCTGATTAGGGCTTAATATCGTAGCAGGAACATGTTTGTAAACAAATCCATATGTAGAACGTGCTCCTTTTGTTTTCCGGAAATTTTAGGGGTAGGTATATTCTATAAATAAAAACTAGTTAAAGAGTCTTAAGAATATGTGTTTCTAAAAGCATATTTTTGAAGATATTGTGGATTCTATGTAGATTTAGTTTTTTTTTTTTTCAAAATTGTCACTTAGTCTTTTTATGCAGACTTTTTATTGATAAGTGTATGTAAATTATGAATTATTTCAGTGAAAAATTAAGTTTTTAAATAATTTCTAATGAAAAAATAAGTCGAAAAAAATTGTTGAATTTAACAAAACATGTAATGCCATTCCATTCTTTGAAGTGGTCTTATAATACCCTAGAGTTCCAGGAAATCAAAAAGAGCACGTTGTAGAATTTTGGAAAGGGTTAAGCTACAACTTCTTCCTGGGCGTTTTTAACTTCAATAAATTAGCTTTATTTCCTTAGAAACATTACTGCTTTCAATACTGAGCTATATTTTCCCCTTAACCAAACCATTAACCGTCCAGCTTTCCCGTTAAACGTACGACCATCCAACTCTCAAATTGCTACACGATTGATTACATACAAAAAACTGGAGATCAAGGCACCTGTACCCACAATGGTGTCTTTAGCAATTGAAATACACTCGCAGCTGTTGGAACCGTATAAAATTCACATTACACTTTGAAATTCAAATACTTGAGACTTGAGTACATAAATTACTCAATGTCTCTCATGCGTTATTGTAATGAACAACATAATTATACGATGTAAACATTTTTGTACATCAATGCCAATGGGAAAAAACAATGATCGTTTGATATTTACACTACATACGACAAACAATGATGCTATGTAGAGCAGTGGTTCTCAAACTATTTGGATTTGCTAAAATGGGTAAAGTAAATGCTATACAGGGTGACTGGTAATTAGTGGTGGAGCCGTTTTAAGGGGGGGTAGTCTAGGTTATTCTGATAGATATCACTATGAGACATACCGTCATTATTTATTTCCTTATTTATGTTTTTGTTTAGCAGTTTTTGCATAAAACAATGACAGTTACGAAAATTAATTAACAATTAATATTACTTATTTAGAATTACCTTTATTGCAAAACAAAACTAAGTAAGTAATCTTTTTTTAGGACTTATTACTATTAGAAAAAAATTCTTACACTCTTTAAGTAGGAATTATCTTGGAAAGGGTTAAACAAGGACGGTAGGTGTCATAGTGATATCTATCAGAATAACCCAAGACTACCTCCCCTTAACGGCTCCGCCACTAATTACCAGTCACCCTGTATACAAAAAAAAATACAAAATAAGAAAATGCATGTACCATCGACAACAGTGTTAACTATCCATTGCCTGTCATGTCGTCTCGTTCTATCGCAAAGAATCACCATTTGATGAGAGCGAGAGCAAAAACGGAAATGGATAGTTAACAGTGTGGCCGTGTGTACGTAGGTTGTATTTATGTATGTTCCGTCGTAGCGACTAAACATACATCCGATTTTATGAATGAATATTATGGCCCGGCTAATATTACCTAGGCTACATTTTAAACGGCCTCATAAATAAAATGTAGTCTCAACTCGTAGTAGTGTTACAGTTTTATAAACTTTTTTATTGGCACTATGGCAATGAACAAATGATATTGTTTAGAATAGCATACAAAATTTCACCAGTTTCCCCAACTCCGGTATGGTCTAGTGGCTAGGATACCTGGCTCTCACCCAGGAGGCTCGGGTTCGATTCCCGGTACCGGAATTAGTTTATATTCTTCATGGTTGCAAAACTTTATAAAGAATAATATAAACTGTTTCACATTTTATTTTGTATAGATTGTAATTGAGCTAACTACCATAGTAACTACCTACTAAACTTTGATTATCTTGCATTTTTTTTTTACCCTTTTTTTTACAACTTTATTAAACAATGACAAACTTTTGTACAGGTAATTTACAAACTTAAAAACTATACTATATAAAAAAAAAATACATTATTTACAAAAAAGGAAAATAAAAGTTAAATTAAAAAAGTATCCCTATCCCCAGATCTGTCGGAATTCATTTATGTATTCTTTAATGCCACACAATCCAAATTCATATTATAAATGCGAAAGTTTGGATGTCTGGATGTTTGTTAACTCTTTCACGCAAAAACGACTGAACGGATTTTGTTAAAACTTTAGAGTATTATTGTTTGACCCAGATTAACATATAGGCTATAATTTATGCCGATCAGTGACACTAAATTTCACGCGGGTGAAGCTGCGGGCAAAAGCTAGTAAAACAATAAATAAAATAATAATAATGACAAGTGGTTAAATAACATTAAAAATCGGACGATGGTTAGTACAATTTTAACTATAAGTTAAAATTCTTTGTTTGTTGTATGTAGGTACCTATATCATTTGGAAATAAAGTTTATCTTATCTTTAATTTTACCTACTCATTTAGCTAAAATTTTAAAGATATACAACGAGAGGTCTGGTCACTATAGAAAGGCTAAGGTGACATTTTTGTGAAACAATGGCTTAAGAAAAAGCTATCATACTAAGACGGCGGCACTTTTCAATGGAAAACGTAACATTTAATTAGTATAATTAGTCGTTAATTGCAAACATTATGCGACGCAAATGAATTGGACGATAATTAAAATATTAATTGCTTTTAGGTGCCGTATATAGTATTGTTTTTATCAGAAGTTTTGAAAATGCCTTATTCGTTTACTTTGTCGCCGATGTGAGAAAAAATGCATGAATTCTGTATACAATACTTGTACCTACATACACGTTAAGATGTTCATTATTTATAAGACGCCGCTAAAAACAAAATATTTTTTAACATTTACAAGACAACTTTGAAGTTTAAAATAATTTTAATTATTATTTGCTTTCTTTCAGGACTATCTGTCCCGATACACGAGTAGGAAGGATTAATAAAATAAAAAGTATGACTGAATTTCCTTTGTAACTCGTTTTAAAAGGTTCTAAAAGGCGTTAGGACACTTTCTAATATTCTTTTAGTACCTTTTAAAATGAGCCCTTCCACTGCCCTGTCCTGTCCCTGTCCACATAGAGCAAAGACCACTGTCTTGCTGGATTTTAACCATAGCAGTTATAACTATAGAATATAACTAGCTTTCCGCCCGCGGCTTCGCGCGCGTAGACAACTGAACCCTATTTTTTTCCAAAATAAAATTTAGCCTATGTTATGTACTTATGGATAACGTAGCTTTCGAATAGTGAAAGAATTTTTAAAAACGGTCCAGTGGTTTTTGAGCCTATTCATTACAACCAAACAAACAAACAAAGTTTTCCTCTTTATAATATTATTATTAGTGTAGATAAAGTTAGGACTCTATTTCAGGGGACTTTTAAGCTATTGACCAGTAGGGTGATGTCTTGTTGCAGGACTTAATCCGTGAACACGGGTACAAACAATTAAGTTAATTAACCGCCTCTGTGGTCTAGTGGTAAGACCACCGGCTTCTTCTGGCTTCTGCTTCAGACGCAGAGGTCCCGGGTTCGATTCCCAGTGGGGGCAGATTTTTCTGTTCGGTTTGGTTGATGGTAGGGCTTGTGCTAAGTCCGCCTGGCTAGCTACCACCATCTTACCTAAGTCTGTCGCCATAACAACAATGTTAACAGCATTATTGAGTTCCGGCAGTTAGAGGTAAGATAGCCAGTTCCTCTGTGGTTGAGGATTCCGGGTGAAGCTCGCTTCCACCTTCGGCCTGATCGTCACTTACGTTAACAAACTAAAAAGTTAAGTACTTAGTAACCCTTCCACGTAACGTTCACCAGCCAACCAAATTTCGATTGCTGTCACGAACAACCAATCACCAGGGCCTCAATTTACTAATTAACACTACGCGATTTGTAGCCACACGATTACAGTCAGAGCTAATGGTATAATGGCTTTAAATTATAACTCTACATTATTACTTATCAGGTGATGACCTTTATGCTAAGTTAAGTACATCCCAGGGATGTATGGATATGAAGTTTCGGTTATGGATACGGTTACGGATATAAGAAAAATATTATACCGGTTACGGTTACGGATATGAAATCATTTCGGAATATCCGAAAGTTTCGGATAATTTTGGTTACGGATATTAGAATTTTAAAAATGTAAAACTCACATATCAAGTCGCTGCGCGACCCATATAGCCACTTTTAGTATGTACTATGACGGCATCTATGATAATGGTAAAAGAGGCAGGGATATCAGATTGTATCCTCCGCCTTTATTCGAAACTATCCGAAACTTTTGAATCGGTTTCGGTTACGGTTACGGATTTTTTTATTTCGGATATCCGATAGTATCGGTTACGGTTACTGATATCCATAACATCCCTAGTACATCCTAAGACTCATAATGCGTTCTCCGCAAGCAAATTAAAGCTTACCACCTATTAATCGATGGAGTTGTCATAAAACTACACAATTAATTACAGAAGCATGTCATTATGGGACATAAAATATCAACTATTGACATTAATACTGAGTAGGCAGACTGAACGTTACTAAATGCGTTATAATGCGAAAATAATCGTCTAAATGTAAACTAATAATGGCTACAATGTAAGTTTTAATTCTTTAAAATGACAGTATTGGCTGTTTAATTAAATTTTTAATTTTGCTTCGAAAGAAAAACAGTAGTTATTTGTAATTGAAAAAAAATCGCAACAAATTCTTATTTAACATTGAGGTAATTACATTTTTATTAATTGGCGACTAATTTCATAATGATTTGACATACTTATTAAATATCAAAACAAATCAATCTAATATTTATTGAATACTTTTGAATTTAAGCTTGAATTTAAACGCAGTATTAAGCATCGAATAATTAAGAATTACAAACGGACACAAAAAATATTTTAATTTATATATCTCATGTTACAAAACATGTCAGCGAAACATACTTCACGTATCATTACTTTCTGTATATGGTTTCCAAGATATTTAGTAAACAAAAGCGTTAAATTACTTAACAAAATATTTGCACGACAATCGATTAAATTAAAAAGGTTTCATGTTACTCTGTCATCAGTCCATAATTCAGTAATCCCATACCTTTTTAAAACAATACAGGGTAGCATTTTATTATTACGAGCTTTTGCCCTGTTAAACTTTGATGTAATAAACACAATATTAAAGCAAAATATTATTTTTCTTAATTCTGAATAATGACCGATCTTAGCAAAATTAACACATCTAAATTATTATAAATTCATGAAAATTTTCACAATGTGAAAGGTCAGTTTGCCCTGAATTAAATTAGTAAGTAGGTATCAATGCTGCATAGTTTTGGGTTTTAAGTGTATTTTTTTATGAAATCATTGATTTGTACATTAATTATAACATGTTATCACATAGCATGTGCGGTCGTGTCTATACGTTATTTGTAAAAGTCACAGGCCACAGTATGAGCGAACATCTTGATTACAAAGACAGCCTGTATAAGTAAATACCGTGTACAGCTAATAAAATTTTATTGCAATTTAATGTGTTAAATATAAAAGGACCCAAACACACAGTCAATCATTATTACAGACAAAGGACTATCAACTTCATACATTTATGCCTTAAAATTCGTGGAATTCAGTTATAATTATTTTCTTTGAAATGCTTATACCGCATCTTACGAGTAAGTCGTTTTCTTTCAATTTTAATTTAATTAAGTATCTTTCCTTTGCAGAAGTCAAATTCTATTATTAAATTATTCTTCTTGAAAGTCATTATTCTTACTAAGAATAGTCTTTATGTCTCAGAGCACTAGTAGTTTCATTATGAATGCGATAATAAATAATGCTTGTTTAGATATTAGATAGACTTCAACGAAACATTATCATAAAACACAGTAATATACAAAAAATATATTATTTTATTGAGTATCGTTACTATTAAACATCCGCTTGTTTCGGCACAGTTGTAAGAGCAAAAATCACAAATGGGTACAAATTGAAATATCAATTGTTGACCAAAATGACTTTAATCCCAAAAAGGGTTGACTTTAAGAAGATCGAGACATGTTATTAAAATGTCAATTTCACTTAAAAGAAATTATATCCCGTCTCTCTGTCACCTACGTTATACGCAAAAAAAAAATCAAAAACATTGTTTCTCGAAGTTACTACAACACCGGCACCATTTGCACTAAAATGTATTAATGTTTATAACAGCTTCTTCTTAATAGCTTCTACAGCGTATTAATAGCACTAGGGCGCTGTAATAAATTGACTAAATAAGTGAAGATCCCACTATCTTAGCTCATATCTAGGTGCCAATTACTACATCTTACTTAGCCGATATTTTTTCTATGATGGGTGGCTAGGGTGCTATCTCCTGACGTATCGGACCGTACAAATGCTAATTATTAATTAAAATGTATCAGAAAGTTAAGCTTCTAATTAAAACGTGTCGTGGGTTATCGGTAATTTTTTAATTGCACCGTTTATTTGTATTATTAGCTTGACTGAAGGTGTACGAATTAACCAAAAGTATCGCAATTCAACCAACAGTCTTGAATCAAAGCTTGAGTTCCAATCTAGTTTTGAGATTAGTTTGCATAATATGATTATTAAAAACCATACAATATTAAGAAAACCTGAACATGGAAAGCATTGGGGGAGGCCTATGTTCAGCAGTGGACGTCTGGACGTCCTATGGCTGAGATGATGATGATGATTAAGAAAACCTCTTTTCAGTGAATGATTATTATAATACGTACCTATTGTTAAATTACTACTAGGATGGACTATTATGAAATGAGGCCGTTTTTTGTTTATTGGGTAAATTATTTGCTTACAACTTTAAATTAAAATAAATAGACTGGTTAACTAATTAAGCAACTTGTCAAAATATGACGTATTTTTATCGGTCAACTGGATCTGAGAAACCCGTGTGACAGTGCGAGAAATCTCGCATTTCAAGTTTGTTACATTGTTGATAGTTGCGAACGTATTAAATGAATTATGATAGTTAACAATAAACTATAATGTTATTTAAAACGTGTCAAAATTTCATTATTTCAATTTATTCGTTTAATTTTTCATTAAAATAGGAAATTATTAAAATATCTTACGTTAAGGAAAGATTAAAGATTGTAATTACACCTAAAATTGAAATTTAAACTACGCGAATTTAATTGTTTTCTGAAATGATGCCCTTTTGATATATAAATTCATTAAACAAGTCAAAAGTCATCTTATAATTGAGGGGATTTAAGATAGCGCACTTTTTTTGCCACTGCTCATCATACTTGAGGTCGCGGGTTCGATTCCTGCTCAGATATAAAAATAATTATTTATCGATCGTCACAATTTAATGAAAAGTAGATGAAGAGGATAGCAGTTATTATGATGCACATTTTAGATACATTTGATGATTATAATGTAGTTGTAATTAAAAATAAGCCGCTTGATTAGTCCTTTTAACTTGTGACATTTATCTAGAAATTAATATTAGAGGTCCAGAAATATTGGTATCTCAAGATACCTTAACAATTATGAGAACGAATAGATACACTCACAAGGAATTAATAACATCAAGTTCTCGAAAAAATCTGCTTATTCTAGATATATTTTTCCTAAAAGGTTTTATGCCATTGTTTTTTGCAAACTTTCCCCAAAGAATTAATAGAGTTGTGCCAAAGCTATTAGTTAGTCGACTGTAAAGTAACAGTAAGTATCAAATTTCTTTCAACGGTTTTAAAGGAACGAGGTGTTAATTCGCCAATTCAATTACAACAATATGTCATACATACTTAAAAAAGAAAGTAGATATACCTACACGCAATAATGAAAACCCACACACAGTAAGTATGATATATTTCGAACCTGAGCATGCAATTTTGTAACTGGCTAAGATGGTGTAAGTTTATGGTAAATTGAAAATAACCCCTATGTTTTTCTATCTTCAAAGCTTGTTTAATTTCCATATAATGTGATTCCATGTTTTCCATTCCATGTGAAAAATAAGACGAAAAATATTTATTTACTCTCATGAACATCAAACTTAGCTCTATATTTTTTCATCAGCCAACGTTCCTATATGATAACTAGCATTGCAGTCGAACCACCAATCTGATTATCATGTCAGTTAATAAAACGCAAGCTCTACATAGTGCCATTTGTTGTACATTATCAAACTACCTATCTATTTTGATAGACTTTAAAATCTACCAAACCCAATGTAAGCAGTTCAGGCATTTACACTTTGTATTATCACTATATATCACTCACAATCGATTATAAACTTAATTACTCTCTTCACATTTTAAAATTAATAACTGCCTCAGTGTACGGACAGCATATCAACTTAAACACTGTGGCATCTTATGTAGTTGTCAGAGGGGTTATTTTGCAACAAAATTGTATGATGTGTCGTCTATGCTATCATAATTGATGATTAAGACTAACCAATTACTTCACACCTCACCAATTGTCGTGACAACATCAGTCCGACATATGCTATGACGGTAAGTAAATAAATGGTTAAACAAATAAAAGTACTTAGCTTTGGAATAGGTTAATGCGTCAACGTCAGTTCTGATACACCTAGTTATTAAAGTCTTAATTACGTTTTGCGCAGTCATTTGTTAATAGGTCTACAACTCAATTTCACCCGGTATAAGGAGTCTACACACCAAGCCCACTGACTAGCCCGGCGGCTTAACGTGAAAAAAATAATAAAAAGTTCCATTTTCAAAAAATTTCATATACCTAATATCTTGCAAATACAGCTCTTTGCGGACCCGGCACATGACGATGCGTGCCCGCCGGCTGTGTGTTGACACCCATATAAACATTATATGGTAATCGACTCGTGGTACATCCATCCCGAACGTGTCACCCAATGACTTCTTAACACCTTTGCTGCGGCAGTAACTTTCTAATACTTTCCATTCCTTCGGTACAAGGTCAGTAAACCTGGTATTAAAACTTACATTGTGGCGGCACAAGGCTTAAAGACCTTGTAATATTTAAGATATAATAATTTTATTTTTGACTTCATGTTAATAGATATTGTGTTTTTTTTCTTTGAATATTAATAATAATGCATTTATTGACATACACCTGAAGGCGTTCGTGAATAACTTGTTTAGTATAAAAATTATAGCTATATTCAAAATACAAGGCTTATGCACCCTGTGCCGCACTGAAGTAGGGAAGTCTGGTGAGTATTCTAGGGATGTGAAATACAAATATCGATAGTTTAAATTAAGTTTTAATAAAAATTTAAAAAAGTAACAAACAAAGATGTTTTAATAATTTAGTCTAAATATTTTACAAATAAGACATACGTGCATAAATAGTTAAATAAGCTATATTTAAAGAAAACATATTATTTAATAACATTTAGTTACAACTTCAAATGTTTGTCACGAAAAACATTATTTAAATTAGCAATAAATCGTGTAGCAAATTAAATTACAATCAATTTGCAGTTTTGATTTTGTTTGTTTCTCTTGACGCCATGTCGACATGTGCGTTTCTTACGAATGCGAGGCAACACTGGTTGCACGAAGCTAGCGTGGGGTGCGGTACCAGGTGCGCAGGGTACAAGGTGCTTCGACCTGGTTTCGCATTGTGAAGACATTTTATTACTTCCGTGCGGTACCAGGTCTAAAAACCTGGTATTAAGGTAGGTACATCATTGGATTCTATTTTAAGAATACATCATAGATATACAGTGTGAGTCACGTTAAAGTGTACATATGAAAATAGATGAAACTAGACCTATTTTTATCGACAAAAAAGAGGTCAAATTTTTTTTGAGATTTTTTTTTAATTTTTTATAGATTTTTTTTTCTTCCAATTACCTATTGTAAAGAAAACGTAATAACTTTTAAAATAAGCGGTATATCCTGATAAAATAAAAACAGTAATAATACTAAATAACAGGCGATACTAAAAAAATACATAAAATACACAAAAAAGGCCAACAAATAATAAAAAATTATACTTTTTGAAAAAAATATGCTTAAAAATTCGTGTTTTTTTTGGTTATTTGATAAATTTCTCCAAAAAATGCCCCTATAACAGGTGGTTTTTATTACTTTGTATTATTCTCTATCGTATTACCTTCGTAAAACCAAAAATTGCATGTCTCTATCCCTATCACAACGTTTGCAATGATCGTTTGAACTAAGCCTCTCCGGGCGCGCCATTCAACGCTTCGTTAACAACGAAACTGAAAATGGCTCTAGATTTGTAATTTTGATAAAGACAAGTTAGATTTCAAATAAAAACAAAAGATTTCGAAGTAAAATAAGCATTTTAGTTAAAATTAAAATTATCTCTACCTGTAGCGGAAAATAATGTTGTGGCAGGCCTTTGTTCAAACGATCATAGCAAATGTTGTGATAGGGATAGAGACATGCGATTTTTGGTTTTACAAAGATAATACGATAGAAAATAATACAAAGTAATAAAAACCACCTGTTATAGGGGCATTTTTTTGAGAAATTTATCAAATAACCAAAAAATACGAATTTTTAAGCAGATTTTTTTCAAAAAGTATCATTTTTTATTATTTGTTGGCATTTTCTGGGTATTTTATGTATTTTTTCAGTATCGTCTGTTATTTAGCATTATTACTGTTTTTATTTTATCAGGATATACCGCTTAGTTTAAAAGTTATTACGTTTTTTTTACAATAAGTAATTGGAAGAAAAAAAAATCTATAAAAAATAAAAAAGTCACAAAAAATTTTTGACCTCTTTTTTGTCGATAAAAATAGGTCTATTTTAATCTATTTTCATATGTACACTTTAACGTGACTCACACTGTATATTCATCACTTTCCTACAACGGACCCAATTGAAGTTATGCCTTTCGCACGACAAGGAAGACTATAATTTTCTTAGCCGCACGGTAAGCCAGACGTACACAAGGTCTATAGACCTGGTTTCGCACTCAACGTGTTAAGCTGGGTTGCACCATCTTATTGTAACTGTGACAAACTTCAAAAATCTGTCAAATTCCATACAAAAAACACCGGTTATCGCAAAAGTTACCGTTAAAGTTAGGTGGTGCAACTCAGCCTTAGTATACCTACTACTAGACAAGAAACTTTTGGGGTCAGTTAAGATTAAGGGCAATGGAAAACTGTAAGTTTATCCAGGGATATACATACATAGTTCATCTCTAAGGAGAACCAGTAAGGAAAGAGGAAGAAACGTAAAATAATGACAAATCACGTAAATAAAGCAAACGTAGGTACGTAAATTGCTACATAACATCCAAGTCATAAACGAAAAACGAGAGGTCATCCTCAATCGACTAAATGAGTTGTTGATCATTTCAATTCAAAATAGCCTATGTAAATAGTCTATGTAAAGTAACATCTAGAATTCTATGGTGTCACTTTTCAATGATAATTCTTATTTTACGAGTACGTACAGACATCAACTGCCCATTTCAATGCCAGCTCTCCAAAAACTAACAAAAGAGCATATACTTTAGCCTTATAATTAAAAGTTAAGTGCACGCGTATTTGCAAATAGCCACCTGTCACATGACACCTGTACTTCAAACCATTGCCGTCCGAAAACCAGTCTAATTTGTATTGTGATAAGACGCATAAATTGTGGACAACTTAACCTTTTGAGTGTGAAGAATATTTATCTGCTCTTCGAGAATGCAATGTGCGTATTTAATGTGTCCAGTTTCTGAAGTTTGCTGCTTAATTTGATCACTTTGACCGCTCATTTCCTTGGCGTTGAGAGGGTTAAAAAATAACACTAGATGGCCATTCCATTCGTCATGGTTACGCTTTAACCGGTGATGGTGTTTTGAAATACTGCCTTTCAATTGTGATGGATACTTGCAAGAAACACTTAAGTAGTAAATTAATTTATTTGGCTGCATATTATGAATATCTTGACTTAGTTAAAAACGTGGTAGGTTAATGCGTTCTTGCTGCAACTGGCGAAAAGTATGGAATACTCCTACAAGAAAAGATGCAAGTTGGTATAAGTCGGAATTTAATATTTATGTTACGGTTAATGGTTTTATGGTTTTAGATATTTATTTTTCTAAAAGAATACAATTATATTCACTTATAAGAAAAATACAGAATACACTTTATAATAAATAAGCAGCAAGTGCACGCAACAGACAAGCTCGTTTCATTTATGTATTAAATGAAACTAGGTACAGAAAATAATGAAGTTAAAATAAAATAAAATAATAACAAACCGCTCAAATGCTATATTTTTTCAAATTCAAGTGTAGTTTTATTCTTAACCTACCCACACTGCAACTACAAAACCAGCAACCTGCTTGGCTTCCATTACGTAACGCTCAACAGTTGCTATCACAGTTGCTATGTGACCGGTTTTTTTTTTTCTTACATTACGAGTAGTAGAATCTATATATATATAAAAATGAAACCCGTTTTCCGTTGTCACGACATAACATGAAAACGGCCTGACCGATTTGGCTGATTTTTTTTTGTAGTTTTCTAATACTCTGTACAAGGTTTTTACGGAAAAAAATATAAAGAAAATCTCTACGCTAAGGCGGTACGAAGTTCGCTGGGTCAGCTAGTTTTTAATAAAAACGCGAGAATGTGAATGAATGAATGTGCTCGTACAATGAACCAGATTGATTTTTTTTTTTTTTTTCACGAGAATTCTAAAAAGTGTTTTGTAATGTAGTGCTTTAATTTCTTTTTAAACGAGAAAAAAGATTGCGTATTTTTTATATCATTTGGCAGCCCGTTAAATAGTTGTGCCCCCTCGTACATTATATTTTTCTTGCCATAATTGGTTCTAGGTGACGGTAATTGAATATCGTAAGGTCTTCTTAAGGAACGCTTTTGTGATTGTGATTTTGTTATAAATGATAGTTGTGTGTGAATAGTTTTTCTTAATATTTTATGTACAAGTAAACATGTATTAAATTTATACATTTGAGCTATTGACATTAAGCCGGTTTTCCTATAGACTTCTGTTGTTGGTGTTAAGTAGGGAAATTGGAACAGTAGTTTTATAATTTTGTTTTGCGATGTTTGTAGTTTTTTCAAGTTCGTTTTGGGAGCGCTACCGTAAACTTCGATCAAATAATCCAGGTGGGGTTTCACTAAGGAGTTGTATATAGTGTACCGAACAGACATGGGGAAGCAGCGAACGTTGCCACGGAGAATAGACATAAGGGATGTTAATTTAGAACGAGTCTTTTCGATGTGAGGTTTCCAGGTGAGGCGGTTGTCAAGCGTAAGACCCAGATATTTCTCAGATTTTACTTGGTTTAATGGTTCGTTATTGATGGTTAACGGATCAAAATGGGAGATTTGCTTATTTTTGGCGCTAAATATTATGTAATTGGTCTTGGCTATATTTAGAGTTAATAAGTTACACTGAAACCAACCAAACAAAGCGTCTAAGTCTTTTTGTGCTACTTGCGCCGTAGAAACAATATCATCTCCAAAGTAAAACAAACAAGTGTCATCGGCATACAGAGAAACATCACCGCATAGACCCAGATCGCCAATACCGTTTACATAAATAAGGAACAATAGTGGCCCCAGAATAGATCCCTGCGGAACACCATATATGATTGATTCTGCTGAACTCTGCATATTATCGATCCTAACAATCTGGTATCTATTTGTGAGATAGGACTGGAGCATTTTATGTACCATTCCCTTAACGCCGATCGATTCCAATTTTTGTAATAGTAATTTGTGACTTATCGTATCGAACGCCTTCTTAAGATCGATGAATATACCAAGGGCAATCTTTTTGTGGTCGATTTCCGTTTTAATTCTAGTTGTAAGATCTATACATGCGGACAGGGTATTGGATTTTGGACGAAAACCGTATTGCTTACTAAAGAGAAAATTAATGGAATTTAGGTATCGTTCCAGTTGTGTATAAATAACCTTCTCAAACACTTTAGATATAACAGGCAATACAGATATGGGCCTGTAGTTGCCTGCATCAGTTCTATTACCCGACTTAAAAATTGGACTAACCTTGGCTATTTTCAGTGAATCAGGGAAACAACCTCTCACTAGGCACTGGTTAATACATTTAGTTAATTCAACCAAGATACATGGCTTAATACTCTTAACAACTTTACATGTTATGCCGTCTAAACCGCTGCTGGTATTTGGATTTAAATTATCAATTATTTTTCCGATTTCGTCAGATGCAACGGGGTCAAAAATGGAAAACTCACATTGGGAATTCTGCCTATGATACACTGGTATATTATTTAAAGTAGGTATCTGATTAGCCAATGTAGAACCTATGCTAGCAAAAAACGAATTAAAATGGTTACATATATCTGCAACTTCGGTAATCTCACCTGAACAGGTTACAAGTTTAGCAGGGGCAGCGTGGGTTTTAACTTTCCTATTGTTTAGGTTGTTAATAAGTTGCCACATTTTAAGCGGTTTGTTTACACAGTGTTCAAATAGTTTCAGGTAATAGTTAGATTTTGTCTTCTGTATGTATCTTCGCACTCTTCTCTTCTCTGCAAAGTATTCTTCTTTAGCTATTTCATCATTCGGTCTTCTAATGTGATTGTATCCTAGTTTGTCTCTTGTGATTATTGCTTTTATGACATCTTTATTTATCCAGTCTTTATTAAGAGGGTTGAGTACCTTAGTTTTTGTTATCTTGCATTTGGTAATGGCTTCAAGTAGCATTTTTTCCAGCTTATCATAATCACCATTGCAGTCACCGAGCTTCATCGTGTTCAGTTCTCCGGGTAGTTTATTAATGTGATAAATTGATCAATCATAGACTTCATATCCTTGAGTAGGCATATAGAGATTTAATTTTATAGTAGATGTAGGTACTTGGGTGTCGTTTTATGATAAGGGCATCAAGAAAAACGAAAGAAATATTTCAAATTTCACATCTTGACAGGCACCGGCAATTCAACTGATGCGTTTTAAATGTAAAAAACATAAATATTTGTTCTGATGAAACACATTATTCAACCAGCTTTTAGGTAAGAACTTTAAGCGAAAGAATTGCCTTATCCATACGTTTAATCGATTTTCTTGTTGTTCTTACGGCATTGCATTCATCGCTGGTTTCTTTATTTTGCAAGTAATGGCTACCACGTATTAATTTACCTTTTAGAGTAGAACAATACATTAAATTTTATTCGTGAATTACTTAGTCATTACAAAAACGTTTAATTATATGTCGCATCTGACAGTTTAATACAAGGAGCATGTGTTAACAAATCTAAAACCGGCTTGAATATGCAAAAACTTCTTGTCTGGTGCTTAAGGAATTTGGTGTTGGGGCTCTATCGAGAATGATTGTCACAAAAAGGGTTACACCTTTTCTTGGCATGCATGTAAATTGCAACAATTATAAAGAACATTTAGTATTACAGACGACGACACAAGTTAAATACTGTGACATTTTATATAGTTGTTCTGGATGCACTTTTCTCGCTCAATTAACTCAATTTAGTCATAATTTAACTTAATATAATGCATCTATTTGCGTAAGTATTAGGAATTAGAATATTTATTTGTCTTTAGTTCGAATATTAAATATCAAACTTCAGTCTTGTTGACCCAGACAGGTGAGCGCCAGGGCACAAAAAGCTCGCCTGTCTAGCGAGTAGTGATGCTCGATTACATGTATCGATACTAGTAGGTAAATTGAAGAAAATAGAAAATGCTGCGTATTATTGTAGAGTCGACATTTACAAGATGTAAATCTTCTCATGTATTTTAATTCCACTACAACACAAAAACATTTAGATGGTTAATAAATGTTGCTACCAAAAAACAAATATACAAAAAACAACGCTGGTTTATTGCTACCTATTTCGCAGTCCAAATGGTCAACATATTCAAGAAATATTATGTTCCCATATAACACACTCGTTGCATCCCTACATAATTATCCTTCAAACATTCAATACAAAATACCGAGATATCGCAAAAACCCTTATCGACAACCTGCACATTGATACGTATCAGACATCACTAGCGCTGAGCTTTCGCACGCTACTTATAGTGTGCACCTTATGAGGCTCAAGCGCTTGATGTAACTATGCAGCCGATTTAGCGTTATGTCTTGTATGAGAAAAGTTATGTTTCCATGAGAAAAATGCAGTAATTTAATTACTTGATGTGCTGAATTAAACGATTGCTTTGAGATTTTATGATAAGTTTTTTTGTAAATAAAGGCATACATTCTCTATACCATGTATAGATGCATGTTGAAAAAACAATCAAGTCTGCACTTAAAAATATCAATTTTCGACTGGAAAAGGCATTGAATTGCGTATACCCAATGGCGAGGGGACAATAGGTTATGTGGGGCTCTCTCTCTCTCTGTTAACAGAGCAGGGTCTATCTACAAAAACTTAACCCTTTTTCATTTAAAAATGTCCCTTTTTCATTTAAATCTATTTATATTAATTCTAAGCTTTATCATATCACATCTCTATTCCCGATTTGAAAGCATATTATTTTTACTTTCCATGTTTCAAACATTGATCCTGGCAACCCTTGAAGAATACTGAAATCAGTGGGTGCAACAAACAGGTTTGGTGTGGCAACACCGGCAACCTATGCATATTCCAACAAAAGCAATATAATTTACTTATCACCGCTATCTGAGGTATCTGGTGAACAACGGAACAGATGTTACGACACCGGCAGCCCACAATAGATCCTAGTCTCTGGTATGGTGACCACGATTTTGAGGATAAGTGAGACTATCTCTTTCTTGAGTTGTTCCCTTAATAATGTGAAAATAGTGACACTTGCTTTGAAGTTTACGAATCGCTTATACAGTTATTTTGCTTCCTCTGCTGTGGTAGTCCGGATTTTGAAAATAAGTGGGACCGTCTCTCTCTCTCTCTTTCTTTCGCCAGTTTTTGAGAATATTGTTGAAAACAGTGCCTTTTTTTTAAGTTTACGATAGCTTTACATTCTTTACAGTGTCTTTACAGTCCATTCGCGTGATCACCCAATAAATATTTAAAAAAATGTTATATACCTACCTACAACATACCTATAAATGAGTAATATTTTTACGTATTTTTATAGGAACATTTTAAGGAGAACACTAATTATTATCCTACTAAGTTTGCCATATTTGCAACCATGCAAAATATTGCATAATTCCGAAGTACATAAACATAAACAAATAGATATATTATATCTGCAAGATAACGTCGTAGATTTATCCTCAGTCTAGCGTAATCATAGTCACAGTAGTCTCGTTGGATCGTTATCTCAGATCAATAATTTCGCCCGTGCCTCGAAAATCTGTGTTTGCACTCTATTAGCCAAGTAGGTAACTCCGCGCCATCAGTCTAGCAATCTTGCTAACAAAAAAGAGAGCTTTACATTGAAACCGAAAACTTTAGTTTACTGCAAGTGTTATAATAAAGATATTGATACCGCTTATTTTATAATTTACAACTATTGTAAGATGTTATTACCTAATAGGAATAAATTGTGTCAAACAGTTTGTTAGTAAAATATAATATGAGATTAAATTACCAACCATTAGCTGTACGTCCTTGCTACCTGAAACAGAAAAATAATTATTATTGGTTAGTTACAAATTATAAAATCAAACCAGAAGTAAATTTTAAAATACTATTTGTCTAGACTCAGATGAGGTACCCAGTAATAGGTCGGCCATAAGTTCTTTCAATCGAACCATTTCTATCCACTTTCAACCCCCCATAACTTAAAAAGCGCTTGCAATTTCTGCAACCTACGAAGAAATTATCTTCACCCACGTTGTTCCATTTCAATTTTCATCGTATTCATTTATTGATATTTAATATTGTTTGTAATTCATAACATGCTGTACCCTGTGTGTTGGTAATGCGATAATTGTAAACTTCAGGTCATAATCGTTATTTATGACACAATTATGTGTTTTTTACGAGGCTGCGAACATTGTTTGACTTTTGGCGTACACCATGATGCGTATCACGCCACGCATACGTTATTTATATAATTGGTTACAACTGTTATTAACCAATAAGTTATATCAACCACGCCATGTTCAATGGTTGCTTAAATTTTAATGAAGTAATAAATTTTGATTTGATTTTAATTTAAAAATGTTATATTTGTACGCAAGTATAAGTACTATCATCTCATAATATGGAAAATTAAATGAATTCTCTGAATATTTAAGCACCTACTGGTTGCCGTTCATGAGATACAGCCTGGTGGTAGACAGACAGCGAAGTCTTAGTAATAGGGTCCCAGTTTTACCATTTTGGTACGGAACCCAAAAAATTTTAAAAAAGCTCGTTGAGCTTATTATGCCTACATGTAGGTTTTCAAATATTTAGATATTCATCACAACCTTTTCCATTTCCCTTATTAAGAAAATAATTATCTTGCAAAATAATTGATTAATGCTGTGTTATCTGATATTTTGTAACAACATAATTGTGAAGCCCCAGTTAATGTTATTATTTATTGCCTACTTAAGTCCTGAATAATGATAACTAGTTATAAATGATGCCCCCTGGCTATATGTGGAAGTTGGTCTTAGATAACTTTTTTAATTTTCATGGTCTTTGAAGCTAACCGAAGAAAATTATAATATGTATTAAAAATTATTTGACGTAAAACCGATGTGACCGATTGAGTCCGCCAGCTATTGAAAACTAGTAGGGTTGCTAAGCGTCACAGTTTACGAGAATTTGCCACTCAGGGATTAGAAATATTTATGTCAGGTCAGATTTATTGGTTAGGACAGGATTGTGAAAATACATACAGGGTGGAAACGATAAGTGATCTCACTCGATTATTTCTAAACTATACAAGATATCAATAAACTAGTTACTGATCCTGAAAGTGCTTCATGAGCTCTATCAAACGGTATAATAAAAGGTTACAGAATAAACTGGATCTATCCGAAAATTCAATGTTTCCAGTTTCCTTACATTTGGTAAAGTCACATTATTTTAAAAACTACACATGATATCGTAAAACTCATTACTGATTTTAAAAGTGCTTCACAAGCTCTATCCAATGGTATCAATAATAGGTTACAGAATAAACTGGATCTATCCAAAAATTCAATGTTTCCTTCTTCCATACATTTAGTATTAGCACAGTGATGACACTCATCTCTTGACAATATTATAGCAAGTAAAGCCTAAAACCAATGTTTTTCATGAATAATTTTAAATAAAAACACAATTTACGTGTTTATTTTAAGAGTTTATCTATCTATACTTATAATAAATCTGTAGAGAGGTCAATTCTGTACATGAAATATATTTTCAAAATAACTATCAGGGGGTGATTAGTGATCGATACTGATGCCAAAAATGCAATCAGTAAAATTTTTGTCTGTCTGTCTGTCTGTCTGTCTGTCTGTCTGTCTGTATGTTCCTTATAGAAACAAAAACTGCTCGACGAATTTTAACGAAACTTGGTACAATTATTCTTCATACTCCTGGGCAGGTTATAGGATACTTAGGAATTCCCACGGGAACGGGAATTAGCGGGAAAATCCTTTTGTATGAAAAATCTAAACCGCTTAAGTTAGACGCTTGAAATTTGGCATGCAGGTACCTTAGTAAACTTAAAGCTTAGTTACAAAAGGATACTGCAAAATTCCCACGGGAACGGGAGTTAGCGGGAAAAAACATTTGTATGAAAAATCTAAACCGCGTAAGATAGACTCTTGAAATTTGGCATGCAGGTATCTTAGTAAACTTAAAGCTTAGTTACAACAGGATATTGCAAAATTTCCACGAGAACGGGAGTTAGCGGGAAAAAAAATTGTATGAAAAAATCTGAACCGCGTAAGATAGATGAAGGGGGGGTAAAACGAGATCCACGCGTACGAAGTCGCGGGCGGCCGCTAGTTATTAAATAAAAAATTACACTTCTAATATTGCGTGTCTGGCATACATTTAGTATGAAAGCTGGAAACATTGAATTTTCAGATAGATCCAGTTTATTCTGTTACCTATTATTTGGTACCGTTTGAAAGAGCTTATGAAGCACTTTCAGGATCAGTAACCAGTGTTTCAATATCTTGTATAGTTTAGAAATAATCGAGTGAGATCACTTAACGTTTCCACCCTGTATAATTAAATGCAGAATGCAGGAACAAAAAAACTTGTCTACTGGGCTCTAGCGCTCAAATAACCTTTTGAATTGGACCAAAATCAAAAGTTAAAAAAGTTACTTGTCCAATAGTAAGTTATCGACCAGCTATTAGTACAATTGCGCTTTGGTAAATTGTAATGAATAATCTTCATTTCAATATACTAAGTTTTATCCTCATCATATCAAGGTTTTCACCAAAAATGGTCACCAAAATTTTTTCCAAAGTCGAAATTCTAAACCTTTGTCATAATTACTTCAATAGTTTACAAGTGAATTTTCCACGTTTAATATTAATACAGATATTAATAGGCTCACGAGAAGTCAATAAGTCCCGAGTCCTCAATTGAAACGTCTTAGAGACTCGCTTGAGTTATTGTTATATTTACGGCCGACAGCGGCGAGTCATCTCCAAAGGACCCTCGCTCCTGATTGCTTTAATATGAGCACTGTCATACTTAGCTTCAATAGACATATTATAGACGCGAGATTGACGGAATAATGTTGGGTAGCTTTAAATTGCTGATATGCCGGGGCAAAGTTAAGAGATTTCTCACGATGCGGATTGTTGGGGATTGATGTTCTGAAATTTCTAAGCGAATAGAGTCGCTTCTCAAACTAAATTTTAATAAACAACTTGATAAAGTCGAACTGAACGACCTTCCGCTTGCCGGGCAACTGTTCTTCCAACTGAGCTACTAAGACACTGGATGAACACGTGGGTTTGAGTTTGAGTTTTTCAAGTAGTTTATTTGATGTTGTGAAGTTTTGTTCTATAAACTGTTTCTTTTTTAATAAGCGTGTGTTAGACTTGAGTAGTCAATAGTCATACTCACTTTTAATTGGTTAAAAGCTAAGGTTAGCTAAGCTTTCACTATACATATATTCGGATAGGTAGATAGAGCCTCGCATAGAGCAGCACATTGCATTGCACATTGTTTTTATCTCATTACAATATGAGCCTTCAGCAGGATGCAAACCTGCAACAGTCTGGTTCACGAACGAAATACTGATCCATCTCGAAAATCCACTCTTTTTTTAAGACTGAAACATTGTGTAATCAAGCTAACTCTACTGTAAAAAAAACTAGCATAATGTAACATTGTAGAACGACCGCATATAAAATTATTTTTTTATTGCAAAATAGTGCTTATTACTACAACATAAGATGCCACAGTATTTAGCTTGATAAGCTGTCGTGCGCATCATCTTGTAAGCGATGCGTCGGATGCAGCGCGAGCGCATTGTTCGCATGCAACACTGTTCTGGATCACATTCCGACTGTGCACGTGACATACTGGCGATAAGAATGGCCACGATTGATAAAATTGATGTATAAATTATTGTTTTAACTTTATTCACTTACGAGTATATTCATAAGTCTGTCATATTTCCTTTTGTTTTTGCTATGATGCTCTTTTTAGGATTACTCAAACTATTAATTTAGTAACAAATGAGACACTTAGATTTTTTTAGAAACTTAGCAGCTTTGTCGACAATTTACGTGTTACAGATACTACTATTGTTATTTACTACGGTATACTCAATCGATTGACTGTGGTCGGTCACCCATGTTTATTTCGTAAAACATATTATTTCATGTTATTGATAATGGTCTTATATGCATTTTCACACGTCCACGAAACCTTCCTTCAGAATATTACAATACCAATCAGAAAATACTAATATTTTTATAATGCTACCGGTTTGCTAATGGTCGATTCCGTGTGTACTCGGCGACAAGTCTCTAAATGCCCGTTGGATCCGTAGGAATCTCGATATAATAATGCCAGCTATGGGCTTTTTGTCGTGCTTTGTTGAAAATTATGGCAATACTCAATGCTCGGTAGAATATCAGTGCGATCTGACCGTCTTCCGGTTACAAACCGATATATTATGGGAATCAGAGAGGAAAAGATATATACACAGAGAATACCCTATGCGAACATAAGGCCCGGTTTCCACCATGGTGGAATAACATCAGGTTTCGTTATTTCCACATCTACTCCCCACTCACCTTCGGTTCGCAAATCTGATTGGTTATTTCAATACACTACACATCACTCTCTTTCATCATCATCATCATTTCAGCCATAGGACGTCCACTGCTGAACATAGGCCTCCCCCAATTATTTCCATGTTGATCGATTGGTAACGGCCTGCGTCCAGCGCCTTCCTGTTACCTTTATGCTTTGCTCATATTTGCTTTGGTGGAAACCGGGCTTAATATACCGACTCTTATTAAACAGATGCAGCTCGAAAGACTAAAAGAAATGTAATAACCGGTACCTAAATACTGTATGATTATGTATCAATTTACTTTACGGAGACCTGCTCTAACTTGAATTGGTCCTCAGTATTTTTTCTACCGTTTTAGCTCTACGTGATTATTTAAAGAAAATAATAAAGCATTTGTGGCGCCATTCTTGACTCATTGAAATGAGACAATGTAGAGTTTGATGCGCATGCGTTTAATGAAACAATCAACTGTGAACTAAGTCTGAGTTGCACTATCTTACTTTAACTTTAACAAACGTCAAAAATCTGCTCGATACAAAAAACACTGGTAATAGATAAAGTTACAGTCAAAGTTGAGTGGTTCAACTCTGCCCAACAAGAAATTATAATTTTGGTTTCATCATAAGAAAGTAGGAAAATATATGACGTGTGAAAAGAAAAGTGTTTCAATAAACTGAAATAGATTTTACGTAAAGAAGCAATTACGCTAAACCAATAATTCAAATGAATTATTACATGAAGTAATATGAAACAATGTAATATCGTATAAGTACCTAATTAATACGTTATGAATGTACTCGTATTATGTCCAATTTAACACTTGATTAGATCTAAATTTAATTATATTATATTACTAAATTGTTAATTTCAAATTACAGACAACACTTTGATTGGAAAACCACACTTATTAAAACTTACATAAGATTGATAATAACTATCTATGTATATTATACTTAAGTTTGATATGCCACCGTCAGTACTTATAATGTAATAAATGAATTAAATTTACAATATTATACTGGTAAATTAATATGATTAAAACATTGTAACGATGGACAACAGTTGCAAGGAAATGATCCCATAACTTACAACAATTACATCATTGGAAAACGACTTCCTTAAAAAATTACTCCATTATTTGGCTGAAATATAAGTACCTGACATAATGTATTGTTTAGTATATATGTTCAATAGCAACTAGTAATTGTGACTTCAACAAGATTGTTTGCTGAAAATTAATGTTTTTCAACCCATCTGGTCAATTTAGAGAGTGTAGAGCAAATCCCCCATTTGCCTTGGGTTTATCTGCGGTGGAGAATCAAACTAAACTTTTCTGAAATAACGTAATTTACATAACGTTATTGTTCTTAGTTTTAAAATAATAACAATGTACACGTTATTTAATATTGCCTACATCTCAGAATGAGTAAGGACCATAAAGATGATTTACATTTAGATTTGATATTCAGCTGTAAATCGTTATATAGTTCACACGAGCTGCCCAGTGTGTGATCGCTCTTGCACTCAGTAACGATCCTCAAACAGAGCCGGACCGATAAACAACGATTTTCCGCCCATAACGACGCGCAATTCAAATTAATTCCACATGTCACTTTTGCCGCTCGTCTGTGCGAGATAAGGCTGCGTTTCCACTAAAACAGTGAAGCGAGGATGTGTAGCGAAGTTGTGAAACAGTGCGCAAATGAGCGTTTCGAGGATATGTAGTGAAGCTGTAAAACAGTGCGCAGATGAATGGTGTTTTTTTCAGACACTATCATTTACGCATGTTTTGCTCGCCTCTATCCCTAGCACATGATATATGCTATGGATAGAGGCGAGCGATATTATCTCTCGTACACATTCCTCGCACACATCCCTCTCTTGTTTCTCTCTTGTTTTGTATGTACAAAAACACCGTTTCGCTAAGCCGTTTCCACAGAAGCTGTGCTAACCAAGGTTTGGTACTTAAATAAAACGATTCTATAGGTTGTTGACATACAGTTCCAGCCCTGTGATTGAGGATTCCAGGTGAAGATGAGATGCAGGCCAAGAGCTTCCTCGTTGAGGATCAAAAACATATTTATCGTTACACATTCTCGCACATCCCTGGTGGAAACACAGCCTAATGGCCCCCACTCATAAACCACGCATTGGACGCGACCGATCGCAGTGACTTCTCAGATCGTAAACTCGATTTGACGGTTCTTATTGCTGAGCAAAGTTTATAGCGAAGAATGGGAGCGATTGATAAGTTTAGAGTTGAACTTCAATTCAACATGTTATTGCCGATATCTGTTTGTGTGGGTGTGAGTGTTAACCTAAACTTCTTAGAAAGCAGATCATGAATGTCGATTTCAGAGAAAATAAACAATATTTTTATTGAACATACTTTATTTAGGTGTTTGGTTCTGTCAAAACATACCTCAAGAAAGTTCACTGCTTGGGTTTCGTTGACAGCTAAGTAAACCGTACATGTTAGAGTAGGTAGACGCACACTTTATAGCGCATAATTTAGTCGGGCAGTTGATCAGTATGGTCATGAATGGGAGTGCGCACACTACGCCGATTCGATTTGGCCGATTCTTCATACAAATTAAAATCGGGCACAACTATCGGCCAACTAAAAATCAACGGTCGAGACGTCGGAGACGAGTCCCGTTCATCTAAATTTAACCGTACAGTACACAATGCCATTTTTCATCCACATTCTCCTCGCTATTAAATTCATACGCCGTTTAATTTACTGAAAACGCAATAATATTTACTGGCGTAATCGACACGGCGGGACTCATGTACCACTAATTACTTTTAATAGTTAATATCTATAAATTAAAGCATTGACAGTCATTTTATACCGTTTGTATCTCGTTGTGTGTCGTCGTAAATCATTTTAAAATACGTTGTAATCATATTATCTTGTTTATCTGAAATTAGTTATAGGTTGCTTGTGATTTGGAAATCAATTAAATAAATCATTGTTTAATTAATATGTTCCGTTAACATTCAGCCATGTTTTTACTACTGTTTGGAAATTAACCAAGATTTTAGAATTATACGTTAAGAATAAGTTATGTGACTGAGTTTCTTGCGCTGCTTCTTCTCAGCCCTGGCCCATTTATTGTCCCGAAGCAGTGGTAGGGCTAAAATAATACGAGGACACGTATAGAGATTTTTAAAAGCCTATTTGCAAAATAAATGAATATGAATTTGAGTCGAATACTTCAGTAATCAGTAATCCTATGATAATCAGTGTCTTAAGTCGAAAGTATTTGACCAATGCGTGTTGCCAGTGATGGTATACGGATCTGAGACGTGGTCGCTTACTATGGGCCTCATAAGAAGGCTCAAGGTCACCCAAAGGGCGATGGAGCGGGCTATGCTCGGAGTTTCCCTGCGTGATCGAATCAGAAATGAGGAGATCCGCAGGAGAACCAAAGTAACCGACATAGCTCGCAGAATTGCTAAAATCAAGTGGCAGTGGGCGGGGCACATAGCTCGTAGAGACGATGGCCGTTGGGGCAGGAAAGTTCTCGAGTGGCGACCACGGGCTGGAAGACGTAGCGTGGGCAGGCCTCCTACTAGGTGGACCGACGATCTGGTAAAGGTCGCGGGAAGAGCCTGGATGCGGGCAGCGCAGGACCGTTCATTGTGGAAAACCTTGGGGGAGGCCTTTGTCCAGCAGTGGACGTCATTTGGCTGAAAAGAAAGAAAGAAAGAACTTCAGTAAAACGTGGGAAAATATTAATGTCTGTCGGTGAACGGTTTTCTAGTGCAATATTGTACCCCTACAATTAAAGCACTATCAAACTAATGAGTGATAGTTTGTCTCACTAAAACCGAGCAGAGCCGCGGGCAAATGATACTGCAAACGGATATTACATCTATAGATAGGATCAAACTGTAATTATTAACCAAACGCAAATTGCAAGCATTTCAATTAACATAAAAAAGCACTTCTTAACGCTGTAAAATCTTACGGTCAATACTAGTAGCAGAGAAAAAAGATTTCCAGTTGATTCTAAGAACCATATTCATGTTCAAGGCCCAATTTGATCGAGCTCCTGGTTTGTGAATAGCGATTGCTAATATTATACCATTAGCAATGTATTTAGACTTTTTGGGTAAACCTGTAAAAGTGAGCGGGATTTACAATAAATATACGAGGTCTTGTAGACCATACGAAGTTCAAATGAACGTAACAGCGTTTCAACAGTAAAACATGAACCATAAAGTTTTTGACTATAGAAACTGCATGCTCCCGCATTTTCATAGAAGTTGAAATCAAAGTTAATCCCAAGGAAAATCTAATTATTGACCTGACAAACATAATCAGAATAGAGTGCCAAAAAAATTGAAATAAAAAGTGGTCTTGTAAAACATATTACTACCGTAACTGACTCTCAGGGAACGAACATAAAGAGAGAGAATTTGTGCGTTTTATTGGCAAGCATCGGCATACAGAACTGTACAAAGTGTTTTAACGGTCTAAAATGCCTTTCATCGAATTGAAGGTTGAAATCATGTGTCCACCTAGATTAGTTCCGCGCCCAAACACCAAGTCATCGTGGAATTCAACCAATAAGAACGCGTCGTTGTTTTTTGAATCGTGCACAGAACCAGACAGCTTTTATAAAGGAGGCTTATTACAATTTCGATTAGATACAAATTAACTACTTGTGTGTTTGAGATGAGCTCGCGTTTCTTATTATAGAACTGGATTGGGCTGTAGTCGAGTATTAAATGGGACCAAAAGAATAGCATGAGTCTAGATTCAGTTGAGAGTCCAATTAATTTGCTATGGTTGAAAATGATAAGTGGAGCTTCGAGCCTAGTTCAAAGTAGGGTGTTAAACTGTTCCTTTAGACAATTTCCACTTGTCGAGAGGTGAAAAGGGCAGTACGAACAGTGGTTTTAAATTCGTAAATATCATAAGTCTACCTAAAATAAAACCAATGACCTACTTTTTTATTGAAAGGCAAATATCAAAAAGTTCCAATATTACAGCTTCAAAATCAAAAATACCTATTTAGTTTAATATTAAGCAATACATATTTTAGCAGTTATGAGGCTATCAAATGAGGACAGAAGAATTCAATGCCCGCGGAAACCAATTTTAGGTAGAGTTCCACATCAACCTTGCACCACTACCATAAGAGTCCTGACCTTGGCCTTAGGGTGACTTAAACCCACATGCAGAAACCTAACATCATCATCATCTTGTTACATAAATAGATGTAGGTATAATAAGCCTGTCAAAGCTAACCGCAGGTTACGGTGACAAAGTGAACGACAATAGCTGCGTTATCTCCCATACATATCTATACTGTAATCTACGAAATTGAGTTATTATGCACTTAAGAACGTAGTTAGCAACAATTTTAATACGTCATCGCGCGATGCACCGGCCACTATAATGGAAATAGTGCGGACAAAGTATGCGGATATTTATCGATAGTTTCTATTAAAATGTATTTACTTTTTGAATCATGATTAGCTTAACTTATATAGACTATTGCATCACGAACACCACTGAAAGGAAATAACTATTCAAGACATCATTAAGTCAGGACAAATAAATCAATCATTTCTTAATCGAACTAAACAGCAGTTTTTAGTGACTGCTTACACGTGTCGATAAATTGAATCAGTCTACCTACCATGAGTTTACGTTAGGTGTGCTCGCTAGCGAGTACGTCAAAAATCTCTATGAAGATTTTGTTTCTTGAAAGTAGCCGCTAGGGGCGCTGCACAATATGTCATACAATTAATGTCATTTTTTTTACGCAGTCGCTAGCGAGCATACCTAACGTAAACTCATGGTAAGCACACAGATGATAGTGCTCATTTGCAAAATTAATAGATAAGTTTATAAAAAGTTAAACACACAATGTTATGTATTTCAATACATTTGCACATTAGAAACCACAAACGCTATGTAACTATATCGATATGTCCTGTCTGCCGAGCATCGTCGCGGCACTGATGCAAAACGGGACATCCCATTTCAATGTTCTTTTTAACGCGAACCAGTTTCGAGGTCAATATCTCGTCCGTTCATTCAGTGGGTTGTTTATTTTTATCTGTTTGTGCTCTGTAACGAATGCTTCCAGCGGCAACGTGTTCCGGCTCCTGGTATTTCGATATTTTATAGTTATTTCAATTTGTCACTTCACTAGATTCAAAATTAAATTTCAATTTGTAGATTTAAAATTCAAAAACTGGTTTTTAGAAAGGTTAGTCGTTTGGAAAATTTATAATTTAATTTTATTAGTCACCGCCTCAGAATACAGAACAAACCAGAAGGAGTGTTCGATAACATTTCTACGCGGCAACTTGTGTCCAAAATACTTCCCCTCCCGCGCCCCTTTACCCCCTTTAGTGTTACTAGCGCCGTGTGACACCCCCATTTTCGGGGTAAAATTATGTAATTTTTTAATGAGATGTTAAACAAGTAAAAAATAAGTAAGTGAAATAAGTACACACGGCCACAGTATTAACTATCCATTTCCGTTTTTGCTCTCGCTCTCATCAAATGGTGATTCTTTGCGATAGAACGAGACGACATGACTGGCCATAGGCATAGATAGTACCTACCTACCTATGAATTTAATTTTTACTCCGAAGTAACTAAGTGTAGATGATTATTTATTTCTATTAAATAGTGTAATTATACTACATGTAGGTATAATAAAAACTAATTAAAACAAAAAGGATGGGGAAAATATTCCATTATTCTGTGGTAACGCTAACAAAATTAACGCGTGAATTTTTTATAGACAAATGTAATTCAATATAAAAAAGTAGGGTAAAATATTCCGTTGACCTGTGGCAACACTTACAAAATACAACCGTGATTTTTTTTGAAAATTATTATTTAATTAAAATGAATTGGAAATGTGCTACTTACGGATAAAACATGATCCCATGCACTTTCTTCGTAATTCCAGTAGCATTCTTACATGTTGGAACGGCACAAGACGGCATAATTTAATTATAAAGTGTCAATCTGACGGATATGTAAACAATGCGCGCGCCGGCCATTGACTAATTGCTCTAAAGTCAAATTAGTGCGTTTTGGAGTAATTTATATGAATACACATTTACGCCCGTTGACGGTTTCTGGTTTGTTCCGTATTCTGAGGTCACCGCGTTACAAAGTTAAAAAAGCTTCATTGCCTAAAGCTTCAGTGTTGAATTTTGAGTATCTGATAGCATAGTAACGTTATGTAGAGATACACAACAAAAAATATGAAAGCTTTCTTTACGCTCTGCGTCCAGAAGAACCAAAAGTACTCTTGGCTACTACCAAATGGCTCTACAGCCATTAGGTGCACCGACGACCTCAAAAAGCGAGATGTTTGACTGCCATTGGGTGAAATGATGATGGTTTAGTTGAGATGACAACCCTCCTCAATGTATAATGGTAGGTACTTTATTTTATAAGTGTAATGGCACTTCGTTCTTGCGAATTAATTACAAGTCCTGTACCGGATACGGGCATTCTCCACTTGTTATGTTTATTTTCATCTCATAAACATATAAAAGTGTTAAAATTACGATTCATAAAATATCACTTGCGGGTTTCCTGCCATATTTTGATAGTTAAGATAACAGTTTTGAGATCATAAACTTTTTATAGCGGAACATAATGGTGTGGAATCGAAAGTAACAAATATAATTTCGCTGTTTGGATTACTTAATAAAATTGAGAATGACAATATAGTTTTGAAGACGTGAGAAGTTTTTATAAAAGCATCGTTAACTGATCTTTTATGTTAGATTAACTTAATTTTCACACGAAGAAAAAAGTGAAAAGTGCTTAAGTCCCTAGCCCTAAAACACCCCACATTGGACAAATTGTTTAATTTAATTACTGGATTGATGTTGATGCGACTTTCGTTGGCTATTAGCCGATGATATAACTTGGGTTTGATTAAGTAAAATCTAACAAAAAGTTAGAGTAGCTACCGTGCAAAAAAAATAAAACAAAATCCGCAACAAACCAAATCGGTCGATTTCGGCCTTCTTCAGAAGCCTACACTAAACATCACCTAACGTTTAAGGTCAGCGCTCTCTATTGCTCCCCCTTTAAACGGTGTTGAGAATGGTTTAAGATGAAATTACAGCATCCTGTACATCTGAAGATACGAGCGGTTTCCGCTGCTAGGTTACATTTGAGCTTTAAAGCTTATGGGAACTGAATACATAGCACTATGTAACCATTTAAACGAAAACGCGCACTCGTAAAAGCGCGCTTAAAACATCTTTATTTTCATGTGTAACTAGAGGTAAAAGATAGACTTTTTGACTCAGGGGATTGTATTGATAAAGCATAAAATCCACTTGGATCATAAAGTTCAAATAGAAATTTGACGTCACCCAATTAATACCCTATTACAGGTACAGTTAGCGTTAAATAGTTCGTGACACCCAAAGTGGCCAAAAAGTTGACAACACAACCTTATTCCCATTGTAACAAAGACGTGTAGCGAACTTTTTGACTACTTTGGATGTCATGAATTATTTGACGCTGACTGTACTTACAAAATCTTTCTGATTACACCAGGGCTATAACCTCAATCATTACAGAAGTCGACAGAAGAAATTAAAGATCTAGCTACATCCATAACACTATAAAAGATGTAGAGAGAATTCCAATCGAGACAATTATCCAAAGAACAAACCACCAATAGAAGATCTAACCCTTAAATACTCGTAATTAAGCTATTACTAAACGGCTACTATTAGTTTAAACCGATTAAGCTAAACTATTGCGACACTAACATCCTCAAACAGGGGTCTGGCGAGCCAACACATGCAGTGGGAAACTGCTGAATACCTATCCGAGATTTAGGGTTAGTGGCTATGGCTTAAAGAGACCGGATAAATCGCTTTAATTGATGGCAATTGAACTGAATCGGTATGTGGAGTTGTGAGGTCGGGAGCAACGGAGTTATGTAGAAGTTTATTAGGTAGTTAATTGTTGTAAGTAGGTACCGTTTTTACATGGAAGATCTTAGGTCATCAGGTCTGTTTGACCATTCTTGATAGACTGAATTCACAGTTTAGTATGGTAATCCCAAACGTCATACTTATACTTAATCAAAAGATCGATTAGAACTGTTTTTAAAAAACAGCTAATGTCAAAGTCAAAATTTCTTTATTTGTTTAGACTAATAAATAGTTCTTACAAATCGTCATTTTGCTCTTAAGGAGCCTCTACATGTCTCATAATCTTTTTACCCTACCAGCGCTTCGAGACCAACATTTGGCAAGTGCTGAGAAGAAGCGCCGCAACAAACTCAGTCACCACTGTCTGCCGGTTAATATAAATAAATAGAAATAGCAGTAGTAGGTACATTCGATTCAGGAGCAGTTCACTGAATTTACCATGCATTCTTGTATAGTGTATAATGGGTATACAAAATTGCGTGGTATATTAAACAAGGTAGTGACGTGCTAATATCTAGACTTACAGATTACATACTTAAATACTAGTAGAAATGACTCGCATACATAAATTGGAATAACTTGGATTGACCAGTCCCCGAAAGCAGCGCCTGTTCACAGACATGACGAGTGAACCAGCCATCGCTTCACTCGACCATATTAGAGGGAATGTAACGACCCGCCTCACTACGCCACCACCCCAGAGACATTTTAGTGAGAATGACAATACCAAGTTATCTCTTAGAAAAAAAAAACAATGATAAAGCTAAGTAACAGTCCAGATTGAGAAGCATGACACTATAACATTTTAGAAAATTAGATTAGTTTATACATTACTTTTCATAGCACGATTTTAATTCTTTTTAGTGCGAGCATGAGAGGACCATAATCCTACTCCCAGGATGACTTATCATTAAGAAAATCTCGAGTTGTATAATAGGCTTTTTTAAGCATGTGATCTTTAACTATACCTTTAAATTTATTGTACGGTAGCTCTTTATATTTATCAGGGACTTTGTTATAAAAATGGATACCTTGTCCCATAAAGGTGGCAAACACTTTATTAAGTCTAAAAGCGGGTATAGCCAATTTATTTTTATTTCTAGTATTGATTTGGTGAATATCACTTTTCTTTTTGAATTCATTAATATTTTGTTGAATAAATAGAATACAGTTTAAGATGTATTGTGAAGCGGCCGTGAGAATGCCAATTTCTTTAAACAATTCTCTAAGGGACGCTCTTGCTTTCATTTTATACAAGTATCTTATGGCACGTTTTTGCAAAATAAATATTGTTTCAAAATCTGCAGCTTTGCCCCATAGCATGATTCCATATGACATTAGGCTATGAAAGTAGCTAAAGTAGACTAAGCGAGCTGTTGAAACATCGGTTAATGACCGTATTCTTTTTATTGCAAAAGCCGCTGAGCTGAGCTTTCCCGCCAGAGTTTCTATATGGGGGCCCCACTGGAGTTTTGAATCCAGGGTAATTCCCAGAAATACAGTAGATTCTACCAGATCGATTGCATTATTATTAAGTTCTATTTGGGTACTAACTGTTTTTACGTTAGGCAAAGAGAATTTTATACATTTTGTTTTCTTTGCATTCAGTTGTAGATTATTTGTAGTGAACCAACTTAAAACTCTTGTTAGTGCATTATTTACATCGTCAAAGTTATTTTTACTTCTATCAATATTAAAAATCAAAGATGTGTCATCAGCAAATAACACGATTTCGCAAGAGTCTTTAACAAAATATGGTAGATCATTAATGTATATAAGAAACAAGAATGGACCCAGAATGGACCCCTGCGGAACTCCCATTGTCACAGGTGACCCAGAAGACAAAACACCATTTATGTCGACTTTTTGAACTCTAAAGTTTAAATAGGATTGTATTAAATCCAAAGCCGAGTCCTTTACCCCATAATAGTGCAGTTTGCGAATTAGCGTTTGATGTTCTACGCAGTCAAAAGCTTTTGAGAGATCACAGAAGACCCCTAGTGCATTTTGAGAATTCTCCCAAGCCTCGAAGATATGCTTAAGTAGTGCAACCCCGGCATCGGTGGTGGAACGACCCTTGGTAAAACCATATTGTTCACTATGAAATAGTTTATTAGAGCCAAAGTGAATCATAAGTTGCTCCTGTATGATTTTTTCAAAAATCTTGCTCAAAGCGGGCAAGATAGAAATGGGTCTATAATTGCCAGGGTCGGTTTTGCTACCAGACTTAAATAATGGCATTAGTCTACTGTGTTTCATGAGGTCGGGGAAGATTCCCTTATCTATGCAATTATTGAATATTATCGCTAACTGTGGGGAAATTATATCAATAATGTGTTTGACTATCTTGACAGAGATGCCCCAGATATCAGTTGTACTCTTTACATTTAAAAGATTAAAAGTTTTAGTGATATCTAATGGAGTAATATGTTTAAAAGAGAAGTGCGAGTCACAGGGTGTCACGTGGGTTTTCAATATTTCTTCAGCCTCGGAGGGAGATGACTTTAAGTTGGCAGTTGTTGCTGAAGCTATATTAACAAAAAATTTGTTAAAAGCTTCTGCTACATCTTTATCTGCAGATATCAAATTATCGTGAACTTTGAGAGAAAAGTCATTATCTCTTGGTTTTAGTTTACCAGTCTCTCGGTTGATAACATTCCAAGTTTCTTTTATTTTATTACTGGCGTTCCCTATCTTGTCCCGAATATAAAAAGACTTAGCCATGAAGCAAACCTTCTTAAAATTTTTTGAATACTTTTTCACATGTTCAAGAAAAGATATACTATTATTATACTTTTTCATGCCATAAAGCTCATATAACGTATTTCGACTTTTGTATATTCCCTTAGTAGCCCAGTCACTAAACTTAGATTTGGTATTTGGTTTTAATGGCTTTACAGTAAAAACTTTGTCATGTTCGGTTTTAATACATTCGAAAAGGTTATTGTAAAGAGCATCTGGGTCTCCCTGCACGTACGGGACTAAATGCAATTTATTTCCAAGATTATTCTTAAAACGGTCTAGACGACTAATGGTTACAGGTCTACATACGGCATTTTTGTTACTTGTATTATTAGAATTATTAAAAATAAATTCTACTTTAATACCACAGTGATCTGACGTAAGATTGTGTATGACAGCTTTTTTGTCAGGGACACAGCTAGAGAAAATATTATCTAGACAAGTAGCTGTGGTTTCCGTAATTCTAGTTGGCTCCTTAAATTGACTAAACAAATTAAATGACTTAAAAAGGGAAAGTAGTCTTACAGAATATGATGATGAGCTATCTAGTAAATTGACGTTAAAATCTCCACAAACTAAGACCTTTTTGTTGCTGTTACAAGTTTTATTAAGAGCATCCTCAATAGCCGCTTCAAAAATACCAAAGTCCCCGGAAGGGGGTCTATACACACATACAATGATGTAACTCTCAAGCTCGACACAGGAAATTTCGATAACACGCTCAACTGATAGCCCTACTACATCTTTGCGTTCTTTACATTTAATATTATTATTGACAAATATTAAGGAGCCTCCGTGAATGGCAGACTTCCTGTAAAACGCGCTACATAACTGATAATTATCTATGTAAAAAGAGCTTTCATATTTCTTAAGCCAGTGTTCAGTAATACACATTACATTAATGTCAAAACTTTTTAAGAAAAGCTCTATTTCTAAAACTTTGCTGGCCAAGCCTTGAATATTTTGATGAACAATCTTGAATGTTCCAGACTTGGCCTTTGTCGAGTGCCTCAGTTTAAACAACTAGTAGTAGGTACAGTCTTAATATTATTATTTACATAGTGAGAAATCAAATTATTAGTACCCTGATTATGATTATTTTTATAAATATGATTACATTTAATATTGTATGCAATCAAAGAGGCTAATTTATTCTTTAATTTTTTAGAGAGATACATTGTATCTACAGTCAACTTAAAGTTAGAAATAAATTTATTTATGTCAAAAAGTAAAAGTGCGTCGCTATGACGATAAGTCAGGTTATACATTAGTATATTTAAATCAAATATTTTCTTGTTGATCTTATTGACATTATACCCTGAATTTACATAGGGTAAAGCACACAAAATTATCTTAAATTTTAAGCTATTTTGCAAATCCAAGAGTTGGTCAATATTCTGAATTATACTCTTTTTATCTACTAAGTAACTATTACCATACATTATGATAACATTGGAGTTCTCATCTAATTTTTGGTTTTTACTAATTTCGTAAATTATCTCTGTAAGAAACCTACCTGGATAGCAATAATTCAAGACTTGTGTATTCAAGTGCTCCCTGAGCATAGAACCTACCCCCTGACCAAGCTGATCAGAATAAATATAGGTTTTCCCTCCATTACCGGTATCACTAATTTTTTTAGACAAGGCAGTTTCATTAGTTTGGGATTCAGTGAATAATATGTCCTGCGCCGGCTCAGTTTGAATAGACTTTGGTATTATAGTGGGCTGAAGGCCAATAATACAGTTACAAGACTGTTTTTTTGATAAGGTCTCAAAACGCTCAGTGTTGTAATTACATAGGTCAACAAGTTTGGATGTGGCCAGTACATGTTCATTGATTTGTTTCTGTGCCATTTCATATCGAGATTTAAACTGTTTAAGATAAAGTTCCAAGTCATCTATTTTCTCATGTAAGATCAAAGTATTATCATCATACAACTTTTTGTTTTGTTCTATTTTTAAGTTGTATGATTTAAGCTTTTCTTTTAAAAGATTTTTTTCTTTCAATAGAATTGACTGTTTAGGTAAACTACGTTGAAATTTAATTAATTTTTTGCATTTCTTGATAAATTTCTTGATTTTAATATATTTTTTAAGTTTATTATTATTATTAAATTGATATTTTACTGCTGGACCGGAACAGGACACATCACAGGTCAAGTCTATTATAGGTATAGTTGGATTCTTCGATTCATGATCATTGTTCATCAATTCATTATACAGGCTCACGGTTGAGTTGAATTCTTGAGCCTGTTTTTCTTCCTCCATAGATTTTATGGTTTTATGTGACTCACATAGGCTCTTTTCGAGGTCATGGATGCGATCCAAAGCCTGCTCATGAGTGTTGTTGCATTCACTGAAGGAATTCACCGTTTGTTGCAATTTCAAACATTGTTCCGCGAGGTCCAGATATTTGCCATGAAGCTCGGCAAGCTCATTCTTCAGTTGTGAGTTCCTGTTTACAACTTTATGAATCTCCTGTTCACTGTCTTCACGTTCCCGGAGAAGCTGGTCGCTGACCTCTCGTGAAGCTTTGAGGTCCAGGAGAGCCTGCCTCAACTTAACTTCCATGTCCTTCATGGTGGCCTTACGGGTCAACATCCTTGAAGCTTGTTGCAGTGAAGTTTACCAATGGAAATAGGATTTTGTTTAGCAATCCCGATCGAAGAACCGAGAAAAAAAAATACAAAAAAGGGTTTTAGTGATCTTGGCAATAACAGTAGGTGATAGACTATTAGGGATCTGTATTTGAATACTATCTTATTATCAATTAAAGGTCTTATTACAGAAAATAACCAATTTATAAAGTAAAGCTAAGTTGTGTGGGTAGGAATTTTTTGTTAAGGTTAGATAATTCTTCTACTTATTTCCACTAAAATAAAAGATATTTTACACGAATTGTGTTATTTTACAGACTTAAGTTTAAAACTGAGTAATTAAAAGGCAAAATATGAATATTTAACATGAAATTATAACCTCAACGTTGGGAATTGTAGTGTTTTATTTTCAGTGTATAATGCAAAATACATGTAATGTACCTATAGATATTAGTTAATTAATGAATAAAAACAATACTCCCCTGTTAATTTGTTCCGTAAATTTGAATTTATGATGATTTTTCGTTGACAGCTGACGAAATTTTGTCTTCAATTTTTTGTCTTAAATACTAAATATTTTCGTCGGATATCACTCGTATACATTATTTATACGATAAACAATTGATTTCAGTATATTTTATCACAATATTACACGAAATTATAGTAAATTAATAAAAAAATAAGGGGCTGATGAAGAAGATATTAGATACCTGTCGGATTCTTGAATAATGAATCATCTAAATTAACTTATCAAACATAATTCCGAATCCTTGTATACCGTACTTGCTCTACTTATTAAAAATAATCATAATCACCTTTAGAGGTTATACGAGTATCTTGTGAACTAAATACATTACCAATTCAAGGGTAGTAATGTAGTGTAATACACGATAATAGCGGCTTATTACTGAGCGAATTAATTCAAAAACGACAATCCTCGTAATAAACTAGACTCTCACGTAAAGGACGAAGCAAAAACTGGACAAGGTTAGTTCGAAATCAACTAATAGGAGTTCAGTAGAGTGATACTTATTGCCAAGCAATGTAACCCCTTTCTTATGTTTTTTTACAGATTGCCCATGTTGGTAGCCGTGAGAGTCTTTATATCACCGAGTTATTACTCGCAGGGGTTTCCAAACTCAAAATTTTTGCAATGCCCTTTTTTCTAAATATCTTTCAAACAACAACAAATAAGAGGGAGAAATAATAGCTACAAAATATTGAATTTTAATTTTGACATTTTAATAATTGATTGACCAACCGCTTAAATTTTGGTTTAAAAGCTGAATATTTTGTACAGCCATGTTCTGTAGAGCATGACACACGCTGAGTAGGTGCAATTTTGGTTCAGTAAGTTTTATTCCGTCAAATATCTGATAATGTGTTTGAACGAATAAAATATTTTTCTCTCTTCTTTCTTTCTTTTCAATTGTATGTTTAAACTGAAAAAACAAAGCGCTCATGATCCACATACGACTGACAATTTATTTACCCACGGACCTCTAAAACATCAATATGTTTTGGACGAGCTCATCAAGCTCGTCGCCTGCAACGAAGTAATAAGTTACTCGTTAACTCAAAATGACAGCTAAGTGACAGAAATAGAATCGGCCAAGTGAGAACAGAATAAACCTCCTACAGATTTAACGTTGCACACTAGGTACACAGGTAAAACAGTTACCTTAGAAAATCTGTTTGAAGCGGCAATTTTTTATGTATTCTTCGTTTATTTACTAATTTAATAAAAACATAAGGCAAGTTTCAATTCCACGACGAATTATCAGTATTGTTATAATAAATTAATTATGTTGTCTAAACTTATTAAATAGTTACAAATGAAAACAGTACATTTAAAAAACATTTCTCATACTCATACATACATCAACACATTGCTGGGTCAACATTTTTGGTACCTAAAATTTTTTTTTCACCACAGCGAAATAAACCTTTGACAGAAAGTGACAAAGCATTAATTAGGTAAGAGGTGCTCTACCAATGTTTTATTTTAATACATTTATTTTATATTTTTGTAATACGTGCATCGACCTCTTTCGCCCGCGGGCGGGTCGCGTAGCGCGCACTGGCCGCCGCGAATATTTTTTAATAATATCGGTCGTCTTTTGTTTTACTTTTTCCAATGCTCTCACGCTAATTTTCACATTTTGATATTTTAAACAGTTACTTATTTAATTTGCTGACTTGCTGTAGTAACTTATTAATTATTATTAAGACTGTTGTTTTTTTATTAAGTTGCTAGAAATTCGCAAAGGTCAACGAATATTTTAAGACTTCATGGTGAATTTATTGTTACATAGGTATTTTCCACACACACAGCGTGCTCTGAGGTTAATCAACTTTTTGATTCATGTAAGTACTTTAAGAGTTATTGTCCTAGTTTGTTAGAAGACATTGCTTTGTAGCTTTGAGATTGTTTTAATTGTCCTGTTTTTTGTAATTTACTGTATTTACATGGTGAAGAGTTCTTCTATACTATCTTTTTATTCAAATCAGACGTCGATTTCCTCTATTATAATTATCTAAGCACCTGTGTTAGAGGACGCTAGTATTTCTTAGCTATTTAATAACTAAATACCCTTTTCCTAATAAGGGCAACGATACATCAAGCTCAATAAATGTAGATTGTTGTTGTAATAGATAGTAGTTTGTAACTAAAATGTTTAGTGTAACGGCTATATTAGTGCAGGAAAGTACATTTACCTTTAGATTTAGTACCTAATATTTCTCTATTTTTTTTTCATTCGCGCAGAACTTAAGTGAACCTGTATTTACTTTATATTAGCAAATAGTAGTTAAATGGTTTATTCAAGTATTTTCTTCTCAAGCAATTTTATTCAATTAGTTTTTATTCAGTCCAATATCCGGGGCGGCGAGCGACCTCCAATGGGAGTGAAGACGTTCGTACAGTTTTTACTATCAATTAGATTACGCTTAAATGGTATTATTCAGATACATTCTGTATTACCAATGGTAATATAAGCCGGGAGCATCGAGTTAACATAATCTTTTATAACAAAAACGGTGCAGATCCTCCCTCTCTGTCATTAAGAATAAGAAGGAAAGAGTGGAGAGATTTATTTACATATTTATGCAGTTGCCAGTTTTATTTCTGAAAGCAAATGGTTTCTAGATACTAGATTTTATGAACCGATTTTATTAAATGTATTTTATTCAAGTAATCCTATAATCCAACAAAATGTTATGATATAATTTTAATGTTATAATTCTAATGATCTTGTATTTATTACAGAAGCCAGCGGTACATACTAAGGCGATCAGAGAGTATAAAATCGGAGTTCTGTTAATGAAAAAGAAACAGTGGCTATGTAGGTAAGTAAGTATCATAATTAACCATTTCAAGTCTTCAAAGATTTTACACACACCGGGCTATGTTTCAAAGAGCCATTATATGTTTGAAGTTTTTAAATTGTATTAACATTTCTTCGTATTAGTTTTTGTTACTGCTCCTCGTATCTCTGATAGTTCAGGTTATCAGGGTACGTAATTACAAGATAATATTACGTGTCACCCATTATGTAAATTAAAAACTAAATATCTACATCACTTTTTAACGTCCAAAAACCGTTCAGTATGACAGAATTAATCGATGTAATGTCACCCAACTTTTTCTAGCGTCGCGTCGTAATGCATTTATCGAGATGGAATCGGCAGCGTCGATTCACAGAATCTGAATCGATAAAAAATCGATCGCAAAAACCATGGCGTCCGTCACGCACGAGCAACGATCGGTGTCTTTGACATCACACCACGGCTCGGATGAAGAATGTTAAATAAATGACAATCGGCCTAGTGGTACCTCTACATCAGTATCGACATTTGGAGGTACTTACTAAGATGGCACCCATAAGCCTAGGCGCAGACCACCGATTTTTAGTCGGCCGATAGTTGAGTCGGGCTGTTAATCAGTACGGAGATGTGTGAAAGTGCGCACATTACACCGATTTGGTATCGGCTGATTCTTTATACAAAAACAGAATCAGACCCAACTATCGGCCAACTAAAAATCGGTGGTCTGCGCCTAGGATAACACAAGCATATTAATTGCTTACTTTGAGGCCAGTTGGCGCTTTGCGAAATTGACCAAAGATTTATTTTTTATTTATTTATTACTGTCAGTCCTGAATGTAAAACTTTACATGACTGATCAAATATAATCAATTTGAACGAACAGAATTTTAATTGGTCAATGTTATCAATTATTTTCTTTGACGAATTATTTTCTATATAAACACAATGTTATGCCATTTTGCTCTAAAGCCCCTTATTACCTTACTTATCAATACCAACTCTATTTATAGTGTATCATTTAAATAAGATTACTGTTTGATTTCATTCTCAACAGATTCACTCAGCAAAACAAATAGTGCAATGGGAAACCAGTGTGTAATGATCGATAATAATTCAATTGCCTGCGGTCGAAAGCAAATAATAAGATATTATTGTTTCTATTATTATCATATAATCAGTTCCAATAAACCTTCCGAGCTATGACGTATTTACCAACTGCAGAAAAGTAACTGCGAGCGGTTGACACGTCATAATTATTGAGTTTAATTAATAATCATAAATAACATAATCAAATGACCGTTTTCACCATCAACCCCTATTTTTAAGTGACCCCTGTGAAAACAAAATTCATGTTGTTTGTTACCACAGAGGTCACATAAAAATTAGGGATTGATGGTGAAAACGGGCATAAGCCTTTTCCCTTAATTTGAAGTGTAATTTTTACAGTTCCCTTAATTTAAACTGTTAATGTTTAGGAACGGTCAGAAAGCCCTTCTTGTACATTCATAACTGTTACAACATGCGATGTAGAGCCAAGTACTCATATTGTATGAAGTTTTGACAGCGAACATGCTAGGCCTTATTTGGATCCATTATCATCAGTTTTGACATAAGTGGTTACTTACATGGTAATTACCTACATTAGGCACCTACAATGTATTGTTGATACAGCTTTGGGATAATAATATCATTAATATTAAGTTCGAAAGGTTTAGTGTGTTACACACGTCCCAAGTATAGCTTGCCCTACCACCACTTCGGGACAACATATGGGCTAGTGCTGAGAAGAAGTGGCGGAAGAAACTCAGTCACTTTTCATCATAGATCATAGATCGTATGGGACTGTAAAGCTGATGTATATTTCTCTTTATGGTTCCATGTGACTTTCTTTGTCCATTAAAAGTGAATTAGATGAAGTAATTGCTTATTTAAATGACGGGCAACTACGGAACCCTACACTGCCCGTGACACGACACGCACTAGGCCGGTTTCTAAAAAAAATCTAAACTGTAAATGCCAAAACATTACCATATTATACTCACTCCTTCTCTGGTAACAATTTAAGTGGCCTATTTAAGCAGCTAGCGGCCGAATACTGAAACACTACTCAAATCTGTCACTCAGCTGACGGGCTCCTAAATTTAAGTATCCTTCAATTTTAAATGGTATTCTCAAACGCCACTCAACGGATTTGAAGCCGTGATCAGCTAAGCAGCTCTCAAATGTTTACCTACTGGCAACATTTACCAAAAAAAGTATGTTTTCATTTACACAAATGATAACTTTACGTTTTTTATCCATTACACGCAGCATCGTTTGGTTATGTATTGTCTTTTATGGAAATATACTCAATCAACTTAACATAGAACAGTTTATTTTTAGTTTTTAATATAAATAAATCTCGTTTTATCATATAAAAAAATTAATGCTTGCATTTTTATTTAATTAAAAAAATAATTTTAAAGGTGATACTTTTTATTGTTGAAATCTATTAAGTGGCGATCGTGGACCGAAACGTACCCACAATTGACAATTATCATTGTTGACTTGACAGAGCATCAAATTGACAAATCAACAACTCTTGGAAATGCTGCTATGCGATGTCCCCTTATTCCTCAGAAATAGGCATGTTTATGTAAAGCGATTTCATAGCAGCTATTTTGGTTGTTACTTCGTGCACTATACGATGCACAGTTGGCTGTTAGATGTGGAAGATATCACCTAGTACACGTTCATAACTTCCCGTTGCGTAGAAGAGTAGGGTTATAATAAGTATTTGGTCCACTGGTTGTATGGCGTTTGGTGAGGGGTTTCAAAGAGCTTCCAAATTATGAATCCAGAAACAACACCGTTTCTTTAGAGACGCGGAATCTCGCTCGGAATTGCATGTCATTATAATAATATTTTTCAATAGCGTTCAGCCTTATTGCGTTCCTGCGATTAGATCTAGGTATTTCCTCGAGGCTCGAAAGAAATGATAACGATGACACACATTATTTACCACTATTTAGGTCGATTTAGGTATAAGAATAGGATTTAAGATACCGCGCAAGCACTCTCAAATTTAACAGCTGCTTAAGACGATTTGACAATTGTTTGAGTAATGCTTAGCGTTGAATGGCGTTTCAGTATGCGAAAATTCATTTAAGTGGCGTTTGAGTGCAACTTAATTTGAGAGGTGCTTAAAAATTGAGAACTGCTCAGATATTGTTTTGAGTATGCGAAATGTAAGTTTAGGAGCTGCTTAACTATTTGAGAAGCCGTCAAATATTTAAATGGTGTTTCAGTATTCGGCCGTAGATCCGTTAATTTAAAAATTATCCATACATCATCACATTATCATCTTTAAATTGCCTTCATATTCAGCACCTGACATGCGTTTCTGCATTTTTACAGAGAAATTGAAATGCATCTTAAGCATTATTCCTTGTAATGTTAATTTTGAAGAAAATTATCATAACAAAAAGTTGATACCGATAGTTACGTCGACACGTCTTAAAACTAAATATACTATTGTAGGTGTGCTTTTTTAATTAAAAAAATAACATAATGTTGACTACTTTTATTGTTAACCGACTTCAAAAAAGGAGGAGGTTACATGTTCGACTGTATGTATGTTTTTTTTTTCTATGTATGTTCACCGATTACTCCGTCAATTGTGGACCGATTTTCAAAATTCTTTTTTTGTTCGATAGGGTACACTTCTGAGGTGGTCCCATTGTCACCAAGTCAAGATCTGATGATGGGATCCTAGGGAAATCGACTGCAACCCTCAAATTTTATAGGCACGTATATCGTTTTTCAAACATTTTCTTAAGTTATTCAAGTATTTGCTCATGGAAATCATCATCTCAAATTCATGAGCTGATGATAGAAAGTAAAACTCCTTAATGCTTAGGAGTTGGAGGATAATTCTTTTAATTTTATAGATAAGTATAGTTTCTAAAGTTATTCAAGTGTTTGCATCAGATAGCCATCATCTCATCACGATGAACTGGTCATGGTAGGTACAACTCCTTAACGCTTAGGAGTTGGAGGATAATTCTTTAAATATTATAGATACAAATAGCCTAACAGTTGTATTCTTTCATGTTTTTAAGGTGGGCTGACGGTTTAAGGTCTTTTTAGGTTGCCGATATGGTAACCTGTATTTTGTAGGGAATATTATTTTACACTTGACATTCTTAATGGTCAGGTCGGCATCGGTGCAGGCAAACTTCACACGTTTCTTAACTTGGCACCGACTCCAAAAGTATCAATCATGGTATACATAAATATTAATTCGTCCTAATAAATAAGTAATTAGTGATTATTTTTCTACTTTTTAGTGTATGTTTTTTGGAGTCGTTTTTTTTTTTTTTTTACGAGTAAGTGTAAAATCACATGTCTGACATTAACGAATGATGCTACATATTATAAGCAAAATTATAGAATTGTAGAAGTTATCCCAATTACTTAATAACACCTTGTATATTCCAGAGAAGCCATTATTTTACGCTTACATCTGTAAAATGGGCTCTATTTTTATTTGTATTCATAGCGCCAAAAAGTCCTTATCAATTTATTGATTCTTTATACAAACATCTGCGTAAAATGGCATCACATTATGCTAATGTACTGTTAATAGACTGTTAGCGACACAATTAACGGTAAATGTACCTAATTAGGTTAATAAATTGAATACGCAATGCCCTGCTCTCGTGATCTTAACCAAAGGTCGGAGGTTCGATGGAACCGGTTATTCGAAAGTTGTAAAAGTTATTGGCACTGTTGAATAGGTATAAGGTAGAGTCAACCGGTCAAAAAGAAGAATATAACAATTGTCTGGCACGAGTTATTGTATATCTATACTAATCTATACTATCTATACTAATCTATACTAATATTATAAACGCGAAAGTAACTCTGTCTGTCTGTCTGTCTTGCTTTCACGCCTAAACCACTGAACCGAATTTGATGAAATTTGGCATAGAAATAGTTTGAGTCCCGAGAAAGGACATAGGATAGTTTTTATCCCGGTTTTTGAAACAGGGACGCGAGCGGTAAAGTTTTTCTGTGATAGACAAACTTCCACGCGGGCGAAGCCGCGGCCGGGAAGCTAGTTACCAATAAATTAGAGTACATGATTGCATCTTAGTTGTAAATTTCGTCACTAACATTGATCGTTTTCTTTCAGAGAATACTTGGTGAAATTCTTGACTAGTAAATTGAAGAAATTTAGTAAAACGAAGCTGTCTTCCCTTGTACTGTTTTCTTGCACTCCTAACCTGTAAGTATTTTGTTTTTATTTGTATCCATAATATCTCATATCTCATTATCTACATATGAAGCCATGTGCATTGAAAATTGTAGCAATGAAAATGGAATAAAATGGCCAAGATATTATACTTGTAGATAAGAGTGTAGGACTATACGAATCTATACGTTCCCAACCACTTATTCTTTTAAATATCGGTATGGCAAAACATTTATATCGAAAGTAATAAAATATGATTACACACAATTTATCATGCAGATTCTACAATTTAAATATCAATTACACACCAAGAAATAAGAGTTTTATCGTCCGTTTGAAAACGCTACCCAATCTACTCTCAACATAAAAATGCAATCGAGAATATATTTCAGTGTAAAGTAAATTGAACAACCATTAACACCCTGTATAAAGTGCCACGGAATTTTCTCGGCTCTCCAACATCGATTGACCAGTATTGACGACCGCAGAAACCATCACGTCTGCAGTATTTGATTAACAATTCATAAACTCACCGCCCCGACCAGGCAGATTAAAATAGCACTAGCTCCGCGAATATGTAAATTGTAATCGCAATTCATGGTATATCAGTAGGTTCAGGATTGCAGACCACTTCGAGCATACTTGTTGTTTGAGTGTGTTTTAATTTAATTATACCATTTGTCTCATTTTGATTGTAAGGACGATGGTACACCAAGCTTAATACTGTGGCATCTATTTGGTTGACACTGGCCCTTTTTGCCATCAATTTGTCACTAATTACACAACTTATTATAACAATAGAGTTGAAATATAAGTTCTTATGTGGATTAGGTAGTACATAATGTCTGCATTTGAGACTTGAGTCCAGTTACCCTCAGTTGTAACTAATGGAACGCGAAAGCTTAAAATTTTCAAAATGAGTTCTTTCTGACTCTATCTATGCTGTTTTTCTTGATGAAGCTAGATGGATTAGACTGGTTGGCTTTAGATTTTTATCTGCCATGTGGGTGTATGTACTCGCCGGTCATTTTATACTAAGTTGATGAAAACTTTCAATCGGGAGGATATACAACTTTTATGGATTATACCCTGTATTTTCTAGCCTGTATTTTAGTAATTTCTTTAAATCATTGATAGCGATAAGGATCTATAATTATAAAGTACGATGAAAGATTATGAATACCTACAGCGAACACACAACCCTGGTGTAGAGTGGAAGTGCAAACTAATTCTATCAAGATAGTTCACTTTGTGTTAAGGTAATCTTGCTCAAGAGGAAATTAGCTTCTAACAAATGAAAGGTTACACTTTTGATTCATCTAATGATTAAACTATAGGTTTGTTTGTTATGGATATTATGATGATAGATTTCTGCAACAGATTTTTTTTATTCTGGCATTTTTTATATTTTTTTTATGAATAGTTATTTGTTGCGCTGTATATTTGTTTGAAAATAAGTTTAACCCGACAACCTCCTCGCATAACTTATCCCACCATTCACTAAAACAAGTTTTGAATTCTGCGGAAACATCAGTCGGTTATAAAAACAAAAATGGGTCACAAAAATGTACGTAATTACCACTGACCTGCGCACACGCGTCCACACGTCAGCGCTGGACCATAATTGGGCCGGACACTTGTACCATGGAATTCATAACAGATCCCATTATGAATTATGACATTTAATTGTTTTTACAATATTTATGATGTGTCTACACGATGAGTTTTACAACGGTGACGGACGGCGTGTCATTTTGAAGGAAATGAGACGTGACAGAGAAACTTGTTGTATAGATGAACTACACTAAAGGCTGATTTACACGTAATAAGTAGATAAGTAGGTAACTAAATTTTAACTTAATTTTTCGTGTCAGTTGGTGAGCGGGGCTTGTCACTTGATACGTTTTTGACAAGCAGTTTCATAGTAAACAAGAGCTTGACGTTTGGACATAACTTAAAATTAAGTATTAAGTAAAATTTTGCAATTTGATCACTTAGGCTGAGTTGCACCACCTAACTTTCACGGTAACTATGACGATAACCGGTGCTTTTTGTATGGAGTTTGACAGATTTTTGACGTTTGTCAAAGTTAAAATAAGATGGTGCAACCCAGCCTTAGAATTAAGTTAAAATTTAGTTGTCTACTAAACTACTTAATACTTATAACCAGCCTTAATGTCCAGTTTTTTGATCTGTAGTTAAAATAACCAATAGTCAAATTTGACAGATGTCAAATGACAGGTGGTTAGTTATGAGAAAAAAATTTTTTAGCAATGGTTAGCTTGACTCTTAGTAGGTACGTGTACGATGTGTCATTTTATAGATAATACACACTGTTGGGGATTTTTATGGATACGGTCCATTGCTCAGTTTTTTTTAACTGTCATTGTAAAGTAACCGTATCATTAAAAAGTGCAAACTGAGCATAAAGTTATTCTTCACTGTAATTTCCGCACCATGTGGCTGCATCTTAATTTGAAGGTTCCTTTGAAACGCCATTAATAACTCAAGCGGGCGGCTATTTTTGTTTTAATCCATCTGAATTATGTTACAAAAACTTTTAGATCTGTTGTACTTTTCATTAAAATGTTACTGACTTCACCTTGTCACATTATCTACGTATTTATACATGGATTACTCATGTTTGGCCAAAAAACGTTTCCCAAATTATCACATCGCAGTTTCGCAAATTTACATTTGGCAAATTCTCATTTGGCAAAACAACTTATTGCAAACTTTTAATTCGCAAATGTCGTTTTTGGCATATTATTGTTTAGCAAATTATTGTTTGGCAAAGTATGTTTTGCCAAATGTTTCATTTGGCAAAAATATTTGACGATAAACTATTTACAAAACAATTAGATTAGTGCATAAAATGGAATACAAATTAGTTTGTGGTTATTATTTTGTTTAGTGGGTACCTACTTAATATTTTTGTTCTAAATTAATTTTCATATTTCATTCTTTTTATCGAAATTTCCAAATGATTAATTAACAATAGAGGTGATTCTAGCGCTCGGCGGCCGCTGCCGCGGCACGCTCACTTCGCTCGCTTCGCTCGCTCGCGTTAAGGGTCACTGTTCTAACCTAACCTAACCTACTATTTTTTGCAATCATACTATTTTCTGCAATCTCTTTGTTTTACATAAAATTTTTGTGAAAACCACGATCATGTGCCTTATGCTTTGATTTGTGGGTTTTTGACCAAACAAATTATTTGGGATATAATATTTGGCAAAATAACACATTTGCTATATAAACATTTGCCAAGTAAAATTTTGCCAAATGATAATTTGATCAAATGAATTAGTTGCGAAAAGTACAGTTGCTAAAAGTTCATTTGGGAAATGAAACTTTGCCGATAAGTTGTTTGCGAAGTGAAATTTGGCGAAAAGTAATTTGGCCAAACGGAAGGATACCATTTATACATATTATTAGCAAGAGTGGTTATTATAACGAGTTCTTTGATATTTTGGTTTAAAATTTTGTGCAGTACAGAGCATAAAAATTTTAGCCATCTAAAAAATTACCCTTCATAACGACGTGTCATAGTGTAAGATTTTTTGTAAAAAGATTATAAATAAGTGAATAATTTTATTAACCTTAAGATCTTATATAACCCAAATATCCCTCACCTTTGTAAAAAGAGATATCCGTAGATATAAATAAATTTTCCAAATGCCATCACCAAACACCCCTGGCGATGCAATGTGCCCCGCATAATGAGCACAATCCATTACCATTTGCACAACTCAATTATCAGATACATTTGTTAGGCACAGCTGGGGTTAGCATGGGGTACATTGCTTGATAGTAGAGCTCAGCATATCGCTTTGTAGGCTCTGATCCCGGTAGAGTCAAATCAGAAAGTTACTGGTTGGGGCGCCCTATAATGTAAAATAGTTGAAGAATTTAGAAGTAAGCAGTTTTAAAAAAAACTTAAAAACTCTTTTAATTGCGGTTTTTTATTTGCCCTGTTGTTGTGTTGTCTAGACTCTAGAGGGTTAATTACAAGTAGTGCAGCATAATATTAGTGAATTAACTCTTGATATAAAGTTCTACCTACGTATAGGTTACCAGTAGGTAATTCTAATTGCATAGGTACATATTCATACCTACAAATAAACTAAGTAGGGTATTCTTAAAGCCCGGTTTTTGAATTGAGAATATTCAAAACTAAAAATCTCAACAATTCTGAGGACCGTTTTTGGAAGAAGCAGAAATGTTCAGCAATGGATATCCTATTACAAAATTTATTTATGTTATTGTATAGATTTTGAATACGACAATCATATTCTAAGCACTATACCAGCCGCTACACATGTCTGATGTATGTCCTACTAATTTTAGTAAGAAATTAATATCATTTATCCATTGTTGATTAATGACACGGCTGCCAATGGCCATCACGTGCATACAAATGACGCCATCAGTGGTGCAGATGGTGAACGAAATGAAACACTTAAATATCATGGAAAAAACCTTCAGCCATTTGAGAAATGGCATATCTATTATAAATAATCGGTTATTGACGTGAGAGGGCTTTTGAGTACACTGTCTCGCTACATTATGCTTCGGAAGGTATTAATCCGTGTCACTATACATTATTGAAGAATATAGGATGATCGATATCCACAACGTGATAACAAAGAAGCTTTTAATGCCTTATTTTTATGATCCTTTGAAACAAACTTTTATGATACGTACACGGACTTAAAGGTTTTAAAAGTTATTTCATATAAATTAATAAAATAAATTGATTGGCTGCAAAAATTTAAGGCTTCTTTTTCAAATATCTTTATGCATCATCTATTTACAAACACACATAATACGTAGTCATAGTAGTCAAACATGATATAAACGATTTTAATTTCATAACCGTAGATAAGAAAACCGGATTATTTGAATTATAGTTATGCATGCAGTCATCTCGAGCGAGCGAGTTTCCACTGCACTGATATTTCCTTCATATGTGCCAATATCATAAATATACGTATTAACACAATTTAACAGATATATCTGATTTAAAAATACTTTTTTTAATTGACAACAAAATGAGCAGCAGCAGTAGCAGACGACATGTCGCCGCGACACGCATTTTCTATGTATTTCTATGAAATACTTTCAGGAGACGTGTCACTTGCCACGAATGGTATTTCATGGAACGTAGAAACTTAAGTGTCGCGACGACCACGTCTTCTACTAGTGCTGCGTGCGGCTAAGAAATCATACATGTATTGTTCTCGAGCAACCATACCAATAATAATAAAATCAATTTAAAGTGTTGTGTTTTAGTTTTGCCTACACCATGGACAAGGTGTTACACCGACTTTAATAGTCACCATACCCAATGGATTGCAGCTGTGGTGGTAATTGTCGTATGCCGCTCGCAAAAACTGCGGTGTAATTGCAATAGCATTTAGAGTTATATCACAGAATAATAATAAGTACTACGTACAGAAGTTTTACTTCGCGAAGGTATTTAAAAAAATGAATGCTCAATGTCATTAACAATATGGTGTAATTTAGCCTGTCTCAAGAGTCAAGCACCATTTTGTTGACAAACGTCAGTGATCGGCACTGCGCCGAAGCTATAGGGCTGACTTCGGTAAAATGATGTGACGTGAGGTGCCAAACTGCGGAAAATGGCGGAGGAAATACATGATTTAGCATGAATTATCATGAATAATATTAACTATAGTCTTTTTCACCTAAGATGATCCGTATGACGTTTCGAGTTTGAAAGATTTAGAGATGTCACATAACTAAACCATAGCGATTTATCTATCGATTTTTTTCGAAGAGTTAGTAAAACCTACTTTTAGAGAAATATTTTGTATAGGTGTTATTTAACAAAAAACATATTTTTTTAATTACAAATATTATTGTAACACATTTTTATTGATAATATTCAAATTTCATGGTTCGTGTTCAAAAAAACGATTCCTAAAAAGTACTGGTTCTGTTTCTTTAAATTAAAAACTATTAATTTATTTTCAATGCGTTTATTAAAGTCAATAATCGAAAAATATAGTTGATTTTTGTGATGTTTTTAATAACTAAGTATTCACTGCAATCGATTAATGAACTGCGGAAATAATCGATTTTATTATACAAGAAATACCCCAGCACTAAATCTATTCCGTTTCACACATTGCGTACATTAAATAAAAATATTTTTACATCGTATTTAATTAAAATATAATCAATAGACTCAGATTTTACTATATATTTCAAGACAAGTAGTTATTTTTTTTTTATTATACTGCTAATAAAATACAAATATTTTTTCAAAAATATTCTGCATATTTAGTATGCGTAATATGGATAACCTTGAAGTGTCATACGGATCATCTTACGTGAAAAAGACTATACTTATTTACCTCTCAGTGTCTTGAGGCAACTTAAAAAAGTACATTCTGTGTTTTTATTATTATTTAGGCAGTTAAATACTGCACAGTATTTAGTACACCATTTTCTTTATTTTCTTCCATCATACACAAGAATACGCGTGCGTGAGTCAATGTTCGCTCGTATGCGAGGCCTTGTCGAATAGTATCCTGTAGGTGGGCCATCGTGCGTGTTTTGTTTTCGATGTAAACTCGCGGAGATGAACAGGCCTGGTTATATTAAAAAGATGCATTTTGCTATCAGTTCGAAAATGTGGTCTGCTTCAAAACTCTGACATCTTATATTTAAGACTGAGTGCTTGATTAGTCTATAAACCCCACCCTTAGTACCAGGTATTAATAAAACTATTATATTATTGGAAAGAAGAGAAGCTAGAGATGTTTTAAAGATAATTGGCAATCCATTATCACCATTCATTTTTTTTTTTAAATCGAATTCTAAGTTGAATTTTTTATCGTGATTTGTACTTTTGTTTAACTTTGGCGGCTCGTAACTAGCTATCCAATCCTTATCTGGATCTGAAATTTATTTTATTTGGCCAAAGACATATTAGATATTAATATCAAAAACAAAAATTGGTTGAAATCACACGAGAAAAAAAAATTGAAGCCGTTTTAAGGTCAACTTTCGGAAAAAAATACTAAAAACAATTTAAAAAAAGTAGCTCACTTGGGGTCAAATAGGCGAACTCGTATTCTTAAAATGACCTTACCTATACACCCACGAAGTTAGTCTAACCTTCCGCCAAACACCCTGTATAATTCGCCTGGAATTCCAACTCAGGTTCTTGTAATCTACCCGGGAATTTTAAGCTCTATTTAAACGCTACTAACTTACATGTGTAAAATTAATTACTAACATGTAAATATCGAACTTATTTGCGCCACTTACATAAAAAATAAGCACCCACCTGTTACATACTGATACATTGTGTGTCCTTTCATACCTGACAGTACAATAGCAAATAAACATACATAATTCATTATTAACGCGAACATCTTCATTAGGCCCAATTAAATGTGAAATAATAACCACCCCTTATATGGATAACGAAATAATGGGATGAAATCATTGTTTACCTAAGGATCAAAGGGTTTTTTTTTCTAGTTTACAGAGTAATGCCTTATTTACTTCTTTAAACATTGTTTGACTTTCTTATCTAAGGGCCTAAAAACAAATATAAAATATACGTATTCAGAAGTTCTATCCATAAATGTAGTGGGGTCATTTTCATTTTAGGATTATTACTAACTTAATGATTATGTGACAATCTATAATTGTGTTCGCTGGCGACTGTACCTCTTATTTATTTATTTTAATAAGACTCTCATGAAAATATTATGTAAAATTGAAAATTAACATTAATTTACAAATCATATAAGTATGTGAAAATGGAGTTGTTGTATTTGAACAGCGGAATTACCTCATAAAAGGATTATAACCGCAATAAAATATCCATTTAAGGAGCTTAAAAACAAAATCGTCTTGTCAATTATATTTCAACGCAAAAACACAATGTCATAAAATTTTTAAGAGTTGTTCGTGTCAGTACCTCGTTACTATTATATAGAGTGGATAAACTAAAACGATTACTATTACTGCAGCCATTTCAAGATATTCATAGTTTAGTCCAGTCATTTAAGCTTAAATTAGGTAAGAATCTCGGAATTCGAGATACCCAGCTGTAAGTCTGTAAATACTTGTATATTGACACCCTAAAAGTTGTCTCAAAACCTACATATGGTAGGGTGTAAGCAACTATTAAATTTTAAGGTCAAAGGTCACAAAAATCGCTTTTTTTGGAAATATCTCATTTCCTATGGGTTTTTTGCTATTTGTATTTATTATCAATATTGTAGAATACAAAATTCTCTACAAATTTTGTTCAAAAATTTTTTTATACGGTGAACCGTTTTCGAGATAGAGGGCGGCCGCTAGTACTTATAATAAATCTGTAGAGGTCAATTCTGTACATTAAATATATTTTCAAAATAACTATCAGGGGGTGATTAGTGATCGATACTGATGCCAAAAATGCAATCAGTAAAATTTTTGTCTGTCTGTCTGTCCGTCTGTATGTTCCTTATAGAAACAAAAACTACTCGACGGATTTTAACGAAACTTGGTACAATTATTCTTCATACTCCTGGGCAGGTTATAGTATACTTAGGTATTCCCACGGGAACAGGAATTAGCGGGAAAATCCTTTTGTATGAAAAATCTAAACGCTTAACGGAAGTTAGACGCTTGAAATTTGGCATGTAGGTACCTTAGTAAAAGTAAACAACAAGGAATTCCCGAAATTAGCGGGAAAATCCTTTTGTATGAAAAATCTAAACCGCTTAAGTTGACCTGAAGTGATGCAGTGACCGCGCGCTCTCCGCCCTCTATCTCGAAAACGGTTCACCGTACAAAAAAATTTTTTAAACAAAATTTGTAGAGAATTTAGTATTCTACAATATTGATAATAAATACAAATAGCAAAAAACCCATAGGAAATGAGATATTTCTAAAAAAAAGCGCAAAAAACCGATTTTTGTGACCGTTGACCTTGAAATTTAATAGTTGCTTACACCCTACCATATGTAGGTTTTGTGACAACTTTTAGGGTGTCAATATACACGTATTTACAGACTTACAGCTGGGTATCTCGAATTCCGAGGTGAACTTACTATAATGACTGGACTAGTTCTTATTTTGTTCTTATTACATGTAATATGGTTCAACCATAGTCTGACGCAAAACAAACAGCACACTCCGTTTATTAAACCAAACCGTAAATTTTCTATTGGTAATAAAACATGAAAAAAATTCTATTGGGTTGTTTGAAGTTAAATTGCATAACTTTTCATTATAACAATAGAAATCACAGGACATATTTTATAGACTAAGTAAATATGGCTCTAATGTAATTTCATAATCAAAATCACACGTAGACACACCTATTAAATTAATTAGTGCGTTGACATCTGAAATGTGATTCAAAAGTTACATTTAGTGTGTATTATAGTTGTTGAGCTTCACTTGTGTGATGACTCGCTACTGTTCGTTTTTTGAAGTTTTGATAGACATTTCACTATCGTTATGTGCATGTAGGTACACGTACACACAAGTAAAGCTCACTCGCCTTCGTGAGTTGCAAGAACTATACCAGTATTACGTAATACGACGAGTAATAGGCCATTATATTTGGGCTATGACACAACGGCAGTCTTTGTGACGAACAAAATTACCCCTAATAGTCTACCCAGGGTAAAACTGAGTCGTACAAAAGAAAAATGTCAAGTATTTGACCTTTTTACGGTTACGACTTACTTTCAGCGGCTTTTTGAATACAAGGAGGGTGATTAAATAGTTTAAGAACAATTAAAAAAGTATTCAACTAACATGTAGTGCCTAGTTTGTATGTTCTTAACAGGAATATTTTAATTTTATTGTTAAGTCATTTGGTGATTAGCAATAGCAATGTTAAATGTTCCTGTTTTTTGCTCGTTTTTGCCATCTGTATGTGGCTACTTTACATACCGTTTGAACGACGTACGGCATAAATAAAAACATACAACTCATAACACATACTGTAACTACGGATGTGGAGTGTTTTCTTTTCTACAATTTAAGTTGTACTTAGATTTACTGACGGGAAAGTAAACTTTCATTTCCTGTTCTAAAAGCCTTTTTATAAGATTTATTGACTAAGTTGATAAGTAAGATGTTTGCGAATACTATAATGTTTTTATTGAAGTTTAAGATATTTGTGTGAAGCAAGTAGTTGGATTACATTTTAGTGAGAGAGTTTATGTTACGTGAGCTAATGTACAAGTAACGCCATCTCTTGGCATTGTTAGAAATTACTAATCACTAGCAAATTCATTATTTGTGAAGTTGAGGCATTGAACTTCATAGTAGTCTCATCAAACTTACTAGTAACTAAAAGTTTTTGAAAATTGTATCAAACTAGGAAAGCTCTATTTTACCATAAAAACAGCAGAGAGCACAAGCAGAGCCACGGGCAAAGGCTATACAGTTCTTGGTAACGCGTTGACAAAAGGTGTGAAATGACTTTAAATATTCTGTTGACATTTAAAGCGGCTTGCACCAAAGTGTTTAATTTAATTAGTTTTAAAAATGTCTGTCATTTGACACCCACATTTAAAATAGCGGTCGCGCCCTTTGAAGTACGACATACCTTAGACTTTTTTAATTTAAGTTGCATATTTTAATAATCAGTAAAATAAAAGTGAACTTCAACTTATCTTGATAACATCTGAAAAGGAGATAAGCAAGTATTTTATTTAGCTTTACCGTTATACGTTGAATATGTATTCTTATTTATTCTATTTTATTTTTAGCCAGTCAATTATGATGCCGATGTGCCTGTTTTTTTTTATAAAATAATTGGCAATTTTCAATCAAAAACATCATAATATGATGAATTCATTCATTAAATTGCGGCCTAAAACTATATGGCCCTAAACTTGGCCGCATCACATTTATAAACGTAGATAAATAATATCAGAATAAACGTCACAACTGAAAATTGAAAACTTGGAATGACAATTTAAATCCAAAAGTTACCAAAAAGTTAGCCAATCAAAAGTTGTCTGCTGCCTACATTTTACTGGGCTGAGTAGACTAACTGACATTCAAATTCAAATTCTTTAATGCTCTAATTTTAAAATCCTTTAAATCTTATTATGGTTATTTATTATTTTTAAACTAACTTGACTAAAACATTAATCTCGGGCCACATTTTAGCTAATTTGAATTCAATTTAACCAGAACAAAATTTGGTCAATAATGAGAGTATAATTTTTTTACCGGACCACACGTCTTATCCTCCAGAAGCTTTTCAAACTTGGTAATTACAGCCTACCAGTAAGGTAATGTGATTAAGATCACATTAACAATTTACATCGCTAATATTGTATAAACTGGATTATAAAATAATAGTATTTTTAGACGCGCGTGCCTCTTTAATGTCTTGAGAAGTATTTCTTATAAGTCTAGTTCAAGCTTGTATAACTTCACTATACATAATATAAAACAAAGTCGCTTCGCTGTCTGTCTGTCCTTATGTATGCTTAGATCTTCAAAACCACGCAACGGATTTTGATGCGGCTTTTTTTAATAGATAAAGTGATTCAAGAGGAAGGTTTTTAATGTATACCTAGCACCCGTGCGAAGCCGTGGCGGGTCCCTAGTTTTATCATAAAGGGGTAAATTGTGCATAATAACATTCTAATAATTAAATAGATGTGTTGTGGTCGTGGAAACTTGTTCATGAATTAGTATTTAGTACTTTTGTAACTTTACAAGTTATTAATAGAAAGAAGAACGGTCATTTGTGACCCAGACCCGACAGAAACGAGACATACCTCAGTTTTTTTGTCATGTCTTAATTAGTTAAATTATATATTTTTTATATTCGAAATCTATGTATAACACCAAATTATTACCCTTTGTTTTTGTTCAGGCGTCATACAAAAACTAATACAAAATGCCTATTTATCACCAAAATTGGTAAATGTATGTACCTAAATAGCTGCTATGGAATGTATCTAGGTGACTTAGAGATACAGCCGGATTATACAGGGTGGAAACGAGAAGTTACAAAATCCAAAAATTCAATGTTACCAGCTTCCATAATCTGTAACCTATTATTGGTGCCATTTGAAAGAGCTCATGAAGCACTTTCAGAATCAGTAACTAGTTTTTCGATATCATGTATAGTTTAGAAATAATCGAGTGAGATCACTTATCGTTCCATTATGTATAACCACCCTGTATAATCCGGCTGTATCTCCAGGTCACCTAGATACATTCCATAGCAGCTGTAATAGACATTTAGGTACACACATTTACCAATTTTGGTGATAAATAGGCATTTTGTATTAGTTTTTGTATAACGCCTGTACAAAAACAAAGGGTAATATTTTGGTGTTATACATAGATTTCGAATATAAAAAATATATAATTTAACTAATTAAGACATGACAAAAAAACTGAGGTATGTCTCGTTTCTGTCGGGTCTGGGTTTTTTTTGTATGGGGCGTGACCGTTCTTCTTTCTCTTGAAACGTTTGCTTTGTTAGCGTATTTTACACTCAACAACTTTAATGATATTTATAAGAAGTACACAAGAAGCCATAGGCAGAAGATATTATAAATATAATTATTAATTACCAGTTTGTTAGCTCGTAAGTTCTTAAACAATATTTAATGGTTGTTTATAGTTTCAATGTAATCTTGAATCTACCTGATAGTCCGGGAAGAATAAGGATTCCTTGCCCCAGAGAGCATATTATTAAGCCGTCGAAGTGATCAAGCCTTGTCAAACGCCTATGGCACCTCATAAAGTATGGCACGAGGGTTACAACAGCCTACGGGATAGAAATTTACTAACTCAAAGCTTTTAGAATTATGGCAAAAACAGATAGCAATATAATTTCAATTGGAAGACTGTTTTAAATTACATATTTTCATTGCGTTGAAAGGTACCGTTACTCCGAGATAAGAAAAGGATATAATAATAAAATTTCCTTTTAAACTGCTCACAGACGTTTAGCTAAAAGCTCCTAAATTGCACCATTATTTTTATGACAATTAAAAATTCATAACTTCATTTTTAATTCATTATAAGTTCTTTTAATACAACCGTATCTATACAACAGAGCACACATACAACATAATTAGTTTTTGTAAGCACAACTATCTTAATACTTTCCACCACTTAGTTTTATGTGTTTGAAAATAATTTACACGGACAGCTTTTGTTTTTAATCGGCTTACGGCAAGAGGCTTTACAGACACTAATGTAAATATGAAATGAAATAAAAATACATGTAGGTATCTAAGTAGATGTTATCTGGTAGCTTAAGTTGGAGCTAAACTCTGATTTTTAATTCGACGGAATTTTGACATTTCATAAGTGTTGTCAACATTGAAACATTCCCACTAAGAATGGAGAGCATTTTCACAAATTAAAAAATAATCCTTTCTTGAATTTAAGGTTTCACTTGAAAAACTAAGGTTTAAAAATGTACTGATAATTTCAAAATGGTTATTTGAATTTTTATTATCATATTTTGGAAGTTACAAAAACAATTGGGAAATTATTTTTCTATTACTGGACTCCCTGGCCAATAATCCATGGGTTACAAACCTTTTTTATGAAAATCCTTTTGTTAATAAAATCTTAGCTTCATAAAATAATCAATTTAACAAGATGCCAATTTTATAATCCAAGTTGATTATGATGACGACAATGATGATTGATGATCAATACATATTTTCGTTTATGTTAATATGTTGTTTTACTGTGTTAAAAACACGTTTTTTTCTATTTAATCTCTAAAATGTACATAATAATTAGTGTACATTGAATTCACAATACAAACAATAGTTCTTTCTTGTAAGTTGTACTTGATGAAATTTCATTTCATATTATTTATTATTAATTCAAAGCAAAAAAGGCTGATTACATCTGAATTGTCAAAAAATGACAGCTGTCAGAATTCCGTCGAATTAAAAATCGGACTATAGATAGGTAATTGGTTTGATATTTGGAAATATTCATTTTATTTCTTTCCACATTAATTTTACTGTCTCGAATAAAAGTAATCGATTGTATCTATTGTTTTTGTACGTTACAGTTATTATTTCAATAAATTTCCTGAAACTATCTAATTAGCATTAATAATAAGCAGCGTTAACGTACCGACTTTATTATAAAAGGTTAGTTTTAATTTGATATTACAATACATTTAGGTACTTCATGAATTAAGATATTAAATTTTGAATTAAATAAAAACCGCCCTTTTTATGTCGTTTCATTGTATGTATTACTTTAATGTTATTGTAAATAATGTTCAAAGTTTTACCCTGTATATGTATATAAATAAGTCAGAAACATAATGTTACTATTACACTATATTCAGGTTTTAGTTGTCTTGAATATTTTCAGTACATCATTATTAATTTATATGGTACACATTTTCTGTACACCGTTGTTAATTTATTTGATCAGAATCTAAGTATTTACAGTAGATATAAATCAACGTTCCTATTTCACTGATTTTGTTTTTAATGTTATTTGGAAAGACATTCAATTTTCACTTTGTAAAATCCATTTAGGTACATTACACACAGAGCGTCTATAATAACTTTCACCTGTTATTAAAATCTTATAAAGCGATTTTGTTCGTACTTTATAAACATCTTTGTGCAGCATAATATTGGTTTTCTATTTTGTAATTTGCTAATGAAAAACAAATAGTTGAAAAGCGGCAAAATTGTAATTACGATGTGATAGTTTGCGGAAAGTAATCATTGATAGAGAAATTCTTTACTTTCATTTGAAATGCATACGCTATAATTGATACGAGAATATTTCAAGGCCAATCATACATATGTAACCACACAAACAAATTGCAATTTCATTTCGAAAAAAAATTTCGATTTTACTACCTATAACAATACAATTATGAAAATCCTAACAAGACAGAGTATCATCGTAAATTATTGTTCCCCGAGATTTAATCGCGGCTCTTAATATCGTATCAGTTCAAATTAATTTCATTTCGATCAGTATCAAGCAAAAAACAATAAGACACTCACCTGGCCCGCCAAATATCTTGCTTCACTCTCACAACACTACACATACAAAGAAATCACCACACAATTTGCAATTCAGAACACCGGCCGCTCGGGCCAAAACAGCTGTGCGCAAGGACGTTCGAAAAAAAGATGTTCGAATTACATAACCGCGGTCAATGCCCGAATCGACTTCGATTTTTATATTTTAAAACTTTTTTTTAATCTACTCCCATTAAAAACTCTTTTCTTATTTTCTCATCGACTTGCACAGCGCGTTGATGTCTTTTCTACTAGCGTACATTTTCTTGCGCCCGCGCCGTTTTTTGCCTGACGTCGGAAGGCGGTGCGCTCAGCCCGCGCTCACGGCAACGAATGAGGAGCCGTAGAACTATTTCAAACATCTTTTCTCTAATCCTTTTCTGCGCCTGCGCAAGTGTGTGTTGGAACAAGTGTAAGTGTGCGGAAGTGGGGTTATCGTGATTCGCCATTAATACGAGGTTTCATGAGGTAGGTTTAGGTTCAAAGATGTGTGGGCTTGTCTTGTATTTACGTTATGTTACATTATAAATGTGTGCGGAAATGCAATAATTTATTGTAATTCTGCTTTCACACTGTATATTAGACAAGAATTAATGAAATAAATACTTGTACACATCAGTTACATTAAAATACAATCATTTTGTACTGGTACAATAGACATCAACGCGTCAGCGCTAGCGCGTTGATGTCTTTATCAGCTTCGAGCATATTAAATACTTTTATTAAATCAAAATTAATTAGCATTACAACTAAAGGTGATAGACGCTAGGGAAAACTGTTACCAACTGTTGACATCGAGTTGCTAACGAAATTCAGAAAGTGTAACAAAGTTCATGTTTTTTGTAATTAGCAAAATAGATGGTCATACGCATTTTCTGTTATTATTACCTACTAGCGGCCGCCCGCGACTTCGTACGCGTGGATCCCGTTTAACCCCCTTCATCTATCTTACGCGGTTTATATTTTTTCATACAAATATTTTTTCCTGTTTGTAACTAAGCTTTAAGTTTACTAAGGTACCTACATGTCAAATTTCAAGCGTCTAATTTAAGCGGTTTAGATGTTTCATACAAAAGGATTTTCCCGTAATTCCCGTTTCCGTGGGAACTTCGGGAATTCCTTGTTGTAACTAAGCTTTAAGTTTATTAAGGTACCTACATACCAAATTTCAAGCGTATAACTTAAGCGGTTTAGATTTTTCATACAAAAGGATTTTCCCGTAATTCCCGTTTCCGTGGGAACTTCGGGAATTCCTTGTTGTAACTAAGCTTTAAGTTTATTAAGGTACCTACATACCAAATTTCAAGCGTATAACTTAAGCAGTTTAGATTTTTCATACAAAAGGATTTTCCCGATATTTCCCGTTCCCGTGAGAACTTCGGGAATTCCTTGTTGTAACTAAGCTTTAAGTTTATTAAGGTACCTACATGCCAAATTTCAAGCGTATAACTTAAGCGGTTTAGATTTTTCATACAAAAGGATTTTCCCGATATTTCCCGTTCCCGTGAGAACTTCGGGAATTCCTTGTTGTAACTAAGCTTTAAGTTTATTAAGGTACCTACATGCCAAATTTCAAGCGTATAACTTAAGCGGTTTAGATTTTTCATACAAAAGGATTTTCCCGCTAATTCCTGTTCCCGTGGGAATTCCTAAGTATACTATAACCTGCCCAGGAGTATGAAGAATAATTTTACCAAATTTCGTTAAAATCCGTCGAGTAGTTTTTGTTTCTATAAGGAACATACAGACGGACAGACAGACAGACAAAATTTTTACTGATTGCATTTTTGGCATCAGTATCGATCACTAATCACCCCCTGATTGTTATTTTGAAAATATATTTCATGTACAGAAGTAACTAAGCTTTAAGTTTATTAAGGTACCTACATACCAAATTTCAAGCGTATAACTTAAGCGGTTTAGATTTTTCATACAAAAGGATTTTCCCGTAATTCCCGTTTCCGTGGGAACTTCGGGAATTCCTTGTTGTAACTAAGCTTTAAGTTTATTAAGGTACCTACATGCCAAATTTCAAGCGTATAACTTAAGCGGTTTAGATTTTTCATACAAAAGGATTTTCCCGCTAATTCCTGTTCCCGTGGGAATTCCTAAGTATACTAAAACCTGCCCAGGAGTATGAAGAATAATTTTACCAAGTTTCGTTAAAATCCGTCGAGTAGTTTTTGTTTCTATAAGGAACATACAGACGGACAGACAGACAGACAAAAATTTTACTGATTGCATTTTTGGCATCAGTATCGATCACTAATCACCCCCTGATAGTTATTTTGAAAATATATTTCATGTACAGAATTGACCTCTCTACAGATTTATTATAAGTATAGATTTGATATCGCTCTGACCGTAAAGATAGCAGTCACTTAAAGTTACGTAAAGTTTTATTAAAACTTGTCAATGTTATTATTTAGTTTACAACATATGATCATATAATTACAGCTATGGTCCATATTTGATCAAAATATTTAGTCCTAGCTCAGAAAGTATTACCATCAAAAATAATTAAGTAGTTAATATTAATAACAAACAAACATAATTTTGACTGTCTTTTCTGTGTCATTAGGGCAACCATAAAGCCTTCGAGTCGGCGCTTAAACGCGTTATAATTTATACATGTCTGCTATAATTTTTATATTAACCGATATAATAGCCCTTAATTGCTCTAAAGCACAGAAGGACATATTTCGAACAATGTTCAGGGTTCCGTAAAGTGCAATCGTGAACCAAAATATGTAATAAATGAACAACCGTATTCACAAACATTACTATGAGGTTTCACAGTGCGCGTGGACGCACAGGGTCCCAAAACATATTCATACAATACTTGAGTGGCGGAGTGACACATAGGAACCAATCACAGAGCTCTATTCAACGCTGTGGGTTCGACTTTGCATAGCGTTGCTGCTTTACTTAAGCAAGCATCATTTGTGAATACGGGTGTGAGATTCTTTATTTTCATGTATTTTTATCTTTATTATCATTTTATCCAATGGCATTCCAGTTAAGCTTTCCCCCAAAGAATGCCAGACACGATATCCCACTGTTCCAGATACCATCTATCAACTTGAGGTCGTCAGTCTATCGAGCAGGTGGGCGTCTTACAATACGTTTGCTAAAATATGGTCTTGTTTCAAGAATTCCTCACTGCATCCTTCGTCAATTTTCCAATATTCTGAGACACTATCACATTATGAAAACTAGATGAATGTAACATAATTTGCAAACAAACCAACTTAAAATGCATCTTACATGAGATGTTGACAATTATATATAGGCTTATTACTATAAAATAAATAAATTATGGCGTCTTTCTCAAATTTTTATTTATTTACTAGCTTTCCGCCCGCGGCTTCGCCCGCGTGGAATTTTGTCTGTCACAGAAAAACTTTATCGCGCGCGTCCCTGTTTCAAAAACCGGGATAAAAACTATCCTATGTTCTTTCCCGGGACTCAAACTATCTCTATGTCAAATTTCATCAAAATCGGTTGCGAGGTTTAAGCGGGAAAGCGTAACAGACAGACAGACAGACAGAGTTACTTTCGCATTTATAATATTAGTTGGGAAGTTGGGATTTTGTTCGGAAAACATACAGTGAAACAATAACAGACTTAAGAAACTATACACCATTTCCATGTTTTCGCATTTGTGTGTGTAATATCCTACGGAACCTGACTTCAATAATATTTAATCATCATTAAACGTCTATGCCACGATCATAATTGCTCGAAACAGTGGACAAAAAACGACAGCGGGTCCATCCGCACATTGCGGCGATTACATACCACATTCCGACTGTGCGATCGCCTGTCGCATATCGAAAATAATGGTGTATATTCAAGTACGGTTATTGACAAGTTCAGTTGCCGTCAGGTTTTGGGATATGAGATTACGGGACTCCCACCTCTCGTTCCCACCACTGCAACTCCTGTGTAGCCAGGATCTACAGCTTGACCGCCATAAAAACCCAACCAATGAAGGTCAAGTTTGTCCCGAGGGAAAGTTAAACTGTCATTGGACCCGCAACGAAATTAATCAGAAGAACTTAGGAGGAGTTCGAAATTAAGGTTCGACTTTCCCTCCATTGCAAAGCGGTGACAAACAAAGTTTTTAATAACCATATGAGTTTATGAACACAAGGGCGAGACCTTAGTTCAACAGCCAAACTTGAAGTCCTCGATTTATTTGCTACGCGACAAAGTTTTATAACATGTCCCTAATCCAAATATATTGTGACTTCAGCCTTTGGGGAGATTTTGGAGTACGAGATTAAGAAATGTATGCGAGGCTTGAATTGGTAGTGGAACTTGATACTATGAATAGACACACGCCATATAAAGCACAATTGCGTCAACGTGATAAGTTATTTATTTTAATTTGTTACCAAGAAAAATTATTCCTTGCCCAAAAGATATAACAAAGTGACATAAAGGATACTAAACTTTTTGTAAACTTTGGACTAACTACGACTCATCAAAAATGACATCTACATCCCTATAATTAATATTTGATTAAAAACCAGCCCATCTCATCAACATAAACTGAAGTAATGACAGATGAGAGAAGATCCCAGCAGTGGGAGTTTAATTAGTAATTGCTTACTTAACTACACGATGTAGGACACCCTACACCCCCGTAAAACATAGTATGATGTGCGAGCACAGCTGTGTATTGAGACATATTTCTTTTACGCTCGTAAATATCACAAAACAAGCCGGTTTTTAAGGTTCCGTATATGTCAAGTAAGACGGGGCACATGCTAAGATGGGTCAACATCGAATAGCAAAATTATTCCTGTATGCAAAACTCCTATTATAACTACACTATCTATGAAAAAATTCACGATAAATAATAATTAAAAGTACATCAGGGTCTATTATTCTTGACCTACTCTTTGCTACGGATGTATGGAAAAATATTGCGCAATAGCTTTATGAAATGCAGGTAAAAGAGACCAAGGACCTTATTGAAAACTCAACATAATATTACATTGACCAAGTTAAGGTTCAGCCAAACCAACGCGATCACACGCGACCAGCCAGCGTGCAGCGATGGCGACCAGACTGAAATGCATTGATCGCCATCGCTGCACGCCGGCTGCAGTTGCCGTTGGTTTGGCTGAACCTTTAATACATATGACAATAAGTAAAAATATAAATGCGTCACTGGGTCGCAAAAATAGTCCTAATAGATTTGTCTCTTCCCAACAATGGATGTAGTACAGTGCATGTCACACTGATAGCAAATTACGGTCGGATGTTGAGTTATACAAGAATATTACTACAGGAGTATTACAGGAATAAATCTCTGCAGTTTGTATTAGAAGAACCCTGTGTTTAGGATAGGTAAATGCTAGTCATTACGATGATTTCTACATGAATAACGATATCTATGATTATAATCCATATTTCCCTGGATAAACCAGAATTTCTCGAAATAACTTGTATACGGAAACATCGTTGCAATTTCGCGTACATTTTACTTGTATTAGTGCTTTTTATATCCTTTAAGTTTAATCGAGTCGAGATACATTAATTAATCATTTATCTCTGTTGTCCAAATTAGAAGTCTTTTATCAAAAAGTTCGGGACAAAAAAATATTTTTCACTTATCACTGCACTCCTCGATAAAAAAACAAAAGCAAATTTATAAAATCCTACAGTGAAGGCAAACACCTCGCAAATATGCGATAGTTTAAAATCATACTCCATCATACGACGGAGATGCGTGCAAAAGACAAGCGATAAACTTTATTATGAGATGTTATCAAACACCTAGAGGCCTCTTCTAGTTGAGTTTAATGAACAATCAACTATCAGATAGGCAGAAGGCAAGGTATTCTGAACCGTGCACTTGGAAATGCTTTAGATACTGTGTGTTGCTTTAAGTTTTAAGTTGCATTCAAGTAAGATCGACTTACATAGACATAACTCAACTTGGTACTTGGAAGAGGACCATAGTGTATTTAGGTGGTCTTATAACAATATTCTAGAAAACTAAAGTTTGAAGAATGTGTGCTAAGTATATGACGACATAGTGCAGCAACACATAATCAACTTTTAGGCATAACAAAAGTTGTTTTTAAAGTTTTAATTACTAAATAGGCCCGTTAACAACAAATAAGGCAAAATACTTTTAAAAGAATGCGCTTTTGTAAGTACACGCATAATCTAAAACAGAATTTACACAGTGAGTATTAAAAAAACCTGTGTATCTAGTTAAAACCTAATTTCATCGATTACATTAATGTAATGGTAATGGTAATTTTATTTATATTTTCGATATTACATATTAAACATCTCATTTGCAATCGTAAAACCTGGCCCTTACTGACTCCATACAAGTACCTGAACATTCTTCCCATACTTCACATAACTATCGAATACCGATCTCTTTTTATGTACTGTTGACATTTCGAAAAGAGCCCCTAACAACCAATTGCAGCAATAAACAACTGTATTCTCGAATAATTTAGATAAAACAACGTAGATACGAATCTAAATATTTGGTCAGATTGTTATCAAGGTCTCACCTTATGTAAGAACCTCGTTATATTTCTCTGACGACTTTAAAGGCTAACGGGATAGCTAGGAATGCTGGCCAAGTTTATAATGGCTTTTAAAATTAATTTTTAATGTAATTTTTATACACAGTTTCATACTGTGGAATTGCGATCGTAGAAAAATAAATATGTAAAAGCTATAAACGACTTTTCCAATTCCAAACCAATTCGGTTTGAACCTGTCTACTACGCCAGAGGTCACGGGTTCCATGTTCACATTTGGGTGCATGAATATATTTTGTAAAAAAAACTTATTCCAACACATAAACCTACTACACAATGGAGAATTTCCTAAACAGATGTATAAGCTTATCCTAAAAACATAACTTTAAAATCCGTCACGCATAAATGTTTATAAAAGGTATGTACCTACATAATTTTCCTTTTACTCTCCCTTCCGGAACATGCAACGTTGTAATAAATACAGATATTACTAGTTCGCTGTAATTTGTTGAAGTGAAATTAAATGTTTGTATTTTTTACTTTGGGAGAAATTGTGTAAGCTATCACAAGTTTAGCAAGGTTGAAAATTAATTCGCTACAATACCCGATACTTTACAGTAAAAATGTTCAGTAGGTTCACCGATATTATTATTCAAATTAAAATACCTAAACAAATGTATTTTCAGAACAAAGTTTAGTTAAAAATAACGAGTTCTCTGCCATTCACTGCATAAAAATCAACAAAAGCTGTCGACAATAAATCGTCATTAATTTCGATGCTGCGGTAAAGGTGAATGGCCAACAATATATGGAGTTTCGTCCAAATGTCCACCACGAGACCTATGTAATAAAAAGTACTGTAATATGTTTCAAATAACATGTGCGTGTTTGTCTTGTTGATTGTCCTAATAAATTAAATTAAATAAAATCATAAAATTCAATATAACGTAACGAGAACAGATGTCGTGTTATCAGAACATGTTTAGGGACCTACAACTCGCTAAATTACGCCCTTAAATCTTGATACAATGAAAATGGCAACAAAATCTAAGTCTACTGAATTCGTATTTATATTAGACATCCTCACTGATAACCGAGAATGATAACTTCACAAAAACAGGAGTAACACCGCGGAACGATCGTTGTATTGTCCGTGTATGTCCATGTTCCTCAAACGATTCACATACCTATGTATCAGTAGAAAGTTTTACTACATTGGCATAATCCGTTGTATATTAATATCCATCGCTGCCGTTTTGTATTTCAATCACGTAAAATTTATGTATTTTCTATTTCGATACACACAATTTGCTGGGTAAAGAGAAACGTTTAAAATGTGATTTATTAGTCATACATAAATAAACACTCGATGTTTTTGTTGGGGTACGTTATTCCATAAAATGAGTTTAAGTAACTTACGATTAGAATTTTAATCTTGTAAGCATTAGACAATTTAAGGCCTGGGTAATACTGCATACGAAATCATAGCACGTAAAAACACCTAACGGATGTGACACTCCCATCAGCGCGCATACCAAACTACACGACAAGTCTGATCAACATCGGAAAATCAATCTTAAAACTACACTATTAAAGTCCATGCACGTGTCATTAGGTAAGTCAGTGTGGTGAATTGTAGAAAACGCGTAAACCAATGATAAATTTGTTTAGGCGATAAAATCTTGGCAGTGGGTGGGATTTCGTTTGTCTTTTATACGGTGGAAGTTTCGCGATTTTTTTCGGGAAAATGTTAATACAAAATTGAGTTTGTATCAAAATTTAATAGCCATGTAAAGTAAAATGTGTTTGTATTGTTTTTCAATATAAAATAGTCGAGTGAAACAGCTTTGAGCAGTGTTATCCCTAAAAAGATCGCTTCCAAATTGTTTGCAACCAAATCTTTCAGGTTTCTCAACTCGTACTTAGTCTGGTATTTCGTAACACAATGCTGCAGGAAGCGAAAACTACTCATAGAAATCTTTAGGCGCCAGGGATTCGCTTTATTACCATTGTGCAAAGACGATAGCACATCAGGCTGTTCATTTTTGTTGCATTAATTGCAACTGTGCTTAGCGAGATGTGCCATCTATACTATACATTAGTACTGTGTAGGTATTGCTCAAAATTACTCACCAAGTCTCAGCGCTAACATTTGAGAGCGGTCGTAAAGTAGCACCTGTTACGACATCATAAGATGACAAACTACGAGTATTTAGCTTGTTATACCGCCGCGAAGTCCATATACTGCAATCTGTGGCAGAAGAAGAAAAACTTGTTGATAAAACAATCATACTTTTTCCCGAACAAAAGTACATTGCTTTCAAGAGGAGAGCGTATCTTTACCTTAAAGGCCGGCAACGCACCTGTAACGCCCCTGGGTCTGCGGGTGTCTATGGGCGACGGTAATCACTTACCATCAGGTGATCCGTTTGCTCGTTTGCCTCCTATCACATAAAAAAAAAAAAAAAAAAAAACATTGCTACATTTAAACTAAATGTTTAGCGAATCATTTATCATTTCGCTTCACTTTCGCTCACCACTTCCTTGTAATTGCAGGAAGATTCAGATGATTATCGGCAAAACTATCGTTTCCGTCTCAAGGCTAGGATTCAGATTAAATTATTTCGAAAACGTAGTTCTATCACAGTGTAACAACTTGTACGGTTGTTTACCAAAAATAATAAATTATTTAACATGTCTTTGTTAACTTATAGGTTATGTTACCTTACCATTGCACTTTTGCATAAAGGACCTAAGTATTACAACTACTTGATACATCTGTAGTTGCTTTTATCTGCCGTTAACTTCAAAACCACAACTAGACAAGAACTTCACACAGATCTTTCAAACTATCACAGTCAAAAACGTCTTTATCACTTCATTGATAACAACAAATAACCTGAATTTTCCTAGCGGTAACACCAATCTGCCTGTCTTAGTTTACTCACAGATTAACATTTTAATGTAAATGTAGTGACAAAAACTATTGGCACGGGCGTTAACAAATAAACGAAAGGTGTCTGTAACAAAACAAGCTGTTCAGAATAAAAGTCACCGGACACTGATATCAATTAATTTATAAAATCAGTAGTGGGTAGTTTCAAACAGATTCAAAGTTTGACAGCTCGTAAAAAAGTGTGATGCTTTTTTTTAATAGTGATGTTTCACGGGTCTGGGTAGTAGTAGTATAATCCTTGTAAACCACAGATTATCTAACACAGTTAACCACTGGATGGATGAACACTGTGGTACTAGCGAACTCGTGTTACGTGAAAGCAGGCAGAATACCCTGCAGCTGTACCACGAAAAGGTTACGTTTCTAGGTTTTACATTTAACTCGATTGCTGCTATGGAATCGCTTCCGTTGTTAAGTATGTTGATCTCGAAATATCTTTGTTACGAAAAAGATGCCATAACATCCTGTTAAAATGTTATTTCCATAATTTGAAATGACATTTTAATTTCAGTCGTGATGTGTTTTATAGAAAGTTTGATAGTAGAAATTGTAATTTCATTTGCTTTGAAAATTATGAAATATTTTCGGTGGCAGCATTCAGTGTTTCAAGCATAATTCAGTTTAAGTCTTTTTTTATTCTACATTACATATGGCTAAGAATTGACCCCATGCCTACACCCTCAATAAATTAAATCTAACCTGAAAAGAAACCCAAATAATTTTGTACAACTCTTTAAAATCAAGTTGAAGACCCTAGCTGTAACATACCTCAGTACCACAGTTTTCTATCACATTCTATCCGCGCATACCCATAGACACAAACCAGCACGTCAGACGTTACAAATCAACTTTTAGACAGCCCTTATTGCATTACAACACATGATCTACTTTCGCAGTGCAACTGTTAAACACGATGACCGCACTCCACTTTTCCCCTATTCACCGGCAAGCACATTAATCCGTCACGCATCGATCGGCCAGTGGAAACGCGAAAGTCTACAATCTCCGGCACATCAACCTATACATTTTTGTTCAAAAACAGTACTTATTACCACTGCGTAAGATACGTCAGTAGTTAACTTGATGAGCTAGTGTGTGAAGTGACGCCATAAATCATTGGAGGTAACGAGCCATACCGACGCCATTGCCGTCCCCCCAGAGGAGTGGTGGCAGTCTCCTCCTATCGACGCCTCTTTGCCACCTCTACGGTTTTTCATTAACGGTGAACGCACACCTGTCCGCAACGCATAGCACGCGCACGCGCCGCTGTCATAGATTTTCATAATAAATCGTATGGATGCGAATCTGACACATAGAAAGAAATGACTAAGGCTGAGTTGAGTTGCTTTTTGTATGGAGTTTGACAGATTTTTGACGCTTGTCAAAGTTAAAGTAACATGGTACAACTCAGCCTAAGATTATCTCAGCGCGAATAGGTAAAAAAATATCTGAATACCAGGTATTCACCATTTTTATCCCCCATTACAAGTTGCATTAATATGGTGAACCCACTCATAAACACAAGCTAAATGCTTTGGGAAACCTGGAGGAGGTAACACAGACATTAAATTAAGATACTGACACTCATTAGACCATTTAAAAAAATTGATTTCTTTTCGCTGAAAAGTCAATCAACTGACAAAATTATTCAGATTCTAAAAACTACAATATCTTTGCTTAAATTATTTTTAAAAAAAAGTCACGAGATATTAAAGCTGGTGTGGGTAGATTCAAATTAAAAGTGAGATAGTGAAGGAATACCAATATCAATTAAAATCTATATCAATTCTATTTTAACAATATTAGAATAATTTAAGATAATAAGATGGAAAGAATAGCGCTTAGAAAAAAAATTGTAAGTAGACTTATTGACTTATAACTACTTTTTTATGTTTATGTCGAGTAAAATTTACGTTGTATTGTTTTTGAACTATTTCTGCCTTAATGGCTATAATTACAGAAGTAGAAAACGAACGTAAACATGCTTGCTTTAATAATTTTAGTATTTTATTTATTTATTTATTTTTATTTTACAAGGAAAACAATACAGTGTAAAAACTATTTAGAACCTAATTAAAACGCCGATGGATAAAAACATCATCAACAATGCAATATCAAATCAGATATTAAATTAGTTATAAAAATCCTCGTTCCCACTCAGCTCATTGCAATTAAACTTGATTCGCTACGATTTAATCCATAATCATTGGAACCGCAGTTCGATGCTGTAATTTCGTAGAATTACACACTTAACAAATCGCTACCAATACATTTCATATTAGTTAAGCAATCATTATGCGATCTGGACCGTAGAAATAAGTGGTAAGGACGATTCACATGGTCAGATTTTCTACATCTGATATTAGACGTTATAGTATTAATAACCTAAAGAATAAGATAAAAGTAAACTAAGATAAAAGTAATATTTTTTACTGTGATTGAAATGTAAATTGAAAATGTACTTTTGTAATATGGTACCTATCTTAAATATTGAGAAAGTTACTAATTCTACTATTAGGTACTATACTAATTCAAACTTATCGTTCAATTCGTTTTTATTAATTATTAGTGCAAAATATGTTCAATTAATTTTCATTTTCAGTGCTCCATTTGAACATCAAACTCTGAACCCGGTCCAAAGCGACCCACTCCAAAACCATACTGCATCAACAACCACATAATAGATGACCATTTCTAAACGTCTTAATGTACCTTATAATTACCTCAAACCTACTAAACGGCTGGTATAAATCTTCCCTTTTCTGCGCGAATCCCACACACGGGTCGAATAAATTAATTTAGCTGATTTAGCTATCTGCCCACGCACAACAACTGGGTTTAGACACTGACCAATGTACTGGGTAATTAATATTGCACTCACTTTTTGAACAGTGGTCCTTGTTTAGCCGCTGGCATGTCAGACTATACATTTTTGAGGCAATATAGCCCGTATTACAACGATGTTAAATGTTACAATACTTACAATGTCTAGTTTTCGAGTAATGTGCCGACTACATTACAACTTAAGTGGCATAATGTTTCAATTATAAAAATGCAATAAAAAAACAACAGTTAATTAATACAAGATCCGTTTTCACTTGTTATTTTAACTTGTGTTAGTTTACAATCTTCGTATTGTAATCGTTATTGAAGTTAATAATCAAAACTGAAAAAATCATGCTTTCAAATTTATTTTAAATAAAAATTAAGAAAGATAATTAAAATTTGACCTATTGATCTGATTAGTCTTTATTCAGTTTAGTTATATTTTAAATGTTGTAAAAATAAAAAAATAAATAAAATAATGAAATCTTTAACTTAATATTTACGTATTATTTTAGTAACAATTATTGGTAAACCAAACAAATAATTAAATAAATTATCTTTCTATGACGTGTCTACGACAATTTTAAATTCACGCAATTAGGTATGTACCCTAGACACTAGATATGGAACTAGACTCTTTTCTGCGAAATTAACTTCATTATCTAAGAATGTTAACTCAAAGGAATATACATGATGCCCTCGTTGGGGTAAATTAATAAACAGGATTAATGTGTTTTAATGGACGTGTCTTTTTGTCTGTCTATTGCCATTAGTTGCATACATCGGGAAGGTTCCATATTAATGATGGACATTGAGCTTAGTTTCTGAGAAATTGTTATGGCGGCGTTCCAAGAAATCCAACGGTGGTAGCTAGAAGGAGCGTTTGCTAGAAACGAGGGTGAAATTTTCCTAGAAATTTGTCGGTTGTTATGGTGAATAGGTGGTGTTATTCAGGGTATTGGTTAATTAGGCTGGTGGTATTGGTGACAAAAAGCGTGGTGTTTCAGTCCAACGGGCAGCGGCCGCGACTCGACCGATTCGTAGCACCGCGGGCCTCGTTCCAAGAAATGCGCCGGCGACTCTCCTGGGCAGCTAGCTGTGATCACCAGTCCGTTGACATTTGGGTAACCAGACGCTGGATAATTTATGCCGTGTTAGTTATTGAGTGTGGGAATAATAAACAATGTTTTGTTGACATGCCGTTTAAAGCTGGATGGTTGATAAAACATTACACAGTGCGAGCTTGAAAACGAAACAAAAACGATATTACTTTTTTGCAAACAAAAGCAATTGATACTAATGATCAAAAACAACTTTTAACTTTCGCAGCTTATCGTATTCCACCGATTTTTTCTATGATATTGATCCTATTTAACGCGGCATTGCGATTTGATTCAGAATTGTATTTTCTATAATAGTAGAAATCCATTTGAGCAGAGCAGCGGACAAAAACTAGTTACAACTGTGAGCATACCTGAGTCTTACTTATGAGACAAAACTCAAATCATAAATTATTCAAAATTTCAGTACAAAAAGCACCTTCAGCAAAAGAACTACACGAGCTACCTGGACGAGGCTTTCGGCCTGGAGCCCCTGGGGAGCCCGGGCTGCCGCGAGCCTCAGGACGAGGTGCAGACCTGGCCCTGCGTGCCGAGGAAGCAGCGGTACCTGTCGTCTGCTGACAGCATCCTGGACCTGCCTACTTACAGCCTTGCTGCTTGTAAGTGTCAAACTTTCTATATAATAACTAGCTGGCCCAGCAAACATCCTCGACATCACAAAGGTAGCAGAAATGCGCTGCCAACCAGGCAGCATGGAAAGCATTACGTGAGGCCTATGTTCAGCAGTGGACGTCCTATTGCTGAGATGATGATGACCCACCAAACGTTATTTTGCACCTAGGGGTGTGAACCGACCGACCTGTATATTCACATAAGAATCGGTCAAACCGTTGCTTGAGAGAATCTTTAAAAAAGGGCCCACTAAAAGTCTACATGGTTTCCTACTAAGGCCGACCCAAAAAGGGCCAATGCAATCCGAAATAGAACCTCCCCTTTTTCTTTTATTATCTACTCGTACATAGCTTACAAAACTTCGTCTATATTTTTCTCAATAAATCAATTGAAGTTAAGATAGTTAAACTCACAACTGTACCCATAAATCATTCTTGATTAATTACATGAAAACAGTAATAATGAACTCGAAAAAACATTCTTTAAGAAAAGTCACAACATTTTTACTAAATTAATTTACACACGCGCAAAAAATGCCCGTATCTGACAATGTTAAACGATTACCCCTAATATTGTGCCCTTTTTATAACCTTTTCAAACGTAACCTTTCTGCAGTTCAATTTGTCCTCATTTAATTGTCGTATCTTTAACTTTACTTTAGCATTTAACTCCGAAATTCTACAGTTATCGGGCTCGGGTAGCTGAACAGGCGAACATTCGGCGTATCGTGACAAGATTATCAGATAAAACGTATGTTCGCGGCGTGAAAGTCGTTGTCGGCAGTGCTTTATCGGCAGGACTAGTCTCGTATTGATAAGAGGGATCAAGTTTTGATAAATATACCTACATACTACGATTTCGTTGTTCGAAAAAGGCAACAATGTTAGTTATAGTTTTAAGAGTCAAGTAAACTCCTATAAATTTTCTTTCATGCGTGTTCAACTAGTATGTACCTGAGACAATCTGTAGATAATAATCTTGAAATACATTTATGATGTTTTAATGATAAGAGTCAGCGGGACAGTCCATCCCAAAAAAAATGATAAGAGTTCATGCACTGACAAATTAATAAGGCTAAGTTTTCAGCTGATATGACGCTCCAAAGTATGAAGATGGAGTAAGTTATATTCTGAAAATGACATAATCACTGCTAAAGAATTTAAACACGCATCTACTATCCAAAGCTTGTGATGGCTTTATAAATACGTGCTGTAACTACCTAACGCATTGTATTCTTGTTGTTTTCGTTGATTGGTGCTCGAAACAAAAGTAGGTTATGTATTTGTGGAAATGTATTGTGCAATTGATTGAGGGTGGTCCGAATAACTGGGAGAGGCTGGACAATATTAAGATTTTTTTTTACTTTCATACCATGCAAGTGCTATCTATAAAATCAGACAACGTTCAACTGTGGTTAAACGCAACAAGGCAAGGTTTTTCTTTAGAAGCGTCCAATATACACATGAAAAATATTATACATCTGACTCAATCACGCATCCCTTCATCATCATCATCATTTCAGCCATAGGTCGTCCACTGCTGAACATGGGCCTCCCCCAATGCTATCGACGTTGATCGATCCCTTATTCATGATATTTAAAATTCTCATGATGTTCACTAGTTCCAGAACTGCTGGACTGGAGTAACGACAACATCCTGGTGGCGGCTCTAGGCATGAACTACCACAAATGGAGCTGGCGGACGCAGAGCCTCATCAACAAGGGCTTCGCGCGGAACGAGATACAGTGCTGCAAGTTCGACCCAAGGGGAGAGATGCTGATTGTAAGTTCATTTAACTCCGAAAACATCAGCGTCAAATTTATTTTGGGGTGGTATTTTTTAATACCATGACTCGTACAACTGGCTCAATTGCTAGCTAGATTACCATGGACATTCTCTAGATTTTAAACTTTTGTTTGCAATTTTGTGGTCGTCAGTTAACTACTCTCGCAAGCACTGTTTATTATTTTTTCAAAATCAAACCTTTCTTCTTCTTCATTCGTGTCAATGGAAATAAATTACCCTGTACCTAAACTGAGCAACCCCAATCGATTTCGCGCGCTAAGCCGGGCCAGGATCGTTATAAAATAAATGCGAGAAAGAGCCTGTCTATCACAAATGTATAATTTGCTTGCTTAATCCTTCTAAATCTTTTCATCAAACATCCTTCATAAGAATGAAGTTGTTCCTCACCTCCCAAGTGTTCCTCCAGTTAGGAACGGACATGAAGATGGTGGAAGTCCACAACAACTTGTTGAGCAAGTGGGTTGCCGGCAGCTACTGCCGCTGCCTCGACGTCGACGACGTGGACTGCTCAATCACCGCGCTGGACTGGAGCCCCACTGGGAACTCTTTTATAACGTAAGTTGATTTAAGGTTCAGCCAAACCAACGCGTGCAGCCTGCGTGCGCGATGACGATCAGATATCATGTATGAATTTGTAGTGATAGTGATGAGTTCACATTAAGGCCCAGAACAGACGGTGAAACGCAACTGCAACAAAACAGTTTGAAACTGGTCGCGTCATGTGTGGTCTCTCAACGGACGCTATGGCAGAAACTTAGATGCAACTCAAAAGTAACTAGCAGTTGCAGTTTCGTTGCAGTTGCGTTTCACCGTCTGTTCTGGGCCTAACGCATCCTGTCATTGGTTGCGGCGAATCGAATCGAAATCTATGAACGCGCTGTGATCGCCATCGCCGACGCAATCTGCACGCATTGGTTTAGCTGAAGCTTTAGTATTCGTCACTTCAATAACTTCATTGGGCACACTAACTATAAAAAAATTCAAATCATCTGATGAAATTAAAAGTAACACTTTTAGCAGCTGTTCATCGTAGAATAATAGCAGCGTTTTACCTGAAATAAAACGTATATTAAAATACTTACCTAATTCGAGGCTTATAAATTGAGATAGGCATATCCGTTTCCCGTAGTCTTTACCAATTTTAGTACTCTTTTTACACTATAGAGGGCGTGTTTCCGGTCTCACTAGGCAGTGGCGCCACCTATCTAAAGTTTCGTTAGTTTTAACCGCGCCATTTTTACTCATTGGCTTCGAATAAATGCACCAGGCAGAGTTAAAAACTAAGCCTCGAATTAGGTAAGTATTTTAATATACGTTTTATTTCAGGTAAAACGCTGCTATTAAAAGTACTTGACCGTAATTCGAGGCTTATAAATTGAGAAGTGTCTGTTATCGCCTGGTGAGACATGGAAACACCTGAATTATACGCCAATGTGACCTAAGATTTTATAACCCATAAAACAATTAATATTCTGTTTACATTTATTTATTAACATAATGTATAATTTATACAAACATAATATAAGATTCTAATCCGAGTGTAAATCATGTTAGCAATTGCACTTTAATTATTAATTATTATTGTATAATTGTATATCGATCAAGTTCTAATTTATTTAATCAATAGGATGAAATAAACGAGATACTTGTGTATTTGTTGGGTTCCTATTAGGAATAACTTCGCGCCTATAATACTTTTGAAAGGTATTAGCGGACCTCCAATTCCCGCGCGCTAAAATTTCATCTAGAGGATAACTTAACAAATTTTTTGAGGCCACCGCTGACCGCACACTACCAGGGGAAAACTGAATATTTGCTTCTTTAAATAAATGTTTTATCCAACCTGCTATAACAGTTCGAGATGCTGGTTTAGCAGGACCCCTAACAGTCATAAACAAATTAAATTTCTTAGCTGTATCCCGTCTAGGTTGCAACAGTGATATAGTGTGCTCAATCCAGAAAACTGGGTTAAGATTAACGTTGTCATTATTTGTCATTAATTTCCAACCGGATTGCCTATAGTCCATATTATCCGTTTTGGATCCAAATTCTGGCCGAAATATAACATAATTATCTGATTTTATAAAATGATCAGAATCAACTCTAAGCAACGTTAAGTCATGAATCCGCCGCCCTGAACATAATAGCAAGAGAATAGCTGTGTGTCGTGAAGTCTGGTAAGCGTTGTTTTTGTCTATCGAACAATTGGACAAGTATTGAGCTAAAATATCAACATCCCAAATATTTGATTTTACTACTTTTGGATTCTTTAGAGATATTGATTTAAGAATATGCTTGACCAGGACGTGGGAACTTAACTGACTGGACATATCCGCGTTACACAAGGTGGATACCACCGATTTATGCAGCAGTATGGTATTATATGACAAGCCATGAATTAGATGAAGATCAGCTAAAAACTGTGCAAGTTGAGAGCCTGTGGGTTTTTTAGGGTTTACCTTATTCGATCTTGCCCATCCTAACCAGCGCTCCCATGCTACTTTATATGTTTTGAGAGTAGATTGTCTCCAAGAATGTTTTAGTAGGGATACCTGACTATCATTCCAGTCCGTTATTTCGTCGGTCCACCCCCACATTTCCAGACTTCGAGTGTCAGGTCCTCTATATTCGGAGGAGGAAGGCCTGTTGATGTGTCCACTAGGTTCATTGACAGGTTCTTCAGAACAACCGGAGCTGCAAGGGCTCTTGCTTTGAGGTCTGCCCTCCAAAATACCTTCTGCCACCGAGGCACAACTATTAGGAACACACCTGTCGATTGGTTCAGATGTGCCAGAACTTTGGGCACTAGGAATGGCGGAGGGAATATCCACGCTAGAGGATAATTCCACAACATGCTGAACGCGTCGTAGAACAGTGCTTTGGGGTCTGTCTGGTCTAGTGATACATAATTGCATACTACGTGAGCTCTCTCCGACGCAAACAGGTCTATCACAGGGGTCCCCATTTTTGTGAATATCCTTTCTAGACATTTTGGCAACAGGTGCCATTCTGGTGGACGTCGGTGTCTCGATAGGTGATCGGCATGGTTGTTGTATCGCCCGGGAATGTAGTGGATAGTAAAAAATATTTGGTGTTGGTCCAGTAATGTCAATAACTCTTGAGTTAAGTCCATCAGTGGTAACGATTTCGTCCCCCCTCTTTTCGAAGGTGAGCTACTACCGTTCTGTTGTCGCATTGTATTAAGAGAGAACTGTGACTCAACTTGTGCGCATATAGCCGAATGACGTGTAATATAGCCAACATCTCTTTCATGTTGCAATGGAGATTTTGTTCCTCGGGTAACCAAGAGCCTGTCAGAGGTACATTGTCCAGTTGTGCACCCCACGCGAGATCCGACGCGTCCGTCGTGAGGAAATGCGACGGGGGAGGGAAATGTAGTAATGACGAGTTGTGGCAATTTTGAATCCACCACTTTAACTCGGTTTGGACTTCTAGGGGTAATGCAAATCTGGCCTTTGGTTGTTTTATTAAGGCATTCATGAATCTCAGGAGATGACGATGATGAAGTCGGCCTCGTGGCACTGCAAAGCTGGCAAAGTTTAAAAGTCCTACGAGACTTTGTATTTCGCTCAGTACTACATGTCCCTGATTTAGAATTTGACGAACCTTTTCTATGATTGTTATGATCTTTTCTATTGGCAACGACTTGAGGTTGTCCCAAGTTCTCCACAATACGCCTAGGTAAGTTATGCTCTTTTGAGGAGTTGTTATTGACTTCTCGAAGTTGACACACCAACCGAGAGTCTTTAGAAGTGCTAGGGTTATTTTTACATGTTTCTGGAGCATAACAGGGCTTTGATGAGCGATAAGGAAGTCGTCTAGATAGACTAATATTCGTACTCCCTTTTGACGCAACGTCTGGGCTATCCAGTTGGTGAGTATGGAGAAGGTCTTTGGAGCCGTACTCAAGCCGAACGGTAGGCAGGTCATTTCTAGTAGTTGACCGTTGTAAATTAGCCTCAGAAAGCGCCGATGCGTTTCCGTGACCTTCAGGTGAAAATATGCTTGGCTCAGGTCTATTTTGCAAAGCCAGTCGCTTGGCTGGAGGAACTCTGGAATCCGGTACATGTTTATGAGTCGAAATGGCTCTGCTTTTACATATTCGTTGAGTTTCTTTAAATTGAAAATCGGACGATGCGATCCGTCTGGTTTGGGTATTAGAAACAGGTGTGATACGAAACTGGGTGTCACAACATGTACTGGATTTAGAATGCCTTGAGCTTTCATTTTTTCGACAATTATTGTCATTTCTTCCGATACTTGAGTGTGAAACAAGTTGTTTGCATTTGGCATGGACAGAGGAGGCTTCGAAATGAACGGTATGCGATAACCTTGTATTAATTTTATTATTATTTCGGAAGCGCCCATTTCCATCCATTTTTTGTAAAAGTGGACTAATTGCCCGGCTTGGAATGACCTCGAGTCATTGATCATTACGTTTGAATTGACCTCTAGAGGCATGAGAAGATGCTCGTCCTCTTCCTCCTCTTTGTGAACCACGAGACCTCGAGCCTCGGTATTGAAATGAACCCCTTACATTTTCGTAAGCCATGGTGTTGTGGCAGTTGTGTTGATTCATATTGTTGTACGCAACCCTCGAGGTTGGTACTGTATTGTGTGATTGACAAGAAGTGCCAGAAACACAACAAGGAATTTGAGGACCACTCGATGGTCCCGTAAATTTCTTGACGCCTGTTCCCCTCGAGGGATGGCGTTGATTTTTATTAATTCCCCTTTGTGAGGAATCAGATTTAAGTGGCCAAAAGGCCTTACGTACCTCCCCGGCTTTTTCTAATGCGGACGCAAAGGCATCAGCCTCAAAAATGTGTGTATTCGAAGGAGGGATCTTATTGAGAGATACTTTAACCACCGGATCCTTAACATGTTTTAGAATCGCATCTCTTTTAATTTATATAGTCTCAGATCTATGGCCGCATACTAATTGTATCAGGTCGCTTGAGATTTTATGAAAATCCCCTTTTAGAAATAAATCTTCGATTTTGGCATTTAGGTTATTTAAATTACCTGAATCGGATTTAGCCCAAGTTAGTAAGCTCCGAATATTCTCTTGTAAACATTCTTTTTGTTTGAGGGCACAAAAAGTTATTGCGGCATAAGCCTTATCGGCTTTGGACAAATGAGTAAGGGAATCGTAAGATCGTATTTCACCATTAGTTTCGAGTTCCACGAAACCCGGGGTATGGTTGTAAAGTTTTTGTGTGTCCGCATACCTAACTTCAGACCAAGTTGAATTACCGAAACGTTGAACATCGGCTAACATTTTAACATAATTATCGGGGGCATTGGGAACAGAAGGTTCCTTTAGTTTAGTTTCTAAATCAAAAATAAAGTGTGGTTCCGGACCATCAACAATCGTATTAAGTTCATTACTGCCCACTTCATCCTCATAGAGATCCCCACTGACCCGCGAATAAATTGACACTTGATCATCTAAATCACAATTATGTTGAGTAGGAGGCTTTGAAATCAAATTGCGCAACTCACTAATATCTTTTGTTATCTGACGCCATTTCGAATGACGGGTTTTATTTTTCTTATGGCGGTGTCGCCGAGATCGCTTACGTTTTCCCGATGAGGAAGAACTCGAGCTGGAGCTACTGGAGGTGCTGGTAGTATCGGTGCTACTGCTGCGAGCCCGCTTCCGACGCACACCACTTGGCCCAGGCCTCGGTTCCTCTTCAACCAGTGGAGACTTTGCATCACTCATTCTGAAATTTGCTTTATGTTACAAACCATCCAAGGAATTCAGGCAGAAAAATTGCTATAAGGTTGTATTTTGAAAAAGTCGAACGGAAAATCCGTTAAAATAATTTGTTAATAATTATTTCGTTCATTTAACGTAAAATTTTAAACACTATTTTGTAATTAGATAAGAATAATTTACGTAAGAAAATTATTTCACTTTGAGGGTAGTAAATTATTTTATAAAAAAAAAGGTTAACTTCTTAAGAAATAACACACTAAATATTCACTTCTAAATACATATTTTATAATTCACTATGAGGGTGAATATTCGTACGTAATAATTTGAAATATAATATACCAATAAACATTCAAAACGAATAATCCTTGCAAAAATGTTACTTTGTAGGTACGATTACTTACATTTTTTCCTGTTAGATGTTCCAACACTTATAATTTTAACACTTTATTTTTCCGTAGGTAATGCACTAGGTAACTCACAATTTTTTAGAAACGTTTGTACGCTTTTTAGCGAACAACTTTCTGCTACGGGAACAAGAACGCCAATGAGTAAAAATGGCGCGGTTAAAACTAACGAAACTTTAGATAGGTGGCGCCACTGCCTAGTGAGACCGGAAACACGCCCTCTATAGTGTAAAAAGAGTACTAAAATTGGTAAAGACTACGGGAAACGGATATGCCTATCTCAATTTATAAGCCTCGAATTACGGTCAAGTACTTTTAATGGTCTCTTTAGCAAACCTCTGATCAGCTGGAGGCATAATTAGCACTGCCATTCTTCATGTTTCGAATTGCAAATGGTGGATCGATGCAATAGTTCCGGTGATATTTTTAATATACGTGCAGGACAAGGTCTGCCAGCCGGAAGACGAAGTGTACCTAGATGACGGCAGGTGCCTGGATGCGGGCGACGCAGGACCGATTCTTGTGGAGATCCTTGGGGAAGGCCTTTGTCCAGCAGTAGACGTCATTCGGCTGAAACCGCGAAGGTCTATCAGATACACTAGTACAGATATTAAATCTTCTGCTGCTTCCAGCGGCTGCTCCCGCGGCATGCTGGTGACCTTTGACCGCAACGCCCGCCTGATCAGCTGGCGGCGCGTCATCCACTCCGCCGTACTAGTGGTGCGAGTGTCGCCCGACGCGCGGTACGTGGCCGTGGCCGCGGTCAACGCGACTATTGTACTGGTGCTGTCCTGGCCGGGACTTGAGCTGACCTCCAGCCTTAATTCTGAGTGGACTGTTAAGGTGAGCCATCTCTCTCTTCATAACAGAGGATCAGCTGGCGGCGCGTCATCCACTCCGCCGTACTGGTGGTGCGAGTGTCGCCCGACGCGCGGTACGTGGCCGTGGCCGCGGTCAACGCGACTATCGTACTGGTGCTGTCCTGGCCGGGACTTGAGCTGACCTCCAGCCTCAACTCTGAATGGACTGTCAAGGTGAGCCATCTCTCTCTTCATAAAAGAGGATCAGCTGGCGGTGCGTCATCCACTCCGCCGTACTGGTGGTGCGAGTGTCACCCGACACGCAATACGTAGCCGTGGCTGAGGTCAACGCAACCCTGGTACTGGTGCTGTCCTGGCCGGGACTTGAGCTGACCTCCAGCCTCAATTCTGAGTGGACTGTTAAGGTGAGCCATTAAAGCGGATCAATTAAGTTTTCTCCCCTCAGTCAATTTTGTCTCAAGTTTTCATGCTGTTTTTGGGACGCCCTGTATGTAAAGGGTATAAATAAATCTTAAAATTATGATTCTTACAGACACTGACGTGGCATCCATGGCGCAGTGCGTTACTAGGCATCGGCGCTGTGACAACATCCCTGCAGTCCCGCATTGCGTTCTGGGATGCAGCATCCGCCAAGGTTCGGGAGACGAACCTGGGACGCAGCCACTACAGCCTGGACTGCATGCTGTTTAGCCACCGGACCGGCGAGATGGTGCTAAGTTTGTGGAACGCAGGTACGTAAAGATAGATAACAAATTTTATTGTTTGCAATGTGGCGACATCCATCGACGCGTCACTACAAACTAGTTGTAGTTTTCAGTCATCACCCAAAAGATGGTGCTGACATATAATGACTGGCATACGCTACCGCGTCTACATACCTGCATTGCGATATCAGAGTTTTCTACCCTAACATGTTAGGAAAATCGAGATGGTATCAACTGGACCTTGGTCCAAAGGAAGCAATTCCACCTTAGCTTCCTTATTGTGGTTGATCCTCGAATCCTACAGAGATTTCGCTGACCTGACATGCTCGTTACGTTTAGTTACGTAAATAATAGTTGTAGAATTAGCCTATTTAGTTTGTAAACCCTCTGTGGGACCGTCCTGTATAACAGTGATGGTCATAAATTAAAGAGCTTTACAATGTGTTACAAAGACTCAGACAAAAGACTGCCGCAGGCGCGCACTGCAACCAGTCAAGAAAAGGTCGTTTCCTAAGCTGATCCAATCTGGGGTCCATCCCCGTTGACCCCCGACGATGCATACTGATGACATAACTACGTCTTCCTGTCATATTGATTGAGCGACTTACAGTGTGACTGTATCCTCGAGATGATACACAGTGGCTACATATTTGTACATATTAAGTACCTACGCCTTTTAAAAACCAAAGGCTACAAATGTAATCATTGATACTTCACTGTCAACCATCAAGCTAGGTACTATCGAAGTAGTAGAAGTTAACGTTAAGTTACATGCTTGTTGCAGACCCAGCAGCGGCTTACCAGAAGACCTGTTCACACCTGGTGGTGATGAGCGACCCGGAGACGGTGGTGGACCACTGGGGCGAGGGCCGCAGCGGGCTGGACCGCGTGCGGACCATGATCTTCAGCCCTGACGGGACCAAACTTGGTGAGCTTCACACTTTATGTACCACAAGACCTGGTCACACCTGGTGGTGGTGAGCGACCGGAGACGGTGGTGGACCACTGGGGCGAGGGCCGCAGCGGGCTGGACCGCGTGCGGACCATGATCTTCAGCCCCGACGGGACTAAGCTTGGTGAGCTGTGAACACTTTATGTACCACAAGATCTGTTCACACCTGGTGGTGATGAGCGACCGGAGACGGTGGTGGACCACTGGGGCGAGGGCCGTAGCGGGCTGGACCGCGTGCGGACCATGATCTTCAGCCCCGACGGGACTAAACTTGGTGAGCTTCACACTTTATGTACCACAAGACCTGGTCACACCTGGTGGTGGTGAGCGACCGGAGACGGTGGTGGACCACTGGGGCGAGGGCCGCAGCGGGCTGGACCGCGTGCGGACCATGATCTTCAGCCCCGACGGGACTAAGCTTGGTGAGCTGTGAACACTTTATGTACCACAAGACCTGCTCACACCTGATGGTGGTGAGCGACCCGGAGACGGTGGTGGACCACTGGGGCGAGGGCCGCAGCGGGCTTCTTCAGCCCCGACGGGTCTAAGCTTGGTGAGCTGTCAATACCTTAAGACACTACCACAAGACCTAAGGGCGTAGTGTGAGCTTACGTCGAACGCATTCGAAATCGACTGCGTCATTCTTTGAGGTGACGTAAGTCCCTGGCACAAGCTGAATACGACAAACTGAAGTCGGACTTGTATTAGAGGTCTATATCCAATAATGGACTGCTTATAGGCTATAGGCTAATGATAATGATGGCTAACAATTTGATTTTCAGCTAAATATGACAATTTAAAACATAATTTTTTTAAATACTTTTGTTTGAAATCGGCTTCTTGCTTTATATTAAAACCATACCTTCTTTAAAACAGCAACGGCCACAGCAGACGAAGACCTGATCATCTGGAACTTCTTGCCAGAAGATCCGCGCAAAAAGAAGACAAACTGCAGACAGTTCTCTGCTATGCCAGTGTACCTGGACAAGGCTATGTATGGCTACTCGCTTAGGTGAAACATAAACATTTAATCATTCATAATTTATTCATTTAATTTTTAGTGTAAAGCCCGGTCCGTGAGCACGTAGAATTTTGTCCAATGACCCCTAGCTACCCCCATCCTTATCGCTCGCGCGTAATTATATTGCTGTCACGACTGTGCGACTGGCACCCGCAGTGAGTGTGCGAGCGTGATAGCAACATAATTACGCGCGAGCAATAAGGATGGGTAGCTTGGGGTCATTGGACAAAATACTACGTACTCACGGACCAGACTATAGACTGAGAAATGTTTAGATTTTTAGTATTGGCAATTATATTTCGTATGAAAACTTAATTTATATTTCAATCACATTTTATAGTCTTGTAATTCACAAATCGCTTAGTCTACACTTTTAATGTGTAATCAACTCAATAAACAATAAATTTTATTCATATTTTATTATGCTGGATGTGCAAATGTTATTATGTGTTAGGATTATAATTATCATCATTTAAATTGTGTTTTATTAACACTCCCACTAAAATTTACTGCCGAAGTCTTCAGATCTGCGGCATGTGAATAACTTTTAATCAATTTTAATATTTTGTTTTGAAATTACATTCTCATTGGATATAACATACTTGCCCACTATAAACATTACGTTTAAGCGCAAATCTATTAGCCATTTGCTTAAATATAGCAGCCCAGCCAAACACATAATTGGTAGTTCAGGAATCATTTCACTGAGTTACCAAAGTAGAATGCACTTGTCTAACAATAAAATCTCTGATGGCGCCTTAAGTACCTACGTCCCTTATGTACCTACGTCGCCACACATGTCCACAGACGAACAAAGGCTCTATTGAGAAATAGAAAGAAGATTTTCAAATACCAGACCGTCGCATTACGTTCGTCTAGTAGCTAGTGGGTTAGGCGGAACCTATTTTCACTCATGGATCCTTAATTTTCGCGCTACGTCCCTGTTGCTAACTCCAGATAGTTAATTTCCTAAACTATATCGGCTACCTACCTTAATAAATAAATTACTTATTAGATTGCAACCGATATTAATCTACTTAGCTGACCCGATTGCACACGCGGTGCGTGCTCACCTTTAACACGGCTGAATCACAACCCAAATATTTTCCAATAGGCTTGCGAACTCGTTTAATAATAATATAATAACATACAATTGCTTGTTTCTAACCGGGGCATTCTTGATAGTTTACCGGGAGAACTTACCGGGAGATTTTAGTCACAAGAAAGTGTAGAACATTTATGGGAAATTCATACCCTTATGCTGTCAGGAAAATTACTCAAGTTACAAAATATGATCTAGGTAGGTAATTAATAAATGTCACAAGGATCGTTCCGATCGTTTGCTTCAGTCTTTGTTTAAAAATCCTTAATTAATGTAGCTACTAATGTACTTAATGGTTATTAAATGCATGCTTTCGAAATATCTTTTCTAAAAATGCTAAGTTTATTGGTCGTTACTTTCAAACCCCATGGGCATAAAACGATTTGGCTTTTTAAAATTAACTTGCTAAAAACAAAGTATAAATAAATTGTATCCTGGTATTCAGTTACACCCAGACAGTCAGATCCAACGCATATTTTACCGTACACCGAGCTCGGAAGCAAACCTGGCAATAGTTTAGTTTTTACAAGAGATCAATGCAAGCAATAAATAAAATTATACACTGGCCGTGGAACACTCAATGTATCGTGGTCTTCCAGCGAGTGGGACACAATGAGCGAATAAATTACGAGTCGACGCATCGACGACTCAATGAGAGCCCGTGGGAATCGCCTGTGTTTTGATTATCTGGACAGATACATAAAATGTTAATGTCTGTGTTTGATGTTTACTGATCGGGTGGTTGTTGGGAATACTTGGCAAAAATAAATAAATTTCTCTCGACATTCCAAACTAAGCAGAACTTATTAAATAGGTACTCCGTCGTATAAAGGATATGCATATGCTAATGCATGCTTATATCATCGGGATTTTAATTCACATTTCTTGAATTTTAAGCATTTCGAATTTAACACACTTGAAATGTTGAAAAATAAACTACTTATTAGGTTACCTGTAATAAGTGGATTTAAAATTTGATTGACTTGAAGCACAATCGTTTCTATGTCGCTTTAAAGCTCACATAACAACATGCATAAATAATGCATAAAATAACCAAACCACTTCGTAGTCCTATAATGGGGTCGCACAAAATATTATCAATCGCTAATAACACGTACAGAATGCCGTCTAAATTGCACAGCGTAAACGGTGTTTAGTGGCTGGTAATCCTCTTTGTCTCCAGTTCGATTTCCGATGGATTCGGCCTTCGGTTTTATGGCCTCAAATTGTGGAGTTTGCTATTGGAGGGCGGCGCTCCATCGCTGCTAACATGGACGATTATAGCGAGGTTGGGATGCGGGCTAAGTGATAGGCTTAGATTAATACGAACCTCAACAAAGTAGACATGATATTAACACTGCGCTGTCCAGTTGCAACTCAGTTTATTGCCTCGAGTGTGTTATTTTTTTTAGTGCTGGCGACAGACAAAGCCATGTGGTGACGGCAGAGTAGAATACATTTGTCACCAACCCCTACTCTTCCCACGGGTGCCCGGGTGTGTCGTAAGAGGCGACTTAGGGACTACACATCAAACAGAGAACGGGCAGCAGCGCTGTCTGAAAAACATCAATCTTTTAAACTGCTATCTCCAATCCGCCTGCCAAGCGTGGAGATTATGGAAAAACCCTCCACTATGGTGGAGCAGGCTCATAGTCCAGCAGTGGACTGTAAAGGGATGTTGATGATGATGATGATGACAGACAAAATACATCTTCATTGTCATCTTCATCAAGTCTTTCAGTGTCCACTGCAGGAGCATGATCTGCTCTAATTTACACGAGGCAAATAGGGGATCTGACCTACACTTCTCACACTGGCCAGCTGCAGGCAAGTCTGATATTTGCATATCAGTCCCTAAGTGCCTTTCACCTTTTAAGGATCCCTCCTATGATCCTATCTAAGACAAGATTGTTGTACATTAATGACCAAAAAATTTTAAAAATCTATCCCGCGCCAAAGTTTTTACAGCAGGCTCACGCTGATGGCAAAAAAAAAACAATCTTCTATCCCATACCAAAATCGATCGATATCTACTTCAATCGTTTAAATCGATACTTGTACCACACTATAAATCTGTGCAGCTGTGTCCATTGGTGTCAGTTTATGTTCTGCTAACGGGTCGCCAAATTAATATTGTGTTTGTTGGTACTGGCTCGGCCGGCAGCCTGTAAATTAGCTGCCGTGCTGCTTCTTATGAAGCTTATGCTGCTGGCGGTATTGATGGGCTGTGGAAAGTAGGTAGTAATCGTGTGTGATTTATTATTTGAATTAACATGCACACATAATTATTTACTAGAACGTTAGAACTATAATTATAATAGATACATACTTGTACAATACACCATGATGAAGCTACAAAACTTAGTCAATAATTTTAAAAGAGAAGTGAGAAGGAGCTCCTCTAGAATAGTATAGGAATTTATTACCCAATCCATTTTTTTTTACTCTGGTTTAGTTACAAAATAATCTGTTTTGTGATTTAGTCGATGACACCCTCATTATAATTTCAAAGAGGAGGTCCATAATATGAAATTTTAAGCAAACTGGGTTTATTAGCCCCAAACTTTGGTCAAAATTCAATACAATTCGATTAATAATGAGAACATATTAGGTTCCGGATCGATCCAAAAAGCGTCTTCTCTTATGCCTATAAAAAAGGAAAGTTAGATAAAGTTAAATAACTCTCTAATAAAGCCTCTAATAGGCTTATTAAACTTCATCTACAGCCACTATGGACCGTTTAAACTCGAACGAAATGGGCGTAAGAAAATCAGCTCGATTACGTTCATTTCCAAACCTTCATTGAACAGAAAATTAGTTGCTCATTATCAAAGATAAATCGATTGTATTTCCCTAACACCGCCGAACTAATTTTCATTATTTATTATGTACTGACCACTATAACCACTGTAACTAAACTTAATGATCATTTAATGATTAGACTTAACGGGAACAACGGCAGGGTGTGGTAATGCAATATCCGTAATATAATTAGATTATATTTATGGATTTAAAAATATTATAATATTCAGTTTTTGCTGGAAAATATGCTTAAAGACAATAGTGTAAAGCGTAAATTAAGATAAAACTACAAAAGCTTTTCTAAATAAGACATTAATTAGAAATTTTATTTACGGTGGCATTTACGTGCGAAATCTTTTAACGAGTTCGTACATAGTTGTGCGTTTACAAAAGTTCTTAGGATTCATTAAAATAGTTTACGGTATATGGATGGATGTGGCAATTATCTTTATAGTATCCGCATGCAAAGGATGGATAATTCTCTAAGGATAAAGATAGTAAGATAATAGATAATAATAAATTGCTTTTTAGGTCCTTTTTATCTTGGAGTTTTTCTGTCATGTACTGTTGCATACATGGATGGAATGTAAATATTGCATAAAAAAATATGCATTCATGCAATATTTTAATAAGTACTACCTAATACCATAGACGTTTTCCTATTTGCCAGCAACAACAATAACATAAGCAACGGTTGTCAAATAATGTTATAACTTTCACAGTAAGCTTTCATTGCAAATGCGCACATCATGTCGTGGTTAATTGACTCCTCTGTAGGACCACCTAATTTTAACACTGGAATTTTCAAAAATCTTTCAAACTCCATACAAAAAGCACCGGTTATCGTTAATGTTAGGTTGTGCATGTGCAACTCAGCCTTTCGCTGGAATTTTAACGTCAACTGTTTCAGCAGAAAAAGCTAGTAACATTTACAATGCCATATCCATGTGTTCATGAATCCAGTGCGCCTATTAACGCTGGTAATTATCTTCGGCGTATGCGTAAAATATGACGAGCGCTGCACACTGGCCCGTTTCATTAGGATAACGCGTGCGATGCCAGATAAGCAAATAACTCGGAAACTAGCCCAGCCACTTGTTGATTTTTAAACGTATTTGTGTAGGCTGGTCGGGAGATTTTCAATTTCGCTGTACAGATAACTGTGGTAAACTTGTGTGGAGTTGTTTATTCATATTTTGGAATGCGAACGTTTTGATTTGAAGACAAGACGAAATATGGATTTCTTGATAAGAAGGTGATCGTAAGTTGGAGCTTGTAGTAATCACGGATATGTATATGACCGTCTGATCAAGGCTCAAGCGCTAAATTACTTATAACGACAAATGTGTAGAGTTACTTGTTAAAACATCCGATGTACATTTGGATGACAAGTAATAATTTGGACTAATTAAGCTAAACTATAAGGTTGGTAATCTAGAGGCTCTTACAAAGACTTATGGCTGAGTAGTCACTTAGCTAATCATTTTTTTTAATTCTTACTCGACATGCGACAGAGTCTTCCAGCGATTTGGCTTAGATATACAAATAAGTCAGCCACACACAGTAACATATTGACGGTCGTAGTTTATTAAAATAAGACGTACAAGGGTTCAATACTATCAATCTTCAAAAAATAAATTAATAATATTAGTACAAAACTGACCCCGTGACATTTAATAGTGAAATGAAGCATCCATTTGCATTATCTAAGAGCTATCCCTATCATCAGTTTAATAGCATTTTCAAATTAAAATGCAAAACAGGCTCATTTGTCAAGTAAGGTGACACTATGTCGATAACAATGCCGCAAAGGTCTTCGTCGAGAGAATATTAATATCGTCCTAAATGAGTTTGTGCATCGACTATTATCTGTAATTAGAATTAATTGAAAGCTAGCATTTAATAAGTCGGTATAGAATCAATGTGATCTGTTTTCGAAATATCTCGAGGAGTCTACGTAAACGTTAATTATTTATTTATTTATTTATTTATTAAAGACGCAAAACAGATTACAATTAAGGTTTCACAAATTGTATAGCACGTGAGCTTCTGGACTAAATTGTAACCTAACAACATGCATCCTAACATATCATAATTAATAACGCAGTTGACATTAAAGTCGATTTGTAACTTCAAACTCGTATTTCCAAGCCGTAACAGAAGTTGCAGCAGTGGGAACGAGAGTTGAGAAAATCTCGAACTTACTATAAAACTATCAGATTCAATCAGGCTTAAGTACAGTCAGATAGTTCGTGTCACACAAAGTAGCCAAAAAGTTCGCAACACGTCTTTTCTACAATTGGAATACGGATGCGATGTCAACTTTTTGGCCACTTTGGGTGTCACGAACTGACGCTGACGCTGACTGTACTACAAAATTAATATGCTTTTGACAAATGGCGTTATAAAAGGAACTGTTCATGCTAACGTTGATGTATAGAACCAAATTGAGCTAACTGTAAACCAAGCTTTTACCCTTATTACCTTCTAATTTTACCATATTCACCGCTTAATACTTGTCGAGACGACGGGCGATCCAATTTATATCATAATTCTTGCGCCAATTACAAAAACAAGCAAGTCTTTTATAAGTAATAACAAATTTCCTGCAATTAAACACGTTACGCGGAGACCTCTTCAGTGAGATGTTAATCTACATAATTAAAACCTGTCCAATACAAATTAATTGAAGGTAAATGACACAGTTTATAGGCACATACTAAATAATGTTTACTTTGAAAAATAATTAAGAAATATTAAACTGAAGAACTTTTGTAAGAGCTTCGCTTCTTTTCAAGATTTTTATAGACTCGTTTTCCCTCTTAATGTCAGTAGTAAATTATTATCTTAGTTGTACATTTTTAAACTGGGCGTTAGTTGAAAGACACCTCTTAGAGGCAATTTAAACACGTGTGTAACGTCATTAGGCGCACGCGCATGGGCGGAGCTGACGGTCTCGTGACCTTTGACTCGCGGGCGGCTTCTGAGCGCAGCTGGTCTTGCACAAATTAGTTTAAGTTGAATGTAGAATGTGTTGCATAAAGCTGGTTCAAGAGTACCTAAAATAAATGAATTTTCAGTGGCCCAGGAATCAAGTCAAATGGGATACGAGGAAGGAAAAAACGGCTGCCTGCTTTAGAGGTCCACGAATAATTGTAATTATGACAGTGGCAATTGGATTGGAGATTAGAATCCCGCTTATGTTACTGCAATGAGCACAATAGGTTAATAACGCTTATTATGTATTTAAGTTTTAAGTACATTTACCTGCTATCTCATCTTGCTACTAGTAACTACTTAGTTAGAGTTTATGGTTGTTAAAAAACAATATTGAGACTATGTCCTAAAGCTTTTCTTCTAATTAATACTCAGAAGTAGGCACAATATTTTTAATAACAGTTGTGATAGAGCAAAAGGTGTCTCTCCTCAATACAAGTAATGAATAAGTTTAATAATTCAAAACAATATAGGTAAGTGCATCATCTTCAACAAAATAAAGTATAGTTTTTACCTTTCATGAAAATAAACATCGAGTTTCCAGGGCTGTGCAGCATCTCTCGCATACATTCCGACGACGCTCACGATCTGTCCCACCAATAACTCGCGTAATTGACGTCAGCCACCCAGCGAGGAGGCCGGTGCTGAAACCGCGTAAGTACAAAATCTTAAATTTTCAGCCTTCGACCTTCGTAGATGGACTTGTACTGGAGAATTTTGACATTGCAATAGGAAAAACAACAGCTATCAAGAACAGTTACATTCTTCTTCTTCTTTTCGTGTCGACAACAAACCTACACAGTGTCAGCCCAAAACTCCGCCACAAGAGTGGCATTTACATTTACATAAGAGTTTTCACTAAAAAGCAAGTTTTAGCAAGCAATCATTATTTCTAACAAACAATGAGTATCTGTCAGACCAATCATGAGTAACTAGAAATATTTCCCATACATTATGCAGATAAATAAGACCCCAGTAATAAAACGTTCCGCAATGGACTCTCACAACTAAAGTACTGCTTTTACTGATATTAACGACACTAATATTTATCCAGTGCCTGCATAATAAAAGAGCAATGTACCGCCATTACAATATTAAAACTCATTAGTACTTATTGCCTCAGCCTCGTAAAAATGCGAATAATCTGCCTTACTCGGTTATACGAGCCAGCGGGTTGTGTCGGCCGTCTTTATAACTCAGCGGGCGCGTGCGGTGAGTCCCTATGATAATTTAATTGTTGTTCGTACATTACCTTAGTCTGAGTGTCTTTTTAATACAGGTTTATTTGTATTGTTGTAAGAAGTATGATGCTTTAGAACTTTTTCAGCATTTCATACTGCAGTTGATATGAAAGCGAAAAAGAATACCTAAGGTGTGAATTATGAAGTAGGTACCTATTTTAAATTATCATCGTCGTATTTTCTCAAAACTTACTTTAATTGACCAACATTATTACTCGTATTTATAACCACATTGACAGTGACAGATGGGCATTCAGATGTAAAGCCTTGAACTCTACCATATCTTCAAATCTTTAAAAATATATTTTTTGGACTTACTCTAATTTGCGCTTCGACGTTTCGCGTCGGGCCATCTCTATAACTCAGTGGGCGCGAGCGGTGACTTCCCTATGATAATTTAATTGTTGTGCGTGTACTACATAGTGAGCCATAGTGCCCTAAACAATGTTGCTGGCTGGACTAGGGCTAGACACTAGGAAATAAACGGCATTCAAATGCCATAAACGTATTCCAGAATGATCCAGTTTCTAACTATACCGACGATCTGGTGACGGTGGCGGAAAGCGGTACTTGGATGCGGGCAGGACCGGTCGTTATGAAAATCCTTGGGGACAAGGATTTGGCTGAAACAGTGACAACAGGTGAACGTCATTTGGCTGAAACGAACAAACACCGTTCGTTGTCAAAAGCTCCTCTATCTACATCGCAAATGTGTTTAAGAAGTTCCTGTGAAAGACACATATGTAAATTCGTTCGTTCGTTTCAGCCGAAAGACGTCCACTGCTGGACCAAGGCCTCCCCCAAGGATTTCCATAAAGACCGGTCTCCTGCGCCGCTCGCATCCAGGCACCTCCCGCGACCCTCACCAGATTTTCGGTCCACCTGCCCACGCTACGTCTTCCGGCTCGTGGTCGCCACTCAAGAACTTTCCTGCCCCACCGGCCATCAGCTCTACGAGCTATGTGCCCCGCCCACTGCCACGACTTTTAGCGATTCTGCGGGATATGTCAGTCACTCTGGTTCTCCTACGGATCTCCTCGTTTCTGATTCGATCACGCAGGGAAACTCCGAGACGTCAAAAAAAACATTGACTGCAACATGAGAAAATATCTATGATTCCTAAACTTATTTTAATTAGAAATCATTCTGGCCACTTCATACCGCTACTAAATAAATAATAAATTCTTCTTTGATATTGAAACTGTTCATAGTACAGTCGCGGACTAGCTAATATTTTAATGCAGTAAATAAATGTACAGGCAAGAAATGTAACAGAATGCGCGCCCGCGAGGCATTCGCGGGCCTTGTAGGAAGATGAAAAGTAGAGTCCTTTGCTCTGAAATATTGTGTACTCGGGGGAAAATAAATGTATAGTGTACTAGCTTTCCGCCCGCGGCTTCGCCCGCGTGGAATTTTTCGGTTTTTTATATAACCTATGACACTCAGCAATAAGGTGTCTTTCTATTGGTGAAAGAATTTTTAAAATCTGTACAGTAGATCCCAAGATTACCGCTTACAATTTAACAAACATACCTACAAACACACAAACTTTACCTCTTTATAACATTAGTATAGATAAGCACAGAGTACATTGGACTAGATGTCATCTATCTTGTGATTTTGAATATGGTGTGTTGGCGTCAAATCTTCGTAATGGTCATTATATGGCTGCCCAATGGAGCAACAAACCCCAAGGTATGTGTGAGACGAGGATGCGGACCAATTTCCAGTATTTTTATTTTCACTCATACTTAAATACCAACGAAAAAAGTATGAATTTACTATCTTATACCAAACATAATATACTTCCCAAATCAATAAGTATATCATATTAAATTACTGGAAAATATAAGCTCAACTACGATTTATGTGTGAACTAAGGGTATAAGGTGATGGATATCAAATGTCACCCCATCAAGTAGTTAGTTTAAAGGTTACATACTCCCTGTATTCAAATTGAGCATTCCTCGTCATCTCCAGCGCACATGCCAGCTGCCATAATAAAGGCGTCCATATTTGGCCCCGGTCATGATAGGCTAACTATATCGACCGGCCACTGTGTGTAGTCCCAATTGATTTCTCTTTCTACAATTGCTAGCGAACTTGCGAAGTTTTAAACTTTCGTGTTGGAACTAAATCGATTATTATTAGATCTAAACCAGTGGGTATAGACAAAGTGCACATTTTAATCGAAAACTGAAAAAGAGTTATGACGGGTTCGATTTTTGATTCGATCAAAAAGTGCAACTTGTCTAGGGTCTGGACTTCCTAACCGGGGGGGGGGGGGCGTAGAGAAATGTTATGGGGTACTAGCTTTTGCCCGCGGTTTCACCCGCGTGAAATTTAGTTTGTCACAGATCGTCATAAATTATAGCCTATATGTTAATCTGGGTTATAAACAGTAATACTGTAAAGTTTCAACAAAATCCGTTCAGTAGTTTTTGCGTGAAAAAGTAACAAACATACAAACATCCAGACATCCAGACATCCAAACATCCAGACATCATGACATCCAAACTTTCACATTTATAATATTAGTAGGAAGTAGGATAAAAGGTCTTAGACGATTGAAAATCGATTTAACATTTCCCTACTATTTCTTTAAATTAATATTCTTGCTCAATTACTAAATTGACTTAAAATAAACGTATAAAAACTTAATACAAAAACAAATCGATCTCTTCAATTGTTATAGCAATCCTTTGGTCAGGTGGTTTGGTTGGTAATTTTGTTGTTCTTTAATTAGTATTTAACCATCCCCATCTTAGCGTTTCTACTATCGTTAACGACAAACATCGGGTCCAAGTGTCCCGCAATTGAGTTGAACCCAACTATTCAGATTAAATAAATACAAGGCCTCTCAAATAAGGTCTTCATTAAAAGCTCTTCGCTTACTTTGTTGCAAACTGTAATTTGATTAAACTGTAATTTCACAATTACAGCACTTAAATACAGCGGTTTATTTTAATAAATAGGGACTGGAATTGACTATTATTTTACTCTTAAGTATGTTGTACACACTTTTAAATGCTAACAAGTTTATTTATTATACTGGAGAGCGGTGAATAGTAACCTATTTTATTATAAGTACCAGTTTAAAATTGAGTTACCAAAAATAAATAAATGTTATGAAATTTAAAACTTAAAACACGTCACCCTAAAACAAAATAAATTAGTGTCTATATAGCAATCAATGATTTTCATAAAATGAAAGTAATGTTCTCTTCATATATTTTAGACTTCTTATTTCATGAATACCACATAGTCAATCGACTTTTAGGCTGTCTCTGTTTCATGATAATATGTTCAAAGACCTGATAGTTTCCTCATCAAACTAGGTCCAAACCCTGCCATGGCGACCCAATATGGCCGCCCCGGACCTAGCTGGTACTAACTACAAAGGAACCGCTACGACCACAGATCACTGGACTGGACTATAACAGATGTCTAATGTATTGATTTGACCCGCGGCATGTTAACACGGCTAATGATTATACTATGACGTTAATTGGCCGGCTGAGTTGTTGTAATGATCCCAGACTGTTTAGCCAGGGGAGCACATTAAGTATTAAGGCAATAGAATTATGAGTTGTAAGAGATTAGATTAAGCAGCAGTAACGTCTACAATTTATATGATGTGGCCACTAGGAGCTTGTGCTAAAGGCGGGGCCTTTCGAGGAGGTCCCGAACAACTTACAATAAAATTCGCTTTACTAGCTTATTAAGCTAGCTTCATATCTCGCTCCTAAGTTCCAAAATGTTCTATGTTATAATAATAATATTAAATCAGGATAAAATCGTAAAAGTTGTGCTGGCCGAGGACCAGAAGATTATCGCACATACAATATGGCGGAAATTTGAAACAAAAAGAAGAAATAAGGATTAGATAGAAATATAAACATGTAGTTACAACTGTAAGTTATTGAGTAAAAAGTTAATAACATTGAAGCTAAAAATACGTGGGGTATTTTTTTTAGATCAGCATACATTAACAATTTACATTCATAAGCCAATTAAAACAACTTAATTAAGAATATGTTAAATAGCGGCTGCTACAGAGAATCATGTTTCCCTATTTTCTATCTTTTATGCGGTGTGCAACAAAATTATACACCTAATAACGTTGTTAAAACCTTTTTGGGTAAATGTCAGCCACGCCTCTTGTTCTAATCACGAAATTATCTGTGATTGCTGAGCGAATTATATCTAAAACAAGCATTAGACCTGATGTTTAGAATAGACATAAACTGCCTGTACATTATAATGAAGTCGGACAAACAAAGTTGCGAGTGTGGTTTATTGTATTGCCCACAAAGGGCACGGGATCAGTGGGATCGGGTGTAAGGCTTGGGGCTCACATGACAAACGGCATGTGTCAAAATCACCTGACTTGTAAAATCTCAATCCACTGGGCTAGACGTAAGGCGTGACAAAGGTGTGCTATACTTGGGACTTGACAGAGGTCGTGTCAAGTGCCAGAGTGAATGGTAACTTATCCTTCAATGAGATGCGTAGAAGGTTGCAGAAATCTTTTGGTGCATTCTCTGTCCAACCGTGGACGTTTTCTAGTTTAGAAGAAGACACTTTGCAAAATTCTTAAATAAGGCGTTATTGCAATATCAATTTGAATTTCAGAAGCGTAAAACATTGAGTGCATCGGGATTATTAGCTCAGTCGAGTGAACACTGACTTTCATAAACACTGGCACCACAAATAATGCTGTGTGTTTAGGTGTTACAAACCACACAAGAATTCTCGTCTGGATTTCATTAGAAGGAGACTTTATTTTAGTGAAAAAGTTTAAGGCTTAAAGAAAGTTTCAAGCTGGATGAGATGATGCAACTCATCCAGCTGATGTGCTGATGATGATGATTGCGAACAATTTCCCTCATGTGCCCTCATCTTTACAGACACAATTTATATTGAGAGGCAAACAAAATTTAAACTCAATCGCTTATGGCCGGGATAAATTTGCATCGAAGGCGCTGCGCTGACGAAAATTGGTACAGGCACGGCGGACAACGAAAGACATTCATCCATAAAGTCATTTACCCCGACAAATTCATCAATAAACACCATGAAAGGTTCAGCGATTTCTGAAAACGTAGCGAACAGATAGTATACAGAACTACTTTTTCTTTATAAGCTTAAAGACAGTACAACAATACAATAAATCACATTAGTTTCAAGGAAAGTTTTAATTTAAAGAAAACACGTCAATTTATTATCAACGCCCCAGCAGGAAGATTGAAAATTGAAATTTATTTACCAAGAAGCAACCAGGCGGTACATAAGTGGCTAAACTTTAGTCAGAAATAAAATAAACAACTGAGGATAATAAGATAACAGACCCATAATAATATAAAAATAACCGACTATTGAAGCATTTTTATGTCACCACTGGTCCTAGCAAAAGTTAAAAGGTGCGAATTATTTCTCATAACCATACAATTTCACAGATGGCGCATCTCACCTTGAAGAAACCAGTTCGAGTATGATTCTTTAGATGTCTCTCAAAGTTAAATAAGTGATTAATTTTCTTTTTAAGGCGCACAGCAAAATACTGGCAGGAATACTCTATTCAGCTGAATCAAAGTTTAATTTTAATCATATTTATTTTCTCTCTCTCTCTCTCTCTCTCTCTCTCTCTCTCTCTCTCTCTCTCTCTCTCTCTCTTTTGTACTTTGCGTTACCAGATTTCCTAGATTGACTCATATTGGTCCACATTGCCGGTTATTTAAGGAGCTTGATCAACATTAGGCGACCATGTCGCTCCGTACAGCCACATTTTAGTTACATGAATGAGTTTGAGCAGAGTTACCTCCGTTTCAAACCCACTCTGACTAATTTGTATAGTGCTCTGGCTTCCTTTGATAGAGGAAAAGCCATAACACTATTACATCCTCCGACATTCCACAACATTTCACAAGAGAACTGTAAATTAATTCTAAATTGCTCGTTGCGGACACATTCCATCAAGATATGATAAACATCTTCAATTACATTACACTCACTACAATTAGGCGTCTCGGACTTTCTCATCATATAAGCGAATTTATTTAGCGGAATGTGTCCGGAACGAATTCTTAATGCTATTACTAATTCTTCTCTACTTAAGCAGTTGTCAATCCAAGGAATACTTAATGGTTCTGGTAGTATTGTTCTATACCAAATACCAGCATCTCTCGATCTCTTATCAAAATGTTCCTTCCACAATTCGTAACACTGTCTCTTAGCCAAATGTAAACATTCAGTGAAGAATGGAAGTGTCGGTATAAGACATCCATCTGTAGAAGCTTCCCTTGCCAATCTGTCTACTGTTTCATTGTGGGAGATACCACAATGGGATGGAATCCACTGAAGAAGTATTTTCTTTGACTGGTTTTGTATTTCTACAATGAGTTTCAGGATAACATAGGCAATCGGGATGCCTCGAAAAGTCGAGGTGCACCGAGCCAAATGTTGCAAAGCGCTTCTTGAATCAGTAAACAGTACAAACTGAACTCTGTCGTTAATAGATAAGATGTAAGACAGTGCTTCGGCAATGGCAATTAGTTCAATGTGCATAATAGATAATTTTGAAGTAATTTTGAATTTAGCATTAATATTTAACTGAGGGTCGTATATAGCAGCACCTGAATCACCTAAGTCTTTGGAGCCATCTGTAAATACATAGTAGTAGTCATTATATTCTGTATTAAATAAATCATAAACAGTTGATTTTAGTTGCTCTGAGTTGCAAAGTCGTTTTGGTTTATCAACATTAGCAATATAAGGTCTTACAATGTGCGCCATATTAATATAACTAACCCATACATCCAATGTAAACATATCTAAAAGTGAGGTATTATGTACTGCTAACTCTTGGAAAGAATCACTGACTGTCACCAAAAGAGGAGTTTTAGTTCTTTTCCATTTGTTACTTCGACAGAGGTTGGCAAGTCTCTCAATGGAGTGAATAATTGGATTAGCAGTCAGAGATCTATTTTTTAAGTAATATTTATAGCCGAGATATCTTCTACGAACGTGCAATGGTTGTAGTGATAATTCGCTCTCCATAACATGGATTGGCGTACTTTTAATAAAACCACCTACGATTCTCATTGCTGTGTTTTGCACTGAAATCAATTTATTTAAGTGAGCTTTGGAGGAATCATCATACAAGAAACAGCCATAGTCCATTCGGCTGCGGACAGTAGCTATATAGATATTTCTTAAATGTTTCTGATGTATACCCCACCCAGATCCTGCTAAAACTTTAAAAATATTCAGGAATTTTAAACATTTCTCTTTTAATTCATTTAAATGTTTGCCCCATCTAAGGGCACGATCTAACCAGAGGCCCAAGTATTTAACCTGTTGAACTATTTCTATTGAAGTATTATTAATTTTAAGATCCACGCATCCTCTAAAAGGTCCTTTTTTAAAAATGCAGAGTTTACTTTTCGCTGATGAAACCTCTAGGCCTAACTTTAATACTAAACTTGAAAATAAATTTAATGCAGATTGCAGTTCAACTAAACCCTGACTTATCATTTTACTTGATACATATAAAACGAAGTCGTCTGCATATTGTGTAATTCTTACGTTTTTGATTTGTTTGCAAATATCTATAGTAGCTATGTTAAAAAGTAACGGGGATAGCGGGTCACCCTGAGCTAGGCCACTACCACAATATCTAGTTACATTTGTATTATCTATTTGGATATTTATATGTCTTTCCTGCAAAAAATTCCAGATATATTTGCATATTTTGGATCCTACATTGAGACTATTTAATATATTCATTAATGCTGTGAGATCAACGTTATTGTAAGCGTTGTCAATATCTATAAAACATCCTAGTGTGGCTTGGTTGTTTGCAAACCCTATTTGTATGTCCGTAATTAATTGAGTGAGATTGTCTAAAGATGATTTTGTTTTCCTAAACCCATAAGTGAATTCTGAGAATGCAAATTTTTTTTCCAGATACCATTCTATTCTTTTATTGATTATAGAGTGAAAGATTTTACATACACAAGATATAAGAGAAATTGGGCGCAGCGATGAAATGGAGTTAGGGTTCCGACCTGGTTTTGGAATTGGAACTATCTTTATGTCTCGCCACTGTGATGGAACAAAACCTGTGTTTAAAAACAAATTATACGAATTTAATAAATGCAGCTTTCCATTTTGAGGCATATTTTTAATCATTGAGAAAGAAATGTTATCGTGACCAGGGGCAGTATCCTTTGATTTTACACATCCTTCTAGCTCATGTAAAGCTATAGGCGTCTCAATTATCATATTATTGGAATCAAAAGTTTGAGTAGGAGGTGTTACATAATCGGGACATAACTTTCTTAGAAGTTTACAAGCCTTGTCATCATCTACTTGAACTTGTGCTGAATATCTACCCTTAAACCATTTCATTTTAGCCCAAGTTTCACTTGAAGAAGATTGTTCACTAATTGAGTTACAAAATTGATGCCAACTTTTTCTTTCAGCTATTCGTATGAGCCGTTGAGATTCATGGACTTTCTCTAATAACAATGTGTGATTATCAGGTGTCGGGTTGCGTCTAAACATTGCAAGGGCGCGTCTACGTACAGCAACTGATTTCGATAATTCTGCGTTCCAAAAAGCTTTAGGGGTAAATTTGGTTTCTGGGCTTTGACAGATTTTAATACATGGTATAAATAAATCTGCTGCACCATTAATAATATTAAGAAAATTATCGTATGCTAATTGAGGGTCATCTGGGATAGCCAGGTTTGAAAATGATTGTTCTAAATGATTTTTGTACGAGAGCCAATCAGCCTTTTTAAAATTTCTTTTTTCCCTTAAAAATGTATTGATTAATAATTTTGATGACATTTTAATGATTAAATGATCACTACCTAACGACTCATTGGTAACATTCCAATTGAAATCTAAAAATAAATCTGAAGACATTAATGAAATATCTATTGCCGGTTATTATTATGTCGTCATTATTTTCAATGTTAACTCAATGTACCCAAATGAGAAAGGGCGAGATATTCCTTGCAAGAAGTGTTGTGATATGACATCAGTATAATCAGTGGGGACAACACAATATGAGATATTTAACTGTTTGGTCAACTATTAAAAGCCGTGTTTTCACATCCGATTGTTTTACCTCCACAGTTAACTTTGACAGTCCCTTGACATACAATGGCCCCTATCTGGCCATCTCTAACCGCGTTATAAATAGCAGCTACAATAAAATAAATACCAATATGACCCACAAACGAAGCCTCAAAGATACCGCTAACGAGGTATAAAAACGTGGTCGGACCTTGCAAATGGTAACAAATTGTCAGGTGTTTGCCACACCGCCCTATCGTACAATCCTGAGCACATACTGTAATAAATTGCCTTTAGGCCACTGTGACAGGAGGGGCGAGTACTTAGCTTCGTATTCTCTGCTTCAATGACAAAAGGAGATACTTAAATTCTGATTTACAACAATAATGCATCAATGCCAATAATACAAACGTTAGTCATCTTGATAAGACATTTGTGGTTAATGACTGACACGTTTACTGGACTATTAATGGACAAACGAATCGAAATGCTTAACGTCTGTAAAAGGTATTGTCTGCCTCTTGTTTAAATACTTATGAGGCTGTCTTATAATATTCTAACGGCTAACGCATCGTGTGCATGAACCGTTTTAGTAAAGACCATATCAGTCTACCAGCATATTTAACTCTGCTGCAATTTTTGATTTATGTACCTTTTATTTTATTTCCCGTTATTGTTGTAAGTGATCACAGGTTGCATAGTAATGTCTGTACTTATACTACGCCAGCAGTTTCGAACTTAAAACATAATTATGTATCTGCATTCTACACCTTTCTTTTGCGTCGAGAAATGCTTTCTGCATAGGTACCTACTGGCCGATGATGGGGATGACCAGTAGGTTATACGGGACTCTACCCACTAGAAGGCAGGAACAGGACCCCCGGCACACCATAACAGTACAGTCTGCCCCTTTCCCCCGGAACAAACTTGACCTTCACTGGTTGGGTTTTCATTGGCGGTCAAGTTGTAGATCCTGGCTACACAGGAGTTGCAGCGGTGGGAACGAGAGGTGGGAATAGTCCCGTACAGTCTGCTCCATGCCGCTGCCCGTGGCCCTCAAGAAAAGTGGTCCGCAAAGTATTTGACACTTTAAATAATAACTCGCTCCTTCTGTATACTGTGAGCTAGCTCTTAGTTAAGGTCAGAGCCAGCGGGCAGCGAGGAGGTAAACGCTCGCAATTGTTACAAGCTTACCGTAACTCGTGCGCAGGTTCAGCTGATCTAGACAAATTCCATTGATTCTTTGTCTGTTTTATGTTTATGATGATGATTCGATACTATAATACTTATTAGTTGTCTTATTAGATCATGGTTTATGATATTTCACGTGAATTTAGATCACATTATAACTAACTAGCGGCCGAACGCGACTTCGGACGCGTGGACCCCGTTGTACCCCCTTAGGGGTGGAGTTTCATAAATCCTTTCTTACCTGCATGCCAAATTTCAGCCCAATCCGTCCAGTGGTTTGGGCTGCGCGTTGACAGATCACTATGTCAGTCACCTTTGAGTTATATGATATTTTATACTCCTCTCGCACTTTAGTCGATCCCTCATTGTTGAGGATGTTGATTATTCTATAATGTTTGTGAACCACTTGCTTCGACTTTCAGCTTCATAAACTTATAAATTAAATCTTTCATAACACTCGCTACTAAATCATATTATGCCTTTATTAATTAAACCAATCAATATCTGATCCCAAACCATTACCATAAGTAGGGGAGAGTGGGTAACAATGGATCACTTTTTTTTTCAAGCTCCACAAATCCCAAGTTTATGCGTAAATAATTCATCTATGATAGTTAACCACAAGATATGTCCCTAATCTACAAAACCAGTAGCAATTATTGGTAAAAACGGCATAAATTTACAAGTTATAACAAGTTTTAAAAAAAATGGGAAATTATCCACTGTGACCCGTGGATGGGTCACTTTGGATCTTTTCATGGGTAACAGGGAATCGCTTGGGGTACACTGGATCTTTTAAAAAAAAGTTCAATAAAATACCAATTTTCTTCATAATTATTTATTTATTTATATTCTAAGACAGCCTTCTATCACAGTCTTATCAAAAATTAACAAGTCTTTCATATTATGCTGGTATAAAGAGACCTAAACTAATCAACATTTTGTTTAAATAAACAACAGTTCTTCTCCTTTCATTTCCACAAAGTTCTCTTCTCTATTCAAATAAACATAATTTACTTCTTCAGTAATCATTCACATACATTTTAATAAGAATTTTGTTAAATGGTAACTCAACTATTAAACATAAATATATTTACTCCTCGAGTAATCATTAATATAAACTTTAATAGGAAAATTGTTGATATATCAATTATTAAAAATAAAAATTATTACTTTTTCAGTAATCGTTAACAAAAAATAAACTATAAAAACAAATATTTTCACAGTCCGCTGTGACCCAAATGAAAATTATTCACTGTGACCCATAGGCCGGTACGACACAAAAAAAATATTCAAAAAATAACTACGTATACCCAAGCCAAAATTACATTACCCACAACGGATTTATCAAATAACAAGTTCAAAACATACGACTATCATTTATATTTATAAAAGGATTGGAAATACGACAAATTTCTAAATTACGAAAAAAAATACTTTCGTACTTACCTTCTGGTCTGCGTGTGACAGCAAGTGATACCGTTAGGCGAGCGCGGCGGCGACTGGCACGTGAGAGGGGGGTATCGACGAGCAGTAGCCACGCGTTTGCTTGTGTGCGTAAAGCATCAGACGTAAGAATTATAGCGAATAATCCGCTGTGACCCGTGATCCGCTGTTACCCACTCTCCCCTACCATAACAAACACCAAACTTGCTACTTCAATATCTCCATAAAATTCTTTACACTATCTCAGGTTTTTGCCTCATCATTGTTCGCCATCAAATCCCATGCTCTCCATGAAAAAAATGATCTCCAGTCACGATTTATTTTGAATAAAATTTCACAGAGCCATTGTCTAAGGTGTGACGAGTTCTTGCCGCGCTATATCGGGATACAAATTGATTTTTTGCCGCTGAATCTTTCTAGTAAGTTTCGAATTTAAATATACTGTTATGACGGGCCGTATTTATAACTGAATACCAAAATTAACAGTCTGATGAAGTGAATAAGACGCTGTGCTTCGGAGGACAGTTCAAGCTTAATGTCTGATTAAAACATGTCAAGAGGAATTTCAATCATGACATTAATTAATTATCGCCAAAAAGCGTTTGTAGAAATAATAATTGACAACAAAACACAACACAATTGGTCAAATTAAACAGAAGTTTAAATTAGAAGTCCAAAGACATAAATAAAAAAATATAAATAAAGCGAACTTAATGTCAAATGGCATCTTCCAGTACATATACATTGGCCATGGCCACCTTCTGCAAGAACATATTTTATTTTCTTTCGTATTCTATTATGTGTAGCATCTAGTCCAATTAAAATTGAATGAGCGGACGAAGAATGCTGGCTTATCAGGACATGTGTATCACGAAACGTCAAAGTGGCTGTCAAAATTCAAGTGCCAAACTCAAATGTGTATAGCGTCAGGCAGGTGCACATAATAGAACTACCTATCGGAGAAAGTTAACAAGTGGAGTGTTCATGAATTATTATTTTTTATCTTTTCATGTGAAAGTAGCAGACTTTTAAATAGTACCTTACATTAGGCACTAGAAAAGCAGTTCAGAATTACAAATAAGTCTAAACGCATACGTGTGCCAATTACCAAGGGCGTCGCAGCAAATTGGTTCATCTTCGAACACAATTGACTTAATGAATCGTTGATACTTATCAAAATATTAATGAGCAATATCTCAGTACAGTTTCTCTAACAGCGCATATGAAATGAAATAATAATGATCCCATTAAATGTAAATGTATTATCAATTAACTCCTGCTCACACATTTAGATAACCATACAAAATCCGACTCCATCCACGTATATTCCGCGCCAATAAAAACTGGCTCAATTTCTCACAAAGAAAGCCGAATAGCAGTGACTTTGAGTAAACTAATATCTAGTAATAGCAAACTAAACGAAGTAATATTAAACTAAAACAGTTCAGTCTCTATTTGAGTCTATTTTCATCAAGCTATTTACAAAATGCCAGTTTCTATTGCCTCTGACTAAAAGATCCGGCAATGCTCGTCGGTCCTGTCTACACAGTGCGGCCGGAATGTGAGCCATGGCGATCTAGTTTAAAATAATACAAAAACTTGGCTGACGACGACCTCCGAGGGTATTGACACGATTTTTTCACAAATTACAAGCAAAAAACTAACAATGTTTCTATGATGGAACTGCGATGTTATTTTTAGAGTGTAATCATCTTATTGTGTTCGATTAATTTTATTGTTATAGTATTGTGGATCGTGTAGAGTAAGGACAGCAATTTGTTCACTAAAGATGTGTATTTTTGGCACTCCTTTTAAAGTAGAAACTCTAGAGCCATTTAGAATATGATTGTATTTACTCGTGCCTACCAACTTACAAACTTTGTTAATGTTAATTACCAAATGGAAGCCGAATATAGAGTCATAGGAATACGAAAGAAAACGACCCAATAGATCTTTTGGGAAAATAATACTGTTAGTTAAATAAAAGTAAACTCTCAACTTTTTACCTTATTTAGCGTTTCGATATATTTCTGAGTTTAAGCAATTCAGAGATAGAAGATTAAGTTTTGTGATTTTATTAATTTGAGAGTTTTACATCTCGAGTGTTCTTGAAAGTTCTCAAAACAACATTCTATTAAACATGCAAACACCAGGGATCAATTTAGAGCCCTATGTGATGGAGGCATAATAAGAAAGACTATAAAATAAAAAATGAAAGCCCAACAACATTTATAACGGTACGTATACTTTCAAATAGGCACTAGACATCTAGACCCGTTTGCTCCAAATAGTTTTGTGGAAATAAATCTAAGCTAAATTAAATTTTATTATTCGCAAAGTCACGTCTACATCAAATTGACTAGAATCATGCTCACAATGAAGAAGTACAGTTGCTGGAAATTTAATTAGGTCCTTAATGTAACGCCACAGCTTCCAATTGATAAAAACGTTCATGCACCGTGAGACCTAGTTTATTTATTTAGGTATTTATTTTATAGAAACCAACAGCGATACATTAAAAATGTTAGTTATAAGATTTAGACTGATAGTATAACCAGGCCTGTTCATCTCCGCGAGTTTACATCGAAAACAAAACACGCACGATGGCCCACCTACAGGATACGATTCGACAAGGCCTCACATACGAGCGAACATCGACTCACGCACGCGTATTCTTGTGTATGATGGAAGAAAATGGTGTACTAAATACTGTGCAGTATTTAACTGCCTAAATAATAATAAAAACACAGAATGTACTTTTTTAAGTTGCCTCAAGACACTGAGAGGTAAATAAGTAGTTAATATTATTCATGATAATTCATGCTAAATCATGTATTTCCTCCGCCATTTTCCGCAGTTTGGCACCTCACGTCACATCATTTTACCGAAGTCAGCCCTATAGCTTCGGCGCAGTGCCGATCACTGACGTTTGTCAACAAAATGGTGCTTGACTCTTGAGAGAGACTAAATTACACCATATTGTTAATGACATTGAGCATACATTTTTTTAAATACCTTCCCGAAGTAAAACTTCTGTACGTAGTACTTATTATTATTCTGTGGTATAACACAAGAAGTGAATGGTAACATATCACATCAAGCTTAGGTACAGGACTATTCCCACCTCTCATTCCCACCACTGCAACTATTGTGTAGCCAGGATCTACAGCTTGACCGCCAATGAAAACCCAACCAGTGAAGGTCAAGCTTGTCCCGGGGATCACATCAAGCTGTCGACTGTGGTTCCTTGTGGTACTTATAATAGATGCTACTATTCTTTTGATGATGGACATAATTATTGAAACTTAATGTCCTTCAAAACCACAACCTCATGTCCCTTACTAGAGAATCATAATGATTAACTTGCAATGTTCTGAAGAAATTCCTTACGAGAACAGAAACTCTAAGAGGACGGTAACCAACTTTTTACTAACTACCATTCGTAAAGACTACGTTGTCTGTGTGTAACAGTGTAGTGACCTTAAAGCATGCTGGTATAACGTTACATTGCAAACGTCCTCCACATTACTATTCTTTATAATCATAGTTCAAGACATAAATTACCGGCTATAACTTAAGAACCAATCGCTAAACTTGGGTATGCAATCAGAATCGCCCAGCACGCGATTCGGGAGCCAACAATGCTAAACAATTTATTTTAATGGGCATTTATTAAGTTGGGTATATAATATCTGCGCGCGCGGCGGGTGGTTGAGATTATCTATGTCATGCACCCGCGAGAGATGCGTATCGCGATTATTCGGGCCTATTCGGCTTGGCTCGGGCCACATCCAGAACAGAACAGTAATACCATTCTTATTTACTTTTAATCCTCTATACGTGATACTACTTCTAAGCTGCTGAAGCTAGGAGAAACTTATTTTATTCTGAAAACTATTAATATCTTTTTTAAGCAATCTTAAGAAAGAACATTTTTTTTTATTCTTGCTCTCTACTGAACTTACGTTTGCTACCATTTATCTCAAAGTGACAGTTCTTGGATAGAGATTATGAAGAGAAATAGTCACCATTGCAGTTATCTAACTGGTCTTAACTATGCTAGATGAGTGAGGTCCTTTTAATTTGACTTAGTTGTTCCACGTTGTAATATTGAGGTCTAAATTCTAAGCCACACAACTTAGATCTCTTTCTATTTTCTGTGGTCTAAGCCCTTGTAATGTAATGTTCGATTTTTTTCTTTCTTTTAAACTTTCAGTAGCATTGAATTTGGTTTATCTGTTCTATGAGGTCTGTACTCAAGTCCGATGACAATGGCCGAACAAAATGCGAACACGTTCGCTCGTATTTCTGAACTAAGTACGAGTCTTAATGCCGTTTTGTGTGGTTCATTTGAAACCGATAGAGTTAATGAAACAATGAGGTAATTTATTCATAGATATACTTACTTTATAGATTCCTAATCCGATCAATAAATTGCACAAACTACATTAATTGGAAGAGCAGCTGTTTGTATAATCTTAATAAGTTGTTTTTATAAAACTATTAGTATCCAATACAAGGGGTAAGTTTTAATAATAAACACATGTAAAAAAATACTATCATGTTATGCATATTAGCACCTCTAAATTACATTACATATTACTACACGGTATTTCGTACAATGTTGTTAAAGGGGGGTTCATTTCCCATGTATGACGGAAATATACCTACTTACTGAATTATTTATAATTTTACTACCTAATGTGTACCTAATGTTACTTACTGATTTATTAAGTTGTCATTTAAACAATAGATAGTTAGATTTCTGTATGAAAGAGCGAGAAGATGCTTCGCCTATCAACTTATTCTTTATAGCGATTAAGACATTCAACTAATGATCAACGCGAGTTTAACTTTTTGTATTAAGTAGGGAAAGGTTACAATCAAATAAGTAGAGTTACTATAACACGCCTGCGCTGTGATATAATTTTAATTTTTAACGGCTTGTCTAATACCTAGTTACGTCTTTGAAGACCATTTCTATTGCTGATCCTGCCCAACGACTCCACCAGAGGTCGCCGCGGGTCCGCTCGGCGAACATTACACCCTCTATCGGCGGAATGGCAGCAATTTCATAAAAGCAAACGATTCGCCTCCAGCGCGGTGTATCAATCAGATTAAAATATATTCCCAACTCGACAAAGGCGAGGCTAACATGATATCTGAAACTTTATGTTTTCTGTGTTCCAGTGAGGTACTTTGGATTTGTGAAAACATAGAGGCTTCTTTTCGTACTGTGAATGGAGTGACCAGTTGTCATTTTACAGACGATGGCACATCGAGCTATGCTATGGCATCTTATTTATATGTTATTTTGCAACTAAAGTGTATATTTCAATGTGCTTTCAAGTTTCTCATGAAACTAACCTGGACTACAAGAAGAGAGCTTACAATACCACAGTGGGTGAATGAAAGGAGTGAAAAGCAGTAAAACGCAGCTACGAACAATGAAATTAAACTGACTAACTATAAGAAATTAATTTCATGAATTCAATTTTCAAATAATAGTATAGGTTCACATAAAGGTAAGCAAAATGTTTAAGACGAGGGAAGTCCAAAAATATCTATAATCCTAAAAAAAAACTCCTTACAAAGCGCGAAGAAGGAGAATGCATTTTCGTATGTTTTCCATTTCAGTGTAAAGATACGCCTAGTATCTTATTGCCAGATCACTGCTGGATTGGAGTACGCTAGAACAATTATGTAAGATTGTGTGCGTCTATTTAAATTTGAGCCGCCACGTCAAGTGACCTCGTAGATACTGGGTTCCTAGCCTAAGTGGCGAGCTTAGGGGTGGTCTAAATGAGAAGCTGTAGCGGGAAGAAAACGTAAGAAGCATTTTATAGGTGACAGTGGAAAGCGCTTATTGGAAAACGGATAAATATCAGGTAAGTGGTCAGCTTTACTCTCATGTTAATCGACTATAACTTTTTTTGTGCAGCAAAAGGTATTTGACCGCAATTACACATGTGTGCTTACCATGAGTTTACGTTAGGTGTGCTCGCTAGCGAATACGTCAAAAAAATCTATGAAGATTTAATTTCTTGAAAGTAGCCGCTAGGGGCGCTGCACAATATGTCATACATTTAATGTCATTTTTTACGCAGTCGCTAGCGAGCACACCTAACGTAAACTCATGGTAAGTACCCTGTGTGCCTACCATGAGTTTACGTTAGGTGAGCTCGCTAGCGAATACGTCAAAAAATTCTATGAAGATTTTATTTCTTGAAAGTAGCCGCTAGGGGCGCTGCACAATATGTCATACATTTAAATGTCATTTTTTTACGCAGTCGCTAGCGAGCACACCTAACGTAAACTCATGGTAGGCACACTGATGTTAAGTGAGAGCAGTCTAGGTTGGTACATACCTGCCTGCCCAGTAAAAGCCTATTCATTTTCACCTTTCGACCCAGATCGCGATAGATAGAAAGATATCAGCAGGCAGCGAATTCCAGTCTCTAGCTGTTGAAGGAATCAATTCTCATCAACCTCCTTTTAACTTACCTAGCAAACCATTCAATTTCAAACACAATCCATCCAGTCACTTTAAAATCCAACAAGGAATACTCGTATGCGACGGAATTATTGAAAGTGAATGCAAAGCAAAGATAATCATATTAAATTGCGTTTTGTAACAGTGTACCAGAAGTATCCAATCCCACGGTCATAAACAACATAAGCATACGATAGAATTCCTTTCTGGCCATTCTTAAGTCAGTCAATGATTGCTAATTTTATGCGTGTGAATTCGTTATGAAGATATCGAGATATTCTAGAAACATTTGCATGGGATGCTGCCATACTCGTAGGTGTGAGAGTCGAATAGGAGAATCATAACAAGATAATTATGTAAGAAATTAAAAACTTAGAGTCGAAACAAGTATCTCTATGCCCTGATTCTAATTAGAATAAACGCATTTTTTTCAACCACAACGGAGATTAGGCAATGGTGCAAGCGAACTTCACCTGGAATCCTCAATCGTGATCTCTTGGTCTAAGACTGTGGTGTTTCCTCTACGCCATAGAGACTGTGGTTCGCTGTAAATCTGTAAGTAGAATGGGTCGGCATAATAATATATGGATAGAATTTTTGGGGATCATAGGAAATTAGGAAAAGGGAAGCGCAGAAAATCCCAATGGGTCGAGGTTACACTACGCTTAGGCGTGATCCAATCTGTAAGTACGAGTATTACTTACGCTCTCTCCTAAAACATAAATGCGGCTAGTAACAATTTAAGGTCGGCTCCACCAGTAACTCTGGTCAAGTGCGCGCCCTAACTCATCCCTCGGGCGGCGCGCGCGCACGTTACCGCGTAAGGGCACCCATTCACGCGATCGCACATTGTAGCCCCGGGTAGTGTAGGGATGGGAGTCTTTAATAGGGTCAAATCGATTGGACTTAGAAAGAATTTTAATCGATTAAATAGATTTTAGAAAAACATTTTTGATATTTTCTAAAAAGCAGTTTTTAGAAAATATCAAAAATGTTACAAAACAAAATATGTAAGTACAACAATTGGACATGTGACTGAGGAGGTGTGATTTGTTTGTAGGTGATCAAAGGACACTAAAATAATAATTTAACTGGAGTCCACTTTGATCACCCATTGCATCGTATCCGTTGGTGATCAAAGGACACTAAATTGTCTCTGGCTGGAAGTTCAATTTGATCACCTGGGTGATCAAAGCCAGGTGATCAAAGTGGAACAGACCTATTTGTAATATCTGTAGACGTGCTATTACAACATTGTAGCCATTATTCGATGTAATTAGAATAGGATTTGCTGTTGGATGGTAGGTCCCTATCTTCCAGAATATCAGCCACCTTAGGCCATAACCATAATGTGCCGTGTGGGGACGGCCGTAAAGAATACTATTCCCCACCGCCAACAGGAGGCGTGTCGTAAGAGGCGACTAAATCCTGTAGCACGAGATGGGCAGCAGCGTCTAGGTGCGAAACCTTATAAAAAACTGCGCTCGCCAACCCGCCTGCCAAGCGTGGCGAGTACTGGCAACTCCCCCCCCTGATGAACGGCAGAGCTAAAACCAGGCCCCCAGTCTCCGGCAGCCCCGTTGTTCCTGACTACGGTAGCGGTTGGGGTGACGACGGGGCGGGGGGTGCTAAGAATCCCCGGAGGAGGAATAGCTACCACCACAAACGACAACTGGCCCTCGTAACACACAACATCCGCACCCTGAGGTCCGACGAAAAGATTATAGAGCTGGAAGATGAATTAAGTAGGTTGCGATGGAGTATTATAGGGCTATCGGAAGTCCGACGAGAGGGCGAGGACACGATAACCCTGAAATCCGGCAACCTGCTTTACTACCGGGAGGGCGAACAACTGTCCCAAGGTGGTGTCGGGTTTCTCGTCCACAGGTCCCTCATTAACAACATCATTACCATCGGAAGTGTGTCGAGCAGGGTTGCATACCTGATACTCAGAGTATCCAAAAGGTACTCGTTGAAGGTAATCCAGGTATACGCACCGACCTCTACACACCCAGATGAAGAAGTGGAAGCTATGTATGAGGACATAAGTAGGGCCATACATGCAACTAAAACCCACTTCAATGTCGTTATGGGGGACTTCAACGCTAAACTGGGCATGCGAGGTGATGATGAGCTGAGAGTGGGGCAATATGGATATGGGCGACGGAACCCCAGGGGACAGAGGCTGGCTGAGTTCCTGGAAAAGGAGAATCTCTATGCGATGAACTCCTTCTTTCAGAAGCCGCCTCACAGGAAGTGGACCTGGATGAGTCCCGATGGTTCCACGAGAAATGAGATCGACTTCATTATGACCACGAAGCGACGAATGTTTAGCGATGTCTCCGTGATCAACAGGGTGAAAACCGGTAGTGATCACCGGATAGTCAGAGGCATACTAAACATTAACGTCAAGCTGGAGAGGTCCCGTTTGATGAAGTCTACGCTCCGCCCCTCTAATGCTCATATTCACTGCCCCGAGAGCTTTCAGCTCGAGTTGTCGAATCGCTTTGCATGCCTGGAAAATTGCGAGTCAGTGGACGAGATAAATAACAGGTTCGTAGAAACTGTCCAAGCGGTCGGGTCGAAATTTTTTAGACCACGACGTAAAAATAAACCGCAAAAACTATCCGACCGTACCCTCAAACTCATGGTTGAAAGACGTTCAATGACACTGCAGACCTCCGTTGACGCTAAGGCATATCGGCAGCTCAATAGACAGATATGGAAGTCCTTGCGACATGATGTTCGCAACTTTAATACTAATAGTATTAAAATAAGAATAAGAATAAGAATAATAAGACAATGAATAATAAGATAATGGACAGTTATATACCTCGGTCACCAAACCTGTTGATAGCTCAGCCACAGATCCAAGAGCTAAGCTAACCCGACACTATACCGAGGATATCCCGGATATCAGCCTATACGAGATTAGGATGGCTCTCAAACAACTTAAGAACAACAAGGCACCGGGTGATGACGGAATAACCTCGGAGCTTCTGAACGCGGGTGGTACACCGATACTGAAGGTCCTTCAGAGGCTCTTTAACTCCGTTTTACTCGAGGGAATAACGCCAGAGGCATGGAACAGAGGCGTGGTGGTGCTTTTCTTCAAGAAAGGAGATAACACCTTACTGAAGAATTACAGACCCATCTCGCTTCTGAGCCATGTTTACAAGCTGTTTTCGAGAGTCATCACGAATCGTCTCGCACGTAGGTTCGATGACTTCCAGCCTCCCGAACAAGCCGGTTTCCGGAAAGGTTATAGTACCATAGACCACATCCATACGCTGCGGCAGGTTATACAGAAGACTGAGGAGTATAACTTGCCACTATGCTTGGCGTTCGTGGACTATGAGAAGGCCTTTGATTCGATTGAGACGTGGGCAGTGCTGCAGTCTCTCCAGCGGTGCCGTATCGACTATCGGTACATTGAGGTACTAAAGTGCTTGTACAAAAACGCCACTATGTCGGTCCGAGTACAGGAGCAAAGCACGAGGGCGATTCCTTTACAGCGAGGCGTAAGACAGGGAGATGTTATATCTCCGAAACTCTTCACCGCGGCATTGGAAGACGCTTTCAAACTCCTGGAATGGAAAGGATACGGCATAAACGTTAACGGCGAGTACATCACTCACCTTCGGTTTGCCGACGATATCGTGGTCATGGCAGAATCGCTGGAGGACCTCGGCACCATGCTCGAAGACCTTAATCGAGTTTCCCAACAGGTAGGCCTTCGGATGAACATGGACAAAACGAAGCTTATGTCGAACGTCCATGTTGCGCCCTACCCGGTGTCGGTTGGGAGCTCGATTCTTGAGATTGTTGACAAGTATGTCTACCTCGGACAAACGATCCAGCTAGGTAGGTCCAATTTCGAGAAGGAGGTCAATCGTCGAATCCAACTCGGCTGGGCAGCGTTCGGGAAACTACGCAACATCTTTTCGTCCAAAATACCCCAGTGCCTGAAGACGAAAGTCTACAACCAATGTGTGTTACCTGTGATGACTTATGGCTCGGAAACGTGGCCCCTCACTATAGGCCTTATACAGAAGCTCAAAGTTGCACAGCGTGCTATGGAGAGGGCTATGCTCGGTGTTTCTTTACGAGATCGAATCAGAAATGAGGAGATCCGTAAACGAACTAAAGTCGCTGACATAGCCCGACGGATCAGCAAGCTGAAGTGGCAGTGGGCTGGGCACATAGTACGCAGAACTGACGGCCGATGGGGCAGCAAGGTTCTGGAATGGAGGCCACGTACCGGAAAACGCAGCGTGGGACGTCCACCCACAAGGTGGACCGATGACCTGATAAAGGTAGCGGGAAGGCGCTGGATGCAGGCCGCTACCAACCGTGCGATGTGGAAGTCATTGGGGGAGGCCTATGTTCAGCAGTGGACGTCCTGTGGCTGAAATGATGATGATGATAGGCCATAACAAAGAAATATGTTATCGAATCCAAAATCGAACACAACGTTACATTGTTTAGTAGATGGCCTGGAACATTAAATATAAATAAATATAAATAAATATCTTTGGACAATCTCACACAGCGCCATCTAGCCCCAAAGTAAGCAATTAATATTATTATATTTGTCCACATGCTTGGACAAATCTCACCGATTTGAACAAGCATAGGGACTTCTTTACACCATATTAAATAAGTATTTTTAGTTTTTAATCCCTAATTGCTGTTGCTTTAGTCTCTAACGCATGATGTTTTCACCTATAATTAAGTTTGCATTTAACAAGTGTCATTTTTTATAGTTACTTTTGTGAAGCCTCAATGTAACCTTGTTGGTGTTCAAATAAATAAATAAATAAATAAATATGCTTGTGTTATGGGTGCTAGCTTAACGGATATACTACTTATATACTTTTTTTTTAAATACATACATATTATACATAGTAACACCCAGACCCGTCACAGAAATTAAAATTCATCATTTCAATTTCTGCCCGGCCGGGAATCGAACCCGGGACCGCTCGGCATAGTAGTCCGTTCTGAACCACTACACCAAACGGCCGACAAAAACATTAACATTCTAACGAAACTGGAAACAAATGCAAATTGTATTTCTTAACTTTTTACCACCAAGAAGGCGTGAAGTGTCATCTGGCCAGAAAAAACTTATTCACACATTACCATGCAAATCTTGAGACATATTTTTTCATATTTTTCATTGTAGCTAGGTGTGAGAGGAACTTACTAGAGGCAAAACAATTCGCACATATAGCCATGCCTTGTGACCTATTTTTTCATGATAATACATTGATTCGTCATTCATAAATCTTTCTGTAATTGCATCATTGTAATTTGAAAATAACCATGGGGTCTGTTGTCTTGCAGTGCTTGTAATTTTTCCAATGATGTATGATAAAATATGTACGAGTAAAATATTTAAAGAGGAAAGATTTGATTATTTATATTAAATAGGCACCGAACCTACTGGATCGATTTGAAAAATTCTATCATCATTAGAACCCTACATTATTTCTATGGAATCTAAGCGTTATACGAATTCGCCGGATGAAGCTAATTGAATAATACATGCTTTGTAAACATCACCAATAGCGTCTTCATGTTTTTTTTTCTTTTAATTACCAAGGAGTATCGATTAAATTTTAATCGATTGTAAGTGAGATCGCGCATTTCTAAACCTTACCGCAACCAGGCGGGGGGGCGCCAGAGACAATGAGTGGCCATAAACAAATGATCGCGATTTATATCGAGCTGCCCTCTCCCGAGCAGCTCTGAGTAATGCTGAAACAGTTGCAGGTAAATAATTTCAATGGCTGAGGTCCTCTTAATTCTTATTCAACTTTAGATTTGAGAGCAACGTTTAATTATTCAAAACATAAAGAGACAAATTCAATGTATTGTTAATAATGTTACTAGTTTTTCCCATATTATACTGGGTGTTAGGTAAATTGGTTTATAAGCCGACGACACTAGCCCAGGTATATAAATGGTATGGTGAAGTCAGAAAATTGATTTTCATACAAATCGGATTTTATAAATATTATTTTATATAGTCTTGAATGCAAATGGAAATTAAAATCATTTATTCAGTGTTCAGCCCTTTCCAGGGCACTTGTACATCTTCCAAATTAACTTACCCTATCACCACTTCAGGACAACAATACGGTATAGTGCTAAGAAGAAATGTAAGTGCATGATGTGATGCTCTTTATTACCAGGGGCAAATGATAAGATAAATTTTTGATAGTATCTTCTATTAAGTAGGTACAAATAGATATTGAAGAACCAAGTAAACCAAGTAAGCAATCAACATTATGACCTTTTAGTCAGGTAAAACTAGTTAAAATTACTCTTTAAAATTACCAATGGCTAAATAAGCTTTAGTGATAACATAGTTTTTTTTTATCCACAACAAGGAAGCTCTTGGCCTGTATCTCACCTGATAGTAAGTGATGATCAGGCCGAAGGTGGAAGCGAGCTTCACCCGGAATCCTCAACCACGGAGGAACTGGCTATCTTACCTCTAACTGCCGGAACACAACAATGCTGTTAACATTGTTGTTATGGCGACAGACTTAGGTAAGATGGTGGTAGCTAGCCAGGCGGACTTAGAACAAGCCCTACCACCAACCAAACCGACCAGAAAAATCTGCCCCCACTGGGAATCGAACCCGGGACCTCTGCGTCTGAAGCAGGTGGTCTTACCACGAGACCACAGAGGCCACATAGTTAAAACATAGACCATCCTCGTTTATTTTAAACACTTCGAACACCGCGATTCCAACATCGATTGTTACTTTGCGCGTTTAGTTCTCTACCAGAATTATAGCGTCAATAACTTCTAGAGTTCGTATTGTAAGGTAATTTTGTTCTGTACATACTGCTGTTTGTTTGGTAGACATGGCCAATTAACATTAACAAATAGTAGCGAGCGGTAGTCGGCTAAAAAGTGTTCTAATGTCGTGCCCCGGGGAGAAATAAGTGAATTGCACTCGTCGCGACCACATTAGCCTAAGCGGTTGGGGTGACCACAAATAGGTAGCTATAGAAAAAATATATTGTAAGCTGACTGTTATTTAGCAGCTTTTCAAATCATATTGTAAACTAGCTGTTGATAGCGGCTTTGAACGCGGTGAGTTGTATTTTAATTTAAATGTGACTTTTATACAAACTTCAGCTAACCATTTTCCCAGATTGGGAAGGATTTTATAAGCCCAAAAACACTTATCTGTTTATTTCTTTTTGACTCTATCCACGCTTTTTTCTCTTAGATTTTTTTTTAATCCTTTCTTACAAAATAAATAAAGCTATTTATCAAAACTCAGCTTTTTTCATATTTCAGATTCTAGTTTCAAATTATGACAACATCTTCTTTAGGATAAGTTACGTGCACTCATAAAGCTGATTTAAAAGTTAATCCAAAGGCTGTTTCGTGTTTGCTTATTGGTGATCCATTGGTGCTTCATACGAGGACCTTTTTCATAACATAAATATGACCCTCTAGCTTTAGAGCTATTAGTAGCACTATTAGTAGTGCGAGTTCAAAACGTAAAGTGAACATAAATTTTGTAACGTGAACATAGTCACCCTAGTCTTTGACCTAAAAATTGCTCAATTCCGAACTGTACTTGGCTTCGAATAAGGCCCGTTACAGCTCTTGACAAATGTTACTAGAATTGAGTTCAAGAATTCTACCTATTAAGTAGCCTCTTTATCGGCGCCTTGGGGGCACTATTATCTGTAAACGCAGTACATTTTAGCAGCACCTCTTTATAATTTCGTAATTCTCTTTATAATGATGCCGCATCTAACTTATATTCTACTGTTTAAGAACGCCCATTTTAAAACTTTTTAGCTTTGTTTAGCTTATAATCATACAGGTATTATTTCATTGCTTCGAATATCTTAATACCTAATCACAAACGTATCCACGCTGTTCTTTACCCATTAAATACTAAAAGTAGGTAAACGCACATAGGTATAATATGAATAATATATTATTATGATGTACAGCGTCTGATTCTGAGTATAAGTGTTACTAAATAATCACGTTAATTTAAGATGCGACTCTTAACGCTAAAAGTTAAATAATCACGTTAATATTCCCCCAGTGGAATTTAAATTTACTACATATTCACGTACAAACACTTGTATGCCTAATAAAAAATCAATTTATCTTTGTGACGAACCTCAGCCTAGGCGGTAACTATGTAATAAATACATCACTGTTAACTATACGCGCCATTCGACGCCATGGACACGGCATTAATCACTGAATTAACCCATCCGCCGCCATTGGCGCGAGATATATAAATCGCTGACCATAAATTAATCATTGACATTTTATCTATGCCTCGCGTTGACATAGGAGAGGTAGGGACGGCAAGCTTCATCAGTGTTTAGCAAACCTAGCTACATCGTGTATTAAAGTCAATTCTTTAACAATTGGAAACGAATAGGAAAGCATCTTTTTAACCACCTCTGTGGTAAAGTGGTAAGACCACCTGCTTCAGACGCAGAGGTCCCGGGTTCGATTCCCAGTGGGGGCAGATTTTTCTGTTCGGTTTGGTTGGTAGTAGGACTTGTTCTAAGTCCGCCTGGCTAGCTACCACCATCTTACCTAAGTCTGTCGCCATAACAACAATGTTAACAGCATTGTTGTGTTCCGGCAGTTAGAGGTAAGATAGCCAGTTCCTCCGTGGTTGAGGATTCCGGGTGAAGCTCGCTTCCACCTTCGGCCTGATCATCACTTACCATCAGGTGAGATACAGGCCAAGAGCTTCCTCGTTGTGGATAAAAAAATATATTTTTTCTTTCTTTTTTGCCCCAAGCATGAGGGATGAATAAATCAGTTCTGTGATGTATGATGGGTTTTCATGCGGACTGGCTGCCCATAAAGGTATCGACTCATCTGCTACATTCAATTTAGAAACAATCCTTTCATCTTCAAAAAGACGTACCACTGTATGGTCGATATAGCCACTATCCCTAGAAAACGTTTTATCACATCATTTATAACCAAGAAGTAAAATCCCTAAGTCGTTCTCAAATTAATGAAACCCCAGCACCTATTAGACAGTGAATTGGAATCGTGTGTTAAAGTATTTAATTTATCGTTTGAACCATCCCTACTGTCTAAATATTCATTGTAGTAGAATTAATCGATAAAATATTCTGTAAATTCTGTAATGTATAATTGAAATCTATGCACAATCGATGAATTAAATCTATGTAGATTGTGATCCAATTACAAGGTATTTTATTAAAAATCAAGTTTACATTTTTACTTTATGATCGTGGTTGGTGATTTCAGCTTGCATCAATATAAATCATATAACTCAGGAGGGTAAATTCATTTATCGATCAGTGATTACTTACAAATTTAAATATGCGAAAGAGGTTTAAATTATTCATTTCTGTAATACAAGATTAACCAACAAATAGTCAACAAAAGGCAAAACCATTGGTAAAGTGAACAAGTAAACCTTAAGCACTTGCTTTGCGTGCCCTGTTTAGTTGACATCTATGTTAGGATGCCGCGAAATATTTTGTCCGGCGCTTGTCTCATTTACAAACAAGCGTCCATAGCTCAGGCCCGAGGTACAGTCGGGGCCAAAAACACTTTAAAGTCATTATTTTCTACACCGATTTCACAAAATATTCAAAAATTATAGATTTTCATATTATGGCAAAGGAAAGAATATTCAAATTATGGCAAAGGCATAATCAAACTTCAGAAAATTCATACAAATCTTAAAAGTTTCAAATTAGACTTTTTTCTGAATTCAAACAAAAAAATATTTTTTAAATAAGGCGAAGAAAAATTCCGACATTTACCAATTTAATCAAATATTTTCACACTAAAAAGTGTTTGCTACTTTGCGAATCTTTGACACATTTAGTGTGTTGACTGTACAATAGTTACAATACGACATTACCGGAGGAACTCGATACTAAACGATATAACGAACACAAGGCAAGAGGCAAATTCCCACACGCTAAGTATTGAGAAGTATTGACCTTTACATTGTAGAAAGAAAGTTAAGTTTTTCGAGCATTAATTCCAAAATGGTAGAAAAAAACAATCTAATTTTGTTGTAGCTTCCCCCAGTTTTGAATCAGAACCAAATGAGTTATTTAAACATTATTAAAATTATCATGTTAAAGTCACTTCCTCTACTTCACACATAGCTCCTTCCATACCAACCAGTAAACAAATCGTTACGTTTCCAATCCAGACCAATTAACTATTCCAGTTTCTACGGACATTATGTGTGTCAAAATTGCAGGTTAAAAGGTAGGTAGTTGATCAAATAATACGTTCGCGAAGGGTCCAATTGCTGGCCTCGCTGGAGCACATAGTTATAATGCAGGAAGGTTCAGAAAGCTAAAGCTGCACGTTTCAATGGTCAATCTTTTATCGTACTTGAAGAAAAAGCCTTTTTAGAAGCTATCAGCTTAGGTATGTATAACTTCGCAGATATTCTAAGTGATAAATCAACGTTTTTTTTAGTCTCTAATCCCCTTATTAATAAAAAGTTACACCTACTCGTAGGATGTCTAGATTAAAATGACATTTCCATACTAAATGACAATTTAAGCCAGAGTTCAACTAGGGTGTAACTTTTATTAATAAGGGGGTAAGAGTTCATACTGAGTAGGATATTTTATTTTTCAAACTAATGACCGCATCATTATCACAAAAACAGGGGACTTATTAAATAATTTTTGCTACTTTTTAAGATTTTTTTTTTTCATTTCATTGAACATAATTTTTTTATTATGTTTTTTTATTATTTAATCCTTCAAGCTCCGCGAATCTAGGCACAATAGATAATCAATTGTTATGACATTAATTAATGCCGTCTGGGACTCAATCGGTTAAGAGCGTTTTTATTATCAATCTTATGGAAGGTTGTGTAATGGGGTGACACCCTCCCTAAGCATGTTTTCAGCACCACTTAAATTATAAATTTAGAAGTACCGGTCCCACTGACTTACATTTCTACTGTGGCCCAGAAATGAGGTGTTGAATTAAGAGTTTAATTTTGTAAACATTATTACAGGGAGATTGTGGTTTAGATTCAAAGTTCGATTTTAATGACGCCCCATTACTGTGGAATGGGAATAGTATAAGAACTCCTTAGCGGTGTGTGGTTAGACTGTTCCCTAGTTTCGATTAAAGGGCTGAAAAACTAACTGCATTTTGAACCCGATTAAGGATGCCTCAGGGTGCAGATCACCTAATTATGCCTAAGCCACGGTATATACCTAATTGTATTACCTACTATACATGTAGTTAATTGACCGATCAACTAGCTATTACATTTTTTATCGTGTAGTGAGTTTTATGGTCCTTTTGGATCGGACTAGGTGCAGTAGGTAGGTAGGTAAGATGTCCACTTTTAGTAAATACTAGCTGACCCGGAGAACTTCGTACTTTGAATAAAAATTCTATAGCCTTTGTTCATCTGGGCAGTGGCGGATTTACAGTTTTGCCGCCCGTAGGCTAGGGTGGGGTTGGATCTTTATTTAACTTTTATCTTTTGAAATCGAGTAAGCGTCATCTGAAATCTGCCGCCCCTAGGACGCTGCCGCCCCTAGGCCGCGGCCTATACACCTATTGACAGATCCAAGACTGCATCTGGGATAATTTAGGATTCTAATGGTGAAAGAATTTTTCAAATCGGTCCAGTAGTAACGGAGCCTATACAATGCAAACAAACAATCAAATCCTCTTTATAATATTAGTGTTTAAGATATTTTTTGCAACCACAATGCATAGCCTGATGTGCTTTCCCTGTACTATGTTATACTATAATTTCCTGAACTACCTACCCGATGACCGATGGCATTAAGCTAATATAAGTTTCGCCACTAAAATGCTAAGCTACTCAAAGCGGACACGAACCGATCAAAACGGCGATTAATAGAGCGGTTGACGTGTTAACTGCTGTCGATTAAAATTATATAGAATTATAACTAACGGCGCTTCGGGCGAATATAATAAAATTACTTTTATGACATAAGGAATAGCACAAAGTTGTTCAAAGTAATTCTAGCAAACTAAGGCTGGATTGCACCATCTTATTTTGACTTTGACAAACGTCAAAAATCTGTTAAACTCTATATAAACCACCGGTTAAAGTTATAGTTACGGTCAAAGTAAGGTAGTGCAACTCAGCTTAAGAATAGCTAATATTTTACACTTTTCTTTAATAATCAAAATCTTGGCAGATAGTGTAAAAAAAGTAAAAATACAGAGCATCGGGAAGAGCCTGGATGCGGGCAGCGCAGGACCGTTCATTGTGGAAAGCCTTGGGGGAGGCCTTTGTCCAGCAGTGGACGTCATTTGGCTGAAACGAACGAACGAACGAACAGAGCATCGAAAAAGTATCAAGAAATTAATTTCTACTAAATACCTATGAAATCTGTTTGTGGTGATCTCAATACTTCTTTAATGTTACCGGTTTTAATTAATAGAGCAATCAACTGAAAGTTAAATTATTATTATTCAATTTCAACTGCATACTTTTCAGTTAGTATATTAGCCACTCCAAGTTATTAAACAAAATTAAAGTAAAAATATAACAAAATAATAAAATATATAAAGAATCTATGCGGATATGCGCTATCACTAGCACTATGTCTTACAATTTCAACATTATTATGTAAAGTTAATACTTCACTATCGTCCTTAAACAACGTTCATCTTAACCATAGTCTTAACCGCTGGAAATAGAAGCAATCTAACCAGATAGATTAATCCGTTCATTAAATTAACCCGCTATATAATGCCCCGGTGATGAACGACGCGGGACGTCCCATCGGGACGATGACGTTATCGGGATACGCTATTACCGCTTAGATAGATAGATAACTACAAAGTTTAAGCTATAGTAAAGGCTAGTTCACAGCTACAAAAGATAGCCATTTTTTGACTAACTATGTGCTAACAATAGGCTTCAGAAGGTAGGTACTCAATTTATTGTCGCAAAAAGATAAATAACTTCAAAAATAAATAAAATCACAAGTTCCAAAAAAATAGTTTGGAGGTGCTGGGATTTGAACCCAGGACTTTCAGCATGCGAAGCAGACACTCTACCACTGAGTTACACCCCCGGTGGCATCTAGCGACGAAATCAACCATCTTATTTGTAAATGCAATACGACCATTCACTTACTACGTACTGTGACGTCACCTGCGGACTTGATTTTAAGGACAACGAATGAATGGAGACAGTAATTTAAATGCGTAACTTGTTCTTTAACTGTACTTATGAATGTAACATAGTCGTACATTCATAAGCGAATATGCAATAATGTTTTTGAACCATAAGAGGTAGCGAGTTTTATATGCATAAAAGACATAATATAGGGGAGACTGTTTCTGGTTTTGAATTTTGTCTACGCTGCAAATTAAAGCACTAAGCTACTACGGAAAAAAATAATTACACCGTCATTGTCATTGAATGACGCATGGAGGCCTGTGTACAACAATGGACGTCCTAAGGTTAAAATGATGATGATGACGATAGCACATAACTTGCAACCTATGCTATAGTGCATCTGGATGCGATGCGATCCCTTAGAACACACCTTACCCTTCAATACCGAAATAAAGTTCTGTTGTTTCAGTATTTTACCGGGCGATAAGCGATTTAAACATTATCCCGAAAACGCTGCCGCTTGTGATTTGCGCTGCACACCGCTTAAGCGCTCACAATGATCGATCGGGCAGCGTCCAGGTTTTGTCCTGGCAAATTAAGAGGCACTTAAAGCGCTGTCAGCCCACAGATTAAGTTACAGCCTGCGCTTTTTGCCGCTGTAATTTCTTGCGCAAGCGCACTGACAGTGAACGATGGAGAAAATTTGATATCGGGACTTACTGGCCGATGAAGGTTATGTTTTTTATTCATAATTTGTTATGACATTTATTTGGCTATAAATGGACCTTAATGTTAGATTCTAATTAGAAAGATGTGAAAGAGTGATTTTTGAACTCCAGCTTAAGTTAAAATTACTCTAAGCAATGATTTGGACTCAGGTATAAATTCATAAACTGTCATACCTACTACTAAACAAACAATTAAGTGTTCATTATAGGTCATTCTGCAGCTTAAAGTGCCACTTCTGATTTATGGAGTAAATGATTCGGTAAAGGTGAAATATCAAATAAATTAAGCTCCATAGATATTACTGTCTAGTGTCTACAAATACACCTGTTACCGTAAGTATCACAGTAGGTATACTCTAAAACTTGTAGCGTAAAAAACGTTCGCAAAATCTTCGATTTCCTAATTTTTATTTCTGTCCTAACATAATTGCTGTAATGAAAATGGTTACGATCTACTTAACCTATAAACATCATTAAATTATCCAACCATTATTCCAATCAGGTCCAAACGGTTCTTTGACTTTATCAAAATATCCAAACAGTTGGTAAGGTATATCATTACAATCAAGCCCTCTATTTTAAAGCGCAACAATTCCGTGTTGTCACGGCGAGCTATCAAATAATAACATCATTAGTGGCAGAGTAAATTACCTCCGCCGATCTTAATAATCTCGTAATTAAATCGTTCAATTACCGCCATGGATACACCGCGGATCGTGTTACATTATTGTATGGGTCCGGCTGGGAGATTTATGGTGGCCTACTAATATGAGTATTAGAAGGTTGAAACTATATTTATACGTGTAATGATGCTAAATGGAATAGGCACTTGCTTGTGACAACGTGTGAAATGTGACTTTCTTAATCTTATCTTATTTTTCCCTTAGAATTCCAGGATTTAATTTGCTACCTCCATGGTTACATTTCTAGGAAAAAATCTCAGTGTATTTGGGAAAAATTATGACAATTTCCTATTTCATATTTTTGTCCACCTGTATTTTAAACCTTACAACCTTGTTTAAAGAAAAAATAGAACATTTTAAAAGCTGAAAGACATCATTTCATTAAATAACGAAATGATAACTAAACAACATCATCAATATGCAAAATACCATGACCATTACCTACAAAAATCCCATCAAACTGCGTTTAGTAGGACTGTATGTTTGAAGTTAGTGCATGTAGCTATCAAGGATGGTGCTAAACCTGCTGTTTTAATGGCGGCAATTTGACGGGCACCATCATACAGGTTACACATACTTTGGCCCGTATTACAGCACCTTGATATAAAAGTTACTTGGCTACTTCGTGACGGGGAGGTATACACAAAGGATAGATGGTATATAGTTCCAAAATACTGGACTGTCCTGTCGATGACATTGACAGTGGGGCGCCACCGTCAATACCGGATCGCTGGTTCAGATTTTTGCCATGTTGGAAACCATATAGTTGAACGATGGTAGCGCCCCCCTGTCATTGAGTTTGGTGGGACAGTTCAGCGTGGGTCATCTATACCCGTTATCTAGTAATGTGAAGGCAAGAAGTCAATGGTATGGTGTTTAGACGCATTCAACCTCTTTAGCGGCTTAATTAAAAATAAAACATTTTGACATCAGTCAGAGAAATCCAACTGGTCAGTTTTTGAACTTCAATTATTGTTTTTGATTTCGAAAATTCTCAGCTTGGGACTTCTTGGCGAGAAAGTGAAGCACCATGTTTCACAGTTTGCTTTATTTTCCAAAATTGGTGTAACCAATTAATTAAAAAGAGACTTAATGGACTTTTTAAGGTATAGTTGTTGCAATTCACGAAGGCGAGTGAGCTTTACATGTGTGGTGGCTCGCTACTGTTCGTTTTTCAAAAGTTTTGGTAGACATTAGACTATCGTTATGTGCATTTACACGTACACACACAAGTAAAGCTCACTCGCCTTCGTGAGTTGCAAGAACTATAATCAGAATAATACGAGTACATGACAAGTACTTTATTAATACGGGCCCTGATCTCGAACCATAAGAATCCACTGTAAACGATTACTTCTTGTAAATTAATGCAGTTAACTTTAGCATCTCTCCGCTAAGTGTGCATGGACACTTAATACTCTATGGTGAGATAAAATTCTATTAACCTAAATTGGTTCAGAAATATGAGCAATAACTTAGGGATATAATGGATCCCCTTTGTTAAATAACAGAAGCCTACGTTTATTATGTACCTACTTGTACATATTGCATTTTAGTTTTAGTTCTTTTTCATCGGGGCCTGGCCCCTGCATACCATGTCGTCATGGGGGCCGTGCCACATCGGCCACCCCGCTATATACGCCCATTTCCACAAATCGGCAGTCCGATCCCAACACCGTTTGGGCGATTTTCACCTCCACTTTAGGCGGGTTTTAGAATCACGCTGACCGCTCGCTGATCGTCGGCGCTGACAGATATCAATATGTATGTAGTTGAAGGAAACGTTCTTGAGTGACGCTGACCGCTCGGCGCCGACGCTTCATACATTTTGGCTGTCAGCGCCGACGGTCAGCGTGCGTCAGCGCGATACTAAAACCAGCCTTACACACATTCCATTAAGAGTTGCATTCGTAAATGATTACAATTGTAAGCAGAGCTTCATTAGAAGCTCCCATTGAAGACCGAAGTGAATAATAGGTCAGGGAACATACCCATTATGTTTATCTGCAATCTTCCTTCACTTCATAACTCGCAAGCAAGCAGCGTACTAAATAAAATTGAAGCGTGAATGGTACAATTGAATAACTTGGCAACAATGGTTATTGTGGTGGACGGATATGTGTTTATGTCTGCTTGTGACGGAGTTACAGTAGAAGTGCTGAAGAACGCATGGTGGTTTCTACGGGTTTGCTTGCTGGATAGAATTTATGCACATTCAACTTCTTCTCTCGTGTAAAACAAGTGACGTCACCAGGATAGTTTCAGGTTTGAAGAGCCGCGTAAGAAGCCTCGGTTGTCTCTTAATTATTTAGACACTTCTTCAGCTATATTTCTATTAACATCCATTCAATTTTTAAACACCTTACATACGTTCTTAAGTTAGAGGCCAAATATGAGGTAAAAATCCCGTTCAATTATATCTGATCATGTTCCATAAGTGTCCCTCAAGGAACAATGTTTGGTCCTACTTTCCAACTCTATTTTATTAATGTTATCAAATTTCATGCAACTTTGAAATAAAATTAACAGCTGAAAATACTCTAACCCATTTAAATTATCTAGCACACATAGAAGTCCATAATTTAAGCTACAAACACACCATATTCATAATATTAGTAGATATCTCGCACGCCCACATAACTCGCGAAGATCAAAGATAGGTTTTCTTTACAGCCGCCTGAACACAATTAAACAATACTATTAGGGTACAATGCGCGGGCGCAACTCCCTAATACGGGGTATTCCACTCGCGTCGACATCGCGGCGGCCATTTTAAGAAATTTGAGATATTAAACCCATATTAAATTTCAACTTGTCGCCCTATTATTTAGAGGCGGTAAAGGATAGTTAGATTTTATTAATAGTGTGATTGTGTTTACCGATTATATCTTGGTAATTCTCTTATCTACTGAAATGCAGCTTAATTATTGCTGACAGTACAAAGTTGCCGGTGTATTACAAAGTAATGTAATCAAGTAGTTAACACTCTAATAGCTATTGAGCATAACTTCTATCATAATAACTGTTTAGGTCAGAAAAACTAATTAATTTTCAATTTACAGATAAGATTAGATTTCTTATTTCTTTGAAATTAATAGTTGAGTTGAAAAAATGGACTTCATAGGTTCATATTGCTGTACAAAAGGGGAAACTAGTCTTGGCAGCTCTTTAGAGCTCTTTTAAGCAAGTCAATGCTCAAAATCATATCGAAGACAATATTTTGAATTGCCGGCTTCTTCTGCTTAAAATAGTGGACTTATTTAAATTCTACCTTATTGTCCTTAAACGAGCAGCTAGCTCACGCAATCCCTTATTTTAACAGTAGACTAAATTTCAAATCCGCCAATTTTCTCCCATTCCCACTCCATTACTCTAAAATTTTCCTAACTGACCACACGACTCCCATTGTGTTATACCGAGATTGGTCCAAATTGCCCATTGTAGACCCATGTGGGCTCTGGGCTTGTAATTGGATAGTTTACGCTGAGCCCTTTATGGATATTTGTAATGAGTGTTCGTAGAGAATGGTAAACTACAATTAATTGACGTGCGTAAGTGACGAAGTGCGAAGAGATGGGCGTGGAGCAGCGAATTCGATTGTTGGAAATCGAGTGGTCCGAAGACCTATAACTCTTTGCCCATTTACTATGGTGTGAAACAATGTTTATCTTAACACATTGGAAGTCACGCGGCTCACCGGTGAGCCTCGAAAATTTAAATTTAAATTGTGTCTAATGTCTCAGAGTCAGAAACTAAGCACAGTCTATTTAAGGTGCCACAGCTTTATGTGCTTTATTATCTGTACTTAAAAAAGTATATCTATATTGCTATATGGCGTGCTTAATAATAATCTTATTTTCAGAGCCAATAGTTTACCTAACTGTCCTCGTGGGATCATTCAAGGTAATTTAAATTCAAATAACCCACAAGTTTTCACCTACTTTTCCCATTGTATCTCAAACTGTCACCATCAACTGCCTATTATTTTCCTAACACAGACCTCTCACATTGGAATTTCTAATCGATTTATTCAATCAGTTCCCGATCGATTGATTTCGCCGTCCCTAGCGATAGCCTAGTGCCGTCAAGGTGTGAAGTTCGGTTTCCGGTGACAGCAGCCACAAAAGGCAGTTCAACGACAATGCAATGACTTCAAATGTAAATTAAAATGTAGCGCCATATACAGGAAGGAATTTTCGCTCAATTATAATCTGCTTTAAAACATTGTATTAGAGTTAACATCTTATTTGTAAAATTTTAGTTTCCACAACTTTATATGTGGAAAATAGGGATGATGACTGGGTAATGAAATCGAAATTCTATTTAGTCCGTCAGACAGATAATTATCACTTCACTAGATATCGATAAACCTAAAAATCAGTACACACATACTTACATAAATATCTCTATAATATCATAATACGTATTTTAGATCATTTTAGCTGGAAATTCCCCAGCCCCCAGGGTGTTAAGCTGCTGTTTTAGAATTAAAATAATCCTTTCCTACTTATCAAGTATTTAAAAAACACTTTTAAATTAATTCCCCTGGAATTCTGCTAAGAAAAACAAAGCACGTACGAACTGATGCCGTCGGCGAAACGCTTTTGAAATAATTGATAGCTGGACATCTGGGCAACATCACTTGATTCTAATTCATGGTCGTGCTATGATTAAGCGCCTGCGCACTAGGGTTGTCCTTTGAGGATATGTCGATATCGACAACTATGAAATGTTCAGCTTTTGTGTAAATAACAATGGCGACAGGAAAGATTTAAGAGAATATAATACTTTAAAAAAAGCTATCGCAGATTTAGAATGAAAATTTAATAATGAGACATGTTAACAACTGCGTATTTTTTTTTTCAGATTTTCGTATATCATTTATTAATTAGGATTTGCCTATAAACTTTGCTCAATTTCATTCAATATGTAACTTAGCGGGCAACACACATTAATGCACGCACGCACTTGTAATTTAATTAAGAAATCAATGGAACCCTTTACTGATTTGAAAAAGAAAATGGTTTTTCTAATACAAAAACTTGTCAATTCTTTTTGGAAAGATTTTACTTCTAAACTTTATTCGAAAATAACTTAAGAGTAGGTAAAGTACCTATGTTTTTTCGCACCACTATCATTAAATCAAAAACACATCGATACACCCATGCCCTACATCGACATATCAAAAGTATCGATCATCCCTCCCGCGAATAAATACCGGACCGAGTCATAAATTGTTGGGGAACCTCGTAAACAAGCTTCGAAGCATTCATATTGTGTTTATGAGTGCGCGGTGTGACACAGTTTCATATTTAGCGGTATATTTAAAGCCTGCGCAGGAGTTAGGACCTTGTCGCTACAATAAAGTGCGCTCATTGGGCAAGTTGTAGAGCGACCACCCGGCATTTTACAAAGGAGCTATTTTTTAAATGAGTTTATGTTATTGTGAGGATTTTAATCACGAATTAATAATTAAAGTCGTAAGCTCTTTTCTCTCTATCTTATTCTCCTTCTTCCTCGGTCCCTCACTGATGAGGATCGCGACCACTTATAATGTTCCTCCACAGAATTATACGAGTAAGCTGTGTGGACCGCTTCTCTCTCTTAACTGGTGAAAAATTGCCACTACGGCACTTTGAACTGGAGGGAAGTTGGACCTTAACTTCGAGTTGAGATGGTGGGAACGAGAGGTGGGAAATCTCCTGTTAGTAAAATGACGAATTAAGGAGACTGATATGACAGGTCTGCATCTACATAAAGCAAAGTGGTGTATGACAAGTTCTATATACCCATAAAAGGGCATAATAAATAAATAAAAAATGAATTTATTGCCTTCGAACCATTAAACATAATACTCGTATGTACAATAATAAAAAACCTTTGTCACCGGCACTGTCCTTTCCAATATTCGCTGCAACGAATCCTACAAAATAACAATGCTTTTATGTAGTCACCTACTTAACGAAGTACGGGTACCTGTTGCAGGGAAAGGAGTGTAATATAATTAGATTTAATTAGCCCGTCAGCCTGCCAAATGAGGTTCTTCCATTAGCCGCTGATTTGTGGGATTGCCACACGGATCTAAATACTACGATGGGACTTATCAGTTTGTTAAATATTCTCCAATTTTACGACTTACTTAAGTAACACAGTTTGTTAACTAATTCTCTACGAATTACTTAAGCTGCATTCGGTTGTAGGTAGTTGGTAAATCATACAGCTACTCGCTGTACCTTCTGAAGATCATGATATCTAATCGAAATCGAATGCTACATAACATAGGAAATGTAAAAACATTCCCCTATTCCTTATAGACTGTCACTACAATTCATGACAAATTCGTCATAGAAGTCGAACATCGGTCTCAAATTCTCATTAATAGTGTTTGACAGAACATTTGGTTGTTAACTTACTCAATGCACTATATCTTTGTAAAGTGTAAAGTAAATATCTAAACTCACGGTTTAAGGTGCTTCGTTTATGTTCTGCACTTGACCGGTAACTACCAACTGGTTCGTTAAGATAAACTGAAATACTTAAATAAAACTACATATTAACTAATACGTGAAAGTAATGTGCCCTTATGGCGTAGATCTTCATAAAGGCAATGGCTCTATACAATGGCTCTATAAATGATTTACTTAGTTTAGGTGGTTAATGAATATTTATTTATTTAAAACAAATCACAAATGCACAAAATCACAGTACGAACATGCCGAACTTAATGCCATTCGACATTCTCCTCCAGTTAACCTATGACCAAGGAAATAATCTTTATTGTTTATTGCTACGACTTTCACTCACTAAAAAAATATGTCAACAAATAATATCTAGAAGCTCTCAAGACGTGTTTCTAATACTTCTAGCTCCATCTCTACAATCAGAAAAATAACGATTAGTTGCAAAACACTGAATAATTCCCAATGCAACTGTCTGTACCACAACCACAGCTCTCGTATTGTGAAATCTCATCCTTCTTATGCATTTTGTCCTCAGATGACATCTCTGGCGTGAAGCCCGTCCATTGCCTAGTTATCGGCACTTCGTTAGCCCAACACATTCTATCTAAACCTCGTCTTACCCATAAAGGCGGTATTCCCTTCCACGACTCCACACTTTACGCAAGACTCCCCCTAGGCGTCCTGAAAATCTATCGAGCCAATTTAGCCTTTAATATTCCTCGGAGGCTTCAATTGTTTGACATGTCCAATAGTCATTGTGGTCTAATATCGTATGCATCACCGCTCGACGCACCAAGCTTTTGATACTGCTGTTGTTCAGTACGAGTAAGGGATATTAGGCTTTATGGGTTCGTGGATAAGAATGCAAAGTGGTTCAAGTTGGGAAATGTTGTGATTGTTAAATATGCCACCCAGAAATGGATGGCGTTTGATAAAGAAACTCAGTAATGGCGGGGTATTGTTGAGGGCACGTTCTGAAATAGTGAGTTTGTTGTATTTATAAGTTACTAAGCGCATTTCTGTCTGTTTTGAACGACACTGGACAATGGGACGACTGTTTATTGGACGCTTTGTTGGATATGGGACTAAAGATGGTGCACACGTTGAGTTATGGTCAATTTTGTAACATGAACGCGGTAACTTCTTCCTTATAGGAAATAACATAAATCGGGCAATTGAGTTCAAAGCGGGTTAATGAGAAACAGACCATGCATGTAAGGTACACAATGCGTACCTATTAAGATAAAATAATATACGAGTACGGTATAGAATTGGTCGCTTTCTAACCAGAAAGGTCTGGGGTTCGATTCCCAACCAATATGCCAGTTGAGTTAGCGCTGAAAGCTCATTCAGTCAGTTTATTTTCTCATTGAGATAATTTAATGTAATAATCAAAATAAAATAAATAAATATTGACATAGGTACTACGATGTGTGCGATTTTGTATGCGAAATACGACTCCAAGTACAGTATAATAATATTGTTTTGTTTCACATACTCGTAGTAAGTATTAGAGATTATTGATATTATTATTTTATTGCTGTAGTCGTACTTACCTACTGCACTCATATATTTAAAATGTTCATTACAGGTTACTGGTTTTATGCACTTATTTACATAATAGGTGTATATGTTATGTGTTTACTGCTTGTTTACTTAGGGTAACACACTAAATAAGTTATTATATTAGCAATAAAAGTAAGTAAGGTACTTGATACAAATAAGGCCTACGTTCTAATAAGGCCTATACATCAGAAAACACAGATAAATAAATCCAACCGGGAAAATACTTCAAGGACACGTACTCATATGCCCTATAACCCAATAGAGTGCAAGAGCGTCCCGATCCACGATCCCAGCACCAATTGGCACGCGTTCTTCTAAGGTGGTGGGTGATTTCGTGCTCGCTTATAAAAATCCGGCGATTTCATCTTAAATTTTCGGTAAAATGACGCTGTTTTAGATTAATATTTTCTTAGAAATCGTTTCTAAATATATCTTACTAGCTAATAATTACCTTAATTTGTACTACTGGCTATAGATGCATTATTTGTAAGTTTTTAAAGACAACAAGAGCGAGACATCTAATAAGGCCTAGGCCTTATTTCAGCATGGTAGGCCATATTAGATACTTATGTTAACACCTGATTACGGAAAAATTCATTAAACTAAATGAGCCAAAGAGTAACAAAATGTTTATTTAATAAGAACGTTACTAACAATACAGAAAAGAAAAAGAAAACAGTGTCGAAAATCAATCAAAAAAAGAAAAAAAAATACAAAACCAATACAAAATAAGAAAAAAATGCCGTATGTATAATTCTAAAGGAAAGAAGAATAAAAGCTGGTATTATCATGCCTGTCTCGAAAACAAAGTAGCAGATATGCGACCATAAAGAACTGCTTTAGGTGGTATCACAAAGATTGTGTAGGAGTTCGTAAAGATGATTCAGAAGCCTTTTTATGCCCTGGTTCTAAAAAAAATTGAGATCTCATTTTGTTTACAAAAATTCAAGACTAAATGATGTTCCTAAACTGATTTATTTAAAAGGTTTTATGTGTAGGCCTTATTCGAACACGGTGTTTTAATAAGCCCCATACAAAAAAATAATATTGTTTGTTTTTGATATATTTTTTAATAATATATGTAAGGAATCATTACTTTGTTACTATGAATATTTAATTTTATCTATAATTTATGTATAATTCTTAATAAGTGGAATTTAAGTTTATCGAGAGATATACAGTATATTTCTGTTTACTTAGTATGTAAAATTTTGATAACGCAAACAAACCGACGTGTTTAATGTTATAAGACCGCATTTTGTTTAATACAACCTCAATTTTAAGGTCTAGAGGCATTTGAATCATATAGGCCTTATTCCGTGTAGGTGATTTATTAAAGCCAAAATCAGTGGTTTCGTAATTTGCTTATTTTGAATAGATTTAGTTAAAAATTGTGTTATTTTTTGTAATATTGCTAAAATTAAAGGATGGAAGAAGTTAATTAACCTTGTTTTTGTTGATTGGCGTTAATATTTATTGAAATATAAGCGTTTAAAGTTAAGTAGGCCTTATTTGTATCAAGTACCTTATTTACATTTTATATCAGCGCTTAGCATAAATGTAATGTAGTAATCTAACCTCCTTACATTTGCATCATATTAAAGTATCGCATCAGAATAATTGTACTATGTTTGTCGCATTAGCACCTATAACAATTCGCAAGAATGATATTCCGCAGTTTTAAGCTTTATCTGCGTAAATTAGTAGCAATTTCTATAATACGATAATAAAATAGACTGAAATCAATCAATCACTCTGGTTATTCTATCTCCGAAACAGAAGAACAGATTTTTATGGGGCATTAATGAATGAGTATCTTAAGATAGGTTTTATTATATATTTGTAAAAAAATCTATGAAATACTGAACAGCGCCTTTGACCGAAATGTATGCAGACGCAACCGGGAGCAGAAGATATTTTATAACCGACTCTTTTTTTTGCGGTCCAGTTTAATTAGCAGAGCAAAAGACTCAAGCTCTAGCAAACAAATAATAACAACACAGGGCACTTTCCTAAGAAGACTGCACTGTAATCATCGAATCTGACACCCCTGGGCCACGCAATGCGGTTTAAAAACGAAAGCCTGTGATACTGCATCGTGGTGCCATTACCGCGTTGGCAACGCACGCAAGGGCCTTTGGTTACGGCTCTAGACTAAATAAGACATTAAATGATGGATACGGAGACAAATTGTGAGCGTACATGACGCGGTTTTATACGGGGCGCAAACGTTGATCTGTTTTACAGCCGTGGTTTTCCCCGAAAAACTGTACATACGTAACCACCAGCGCGACACTGGCACTGGCAAGAAAAAATAATTAAAAACTGAAGGACAAGAATATAGCCAGTTTTAGTATCCAATAATGTACTGTATGAAGCTAAAAAAAGAAACCAATTTCAAATTCTAGCAACTTATTTTACGTTCGATGAAATACTAGCTATTTATTTTTAAATCTTAGCTTAAAACTTTGTATGACAATATAGTAGGTAACTTAAGTAATGTAATATGTACTATACTGAAGGATGCCCATAGAGTCAAAACGATATGAGAGGTACAAATTGTATTAACAACTTCAACGATGAGGACATTATGATTGAATCAAAAAAAAAACAGTACACAGGATTATCGCCACTAAGCATCTTCAATCATTAGGCATATTTCACCACCACCACCTTATCCACCTTAGGCAGTTCGATGTTTCAAGTTATTTTGAAAACAGGCATCTATTCGGCAGGCCAGCCCACAATATCGCCCCGTATATTCCGCCCGCGTAACATAGAACAGTCTTTACTGATTAGTTCCATAGGCGCCCCGCAGCCTTGATTTGATGCTAGTTTGTTTAAGGGTCGCGTTAGGCGGGGGTCACGCAAACACGCGTTCGCAGAAACCATCCGTTGTAATTGATTGTCGGGCGTTACGGTCCGATCCCGCAAATAAATGGGAGAGTGTGTAATAAGGCTAACTTCAAGCTGTTTTAGCTTATGGCCTTGTATTAAGGCAATTAAAGGTAACTTAGAAAAGAAACAGTGCTACAATAGTTAAATAATTACTCTTTACTGTAGTACCAGTAGTAGACCAGTTAGAATTATATCATGAAGTTGATGATCTGAATCTGGTACCTACTTAAAATGATCCTGTCAAATCGAATCAAAACAGCGTAATTTAGATGGTCTTATTTATTGTTAAGCACCCAAGAAGACAAGTCAGAGAGACAACCCAGTCTTTTAGAATCGTAAATACTTTTTTAATTTTACTTTATTTTTGTTAAAGTTTGGAAACACGGCGGTATACTAAGGCCCTGTTTCTGAATTAGATTTTCAGCTTAAGCGTGCTTACTTCGAAAAGTTCATACTTGATTAAAACATAAGCACGTTCAAGCCAAAAATTTCTATTCAGAAACAAGGACTTAGTATACCTACTGTCCGAGGATCTTTTACCATAATACAAAGTAAGGCATTGTCATAAATATTCATCCAAATGCACATTCACAATGGTGCTAGCTGGGGGCATATGTACACCATAATATTGCCGGTCAAGCGCGAATCGCTAAGCAAACAGATGCACCGCTGCGTGCGGCGATAACACCGCTGCATGCTGGCCTCCTTTGGTACCACTACCATTGGTAATATGGCAGAAATAACAGTTAAAATTGTAATTTAATATTGTAGAAGTAACGGCACATCAAAGCATTTATACTATTTAAATTAGTAGTTTCATTAAGGGCGATTTTGCACCAAAAATGACGGACATTGACTGTACACCCCCGAAGACTGCTTCTCTACAATAAACGAGAAATATTAGACTGGTGAAAAACCTGCCTGTTATTTTAAAGCTTTAACTAATATGGGAGTTCCTGCCTTTTCCTAGAGTTATGGACCTGTCTGATGGAACACACTTTATTTCCATTACTCTACCTTAGCCTGCGGCTTAGTCCGTATGAATACACGATTTAAACTATTTAAAACGCCGTTGTAACTACAAAATCTGAAACGAACGTTTGCAAGATCGGTTTAGGGCTGATTTTTCAATCGTCAGATAACTTTTAACTGAAGAATAACCTTGTCATTTTGACATATTTCCCATACTAAAACTGTCATTATGTCAAACTTATTCTTCAGTTCAAAGTTATCCGATGATTGAAAAATCAGCCCTTAGTTAGAGTAATAAAATATAACGCTTAAGCTGGGTTGCACCATCTTACTTTAGCTTTAACAAATGCCAAAACTGTGTCAAACTCCATACAAAAAGCACCGGTCATCGTTATAGTTACCCTTAAAGTTAGATGGTGCAAATCAGCAAGCCGAAACAAAACAAAGTAAAACTAGAATCGAGAACTCATAGTAACATATCGATACCAATATCAAGCCACGAGCCTCTAATCAGATATCACCTGTTTACATTCAGCCTCCGGGATATTTAAAAGTACGATGCAGCAAGTTCAACTCCAGGTCGGGCCAGATGGCCGATAGCGAGATAGTCGGATTGAGAGATATACAGGGTGTTAGGTAAATGGGTATATGAGCCGACACTAGCCCATGTTAACATGGTCATATAAATGGTATGGTGAAGTCAGAAAATTGATATCTTAATTTTATTATTTTATTTTTCATACAAATCGTATTTTATAAAATTTATTTTGTATGAAAATTAAAAAAAATAAAATGATGATATCAAATTTCTGACTTCACCATACCATTTATATGCCCATGTTAACATGGGCTAGTGTCGGCTCATATACCCATTTACCTAACACCCTGTATAGATATATACGCCCATATTCATAAACATTACTTCCATATTGGTTTGATACGAAACGATAAAGGTTTGTTGTGTTTACAAGTATGGTTGACCGAAAATTCAACCTCTATTGAAGGTTTTACAATCTTCACTGTGGATGTGCTGACAAAAAGATTGGACAACCAATTTTGTTTGTTATTAAGTAGTAAGTTTTTGGGTTTACTTTTACTTTATTTGGTTAATAAGTCTTACTAAAGTACCTACTTACCACATCTTTACTCAAACTCACGGAAATCTATCATCATTCATTAAACATAATCTTATTAGAACTTTATTTGCATAATATGTAAAAAAAAAATCCCACCTCTCGTTCCCACCGCTGCAACTCCTGTGTAGCCATCTACAGCTTGACCGTCAATAAAAACCCAACCAGTGAAGGTCATGTCTGTCCCGGGGTAAAATAAAACTCTCATTGGACCCGCAACGAAATTAATCAGAAGAACATCGGAGGAGTTCGAAGTTAAGGTTCGACTTCCCTCCATTGTAGTCCTATGTAAGTCATTATTTACTTGAACTATAGCGAGATTACATAACGGTATACGTAAAACATTTTCTCCGCATAAAAACCCATCAAATCTTAAGTTCCCTCCGGGAACTCTATGGTACCACCTAAGAATACGGCTGTCAGGGCGCAGACGGCTGCCCATCGCGATACGATGGAGCAGGTGCTCGCCATATAGGAAGCCCATTAAATGCCTCAGATTCGAATGACGGATCTTTAGTCTGAGTTAGGTTCGAAACACTGACCTCTTTTGTTGGGTATGCGTCATTCGAGCCTGCAACACTGTTGCATTGCCCCAGAACCATTAATTTTGATATCTCTCGCTGAATTTCAACAGATATTGCATATTGTAGGTACCTGTATTAATAACTTCTGATATATAAAATTCTCATGTCACAGTGTTTATGTTACAGTAAATACTCATAATCGGTCAAAACCACTATCAAAAGTGGTAGTGGTCAATATCATTTTTGACTGATTTTTTCAGACAAAAGTGGTTTTGTCCAAGCCCGTTAGTCAAAACCAATTTTGAGTGCTTTTTTATGAGTTTTGACTGTAACATTTATACCAAAACTTCTCTGAAAGTCTTAAATTCAATGTCTGAGAATAGGACGTACACTTTTTTCATTAAATCACCTGCAAAATAACGTTTTCAGGGTCAGCTGGTATTTTTAGATATTAAACATACCACTTACTTATAAAAGATACGTATGTTCTTACTTACCTGTAGTTGTAGTTTAACACGATACCTAATTACACTTTATTCCATTCCTATCATCTTGCTGTCATAAGGGGTGAATTAGACGTGTCCAATATTACACTCGTCCTTCACACAAAATAACACTTATAAATCTTCAGACAAGTCGTTCTACCACAAATCAATGCATCTGAAACTCTACCACTAGTTATATCGGTATTACAACGTCAATCACTAACTCTACATTAAATAAATTAAAACAATTTATCTTGGTAGCGTTTATTCTCTACAGAATCGCCGAGTTACTAAATACTATTATTAATTGCTATCATATACTATATCGAACCATAGACTTAGCTCCGAAGTATTAATAAAAGACTCCTAAGCTGATATAAAATCAGTACAGTCAGCTCTATGTGTATGTGGTTAAAAAAACTAAAAAAAATACTTTTAACTAACAGAGTGTACCAAAATCGCTTATGATTATGAATGAGTACTGCCACAAATAGAATCCCCGATTATCTTAATACTTTCGTTTCAGACTCAAGACCTATGTAAAGATAAGTATGCAGGCTGAGTTGCACCTCCTAACTTTAACGGTAACTATAACGATAACCAGTGTATTTTGTATGGAATTGGACAGATTTTGGACGTTTGTTAAATTCCCAGCCTAAGGCTGAGTTAATTGCATCACTGTATTTTAACCGTATATTAACAATAGCCGGTGTTTTTTGTATGGAATTTGACAAATTTTGACGTTTGTCAAAGAAGTAGGGATGGTACAACTCGGCCTAAGTGTACATATCGCAATACTCGTGGGCCAAATGAGCTGTTGCAACAACTGCATTAATGGAGGTAAAACTAAAAAGTTATTAAGGGCAATAAGAGTGCGCTGGCTGCGTCGGAACACCCAGATGCTCAATTTACTGCTGCTGCTACTATCACGGTTTGGTGCAAGGATCGAGAATTTGTCCACTCGATAAAGTTTTTGGGTTTTAAAGTAATAATAATGATAATAGTTTTATGATTATGATTATTGTATTTTGTTTTATTGGACGCTACAATAATTTTAAAAAAACACATTTATTTATGCAAGTAGGCTTTTAGATAGCACTTTTACGTCTCAGTATTAACCCTACCACTGCTTCAGGACAATAAATGGACCAGTGTAATTTTTTCTGTGTCTAGTTATGTACTACATTTAATAAACTAATCGCTAAACGTATACATGTACTTTATCTGGTATCACATGATCTTACAACGTAATTAATCTAAGTGTAACAGATGTTTAGATAGACTAAAATACGTACTAAGACGTGTACGAGACTAGTACGCTACTGCGCCGTGGACAGTGACGCTAATAGGTACCTACCTACATAAATTTTAACACGCCTGCAGACACAAGCGTGTTTTCAAAAATTTTATATTTAAATAAAAAAATGTCTTAATGTGACTAGTAACAACAATATGTAGTATTATAAGTTAAATTAAATCAGAAAAATTCAAATGATACCGCGATATAAAAGCCAACACCGCCATCTATGAGTTCAATTACTAACTACTTACCATTCTATGGAAGACGTCGCTTGAAGCGCTGCGTAGAAAATCTAAGCGATGCAAATATTTTATGCGTGCCTCTAGCTGCATTTTATACGATACTTTCGAACCTGCATTGTTAATGTAAACGATACTTTGACAGTGTTTGATACAATTTATTTACACCACAGGTGATGTTATTAATAAAAATAAATGTAAAAGATTTATGGCCCTTCCTTACTGGACGAAATAATTTATTGAGGTAGGTAATGTTCTTATTTATATTGTGTCGAACAATTTAATATCTTAACAAGAATTGTTTTATGTTTTTTAACAAACTTCCTGCCACTTAGACCACGGATTTGAGCAGCACGAACGTAAAATATAGCGAGTGTTTACGCGCGCAGAAACATTAGTCCACGACAGCAGGTTTCTTATATTTGCTCTGCCCCGATAGAGTGATGTTAAAATGGTATCATTAGGAATTCGATTGGCTGTAGCGATTTGGGTTGGGTCTATCGGAAAAATCGTACATTACAATCTTGAGAGCGTGATTGTGGGAGCTAACGAATTCAGTTTTAGATTAAATATCCAAAATGTTCGATGCATTTACACTTTATTATTGTTTAAATAGTCTTATAAGCAATATGAAAATCTAAAAACATCGAAAACCGCAGATATTTTGGCCAAAAACATATTGAAATTTGACAGTTGACAATCCAAATCCGTCAGATTTGGATTAGGATTGAATACAGAAATCCGGCATAAATAGTAAGCCGCGAATCCACACATTAGGTAGGTAAGTACGTGTTTGAGTAAAATGTTAGCATCAAATTGCAGTGAAAAATTGCGAGAAAATGGGCAAGTGATTAATACAGCGGTCACTTCGTGTCCTGAAAACTACCAAATCAAAACAAACAAAAGGATAGGGACACTTACTTGGAGCACCAGAGGAGGCTTCTTAGGGATCTACGTGCAGATGAAAAAGTCAATTTACTGGTGGGTCCGCCTTTACCTCACTTTCCAATAACCTACTGGATTTAGGGAATCCGAGCACAGTCAGAAATCACCACATTTTTGCGTATTTATCACTTTATATTAATTTATAAGCGGCACGAAATACACACACACAGTTTGAAATGTCAACTGTCATTGACTTCGAGTTGACGCGAATTCAAAATTCGAACTACGGTGTTCCAAATTCTAATGATCGATTTGATTCAAATAGTGGGTAACTCTTTAATTAATTTACAAGTTATTACAGGCCAAATAAAGACGCATAATGAAGTAATTTGTTCTGTATGTTTGTGAATTATGTAGCGAACTGTTTAACTTTAAAATATCACATTATGTGTCTAAATACATAGAATCTAATAGCTCTGGTACGAATCTCACACTAAATGAGCGCAACCATTTAGCAGTTTCCCAAATTTTTACGTCTTACAAAATGATAAATCTACCGTCTTACAAAATCTACGTAACTATGTAATCTATGTCATAGACTATCTCAGAAACCATTTACACTTATTTACGGTACCAACTTCATACATTTCATTTTCTTCGCACACAAGTTCACCTTGCCTGAAGTACGCGCTGAATTTACAGCACGACTGTACAGTTGCCACAAACAACGTCTTATGTCCCCACAAATCCTCTCTGAAGCAGCAAATCAGTACAGAAAATCTAATTAGAATACCCGAAATCTCCTGCAAAATCTACACATAAATAACTGGTCGGTGGGCAGTGCTGGGTACTTGCAACACCCCGCCTCAGGTGTTTCTAGATTGCAGTACCCTACACCATGATATACGGCCCCAGAAGAACTGGGAACAGGAGACTATTAACCGCAACAAAGGGAAAGGGCCAATTTACGATGGCAAAGCTGAATTTCCATCGGCAATTACAAAGAATGTCAGGAATCTCACGACGGGCTCCGTAAAAACCGTTTGGACTAATGCCACAGAATACATAATTGCAAAGTGCTGGTTGAATTCGGAAAATGTTGGCTTAATGTTTAGAAGTACTTGCTTTAATTGCTTTATTTATTAGTGGCGACCTCACTTTAAGGAGAGAGCACAAAACATCGCCAATTGTGGAGCAAATGGATGCGTCGGATTTTAAATATGTAGTTCAGCGACTAAAATACACATTGTATTTTAGACGATGGCCTTGTCGTTTCGTTTTACTAAAATTATATTACTTAACCTACTGATGCTAAAGATTTCAAACATAATTCACAAATTAGTACTTCTGAAATTCAATATCGAATGTATACCTACTAGTACTACGATAAAGACCACCGATTTTTTATTCTTCGCTGAAAAACTATGGGTGGGTTGCACCATCTTACTTTAACAAACGGCAAAAATCTGTCAAACTCCATACAGGATACACCAGTTAACGTTATACATAGTTACGGTCAAAGTTAGGTGGTGGAACTCAGCCTAAACATAATATGAAACTAACCAACCTACTCAGAAATAGACTTTTCTAAGACAACCTTTACCAACGCGGAATGCCTTGTTCATTATCTGAAAGCAATATAACAATTGTACAGACAGATTTTTATTAAGCTCAGCTCAGATTAGTTCCGCTAAGGTTTTAGCGGTTCAGAAGTGACAACACAATTGATTACCAGTCGGCTGGCAATCATAAATACGGTATTTATTACCCATAAACGTAACACAAAGAGTTACAACCGGTATGCCAAGTAAACAATGCTTTTGTCAGATCACCGATTGCTTTGGCCCGCCGAAAAGCTCAGAGCTACGAAGATAGATTGAATTTGCTATCGGCTTTTAAAATCGTAAAAAACATGTAGAGATTTTTCAAAAAGTTGAAGTTTTGCACAAATTACTTTGGGAACTTTGTCTGTCAGTACCAAATTATAGTGAAAATAGTTTTCAGTCTGTTACAAGACATTATAAAAGCAATTTAACAATAAACCAATCCCAAGTTAGGTAGTAAAACAGAAAGGACTAAAGGGAAAATTATTTTTTCAGTTACTACTTCAGATTAGCCTCTATCTCTCTTTACTCATCATCATCATCATTTCAGCCATAGGACGTCCACTACTGAACATAGGCATCCCCCAATGATTTCCATAATGTCGGTTGGTAACGATCTGCATCCAGCGCCTTTGTGAGGCCGTCGGTCCAACTTGTGGCTTTCCGGTACGTGGCCTCCACTAAAACTTGCTGCCCCATCGTCAGTCAGTTCTGCGTACTACTCTTATGTGCCCTGCTTATACTGCCTCTCTCTACTATTAATCCCAAATCCTTTCCTAAATGCAAGTGACGCATGAAATATACCTGTCATCCAGCTCTCAGTGGACTGAGTGCACAATTTGTTCCTGCCTCGGTAGCGGCCATAACCGTTTTAGTATTGATATTGTGATCCTACGCACATTTATCACGGCTCCGTCCGATTGCGTATCGTTTGTATAGCGATCAGAGGTAACTTAGTAATTTATTAACACCACTACTGCCAAGTGGATTCGTCATCAATCACAGATTTGCATTGGTATTAGCGGACAATAATTTAACCTGTTCGTAGTGAGAAATATTTGTCTAGTTATAAAATTGGGCGCGAAAATGTTTACAGTTTATCCTCGTAAAAAGAAAAGCACCTTATTAGGAATGTAAGATATTGCTATGCGATCAGTGGCAGACATTGAGTATGTAATTACATTTACAGTTCATTAATAAATACCTTTTGCCTATCAAAAGTCGACTTAATTCAATCTTTAGACTCTTAGGCTGGGTTGCACCTTCTAGGATCGTTTCAGTCAGTATTCAGCCGTTAGTCTACCAAAATACAACATAAATAAATAATGCATGTCCTAAGGGTCAGAGTACACCAGCCCTTTGCTCGCTTACTAATTTGCGAAGATGCTTTATAAGATGCGGCACTGCAACAATGGTCTGCGATAACAATCTCTCCCCATTAAGAGTACTGGCGCAGTGTGCAATGGGCTTAATGTGACGGTAACACTCGTTGTACTTAAGTATTAGTACGAGTAGTATCCATATGTTATCTGTAGAGGGAAGTTAAACCCTAACTTCGAACTTCTATGTTCTTCTGATTGATTTCGTTACAGGTCCAATGACAGGTAACTTTCCCCCGAGACAAACTTGGCCTTCACTGGTTGAATATTTATTAGCGGTCAAACTGTAGATTCTGGCTACACAGGTGTTGCAGCGGTGGGAAGGAGAGGTGGGAATAGTCCCGTTACTTGCAGTGGAATTTCAGAAGTCTTCTTGTAGAATCCCATAACCCATCAAAGCCCTAGCGGTCGCATAAGACCGCGTAACAATTGTTTTTATTGTCTCGATTCGCGCGGCTTGAAGGACTAAGAGTGTAGTAGTCATACTTTAAAAGTATTTTTCCCCCCGTGCCTAATAAAGAAATTCTAGTGGACGCTCGCGACTTCGTACGCATGGACGATATCAGTCAGTCATGCTTATAACTGCGCACTCGCTAAAATAATAATAATAAATAATAATAATAAAAAAATAATAAAATGTTTATTGCCATTAAATCAATGTACAGAGTATTCTTATGACTAGCGGTAAATAATGTTTTGTATATCTGAAAGTGTTGTGAATGCTTATACTAAAACGTTTGTTTTTATTTGTATAGAGAACAATAGTGTCTAGACAAACCTAAAGAGGATTTAGGACGCTATTTGGATCAAATATGTAATTGCTCAATAATGAATAATAAATAAATAAAATAAATAAATAACTATAGTCAGTATAATCTTAGGTAAGCCCTAAAACAATGCGTCCACGCACCGCGACTGCTTATCGGTCGATAGCGGCGCCTACCGGACAATTAACAAGCGCTATTGTCTACTAATTTGAGCCAGTACCGCTGATAGTAATAGAGCTATCAAACTGTTGTGCAATTATATCTCAGAGCTATTAATTAAAATTTACTCGTGATGGATTGTTAGAGAAACTTCTTGCTAGAATGGTTTGGTGCTTATGTGTTTCTTACACTAAAAGAACAGTCGCTTTTCGGTTTAGCTCTGCTTTTTATAAATCATCATTTTTTTTACCCAAAACGAAGAAGCTTTTGGCGTCCATCCCATATGCATTAATTTGCCACCCCCATAGTTTAAGTACTTATTTAGAAGTTAATCTTCTTTTAGGTTATTTAAAATTCCAACCATAGCGACAAGCGTAAAAATACGAACTACTAGATGCATTCGCATAACTACATAAAAAATAACAATACTAATTACTTAATAAAATGTCTAATCAATAAAAACGCACTAAAGTTCAAGATCCCTTCTTTGGGCATGTAAGTATAATGTACAGCCATGTATAGCCGAGTAGAACAAGGAATTATAAAAAGCAACATGGTGTACAAGATCTGCCCTCTCGTTTGAACTGAATTTATTACTAAAACAATTTAAAAGATAAACACGGTTTTAACGGTACCTCTCTTGCCGCTCGCATTGGAAACGGTCAGTGTTGCAAATACTATACAAGGTGGTGCGATAAAATAATGTTTTAGCTCTTTTTCGTAAAATCTAATAAATTCGTAAAATCATAGCATTGAAAAATCGTATCGTACGAATGTTGAAAACAACTGAAGCCATTCCTAGATGCCATAAATCAATCGGTAAGTAAGATATGCCATCTAAATGTTCTATTCGATGTACGGAATCATTTCGACAAATCAAAAACCACAAAAAGGAAAGAGTATTCCATCGGGAAAAAGCATATCGAGGGAAAAAATTTTAAGGAGATAATTTTGATGGGAAAAATTCACTAAATTATTTTATTTCGTAGTGACATCAAAATGTTGATTATGAATCACAAAAACACACGTGTCTAGATCGGGGCATTTCTTTTTTGTTTTTTACAGAACCTCTAGATCTGATGCGTTGTCAAAGTCTATTACTGCTCCTATTTCATACCAAGTCTATCTACTATCCAGCCAATAGCTATTCTAGCCAAAGATGATCCAAATGCTTCCAGAACAGCCCTGTATAGCATTCGATGCAGTATTCCTTGACCGGGGCATAACACTAAATAATAATTGCACACGATTCCGACCATTAACATAAACATGTGAGTGCTGATACTATAGACGATGAACAATATAGATAGCGCGTGCCATACTGTCCTTTCTTGGGATCAAATAGATTTAGGAATGGATAGAATTTCTTCAAAGTTTAAACTCATAAGAATAAATAAACTTAACCGTAACATTAAAACGCGAACTACGTATTTACTTATTTACTGTGAGAGTGATCTATATTAGACCTCATCATCATTCATCATCAGGTCTTATTGAATACAAACGAGATATTGATCACACGATAATATTGTTAAAGAACTCAAATGTGTAAGGCAACAAAATATCTTTAAACATAAGTCGTCGTCCTTTCAACCAGTGCACGTCTTCTGACTGCTAGACAAAGGCCTTCCCTAAGTATTTCCACAACGACCGGTCCAATGCAGCCCTCATTCAGTTGCTTCCCAAGGCCTTCACTAGATCAACGGTCCACTGAATTGGTGGCCTGTCTACACTACGTTGTCTACGTTTTCCGGTCAGTGGCCGTCTCGAGAATTTTACTGTCCCAGCGGCCAGCAGTTTGGCAATTCTGCACATAAACATAAGCAAATTAAAATGAATTCGTGAATGTTTTTTAAGCAAATCGTACATTTACAATGTAAGAAGAAATTCTATCCTAATTATGTCTTTTCGTTTCTAAGTCTTCGCGACGCCTTAACTTCCATACTCGGCGGTCCACAGATTAGGTTTGAAGCGCGAAATGCGGCCATATTTTGGCGCTCTATCTACTGTCAGCTGGTAATTAACATGCGCAGGAGGCTGTAGTGGCTCTGAGTCACGAAGCGGGTCTAACAAGGTATCAATACTAAGTCGGATAAGGAATTAATACAAGAGTGTCACAGACTCAGGCGATGGTGAAAACTCAAAAACAAATTCCTATTAAGTTTATGCAACAAGGTATTATTATCCTTTTCCCGAAATTCTTCTTCTTGTGTGATCAAAAGTATTTTCAGAGAGTTAATAAACACAATTAGTAGATAAATGGCTACAATGAAATTTGATTATTTCTCTACTATATGGTGTACGCTTTAGAGTACAGTAATAGATACAGCAAAGGTCCTAAAATAGAACCTTGTTGTACACACAAAATTTTTCATATTTTAATTTGACTTTTAGACGCCGATAAAGTTATAAATGTTTGTAAATATTGAACAATGAAGTCATTCAAAAATAAATCCTTAATTTAGGACTAAGATCAAATCAGTTGCCTGGTCTATATCTTTGGAATTCCGAATTTGGTGTTAAGCGTGAACCACATTTAGTTTTGTCGTATCTCTACCGATTCGGAGTTATCTGAAGCAGTGCGTAGAGCCATAATAAAGACGTGAATAGTGGGTTCGACGCAGCTGGTAATGAAATGAAGCTCAAAACTCAAACATAGATTCAAAGTTGTGGTTGCTTGATTTCTATCCACATTTAAAATAATTCGTTGGTATAAGTTTAAACTAAGAATAAAAGAGCTAAACAAAACCTACATTGCACCTACTGCTTTGACCTTGTTTGACTTTCATTTGTCATTTTAAGATATGGGATATCAAGTGGGATGAGTGTAGATATAAAAACATGTTGATAACATAATTAACATCTTATAAATACCTCAAATAAAATTGCAAAACGATAAATACTTTATCGAGCCAGTGCCGAAACCCGGGATTGAACCAGGGACCTTTAGATCTTCAGTCTAACGCTCTCCCAACTGAGCTATTTCGGCTTGTGTCATTTTCAGCGAAATTGGCGATCCAACAGTGTGAACTTAGATGGCTACACACGTTGGCTCCAACGTTGGCCCCAACCTTGGTCCCAACATCACTCGTCAAACGTAAACATTATGTTTCAACCAAAAGAGATCCACTGCAGGACACTGGTCCTGCGCTGTCCATGGTCCATCGGATGGTCCAAGGGAACAAATCAATCGAGATCGACGAATCATGGAGCGAAATAATTATGGTATCGGAATCAACATAATAGTTTCGCTATTTAGGAATTAAAAATCTTCACGTGGGTTAATTTATCTCAGAGGTCTGCCACCCTAGACAAGTGGTAAACGTGACAGTTGAAATTTTGGAATCGCATCACTCTGGCGTTTTTTTGTATGGCGTTACTTGGCTCTGTAACGATGGAAGCGATTTCCAAATGGAAACTGTCACTTTTGCCTCCTGTCTAGGGAGACTCCCTAGACTAGACAGACCTAGACCTCCGGCGCACCAGTGTCCAGTGCGCCGTTGGCGAACGACCCGAGGGGAATCACCATTCCCCTCGAGGCTGGAGGGGCTCGCCCAAGAGCGAGCTGTTGCTTGAGACGGAGCCGCGGACGAATGTCCAATAGGACAATAACTCGCGGCTTCGTATCAATGGCCCCGGAGGACACCGTCGGGTTTTAGTGGGTAGGCCCCGCCCTCCCGGCGGGAAGAGTCCCACATAACCCACTGACTGACTGTCCCCATCAGCCGCATTTAGTGTGCGCAAAAAAAAAGACAGACCTAGACCTAGGTCTTAAAGCCTACTTAAATCAGCTCAGTTTTGGGCCGGCTATCGGCCGTCAGCCATAATTAACCGACGCCTCTGAGTCACGACCCGTTGCGAAACTATTACTATTGTTAATTGTTCCAAACGCGTTATCTTGGTTTCTGGCATTTCTGAAATAACACCAGTCCGATTTGCAAATGTAGCGCCATGCTGTTTGCATTTGCTGACTTGTTACAATTTCGTGTTAATTTTCAGATGACCTAGATCTTTCTGATCCGCTCCACAAACTGCAAATAATATTAGGCTTATCTATTTGCTGTCTGTCTTATTGGAATCATAACAAACTAGGTCTTCTATTTCTTCAAAAATAAATTCGGCATTTTACTACCCAATGGATTAGAAAAGGAAACCATTGTACCTACTAAAAAACTTCAATTCCTATTTCTGTAGATTTTTTTCATAAACTGATTTTCATAAGCGTTCAGTTTTAATTTAACTAAAGCCCTCCCTTCAACATGTGGCATTTGTAAAAAACCAATCAACATTATTTTTAATATAGCTTCACTATATTCTAACTGAAAATGAAGTTGTAACTCGTAATGCACAAGCTTGCATCCGTAGGATCCTACACGAGCATTGTATCTCGGATCTACACACTCGGACACACTAACCCATGACTTGGTTATCTAAAATCTCAGCAATAAACCGACAATTCGTTCTTTGATTGCCAATATACGGCTCGTTAAGAACAATCTTAATTGGACCATGAAAGCCGCATAAAGCCCACTAAATTGCCAGTTTTAGATCCCCGAAGCAGTTCTGGAGATGAGGACCGTGCTGGTGTTTGTTTTCTTCGCTAATTATGCGTGGAGGGCTCAGGGGTATATTGTGGGAGCTGGGCGTAAGTTTGTGAATTGGTTTTGTTATGAAGAAACAAATGAGTGACTTTTTTGCTAATGAGACTTTTTGTAACGATAAAAGGACATTCTCTCTAATAACGGCACTTTATGTAACGTATATTACCAAATATCTATTCGTCTAAGTCTACCCCAATAGTTGAAAGGGCGCATCTAACACCAAATCAAAATGGAGATAAAAAAGTTTCAAATAATTATATGGGTGATTCTTAGCTGACCTTGAGTTTAACTCGTAACCGAAAAAAAGTGTTTGATGCGACTTTTACACAACACGACACCTACCTATCGGGGGCAGAAGTACCAAATAAAGAAATGTTGTGACTTTCTATTGAACATAGCTCAAGAAAATAAGTTGCAGCAATATTTATGTCCAGATTAAACTGGTCGTTAATGCAGCGCTAATAATGCCAAAACTGTCTAACAAAAATCTTTTACAATCTCATTTGGAGCACGAATCGTAAAACACGGCGCAGTAGGATTATACGGCACGGTTTAGTGTCAATGGAAGTATTACCATTGATTTCCATCCGCTTCATGCATTAATAAATCATGATTTGTAAAGCCATTACCTCTAAATGGGCCATAATACGTGAAAAGGAGATTCTAAATGCACATTGACTTTAATTTCTGGCTTCAAATGGATGGCCCTTAAAACTCACTATAGAAATATCATTGCGCTTGAGACAGTTAACCTAATCATTTCAATGGCTTCGGTGATTTACATTTCTTGTTAGTCCATCAATCTGAGTTAATTTCCCTCTTATTTGTCTATTTAAGTAGAGCTTAGCTATTCAATAAGCCACGGCTAGTCCTTTCAATATTATATCAAAACCCATAACTCTTGATCCTAGATTATCCTAATGAGCAGAAATCCGAGGCATTTCTCTGCGGTCGCGTAAAACTCAAATTAGACCTGATTTATCTAACAGTTTAGTACGGTAATGCCCTCGTTATCAGTTTTGAAGTGATTGATTCAACGATAAAGGTAATGGAGTCAGCTCATTAATAAAGTAATGCAAAAAGAGACATGTTAGTTCGGGATAGAGATAAGTTGAACTTACAAGTACTGGCGGATAGATAACTCGCACGATTTATAGTAAGTGGAGAGGGCTAAGTCACATTTTCGATCGGTTTTATTGGCATAATAAAGCTAAAGTTTTATGTTTTTACGGCAATTTAATTGACGGTTTTTGAAGCTTGACTGTTCTTTTATGCGTCGTATTTTTTGTTTATCAGTGAATGTCCGCTTCGCTCAAATGCTGTACACAGACAGCAAATATCAGGTGCTTCGGGAAGAAATGGTGAAGGTAAAAAAACACGCCAATTTCACTTATTTATTCTTAAATTCCCTACCTGGGCATTAAGGATCAAGGGGTCAATTAAAGGGATCAATTTTCCTAAAATAAGGAGTTAGTTAATTGATAAAATAATTTGTTAAACTTTTCACGTAGAATTAATACAGTGTGAGTCACGTTAAAGTGTACATATGAAAATAGATGAAACTAGACCTATTTTTATCGACAAAAAAGAGGTCAAAATTTTTTTGAGATTTTTTTTTAATTTTTAATAGAATTTTTTTTCTTCCAATTACTTATTGTAAAGAAAACGTAATAACTTTTAAACTAAGCGGTATATCCTGATAAAATAAAAACAGAAATAATGCTAAATAACAGGCGATACTAAAAAAATACATACAATACACAAAAAATGCCAACAAGTAATAAAAATTGATACTTTTTGAAAAAAATCTGCTTAAAAATTCGTGTTTTTTTGGTTATTTGATAAATTTCTCCAAAAAATGCCCCTATAACAGGTAGTTTTTATTGTTGTGTATTATTCTCTATCGTATTATCTTTGTAAAACCAAAAATTGCATGTCTCTATCCTTATCACAACATTTGCTATGATAGTTTGAACAAAGGCCTACCACAACATTATTCTCCTCTACAGGTAGGGACAATTTTAATTTTAACTAAAATGCTTATTTTACTTCGAAATCTTTTGTTTTTACTTGAAATCTAACTTGTCTTTATCAAAATTACAAATCTAGAGCCATTTTCAGTTTCGTTGTTAACGAAGCGTTGAATGGCGCGCCCGGAGTGGCTTAGTTCAAACGATCATAGCAAATGTTGTGATAGGGATAGAGACATGCAATTTTTGGTTTTACAAAGGTAATACAATAGAGAATAATACAAAACAATAAAAACCACCTGTTATAGGGGCATTTTTCGGAGAAATTTATCAAATACCCAAAAAAACACGAATTTTTAAGCAGATTTTTTTCAAAAAGTATCATTTTTTATTATTTGTTGGCATTTTTTGTGTATTGTATGTATTTTTTTAGTGTCGCCTGTTATTTAGCATTATTACTGTTTTTATTTTATCAGGATATACCGCTTAGTTTAAAAATTATTACGTTTTCTTTACAATAAGTAATTGGAAGAAAAAAAATTCTATAAAAAATTAAAAAAAAAACTCAAAAATTTTTTGACCACTTTTTTGTCGATAAAAATAGGTCTAGTTTCATCTATTTTCATATGTACACTTTAACGTGACTCACACTGTATATTCAGAGGTAGGATTTGTGCCTTTGCTCAAATGCATGTAATTACTATTTTGCTACTTTAGAAATTACAGTACCTACTTCCAACATTGCCCGTAATTGTAATTCCAGGCCAACACCAGAAACCTGGTGTACCACTGTCGCTCGGACAAGAGCGACTGCGACGCAGCCCTGGCCAAGATGCGCTATAAGGCCAGCAAGCACTTTTACGCTCTCTCAAAGGCGGTGGTGGACTATGTGAAGAACAAACGCCAAGCAAGGCCCACTGGATATGTTGGTACGTAGATCTGTAACTGAATTTCGAAATAACACTCAAGTACCTAAGCATGTGATCGTCTATGTCTAAAGTTTCAAATTCCAAATCTAATTGAGCAGGTTACACACGAATGAAAGTCAGATGACAGTGCTTCATTGCTACGTATAGGTTAGACGTTAGAGATAATAGAGCCAAGACAACTGCAGGTGACTTAAAGAAAAGCTTAATATGGTATGGACCTACTACTTATTGTGGTATGAACCAGCAATTACGACACCAAACACCAGTCAATCGGCAAACATTTTATGAGCTTTCAAACTGTGATTCTTTTATAGGTTTTGAACGACACCTTTTCCCTGTTTTCAAATTCAGTAAAATGTACAATAAATTTAGAACCAATTCTGTTTTTAGAACTGTAATATTTTGATAGAATAATATTAGTTAATGCGTCAACTACCTGCCCTACCCACTGTACTTTTTCCACCAGGCTCAGCGACATTCTGCCAGGAAAACTCCTGCGTGACAGACACGGATCCCCCCATCGTGTTTGGGGGGTGCTACACACTGATCTCGTGCGGAGGGAACCAGACCTGGCACCTCGACACTGTAGTCTACAAGAAAAAGAAGACCAGATTCTACTAGAAGATTCTTCTAGAAATATTTATATAGAAATATAGTGTTTCATTTTAGTTCCTAGTCTTTGTTCAACATTTTCATTTGTAGTCTATAAGTAGTGGGCCAGCTACAATGCTATAGATACATCTGTTAAAGAAATGAATGAAAATGCTTTCAATAATAGCTAGGTTTTTCTATCTGTCTAGAAAAAAAAAGGTCTCCCGACTGACACTAATAATAGACCTTTAAACCAAGCTTAACTAGCAAACGGGTGAGGGATGATGGATGAGATGAAACTTAAAATAAAACTTGGGTGTGTCTGCAAAGGCATGTGGTATCAGAGACAGCGCTTTTTGCACCTTTATCGAGAACTCTACATTCAAGTAATCTATACTATCTATACTAATATTATAAATGCGAAAGTAACTCTGTCTGTCTGTCTGTCTCGCTTTCACGCCTAAACCACTGAACCGATTTTGATGAAATTTGGCATAGAGATAGTTTGAGTCCCGGGAAAGGACATAGGATAGTTTTTATCCCACTTTTTGAAACAGGGACACGCGCGATAAAGTTTTTCTGTGACAAACACAATTCCACGTGGGTGAAGCCGCGGGCGGAAAGCAAGTTCTTTATAATTCTAATAACTTTAGGGCATTCATTCAAATCAAAAGAAATATAATCAAGACTGCAAAAATAAGATAATCTTTTTCTAGTAAATACAACACTCGTAATATCAACACTTTGTCTAAAAGTTCATGAAACCTTTGACCACGATACATTACAATTTCATAACAGCAGCACCCAACTCAGATTAACTGTAATCTGATAGCCTCTCATAAAGTATATTTATTATTGCATGTCAATATAAACAATTATACTGCTATGAAATAAGCAGCCGCAGTAAATCAGAAGCTTTCGCCGGCTATCTAGGAGGTAGCTCTTTTTATGGTGCCTTAAAGCACAATATGAGAGAGTTATAAGCTAGAAATGTCATAGAGATAAATACAGATGGTAAATGGGACTAATTGATTCTACTAAGAAGGCTGGGAAGGGATATGAAATAGGTTAGATAAGTATTTATTGCTTACAAAGATTTTTGACAGTAATTAATTTTCAAATTACTTTGCGAACAATTTTATAGGTAACATAATTAGTAATATTAATTAAGGTTAAGCCATATTATGTAATTGTTTGTTGTTCTGAATAAAATAAAATAAAATTCAGAAATGTTAATTAAAACAATAAAGTTGAAAGGTCATCTTAGATATGTCTTAACTTTTATGGAAACTGACATTAAAATTATATTGGAATTCTTATCGCGTACTCATCTTCTTCATATTAAATATAATTTATGCTCATACTTTTCAACAACAATTAACTTTAATTATTTGTTTATGAAATAGAGTTCTCGAGTTTTTCAAACTAATTGAAACATTTTAAGTACAGAGTGACACTTAGTCCAAAACCTCCACTCTAGTGCACAAAAAACCATTGTTTAAATGGCTTACCTAATGACTGTCTCAAACAGGAACCTGCTGTCTTTATTTTGGAAAGAAAGGTAAAATATTAAGTAGAATTAATTCACCCAAACTGTTGCAATGCCCTTACGGCGCTCATGTTACTATGCACTCTATATTTAAGATATCTAGTATCAACAAGATACAAACTTGAGTACCTATAGAATTAAATAAACATTTATTACACAGATGCATCTTAAACTGCACTTACTCGTACCTCCAATACGAACAACATTGAAATAATACAATCGTTAAGCGTGATTAGCTCGCAATCTGGTTTAGAGTTCACGAGCAATCTCGAATAAAAAAGCAGCACCACCTGTTCATTGTGCTACAACAATAAGAGCATTGTTGCCTTATCTGATGGCGAGGGATTTAAAAGAAGCCAGCTGGCAGGGGGCGAGATGGTACGATGGCTGCCGCGACATGCCTGTGTGCGGGGCTGCTAGCCCTCGCGGTGGTGGTCAAGCCGGAGATCAGAAGTAGTTTGGTGCTTAATAAGTAAGTAATAAATTAGTCTTAAAACTATTAGTTAATTTTAAAAAAATGCTGTCCGAACAACGCAATATAGTGCCTAGAAAGGTTACTGCATTTCAAATACTATAATATTATGTAACTAGCTTTCCGCCCGCGGCTTCGCCCGCGTGGAATTTTGTCTGTCACAGAAAAACTTTATCGCGCGCGTCCCTGTTTCAAAAACCGGGATAAAAACTATCCTATGTTCTTTCCCGGGACTCAAACTATCTCTATGCCAAATTTCATCAAAATCGGTTGCGAGGTTTAAGCGGGAAAGCGTAACAGACAGACAGACAGACAGACAGACAGAGTTACTTTCGCATTTATAATATTAGTTGGGATTACTAGCGGCCGCCCGCGACTTCGTACGCGTGAAACCCGTTTTATCCCCTTAGGGGTGGAGTTTCGTAAAATCCTTTCTTAGCGGATGTCTACGTCATAACATCTACCGCATGGCAAATTTCAGCCCGACCCGTCCAGTGGTTTGGGCTGTGCGTTGATAGATCACTATGTCAGTCAATCAGTCAGTCTAGTCGCCTTTGAGTTATATTTTAGATTAATATTTGGTTTAATAACTCATAGATCTTATAATCAAAGTAAGTATGTAGTCAAAAATCTAATCTAAAGTGTGTTGTATCATGATCAGTACCAAGGTCTAAGGTCAGCAACAAACCGAATTAAATAATCGATATTAATTAACAAAAAAATAATTAACTAAGCAGCTTGCCTCATCTTTCAACTCATCATTTTAATTAAGCCCCTTTTTGATCACTAAATCTAAATCGTTTTGAACGATAAATTATTTTGCTAGTGTATCTATAGAGTCAGACACTCTTCCAGAGTTCAAAAAGTATTCGGACAGTATTTTTTAATTCTATGTTACCAGTTTATTAGCCTTTAATTGTACTTAACTAAACTCGTTCCCAGATTAGTAAAAGTGAAGCCAGTCGGCGGCAACTTGGCCAAGGCCTTCGTACCCCTCACGGAGATCCCTCCTCCCCACCTCCCCTTGGCGTCAGGACGGCGGCACTTCGAAGACTGCAGCCAGAAGCCCCCGGCCAAGGAAGTGTATGGAGGCGCCAAGGTGGACATCTTCGGGGAGTACTACGATGATATGGTGGCTAAGACTGTGGCTACGGTGATCTTCCCTGATCATATTGACCGTGAGTACCTATTTATATTTAAACGTACGCGACTTCGTACGCGTGGATTCCGTTTTACCCCCTTAGGGGTGGAGTTTCGTAAAATCCTTTCTTAGCGGATGCCTACGTCATAAAATCTACCTGCATGCCAAATTTCAGCCTGATCCGTCCAGTGGTTTGGGCTGTGAGTTGATAGATCACTATGTAAGTCAGTCAGTCAGTCACCTTTGATTTATTTAGATAGATGAAACAATGGAATCTGGAAATGTTAGGTTTCATACGAAAATGCTCTGCTGGCGGAATATCTACTGTCCATAATCATCACCATTGGCCTCTATTGGTCTTCTGGACAGGCCTTGCCCATATAACATTGCAGGGTTGCCATAAGCCTCCGTTGTTAAGGTTACATTATAGTACACAGATTATTTTTAATGCATAACAAGGCAGGTATTTGGCCACATGAATTTGTTTTCAAGGAATAAAGTTACATATTTCATTTTTAAAGTGGTACATTTTAGAGCTGAAAAAATCTTGGCATAATAATATACTCTAGTCTAGATTGAGATTGTACCTACTATAGACCTATATTTTTCTCAGGCAAACACTTCGAAGTGACAACCCAAGTGCCTTACCTCACCGTGGGCCCGATAGAAGCTATAGGCTACCATCCAAGCACGCTCAAGAGCGACCACCCTGCTGAGTGTGAGAAGATATACCAGGACCACCTAGCCGAAATGTACTCCGATGAGACCACGGACTATTCCGAGGAGTCCTTGGAGATGGCCCGAATGCCGCTGAGTCCTACTGCAAAACCATCCAAATCAGACGAATTCAACCTGGAAGACCTTTACGAGGACTTCGAGAGATAACTTTAAATCCTTTTTGGTATTTTTGTACATTGCTTTTGTATGTAATAAAATTGAAAATAATGTTGATTTTTTCCATTTACTTAAAACACGCTGTTATTTTAGTTGAAATGGAAAGCGAAACTTTAAAATCTTATATTTTAAACACACTGTGTATAGAGTTCTACGTGTACTTCCTCAGACAATAGTCCATGGACCAAGGTTCAATTTCCAGCGTGGAAAAGTGATAAACCACTTATGGATATTTATTATGGATTATGGATATAGAACTTTAAGAAACTTCGTGTAACGAGCAGAAACAAATTTACATTCCATAGATGACTATACTGGGTTAGGCACTAAGGGCTATATTTCACCGGGACACCATGGCGGCGCAACCAGTCGCCGGCTACCAACAAAATGTACACAGCTCTATAGAGAGTTACTCACCTGGTGTCCGTTTGGTTTGCGCAAAGCTGTATACATTTTGTTGGTAGAGGCGAATGGTTGCGCCGCCATGGTGTCCCGGTGAAATATAGCCCTAAGAGATTGATTTGGAAGTTGAAACAATTTATTGTTAAGCCTTTCCATTAGAAAATGAAGGCCTTTTTTGTGATCTCTACATTAGGTTGAAGTCGGTTGAGCACATTAAAAATTGACGTAGCACCGTAGAAGAGGGAATTAAGACCACATTTGATGGTAGAGACTGTTCTTACTTTTAAATTAAACTTAAGGCCCTTTTAACAAATAGTAAACTAGGTAGGTACTTGCTTGGATGAAAACTTCTAATCTCCATCTGTCCTCTAGCTAGGAGGTTCTGGGTTCTTTCTATTCCTAAGTGGGACTTTTAAATAACAACACGTTCAGATCTTTGACACACTTTTAATATGTTACAATTAAATTATTAAATCTAACAACGGGATCTATGCAATTTATCTACATTATTCTAGGATCCTGCACCTCTTTCTTTAGTCTAGTGGCCCGCGCACAGGCAGCCTAGCAATCCGATAGAACACTCTTGGCCGCTTAGTGCCATACACCGTCATAATGTTCGACTGGCTGCCTAGTGCGCGGGGTCGCTAACTCAAGTTTAAAACACTATTCTATAGCTCTCAGTTTAATCACTGAATAAAGAAAGTGGCGCGGGCGCACTGAAGATTTAATTACGATACAACGCTACACCGGCCCAGCCTGCAGGTTGTACTTATTCGGCAACTTGACGTCCTTGTCCTTGTCGTCGAATATTTCTTCCGTGTCATCGTCATCGAAGTCGTCCATGTCGAGTGGATTCCTGAAATATCAAGTCAGAATTTTTAGATAATTCGTTGAATAATAAAAATTATATCCTTGGATGTCTAAATTATCATGTAAATGTAAACTGTCGGTCTATTGTTTGTTACTTTGTCTGTTATGCAAACACTGAAGCATTTTTTTGAGTTTAGTAAAGTTACATTGGATCTGTGAAAGAACTTAACCTATCCCTCATCATTGTGTCGCAAATTCGCAATAAGTACTTGAATATCATTTCTTGTTTTGGTCAGTAATCAACTTTGTAATTAATAAAAACCCAAGCAGTTTTCAGCATGAAATAGAAAGTAAAGCCATGTAAAGCTCTCAACAAATTATTTGTACGTAACTAATAGATAAATATTAATTTCACATATTCTCTACTTTCTTCGGTCTGTCGACATGACCAATGCATTATCGATAGATTAAAAACTGCCCTAAGGTAAAATAACTACCGTTTAAAATGACTAAAATGTACTTACTTATTCCAATCGATCTTATGCCTCTTCCTGTAATTAAATAAAAGATAAGCCGTTAAACTGATTACAAGTTTAGATTATTACAACTTTCACCGTCGATCTGATGACATAATTGATAATTTAAAGTTAAAAGTCGGCCTAATACAAAATGTAATAAGTTACCTACTTCATGCAATATTAAAATGGAAAATGTAAGCAAGATAGGTAAAGATAATGGTAATTTAAAAGCTGAGAAACGGAGCTTTTTAAAGTTATTTACTTTATAAACTGAAATATCTAGTCTTAGAACTACACTATCATTTTTCTTCAAAAAACGTCAATTCCACTGACTCTACCATACTATATTTTATGGTACCTAATATTCAATATATTATGCACCAATTGATAAACGTAAATAACATTTTACACACATATGTGGAAATCTGTGGGAGGCCATTGTCCAGCTGTGAACGAAATTCGACTGAAACGAAGTTCTAAATTCGGCTATTTTCAGTAAATATTACCTGTTAGTAGCGATGTAGTCCTGATCCATATACTCCTCAGATATTTCCACCGACAACGGTTGCCCGCGGTGGTCCTGCAGTATGCCGAAGTATCTAGGCGCTCGCGTCACAGAGAATAAAAGTGCTGGGGAAACAAAAAGGTAGAGTCATTAGTTATTTTAGCAAACGAAAATAATCAAACTTTAAGGTACCTCTCGTTCCTGACGCTGAAACTTCGGTGCCAAGATCTTTGACTTGACTAACTAACGTAGGATGATAATCTCTACCAAAGAAGGCTGAATAACTAACTCAGCGCAGAGAAAAGTGCGAATTTGGTACAGGTACCTAATAAACTAATAGTAATAATAGGAACTAGAAGCGTAGCGTAAAATGTCCAAGGATATTTATTTATTATTTATTTATTATAAAACTTTCAAAATATACTCTAAGGCTAAGGTTCCACCAAAGATTTACGAAATAATTTGCGATAAGGATGGTCACAACTTAAGCAATGATTAACAATACAGGGTTTAGGTAAATAGTATACCAAGCATATGTTAACATGTATATGCTAGTGTCGGCTTGGTATAACATTTACCTAACACCCTGTTAATAAAAATAAATAATTGTATTGTATATAGGTATCTTGCAACTTACAATCATCAACGCCACAAATCCCTCGAATTATACACAAAACAATGAAAACAACATGCAACTTTAACTTCGATTCACTCATTTTTGTCGTTTTAAAAATATGACTTAAGACTTAAAGAAAATTATAATAATTTATTATTTAAAAGGTTCAAGTCATGCTAGCACACAGCGGAAGTTTTAATCCATCCGTCTAACCGATTGAAAACTTGACTGTTTCTTCAACATGGCGGTTGGAAATGGTCGGTTTTCGGCCACACAGTTTTAATGCCAATATTCGTAATGTTTCTAATAAACTTCCTCGATGCAGTAGTTTAGAAAACAGCCCTTGTTTGGTGTTTTCCAAAATTGCGTCTAGGTGGGGAGAACAATTGAATTACACAACTCATGGGCACGTGATTTGAAGTCACGTGACAGGTGAGACCATATTTTTATGAATAAGTAGAAGTAGGCATACTATTTTGTAAGCTGTCGTTCCAACTGAGACATGACAGACATCAGAGCCAGAGAGCCAGGCTAGATCCCGGGCTGGATTTCCAACGGGGGCAACATTTACTGCTCGTTTCCGTTTCTAAGTCCGCCTTCCTACCAACATCTTATCTACTAGTATGAGATCCCGCTATACAACGACCTTCACCGAGATGCTTATTTGATGAAACATATTTTATATTCAATTTAACATGTCAATAATTATATTGCTTAAGGGTTGCCTAATAAATTTCAGTACAGGATATGATTAATTAATCATTAAAAAAAAATTTTTTTATAAATATTTCATCGTTTTGACTATTAAACAAACTCCATACCAATCGAAAGTATGAAGCCCATAGAATATGCAAACGTTAGGTTGCCTATTCTTTTCCAGTCATAACTCTCGGGTTGCCAGGTATAAACAGGTAAATTGATAGAACATTTTGCACCGGTCTGATAATTTAATCAAATTTAAATGAAAATAAAGATTATTTAATTATGAACACGGTGGTATAGGGTTGCCTGCGAAAAATCAGTCCTGAATGACGGTTGTCGAATTTTGTAAAGTAAAATTAAAACTGAAAGGTGACATTTTTCGAGTAGTTGGCAACATTTGGGAAAGACGAGTTGTATGAGGCGTTTGTGTGTCTTGTCAAGAGGTATCGCTTGGGTGAAGAAATTTCTCCAGTGTTGCCATGCTTTGGGAGATTTGGTCCAAAAATGTCGAAAGTGGATATAACGACTTCCGGTCAAAAATTTAGATGCCACCTCCTGTAAAAGGGTCGTGCAAATGATATTTGACCATTTTCATCTCGATCACCTGGCAACACTGGCAGCTACGGGGAAAAGTATTTTTTTTCGACATGGGTGTCTTTAATGTTAAGGACGGACAGAAGGAGATATGGCAGAAAATATCCAAAAATGGGGTTTGGTCGGTTATACGACCCAGATTATGGGAAAAATCCGAAAATTCAGAAAATCAAGATGGCGACCGAGTGAGCGGTCATTTTGTAAAAAGTTTCAGATTTCTGATTTTTCGAATGCATTTTTTGGGCAGTTGGCAACATTTGGGAAAGTCGAGTTGTATAGAGCGATTACGTAGTTTGCTAAGGAGTATCGTTTGGAAAAACAACATTTTCCAGTGTTGCCATAGTACTTTGAAAGATTTGGTCAAAACATGTAAAAAATGGAAATAACGACTAGAGATGAAACGGATAGTTGTTTGGCCGGATACCGGATACCGGATATCCGGCCAGCTGCTAGGCCGGATAGCCGGATATCCGGCGGCCGGATAGTTGGCCCATTGTCTCGTTGCATGTCGTGACAAGTTTAGCGCCGCACAGGTGCTTCGAACGCGATCAGTGGGTCTATTAGTAGACTAGACTAGTCACACTTTTCGAAAATAGAATCCGTCCGAATAGAATGTCAGATTTTGCCACTAGTCTAGGGGGCAGATCAATTCGGGTGATTTCGGTTGCTATAGCGAGTGTGTGATTGAATAGCGAAAATTAAATTTGTTTACTTGCTGCGTAATCTGACTGAACTGCATGTCACCAGACCATCAGTGAAAAAAAGATAGCCTTTTTTTTATTTGGCAATATTTCGACATTAACAGATGTTTACTATTTATGTATTCGTCATTAGAGTGATTAGCCCAGAAAAAGAAATTAGTTTTTTGAAAGGCTTTTTTGTAACTTTTTGAACCTTAAATAAAAGCCGTCATTATTATAAGCCATTTCATTGATATTCACCTCAAAGATTAATGTATTTCATTTTATTAATAGGAAAATGTCGTAGTTTTTTAATATCCGGTATCCGGCCGGATAGTAAATATAGGCCGGATATCCGCGGCCTACCGGATAGTTACCGGATATCCGTTTCATCTCTAATAACGACTTTTGGTCCAAAATTTGGATGACGCCTCCTGCAAATAGGTCAAACTAATGACATTTGACTATTTTTATCTCGATTACCTGGCAACACTGGCAGTTACGGGGCCACAAAATTTTGGGACTTGGGTGGTTTTAAGGAATTGTTCCACGGGAATGGTTTAAGTTAGAAAAAAAAGACACCCATGTCGAAAAAAATACTTTTCCCCGTAGCTGCCAGTGTTGCCAGGTGATCGAGATGAAAAGGGTCAAATGTCATTTGTACGACCCTTTTGCAGGAGGCGTCATCCAAATTTTTGACCGGAAGTCGTTATTTCCACTTTCGACATTTTTGGACCAAATCTCCCAAAGCATGGCAACACTGGAGAAATTTCTTCACCCAAGCGACACCTCTTGACAAGACACACAAACGCCTCATACAACTCGTCTTTCCCAAATGTTGCCAACTACTCGAAAAATGTCACCTTTCAGTTTTAATTTTACTTTACAAAATTCGACAACCGTCATTCAGGACTGATTTTTCGCAGGCAACCCTATACCACCGTGTTCATAATTAAATAATCTTTATTTTCATTTAAATTTGATTAAATTATCAGACCGGTGCAAAATGTTCTATCAATTTACCTGTTTATACCTGGCAACCCGAGAGTTATGACTGGAAAAGAATAGGCAACCTAACGTTTGCATATTCTATGGGCTTCATACTTTCGATTGGTATGGAGTTTGTTTAATAGTCAAACCGATGAAATATTTATAAAAAAATCTTTTTTAAATTATTAATTAATCATATCCTGGACTGAAATTTATTAGGCAACCCTTAAGCAATATAATTATTGACATGTTAAATTAAATATACCTACCTAAAATATGTTTCATCAAATAAGCATCTCGGTGAAGGTCGTTGTATAGCGGGATCTTAGACTATACGTCAACAACAATTTTCATATCATGTTAATTTCGGCAGAATAGCCGTTCCTCTGTGATTGAGCATTCTTAATAAAATTGCCTCCACCTTCGGCTTGGTCATGATTTTCTGTAGATGAGATGCAGGTCAAGAGTTTTGCCGTTATTGTGGATGAAAAAGAAATTATGTAGGTATTAAGAATACGTTTTTCTTAACTTAATTATCTACTTTAAATTCTTAACTTTTAAAGACTGTGATTTCCCATGAAGCTTCGATTGCTAGATGAAACATTTTGTTTGTGCATTTATTTGGTTGTAATTTGTAGGTATTTTATCCAAAAAAGATACCTAGGTATCATTAAGTGCTTCACAGGGTACATTAAGTTGGTCCAAACTCCGAATGAGCCAAGTCAGACTATGACGGTTCATAAATTCTAGCACAGGGTGGTGTTCTCAGTTATTCACTATAGCAATAGTTCACTCTTACCACCACAGCGCACCTAAGCAAGAGAATTGTGTTTGGTATTTGATTTTGTACTTCCAAAATGAACGTCCCTTTTATAGCTCGATCCTAAACTTGTAAATGTTCAATTTCAAACAAATTCTGACTAGCTCTCGTTCTCACCACTGTGCAACTACTGTGTTCTTACTTAGCCAGGATTTACATCTTTATCATCAAAAAACTCAACCATCGAAGGCTAAGCTTACCCCAGAGGAAAATTTACTTTCGTCGGACCACTAACATATCTATCGCGTAGGTACCTACTAATAAAACGACACATAAATTATTTCAATTCATTTATTCTTATTATAATATGAAATGGTTCATGTTTTACACAAGGCTCCTTCAGTATTTTACTAAAAGACAACTATCGTCCACCCAAAACTAACTACTACGTCTATCTTTTATAGAACAGATTGCCTTCCCCGCCCCAAAGTCTTCTGCCGCCGTAGCCGATCAGCTCCTGTCGCAGCGAGTTGTACTTCTTGAAGAACAGCTTCTTAAGTATGCGTTTTCGTCGCTTGTCTTCCTTTAGGCATGACTCAAGTTTATCCATGCAGACGTCCTCCCTGAGAAAAAGTGAATGTTTTGAACTGAAGTATTTATTTTCCAAAATACGAGTATAAATTTACTTGACAACAGTGTAGTAACATCCTGAAAAGCTTATTAGATCCTTTGCTACAGCTACTTAGCACCATCAAACTTTTTAAAAACATCAAATTTTGTTTAATTCTGGCGCCCAACGTGGGACTGCTAGAATCACCACACACTCACTTGTAGTTCTGGTCAAACAGCAACTTGGAAGGCTCGGTCTTCGTGAACTTGTCTGGAAGACGAGACCCTGGGGGCATTTTCGCCAGCTCCTTCATAATTCCCATGATCGTGTTCTCCAGTTGAGCCAGTTTTGGCACCATGAGTCTTTTGATCACCTGAACGTAAAGTAACTTATTAGTACATACCTAGGTAGCCTAGGTAATATGACTTGCAGGGATTTATTTTATTTAACAGAACAATATCGGAACAAGCAGTACAATAAAGGATTAGTGAAAGAAACTGAACGCTGATTGATGATTAAATAAATTATTTTGGACCTTCATTTAAGAGGTCTATTTTGGTCATCAGTTAACATAGACTCAGCAATATTAAATTGTACCTTCCCACATCGATTCCCAGTTTTACAAGGTGTTCTAAACTTCCTACCCAGGTCCATAGTCGGCAGGTTCTGGATTTGGGTGATCACATTCGAAAATGTACCCACGGCTGTTTTTTGAGCTGGTAAAGAAAAGGAAGTGAGGTAAGAAGCATTGACAAAGTAGTCCACGTAATAGTACTTTACTAACTTATACATGCTTATACTCATAACATAATATTCTCCATCAGTTTATTTAACACACGACTTAAATAATTTAAGTACTTTAATACTTTAAATGTAATTTTTCTTTTACTCACCCATCTTATTCCTTCTCGTCTTCCCTACCCTAGCAATATCTGTCCTCTCATCAGAGTTTTTCCCTCCTTGTACTAATGGAACTACAATTACGAATATAAAAAAAGATTTTACCGCGAGATATTTTTTTAAATTCATAATTTCATTCGACGCAACACCCGACTAGAACGACTGTTGGTAATGAAAAGGAAGGAAGCCGAGGTTTCAAGGAATTATTTTCCAAACATCTACTTACTAACGACCATTAAAAAGTCGCTAGTGTAAGAATTATATCAGAAAGGGCGTGTTTTGTAAATACACTGAGCTACGGAATAACTGACGATAACGCGAAATCTTAAATTCAATTTTGCGCTTTATTGCCATAATCCACAAGTGCACATTTACGTGAAGTGATGCACAATGGGCCCTGTATGTACAGCTAGACGACAAAAATGAAATCTGACTGGTTAATTAAGTTAACTGTTAATAATGTTTTCATTCCCAGTTAAACTGTCTCTAAACAAAGTAACGCACAATGTTTTCGAGTCGCTTTCCTAACAGATTTTCAAACCTTCGCTCCGTGATTTTTTTAGTTTCGGAGTCATTTTTAAAGGCCAAGTGACACACAATCTGATTTGTGCAAGAGGGGCACCTCTTGCTTTAAAAAAAGGAATCAGGAAATGTCAGGTATTACGCTCAAAGACCTAATGCCCAACTACATGATGTACGAAAAAAAAAATTTACACCGCACAAAATTGACAGAAGTGACAAACGGTAAAATAAACATGTTTTGTTTTGTTTGGGACTGAATTTGGCATTTTATTTTTAGGTTATTTTTCTTTCTGATGTTATTTTTATAATTTCCTATTACTTTGTTTGTTGTTAAAATTTATCATTAGATTCAAAATTAACTTTTTAAAACACTGTGTAAACGTCCAAGGTTTCTAACGCTAAAAATGGAGACATCAGATGATGCTGACAAAAACAAGAAACCTTCCATCAATGGATTTACAAAAGAAATTAACGCAAGTGCGCTGATTTGGCCGGATCATATCACTTCAATTGATTTAAGCAACAAAAGCATGGTGACTGTGGAGGATTGTGTGAAATTCCCGCCAAATGTAGTCGATTTAAATTTGGCTTACAATGCATTGCGTGAGATTCCTTCTGCTGTACTCGGAATTGCGAAACTAAAGAATTTAGATATATCAAACAACAGTATTAAATATTTTGATGACACTCCTAGCTTCTGCCACTCTATAGAAACCCTTAAACTTGGGCATAATAGTTTAGAAGGACCTCCTTACTGGATCTGGACAGAAAATCCTAGAAATCTCACTCACCTAGACCTAAATTACAACATTGATATAACAGAATCATTTAAGAATGGTTACTTCGAAGAACTATTGCAGTACAAAACACCAGTTGTACATTTAATCATAAATAATTGTAGAATTGGAAAACATTTGGAGCTGCTCAGTACATTCTCTAAGGTTAAAGTATTGGAAATAGGTTCAGAGAAGTTAAGCCACTTGTTCACCAATCGTGTCCTAGAAGTGCCTTGCGGAGGACTCGAGAACTGCTGTGATTTAGAAAAGTTAAACTTAAGCAATACCCATCTTTATAATGTTGTTGCTAATGTAGATATGTTTGTTAGTTTAGTAGAAATAAATTTATCACAGAATTATATAAGTGGGTTACCAAATGAGTTTTGTAACTTACATAACTTGAAATACTGTATTTTATCATTCAATCAGATTTTATATTTGCCCGACGAGATGGGAAAACTCAAAAACCTTGTAGTACTCCTTGTTGACAGTAATGAGTTGTGTACTTTACCGGACAGCATAGTTGACTTGAAAAATTTAGAGGTTTTGGATATTTACAACAACTGCCTCTATGAAATTCCTGACGAGATAATGAAATTAGCAGAATTGGACTTGGCCCAAAATTATTTTGATGAGCCAGATGATGAAACTTATTTAGAAAAGAAAGAAAAATTAAGACTGAATATAGTAGACAGGTGTGATGGCAGGTATGAAGCTTATAAATAATATTTTAAACTTTTTATTAAATTATCCATGTATTAACTCCTGATTTTATTAATTTCTAGAAAGCTAGAACAAGCACTACCTGATAGTGAACATTCTTCAAACACCACGGACGATGAAGAATTAATACAACATCTGGAAAATATTTCCAAAAGTAAAAAAGGTAAAGATTTGATTGGTAATGCTTTAATGTATGAACCTATACCTGTAGCCTGAAAAAATAATTTACAACATTTTATCATTATCTTCACAGAAAATATAGTAAGAAACAACCCTCCAAGTTCTAATTGTATGTTTGATCATATGTTATCTTTATCTTCACAGAAAATATAGTCAGAAATGACCCTCCAAGTTCTCCAGAAGACTGGGACTCTGACGATTACTGGGTGCCACGGTTTTGTAGTGCCACTTCTCTGACACCACACGAAAAATGGATTGAGTTTGTCAGGAGAAAAATGGAGGCCGGAAACTTTTGCCCTGTGGATGCCCATCCTGTGTCCATCACTGAGAAAGTTAAGTATGAGAAACTGTGTAACCCTCAAATCGTGCAAGAAGTGATTGGACAATTTGATGACCTATCTGATGACGATAGTTAATGACTATAATGTTTTTAGTAATAAGCTTAGTATGACATTGAATTTGAAACTGTAAAGTTATATGTATATGTGTGTTGTTTGTTGCATATAAATGTTCCATTATTAATGCTATTGCCACACCAATGCAGTTTTTATGTATTTTGCATGTGTGCACAAGACTGCAATGTTGAGTATTTAGAGATATTAAAAACGATGTTGACAGATAATAATTCATTGTAATGCAGATTTTTTGTAAGCAAAGAACTCATTGATGCTGTAAACAATCCAGTAGACGGAGGAAAGTGATTGTTTGGTGTGACTATGCCACTGCAGCCAGTTTCTATGTGCCATAGAGCAAAGATTTCTATGGTATATTTTTGTCAAATAGTACAAAAATATCATCCAGGTCATATCCTGTATGGTGCTGCCTCGGTGAGTTCTTTGTCATTGACAAACCATATTATTATAGGTACTAAGATGCTATTGTGTTGTGATTAATAATTAGTTAAATCAGCTATAAAAAGCCATATTTTTGTGTTCAAACTATAACTTCGAATGCTAGAATAAGTTAGCATATTCAAGATATTTTTGTTATGAATATTTATAGTTGGAAAAGGGCCCAATTCCCAAATTTTCACTTTATCTACCTTCACAATCACAAACTGTGTGAGCTCTTATTATTCCTCTTTATTCACATATAAAAAACTCAATTCTCAATCCTATAAATAGTGAGTTTCCAGGATTAGGCCCCACCTACTAGAAAGGAAAGTTAAGATAACTTAGTAGGTACCTACTTTCAGAATACAGCCTTGAAGAAGAGTTTATTTTTCAATATATTGTTTACTCTCGTTATGTTTTTAATTGCATGATGTTATTATTTTCAAGACTAGTAAAAAAACAGGTACACACTCATATATCATTTATTTATAGACTGAATCTCTTTTGGGAATAAAAATAAGTTAAAATTAAATGTAATTTTCATTTCTTTTAAAATATCTTCATGAATTGTATTTCTGTTTTCTCTAGTTACCTGAAAAAATTGGAAAATATTTTACAGGCCTCAATAATATTTTCTTTAAATCCAATTAAATCTGCTTATCTGGAAAATAAGTCATGTTAACATTCAAAACATGTAGGTATTTTTAAAACTTACCATCCAAACCTTAGCATCTCTATTATCCCTAAGAGACTCAATAAGGAGATTGGTGCTTCTTGATGGTATAGTAGCCAGAACAATACAACTTGAACCTGGTTTGAATATTTCAAAAATTCTGGCTCTGAATGAGGCACTCATTAACTCCATTGTGCCTATCTCATCAATGACTAATAAGTGTGGCTGGGAATCGTCTTCAGGCTGTAAATAAACAATGAAAACTTAACGTAAGTAACTACTTTATCAGTGAGGAAAGACTACCTAACTACAATATTGAAATAGCTGACCTCTTTCAGTGAAGGTAGTGCAACATTCTCAAATTCTTCTACTCTCACTCCGTATTTCCCAACTTTGAACTTTACAGGGCCATTTCGGGAACAGTCTCGGGCTAGACACCCTCTGCGTCCGTCCAATGACACAACATCAAACCCCTCGCGAACGCCGGCTCGTCGCACTTCTTCGGTGTAGAAACCGCTCGTTTGTAAACCCATTTCGTTGACAAGAGAACACAGTTTTTTAGTTAATGTGGTCTTTCCCACGCCTGTAAATAAACCAACATTTAAAATATTTCTTAGAACAAAACCAAAATTCATTAAATCGAACGAACCTACCTGGATCGCCGGTAAGCATGAAATATTTAATTTTCGTCATATTATTTTAATTGTCGAAAAACAATATTATTACAATACCTCAATAATATAATTTAATATTTAAAACACCTGTTTTCAAGCAATTAGATTTGATAAAAATGCACAACTTTATTTTTGAAACCTATGTTGAAACCAGACCAGTAGGCCTAAGATGCGCGCATCGACAATGACATGATATGATAAGACAATTTTCGATCACGTAGATAATTTTATCATTTTCCCTAACATGGGACCATCGATAGAAAAGTCTATCGACCGCTATCGCGTGATAACCGAATTGTTGCCATATTAAGAAAAAATTGCGTTATTATGTTGGCCAACCTTGAAATATTTTAGCTCATTCGTTCAATCTCGTTCATTTCTGCTACTAATTCGGCTAAAAACACATATCTTAAAGCAGTGAGAACGTCATTAAAAAAAAGTTATGTTAATTTTGTTGACATTACATGACTGCTTGATTGTATTTGTTTGTGTTTTTAAAATTGTATTTTTATGTTTCCAGTCTTATTTTTAATATTTCTAAAGTACGGAAAATATCAAACGAAGAGATAACCAAGTTAAAGAAAAACAATGAAGAATTCCTAATCATACCGATAGTATTAAAGAATGAAGTCTTCAAAATTAACAGAATAACCGAACTCCACTACCTACCCCATAATGCGAGGTTTACAGTAATTATTCAACTTACATGAAGCAGTCAGAAAGTTTATTGAGATTTGAGAAATAACATACACTCATAAGTAGCAAAGTAAGTACCTAAAGTCTAAAATATTAGCTATACTCCGCAGATCTTGATTTTCATAAGTAACAGCACCGGAGAAAAGGAAAAATATCTTTATTCCTACAAATAAGCTTTCACCTTCTTTCCTATATTTATTTCACATAGTTCTTTCACCGTGTAATAATACTGTGATCAATATTTTGTATGTAAACTTAAAATACAAATAGGATTAAGTAAAGTTTCTATTTATGAACTGTTTATGTAATTGTAATATTTATAATTGTGTTTAAATAATATTCTTTCTTTTTTCAGACAGTGGATGAAGAAGTGTGGGATTATGAGTGATTATTTCATTCTAAAGCAGACATAATCAAGTCTTGCTCACTATCATGAAAATTTACAATAACAATCAGCAAGAAAAACTTCAAGGGTACTGGCTAGGCTATCCAATTCATGGAATTCTGTTTGTATTTGAAATTATAAATAGCTATTGTAAAACAAAAGTTTTCCAAATAAAGATTTTGTAAATAATGGTTGAATTATTTTGAAATTACACTGCAATAATGAATTTATTGCCTGCGTCCAGCGCCTTTCTGCTACCATTATGATGTCGTCGGTCCACCTTGTGGGTGGACGTCCCACGCTGCGTATTCCGGTACCCGGCCTCCACCCCAGAACCTTGCTGCCCCATCGGGCAACATGGAAAGCATTGGGGGAGGCCTAAGTTCAGCAGTGGACGTCCTATGGCTGAGATGATGATGAATTTATTATAATGGAATAAATTGTACAAAATTATCATCCTGTCACATTAAAGCCCTTAAAAAAGACCACATGGAGGAATTAGATTGATAGTAATGTGGAATGTATGTATGGTATCACCATCAAGTTATAAAATTAATAAAATTCATTTATTCTCATTGTTATTATAGCAAGTTTGATTACACATCCCACCCAATGCTAATTTCTGACAATGACCTTGCCACTGTTTGATGTAGACACAAAAAGCTCGGTCACCACATTCCGCCCCATTTTCAATAATTTTACAAGATTATGTACAGATTACAGTAGGTACTTAAATCAAACTAAACACTGTGGGGTATCTCACGACATTTGCAACTTAATATGTATTGTCTGATGTACTGTTGACTGCCTACCTAAGTAGGTAAGTAATGGTTATTTTACAAGGTAGGTAATGTAATAATTAATATGTGGGTGGGACTGTGGGAGCACTAAGATTTTGCAGCTAGCGATTATAAACTGTCTCAAGATTCGCCTCACACTGATAAACTCTTGAACTAGAACTCAATCTCCACCTAGAAGTAAAAGTATCACAAAGGTGCTAGATTCCTTTCTTTGAATTTTACTAGCCTCAAATTAGTCGTAAAATGTCATTTACCATTATAAATGATAAATAAATAGAGTTAAAGTAGCTTGCAAAAAAGTTAATCTCCTATCGTCTTGCTATCGTGGGCAAGGATCGAGGACGATAAAAACACCACATCCTATCCTATCGTGATGTCAAAATATGATATAGTTAGCGCTTCATGTTAGGGCTTGCCAGGTTTATCACAAAAAAAAAACACAAATCTATCACTATCACATTTTGACAGATGACATGATAATTTTCGGGGTGCCATGTTAGCGCCGGTAGATAAAACGATATAGTGACGTCAAAATCGATATAACGCCGCGATAGCAGTTTATCACGGCGCGCATCTTAGCCCTGCAGCTGATTTTTGTTTTGACAGTCGCTGACTGAAAAACTATAAGGTTTTCAGCTGATATCACTGGGTAATTGGGTCACTATCGATAAATATCATGTTACTTTATCGACTCTTTTGAAACACTAGATGGGACAGCCGACAGCCGGTATCTCTTTGACATTTGTTATCAACGACGAGTATCAAAGTTCATCCAACACTTTTGGAACAGCCACTTTGTTGAAGTTGCTTTTGTGAAAGGCAAAGTTTTATTGACTCTCGTCAAACTTCAATTTTAAAATGGCTTCGGTTGGTTCACTAACTCGTGTTTTGCTAGGGAAAAATGTTGTCAACACTAGCCGTGTGGCGACGCTCTCAAATACCGGTTTGGTTAAGTTCTACAGTGCTGGTGAGAATTTTAAGTACCTAATTAACAAGAGTAAATATCACATGGCTACCTAACGTTTAAGAATACATTAAACTAACATTTCAAGAGTAAGTTACATTCCATTCCATTCCAAGTCCAACTAATTTATTAAAACTTACTAATTAGGTGCTGTTGTTTTCATCTTTGTAACCTATCTCTACCAGAATGACTGTAATAAGTAACTAACTACCATAGAACTTTAGAAAAGTATGCACTAAAATTATATAATATCTACTAACAAAGAATTACCCACAACGCTACTAACTTCACCGAAGAATTTACCTTGAATTAAATTTGGTATCAAAGACCTATTGAACTGCTGATTCCTATGACCTTGAAGTAAACGTGGCCTGCATTGAAATTTTTACATAAAAGTGATCATAATTTAGCTATCATGAGTTAACCTGTGAAAAGTAACTTAATTTTAATAAGTTTCTAAATAAGTTTTTTTTTTCAAAGTGTTATGTATAATTTTATTAAGTCAGTTTACAAGTTGAATCATGATTAAATTAGCACTCTGAATTTGATTTTAAAAATGTTTAGAAATTATAAAATATCTTGCATGTCAGTTTTTCTACAAGATAACCTTGACTGCTTATTACAGTCACTTTAGAGACCCATATAGAAGAGAGAGATTAGGCTATCAAGTAAATATTTAGTGGGGGACCGCAGTTATCACTAGCTAGCGCAAAGATATAAATAAATAGGTAACTGATCACAAATGTGTGACATAACAAAATAAATTATTAGGTAACTATGATAAGGCAAATTACAAGTTTCAATCTTCGTTTAAAATTTTGTTATCTTATCATGTTTGCACGACTTTCGGTAGTAACTAACACCCGTCGTATCGTAATATTTTAAGTGATATTTTCGTGATCACGCTTAAAACACCTTTTCCATTACTTTTTAAGGCTTTGTTGAAGTATCTTTTTTATAAAAATAAGTAGACCTACCCACATAATAATATAATTTTATTAGTGCTATTTTTTTATTGGTGATAAAATAAGCACAGTCGCTTATCTAGACACGCGATAGCGTGTCAAGCCAAGTTTATATTATACCTGTATAATCATCATGATGGGGACTTTATCAATATTGATATTAAAATGATGTAATTTCAGCCCCGTCATACGAAAACATCAAGACTGAAGTAGTTGGTGCCAAGAAAAATGTAGGCATCGTCCAGCTGTACAGGCCCAAGGCCCTCAACGCACTCTGCAAGCCCCTTTTCCAGGAACTGGGTCAAGCCGTCAAGGCCTTCGATGCTGATGACTCAATCTCGGCCATTATTATCACAGGTTTGTTTCCAATATCTTAGTATCATTTTTTGAATAGAGCTAACTGCGCACCTCGCTGGCATGCGATTCTCCCTCCCATTCGCCCGCACACCTTCCCACATTCGCCCCGTCCGTACCAGAGCGTCGATGTGACGTCACGGCTGTCAGGTGCGCAGTTAACTCGACCGGGTAGTACACTTTAAATTGTATTTCTAAATTGAAATCCCATAAATTTGTTATTTTCAAACAGGGTTCTATTTGTACAGTCTCAAGAACTGATCCAATTCAAAATATATTTCGCTATCAAAAAGCTCCAATTTAAAAATAGGTATCCAAATATAACTTGACTTACAACATTTTCAGGTAATGAGAAAGCTTTTGCTGCTGGTGCTGACATCAAAGAGATGCAAAATAACACATACAGCTCAAACCAGAAAGCAGGGTTCCTGCAAGAGTGGGAAGACATCAGCAACTGTGGCAAGCCAATCATTGCTGCCGTCAATGGTTTCGCTGTAAGCAAAAATAATTCATTTATATAATTATTCTTAATTGACTTTAGTGTAAATATACATATTTACTATTATTTCAATATTGATTAGCTTTATTTCTTAACTGGTTTACATCACCGGATGTTACAACTGCGAACTCTATTGTCTGCTAACTTGAATATTGTAATATCATTTACAAAATAATATGACCTTGGCGATCTTTCTTTCAGCTCAGTAGCGTACTAAAGCGTACAATACCTATCAATCAATATGCTCATTTTCGTTCAATTTCCTTAATGTGCTCCTAGACGCCTTCAGCAAACTACGATATTATTGTATATTGAGTGCTTGATAAATGACTTCCCGAGATATCAAAAAAAAGTAGGATAAAATATAAACCATGTATGTGGAGTGTGAAAGTGAAACTTAATATACCAAACTGTATTTGTTCAATAAGCTTGGTGGAGGTTGCGAGCTCGCCATGCTCTGTGACATCATCTACGCCGGCGAGAAGGCCAAGTTTGGCCAGCCTGAGATCAACATCGGAACCATTCCCGGAGCTGGAGGCACCCAGCGTCTGCCAAGATACGTCGGCAAGTCTAAGGCTATGGAGATCGTTTTGACTGGCAACTTCATCGACGCCCATGAAGCTGAGAAAATGGGTAAGAGCATTTTTAACAACTTTAAAATTTTACTGTAGGTCAAAAATATTTGTAAAACTGCTTACTCTGCCACCAAAAGTGATATAATTATACAAAATAAAAAGAGCTCATATCGATCATAACTGATGCAAACTGACAAACTAAACATTGATTCCCTTTAATTCACAGTAAATTCTATGGATCATCAATAGTAATGATACTGAAATTTTAACAATCCGTATAATTAATACTTCCTACTCACATAGATATTATGTTATTAGTCGTATATAAGCACTTGTTAACGTTATTTATTTTATTTAACAAAAGGATTGGTGAGCCGCGTGTTCCCAGTGGACAAACTGTTAGAGGAAACAATCAAACTCGCTGAGAGGATCGGAACGCACTCGCCTCTGATCGTAAAGATGGCGAAACAAGCCGTCAACCAGGCCTATGAGACCAACCTCAAGGCTGGTCTTCAATATGAAAAGTCTATCTTCTATGGCACCTTCGCTACTGTAAGTATTTCTTAAACCAATCGAGATTTGTACGTCATTTTCACAGTTATTTTTACTCTTAAAAGTCCTGCTTAAAAGTAAAGTTCGGTACTTAACCGTAAATTAAAATAAATCATGTCCCTCATAAAAATATTTCTGAAGGAATTCGTTCGTTCGTTTCAGCCAATTGACGTCCAGTGCTAGATAAAAGCTTCCCCAAGGAAAGAAGCAATAATTTATTATTACAAAAGTAATTAATTATTATCTTGTTTACAGGCTGATCGCAAGGAAGGTATGACTGCATTTATCGAAAAGAGAGCGCCCAACTTCAAGAACGAATAAATGGTACATTATATAAATTTTATTATATTTTTTGTGCTGCATAGATTTAAGCAAAAGTGCAATCAGGTTTGTCCCACTTTTATATTGTTAAAAAAAATGTTATACAGAATGAAAGTTTATTTTCGAAATATTTGTATTATTTACTCCTGACATTTCATAATATGATAACTGTGATTACAAGAATTAATTGAGATTCAATCTTTTTTACAACAACGTTATAACTATTATTGTATCATCTACAAATCTATATAACCTAATATTTTTTATTTCAAGTGAAAATACTTATTAGTCACTATTATTTATACTATCGATAAATTACGCTCCGTTTTCTTTGGAAGTCGCATCACTATAGAAAATAATCTATAGCAAATGTCAGTTTCGTCTAAAATGTCAGCTTCTATAATGATACCAAATTAAAAAGTGGCCTTGTATTTTGGCGAAAGGTAGAAAACACCCGTATTTTGACATTTCCACTAGCGCCACCATGAATTGGCAAATGCCTCGCCAATCTGTCTGTTTATTTGTGTTGTTCCGCAAAAAGTCTCGACGACAAACAGAAGAAATTAAATTACCTTGTTTTAATTGATTAATTAGCATAAGTAAGTCATCAAAGCAAGTATGCTAAGTCAGCGCGAGTGCCGCGAGTAGTCTTACGTGAAATTTGGATCGAGAAGCAAGTGTTTTGTGTGATAAGTGTTTGCAATCCAGTTCCCATGTTTTGGGATCATGTTTACCGAAACAGACACATTATGCAGGAGTTTGAGGACATAGAAGTGCATAAAACTAGTGTTTCAGTCTTTGTAGCGTTGTTTTATTTAGAAATGCTGTATATTCTGATCATGACGCTGTCTATTCTCAACAGGCTGAATCAGCAACTACCCTCATAAATAAGTACATACATAGCTTCCAGAGTTCATAGGTATCCAATCAAATTAAGCAAAACATGTTTTTTACTTATTCTTTGTGACTTAATACCAACTGAAATCATTGCTTGTTATCAACAAGCTTTAGTTTCACCTGCCCCTACTAACAAATTAATCTGCTATTTCTACACTGCTTCACTCATGCACGCCTGATAGTTTGTGCAGCTCATATCCTATTAACATAAAAATTATCTTTTATAACCTAGGTAGTCATTTTAGAGGATTAGAATGATTAAAAAACAAATTAGTTTACTTGTTGAAAATCAATACCTATCACTGGATGCTTAATGGGGCTTCAGCATTTATTATGCTAATGATATCTAAAACATTATCTTCCATTTGAAATAAAAAATACTGCTTTAGGTGGAATGAAAACCCATAATCCTTCCACTATACATTTTTGAGTGATTTTTATGAGTTGAATTCAAGCCACCATTATTCCAAGAGTGATTGGTTGTGTATTATTAAACACTTTAAGCAGTAGTTTTAAACAAATACCAAGAACTAACTCAGAAGCTAGATAATTGTTTACTCACTGCATAGGAAATAACTTACTCTGGTTTTAGGTGTAAGTAAAATATTTCAAAATGAATGGATACCCTAAGCCTTTGGCAGAGAGGCTTTACCTGTACAGGGATGAGGACGATGAGATATTTGTAGATGCTTTACTACACCAGCACCAAATTGATGGCATCAGATTTCTCTACAAGCAGTTTACCAAGGTAAACCTTATTTTGCATATGAAATATCTTGCCTTTTATAGCTTTTGGATTGTTTGCTGTCTTTCCCGAATACTATAATTCGGGCCTCTTTAAAGTGAGTGACTAGGCATTTACTGGGAAGGTAAATACTAGAGATGAAACGGATATCCGGTAACTATCCGGTAGGCCGGATATCCGGCCTAAATTTACTATCCGGCCGGATACCGGATAGTAACCCACTATCCGGCCGGATACCGGATATTAAAAAATCTACGACAATTTCCTATTAATAAAATGAAATGCATTAATCTTTGAAGTAAATGTGAATAAAATGGCTTATAGTAATGACGGCTTTTATTTAAAGACCAAAAAGTTACAAAAAAGCCATATTAAAGCCTGTCAAAAAACTAATTTCTTTTTCTGAGCTATTCACTCTAATGACGAATACATAAATAGTAATTATCTGTTAATGTCGAAATATTTCCAAATAAAATAGGCGATCTTTTTTTCACTGATGACATGATGCAGTTCAGTCAGATTACGCAGCAAGTAAACTAATTTAATTTTTGTTTTTCAATCACACACTCACGATGGCAACCGAAATCGCCCGAATTGATCTATAGTGGCAAAATCTGACATTCTATTCGGACGGATTCGATTTTCGAAAAATGTGACTAGTCTAGTCTACTAATAGACCGATCGCGTTCGAAGCACCTGTGCGGCGCTAAACTCATCACGACATGCAACGAGACAATTGGCCAACTATCCGGCCGCCGGATATCCGGCTATCCGGCCTAGCAGCTGGCCGGATATCCGGTATCCGGTAAACAACTATCCGTTTCATCTCTAGTAAATACTACCCTGCCTTGTGCAAGAATAAATTGCTCAATATTCATACATTCATTTATTGCATCTTACAATGAACCCTATTTTCCCTATTGAGCACGTAGAGTAGACTATAAAATTGCATATGTTGAACTATATTTTGGCTTAAATTAATTAATTAGTATTTCAATGTAGAAACATATTTAATGTGAAAGAATGTAAGTAATATGAGAGGGTATTTTTCTACTCTCTTATTTAGAGAAATGCAGCAATTCGACTGAGATATTATTTTGTAAATTCCAGAAAAGTCCGGGTGTGGTCATCAACAATCCTCTCGGTTATGGCAACTCCATGATCGTGGCGCTGTTTCTTGGCGCCATCCGCCACTTGCTGGAGAAACCTATACTGATAATTTGCGAGGATGGCCAAGCGTTGAACTGGCTGGAGCATTTTCAGAAGTTAACGCACTGTTATAATGGTACGTATTGCTAATATTTTATTTCGCTTGTTATTTATTTCTAGTTTTGAGTTTATTATTTGCCTTACTTACTTTTTATAACTATCTATGTTGATTAACGCCCACCACTAGACGCAAGTGCGGATATACACGTTCGACAACTTCGAATACAGTTCATTTTCACGAGCGCAATTTTTTGTTATTATCAACCGATAATTATCCATCTGTTATTATCACGATAATTATCGTGATAATCGTGACGATCTCCAACCCGCCTGCCAAGCGTGGGGATTATGGCAAAACCCTCTACTATAGTGGAGGAGGCTCATAGTCCAGCAGTGGACTGTAAAGGGCTGTTGATGATGATGAATTATCGTGATAATTATCATTGATAATTATTTAATTATCCTTTCGAACCCTGTTTTTAAGTATCAAAGTTTTATTAAGTCTGAGCTTACACTTTTAGCACTTGTAGAAAGATAATTAGTTATTCAGACAAACAAGAGTATAAAATGATAAAGTATTTATTAAAAACATAAATCAGAAAGGTGATAGTTATTTTGTCTGCATAGGGTAATCTCATAAATGAGAATGCCTTGACCTGTCTGACAATTAAGCACTTTAATCTGTGTTATTTGTTGTTTTAATAGTTATTGTGTATTGCAAAGATACTTTGTAATGTTAAGTTTTAACAACATTACGATTATTTAATTCCTCATCATAATTCCTGCAGTAGACTGTAGAGACTAAAATAAATGACCTCATGATAATTTGGTCTCTACTGCAGGAGTGACCCTCACTAATACCAGAGGCTGTTTTTTGTTAAAGTCCCGTTAACTCCTCGTAATAAGCTAAACATTCTTGTATTCATGAGTTCACCCTAATAGTCGAGCGGCGGTGGAGTTCGAACCAGCGTTCCGCAGTACCTCTAGCATGAACAACTTTCGTCTTCGAATCGTTTGCGTATTCGACAAAATTCGATACTCAACTTTCGAATTAAACGATAACGTGACCATTTTGATTCTCAAAATAAGTTTCGTGCAACTATTTCTCATACTAAGTTCACTTTACGACAAGTTCACAAGGGCGCTGTTGTAGTTTTCGTACTAAATCTTTTGATGGCGATTCGAATACGCAAACGATTTGAACTCGAAAGTTTTTCGTGCTAGCCGTACAGATCTCGAGTCACCAGTACGACACCACCACTCGGCTATCGAAAAAAAGTGGCGAAAGAAATACAATTTCTTTATTATTATTTTGTTTCGTTGTTCCACGTAGTCGGCATAGCAGCGGAAAGTCCCTTTGTGAAGAAATCCATCTTCATCAACACCATGGCTCGCCTGGAGCAGTTCAGTCGGCGGGAATGGAGCGTAATGGTGGTGGATAACGCCGCCTTCCTCAAGGAGAAAACCATCCAGGCTAAATATAAGGCTGACTTCAAAATTTGGATCACACCCGATGATATGAAGGTATGTTTTTTTTATAAAATATACCACAATAATATAAAGGCGAAATTTTGTAACTGTGCGAGTGTGTATTGTTTGTTACTTCTTTATGTCTAAATCTAAACGGCTGGAGCGATTTTAATAAAATTTGTATGGAGTTAGCTGACACCCTGTATTAACACATCACAATCGTAGCTAACATACAGCACAGCTTATGACCGCAGTCTGTGGAGGAACACTATCTGTGGTCGCGATCCTCATCAGTGACGGAACGAGGAAGAAGAAGATCGTAGCTAACATACTAAAAAGTCAATTTCTGAAATCATGGATAATTGCAAACAAAATGAACTGAACCAAAATATTCTATAATCTAATAGTCCCCCATGCATTGCATCTTTTCTACAAGATAGCAAAATAACATTATCATCAGCAATTCCTTTTTACAAACACTTTGATTAGTCCTTGTTTTTACTTCTACAAATTAATAAAAATTATTTTTCAGGATCATCTTGATACATTCGCTTCTATCCACAAGTGGCTGTTCCCAAACGAGAAACTGAATATTGACGATTTAAAGGCGAAACCTGGAGATATCAAAGATACTATCGCCAAAACCAAATTTCTTGACGCATTTCTACAAGATAAAGTGTTCCGAACACACTTACTTACACCATTTGAGGTATGTCTTAATAGTACTACATTATAATATAAATATGTCTATAATATCCTACACACTACTATTTTATAATCTTTATTAACTATACATTTTTTGTCTTTACGAACAGAATCCTTATTCAAAATCTGAACGAACTTCTACACAAGTATCCAAGAAAAACAAAGATGCAACAGGGACCAAAATAAAACGTTCCAAACGGACGTCAGAATGTGCCAGCACCTCCACTGCAGTGCCGTCAACTAGCGATATGGTGCCCGGGCCCAGCGCTGTCAAGATACCTAGGAAGGAGACACAGGACAATGCAGCCGATGACTTCACTATAGATAACTTTAAAAACAACAAAGAATCCACTACAGTTACCCCAGACTCAGATGACAAAACTCCCGAAATGGACGTCGAAAGCTTCATACGCAACGAGGAACCAGTCCAATATGATCCATTCAAAAAATTCATGCAGGATTATGATAACATATCACACCACAGCGAGGAGGAGAGTCGACCCGAATTCATAGAGCAGGAACCGCAAATATTCCAGTCTCCCGAGAAATTAGAAGGTATCAAGGTATCATCAGGCGTTCCGATGGATTTCACAGAAAATGTAGAGAGCTGTTTGGTAGATAGTGACACGAATTCCGACAATCTCATGCAGAGACCCAATTTTTTTGTAGAAACATCTCAAGATACCAATGTCAGTGATTATGATATAGAATGCAAATTGCAGTCGACCCCCCCTGATTTTCTCACTGATAATATTCTGAATGAAATGAAAGATGAATTGTCAGAGACCAATAATTCTGACTCTAATAACGATTCCAAACCAGAAGAAACAACTAAAGAGGAACCGGAACAAGTAGAAGAATCTCCAAAGAAAGATTTAAATTCAAAAATGAAAGAAATGGACGATCAGGTAATGAAAAAATTCCAAGGCTCTTTGTTAGATAGGCTTTTTTAAAATGAGACTATAGTGTCGTCACTTCAGCTCTCTTAAGTCTTTGCCGGATCCGGACAGAAGATACGCGATATTTAAGAATGGTGAGCTACAAATGTATTGGTATTAAATGAAATGGGTAAAGCTCGCCATGTTAAGTACTCGCATCGTCAACCTAGTCAAGTTTATTTGCGAAACCTGTATGCGCCCGCCTGGGTGTATGAAAACAGAATTCTTCGGGTAGATAATATTACCTATTATATGTACTAAGCATATTATGTATGTTGTAGCTGTCTTTTCGGTTATTGTTTAGCGCAGTTTCTTTGAAATAAATTGTAAGACACTAATTACAATGCACTTGTTGCTCAGGACTTGATTCAAACATAAGTAAAATTCTTGCCTGTGATTGGTCGATATAATTTATGCTTAAAATTCAATCGGGTTTTAAATTTCGTTTCTGACTATGACCTTGTACTCAAATTCTCGTTGTAGTGATATATTCCCGGATTCGGCAAACAAATCAGTGTAACTATTTATATAGTAATATGCATTATGATGGTGGACGGAGTCCCCATCAAATACTTCTCAAAGTAGGATTTTTAAGTGTAGTGTTACTTACATCGTAAGTAGCGTGTAGGAAAGATAACATAGATGTATTTGTGTATTTTACTCATATAAAAATATGTAATAACCAGTTTGATGTTACTTCAGCAAACATAGTTTTAATCACACATGTCCATAATAATACTTTTCATAACCAGAATAGAATTGCATACCTTTTTTATAAAATAAAATAGAATAACTTACAGTAACTTTAAGCTTGAGGGTTATTCCTCACCTCATTGCATATCTTTCATAAATACTTCTAACTATGGTTTATAACATATTTTATGCAGATTTTGACTGTATTATGCCAAAAGACTTTATTTATTTATTTTCTTTATTTAAAAAAAATCTATTTCTTACTAAGTAAGTACTAATATCTTTAGTATTGAGATTATTTGAGATCGAAAAAACTTTCATTCCCTGAGTTTTTCTTTATACAAAAAATGTGATAAATATACGAATAAGTACAGCATTGAAAATGCGATTTCCGATTGAGGAAAAGTTTATATGTACAATTGTACGTTTTCTTTATTTCGTTTAAATCTATCATGTAATACCTACCATGTTATTTACAAATATTTTGCATTTTGTACTGATTAGTCACTGTGAAAATGAAATAAAATACAAGTCTGCTATGTATAATATTGTTTTATTTATTTCATTTTTTATGTCTATATTTTCAAAATATCACTTAACCATTCGGTGTTTGGAATGTAATTAAACTAAAATAACAGCCAAATGTTTTAACACCTTTGAATTTAGTTATGCAAAATAATAACCACATAACTAAATACAAACTGACATAATTTGTACAAAATATTTAGAATCTGTTGTTTCATTTTAAGGCTTTTGCATGCAGCGTCCTTATTTTTTAAGTAAAAATCTTTTTGGCACATTTATGTGTCAAGTTGAAAGACCTCCTCTCTTTTATTACATTAACTTTTGATTTAAATGAAGTATTTTTTTAAATAAGAACACTGCAGTGAACTTTTAACACATTCGCTAACGCAGTCATGAAGCGTACTTGGAAGCATATTATAACTTTGTTTAATATCTTTTTAAAAAGATTGAATCACAAAATTATAAGCACTAATATAGTAGGAAATGTAGCTCTTATACGTAATACAAATAACGATTATTCTATGCATAGATACACTACGCCATTAAATTCTAATATACCTACATATAATATTATTTCACATTTAGGCCGTTCATGTTAATCCATCCATCACTTATTATAATAGTCGAAACACTGTACATCAAGGATTAATAATTCTCACAAAATAATTATCTGGTCAAACGCCATGTTCTTTGACTTGACACAACCTTTTACAGGAACAGAAGATATATTTGTAATAGCATATTTATACGCACTTAGCGCTAATAATATATCCGATGAAGAAAAATATTAAAGCGACAAGAAACGACACAAATATATGAGCCACGTGGCGCCCAACGTGTTAAATATAGCGCCTTAGAATCTGCTATAGATGTAAAGTTAAAAGTGAGTATGTACATACTTTCAAAGTAAAAAAATATCTATAAATACAAAATTACCACTAGCTAAATATGATAACTTCATATATTTCATACATAAATATGTATATCTCATTTTCACAATAGTTACTATCAGAAATGCAATCGTATATCGTGCCACTACTGGACACAGGTCTTGTGCAATCATATAATAATCTCACTGTTAATAATCATGCATGAAATCTAAAATTACATCGATAGGAAGGATTTATAAATATATTTTCTGCAAATATTGTGACGGTTGAAGAAGCTAATTTATTCTAATCCGCATAAAACAACATACAAATAAATAACTATAATATATTTTTGGACATTTTAAGCACCAATGCATTACAATATTTATCAAGCCTTTGCGCGATATATTTTATTTTTATATCCAGAAGAACGCAATAAAGGCCTTAGGCCTTTTCTGAAATTACCAAACATGTAAACAAAGTAAATAATTGATAATAATATATTAATTTATTTCCTCTATTTGTGATTATCGAATGTATAACAGCGGTTGTTTATATTTTTGGTAATTTCTGCAATATTGAAATTAAACACTTTCAAACCAAATGTAACATCTCCGTGAAGACAATTCATCAATCCTTTACATGTTAAGTACCAAGATTATTCCATAATATACAGTTACAACACATATTTTTTATTTATAATAAATATACTTAAACTAAGTTCATCAATGTTCTGAAAATACATAAAATTGATTATCTCTTAACTACTTAAATTGATATAGGACAAGGTATTTTACACCCACAATACACTTCACTAAAACAAACTACATAGACGTAGTTACTTTTTAAACTATGGTAAGTACTTGATTATAATATACGGAAGTAATTTCATTTCTCATTTTTAAGTAAATCTTAAACTCGGTTCCAAATCACAAATGATATGGTAATTTAATTGTTCTTAATTGACTGTTGTTTATAATTTGACGAAGCGGCAAAAATAACTAGATCTGAAATTCATGCAAATGCATTTAAATTGGAACTATCACAATAAATAGGTACGTGTAGTTATTGATGGTCATAAATACTATGACGAATAGTTGATTAATAGTTCAACAGTCAACGGCTTATCATACAATTTCAGATTGTAACAACAAACATCTGTAAAATAAAGTCTGTGATTAATTTAGTACAAAGACAGAATTTTATATGTTGACTTCCTCTTGTCTGTACTACGTACTACTAAGGCCGAGTTGCACCGCCTAACTTTTACGGTAACTTTAACGATAAGCAGTGTTTAGGTATGGAGTTTGACAGATTTTTGACGTTTGTTAAAGTTAAAGTAAGATGGTGCGTTCAACCCAGCCTTAGTAGAAGTTGTTGAGTACCGTAAACATGATAGAATTTCATCTTAAAATATTCATCAACTGCTGTAGTTTCAATAACAGTTCTCAGTATACTATCAGCGTAAATTGTCATAGATTTAACGTCGTTATTGTGATGCTGAAATTGCTGAATATCATAGAAACACCAACATTTGTTGGTTATAATTTACAATAATGCTAGTACCTGGATACTCGCGTAGTTCGGGCACGGCCCGCCATCGGCGCTAGGGTGACAAATGAAGGTACTCGGCGACGAAGACTCGGAAGATCTTGTTCAAATTCTCTATGGTGGTGAAGTCGAGCGCTGTGAGGTCGTCCGAAGGCTGGTGCCACACGCTCGGGAAGGGAGACGGGATTATGTGCAGGACGTCTACGTCTGTGAAGAAAAGATTTATGTTATACTAGCTTTCCGCCCGCGGCTTCGCCCGCGTGGAATTTTGTCTGTCACAGAAAAACTTTATCGCGCGCGTCCCTGTTTCAAAAACCGGGATAAAAACTATCCTATTTCCTTTCCCGGGACTCAAACTATCTCTATACCAAATTTCATCAAAATCGGTTCATTGGTTTAGTCATAGTCATAAATGTTTATTGCATCATAAATATAAGATTTAGGAGTGAAAGCAAGACAGTCAGACAGAGTTACTTTAGCATTTATAATATTAGTAGGTATATGATATAGATGACGCTGTAGTTATTATGGCTGGTTCCAATTTCTATATTTCTCTGTGTAATCTATCTAGTCATATGTAATTTTACTAATTCTAATTACTAATATTCCTGTTAACTCCTCCAAGGTCCACCTCAATAGTCTATGTTCGAGGATCGAACTAGCATCCTCTTAAATCGATAGACTGATGCATTCTAATAGTTTTAAAATCAAGTTTTAATGTTGGGTAATAAAAAAGGCGCTAAACGCCACGTGCATCACATCGAAGGGAAAACAAATTACAATATTTTTACCTTTATCAATATTAATTTAACTGATAACTTCCCTATTGCCTTTCAGTCCCAAAATTCCAATTATGAAACCGCAAAACGTCTAAAACGATGACAGGGAAAATCCAAGGTAAAGCATCTTATTTATGCGGGCGATACTGAATGGCACTAAAGCGAGCGTTAATGGATTCTGTAACCGGGTTTTATGCGGGGAGATGGGGTTTTAACCTGATATTATAGGGAAATTGGAGCTCAAGTGGCGAAAGCATAATCTGCCGCGCGTTTCAGAACCTTAAGATAAAAGTTAGCTGTTGTATATGATTCGGTAAACAACATAAGTATTTATCAGAATTTTAATGACGTTATACAACCGTTTCGATCGATTAAATCATCAAATACTTAATTCTGAATTATCTATCATAGTGCATAGATCAGCAAACATAATTTTGTATAAGATCAGAATGCACCGTTTTTCAGTAGGTACTTAATTTCTTTTTAGGAACCTTCCCTTCTTAGCTGCTCAGATTTAGGTTGTAAACCCAACTCCTATAACACAGGTCTGCAATGGTTTTCCTCTTTGAAATCTGAGTAACGTTTTCTAGAGTTTCTGATGTGCTGATTACGAGAAAAATAATTTAAAAAATCCATCACGTCAGGATTTTTCGATATTGAATATTTAAGATTTTGCTCAAAAATGTCTGAGCACCTACATTTTAAAATTTATAAAACGTCATTAAATTACTACAGCTTAATTTTTATTGCATTTAATTAATGTATGGGGACATAGAAATACATGCAAATCAGTAATTTGTTAATTACTACATGTGAGTATAAGTAATTCGCATTAAACATGTCGAAAAAGGGGTATTTTGGCTTAATTTAGTAATGAGCTCATGCATACATAATGATTAGGTAATATTACCTAATTGTTGTAAATATTATTAGAAAAGGGTGTAATAAAGATAAACTAAAGGGTTTTTGTGTAAGTACCCGCACTGATTTGGAAAATTAACAGTTGAACTGGATATAAACTTTAAAATATCATCGCGAAGTTGTTTAAATTCTCCGAATAGTTTTTGTAATATTTGCGGGAAATTTATGGTGTTAAAACAACGAAACAGCATTACAGACTTCGTGAAAAATATAATATTTACAAAAGTAATTTTGGATACGTTGTAATCAAGACAAAACTTGGACTCCTCATAAAACTTGTACGACTTGTTAATTAGAACTTCGCAAGGTGCTCAAAAGGACAGAAAAATTGCTTCAAAATCGTTTCACCTATGCTATGGATATGTCTATGCTCCGACTATAAAGAAATGGTGGCCAAAATGATTACAAATTTTGGTGTAATGGGTTGTAATATGAGCATTAAACTTAATTTTCTTAATTCGCACATTGATTACTTCCCAGAAGTCAGTCAGTCAGTTAACGAAGACATGGCGAAAGATTTCACCAAGATTTGAAAGAGCTTGAAGTCCGGTATCAAAGAAGATCGAATACTAGCATGATGGCGGACTATTGTTGGTTATTGAAGCGCGACGATCCAAATCGGAAATTTAAGCGAAAATCGGACAACCGAAGCTTCCAGGAAAAAAGGACCAGGTTCCACAAATAAAATTTACATGTAATTTAGACCAGTAATAAGTTGTTATTATATTTTAGTAGTTATTTAAGTTAAAAGTAATTTACTTCTTTAAATATATATTTTTTTATGTGAAAACTTGTGATATTTTTCCTATTTTCTATCTGTTCCCCATTTTGAAAAATCTGGAGGTGATGGAGAAAAACTAAGTACATATTCGTAATCAGCGCACCAAAATACCTTAGAATCAGCTATCAAATTCCAGAGAGGAAGTTATGACCCTCATTTTGCAGGCCTGTGTAATTATTATCCATGCAGCCTTTGTTTTATCCAAAACTCCGACAAGTTTAGCTCGCCTGTAAAATATTTAGAGCTTTCGCAAAATACTCACTTCTCCTCAAGAACGGTATGTGGTCGTCTTCTATGATAGCTCTCGAACTGCTCAGCTTGAAGTACTTATTATTCTGATCTTCTATATCCTTGGCGTAGCTCTCGAGCTGGTCAAGGTCAGCCAGCCGGGACTCCGCGCTGACCATTCGGATGTACCACTTCTCGGTGGATCGGAAGTAGCTGTAGAATGCTGGGTTGGGAGCCCCTAGGAGGTCTAGGAGGACCAGGACGTCCTGTAAAAGAGATAGTTACAGAGTTAGCCATTGTGTCAACGGGCGATCAAAAAGTTATGAAACTCATTTATTTTTTTGCAAGTAGGTTTTTAAAAACACTTTTATACGTTCCAAATATATAATAGCTTTCCCTACCTACCTACGACAACATTATGGGGTGCCGAGAAGCGGAAAAAACTCAGTCACGTTTGTCAGACTATTATAGTAGATATTAGAGATTTGTCTATCAATCACCGCTTCAGTGTTCACTAAAGGCTCTACCTGAATAGATTTAGAGACCATTTTTAATTACCAGACGTATGACAATCGTTCGGGTTAATATGATTTTCCTAACCATCTGTTTCTGCATATATTGAAAGGGTTAATACAATCTCATCCGAAGGTGAAGCCTGCCCCGACTACTATTATTTATGCTGTGCCCAGACGATGCTTATTTTACGTGTGCGTTCCTCGAAGGCCTTGATTTTGTATAAATAGTCCCAATAAATTAGAGTCTACTTCAGAGAAAAATATTTGGACAATGTAGTGGCCCAAAAAATTCTGTTATCTTTCTCAATATTATTTAGGATAGAGAAAATATTTACTCTAGATCTTCCCAGGCATATTCAAGCTAGTATAATTAATATGTAACTAGGTGTGAGTTTATTTTTCTCAAATTGCACTGTCGTTTGCATGGTCAATAGAGGAAAAAAATAGTTCAAACTGCGTTGTTAAATTGTTTACGTTATTTATATCTCCATGAGTTATTTAGGCTCATACACGCGATTGTATTTGTCACAGGTCGTGAACCCGTACTAAAAGATAAACGTCAATCGCTTTCATAATAATTCGTTGCTAAACATCATGATTTATTGTTGATTTATTATTTTGTTTTTCGTTTTATTTGAATAAGAAAATATAGTGTTATATACCTATAATAGAGATGTTTCTAAAGGCAGAGAAAATCAACTTGACTCCAACAATAGGGTTGATTAACAGTTAGGTGATAGATAATCAAAATCAGTCACTAATCAAAGATCAAACTACTAACTAATTAGAATTATGTAGACGGTTTCCTCAGTCTCAGCTTGTAATAAATCAGTGAAATCATAAGATAGAGTCAAGCTCAAGAACCCAAAATTAATTAAATTGAAAAGAGTAACATACAGATTACACTACCGTGGCTTTTCAGGTCATCATGTAGTCCTACCTACCTGCATGTTAACGTTATTTTGTAATACTTTGTCTTTCGTCTTTGGAGGAATAAGCTAGCTAGCTTTTCCTTAGATAGATAGAGCATCTTTCTCCCTCAAATGCTAGTTAGTTACGTTTGTAGCACCTTTGTTTGTCGCAACTATGATATACACTCATTAAGTACATACATTAGTTAGGTAATCGATCAAGTTACCTATAGGTACATATTTGACCAGCGCATCACAAATAATCACAATATCACAATCCGTGATACGTGGTGGTGACTACGATTTCGTCATATTAAAGTCTCCAACTTAATACTTATTTTAATAGATAATAATAATACATGTATATTCCATTTATAGATACGCACAAACAAGAAAATTACTGGAAGAGATAATTGATAGAGTGATTACATCAATTATCACGTTCGAGGCGAGACTTCACTGGTGCTTTGAATATTACATAGTGGGCTTACAAACTGACTGATTTGCGGAAACTAGATACCAGACTTAAAACTCTTTGCTTAAATTGTAAAATAAAAAATACTGTTGCAATAAATATGCCATTTGAATTCCTAAAATGTTAGCTTTGAAACCTATGGATCGGCATTTTGAAATAAAAATAAAATTTGTCTAGGCCACGTGCCCAGAATATTTTAAAATGTAATTAATTACGTCAGTCGTCAGCCGTTTGAAAAAACCGGTATTACCTACCCATGCAAAGCATCAGATGCATATAAATGGATCTCGTTTTTTTTTGGAAATGATTATTGACTTATTAATTAAATGTTCAGTGCATAGAGGTTCAGACTTCCTTCATGTGTGTGATTTGCAGTAAAACATAAAACAAGATGTAAGTACAGAAACCTTAAATCAGATTAAGTGTTCCAGTTCCCACTAAATAGGCTACAAGCTTCATAATCTGCATAGTTGATTACCCGTTTGAGCCCGTTTCAGACTAGTCATTTGCCTAAAATGGAAATGAATCCAGAAATGAGGAGTGGCTACAGCAGGATCACAAGTCCAGCTTTCAAAACAATCAAACTTAAGTGTAGTGTTTATTAAATTAATAAAATTTGGATACCATACGTCAATATTTATCTACCAAGGTATAGAATTAATGTTTTTCAAAAAAAATAATTGGATACTATTGGTTTGTAGAACATCTGTTTTTATGGCCTACTTTTCCACAAAAGAAATGGTAGATTTGATGATAATCATCATTATTGTGATTGGGACATTTGGGACACAAGAAAAAGGCGATGTCTGGAACGCTTTAAATAATGATGATGATACCATTTTCAATCACGATTTTCCTAAGAATATGGCACACAAAACGAGTGACATTAAACCGCTATACAAATACATTACTTCCTTCATTTGTTTCATCCATTTTCAGACATACACAACCAAATATCGCGCGTCAATGGTGTTTGCTCATTAAACAATGGTCGTCTTAATGAAGCAGTAATTAAAATTCTAGTAATGTAGCTATATAATAAATTGCTTGCCGTTCGTCGCCTTAAAGGTCGAGCAATACGACAAAATGTTTACGCAGAGAAAGGTCTCTTCTTAACACGTTTAGGGATACTAGTGAAACTTGAAAGCCTAATGATATTTATCGTGAAAATGTATTAGGAATAAAGTAGGTAGGTATTGATGATGATGACGAGCAAGATGTTTCTATAAGTCACACTTTTTAAGGCCTGAATCCTGTTCAACTCTTATTCAAGCGAAGTAAAAAACGATTAAAAATAAGTTAGTACGATTGGTTTCGCTCCACTGTCAATTATTGCGCTCAAATCCTATAAAACGAAACTAAAAAAGTTTTAAACGTGTTTCGTAAGCGATGTTTTCCGACTTTTTGCGTGAGATTTCTTACACGTGTTGTCGCTTCGTCAACTTAATCAACAACGCTAAGCGAACAAGGTCCCCCTGCCCGGGAGAAATGGATTCCCCGTTATGAGATGAAGGCGATTTTCCTTGTGGTCATATGGGTTCCGAGAATGTTTAACGCTTAGAGCCTTTTAAGCTTTTAGCTTTGTACGTTATCGCCCGGGCAAAACCCATGCTCCGAAACGATAATGAAATGTTTTAATTAGAAGCACTTACTTTACTTTCTCTACGGTCGTATACAAATATTTAGATTACACAATTTATTGCAATCATAATTTTGTGTGTGATTTTTTAAAGAACTTTGGACTATTTAAATAAATTTTAGTTACAACGCCTAATGATTAACGCATTTTGCTTCTATGGGTAAACAAAATTATTATCTGAATCTTTGATTTCCTTGGGGAAATCACCATAAGGCGCTTGCATGAAGGTAAAGTATTTTTTCAGGATATAAGCGAAAAAGAAAATTAAAAGCTTTTTCTATTCCTTTTGATCCACAATAGCTAGACTATTTCTCGTAAGGTTTCAAAGGCTTGACAATCACAGCTAAAATCGATCGGCCGTTTATCTATCGCATTTTCTTTTGCATAAACAAACGGACAACATTACTAACTTACATAAAAAAAATACGGGACTATTCCCAGTATTCCCACCTCTCGTTCCCACCACTGCAACTCCTGTGTAGCCAGGATCTACAGCTTGACCGCCACAAAAACCCAACCTACTAACTTACATAAGCCTTCGTTCGTTCGTTTCAGCCAAATGACGTCCACCGCTGGACAAAGGCCTCCCCCAGGATTTCCATAACAACCGTCCCTACGCTGCCCGCTATAAGCCTTACCTGAATTAAACAGCTTGAAAGAGTTTAACAAGAGGACTCTCCGTTAAAACAAAAGACTACTAAAACTAGGTACAACTATAATTGAAGTCCTAGTTTCCGAACTCAATTACGAACTTGTAAAACAGAGCTGTAGAGCTGGGACTAGCGTAAATGTCGGACTAGCCTCAGCGAAACTTTTCAGCGTGAGATTACGAAGTTAGAACCTTCAGAGAAACTACCCTTTGAGAAATAAGGCCGCGTTTTACCCTTTTTCCTTTGCACCGAAGTGGCAATTTGTGCGAATAAACGGTGGAGGACAGTTTTAGATTACATCTTTAGGTTTTTCTTTTTACATTTTGTCTTTGAACGGCAATTATTAAGTAACTAGAATATATCTTTGTCTAAAGAGAGTTAGAATGAATGAACAGCCTGCATGGAAAAGAATGCTAGTGAATGATTTCTAAGACGAACTAAACTACCTACGACATGGGAAGTGCCAAGTTCGTATTATGTATTGAATATTAATACATTGTACCTTGTTTAGCTTGTGTCTGGGACCTGGGCAGTGGGCGTAACTATATGGTGGCAGGACTGGCAAAATGCCACGGGCCCCCGCGACCCGAAGAGGCCCCGTCCAAGACCATAAGCGACCTAGATACGACAAGGGGCACAAGGGCCCCATGCACAGAATTTGCCACGGGCCTCGGATGCTGTATTTACGCCACTGGACCTGGGTTCACCGAGCAGAAGGCTACGTACAAAACAAGTCCTCTACTTTGCGACCGTAATCGTAAAATCTTGAAAAATCGGACAACGCCCGCCACAGGCTTAAGCTAAATAAACCTGTATTCCAGAGATCAGTTTTCTAAGCTATAGGGCTGTTGACAGTCAGGTCAGGACAAAAGATTTAATAAGTTTACATTATTTTACTAACAGTATACAAAAATCACTTACCATCCTCTGCAAGTCATTGGCTCCATCTTTGTACGGTGACGACTGCCATTTCTGTGCCAAATGCCTCGCACCATATATGGAGTCTGTGGGACCCCACTGCCTGAAGGCTTCTTCTCCGTCGAAGAATATGAACATGAGGCTAAGCTTCGACTGCTTCAGCTTATCCAGCTGTGTAGACATCACTTTGGCAAGGTTGATCATCATGGCACAGGGGACTGCAGAGTCGGTGGCACCTAAGGTACAATATATTTTTATAAATTTGTTTGATAAAACTCTTCAATAAGCCTTCACCATAAATAGGACTTACATACTAGTGTAATAGTGTTATTATTATATCACAAGGGAATTCTTTTTTAGAATTCCAAAGTGTATGGGACACTCAGGTTTCTATAATCTTATAATTATGAACAAACCACTATTTAATAATATTAATTCACATTGCATTTTCTAAATAATGAAGAAATGACCACTTCAGAATCAAATCCCTCTTTATCTTATCTAATTTACTTAATCATTCCAATAATAAAAAGAGAAGAGAATTCTAAGAATTAAACTGTATATTTCTAAGCACTTACCAACAAATACATGTTCTCTTGTATATTTACTGTCATAATGGCACGCCAGGACCAAAAATCTGTCTGCATTTGGGTTCAACTTGGCAATAATATTTTTAAAGTTCAACGTGCCAAATACTGGCGTAGTGTCCGCAAACACATTCTCCGTGACATCCCAACCAAGCCCTTTCAATTGGTTCACGATGTAATTACCAACTTTTTCGTGGTTTGGGGTGCCCACCACTCGTGGTATTAGGATTTCATTTAACACACTCTTGAAGTGGTTCATATCTGACAGCTGGGCTATAGCTCTCACATTGCTATTCGTGAGTTCTTGAGCTTCGTGGAATGCCTAAAAAGATATGTAATGAATGCAAAATCTGTACTTTAAGCAAAGTTGTTTCCTCGAAAAGTTGACCATTAAATTCAAAGCAAAATTTAGTTAATGTCATAGTAAATTCTGCATAAATGTATCAAGCATAACATTTCAATATTTAAGATTATAATTCTTGCAATAATTTGCTTGAAATCATAATTAAAAAGAAAAGGCTGTGCAGTTATGTTTTAATTAAATCTTAAGCATCTTTGTTATCTAATAATAGTCTTATTGAATATTGATTAGATCAGATAAAGTTCACTTTCAAGGATTTTAATTATCTGCACAGAGACAAGAGGTCACAATTCATGACACTGTTTAGGTACTTTCTACTGCAATTTTAAGGTCGCATGGCCTTCATTGACCATTCACACATTCACCAGGAAAAGTTTTGGGTAAATAAACTTTTGAACAAACAAACACTCACCTTCTCTTGGAAAAATTTGAGCTCTCCATCCGAACTGACTAACGCGAAACTTAACACGAATAGAGAGAAGTACGTGATCATTTTGGTGATATTAAACACTGCACTGGTGGTCAGACGTGTCGGCCGGCGCTTTATGCCGTATCGGACGCGGATCACGTCCAGGGAAACACGTCGCGTAGTCAGATTTGCACTAGGTGTAGGTATTTTACTCACTCCCAAAACAGCTGCCCATTCAACCTGTGCCCCGCCGCCTTCTCCCCTCAGCAAGTATACGACACCAGTTTGACATTTCAGTTTAGGGTTACCAGTTTCTTACAATCAAATACCCATTTTCAGTAAAAGTTATTTTTCTTTAGATTTTTATTTGATTAAATATTATTATTATTAGTAGCTAAATATTTTACTAACATATTCAAATACTATTTAATACGTCTTCGTTTTACGTTCCATACTTAGTTGAGAAGTTATAAAATAATTTTAAGGCAAATTAGGTATTATGTTTAGCATTTTTTTTTACTATTTAATACAATAGCTTTTTCCCGCGGCGCTTCGAAATTTCGTTTGTCACAGATCGTCATAAATTATAGCCTATAATGTCATTCTGGGTTATAAACAATAATACTGTAAAGTTTCATCAAAATCCGTTCAGTAGTTTTTGCGTGAAAGAGTAACAAACATCCAGACATCCAAACTTTCGCATTTATAATATTAGTAGGATTTCAATAAATAAACAATTTAACTATATTCTGTGTCCCTACTCTACAGTTCTTTACAATCAGTTACAGACAGACGGTTAGTCTAGATATTTTGAATTTAGTCAATGTGCAAATCAATAAAACAACTAAGTTCTTTATCTTTTGAGAATCCGAATTTTAATTTGTTTTTTTAACGGCCACCAGCATTAACAAACTCCTGTGTTCTAGGGAAAAGTTTTAGTGGTGGTCTCTACCCCTACTGTCTCGACTTTTTGCGTGGATAGATAAAAGTTACAGAAGGCCCGCGTTCTGAAAAATATCTCTAAAACTGGTGTGAATGTGTGATGAAATTGATTTACCTTCTGTACCGTGTCATAATTGGCGAAATAAAATTCCGTGGATAACAGAAAAAATAATTCACCATGCATGCATGCGCATCTAACTGCATAAGGTGTAATAAATACGAGTAGGTAGGTACCTATGTTGTATGGTTGGAAATCCTTGGGGGAGGTCTTTGTCCACAGTGGACGTCATTTGGCTGAAACGGAATAAGAACGATACGAAACAATTTTCATGCCTAATGTTACCTACTGCATATTTTTAATCTATGAGGTTCAGAAATGACGTCACAGCGATTGTCTGACGTAGTATGCGTCAAGTGCGAGTGTTGTTAATAAAACAATTATTTTGTAAGAAGTTTTGAACTTTAACCCCGTTTCATAAAGTTTAGAATTGTATTTTTGGATTGGAATTTTATTTAAGCTATCCGATTCTCTGAAGCTACACGGCTAGTTGTGCGTACCTACGTAACGTGGGTGAAATGAAATTACTTTCACGTCCCTTTTCTCATGTTGCGTAAAATTACATTGGATCTTCCCTTGTGAAATCAAGCTATTTAGGGACAGAAAAGTCTATTTTAGGCCACTACAATTTTAATTTCCTCTCAACTCATTTTTAAATCTAATAAAATAAAAATATGGATAGCCATATCAATACTTTATTCTATTTACAAAGTTATGTTTTAAATATTGGCGCAGTTTTTCATCATAGCCTACACTTCGCCTGATCTTATATTGGGTTACATGTAGCTGCATTTCACCACCAATCCTTATTTGGATACCTCTCTTTGGATAGATCCTACTTGAGAACACCACTTCACCATCACCACAAAACACTTCTATTGAGCTCGAATCGACGAATATTCGCCAATGCATATGACCCGTTGGGGACCAGTCTGCTTTTCTTATGCCGTCTATCCCCCCACGATCCACAGTAATACGACCCCGTTCTGCTGAGTAAGCTATCGCATATTGCCTCTCCCCGTGCCATTCAAAGGTCACGGCTGCATCGTACAACACAGAACTCGCGTTCACTATCAGCTCGAAGGATTTACTCCCAGCATGGAAAGCTTCCCCAGGGCTGTACCACGCGTCCTCCAATATTTCAGTTCGCAGGTCTACCATCTCCTTTATGGGCGTCATCAGCAGTCGGCCCTGAGGACTTAGGCGAACTTCCCTGATCAATGTCATCATACTTGCCCAGCCGTCACGAGATTCAACCAACTCACTTTCCCACATCCCCAGCCAAGCGATCAAAAGCCTCCTTCCATCATACGCTTGTAACGTATGAGCTGCGTAGAAGTCATGCCCATAATCCAATTCAGTGAATGTAGCCATAGAAACTTCAAGGTTCTCAAAACGCAATGAATGGTAATTAAAATTTCCCACGACATATCCTGTTTGGTACAAATTCCTGAATCTGTAGCTTTCAGCTTGAATACCTTGGACCGACAGAATTAGAACGTGCTGCCCGTCCACTTCGAATAAATCAGGATTCTCCCACATGTACCCCATGTCTCCGTACGATCTTGCCAAGGTCCTGTTATATTTCCAATGGAACATATCTGGAGAACTGAATAAAATTAACTGTCCTTGTCTGTTTTCTGTAGCACTTCCGAGGATCATGAACCATTTGTTTCGAAATCTCCAAACTTTAGGGTTCCTGAAGTCTGTGACATTCGCGGGGTATTGTCTAATAACAGGATTATACAGATATTTCTGAAAGATGATTCCATCTCCACTAATAGCTATGTTTTGTGTCTGGATAGTCTGATTTTGCGTTTGGACGACACCAGTGTAGAAGAGTGTTAGGTAGTTGTTGTGCATAACAGCTGTTCCTGCCAAGCAGCCATGCCGATCGTAAAAGTCCTTGGGGAGCACTGCAGGAGGATAGTGCACCCAGTCGATGAGGTTGTCACTGATGGCCTGACCCCAGTGCATGGTGCCCCAAGCGCCATTGTACGGGTGGTATTGGTAAAAGATGTGGTATCGGCGTTTGAAGTAGGCGAATCCAGCCGGGCTGTTGAGCCAGCCAACCGGTGCCGAAATGTGGTAGAGTGGCCGATACTTCTTCTTCAAAACGTATCTCTTTTGTTCTATGAAGGCTTCCACGTGCGCGAGATCTTGTGCGAATTCGGCAGCGGCTACGCTCAGCAAAACGGTCAGTAGTAACACCTCCATCTGCACGGGATATTCAGCACGGACTAATCACACAAGCGATGTAATGATCTAATCGTTACTCGACGAATAGAATAACAAAAGATGTTTGTAAATATATTTTCCACGAAGAAGGGCGGGACAATCTCCGTTTGTAGTAAAGTTGTAAACAATAATCTTTCCCTTTTGTGTAACGGTGATCGAATTATTTTGTCACTATGATTGTTTATTGAACTGCCAAGTTATGTGGTGTAGGTACTCACTTGGCATACTTTTATGACGTAATTTTAGCATGGCATCAACCTTTGTTAGTCGTAGGCTTCAAACAAAATATGATAAACGCGCTATCCTTGCGACGAAATCAACGTCAAAATAATCTATTAAAGGTACTTTACCTAAGTTTAGAAATCTAACTTTTGCGAAAATCACAAGATTTTTCAATAACTCATATCTCATAAAAAACTTAAGTAATAATAATATGTAATGAATGTTCATAATATTATCGTCTGAATCGTAGGTAGCGTATCTACGGATAAAGATAAGAATCGGCAGCCGCGATCATGTCCCTCGGATGAAATCCGTTGTTTAATATTTTTCAACCGACTTCAAAAAAAGGAGGAGGTTCACAGGCAAACTTTACATGTTTCATAATCTTGGCACCGACTCCAGAAGTATCAATCATGGTATACCTACATAAATAATTATAATTCGTCCTAATAAATAAGTAGGTAGTTAATCAGTAATTATTTTTCTATGTTTTAGCCTCGTAGCGCCCACGCGCCTTTTGATAACCCAAAATAAACATGGCGACTACAGCCCAGAACTTTTTTCAACTAACTTTCAATTACCGCCCATGCGCCTTTCAGAAGGCCATATTATTAAACTTTGTCTAGATTTTTGAAATTTCGCGGCTTAAAGAAATAATTTAATTCGATTTCTGAACGAAATATTAGGGAAAAGTTTCCGGTATGCTACCATTGGCTGTCACAATTGACAGATGGGATTTTTTGAAAAATGGCCGGCGGTATGGACGGCTCACTAACACGTAGTTAGTAAATCGCATTTTTTTATGATAATCCGTGGTTGTCGAGTATGTTTTTATGCAAAAAGTTGCTAACGAATAGGTATTACTTAAATAGAGATAATTACTTTGCATTTTTAGGGCAGAAATTCTGCGAAATCTTGGTTTGAAATAATATGTACTTTGTGAAGGCGGTTGGGTCGAAGCTAGTACTAAAAATATCACAATATTTTTAGTTTGTGGCTTTGTGTTATATTGGTTTATGGAATATTACTAATATAAAAATGCAACTTATCTTTCACTAATAATTAATTTAATTAATTAATTATTTGTCGGCCGTTTGGTGTAGTAGTTCTAAAAGGGACTACTATGCCGAGAGGTCCCGGGTTCGATTCCCAGCCGGGCAGAAATTAAAATAATGAATTTTAATTTCTGTGACGGGTCTGGGTGTTACTAGTATAATATGTATGTATTTAAAACGTATATTATGTAGTATATCCGTTAAGCGAGCACCCATAACACAAGCATATTAATTGCTTACTATGGGGCTAGATAGCGTTATGTGTGAAATTGTTCAAAAATATTTATTATATTTATTATTTTTATTAATTTAATACTCTTTACACTACTAATTTTTTGTATTATTTAATTTTACTTCACTTAATACTTCCTTTTAATCTAGTATTTGTGGCCCGATGGCCTTTGTAAAGAACAAAAGGTAGACAAATAATTGAATTTAAAAACACATGCTAATATAATCATAATTATACCCTGAAAGTTTCACTTCAAACCGGTAACTCTAACACATACGAATTTCAACTCAAAATCTTGGGCTGATAGGACTATAACTAGATGTCCTATAAGAAGAACGGTCGGGTCGTAGTTAAAGAGGATCCAAAAAATCCGTGGGCGCTACGAGGTTAGTGTAGGTTTTTTGGAGTCGGTTTTATTTTTTTTTATAAAATTTTATATCTAACCATAATAATCATCGTAGCAATCGAATCTTTTTCGCTCTCCTAACGATCAAGAAGGATCTTCCAATCCAACTATCTAAATTGGTTCTTTGTTTTTAACGATGTTAGGGATTAACTTAATTGAGAAATTAAAGGTTTATGATAATTATAATAACGAACTTTATTTATCGATTAAAATATAATGGTTTCATCTCGTCTTTAACTGTGTACTTACTTAAATAAACAAAACACACGTACATAAATTAAATTGATATGGACACTTATTTACTACGGATCAAGTTAGATTTGTATCAAGGTAATAAATACTTGTCAAAACATAACATTAATAAACAACTAAAAACAGTATAAATGTAATTCGAGCTTTTTTTTATCACAGAAGAATTTTACTTGGTCAGATCTTATGATTACCTGCCACCATACAAATACAATACATAATAATACACTGAATAGAATACACTAAAATAATATAAATTATTAATATGTATGATTTTACAATATAATACAAGCTACAAAATATATAACAATAATTATTTAAATTGATATTATGCTTTTCTCACAACACTCGCTGTGCGATATTGTTTAAACTAAAAGCTACATTGTATTGCACACTTTAAAACTTCAAAAGGCACAGACTTCTATTTAACTAGGCAATATGGTGTTGGACTTTTCTCCCTCGTATTCGTAGTCAAATAAAATATCCACGAAGCGAATGTGAACTCTAGGCGAAGACGTGGCCACAATATTCGCTTAGTTGTCGATAACCACGATAACTCTAGCACATTTGCCCTTTCCTTGCATTTTACTTTTTTAAGTAAAATGTAAACAATACAGGGTTTTTATTGCATAATTCAATATGAGGTATGTAGGTAAATACATGCACTAAACATTTGGTCCGTTGAAAGATAAAAAAAAAACTATTAGCCAAATGTGGAAAAACCTCATTACTTCACTACTAAGAAATCATTAGGAGAATCATTACCTCACCACCACGGGTCGCCAATGAATCGCCTTAATGTTGAGCAATGGCAGATTTGAAGTTAGTCTTCGATGCCATAAAGTTAGGCATAAATAGGCATACGGCGTCAAAGAAGATTGCACTGGTCTCGTCTGCACAGTAATTGTTCTTTGAACTCATTCAACATCGGATGTTTTTTTTTATTTAATAGTGGGCTTGGCTTGCGGGTGTCGTAGTGCCGTGTGTAGATCTGCCCATAGAGCTGCGATGCGCGCATGCGCGGTCCCGTGGGTTCTGAAGAGCTCTGGCAGCGATTCTAGCGCAGCCAGTGCGTATGCGCGGCCGATACGGGCTTCCTGCGAAGAAATAAATGCAATTAAATTAAAGGGTTAATTTTAATCGAATTCCAACCGGGGTATATGTATGCAGTTTTGGCTGTAGGTAAAATAAAATAGCTTTATTTCTATTCACTCGGCATTCAATATGATGAGCGTAGCTGCCAACGGAACCAATGAATTTTATAGTAAGCTTCAAAAGGTGTAAAATATTTCACTTCAATTCTGTCAATTTGATACAATTTACCTACTAACATAATATTATTTAATTTTAATCTAAAGCACATTACATGCACTATAATTTACTGCGAAGGAACTTTGGTTCGATTCAATTATTTATTTTCAAGCGTTATCGGTTACTTACCTCCAGTGAGCATCGGAGAGCGTATCTGTGCCGCTCCCTTAACAGCTGCGAAGCCGCCGTGTGCGGGGCCGCAGCGGCAGCAGCGGCTCTCTCAGCATGGAGGCCCCTGGTCAGCCGGGAGCATAGCTCGCGGTAAGCACCTAATGCATCAAGGGCCAGTAACACCTTGCCACCGGGACCGTCTTCCGTGAAATCCATCTCTTCAGGAGGAGACTCGCTCAGCTCTGTCACTAAGCTGGAAGGAACGCATTGCTGTTCTACTGTTTTGATTTCTTTCTACAATATACTTACTTGTTAGCTTGTCCTCAAAAGCAAAAGGAGAAGTAGCTATGAGTCTACGAAATTGATATCGATGCATCTTATGCTTTTATCAAATCTGCGGCAACGGATGTTCACTCATAAATATAAATTATGTCTTATAGAAAGATTGATCTCAACTTACTCTGCTGCAGCTTTCATAGCCTCTTTGACGTGAGACCATCTAGGCCCATCAGCTATCGATGGCGTAGACAGAGCATTTAGTCCATTGCCCAATTCCCGTATGTCAGCCCGCTCTGCTTCACATCTGCTTTCGACTAATAACAAATTAATGACCATTAGTAAACATGTCAGTGCGGCTTAGTAATAAAATCACAATCTGGCTCGAAGGACCAACCTCTTTCAAATATCTGGTATATTCTGTCAATGCCCAAAAGAGCTAAGCGGAGCTGCTCCTGATCCGTTGTAAATGCTGCCTGCATATCCTCCGTTGACATTTCCCTCTAAAATGGGTAAATAAGAATGAGATAAATAGATAACATTATGAAAACCTAAAAAATTACATATTGGATTGGTTACGATAGTCGTGACTAAAAACGATTTATCAAGCACGTGAATCATACAAATAAATAGTTGTTAAAGTAATTTTACGATCAACGGTTTTGTGCCAACTTTATTATATACAATCATGCGCACGGGATCATGAGGGTCATAAAGTGACTGTTTTACTGAATCAGTAGGAACGTCATTAGGTAACATGAGGTTTCTTACAGGGCTGTCTTCTTGTGTGCCAGCCAGTACGAACTCATCGTGTTTCGGTTTGTCCAACCTCGATGTAGTCTCGCAGAGGAAACTGCGGAGGTCCGCATCGTGAGCTAAGACTGGGTGCCTGGCGACCAGAGTAAGCCACCGCTGCAGAGCCGCTCGCCTCCGCTGTAGGAAGCGAGGACTCCCACCGCCTACCACGACACGTTTTGGCGGCAACCGGCATACTGAGCTGAAAGGAGTTATGGAAGGCTAGTACTTAATTATGGTAATTACGACATTTAATGAATAAAACCAAATAATACACACGGCTTATATTTCCATGATCTACAAATACACACACGTTTTTTATAAATTATGTTTCGAGGTAGGTAGGTAGATTTACCTACCAAAGATACCAACTTTTATATTGTACTTTTGTAATGTAAAGGTCGTTGGTTATAAAGCGATAACAATTGATATATTATTTTACGGTTAATGAGTAACAAAATGTGATACTATACTCAACATCAAATAAACCGCACCTTCCGCGACGCGAACTTTAACGATTTTCTTCTGACACAATCATGGTTCCCCAACAATATTGGTGTTATTTGAAAGCCCAATAAATATCCTTAAAGAAAAACACATTTACTTTCTTAATAAATGATTAACATATACCATAAATGTGACTTGAAAAAATACCTCACTTTGGGGCCACCTATGGGATCAATTAGACCATTTTTTATGGTTATAAAACCAAATAATGATCTCACGTGTCCTCTTTAACAGATGGATAGCGATTAATCCCAACATAACAGTTTTATAGCCATAAAAGTTGGCTCTAGCGTAACTACCTATTTTTTGAAGCAGTGACTCTGGGTCCTTCTAAAGACACATTTTTGGGGTAAAAACCTTTCCTTTAATGAAATTAAGGTAAGAACTAGGCTTTTAAATGGTGCCAATATCGGTGGGAAGTGGGGAAGCAAACGTTTGAAAATGCTTGTCGCGGGAGGTGCGATTTATTTGATGTCGAGTGTATAACAGGTTTAGTACGAGTAAAATATTGAGTTAGTAGGTGCCGTCGACGCCATCCACGCCACGTATTTTAGTCCCAATCTAAATGAAAAGAGATAAAGAAATATGAAAAATATAAAAGTAGCAGTTATTTTATTAAGACAATGCGATAAAAGGAAGTTATGAATAAACTAGTGAGTAGGTACTTTATCATCGCAAAAGTTCTTGACATAGATCGCACACATACAATGGTGTTAGGTAACTACGAGATAATGAAATCATCCGCCCAGTTTATCACATTTCCTCTCATCTCACACGCGGGCTGTGGGAACATTGTTCCCATCAATCAACTGTAACATATCTGTTCGGAAAAAACTAGGTAGTAGATAGCAGTATCTGCGTAACGTAATACCTGCTTAGAGGCAATAGCCTAAAGACGCGACCATAGCCCGGTCTGTCGGTGTCGTCGGGTCGGGTCAGATCCGATGAACGCAGGTTCGATCCCTGCTGCGCTATTGAGGTGATGAATCACTCGTAACATAAGGTATTTAGCTTACCATAAAGGGGTTAACGGGACTAAAACTTGTAACACTTCCTAATATTTTTTAACGTCAACTGTTGTAGGTAGGTAGTAAGGGTTGCTATTGCTATGTCCGTATTCAGAAACATTGCTATGAGGACTCATAGTGCACGTGGACGCACTGGGTCACACGTGAAGCAATCACAGAGCTCTAATCAACGCTGTGCGTTCAATTTTTTGCACTTATGCAAGCATCATTGGTGAATACGGGTGATAGACATTAACGCTAACGCGCCGGCCATTTATCGGCACAGCTGGGCGGCAAAATGGAATATATATGTATAATGCAGATGAGTGATCGGGGAAAAAACCCGCTCACCTAGGCGAACAATCGGTAAATAGAATGATGTGTCAACCCGAATGTACTACCCGTATCCGGAGCACGAATAAATCGTTCTCAGTAAAGCATGGTCGCGGTAATCGTTTTTTAGGGTTCCACTGAAAATTAAACCAAAAATTTTTTGTTTCGTTTTCAGTTTGTTTTATACCTAATAAAAAGTTAGGCTTATAAATGAAAATCTTAAAGTTAACATTCACAAAAAAAGTTGTAAATTGTATGAATTTGTTGATAAATTCAGGTAACTACCTACTACAATTAAACAACATTAGGCGTACAAGGAAATATGTCTACTAAAATTAAATGGTTTCTGGGATTTTCTCACAGCTGCTAACTGGTACTTACCGATAAGGATATTTTGCATACAAGACATCATACAGCTGGGAAAAGTCATTGTATCGCCTCGTCACAGTGGTGCCATGTCTTCTGGAGCTCACGTAATATTCACAATGTTTCAATATCAGCCCTTTTCTCTCCGGAACCAGTTCTACGCTAATCACGTCTGTAGCTTCCAACTCTTCATACGTCACTATATCCGTACTGTTATTTGGCATCTTGGGTACTACTGCAAAGATACTCAAAACTTATTAATTAATTAAATAAAGATCTATAAATATCCAGCAATTGATCATAACAAACGTTATTGCACTAATACATAAATAAAAAAACATGTAGAAAAGTGTATATCTGATATCTAGAAAGCAGAATAATGCCAACTGTGTCTACATAGTTCCACATAATTGCATGTATAATTAATTTCTACTCAATAAAACAATCCAATCGGTAATTCTCATTATTAAGATTAAAATCCTAATGACAAAGTTACACATGTAGTTGTATGAAGGTAATGACATCAAGGATTAACATATAAATTACCATTAAAAATACTTACAATAAATTCTAACATATCACAGTGCTAAGTTAGAACTAAGTAGGGCGTTTGCGACTCGTAGATCGTAATAAGTATCAACTTCTAAACTTTCGGCGCCAAAAACTTCTGTGACCGTGCAACTAAAAATAAGTACAACAACAAATAAATAAAACTCAAAAGATAAATAACTTTCAAAAAACAAACAAAAGTTTTGCATGCGCTTGCGCCGATTTGGAAATTTGGAATATGATTTGGCATTACGGCGGAAGTGTCACTTCATTTGACGTTTTGCCACCCACTTGCGGTGACGGGGGCGTTTGGCGGAAAATAGCGCTAGCTAGTAAAATGGCATCCTTTTAGCGGTAAGTGCTGTCACCGTCAAAAAAATGTATGGAAAAACATCACTTTTTAAAGTTAAGCAAACGTATCTTAGCCGAAAACATGCTAAAGGTTCGGAGGTTGCCATGGCGATCGCCATTTTGCTAACAATTTCTAACATGCGCTATTTTCCGCCAAACGCAGCCAATCGCTGCTATTTTCGTTCGGAAATTCATTTTAAACCACTAGGCACGTATCGTTGGCGGAACAGCTACACAAACAAAAACAGAGGTAAAAATTTCGTTATTTTTAATTCTACTTACTTGTGATTTTGAAAGAGACCACTTTCTATGAGATGTCGCTTTGAAATGTAAAATGCTCCAGTTTCTATCAAATCTCCGCCCCAGTCCTGTCGCCTCGGTCTGGCGAAGACGTCGAAGTTAATGGGAGAAAAAGTGCTTCCAAGTTGTTGCCACCGAAGTTTATAACTTCTAAAATAAACATTCACTTAAATATAGCAACTGGATTCTCTGACTGAACCTCTGTCTGATTCAGAAGCTCTGAACTCAACAATAATTTAATTCGGTATTTTACGTTTACTAAAACTCATAAAAAATCTTACTCACCTATGAGCTGAAAAAACACAGTCATAAGGAATGGGGTAGTTTAAATTTTTAACAGCGTCCTTCAGCCGTATAGGGCTTAAGAATGGCGACGTGGCTTGTAGTAACACCAAAACCGTAACGTCGAGTTTCTTTCCTATAAATTCAGCTGCCCCCCAGATTGATGGTGCGCAGTCAACTGCTGTTATGGGGCTTCTATGGAAAATGGCGGCTCCATCTGTAGGCGCACAAGGAAAGAAAACAATATTAAGGTGTCTACCTAAAATAAAATCTGCAAACAACACACCTATTTGGTGGATATCTTCACTTACTTCTCAAAGCTTCTAACGCGATCAAAGGATGGTCGGTAGACACTGTGACGTCATCGAGTCCTGCAGACTTGGCTGTTGCGATGGCACGGCTTAGGAGGGTCACACCACCGACACGCTGGAGGTTCTTCAGACGAACACCTTTTGATCCTCCCCGCGCTAAAATTAGCACGGCCGTTCTTCCTGATACTTGTGTAAAACAACTGAAATGCAGAACAAGTAGGTACAACAATTTTAGTAACTTAAGTAGCACTGATAGCACGTTTACTTGGTGGGTAATTACTCAGTTATCGAGCTGATAATTCTAACAAACTGCTAAAGCAAATCATTGGAATAAGATACCTAAATAAAAACAAAGTTTCAACTTACAGAAAGAATAGACAGAGAACAAGTACAAACACCCGCATACACATGTTCCTCAATGAAGTGAGTTACTGAGGGGATCTAGGGACGACTCGAACTAACACCATTCAACTTCCGTCCATTTCATCAATGATACTTTTATTTGATCAAGCAAATTGCCCTCAAACATTTACACGGACGAATTTATCTATGCATTGTTCGTTTTGTGTTAAGTGTGTCGCAGATAAATCGTAATGAATATTATAAACACACATAAAAATTAAATTCAATCTAGGTAAGTAGTATAAAATACAGCAAAATAATGGGTTTGTTCGCGTGCAAAGGATTCCTTATCATTCGTTTTCTTGATGCAGAGATTTTAGTGTAGATACTTTATAAAAAAAATAATTTGATAAAATACTAAAAATTATACCCTGAGTAAAGATAAAAAAACATTGTCATCTTTTCTGTAGTCGGGTAATTTTATTCAATCAACAACAGATGAACTTTCATTCGTTCAAATAAGAACAATTTATGACGTTTGCTGTCACTGTCATCTATTGTAACGTTAAAATAAAAAAGTCACTTGAACGCACAGATTAGAGAGTATGTCTAAAGACAGATAGGAAACGGCCCTAGTATTTGTTGAACGATAAACAAACTGGTACCGAGCTAGATTGTCCAGTAGGTGGCGCTGTAAACAATATGGCGTCTGCCGCCCACAGATTAAATATATACCTCTCATACTTTTTTTATGATCCGTTCCGTTTCATGTAATGTGTTTAAAAATAAAACTATTGAAGTATAAAATAAAACTTTATTGATGAAATATAACATGAAATATTTTGTTTACGAAAATCAATAAGCAATAAAACTACTGGATTTTTAAAGATTACAGTTACTGTTGTGATAACAGTACATTGTTTTAGTTTTTACATTATGTACTCACGGATTGACATTTGTATGTAACTCATATAAAATATGTTGCGATAAGACTTATAGTAAAATAGTTTAATGTTCTCCATAAATTCACACGTTCACTCTCACGTTGGTTCTGTCCACTCCACTGTAAGCAGGCCAGATCTACATGTTTCTCACCACCTGTAAAATATATGAAATATTTGTAAATTTAGAGCAAAAAGTCACCGTAAGTCTGTAATCTTCTACATCTACATTCTACACTAATATTATAAAGAGTACAGCATATAAACAAGTGATCGATCTATCTATCTACCATGCCTACTGTCTGTTTTGTTTCTAGATTCATACTACTTTGTTAAATGAAAATTAATTTACCTTGTCAAATGTGTACTTGTCAATCAATTACTTAATATATATTCACAGAATCTGGATTCCACCAATCTGTAATCAAATAATTAACTTTTAGGTCTTTCTATTTGATCCTAGATGAAAAGCGTCAGAAGATACGGGTAAGAATGATTTTGAGGGTCTTTTCAATTTTATAGGTACTTACCGAATGTTCTTATAAATAGAAGTTGTTTTAATTGTTATCTGGGTAATTCATCCAACACAAATCTTCCTAATTTAATGCATGGCATAACCTGCAAATGAAATGAGTTCATCATTTGTAATTAAGCATTTTTGGTCTTGTTTTATTGTTTAAATAGGTCTCTTTTAAACTTCATTGAATATGTTGGTTCATCTGGACCTTTTTAAGTAACAGTTGACAATAATGAGCAGCACCAGTGATTCCACAGCAAGCACTTTTATTGTAATTGCTGCTTAACACTTTATAAGTTCGAAGTTCGATATTAACCTGAAACAAATAGGTACTTAGATTCATTGTATAAAACACGTATCATTCACTGTATCCTGCAATCTATGCCTGCAATGTACCTACTTGTATTGTATTTTATGTCCAAAATCCAAAGTATGTTGTTACTCCATGAAACTATCCATATTTGGTTTCCATTGATTTAAATGGAGTTATGAACGATTTTGTAATGAAGATTTAATCCTTTGTGTGGTTCAATACTTAAAACATGATGTTGCTGCAAGTAATAACCTATCTCGAGTGAAATAACTTACTTATTAACTTACTTGAGAGAATTTTTTTCGTAAACAAACATCAATCCAACAGGCAATCCATGCACATGTAGTTCTTAATAATAATGACTGAGAAATTATTGATTTCAATTAGAAACAATTAGAAATCGTAGAAAAACACGTTTTTTCGATGAAAAATTTTTGACGTTTATTTTTTTTTAATAATGTCACAGTTGTAGACTTGAGACGGAACTAAAGTGATTAAAGTGAAAATTACGACTTTGAATTATTATACTTTTAAATAACCATTTAATTTATAGAAATCACATAGATTCAATAAAATAATTTATGAATAAAAGCTGAAGTTGTAATTCGAAAAGGTTTCTAAGGTTTCTAACATGCAAAAGACCACTGTCGCATACAGACAGAAGACAACTATAAAAAAAGTCACTTCCTCTCGGAACTGTCAAAAAAATTCACTCTCTATGGAGCTGTCAAACTCTATGGCGTTTCCACCCCGTGCTTGAACGCTGGTCGCTCGCTGATTTTCAGAACAATGTTTTGAATAATTTTATATGTATTTAGTGATTTTATTCAAAAGAAATGTCGACTATTGAAGAATTAGAAAACGACGTCAAAGAAGTTGAAAAAGAATTAATCAATGTTGATGCCCAGTTGCGAAAATGGAAGTCGTTACAAAACAAACTTCAAGAGAAAAAACTTTCATTGAAAAATTCTATTAACAAGTTAAAATCTGATTCTCTTGCAAGTGTTGACTGGGCTGGCACAGAATACGAGTGGTCGAAAGACGTTCAAAGGACTTTAGAGACTGTCTTTAAGTTGAATTCATTCAGGCCCCAGCAACTAAGTGCTATAAACTCTACCCTCTCTGGGCAGCACACTTTAGTTGTGATGCCGACAGGAGCCGGCAAAAGCTTGTGTTATCAACTACCTGCTCAGGTAAAACCGGGTATAACCATTGTTATATCACCCTTAATCTCATTAATGGAAGACCAAGTGCGATCTCTAACTAACAAAAATATACCAGCAATGTTGATGACAAGTACTAGTCCCAAAGAAGAAACCCAGGCAGCTCTAAATTTATTGAAGGAGAAAAATTCTCCAATCAAGCTACTGTATGTGACTCCAGAAAGACTGGCTAAGAGCAAAAGGTTTATGGCCAATCTACAGAAATGCCATGCTGATGGTAGATTACAGAGGATTGCTATAGATGAGGTGCACTGTTGCTCTCAGTGGGGACATGATTTTAGGCCTGATTATAAATTCCTTGGAATTCTTTCCAACATGTTCCCTAATGTTCCCATTTTAGGACTGACTGCAACTGCAACTAGCCATGTCCTGACAGATGTACAGAAAATTCTGAATATTCCTGGATGTTTAATTATAAAATCCACCTTCAACAGACCTAACTTATTCTATAAGATAATGGAAAAACCAACATCACAAGAAGAGTGTCTCAATATTTTGGAGAAACTTTTAAAGTACAGATATAAAGGAAATACTGGTATAATTTACACAAACAGTATAAAAGATTCAGAGGAAATATCTGAAGGACTTCGCAAGAGAGGTCTGAAAGTTGGGTATTACCATGCAAATATGGAAGCTGAGGCGAGATCTAAGGTGCACGTGAAATGGCATGAGAAACATTACCAAGCTATAGTTGCCACAGTTGCTTTTGGAATGGGTATTGACAAGCCTGATGTTCGTTTTGTCATACATCACACAATAAGTAAATCAATGGAGAATTACTACCAGGAAAGTGGAAGAGCAGGACGAGATGGCTTGAGAGCAGAGTGTGTCACTTTATACAGAATGCAGGACATTTTCAAAGTAAGCACAATGGTATTTTCTTCAGTGGGTAACTTAGATCATTTGTATGGTATGGTCAAATATTGTATCACAGGAGATACATGTAGAAGGAAACTTATTGCAGAACACTTCAATGAAGACTGGGGCAATGATGATTGCAGTAAAATGTGTGATGTATGCTGTAATCCTAATTTAAATATAAAGGAAATCAATCTTGAAGCTTATTGCAGAACACTTTCTGATATAATAGACAATGCTGATAAACAAGATGCTAAATTAACTGCTCAGAAACTGCTGGATGCATGGTTTTTAAAAGGACCTGTAAATCTAAGGCATAAAGGGAAAGAGCCAACTATATCCAGAACTCTTGGTGAAGATGTCATTGCATATTTGCTAATAGAGAATTATCTGGCCGAAAGTTTTCATTTTACTGCTTACTCAACTATAAGCTACATAAAGAAAGGTCCAAATTTACATTTAGCACAGGATCCTGAATTTACTTTAAAAATGCCAATAAGGAAATACACATATTTTGAATTGGAAGAACCAGCACCTTGTGACTTTGAACCATCTGTTACTAAGGTGGCCAAAGATACAGAGAAAACAAAATCTAATGGTTCAACAGATAAAACAAAGAAAAAATCAAGACCAATTATTATTGATGATGATGATGACTTGGAATCATCAGCTCCTTGTAAGACAGAAGAAACTGTTGCTAAGGTAGCCAAGGATGATTGCAATTCTAAGAAAAGAAAGGCCCATAGTTCAACTGACAAAGTGAAAAAGAAGTCAAGACCAATTATTATTGATGATGATGATGATTAGTTTACTTAATAATAATAGGGAAAATGATTTGATTAAGTAAACAATTTAAAATACTTACCCTCTTTTATTACAAAAACAAATAGCAAGTCCCAAAATATTATCAAAAGTCTTTTCAATAATTAAATTAAGAAAATGTTATTGTCGTCGCCTTGGTGAATATTGCAATGGAGAAAGCTTGTCATAGGCCGCAACATTCTCTTCTTTCGTCTTCTTTCTTCCAGATCTAAGGGCCGGCTGCGGTTTCTCTTGCGATCTGCTGCTGCGTACTGAGGCAGGCTTGGATTTGTCTTGAGACCCATTACTGTGTGTTGAACGAACTGCAAATTAACAAAAGAATGACTCTACTTACAATTCCATTTTGTTTAATTCACACTCATATTTTATTTCTAAGAACAGGATCATACCAGACTTTACTGCACTGCTTTTCTGAAGGTTTTCTCTGCTTCTAAGCGTGCTGAAGCCAGACTCAGTAGATCTGGCGGTAGAGCATTCGCTGTCAATGCCCAAAGCGTCGAGGGCCCGCATTCTCTCAGCTATCTGTTCCTTAATGATCTCCCGGTGAGGACCCGCTTCACCAAGATACTCCATTTCGGCCAGCCATTCGGCGCGCTCGCGAATTTGTGTGACCACTGTAAAGAGGAAAGAAAATTTTGCATCAAGATTGTAAAATTCTAGCCCCGACATAATTAATCCAACATTCTTTGAAGTAATCTCCACATTCCCAATAATGCAAAATTGAAACAATTGTTTAATCAAAATACGACTACAATTTTGAAAGTTGTTACGTACAATCATGCCAGGTCTCTTTATTAGTGGGAATTTTCGGTTTCGGCTTAGGAAGGCGAGGTGGTGCAGGAGGCGTCTGTTCTGGAGTGTCACCGTATGCCATCAAGTTGGCTAACCGTTGCTTTAACTTCTCGCGATCTTCTCCTCGTTTCAGAGGACAGACCCTAAAAAAACGCAACTATTTAATGCAAATATTTAACGTAAGCAAAGTCCTTACTTTGCCTCATTACCTTTAATGAGGCTCTCGCGCTGTTTATCACCATCGGGGAATATGTAAGCGAACTCGTAAGCTAAATTGTATTTTAAAGTAGGTATTTACGGTTCAAATTCGAATGCGCCAGACTCCCTAATAGCAGACAGTGAACGTCGTTTCGAGGTGCGCGGGCGCACGAGCGGCATCTGCGGCGGCGCACGCTGCGGCTTGTCATCGTATTCGCGCAGCGCGAGTGCGGACTTCTTGCGTTGAGCGATAGACAACTTTGACTCTTCCAGTAGCACTGAATAAACAAATGTCTGCCTATAACTAAACGTAATAAAGATTTAAATTACAGTCACAGCGATTGTTGTAGACTGGATAACAGTGTTATCACCATAAAGTGCTCAAGTTAAACTGGAAGATCATTAAATTGAATTAAGTGGTGGTGAAGTGGATACCTCTGAGAAACTCTTGCTGTTCCGCTGAAGGCTGCACAGTTCGAGAATGAAATATTCCTCCATGGGGAATAGTTTTGCTTGGCCAGTTTATATTCACAAATCCATTAGCATCTGGTTTTTCCATGTCTTGAATATAAAACAAATAAATGTGTACTTTTGTGTGCAATTTCCTCTACCTCCTGAAACTGTTTTTTAATTTCCCCGGGCAACGCAGTCAACGTCAAATTGACAGAATCGTTTCGTCCTACGTAATAATAAGTTTTGGAAGGTCTGTTTAAAAATTTAAGTATATTAATTTTATCTAATCACATTAATTTAAAACTTATTCGGAATTATAAAGGGCATAATTTATACATTTATCTAATTAACATATAAATTCTAATTGACTCTTTGATTTAACATTTTCCGATTCAAATTAAAATACTTAGTAGGGTTTGTATTGGAATGGAACGTTTATGCATTGGCGGCAAAAGACAAAAAGTTTTCTCGGAATTTCTCGTGCACGCACAGTTTTTCTCCCGATTTGGCGTCTATGTTTCAAGCCTCAAAAAAATTGGGGCTCTCGTAAACTTCTCGATAATAAAATGAACAACTCAGTGGTTTCAACTATCGAAAAAATTAAGCTACAGGAACAAGATAATGAGGTCAAATTGAAAGAAAAACGCGAATGTAAGTAATTTCATTTTGTACTATAAAAGTTGCTAATATGTATAAATTCATGAATTTAGTAGGTAAGTACGTAGGTATGTAATTCCAAAAACGTATTTTGGTAAACTTATCTTAACCACTTAATAAATGTTCATAATTAGACGAAGCTACAATATCATCACTAAATCGAGCGATACGTGAAACTCTTCAGCACGTAGATAAGTCCGAACAGGAGCACGTGTTGCTGAGGGCTCAAGTAGACGGTCAACGTTCACAGCTCGTGATAGCGAGAACCAGAAGAGACGCGTTGCGAGGGCAGCTGCAAGCGTGTACCAAAGAGCTGGAGGAGTTAAGATCTGAATCGGTTAGGTTTATGGGTCATTCCATAAAAATCTGTATAATTTCGACGTCATTTTGTCCTAAACTTTTTTAAGATGCTTTTGAATACTTTATTAGTGTAAATTATAGTTTATTTAATAATTATGTTATGTCTAAAAGGGCCAGTCACTTTATGTTTTATTTTAGGAGAAATTACAATTTTTCAATTTTTTCATACTACACTACCCCTATATGACTTTTAATAAAGTATAAAATTTTTACCTTAACATTTATAGATAAGTTAATATACTTAATGTAGTTGTTTTGTTATTATCGCTGTATAAAAAACGTCATTCCCTAACTACTAACTTAGTCCCTTGTGCCATTTAAAGCTAGGGCCTGACGGTCTAGGGACTGACGATTTGGAGTAAAACTTAACACAAATGCAGATTAACTTTATATTATAAGATGCTTAATACAATGTGCCGAAAATAGCCGAAAATCTACACGTAAATACTATTAAATTATAATACAATTTCCTATTGTAATCAATAAAGCTACTCAACTAGGGACTGACGAAGTGACTGGATCAACACATGTTTCCACAACAACTGGCACGTTTGCACTTATTCAAAAAACGGCTGCTGCAAAGCCAGTATAGTCTGAGGATAACTTCGTATCGTACTTTAAACTCATATAAATGTCATTCACTCTAAATACATATTAAAGCGCAAAATTATAAAATCAGTGCGTAGCGAGGGAATGACGCTAAAAGCTGTAGACACTTTTTCAACTTAAGAAAATCAAATTATTGTTTATTGAAATCGTAAAATATTAATAGAATTTGGTGTAATGTACGTTTAAATAGATTATTCGTTAATTAAAACAAAGGATCAAGTTGATGTTTCTATAAATATGGGTTCCAAAATACAAACTTTTGGAGTACGGACCTGCCTAATAGGGAATGACGTCTTGGGTCATTTAAAAGGAATTTAAGTTTTTTTTTAAATAGTTTTAGAAAATATAAATGGGTGATGAATAAAACACATTGCGAGCTGTTATTTAACAATTTTGGAATAAAATATTAACAAATATTCCATGTAAAATGTGGCGCTGACTAAGAGTTGACATATTTTTGTGGAATGACCCTTATATTATTTATTTCATACTCTTTAATTCTAGTTAAACAATCTAAGTTCAAATTATTATTCTTCTTCATGACAAATTATTGCATGCTGTCCTCCCTCAACTGATCGAATTTTTAAGGACAAAGGCATAATGAAAGTATGGGAATTGCGATCATCCCTGAGTACCGCTGTCCAACATGTTGCTGATGAGTGTGATATCAGAGCACTCCTTATTAAACCGATGCAACCCGAGTTTCTACCGCCTCCTGCTAAAAGACCTGTTGAGGGTCTACAAAATGTTTCAACAGCCGAACACGAGATACGACTGAAAGCTGCAGTTGAAAAAAAAGAAAAAGTTATTTGTGAGCGGGATTGTTTGATGGTAGAACCTGAAGTGGGAGAAGAATTTCTTCGGTGGGTAGAAGTTTTTTTTTTACTTTCTTTATGGACTCTACTAAATGTCGTAATAATATTATGTTGCACAAATATTTGTTTTTACTTGAATAGACTTATTTTTCAGTATCAAAAATGCACTCAAATACTCACAAGAAATGATAAATCAAAGAAAATATGTAAGTACTATAAAATGTATTCCTTGCAAACGAATCACTGAAAAAAAGTGCCAGCTGTCAATTCTGTCAATGTCAGCTGGGATAATTTCAATTTGATTCTTTGTAAATTTTAGATTTCGTAATATTTTGAAATTTTAACTTGAATTATTGTATGGGAATTGAATAAAATGAATAGAAATCTCCTTCTGTATTCGTATGTATAACAATATTTTTATAATATTTTATTTATAGGTTAGAATGTATTTAATTACCCTGGTGTTAAGTGCATTTCTGTAACTGACTGCAAATCAATGAAATCTGAGTTGATGTGCAGTAATTATATGATATTACATTTTTGTACTGTATTTGATAAAGCACAGCACCCTATCCTTTGACCAACAATTTAGATTTAACACCTATTCTTGTTCTGGGTGTAAGTATAGTAGGTAGGTATAATAATTAGAATGTAGGATATATATAGGAATTTAAATACCTATTTTTCTTAATAAAAACAAATCACAGGAATAAAACATAATATTAATAGTTAATAAGAAATTATAAAATAAACATAGTTCTAAATTACTCACCATAATATTTGCAAAATTAGTCATAATATTACCTTGACAAATGTTTAACAAGGTAGCGCATTTTCTTACATAACTTTTCAATTCCTATCATTGGAGGTCCGAAAATATTTCTCATACAATTTGATACCATAATGATCATTCTTCATAAAAAATTTAAAACCTACATAATTAAAAACATAATCATTGATATTCATAATATCACTAATCATACACTTAGTTTTTACTAATATTTGTTTTCATATATTTTTCTATACTAATGATCGAAACTCATAATCATTCGAATAAATAACTATAATATTCATAAATGTGATGTATCCTAATATTTGTTTTCATAAATTTATTACTCATAAGTGTATTTATCCATATTATTGAAAATCATGATGTCTATATTCGTATTAAATCGTATTTTAACATTAAATTAATTTGAAATGGTCCAAAACAGGCAATATTTTGTGCCACAAAACTAACGTGACAGAAACGAATCGCTGCAAAACCGACTCCACGTGGTCTTGTCTGCCCTACCCCTAGAGTGTAATTTAAAAGCCGGAGGCGCGGAGGGAGGGCAGCCCTCGCCCGCTGTAACGAGGCTCAGGGGCCCGGGTGAGCTGGAGCGGCTGAGGCTGGTCGCCGAGGCGCCGAAGGCGCCGATGGCGATCCAAAAAGCCGAAGCTGCGGAAGCAAGCGTGGGTGCCTGAGTCTCGTTACGCAAGGGCGGAAGGGCTGCACATCCCGCAGCGCCGGAGACGAGGAGATACCAATGCATGCTGCATGCTTGCTTTCATGCTGTATGCTCTGCATGCTTATCTACTCTATTAAATTATATATGATTTTTTTTTTAAATACGAGTAGGTATGTCTGTTATAAAGTAAATTATTCTGAACAACAACATTATGAGTTGAAGTATGTTCTTAGTAACAACATTATTAATTAAAACAATATGATCAATGAATGTTATGAAGAAAAAAAGATCTGAAAATAAAAATTATGTATTTTAAATGGTTCTTGGCAGTAACAGTATTGATAAAAAAATTATGATTACTAACTGTTAAGAGCTCCGATGGTAGTAATAAAAATGTATGAATGAAAAAAGTATGAAAAATAAAATTATGAAGAGAGATTATTATGAACACAAATCGGTAGTAAGACAAAGAATAGGATTTAGAATTGTATGTGAGCCAATATAGAACCGTTTAACAATTCACCGTTATTACTAATAATGTTGAGTAATATTGTTTTGTTTCACTTGATGATGCAATCATTAATTTCAGGAGATGTTTCCGAACCAGGAGACCAAGCAGACTTTTTAGCAGCAAAGTAGAGCCGAATGAAAATGAACCCATCAAATTCTCGACTAGCCCAGCAGCCAGAAAGACCACAATACCTGTGATCAGAAAGCCTGCAAAAAATGATATGCCATGGTATCAACCATTTTGTGTAACTGGCAGTCTTGCTGTCTTTTTAATATACTTCTGTGTCCTAAGAGAAGAAAATGATGTAGACCTTGAATTCAATAAGACTTTGTATGACAGAATTAAAGGCTTGGAAAAAGAACAGCTAATTCAGACTTACAGATTCAACAAGGAACATGGTAAAAGTGTAGAGGATATTGAACAACGACTTAAAGAAATAGAAGCAGAAGAACAGAAGCTAGTGGCATAGAATAAGATTTAATTTATTGCTGTATGTATAAAAATAGGTTGAGATAATATTTTGTTTAGATGTTTGTTTCAATAAATTATTAAAAATAATGGTTTTTTCATGCTAGTTTTCCCTGATAACACCATACAAGTCATAGGCCTTGTTTCTTAACATTTTTGTTTATTATTAGAAAGGCCTTTCCTTCTTCTTCACAAGGATCCCAGAACCAGAACCCTGCTGTGTGCTAAAGCCATACTGATTCAGTCTGGTTATAGGGATTGTGGTTAGACCTAGAATCAATGTGCTGTGGTATTTTTACCCAAATCACCTAGTTAATCAATGTGCTGTGGTATTTTTTACCCTAATCAAGTCGTGTGTTTTTTAGTAAGCTTTTATCTGTAAATACTTAGAAAAACGATTCATTGAATGATAAGATAATCTACTGAAAAGTGAGTTTGTGTGTAAGGGTGGTAAGGGTTTGAATAGAAAACCAAAATTAAGTAAATCTAAATTATATTTATTTTAACACCAATTACTCATTACACTCATTTTCAGGTGCATCAAATTACTCCTAAAACAGAATTCTCACACTGTCATGTGGTTTACAATATTTTCTAATACACTACCTAAGACAGAATATTCCACAAGTCACTAATCAAAACGCTATGTCCTTACATGGGACACTGTTATTACAAGTGACGAATGTCAAGTAAAGAAATAGGTATGGTTTAAGTAATATTAACATACAGTATCCTATGCAAATGCACAGCAAAACTTACAAATAAGAACATATTTATAAAGATTCAGTTCTGCTGCCTCCTTACATTAAAGATTACAATGTTAAGATGAATTAAATGAGACATTACAAAAGAATGACGGATTAATTTTACCAATAATTTAAAGTTAATTAAATCTAGGTTAACTTAAGCACGCTCCCCACGGATTCGCCGGGCAAGCTGGATGTCTTTAGGCATAATGGTTACGCGTTTCGCGTGGATGGCGCACAAGTTGGTGTCTTCAAACAGACCCACCAGATAGGCCTCACTCGCTTCCTAAAACAAAATAAAATTACAGTGTCAGTAAGTTCCTGGTATAATTTTAGTAAATTAAAACCAGAGGTTCAAAAAGTAGCACGTGTTATTATTAAATCCCACCTGCAGAGCACCAATGGCGGCAGACTGGAAACGAAGATCCGTTTTGAAGTCCTGGGCGATTTCTCTCACCAATCGCTGGAACGGCAGCTTACGGATGAGCAACTCAGTAGACTTCTGGTAACGACGGATTTCTCGGAGCGCCACGGTACCAGGGCGGTAACGATGGGGCTTCTTGACTCCACCAGTGCTTGGCGCCGATTTACGGGCAGCCTTGGTGGCCAACTGTTTGCGAGGAGCTTTTCCTCCGGTAGACTTACGGGCTGTCTGCTTGGTACGTGCCATCTTTTAATACTGAAACCAAATGAATCAAATCGTTAAAATTAGGAACACAAAACAACGAATTGCAACATCCCAAGTCAAGCACTTCCAAGATTTCACAAGAACGGGAAAGATTTCACTTTAAACTTAAATTTTATACTTTGAGTTTGTAACACTACAGTTAAAACATAATTTTACGTACTTTTTGATTGATTTTTAACAAAATTCACTAAGTTTACTTCAATTTGTGTACGAGCTCCACAACAATAATCATATGCTCAAGATGGCGTCGAAGAGAATGGCGGGCGAGCACTGACGCTATAAGCCGGGCGGTCATTGGTCGAGATAATGAACTTTCCCGCATTGTCATTGGCCAAAAAAGTAGAGGTTCTGATTGGCTAAGACCGAATTGTTTCTATTTATCTCTCTTCTCATTGGTCAAGGAGACCATGATTCAATGTTGCCGCTAAAAATAATAATAATCACAGAACAGTGAAAATGTAATTAATAATTTTGTGATTTATGTAATTTGACCTAATTAAATATCATATTTTTACTTGTTTATTAATGTTTCGATGAAAAGGAGTCATTTAAAACTTAAATAAAATTTTAGGGAACAAATTTTGGTTTCTTTGATACTAAAAAATACTAAAAATTCTTAAAATTAAGATATAAAACTTTTTTTAATAAGTAGTAGTAGGTACTTTTATGTTTTTTTTTTACGTTTTTTTACAAGTTTATTTAGAGATTTATTTTATCAAGATAAGAAAATGCGATTACACGAGAAAATATTAATACAAATTACTTTACATTCTCTACAATTTAAGATTGATTTAAAAAAAATGTGATTTAATTTAATTTTACATAAAAAATAGTACAAAAAGCACACAACAAAACAACAAAGGCAGTTTTTTTTTCCTTGATGTGTCTAAACAACCAAGGAGAAAAATGCATTGTCCTATTTTTTGTCTCTTTTATACCTTAGTGATTAGTGGTTCTCTAAAAAGAGATGGACAGAAAACAACTACGTGACAGGTCTGTCAATGGTGGCGATTATTATTTTTCTTTCGTGTCATTAGATTCTGGGAGTCGTGAAATGATTATTTTAAGTTCAAGGTCATTTTAATCTAAAATGTGGCGTGTATTTACGGGAATATTCAACATTTTCGGGCTCTGTTTACATTTTTTACCTTTCTAAAATATTTTGTATCACGTGATCTTATATTGAATTTTAATTGGTCGACGGTGAGCGTGCCCTGCGCGACGCAAGAGGCGCAATAATAGTTTCCCAAAATGCCGTCTGAATCAAAACCTTTGTTGGCAGCTCAAACAGAAAAACCAAATCATTACAAGTAAATATCCATGTTTTGAGTTGATTTTAGTGAAGTGTTAATGTTGTGAAATAAGTACGAGTGTGTTTTACTAAGCGTCGAATTCTTGGGTTGCAGATATCTAAAGGAATTCCGAGTAGAGCAGTGTCCATCGTTCCTACAACACAAATGTACACAACATAGGCCTTTCACATGTTTCCATTGGCATTTTAATAATCAAAGAAGGCGAAGACCTGTTAGAAAAAGAGACGGGACGTTTAATTATAGCGCAGATAATTATTGTACCAAATATAATGAGACATCAGGGATTTGTGAAGACGGCGACGAGTAAGTACCTACTTAACTGCTGTCATTGCTTTGTTTTCCTGCATTTAGTTGTACCTGACTTTCTCGCATTTTCGGGTTACGAACCAGTAAAGGTGCCAAAGATATCATTAACACTTGGTACTTGTAACTTATTGGTATCCAACTGGAAAAAATATTGTTTACTCCAATGGTCACTATAATCCTACCAAGTATGGGATGCATCCAAACAAGTTGTATACTAACAGAACTTCAGGCTCCTTCATTTGGTAGTGTATTGAGGTCCATTGTTCTTTCAGTGTTATTGATATTTCTGTTGGTTGTTTTGCATTTTCCAAATTGCCCATTATCGAGTCTGGTTTATTAATTTTAGTATTTATTCAACTGTGTAAAACTAATGTACACAGCTTTATCACTTCCTATGAAAAGTGTTTTATAAATAAAAGTCAACCAGAAGAGGGCTTTGATGAATGAGGGTTGCTTTAAAAAATTTATGATTTTATTTTACTTTTCCAGGCTTTTTTTAATTTTACAAGCACTTATGGTGGCCATACACGTTAGGGTTTGCATGATGGTTACGACCGTACATGCTTAACCGACAGGTATAACCGAGTTATCTATAGCACATACACGTTAGGGTTTGCATGTACAATCTAAATTTATTTAAATCAAAGGTGACTGACTGACTGACTGACATAGTGATCTATCAACGCACAGCCCAAACCTAGCAGTAACATTAAGATTTCTTGCAACAGGGAGAACACATGAGTGTCTTCAATATTCACCACCATTCACTGCCACAGACTATAGGAGACTGAGAGAAAACTGTGCATGCAAGCATGAGCGGGCGACCACACGCTCGGTTATGCATGTGCGCAAACATAACCGAGCGGCAAAAATATATTTTTTGATATTCGTTAGGTTGCATGTACACGCACCAATAACTGTACAGTTTTATAACATAGACGCTAGGGTTTGCATGTCGGTTAAGCATGTACGGTCAAAACCATCATGCAAACCCTAACGTGTATGGCCACCATAAGATATGTTTTTTATGTGATTATGAATCTTTGGATTAACTGGCGCTGAAGTTTATTTTTTTGTTATTCGAAGAAATCTCTGAGCCACACAGCCATTGCTTGTCTTAAACAAAAAACAATAAAAATCTGTGTAGTCTCAACTCAATGATAAACATTTGTATTTTTACTTTAAAGTAATCATATTCTTGTTTACAATTTAGCAGTTGTTATCAAATTAGCAGAACCATAATATTAATTATGAAAGCTGTAAAATTGATCAACAATTAAAAATCTGTTCCTATTCATTACTAAAGTAGCAAATCTTTATCAGTACATTACATTACTCATCCCACAAAATATGTTCATGTAATAGTGTGTGTTCCTACATACTGTAACTATAAAATTTCATCCGAGTCAATTCTGTAACTCAAAACTGTATAAAAGACTGTCTATATTACAATAAAAAATAAGCATCTTCTAGTCCTAAACTATAATAGAAAAAAAAAGAACAATATGCTCTCAATGTGTGAGGAGTTTTGCCGCGAAGAAGCCTTGTTCAGGCACACCAGCGCCGCCAAGACAGTTAGGAAGTCGAAGTAGTTGTCATGGCCGAAATGATTGAATGAATCATCCTGAGAAAAAAGATACATTTTTCAACCATATCTTCATAGCATAAAGTTCATTTTGATTTGGCCTCTTTCAATAGTCTATTTGACACCATTCCCCAATAATTCGAAATCACAACTTTTTAAGACACTTCATTCTGGTCTTAAAAACTTAATTAATTTTAAATTACCTGTAAATTAGGATTTTTTGTTAAAAAAAAGTAGTTTTTGAGTTGACAAAATAGTGATGTCACTTGCTTGTATTGCCATTAAAAATCTATGGGAGTCTCGTTTTGACAGTTTTAAAAAGTACGTCAATTGATTGGCGTCACAACGTCTATTCAACTACTAAAGATTATCCACTGTACACCGTGTCTCTATAAATATATTGACAAAACCAGTGTGCACAAATACGCACCATTGAAGCCATTATACCGAATAACAATAATAACGTGAAACTGCTCTTCCAGATGCCCGTACCTCCACCGCACAGCGGGCGACACGGAGCGCCGGTACCACCTCCGCTACTACAAGACTTGCATGTGTGTTCACGACACGGACGCGCGCGGGCTTTGTACGAAAAACGGGGCCCACTGTGCGTTCGCTCACGGGGCCCCCGACCTTCGGCCCGCCGTGCTGGATATGAGAGAGTTGCAGGCTTTGGAGAACCCTGACGCGGCTGATGGAGATACGGCGGCGCCGAACGCTTTAGATAGAGAACGGAATTTAATGAATGAAGACCCTAAGTGGCAAGGTTTGTGATGTTTCTTAATTGGTACATTTTTTTGTTAAAAAAAAATTTAAACAATCCAAGTAAAATCAATGACATGGCATTCTCTTCCAGTCAACTTTTGGGCCTAGCTGAAATTATTAAGTATTCTCTGCTTTTAAATCTTTTGTTTTCTCTTCTTTCTTTTGGCATGGAATTTCTTGTTCATTTGCCACAGAGATGAGTTTTTGAGCATAGAAAAGAAATTATTTTCAATAACTATTGTATAGCTAGTATTGGCTAATATAAATTATGTATCCTGAATCAACGTTAATTATATTACAGGAAATAAACAACTTCTCATAAATACTTAATAATACATAGATAAGACTACCAATAACAACTAAGGAAAATGTATAATGTTTACTAATTTACTTATTTCATTTCAGATACAAATTATGTACTATCATCATATAAAACTGAGCCATGTAAAAGACCACCTAGGTTATGTAGACAAGGGTATGCATGCCCTCAATATCACAATAGTAAAGTAAGTATAAATCTTCATAGTCATTTATTACTTTAAAGTTCAAACTAATAAAATTTTATTTCTCATTCAATACTTGCATCTGAATTAAACACAAACTGTGTAAAATTAAATTATTAGGATTATCCATTTTTATTAAAAAAGAACATCAGCGCCCCTAGCGGGGAAACGTTAAACTAAAATTTTCACACATTTTTTATTTACATTTTATTAATAGTTAGATGTAAACTCACACTAGAGATGGGTTATACTAGGTAAATTTTATACTAGGTGCACCTATTCCAAGTATTTATTAATACTCGATCCAAATACCTGTTCCACCTAGTACGTAGTAATTTAGCATACTTGACGCGACTAGTGCGGACTAATCCAAGTAATATGACTTTAAAATACAATCTTCTTTGAAAAGGTACAACCGTAGTATGAATAATGCAATTTGAAATTGAATAATAATTCCTCCCTTCATACTTCAACAGGCTTTGGACTGTCAACTTAAAAGTTGGCGTATTTAAAAGATATCAATTTCATAAAAATATTTACATATTTTTTTCTTATTTACATGATTATGGTTTGACTACGTTTGTGTGCGTTTGCTTCGTCGCGCTCAAATTTGTTTGGTCAGACAGAGACGGAGTGAATCTCTACGTTCGCACATAAGCTTAGCGAGAAATACTAGGTGCGCGTAATACACGACTACGGATTACGCAATAATAACCTCTATTACTTTCAGGGTAGGGTCGGAAATCGTGTAATTTATAAAATACTAGGTGGATCAAGTATTTTAAAAAATGGAATAGGTGCCGCCTAGTACTGTAAAATACCTAGTGTGTGGATCTGTTCTAGTAAATACGTCTCATCTCTAACTCACACTCAGCCCACTGTTTGAAATGTGAAAATTTCCGATGGAATCGATTCTCTTTTGAGAGTTGTGAGCTTTGTAGTTTTCGTATTTACGCTGCCTATATAGGTGCTTACAGGCACGCCCTTGAATTTTCTTTATTTATTAACTTGGAGCTTTAACGAACCACTCTATTCCAGGATAAACGCAGATCGCCTAGGAAATACAAGTACCGCAGCACGCCGTGCCCGAACGTGAAGCACGGCGAGGAGTGGGGCGAGCCCTCCAACTGCGAGGCCGGCGACGCCTGCGGCTACTGCCACACGCGCACCGAGCAGCAGTTCCACCCAGAGATCTACAAGTCCACCAAGTGCAACGACGTGCAGCAGGCCGGCTACTGCCCGCGCGGCCTCTTTTGCGCCTTCGCGCACGTCGAGCGTGAGTACCTTGTACCTACACGCTGCAGTATAAAATGTTTAAGGCCTCAGCCTCGAGTTTAGCGGGCAGCGGGGCGGCGGCGGTGGCGGCGCGGGAGCGGCGGGATCTTATGCGTAAAATCAAATAGACCGGTTCTCGAAAACAGCGGCGCGGGAGCGGGCAACGAGCGGGCAGCGCACTCCTTCTTTTGCCCACAATAAATCGAGCGTTAGGAATAAATTTGAATCGAAATAAAATTGTCGCCGTTTGTTCAGACATTTCGTTTGCGAATAAAAACAAATATATCTCGACAACACAACCCCGAACACGACACTTCGCCGCTACAGCGCCGCGCGAGCTGCCCGCTTGTTTCGAGAACGGGTCTGCGTTGCCCGCCCTGCTCCCGCGCCGCTGCCCGCTAAATTCGAGGCTGAGGCCTTAAGAGTGTCAATTTTTTAATCGCTTTTTATCTTTTATTGTAAGCAGAGTAAACTCCTTATCAGCTGAGATGTAATACAAAGTTTATAATAAAGTTTGCGTTTGTTACAGCTGAAGATCTGAGCGGCGCCCGCGAGCTCGCCGCACCCCTGGAGTGCGGCACCAACCTCGCGGATCTGCTGTCGTCCGCGCTGCCGCCCGACAAGAAGCCCGACGCCGCCTCGCCCGCGCCGCCCCACACCAACGGCAGCGCCGAGGCCTCCGAGTGCGCCTCCACCTCCAGCGCCGGCTCCAGCGCCGGCCGCGCGCCCGCGCCGCCCGCGCCCAGCAAGTAGGGATGTTCCGATACCACCTAAGTATCGATACCTACTCATTTCGATAATACTCAAATATTTTTTCGATACTACTTAAATAAGTACTCTTAAAGTATCGATAGTTACTGATATCGATATTTTTTGGAACTTTTATTTTGTTTTATTATTTTGAGGGTGATATCAATGAACGTTGAAGGACAATAATTTAAACAAAATTGAGAAGAAAACAACTATTTATTTATTATAAGTTTTTATTAGGCTTATTATTAATTTAAACAAAAAACTCTTCAGCATTAAGATTGCCCAAAAACAGTAACTGTTCAAGGTATTTTGAAGACAATCTATTCCTTGTTTGTGTCATTGTTGCACCGGCTTTGGAAAAAGGCACTCGTTAGGAACTGATGTTGTAACAACAATTAAATTTTGCTGTGCATACTTGTAAAGACAAGGAAACACCAACTTCATGTCATCCCATTCTGCAAATGGGTTGCTTTTAAGAGAAACTACTGGATTTTATAAATAAAGAGAAACTTCATCTCGTTTTCGGTTGTTTTGCTGATTCGATTCGATACCACGTATTTTTGTTTCGATACCGATTATGTATCGCAAAATTGATTCGATACAATAAATACTTGGTATCGAATCAAAAGTATCGAGTACCTACTCGTATTTATTAGTATCGGAATATCCCTACCAGCAAGCCCGCCGCCGCCGCCGCCGCCTGGCCGCGCGCCGCGCCCTTCGACGCCGCCGTGCTGCACGAGGTCGTCGGCAACGCGCTCGACGACCTGCACCTCGACGACCCGCTCAACCTGGTCGCCGCGCTCGACCGCGACCTGGCCGACGGCGAGCTGCTCGGCGGCTCCGCGCCCGTCAACATCCCGCAGGTACCTGCTATTTCTATTTATTTATATTAACCGGCAGACAGTGGTGACTGAGTTTGTTGCGGCGCTTCTTCTCAGCACTTGCCAAATGTTGGTCTCGAAGCGCTGGTAGGGTAAAAAGATTATGAGACATGTAGAGGCTCCTTAAGAGCAAAATGACGATTTGTAAGAACTATTTATTAGTCTAAACAAATAAAGAAATTTTGACTTTGACTTTGACTCAGGCGCGCGCGGCCCTGCGCGGCTTCAGCCCGCCCGCCGCCGGCTCGCCGCTGCCGCCGTTCCTGCGGTACGCGCACGAGCCGGAGCGGCCGTTCGGCTCGCACATGAAGGCGGGCAGCTTCGGCGCCGGCGGGTACGAGTTCCCCGCGTCGCCGGTAGGCATGGAAATGATTGCTATTTTTCGTTCATTTTCATTTCATGAAATGATGATTTTTATTCATGTGATTTCACCTGTGAAATTTCACAGGCAATGATTTTTATTCGTAGTGTTAAAATGTAGCTTTTTCATAATAATATAATGTGCTACTTTTAATGAAGTATGAATTATGATGAACGATTGCTAATTAGCTACCTATATTAAATGTGACTTAATATCTGTTTGATTTTATGTCGCACAACAAAAAACAAACAGTTCCACAGCACAGTATGTACGCAACAATCACTAACCGCGCGACTAGTGAAAAATATTTAATTTCACTGTAAACAAATAACGAGCACGTTCCGACCTGCTATCTAATGAAATCATAATGAAATCACAGTGAATCATGACAAGGAAATCTAAACCTTACTCCTTTGAGTTTAAAGTTCATATTTAAAATGCCCAGTGTCGTCCGTCATCACATCTCTCGTCCTTTTCTAACACGCACATGAACAAATCATTCCTTCTCACTCGCTCGGTCGCTCGGCAGAGCTGCGCTCACGGACTTCGCTCGAATGAATGAATGAAATTCATAACGATTCGTGATTTCGTCGACTGTGAAAAAATAGCAGTCTATGTGAAGTAAAATAGCAGGTGTGATTAATGAAATTTATGTCATATGATTTTTCATCTGCTATTCATGTCTAGTCGCCGGAGCTGGCGCGGCTGCGCGAGGAGGTGGCGGCGACGCGCGCGGCGGCGGCGCGCTGGGACGAGCGGCTGGCGCAGGCGCGCGGCGCGTGCTCGGCGTGGCAGCGCGAGGCGGACGAGGCGGGGCGCGCGGCGGCGCTGGCGGAGCGGCAGCGGGACGAGGCGCGCGCGGCGGCGGCGGCGCTGCGGCGCGAGCTGGACACGGCGCGCGCGGGCCGGCGCGAGCTCCGCGGGCTGCCGCTGGCGGCGCTGAAGGCGCTGCAGGCGGCGGCGCGCGCCGAGCTCGAGGAGATCGAGAAGGCGCTGTACCTGGAGACGGCCACCAAGTGCATGCGCTGCGAGGAGCAGCCGCGCGCCGTGACGCTGGCGCCCTGCAACCACTACGTGCTGTGCGACGCGTGCGCCGCCACGGCCGCCGAGTGCCCGTACTGCCAGACGCCGGTCGCGCACCACCAGTAGGCGCCGGTCGCGCACCACCAGTAGGCGCCGGTCGCGCACCACCAGTAGGCGCCGGTCGCGCACCACCAGTAGGCGCCGGTCGCGCACCACCAGTAGGCGCCGGTCGCGCACCACCAGTAGGCGCCGGTCGCGCACCACCAGTAGGCGCCGGTCGCGCACCACCAGTAGGCGCCGTCGCTCTCCGCCGCCTCGAAGTCGGGTGACCGCTCCTCTTGATATTTTTGTAACTCGACGACTCGATAATAATAGGATATTTAATTTTAGAGAAAGAGCGAGACTTATTCTGATAAACTTATTGAATAAAATTGAAAGCGTGAATTAGGATTTTTCAAATTTACTGCCACTGTCACTTGTGTAACGGTAAACGTATTTTAAGGTAGGAAGCGTACTGTGTGACTCCTTTCGACGGCGAGGATCTAGACGACGCTCCGTTGGAAACTGACAAAAAATTGTAATCTCTGAAATGAGTGATTTCGTACGGTGTGTACAAAATATTTCTTAAACTTTTATAAACATTGACGAGTATTATATAAAAGTAAAGTTTGTAGGCTTACAAATTAGGAAGTAAAGTTTATTTGCTTAAAATTAACAAATGGACACCAAAGCTGCAATTTACGTGACTCGGTACTGATATACAGACGCATACAAAAATATATTCTATTCTAATAATGATAAAGTATTTTTCATAAAAGAAATATTATTATAAATATTTAGTGCATGTTTTACACGCTGTAGAAGGTTTAATATTACAAGAATGATTATTATGCTTTTGATGTTAAACAGTTTTGGTTATTTAGACTCGTGTATTAGTGGACTTGTTGCTTTTACTGATATATAAAATAGTACCTATTTATGACGTTTATGAGGTTTTATCGTAAATAAAACTGGTCGTGCTTTCACCAAGAGTTTCGGAAACCTAACAATTGTAACGATTTCAAATATATTCTCACATAGATTGCTTTTAATAATAAATGTATTGGTGGCAGCAAGACCATGATATATCATTAGAAATATAATTGAAGTAGTTTTAGTTTTATATGAATATTCAAACAGATTTTGCATGTTCACATTAGATTGTCTAATAATAATAATAATGAAACTTGGGTCAGAAGTTGTTATTGTTACGTTTTCTTTTTACATTTTTTAACAAGTATATTCATAGATGTAGTTAGTGTGAGAGTGGACTGCCCTCGGTTTGCCAGCACAACGTTCAGTTTGCCTCAATTAGCCACTTTAAGGACCAATATTAATGTATTCCTAAGCAATAAATGGAGATAACCGATTTTATAAAGTATCTTTGGAAGTTTCATAAGCTGTAGCTTTGTATTTACATTTTATTGACACTGTTCGATAGTAACTGAGTTTTCGTAGGGTAATTCCATTTTCATCAAAATGGAAAGCATATAAATATTTCTATAGTCAGAGAATTGACTATTTCTCACTTTTGTTGTGAGGCAACATTTAAAAGAGGAATAATCCTTTATTGTGGGTGGCAATACCTGCACTCTATTTTAAAAGTTAGTTGATCACTAACTTTTTTCACTTACATTCAAAGTGTTACAAAAAGAATATAAATATTTAACTATCATAAATGCATTCGCACTGTTTTCGATTGATGCAAACGAAGGTACTGGTCTAGTTTTACTAGGTTTTAGAACATTTTTTAAGTTTACATTCCCAAATAATATTTAGAAAAGTTTTCTATGTTAGTATTTACTCATGGTGGGGGTATCATTTACTTGGATGAATTGCATTTAGCTCTAAACATGATAATGTAAGTCGGACGAATTTTTAATTATTCAATGCAATCGTATATGTTTACCTCATGTGAACACACAAAAGTAGTGTATCACAAACAAGGCACATATGGGAACTTTTTATATTTTATTATGCGTAAACATTGATTCATAAAGAAAGAGAAGAATCTTACTATTTGTTGCAGAATTGACCAGCATTACTACTACACAATAACAATTGGGATTGCAAGTAATGTCGTATCATTTTTGTACTTTATCAAAGCGGGCTCTAACTTTTTATCTCCTTTTACGAGTACCATCTTTTGGGTCAATAAATAGATATACTAATGTAACTGTAGTCTGATCGCGCGTTAAGTAAACTTACTGAACTATCTAAAGTAAAAATATTTTCTATTTAATACAATCGCATTTTATATAAAGTTTTATTTCAATTTTACTACTTTAAAAATATTAATACATAAAATATTTATATATTTTGAAAATCTTGGAAAAGTTTTTGTATCTGTATTGATAATAGTAATAACAAATTTAACATAGGTATAACATAGATTTAAGTAGTGTTTTCAAATTGTATTGGATATTATTTTAAGTGTGTAGTTGCAGCGTGTATCGTAACCAATAGCAATATCCACCACCGCCTTTAAAGAGTAACTATAGCGACCTCAGTGCTGCTGGGGGGCTACTGCGAGTTTTGCTCGATATTGGATAAAGATTTGTATGTAGAATATAACACCAACTTCGCATAATATTGTCGAGCGCAGCCAGTAGTAGTCCCTCTCTGTTGATTCTCACGTTATTCGCCGGCCTGCGCCGGCGCGCCTCTCATAGTGCCTGTAGATTGGAGCGGGAATGTAATAGAAAGGAAACAAAGTGCAAACAGAACGAAGAGATTTATATAGAACGGTATGGCTCCTTATTGTATTTAGTGGTTGGTCGCTTTTATTAAGTAGGTGTCGACACAGCACATTTTGTGTTGTTCGCAGTGGGAGCACGGATGCTGGAGCGATATTGCACGGGCTTGGTTCACCAAACAGCTCAATTTTGTCGACTAACAAAATAATTCATAAATTATACTCTGAAAACAACTATATCATCTAAATACAACGAATTTAGAAGTCCACTCTAGAATCAAGAGTTCATTAATTCTTTAAAAATCCAATAGATTCGATCAAATCGAGCTGTTTGCCTGAAGTAGTGGTTTGATGTGTTTATACATAGGTACGATTGTTGCAATATTACGAGTGTCACAAATTGGAAGGAAGAGTCTCAACACATTTAGACATACAAAATGTACTGTGTAGCCATTGAATATTATGATATAGCTTGCTAGTATTTCTAATGTTTTAAATTTAGATGTGTATTAGAGACATATTTATTTTTATATAATAGTCTTTATCACATGGAGTATGTAGTGTTTGCTGATATCGTAAAGAATATGTATCGGACTGTAACCAATAGATTCAGAGTATTTATAATAGTTTATATATTTCTCAATATATCAAGACCCTTATTTTTTAATTACTGGTAAAGATTTACGGGGCGACTGTACTATAGGAAGTGAACTTTCGACTAGAGAACAAATCTTGTAAGAATATTTCGCAGTCAAAAACTGCATTTAAAGTGTTCACTTTATGCTATTCTTTCTAGTTAACATGTTCACTGTCATGTATGTCCCTTATCATTATATCAGTAATAAAAAAATAGTGGTGTATATTAGCGGATGCGTGGCACTGAAATGCGTCGCATTATTGGACAGTCCGGGCCAGATAAGTGCAGTTTTCCTGCAGACTTATTTTAAAACGTTATAATTCAAATTCGACGACTTTGTACAAGTTCAGTACTATTTGTGTGTGATTTCGCATGCGAATTGGAATTCTAATGCTTTGAAAAAAGTGTCTCGGCACAGTAACAACTCTTCAAACTCGCACTTCCATTTTACTCTTACTCGTAATTCTTATTGGGAAAGCTAGCTTAGTGTGGTCCACTTGATAAAGTAGTTTTGAATTTTGATTAATTCCGAATTTCCGATCTAAGACTGCACAAATCGTATAATTGAAATGTTAACAATTTGTTCTATCATCTACAAAATCGAAGCGCGAGTTTGAATTCGTTTTACTGTCAGTGGGCGTTGTTGATCCACTCCGGCGCACGCCAGTGCCGCGCCCGATGCCGACAGAACTTGTTTGACAGGCGTGGTGTGGTTCTTGTTGTTGTTTTACTTTATTTCGTTTTATTTAGCAATCATTTAATCAACATTTATATTTCATTTACTGTTTGCATTTTATGTTAGTTAATTTACTTAGGACCAATGTTGTTTTAAAGCTTCATGTTTCTGCATTCGCATAATAATAACCCCCTTTTTTATATTATTCGGCATGTGACGATGCACAGCATCTGGTGAGAGAGAGATGCGTCAACTTCCGGTGTAGTTTTATACCATTTTATACCTTAAATGACGTCATTTCCGCAATTATATAATAGGAACTGATTTGACTTACTTCCGTTTGCCGCCATTTTAGTCACCTGGGGGCGAGCTTGCTCGGAGTTCTTCATAGCGTCTTTAACTTCCAAACTAGCAACATCGTAAGCAGAAACTCTGCTCAGATTTTTACTGAAATAATTTATTTCTCAACGTTCTTATACTAAGTTTAAAATTAAAAAGTGTAATTGACCGCGCGTGTGTGACCGCGAACGACATGTACGTGATGGTGGTTGGCGCCAAAGGGGACGAGTGTCTTCCGGACGACGAGCAGGTGGACCCAGAGCGTCGGATACCGGAGAAACTCGGACCCCGGCGAGATTCAAAACGGATGAAACGAGGTACGTGGGATTCTGATAGTTTTAACATTATTTTCGATCAAATGAGCATTCTCGCGAATCTCTATATTGTATTAATAGATTGAATAACGTACCCACAACCATCTTATACAATTCTAACGGCGGCCCCGTCAGCCCCAATCGCAAACATTACCTACCTACAAATGCTTTACCACATCAACAAAGCAATTTAAACTACAACTATTAGTAGACTGGGCAGTCAACCCCAACACTGAGCCAGCTTACAGCTTGAATTATTAAATTCTAATGTTTTTTTGCAAATCAAGAAGCTTAATAAGTATGACAAAATGTGCTAAGTGCATCGAACATGTATACTTCTATTTTGCAACAACATATAAATTGTAATGTGGCATGCAATAAACGTTTTTGAATTTGAATTTGAACATCTCACGAGCGTATCCTGGCTAAAATGCCTAATAAGCATTGTGCGAGGAGCACCCTCCCAGTGCTGGATTTTTGTTCGGCAAAATCACCCTGTGCTCGTACTGGTGATATCTAAAAAATAATCCGACCTTGGTTCTCTAGCCGGTCACTTCAAGCAAAATCAAAACATAATAATATCTTTATTTGTTGAGACTGCTTAAATTAGTTCTTACAAATCGTCAAATACTAATAAGTAAGTAACCTTTACCTACACATCTTATTATCTTTAAAGCAAATACATAAGCCTCAAAATAACTCCCTTCGATTTAGAACAAAAAGCCAAGGATTCCAAATCAGTCCCTTCAGGTCCCCTTGACGACCAATAAGTCAAATGACCATCCACTTAGCAAATTCTATGGAAGCTGCCTTTGAGCGTACCTATCTTGGGCATTGGCAGGCGTCATCATTCTGCGGAGGTCAACCTGTTACCTGACAATGGTTCCAGGGATGCGTCTGCCATTCACTTCCAAGCCGGTGCTTGCCCCTGCACCTGCAACGCCGTGATTTATTCAGCGTCTTAACACTCTTGACTGTCTAGCGCTGACCAAATAAGAATAGCAAAGTCAAGTGACTTTCCACTCAGCAAATTCTACGGAGGCTGCCTTTGAGCGTATCTTAGGCAGTGGTAGGCGTCATCAGACTGCGGAGGTCAACCTGTTACCTGACAATGGTTCCAGGGATGCGTCTGCCATTCACTTCCAAGCCGGTGCTTGCCCCTGCACCTGCAACGCCGTGATTTATTCAGCGTCTTAACACTCTTGACTGTCTAGCGCTGACCAAATAAGAATAGCAAAGTCAAGTGACTTTCCACTCAGCAAATTCTACGGAGGCTGCCTTTGAGCGTATCTTAGGCAGTGGCAGGCGTCATCAGACTGCGGAGGTCAACCTGTTACCTGACAATGGTTCCAGGGATGCGTCTGCCATTCACCTCCAAGCCGGTGCTTGTCCCTTCAACGCCGTGCTTTATTCAGCGTTTTAACACTCTTGACTGTCTAACGCTGACCAAATAAACCGAAATCCTGTTAAAACAGGTGCTGAAATTACCATATAAGTACCGCTCAGCACGAGCCTGCTCCTCACAATATTCCTTCGCAAGAAGGACAGACCAAACAACCTATTCTATTAAACGTCCTAATCAGTAGATACAATTATGAAAGTATTGATCCGATCTGAAGTAGTTGAATGCTAAACTCTAAATCTGGATGCAGATACCGATCACAGAGACACCGCCGGCCTCTCCGCATGTCTTGTCAAGGTACCCTAAAATTATCAATCTCTCGTTCTCTACTGCATACCGAAAAACATTGATACAATCACAAACTACTTACTAAACCTCGTCACCTTTGACAAACCAGACGAGACAGCAACTACTAGAACGGAAGGTTAGTGTGTAACATTTTATCTTCTGGAACACTTTAAACCTTGTCAATTACGTGAACTCAGGTTCAACAAGTCGTCATCTCTAAGGGTTTTGTCGGTAAATACGAAATCTATACGACTCAACAAGTGCCTATAATGGTTAGCTTAATCTCCAGTGAGGGCTTATCACAACTCGACCCCACACAACCGATCCAATACACAAGACTCCAGCCCAGCATCTCTTAACAACCATCTGGATGTCTACAAAATATCAGACGTCATAATCAGCGATGGGGGATTTCTCATTCTTTCATTCATTTCATGTGCGTTCACTAATTTTGCTATCGGACAATCAAAGCATAGCCTATACTTGAAACTAAGGGAGGAAGGGGCACATTCAGAACCTCTATTGGAACTGTCTCTCTAACTTTTCAACTTGAAAAACATCACCTCCTTCCGGTTCAGTCGGGTAAAAATAGCTCTGACAACGCAAAATATTATCTCCCAGATCGATTCAATCAATTTTATCTGATGATCTAGGTCGATTTACGGGGAAAACAACCTACTTAGTGGCATCTCCTGGGTTCAGATCCAAAGGTAAATATTCCAAAAGTTCGGGAAACTGGATATCCAGAGACCCCACAGAGATTCACCAGCAGCCTTTGCAACGACTTCAACCAGGGTGGCTATGGTGGTAAACTAGGCTAAATCTTTGCTGTCCCGTTTCTCACCACGGCAAAAGGTACCTGCTTAGCACCTCGAAGTGACCTTTTTGGCTTTTCTTAGCAGGGCTTGAGGCCGACCCTCAAAATACAGAATCTCCACCATGTTCTTACCACATGGTGACACGTCAGGATCAGGTAACATGTAATTTTTTAGTATGTTGAGTTGGGGGTAATAAGGTATCGTTCCTAAAACATACCTGGCAAAATTCCACTTTAAAAACTTATAAAATAACCTGGCCTTGGTGGTTAAACTAATGGCCTAAGGAAAACAGTCGTAGCTATATACTTACCTCTTGAAGCTCGACAGCAAGATTTATCTGCTAGACTAAATTGTTTATCTACTCTTCTACTACCTTTATGCCCTGTGGGTCTCAACAAAATTCACTTTAAAATCGCAAACCAGTCGAAGGATGGTCGATTAGCCTTCTTTTTTCTATATGAAGTTATAACGTATCCAATTTTCGATTCGATCAAAAAGTGCTACTTATCTAGGGGGCTGGTATTACTAATCTAAAACTATATTAAAGATAACTTTAATTTTCTTACTAAGCATAAAAGCTTAACCAATTTCACTTCCTGATAAAGGCCTTAAACCCAACAGTAGGTATCTAAAATGTGACCTTTACGAGGCTTCTCGCAGACTAGCTTATGTATATTTTTCTCCTACCATCTACATCAGCTGCTGACATGACAAAACATAGTCTCACCTGAATAATTTCAAGATTAAGTTAATAAACCTTGACCTACGAGTAAGTTCGACACCGTTACGGCATCATACAAACAACTGGGAAAAATGACAGCAAATCCCAAAAAACAACATAGGTATGCCCTTGCTACGGTTGCGTAAGTTACTGGAATCAGGCGAGCAGCGGAATATAATAACACATTATTTATTTATTTTTCAACACCAAGTAATACTAGTAATCTACATGAATAAAAACAGTATAAAGGTTGTTGGATTTAAAACCTCTCCTGGCATTGTTGACTTCGTTGTGGCATCTTTAATTTGGGTTGATATTTAGCCATAGATGAAATTATTTGATGAGATATTGGCGTAGGCAGAACAATAATAGCAATATGATAAGGCAGACACTTTTAAAACTGATCTACGACCGATACACCAAATAACATATTATTTAATTAATAACTTTCAATCAACAGATCTAAAGCATGTTGGATACTCTTCAATCACATCGTACGCCTGTATTATAAACTTATGTTGACGACTCGCATGAATCTTACTGCCATGCGGGCAAATTATATCAATACACACTCAATCTGCATTTTAATGAGGAAAGAATTTCTGAATTCAGTTCAGTAGCTTTCCAGTTTATTCATTTCAAACATACAAAAGTACAAGCCCTCCTACTTTGTGATATTAGTGCTGCTCTCACTGGGCATTTAGAACAAAACATGTTAATACCCTGAAATTAATCATGTTCTAATCTAGTTCTGTTACAGAAACTCGAAAACTTTCATCACATAGCGCCATTGGTAAGTAGTCACCAGGAGCTAATAAACAAGTCTCTCACCAGATGCTGTGCATCGTCACATGCCGAATAATAGTACAAGTTTTACAAAACAATAAAACTTGTATTATTGAGCAGAGACGATGCACAGCATCCCAAGAAGGCCTCCTGGTGAGCTCTCTATGAAGAACTCCGAGCAAGCTCGCCCCCAGGTGACTAAAATGGCGGCAAACGGAAGTAAGTCAAATCAGTTCCTATTATATAATTGCGGAAATGACGTCATTTAAGGTATAAAATGGTATAAAACTACACCGGAAGTTGACGCATCTCTCTCTCACCAGATGCTGTGCATCGTCTCTGCTCAATAATACAAGTTTTATTGTTTTGTAAAACTTGTACTATTTTAATTAATATAATTTTTCAATTATTTAATCTTTAGGTAGGTAGGTCCAACAAATTCTTTCAAATTTATTATTGTTAAATTAGAAATAGATAATATTGTAGTAGAAAACCAATTGTGCGTTTACAGTCGCTCGGGAAGATCAAATAAATTATGTTTTCAATTTTATATTTATTACTACAAAAATATGCATTCAAGCTTCTATTAATATCATAGTAGGTATTTTATAACAAAATAATTTTCAAATCCATGTGATACAAACATGTAACAGATGTGAAGATTATAATTATTACTAGATAGGTAGGTTTAATAAATTTTAAATTCCATTCAATAAAAACAAGTGTTTTATTTAATGACCTAACATTTCCTTTTCAGGTGCTTAAGTGAAAAAGACACGAAATTAAACAAACTTCTTCATTTTAAACTCTTTAATAAATAAAACTCACAACATTGCATTGTTAATTCGTGTACATGAACATTAAAAAAATCGGTGAAATGAAACAAAAATCATGGTTACTAAAATACATAAAACAAAAACTGTTTGATAGGTACGCACATTTTGTTGGGTAAATAATAAGCTGGTAGTGTTCAGTCAAGCTCGAAATATTATGTATATTAAAGTTTCAATGTGCTAAGGTAATTATAACAACTGAACGAATGAAAGCTATTAGCAGACCAGTGAAAATTCAATTAAATATAACATTTATCGTTAAACCTGTACCTTTGCCTTCCAATCCAAAAGCCGAAAAGTACTTATACAGGGTGTATAGTTTCGGCTTTTGGATTGGAAGGTCTACGGATAGCCCTAGTGATGCTCTACCTCTGGGCTTCGGCTTGACACTTTTGGGGCACACTGTATATTTGTATTAGTGGACGTAGAGACACGTCCATATAGCGGCCCGTGTCCCACACAAACGTACGTGCAGTTACAAGTACATTTATGGAGATGCTATCTAGTGAATATTAACCTTTGGTTACATTTAAACTTATTAGTCGTCAGGTTGCGTTTATAACATAACATTAGTAATAACAAATTAATAAAATAAACATTATTTGTGACGTTATCTTAGGACTAGGTTCTAATATAAATAAATGAGCAAGTGTGATGATGACCTATCTTATGATAAGGTCAGGCGCATCCGTTCCTTTTGTATTAAGGCTCTAACGTGAAACGCGATCCGCGTGGCAAAGTAGCAAATTATATAATCAACTAGCTTTCCGCCCGCGGCTTCGCCCGCGTGGAATTTTGTCTGTCACAGAAAAACTTTATCGCGCGCGTCCCTGTTTCAAAAACCGGGATAAAAACTATCCTATGTTCTTTCCCGGGACTCAAACTATCTCTATGCCAAATTTCATCAAAATCGGTTGCGAGGTTTAAGCGGGAAAGCGTAACAGACAGACAGACAGACAGACAGACAGACAGACAGACAGAGTTACTTTCGCATTTATAATATTAGTTGGGATATGTTAGGCCTTGATATAGACATACTATATAAATTGTTTTATACACTACTATAAAATCAGATTTTTTATAATCTCTCATAATATAATCATATTTAATATCTGTTTGGCTTTAAAATCTACAGAGAGCGTTAAAAATTTATACATATTAGAAGATTTACACACATTTTTAAGTGCATCATTCGTTGCCCGTAATCATACTGTTAAGTTGTATCTGCAACCATAATTGTAGTGGCCCTATCAAAAGTTCTACGGGTAAATATAGTTATCATTGTAATAGTAACTGCGAAAAACTAAATGATCCGTTACTACCATTACAACCAAGCAGTAGGAGCACGGACAACGCATGCGTGAAATACAATTTCCATTACACATAAAATGAATTTCATTACAGTTGCCTTAATGGTTCACAACAGAATCCAATACGATTTGGAATATAAAATTAACTGCATTAATATCTATAAAGATATATTGATGTTTGAAAATTATTAGGGTAAAATACCCAATGTTGAGCTTTGAAAACTATGCAAGACGTACTCGTATCGATCCATTTACTTGGTAAAACAAAACTCAAATCTGGACTTAAAAGTATGCTCTAACCTACCCTAACCTAACTAAAGCTTACTTGTCATGGTCTTACATATTGCAACATTCAAACACTAGTTACTCTAAAAATGCAATATTATTGAATACTTATTACGTTACTTTTAGTATTATTTTTTAATTTGTTATCCGGTTTCACCGTTACGCAACTCACTAATTTACACACTTTCTGTGTAGTATCTTTTTTCCAAAACTTTAAAAATATCCAAATTTTGTAAATTTCGTTGAGTGTTGTTATTAGGTTTACTTAGATATATTCGCTTATGGTTTTATACCTGACTCGAATATAATATGTAATTAAACCTCTTATGGGCACTATTCTCTGTAAGGATGAGAACCAAATCGACCAATGTTTCAAAATTAACAAAATACGAAACAGAAAATATTTTTCGTAATTTTGCTAACACTGATTGGTAGATATAGTTAATTATGTCAATGGAATTTGTTTTCCAAAATACGAATTTTACGTTTGAAAATAGTACATAATATAATATAGTTTGAAATAACTTCTTAACCATACAAAGTACGCGTGACGTCATGACTAACAATCTGCAAGTTTTGAAACTAATTCAAAATTAATTAGGTGGCAGCACTGTTTTCACAAGGACATTTTGTTTGTTGTATTCCGTTTTAAAATGAATGGCAAATAATGTTTCTAAAATTTAATTGATAAAGGCGATCTTATTAAAATTGCCTTTTACTACAAGTAAAAGTAAATAACTTTTTTGATAATCTCAACAAAAATAGCTAGTGAAAACAAAATGATAGTATTCGTCAATTCAATAAACTTTTTAAGATGGGGTATTTCTAATAAAATAAATGAAACTAACAACTTTGTGCACTTACCCTAAAATTCGGTGGTGATTACAAGCTACGAGAAAATAGGCATGGTGTTTATACAAATACAGGGTGTAAAGAAACAGGTTCACAAAAAAGTTTTTGCCCTAAACACCGTGGTACGTTTCACCCTGTATAAATACAAGACTTATTCATGTAATATTATGTTAGTCATTTATAACTCACTCATTTTGTGTAACAGTCAAAAGTGCAACGTTTTTATGTTAAAGTCGGCATTACCGAACCGTTTAAATAAAAGGTAGGTATACGTATTATTTTCTGCAGGAAAAAGGTCTTGCAGAATTGTATAGTTACATCATACATAAACTTAATTATTAAATAAATTACGTCATAACCTATTATTTAATCTTTTACAGAGTTCAGGCAGTTCACGTTACGTCTTATTTGCTTTATTACGTTAACTTACGGACCGGCGAAGCTACGGTACTATAATTTACTAGGCACTATTTTACACATTTATACATTTCATACATTCACAACTCAAAAAAACTAATGCCCGTTTTCACCATCAATCCCTAATTTTTAAGTGACCCCTATGTAAACAAAATTCCTGTTATTTGTTATCATAGGGGTCACTTAAAAATTAGGGATAGATGGTGAAAACGGGCATAAGAATCATATCGGAGGAAGGGTTATTAACTAATGCTAAAAACAACTGTATAAATAAGCTGCATATTATTTCATACAAGCCGATTTCATATTATTACATCATTTCAACTCGGCTTAACTGAATAATAAGTTTGGTATAATGACAGTTATGCATAGAAAATATTATGCTTAAATGTAAATTTTGTTCTACTGACAAAAAATTGTCTGCGATTTTAAAAAAATGGCCTTCAAATTAAAGATCAGATTTTAATATTGTAACTAATATAAACATAAATTAAATTACTTAATAAAATTAAACAAGAGGTATTAGTATTGCATCAGACAGCATAGTCGTTTTGGAAGTAATATTAGTATTTTAAGAAGCGCTCTGATATTATGGCAAAGAAAGTTTGTAATACTCAAATCTCAGAATGGCACAATTTACTTTAAATTTAGTTCAGTTCAGACAAAACACGTATAAAAATAAATGCCGGAAATATCCACGATAAATAAAATTCATTTACTTAATATTAATTTTGTATACGTCGTGATATAAACAATCAATTTGTGCTACAATAAATAAGTAATCTAATAAAAAGTCGAAATTTCATAGAGAGGAGATCTAAATAAATGCAAAAAACAATGCGCTGAAATGTTAAGAGTTAAGTATTGTTATGTGGGGCGTATTTCCACTGGTCGGTGAAACAAAAGCAATTCAATGTCAAAATGTATATTCACGCGCTAACTCTGTGGTTCACGCACGAGATGTGATCAAGAGAAAGTCCCATGATGTAGGCACGAATGTCGACACACGAGCGTATTAAAAAATGTAGGGTCACCTTATGGGCTACCTTTTTATTTATTTATAATTTTTCGCGTTCATAATACTGGTCAAAATTAAATAAATATGTTTGATTTGATCTGACTTTCATTTCTCAAATATAATATTTACGAATCAAAATAATTTTTGTATCCATTCATATCTACCTTGCCGTTGCTGTCGCTTCTACAGACTAATGGTAACACGCCCACAGGTCACTAAAACAATATCTTACTTAATTTTATCTTAGCTTAGTATCAAACAACTTTCAACCTTACCGCATTATAAATACGCACTATCGTTGTTTGAGACAAGTGCACTTGATCCGAGGTATAATATCCGAGTCTTTTCAATTCCACTCTACTCCCTAAATTAGCAATTGAACGCGTTACTCTGTGATAGCTTAGGCCGCTTACACATGGACGACTTTTGTAATAGTAAGTGTTTATTATAATTATTTTTTGACAAAGATGTGATAATTTTAAACGCAGGCAATTCTATTCATCTTGTCATCAAAAGTGATAAAAATATTGAAAATCGGTGGATAGACTCGGCCTCAAATATGGACCCTTAGTGGTCAAGAGAATGCCCACTAAATTCTCTAAAAGCTGCCATAGACTCACTATTACTTATTAATAAGTTCTTTTAAAAATCAGATCATTTTTCAAACGTCATGGAAACAATTCGTCTATGTATAAGAAGTCTTGCCAACACGCAGTATTTCCGATTCCACCGAGCCTCTACTTATTTATTATCCCTTTGCAACTATCCCTTATTTAGTATTAACCTTAGAGCTACTCAATTAGTGAAGTTAGGCCGCGCACACATGATACTATACTAATTTAGAGTTAAAGCGAGTGTGTGACACCGGCCTTATCAAAACCATTCAATATGGAACTTACATACGTTCTTATTCTATCGTTTATAGCTCGGCAGACTACAAGGCAACTGCAATGGGCGTCGAAGTAAATACCTTATCGTTATATCCTTAAGGTACATACACTCAACATCAAATAAATCGCACCTTCCGCGACGCGAACTTTAAAGATTTTCTTCTGACACAATCATGGTGCCCCAACAATATTAGTGTTATTTGAAAGCCCAATCAATATCCTTAAAGAAAAACACATTTAATTTCAAAATAAATGATTAACATATATCATAAATGTGACTTGAAAACAGACCTCACTTTGGGCTCACCTCTGGGATCAATTAGACCAATTTTTATGGTTATAAAACCAAATAATGATTTCACAAGTCCTCTTTAACAGATGGATAACGAATAATCCCAACTTAACAGTTTTATAGCCATAAAAGTTGGCTCAAGCGTAACTACCTATTTTTTGAAAAAGTGTCTCTGGATCCTTTTACAGACACATTTTTGGGGTAAAAACCTTTCATTTAATGAAATTAAGTTTAGAACTAGGCTTTAAATGGTGCCAATATTGTTGGGAAGTGGGGATGCATACGTTTGAAAATGCTTGTCGCGGGAGGTGCGATTTATTTGATGTCGAGTGTAGTTGAAAAGTCACCACTGTCATAGTGAATTACTAATTTTGATGGCCCATAAAACTGTCTCTAAATACTGGAAACACAATAAAAAGGAATAGATAAATTCCGATATAATTAATTCCATTATCTGCTGATGTTAAATCTTTTTTCATACAATTCGAGAAGACATTTTGGACATAATTCTAATTTATTAGTCAAAAGATTAATTCTCAACATGACCTGGGCGGACATTTTAATTAAACTGTTTTTCGTGTAGCTGCAAGCGATCGCAGACCTTACGGCTGTGGGGCAGATTTCAAAATCAATCTGTCAGTTGTTATGTGAACATATTATTTAAATAACTTCAAACGACTTTAGGCCTTATATAATTTGCGTAAACTAGCATATTAAGGCCGACTGAATGAAATGTAAAGAAAGTTCGTGAAGACTATAGACCAGGCATGGCGAACCTTTAAGTATCAACGTGCCACTTTTCTGAAAAAAATTTTTGATGTAGTCATAGACGTGCCATCAAATAACACCTAATGCTATCAATGAGGGGTATAAGTAGTACAAGTGGCGCCATTGGCGAGTAACACTAACTGATGAGAACAAATACAGCCCCTATACAGGGTGTTACTTTGCATTCTTGCCATATTTACAGAGGTTACTGTATTACTGATACTGAACACAAATCCGTAAAAAAATAAGCCACGAAAAATTTTTTTTTTTATCTTGCGTATTTTATTTTATCGACAATCTGTTAAACACACCACTAATTATCGTAACGCGTGCACATCACTTGCTGGCGATGGCGATGGAGACTTTTTTACTTTTTATTGTATTTTTAAATATCTATTGCAATCTATTGTCTTTAAAATGTCTTTTTGACACTTGTAAAAAACTGAGAAATCCATCAAACACAAATCACGTTATAAATAATACAAAAATGACTGAAGTGTATTCAAACAACGAATAATTTAATCAAAATGGTGCTTGGAGTGTCTGCAAGACGTCTTAGACGAAATGCTTGATGACGTACCCTTAGCGTTACACCAAATGCTCTACTACCAGCAGGATGGTGCTCCCCCACAATAAGGACATCAAGTGCGCGAATAATACGTTTGGTGAACAGTGGATTGGACGAGGGGTCCAGTAGCTTGGCCACCACGATCCTCGGACCTTGACACCAATGGATTTTTGGAGTGACTTGAAACGACTGGTATGCGCAGAAGAGATAAACAGTGTAAACACGTTACATGAAAGGATTGTTTTAGTGAAACTGTGATGCAAAACGTTTATGTGTTGCGAAAACTAAAGCGAAAAACCTACGCTTCGCCGTGCTAGACTGTGCCTTCATCAGAACGGAGGACACTTTGAACACTTGCTTCGCAGTACGTAAACTTTGTAAGTAGGAACTTATGAATAAATAATTAATTGTGAATAAGGTGATTTCATTTCACACTTAATTTGTAAAAATAGGGTACAATGTTGTAAATTAATTGAAACCCTATTAATTATTACGTATTTTTGACGGTCCTAAGCCCGTAAAGTAGAAAGGAAAATCTGAAATCAACTGAAGAGTATTTTAAAATAGTTATTATGACTGGATAAAAAGGCTGGTACCCAAAGCCATAAAATTAAGAACTAGGCCACGCCCACTAGGTTTATTCCACTTGCACCTGTAGAACGTGCGAGACAAAATTGGTTTATTCCAATTTGTACTGAAAAACCAAATTTACTAAAATCTTAGTGTACTTTCTTTATGGGAGTCTCTTGTTTATCTTAAATAATAGGTATTGTTACCTACTTTTATCTCTGTGAATATGGCAAGAATGCAAAGTAACACGGTGTATAAAACACATTACATACTATTTTATTTTATAGTAAATTTTGTGATCGGTGGCGTGTCTTAAATATTGTGACGCGTGCCATCGATGGCACGCGTGCCACTGGTTCGCCATCCCTGCTATAGACGAATAAAGCCTCTATACGTTAATAACAAGGTTTAAATTGACGCGCGGATATCGTATAATTTACCAGCATTAGGTATTTTTTTAGTTTAAAATTCAAGTGGGGACAAGTGCAAATGCTTATAGACCTTACAGCTTAGCTATAGGGTTCAAACTGAGGTGACGTCCTTGGGACTGGCTTAGTCGGCGCATTACCAGCTCTGGGTAATCAATTAATTTGTTTTAAAATCGTGCGGCGACAAATTGCGAATGGTAATAGACCTTGCGTCTTCACAATAGGGTTCAAACTGAAGTGCCGCAGGTGCGGTTTGCGTAGAAAATAACTGCAGCTTATTATTATAAGTCAGCTGCAACCGATTATAGGTCTTACGTCTTCACAATAGGGATCTAACTGAAGTGCTGAAGTTTGCGGTTTGCGTAGACAAATGTTTCTTAAGTTGATAGGTAGCTGCAAATGGATGTAGACCTTATAACTTAGATATAGGGTTCAAACTGAAGTACCGACGTGCGCGCGATCAGCGTCGAGCGTGACGTCTTCTGGGCTGGCCAGGTCGGCGCGGATCGGACCCCGCGACCCGTCAGCATCCAGCGGCTTTTAGACCTTACGTCTTATACATAGGGTTCAAACTGAAGTGCCGAATTGTGCGGTTTGCGTAGATCAATTTTTCTTAAGTTGATAGGTAGCTGCAAATGGATGTAGACCTTATAGCTTAGCTATAGGGTTCAAACTGAAGTGCCGACATGTGCACGGTCAGCATCGAGCGTGACGTCTTCTGGGCTGGCCAGGTCTGCGCGAAGTCGGACTCCGCGCCCGGTTAGCGTCCAACGGCACGCCGCGCGCTCTGTGCTTGGTGATACTCTGGAAATAATACAGTTTTGTTATCAACGTTTTATGAGTTTCAACAGTTACATCCTTAGGGTGAGTTGCACCACCTAACTTTGACCGTAACTTTGACGATATAGTTCCAAAATACTGAACTGTCCTATGCATGACATTGACAGTGGGGCGCCACCGTCAATACCGGATCGCTGGTTCCGATTTTTGCCATGATGGAAACCATATAGTTGAACGATGGTAGCGCCCCCCTGTCATTGAGTTTGGTGGGACAGTTCAGCGTAGGTCATCTATAACCGGTGTATTTTGTATGGAGTTTGACAGATTTTTGACGTTTGTCAAAGTTAAAGTAAGATGGTGCAACCCAGCCTTAGCAATGAATATAATAACGAAGTAGTTCTTCTACGGACAAATAATAAGCGTCTAACTAGATCGATTCTTGCGTGGTAACTTGTGATTTAACAGAGCTGCCACGGTATACAAAATCTGAAAGTTTGAAGTACTCTGATCTTTCGCTGGCTTTTAACGTAACAAAAACACAACCTGCTGTATTCCACTGCAGCGCCGCCGAAATCGCTATAAGCGCTATACTAGTAACTGCTATTATTCCATAGGTGAGGCAATGTTAAGCTAGTTAAATACGAGGTGATAAAACTTTGTTTGTCGCCTGTCATCCGCTTTGAAACGGAGGTAAGTCGAACCTTAACTTCGAACTCCTCCTATGTTCTTCTGTTTCGTTGCGGGTCCAATGACAGTTTAAATTTCCTCCGGGACTAGACCTTCACTGGTTGGTTTTTATTGGCGGTCAAGCTGCAGATCCTGGCTACACAGGAGTTGCAGCGGTGGGAACGAGAGGTGGGAATAGTCCCGTAAGCTGTAGATCCTGGCTACACAGGAGTTGCAGCGGTGGGAACGAGAGGTGGGAATAGTTCCGGAAGCTGCAGATCCTGGCTACACAGGAGTTGCAGCGGTGGGAACGAGAGGTGGGAATAGTCCCGTAAGCTGTAGATCCTGGCTACACAGGAGTTGCAGCGGTGGGAACGAGAGGTGGGAATAGTCCCGTTAAGCTGCAGATCCTGGCTACACAGAAGTTGCAGTGGTGGGAACGAGAGGTGGGAATAGTCCCGTTAAGCTGCAGATCCTGGCTACACAGGAGTTGCAGCGGTGGGAACGAGAGGTGGGAATAGTCCCGTTAAGCTGCAGATCCTGGCTACACAGAAGTTGCAGTGGTGGGAACGAGAGGTGGGAATAGTCCCGTTAAGCTGCAGATCCTGGCTACACAGGAGTTGCAGCGGTGGGAACGAGAGGTGGGAATAGTCCCGTTAAGCTGCAGATCCTGGCTACACAGGAGTTGCAGTGGTGGGAATAGTCCCGTTAGTTAAATACGAGGTTTCATGGTCCAAGGACCGCTGAAGAGCCCCGTTGCACGGCATCACGACGCCCCTGTTTTGTCTTCGACCGTGATCAAGGCGCTCACCTGCAGACGCCTTCGGGCGGCGGTGGCGGACGCTCGTCGTCGGGCGAGGCGGCGCTGGAGCCCGAGCTGGCCGCCTCGTCGCTGCCGCCGCCGCGGTAGCGCTCCACGCACTCTACAGAAACATTTATAAGTCAAAATATCAACCATAAAATATAGGGTGTTTTTTTAGAGGTATACAACTTTAAAATGAAATAAAATATGTAAATATATATTTTATTCACATGGTATTGGTTTTTATAAAAGATGTTCTTATGACATTTATGCTTCAAAATGATTTCGGGCCTGTGCCACGGTTGGCTCAAATGTAGCGTAATCGAGATGTCCAGTGTAAGCAATTTAAAGTTTTACTCCTCTAAAAAACACCCTTTACATTACTCAATTTAAATACTGTGTACTTTTTGTTTTAGCGCATAACTCAGTGCCTGAGTTATGGGAAGGTGTTTTTGTTACGTCAATGTCTTTGACGTCGTCACGTCTTAACATGTTAAAATCACATCTTTTGTGCTGCTCCCATACCTTAGGAACTGGCTGAGTTAAGCGCTAGAACTAGTATTTTAATAAAAAATAAAATAAAAAAACTTTTCAAAACTTTCATATGCAATGTAATGTAACATTTTTAAAGTATCTCACCTCTCCGGTCGTCGCAGTCGGGCGCGTCTTCCAGCGTGCGCAGGATCTCGGCGCAAAGTTCCGAGTCTAGCGGTACCGGGTTATCAGATTCCCTGTGAGAATATTTTAATATCATTAACTTGATTTCATTTATGAAAGATTTTCAAATCAAATCAAATCAATAAATTTATTATAGACACTATACAGTCCATACAATAAGGAAAAATATTCAAAAGCCAAAACAGTCAGTCTTACATAATAAAAATAAATTAAAAAGAGCTATCAATTAAATTTTACACATGCAGCCGAACCCACTGCGTGATAAATGGACAGTTTACTCGGCCGGCTACAACGCGCAGAATGTCGTTGGAGCTCCCACGCACACGGCTCAGCATAGAGGCTGCCCTTTTCCGAAGAATGGCATGGAAGCCATCAGTATGTGCTTCGGCAAACATGCCTGATTTTGATGTCTTTACTATTTTTACACCAATTTTATACCAATCTCCTAAGCTCTTCTGGACACACACTATGCACCACCTTACATGATTGGGGTCGAGATACGAATGTGCTTCGAATGTTTACTTAGGTCTCTGAGACCCGACACAACACTGGGATCGTGGATGGAACAAGTTTCATATACTTTTAGGTTGATTCCACACGTAGCTGAGAGGACGGTGTGTAATAGTCTCACTTTAATACATTACAATTTATTATTATTATTATGTACACACACACAGTTTTGTTTTTTAAATATTATCTTTTTATTTATAAATATCTTATCACATCTTTTCTACTTCGTCTATATCGTATATTATTATTTTCTACTACGTCTGTATTTACACTTAAAAGGATGATGGGCACAAATGTATGGAAAGTGGTACCCGCTCCAATAGCCATAACCAATATATATTTTAAAAGGCCTTTAGATGTAGAAAAATGTCTGCTATGGGGCCAGTTCTAATTCACGTTTTGAAAGCAGTAATTCCACTAAGTATTATAATGAAAGTATAACACAATCATCCATGTATACGAGTATGTATTATGACTACAATCTATTAATATAACTAAAAGAAGCATTGAAAATGAAAGGATTATACCTACGATGAACTACCCAAGCTATTAGCCCTTTATTCGCTTTCATCATAATCATCATGATCATTTTAGCCATAGGACGTCCAGTTGAACATAGGCCTCCCCCAATGATTTCCACAATGGCCGGTTGGTGGCGGCCTGCATCCAGCGCCTTCCCGCTACCTTTCTGAGGTCGTCGGTCCATCTTGTAGGTGGACTTATTGGGTCTTGTGGGTTTATTCGCTTTAGCAACTCATAATAAAACCCTTAAGAAGTAATAAAACTTTAACCCCTTTATTAATAAAAGTTACACCCTAGTTGAACTCTAGCTTAAATTGTCATTTGGTATGGAAATGTCATTTTAATCCAAGGTTCTTCCTAGGTGTAACTTTTTATTAATAAGGGGGTAGTACTTCTTTAAATAAAAATATTTATTTCACAAATATCCCCATCAATAATTATAGAGTTAAGGAAGGATGCTGGAGCAATAAACCCTTCCTGCCTCGCATAACCTAAGTACCATACGATGGACACGTATGATACTTCTTCTTCTTCTTCCTCGGTCCCTAAATGTTGTTCGTCTTGGTAAGACCTTTCAAATGACACTACAGACATAACTATTGGAGCCAGGTACCATTCTGCAAAAAAGTATGTATATCTTCGTACACAACCAGATCTGAGGCTGGTGGCCATAGTAAATGTTGTTCGTCTTGGTAAGACCTTTCAAATGACACTACAGACATAACTATTGGAGCCGGGTACCATTCTGCAAAAAAGTATGTATATCTTCGTACACAACCAGATCTGAGGCTCGTGGTCATAGTAAAAGTTGTTCATCTTGGTAAGACCTTTCAAACGATACTAGACACATATCTATTGGAGCCGGGTACCATTTTGCCCATTGTCCTTTATACGCGCACTATTATTATTATTTATGTATGTATATTTTATGCAGTATAGGTTAGTGTCCGTGACTCTCACTCGGCATGGGGCACACTGAAAACCAGCGTCGTGGCTTCCCTCACCGGGGGCCACGGCATATGCTGAGTGGGGTCCCATTGCGATGGGCATCGCTGTGCGACAGGGTGGCACTGCTTAGTTTACTTGCTCATTCATTGTATGTTTTATGTCACATCTGTCTTATTTGTTTTTTTTTTTTTCATTTTACCTCATTTGTCTTTTGTGATGTCCAGGCAATAAATGTTTCTTTCTTTCTTTCTAATAGCAATCTAATGGTGCGGGCTCGCCGTAGCACGTTTGACATCCTGCTCTTGTGTGAGCAGGATGTCAAAGCGTACCACGTGAGCCCGTGCGCCCGATGTGGACGCACCATAAAGAGTTTAAACACGGCTAATTGCTCTTGTGAATATGGTGAGTTTTGACTGTCCGTTTCCCTAACTTTGTTATGGCAAATGCATAAACCGTGCGAGCCATTAAACAAAAGTTATAACTAACCTGTTGTGCAGCACGAGCGCGACGGCGGCGGGGTGCGGGACGGGCGGGTGCGGCGGCGCGCGCGGGCTGAAGGCAGACAGCTCTAAGGCCGGCGCGGGAACACGCGGCGCCGGCGTGCCGCCCCACTCGCACCACACGCCTGAGGAACAATATTATACAGCTGAAGTTTCTTGTTTGGTTGAACGCGCTAATCTCAGGAACTACTAAAGCCCGGTCTCTGAGCACGTAAAATTTTGTCCAATGACCCCAAGCTACCCATCCTTATCGGCCGACAGCTCTAAGGCAGGCGCGGGAACACGCGGCGCGGGAGTGCCGCCCCACTCGCACCACACGCCTGAGGAACAATATTATACAGCTGACGTTTCTTGTTTGGTTGAACACGCTAATCTTAGGAACTACTAAATCCCGGTCTCTAAGAACGTAGAATTTTGTCCAATGACCCCAAGCTACCCATCCTTATAGCTCGCGCGTAATTATGTTGCTGTTGCGCTTACACACTCACTGCGAGCGCCCGTCGCACAGTCACGACAGCAATATAATTACGCGCGTGCGATAAGGATGGGTAGCTTCGGGTCATTGGACAAAATTCTACGTGCTCGGCGAGCAGACTACAATTATTAAATTTTTAGCGTTAAGAGTCGCATCTCAAACTAATTTGAAAATTATAAATAACTTGAAAAAATCGAACTGCCTAAGGCGGGAATTGAACCCACGACCTTCCGCTTGCCGGGCGACTGCTCTTCCAACTGAGCTACTTAGGCAGTTCGATTCTTTCAAGTTATTTATAATTTTCAGACTATAATTGCCAAATGTTTGTCTCGAAGCGCTGGTAGGGCAAAAAAGAATGAGACATGTATAGGCTCCTTAAGAGCATTTGACGATTTGTAAGTAAAAATGTAATTAGTCTACACAAATAAAGATAATTTTGATTTGATTTAACTGCTGGTCCGATTTGAAAAAATATTTTGTGTTGGATGGCCCATTTATCGAGGAAGGCTTCAGGCTGCATTATAACACCACCTTACCAACAAAGACGGAGCAGTAAAGCAAAATGTTGCACTCGCACCACACGCCTGAACGACAAGTTAGAGAGAGATAAAATGCTTTATTGTAGTGCGGTGTAACAAACAAAATGAGAAAAGAAAGGAATACACAAAAGAAACGGCTCAATTTAGTTACAGTCAGCGTCAAATAGTTTATGACACTTGAAGAGGCCAAAAAGTTACACAACCTTATTCCAATTGTAACAAAGACGTATTGCGAAATTATTTGCTACTTTTGGTGTCACGAAATATTTGACGCTGACTGTACACCACTCAAAATAGGCGGCTCAATTTAGGTTAGTTTAGGTACGTTCAGGTTTCAACCAGATGCCATCCACTGCTGGACAAAAACCATCTCCACAGTTTTTCTCTCATATTTCCACAACGACCGGTCCTGCGCTGCCCACATTCAAGTGCTACCCATGACCATCATCAATTTTTGGTCTAAGTGAGCCTGCCTAAACTACGTTTTCCAATACATGGTTGATAACTTTCTGCCTCAACGACCATCAGTTATTTTAACTTTATGCTCCGCCCACTGTCACATTTAATTACTTTGACCGTTCTGATCTTGCGACGCCCTAGACAGTCCGGGACACGTACCCGCGGCTTCGGGGCGCCAGTCGTCCCGCTCCGCTATAATCTATCGCTTAACTCAATCAGTGCCTGAGGTATGGGAGTAACACAGGATGGGTGACATTGACATAATAATGACGTGACAAGGCATACAAATCTGAAGTGTCGCTGACGTTTGACGGTCACAAAATCACTCTCTGATGCTGCTCCCATACCTCAAACACCGAGTTAAACGCTAGATCTATAGCCCAGTAGTGCTGGCCTAAATTCGCTAACCGCGCTACCTTGCTCCTAAAGAACCCTAGACAGTCCGAGACACGTACCCGCGGCTTCAGGGCGCCAGTCGTCCCGCTCAGCTATAGATAAGTCATGAGCTAGGCGCTAGACTTAGTTCAGTCAGTGCCTGAGGTATAGGAGCGGCACGTGAGTGGTGACTTTGACATAATTATGACGTGACAAGGCATACAAATCTGAAGTGTCGCTGAAGTTTGACCGTCACAAAATCATTCTTCCGTGCCGCTCCCATATCTCAAGACATTTCAGACTGTCGTCTGCGGTGTTTCCGGACGGATACGACCTGCAAGCTTTCAAGAGGAGAGCGTATCTTCACCTTAAAGGCCGGCAACGCACCTGTAACGCCCCTAGGTCTGCGGGTGTCTATGGCGACAGTAATCACTTACCATCAGGTGATCCGTCTGCTCGTTTGACACATTAAAAAAAATGTACATTGACTGAGTTAACCTATAGCCCAGTAGCCTAACCCCATCTAGCGCGCCACCTTGCTCCTGTGCGGTACACTAGACCTAAGCGGAGACACGTACCCGCGGCTTCAGGGCGCCAATCGTCCCGCTCAGCTAATACATCGGGCGGTGCGGTGTCTCGACCGCAGTGCGCTGCCCACGCGCGCACACCTTCACCCGCTTCTAAAGGTAGTCTCGCTTCGCTCTCCTGCGGCACCCTAGACAGTCCGGGACACGTACCCGCAGCTTCAGGGCGCCAGTCGTCCCGCTCAGCTATAGATAAGGCATGAGCTAGACGCTAGGCTTAGTTCAGTCAGTGCCTTAGGTATGGGAGTAACACAGGATGGGTGACATTGCTATATTATGATGTGACAGGACATTACAAATCTGAAGTCTCGCTGACGTTTGACGGTCACAAAATCACTCTCTGATGCTGCTCCCATACCTCAGAAACTGAGTTAAAAGCTAGATCTATAGCCCAGTAGCGCTGGCCTAAATTCGCTAACCGCGCTACTTTGCTCCTAAGGCACCCTAGACCAGCGGTTCCCGAATGGTGGTCCGCGGAACCCTGGGGTTCCGTGGAAAGGCCACAAGGGTTCCGTAAAAGATATTATCCCACGTTTTGTGACCGACGTTGTTCGCGCGCACCGACTTGTTTACGCACAAGGGAGGGGCAGGGCGTGCGGGCGGAGTAGTACGGGGGTTCCGCTAGGAAAAGTATAATCAATTAGGGTTCCCTGGCAAAAAAAAGTTGGGAAACTCTGCCCTAGACAGTTCGGGACACGTACCCGCGGCTTCGGGGCGCCAGTCGTCCCGCTCCGCCAGTACATCGGGCGGCGCCGTGTCGCGACCGCAGTGCGCTGCCCACGCGCGCACACCTTCACCCGCTTCTAAAGGTAGTCTCGCTTCGCTCTCCTGCGGCGCCCTAGACAGCCCGGGACACGTACCCGCGGCTTCGGGGCGCCAGTCGTCCCGCTCAGCTATAGATAAGGCATGAGCTAGGCGCTAGGCTTAGCTCAGTTAGTGCCTTAGGTATGGGAGTGACATGGGATGGGTGACATTGCTATATTATGATGTGACAAGGCATACAAATCTGAAGTGTCGCTGACGTTTGACGGTCACAAAATCATTCTCCCGTGCCGCTCCCATATCTCAAGACATTTCAGACTATCGTCTGCGGTGTTTCCGGACGGATACGACCTGCAAGCTTTCAAGAGGAGAGCGTATCTTCACCTTAAAGGCCGGCAACGCACCTGTAACGCCCCTAGGTCTGCGGGTGTCTATGGCGACAGTAATCACTTACCATCAGGTGATCCGTCTGCTCGTTTGACACATTAAAAAAATATATTTACATTGACTAATGCTGGATTTCTATATTCAATCCTAATCCAAATTATACGGATTTGGATTGTCAACTGTCAAATTTTAATATGTTTTTGGCCAAAATATCTGCGGTTTTTGATGTTTTTACATTTTTATATTGTTTATTAGTATATTTAAACAATATTAAAGTGTAAAAGCATCGAAAATTTTGGAAATATAATCTAAAACTGAATTCAATTTGACAGTTGTAATCCGGATTTGGACAAGGATTGAATATAGGAATCGGGCGTAAGTTAACCTATAGCCCAGTAGCCTAACCCCGTCTAGCGCGCCACCTTGCTCCTGTGCGGCAAGACCTAAGCGGAGACACGTACCCGCGGCTTCAGGGCGCCAATCGTCCCGCTCAGCTAATACGTCAGGCGGCGCCGTGTCGCGACCGCAGTGCGCTGCCCACGCGCGCACACCTTCACCGGCTTCTAAAGGTAGTCTCGCTTCGCTCTCCTGCGGCGCCTTAGACAGTTCGTGACACGTACCCGCGGCTTCGGGGCGCCAGTCGTCCCGCTCAGCTAATACGTCAGGCGGCGCCGTATCGCGGCCGCAGTGCGCTACCCACGCGCGCACACCTTCACCCGCTTCTAAAGGTAGTCTCGCTTCGCTCTCCTCTAGCGCCACTAATACTTCTGCGTCGAACACCTGGATAACAAATTCAAATTGTAGCCCTAAGACAACACAACAAGGTCCAAACGAAACGACAAAGATTACTCGGTTGACATTCGCTGTCATTTGCAAAAACAATCTGGCCTCAACTGGTGCCCAAATCACAACATTGACGTTTGTTTACGACTTGTAAGTCACAAGGCCATCTGATACTTTACATATTATACGGGTCGAACAAAATGACAATGTAAATTCGCACAAAAACGTTCAGTTGGCGCAGTCATAACGTCAATGCAAGTACCAATCTGTCATCAACCATTGCCCAAATAAAAATATCGACAAGCTCTAAATCAGTCTATTTGATGCCTCTACTTCTTTCGGCAATATATAGGTACAGTCCGATACTTAATGGCGACTCGGATATTAGCTGCAAGTGTAGGTGCAGGTATAGCCACTTTCTTCACCCCGCTGATACTTAATATTGTTACAGCGACTCCTGGGATGTTCCGAGCCGCTATAAAGTTTGTATTATTCTGTACTTACTTCGACAAGCGTGTTGGCGGCAAGCGCGTGCCAGTCGGACAGCTCGAGCCCGCGCGCCGTCCACCACTCCTCGCTGCGCGCCACTGAGCTGAAAACCCGCGATAGCTCGGCTGCCGCTGTTTGTACTGCTCTCTAGGAATTAACAATTAAATAAATAAAGAAGATATTTAGAATCAAGGCTTTCACAACTGTGTATATTTACAAGCTAAGCATAAAGTCAAAGCGAAGCCGGACGGTGAAGGGGTCGGACTGGCCGACTCGTGATCCGGGGAACGCGAGTTCGGTCCCTGCAGCCGCTCGACTATTCTGGTTAGCTCACTCGTGACACAAGCATTTTTAGCTTAGTACGAGGGCTAACGGGTCTATTAGTAATTTGTGCAATAACAAATTACTAATAACAGGCCTGTTCATCTCCGCGAGTTTACATCGAAAACAAAACACGCACGATGGCCCACCTACAGGATACTATTCGACAAGGCCTCACATACGAGCGAACATTGACTCACGCACGCGTATTCTTGTGTATGATGGAAGAAAATAAAGAAAATGGTGTACTAAATACTGTCACATACTGTGCAGTATTTAACTGCCTAAATAATAATAAAAACACAGAATGTACTTTTTTAAGTTGCCTCAAGATCAAGACACTGAGAGGTAAATAAGTAGTTAATATTATTCATGCTAAATCATGTATTTCCTCCGCCATTTTCCGCAGTTTGGCACCTCACGTCACATCATTTTACCGAAGTCAGCCCTATAGCTTCGACGCAGTGCCGATCACTGACGTTTGTCAACAAAATGGTGCTTGACTCTTGAGACAGTCTAAATTACACCATATTGTTAATGACATTGAGCGTACATTTTTTAAATACCTTCGCGAAGTAAAACTTCTGTACGTAGTACTTATTATTATTCTGTGCTAATAATCTTTAAAAAAAAAGAAAAAGAAAGGTAAATAATGTTTTATGTAGACTTGGATCCCATCATTTCTCGATTTGGGTATAAAGACGTTCAGCTAGGAAATTAATAGTACATATTTCAGATTAGTTCTGATTTTTCAATATTGTTTTTGATCACGTCATGTATCACACAATGTAGGCTTTCTATGAGAGGCCGATATTATAATGTAACTGGTGTGCACTTACCCTAAGGTCCTGCGTTGTCATGCGCACTCGTGCTCGCGCGGCATCGCTGAGTCCTAACGCTAAGTCTCGCCTTCTACTCGACACTTTTTCTCGCAGCGACATCGTCAGCTCCATGCATTCTTTCTCTAGCTGCTTGTATGCTCCAGTCTGTGAAGATGAAGATATTATTTAGACTGGTTAAAAGAACAATCATTACTGTACATATCTGCAAAGACACATTGTGGGATTGTTACGTTACGTTTAACAATTTTTTGCATCAGGTAAGATGGAGATCAAGAGCTTCCTCATTGTAAAAAAATTCAAAAAAGGAAGAGCATCATTGCACAGTATATTTAACTTAACAGAGACAACGTTGAAAAACTGAACTATAACTGCGTTGGTTAATTTCGCAGTCACGTAGCGGCCACTCGACAGCCACTTTTAGCTCGGCTAGGCTGCGTTACGAACACTTGCATTCATTCCAAGCTCGCTTCTAAAACTGCGGTCGTTTTGGGAACACCTTGGGGGAGGTTTTTGCCGGGTCGTTGTCGTATTTTGGTGAAAACGAACTGCAAAAAATGTGGTCACTTGCCTTAGCTATCTGCACGGAGAAGGGCCCGAAGCAAGCGTCCACAAAATGCGCGTAGTCCCGTAGAGGCCGCTCTATGGCTAGCTCCAGCTCGCTCGCCCACGCCGACAAAGATTCTAGCTCGCCTCGCGCCACTACTGCCGCAACAGCTTGTGCACAACTGTAGGTACAATCATTTAATTAAGTTTATGACGAAAAGATTTGATCAGGGAATTATTTGCTGTCTTCTACGGTAACAGAGTATTAATTCCACTAACACGGGCTATAGTACGGGCGAAATCAAGTAATTAAACGGAGTTCAAAGCTAAAGCCCGGTTTCCTCCAAGGCGGAGCAGAGAGTGTTTAACGAATCAGATTTCATTATTTTTAGTTCTCCTCTACGCTCCGCGCCGCAACGCCGCCGATGCCAAATTTTGTAGAAAAATTTCACAGTCTGACACTTTTCCGATCTGCTCGACTCCGCTCCGCCTAGGTAAAAACCTAAAAATCTATTTTTCTTTGGTATAATGGATGACAGATGACAGCTGCTGCTCGTTGACAGATGAGGCAGATGACAGTCGGCCACTCACGTGATCTGGTAGTAGGTGCGCGTGTGCAGGCCGGGCCCGCGCACGCGCCGGCAGAAGGCGGACTCGTGCGCGGGCACGCGGGCCGCTCGCCGGATCACCGCTGCCCAGGCCAGCTGCTCCCAAAGACCTCGAACGCCCCACCACGATACACCGCCTGGGTTACCAAACATACAGCATTAGGGCTATATTTCACCGGGACACCATGGCGGCGCAACCAGTCGCCGGCTACCAACAAAATGTATACAGCTCTATAGAGAGTTACTCACCTGGTGGCCGTTTGGTTACGCAAAGCTGTATACATTTTGTTGGTAACAGCGACTGGTTGCGCCGCCATGGTGTCCAGGTAAAATATAGCCCTTAAGGCCGTGTCCAGATGATGCATTTTTAGAGAGATACTAAAGTCCGGTCGCCGAACACGTAGAATTTCGTAAAATGACCCCGCGCTACCCATCCTTATCGCTCGCGCGTATTTATATTGCTGTCGCGAATGTGCGACAGGCAGCCGCAGCAGGCCTGTTCATCTCCGCGAGTTTACATCGAAAACAAAACACGCACGATGACCCACCTACAGGATACTATTTGACAAGGCCTCACATACGAGCGAACATTGACTCACGCACGCGTATTCTTGTGTATGATGGAAGAAAATAAAGAAAATGGTGTACTAAATACTGTGCAGTATTTAACTGCCTAAATAATAATAAAAACACAGAATGTACTTTTTTAATTTGCCTCAAGACACTGAGAGGTAAATAAGTAGTTAATATTATTCATGATAATTCATGCTAAATCATGTATTTCCTCCGCCATTTTCCGCAGTTTGGCACCTCACGTCACATCATTTTACCGAAGTCAGCCCTATAGCTTCGGCGCAGTGCCGATCACTGACGTTTGTCAACAAAATGGTGCTCGACTCTTGAGACAGGCTAAATTACACCATATTGTTAATGACATTGAGCATACATTTTTTTAAATATCTTCGCGAAGTAAAACTTCTGTACGTAGTACTTATTATTATTCTGTGGCCGCAGTGAGTGTGCGAGCCATACATTCTGTCCATATGCACTCGCGCATGAATATAGCGTGCATATACAGGGTGGAATTTTGTAATGCCACCTGCAGGGAAATCGAAAATTTTTCGAAAATTCACTACCTTACCATTCAATTTTCTGTAACATTATTTAAATAATTTAAGATTTCATGGTATTCCTTTTATTTGATTTATCAAGTTTGTTAGAGAGATTTCATTCTTATGCTTAACCCTAACGATCGATGTAATAAAAATAGAGGGTGTAATATTTAACAGATTTTATAGTCTATCCAATATAGCTTGATTAGAATGATAGCTGTCAAACGAATGTGACTAGTGCTGGGTATGTTTCGTACGGTTCACATAGATATATCGATAAGTTTTCGAAAAAATGATATAAAAAAATGCACCCAATTTTTCTTCATATCTTTATTCATAAAAATGACAATTATAATTTAAATTTAAAGACAGTAAAATTTAAAATTCATGTCAAGGGTGTACAACCTAAGTCGTAGTCATTATCATCAGTGTTCTTCAGTGGTTTTTTCCTCTCGCTAGAGGGCGGTGGGCATCTCTTCTAGAGTAACGGTGCTATGAATACCCAAAAAATTACCGGTGATTGATTTCCGATGTTTGATTATTTAAGAATGAAATGTTTTTTGGTTTTTAATAGAAAAACGTATAACTTGACTTAAATATGTTAAAAAATTAGTTAGAAAAAAAATTTGTTAAATATGTTAAAAAATTAGTTTTAATTTAATATGACATTTGTCGATATGTCCCATCACTAAAATTTTTGTAACTCGAGATGTAGAGACGTCGTTAATACTCTAGCTTGATTTTTATAATTTCGAATTACTACTTATTGGTGTAATTTAACGCTGCATTTACACGAAATTAACATTTTTATTGGAAGCACTGTCGTCGAAAATATTGTTTGTAGGTCAGACGTAAATCATTTCTTGTCCGCCAATATTTAGCTCTCATTGATCGCTACTACAAAGTTATGTCGTTACTTTTAATGGCAGCTGTCATTCTAATCAAGCTATATTGGATAGACTATAGTTGGTTCGATTCCCGGGTGTGGCAAGCAAATTTTTGGAATTCTTTGAATGCAGTTCTATTTCTTTTCAAAAATAAAGGAATGTTTTCTTTGAGAAAATTTTTCTATTTACAATATTAAGAGTACTTTCCCTCCAGGTGGCATTTCAAAATTCCATCCTGTATAAAACGCGTTATCTGGACAAGCTGTAGGCCTCTCTGTCTTTGACTTGCCAGCGCCCGCGCTGTGCCAATGCAATGTTTTTTCGGGCAAGTAACGCAACAGCGAGGTTATAGGGTTGCGTTACGACGACGTTACGCGGGCGCTGGCAAGACAATGACGACTGAAAGAAGCTAGTGAGGAGAGTCCTGTCCGAACTAAAAGAATTTGATTCTAGTGTGGACCAACCCCAATTAAGAGAGCTTCGATTCTACATTGGAGAGGGCTAGATCCAAAAGATACCTTGCATAAGTATCTCGCAATACAAGTAGTCTGCTAATTTGTAAATAATTTCATATGTAACTTTAGTCCCACGCGAGGAAAAAATAAGAAAGTCTTACTTAAGAACAGATAGTACAAGAATAACACTTACCAACTAGTAAAAGAAGAGCGCAGAGCGGGCATATGATTACGGCAACTATAAATGCTACTATGGGCTGCAGCACTCCTAAGATTACTATTCGCCAAATGATGACTTCAAATAATACTAGAAATCTGAAACAAGAAATTAACTTCATTAGTCAGCTAATTAGCAAAGTGTTACTACTCGTTCCCTTATTATAACACAAGTAAGAACTAGATCAGGGAGAGTGGGTGTCACAATAAAAACTTAACCAGGGAATGCCAAGTTTCTTCTGGGGGAAAGTTAAACTATTATAGGACCTGCAACGAAATTATACAGAAGATCAAAGGCTCCTTATAAAGATCGAGAACTAATGGATTTTTTTAAATTAACGCAGTTGTGCACTGACCTGTTAAGTCTTGGCGGGTCAGGGCAGTCCAGGTCATATAACAGCGCGCATCCACACAGCACGGCCAGCGTCAGTGGCGGCGCCCACAACGGTACAGTGGCAGCGGCCGCCAGTGACAAAGCACTGCCGCTAGCGGGAATCCAAGCAGCAAGATCATCTGTCTCAGCTCTAGCACAGCTGTGAACTGACCTGTTAAGTCTCGGCGGGTCGGGGCAGTCCAGGTCATACAACAAAGCGCATCCACACAATACTGCCAGCGTCAGTGGCGGCGCCCATATCGGCACAGTGGCAGCGGCCGCCAGCGAAAATGCGCTGCCTCCCAGTGCTGCCAGCGGGAAGCCAGCAGCAAATATCTGTCTCGACACTAAACACAGCTGTGCACTGACCTGTTAAGTCTCGGCGGGTCGGGGCAGTCCAGGTCATATAATAACGCGCATCCACACTATACCGCCAGCGTCTGTGGCGGCGCCCATAGCGGCACAGTGACAGCGGCCGCCAGCGGGAGGCCAGCAGTAAGGTCATCTGTTTCGGCTCTAGCACAACTGTGAACTGACCTGTTAAGTCTCGGCGGGTCGGGGCAGTCCAGGTCATATAACAGCGCGCATCCACTCAATACCGTCAGTGTTAGTGGCGGCGCCCACAGCGGCACAGTGGCAGCGGCCGCCAGCGACAAAGCACTGCCGCCCAGTGCCGCCAGCGGGAAGCCAGCAACAAGATTATCTTTATCAACACTAGCATAGCTGTGCACTGACCTGTTAAGTCTTGGCGGGTCGGGGCAGTCCAGGTCATATAATAACGCGCATCCACACAATACCGCTAGCGTGAGAGGCGGTGCCCACAGCGGCACAGTGGCAGCGGCCGCCAGCGACAAAGCGCTGCCACCTAGCGCCGCCAGCGGGAATCCTAGTAGCAGCCCTAGCGAGCCCAGCCCGCCCACTACTCCGTAGTTCCACACGCGGTTCGCTTGCCGGCTTAGGCCTTTGCCTAGTAGACCTGCACGAAAAAATCATCATTCATCATCAAATCATTTTTGAAATAGCGCACGAATCTAATGTCAGCGTTAAACCCGTTTATTCTTAAACGCGGCTCCCAGAGTCGAAACCAAACCATTCAGCAGTTATAAGAAAGAAATAAACACATAGTTTTGTGTGAAATGAATGATTATTTGCCAAATCAGAACATTTGTTAACTTCTCTCACAAAAACCTAAACTTTTTATTTACTTTCGTCTGAAAACTTTACAGTTTAGCCAGTTAAGTTAAAAAGGTCAAATCATTATGCTTTATTTATTTTAAACACGCTATCTTCCAAACATAGAGTAAGTGATACCAACCTGTATCCGGCTCAGTCTCGAACCGCGTCCGTTCTTTGGATATGTGCCGCCACAGTTTCAATAATCGCGACCACATCGTCTGTGTTTCACTGCTACGCTTCGGGAACAATGTGCCGTTAACCTGTACAATAAATATATTACATTCATTTCATTTCAACATTACATTAAATAAATTAACTTTAACGACCTCATGAAGGTAGAAGGAAGGCGCTGAATGCAGGCCGCTACCAACCGGTCAATATGGAAACCATTAGAGGAAAGAAAGAAAGAAAAAAATAGACTTTATTGAACACAGTAAGCACAAATATAAACAATAACAACACAAAACGAATACAGAAAATAGTGGGCCACTGTGTCAATAGGCTCCCGCTCAGCATTTATCCTGACATGCTCATAAGGGCATGTCAAAAAACTGGCCTTCCGCGAGAGCCCTTGTTGTGGCTTGGTGCATCCCTTCCGAGAGACATCGATTCGAGTTCGATACTTCGATATCTCTCAAAAAGGGTGAGCAAAGAAGGGACACCGGACATTACTACATTAGAGGAGGCCTATTTTTAGCAGTGGACGTCCTGTTGCTAAAATGATGATGATGATGAAATGTTAGTCGTACCTGTGAAAGTTCGTAGTCCGGCACGAATGGTCTGACACATAACAGAGTCCGTAGCGATATGGGCGAGCACCACGGCACTAGCACTCCCAGCAGGAACATCAGATTCCAACTCCAACACCACGTTCTTGAAACAAACGATTGCGGTGTTAATGTGTCTTATCAAATCGGTAGAAGAGAAAATGCGCTATTGTGGTAACTTGAAATTCTGGCAATGAGGGTTTGCTTCATTGCGGTCACCGGTTGGCGCCTTGTTATAGGACTCGACAACGACCGTGACGCACCTCTAGTGATTGCAAATGCGATGTATTCCTCCTACCGTGTCAAGTTACAGCTCCGCAGCTAATGAAATCTTTAGCTAATTATTTAGTCAAGTAGTCTTGGGGACTGGCTTTTGTAGTTTTGGTTCTTGGGGATTGAATTGTGTGACTACTTATGTAAGTTCTACTACTAAAGTCTGGTCCGGGAGCACGTAGAATTTTGTCCAATGACCCCAAGCTACCCATCCTCATCGCTCACGCGTAATTATGTTGCTGTCGCGCTCGCACACTCACTGCGCCCGTCGCACAGTCGCGACAGCAATATAATTACGCACGAGCGATAAGGATGGGTAGCTTGGGGTCATTGGCCAAAATTCTACGTGCTCCCGGACCAGACTATACACACTATTTATAATGTAGTAAATACAGAATACGCAGTTGTAATTGTACGCTACTACAACGAGTTACTAAAGTTTTACAAAGGATTAAATCACCTGTGAGCCAAATTGACCAATCGCCACCCAGGCCACCTGGTGCTAGTGGTCCTAATCCGCTCCTTGTCCACCAGGAACACAGGCTGCGACGGGTCGGACCGCGGTGTGACTATGGACGTGGCGCGCGTGCTCAGGACGGTAGGGATTCGCTCAGAACGACCCCTGAAGTGGCGGACGACCACCCAGTTTTGAGGCAGCCATATCCTGGTGGACCAGGTGAACTCGCGAGTGGGAGTTTTGGCTGCGCGCAGTTCCTGAGAAAAGATTTGGAATTAGTCAAAGTAGTTGACTCTGAGTGAGCCATTTAAAGTTATTAGGACATAATTTTAAGTCGTCAATTTTACAAAAAATAAAAGAAGAAGACAGCAATTTTCTGTGCTGCGAGCGCTAGTCACTCCTTGCGCTACGTCTACGCACGAGACATAATAGAGCTGTGTCTAGAAACTAACCTTCATAAGGTCAGGTCTCTCAGCAAGAAGTATCTATGCTGGTGTAATTTTAAAGCCTGCATAGCAGCGGCGGCGTTCTTCATGGCCGCTCAGCGGAGCTCGCCATGACTCCGCGCGCGATATAGGATGGAACTGCTTTGAGACTAATCTTCAAAAGCAATGGCTCCCGATCCCTGAAGAACGTCAGGTCTCTCAGCAGGAAGTATCTGTGCTGGTGTAATTTTAAAGCCTGCATGGCGGCGGCGGCGGCGTCCTCCATGGCCGCCAGCGGAGCTTAACACGCTTCCGCATGACATAGGATGGAGTTGTCTTGAGACTGACCTTCATAAGCAGCGGCTCTCTGTCCCTCAAGAACGTCAGGTCCCTCAGCAAGAAGTATCTGTGCTGGTGTAGTTTCAAGGCCTGCATGGCGGCGGCGGCGTCCTCCATGGCCGCCCAGCGGAGCTCGCCGCGGAGCCGCACCTTGCTTCACGCTTCCGCACGAGACATTACGAGCTACTGTTTAGACACTAACCTTCATTAAGAGCGGCTCCCGATCCCTCAAGAAGGTCAGGTCTCTCAGCAAGAAGTATCAGTGCTGGTGTAATTTTAAAGCCTGCATAGCAGCGGCGGCGTCCCCCATGGCCGCCCAGCGGAGCTCGCCGCGGAGCCGCTTCTTGCGTCACACTTCCGCACGAGATAGAACGGAGCTGTCTTGAGACTGACCTTCATAAGCAGCGGCTCTCTATCCCTCAAGAAGGTCAGGTCTCTCAGCAAGAAGTATCTGTGCTGGTGTAGTTTCAAGGCCTGCATGGCGGCGGCGGCGTCCTCCATGGCCGCCCAGCGGAGCTCGCCGCGGAGCCGCTACTTGAACCACGGCTCTGCTTTAGTTAGAACTAGCTTGTGTCTTGAGACTGACCTTCATAAGCAGCGGCTCCCGATCCCTCAAGAAGGTCAGGTCCCTCAGCAGGAAGTATCTATGCTGGTGTAGTTTCAAGGCCTGCATGGCGGCGGCGGCGTCCTCCATGGCCGCCCAGCGGAGCTCGCCGCGGAGCCGCTGCGCCGCGAGCGCGAGTCTCTCCTTGCGCCACGCTTCTGCTAGTTAGGGTGGGGTTGTATCTTGACACTAACCTTCATTAAGAGCGGCTCTCGGTCCCTCAAAAACATTAGGTCTCTCAGCAGGAAGTATCTGTGCTGGTGTAGTTTCAAGGCCTGCATGGCGGCGGCGGCGTCCTCCATGGCCGCCCAGCGGAGCTCGCCGCGGAGCCGCTACTTGAACCACGGCTCTGCTTTAGTTAGAAGGAGCTTGTGTCTTCAAACTAACCTTCATAAGCAGCGGCTCTCGATCCCTCAAGAAGGTCAGGTCTCTCAGCAAGAAGTATCTGTGCTGGTGTAGTTTCAAGGCCTGCATGGCGGCGGCGGCGTCCTCCATGGCCGCCCAGCGGAGCTCGCCGCGGAGTCGCTTCTTGCGTCACACTTCCGCACGAGATAGAACGGAGCTGTCTTGAGACTGACCTTCATAAGCAGCGGCTCCCGGTCCCTCAAGAAGGTCAGGTCTCTCAGCAAGAAGTATCTGTGCTGGTGTAGTTTCAAGGCCTGCATGGCGGCGGCGGCGTCCTCCATGGCCGCCCAGCGGAGCTCGCCGCGGAGCCGCTGCGCCGCGAGCGCGAGTCTCTCCTTGCGCCACGTTTCTGCTAGTTAGGGTGGGGTTGTATCTTGACACTAACCTTCATTAAGAGCGGCTCTCGGTCCCTCAAGAAGGTCAGGTCCCTCAGCAAGAAGTATCTATGCTGGTGTAGTTTCAAGGCCTGCATGGCGGCGGCGGCGTCCTCCATGGCCGCCCAGCGGAGCTCGCCGCGGAGCCGCTGCGCCGCGAGCGCGAGTCTCTCCTTGCGCCATGTCTCCGCTATAGTTAGAACAAGCTTGTGTCTCGACACTAACCTTCATAAGCAGCGGTTCCCGATCCCTCAAGAAGGTCAGATCTCTCAGCAAGAAGTATCTGTGCTGGTGTAGTTTCAAGGCCTGCATGGCGGCGGCGGCGTCCTCCACGGCCGCCCAGCGGAGCTCGCCGCGGAGCCGCTGCGCCGCGAGCGCGAGTCTCTCCTTGCGCCACGTGACACAAAATGGGGCTAGTGTCTTGAGACTGACCTTCATAAGCAGCGGCTCTCGATCCCTCAAGAAGGTCAGGTCCCTCAGCAGGAAGTATCTATGCTGGTGTAGTTTCAAGGCCTGCATGGCGGCGGCGGCATCCTCCATGGCCGCCCAGCGGAGCTCGCCGCGGAGCCGCACCTTGCTTCACACTTCCGCACGAGATATAACGGAGCTGTGTCTTCAAACTAACCTTCATAAGCAGCGGCTCTCGGTCCCTCAAAAACGTTAGGTCTCTCAGCAAGAAGTATCTGTGCTGGTGTAGTTTCAAGGCCTGCATGGCGGCGGCGGCGTCCTCCATGGCCGCCCAGCGGAGCTCGCCGCGGAGCCGCTGCGCCGCGAGCGCGAGTCTCTCCTTGCGCCACGTTTCCGCGCGCGATAGAATCGGGTGTGCTGCGCAGATCCGCGCCTCTGCTGTTGCTAAGCCGGCTTCTAGCTTACGGCGGACGCCTTCTTCGGCTCTAGAAAGGAAGAAGGGTTTCTGTTAGTGTTATAATGGAGCGGCTTTCGTGCATGATAATAGACAGTTTGACACCATACTCCAATAATTCGAAACCACAACTTTTTTAAAAAGACCCTTCATTCTGGTCTTAAAAACTTAATTAATTTTAAATTACCTGTAAATTACGATTTTTGTTCGCATTGTAATTAAAAAAAAAGCAGTTTAATTGAGTTGATAAAATAGTGACGTCACTTGCTTGTATTGTAGTGCCATACAAAATATATGGGAGTTTCGTTTTGACAGTTTTAAAAAGTACGTCAATTGATTGGTGGTGTCAACATGTCTATTATATCCAATTAACGGTCATTATTGTGAATTACGTCTGGGGTGAATTTTCATAAACTGCAATATATCGCGAAAAACAGTTATAAAAATTCTATACATTTTTATAACACGAAAAAACTGTGAATTTTCTTGAACGCTTCTTAATGAAGAAGCATGGTCTGATCTGACCTTTTCATTCCAAACGCCCTAATGACTGACGTCAAGCTTTGGCCTCGAAGATTGCGACATATTAACACAACAGCATGCAACTAGTGGCTCAGAGCAAAAACAGCTGCCTTCTTCTACTGGTCCAGCAGAGCGAGGATATATCTTTGGATATTTTTTGGACAATTTTACACAGCGTCATCTAGCCCCAAAGCAATGGATCCTGTACCAGGAGCCGCTAGGTACTCAAACGGTTCACAGAACATAACGCATCAAGACACGGGTGATCTAATCTCACCTGTCCACGACGGCAGCTGCTCTGAGTTGTTGCGCTAGCAGTTGTGGTATGTCGGGACCTAATGCCAGGAGTCGCTCGCACGACAGCACGCCGCGGCACACTCGAGACACGTATTCGCGCATCGCCGCCGTTCGGACTTCCTACAACAACAATACATAGTATAAGAAGGTATTCATAAACCTAACGATGTCCACTGCTGGACAAAGGCATCCTTCAAGGATTTCCAGAAGAATCGGCACTTTCACCAAATCGTATTATGACTATGGTTCTTCTAATTCCTGGCGTAGTTTTCTCCAGATTTTCAGAATCTTAACTCTATGCTGTTTTTTTATTAAACAACAAAATGATATAAGAAAAGGTTAATGCTTAATTACCTGTTCGATGTCCTTCAAGGGCACCTTTTGGCTAGCCAACTGTGCGGCGCGGCGCTCTCTGAAATGGAGGAACCAGCCGCGCGCTTCTCGTTCCAATAAGGCTTGCAGGGGCGCCGCTGCCTTGCGGGTTAATTCACGCCGGTAAAGTCGGAGATCCACCTGAGAACAAACAATTTCGCACTACAACTTCATTAGAAAAAATACGCTTCAATGCAAGAGGTTATTGCAGAGAGTATAAAATGGAAAGCTAATGACCTAAAGACAAGCTAAAGGAGTGGTGAAGATAGATACATAAAAACAGCAGCATACTGATAGGCGCCAACTCGTAACCTCTGTACCGGCTGCTGCCAACAGTTATCGTCGTTAGTTGTCGATTGATAAGTCCATATCTCACCAAAGGGCGCCAACTGGGCGCTAACTCATCTCCCATTATACCTGTGTCCTCTGAGGAGTGGTATACACTGTCAGTGTATACCACTGTCCTGGGGTCAGTCCTGGATGTCTCATGTTGTATTTGCACGCACCTGTTTGTGCCTCTGTCAAACGACAGAACCTTACTCGCTAATGGCGCCAACTCGTTAGCATTGTACCTGTGTCCTCTGAGGAGTGGTGTACAGACACGGCACCCTGGGCGCCGTTCTCGACGCCTCTCGCGCATCAGTCTTCTCGGAGGCGGCCCGACGCATCGCGCGGGTCACCCAAGCAGCCAAAGCCGCTATGTCTTCTTGGTGTTCGGGCTGGATAAAAATAAACACGGCTACTTCACACTCGTACGACTTTATAGTGAGTGAGGGAGACGGAATAAAAAACTCATAACACTAATTTATTTATGCAGGTAGGCTTTTAAAAAGCACTTTTACACGTCCCAGTATTTTTACCCTACCACTGCTTCAGGACAATAAATGGGCCAGTGCTGAGAAGAAGCAGCGCAAGAAACTCAGTCACTATAGTCCTGAATTATTCCCTTCGGCCGTTAAGGAAACCGAAGTTAGGAAACTAGTTTCCTAAAAGCCTTTTTTTATACTTCTACGTAACTGGTTTCCTAAAAGGCTTTTTTTATACTTCTACGTAACTGGTTTCCTAAAAGTACTATGTTTCTGTTATTTCAGCCGCCTATGAAACTATAACCGGATTTACCCTCCATCCAGTACCCTTTGGCCGTTAAAGTAATAACTATGTATGTGACATTAATTAATAATAAGTATTACCAATCTATACAAGAATAATAACAAATTCATTAGTCTAGTAGGCACTAGGCACGTATGCAGCCAGTGCATTCCCAGTATTAGACGAATAATAGGTACAGATAGAGATATGTCAATTGTCAATAATTGTCAATAATTAGGTATTACAAAGATAGATGCAAGTATCACAGGATCCGCCGAGCCAAATGGTGGATCAGTGAACTTCAGCGTGCTATTAAATCCACTGATGGATCGAGATAGTAGATCCTACTGGACAGAGGGCGGATTTAACTACTCGACCAATTTTGAAATATTTGGATATAATCAAAACACTTAAAACAAAAAATAATCCATTTACTTAAAACATTAATAAAACATAAATACTCTTTTTGACATGAAATAAAACTAAAATAAAATATTAATCAACTTAAAATAAAAATGCATATGGAGCAATAACTTCTATACAGTGCCCCACAGTTATTAGTCCCTTTTCCAAATCATTTAATGCATTATTAATTTCAGTATCGTAGAAGTATAAAAAAGCCTTTTAGGAAACCAGTTACGTAAAAGTATAAAAAAAGCCTTTTAGGAAACCAGTTACGTAGAAGTATAAAAAAAGGCTTTTAGGAAACTAGTTTCCTAACTTCGGTTTCCTTAACGGCCGAAGGGGAATTATTACATCAAAATCTATGGACCGGAGAATATTTTCAAGACTATTTTACCAGTCAATTTAGCAACCACAATTAGTTTGACAGGGTTTATTTCGCACTTACCATACAAATAAGTTCTGCTACTAAGTATCGAGATCTTTCTTCGCGTATTTTCTTATCGAGATCACGAGCTTCTAAGGACGGCATTCCAAACGCGAGATCCAATAATCTGTAAAAGTAAAAAGAAAGGGACATTTCTTTCGTACTAAGTGTCAATAAAATATTTTTTCATTTTTTTTTCATTTATTAAAAAGCAAAATATTGAAAGTACAAGAAAAAGAAGAAATTGTGAACTGAGTAGTGCCACTTTCTCAAATGGGATCTCACTCGCCAATCGCCATACATCGTCGTGACGACATTGATTAAATAGAGAGCATATTTCATTTAGATCGTCCTTCTACTACATCCATGGCCGACTAACACACTAAAATTTTACATTCTTTTTATACACTCGACATCAAATAAATCGCACCTCCCGCGACAAGCATTTTCAAACGTATGCATCCCCACTTCCCACCAATATTGGCATCATTTAAAAGCCTAGTTCTAACCTTCATTTCATTAAAGGAAAGGTTTTTACCCCAAAAATGTGTCTTTAGAAGGATCCAGAGTCACTTCTTCAAAAAATAGGTAGTTACGCTAGAGTCAACTTTTATGGCTATAAAACTGTTAAGTTGGGATTAATCGCTATCCATCTGTTAAAGAGGACACGTGAGATCATTATTTGGTTTTATAACCATAAAAATTGGTCTCATTGATCCCATAGGTGGGCCCAAAATGAGGTATTTTTTCAAGTCACATTTATGGTATATGTTAATCATGTATTAAGAAATTAAATGTGTTTTTCTTTAAGGATATTTATTGAGCTTTCAAATAACACCAATATTGTTGGGGCACCATGATTGTGTCAGAAGAAAATCGTTAAAGTTCGCGTCGCGGAAGGTGCGGTTTATTTGATGTTGAGTATATTTCTTACCTATGCAAACCCATGAGCATGGACTTAGCTCCAGCTATGACCGACAGCGGCTCATCCCGCAGCAATCTATCCCTCGCCACCACGACTATCAGCGCCACGGCCTTCGCCACGTGGCAATACAAGTCCTCTCGCGAACGCGCACGACCCCGCTGCAACCATCCCGCCACGCGCCACGCGTGCGATCCCCGGGACAAACTTGACCGTCACTGGTTGGGTTTTTACTGGCGGTCAAGCTGTAGATCCTGGCTACACAGGAGTTGCAGCGGTGGGAACGAGAGGTGGGAATAGTCCCGTCACCATACATCGTGACCAAAGCCACGACATTGGTTAAATAGAGGGCATATTTAACTTAGATCGTCTTTCTACTACAAGCCGACTTGCATTACACTAAAATCTTACATTTTTTTCTATTTCTTACCTATGCAAACCCATGAGCATGGACTTAGCCCCAGCTATGACCGACAGCGGCTCATCCCTCAGCAGTCGATCTCTTGCTACCACGACTATGAGCGCCACGGCCCTCGCCACGTGGCAATACAAGTCCTCCCGCGAACGCGCTCGACCCCGCTGCAACCATCCCGCCACGCGCCACACGTGCGTTTGACCGGGAAAATGGCGGGACGGCACCTCGAACTCGCTGTTGGATTAGTAGACAGTTATTTAAAAAATTCTGGCGTTAAGAGTCGCCTCTCGATCTAAATATGTTTAAAATAACTTGAACAAATCGAACTGCCTAAGGTGAGAATCGAACTCTAAGTAGGCCTAAGTAAAGCCCGGTCTGTGAGCACGTAGAATTTTGTCCAATGACCCCAAGCTACCCATCCTTATCACTCGCGCGTAATTATATTGCTGTCGCTTGCTGTCGTTTGCTGGTCATTGGACAAAATTCTACGTGCTCACAGGCCAGACTATAGCTCAGATGGAAGAGCAGTCACCCGGCAAGCGAAAACTCGTGGGTTCGATTCTCACCTTAGGCAGTTCGATTTTTTCAAGTTATTTAAAAAATATTTAAGTTGATGTTTGGATTGGTAAAGGGCGTAACTAAGTCAATGCCTGAGGTATTGGAGCGGCACGGGAGGAGTGACATATGACGTCACAAGGAATACAAGTTTGAAGCACATCTGTCTCGCTGACGTTTGACGTCACAAAAACACCCTCCAGTGCCGATGATATACCTCAGCCATTGACTCAGTTATGCCATAGACCTATAATATCCTAGATTATGTACAACAAGCTGAAGTACACGTAACAGAAGATTAATTGAATTCCTAGACTACGAAGTATCTAATCTTGCCCATGTTTAAGGGTGATCTTCACAACACCAAGGAACATGCTAGAAGACTATAACTATTGCCTATGATAGAATGGAGCTACAGTGTCAAGACAGGAAATACACATAAACATATTACAGACGCAAATACAAGCTTCTAATGAATGGATCGCATGCTTGGGGGTACAGTTGGCGCCAATATTTGACAACAAAATATTGGCACCAACGTTGGTAATATAGAATACACATAAATAAAGTAACAAAATAGATATCAGGGCGACATACCCCCATTCACGTATGGATTCCAATTGTTTAGCACTTAGTTTCTTCGGCTTAAATATTCTGTCCTTGTGCAAGCTTTACGAAAAAAAATATTCTATATAAATTGCTATTGAATATTGAACGGTTTATACACATATACGTATACATACACCTACAGGATACGAATGTGTGTAAGGATTAGATGTCATTAGATGAGTAATAATAGCGCAGCAAATCCCTCTAATAAGCCTGAAGCTATCCTTCTTAAGACCGACCCTAAGAAGAGCCTGTATGTATGTATGAATGACATGTGTATTAAGATGTTATATTATGAAACTTTCTAGATGTATTTATAAAGCTTTCAATCTATATCTAGAGGGTCTAATCTTAGATAAGTTACAATAAAAGACAGTGTCGGTTTAAGTAGGATCAATTTTGTTTCTATGTTGGTATTTCATAAACCGCAGTTTAAAACGACGCACTATGGAGCGAAATTGAGATTTATGGACATAGCGATTTTTTTCACAATTTCTATTTGAAAAAAATACCTTTCGATAGGTTACGTTATTCTGATGAATAAATGCTTCACAAGTTTTTCTCTAAAACCAATAGTTTGACTGGAAAAAAATATTTTCCATTTTCGTTGTATGGAATGAAACATAAAGTGGTCGATTTCGACTAAGCCTTGACAGATCTTGCTTTGAAACTACTTAAGCCTTGTTCTATGGCTTGTTGACTGTAATCCTACGCTATCAGCGCGCATCCAAAGTTGCCCGTTCACAAGTTATGAGGTTCTGAAAAATTAAAAAAAAGTAAGTAAAAGTGACTTTTTTTTGGAATATCTTTTAAGATTTAACAAAAATATAAAGATTTTATACGTTAATAATGTAAATTAACCTTAAATTACTGCTAAAAACACATTTTAATAAACTTAAAAGGAATTAAATCAGCGATTTTTTTTTCACAATTTCTGTTTAAAAAAAACACCTGTCGATAGGGTATGTTATTCTGATGAATAAATATTATGAACGTTTTTCTCTAAAACCAATAGTTTGGCTGGAAAAAAATATTTTCCATTTTCGTTGTATGGAATGAAACATAAAGTGGTCGATTTCGACTAAGCCTTGACAGATTTGCTTTGAAACTACTTGAGCCTTGTTCTATGGCTTGTTGACTATAATCCTAGACTAACAGCGCGCGCACAAAGTTGCCCGTTCAGAAGTTATGAGGTTCTGAAAAATTAAAAAAAAGTAAGTAAAAGTGACTTTTTTTTAGATAAGACGACAAGAGAAAGGTTAATTACATTACTAAAGTATATAATTTTCATGTTTTAGTTGAATCTTTAAAGATTTATACCCAAAAAAAGATACTTTTACTTACTTTAATTTTCATTTTTTGGAACCTCATAACTTCTGAACGGGCAACTTTGGGCGCGCGCTGTTTTTGCAGGATTATAGTCAACAAGCCATAGAACAAGGCTCAAGTAGTTTCAAAGCAAATCTGTCAAGGCTTAGTCGAAATCGACCACTTTATGTTTCATTCCATACAACGAAAATGGAAAATATTTTTTTCCAGCCAAACTATTGGTTTTAGAGAAAAACGTTCATAATATTTATTCATCAGAATAACATACCCTATCGACAGGTATTTTTTTTAAACAGACATTGTGAAAAAAAAATCGCTGATTTAATTCCTTTTAAGTTTAGTAAAATGTGTTTTTAGCAGTAATTTAAGGTTAATTTACATTATTAACGTATAAAATCTTTATATTTTTGTTAAATCTTAAAAGATATTCCAAAAAAAGTCACTTTTACTTACTTTTTTTTAATTTTTCAGAACCTCATAACTTGTGAACGGGCAACTTTGGATGCGCGCTGATAGCGTAGGATTACAGTCAACAAGCCATAGAACAAGGCTTAAGTAGTTTCAAAGCAAGATCTGTCAAGGCTTAGTCGAAATCGACCACTTTATGTTTCATTCCATACAACGAAAATGGAAAATATTTTTTTCCAGTCAAACTATTGGTTTTAGAGAAAAACTTGTGAAGCATTTATTCATCAGAATAACGTAACCTATCGATAGGTATTTTTTTTAAATAGAAATTGTGAAAAAAATCGCTATGTCCATAAATCTCAATTTCGCTCCATAGTGCGACGGGCGATTCTGGGAAGGAGCTTCAGTAGGTCAGACTATGGCTCACATACTAGAATATACCTTGTATACAAAGGTAGACCTGGCTATTGTCATGAGAATGCGATTGGATTCGCAAAACTCTGATCTGGGTCAATATAGAGACTACACGAAATACAAATGAGATCTTCCCTTAGACCTGTCCTCAGCTTATTAATATCCTTTATCTAACGTAATTGATACCTTTTGTTCTGTAACACGAAACTGGATTGCTCGTGATCGTGAGTCACCCGCCCGCTGCCTTGTCTAAACAATACATTTCGAGCACAATTGTCGCAACTGATATGGCGGGCTGACATTTTTAACCCTAGATTATTTATTCGATGTCCTAGGACTGATAGAAGGTCAATACTAACGCCTGTACTCACAAACGATGCTTGCTTACGTGAAGCAGAAAATCGAACGCACAGCGTTGAATAGAGCTGAGTGCAGCAGTGATTGGTTCGTGTGTCACCCTGTGCGTCCACGCGCACTGTGAGACCTCATAGCAATGTTTGTGAATACGGGCGTAATACTCGTAAATGCAGTCACGAATCTTTCGCTAAATTAATACAAGTGATTTAAGTCACGTGTGTCAAAAATTACGCATAATAAAAAAGATAGTACAAGTTTTTATTTATAAACAATACGATACGATATCAGCTGACAAGAAACGATATCATTTATACGTTGTTAAGTTTACATAACAGGTGCCTACTTAGTTCACCTTGCGTTTCATTAGTAACATTAACTTCTGATTGTATAAAGAAATGCGTACATGCATTACCATCCTGCATTAGAATCAGGCTAGTTAATTACTTTGGATTCTAAGTTCACACCAATTTTCACTTCTTATCACAGTCTCTTAGTCTCGAAGAGAAATCTGATAGTAGCTCAGGATATTACTGAAACCTGTTTTTTATGTAGAACAAGGCAGGTATTAGACCGCAATCGCACCTGATGTTAAGTGACATGCAGTCTAGGGTGGTACATATCTCCCCTGCAAGTGCCTATTCACTCTCGCCTTGAAAAGGCCTGTTGCAAACATTTCCCTCTAACTATACAATAATAATATGTATTAGTGTTCAATCAAAGACAGACATCAGACATCTGTAATTCCGTACGCGTACAGCAATAAAATGGAAAGGAGTCGAGAAACACGTGAAATGAAAAGGGCGCGACAAGTTCAGACGGGTGAGTTGAAAGCATATCATCTGCGGGGTAGGGTTGACACTGTGATACCGCAATCTTGATTAAACGTTTTATTTAACTTAAGAGACGCTGATTGTCAGATGTTATACTAATTCGTTGTTATACTAATCAGTAATAGCTAGCTAAGTAGCACAAAACAGTTAAGCCATAAGCTCAGAGTTTATTAAAAGACTAGAATTTATTTTGTTTGTAAGATAATTAACTTGGATTCTACCCAAAAATAATACCGCAATCCGCCTGTAGAAAGTGAAATAAGGTCAGCCATTTGTTTTTAGCAAAAGGCCTTGATAAAGTAAAAGTTCAAGCTTTCTGTTTTGGCAACCCTAACAGGGCTTAAACATTAATTGAACTTAACGAGTTCAAAGGCCGAAGGGGACCATATCCTTTGTTACACAGCACTTTTATTGAACCTAACGATGCATGGGCGCGTTTTAATTTTTAGGCATTTCGTCCCATTTGATACGTTTGTGTACGGCTGACTGATGTAACTCAATTTTGTAAAACAAGTGTTTCAACCTTGAACAATCGTGAAAAGTTGCTCCAATGTCACAAAATGTGGTCATCATGACTAACATGTAATTTACACTCCTATTAGTTAAGTTTACGTGAATATTTTTGCATCTTTCAGAAGTTTGTGTAGGCGCAAATGGACGAGTACATTGCTATTAGCATTCAAATAAGAATCAACTGACTGATTAAGTATTGAGTAGTGCAATCACTTGAATGTTCTACTTCTTCGTTTATTGAATAGGCATTGAATTCTTATGTACAGTCCATAACACAACACAACTAACGCTTTTTATGTAGATAAGCGTGATTGTCATTTAGTTTCGCAGTTCTACAGGGTGTTAGGTAAATGGGTATATGAGCCGACACTAGCCCATGTTAACATGGTCATATAAATGGTATGGTGAAGTCAGAAAAAGTATATCTTCATTTTAATTATTTAAATTTTCATACAAATCGGATTTTATAAAATTTATTTTGTATGAAATTTTTTAAATTAAAATGATGTTATCAAATTTCTGACTTCACCATACCATTTATATGCCCATGTTAACATGGGCTAGTGTCGGCTCATATACCCATTTACCTAACACCCTGTATAGACAGCTCTACATTGCTTTAACAGTTAAAATGAATTCACATTGTTATGTGGCGTGCGTGGAATTCGTATGAGACTGCGCACGGTATGCGTCGCCTGTTTCTCAAACAAATGTCACGCGCATCTAAATATTACTTTTTTATTATACGATATAACGTGTCACAAATGTGAGACATTTTCATACTCTCATCCGTCCGATGATTTCTCGGCGAGGCGATATTACAGCGATTTTCACTGCGTTTTCTTGACAGTGCGTGCACGCTGCGTGTGCGCTGCGATATCGCTCCAATAAGAATTCTCTCGTGTGAAGGCAATAACTAGCTACGCGCCGCGATCTTACTGCGGTGTCGCAGCGATTGTCAAATAGTGCGATGTCACTGCGTATAGTATGCCACGGTCACAAAAAGGCCAAAATGAGCCATTTCTGCTATTATAAATCATCAATAAATTAATACACCTCATAATGAGCGGACCATTTTGAGGGTACCCTAATTTTATCAATTGTGGACTAGTAGAGAACGCCTGCTGGCATCAAGTTCGAAAAGAGGAACCATTTTATGTAAAAAACTAGATTAGATTTAAGTGTTTTGGTGGTTCTGGTAGCTATTGTATTTAGCACCAAAATGATCATTATATGTTTCTCTAAGTCTCACCCATTCTCCACTAGATTAGATTAAAGTGTTTTCGTGGTTCTGTTAGTTATTTAACACCAAAATGATCATTATATCTTTCTCTCAAATCTCACCCCTTCTCCACTAGTCTAAATTAAAGTGTTTTCGTGGTTCTGGTAGTTATTTAACACCAAAATAATCATTATATCTTTCTCTCAAGTCTCACCCCTTCTCCACTAGACTAAATTAAAGTGTTTTCGTGGTTCTGGATTGTTTTAACACCAAATAATCATTATAATCTTTGTAAGTCTCACCCCTTCTCCCTGATAGCGTGGAGCTGCTTCGGCGACAGCGGGTGGGGCTCCAAGCCTGCGTCGAGCGCGGCGGCGTCGAGCTCGTCGCACGGCGGCGCCACGATGATGTCGCATGGCCGGTTGCCGGCGCCCGAGAAACGGGACGGAGGGAGAACTGGGGATGTGGAGATACAAATGGTTATTGAAATGTAAAAAACATAACCCTCCTTCTGGCGCAGTCGGGTAAAAAACATCTATGTATTTCTGAAAAAGTGGCAGCCTTATTTCTGGGAGTTCAGCACATTCTGCCAATAGTAGTGTAGAAATGTTACAGCAGAGCGCTATTAAATATTTGTTCTGTAAATAAGTTTGACAGTCTTTCAGATTACTAGTGGTAAACAGCTACTGTACTACAGATCTCAATCCCGATTAAGTCCTAATCATTCAGGCTACCATTTTGCAAAGCAGGATGTGAGTTTGATGTATGTTTTTGTTTAATAAAAATAACTAGATATATTCTTCCTCCTCCAACACACATATATCACTATCACCAATAGAGCAATATATTTTTATAATAAATACTAATTCTGTCTAAGGACAGAATACTGTGTTAGATAATATTAAGAAAAAAAGTCACAACCAAACCAAATCAAAATACTACAAAACAAACTGCTAAGTCTTATCACATTATTGGTATTTGTCTTTCTTTGTCTAGTCTTTTTGTAATGACCTATTATGCTATCATTATGTTAAGTAGCATGGAAAGCATTGGGTTATGTTCAGCAGTGGACGTCCTATGGCTGATATGATGATGATGATGTTAAGTAGCTGTCAAAGTATCTGGAAGACAGAAAAGCCACCAAGGAAACTAAAGCCAGACAGGTGAATAATATTACAGACTTTCATTCAAATCCAAGTTTATACACCATTAAATTATCCAATTAAGAAATTCTTTATCTCAACAATCATATAGCATGTTGAAATGTATGAGGCAATGTTGTGTAATTGACATAGAGATAAATTATTTAAGCTTATTACTGAAAATAAATTGTGTGAAAGTGAAAACATGTTTATATTGTGAGTCGAGTCATTAGCTTTTAGAAAATGGGAATTTTATGAAATATCCAAAATATAAAGATTATAAAACTTTTTTGTTTTTATGTGGTAATTGGAATAACATAGCTAGTGAATTTATTAATTAAAAGTACAACAAACAAAGCTTGTTAATAAATTAAAAAAAAGCCCATGAGAACATTATCACAGTTTTTGACACAATCACAGTGAAATAGAAATCAAAACAATGCATTTCTCACCGATGGGAAAAGTTTTCCAGTGGTAGAGAAAATCCTCGGCGACCTGCTTGATGTTGTTGACCAGCTGCTCCACCTCGGGCGGTGCTCCCACCAGCTGCACGTCGAAGCGCAGCGGCTCCCGCTCCGGCGCCGCGGCCTCCAGCAACAAGGAGCTGGGACGCGACGCGCGCTCGCCCTCTCCGGCCATACCGCTAAACCACACTACTGCATCACACACTACAGCCCAGTACGTGGGCACTGCTCTAATCGCATAATGATGGCTTCATACTTCATTCCATCCGTTCCAGTAGGCGGAGAAATCACTTGATTCACTTGACACCGACCACTTATTCTTATATTATTTACATTCATCTGATCAATCCAGCCAACGCGCCTCGGCTGACGCTATCCCGAATATAATTTATTCTCGTCTAGGAATGCGGCATGGATACGCTTTTTAGAACACACCAACACATAAAAATAGTTTTCGTGTAGACAAAAGCAAAAAGCAGAAAAAGAAAACCGATAGACCGATACCCAGCCTCGATTTCTTTTAATTTGACATTAGAGATGTCATGTCATGTCGACTGTCGTTTAGTCGACAATCTGTCGATAAAAAAGTGAACAATGTGGGAATAGTTAAAATACAAACAATCGATTATTCCCTATAGATCATGGCTGGAAATTGTATAAATCATAAATATTAAGATTAATTATTTAATATTAATACATAAATGATGAAAGAATATATTGTTACATATTTTTATGACTCCAAAACTAATAAGTAGGAGGATGATAATAATATTACCCTATAATTATTATTATTTAAACATAAAATCAGTAATTGAAAGTACCAAATTTAGGTTGACCGATAGTTGGGCCCAATTCTATTTTATATAAAGAATCTGCCGATACCAAATCGATGTAATATAGTATTGTGCGCACTTTCTTACATGTCTATACCGAAACTGAGCCCCGATTACGGTAACTTTTAACTTCTACAATCCAGACACGCTTCTCGATTCTGCGATACGATTGGTCGTCCAACAGCGTACGTCAGCTGTTTTGACCAATCGTATCGCAGAATCGAGAAGCGTGTCTGGATTGTAGACGTTAAAAGTTACCGTAATCGGGGCTCTGATTAACAGCCCGAGGCCCGACCCAACTATCGGCTAATTAAAAGTCGGTGGTCTGCGCCTAGGCTTAAAGTGTTTGTTTATATTCAATCGAGGTATACTTATCATACCTAAAATCGTTTCGAACTTTTAATCGATTATTACTTTCGATAAGTTGGTAACACTATTATGACATATTATAACGCATTATGATGACAGCAAAATGATTTGCTCTGTGATTTGCTGATACGTCATTTTACGTATAACGGAACGTAGATAAACAATCCAAATTAATTTAAAAAATATATAAATTTAATCCATATAAAGATTTTATGCGTATTCATCTGAAAGAAATTAATTTTTAATACAATTTAAACGACTTCATCTTTAAAAATTAACTAAGCTTTTTATTTATCATCGTTAAGGTCATTTTGACAGGAGCCGTAAATTAAAAATAATAAAGTTGTCAATGTGGTGATTTGTGGACTTGTTTATTTATTGCAGAAAATTAATAAAATACGGATTTTATTTACGAAAATCACTAGCATTTACATAAAGCTTGATACATTCCTGCGTTCATTTTCTGTACACATCAATTCAAGCGACGGCGCTCTACAGCCATCGATTCATTGTCTTCGAGAGACCGAAGGTGATCGGATTAGGTAGGTACGTCCTACATTACCTCTAATTTATAAGCCGAATCTTTCGTTTGAGATTGAGACGCGTGCTCCCCTAGAATCCGTTTAGTGTTTTCATTGTTTATTTGTATTAAGTTAGATTTGGTAAGTATTTGGTTTCGTTTCTGTTTTTTTTCGGCTTTGTGTGTCATTCTAATTCGGCGTTTCTTTCAGTGATGGAGGCGATGGACATTCAGGCCGTGGAATCCAAACTGAGCGACGTGACCGTGACCGCTATACCGATGAGTGGAAAGAATGTGCATAAAGACTTGGGGCTCGGCGGCAACAGTCACGCGACTATATCGACCGTGCCGGCCTCGTCGCCTTCCTCGATCGGCAAAGATAAGGACAACGGCACTTCGAAGTACGCGCAACTACTGGCTGTTATTGAAGAAATGGGTAAAGAAGTCAGGCCTAGCTACTCTGGGAGCCGCAGCTCCGCCGAGCGCCTAAAGCGCGGCATCGTCCACGCCCGCATTCTGGTCAGAGAGTGCCTGATCGAGACTGAGCGGTCAGCACGACAGTAGTTTGCTGAACCTAAAGTAATCACAGTCAATTTACAGTACCACAATTTGGTATTGCTTTTCATATAATGACATAGACATGTTCAAATGACTGCCAGTTACATGTTACCATTTGCTGTAAGAATTTTGCTGATACAAATCATAAGTAATGGCTATGTGAAGGCCATAGTCCATAGTCTGCAATTCAGTCTGTCACTTTAACAATAATCTATTGCTATGGAATGCTCTAGTGTGATGTCTCAAATGTTTCACTATACAAAGGTCCCAGAACAGTATACTTTTATTCAGAATAGTCATATATTTCAAGTGAATTTTATGATTGATATTGTCATGGTTTAATAAATTAATTATGTGTAAAAGATTTAATGTTCTCTCAGAGTTAGGGTCTAATTTGTTAGAAGTAATATATAATTCAGGGTATGTAGGCATAAATAAGGATTGATTCAAATGTAATTGTTTGGCCTTTATTTGAAAACAAACATTTTCACATCTTTCTTGAAACTGGTGTAGAATTCCAAAGAATATGTTACATCTAATGTCTAGTTGAAGGCTGTTCGAAGTTGAATTTGTTGCATTTGAATATTTTCAATATTTGATAGTGTTAAGTGGTGAGTAAGCAACCTGGCAGTTGTGAATTCAATTATACCTCACATAGAAATGTATTGCAGTGAACAGAAGTAATGTCCTGAATGAAACAGGCTGTGATCGCAACATTTATTGTGAACATCTACCTCAAACTCAACAAATATTGATATTTTTAATGTTTATATGTATGTTTATGCAATGATGTCATTTCGATGTTTTTATACTATAGCAACTGAATAAAATAGAACTAGATATTTAAATATTCAGGTATTTTAGAGTTTTATAGAGTCAAAATGTTATTTCAGGCTTGTATTTTGAAAGTGAATAAAGTTTAATTGGACATTATTATTGTCCATAGGTTTGTATTTGAATGCTAGAAATGTTTCTCAGAGCTGCAGACTTAAGGGTGACTCAACTGAACAAGACAAGTCATTTATATAAAAAAAAAACTTGGGAAGTATTATCAAATGTTTTGTAATATTTGATTACCTAGATCTAAAGGCTACATAGTATGTCTATGTGTACAAATCTGGTGTGTTTTGAGCTATACCACCAATTCACCCTTTAGTCAGTGTCTGAACTTAGTATAGCTTTGCTAATGTTACACAATTTGAATATCATAGCAATATTAATTTGATATTATAATATTTGCTTATATTTTATGTAACTCAAGCCAATCATGTGACCTCAACATAGTGTAATAACATAGTGAATAAGAAAAATGTGCTCATTGATTTGGTATTTCCTTTTCTATAGGATTAAGTTGTATATAATTTAGTTTATAATGTATCCTACAAATGCAATAGCCTCCAATAGCCTGGGATATTTCAGATGGTAAGCAGGTTCATCCTTTTACACAATGTACCATTTTATTTGGTAACTTAATGACAGAAATAGATAGTTGTAACCATCTGAAATAAGCCCCATCTTTAACCACACTTGTAGGAAATAATATGTTGGTCCAACTGCCGTAAAGTATACTTTTAAAAGTAGCTAGTTTTAAGAAGAAATTACGAAATAGTTTTAACTTTATCAAATAAGTTACCATTAATGAGTATGTACTTACATAAATGTTATTAAACTTAATTCTTTAAAGTCCATTGCAATTAATATTTTGATAATATTTTAATCATTATGTATTATCTATTCTCTCAAAGTTATTTATAAGTTTCAAACTATTTTTTAGTTTTGTTCAACAGTAACTGAATATTTTGACTATTGTTTAGTTGGTGCCACTGGTTTACATTTATTTTGATGTAACAAATGAATCTTACAAAGATGATAAAGGTGTATAATACATAGGTAATTCACCTAATAAATGTATACGGATTTGCCTTGAGTTCTAAAATATTAATTAATAAAATACAAATTAAACAAAAGTAGATCTAATTGCCTCATACAATTAATAAATAAACATAGAATGCGTGATGCATATTTAATAAATTTAAATAATTAAGAGCGTTTACGTCTAGCGTGGCATGTCAAGTTTAGGTAATTTCGATGCTAGTTTTATTCACACTAAAATAATTATGACTGTGTGCGTGTTCTCACGCTCTATAGTCAAACCAAAATACTTTGATCCACCATCGTAAAAGTGTGCCAGGCTGTCAAGTGACAGCTCAAGGAAACTATAAAATCTTCAAATCTTCCAACACCGACTCCATAATTATAAATAATGGTATACATTAGTCCTAATCAATAATAAATACGTAAATTCTTTATCAAATAGTAAATTATCAAAGGTTTTTTACTATTTTGAGAATATTTTATACATAACCCACCAGCTGCGGGGGCAGCTAGTGGGTTATGTGGGGTTCTTCCTACCAGAAGGTGGGTAGCCCCTACCTACACCCACTAAAAACCTGACTGTTTCTGCCATGATCCATATGAGTGATATGAGGGAACGCGGGACATCGCCATTGGCTGTTGCCTGTAGCATTTGTCCTTAGCCGCCACCAGACACCTCCACTAGTCTAGCGACCGAGGCCTGTTAGGAAGGGACAGTTGGAGACCATAAGCTGTCCTCTTGCGCCCAGGGTGTCGGCGGCGGATAACCGGAGTGTCGGCTGAGGCCTCTCGCTCCCCCTTTCCACTGCTTCTTTCTGTGAAAGAACACTTCACAGAAAGTAAGCACACTATACCATAAGATTATTTGTCTCATCATATATTTTATACTAATGTAGATATTGTTTCCGAAAGCGAGCGGGTTCATTCCGTACCTGTACGCTTCATGTGTTCTCTAGCAAAATCTGAAAATCAGTGTTCTGCCCTTTTGAGGGTAGTGTTTATACTGAGCTCTTTGCTTTTTGCATCGCTGCGGCACACATCACTCTGACGCAGGGAACTATTTGAAACGCTAGTCATCTTTATCTTATGTTGTTTTGTCACTTTTGTTATGTTGCAACTGTTGAAATTATTACTAACCTGTGTAACAAAATACCAGTGGTGTCACCTAGTGTGTTTCTTGACTAACTTTATTTCGATATTGAATTGAATTTCAATAGCAACTATACATAAAGTGTGTGTTAAAAGCATTAAAAAAAGTGTGCTACAACAAATAAACAATTTATCTATCTATCTCACGCCTCTTCCCGATTGGTAGGGAGAGGTCATTTCCAACCGCCGCTCGTTCGCTTAGGCTGGGCACTGTTGGAGCGTGTCAGTCTGCTGCGGTGACTCACGTGCCAAGACTGCAGTGTTAACTAACAACCATCTACAGGCTCTCGGCCTATACGGTGGAGGAATGGCCCGAAGCACCCATGGCCCGGTAGAACCTGGGTCGCCCTTTGTGTGAGGCGATCATGCCGTCGCACCCACTCCTCCAATACAGGCAGAACTGCCTCTATGGTGCGACGTAAAATTTGGCTGACGGCCAGGCGTACCCTTCAGCACTCTAGGGCCTAGATCCTCAAGTCTCTACCTTTTGGTTTCCACCTCTCGTGGTGCACGTACACGTACATTTCCCCTTGGGACCTATGGTCACCTCGCAACTGGCGTCTATTCTCGGTTGTCGACACTAGCTTTGTCGCCACTGAGGATAAATGGCATAAATAATATCGATTGTCACCAGTGGTGACACATACTTTCCCAGTTGTAGCTACAAGCTTTCTCACAACTTATGACAAATTAGAAAAATACATCCCAATTATGCCTAGTGGGGACGTACACAAATATTGACGCAAATGTCATCGTGTATGACATACGTAAAGTAAAAGTCAAGTAAGACCAGATGAATACAAATATTATTAATTTTATTAATAATTCGTACGCGTGGACCTCGTTTTACTCCTTAGTTCGTAAAATCTGTTGTTTGATATCATGTTGATAGATGGCGTTTCACGGCTCCGCATGAATATTTACGAACGTCAAAAACAGTAGTTTGTCCAGCGCTGTAGATTTTAACCAATGACGATAGATTGCGCTTTTTAGATATGTCTTATTTATTTATTGAAATTTATTTGTCACATATCGTCATAAATTATAGCCTATAATTATGTTAATCTGGTTTATGAACAATAATACTGTAAAGTTTCAACAAAATCCGTTCAGTAGTTTTTGAGTGAAAGAGTAACAAACATCCAGACATCCAAACTTTCGCATTTATAATATTAGTAGGATTGTTATACGTCGCCACTAATGACAATATTTTGTTTCCCATTTATCCTCAGTAAGGACATAGTCAGTGTCCACAACCGGGAATAGACGGACTGCGGATACTATGCGGTATCCACGAATTACCTCAGCCTGTGCCTCAGTGATATCACGCGTTGTGCTTTTTTGAACAGTAGGATGCTCCACGACTACACAGCACTGTGCCATACTCGAGCCCCATATAGGACCATATAACGCGCGACGCAAAAGTATAGTCAGCGACTCAGTGCAGCCGGGCCTCCGAGATTAGGCATCAACCGGCTTAGTGCGCCGGCGGTAGCCAAAAGCTTAGGGGTGAGACGATTCAAGTGGCCGTCAAATGACCACTGTCCAACTAACTACAATCCGAGGTACCTACCGCAAAGATTTTCCGACTGTAATATGTTGTGTATGTTCCCCCTACAACTAGGTGGGACCCTGCTGGCAGAGCATTCCTATTAACTATTCTGTAACCACCTATTTATGGCAAATAAATTATTAGTATTATTCCTCTTTATAATATTAGTAGGTATACATACATAACTTGCTGTTCCAAATTTTCGTCATTCGTTTTCGTTTCATCGCTAAAAATAACTTAATTTTATTTTTCATTACGTCTGAAATAGAATTTGTAGTAAAAATAGACTGTAATGAAAAATAACAATAAAATATTTTAATTACCACGTGATCGCAAAATCTACCACCAAGATTTTGCGGATACACTATAAAAGTCCAGCTATCTGTCAAAGATCAACGTACGCGTGACACATGTCAGCAGAGCACCGAGCGACGTGACCTCACTCTGGAACGCCTCGAGGCGGACTGAATTTGAACGATTCGTGCGCGGCGTTTTATAGTACTTTTCAAATACTCATAGAAAAAAAAATACAATGTATTATTTTAAATTTCAAAGTAAATATTTTAGATAAGATATTCTTCTATTATATTAAGCTATTTTTGTGTTGAATAAAGGAAGAATATTGGTGAAAAAATCACTTTGATTTTTGGGTATTTCACGTTCTTTTAATTTGTGATTTCTTATTGTAAAATGCTTAAATCTAAAATTTTTCTCAGATAACTATTTGCCCAAGGATCTATGCTATAGGATATAAATGTTTGTTAAATCGTTTTCACAGTATTTTTATAAAAATTTCAGCTTGTAAAATGACGCTAAAGTGGAAATTTACAAAACCTGTGTGGACTTATCTTGATAGAATTCTTAAATGCTAAACTAATCGCAATATTTTCTCAATTAACTATTTAGACGACGAAATTGCCTAACTATTTATGCCTATAACATATTTGTAGTATTACTGGTTAATGATTGTAACGAGTTGAAAAAGTACTGTTTTTGCGCCAAACGGCGTAAACGCTCTTAATAATATCTATTTTAAACGAGAATTTTACCTAATAATGATATTACTTTAACATTGTTAGGTTTTTAATGTAGCTCATTGAAATTTTTCACATAAATTATGAAATCTATGGTGGCACATTTTATCGGTTATCTCCAGTTTTTGGCTATTCGTGTCCGCTATTAAGGTTGATAGTAATAATTGATAGTTTCAATGTAATTGTAAGTGGCGAACCATGAAACAGTACAAATTTTAGCAAATTATTAACATTAATATGTGTGTTGACAATGTGGCAGATAAATGTGGAATACATTTCACTCTACGAGATATAGCGTTAGTTTGCTGTATTTATTCATGTATGGACATATTTTTATTATGAATAAATGGGTCTAAATAGTAATAACTGTTTTTATCTTCGCCTACCACTCAGATAAGTCTATTAATTTTGAATAATATCCCGCAGAACAGAAAAAACGACACACCTACTTGTTAATACCCTGGAGTTAACTGCGCACCTCGCTGAAATGCGACTCCCCCTCGTACTACCCGCATTTGCGTCCGTACCATAGCGTCGATGTGACGTCACAGCGGCCAGGTGCGCAGTTAACAGTACATGCTTTTTAAACGTTTTTTCTGTTCTGTAATTTATCTCTAGAATGTCCCGAAAATTGAATATAAAAAAAAGAAATTACTTCATTTCCTTTTTGGTATGAATGAAATATCGTTAAAATTACTTAATTCCTATTTGACATTGCAGATGGCAGTGGAGTGGAAGACGCGGCTGCGCTGGCACACGGGGCTCAATGCGGACTCCGTGGAGTGGTGCCCCGTGGAGCCCTACCGGCACCTGCTGGTCTGCGGCTGCTACCACCTATCTAATGAAGATAAAGAAAAAGGTTTGTTGCAATGGAATTACTAAAACCATGTCCTGGCAATCTGATCATCATTAAATTCATAAAATAAAATTCATAAAATTCATTTATTTTTGCAAATAGGCTTTAAAAAAGCGCTTTTACACGTCGTTACTTAGATGACATAAGGTCCAAGAGCTTCCTCGTTGAACATTGAAAAAAAACTATAAAAAATATTTTTCTCTGCCTGTACTCGTACCAGTTAAAAGGTAAGCGAATGCATTTCAACATCAGCAATGCTGTGTTTGAAGTTTTGTTCTGAATAAGTTTCAGTATGCCCGGTATGCCCTTTATAAAGCGGGGAATCGAATTCGCATCTTAAGAAAAATTTTGCGGCACTGCGATGATAACACTGATTAATAATTTACAGAAGCTGGACCAACGAAGCAAAAGAGACTTGGGAAAATTTACCTCTTTTCCATCAACCACGACACGACTGCTCTTGTCCCAATCCAGGAGATAAACACAGTCGGTGTTCTGGACCAGAAGTGGTGCTACCATACTATCCAGGATTACCCAGTGCTATGCGTCGTCAATTCTCAAGGCTTCGTAGAGCTGTACCGACTCTGTGAAGGGACTCGCCTTGAACTGTGGTTAAAAGAATCAATCGGTACCGCAGAGGATATCCTCGCTCTATCTGTCGATTGGTCCACTAATAAGACCGCGTCTGACAATCCGATGCTGGTGGTCAGTGACTCAGAGGGTGCTGTGACGGTACTGCAGATTGGAGACGATGGCCTGAAGAAGGTCGGGACGTGGGCCACTCACGGCTTCGAAGCGTGGACAGCTGCTTTCAACTATTGGAATCCGGACGTGTTTTATTCAGGTTGGACGAATACAGTATACAGGGTGTTAGGTAAATGGGTATATGAGCCGACACTAGCCCATGTTATTTAACATGGTCATATAAATGGTATGGTGAAGTCAGAAAATTTATATCATCATTTTAATTTTTCTAATTTTCATACAAAATAAATTTTATAAAATCGATTTGTATCAAAATTTAAATAATTAAAATGAAGATATGAATTTTCTGACTTCACAATACCATTTATATGACCATGTTAACGTGGGCTAGTGTCGGCTCATATACCTATTTTCCTAACACCCTGTATAGGTATAGCGCTGCTTAACACAGTCAGTGCCTGAGGTATGGGAGCGGCACGGGGGGAGGATTTTGTGGCGATCAAACGTCAGCGAGACTTCAGATTTGTATGCCCTATCATGTCATAATATGTCAATGTCACCCCCCCATACTACTTCAGGCACTGACTGGGTTCCTATACCTACATTATTATTCTACTTTTCTCCCAATCCTCGCAGATTGATAAATGGGTTATACTTCAAAATTTAAATAAGTTAAATTGTGATTTCAGGAGGAGATGACACCTTGTTCAAGTGTTACGACATCAGGGTGTCTGACGCAGCTGTGGCCACGAACAAAAGCCACGAGGCTGGGGTCACGTGTGTGCGGAAACACACTGATATGGAGTACCAGCTCTTGACTGGAAGGTTTGTGTGAATGTGAATAAAATCAAACATTTAGAGCCTTGCCACACTGGCGGATTACAAGCGGTTTTAAAGTATCCGCCGCGTGTCGCCGCCGTGTTGAAAACGCTTGCAATCCGCCAGTGTGTGGCAGCTCACTTATATCACGGTAGTGTATCCCAACTAATATTATAAATGCGAAAGTACCTCTGTCTGTCTGTCTGTCTGTTACGCTTTCCCGCTTAAACCTCGCAACCGATTTCGATGAAATTTGGCAGGGACATAGTTTGAGTCCCGGGAATGGACATAGGATAGTTTTTATCCCGGTTTTTGAAACAGGGACGCGCGCGATAAAGTTTTTCTGTGACAGACAAAATTCCACGCGGGCGAAGCCGCGGGCAGAAAGCTAGTGTTTAATATGCTTTTTGTTGGAATATTATTTAAACAATAAGCTACAACCCGTTCGAACTAACTGCGCACCTCGCTGGAATGCGACTTTATCCCACCTCCCCGCGTTTGCCGCGTCCGTCCCAGAGCGTCGATGTGACGTCACGGCCGCTAGGTGCGCAGTTAACTCGATCGGGTTGTAATTTATAGAGATGACACACACACACACACACACACACACACATGCACGCACGTACACTTACAAACAGTGAGAATCGACCGTTATTTAAATATTTAAAAATTGTAAGAATTTGCTTCTGTAAAAAACTTCTACTGAAATCTAAAAAGATGATTTATTTTGCATACTAGTGTTAAAGATTACCTATGTACTTAATTATCGTAACCAGTGTAAGAAGAGCGGGGCCTCCTGCCACAGGTATATCCATATACTTACTAGGTAGGCCCCAGCCTCAGATTAGTAAATACCTGCTGTAAAAGTAAATAAAAAGATTTTTTATTTTTATGTTGAAATCAAGAAAAAAAAATACAAAAGCTCGGTAAAATTAATTTGTTCAATCGCTGTGATTTAGATGTCGCTCGCTTGCGTAGATTAATAAAGTCCTCGCTTGAAGAAATTGCTGCTTACTTTTTCTTTTGTATTATGAGAGAAGTCTCTAACAAGCTTATTCCTTATTGGGAAATAATTTACTAATATCTAATTTGAAATGAGTTCCGATTAAAATAATTTATTTTTTAACAGTTACGACCAAAGAGTGCGATTATGGGACACGCGGGCCCTAAAACGGAGTGTCACCGAGAAGCACGTTGGAGGCGGCATCTGGCGGCTAAAATGGCACCCCTACCGCCCAGACACCATACTAGCGGCCTGCATGTATGGGGGGTTCCGTACGCTACAGGTTGTCGACGAGGTGTCGCTATCCGTAGCCTCCGAGTACAAGGAACACGAGAGCATAGCGTACGGCGCGGATTGGATGTTCGACGAAAACTCTTTGGTGGCCACTTGCTCGTTTTATGATTGCAAACTGCATGTAAGTGAAGTTTGTTAGAATGTTAATGAAAATGTTATAAAATATAAAAATAAGTACACTCCATTTGGATTCAAACTGTAACAACTAATCGCTAATATTTTATGTATATAAAAATAATAAAAGCACAAATGTACTATGATTTTGTGTGTATATTTATTATCCTTTGAACCGCTTAAGCCCAAAGAAAGCTGCCTATTGCTCACTCGATGACTTTGTGTCACGTGACGTGACTATTGTGTCCCCAGATTTGGGGGTTTATTTGTCACTGTCGTTCATTCCGCTATCTAGTATGAGTAAAATTAATAGATAACTCCGGAAACGGCGTTATGGAGTAATCCTATTGGTACCAGTAAAACATTTAGATCTCATTTTAAACATGTTGTATTTCAATTTGCTTATAATGTCATGATAAATATAATTTATAACAATTACATACTTAATAAAGTAATCATTTGCCATAAGTGATAAAAAAATTCTTACACCATTTACAATATGAAGGCTTTGGGATGTTATCTTGTTCGCTTCTGTTCATGCGTTTTGTCTGGATAAATTTAAAAAACACTAAACTGGCCAGATTCTCCCTACTATAAATTTGTACCTTAACATTTTCTAAATAAAGTCTATTTTCTATTTACTGGAATTAAAGTACAATTTACTCTCACCGCCAGGCAAACGAAGTTCCTCATACCCCTAACATGAAATGCTTCAAAGTTTTTATACGAGATTATTAGAATATCGGTGCATAATATTTGCCGCCATGATTAATAATACTTAACACTTTTGGGCGTCATCTATACGCGTTCAGTAGCAATTTGCTATGTACTAAATTCATACAGTAAGTACAAAATATTTACTAAAGATTTTTAGGGAGAAGGTTTTTTTAGTGAATCCATCCAATAAGGATCACATTGTAAGTGAAACTGCAAAATGCTGTTTATTGCATATAGATGTCGCTCAAATCTATTTCGGTAACATAAATGCTTCCACTACTCGCACCCCTAATTAACTCATTCTCCATGTTTTACATAGTAAATAACTCAATCTAATTTAGCTAAGATTTTGTGAAGTACATAGATAGAAATGTCTGGGTGTTACATTTCATAATTTTTATTTAACTTTCACATTAATCAGCTTTAAAGTCTCTAACATTATCTAAAAATCATCTGTGTAAATAAATATGTATATCAGATTCTGCAAATATCAATATTTAAAAATGATTTCATATGCATATTATTATGCTACATTCCTTCCATTTGCGACTGATACTGGATAGTATAACATCCTATGTTGTACTTGAGACTTGAATGTGTTAATAATATCCTAACTCGAATTTTGGCAAAGCAAAGTTATTGAAATTTGAACATTTAACGTTATATTTTGTAAGCTATGTACAATTTCGTTCATTAAGCTTTCGATTTTTATAACATTCAAATGATTTTTATCACATTATTTTTATCTATTTTTTACGATTAGACCCGCTGTTGTTAATTTATTATTTTTTCATAATTATGAGACAGTATGCATTTATTATTTTAATTATGCAAACCAGCAGGTAGCGGTTCTAACGGTAAATTGTAAACGAGTCAGACTTTCCTGCCAATTCTTCCTGAGAATGTGTTATTATATTTGCTTTCTGCAGTCACAAATCTGTTACTATTATACTATGATTATATAAAAATAAACTCTTTCATCAGAACTACAGAAAAGAAGCGATAAGGCATTACAATTGGTACTACACCTGTCTATACATTTTGGTCTTGACATAGTCTAGCTTGCTACATAACAAAGTATTATTCCCTTGCTCACTATGGAAATGTGGATACAGTAATGCCGTAACATTTTTGAATAAGAATGTACTAATCTTTAACATCCATTCTGATTATAGCCATCTGTTAGCTTCTCATACGTCGTATTGCTAGGATTCCCCGCACCAGACAGAGTCGGCGGTGCCTCGAGAACATTATACTATCACATCATAAAAATAATTCGCGTAAAATATTTGAGGCATTTCAATTACAAATGTAAGCGTAAGTTCACGGTATATAACCATTAAGTTGAGAATACACGACTGTGTACACTCATAACAATGCAGTATCGACGCATAATGTTACGAAGCTAAAAATGCAAATTGTAAATTTTAATAAGATCCCAAACGATTTATAAAATTTCAAATCACAAGACACTATTAATTAGACTAGTTTTGATTCTAAAATGGCAACTAAACAGTTGTTTGTCTCACATAAAATATACTAGTTACACAAATGTAACTTCATTACTTTTAATATCACTGCATCGTTACACAATTATGTAAACAACATGTATCGAGATTTACACCTTTCGGACAGTTTACAATGAGTAGAAGTGTAAATATTTACAACGAGAGTAAAACTTTAATAATAGTACTTATAGATAGAAAACTCTAACTCATCTAAAATAGGTGAATTATCACTAGGAGTCTAGATTCAGTGACATCTAAGAGGTGATATAAATAAATAAAAATAAAATTATATTTTACTCATTGTACACTGTATATTCCGTGGGGCACGTCCGTTCTTTTCGAAATTTCTTTCGTTGGTTGAAAGTCGATCACAATGGGACGCCCGCTAAATGGCAACTGGGTTGGCGACTGTTATTGTGAAGTCAATTCCTTTAATTAGATGTTTTGTTGCCAAATAATTAACTAGCTGCCGATAACTACAAAACCCATTTTGATCAGGCATTCGAGCAACTGATGCTTTATTTATTATGCAAATATCTTCAAGATTTCGAACGGATTTGTGCCACGAAAGTTCATAATCGCGTACCGTACGCTACAAAATACTGTATTTCATTTAACCGATGTCAGATCACGCTAGTCCCGCGGAGAGACCGCTATTTACAACATATAATTATATTTACATCGAGCTAGAGTCCGTGCCTCGAACTAAGCTAACTATTTAACATTATCATACTGTCTTCCAATAGACATTTTACATTTACGAAGGTCTTTTTGTGCCTTGAAGATAAACATGATTTATCAGAGTATAGAAGACACATTTACAGAATTAAAAGTTTTTTTTAATAAATATAACACTCTTTAAGAATTGTTACTCCAGGATCAACCATGGATGTAATAAATCTTAGGTTTCAGTATTTTTTTTTGTAAGAACTAAGTTTTTTTTACATTTTTGTGTGTTGAAACCTTACAACTAAAATAATAGACACAAAAAGACCATACTATTTCCTGAACATTCTACTGAAAAGATGGTTTGATCACTTTAGTGTACTCTGACACTTAGCATATCTGCCCTAAAATGTGATTTTTTCGTTTCTTACAATTATCATTTTGATACCTTCTACATATAAAATCTTGAATATATTGTAGATTTTATACAAAGTAGATATCGTTAAGGGTTTGGTGTCTAACCAGGATGTACAAACATACTTGAACGGGCACAAGCCCCAGCTTTTTGACAGATTATCAAGTGTTAATCAGCCGGTCAGATCCTGTACTTAATTTATTAATAAGTAGATTCACTGGAATCCAAAATTATAGAAAGAAGACAACCAACGACGAAGAGATATGACAGGCTGGAAAATTCGATAATCAATCGACAAACTGGGGGGTACAAACATGGGTTTCCATATGCCCATTAAATTCATTCGGTCTCAGTAAAGACTTTCAAGACAGAAAAAGTTTCAAGTCCAACAACCATTTCTAGAATCTCAAAATTATGAGTTTCGAAGCCACCATTTTATTACAGCTGCGTATCAGATACTCGAGTCACTCGTCACAGTCACTGCACTAACATTGTCACCGCACTATTGTTCGGCCGCGTGTCGCGGGCACAGCGCTTGGAAGGCGTCTTCGTCTAGTTGCCAGCGGGCAGGGCCGGCGCAAGGGAGGTGCACGCGGGCGCGGCAGAGACGGGCGCGGCAGGCGAGCGCGGCGCCAGGGCGCGCGCAGGGCCCGCAGCGGGCGGCGCGCGCGCCCCACACGGCAGGGGCCAGCCCCCACACGCGCGCGCCCGCCGCGACGACTCCTGGGGCCCACACGCCGCACGCCGCGTGCAGCCACACCTCGCTCGTGCCCGCGCCGGTTGTGTAACGCCGCCGCGTCGCCTCGTCCAGCGCTCTGTAGGCGAGAGCCAGACGTTTTACATACTGACGCTACTATAAACTTTTCTACTTTTAACAAGAAAATTTAATTCCAAACGAAAGTCGACTACATATCCACATCATAATAGAGCCCCACTTCACACACATACGAGAAGAATACACATAGCCACGTGACATCCAGCGTGCTGGCATTCACCATCGAGAAAGTCATTTTAAATTGAATATTTCAACTTACCTATACTCCTAAGAATCCGTCTCCACAGTATACTTGTATGGCCCAATCCCAAACAGGTCCCCTAACCCAGCCGCATGGGGGCCCCTTTCACAGAACACGCAGAGCCATGTGACGTATGGCGTCGTGGCATCATATCGTAGCCCCAGCGTGCTAGCATATCTTTGAGAATATTGTACTAAGTATATCAACTCACCTATATTCCTCGCAGTCTGTCTCCACAGTATACGGCCCAAATAAATCCCCCAGTCCGGCTGCGTGAGGGCCCCGTTCACAGAACACGCACAGCCATGTGACGTCTGGCGTCGTGGCATCATACCGCAGCCCCACCATACTAGCATATCCTCGAGAATATTTTACTAAGTATATCAACTCACCTATATTCCTCGCAGTCTGTCTCCACAGTATACGGCCCAAATAAATCCCCCAGTCCAACCGCGTGGGGGCCTCTTTCACAGAACACGCAGAGCCATGTGACGTCTGGCGTGGTGGCATCATATCGCAGCCCCACCATACTAGCATATTCTCGAAAATATTGTACTAAGTATATCAACTCACCTATATTCCTCGCAGTCCGTCTCCACAGTATACGGCCCAAATAAATCCCCCAGTCCAACCGCGTGGGGGCCTCTTTCACAGAACACGCAGAGCCATGTGACGTCTGGCGTGGTGGCATCATACCGTAGCCCCAGCGTACTAGCATATCCTCGAGAACATTGCACTAAGTATATCAACTCACCTATATTCCTCGCAGTCTGTCTCCACAGTATACGGCCCAAATAAATTCCCCAGTCCGGCTGCATGAGGGCCCCGTTCACAGAACACGCAGAGCCATGTGACGTCTGGCGTCGTGGCATCATATCGCAGCCCCACCATACTAGCATATTCTCGAAAATATTGTACTAAGTATATCAACTCACCTATATTCCTCGCAGTCCGTCTCCACAGTATACGGCCCAAATAAATCCCCCAGTACGGCTGCTTGAGGGCCCCGTTCACAGAACACGCAGAGCCATGTGACGTCTGGCGTCGTGGCATCATATCGCAGCCCCACCGTACTAGCATATCCTCAAGAATATTGTACTAAGTATATCAACTCACCTATATTCCTCACAGTCTGTCTCCACAGTATACGGCACGAATAAATCCCCTAGTCCAGCTGCGTGAGGGCCTCTTTCACAAAACACGCACAGCCATGTGACGTCTGGCGTCGTGGCATCATATCGCATCCCCAGCATACTAGCATATCTTCGAGAATATTGCACTAAGGATATCAACTCACCTATATTCCTCGCAGTCCGTCTCCACAGTATACGGCCCAAATAAATCCCCCAGTCCAGCCGCGTGAGGGCCTCTTTCACAGAACACGCACAGCCATGTGACGTCTGGCGTCGTGGCATCATATCGTAGCCCCAGCGTGCTAGCATATCTTTGCGAATATTGTACTAAGTATATCAACTCACCTATATTCCTCGCAGTCTGTCTCCACAGTATACAGCCCAAACAGGTCCCCCAAGCCAGCTGCGTGAGGGCCCCGTTCACAGAACACGCACAGCCATGTGACGTCTGGCGTCGTGGCATCATATCGCATCCCCAGCATACTAGCATATCTTCGAGAATATTGCACTAAGGATATCAACTCACCTATATTCCTCGCAGTCCGTCTCCACAGTATACGGCCCAAATAAATCCCCCAGTCCAGCTGCGTGAGGGCCCCGTTCACAGAACACGCAGAGCCATGTGACGTCTGGCGTCGTGGCATCATACCGCAGCCCCAGCGTACTAGCATATCCTCGAGAATATTGTACTAAGTATATCCACTCACCTATATTCCTCGCAGTCTGTCTCCACAGTATACGGCACAAATAGAACACGCAGAGCCATGTGACGTCCGGTGTAGTGGCATCATACCGCAGCCCTAGCGCGCTAGAATTTATCTAGAATATGCTGTAAATTGAATATTCCAACTCACCTATATTCCTCGCAGTCTGTCTCCACCGTATACGGTCCAAATAGGTCCCCCAAGCCTGCCGCGTGAGGGCCCCGTTCACAGAACACGCAGAGCCATGTGACATCTGGCGTCGTGGCATCATACCGCAGCCCTAGCGCGCTAGAATTTATCTAGAATATTGCTCTAAATTGAATATTCCAACTCACCTATATTCCTCGCAGTCTGTCTCCACAGTATACGGCCCAAATAAATCCCCCAGTCCAGCTGCATGTGGGCCTCTTTCACAGAACACGCACAGCCACGTAACATCCGGTGTAGTGGCATCATATCGCAGCCCCAGCGTGCTAGCGTGAAGGCCCCGCGCTCGCAGTCCGTTGCGGAATTCTTCGCCGCCCTTGCGCCGGCCCAGCGTCGCTTCTTCCTCTTCGCCCGTTGACGCGTTGATCACGCTCACGGATAAGGGTGAGTCGCGCGGGCCGCGGATCTGGAGATGAATTTGATAAGTCGTTGATATTGGTGTGTGAATAACTAAAGATATGGGCTTTTCAGAGCGTATCAGACCGTAAATATGACTTTTTTGTCAGCCAAATCTGGGCGTGGCCTTTTTGATAAACAAAAACCGTATTTACAAAAAATAGTGTCTGAAGCTGGAGACTGCTTTTAACACAAAACTTTCAATCGCATTAAATTAAATGCTGACGGACACCTCGAGCAGTTAGCAGCTGGACTGCTCTTATCAACAGTCGCAGTCACAGTCAACAGCAAATAAAATTTTTCAATCAACAAGGTCTTCTTTACTGCCAACCGTGGCAGGGCAAGCTATTTGGAACGGGCCTGGAAAGGGCCCAAGTACTGAATAAAAAACTAATGTCCGTTTTTACCATCAATCCCTAATTTTTAAGTGACCCCTATGAAAGCAAAATTCCTGTTATGTGTTACCATAGGGGTCACTTAAAAGTTAGGGATTGATGGTGAAAACGGGCATGAGTTATTAGTAGGCTATAGTTACTAGGACATTTGTATTTTGAAAGGGGACGCGCGCACTATAGATTTTTTGTGATAGACGAGTGACAGACCAAGATCCATGGCAGCGAAGACGCAGGCAAAAACCGGAGATAAAGTTCAGACGACCTCACATCAGACTACCCTTAAGGTTCGTCCAAACCAACGCGATCAGCCGACGTGCAGCGATGGCGATCAACGTATTAAGTCTGGTCGCCATCGCGGCACGCCGGCTGATCGCGTTGGTTTGGACGAACCTTTACCTGTATGTAGGGCCCGCGGGAGCGACCCGAGCTGGCGTTGGATCCGGAGTCGTAGGCGTCCTTGTTGTTGTCCTTCTTCTTGCCGGCCTCCTTCTTGCGTGCGGCTTTGCGTCGGAAACCGCCTTCGTCTGTCGACATTCGGCTGGCGCGCCGGGACGCTTTGCGCTCGCCTGTGGAACGAAGATATTTGATTTTCAATAAAAAAAAAAGAAAAATTTTCTTTATTTGTTTAGACTAATTAAATTAGTACTTGCAAATCGTCAAATGCTCTTAAGGAGCCTATACATGTCTCATTCTTTTTTTGCCCTACCAGCGCTTCGAGACAAACATTTGGCAAGTGCTGAGAAGAAGCGCCGCAACAAACTCAGTCACCACCGTCTGCCGGTTTAAAAATATAAAAAAGTAGGAAGTTACAATACATTCAGAAGCAAGTTACTTACCACCCGCTCCCGTTGATAGAAGGTGGCCTTTAAGACGCCCATCTAGCACGAGACCGCGTGGCAGTTTTGAATATATCGTCACCGTCGAATATAATGATGAAAATACTGCGCAGGTATAACCAAGTAAAGTCCAAGGATAGTTGCGGCTGAGTAGACTAGAACCCACTCATGGTTGTTAGAAGGGGCTGCTAAGGGAGAAATATGCTAACATCAGGCCTTCCTATCTCGTCTGGCCAAAGGAATGTAGACCAAATCTGATACATATTTGACTCTGGTAAACTGGAGAGGGTTGTGTATTTGCATTAGAGACTAAATGATATTCTATGAAGATGATAATGACATGATAGGTGGTTGATGTAAACAAATCGTTGTTTCAATAAATTTTCTCAAAGTAATCTTGCTAAAAAATACATTTTAGGGCTGTTTTTTAAAGTCTCCTTTCTCCTCTTAAAAAGTTGCTGAAAATATAAGAGACTACTTTACAAAAATTGGCATTAAATTTGACCCTAATTACATTACATTCCATCCTTGATAATTAGACTGCGCTGTAAAAAATCTAATCATTTTTCTTACCTTTGGTGGGCGCGGATTTTCTCCGCTTCTTCGCCTTAGCCGTCTGCGGCTTGCCGTCATCTGCCTTGTCCGCGGACGGCTCCTCGATGCCCGCGAACATTTTCTCCAGTTGGTTTTCCACTTCCACGAAGCTGGCAGCCGTGGGCTCCGCAGTAGGCGCATCAGGCTCTGGTTCAGCTGGCTTAGCTTCCGACGGAGACTCCACTGGGACGTTTGCTGACTCCGAGTTGGAGGTCCGAGCGTTCCGACGCCGCGGTGCAGCCGCCGCTTCGACCGGCGGCGCTTCGGGGGGCTTCTCCTCGATCTGCGGCGGCGACTGCCGAATCTCGGGCTCCAGTTTCGGTTCCGGGCTCGCTAAGACGCTTTTCAGGTTGTCGACCGTCACCGGCGGCTCGGTTGACACCGGTGGGATAACCGGGTCAATAGGCGGCCGGTCGGTGGACGCGATCATGGCGGCGATGTCGTCGATGGTTTCCGCGGAGCCTGATCTGGTTTTTCTCCGGGCGGGGGGCCGCGCCGGCTGCTGCGGCGGGGGCGGCGGGGAGGGGGGTCTCTCGGGGCCGTTCGTTTTGATTTCGCCGTTTTCGGTTGGTTTCGGGGGTTCGGGGGGACGAGGGGGCTCAACGGCTGGAGGGGGGGCGGGTAGGGAGGGGGGTTCGGGGGTGGGGGTGGGCGGGGCGAGGCGCGGGGGCGGCGGGGAAGGCGCGGCCGGCGCGGGGGCGGCTGGGACGCGTATCGTCCGCTCGGGCTTTCGTTTCCTTTTCGAGCCGGGCGGCGCGCCGCAGGAGTCTGCTGAATCCTGTAACGGAGAGATGGCAGTATTAGTAGATGTATATGTTACGGTTAATGTGATAAATTGAAAATTATTAATAATAACCGGTTATTATGAATAATTACCGACAGTCGCGGTAAAAGTGATAAATTAATCACATTTAACAGTGATTATTTAATAATTCAACCTTAGTACTAACAAATTTCATAAAAGAGAACATCATCTTGTGTACGTGCTCGTGTACAGCCAAACTTTTGAACGTTTTGATATCATATATTAATATAATTTGGCATAATGAGTTTGGAATGTTTCTTGCATAATATTACTTTTCCATGATGCCTATAACATAATGTTTTGATTTAAAGTGAAAAATAGGTTAAGGTGCGGCGGGGGTGGCCCTTGGGCCACCCCTAAGCCGCCTATTTAGTTTTATACACACTTAAATGACCTCATATTAATCACATTTACCAAATCATGCGGTAATTATTCATAATAACCGGCGATTATTCATAATTTTCACATTTATCACTTTGACCGTAACATATAGACATGAGTGGAAACGGTCAAGAATGTACAGTAAGAAATATTGAATAGAATAGAATAGAAAGTATTTATTTGTCTCAAAACAGGTTTCATTTACAGTTTTGGAGCAGTTGGAGGCTCAAATTCTCCAATCATTAGCGTCATTACTTACCAGAACCTTGCAGCGGCTGAGACAGGCTACCCCACATAGGCTTAATCAAGAGGCTAAGTACGATAATTGTTGCTCTGCTAAACTAAAATAAGGATGACGTTCCTAAAAGATTGATTCAAGGATGACGTCCTAAAAAAATCGTTGTGGCGTTACACTATGCCTAAACTACATCACAGCGGTCACTGACCTCGTTGGAGGAGGGCGGGGAGTGCGGCGACTGTGCGACGGGCGCCCGCAGTGAGTGTGCGAGCGCGACAGCAACATATTTTTTTTTTTTTTTTTTTTTTTTTTTTTATGTGATAGGAGGCAAACGAGCAAACGGATCACCTGATGGTAAGTGATTACCGTCGCCCATAGACACCCGCAGACCCAGGGGCGTTACAGGTGCGTTGCCGGCCTTTAAGGTAAAGATACGCTCTCCTCTTGAAAGCTTGCAGGTCGTATCCGTCCGGAAACACCGCAGACGACAGTCCATTCCACAGTTTGGTTGTACGGGGCAGAAAGTTTCTAGAGAAACGTACTGTTGTGGACTGCCAACCATCTAAGTGATGGGGGTGGAAGTGCTGTCGGGTAGATCGGTGGCGAAAAGTGGCGGCAGGAATAAGTCCGGATAATTCTTCGGAGCACTCCCCGTGATACATGCGATAGAATATGCACAGTGAGGATACATCTCTACGCAGCGCCAAGGGGTCAAGCCGATCCGAAATGTCCTGGCAGTCAACGATTCGAGCTGCTCTCCGTTCAATGCGGTCCAGAGGGAGAAGCTGGTACTGGGGCGCACCTGCCCAAAGATGAGAACAGTATTCCATATGAGGCCGAACCTGCGCCTTGTAAAGTTGCAGACGATGGGCTGGAGTGAAATACCGTCTCGATCTATTGAGCACACCAAGCTTCTTCGAGGCTAATTTAGCCTTACCCTCTAAATGACCACGGAACTGGACTTCGCTCGATATGTCGACACCAAGGATTCCGATATTGGCTGAGGCAGTTAGGGGAGTGCTCTCGAAACAGCGGGATACGACAAACGGCAACTTTTTGGCGGTGAACGCGCAAACTTGTGTCTTTGTAGGGTTAAATTGGACCAAATTGCGTCGACCCCAGTCTGAGACCTCCTTCAAGGAGGTTTCAATGTCGGACACAAGTTTGTTACGGCTCTCAATGACGTTCTCCCGAGAGATATTTGCGCGGCCGGTATAAGCGGCATCAACCGTGCTGTCGTCCGCATAGCAATGAATGCCGCATCATTGATATGCAGAAGGAAGAGCGTAGGCGATAGCACACAGCCTTGGGGGACACCAGCATTCACAGACATAGAGTCTGAGCATTTACTGTCGACAACGACCTTAATGCTTCTGTCTGCTAAAAAGCTGGCGACCCATCCGCATAATTTCTCGGGAAGCCCATAGGAAGGGAGCTTCGAAAGAAGCGCTTTGTGCCAAACCCGATCGAAGGCCTTCGCCATATCCAAACTGACCGCCAATGCTTCCCCCTTAGTCTCGATCGCCTGTGCCCAACAATGTGTCAAGTAGACCAGAAGATCACCAGCCGAGCGACCTCCACGGAAACCGTACTGTCGGTCACTTAGCAACTGGTGGGCCTCTAGGTACCGAAGGAGCTGGCTGTTGATAATGGATTCCATTATCTTCGAGAACAAGGAGGTGATTGCTATCGGCCTATAGTTGGACGGATTTGAGCGGTCACCTTTTTTAGGGATCGGGTGCACCAAAGCTGTCCTCCATGAGGTCGGGACTAATAATTACGCGCGAATAAAATAACGCGCGATAATTACGCGCGAGCGATAAGGATGGGTAGCTTGGGGTCATTGGACAAAATTCTACGTGCTCGGAGACCTAGACCTAGTGACGAGGCTAGCGTACTACCCTCGCGGCGGGCACTGACCTCGTTGGAGGAGGGCGGGGAGACGGGCGCGGGCGCGAGCCGCTCCAGCAGCGCGTCTATAGTCTGGTCGCGACTGTGCGACGGGCGCCCGCAGTGAGTGTGCGAGCGCAACAGCAACATAATGAGGGCTATCGTTTTTATACTTAACAGTTGGCACCGCTGGCGATTGACAGGACCTTACTCTACGGTGGCGCCATCTTGATGAGTGCAAATGCGATAGTCCTCCTACCACTTTAGCGCTCACCAGTTGGTGCCACTGTCTTCGCTACTAGCAAGTGACAGGACCTTACTCTACAGTGGTGAGCACTAAAACGATAGCCCTCATTACGCGCGAGCGATAAGGATGGGTAGCTTGGGGTCATTGGACAAAATTCTACGTGCTCGGAGACCGGGCTTTACCCTCGCTGCGGGCACTGACCTCGTTGGAGGAGGGCGGGGAGGGCGTGGGCGCGGCGCGCGGGTGCACGATGACGGAGTGCGGGGAGGCGGGCGCGGGCGCGAGCCGCTCCAGCAGCGCATCTATAGTCTGGTCGCTGAGCACGTAGAATTTTGTCCATTGACCCCAAGCTACCCATCCTTATCGCTCGCGTAATTATGTTGCTGTTGCGCTCGCACACTCACTGCGGGCACCGGTCGCACAGTCGCGACAGAGACCGGGCTTTACTCGCGGCGCGCGCTGTGACGAGGCTAGCGTACTACCCTCGCGGTCACTGACCTCGTTGGAGGAGGGCGGGGAGGGCGTGGGCGCGGCGCGCGGGTGCACGATGACGGAGTGCGGGGAGGCGGGCGCGGGCGCGAGCCGCTCCAGCTGTGACGAGGCTAGCGTACTACCCTCGCGGTCACTGACCTCGTTGGAGGAGGGCGGGGAGGGCGTGGGCGCGGCGCGCGGGTGCACGATGACGGAGTGCGGGGAGGCGGGCGCGGGCGCGAGCCGCTCCAGCTGTGACGAGGCTAGCGTACTACCCTCGCGGTCACTGACCTCGTTGGAGGAGGGCGGGGAGGGCGTGGGCGCGGCGCGCGGGTGCACGATGACGGAGTGCGGGGAGGCGGGCGCGGGCGCGAGCCGCTCCAGCTGTGACGAGGCTAGCGTACTACCCTCGCGGGCACTGACCTCGTTGGAGGAGGGCGGGGAGGGCGTGGGCGCGGCGCGCGGGTGCACGATGACGGAGTGCGGGGAGGCGGGCGCGGGCGCGAGCCGCTCCAGCAGCGCGTCTACCCGCGCGTGCCCGTGGCGCGGTGCGGCGCGTGCTGTCAAACAAAACATTCCATTTTTGACACGTTGTATTGACAATTTGCTCCAAAACTGCTCTGAGATTTGCTATGTATTTCAGCCCCCCTAGACAAAACGCACTTTTTGATCGAATCGAAAATCGAATCCGTCAAAACTCCATACAAAAAAGGGGCTTTTCGACCACTTTTCGACTGGTTTCCGATTATAATTTGCACTTTGTCTAGACCCACAGGATGCTTCTGGAATTACGCAATTTGTCGACTTAGAATGCGTGCCATGAGGTCTTATCGTCTCTAGACGACAACTTCATGTCTATCATCTTGTCTAAAATTGAGTAGGTTAACCTTACCAAGTCAGCTATGTGCTTGTTGTCTGGCATTTAGGCGCATAATGTCAAAAGCTCAAAATGTCAAATCCATAAAAATCTTATTAATTTATGAATCTTGAATTATGGGCGGAGCCGCGAAGGAAGTCTAGGCCCTCTAGCTCAGACAATAATTCGCAGTTCCGTCTCAAAAACTTTGGGAGGACACGACGGACAACGTCAGGTTTTAGTGAGTAGGCCCTGCCCTGCCCATCTGGCAGGGAGAGCCTCACAACTTCAACGACTATAGTGCAGCGACGGGATTCAAATAGCGATCGACTGGCAAAGCGGCAGTCTGATGCTAATGCTGAACTATAGTCGTAAACTTACTAATCAGCTGCAAATGAACAAAACATCACCACAGTTGTGACCTCACGCTGCATATTTTTTTATTTTTTTTTATTTATTAATTTGGACCACAGCCAGATTCACAATATGTATTGTTAAAAGCTAGTTTTATGGATAGTGCTTATCATGAATCCAACAACGCTGGTCACAATTTAAGATTACAAATGTTTAATGGGGCGGAGCCTGTCTAGGCATCCGGCGCATACTCTAGTTCTACTCGTTCCTGCAAAACTCCAATCTTCCACTGATTCCAATCTGACAATGAGTTCATCAGGCTGACAACATCTGCAAACATCACTTCAAACCTCCACTGATCTATCATCACTACACCCCACTGACCTATGAGACTGTTAATAATGGGCGTGTCTATTATTGCCCACTCTTCGGCTGTCACCATTTGTAAAGCTATAAGGCCACTTTCACATTAGGGCGTGAGAAGCGCGACAGCAGCGCGGCAGCGGCGTTTTTATAATGTGAAGGCCTGCATCCGCTGTCATATAGTATGAAATTATCGGCAGCGCGTCTGTCGCGCGTTTGTCACGCTGCTAAATCGCCTAAATGTGAAAGACTGTTAATAGTGGGCGTGTCTATTATTTCCCACTCTTCGGCTGTCATTTGTAACCCCACTGACCTATGAGACTGTTGATGGTGGGCGCGTCCCGTACAGACAGCGCGGGCGAGGCTGGATGCGGCGCGGGCGAGCCGTTGGCCGCGCGCGCGCCGGCTAATGACAAGTCCACACCCACGCGAGCGTATGCCAGCAGATCCTCGGGCCGGACTAGCTTGTCTGCGGAGTAATGTAGCGTTTTTTTATCCCTTTAACCACGAGTGGTAAGCTAAATATGCTTGTGTTAAGGTGAGTATAGACTAGAGCATTTCTATGTAATATAACGTTCTTGCGAATGGTACAATACAGGTAAAATGTAAGAAGTTTGGTTCGTGAATGGGTGATACTGATACTAGAACATTTTCATAGAGCGGCTCGTTGTTCTGATACAAGTAAATGCTCTAGCTAGTCTATACTCACCTTTACGCGTGGGTTCACCAGAATAGTCTACCGGCGCTAGTTCCTCAATGTAGTGCTAGGCCCGGGTCCATCAAGGCGGATCAGAGAAATGTTTTGAATAACCAATCAGATTTCATTCTCCAATCCAAATTCCGCTTTGGTGGAAACAGGGCCTTATGATATCCTGGGTATTCATGCTGCACTAAGTGTTGGTCTAATTCAAGCTTGGTTTAATTTTTATTAGCCAATGAGGGCTACCGTTTTTGTACCTAACGACATGTTTGTATATTATAGTCTACAGAGGTGTCATTGACCTTGCTTTACAATGGCGCTAATTGATGAGCACTCAAACAAAAAATAACATAGGAACATTCTGACTTTAAGAACCTCAGAGAGTTGAAAATGATATTCTATTCCATGCATTGCCAACACTGCCCATTGGTTCAAAAAAGAAACCTATACATCTATGTATAAATCCGTTTCAACGAATTAATGCATGAAAACAAAAAGGTTACTTCGTAGAATAATTAGATTACATTAGAATTTGGTTTAAGTTTAATATCATTACTTTAAGTCGTATTGATTTTAGAAGCATTCGACAAGTGTTACGTTCAGCTTGGAATTATTATTAAATCATTATTTGCACCTAATGAATATTCATGTTTTGATACACGAAATACACAAAGAATGGCGTTAATACTGTATTGAATCTTACATTCTATTTTTGTAACGGAGTTTTAGCAACGTGACAATATTAAAGACAACTCATACGTCGGTGAGCATGAACCACAACGCTTTATTTTTTAATGAAATTTTTGCATTAACATTTGTATAGCGTGCGCGAAGTTTCCTGCGTAGTGGATACAAAAACACTTAGCATATAAACCCTAAAATGGTAAGTGTCCAATGAATAAGTAGGTAAAACAGTAACTTACCTCTGCCAGGCCCCAAGTGTGGGTAGAGCTCGGGCTGTGGCATGGACGCTCCCGATTTGACGTCGCCCGGCGAAGGGGTGTGTCTAAAATAAACATACTTTCTTAAATTCTAACTCTTTCAGCGGGTCGTAGAACGCGATTCAGTCGAGGGCACATTGAAATCAGCAATAGTATTAATTTGTTCGTAATTGTTAGAGAAAAATGTGAATTCGTGCTTCAGAGGGCACGTTAAGCCATGGACTCCGATTATGAAACTTCTAACTGAGCCATATCAGACGCCTATAGCGTATCTTAAAGTCTATGACCATCTATCTCAATCAGGGTTGTGACCTTGTTACCTCAGTTGCTACAAACCGACCCAACAGTAGAAAACAAACTTTTAACTAGAACAAAACCTATTCTCGTCGATTATAGGAAAGACTTGGGTTAGAAGCTGGATTTATCCATCATACATCAATAATCGTGGCAATGTTTTAGTAAGAAATAATATTTTTATAGAAAAATGTGTAATATTATTACAAAAATATTGACTCACCTCATCAAGTGCTTATCCGGCGGGGTCGGCGTGTGCCGGTACAATTCCGGCGGGGTGGCGGTGTGCCGGAACACCGAGTTGCCGCCGGCATTTTTCATCGCCTGCAACGTTGCAAACATCTCCTACATCCAATCAAGATTGCACTAGTTAAACTTATGTTAGTATAGCAACAAAATAAAATGGCAATGGGTAAAATAATGTTTATGTAAGGTGTTCATTATTGTTGGAAATGATGAATGAAGATTGTAATCTGCAGTGAACCTTTATGATAATGATGATGAAAAATAAGAAGCATTAGTAAAGTTATAATAGGGAATATGCAAGGTTTTTTTATTTCTCACATTTCAGTAGCTTTGTTATTATCAAATCAATCAGTGCGTCTTTCACAAAAATTTCAAGACACCTAAGATATAAACGTTAGAGATCTCATGACGTCATTGGTCATGTTAGAACGACACGCAGTCTCATACAAGTTAGGAACTATGGGGGGGTGAGATTTGACGTCACGCTCAGCTATTTCCATACAAAAAACACTTGTAACTTTTTGTTTCCAGTCCGATTTCAATACTAGTTTTTCAGAAATTCTATGATTTAATTAAAGTGTTTATTTATACATAATTTATTAACTTTTAAAATCGATGCATATTACCTATTAATTTCTTGTACAGTATAGGACTTTTTGTTGTAAAGTAACACTTATTACAAGCATATTAGATTCCAAATTGTTTAGCTTTTTATGCTGTCATTTGTACATTCGTTAGCATTCAGAATCAATAAAGCACCAGCTGGTGTCTTTCACATAATCCTTGCGTGCGTCAACAGTCAACACGAAGGCAAATTATAAATTACAGAATTAGAAAAGTGCATCAGGTCACCCACTTTGAATACCGATTCGGCGCAACAAGTGTTCTGAGACCAGAGAAACTTTCGTCCCCTTCGAAAATCACGTCCAACTCAGAGGCATACTCGATGTGCGATGTACTCGTCACCTGTTGCACCAATTTTAGTTGGGGAGCAGTAAAATTAAGGGAGAGTTAACCCTTTATAGGTACAACAGGTTCTTGATGCAAGCCTAGATACAAAGCTGCAATATTATTCGGCATTCGTACTGCCTTAAAGGTTGACCGTTGACACTTGACAGCAGTAAAGTGAATTTGAGGATTACATATCTTTTAGACTAGGCGCAGACCACAGACTTTTAGTTGGCCGATAGTTGGGCCCAATTCTAATTTATATGCAGAATCGGCCGATACCAAATCGGTACTCACTTATGCATATTGGCCTTAGCAATTTTCCAAGACAAATACAGGAAACGATATCGAATAAGTATATTTTAAAATAGGGAAGTTACGCTCTAGTACGCATGTGAACCAATATCTTAGGACAACGGATGCACATATCCTTGAATTATAGATTCTATCAATAAATGACGATTATGAAGTCATTATTTACATAGATTGTGTGTATTAAATGGAAACCATACAAAAGAACACATGTAATAAAAGTTATGAAGTGTACTTTGCACTTTAGTGTGCTGCCAAGGAAAAATAAGTTGTGATAGGTTTCCGAAATACATGTAATGTTATGATTTGACTAACTAACTGCGGTTAAGCAACTATAGCATTAATTACAATCACTATAATGTTTTATTCCAGACGGCGGCTCATGTGGTTATTTAGAATCAGCCCAAATAATTTTGTAAACCATGTTTATTATTACTCGTGATATGACTAGCTGAAATAGGATTCTAGTCTGCAAAAAGGAAATAAGAAGAATCTTTGTCTACTAAATAGTTAATGACTCTCTGAACTAAACAGTTCCTGAGATCGGTTACCATGGGGGCAGGGCAAATGTTTATGATCAAGTGTCTCGAAGATTTTTCAGTCTTGTGAAAAAATAATTATACATATTTCAGTGTTTAAATGATGTATGTTAATGTTATACCTACATAATTTATTATGAATTATTATGGAGGTCAACATGGCATGACCAAAGAGCATGTCAAACTATCTGGTGTATAAACTAAACTCTGATTTTTAATTCGACGGAATTTTGACATTTCAGAAGTGTTGCTAACATAGAAACATTCCCACTAAGAATGGAGAGCATTTTCACAAATTAAAAAATAATCCTTTCTTGAATTTAAGGTTTCACTTGAAAAACTAAGGCTTAAAAATGTATTGATCATTTCAAAATGGTTATTTGAATTTTTATTATCATATTTTTGAAGTTACAAAAAAAATTGGGAAATTATTTTTCTATTACTGGACTCCCTGGCCAATAATCCATGGGTTACAAACCTTTTTTATGAAAATCCTTTTGTTAATAAAATCTTAGCTTCATAAAATATTCAATTTAACAAGATGCCAATTTTATAATCCAAGTTGATTATGATGACGATAATGATGATTGATGATCAATACATATTTTCTTTTATGATAATATGTTGTTTTACTGTGTTAAAAACACGTTTTTTTTCTATTTAATCTCTAAAATGTACATAGTAATTAGTGTACATTGAATTCACAAAACAAACAATAGTTCATTCTTGTAAGTTGTAGTTCATGAAATTTCATTTCATATTATTTATTAATAATTCAAAGCAAAAAAGGCTTATTACATCTGAATTGTCAAAAAATGACAGCTGTCAGAATTCCGTCGAATTAAAAATCGGACTATAAGTAAGAGAACAAAAAAAAACAGTACTAAGTAAGGCATAATAATAGGAACAGTGTATGCTCTGTGCCACACATTTAGTTCAATTTGTAGGTCGCCAGATACAAAGCTGTAAGCGAGGTTTAGACTAGCAATAAACTTACAAAACTTGACTTCTGCAAGCTGTTTACCACTGTGTAAACAGCTGTGGCAAGCAAACTTCTGCAAGATTTACACAGTAGTGACAGATTGCGGAAGTTAACTTCTGCAAGTTTTATTGCTAGTTTAAACGTCGCTTAAGGTCTAGTCTTTTACTTGTGGATTTTCGGGTATATTTGAAGCTCTCTTCCACTATGGATAAAATGGAGCAAGAACCATCTATAATGTTATGGAGCATGCTATGCTCAAAGTTTCTCTACATGATCGAATAGAAATGAAGAGATCCATAGGAGAACCAAAGTAATCAACATAGCCAGTAGAATAGCCAAACTAAGTGGCAGCAGGCCTGGCTCACTCCGCGCGGTACATCCGATAATTACCTACAGCGAAGCGCCCCGCCGGCGGGTATTATATCAGTCGAGTGTCACGCGCGCGCTCGTCAGGACGCTGGCGTGCGTTGTAGTATGATTATAATTCTATGATCGAAGTATTATTTAAAAATAGAAATAAAGAGAAAGAAATATTGTGCGGCGTTCGGGTGTTTAAATTCGAAAAGTAATCTACCGGATTTATCTTTTTTTTTTCGCTTCCCAAAGATGCTGAAAGGTATGTTGGCCATGTAGGTAATCAATAATTCTTAGGATAGTATAGGAACCTAACCTACTATGACTTTTACTACTGCTCAGAATGCGTTCGTTCGTTTCAGCCAAATGACGTCCACTGCTGGACAAAGGCCTCTCCCAAGGTTTACCATAATGAATGCATACATACCTACATACGTAGGTCATTACAAATAAGTAGATTAATTATTTTTTCACTAGACAGCAACCCTAATAGCGTAAGAAGAGTTCAGAGGCACGCGATAGAAAGAGACAAAACTTGTAGGTGAATAAAATTGTAGGTACGTAGTGCTGTGCGAGCTGAATTCCACTGTATCGCGTCGTAGCAAGACTCGCATTTATTTAAATCGTCTTGCGGAGTAATCCTTCTGTACCTGTACTATTACTTATTCTGTGGTGGCAGTGGGAAGGGCATAGAGTTTATAGAACTGATGGACGTTGAGGCAGAAAAGTTCTAGGGCGGCGACCACAGATCGGCAGACCTAGCATAATGTATTACACGGATTTTAGTGATGTTCTAAAATGAATATGAGTGATAGTGAAAGGAGTTTAAGATTTTGTACAAGCTTTTCACCTTAGTCCTAAGTTAAATGATTTGCTAATTTGGCAACTGGTTAATGAATATGTACAGTTGTACAATAAATACTTAAAACAGACATCCCATGATCCCATTCTGTTCAACCTAGCAGTTGTGGTTAGAAAGTTGCAGGACCTGAAAGTCTTGGGTTACATTCACAGCTTGGTTAGGGTGAGCTTGATCCACTTGCTTGCCAATCGATGGAAGGTATTGAGGATCTAGGTTAAGTCCATTACATACTTATGATCAGTTCAGTCCAACTAATAATAGTTGAATCTGTTTATTTCAACCAAACTCCATCCACTACTGGACAAAGACCCGCGGATTTCCACGTCTTTTCAATGTCCACGGATTGCCACGTCTTTGACGTCCACGTCCAATTTGTTGACATCCATCCACAAGGTCGACCAACGATTTCATAAAGGTAGGAAGGCGCTGGATGTAAGCTGCTACCAACCGGGCGATATAGAAATCATTGGGGGAGACCTATGTTCAGCAGTGGACGTCCTGTGGCTGAAATGATGAGGCAGGGACTATGCCCACCGCTGCAACTCCTGCGTAGCCAGGACCTACAGCTTGAACGCCAATAAAAACCCAACCAGTGAAGGTCAAGTTTGTCCCGTTAGAAAGTTAAATTGTCATTGGACCCGCAACGTTGAAATGAGGCAGTTGTTATAGTCTGGTCCGTGAGCACGTAGAATTTTGTCCAATGACCCCAAGCTACCCATCCTTATCGCTCGCGCGTAATTATGTTGCTATCGCGCTCGCACACTCACTGCGGGTGCCAGTCGCACAGTCGCAACAGCAATATAAATACGCGCGAGCGATAAGGATGGGTAGTTAGGGGTCATTGGACAAAATTCTACGTGCTCACGGACCGGAGTGTGGGATTGGGAGCAGAGGTGTCATTTACCTGCAGAGGGTCAGGGGGCGAAGGCGCCGGCACGTGGTAGAGGTGCGGCGGCGGCGTCGGCGTGTGCCACGTGACGCCGCGTTCGGCAGCCATGTGCACCTGGGGCGCGCGCGCCAGGAAGTTTGCCACCTGTAACTGATGGTTTCGTTGACTTTCAATATGTGAAAACGGTACAATTTCTTCTAGCGCTTAACTTAATCAGTGCGGATCACTCCGCACAGCCGATCTGTATGAACTGCTAGGGAGCGGAGCGGTTCCTCCGGACCACATTATTCTAAAACGTTCCCTAGAAGTTCATACCGATTGGCCGTGCGGAGCGTTAAGCTAGGGAGCGGCACGGCAGGGGTGACATTGACATTATGACATGATAGAGCATACAAATCTGAAGATATGAAGTCTTGCTGACATTTTACTGTCACAAAAACACCCTTCCGTGAAGCTTTTATGCCTCAGGCACCAACTGAGTCAAGCACTAGGTATACTATTTGTTTCTCTGGCAAACATTAATTGTGTTTATCTAACTGAATCAGGCCTCTCTTTCAGGCAGGTAGTCTGGGCACATGCCCAGGGCCAGGGCCCGGGGACTCTAAGGATTAACCGGGGCTTCGTCAGCTCTCAAGAAATTTTTAAACATCTCATGAAGAATACCAGCTATACATTTACTGTGATTGCAAAGTAATATGAACTGTAATAGCTGATTAGGTACGCACATTATACATCAGGCGTGGCCAAACTTTTGACCTGTAAGGTCTACTTATGTTCGAAAATATTTCTTGCGGTCTACTGCAAGGTACAGTTTAGAAGAGTGAAAAAAAAATTTTTCATGATTCTGTTCAGTTTATTTAACTCTCGTGGGCTACCAAAATCGTCTTCGCTGTAGACCGGTGTACCGCGTTCGACCTCTTGGCCATCACTATTGTCATTATATTATACTTTATTTTTAGAGGCAAAGGAACCTCGTTCCTTAAATGCCCAGGCCCCAGCTGTGATCTTAATCACTCTAAAGTACATCCAATTCTGACAACACATACTGTGTTTCTGTCTGTAACATTGATAATGATAGGTGCCGAGTTAAACAATAAGGTCCCAGGACACCACCCATTTTGGTTCATTCAAACAATTACTTTAATGTTGTTTGAATGATATTTTTTGTGTCTACATTAATTTGTATACAATATGCTTGTTTGTGTTCATATTTTTTACAACTGAAATTAATTTCCGCTTTTAATTGAAAAACTTTTTTATTTTGTTTAAAGTTTTTCCTCAAGACGGAAAATAAAGAACTTGAAACAAATAGTTTATTGTATGACTATGTAAGTATAATCACTTTCCAGGAAAGTTACCGAACACATTTTAAAAGAGAAACAAACGTAAGTGCATGTTCATAATTTATGCATTCAGAACAAGTTGCAATTGCACATAAATTATCATAGTATTTAGTCATAGTTTGCTTTTACTGGAACTTAATATGTTTTTAAGGAAAAATATATGCATAGTATCTAAATTATTGGTATTTATACCTGCTATGATGTCAATTTAACCTAATCTAATGATAAAATTGCTACATTAAGGCTGAGTTTCACCACCTTACTTTAACCATATAGCTGGTGTTTTTTGTAGGAAGTTTGACAGACTTTTGACATTTGTTTAAGTTAAGATAAGGTGATGCAACCAAGCCTTATACAGGGTGTTAGGTAAATGGGTATATGAGCCGACACTAGCCCATGTTAACATGGGCATATAAATGGTATGGTGAAGTCAGAAATTTGATATCATCATTTTATTTTTTTTATTTTCATACAAAATAAATTTTATAAAATCCGATTTATATGAAAATTAAAATAATTAAAATGAAGATATCAATTTTCTGACTTCACCATACCATTTATATGCACATGTTAACATGGGCTAGTGTCGGCTCATATACCCATTTACCTAACACCCTGTATAAATTACATGCACAACACAAAACATGCACAATGAAACTTAAAATTATTTTTTCACAAAAGGCTGACAATACAGTCATGCATACCAATGTGTATTTTTTTCCGATGTTTTAAATTATGAAACCTTGAGGTGGTACTTTTCCACAAATCAACTCCATTATGTTATCATGACTTTATATAGCCAATAATACTCATTTTAGTGGGAATAATAATCTTATCTCTCATATAAGTGGGTTTCACTAATTAGGTACATTTCACAAACAATTATATTGCTCAATTAATATTTTTGCTATGCCTATTTATTAACCCTAGTTTAGCTAAAACTCAGAACAAAAACAATTCATGTCATCATAGATAAACAACCTTGAAGCTCCACTGACTTACACTTTGGTTCAATGTAAAACATAAATCTTCAGTTATTTCTGATTTGTATGCTATTTATAACTTTTAATTTTCTAATCTGAACATGAAAACTATGCAACTGTGTTGTTACACTTTGATTACTTGTCAGTGCAAACAGCTGATTTGCTTGCATCACACACACATACAAAGGTGCAACTGGCAAAATGTGCACAAAGAAATGTTTGTGTGCCTAAACTACATTTTAACATCTGGACTATACTATTTTCATGCAAGCATTGTTATTTAGCACTGAACTTGTCTATAAGCTAGGTTGTTGGCAAATAGAGTAAGTAAAGCGTGAATGAGAATGGAATAATATGCACCACCTGCAGAGGGCTCCAACCGGGGCCCAACTGCGACTGTCGGCCGTTCGGGTTGTGCTGCGACCCGCCGGACATCGTGCGCGGCTCCTCGCGGCACTGTTTACAACACGTACTCAACACTAATCAGACAACAAACACTCTCTCAGTCCACCATAATGATGCCGGCAACTTTGAAGCCTTCGCCCGCGTAACTGCGCTCCCTTACGACGTGTACAGAAACTTCCGAAACGTTTTCATGTGCGCACATTAAATTTTCTGATAACCACTGCATCCCATGAATAGTTCACACAGAGAACTCCACTCTCTCACAATGTATGACCACTTATTTCAAAGAAATCTAGATTTATTTCGTGCATGGTAAGGTGTTCTCGAATCTGATGCTCACTTCGCGTGACATTTTGAACGCATCTACGTTTCGAAAATAATCACTTTTGGAGTCGATAATCTCTTGGTAACGTCTTGTTAGATGATGCGCACCATACCTTTATAATTAAAATGTTATATTTCGTCGTAAAGTATCACAAAAAATCAAAAATTCGTCAAAGTATTGAATAAAATCGCCTTCAACAATGGTGGCCGATGGGGATTTTTGAAAGCACATGCAGTGCCATCTTGTGACATTTTTTGGAAGCGGGTCGGTAAAACAGCATAACGGAAGTAGGTACGTTTTAATTTGTCTATGGAAAGTAAAAACCGGAAAAATAATAACATTTAAAAAATCTAGTAAATAAAGTAAATAAAATTCTAAAAAAAATTGGAATTCTCCTGCAACTGTTTACCAATTTTACCAACGAGTGATTTATTTTCAGTACGAGTTCCGGTTTTGAAAAAAAGGTTTTTGAAAAATGGCAACATTTTGTAACCATGGCAACGTTTGTTTTGTTTTTGTTGTGTAATTTCCAGCAGTTTACGAACAAGTTGAAAAGTAAAAGTTTCACTGATTCAATGAAAGAGAATGGTATTACAAAGTTTCTTGTGTCATTCAGTGGTCAGATAGAATACGTTGTATTCCCGGCGGGAGTTTTTGACGAGCAATTGTACGTGCATTATGAAGTGGTTTGGGGACCCGATTGGGACCCGGTTTCGGGGCTGGCTAGTGGAACAAGTCAGATGGCTTGCCCTGGAAGCGATCCTGAGAAGGTAGTCTTCAACATGCCGATTGAATTAGTCTTCAGCAGCACGAATGTATTTGGTTGTGAGTGGTTTTGTATGAGTCATTCGTCATTCCAAGTCAATTTATCCTCATTACCCTCTTGATAACTGTGTGATCTTATTTGAATCTTACGTTTTGTGTTTGGCCTGAAAATCTTTAACAACTTTGATAAGATTTGCACAAACAGGACCTGAATGAATAAATGACTATGACCTACTTAGTTAAATTTCGATTCTATGCGCGAATTTTTAATACGCAACTGCAGAATATGACGCGCATTTCCCTATAATTTTTATTACCCAGGGCCACAGCTAGTCATCACAGTTAGGGCGCAGAACGCGATTAGCGGGGACTCCCTCCACGGGTACGCTTTGGTCCTGATGCCACCGACCGCCGGCGCCAGGGCTACCACAGCGCCACTGCTTCGCCCGCGCGCCGCCACTGTGTTGGGCGAGTGGCTATCGTGGATGACGGGGCGGCGCCCTGAGCTGACTGACCCGAAGATGTTGGCGGGAGGAAAGGAGAACTATTGTAAGACTTAGGCCCAGAACAGACGGTGAAACGCAACTGCAACGAAACTGCAACTGCTAGTTACTTTTGAGTTATACTACTTATTATTATTCTGTGGTTATACTAAGTTTCTGCCATAGCGTCCGTTGAGAGACCACACATGACGCGACCAGTTTGAAACTTTCAGTTTCAGTTTCATTCATCAGAATCATCAGAAATTTGCAGTTTCGTTGCAGTTGCGTTTCACCGTCTGTTCTGGGCCTTACAGAAAATCCATGTCTAATTCCTAATAATAATGCTTCTTGCAAACTTTATTTTTTGAAATGAAAAATGTTTCGTCTAGCTCTTAAAATGTTTCTTTAGTAAAAGTTGCTTTGCAAGGTTATCAAAACATTTTCAATTATCTTAGATAGATGCACTAAGTTTAAAAAAAATGTACTTATTTAGTAACGCTAACGCATTAGATTTTCATAGAGAGATGTAAAAATAAGTTGGTGCTTATGAAGCCACTACAAACAACTTAATTGTAGCTACATTATTTCAAGTAAAGACTAAGTAAAAAACATGAATGAAGGTCACAATATAAACACTAATTATTTAGATAGGGATCCTGCTGTGCTAGAAACCAGTGTAGGTATATTTTTTGTTGCCAATCACAATAAATACTTTTGCAACTTAATAACCATCGTATTGAAGATTAATTTCAATCCAATTGGAACTAGTTATTATTATAATCCGCTTACTACTTTGCATAACGCGTGAACTACTTAGTTGCGTCGCATAAATTAGACTAGTCGATAAGTTATCAATAGCAGTTATGAATCACGGTGAAATGAATGAAGATGGTGGCGTGCTCGTAATTGCTCCTAAACGTGTCAATGCCCAGTTCTAGGTCGGCTTTTGGTCTAGATAGCAGTCTTACGCATTTACGTGGTAAACCCAACAATGTTTGCACGAAACTTATTTCTCCGTATTTTTTACGAATCCAGAATAACAACCGTATTCACAAACGATGCTTGATTAAGTGAAGCAGCAAATCGAACGCACAGCGTTGAATAGAGCTCTGTAATTAGTTCGTGTGTCACTCTGTGCGTCCACACTGTGAGACCTCATATTAACGTTTGTGAATACGGGCGTAATTATTAGATACCGTAAACCTTATTTTTTATTGACATATAGATCTTTATTGCCAAAATATTTTAATTGAAATGTAAATTACAATAGTTCGACGACACTATGGCGAAAGTCCGGGTTCGATGCCCGATCGGGTCGATAAAAATGTTTTTCAAACTATCATCATCATTATTTCATTATCATTGTCATCGTAATTTCAGCGCCATAGGACGGCTGCTGCTAAAAATAGGCAGACCTCCTCGCCTCCCAATGATTTCCAGGTTGGCCGGTTTTCTAACTACTTTTTCCTCCAAATATTCTTTTTTTTGTTTAATTTAATTTGATTTATGGTTTCAAAATTCTTGTTTTTTAACGGTTTCTATTTGTTCCAGTGCTGCGCACAGAATCCTATGGCAGTGTGGTCGTGGCTCTCTCAATGGTTTCCAAGGACCTGCGGAAACTCGGCTACGACAACCAACCGGTGTGCACTGCAATTAAAGATACATAACGAAGATAATTATAATGTAAAAAAATAGTAGCCATCAGCCACCATGATGGAAGTATAGGCCTCTGTTAGTGCGCTAATAATTACTACTTAAATTGGCATATTACTTAAGAAACTCTTTTTATTCTAGGCGCAGACCACCGACTTTTAGTTGGCCGATAGTTGGGTCGGGCTGTTAATCAGTATGGAGATGTATGAAAGTGCGCACATTACACCGATTAAATAAAATATCCTTGGACATTTTTACACTGCGCCGCTATCGCGCTGGTCCCAAACTGAGCAAAGCTTGTACTATGGGTACTAGACAACGGATATAAACATACTTAAATACTTTTTTTTTGTAAATACATACTTATTATACCAGGCCTGTTCATCTCCGCAAGTTTACATCGAAAACAAAACACGCACGATAGCCCCCTACAGGAGTACTATTCGACAAGGTCTCACATACGAGCGAACATTGACTTACGCACGCGTATTCTTGTGTATGATGGAAAAAATAAAGATAATGGTGTACTACTTAAATACTGTGCAGTATTTAACTGCCTAAATAATAATAAAAACACAGAATGTACTTTTTTAAGTTGCCTGAAGACACTGAGAGGTAAATAAGTAGTTAATATTATTCATGATAATTCATGCTAAATCATGTATTTCCTCCGCCATTTTCTGCAATTTGGCACCTCACGTCACATCATTTTACCGAAGTCAGCCCTATAGCTTCGGCGCAGTACCGATCCATACCGATCAGTGACGTTTGTCAACAAAATGGTGCTTGACTCTTGAGACAAGCTAAATTACCCCATATTGTTAATGACATTGAGCATAATTTTTTTTAAATACCTTCGCGAAGTAAAACTTCTGTACGTAGTACTTATTATTATTCTGTGATTATACATAGAAAACACCCAGACCCGTCACAGAAATGAAAATTCATCATTTCAATTTCTGCCCGGCCGGGAATCGAACCCGGGACCTCTCGGCATAGTAGTTTGTCCTGGACCACTACACCAAACGGGCGACGATGATTGATTGATACAAATTGAATCTGGCTCAACTATCGGCCGACTAAAAGTCGGTGGTCTGCGCCTAGGCTTATAGTCTAGTCAACTGATGTCCAGCCCCGTATGTAATTGTGAACCTTTGCTGCTCTTCCCAAGGCGAGTTCGCGCACTCCTGGCACACAATCAGGCGAAGTGATAACATTTATCAACGATAGCAGCCCGACGCGAAGTACCGTATTTGTGGTGTCAAGCCCCAGAAGGGGGAGAATTGACTATGAGAAGGGACATGGATCAGAGAAATTTGTAGGGAGTCAAGCAAAGCGCCCGGGGAAAAGAGCCCAGAGCAAGTACCCGCGCGCTCTCCCGAGATTCGGTTCGTACGCCGTGAGGCAGGAAGAACCATGGGTGGTGGTGGGTTGCTCTTCCCAAGGCATGATATTCACTATAGGTTCCGTGTTACGACGATAACTGACGCTCTAAACTTATTTCAATCTAAATCTTGTTTTATCCCGTGATTTGTCTGAATATTAAAATGTAACTTATCGAAAGCCTCATCGAATTGAATTTTGAGCGTCGTTCTAATACGAAGAACTCGTCAGTAACAATACAAAAAACAAGACTCGCCTATGGAGGTTGTGGTTTATAACAAAAAGTTTCATAATGGGTATAATTCGTGGTTTCAAAGGCGATTTAGTGCAATAATCGACCCTGCCCATTTGAGATTCGGTTTGGTTTATGGACGATAAGTTATTAAAAAGTAAATATAACATTAATAAGGTAACATTGACGAAGGTATGTTTTGAATACGAGTGCAAAAGGTGTCAGAATAAAATACCTAAAAAATTAGTATTTTTCAAAATAATAACGACTCCATATTTTATTATTCAGAATTTTGGATTCTGACGTTAATATATTCATTTTAATGCATATATTATGCTAAAGGTAAAGTTAAGATTGTTTATTTGTAAGGTTTAATACTGGAATAAAATATATTCTGTAATTTATTTTTGTTTTTAATTTTGACCAAAGTTAATGCCCCATATCAAAGACACCAACGCGTTAGAGGATTAAAAAAAATATTTTTGTATTTGATTTTGGTTTAGGAGTCAAAATAACGATTGTCCAAAATATATTACATTAATTTGTTTGGTATCGTACCTATTTGGAATATTAACTCTCAAACTTTGTTAATTATAGCTATTCAATTGTGTAATTAAGCGATTAAAATACTTATAATTGCTGATCTTGACCTCTTTGAGGAAAATGCTTTCATTTAAGTTTGTCAGAAAATAAATTTTTTACTCAAATAAATATTTATTAGAAATTACTAAACTAAAATCATTAGTAACCGGGACGGGAATTCCTAAAGGAACTGATTTTTGTGTTTTTGTGTAATATTCCTTTCTATGTAAACTAAATATTCACAGAAACCAGTACATATCCACTTACTTATTTGCATAAGGTTACTGAAGTAGGTACTTGATAATGTGCTTAATTAAATTAACTACTCCATCATGGTTTCTAAAAAAATATCTCCGGGAAATCCTTGACATTGTGCTTCTAGGGTTGTATTAAAGTTTTTTATTTTAATTTCGAACAAGGCATGATTTTGCCCAGTGTTGGATTGGCTAATAGTGATAAAAGATAAAGATAAATGAGATGAAGGAAAGGTAATATCATTTATTTGGTTGTAGACACACAGGACCAGTAAAATTATTCAATTAAGTACAGAGTAAAACTCATTTATTTTTCATCATCATCATTTCAGCCATAGGACGTCAACTGCTGAACATAGGCCTCCCCCAATGACTTCCACATCGCACGGTTGGTGGCGGCCTGCATCCAGCGCCTTCCTGCTACCTTTATCAGGTCATTTATTTTTGCAAAAGGCTTTCAAAAAGCACTTTACACGTCCCAGTATAAACTCTACCACTGCTTCGGGACCATACATGGACCAGTGCTGAGAAGTAGCAGCGCAAGAAACTCAGTCACTATTGTCAGCCTCCTTTTCAAGGGTTTACAGTTTTTAAAATACATATGTAGTACTAGAGTAATGTAATGGTGTAGAGTCACGCGGGCCCTTCATGCGCAGGACAGTGCATGCAGAGGCATTGAGCAGCACACACACGATTCAGGGGTTTCTGTTGGGACAGAAACAACATGTTAGTCATTCTTTAAAAGATAGTGCCACTCCACAACAGCACAGTAATAAAATGGTGGCTACGAAATGTTATTTGTAATACAACTTACCGAATTTCATTACACAGGGTCGCTCGATTGTATCAGCCCTGTGTCATTGCCCGCATCAGCATTCAGCAATGACGACAATAGCTGTTCCCTTGAGACAGTTGCATATTATCGGAGAATTACTCTCTAATGTATGGGGACATGTTAAAATTTATGTATTTCGTCATTTCCGATCGCTGGCTCTTTCTCCTCGTTATCAATTGGCAAGGACATGTAGGTGTCTATCGACACCATTTTGAAATAATCAGGAACCTACTGTTTCTTTTTAATTATTTTAGTGAGCGCCGCCATTATCATCATCATTACAGCCATAGGACGTCCACTGCTGAACATAGGCCTCCCCCAATGATTTCCATAATGATCGGGTTGGTAGCTGCCTGCATACAGCCAACTGAAGAAAACGATGATCACTTAAAATTCTTATTTTATTGTTTTGTTATTGAATGTAGGTAATTAAGTATTAATCTGTTCAATGCTGCGGCTTTATACTTTTTTTGTAGTCACGACAAATTACTATAAATAAAATGCTTTGAAGATGTCTGACCCGGTGATATTATTGTAATTCTAAAAGATCAATTTCAGAACTCAAACTATTTAAAACATTGAATAAATTATTAATCACGTGTCGGATACCTTAAATTGTGCTAAGTGACTTAAGTCGTATTAACTTTTAATAAACAATCATGGTTCCTGTTTATCAAATAAATTTAATGATCTTTGTTTCAAAATTTGTGTCCACCCCAGGATTTTGGGCTACCGATTGGGAAATATCACGTATTTATTACTCTCCCGTAATCTCTCTGACATGGCATGTCAGGAACCAGCCTCCCCCTGAAAAATAACCCTAGATACGCCAATGGCAACCGACGTGATACGAGGCTTATTTTGCTTTTGTTTTTCTGAAGGTAATTAACTAAAACCTAGCTGACGTCTTCTTAGACGTAAAAACAGGCAAATACAAATCATTGTCAAAACATTGTGGGTGGGGAAACTACGTCATAGGTATACATTCATCACCAATTATCCTCTTTGGGGCTCGACGTGCCTTACCTCACACAAGTGCTTACGTCAATTATTTACCTATTGTAGGGTTTTCACCTGTTATTTGTCAATATCATAGGTTGTTTATGTATTTGTCACCGTAATATTGTGAATTCCGTCAGATTATAATCTAACGTAGTTAAATTACAATCTAAGCTAACCTAACCCACTGTTAGTTTACAATCTCACGCGTTATATTGTAAACTGTCGGAGTTCACAATTTCGCGTTGACATATTCGTAGCGAAATATGACCGCAACTACATTCCAACGGTATGCTTTATTAAGCATTTATCTTTTTTTAGCTCTCATTAGGATGCTGGAAGATTGGGTAGCACCTATGCATCTTTATTGCTATTTCAAAAGATGCAAATCAGTAAAGCTGGTAAAGTTTCATAAGGTACTGCAATAAAAGATACGCAACAAACGTCATAGAATGTAAAACAAACGCGTTTACCTGTACATGCGGTATTCCCCTGAAGTAATGTGAAGATTCTGATTTCTGAGTTGGTAAAATTCACCAGGAAAAGTCAAAAGGATAGGTAGATCTATAGAGATTAGATATTATAGGCATTTTAATACCTTTAACCTCTATTTAGATCCTACTACGGTATTACTTTAGGAAGCACTGCTTGTGCAAATATTAATTGACATACATATTACATACATTGTATTTTTAAGGAAATAAACTTAATAATCTACGAAATATTTATTTTTTATCCTGCTAGCATAGCAACTGCGTGCCTGCTTAGAACCTGGCTCTACATTGAGAGTTAAAAAAATATTTTTGTCACGAAGTTGTATCTATTAAAGCCTTAAAAAAGCCTAGGCCTATGTGTTGATAAGTTTAAAACAGAAAATCTAAATTATCTATTGGTTAGTGAACTTTACCTTCAGAGTAGGTAGGTACCGCTCAATTTTCAGATTCTTCTCAAGAAAGGAATTGACGAAATGATTTCGCCTTTACACATATTGTATCAAAACACAACAGCACTTAATTCAGCGTTAACAAACCCGTGTCATTATCAAGGCATTTTTATCTTTAGCGCGCGGAAACTGCTCTCAAGGGCCGTATTAATTAGCGCATAGCGGCGGAAGATAAACTCATATGTAGGTCGACTTTCTGAGCCTTATGGATTATCGTTGTTATTGTATGAATTTGGAACATTTTATAAGATAGTCAAATTAACAGGCTGTGGCATTAAATAAGTAAGCTTCTGAAGTATGAGTAAACAAAGTTTTTGGTCTTAGAAAGCTTATTTGCTCCGTCATCCATCACATTACTATTCCTTGAGGTGACATTTTAATGAAGAGTCAGCCCAAAAGTTAGTTTAACGGCTTCTGAAGTAGGCTGAACAAGTTTTGGTCATAAGAGAGCTTAATTTTTATCATTTCGTCATACAATACATTTTTATCTATACCTACTTACTACTAGGTGTGAGACCGTGGTTTTAAAGTGTTTGCCAAATCTGAACCCAAAAAGGTAGCAAACAACCCAAAGTTTGGCATGAACCAAGAAGGAAAACTTTTAAAACTAAATCTAAGTGAATTGATTAGTTGCTTATAAGGAAAGTAGCATATTTCAACACACTATAGATCAAGCAGTTCATTCGGTTCAAATTGCACAAGTCTCTATCTTGATAGCAAACATTTTCTTGAACTCATCATGTCGCCTTGATCTTCCTTATTCTCTCCTTTTCTCCCTTATCCTCTCCTATCCTCCCTTACCTCTCGTCATCTATTTTATATAAATTATATGTATGTATTTATGTACATATTTTGTATAAATATATATTATAATATTTTATGTATTATATTGTGTACATGTTTGTAGCTTTTTAGCACCGCCTACTCAATATCTCTGTTTTGCTCAAGGTCAGCTGGTAAAAAATGACTTATGGCATTAAGCTCGCCTTTTTGTACGGAACATTGTTGTGTGTGCAATAAAGTCTTTAAATAAATAAATAAAAAATAAATATCAAATCGTATTGTTTTAAAACTTCCGCTGAGGTTGTGCAATGGGTTAAAACTAGAGCAAATAGAAGCTTATTCTGGCACATTTATGGCTTTGGAACTTGTGGACAACCTAAATCATTACCTGTTATTTTATACTCTATAAGCGTGCGATTTTTTTAGAATTTTCTTACTTTAGTGTGATAGTTGGATTATAGAGCTAATAAACTTTTTTTTATTGTGGTGTATGTCGTAGTATTAGCACGAATTAACTTAAGTATGTACATCATTTAGGATAAAATTTAGTCACGTTTAACATTCAAATGAAGTATAAGTATTTATTTGTTAGTTTTCTCATACTTATTCAATTGATTTGATTAGGTACGATTCAAAATCTATTTTTCTAAAGACTAGATTTTGCCCGCAGCTCTCTCACATGGAGTTAAAATACTTGTACTGTAAAGTTTCATCAAAATCCATTTAGTAGTATTTGCAACCAGTTATCCGTCCGTCCACACAAACTTTCATATTTATAATGTAGGTACCTAAGTGGAATAGGATTAGATAAGATTATAAATCACGTGCAATCTGTTTCAAAGTAAAAAAAGTCCTGCACAAATTACCTATTCATTCGAACGAATAGCACATGTCTGTAAGTTTAGTATCTAATAATATGTAACACAGTGAAGAATAAATAACCAATACAATACACTATAAAGCTAGTAATTTTTGAGTAAATGGTCCATCTAATGTCCTAACAAAATAGCTACTTATTGAGGTAGCTAAAATGTTTATTTGCAAAACACATCGTTGACACACAATAAGCAAGAAGTGTAAGGCTGGGATGCACCATCTTAGTTAAAAATGGAAATGAACTGTGAAATTCTATTTCAAACACCGGTTATGGTTATAGTTACGGTTAAAGTGAAGTGGTGCAAAAACTCAGCCTAAAAGAGTGAAACAAAAACGGAGTAAGGATAAAAATAGTGACTTTAGAAGGAAAACAAAAGAAAAACCAAACCTGCGTATTGGTGACGTCTTTGTCTTCAATATCCAATTAACTAATTTATTCAGAGGTGTTTGTAAAGTCTAAATTAGAATAATTACTTCAAAAAACGTGCGTAGAGCGTGCATTCCTGAAAATATTTCCATTATAGCAGTTGTTTATTGCGATATTTATTACAGTGTTATTTCTAATCAATGAACTACGCCACAGCAAATAACTTTATTAATAAACATACTTTTACATTTCACTGGGAAAAATACCATAGGATTTATTGTTTTCTATGGTTATTATGTGTTTGCACCGTTAACTCACAATGTTTGAGTATTCATCGACTTTGAGATTGCTCTACATCCAATATTCACACAGAAATTTCTATATGTATTTCAAGCATAGTTAGTGTATGGGTATTTAGCAACAACAACATTAGTTCTAATCCAATAAGAGTAGGTATTATAATACGCAATTAATATGGCCCGGTGTACCATCGTACCATGTAGAGTCACGCTATCTCTGGAGTAATCATTATTTATATTCTATTTTACTCTAAATGTAATTGAGCATTTAATTAGTTATGTTTAGTTTTATTTTATTTTACTATTTAAAAACATAATTATTGTTTTATGAAACAAAAGTAGCTAATCCGTAAAATAATATTAAAATCTTACACAAACAATAGAATGATATAGAAATCATTAAATTCTAGTAAAATCTAACGCCATCAGTCACAATATTTATTATAATTAGTTGTTTTATTCCGATCTAGAATGTTGTTGTTTATTTCATTTTCTCTACATTTTCCATTCGTATCCACGTTGTACCTATACCTACCTATACTAGTTCTTACGGATTAAAAGTAACACGGTAAATGTAGACTGAAAAGGCCTTGCTAAGTCAAAATTGTTACGCTTTACTTACGTTTCTAGGGTAACTGTAAGAGTCATAAATGATTATGGTTAAAGACAAAAATAGGCCCGGTTTGTAACAACGAACTTAATAATAACCTGGTCAGTAAAATTAATGTTGAAATTAACTCTAACCAAACATGTAGTACTGACTGGTGAATTTATTTAATGACATAGTTAAATAGTTAACGATTTCTATTATTTTGTTACGCATTTCACGATTAAGATTTAAGGATTAAGGTGTGATATACCTCTTTTTACCACAATAACCTCTTACATACTGATAAGTAGCGCTAAGTCTCTTTGTTTTTCGGTTGGTATTCTATTACACCCATGAGACAAAACTAGCCCAGTGTTACATAGAATCTTGAGTTCCATGGCTATGTATTGTAAATTGGTAAATAAAGTTTTATTTACATATCAAATGTCTTTAGGGGTTTAACTGAAGTAACAGTGCGCAGAGCACGTAGCGTGAAGAGCCTGATAGGGCCCACAGGGGAAAAACTTTAGAACCAAGACAGCAGTACACACGTGTGTAAAGAAAGACACAGATGCAGGCATTGCAGAATGTTATTGTGTCTTGGTAAAGAGGCTAAAATAAGTTATTGGAACAGGTATTCATGGACTGTACTTGCAGGATGATAATTAGTGAATTATAAAGGGCTTAAGCAGTTTTCATATTATTAACCTAATAATGACGGAGAGTAATCTCTTAAACACGTGCTCTACACACACTCGAATCCAGAACTAATTGATTCATGTTTCGAATTTTGCACGCACTATGCGCTGGCCTATCATAAACAATGCCTGAAAGAACGTCTCTACAGAGACGGAATATAAAACTAATCACTCTAGTATCTATGAAGTTGTATAAGGTTGCGTAGGTTGTAACAAAAAACAAAAATCTTCGGACGGGATTAGGTGGTCCTGTCGACTCACCATAGAGGGAGGGCGTGGTGAGGCCTACAGATTAGGGCGGAACGTCCGTGGAAAGCGTACATCTTGGTTATTTCTATTACCCAAAACGCACTAAGCGTTAGTAACATCCCAGGTTTTAATGGGTCCTGGCCCCACATAACCTGCCACCCCCCGGCGCCATGAGGCCATTTTCCTGGGATTAAAAGAACAATCTGATATGCCATCGACTGCAACTGCATTTCATACTTGACCAGTATAAGAAGGGTTTTGCGGAAGTCCAGATTCTTGCCCTTACGAGCGAGTCAAGATAAATGCTGAGCGGGACCTATTGACGCAGTGGCCCACTATTTTCTGTGTTCTATTTGTGTTGTTATTGTTTATAATTTGTGCTTACTGTGATCAATAAAGTCAATTCTATTCTATTCTATCCTGCATCCGTATATCTACGGATCAAACTTTGTAAAGATTCTCTCGCACCTCATCTCAAGTCTTCGTTATCAAGCTGTATAAAAATCGTTGTCGAAGCCCTGAGACCTCAAGGCGGCAGAGTAGCGCTTGCGCCGGTGAGAGGCGCACGTCGACGCACAATGTCACGATAATCGATCCGATACATCGAGAAACTGTTCGAAATAACAACTTTTTGAACAAAATAACAAAGTTAAAAGTGCGAACGAAGACTTCAAAGAATTTAGAAGTGGATAAGAAAAGTTTTGGACGCTAAAGAGGTGCTAAGGTGAACTAATTAAGGTAAGGATTCGATTTTTTCATTGGTAAATCGATATTTCATGTAAATAAGCAGGTAATTACGTTTGTAGGTATATCAAAATCGTTATGAAAACGGTAAGGCAGTACAGTTTTTGAATCTGACACTTGATGGTATACTCGGTGGTCTATCATCGCACTCGTATTTTTATCTAAGTACCTAATCTAATAATGTAAGTATCAGATTATGAACACGACTTCATTGTAGAATATAAATCCATTCCTTAGTTTTAATAAAATTTAATGAAATCGAATCCCAACAATTTTGACACGTTATCGGTTGCTGATTTAATTTTTAGGAAGTAAAAAAGGCCAAATGCATTTAAAGGACACTCCATTATCACCTTTAATTTAAGATACATTTTATACTTTTTAGATAAAACATTACCTTAGTCTAAATGAAAGAGACATTCATACCTATCGTCAACAAAAAATATAATATGCACCTACTTAAAATTAATTTTACTACCTAATACTCTAATGCAGGACTGAGAAGCGAAATGTAACATAGCGGCGATCAAAATTCGTCCAAACCGGTATAAGACTCAATTGAACTAATAACAGCTAAGTACACTACTAATGAAAAAATAGTTAAGTAATCAATTCATGTCTTAGTATTAAGTAGTAACAACAACTGAATAATTTTGAAGTCACCTGTCGTTGACAGGTTTCAGGTGAAATATCTCTATTCCTTATATCTTATTTATTATCAAGATAGGTCACTCACAGATTACACACATAAAAATACACTGTAGGTATCTATTACAATTTATCGGAGTTAAGGAGGCCTTCTTTATCGGTTATTCAATTTAACTGACTTGGCTTTATGCTTGGAGTGTTTGTCTAAGTTGAGAATCAAACCAGTTGCTTTCATAGTACATATTTAGCACATAATTGGGCATACAGAATAGTATTAAGTCCCGAATTTACCTAGGTATGTCTGGACTCTATTGTTACATTACATATCGCGTAACCTATGTAACAAGAAGCTAAATTCAACACAAAGAATACTAATTATAGAGTCAGAGAATAATTAATTAACAAAATAACATTACTACCGGATGTTGTGGTAACTGAAGCAGTCAATTTTAACAAAAACGTGTCTCGCCGCAGATTGCAAGTTAATGTAGAAACACAAGTTATAATAACGTTAATCTTGTGATGAACACCTATTAGGCTCATGTCTTATAACTAGTTGTCAAGGAAGCTGTAGGCAAGGGCATGTAAGACTAGACCAAGATAAATAAAAGCAAGTTAATTCAGGAACAGATTTTGCTACAGCGGTCTTAAAGAGAGATTAAAAAGACCTTTAAATATTTGTTCTAACTTTTGTTTGTTCTAAATGTTGACAGGTAAAGAATACCATACTCTACAATTAATTTCTAAATAAATAACTTTTAAACAATTGGTTACAAGGACAAACAATAATGCTACAACAAATAACAAACTACCTCTGATACAGAATTGTCTGTTATATTTTATTCGACATGGTTGCCGAAGTCTCAGCTCAGTACGTGTTGTAGTAGCCAGACCAGATGAAATGATGATGATTAAAATAATAATAATAGTTATCTATGAAAATAAGGATAAAATCATTATTAGGTGGCTTGTAGGTATGTCTTTCCGTAATGCAATACGAAGAGATATAATATAATAAGTATAAGTAGGAAAATAGCTTGGGGGCTCGCTTGTTCGTCAATAGAATAGGATTCTTTAGTTTGTATTGAATGATTCAGCATGGGAATTATAACAATAACAATGTATTTCGTATGTGATACTCCTACTTTTGCGGTTGAGGATAGGTACCTAATCTTAATGAGTTAATTCACGTAGACAACACTGACCATAGTTTAAAGTAAACAGTTAGTTCATAATAACAGAATGAATGATAGATTACTACTTATAAGATTAATCTGAAATCATACTTGCAATTTTGTTTTTCCTACACACGCGCATGAGTAAAGACACTTCTTAATAAGATTACATTCAGGCAGATTTTTAATTTTGATTATATTGTAAAGATTACCGTAGTTTGAGTTTTAATCATCCTTTAATCAAGAACCGTTTCAACCTCCTCTGTGGTCTAGTGGTAAGACCACCTGCTTCAGACGCAGAGGTTCCGGATTCGATTCCCAGTGGGGGTAGATTTTTCTGTTCGGATTGGTTGGTTGTAGGGCTTGTTCTAAGTCCGCCTAGCTAGCTACCACCATCTTACCTAAGTCTGTCGCCATAACAACAATGTTAACAGCATGTTGTGTTCCTGCAGTTAGAGGTAAGATAGCCAGTTCTTCTGTGGTTGAGGAATGAGGATTCCGGGTGAAGCTCGCTTCCACCTTCGGCCTGATCATCACTTACCATCAGGTGAGATACGCCAAGAGCTTCCTCGTTGTGGATAAAAAAAAAGATTTCTTATCCTCTCCATAGAAGGACCTTTATTTGTTTTTTGATAGGTTGGTCTGGCCGTTGTTTTTTTCTAAGACGAGTGTGCGGGGATTAAATTGCCGGCATTACACGACGAATCGCTTATCAACAAAATGACAACCGTAAGAATCGCTGGCTAAATGACTTATTCACGTTGCACATAATGACATTATTTTGCAGTGCGCTATGCGCTTGTAGTATGTAGAGACGACAGAAAATGAAGCTAAACACTGTTTCTTAAGCAGTTGCAATAAATACTATTTTGGAAAAATTTATAGTGTGACGTGCTGTCTGTACAAAGTTATTTTTGTCTTGAAAATGACCACGTATGCGCGAAATAATTGTCAGAGCTATTTTAAAAGCAATAGAAATATCATTATTTATAAATCAATGTCACTTAGCATCATTTAAATTCAGTCCAATATTTTCGTTTATGTAGATGATATGATAGAGTTATAGAGTCATAAACTTGTATTTTAATAAATAGTTTTGCATAAAATCCGCGTCGTAAACCTCAATAAAATGTTACTGGGAGGACTGATGGCTTACCCTTGACATTTCATCCTAACGCACGATTTACCAACCTAGGTACGTCTATGTCCTGTTTCCCTGTATTGTAAATTTAATGTTAACTAACGTATCAGATCTAGAATAAACTGCATTTTGAAGAATAAACTGCCCTGAGTAAGGGTAATAAATAATAGTTTAGTAAAATTACACATACCACAACCATATTCAGGACATCTGACGACGTAGCTTCTCAACTCAACCCCTTTTCACCAGAAGGAATGCAAACTTTTCCTATGTTCTTTGGGTTATTTCGTTGCGCGCCCAATGACAGTTTAACTTTCTCTCCAACCATCAAAAAAGGCCTTTACTAGCTGTGTTTTAGTTGGTGGATCAACTGTAACAGCCTGGCTACATCAACAACAGTAGACGTGCTGGGAATAGTCCCGTTGAAGCACTTTATAGGTACTAAGATCTATGAGAGTTTGATTTTGAAAGTACCCACTGGAGGTAGGTTAAATATAGGCATAAATAACTTAAACCGGATCCCAAACAAGTGTCAATAGATTGGCAAACCGCAAATTGGTTAGAGGTTAATCGATTGGGTTGTCGATCAACCTGCATGATAGGAAATAGGAGGATTCCGTTGACTGGGACCGCAATTAACTAGGACCGCGGTCCCAATCGCCGGATCCGTAAAAAATAATTATTTTTCTTCCGGCGACTAGGACCAACTCATGAATTTTAGTAGTACTGTACCGATTTTGGCTTGAATAATATTTTCTTAAGTTATCTATGAGTGGTCGATCGCCGGAGGATAATTATTTAATTTTTACGGATCCGGTGACTGGGACCGCGGTCCAAGTTAATTCCGGTCCCAGTCGCCGGAAGCCTGGAAATGAGGGAAACAGCAAACTATTTGTAACATACCTATAACTTGTCTCGTTACCTTCATTTATGATCTAGAAATTTAGGGGTTACATTCGTTCTGCTTATAAATAATTGTAAAACATAATATTTTGAGGGAATGTAGTTTTTTAGTACATTGTAAGAAAAGAGATTTGATTGGTAAATTAGTTGTAGGTACTATAACGTTTGCATTGCAATCGATTCGAAAGTAATAAACAACTCAGAAACTTTATTAAAGAATGAAAGTAATATTCGTTCGTTCGTTTCAGCCAAATGACGTCCACTGCTGGACAAAGGCCTCCCCCAAGGTTTTCCACAATGAACGGTCCTGCGCTGCCCGCATCCAGGCTCTTCCCGCGACCTTTACCAGATCGTCGGTCCACCTAGTAGGAGGCCTGCCCACGCTACGTTTTCCAGCCCGTGGTCGCCACTCGAGAACTTTCCTGCCCCAACGGCCATCGTCTCTACGAGCTATGTGCCCCGCCCACTGCCACTTGATTTTAGCAATTCTGCGAGCTATGTCGGTTACTTTGGTTCTCCTACGGATCTCCTCATTTCTGATTCGATCACGCAGGGAAACTCCGAGCATAGCCCGCTCCATCGCCCTTTGGGTGACCTTGAGCCTTCTTATGAGGCCCATAGTAAGCGACCACGTTTCGGATCCATATGTCAACACTGGCAACACACACTGCTCGAAGACTTTCGTCTTGAGACACTGCGGTATTTCGGACATGAGTATATGGCGAAGCTTCCCGAACGCTGCCCATCCGAGTTGGATTCGACGATTGACCTCTTTCTCGAAGTTGGACCTACCTAACTGGACTGTTTGTCCCAGGTATACATAATTGTCGACAACTTCGAGTGTAGAGTCTCCAACCTTCAGAGGAGTGGGTGCAACACGGACATTAGACATGATTTTTGTCTTGTCCATGTTCATTCTGAGGCCCACTTGTTGAGAGGCTCTACTGAGGCCATCGAGCATTGTGCCTAGATCCTCCAAGGTCTCAGCCATGACTACGATATCGTCCGCGAATCGAAGGTGGGTGATGTACTCGCCGTTGATATTTATGCCAAATCCGTTCCAGTCCAGAAGCTTGAAGACATCTTCCAGGGCGGTGGTAAACAGTTTTGGAGATATGACGTCTCCCTGTCTTACCCCTCGCTGCAACTGGATAGGTTTCGAATCCCGATCCTGGAGGCGGACCGACATTGTGGCGTTTTTGTACAAACCCCTCAACACTTCGATATATCGATAGTCAATTTGGCACCTTTGGAGAGACTGTAGCACTGCCCAGGTCTCGACCGAATCGAAGGCTTTTTCATAATCCACAAACGCCAGGCAAAGTGGTTGATTATACTCCTCGGTCTTCTGTATAATCTGCCTTAGCGTATGTATGTGGTCTATGGTACTAAAGCCTTTTCGGAAACCGGCTTGTTCGGGAGGCTGGAAGTCGTCGAGCCTGCGAGCGAGACGATTCGTAATGACTCTTGAAAACAGCTTGTAGACATGGCTCAGAAGTGAGATGGGTCTATAATTCTTCAATAAGGTTTTGTCACCTTTTTTGAAGAAGAGTACCACCACACTTCTGTGCCATGTCGTAGGCGTTTTTCCTTCGAGGATGACGGAATTGAACAGCTTCTGAAGAGCCCTCAGTACCGGCGTTCCGCCTGCCTTCAAAAGCTCAGCCGTGATTCCATCATCACCCGGTGCCTTGTTGTTCTTCAGCTGTTTGAGAGCCATTCTAATCTCGTACAGACTGACGTCCGGGATATCTTCGGTATAGTGTCGGGTCAGTCTAGCTCTTGGGTCTTCGGCTAGATTTGTGACAGGTGCACGTACACTCGTGTATAATTGTCCGTAGAACTTCTCGACCTCTTCCAATATCTCCGGCCCCGACGAAATGGCTCTGCCATCCTCTGTCTTCAGCTTGGTCAGTTGACTTTGGCCAACAGACAGATCTCTTGCGAACACTTTAGAGCCCCTGTTTCGCTCAATCGCCTCTTTAATACGGTCTGTATTAAATTGGCGTAGGTCGCGAGTCAAAGACTTGGAGATCTGTCTGTTAAGGCGCCGATACTGAGCAGCATCTTCAGAGGACTGCAGAACCAAGTTCCGTCTCTCTTCCATGAGTTGATTGGTGAGGTCAGAGATCTTTTTGGTTCCTTTTGAACGACGGGTTTTAAAGAACTTAGACCCAGTCGTTTGGACAATTTCCACGAACCTGTCATTGTATTTGTCCACATTTTCGCAGTCTCCTAGGCATTCGAAACGATTTTGCAACTCGAGCTGAAAGCTTTCGGGGTTTTGGAGTTGGATGGGCGCTGGGCGGAGCGTAGACTTCATCAGTCGACATCTCTCGAGCTTGGGTCTGATATTCAATGTGCCTCTTACCATTCGGTGATCGCTTCCTGTTTTGACCGAATTGATCACAGAGACATCATTGAATATATGCTTCTTCGTCGACAAGATGAAGTCTATCTCATTTTTTGTAGCGCCATTGGGATGCAGCCATGTCCACTTTCGCTGTTTTGGCTTTCTGAAGAAGGAGTTCATCATAAAGAGGCCCTCCCTCTCCATAAAGCCAGCCAGCAGTTGGCCACGTGCGTTCCTCTCTCCGTACCCAAATTGCCCCACTTTCGGCTCATTATCGCTTCGTTTACCTAGCTTCGCGTTGAAGTCCCCCATCACAACGGTAAAATGGGACCGGGAGCCATGTATGGCTCTGGAAATATCCTCATACATGGTCTCCACTTCGTCGTCGGGGTGTTCCGTGGTCGGTGCGTATACCTGTATGACCTTCAACGAATACCGTTTGGTGATTCTGAGTATCAGGTACACTACCCTCGCCGAAACACTCTCGATCTGGACCACGTTGTTGACAAGGGACTTGTGGACGATAAACCCGACACCACCCTGGGACTGCTGGTCGCCCTCCCGGAAATAGAGCAGGTTTCCGGATTTAAGAATTACGGTGTCCTCCCCCTCTCTTCGGACTTCACATAATCCTACGATATCCCACCGTAACCTGCTCAGCTCTTCCTCGAGTTCCATTAGCTTCACGTCTGTACGCAGTGTGCGAGCGTTATAGGTTGCCAGGGCCAGAGGTCGTCGGTGTTGGTAGCCTGGCATCCCCCGGGGATTCTTCGCACCCCTTGCCCCACCGTTACCGTGACCGCTACCGTGGTCCGGGATAGTGGGGCCGCCGGGGACTAGGGGCCGTTTTTTTGTTTTTGCCACCATTTGGAGGGTTTTGCCCTAATCGCCACGCTTGGCAGGCGGGTTGGCGATCGCAGTTTTTTTGCTTGGTTTCGCACGCAGACGCTGCTGCCCGTCCGGTGCTACAGGAGTTTGTCGCCTCTTACGACACGCCTCCTGTTGGCGGTGGGGAAAAGTATTCTTTTACGGCCGTCCCCACACAGCACAGTAAAACCACAACCAAACCACACAGAAAGTAATATTATTAACTCTATTTTACGACTTGAACTTGAAAATAATATAAAACTATACTATAAAAGTATGTTGTTATTAGTAATAAAATGTGTTAAAAATGAACCATCAAAATCGATTCATCTTAATACAAGATCGAATGCGCACGTGCTAACATTCTCAATTTATGTTTTTAAATTGCAAGTTTATGGTACAAGTAAAGTATTTTCAGAACAAAAAGAATGTTGAATTGATTGAGCCATGAAAATTCTTAACTTATTAATAAATAAATGATTTGAAACACTCGCAAGCATTTACTTTAAGTAACACAGATCAAAAACACCTGAAAATGAATCTATCCTGATAGTATTCAAAATATTATTTTATAACTGTACATCCTCTACTATATGACTAAATTAATGGAAGAGCGTTGTTCCCTGATACAGGCTCATTAGCTTGCTAAGGGCAGCTGATAAGGGCGCTACGGTCACTAATACAATAATAATATACCCATTGTTATGAAATAAATTATTTATTTATTATTATTTATTCTAAGAACTACGTAAACAAATAAGTAAGTAATCCTACGTTACATAAAAAGGACTCTAAACAAAACTCCCCCGGGAAAAACACTAGCGTACCTATACAGGGTGGAACGATAAGTGATCTCACTCAATTATTTCTAAACTATACAAGATATCAAAATAATAGTTACTGATCCTGAAAGTGCTTCATGAGCTCTATCAAACGGTACCTATTAATAATAATAGGTTCTATCCGAAAATTCAATGTTTCCATCCTCCATACATTTGGTAAAGTCACATTATTTTAAAAACTACACATGATATCGTAAAACTGATTACTGATTCTAAAAGTGCTTCACAAGCTCTATCCAATGGTATCAATAATAGGTTACAGAATAAACTGGATCTAACCAAAAATTCAATGTTTCCTTCTTCCATACATTTAGTACTATCACAGTCATGACACTCATCTCTTGACAATATTACAGCAAGTAAAGCCTTAAACCAATGTTTTCCTATAATAATTTTAAATAAGAATACAATTTACGAGTTTATTAATCAATAAAAAATTACACTTCTAATATTGTGTGTCTGTCATACATTTAGTATGGAAGCTGGAAACATTGAATTTTCAGATAGATCCAGTTTATTCTGTAACCTATTATTAGTACCGTTTGAAAGAGCTCATGAAGCACTTTCAGGATCAGTAACCAGTTTTTCAATATCTTGTATAGTTTAGAAATAATCGAGTGAGATCACTTAACGTTTCCACCCTGTATATTAAATGGATTTCTTGCTATCAGTGCGGCGCATAGCCAAGCAGAAAAGCTTACAGGTTCGTTGCATAATATCCTAGGAAAGATTTTACTATATCACACAAAAAGCCACGCATAATAACTAGTTTTACATTATAATACATACACCTAAGTATTTACCTATTATACAAGATCAAACTGTAGCCTAGGGAACCTTGGCTACATGGCTGTTAATTCTAGAACAACTGGTAAAATAATTTCTTTTCATGATTGTTATTACCGCAGAACAATAATTTATTTATAGAATAACAATTATTGAACTAGGGTTTATTTTAATGGGCAACTCAATTCCGAGGACCTATCAGGGAAATCATGTTTCCCCAATAAGGAAAATTCAATATTTCCGTTTAGGAAAATATTTTTCACGCATACAGCCGATTACAGTCATCGAAAGCTCACTTCTCACGTCATTACTTACTGGGTTTCATCCAAATCAGTCCAGCAATTGTTCCGTGAATAAGTACAAACGTCGGGCAAATTCCTATTGACTGTCGATTTGTAATATTATAATAGTTGCTTGATCATTGGGCTGCGGTCATACGTACAGAAGAAATATTGATAAAAGTGATCTAGAGTTATGACTCTATTATGAATCAAAGGAAACTAAATAAATGAGAACATTCTACATTTACCTGAAGAAAATTCTTCTAATAAACATTCGATAAAATTGCGATATTTATCTGCTACTCGGAAACGACATGTGTTAGCGAAATAATTACGAATCGATATCAAATGCTATACATAAATTATACATTTACTGGCACTAATTAGGCATTTGGTCACCTGTCCTTTACGCCATGTTATAGGACGGCAAATCAATCTGTTACGCTTCATTAAAAGAAATTGCGCATATTGTAGCCGTAGCTTTATAATCTGACGAGTATTTAACATAACAATTCGCATTTTTTAAAATAAACGTATTGAAACGTTATCAGTTCAAGATGTGATAAAAGCAGGATAACAATAACATTTATCTATCATCATAATGGCGGTACTTTCCGGACACTTCGGGCACAATCAGGCACTCCTGATAATGTTCTCTTGACACACAAACAACCATTGATGTGCATGACAACATTCGGTAACGTGATCGCTACCATTTGAGAGAGATTATTTTTGATGATGGATAGATGGCCCCCCCATCATTCATAGCTAGGCTATTTTCCACTGAAAAACTTTCCATCTGTGTAACTTTCCATCGAAATAGGCGTATTTGGGAAATTCTATCAGATCTAGGTACGAAGATTCCATCTTTATTTAAAAACTTCCTATGTATTTTTCTAATATTTCAGGACTATGTGCGTAGGTAAATGAAGTATATGGAAGTCACCTGACTTCAAACAATTACGCACGCATCAGGGAATAATTTCATTGTGCTGAATTGACGCTACGAAAATTACGACGATAAAACTCTATTGTTTTTCAATTTCTATCGGGTCGTTATATTTGTTTAAAGTCTTTTGTTTTACAGTTTTATGGGTAACTATAAATTACCTTTTTAACATCTGATCGCAAATTAATGGGATATTGATTACCCTAGTAATAAACTCTAACACCACGTGAAAGAAAACGTTTCAGGGGTGAAGTGCACAGTGCTGGTAAAAGTGCTCACCTGTACAAGTTAGGCATTTAAATTTTAATCATTTCTATCTTAACTAGAACTGGAAAACATCTTTTACAAATATTATCGAAGAATCCATCTGAAATACTCGTAAACTGAAATTATGATGCTAATGAAGAAAAATATGCAATAATACTCGTAGCACCAACTAATATTCAATTTCCAAAAAAAAACTAAAATACTACATTTTATCACAATCTAAAGTAACCTGTTCGGTAAGTAGACCACCTGAAATTTTCTGTAACTTACCACTCTACCCAGTTGAAGTAAGAGAGCCTCGAATCTGCAGGATAGTTGAAAAATGTAAACTGTCTGAAAAAAAAAGTTAAATATCACATTGCATTAAATAACAGATTTATTTCCAACACTTGGGACATAAAAATCGCTAATAATAATGTTAGTTAGCCAATTTATATGCATATTTGCGAGTAGGTAATAAACTTCTAAGGGTTTATTCCTCGTTGATTTCGTCAATAAGTGGATGCGAGTGCATTTTCACGTAGCCTTTATTATTGTCACAAGTAGGCAGTAAACAATGTAGGTAAATTAAAGTATTGTATTGTATAGTCAAAGATTTTCCCTGTTGAGTGGACTAACTACGTTACGTGGTGTTGACGCTTTCGCACTAGTGGTTAGTATAAATATGAACTTGTGTGGTAAAGTTGGACAGTCTTCCTACGGTGTACAATAAATAATTACTGAAATCAATTGAAAGTTTTTGTGAAATAATTTATTTGAAATTCATCGGCAGTTGTTAAGGTTAGTAGCTTTTTTAATTCTTTTTTTTTTCAGTTTGGGAAAATATGTTTGGAACCTACTTAAAATAAATATTTGTGATCTGGTTTTGTTACATCTTTTTTTTGTTTTTCACATTATTTTATACTAAAACTACAGGTGAGATTTAATCTGCTTTTGACAATAATCGAATCGGTAATAGTCTGCCGGATTGCAATTAAATAGGATTAAGGATAGTCTAACCTATTCTGGATTAAATTACCGGAGGGACAGTGGGAATTCTTTTGTTCGGGAATACTCATACTTTCCTGAATCAAAAAAACCGTGTTTAAAAGAGATAACATGAAACTAACTAATTTAATAAGATTATCCCTAAGTTTAATCGCATGCTGAAACTGTTTGAACAAGTTGACAAATGTAAAAGAAAAACATTAATTTGGATTTGTCCCATTCATCGTCGGTAAATCTCGACACGCAAATCTTGTAGAAAAAGCGATTCGCATTTTCCTCGTCGACTCGAACTCGAACTCATCGAAGCCTACCATCCGTGTTGAGGCCACACAGTGCGGACAAAATGTAGAGCAGTTCCGTATGTTTCTATTTTTTTAGATTACAATTTAAAAATGTTAGATGTAGAGTCTAAATTGTTGAACCGTATCATGAAAAGACACTAAAGTAATAATAAAGATAAGTCTTTTAATTGTCCCAAATTGAAAATCTACTAATGATAGCGCTTGTTTCAGAACTTGAGAATGGTATTTTGACCAAGTAAATTGGGTGGAATTGCATTTTTTTAAATCTGTGGATTCTTCATTTTCCAATTTAAATCTATCAACATCAATAAGTACTATCGGCAACAGTGTTAACTACCCATTGCCGGTCATGTCGTCTCGTTCTATCACAAAGAATCACCATTTGATGACAGCGAGAGCAAAAACAGAAATGGATAGTTAACACTGTGGCCGTGTGTACATAGGTTAAATCTGAATTACTAACATGATTGCGCAAACGTTTCTTCATTTGACCCTTTTGCATTGTGTGAGCAAAATAAGAACTGCCCTACCCAACCCTAAAACGTCGCGAGCCGTACGTGACGTCACGTGCGCGCGCGCGGAAAATGGCCCTATTTCCTATTTGACTCACTGGGCTTCTATTCGAGTAACCGCCTTGAAGATTTGCCTCACTGTCCTTGTGAATATGTGCCAGCAACCGGCCTTTGATGACTAGGTGCATATTGCATAATGCTAGGAGCATATTAATAGAATGTCCCAGTTCGATTCCAGGCGGGGTCAAAACAGCTCGTAACATAAATGCATATTATGTCATATTTGTAGATCAATTTTATCCTCAGTGTCTTTTTAACATATTATTCAATATAGTTAATTATTTGTGAATATTAGAGACCTTTGCAGTTAGCTAGAGACCATTGGTTTAATGTTTATTGTTGTGTTTAGTACTGTATCTCATGTTGATAGCCCAATAAATGAATAAATATCCGTCCTGTTTAAGTAGAAGTTAAAATGAAAAAAGTAGGTATTATACACACACTCACGTGTTGATTAGAAAAATGAGCGCTTTTTGCATTTTAATTAACAGATTAATAATGTCGTTTTAATTAAATACTTACTCGATAACGTTGACGCATACTTAGCTCTTAATTCTATGCATTTAATATATTTTTTAATTTAGTTAATTAAGTCATGACTTTTCCTTAAACCTCTAAAAAAATTAAATCTTAATTTCCTGTATATATCGTTTATTTTAGTTATTGATTGATTGATGTTCGTTCAACAATTTATTTTAATTTATTACTTCAATCATCTTCAATCGGAAATAAAGATTATAAAAGTAAGGAAAAACATTTTACCAAATAGGTATAATGTTTCGAATTATGACTCTACTAGGTACCTACTTACTCTATTTGGAAAAACAAGTATTCTACGGTAATATGGTTTATCTATTTTATTTCTTCGAAAACCAATGTGTAAGGCAATGTGAACAGCCTAGATAAGATATGGTATCAGCCACTGAAGGGCACCTGTCTACTCGAAATTCTTGTGAAACACTTATGCCAGTATTCACAAACGATGCTTGCTTAAATGAAACAGCAAATCGAACTCACAGCGTTGAATACAGCTCTGTGATTGGTTCGTGTGTCGCCCAGTGCGTCCACGCGCACTGTGAGACCTCATACTAATGTTTGTGAATAGGGGCGTTATGTACAAACGATGGCATGTCAAGCTTACACTATTATAAGCTTTAATGCAGTTGTAATATGAGTGCTTATGCAAAAAAAAATTAAGAGTAAGACATGCTGTTTTAAAAAAAAATTGCAAATGTTTTGCTACGTATTTCAGTCACGATTGCTTTGAAATTAAATACCATACGTAGGTATAATTACAATGAATGTTAGGTACGCTATTTTAATTATTTTGATTAGTTCTTTTAAGACGTTGGCATTAATTGAGAAGCATGACATGCAGTGGACTACCAGAGGTCAGATTTGCCCGATTGTTTTTGTTGTTAACAGTATTCATAAAAAGTTATAGTTGTTGCAATTCACGAAGGCGAGTGAGCTTTGTGTGGTGGCTCGCTGCTGTTCATTTTTCAAAAGTTTTGATAGATATATTGCACTAACGTTATGTGCATGTAGGTCGTTTTTAAAAGTTTTGGTAGACATTGCACTATCGTTATGTGCATGTACACGTACACACACAAGTAAAGCTCACTCGCCTTCGTGAGTTGCAAGAACTAGGTATGTAAGTATTAGAGTCACTTTTGGTCGTTTTAAAAGTTAACTTCGTTATCTATCTGAAATGAGTAAGGCCCAGAACAGACGGTGAAACGCAACTGCAACGAAACTGCAACTTTCTGATGATTCTTATGAATGAAACTGAAACTGAAAGTTTCAATCTGGTCGCGTCATATGTGGTCTCTCAACGGACGCTATGGCAGAAAGTTAGATGCAACTCAAAAGTAACTAGCAGTTGCAGTTTTGTTGCAGTTGCGTTTCACCGTCTGTTCTGGGCCTAAGTGTTAGAAACCATTAAGGTTTCATTCATAGATCGTTATGAAAGCAATAAAATCATCAATCGGTGAAACAATGGATACTTAGGATCATTGTGTTGCTTATAAGTCATCAGTGACGTTCGTTTCCTCAACAAATTACTTTATGAAATTAATATAAATATAATAGGTACCTACCAATTTTCCTTCTGACGTATGATAATAAGTCACGTTTTGTTACGGTAGGATTAGCAAAAGGACTTTTTGTATTTAAAATAAGGCAAGCTCTCATTATTATCGCTTAAATGCTTTTCAGTGAGATAACACAATGGGTTTTTTTTTTTTTATCTTTGGACAATTTCACACAGCGCCAGCTAGCCCCAAAGTAAGCAATTTAATGCTTGTGTTATGGGTGCTAGCTTAACGGATATACTACTTATATACTTTTTTTTTTTTAAATACATACATAATATACATAGTAACACCCAGACCCGTCACAGAAATTAAAATTCATCATTTCAATTTCTGCCCGGCCGGGAATCGAACCCGGGACCTCTCGGCATAGTAGTCCGTTCTGAACCACTACACCAAACGGCCGACAAAGTAAGTACTATTATGGAAATTATCTATTTTTCACGACCAATTTAATACCAATTTGCAGAATTGTCAGCTAGGTAGATTTGCCTATGTCCTGTGCCTATAATAATAAATGAAAATTCGTTATTATAGTAATTTATTTCGTTAGGTAAACGTTTATATCCTCGTTTATGAACCTATAACAAAATTGGTGACTCTAGCTCTTACATGCCCGACTTTTCCTCTTTTAACAATCGCTTTAGTAACAAACCTTATTGATAAATCAAAGCTGAAGAGTTTGTTTGTTAAACGAGCTCGAGGAACTACTGTCTCTAATCGCAAAAATAATTTTGTATTGGAGAGTCCATTTATCGAGAAAGACTATTAGGCGATTATCATTATTATAACATTATTGATGATGAGGTGAGGAGGGATTAATTAATTTTTTGAAAAAAAAAAAAAACGGGAAAAATCTCAAACTATTTCACGATTGCGAATTCACGGGTATAGCTAATTATAAAACGAATTGATAATAAACCTTAATAAATCGTCTACAGGCACAGTTTTCATAATTCAGAGTCTACGTACCTATTGTGGAAAAACCAACTAAATATTAGTTAGGTATTTTAATTAGTTAGTTTTTATTAATATTTTTTCTAACAATAGGGAAGCCTGTCATTGGCTATACTATCAGTCTAAATCTTAACTAATATTTTCAATGTATCGCTGTTGGTTTCTATAAATAAATTAGAGTGGGAATAAATCCGGCGAGACGGCGCCGGCGCTTAGCAATTCTTTACCAATTATGTCACATGTTACGTACTTAATCAGCTTTAAAACTAAAGATTAACGCTTTCGTTCTTATTAATAGTAAACCAGGGCGATGTTTGACACCAACGGGACCTGTTTTACCTGTTTCGTAGTCTATGATTAGTTCGTTATGTAAAGAAGCATTTCCTCCGCATAAATTAGTAGGTACGTTTGATTGAAGACAAGTCCCTTTTCAAACACATGTAAATGCCTGAATATCAGTTATTTGATTGCCTTTTAATTGCACATTTTTATCTACATATTTTAAAGCATAGTCTAGGTACACGCCACACTGTAAAAATAAAAATGGGTCACGAATATCACTAGTTTCAGAATCTTATAAACAAGAAGTTTTGGACTCGTTGTTCAATTTAACTGTGCTTGTAAAATAATTATGTACTTAATTTTGTTTGTCTCTGTTTTATTGATTAAACATGATATTAAATTTAATCCAAAGGCCGAATGAGATACAATACCTACCTAGTTGTTACTTTTTCCTTACAAGCTTCTTCAATATTGACAACTTGTTTATTGATTAAAAACTGTTCCAGCAATCACATTAATGTAAATTGTAAATTGCCCAGCCTCAAACTGTAGGTTTTTAAAGGAAAACTTAAATATAAAATATACCAATGTCTGCCCAAGGCTTTAATGCTCATGAAAATCTCACAAAGTTTTGCCCCCTGTTGGATTCAAACCCGAAACCGCAACTGATGGTCACTAAAACCCACAAAGACCGCCATATGCGGAAAAAGGGGTTTATATGCGTAATGCTCTACATTTTGTATGCGTAACTAAGTACTTAGGATTTCAAAAAGTAGGCTTCGCTTGTAATCCACATCTAACTTATATACTAAGTAGGTACTTGGGTTTTGGGGAAGATCAAGAAAAATTGGCTCTACTGCCAATATTTTTGCACATGGAGAGGTGGTACTCTATGACTTATGGTGCAAAAAGTTTGAAAATTCAGCAATTTATTATGGCAATAACGAGAATTACAATAAAATCTCAGTAGGTAATTGATTAAGCTAAAGAAACATCTATCACTTTTTGTGCGAATCGACCGTTGGCGATAAAAAATTAAACGCTCTATCATTGTAACATTTGGACGTAAAAACGTACCGAGGTCAACCGAGTGACCAGACCACAGTACAGTTTGAGAAATGATATAAATGTGCAAAAACAAAATTATATAAGGATCTAATAAGTTCATCAACAAGTTCGTTCCTTAAATAGTTGTTTCAATATATCATACGTGTAAAAAGAAGTAAACAACAAAAAATAATTTATGTATTAGCATTAGTATGTATTTGCACAACACAGCCAAACTGGCCAAAGTGACTAGTTTGCAAAAATACTGGACAATAGGTCAAGGCGCCGAAAAGCAAATAAAATTGGCTATTCGAGCAGCGCTAATGATCGTACTATTAAAATGCCATCTCTAGCGACATGCCAGGGTCAATTAATTTTATATTGATTGCGTGACATTGAAAAACGATTTTTGAAAATGTTAAAAACCTTTTTTTACAATAGTTCGCCTTACCAGACTGATATGAATACAGCCAATTTATTTGCCTTGTCAGTTAAAAAAATATGCCTACATCTAGTTGCTTGAAACAGCAAGTAATACCAGATGGCCTTTATTGGGAAACGAGATTTGGAGACTTTATTTATACATAGTAATTACATTATATTGTTAGCTCTTTTACCAACTAAGGCTGATATCGTATAGATTTCTGATGCGAAGTGTGCATAATATTTATACGTGCGTATGGAATTTTGATGCTTTGCGAATCGAAACACCACCCATATTGGTCTGAAAAACTCTGAACTGGAGATAAGGAATTAAGAAAGGTACTTTTACATTTTCAGATGATACAACTGCTGCTGCTAGCGGCAGTCGCCGCGAGCTGCCTCGCTGAAGACCTCCCCCCATCATGCGAGAAGCCGGTCTACTGTGACAGCGAACTTCTCCATCACGTCCAGACCTCCAGTGTCTTCCCGGACTCCAAGACCTTCGTCGACCTCCACATGCTTGCAGACCCTGAAACAATATTAGAAGAATTCGACCAACTCCTAAACGAAACCAACAATAATCCTACTAAAGAACAGCTCCAAAGATTCGTCGAATCAAACTTTGATTCCGAGGGAGAACTCGAAGACTGGACTCCTAATGACTTCTCAGATAATCCCAAATTCCTTCTGGGCATTCGAGATGAAGAACTAAGACAATATGCAAAGGATATTCACAATATTTGGCCCACTCTCGGTCGGAGAATCAAGTCAGCAGTGTTTGAAAAGCCCGAGAGGTTCAGTCTTATACCAGTGCCAAACGGCTTCATCATACCAGGAGGTAGATTCAAGGAAATTTACTACTGGGACACGTACTGGATTATCGAGGGTCTACTTATCGGTGGAATGAATGAGACAGCAAGGGGAATGATCGAAAATCTAATTGAATTGTTGAGGAAAGTAGGTCACATACCTAATGGCAGTAGATGGTATTACCAGGAGAGGAGTCAACCTCCACTGTTGTCGGCTATGATGTCGCTATACATCCGCGAAACCAAGGATATCAAATTTTTGAAGGATAACATCGACGCCTTACAAGAAGAGCTTAACTATTGGCTTGACAGTCAGATTATTACATTTGACAAAGGAAACTCAACGCACACTCTGCTCAGGTACTACGCCCCAAGCAAAGGGCCTCGCCCGGAGTCGTACCGTGAGGATTACAACGGAGCTCTCAGGTACACTGCAGATGAACGCAAACAAGAGTTCTATATTGATCTAAAGAGTGCTGCGGAAAGTGGATGGGATTTCTCGTCACGGTGGTTCATCGGAGACGATGGGAAAAATGGTGGCAACCTCACTAATATTCACACACAAGATATAATTCCGGTTGATTTGAATGCCATATTCGCTAATGCTCTACAAAATATGGCTTACTTCGAAGGTATCCTGAAGAGGCCGCGAAGAGGCTCGCACTGGGCTTACCTTGCGCAGCAGTGGCGCAGTAATATAGAGGCTGTATTTTGGAATGAAGAAGATGGAGTATGGTACGACTACGACATGGTTCACGGCACGCACCGAAAATACTTTTATCCAAGCAACGTAGCGCCTCTGTGGATGGGGGCAGTCGATAAAAAACTGGTTGTGAAGCATTCTGCTCGAGTGCTTGAATATCTGGAAAAATCTCACGGTCTGGATTTCCCGGGAGGAGTTCCATCGTCGCTGATTAGGAGCGGGGAGCAATGGGACTTCCCTAATGCCTGGCCGCCTCTAGTGAGCATTGTTGTGAACGCGTTGGAGGCTTTGGGGTCAGAAGAAGGGAAGAAGGTGGCTTTTGATGTCGCTCAAACGTGGGTGAGGGCGTGCCGTAAAGGTTTCGTTGAAAACAAGCAAATGTTTGAGAAGTATGATGCTGAACAGCCTGGCAAGGTTGGCGGTGGCGGAGAGTACGTCGTGCAGTTTGGTTTCGGCTGGTCGAACGGAGTTGTCCTAGAGTTCCTCACCAAATATGGCAGACAAATGACTGCTACTGATGCAACCTCTTACTCCACACCTCATGAAATCGAATCTAAGGAAAATGTGTACACAATAGACACAAAAGAAAGTAGGAGATAGGCAATTCACGGAAATGTAGAGTCGTCAGATGAATAGCAATCGATAAAACGTTTAGACATAGCTATTTTCTTTACCTCTCAGTTGGTTGTGAATCACAAATAATAGGTTAAGAAGTGCCATAACAAGAAACCTTTGAAGTACATAATGAACAAACTCAGAAGAAATTTAAATAACAAATAATGTTACTCCCGATTTGGAGGGCTTTTCATGAAGGTTGAAAGTCGTGTTTTTACATTTGACAAAGGAAGTAATACAAACTTATTTATCCAGCGATAAACGCTCATGGCAAGATTAGATCACAACTCATTTAACATTTTACAAACAAGTCATCTAGAACATAGTAAACGAGAGCTTGGCATAAAATAACATTAACTTATAAAAATAGTTTGATAACCAATGATACTACTTCAATATTTATGTTTATGAAATAAGTAGATTTAAAGTTACTACTTTTGTAATTTAAAATGCAGGAAAACAATAGGGTATTATTTTATTTACTTTTAATATTCACAAGTATTCTTTTTTCTTTAATGGCAAGCTAAGTTTTACGTTTTTTATGTAATAACCGTGTTGGTACGTAAATAACTAAGAGTAGGTACTAAAGAAGTTAATAAAAGAACAGAAATATTTTTTTCTGAAAATTCAACTTCCAGACACTCCATACAAAATAAATAGTTTTATAAGTACAAGTAATCCACAATTTTACGATTTTCTCTACTCGTATTTTAATTGTAGAACTAAAGTTAGAGTGAATGAGCGAGCACGTCAAGCTACCACAAAATTGCACATTTCTTAGGTTTCGCACTCTATTATTGTAACATAGGATCTAAATTTGATTTGATTAATGAAATCACTACTTTTGTGGTTAGGTTGATAGCACAAGTTACCATGCATTTTTATAAATAAGGATTATCGTTCCTATGGCACATCTTTTAAAGTGATTTTTAAATTTATCATGATTTAAGATAATGCATAACGATTTTATGATACCTACTTGATATTTATTTGATTTATATTTATGAGTTCTTCTGTTGGTATATTTAAAGTAAAGACAAATAAAGTTGTATTACCATCTGTGCCAGCTATAAAGAATTTGTTATACTAGATAACAAGGACTATTATATTAAATAGCTTTTGCTGTAATTAACACATTGTTGGACTCGAGACATCATAATTATTTAAGTATACTTAATTACAATTATCAATTATAGACAAATATGGTATTAGAATACTAAGCACCACGTTTAGAATATATAAACAAATGTTACCACATCCCTCCTAAGTGTGATTTTTAAAGTATTTTAATTATAATATAAATACATAGTATTATTTTTATGTATTATATAGATAGATAGACAGCTATACATAATAAAAGTTTACGTACTTATTAGATGTAAATAAAAGGCTGTGTGTTAATTTCAAGCGGTTTTATTTTCCCAAAATGAACTCGTAGTAGTTAATACCTATCTGAATAACTTTAATTACTTACTCAGGCACTATTAACATCATTCAGTTATCTTCTAATGAATGATGAAATCAGGTAATGTAAAGTTTATTCGCGTAAAACAGTTTCATTTCAACATTGTTTCTATTAACGTACAGTTTGTATGACACCTTAGAATAAAATAATACCTCTTCATTTTCCTAGTATTGGCCCAATAGGCCATTGTGGAAATCATTGGGAGAGGCGTTTGTTCAGCAGTGGACGACCTATGGCTAAAATGATGATGATGATGATGATTATCCTAGTGGAGTACGGACGACAGTGATTGCTAAGAAAATGAGACCACAATACATAATAAGTAGTTATGAGATTCTCTGGACTGGATTCGAAACCTAGATAGGACTTACTTAACTAATGAATTTTACTACATATGATTTTCCATGAAAAAGGAATAAGTACTTGCTACGTGCTGAAAAAAGCCATTTTTCAACGAATAACGTATACTTACCTACTCGTACCTACTATGTCATGGGAATCACTACAGAATAGCGCACATGATTAGGTCATTGACACAACATGCTACATGAAATAAAAATAATTAATAATTCACTCAAGCGATTTGAATAAAAAATAATAAATTGCAAGCGCGAATTCGATAACAGCTTTTTACGATCATCAAAAAAACTAGTCAAAAGTTGTTTTATTGGCGGATCATTAAAAACTTGAAATGGACTGGTTTGAGAGAACTTGATTTTGGTTTGTTGTCTAGATTATTTAAATTAGTTTTTTAGTAGTAATACTATACGAATTGATATATTTATTCATGATGTTTATTAAATTACTATAGCAAATCATTAAACTCCTGATAATATTCAGTTTGCAATTAAAACTCGGTGAGTTAATGCTATATTAATTAGTTTAGTAGAATAGGTAGAGTTTTTCGCGGGAAGCGAAACAATGACGAACAAACTTTTTTCGATTTTTTGGACTTTTGAGTGGTAAAATAACAAATTGTCTTTGGTAGCAATAACAATGCGTATCTACTGCATATTTGTGTCATACTTATTAATATTCTGTGGTCATAGTACAATATTTGTCTTTTTGAGCTAGCTTATAACCAAATATGTCACAATCACTGTCAATTACATATAGATGACCCACGCTGAACTGTCCCGCCAAACTCAATGACAGGGGGGCGCTACCATCGTTCAACTATATGGTTTCCAACATGGCAAAAATCGGAACCAGCGATCCGGTATTGACGGTGGCGCCCCACTGTCAATGTCATCGATAGGACAGTCCAATATTTTGGAACTATAAACCGGTTTATTACCTCCTAGCTCAGTCTACACTTGCAACAATGTATGGTGCATCTAATTTCTTGCCCAGTTTGGTCTCAAAGAAAATTGCGAAAAGTTAGTAAAAGTGTGTCACATTGATAACTTTCATAAATCACCTGTAAAAGGTAGCCATCAAGAAAAACTGGTCAACTTCGTTAAAAGGAAAACTTAAGTGGATAGGTAATTGACTGATGGTGTAAAATATCTAAGGATATTTTTAAGTATTAATAAATTATATACGCTGAAAGGTAAACCTAAAGTAAAGCACTATGGACTCTCCTCAACAATGTAGTGTGGAGTCAGAAGATGAAAGAAACAGATTTTATCATAAAAGCAGCAATAGTGTTCCAGTAGCTCTTTTCAAAATCAGACTGATAAATCAAGGATTTTGTTAACACTAGAATAAAATCTCATTCCGTGGTTTGTAAGTTTTCTAGCAGTATTGAATAGGATTGCGTTATCTAATTCAGTGTGATCATGGCATTGGACTCTATCAGCTGATGCTTAGCGTGCGTGACGCAGTGATAACGTTACGCTACGAGCTAGCTCGTGCACATATTAGAATAACATTTGCTGTGATTGGTCGCGAGTGTCCAGGAAATAATATTTATTGGCTGCCGAGAAGCGGAATTCCTCACATTAGATTGTCAGTAGAGCTCATGTCGCCAAAGAAATGCCACGTGTTTTGTCTCAGACCGACCTAGTTAGCGAGTTGTAGGCCAAGGCCTTGAGCGTCTCGTACCGTATGCGAGCGCGCGCCGCAGTCTCGCGCGCCTAATGACTGCAAGCCGGGAGTGAAAGCGGGGGCTCGTCGTCATCTATCCGCGTTGCATCAGCGATGGGAAAAAGGCGGAGCACGGAGCTAGCTCGCTGACACACTGAGGGCGCGCAATGTGTGCTCTACCGGCCGACCGGACTCGCGGCCACTCGCCCCGCGACGTCGGAGCCCGCGCCACGCCGCTCGCGCGCGAATGTTATGTTTACTCCACGCGTCGGAAATCTCGATAAACAAACATGTTGAAGTTAAGGCGACTCCGCAGCGTGCCTCTGTATCCAGTGCTGGGACTGTTGGGCGCTTATGCTCATGCGTTCTCGACAGCACCTGCCTGCAACTCCTCGATATTCTGCACCGGTGAACTCCTGCACACAGTTCAGCTCGCGCGTGTATTTCCTGACTCGAAAACCTTCGTTGACTTAAAACTCGTTCAAGACGAAAATGTAACGTTGGCAGATTTTACGAGATTGATGCAAGAGACCCAAAGAAACCCGACACGAGAGCAACTTACGGACTTCGTAAACAATCATTTTTCGGAGGGAGATGAACTCATGCACTGGATGCCGCCTGACTTCGACCCTGACCCCCCCTTCCTCAAGCAAATCATTGATCCGAAGCTGAAACAATTCGCTAAAAGTGTCATCGGTATATGGGCAAAATTGGGTCGTAAAGTTGACCCTGCAGTTGCAAAAAATCCTGACAAATACAGCTTTTTATATGTACCCAATGGTTTCATAGTTCCTGGTGGAAGATTCAAGGAACTTTACTACTGGGATTCATTTTGGGTGGTGCGAGGACTTCTCATCAGCAATATGACGCAGACCGCTAAAGGCATGATAGAAAATCTTTTGTATCTAGTGGAGAAACTGGGATACATTCCAAACGGAAGTCGGATCTACTATCTGGGCAGGAGCCAGCCACCACTTCTCGCTGCAATGGTGGCCAGCTACTTTACCGCAACTGGAGATCTAGCTTGGTTAGAACAGCATTTGCCCACCGTGGAGAAAGAATTGCAGTACTGGTTGGACAAGAAGAAAGTGACAGTTAAAGTGAACGGTAAAAAGTACGTGCTACTTAGATATTTTGCTGATCCAACGGGTACAGGTCCTCGCCCTGAATCATATTACGAAGATTACAGAAGTGGTTTAGAATTGCCTAAAGATGAACGCGAGGATTTTTACAACGAAATGAAAAGCGCTGCTGAAAGTGGATGGGACTTTTCCTCCCGATGGTTCGTGACTGCCGGCGACATAATCGGAAACCTGACAGACGTGCATGCCACTCGTATATTGCCAGTCGATTTGAACGCTATTTTCGCCAACGCACTTGAACTTGCCGGTGACTTTCGAAACCGACTGAAGGACAGACGCGAAGCACAGAAATGGTGGAGTCTTGCCAAGTACTGGCGAAGTGCCATTGAGAACGTCATGTGGGACCCGGTAGATGGCGTCTGGTACGACTATGACGCCCAAGCGAGAGCGCCGAGAAAGCATTTTTACCCGAGCTGTGCGACTCCTCTTTGGGCTGGTACAATTGAAAAAGCCGATGGTGCCTTCTACGGTGCGAAGTTAGTCAAATATCTTTTAGCATCTGGTGGCATGAACTTCCCGGGGGGCATACCTGCATCAGTATTATACTCTGGTGAGCAGTGGGACTACCCTAACGCGTGGCCTCCGCTGCAGAGCATCTTGATAGGAGGTTTGGATGCGAGTGGAAATTTAGAGGCTGAGGAACTGGCTAAAAAGCAGGCGAAGTTGTGGATAAGAGCAAATTATATTGGTTACTCTACATGGCAGAAGATGTTTGAGAAGTACAGCGCGGAAAACCCTGGGCATGAGGGTAGTGGCGGAGAGTACGTGGTGCAGGATGGCTTTGGATGGACCAACGGGGTGGCGCTGGAACTTCTTCAGAGGTATAGCAAAGATCTGGTTTTGGACGAACAAGCGCAATCTACTGAGCCCTACGTTAGTCAAATTCGTTAAGTTTTAACTCTGGATTCAATTATTGATTAGTAAAGATTGTATTTGTATTTTTAAGAAAAATGTTCCGAGATAGAATAAGTAAATGAATTTAATGTTTTTGTTTGTACAAAGATGTGATATTAGATAGAGACTTTTATTGGGCTAACTAGTGTTATTTGTGTGAGAGTTTTTAATTACTATTTATTTCAATTAAGTTTAAGATTTAAAAATATAACATTTTATACGAGTGTTTTGTTTATTTATTCAATTAAGTTTCCTTATACGTAAAATTCACGCACTTTTAAATATTGACCTTATAATATCATAATAAATATAATAATAATATTATGTAGGTAGGTACGTATCGTACATAATTTTATGCACATTTACAGGAAATTACAATCAATTCCAACATTGCGGTTTCATAATTATTGTTGCTACATCATATTATAAGTAAGTAGAACAACAGTATTGATTACAATTGAATCCTCTGTTGGCTATTAAGTAGTTATTTACAAAGTTGGATTGTCTCGATCCAGAGGTCCTAGGTTCGATTCCCAGGCGGGTCAGATAAAATTTAAACCTCACTTTGAGCCAGTTTTTTTGGGTTTTAAATCAATCTGAGTATTGAATATAGAGCAAAAAAATTACAAATTACCTATGTACTAATAGCACCGTTAGCTCCTCGCAGTAAGTCAAATGTGCTTGTGTTACGAGTGGGTTTACTATAATTTTCTTTTCATGATAGACCCATGAAATTGTTAATAAAATAAGCTGAAATTCTCGCGGACGAAGTAATAGGCGAAAGCTAATTAGATTCCTAATAAAAATGTAATAAAAAGAAACACAAAGATCATCGATTAAATTGTCTACTAGTTAATCGTGTGGCCTACATATTCGTTTGTAAAAATTAAATCACAACACGACATTTAATATTGTTATCGTTTTTACGCTTACGCACAGAATTTTCGCCTTTTAGAGGTAAGTAGGTAGGATGGTAGCTAGTTTAATTAATTGAAAGGCTTTTTCATCGTTGATCGTAAAAAATACCATAATATCTTTTATTATACCTTTCAACCGAAAGAGCAGAGGAGAGCACAAAATTAATTATAATTTTATAGACGAAGTGCATACGTTAAAGAGAGCATTTTATAATTAAGTAGTTATTGTTTAATAAAAGAAAAATCTAGTGAAATGTTATGAGATCCAGAGATCTTATTACAATTTATTAGCTGGAAGCAGTGGTAGGGTTTAATACTGGGACGTGCAAAACAGCCTTTTAAAAGCCCAACTTGCAATTTTAATTAAATGAGTTTAATGAGTTTTACTACGATAAGGTGGTTTCCGAGTAGGTAACATCTATTTTAAAAAGTCATGTTCAAAATAAATTATAAGAAAGCCTATGCTTCACATAAACTGCGAGTTCCGTACCGTACGCACTTATCCGGTTTCATTGCGATATTTTCTTTTAATTGCAATTAGATAATTGTGCAAGCGCAGTCCATTGAATCGGCTGTTACTTTTTAGTAGCAATTAATGCCTTATTTTTAACATGGTTTCCTAATAACTCATGGAATAAGTATACTTTAATATATTTCAGATTTGAAATTTCCTTTTAATTAACTTTAATTAATAGAAAAATATCCTACTATTTATAATTTACTACACTAGAACTTTAATAATTGTAACAAATAGACAAAATAATTAATTATGCACAGGTTTTTAATGATACAATGGTGTTGTCGCTACAACATCTAGTGAAAGGCATGAAAAAATCCAAATCAGAAATTACGAATAAGTACCTATAGGTATCTAAATAATCCTGCAGGCAAATGAAACAAAACATAAACTAGATTTTCTGAGTCCTAGAGTCCTAATTCGTTGTTTTAAAACTTGCACGCGCGTAGTCTTTCTATATCCATGCGAAAGGTCACTGACTCACTCACTCATCACGAAATCTCAGAACAAGTACTAACTAGGAGCCTCAAATTTTGCATGGGGGCTGCTACCTTTTAGAACGTAGGTGCTCACTAAGACAGGATTTTGCAAAATTCAACCCCTAAGGTAAAACGGTATCCACGCGTACGAAGTCGCGAGTAGCCGCTAGTATAGGTATAAGTACTCGCTTAAAATACGATACCTAACATGTGACATTATTAAGTAGCGTCGACTGTTGATTACGAATTAGTCCAGTCATTATAGTAAGTTCACCTCGGAATTCGAGATACCCAGCTGTAAGTCTGTAAATACGTGTATATTGACACCCTAAAAGTTGTCTCAAAACCTACATATGGTAGGGTGTAAGCAACTATTAAATTTCAAGGTCAACGGTCACAAAAATCGGTATTTTGCGCGTTTTTTAGAAATATCTCATTTCCTATGGGTTTTTTGCTATTTGTATTTATTATCAATATTGTAGAATACTAAATTCTCTACAAATTTGCTTCAAAAAATTTTTTTAAACGGTGAACCGTTTTCGAGATAGAGGGCGGAGAGCGCGCGCTCACTGCATCACTTCAGGTCAACTTAAGCGCTAATTCCCGTGGGAATTTCGGGAATTCCTTGTTGTAAATAAGCTTTAAGTTTACTAAGGTACCTACATGCCAAAGGACAATGACCAAAAGTGGTCCAAATGTCCACCACTAACGAGACCCATATTGGCTTATAGTCCATTAAATAGAGATTAACTTTCAGTATGGGACGAAAAAAAAATAAGCTGTCAGTAAAAAGTTATGACTGTTTGAAATAATGTACTGGTCCGATTTGAAAAATTATTTTTCTTATGGATAGCCCATTTATCAAGGATAGTTTTAGGATAAATAACATCACCCTACAACCAATACTAGGGGCGGAGCAGTAAAGACAAATGTTGTAAAAATGGAAAATATTATTCAAACTATTTTCACGCGTACAAAGTCGTCGGCACAGCTAGTATAATATTTAATAAAATTCATCTATAACCCCGCTTTACATGCGACATGACATAACATGCGTAGATTAGTCCAAAATGTGCAATGGATAGAATGATATCAAGAACATTTTTCGGATGAAAAGGTAAAAAACAGACTTTTCATTCAGTCATAACTTTTCACTGACAGCACATTTTTGATTGCGATTTGGTTATAATGAATCAGTATTTAGTAGACTATTTTACTACATAGGTCTCCTTAGTGGTGGACATTTGGACCACACTCCATACATTTTTGGTCATTGTCCTTTCAAGCGTCTAACTTTCGTTAAGCGTTTAGATTTTTCATACAAAAGGATTTTCCCGCTAATTCCTGTTCCCGTGGGAATTCCTAAGTATACTATAACCTGCCCAGGTGTATGAAGAATAATTGTACCAAGTTTCGTTAAAATCCGTCGAGTAGTTTTTGTTTCTATAAGGAACATACAGACGGACAGACAGACAGACAAAAATTTTACTGATTGCATTTTTGGCATCAGTATCGATCACTAATCAACCCCTGATAGTTATTTTGAAAATATATTTCATGTATAGAATTGACCTCTACAGATTTATTATAAGTACTAGCGGCCGCCCTCTATCTCGAAAACGGTTCACCGTATAAAAAATTTTTTTGAACAAAATTTGTAGAGAATTTATTATTCTACAATATTGATAATAAATACTAATAGCAAAAAACCCATAGGAAATGAGATATTTCCAAAAAAAGCGCAAAAAACCGATTTTTGTGACCTTTGACCTTAAAATTTAATAGTTGCTTACACCCTACCATATGTAGGTTTTGAGACAACTTTTAGGGTGTCAATATACAAGTATTTACAGACTTACAGCTGGGTATCTCGAATTCCGAGATTCTTACCTAATTTAAGCTTAAATGACTGGACTAAATGGTAATTGAAACTAGAAGCCGTAATTGACCCAGCCGTTGACATGCGAGTTGTGGATGCAAAACTTATTCTTATTGTGAAGGGAGTAAGATCCAGTTTAAAATAAAGGGGATTGTATTGCTGTAGCACGCAACTCGACCTAAGTAAGTACTAAGTAGAATATAAGACGGTATGGTTAAGACTTTAATGAATACCTAGCTAGTATTAGGTCTCTATTTTTAATTCGTGTCTCGTTTCCCTAATTTGTCGGCCGTTTGGTGTAGTGGTTAGTAATCGTAACGCACTACTATGCCGAGAGGTCGCGGGTTCGATTCCCGCACAGTACAAACATTTGTGTGAATAAACATATTTGTTTGTATTGGTCTGGGTGTTTTAAATGTATTTATTTACAAAAAAAAGTATTTAAGTACATATGTTTTTATCCGTTGTCTAGTACCCATAGTACAAGCTTTACTTAGTTTGGGAATAGAGGCGCAGTGTAAAATCACAAAATAATAATAAGTACTTACTACTAAAATCTCCAACGATATTGATTTATTTATTTATTTAATTTTGCAAAATTGTCCAACGAATTTAGACCGTGATTCATTAGTGAGCAATGTAGAGCGAGATAAACAGACACGACACAACACGACCACGAGGCGGACGACGCGAAATATTCCACGGAAGTGACAATCAACGGAAGTACATTTTGCTGCGACATTAAAAAATAAAATGAAATGAGTAAGTAAGCAGTACAAAATGACGTTTTATCTTACCAATTTATGACGAAGCCAGATATAAAGATTTTTAATTATTCCAAAATCAGTTTCATGTAGAGTTCCCAAGATGAGAGCATATGACTCGCATTATGAAAAAGTTATAGGATCAGACCCCATGTAGCTTCTAACTCCTAGACTCTCATATGTTTCATTAATAAAGATAAATAAAAAAAAACAAATAACTCTCTAACTCTATAAGCCCTAAACTTTACAAACTCTACATCTCATCTTCAATCAAAATATGTGGCTTGGGAGTTACAGTATGATATGAACGTTTTTCGGTTATAAACAATAATATTGTAGTTTCATCAAAATCCGTTCAGTAGTTTTAGCGTGAAAGAGTAACAAACATCCAGACATGCAAACTTTCGCATTTATAATATTAGTAGGATGCGAAAGTAACTCTGTCTGTCTGTCTGTGTCGCTTTAACGCTTAAACAACTGAACCGATTTTAATGAAATTTGAAATAGAGATAGTTTGAGTCCAGGGAAAGGACATAGGATAGTTTTTATGCCGAATTTAAAAAAATAAACACGCGGGCGAAGCCGCGGGCGGAAAGCTAGTAAGCTATAAGTAAGGGCGTAAGATGAAAATTTATTCACGCTTCAGTAATTTTCTGTTATACAATACTTACTGAGTTCTCGTAGTAACGAAATGCAAATAGCCGTGCTGAAGATGTAATGTGATTGAGCAACCATCTCGTAAATGGTTGTTTAAATCATTTGATCGTCTGTACTGAGAGTTTCCCTACTTTTACGAGGATCGTAACATTCTAAGAAGGTAACTTTCCTTTTTGTTTTCCAACCTTCCGCAAGTAAGGTAGGTACGCTCTTTACGTTTTTTTTTTCGAGAGACATCCAGTACATCCACAGCTGGACTAAGCCTCAACCGAGGTTTTTCAAAACAGGTGCTCTTATTGCTTTAATTTCGCTTGTAAAATTCTGTTTTATTTAAATTTATGAATAATAAAATTATCTTTCAATCTGTAGAGACAAATTTTCACCGCCGTAGGTGCGAATTTCTAGGAGCACTTATATTAACAATCTGATTCTACACGGGCATTTAACATATTTAAAACGTCTAATTTTGTTTTTCGTTAGATATTTATAACTACTTGGGGTTAAAGTATTTTAAGAGAGATAAAGAAAATACACAGTGAAAATGGTTTTATTTTTAAAATCTTAATTAATATAATAATGAAAATATCAACAGATCAATGACTAGATTTGTAAGTTATCTTAAATTATTTGGTTCTGTGGACTCGAATGACATCTTAACTAGAGGCAGCACAGAAATTGGAAGAGTACCGGATTCACATTCACCCTAGCAGCTAATTTACTGTATTTTATACTTAGTTACGTAGCAATTTCATTTTTATTCAAAGCTATAGGACTGTTTATACAGGGTGGAAACGACAATATGTAAAATAACAATAAAATAGTTACATCGAGCTCGAGCCAAATATGTATTACGTACAAATTGTGAAAAATTATTTATCCTAATCTATGCGAGAGTTGGTGTTATCAAAATGTACACTTTTTTGTCATCTCCAACCTGTACGAGGTAAAATGAACCTCACAATCCGTTTATTATCAGCTAGTCAATTTATTATTTAAACTTATTTATTAAGCAATTATAGTAAGCAAAAAGCCCACTTTAAAAAATGTCCTTCTGTTATGTAAAACTTGCTTATGACTATGACATATTGTTTCTAAGTCTCCTGTAAAGTGTATACCGAATTATTAACGTGTTTAAAATCGACTTGAGCTTTGATTTCGCTTATGAGTAATGGATGAATTCGAATATGGGCACTTTTGAGTCATATTTTAGTATCACTGTCCACTTTACCGCAATAGCAATGAAATGTATAAAACCGTCTTGTGTTTCTTACTTACGAAGTTTTATTGTACATAGTTACTGCACACTGTCAATAATTGCACCGTGATGTTTAAACCGGTCCGTATAGCGGGTGTAAAAAAACTTATCACGAATCCGAAGCTGAAGAAGAAAATGTTCTATACATCTTGATGATATTTTTTTTCTTCAAGACTATTACCATACAAACATGGCTTTGGAGATATTAAAGGTCAAAATCCAAGTCCCCATGAATGGTTTGAAATATTCAAAGCAATTTTAAAACTTGAAAAATTAATTAGGCGGGAAATGAACTCGCTTGCCGGGCGATTTCTCTGACGGAGACAATTTTAGAGCATTTTTAACCCATCAATACCCAATGGGTCGCATATGGGCGCGTAACAATTGACTTGAAGGGATAATGCAAAAGATCCTTATATTATATTTTCGTCATAACTCACTTAGTGAAGAGTGCTTCAAGCTTCTTCGTGCGTGAAGTATTTTTACACCCTGTATAATTCTATGGCTCCTGCCTGTTATTGAGTCCAACAGTCCACTTATTCTATGGTCCGTACTGCACTGTTTAGTCTACCGGCTCGTGTAAGTCCTGTATGACCCCTATGACCTCGCCGGCCGGTGTGAGGTAGGGTAACTCTGCCTGCATTCCGAATTCGGCTTCGTACAGCACCTGTAAAGAAGATAGCATGCTGGTCAAAGAGGCAATAAGATACTATAAACATGACGTGGATGGCGGCGTTAAGATAACTCAAAGTAGATTTAAATAGCTGGCATAGCACATAACTGAGTACCTAGGTTTCTGCAGTAGTGTCGAGATTATATAAATGTCTGAATCACATCTGAAATCTCACTGATGTTTGACGTAGCAAAAACACACGTTTTCGCACCATTACACAATAACTCACTCCGTTATGCGTTATGTCTGTAGATTATGTGAATTGCTGAATCTTAGTTCAAGCGCCACTGCAATAAGATTGGCAAAAAGTTTGGCAGGAAAGCTCCTCCGAGTCGTTCCTGTAGCAATGACCAGGAATTAAACTCACCTTCTGAAACTGCTTTGCGCTTACCCGCTGCAGGCTTGAATTGAAGATGAAAAAGTTGCAGATTTCTAGTCAGTAATAATAAAACTCACCTGCTGAATCTTTAACCGCGCGCCAGCATTCTGCTTCGCGCTCAATCTTTGCAGGATCGGCGCACAGCTCAGCAAGAACAGTTCGTCCGGGTCATTCCTGTTGCAGTGGCAGCCCTCCTCGTCCGTAGAGTTCAGGCGCGGCTTCTTGGGCGACGGCTGCGAGTCCTGGTCCTCCTCGTTGGTCTAGTCGCTCGGTAAGGACAGGTCGGGGAAGGAAACCGAATTGGATTTTGCCACATTAGTAAAACTCACCTGCTGAAACTATTTTGCGCTCTGCCACTGAAAGATGGATGCACAGCTCAGCAGGAACAGCTGAATGGTCGTTCCTATCACAGTGGCAGATAGCAGTATTCCTTGCTGATAACACTGACCTGCTGAATCTTTAACCGCGCGCCAGCATTCTGCTTCGCGCTCAACCTTTGCAGGATCGGCGCACAGCTCAGCAAGAACAGTTCGTCCGGGTCATTCCTGTTGCAGTGGCAGCTTTCCTCGTCCGTAGAGTTCAGGCGCGGCTTCTTGGACGACGGCTGCGAGTCCTGGTCCTCCTCGTTGGACTCGCTCGGGAAGGATATATCCGGGAGGCTCACCATTAAGGAGACGCAGTGGAACCGCATTGTATTCTTCCACATCAGTAAACTTACCTGCCGAAACTGCTTTACGCTCAGCTGCTGCAAGATGGGCGCACAGCTCAGCAGGAGCACCTCATTGGTCTTTTAAATTACAGTAGCAGACAGCTGTATTCCTCTCCGATAAAACTTACCTGCTGAATCTTAAGCCGCGCGCCAGCATTCTGCTTCGCGCTCAACCTTTGTAGGATCGGCGCACAGCTCAGCAAGAACAGTTCGTCCGGGTCATTCCTGTTGCAGTGGCAGCCTTCTTCGTCCGTAGAGTTCAGGCGCGGCTTCTTGGGCGACGGCTGCGAGTCCTGGTCCTCCTCGTTGGACTCGCTCGGGAAGGACAGGTCGGGAAGGCTCGGCATTGAGGGCACGCAACGGAACCGCATCGGAGGGTCGTCTTCTGTGTCCGATTCCTCTTCTCTTTTGATGACGCTGGAAAGATTGATAGTTGAGGATATAGTAGTTGTAAAGAGCGATGATATTTTATTTAACCTTTAAGCTAAATTCAGATGGTCGTATGACTCATAGGTCATGAGTTAGCACACATCAGGCAGATACTGACCACTAGACAAGACCTAAGTCTAGCGAATAACAGAATCAGCATCAGTTTATTAAAATTATACAATAATACAGTATCAGTATCGTCTAGCATTGTATTTATACAATAATACAGTATCAGTATCGTCTAGCATTCAGACACTTCATTAATATCTCGAAAGGACCTATCTAATTATAATCAGGGCCGGATCTACCATATGGCTTTTTGGGTTTCAGCCCAGGGCCCCGTGGATTCAAGTGGCACCCTAGTTAATTCAAGTCAAAGTAAAAAAAAGACGATAATGCAGACATAGTAGGTCCCTAAGAGCTCTTATACACGAGCAGCACATTGACGACAGCAAAGGCGACCGCAGTCGCCGTCACTTGTCGGCAGCTAGCCGTCGACGTGCCCGCAGCAAGCTGTCGACACGTCGACGTCTGCCGTCGACGAGTCGACAGCTTGCTGCGACGACCGTGTCGGCGTACGTCTTTGTACAGGAGCCAGCCAGTTGAAAATGGATTTCATTGAAGAAACACTGTTGTTGCATTTACTCCGTCGTCGTCGACGAAAGAGAAAGAACCGGTCATGATGGGTTTAAGAAATGGGATTGAACAGAGAACGAGACTACACACACCGACGCCCATGCTCTATTTTTTAATGTTTTATTATGGTAGCCTTCTAAATTCGAGTTCCATATTATTTCATTGTTTTTGACAGCACTAATTTTTTAGCAATTCCGAATCAATTTGTTTGGAACTCATTAGGTGTGCGTGTAAGCTCCTGGACTACTGACAGTTGACCTTCAAAATGGCGGAGGCGGCTAGCTGTCGCCACCTGCGGCGGCAGCCGCGAACGCGTCGACAGCACGTCGGCAGCATGTCGACAGCTAGCCGTCGCCTTCTGACGTCGACTGCAGTTACATGCGTCGACAGCAAAATGCTGTTCGTGTGTAAGAACCCTTAGGTGTGCGTGTAAGCTCCTGGACTACTGACAGTTGACCTTCAAAATGGCGGAGGCGGCTAGCTGTCGCCACCTGCCGGCGGCAGCCGCGAACGCGTCGACAGCACGTCGGCAGCATGTCGACAGCTAGCCTTCGCCTTCTGACGTCGACTGCAGTTACATGCGTAGACAGCAAAATGCTGTTCGTGTGTAAGAACCCTAAGTAGTATTAGCCCAGGACCTTAAACTCTCGGTCCAGCTCTGCCAATAATATTCAATTTTGTAATTGCTGTGGCTATGGGCAGGGCATAATATTACGCAGAACCACAGAATACATAATAGTAGCAACAGAAATTGCACTCCTTTGTGTAGGATCAGATGCCGGCATTTTAACGGTAATAATAATAATGCAAAATATCCAACGCACATGGTGCATTCGAAATCGCACCTTACTGCTACGCTCACAAGAGCGCAATTTTTTTGTGTTCAGAATTGATCTACCTTACAGCTCAAGCGCCAGGGTTGTATAAGCAAAGTAAAATAAATAAAAACTTAATTTTAAGAAGCATTTATTGTATTTACGATTGGTAAACTTTAATCTAGTGGTGTTTGTATAATCGTACCATCTTTAAAGTACCTACCTATTAATAAACTTCAGTGTTGCGATAATTCAAAATTGGACAAACAGTTTTAAAAGGTGTATTGTCGGAAAATAGACATGGTGATGTAAAGTTAATGTTTTATTAGCTAAAATAGTTTTTTGTCATAAGTATTTCAAAATTATTTAAAAAGTGTAGTTTTTTTAATTATTTAAATCACTACAGTTAATTATTATTCCTAAATATTACGATTTTCCATTAAAGTATAATAACAGTGCTGTTGGAACAATAAACCTTGATTGCGACGATGATCGACCGAGCGTGTATAGAAATACGCATGTGCTCACAGGCGCGTGGCGGCCCTGATTGATTTGCAACTTGAAGTTGTCGCGCGCTGTAGGTAATTATCTCGGCCGGCATAGGCGAGTGACGGAGGCCTGGCAGAACTGACGGCCGATGGGACAGCAAGTTTCTGGAGTGAAGGCCACGTAAGTACTGGAAAGCGCAGCGTAGGACGTCCACCCACAAGGTGGACCGACGGCCTCATAAAGGTAGCGGGAAGGCGCTGGATGCAGGCCGCCACCAACCGGCCATTCGGGGAGACCTATGTTCAGCAATGGACGTCCTATGGCTGAAATTATGATGATGATGATGTGGATAAAAGAGAGTAGGTATTACTTGTTCTCCATCTTGGGCTCGACGTGCGGCAGCAGGAAACGCATGGCGTGGTGGTAGGGCCAGCGCGTGCGCCCGCCGTGCGTGCGCTGCAGCTTGATGAACGAGTCGCGCAGCGAGCGCCAGCGCTTCTTGCACTCCGCCTCTGTGCAACACTGAAATAGACTATTACTTGTTCTCCATCTTGGGCTCGACGTGCGGCAGCAGGAAGCGCATGGCGTGGTGGTAGGGCCAGCGCGTGCGCCCGCCGTGCGTGCGCTGCAGCTTGATGAACGAGTCGCGCAGCGAGCGCCAGCGCTTCTTGCACTCCGCCTCTGTGCAACACTGAAATAGACTATTACTTGTTCTCCATCTTGGGCTCGACGTGCGGCAGCAGGAAGCGCATGGCGTGGTGGTAGGGCCAGCGCGTGCGCCCGCCGTGCGTGCGCTGCAGCTTGATGAACGAGTCGCGCAGCGAGCGCCAGCGCTTCTTGCACTCCGCCTCTGTGCAACACTGAAATAGACTATTACTTGTTCTCCATCTTGGGCTCGACGTGCGGCAGCAGGAAGCGCATGGCGTGGTGGTAGGGCCAGCGCGTGCGCCCGCCGTGCGTGCGCTGCAGCTTGATGAACGAGTCGCGCAGCGAGCGCCAGCGCTTCTTGCACTCCGCCTCTGTGCAACACTGAAATAGACTATTACTTGTTCTCCATCTTGGGCTCGACGTGCGGCAGCAGGAAGCGCATGGCGTGGTGGTAGGGCCAGCGCGTGCGCCCGCCGTGCGTGCGCTGCAGCTTGATGAACGAGTCGCGCAGCGAGCGCCAGCGCTTCTTGCACTCCGCCTCTGTGCAACACTGAAATAGACTATTACTTGTTCTCCATCTTGGGCTCGACGTGCGGCAGCAGGAAGCGCATGGCGTGGTGGTAGGGCCAGCGCGTGCGGCCGCCGTGCGTGCGCTGCAGCTTGATGAAAGAGTCGCGAAGCGAGCGCCAGCTCTTATTGCACTCCGCCTCTGTGCAACACTGAAATAGACTATTACTTGTTCTCCATCTTGGGCTCGACGTGCGGCAGCAGGAAGCGCATGGCGTGGTGGTAGGGCCAGCGCGTGCGGCCGCCGTGCGTGCGCTGCAGCTTGATGAAAGAGTCGCGAAGCGAGCGCCAGCTCTTATTGCACTCCGCCTCTGTGCAACACTGAAATAGACTATTACTTGTTCTCCATCTTGGGCTCGACGTGCGGCAGCAGGAAGCGCATGGCGTGGTGGTAGGGCCAGCGCGTGCGGCCGCCGTGCGTGCGCTGCAGCTTGATGAAAGAGTCGCGAAGCGAGCGCCAGCTCTTATTGCACTCCGCCTCTGTGCAACACTGAAATAGACTATTACTTGTTCTCCATCTTGGGCTCGACGTGCGGCAGCAGGAAGCGCATGGCATGGTGGTAGGGCCAGCGCGTGTGGCTGTCGTGGGTGCGCTGCAGTTTAATGAACGAAGCGCGCAACAAGCGCTAGCGCTTCTTGCACTCCGCCTATGTGCAACACTGAAATAGACTATTACTTGTTCTCCATCTTGGGCTCGACGTGCGGCAGCAGGAAGCGCATGGCGTGGTGGTAGGGCCAGCGCGTGCGGCCGCCGTGCGTGCGCTGCAGCTTGATGAAAGCGTCACGCAGCGAGCGCCAGCGCTTCTTGCATTCCGCCTCTGTGCAACACTGAAATAGACTATTACTTGTTCTCCATTTTGGGCTCGACGTGCGGCAGCAGGAAGCGCATGGCGTGGTGGTAGGGCCAACGCGTGCGGCCGCCGTGCGTGCGCTGCAGCTTGATGAACGAGTCGCGAAGCGAGCGCCAGCTCTTATTGCATTCCGCCTCTGTGCAACACTGAAATAGACTATTACTTGTTCTCCATCTTGGGCTCGACGTGCGGCAGCAGGAAGCGCATGGCGTGGTGGTAGGGCCAGCGCGTGCGGCCGCCGTGCGTGCGCTGCAGCTTGATGAACGAGTCGCGCAGCGAGCGCCAGCGCTTCTTGCACTCCGCCTCTGTGCAACACTGAAATAGACTATTACTTGTTCTCCATCTTGGGCTCGACGTGCGGCAGCAGGAAGCGCATGGGTGGTGGTAGGGCCAGCGCGTGCGGCCGCCGTGCGTACGCTGCAGCTTGATGAACGAGTCGCGCAGCGAGCGCCAGCGCTTCTTGCACTCCGCCTCTGTGCAACACTGAAATAGACTATTACTTGTTCTCCATCTTGGGCTCGACGTGCGGCAGCAGGAAGCGCATGGCGTGGTGGTAGGGCCAGCGCGTGCGGCCGCCGTGCGTGCGCTGCAGCTTGATGAAAGAGTCGCGAAGCGAGCGCCAGCTCTTATTGCACTCCGCCTCTGTGCAACACTGAAATAGACTATTACTTGTTCTCCATCTTGGGCTCGACGTGCGGCAGCAGGAAGCGCATGGCGTGGTGGTAGGGCCAGCGCGTGCGGCCGCCGTGCGTGCGCTGCAGCTTGATGAAAGAGTCGCGAAGCGAGCGCCAGCTCTTATTGCACTCCGCCTCTGTGCAACACTGAAATAGACTATTACTTGTTCTCCATCTTGGGCTCGACGTGCGGCAGCAGGAAGCGCATGGCATGGTGGTAGGGCCAGCGCGTGTGGCTGTCGTGGGTGCGCTGCAGTTTAATGAACGAAGCGCGCAACAAGCGCTAGCGCTTCTTGCACTCCGCCTATGTGCAACACTGAAATAGACTATTACTTGTTCTCCATCTTGGGCTCGACGTGCGGCAGCAGGAAGCGCATGGCGTGGTGGTAGGGCCAGCGCGTGCGGCCGCCGTGCGTGCGCTGCAGCTTGATGAAAGCGTCACGCAGCGAGCGCCAGCGCTTCTTGCATTCCGCCTCTGTGCAACACTGAAATAGACTATTACTTGTTCTCCATTTTGGGCTCGACGTGCGGCAGCAGGAAGCGCATGGCGTGGTGGTAGGGCCAACGCGTGCGGCCGCCGTGCGTGCGCTGCAGCTTGATGAACGAGTCGCGAAGCGAGCGCCAGCTCTTATTGCATTCCGCCTCTGTGCAACACTGAAATAGACTATTACTTGTTCTCCATCTTGGGCTCGACGTGCGGCAGCAGGAAGCGCATGGCGTGGTGGTAGGGCCAGCGCGTGCGGCCGCCGTGCGTGCGCTGCAGCTTGATGAACGAGTCGCGCAGCGAGCGCCAGCGCTTCTTGCACTCCGCCTCTGTGCAACACTGAAATAGACTATTACTTGTTCTCCATCTTGGGCTCGACGTGCGGCAGCAGGAAGCGCATGGGTGGTGGTAGGGCCAGCGCGTGCGGCCGCCGTGCGTACGCTGCAGCTTGATGAACGAGTCGCGCAGCGAGCGCCAGCGCTTCTTGCACTCCGCCTCTGTGCAACACTGAAATAGACTATTACTTGTTCTCCATCTTGGGCTCGACGTGCGGCAGCAGGAAGCGCATGGCGTGGTGGTAGGGCCAGCGCGTGCGGCCGCCGTGCGTGCGCTGCAGCTTGATGAAAGAGTCGCGAAGCGAACGCCAGCGCTTCTTGCACTCCGCCTCTATGTAACAAACGAATTTTAACGCTTTACAAATCATATCATTCATTGTTTAACACATTCGTTCGTTCGTTATGGACGAATGACGTCCACTGCTGGACAAAGGCCATTTCTACAACGACCGGTCCTGCGCTGCCCGCATCCAGACACCTCCCGCGACCTTTAATAGATCGTCGGTCTACCTAGTTTAGGACATTAATGCCCATTTTCACCATCAATCCCTAATTTTCAAGTGACCCCTATGGTAACAAATAGCAGGAATTTTGTTTACATAAGAGTCACTTAAAAATAAGGGATTGATTGTGAAAACGGGCATAAGACAAGCGAATAAGTGGAAACTAATTCTTAACTAAGTCCCATGCCAAAAGAGTTAAATAAATAACTATCCTTGTATTCCTTGTAGGTACCTACATTTTACACTGCGCCTCTAGTCCCAAACTAAGCAAAGCTTGTGTTATGGGTACTAGACAACGGATATGAACATATAATACTTAAATACTTTTTTTTGTAATTATTACACATAGAAAACACCCAGTCCAAACAAACAAATATGTTCATGCACACAAACGTTTGTACTGAGCGGGAATCGAACCCGCGACCTCTCAGCATAGAAGTCAGTTTCTAAGTAACCACTTAATAAAATATTGTGTAACTTTGTTTCTAACTTTAAATATGAGGTGTGCGTACTATCGATAGACTTCAATAGTGAGGGAAAAACCTCTAAGAAAATTACCCTGCCTATAGAAAGGTTTGCATAAGAAGAAGATAACTTTGGAGCTTTGTAATTGTTGTTATTGTTTACCTGTAACATTCAGGGCTTCCTGCACCTCTTTCCACGCGTCATCCCGGAGCTTGGTTTTGTTGAAGCCACTCACAGACTTATCGTAGAGGATCGGTCGTTTCTCCACCTCCTTGATCAAGTCGAGTTCGTTCATCGCAACTCTACAGCTCAAACTGGCTGGAGAACTTGACAGCTGCGATCCTCAGAAAAAGTTTACACAATTCGCGCCTAAATTTGACAGCTTATTTTTATTATCACTTTTCTTTTGTCTACTAACCTAGTCACATGCGATTCACGTCTGCTTATCAATTTCGCTTACGATAGTTTAAAAACTACTGAACATTAACTTGAGGTAGAACATTCGTTGTTTACATTATCCGACTTAAGTAAAAATCCTTAATCTAATTTGTATTCCGAATAACTAGATTCTAAAATAATTATTTTTTTATTTCAGGATTGCACAGGGCTGTTGCCGGTGAGTGTTTTCGGCACACTGGGCCATGACATTCCCTTCGGGGCTCATAGCCGCGCGGTACGCGCGGCGCGCGTGTATTGAGCGGCGCGGCAGCCCTCGACGCATTCGCCGCGTCGACGATTTCAACCCCACTTGGCGACGGAATCAGCAACTCTATTACGTTGGTGCTACAGTCTAAAATAACACGCTTACATTTTATCAAGGTATTTTAGATAGGTATGTAGTTAAGCATCTACTTTATCATTGCGGAAAAAAGGGTAGTGATGCAAGAAAAATATTTAACTACTCGTATTGATGACGCTTATAGATGGATTATAGAACTGAGTTCCTTTTAAAGTAATATTTGTGGTAGATATCTAGCAACACATTAAATGGTTAAAATGCTATCTTTCATGAAACAAAACAACATATTAAGCAAGTATTGGAAGAATCTATCTATTTAAAAGAGGGAAAATGGACATCGCCATCATAGATAAAAACAACAATTCTCCTCAAAATACATCAGTATTTTATTAATCCATAAATCATCATTTAACGAGTTATTTTAAAAGTAAGTAAATTGATAACACATCTAGTCAGTCTGATATATTAATCATATTGAATTCAATAATTAAACGATACACAATCTTCTTACAAACTAGGATTTTAACAAAATTGATTGTTTTCTGTAAACATTTCACTAAACTTAACTGGGTGGTATAATATACACATACATACTTAATAGGTACTTACATATTTTGTTTCGTAAAACTTATTTTATTTATTTATTTATTTATTTATTGCAATAAAATACATTGTACACTAAGAAACTTAAAACTAGGTAACTTAGGTAACTAATGCACACCCGGTTGGGTACAGCAATCTACTTACATATTAAGTAGGTACTATATGTTATCTTACATACTTATTTCAGTTATTAATAGATTTATATAAAATATTATATTATATTTATATAACAAATGACAATAATATATACCTCTACTACTTCTAACAAAAACTATTATTTATCTTCCATAAAATCTTTAACACTATAGAAACATTTATTTATTAGGAATGCTTTAAGCTTTTGTTTAAATATATGAATGTTATCTATATCTATATTTTTTATACTATCAGGAAGTTTATTAAAAATTTGTATGCAACGATATGCCGGGCTATTTCTAAACATTTCACAGTTAGGGGTTGGAAGGAGAAGTTTAGTCCTGCGGCGGGGGTTTGGATCTTGCTGGAATAAGTACATGTGCTTTCTTACGAATATTGCTGCTTCTAAAATATAAATAGATGGTAGAGTTAACATTTTTTCATTAATAAAATGTGGTTTGCAACTGACTCTTTGTTTTATATTTATAATTATTCTTAAGCATTTCTTTTGCATAATGAATAAGTCTGGAAAATCACAGCTATGACCCCACATGATGATGCCGTAGCGTAGCCAGGCGTACGCATAGGCGTAGTAAGCTGAGAAGGCGGTTTCTTTTGAGGAATTGGTTTTTAGAACGCTTAACGCATATAAGAATTGAGATATTTTAGATTTTACTACTTCAACATGTTTTTTCCAGTTCAGGTGAGTATCTAATGTGATGCCTAGAAGAGTAAACTCGTTTATTTCTTGTACATTTATTGTTTTAGTTACAGAGTTAAGGTTAAGTTGTTTCTTTTGATAAGGTTTAAATTGGATTAGTTTAGTTTTTTTATTGTTAATTTCGAGATTATGTTGTTGGAGCCAAAGTTTTAATGTGTTATAAGATTCAGTTATGTTATTAAGGATATTGATTGAGTCGCAATTTGGTATTTTAAATAGTAGGGATACATCATCTGCATATCGCACGTTCATAATCAAACTGTCACTATACAAAAAAGTCGATTTTTCAGGAAAAGCATTTGAAATGCTCAAATTTTAAAACCTTTGCAAAATGAGCAAAATGCTATTAAATGTTTTGTTTTTTGTTAAATACCAGTAGTGGCTTGTTTGGCTTTTACGGAAATATAATTATCTTTCAAATTATCATAATGGTTTATTTAATATTTAATTTTTTCCCTAAAAATAGTGTCACTTTTCCACTAAAATTGAGACCGTGACAGTTTTCAATTAAAAACATGTTAATGTTGTATTATTAATTCCGGTAGAAATGTCACTATTTTCATATAAATTTGACGATGAAAAATTAAAAAATGACTATTATTAAATAAAACTAACATAGAAAAATCAGTAATTTTAATGAACTTAAAACGTAATAATTTGGATTAAGTGGTACCAATGGTAACAGTAATAAATGTAAATTCTCGATCAGAAATAAATACGTTACACACATGAAATTACTATAAAATTACATCACATAAATCAACTTCTTAGAAAATAAGGTACTCTCTTGTTCAGGCAGCCTTTAAACAACCAGAACTTGATGACCTCGATGAACTTGACGAACTAGATAGTGATTTTTCATGGGAAAAAGGCTCAGAGAAGTAGGTTTAAATTCTGGATCATTATCCAGCGGCCATTACCTCTGCGAGCTATGTGCCCCGCCCACTGCCACTTGATTTTAGCGATTCTGCGGGCTATGTCGGTCACTTTGGTTCTCCTGTGGATCTCCTCATTTCTGATCCAATCACGTAGGGAAACTAACTGAGCATCGCACGCTCCATCACCTTTTGGGTGACCTCTCAGATTCATAAAATATCACTGGCAACACACACTGATCAAAGTTTTGTCTTGAGGCACTGCGGTATTTCGGACGTGAGAATATCACGAAGCTTCCCGAACGTTGCCCAGCCGAGTTGGATTGACGATTGACCTCTTTCTCGAAGTTGGACCTACGTAACTGGACTCTTTGTCCCAGGTCAACAAACTTTCGAGTGTAGAGTCTCCAGATAAGTGGATACTACATGGACATTTGACATGTTTTTTGTCTTGTCCATATTCATTTTCATACTCATTCATCAGGCCAACTTGTTGAGAGGCTCTACTAATCTACTTAGGCCATCGAGCATTATGCCTAGATCTTCCACAGTCTCAGCCATGATTACGACATCGTCCGCAAATCGAAGGTGGATTATGTACTCGTTGATATTTATGCTGAATCCGCTCCAGTTCAGAAGCTTGAAAACATCTTCCAGGGCGGTGTTGAACAGTATCGGAGATATGACATCTCCCTGTCTCACCCCTTGCTGCAACTGGATGAGTTTCGAGTCCTGATCCTGGAGACGAACCGACATTGTGGCGTTTTCGTACAAGCCTTTCAACACTTCGATGTATCTATAGTCAATTTGGCACCGTTGGAGAGACTGTAGCACTGCTCAGATCTCGATCGAATCCAAGGCTTTTTCATAGTCCACAAACGCTAGACAAAGTAGTAATTACCTTGTTAATTTCTTTGATTTTACTAGTGTTTGGATTGACTGGTGGCACTTTTGTTAGATAAAATTATAACTACTTAATCATTTAAAAATCTTTCTTGTTGATTTAATATTTCACTATTTGGATAAACACAATATTCTACGAAGTGATAACAATATTTTTAAAAATTTAAGAGAAATATTGTCACTTTTTGTTTTAAGGCGTTTTTCGTATTACTTTATTGTGACTTATCTTATGGTTTTGGAGTAAAAGCGTCTTTATGCTAAAAATGACGTTTTTCAACACAGAGTTTACATAACTATCACGGGGTGCCCGTCCAGATCCCGTCACTACTAAAAACGTGTCACTGTTACTCACAACAAATGCCGGTTTTCCCATTAAACTCCATAACGACACTAGTGATATCTGCCGAACTATTTGAGCTTTAAGCGTGGGATTTTTACAGCATGCACTTTTCACGGAGCGCTGATAAATGGCGTTGTTAACTCAATTTCTCCCAATTTCGTATAGTGACGGTTTGATTATGAACGTGCGATATAATACGCTAAGTGTGTTGCATACTTTAGGTAAATCATTGATGTATATCAAAAAAAGTATGCATCCTAAGATACTTCCCTGGGGGATTGACCAGTTAGTAGTGATGAGTTTTGATTTTACATTTTGTATTTCGCAGGAAGATTCATTGAAATATTGTAATTGTACACATTGTTGCCTATTCTTAAGATATGACTGAAGCCAACAATATGCGTCGCCACGAATGCCTACCCCGTAAAGTTTTGAGAGTAAGGTTTCATGGGAAACTCTATCGTAGGCTTTAGTCATATCTAGTAGTAGTCCTACGGCGTAACTCTTGTCATTGATGTAACTAAGTATCTCTTGAGTGTATGTGTACACAGCTAAAGTGGTTGAGCGATTTTGACGGAACCCATATTGATTAGTGTCGAGAATATTATATTTTTCTAAGAAGTTGCAAATTCTATTGGCCATAACTTTTTCAAATATTTTAGATATTGTTGTCGGAATGGCTATTGGTCGGTATTGGCTTACGTCTCTGGCGCTGCCACCTTTTTTCAAAATTGGTTTTATTAGTACTGTCTTTAGGCGACTTGGAAATACTTTTTCAGAAAAAGATTGATTTATAAGTTTTGTTATTGGGGGGGTTATTTCTTTGGCACATAGTTTGATTAAGGCAGGGGGAATTTCATCAATACCGGAGCTGTATTTATTTGATAGGTTTTTAATAATTTTAAATATTTCTTGTTCTGTTGCAGGTTGTAAAAACATAGAGTTTACGGCGGGACTGATTACCGGGCAGCTCTTATCGGGATTATGTATTAATGGACAGTTAGATGTTTTTGGTTCACCTATTGACGCAAAGTATTCATTAAAGATATTTACGATGTGGTTTGGACATATAATGCTGTTGTTGGTTTGGTCAATAGTTATATTTTTTGTGTGTATTTTATTAGATTTAGGGGTAGTTACGCGTTTTATTATATCCCACATTTTCTTTGTTTTGTTATTTGCGTTAGTCATTTCTTTTACGAATGATAATTTTTTTGACAGTTTTATACATTTTTTTAGGATATTGGAATATTGAGTGAAATGTTTTTTCAACAATTTATCATTCGAGCGATTTTTTAGTGTGTATAGAAACCTTTTATATTTGCAGGAGACTTTTAACCCATTTGTTAACCATTTATTATCCTTCCTAGTATTATAGCTTAATTTAACCCTTTTTACAGGTATTCTAAGGTTGAAGATTTGTTTTATAGTGTCATCAAATAAATCGTAATTAATGTCTACGTTAGTGTTACAGTGTAAGATATCATCCCAGTTTATTAGGCCGATGTCAGTTAAAAAAGCTTGTACATTATTTGTATTATTTATATGGCGTATGTTTTTATAGACTACTTTTGAGTTATTTTGGCATTTAGTTTCAAAACTATATAATATTGAATTATGATCTGATATGCCTAGGTCTTCAACTGTTACAGTATAAAATTTATTGTTTGTAAAAAGAAGATCAATACAAGTAGCACTCGTAAGTGTTTCTCTTGTAGGCTTATCAATGATTTGGTGCAAATTAAATTCTAACATCACTTCTACAAGTTTTTTGTATTCTTTAGGATTCTTTAGGGCGTTGATGTTAAAATCTCCAGTAATTATAACATGTTTTTTATAATGGTGTGATTTTAGTTTGCTAAGTAGGCGGTCTAGAAATTCAAAAAAAGTGTGTAACTCGCGGTCACCGCGGTATAGACTAACTAGCAATACATTAGGTTTCAACTCAAGTGCACAACATTCGATAATATATTCTAAGGATAAATCTGTTATGTCCTGTCTTTCTGTGTAGCTGGTCCCGTCGGGCAGCAGGATGGCAACGCCCCCGCCCGCGCGCCGGCGGCGGCAGAAAGAGGCGGCGAACTCGTAGCCGTTCACTTGCACGTAGGGTCGCTGCTCCTCGGTAATCCAGGTTTCTGATAAACATATCGCTTGATAATGGTGGTCTTCTAAGAGGCTTTCAAGGGTGGAGATCTTATTTTTGATACTTCTTGCATTTTGAATCAGTATGTTGAATTTAGTTTCGAAAGGAATGGTTGGTTCTACTCTTAGTTTGAGTTTTGTTTGATGCGGTGGAAGTTGCAGGTTCTGTTGTATCATGTGTTCTTGATGTAGTTTGCTGGATAGAGGTTTGAGAATTGCTTTCATGTAATTGATTGTTGTATTGTCGTCCATTTATTATTAGTGAATTATTTCTAATCACAGCATGATGACCTTCTTTGCGTGCTTCGTGGAGTAGTTTTCTCAGTTCATTATGTTTTTGAAGATCGTCATTTTCGAGGAACTCGCTAACCGCCATGCCAGATCGGGCAAAAGCTCGTTTACAGTTTAGCACCATCTTCACCATTTTTTTACCAATCAGTTCTATTACTATCGGACGACGGTATCTATTCCTTCCTAGTCTCTTTACGCTTTCAATGTATCCATCTATGTTTATATTTGTGAAGTCACGGATGATATTGACTAGCCGGTGATGTAGCTCATCTTCCGTTTCCCACTTATGCTCTTCCAATCCAAAAAATACCAGTTTTTTACCTTTTTCGGTGTTTATATTCTCAGTGTTTCGTACGGTGTCCAATTGACTGTTTAAACGAGTTATTTCCTCCTTCATTAGGGTAATTTTTTGGTTTAAGTTATCTATTTCAGATTCGAGATGATGGTGTTTGTTAGTCACAGATTCTATGCGCTGGGTAACCTCATTATTCAATTGTTTTATTGAGTCTTGGATTTCTTGCTTTACTAGTGATTTTATTGCATTTTCTAGGAGTTTAACTATTTTATTTTCATTTTGTTCCAGTTTTCTATCGAGAAGTGTACTGATTTGATCAAGGGTGAGCGCTGATCCACTAGGTGTTTCGCGTCGACATGGGAGTATATGTGATATGCGAGGGGTAATTGTTTCCCCCAGAAGGCTTTCATCATTTAACACATTCTCAGCTACCGAGGTTTCTTCCATTTCTGCCGTTGGTTCAACTGGAGGAAGTTTATTTGACTTGCAATTTTTTCTCAGCGTAACATTTGCGTTTTCTTCATTTTGTGTTGCAGGTCGTACAGGTGTATTTATGTTATTTGTCTTCGGTTTGTTACAAATACAGCACGGGCATTTCCATGTTTTTCTGTGTTCAGCGTCCAGTGTGTTGTAAAAACGTTGCTCAGAGACATTAGCACAAATCAAGTCATATACTTGGTCACATAAGCTACATACCAAATATCGTCTGCTATTTATCTCATTGCGACATCCAGAGCAAATCTTTTTTCCAGCCATTATGAAGTCCTGTGCAGGCTAAGAACCTCAATTTAGCATCCAGCACAGTTAGTTAGAAGTTTCAGCTCAAATTAATAGATGGCGCTATTCCGTAATTCCTTCGAAAGTTCTTGTTGTTAAGCGGCAATTTGAATGGTAACGGATAAGTGGAAAAAATATATTTTGCACATTATCATCACTAAACCAGGTTAAAAGTAGCTACAATCAGTCCATGTATCACACTGAAGATATTGCGTAGTACTTTATTATGAGTTTTGTTCCGTTTTAACACTTTTATTCACTTTTTTAGTCAATGTTTACAAATTGTTATTAATCCATAACTACTTCATATTAACTTTTACCAACAATCACACACAATATTTAAACACTTTTGACTATTTTTAACAAGTTTTCACTTAAAGTTATTTGTTTTTACTATTTTTAAACACAATTTATTTACGGAGCCTTTGTTTACGTGGCAGTGGCGCTTATTTAACTGAATAATTGTAATTGATATAAAACCTATACAGTACCTATTCCGTATTTCTTGAGATTCATATCAACGATGAACCATAATAATTATCATTCAAAATTTAACATTAAAATGGAAACAATGGAACAGACAACATTCCTAATATATTTTTTAATTAATAAGGTTAAACAATTTCATTTCTCATGTTTCCAAAATTTATTTGTCTTATAACAAAACTTCAACTGCGTAAAATCACAACAATAGCACAGTGGAATGCGAATAATAATACGTTTGACATAAACGATTTATGCTTTGATAATATGATTTTTCTATCATTCCAACAATAAAAAATAGGTCCTATAACTAGTATTTTTTCATGTTACTGGCTCTCGGAGATTAAAGAGAGAGAGAGCATTAATATTTATTCAGAACCTAATATTTATTTATGAACACAATTTTTAGCTTTGTCCCCGATGAGTTGCACCATTTTATGTTACACTAGGAATAGGGAAAAAATATACCAAATAGTTACAATGTAACTCAATGCTCATTCTCGAAGTACCTATCTCATTAGACTAAATGGCGAGCTAAATGATTTTGACAATTAATTACATAAAAACCTCGTTTTTATTTATCTAAATGAGTTAACATTAAGTTTATAAGGCACGTCTATTCTAAAATACCACAATTATAGCCCAAAGAGCCCTTATTACTTTTCAATTGATATTAAAATTTGATTTTTAAGTTTGAAACCAAAATAATCAATTGACTCGCCGAAAATATTTCGCCATAACCATTTATGGGAATTTTATGGGAGAAAAGTAGGTATTCTCTGGGTCATCAACTAGCCTGGATTGTTGTATGGGTATTACTTGACTTCTCAAAACAATCGCACAGATCATAATAATATTTTATAATATTTGAATACAATAACATCTTTTATTATGTATAATCTGTTCTTTTGCCAACAAAATTCCATAACGATTACAACAATGTGCCACATTTTGGCTTATTCCCAAAGGTCCTATTATTTCAGCCTCTATGATTTTCAAAAAATGTAAGTTCAAACTTTGATTCCCAACGGGTTCGACGACATTAAAAATAAAAAAGCAATTTTTTTCGAACGGGTCCATGAGTTTAAATGTATTTGTTAAAATCAACAGTAAAAGCTGGGTATGGAAATTAATTGTACTTCGGAAGTTCGGAATGTCTTGTGTAACAATAGAGCAGTGGACCGTGAACTTCAGTTTTGAAAAATTACAAGTTTACAAAGTATTTCAATAATTGAATGAACATCACTATTTAGAACGTTTTGATTTAGTCTGGTAAATATATTTATGACTGAATTTAAGGTGTCGAAGCATTAAAGATCTGGTTTTAAATTTGCTTGGACAAATGTCGCAATGAAAATTCAATTTTTCAGTATGAACATTCAAATGTGATACAAAACCGGACTTAGACGTTAGAATCTTGTCACAAATCTCACATTTGAACTCAGAGACACAGTTTTTTTTAGCTTTGTGTTTCTTCAAGCAGGATTCTGAAATGAAACTCTTCCGGCAAGTATGGCAATACAAGAGTGTTGAATGTTGTGAAAATATATGATACCGAAGACTCGATTTCAAATAAAACCGTTTACCACATTCATCACATTCATATCTCGTTACATTGCTATGAACTTGCATGTAATGTCTCTTGAGTAAAACATTCTTTTTAAATTTTCCATCGCAATAACTACACATGTGAACACCCTCATTCCCAACAGTGTAGTGTTTAACTTTATCAGGAAACATACACATGTGCATATTTTGTATGTGCTTCACTAAATTATGTTTGACTCTACACCGGAACCCACAGTAGTCGCACTCAAATCTTTCTGTACGAAATATATGCATGTGCTTAATTTGTATGTGGGTTGCTAAATTATGTTTGTTCCCAGAAAGGTGCCCACAGTAGTCGCACTCAAATTTTTTATCTTCGTGAATTCCCAAGTGTAATTTGAGGTAACATTTCCGCGAAAATCTCTTGGAGCATATTCGACATTCGAAGTTCTTTTCGTTTCTGTGAACGGTGAGGTGTACATTTAAGGCGTTTTTATTCCAGAAATATTTGGGGCAATGCGGACATTTGACGTCTTTCGTGCCGCTGTGCCGTTTGCGGTGCACGATGAGCCCGCTGGCGTCGCTGAACTTCATCCCGCAGAAGCTGCACTCGTAAGGTTTCACGCCTGTGTGCGTGCGCTCGTGGCGCTTGAGCGCCGACGGGTCGCTGAACGCTTTGGGGCAAAACGAGCATTTGAACGGCTTCACCCCCGTGTGAATCCGCTCGTGATTCCTCATATTGTGCAGGCTTAGAAATTCTTTTCCGCAATAACTGCAGCGGAACTCCTTGACGCCGCTGTGTATCTTCATGTGCGTGGAGAGCCCCGACGTTTGCGTGAACCTCTGACCGCACAATTTGCACGCGTACGGCTTCACCGGGGCGTGGGAGGCGAGATGCACCACCACGTTGCGCTTCGTTTTGTACACCTTACGGCAGGTCGGGCACGAGAAAGTTTTGTCGTCGTTTGCTATTATCAAATTCTCTTCTTTGCACCTGTACGTCGCCGTCATGGATCCGGTCCGACGTCTGGCTTTTTTCGCTTTTTTGACCGGTTCGGCTTTAATTTCCGGTTCCTTTTTGACGGTGTAAAGCACGTTCGGCTGCCAGATCTCGTGTTTGAACGCCCTCTGTTCCCGTTCGGTGAGCGCTGCGAGCGTCTGCTGTATCTGGTCGAGGTGCAGCAGGTTCCTGTGGGCGCGGAGGTCGTGCGCGCGGTAGAAGCCGACGCCGCAGGGGCAGGCGTGCGGGAAGGGCTCGTGTAACGCCGCGTGCGCCTGCAGCGTGCTAAGCTGCACGAAGCGCCGCCCGCACACGTCACACGAGAAACGCTTCACGAATCTGTCGTCGACGTCATCGTCGTCGTCCACACTTTTCCTGGAAAATTATACGATGATCAGCCCCACAATGCTCAATGCTCCCCATCAGAAAAGGAGTTAAGCAGATGGCACAATGAGCTAACTGTTGATTGATTTTACGTAATTAATGTTTTTTCAAATATTTTATGTGCCAGATTCTAAAGCGATGTAATTACAATTTCTTTAACTAATTGTAATAATATCCGAATTTACGCCTCTACACTATCTGACTATTCACTAACCAGAATAAAAACACTAATTGAATAATTATGTCCATCAATATGAACAACTTTTACTGTACCATAAAAATCAATTAACATTTTTGATTCACAAGTCATCATTATATTTTGGTTCCCACTGCTTGCGTTAAGGTTGAGGTTTGATTCTCGAAAAATTACTTAAGTTTGTTATTTTTAATTGAGTGTGGTTTTTACTCGAATATGTAAATTACATAAATCGTATACGATTTGAGCTAATTCGTATGTGAATTAGAATTTATTTTAGAAATACGCCTGTAGTACAAATTGCCTGAAATTCTAGGACTTTAATACTAGTATAAGTTTTGGTTGATCATATAAATATTTTTAAAAGATATTAGCATAAAATATAAGGTGTTATTTTTTGTACTGATCATACTTTACCAACGCATCTAATAAAATCATACAAATACAACCCAAGTGTTTTTAAAAAAAAAATCAGGCTAGTTTTCGAGTAAAACGACAAAGAATGTTTCGAAAAAAATAAAAAATAAATCATCCTTTGAGCGCGGTGAGTATTCGTTTGTACGCACTATCGTAGTAGCCGGCCGAGGGCAACGACCACTGCCACGTGCCGCGCCGCGTGAGTCGGCCATATTGATATCGCTGCCAGTCGCTCCGCGCCCACAGCCCGCGCCGAGCCGCCGATCGGCATGCGGGAGCGCAACAACATAAATAATCGTCCCAGTCCGTCCAATGCGCCCAAACGTATTGCAGTGTATGTGTGTGGTTTATTACAATGCCGCGCTTGATCAATAACAAAACGCAGGTGAAATTATGTTTCGGGCACACTAACTGGCCGACGAGAAACATTGACGAGTCGAAAACCTTCATACCTTGCTTGTTTGGAGCCGCGCAGCGCTTCAGGGAGCGCAGCCGTATCCTGACTTGACGAGATTCCGTGCGCTTCGAGGACGAAGTTCTGGATTTCAATTTCAATCACCGGCACAGTGCTGGCGGTACCCAGATGCGAGCGCCGCAGACGGCGGCTTTTGCGTAAAAATACAAGGAGTTGTTGCCAGAGGGCCACGACCGCGACCTAGTTCTATCGATGGTTATTGCGGAAGTCTACCTAGGTACATAGTATGTACCACATACCTACAGTGTGATTTGGACAGATGAGTGCTTGTTTACGCGAAAGGGACTTTTTCCGTAAAAAAGTTAGTGCGCGAATTGTGAATACAACATCCGACGTGGTGTCTAGTGAACAGCAAGCAAGTGTGCAGCCCGAAAGCATTACCTCAATTCGATCGTGGCTAGATTAGACAGTGCAAGACAGTGTTTACGTGAACATTTAACAAAGGCTTGACGTTCAAAATGTATTGTGATTAGTGTAATAATAACCTAGGAACTTTAAATAACAACATTCAAAATAGGTAAATGTGTGAATAAGTAAAATCAATGAATCTAAAGTGTGATGGCAAATCATAATTTAGGAATTAAAACCAGGAAAATTGATCAGTGAGTTTTATTTACAACACATTCATATTCAATATTAGGGTGCATTTCCACTGAAGCGAAGCGAAGTAGTAATAGGTATGTACCTATCAATTTTTTATTACGTCTCTAAATAAATTGCGTAGGCATTACGAAACCGTAGATATTGAATTCCAATTTCTATCCTTTTTTAAATTTCTAGTTTAACGCGGATGATTCGCCTCGGTTCGTTGGAAAAGTCCCCCGCTATTACACTAATGAAAATACACTTATTTACCTACTTATGTAGCTAGATTTTGTTTCTCCCAGCGCGTAGTACCTATTAACATGACGTAACATCGTACATACTCACGAGTGATAATTTTTGGTAACGTAGGTTTAGTGTAATCTAACCTTTATGTGTGTGAACGTTGAATGAATGCGCGCGGCCATTGTTCGTACTCGTATGAATGAAATGAGTAAAGAAAGAGAGAGAGGCAGTGAGTGAAGACAGGATGGTTGTAAAAATAATATCTTTTTTTTGTTAGGAAAAGTAAAAACAAAAACTAGCCTGAATTTTTTTTTAAAAACACTTGGGTTGTATTTGTATGATTTTATTAGATGCGTTGGTAAAGTATGATCAGTACAAAAAATAACACCTTATATAAATAGGCGTGATAATTTGAAAAATATACTTACGTAGGTTGTATATGTTTTACTGCATGGAGTTTTACATCCTTTGGTCGGAAGAATACAAGATTACATTTGTCGCATCCATAGTACTTTGTACGTTTTAACAACACTTTTATTGACATCATCTGAAAAAAAAAAATGCGTGGTTAGGTAAGGCTTCAGTATTAAACCCTGACATTAAAACATTTTAAAAATTATTTCGTCTGCAAAAAGAGTGACAATACAATTCCCAGCAGAGAAACCTACAGTTTTTTAAATACTCGCTTATACTTACATGCTCTAACTTTACAATTGAAATGTTATTCTTTTTATCACAATTTTCTGGACTTCTTCTCACCTAAAAATTTCAAAATTTTAATTATAAATTGTATTGCGTACCACATTAAATTTTTACTTAGCCCTATGTAATAAATTACCTCGAGACTAACTTCGACCTTAGTATTGCTGCTACTGCTGTTGTCTGAATTTGAATTATTTTGTGGGTCTAGTGCCTAGAAAATAAATAAATTGGTATTAACAAAACATTTACATCATAATGGAAGCACTTTGACCAGCCCTTAGCGTTTGACTCTGTACCACATACCTACAAAACTAGTACTGTATAACTTAAGAAACCATTAATTTAATGGATAGTCATTTGTGATTGAAACCTATTTTAATAATAATGCATACCTACATTTTTATAAAAATTTAAATAAATTTTAAGATTGGACTTCCACAAGGACAGATTCTAGGTCCTCATTTATACTTTATTCATTAAATACCTTTTTTTAGAGTTAAAAACCATTATCCATTATTTCAGAAGTTCTAGAAAACCAAACTCTATGGATCCATACTTTTAAATAGTTAGCAGGATGACTGGCTATAAGAAAATCGAGACAGTTTAAACTCCTTAGCACTTCTTAGGGGGAAAACTCCAAATTTAGCAAAGGACTGTTACTAGACAATGATTAATCTGTGCATTTATAGGCTTCTATGAATGTTCTATCTATACATTTGAGTGACTAGATTACCTTTGTAATATTTACTTCAGAAATGGTAGTATTTTGATCTTCATCTTTAGTTGTGCTGCTGACTAAGGTGTCAGGACTTTTTTCATTGTTATTATTAGACAGTTTGTTTACCTGAAATATGATATTAAGTACATAATATTAATTTATAAGACTATTCTTATTTTATCATTAATCTGAAATCTTTTAAAATATTGCAACTAAGTACCTCAATATTATTATTGTTCACATTGAAACTCTTGTCTGAACTATCATGTGAATTTTTATTAACAATAATAGATGGTTCCATGACCTGAAATAATAATAATGTTTGAATTATTTCACTATTACTATTAAACATACCTTACATGCACTTATTTAATAATAATAAAAATCTATTTATTTGCTATGTACAGAAGCAGTTTTCATAGTGTCATTATCACCATTATCTAGTATGATCATTATTATCATGAGGTGTTTTATCAATAATGTGTTGCATTGTATCAATTCCCTAAAACAAGGCCATTCAATCTCAATGTACAGGTGTCAGTACATCAAGATAAACACTGTGGCACGTTAGGTGGCTGTGATAGGTAAATGTTTGGCCACAAAAATGTATAGCTTGAAGCTGTTGACTGTACTACTGTTTGTTGATGGATAAACACAACACATTTTTACATATTAAAAAACAACGTTGCCCTCTCCCAGTGTCTGTGCGCTTAGATCTTTTAAACTATGCAATAGATTTTAATGTGATTTTCATCTAAAGATAATGATCTACAAGGAAAGTTTATAAGTAAGTGCGAAGCTGGGACAGTCATATCACTATTAAAAATATAAACAATGTTTAAATTACCTCTGCATCAGTTTCTAGCTTCAAATCTAAGTCATTTGTAATCAAATTATTATTGCTTTGTGATATTTCATTCATAATTTCACCAGGTACCATTACCTAAAACGAAGTATTAAAAAAAATCAACTATTACAATCACCAATAGTGATTTTATGTCAAAATTAATACAATAGAATAGACTGTTAGACAAAAACAAAATGAAATATTAGTATAGAAATCTTGGTGAATAAAATAAATAATTGAATTACCATTTTATTTGTTGAATTACTATCAAAATATTTATTTTCTTCATTGTTACTTTTCAGTGGTTGTAAAACCTTGAAGACAAACATTATTAAACATTTTCAAACCGATGGTTATTGATAAAAAATATGTTGCTAACAATACTTTCATAACATCAACTATTTTTTATCTAATGTTTTTAACATAAATTATTCTAATATGAAAATATTGAAAGCTAAAATAAATAAATACCACCTTAGTATTATCATCAGTCCCATTCATGTTCAAATTAGTTTCAGTGTCATCCTCAGCCATTTCTGTACCAATTTTTTTAAATTAAGTATTAAAAAACAAATTCAATTTGAATTTACATTTAAATCAGCAACTTCAGTCATGGATCATTAACTTTGTCAACATTTTTAGAAGGTTCTTCTACCTAGAACAAAGCAATACAATATTACATTAAAATATTCCATTCATTTCAATTTGTAATGTAAGAACTTTTAGACTAATCACAGACAGGTAGGTAAGGATTGTGATATAGTAGCAAGTGTCAAAATAAAACAAAAGCTTGTGTGAATTAGTTTAACACTGTTTAACATAAACATTTAAGTAACATTGCTGAATTGAAAAAAAAGGAGGAGCAATACATTTACACGTAGAATAGGATAAATACCTACCATCTTTGTCTTAAAAGCTATTAGTTTTCAAGTTCAACCTAAGAGTTGAGGTTATAGTTATTTTAGTTTACGTATAAATACTTAGATAAGTAATATCATGAATAGTATTTATTAGTAGAGGCACTCACATTTTTTACTTCTTTCTTTTGTTTTTATAACAGAGCATTTGTCTAAAAAAAAAGGTTTAATTTCGTACCGGGCCACAGCACAGAGACAGACTAAAAAAGTCAGATTTTTAATTCGAGTTTCGACGGAAATTGACGGAATTCTGACAGCTGTCATTTTTTGACAATTCAGATGTAATAAGCCTTTTTTGCTTTGAATTATTAAAATGAATATACTTCTTCTTCTTTTTTGATGATGTTGGCAATACACGTCGAGGGCGACGTGATTTGTGCTCTAATCCATATTCTGTGTTTGTGCTATTTTCAAGTATTTATGTGATACGAGTTACAAAATGAGATCAAGTAATGATAATAATGAAGGATGATAGATAATACCCCTTCCCACCCTTTGCTTTGAGTCTCAGTAAAGTTGTGGTACTTTACTGAGACCTCCTATGGACAACTTGAGAGAACCAGAAGAATCACGATGCAGGGCCGAGCCGCCCCTGTGTGCGAAGTGTGCGGCGCACACAGGCGCCAAGACAATAGGGGCGCCGCGCCGCTATTGCCACTTAATTTTTTTTAAAATGGAATATCGAGTAAGTAGGTACAGCATGCGCAACATAGGCCTTGTACACAACAAAACAAATATTACGCTTATTAACCCATTCTCTCAATATTTATATGTTTATTATGATTCACGTTTATGGTTTCATTTTACGCTTAGGGTTTTACTTTACATTACATAACGTTAAAACGGCGCCAGTTCTTTTAAACCTCAGATAAAGTACTAGTTATTTTGAACCGTAGAGGCGCCGAGTTTGTCATACAATTTTTTTTATGACTATGAGTGAGTTTATGAACGCAACCCGATGCGATGCGTGCGACACAATCGAGATGGGGTCACGGGGATTCCCCACCAAGGGGATTTTAACGAACGAGATAGCCAAGCCAAAACCACAGTATACAGGGTGTTTGGCGGAAGGTTAGACAAACTTCGTGGGTGTACCTATAGGTAAGAAGGTCATTTTAAGAATTTACAAGTTCGCCCATTTTACCCTAAGTTTTTTTTTCTTCCTCTTATTATCTACCTCATTATCTACGATCGGCCATCCATAGCCATAATTAGATGTGTTCTGGGAGCGGATTATTTGACTGGTATTCCATCGAATAGCAAAGTCCATCACTGGTAAAAGCTCTACTTTCTCTCGCTGAGCTCGAGGATGTGCCATCTCTTGAGGCGCTTTGTATCTTCGTCCATTAGCAGGTTCTTGGCCAGCGCGTTGCTATGTCTGTCGAGTTTCTGCCTGTACTTTTTGCTGTAGTTGCTCTTCCTCCTCAATAGTCGGCATCTCAAGGTGTTCATGTATTTCTGCGTTTCTCACAAACCAGTGGGCGCTGGAGACTGTTCTCAATGCAATGTTTTGGAATCTCTGTAATATTTCCAGGTTGGAGTTGCTAGCAGATCCCCAGAGTTCTATTCCGAAGGTCCAGATTGGTTTGATAATAGACTTATAGACGAGCAGTTTGTTGTTGATAGAGAGTCGGGATTGTCGTCCTATCAGCCATGACAGAACTCAGGAAGTTGCATATTTGCTTCAGTTCTCTTGGCTTTAACATGATTTACCCAGGTTAGCCTTCTATCAAGGTGCAAGTCCAGGTACTTCACAGTGTTATTGGTTGGCAAGGGTTTGCATTTTACCCTAAGTGAGCTACTTTTTTTAAATTGATGTTTTTGTTTTTATTGAATTTTTTCCAAAATATGACCTAAAACCTGTTTCAATTCTTTTTCTCGCATGTTTTCAACCGCTTTTTTTATTTGATATTAATATCGAATATGTCTTTAGTTAAATAAAATAAATTTCAGATCCAGATAATGATTGAATAGGTAATTTACGAACCGCCAAAGTTTAACAAAAGTACAAACCACGATAAAAAATTCAACTTAGAATTCGATTTAAAAAAAAATTAAAGGTGATAATGGATTGCCAATGATCTTAAAAACATCTCTAGCTTCTCTTCTTTTTTTTAATTAGATATTGAAATTCGTCAAAAATTCAAAGTTTAGGGAAGAAAATGGAATAATAATACAAAAATTATAATTATTATAAAAGGGTCAAATGGGCGAACTTGTATTCTTAAAATGACCTTACCTATACACCCACGAAGTTTATCTAACCTTCCGCCAAACACCCTGTATTATTTGATAGAAAGGGAGTGTAAGGTGCGCATTGAATTATTATACCTAATTGAGTTTACTTTTTCGTAGTAGGTAATTGGCAAGCAGAACGAACGGGATTTACCTATTTAGTAACCTAATTCCTAAGTGGTATGATAATTTATTATCTAAGTAGCTACTGTAAAACTGGAGAACATTTATTTTAATCAAAATTAACAATTAAAATATTCGTTAAAAATTTAAATTCGTTTTTTTATGACGATTCATTAGAAAAGAGGCGCTTCATAAGTTCCGCCTTAGATTAATTAATCTAAGATTTCCGCACACAGGCGCTGCTGGCGGTCGGCGCGGCCCTGTCACGATGCACTGTTTTGCTTCACTTGCCCACACTCATGTACGTTCATGAACACTTAATGGTTAATAATCCACCATTATTACACATTGAATAGTAATAGTCGCCCAAACACGAATTTGAGGAAATGAAATAAAACAAAACCGCTAACATGACGCTTCAGATTCCCGCCAAGAAGTCGACAGATACACTTTTGAAGTTTGTTAAGAATGCAACCACAGATAAAGATGTGCAACCCAGTCTTATGCCTTGTCGAGTGGCGAGTAATTTAGTGCTAAACATGTCCGAACACCAAATAAAGTTGAATTGCACTCACAATATCTCAGGAGCGGATCCACCGTTGTGGGCACTGTGGGCATGCCCACAACCCTAATTTGCTTGTTTTAATTATGATCTATTGATAAGATCGATAGGCATGTATGTATGTCCGGGCATGTAGTGATCCAACTCTCACTTTGCTAAGTTGGTGGCTGTGCCCACAATCTTTTTTGAGGGCTGGATCCGCGCCTGCAATATCTACTAACTATTGTAGAATATTTAGTAATGTACCTACGGTACAAGATTTGCAACACCCTTACAGGGTCATAAGTTGAGACTAAGTTTAAGATCACCACCTATGTACACTTATGAAGCAATAAATAAATGATTATGATTATGATTATGATCTGTAGTTGCACTACTAAATTACTCGACCAGTGCAAACAAAGCTTTAGTCTTGCTCAATGTTGGTCTCGAAGCGCTCACAGAGCATGATAAAGCAAAAAGATTATAAGACATGCAAAGGCTAAGAGTAAAACTCATTTTTAGTTTGACATTTATGTACTATTTTAATAGTATTATATCTATACAAATACAGAACCTTTTAACTTGACAAAACATGATCTCAACTTTTATCGGCTTATTCCACGATTCCCCGTTGACAATCCCCGTCAACGGGGATTAGTGAACTTTTTGTTCATTAATCCCCGTTAACGCCAATTTGAGCTATTACCATTACGTTAAAAATAAAATACTAATGCATGCATGAATCAGGTACCTTCTATTTATTATTGGATAAGAACTCGCTTATTGATCGAATTAAATTTAAGCCTAATTACAATACTTAAAAAAAAATACTTAAATTAAAAAAACTTTTTAGTTCATTAATCCCCATTATGAGCTCCATTTGGCGTTAACGGGGATTAATGATCCCTAATCTCGGGGACTAATCCCCGTTGACGGGGATTGTCAGCGGGGATTATTGAAATAAGCCCTTTTATCAATTATTATTTTCCATTTACATTCCAGTTCCGTTCTACGTGTTGACGCATTGAATCTCGGTTACTGGGACAAAGGCCGCAATGACAAAATTAGATTTTACTGACTTTGGCACAGATAAAGTTCCAATATACTGAACTGTCCTATCCGTGACATTGACAGCGGGGCCCCACCGTCAATACCGGATCGCTGGTTCCGATTTTAGCAATGTTGGAAACTATACAGGGTGTTGATTTCTTTGAACTTTCTCTTTGACGCAAGGACCTTGTCACTTTCTCATTTGAACCCAGCGACACACTCTTTTGACATTGGCAGAATCACCGCGGCAATAAATCCGCGGGACACAGTCCAAAACAAAAAAAAAAAGAGTAAAACTTACTGGCACACTCTTTTTACACGACTGCGTCAGAAGGAGGATTATGATTTTTAGCTTTGTGTTTCTTCAAATCGAAAATGAACTTTTCACAGCAAATATAACAATTTAACAATACAACAACGTTGAATGTTGTGAAAGTATATGGTACCTATACAAGATTAGATTTTTCATAAAATCGTTCACCACATTAATCCCATTCAAACCTCGTTCGTTACATTGCTATGAACTCGCATATAATGTTTCTTCAATAACAAATTATTTTTGAATTTTTTATCACAATAACTACACATGTGGGCACCCTTACTATGCACAATAGAGTAGTGTTTCTTTTTATCAGTAAACTTAAACATATGCATTTGTATGTGATTCTTTAAACTATATCTGTGTCTAGAACGGAACCCACAGTAGTCACACTCAAATCTTTCAACTTCGTGAACTTTCAAGTGCGCTCTGAGGTAACATTTTTGCAAAAATCTTTTTGAGCATATTTGACATTCGAAGTTCTTTACGTCACTGTGAACGGGAATGTGTTGTCTTAAGGCCTTTTTATCCCAGAACATTTTGGGGCAATGCGGGCATTTGACGTCTTTTGTGCCTTCGTGCTGCCGTTTGCGGTGAGCGATGAGCCCGCTGGCATCGGCGAACTTCTTCTCACAGAAGTCGCACCTGTAGGGCTTGACGCCGGTGTGCGTGCGCTCATGGCGCTTGTGCGTCGACGCGTCGCCGGACACTTTGGGGCAAAACGAGCATTTGAACGGCTTCTCCCCTCTGTGTATCCGCTCATGTGACCTCAAATTTTGCAGCCTTCTAAATTCTCTGCCGCAATAACTGCAGAGGATCGGCTTAACTGGGGCGTGGGTGGCGAGATGAACCACCATGCTGTCCTTAGATTTGAATATCTTATAGCAAGTTGGACACGAGAAGCTATTGTCGTCGTTTGGTTTGATAAGATTCTCTTCTTCGGACCCGTATCTCGTCGCCGTGGATTCGGTACAACGTTTTTGTTTTTTGACTGGTTCGACTGTAATTTTCGGCCTCGGTTCCTTTTTATGCATGTGCTTATTTTGTATGTGTGTCATTAAATTATATTTGTGTATAGAAAGGAACCCACAGTAGTCACACTCAAATCTTGCCACTCCGTGAACTTTCAAGTGCACTCTGAGGTAACATTTTTGCGAAAATCTTTTTGAGCATATTTGACATTCGAAGTTCTTTTCGTCACTGTGAACGGGGATGTGTTGTCTTAAGGTCTTTTTATCCCAGAACATTTTGGGGCAATGCGGGCATTTGACGTCTTTTGTGCCTTCGTGCCGTTTGCGGTGAGCGTTGAGCCAGCTGGCGTCGGCGAACTTCTTCCCGCAGAAGTTGCACCTGTGGGGCTTGACGCCGGTGTGCGTGCGCTCATGGCGCTTGTGCGTCGACGCGTCGCCGGACACTTTGGGGCAAAACGAGCATTTGAACGGCTTCTCCCCTCTGTGTATCCGCTCATGTGACCTCAAATTTTGCAGCCCTTTAAATTCTCTGCCGCAATAACTGCAGAGGATCGGCTTTACCGGGGCGTGGGTGGCGAGATGAACCACCATGCTGTGCTTAGATTTGAATATCTTATAGCAAGTTGGACACGAGAAGCTATTGTCGTCGTTTGGTTTGATAAGATTCTCTTCTTCGGACCTGTATCTCGTCGCCGCGGATTCGGTCCAACGTTTTTCTTTTTTTACTGGTTCGACTGTAATTTTCGGCCTCTGTTCCTTTTTATGCATGTGCTTATTTTGTATGTGTGTCATTAAATTATATTTGTGTATAGAGAGGAACCCACAGTAGTCACACTCAAATTTTTCAACTCCGTGAACTTTCAAGTGCACTCTGAGGTAACATTTTTGCGAAAATCTTTTCGAGCATATTTGACATTCGAAGTTCTTTTCGTCACTGTGAACGGGGATGTGTTGTCTTAAGGTCTTTTTATCCCAGAACATTTTGGGGCAATGCGGGCATTTGACGTCTTTTGTGCCTTCGTGCCGTTTGCGGTGAGCGATGAGCCCTCTGGCGTCGGCGAACTTCTTCCCGCAGAAGTTGCACCTGTGGGGCTTGACGCCGGTGTGCGTGCGCTCATGGCGCTTGTGCGTCGACGCGTCGCCGGACACTTTGGGGCAAAACGAGCATTTGAACGGCTTCTCCCCTCTGTGTATCCGCTCATGAGACCTCAAATTTTCCAGCCTTCTAAATTCTTTGCCGCAAAAACTGCAGCGGAACTCCGTGACGCCGCTGTGTACTTTCATGTGCTTGTAGAACCCCGACGTTTGCGTGAACCTCTGACCGCACAATTTGCACGCGTACGGCTTCACCGGGGCGTGGGTGGCGAGATGAATCACCACGTTTCGCTTAGATTTGAATATCTTATAGCAAGTCGGACACGAGAAACTATTATCGTCGTTTGGTATGATAAAATTCTCGTCTTCGGACCTGTATCTTGTTAGGGATTCGGTCGAACGTTTTTGTTTTGTTACTTTTTTGACGTCACTGTGAACGGGGATGTGTCGTTTTAAGGCCTTTTTATCCCAGAACATTTTGTGGCAATGCGGGCATTCGACGTCTTTTGTGCCTTCGTGCTGCCGTTTGCGGTGAGCGATGAGCCCGCTGGCGTCGGCGAACTTCTTCTCACAGAAGTCGCACCTGTATGGCTTGACGCCGGTGTGCGTGCGCTCATGGCGCTTGTGCGTCGAGGGGTCACCGGACACTTTGGGGCAAAACGAGCATTTGAACGGCTTCTCCCCTCTGTGTATCCGCTCATGTGAAATCAAATTTTGCAGCCTTTTAAATTCTCTGCCGCAATAACTGCAGAGGATCGGCTTCACCGGGGCGTGGGTGGCGAGATGAACCACCATGCTGTCCTTAGATTTGAATATCTTATAGCAAGTTGGACACGAGAAGCTATTGTCGTCGTTTGGTTTGATAAGATTCTCTTCTTCGGACCTGTATCTCGTCGCCGTGGATTCAGTCCAACGTTTTTGTTTTTTGACTGGATCGACTGTAATTTTCGGCTTCGGTTTCTTTTTATGCATGTGCTTATTTTGTATGTGTGTCATTAAATTATATTTGTGTATAGAAAGGAACCCACAGTAGTCACACTCAAATCTTTCAACTCCGTGAACTTTCAAGTGCACTCTGAGGTAACATTTTTGCGAAAATCTTTTTGAGCATATTTGACATTCGAAGTTCTTTTCGTCACTGTGAACGGGGATGTGTTGTCTTAAGGTCTTTTTATCCCAGAACATTTTGGGGCAATGCGGGCATTTGACGTCTTTTGTGCCTTCGTGCCGTTTGCGGTGAGCGTTGAGCCCGCTGGCGTCGGCGAACTTCTTCCCGCAGAAGTTGCACCTGTGGGGCTTGACGCCGGTGTGCGTGCGCTCATGGCGCTTGTGCGTCGACGCGTCGCCGGACACTTTGGGGCAAAACGAGCATTTGAACGGCTTCTCCCCTCTGTGTATCCGCTCATGTGACCTCAAATTTTGCAGCCTTCTAAATTCTCTGCCGCAATAACTGCAGAGGATCGGCTTCACCGGGGCGTGGGTGGCGAGATGAACCACCACGCTTTGCTTAGATTTGAATATCTTATAGCAAGTCGGACATGAGAAACTATTGTCATCGTTTGGTATGATAAAATTCTCGTCTTCAGACCTGTATCTTGTTAGGGTCTCGGTCGAACGTTTTTGTTTGTTTACTTTTTTTACTGGTTCGACTATTTTCAGCTTCGGTTCCTTTTTGGCTGCTTTAACCACTTTTGTCTGCCGGATCTCGTGTCTGGACGCCCTCTGTTGCCTGTGGGTGAGCGCGGCGAGCGTCTGCTGTATCTGGTCGAGGTGCAGCAGGTTCCTGTGGGCGCGGAGGTCGTGCGCGCGGTAGAAGCCGACGCCGCAGGGGCAGGCGTGCGGGAAGGGCTCGTGCAGCGCCGCGTGCGCCCGCAGCGTGCCGAGCTGCACGAAGCGCCGCCCGCACACGTCACACGAGAAACGCTTTACGAATCTGTCGTCGATGTCGTCGTCGTCCACACTTTTCCTGGAAAATTATACGATGATTAGCAGCACAAAATTGACAATTTATTTTCTTTGTTGCTAATCTGAAGACGAACGAAAATCTGCTTTTTGAGAAATCCATATCGCGGTAGCGTTTTGACATCTAGTTCAAACGAAGTTGAAACGTAAACGGAGCGCAACTGCGCCTTTACTCAAAAGCTGATAGAAAACTACTTTTTCTCAAACGCAATTCAAACGCTGCACGAACATTTGCTTTTAGTTTCAAAAATAAGGTTTTCGGACTTTTAATGGAAAGTGCATCTGTTGTTTCGTCTTGTTAGCTCGTGAACTTACCGTGATACCGAATTGCACATCAGTTGTAATTACAAATTAGAAAAATCAAGGCCCTGAGCTAGGACAAGATGACCAGATTGTTTAAAAGCGATATAATTACTAATATACATTTTTTTTTATCTATCATCCCGAATCTATGCCTTTACAGTTCTACACTATCTGACGAAATATTACCCAGTTATTATTTTAACTATTCGGTTGTGCCCATCAATATTTTCATTTTCTTTATTAGGACAGACATAATATAAATCATAAGTATACGAATTACAATTTAGTATATTTCTAAACACGGACTGAAATTCTAGAGCTTAAAAATACGTCTTCTACAAAAGCTCTAAAGGACAATGGGCAAAATGGTACCCGGCTCCAATAGATATGCTTCTAGTGTCGTTTGAAAGGTCTTACCAAGACGAACAACTTTTACTATGGCCACCAGCCTCAGATCTGGTTGTGTTCGAAGATAAACATATTTTTTTGCAAAATGGTACCCGGCTCCAATAGTTATGTTTGTAGTGTCATTTGAAAGGTCTTACCAAGACGAACAACATTTACTATCGCCACCAGCCTCAGATCTGGTTGCGTTCGAAGATAAACATACTTTTTGTGTAACCGAAGTATCATACGTGTCCATCTTATGGTACTTAGGTTATGCGAGGCATAAAGGGTTTACTGCTCCAGCATCCTTCCTTAACTCTATAATTATTGGTAGAGATAATTGTGAAATAAATGTTTTTATTTGAAGAACACTACCCCCTTATTTAAAAAAAAGTTATACCTAGGATGAACCTTGGATTAAAATGACATTTCCATACCAAATGACAATTTAAATCAGAGTTCAACTAGGGTGTAACTTTTATTAATAAAGGGGTTGGAGTTTTATTATTTTTTAAGGGTTTTATTATGGGTTGCTAAAGCGAATAAATCCACAAGACCCAATAAGTCCACCCATAAGATGGACCGACGACCTTATAAAGGTAGCGGGAAAGCGCTGGATGCAGGCCGCCACCAACCGGCCATTGAGGAAATCATTGGGGGAGGCCTATGTTCAACTGGACGTCTTATGGCTAAAATGATAATGATGATGATGATGAAAGCGAATAAAGGGATAATAGCTTGGGTAGTTCATCGTAGGTATAATCCTTTCCTTTTCAAGGCTTCTTTTAGTTATATTAATAGATTGTAGTCATAGTACATACTCGTATACATGGATGATTGTGTTATACACACATTATAATACTTAGTGGAATTACTGCTTTCAAAACGTGAATTAGAACTGGCCCCATAGCAGACATTTTCCTACATCTAAAGGCCTTTTGAAATATATATTGGTTATGGCTATTGGAGCGGGTACCACTTTCCATACATTTGTGCCCATCATCCTTTAAAGGATGGGCACAAATGTATGGAAAGTGGTACCCGCTCCAATAGCCATAACCAATATATATTTTAAAAGGCCTATAGATGTAGGAAAATGTCTGCTATGGGGCCAGTTCTAATTCACGTTTTGAAAGCAGTAATTCCACTAAGTATTATAATGAAAGTATAACACAATCATCCATGTATACGAGTATGTATTATGACTACAATCTATTAATATAACTAAAAGAAGCATTGAAAAGGAAAGGATTATACCTACGATGAACTACCCAAGCTATTAGCCCTTTATTCGCTTTCATCATCATCATCATGATCATTTTAGCCATAGGACGTCCAGTTGAACATAGGCCTCCCCCAATTATTTCCACAATGGCCGGTTGGTGGCGGCCTGCATCCAGCGCTTTCCCGCTACCTTTATGAGGTCGTCTTTCCATCTTGTGGGTGGACTTATTGGGTCTTGTGGGTTTATTCGCTTTAGCAACCCATAATAAAACCCTTATGAAGTAATAAAACTTTAACCCCTTTATTAATAAAAGTTACACCCTAGTTGAACTCTACCTTAAATTGTCATTTGGTATGGAAATGTCCTTTTAATCCAAGGTTCTTCCTAGATGTAACTTTTTATTAATAAGGGGGTAGTACTTCTTTAAATAAAAATATTTATTTCACAATTATCCCCATCAATAATTATAGAGTTAAGGAAGGATGCTGGAGCAGTAATCCCTTCCTGCCTCGCATAACCTAAGTAGCATACGATGGACACGTATGATACTTCTTCTTCTTCTTCCTCGGTCCCTCACTGATGAGGATCGCGACCACAGATAGTGTTCCACCACAGACTGCGGTCATAAGCTGTGTGGACCGCACGATGCAAACTCCCGCCCACCGTCTTCCTCACCGCGTCCGACCATCTCGTCGGTGCCCTGCCCCGAGCGCGTCCCCCTTCATACTGTATGATACTTAGGTTACCCTAAAAGTATCTTTATCTTCGAACGCAACCAGATCTGAGGCTGGTGGCCATAGTAAATGTTGTTTGTCTTGGTAAGACCTTTCAAATGACACTACAAACATAACTATTGGAGCCGGGTACCATTCTGCAAAAAAGTATGTATATCTTCGTACACAACCAGATCTGAGGCTGGTGGTCATAGTGAAAGTTGTTCATCTTGGTAAGACCTTTCAAACGATACTAGACACATATCTATTGGAGCCGGGTACCATTTTGCCCATTGTCCTTTGGCTTATTCCGCTATTCCCCGTTGACAATCCCCGTCAACGGGGATAAGTGAACTTTTTGTTCACTAATCCGCGTTAACGCCAATTGGAGCTTATAATGGGGAATAATGAACTAAAAAGTTCATTAATACCTGTTATTATTAGGATTTTATTTTGAACGTAATGGGGATTAATGAACTTTTTAGTTCATTATTCCCCATTATAAGTTTCAATTTAACGTTAACGGGGAATAGTGAACAAAAAGTTCACTAATCCCCGTTGACGGGGATTGTCAACGGGGAATAGTGGAATAAGCCCCTAAATTTTCAGTCACGCGTTATGTAAAAGATAGCTTGATTTTTTACAAGATACTTACATAATATCTTGTTTATGTTTAACTGCATGAATCTTTACATCTTTTGGTCGGAAGAAAACAAGATTGCAACGGTCACAACCATAGTATTTGGTGCGTTCTAACAACACTTTTGTTGATATCATCTGAAAAAAAAAGAATGGATGTAAAACCCTTATTATACAATTTTAAATCCTGTTTCCCCTGAAAAGAGAGTAACAATCTCTAGCAGAGCAACCCATTAGTTTTTAAATTGTCTATTTTTTTATACTTGAAATCTTATTAGTTTTTTCACTATTTTCAGAAAATCTTCTCACCTAAAAGTGTCAACATTACAATTTCAAATTGTAGCACATTAAAATTTTACTTAGGCCTATTTAAGGGCCTATTGTAATATACATTACCTCGAGGTTAACTTCGGCCTTAGTATAACTGCAGGTATCTGAATTTGTATGATTTTGTGGATCTATTACCTAGAAAATAAATGTTAAACATTTACAAAATCATTATTTATTTAATATACCATAATGAAAGCACTTTGATCTGTCCATAGCATTTGACTTTGTATCATATACCTACAATGTTCTAATCTAGGGCCTTATAACATTAGAAACCTTTCATTAAAAAATAATGCACAAAATAATATTAAAATAATAAAACACATTTAAGATTGTGCTTCCACAAGGAGTCATTTTGGGTCTTTATTTATACTCTGTTACATTACATTAAATGCTATTTTTAAGAGTTAGAAGATTAAGAGGTTTTATTTTAAGAGTAGTTTTTTATTTTAAGAGATTATTAATCAATGAAAAAAATTACACTCTAATATTGTGTGGCTGACATACATTTAGAATGAAAGCTGGAAACATTAATTTTCAGATAGATCTAATTTATTTTGTAACCTATTATCAGTACCGTTTGAAAGAGCTCATGAAGCACTTTCAGGATCAGTAACCTGTTTCCGATATCTTGTATAGTTTAGAAATAATGGAATGAGATCACTTATCGTTTCCACCCTGTATAACTTAATATGCTGTTGAATTACTTTGAAAATTATTTTCAGTTTCTCCGTTGTCACTTTTTGGTGTTTGAGAAACCTAAAAAGGACAAATTAACATCCTTACACAACGTCTCCAATAACACAAAGGGGCGAACATCATACAAATGGTCAAAAATATAGAAAGAAAGAAAGAAAGAATTCTTTCTTACAAACGGTCAAAAATATGTTGTTTTTTGTATACAGGAGTATAATAAAAAAAAAGGTTCGCTCCTTTGCGGCGTCGGTGACGACAAAATCTGTGGTTACAGACTTAAAAAACCATTTAAAGCTAGAATAATTATTTACCTGCTAAGTAATAGGTATATTCACTCACATTTGTGTTCACCGAATTTCAGTATAATCTTCAGCCATTTCTGTACTCATGTATTCACCTGAAAAGTAAGTTTATGTCCCTTTGTGTGGTAGAACCACTCACATTTTTTAAAACTTACTTCCATTGATTTTACGCCGATTTGTATTTTTGTACCGGTCGGCCGATGAGAATCACAGAGCACGTACCTAAATCTGAGAAAGACAGACAGAGACAGACGCCAGCAGACGACCATACCGTGATCAGTCCGAATTAAGTTGAATGGTTTTTAATTTAATATTAAATTGATAGAAAATATTTCGATAACTTTTGTAATTTTACTTTAAATTGCAAAATATTATCAATGTTACGTATGTTTGTCCTCTTTTACATTTTTCTTGTTTCTAAAACGCTGGTGTAGTGCTTTATTGTTATTGAGATTGCAAGTATAACAGTAAAATTCGGACATTTCGGACCACAGTTTTTACTGTCAGTCAGTCCACAGTGCTGTCATCTGTGGTGCTGTCCAGGTGCTGTCACTACACGCTAGTGATGTCGGACAATAATTATCGAATATCTATGTAAGGACTTGAACATTATCCATTTGAATCATAAGTTAGTATAGCCCGACCAGAGCTATACTAACTTATGATGGTCGGGCTATAAGACATTTATTATGACCATTCAATCAATCTTAATAATGTCTAAAAATACATTTGTTTTTACCCGACTGCGCCAGAAGGATGATTATGTTTTTCGAGTGTATTTATGTGGGTATGTATGTATATTTATTTGGCACGGCCTACAGCCTAAACGGCTTGACGTGTCGTTAAATTCGTCTTAATCGTGAGAGTGACACTGGCTCGTGTTAAAATTGATTTTAGGAGCCATAATGTCTTCAAAATATTTTTTTTCTCTCAAAACCTATAGTGGGGTATCAAAATAAAAGGTTTCTTAAGTAGCTTACAAAAATGTACGTTATTTAACTAAATGGCGAGCCAACAACAAAAAAAAAAAGATAAAAACAAGACAACTTAGTGTTCACAAATGCAGTCGGAAGCATCAAATACATTATATCACCAACAAAAAATTAGATATTAGACTATCGATAGATATCACAAGCGTACCAAAAACAACAACACTGGCTGGTGGGCAGTAAATTCGGACTGTCATTTTTGTGACTGACTGATCTTGTGAGTTTGCGGTTTGCGCAGCCCAAAATAATACCTTCCAATAATCTAAGTTCCAACCAACTCTTTGTTCATAGAAGCCGGTATTATTATACAAGCAGTACGTAAGTATTTTGACTAATTAGCTAAAATTATGTAAATCTGATGTATAATTATTTTAACTACTATGCTATAATTTATTTCTTTAACTCATAGCGAGCTGAGTAAAAAATCTTATAAATTCCAATTCAACTAGATATTTGGATATTTAATAGTCTTTATCAATTTAAACATCATATTGTGCCAGTTTAGAGTTTAGATGTGATCATTAGCTTAGAAATAAGTGTTTCAAATGTCTTTATCTACTGCTGAAGTAAACACTCATATAGATGACCCACGCTGAACTGTCCCACCAAACTCAATGACAGGGGGGCGCTACCATCGTTCAACTATATGGTTTCCAACATGGCAAAAATCGGAACCAGCGATCCGGTATTGACGGTGGCGCCCTACTGTCAATGTCATGCATAGGACAGTTCAGTATTTTGGAACTATAACTCTGTTTATTTTTCACTATGATTTATTGTAGCAGGTAAGAAAAGTATGCCTCATAAAAATGGCGTACATAAAATTTGCTACCTTTGCAAGTCTAGACTACAGATCAGATCAATAATCGATTGACAATTTATTTTAATGTATGTTGTGACAATTAATCTGATTATTCACTTATTTTTGTCACTCCTCAATTCTTATAGCTCTTGTTAAGTTAATTTCTATTTTAATAATAAAAAATGTCAGTTTCAATACTTTCATTAATGTATTGTAATCTGTAGTTAAATAGTAAATAGTATAGCCCGACCAGGAACATAAAAACCCTCGCCATGTTGCGGAAAACTAATGGTACTAATTTCTTTTAATGGCAACAGTAACTGAAAACTTCATTGACATGTCACCTTGCATGTCAGTCTATAGCTGTCAAAGTGTAAACAAACTTTATTTTAAATGTGCGCAATTGATTTTGTGAATTAAATTGCTAAAATCTTTTCATAGTCGTGAAAGAAAAGTGATTCACAATGTGTTAAAGTATTTGTCGAAGAGAAATAGTAAGGGTTCGGACAATATTTTCATTGAATAATGTTTCCGACAGAGGTTGTCAAATTGACTGACATGTTTATCGTATAGTACAGTCCACTATGAAAATTAGCTGTGGTTTGTTTCAACTACCTATTTTAAAATTTTTTGTCACTTTCTAAGTGTTGAATTTTATGGAATGGACATGGCGCACAATTTTTGTTGAAGATGCCAAAAAATACTACAAAAAATTAGAATGAATACTGTATTTTTACTTTTTTGATATCTTTAAAAATGACTGAAATATTCAAGCTCAAAGTGCGCTTTTCCGCTAGGAGCGATTTTCCGCGCGGATTTTGAAAATGTGACGTAGTAACATGAAAAGCTGCATGTAAGATATTATCTGTGTACAATGGTTAGAATGGTTAGTAGGGGAGCCGAAGCGGGGATTTCGGGACTTACTAAAGAGTGGCAGACTAACATACAAGGAAATACTTTGTACCTGGTTGATTACCTCTAAGTATGAATTTTTGATACAAAACGGCATTAGTTCTTATGCCTCTCACCCAAAAAATACCTCAATTAAGCCCAAATTTGAGACCGCAGCCAAACTTTGAGTGACGATGGAAACTAGCCTAGATGGAGGACACATGAAATTGAACTTCTGCTTCTTCATTGATAAAGACTTATCATTTACCATACCTTATCATTTTGTATTCCATTTTCAAGTCACTTTTTTTTCGCTTACTGTTTAAATAAAACGTGGGATTTTTTTAAATCTCAGGTCTTTTGAACGCACATCTGAACGATGTCTGGTTTTAATTTCTTCAGTTACTCCGTAACCATGGCGTGCCATGGCGCTTACAACAGTGCCGAAATATTGGAAACTCAAAACTAAGGTACCTACATGGTAGCAATCCCGTCAGTAATAATAATAGGAAAATGTCTTGAAAAATAAGTAAATCGTATATCACTTTATGTAACTAATTTTATTATGTATCATACTTATAACTAATCACTTCATTCAGAACTAGAAAACGATTCCAAGGATTCCACTTTTCTTCAATAGATGATCAAGATAATAGAGTTATTTATTATAAATTGCTCTTCCACCATTTCAATTATTCTATCTTACATCTTACTTGATGAAATCTTTTTCAATTTTATTTACATGGTCATAACATTTTCACCATTCCTCTGCACCAATTTGTGAGGTACACCTGAAACCCCCGATAAAGCAGCTATTATAAGAATAATATTTAAAAAAAACCCTCCTTCTGACGCAGTTAGGTAATAAACTAAATGTATCCAATTTCACTCCAACTTACTGTCAACTCAACGACGCGCTTTAAAATCAAAGATCTTTTTTTTTTTCGCTCACCCATCGACCAAACTTTGTTTTTTGATTACTAAATAGTGTAATAAACCAAACTTACTATGACATGTATACCTCTAAACTCAGTCTGAACTGAGTTACGAGCATTAGAAGTTTGATGAATTTCATACTAGATTTGCTTTTTGCGCGCAGTTTTGTAAGAAATTGCAACAAAATAGTGAGATTGTATATGTAAACAAACAATACCATCCATTAAAGGCTCCAGAAATCAGTATGGAGCAGAATCAGCGCAATAAAAAAATAGCGCAATATTTTGTTGCAATTTCTTACAAAACTTGCGCACAAAAAGCAAATCTAGTATGAAAATCATCAAACTTCTAATGCTCGTAACTCAGTTCAGACTGAGTTTAGAGGTATACATGCCATAGTAAGTTTGGTTTATTACACTATTTTGTAATCAAAAAACAAAGTTTAATAAATATTTTTCTTTTTATCATCAAGCTTAGCAGTCTAATAAGTTACTATGACACTCGAGTTAATCCACATTCAGCACTATAGCCTCCCCTTCTACAAGGCCCTCTACAAATGTCAAAACGTCACTTAACCCTTTTAGCACCAGTTCTTTTGTTTTTGAGAAGATGTACCCAAATTTTTATATCAATTTAATTATAGTCCAGTCGTTTGGTACAAATTAACGTGGTTACCTGGAAAGTGTTCCGGGAGTTTTGAAAATTGGTGATTAAAATAGATTTCGCTATGTTCTCTGTTAGTCTGTTAGTTAAGTGTGATTGCCGCGCTCGTTGCGAAATTGGAAAAATGCTGCCTTAGAGAAGATTTTTGATAGTTACATTCTTTCCTATTTCGTCGTTCCAAATGACGTTCACTGCTGGACAAAGGCGAGAGGCCTTTGGGTTTTCCATAGGTTTTTCATAATGAACAGTCCTGCGCTCCCCGCATTCAGGTTATTCCCGCGACCTTTGCCAGATCGTCGGTCCACCTAGTAGGAGGCCTGCCCACGCTACGTCTTCCAGCCCGTGGTCGCCACTCAAGAAATTTTCTGCCCCAATGGCCATCGTCTCTACGAGCTATGTGTCCCGCCCACTGCCACTTGATTTTAGCAGTTCTGCGTGCTATGTCGGTCACTTTGGTTCTCCTGCGGATCTCCTCATTTCTGATTCGATCACGCAGGGAAACCCCGATCATAGCCCGCTCCATTACCCTTTGGGTGACCTTGAGCCTTCTTATGGGGCCCATAGTAAGCGACCACGTTATATTGTACAGTTTCAACAAAATCCGTTGAGTACTTTTTGCGTGAAAGAGTCACAAAACAAACCCGAGACACAGGAATCTTCCTAGTTCAGGTATCAACCCACCAACATTCTTACTTTTTGTTTTTCCTAATTGTTTGTTATCATAATATTATCTGTTATATTGGTGAGAAATAAACATTACTTTACTTTATTTTAACCTTCCAGACATCAAAAAAAATGTATACTTCAGCAACGCGAATTTTTTTATACTTCAGCATATTTAGAACACCCGGCAGCGTGTCCTGCCATGATCAAAGAAAAAAGAACTCGCAATTTAGCAGGTACATTAATTTGACTGTTTCACAACTCTAAATCTATTTAACTTACATTACATGAAATTTATCACATTTATCAAAGCTTCTTAGCTTGTCTATGTCAAAAAATAATAAAATGAAAAAAGTAGTTGTCAAAAACCTTTTATAAGGCGGATTTTTTTCAATAAGGCGGGCGCGCGCACGGCTATAAACTAGGTCACAAAATTCGGAAAGAACATATAGCGAAATCTATTTATTCACCAATTTTCAAAAATTCCGGAAAACTTTCCAAGTAAAATTAACAAATAACTGGACTATTTACTTGTTATTGAGCACAAAGACACAAACTTGGTTATTTTTCCAGAAAATTTATATTTAAGTGCATAAATGTAAAAATGGCTTCATAGTGCACAAAATTGGCAATAGGTGGCATAATAATGGTAACTTTTTAGCGCCTAGTTTAAAATGTGATTGAACGATGACAACCAACAACAGTTGTCAGTTAGGTAAAATTTTATTTTAGTTGGAAAAAGACAAAAAGTGGTAAATGGGTTAACGTGCGGGGGCTGCAAAATCATGTTGTGACGTCACGCGCGAATATTGGAAATTTTTGAAAATTTTAAAAAGTCCGTAAACTTCTCGAGGCTCTATCTTCGGTAATACTGGATGGATTGAGGTGAAATAAAAACTAGTGTAATGTGTGTGATCTAAACTTTAAATTAAGTCATAATTTAACTTAATATTACAACTTATGCGTGTTGTCCATTGGGAAAGAAGTACCGAGTTTGAAGCGTTCATGAGCAGACATTGCAGTTGAATATTCAAGTTCTGAATTTGATTATTGATGAATAATAAAATAAATCCTACTAGCTCGATTGATGGTTTTATTTAATTTATTTAAACCAGGTTACCTATAATAATATTTTTTCGTTATTTTATGAAAATATCAAATTAGCCCGTAATCCTGAATCCTGATACATAAAGTTAGCCTATTAATTTAACACAGGTACGACTGTACTCGGTGTTGCACTATCAAATGCAATTGACGCGCCTCTATGCCAGGGTTTTTATGTTCCTGGTCAGGCTATAATCTATTGTACTCTCCCTACAAAGATGCTCAACTGAAAACATAAACTTATCTGTCTAATGTTGGTAATTTTCAATTTACCTATAATTTTATTGAACATTTATCACTTGGAGACACAATGTTACGTTGTTTTTTAAGAAGTTATAAGCTTTTTATGAAATTTACTAAATGCTTCATCATCTTTTCAGAGAGATCATATGATCAAAATGGCGTCACAGGTATGTTGGCAAATTTTTGTATTGTATGTACATAATATACCTACTGCTATGACTAATGTTGTGGATGACTCTATGAAAGAGGCCTTAGGTTCCTAGCCTGGTTGATTTAGAAAACTTCTTTCTTAATATTTTTTCTGCATTTACTGGGTGACAATTAATTGGATTTATGTCGACTAACTTGCAAACCATTTAAGGCAAATCATAAGACTTATAATATCAAATAAATTCTACTTTTGGTAGTGAATGTGAAGCAAAACATACTACTTCCTATTCTATGACTTAAAAAAATATTTTCATTGTATTTACAGATTGAAAATATGATAAATGCCTACAAAACATTGTCAAAAATACCTTCCGTTTTGGGCGGTAGGCTTATTAAACATGGTACCAAAATATCATCAAGGTGGTCAGTCAAGAATCTAGATAAAGGGAAGAACACTAAGTTCCTTTACAACTATGTGTTGAATGACAGCTTCAATGTGATAGCAGAGAGTGAATTTGGAATTGATATTAGTACTGAGTGAGTATTATTTTATTATAGCACTAGCTGATCTTGCGAACTTCATACTGCCTATGTTCATCAGAAATAATATAGGGTTCTAATGGTGAAATAATTTTTCAAATCAATCCAGTAGTTTCAGAACCTATTCAATTCAAACAATCAAATGTTTTTTTTTTGCAATATTAGTGTAGACCGTAGATTTATAAAGCAGCTGTGCTTAGTTTTTTTAATAGGATAGGTAAAGGGGTCACAATATACACATTTTGCGAGCTTATTAAGATGTAAAATGATACTGAGGATGTAAAAAAGTATGTTAATTAAATCTGATGAAATTTGAAAGGAAACATTTTTTCAATTTAAAAAAATATATTGTGCTAAAAAAAATATCAAGTTAAAAATAACTGGGATTTTTTATAAGATTTTAAACTTTCGCGTTTCATTTCAACTAAAATAGAAAGATTCTGTTTGTGAACTCGGCTGCAGCATAGCAGGCGAAACTTCAAGCCGTGAGTACATAATGTAACTCATTCATAAATGTCGCGTTATGACCCATGTCTTTCTATTATGGAGTTTTTCGTTCTAAAATTCTGAGCCAGTTAAATTCAATGATCTGAATGGATGCTAAGAATAGCCGTAATAGTTAACTCGCGCACCACTTAGCAACACTGCTCAGAAATTGGCGAAGAGAGCATTGAATGACGTCATACCGTTTGGTGTAGTGGTTCGAAACGGACTACTATTCCGGAGGTTGCGGGTTCGATTCCCGCACAGTACAAACATTTGTGTGCATAAACATATTTGTTTGTATTGGACTGGGTGTTTTCTATGTATAATATGTATGTATTTAAAAAAAAAATGTATTTAAGTATGTTTATATCCGTTGTCTAGTACCCATAGTACAAGCTTCGCTTAGTTTGGGACTAGAAGCGCAGTGTAAAATGTCCAAGGATATTTATTATTTATAATTATACCACTTTTGCAGGGTGCTCTCATCAGTGTCGCCTCGCGAGACGTTCAAGGCAGTCATTCGTGAAGAAAAGGACAAGGATGTGAAGAAGCAATACTTGGAGGTGTGGAGGAAGAACCAACTGCTGCACAGCATCAACCTTACCGCGTTGGACTTACACGGCGACGTCTATGCCGACCGTGAGTGCAATTTTCACCTAATTGGGCATTTGACACCATTCCCCAATAATACCAGAGTAAATACAAATGAGTAGGTCATCTTCATAGAAACGCACCAAGCGCGGTTTGTATGTGAGCGCGCCAATACGTATGCGGTGCACGCACACACTGACACATTTTAGCGGGGATTAGCGGGGTGTTGCGCCGAATTTTGTCAGTGTGTGCGCGCGCCGCATACGTATTGGCGCGCTCACATATAAATCGCGCTCGGTGCGTTTCTATGAAGATTACCTACTCATTTGTATTTACTCTGATAATACTAAAGCACAACAAGGTTTATATCATTTCAACATTATTTTCTTTCCCATCATGTTGAATCAAAATAACGTAACCATTTGGCTTTTCACCACAATTACCACAGTTGATGTTATCAGCGGAAACTGACAAGAAGTTAGCACACCGCATTGTTTTCGCTGTGGTTGTTATTGAGATATCAATATTACCTTCAGAGAGAAGATAATGAAAAAACTGCATTTTGTCTGACTGATTTTATAACTGAAGAAGTGAAAATGGCTTCTAAACTTACTGGTCAAATGGCGAAGACATAGTGTCCTAAAAGCTTACCCCTCTTCCCTTCCACTCATTCAATAGGATATACATAAATATTTCTCATTTTGAGTATGCTTAAAACTATGTGGGCTATCTGAGCATATGCCCAATAAGACGTAATGCCAACCTTTTACATTATAGCTGAATTCGGCGGACTGGACTGGTCGCCCGACGAGTCGGCCGTCTTGTACGTGGCGGAGAAGAAACTGCCTAAACCAGAGCCGTACATCAAGAGGAAGCCCGAGGAGAGGCCACAGTGCAATGGCGGGACCTGCGAGACTGCGCCTAATAATAAGGTATGTAAATAGCAGTCGAGTGTTGCAGTACCTAATAATATATTTTGTTGTTGGTGTATTGTATAATATATTTACAGATTTTATTTTTGTTTTCCAGTCTCTGTGTGTGTGTGTTTTTTTTTACCAACTGCAGCGCCCTCTGTTGCGCGCCTTTTTGCCAAGTAGGTATACTACGAACAGACACGAATTAACAATAAACCGTCACCACAAAATATAACAGAAGGTAAACTCATATACCTATGTACTTCGCTTTGCATACCTACGCTTGGCCATCGCGCTAGGGTTGTCCTGTTGTGTTTTACGTTATTTATTTGTAATAGAACAATGACTCAAGCGAACGTCAGTCGCGCTCGCTTTCATCCGAGACAGTCCCAGATAACGCGTACGTGAGCGGTGTCTGTGTGCGTAACTCAAGCGCGCTTAGTATGGAGTTTACCTTCTGTTATACAGTGTGAGTCACGTTAAAGTGTACATATGAAAATAGATGAAACTAGACCTATTTTTATCGACAAAAAAGAGGTCAAAAAATTTTTGAGATTTTTTTTACATGTGATTTTTGGTTTTACAAAGATAATACAATAGAGAATAATACAAAGTAATAAAAACCACCTGTTATAAGGGCATTTTTTGGAGAAATTTATCAAATAACCAAAAAAACACGAATTTAAAAGCAGATTTTTTCAAAAAGTATAATTTTTTATTATTTGTTGGCATTTTTTGTGTATTTTATGTATTTTTTTAGTATTGCCTGTTATTTAGCATTATTACTGTTTTTATTTTATCAGGATATACCGCTTAGTTTAAAAGTTATTACGTTTTCTTTACAATAAGTAATTGGAAGAAAAAAAAATACTATAAAAAATTTAAAAAAAATCTCAAAAATTTTTTGACCTCTTTTTTGTCGATAAAAATAGGTCTAGTTTATTCTATTTTCATATGTACACTTTAACGTGACTCACACTGTATTTTGTGCCGTCACTGTCAAAAGGGCGCGTAATCCCCCCCGTCGTGCGTCGGTACCCGCTGAAAACCAGCTTCGTGACTTGACGACTTGTCATGTCACGATTTTTACTGAGCGGGCGCCTTTTCAGCATGCCTCAATAAAGTAAAATATACAATGTATGCACCTAAATGTTATGTGCTGAATTAAGTAATTGTATTCTATCTATTCTATAAATAAGTTTATGCGAAACGCGAAAGCCAAATTAGACCGCAATGTCTATAAAGATAGCACATGCTACAACGATATCTTTGTGGTCATTGTGTTACTTTACAATATTTTACATACTTGCTGTATGTATATGAAAGAAAAAATTGTTTAAAGTTTGTTATATTATCTTATCTGGTACCCATAGAACAGACAATGGCACATCAAACTAAACAGAGGCCTTTTTGTATCAAGTATAGAGGCGATTTTGTAAAAATGTACTATGAACAAAGTTGACGCATAATCAATTCTCATTTTTAATGTATATTATTCCTTAATGTATGCGTAATATAATATCAAAATCCTACCAATGTACAACTCTGTACACGGTACCCTAATGGTCGTTCACTTTTACATAATTATGCACGAAATGACCATACTCAGTCCCGCCTACATTTTTTTCTTATGTCTTGTCTATTATTTGAAAAGAAATAAATGACGGTTGGGTCTAGTCGCTGCGGAGAAATATAAGCCGGGTCTCCAGCGCGTCAACAACATTCATCATTTTTTGTAGGTAATTTTGTTAAATGTTGACATGTTTTTGTTGATTGTGTAGCGCAATACATGCGCTGCAGACCCAGCTTAAGGTGTTCAAGCGTCAACTTTGTTAATGCCATAGTCTGATGTGCTGTTACCTAGGGTTTGCTCCCGGGAAATCCCGGTACTCACTTTTCCCGGGAATTCCCGATAATCTAATCCTTTGTCTAGTTCCGGTACTGACGATGCAATTCCCGAGACTTTCAGTACTTTCGGGACTTCAATAATTTATTTTTTTAAAACAATTTTTTGACTAGATGCCATCATCTTTTTACGTACACACTATCAACAAATGAAAAAAATATTCATAAAGTTCCTAATTCATTACTATCCTTTTAAGACTGATTGTTTTATCTGATTGTACTTAGGTACTACTTATTATTTCTTATACTAGCGTGTTTTTTTATAAACCTAATTTAGTTAATTTATGTTTTGTCCCTAACTCTTGTCGCTGCCAGTATATGACATTGATAGAAAGTGAGAAAACATATTTTAACTAAATTATTAGGTTGATTAAACGATTGTTGTTTTTTATTAATATGGCGGTTATGATTTTTAATGGGCATTTATCACTAGTTTTCTCAAGCGAAACCAAGTATCTAGGGGTAACTTTTGACCAAAAGCTTATTTGGAATTCGCACCTAAACAACATCATTCAAAAAGCCAAAATGACTCTGTGGAGTTGTTGTCGAATGGCAGGGTCAAGAACTCAAGATGGGGACTAAAACCCGCAATCGCCCTATGGCTGTACACAGCGGTCGTGAGACCGATAATAACCTATGCCTCTGCCGTCTGGTGCAGCAAGGTCAACCAAATGACAACAATACAGAAACTGAGCAGCCTACAACGGCTAGCCTGCATCACAGCAACCGGAGCACTATCAACGACACCAGGGGCTGCATTAAATGCTCTGCTTGATCTTATACCACTGCATATGCATGTGCAAAAAGAAGCCAAGCAGAGCACATATAGAATCTGCACCCGCACGAAAGTCAGATGGGCTTCTCAAAATCTGATAAGACTCAAGGAATCAGTACTTGAAAACAAACTTCTGTGCATGCCCAGTGACGACATGCATACGGAATGTAACTTCACCAAACTATATTCCGTAAACATACCTCCTAGAGACAAATGGCTAGAAGGCCAAATGTCATTTAAGGAAGGTAGTCACGTCCTTCAGTCGGTACACGGACGGATCCAAAAAGGAAAATGATGTAGGTTGCGGGATCTACGGAGAGAGGCCTAAGCTTAAAGTTAGCCTAAACATGGGGACTGAAGCCTCAATCTTCCAAGCCGAAGTCTTTGCCATAAACAAATGTGCAGAGATAAACTTGGAAAGGAGGCTCCGGGATCAACACATCTACATCAACTCAGACAGCCAAGCAGCACTGCTGGCCTTAATCCTTCGAATACACGTCAAAATTGGTGCAAACATGCACCGACACACTGAATGCACTGGGAAATACCAACAAAGTAACGCTTACATGGGTACCAGGACATTCGAATATAGAAGGAAACGAAGTAGCAGATGAACTCGCCAGAGATGGAGCCGATAACCCTCAAATCGGCGTAGAACCGTTCTGTGGCATCACCAAACAACGAGCCACCACGCTACTAACCGCCCTCTGCAAACAAGAGTCTATTGAGTGGTGGAAGTCTACATCGGGACAAAAACACTCAAAAGCACTCATTCAGGGATATAGCAACAAAGTAACTAAGGAACTGCTAAAGTTCAAAAGATACAAAGCCTGTGCAGTGACTAGAATACTAACCGGCCACTGCAAACTAAACAAACACAAATCAAACATGAACATGACCGAGGAAACTCTGTGCAGATTCTGCCATACAGAAGAAGAAACGGCCATGCATGTTCTTTGCTCATGCGGCCCGCTTATGAGCAAAAGAAGTATCCATCTCGGGCGACACATCATGCACCCGGATGAGATAGCAGATATCACGCTCCAAAGAATCTGGAAATTTATAGAATCAACGGGACTAAGCAGTGAACTCTAAAGACAAGGGCTGCCACAATAGATCAAACCTGGTCGAGCTGGCGCAAATGAAGGCCCAAAACCAATAATAATAATAGTTTTGTCATGTTGTGTAACTGTTTTGACTGGTTTATTATTAAGGTAACAGACCAATTGAACTGAACAGAAAAAGTTAATTTTATTAAAATTACGTACAAATTAGATAATTTGTTTTACTAACCATTCACGTGGGTACCGAAATTCCCGAATTTCCCGGTTTTCCCGGTACTGGCTTAGACCTGGTACCGGTAATTCAGTAACACTCCTTAGTACCGGGACTTGCAACCCCTACTGTTACCTGTATTTGCTTAGTTTGGACATAAAGAACGGCCAACGAGAAGCGATACCAAATGTAAACAAACCCAATGGCATGGTCATTTGGAATAGTAAGGGTGGGTTGCACCATCTATCTTTAACGGTAACTATGACGATAACCGGTGCTTTTTGTATGGAATTTGACAGATTTTTGACGTTGTCAAAGTTAAAGTAAGATGGTGCACCCCAGCCTAAGGGCTTGACTTTGACATATTATGGCGGGAGAACGAGACATTACGACAAATACACAAGATGGGAAGAGACAGAATAGATTGTCAAAGTCGAATCGACCTTTTGTATCGCTTCTCGTTGGCCGTACTTTAGTATTGCTGTGTGACCAAAGATATTCTTGCAGGGCGAAGAGTTCCTGTACAGACAAGACTGGGGCGAGCAACTAGTGGGCAAGCACTTATCCGTGGTGGTGGTATGTCAGCTGGAGACCGAGAAGGTCTCGGTCCTCGGAGGCCTGCCGGAGACCTGGTGCCCGGGACAGGTGAGTCTCATATTACGTCTTTAAAATTACAAGCGTCTTTTTTTATTTTTATCCACAACGAGGAAGCTCTTGGCCTGTATCTCACCTGATGACTCTACTATTAACATTAATATTGACATCTTACATTGATAATATTGGAATTTATTGAAATGTTTAATAATTAATTAATTTAATATTTGCATGTCAGAAATGACTAATTGTGAGATCTAACCATTAACTGTATCCACCTTCTGTACCACATTTAAAGCAAATAAATGATGATTCTGATTCTGATGGTAAGACGATCTGGCCGAAGGTGGAAGCGAGCTTCACCCGGAATCCTTAACCACGGAGGAACTGGCTATCTTACCTCTAACTGCCGGAACACAATAGCAGAGTAAATACAAATGAGTAGGTCATCTTTATAGAAACGCACCGAGCGCGGTTTGTATGTGATCGCGCGCCAATACGTATGCGGCGCGCACGCACACACTGATAAAATTCGGGGCAACTCACTAGTGTCCGACCGAAACTAGTTTTACGACCGAAACCGAAACCGAAAACGAATTTCGGCAACGGTGTCTATTTCGGCCGAAACCGAAACCGAAACTTCCTTACAAGACTCATATTTGAGGGAAAAATAAAGAAAACGTTATTATAAATCAGTCAGTCTTTAATAAATAAATATCCTTGGACATTTTACACTGCGCCGCTAGCCCCAAACTAAGCAAAGCTTGTACTATGGGTACTAGACAACGGATATAAACATACTTAAATACTTTTTTTTTGTAAATACATACATATTATACATAGAAAACACCCAGACCCGTCACAGAAAATTTAAATTCATCATTTCAATTTCTGTCCGGCCGGGAATCGAACCCGGGACCTCTCGGCGTAGTAGTCCGTTCTGAACCACTACACCAAACGGCAAACCAGCCGTTTGCCTTTACTTTATTGTTTTCTCTTTAAATTGCATTAAAATTGAACTTATAAAGCACCTTTTTACTCTAAAAGGTATCAAATTATGTATTAAAAAAGAAAAAGAAGGATTTATAGTCTAGATTTTTTTTAATTATTCGCAATATTCAGGACATCTACATAACCCGTCCCATGGTCGGGTCTTTTACCTTAATAATTTCTCAAAACAAATTTGGTAGTACGTAAGTTAGTATCTACTGTAGGTACTTGTCACTTGGATACCTTGGTGATAATTATACTAAAATGAACTTTGAAACTCTGAATCCATAATATTATCACCATGAAATGCACTATAGTCATTACTACTACCTAACTAATGTTTGTTTACGTATAGCATTTGCCAACCAAAAAAAAAATTATAGGGTAGATTAAACTTGATTATACTTTTATCAGTCATATTGAATTTTTTTTTTATGTTTACTACCCGCTCTTATGTTATAACGACTTAAAACGAGATAAAACTTACCAAATTCAAAATAAATCACTCGAAAACTCGCCACCACAACAAAACAAAACTAACAAGCAAACAAACAAGCGAGCAAATCACGACATTGGCTCTGATCGGATTCATTCGCTCATTGAACGCGCCGAACATGACCGATAACAGCGCGGAAACTCCCGAATGCACATTCGGTTTCGGTCGTAGTTTCGGCAAGTTTGCCGCCGAAAACGAAACTAAACCGAAACTCGTGTTTTTACCGAAACTCAACCGAAAACGAAACCGAAACCGAATATTCGGTTTCGGTCGGACACTACAACTCACCGCTAATCAACGCTAAATTTTGTCAGTGTGTGCGTGCGCGCCGCATACGTATTGGCGCGTTTACATATAAACCCCGCTCGGGCGTTTCTATGAAGATGACCTACTCATTTGTATTTACTCGAACTTGACGGCCAGTGCCCGGTGGGAATACGTGGAAATGTGAATTCATTTCAATTCAATACTAAATAAGGTTCAATATCCAGGTTGTTTTCGCGCCGGACGGCGAGAGCGTGGTGGGCGTGGCCTGGGAGACGGAGCCGCGGCGCCTGGGCCTCAAGTTCTGCACCAACAGGCCTAGCTACATCTTCAGCCTCACCAATGATGGGACTATGAGTGAGTATAACAGTATTGCATCATGCATAGGTTTTTAAAGTCAATTATTCCATAAATAAATAAACAGTTCAGTTAAAGCCTAGTCGATGTATGGAACAAGGTGTCGAAATAGGATGCAAACACAAAATATACAAGCTTTTCAACTTCATGGAATCGTGACGTCACAAAAAAGATGAGACTCTTTTAGGTAATGTAGATACGCGACACGTGCCCACGCCACGTCCCTTCTATGAGACCGTTTTTTGACATCGGAAAATGCTTTGCGCATATCCACTGATCCAAGAGGTCGGCCAGTGGGTTATATGGGACTCTCCTCATGCTTGACTTATGGTCCTATGTCCCCTAGATGGAGCAGAGGGCGTCCACAACAGTCCTCCATTGCGTTCGGTCTTGAGCTATGTGCCATGTATACCGGCACAAGCTATAAATAAATAAATAAATAAATCTTTGGACAATTTCACACAGCGCCAGCTAGCCCCAAAGTAAGCAACTTAATGCTTGTGTTATGGGTGCTAGCTTAACGGATATACTACTTATATACTTTTTTTTAAATACATTAATATTATACATAGTCACACCCAGACCCGTCACAGAAATTAAAATTCATCATTTCAATTTCTGCCCGGCCGGGAATCGAACCCGGGACCTCTCGGCATAGTAGTCCGTACTGAACCACTACACCAAACGGCCGACAAATGTGACTATGTGTTTGATCTCGCTCCAAGTCTTGCCGATCTTCTTCGCCTCGTCTGCCACAGTGCGCCGCCAAGTTTGCTTGGGGCGACCACGTTTGCGTTTTCCTTGCGGGTTCCAATCCAGAGCCTGCTTGGGGATGTGATCGGGATCCCTTCGGAGAGTGTGGCCAATCCAGTTCCACTTGCGGCGCTTGATCTGCTGGTCTATCGGAATTTCGTGGCAGCGTTCCAATAGCTCGACGTTGGAGATTTTCTCAGGCCAGTAGTAATACTCTCCTCATGCGGGGCCATAATAATATGATATCACTAGAATAATAAACAATATTTTTTCTTGTGTTTCAGAGAAACTATCTAGCGAAGGCATGGCAGTAAGGTCGCCTCGCTTCTCGCCCGAGGGTGATCTGGTGTGGTTGCAAAGAACCACGGGCGGGCCACACCACGCGTGCCACGCGCTTGTCATGATGAAGAAGGGACAGGTAAGAAAGAAAATGAAAGAGAGAGATAGACAGAGAAAGATAGATGAGTAATAGTATGAGAGAGAGAGAGAGAAAGACTGTCTAGTGTTGGTATGACCCTGAGGTCGCCTCGCTTCTCGCCTGAAGGTTACTTGGTTGTTGGTTGGTTGGCGAACCACGGGCGGGCCACACCACGCCTGCCACGCGCTTGTCATGGTGAAGAAAGGACAGGTAAGAGAGAAAATGAAAGAGAGAGATAGACAGAGAAAGATAGGTGAGTAATAGTATGAGAGAGAGAGAGAGAGAGAAAGACTGTCTAGTGAAGGTATGACCCTGAGGTCGCCTCGCTTCTCGCCTGAAGGTGACTTGGTTGTTGGTTGGTTGGCGAACCACGGGCGGGCCGCACCACGCCTGCCACGCGCTCGTCATGATGAAGAAGGGACAGGTAAGAAAGAAAATGAAAGAGAGAGATAGACAGAGAAAGATAGGTGAGTAATAGTATGAGAGAGAGAGAGAGAGAGAAAGACTGTCTAGTGAAGGTATGACCCTGAGGTCGCCTCGCTTCTCGCCTGAAGGTGACTTGGTTGTTGGTTGGTTGGCGAACCACGGGCGGGCCGCACCACGCCTGCTACGCGCTTGTTATGATGAAGAAGGGACAGGTAAGAGAAGAGAAAGTGTAAGAGAGATAGAGAGAGAGAGAGTAGGAAAGGTGAGTAATAGTATGAGAGAGAGAGAAAGAAGTTGTCTAGTGAGGGCAGAAAAAGGAGAGTAATAGTAGGGGGTGAGAGAGAGGGCGACTGAGTAAGAGAAATACTGTGAGAAGTTGTCGAGCGAGGGCATGGCAGTAAGCTCGTCTCGCTTCTTTGGTGTGGCTGCAGCGAACCACGGGCGGGCCGCACCACGCCTGCCACGCGCTCGTCATGATGAAGAAATGACAGGTAAGAGAGAAAATGAAAGAGAGAGATAGACAGAGAAAGATAGGTGAGTAATAGTATGAGAGAGAGAGAAAGACTGTCTAGTGAAGGTATGACCCTGAGGTCGACTCGCTTCTCGCCTGAAAGTGACTTGGTTGTTGGTTGGTTGGCGAACCACGGGCGGGCCACACCACGCCTGCCACGCCCTCGTCATGATGAAGAAGGGACAGGTAAGAAAGAAAATGAAAGAGAGAGACAGAGAAAGATAGGTGAGTAATAGTATGATAGAGAGTGAGAGATAGAAGTTGTCTAGTGAGGGCATGGCCGTGAGGTCGCCTCGGTTCTCGCCCGAGGGCGACTTGGTGTGGTTGCAAAGAACCACGGGTGGGCCACACCATGCCTGCCACGCGCTTGTCATGATGAAGAAGGGACAGGTAAGAAAGAAAATGAAAGAGAGAGATAGACAGAGAAAGATAGGTGAGGAATAGTATGAGAGAGAGAGAGAGAGAGAAAGACAGTCTAGTGAAGGTATGATGACCCTGAGGTCGCCTCGCTTCTCGCCTGAAGGTGACTTGGTTGTTGGTTTGTTGGCGAACCACGGGCGGGCCACACCACGCCTGCCACGCGCTCGTCATGATGAAGAAGGGACAGGTAATAGTTAAAAATCAAGAAAAAAAGAGATGGAAATGAGAATATTAGTAGGAGAAAGAGAGAGGGCGAGGAGATTAAGAGTTGTCTAGTGAGGGCATGGCGGTGAGGTCATCTCGCGTTTCATTCGACGTTGATTGACTTGGTGTGGCTGCAGCAAACCACGTGGAGAGTAAAGGAGGAGAAAGACGGAGAGAGCGAGTTTAAAGTCAGTTAATAGCAGTTTCTATTAACGATCATTATCCTTTGCGATGAAGGATTTCTCTAACTTACCTTCTTTCTTTACCCAATCTTAAAGGTGTCCGAACGGATATGTGGATTTTAGCCTACGCGCAGACCACCGACTTTTAGTTGGCCAATAGTTGGGCCCGATTCTAATTTGAATGAAGAATCGACTGATACCAAATTGGTGTAATGTGCGCACTTTCATACATCTCCATACTGATCAACAGCCCGACCCAACTATCGGCCAACTAGAAGTCGGTGGTCTGCGCCTAGGCTTAAAAAGAGAAGTATAAAGCATCAGTCCATCCTGTACCTTTACAATAACATTCCAGAGCGAAGTGTCAACCATCATAGACATTGTGGAGACCGAGATCCAGATCGCCAACGGCTCGTTCCACGGCCTGTACTGCCAGGCGCTGCCCGAGCGCTGCTTCGTGGACAACAAGCGAGTGTTGTTCTCCACGCCGCAGCAGACTGAAGTTAGATCCTACGTGGTCAACTTAGGCAAGTGTAGCACTTGGAAAAAGGACCTATGTTTATTTGTTTTACATGGTTTTTTCCGCAGACAGGTAGCAACTTAAGAAAAAGTACAACTTCTACCAAAGATTTTCACAGAGCCTATCCTAGGTGCTTCCTACGACCTTCACCAGATCTTCGGTCCACCGATTGAGAGGCCAGCCTAAAAACGTATTCAGGTCTTTTCTGTCACAACGGACATCAGTTCTACGAGTTACGTGAACCGCCCATTGCCACTTAAGTTTGGCAATTCTGCAGGCTATGTCGATAACTTTGGAGGAAATCTTCGGGGGAGACCTTTGCCCAGCAGTGGACGACATTTGGTTGAAACTACTTAAGTATCATGCGGCTTGTTGCCAACGGCTCGTTCCACGGATCGTACTCTAACATGCAATAATTGTTTTTACAGAAAGCAAACACATTGTGGACATATCGAACAGGACGACGCCCGGCTCTACGTCGGTGCTGGACATACAGTCCAATGTAGTCCTGGCTGTTTGCTCCAACATGACCACTCCTGGACAGGTAATAAAGGAATAAAATTTAAATATTTGTTGTTCGATGGAATTGGATTTTTTACCTATTTGAAAAAAAAAAAACCATATTTTGGTCTGATTTGGCGTGTTTGAAAACTCTACTACTACCTACTTCAGAAGTCACAGGTTTGGTCCCTGTAGTATACAAACATTAGAGGGCATGGACATTTATCTGTCAACTAGCTGACCCGGCGAACTTTGTTCCGCCTTAATGGCAATAAATAAGCAGACTTTTTTTTTATTTCGAACGGGATAAAAAGTATCCTATGTCCTTCTCCTGGCTCTAAACTACCTCCCTGACAATTTTCAGCTAAATCGGTTCTGCCGTTCTTGAGTTATAAGTGGAGTAACTAACACGACTTTCTTTTATAAATATAGATATTGACGATGTATTGTGTCCATAGGTCGCAGCTTTATAGGGTTACACATTCTCTTATTTATTTGTAGTAAGAGCGACTTTGCTAATAGTCAGATGTTCAGTCGACTGCACAACTTAGATCAAGTGTCCGCAAATTATAGAATGTGTGTGACCGGCATAAAGTTCACTTTGCTTTACAGTTGTTCGTGAGCCGAATGCCGACGGCGGGAACAGAGGCCGACGCGCGCTGGGTGCGAGTGAGCGAGGCGGCCGACGTGCCTCTCTCTCTTGCTACCAGCTCGGTGCAATACTTGCAGCTTACGCATGAGAATTCGGAGGACAGCGTCAGTATGTATCGCTCTTAGAATACATGTTACAATAACGGGCAATAAATATTGCACATCGACCTTTGGAAAGAGAATCGGTTAATTTCGGCTCGTAGAGCGTTATCTCTGTCGCACACTACCTATACCATTGACAAAACATTATTCAATGAAAATATTGTCCGAACTCTTAGTATTTCTCTTCGACAAATACTTTAACACATTGTAAACCACTTTTCTTTCACGACTATCAAAAGTTTTTAGCAATTTAATTCACAAAATCTATTGCACTATTTAAAATAAAGTTTGTTTACACTTTGGCAAAACGTCATTGTCAGTCATTGTTCAAGTGCGACAGTGATAACGCTCTACGAAACCGAAATTAGCCGATTGTCTCTTTCTAAAGGTCGATGTGCAATATTTATCGCCGGGTATTGTACATTGATACTCGACCTTAAGACAAGGCGGTACGGTTCACATTTGGGTGCGAGTGAGTGAGCCGGCCGATGTGCCTCTCTCTCGCCACTAGCTCGGTGCAATACTTGCAGCTTGCGCATGAGAATTCGGAGGACAGCGTCAGTATGTATCGCCCTTAGAACACATGTTACATTGATTCATAATCTACCTTAAGCTGAGGCGGTACGGTTCATATTTCGGTGCGATTGAGTGAGCCGGCCGATGTGCCTCTCTCTTGCTACCAGTTTCGTGTAATACTTGCAGCTTACGCATGAGAATTTGTATCGCCCTTAGAACACATGGTACATTGATATTAGACTTTAAGACAAGGCGGTACGGTTCATATTTGGGTGCGTGTGAGCGAGACGGCCGACGCACCTCTCTCTTGCTACCAGCTCGGTGTAATACTTGCAGCTTACGCATGAGAATTCGGAAGACAGCGTCATTATGTATCGCCCTAAGTGATACATTGATAATAGACTTTAAGACCAGGCGGTACGGTTCACATTTGGGTGCGAGTGAGCGAGGCGGCCGACGTGCCTCTCCATTGATACTCGACCTTAAGACGAGGCGTTACGGTTCACATTTGGGTGCGCGTGAGCGAGGCAGACGTGCCTCTATCTTGCCACCAGTTCGATGCAGTATGTATTTGCAACTCACGCACGAGAGACCTCGGAAGATAGTAACTGTAGTATCTATCGCCCTTGAAGATGAGGTAGTACCTGTGTTAGCACGGTCTAATGATAGTCGCGTATGGCAAACAGTTGGTGTCGTAACTGAGCCGATCGAATCTTCAGTTTAGAATAATAACTCACAGCTTTTCATTGGTTCCGGAGGGCACTATCAGGTTTTAGTAGGTAGGCCCCTCCAGAGTCCCACGTAACCTGCCAGTGGGTATGCGAAAAGCCTTTCCTGATGGAAAAGCGGGTGTTTTAACCCTTTATACGGTAGTGGGAATATATTTCCCTCTATATTTTGAACTTTATTCCCTTCTCTTAAGGTCCAAAAACAAAAGAGCTCATAGACTAGTTAAAAGTTAACCGCCTCTGTGGTCTAGTGGTTAGACCACTTGCTTCAGACGCAGAGGTCCCGGGTTCGATTCCTAGTGGGGGTAGATTTTTCTGTTCGGTTTGGTTGGTGGTAGGGCTTGTTCTAAGTCCGCCTGGCTAGCTACCACCATCTTACCTAAGTCTGTGGCCATAACAACAATGTTAACAGCATTGTTGTGTTCCAGCAGTTAGAGGTATGATAGCCAGTTCCTCTGTGGTTGAGGATTCCGGGTGAAGCTCGCTTCCACCTTCGGCCTGATCATCACTTACCATCAGGTGAGATACAGGACAAGAGCTTCCACGTTGTGGATAAAAAAAAATCTTTTGGGCATACCGTTAATGGTTAACTAGTCTATGAGCTCTTTTATCATCGCACAGGTTAAATACATACATATGTCATTAACTTTGTCGCTGTCCACAGAATCATTCACGGCGATATACATGGCGCCGCAGAAGGAAGGCAAGCTGCCGCTGGTGGTGTGGCCGCACGGCGGGCCGCACTCGGGCTTCGTCAACGCCTTCGCTAGCGAAGCCGCTTTCTTCGCCATGCTCGGTGAGTCTGCTTACTAACGAAGTCCGGTCGCCGAGCAGATAGAACTTCGTACAATGACCCCAAGCTACCCATCCTTATCCTTACCGTCACTGTGCGACGGGCGGCCGCAGTGAATGTGCGAGCGCGACAGCAATATAATTACGCGCGCGCGCGAGGATGGGTAGCTTGGGGTCATTTTACGAAATTCTATCTGCTCGGCGACCGGACTTTTAGGCATAGCGCATAATTAGCTAAGTTCCTGTGGTGGTACAGTCAGCGTCAAGTAGTTCGTGATACCCAAATTGGCCAAAAAGTTATTACAATTGTAACAAATACTTGTTGCGAACTTTTTGGCCACTTGGGTGTCATGAACTATTTGACGCTGACTGCACAATGTGGGGGACATAATGTCACGAGTCGAGATTTCAGGAGGGTAGTAAGCTATATTACGTCACCCCTCCCGCACCCTTCTACTACCGCAGGAAACTACATAGAGCGCTATGCCTCTAACAACAGATCTGATATGCTATTGGAAACAAAAACCCAACGGACATAGCAAATTAACATTACGACACACCTAGTTAAAATTTAATGATCGCTTGCTTGCTACATATCTTCCTGTTGTCACTTGCTGGTAACAACAGACAGCTTAAACTTCATCCTCGCTTCTTCCTAAATTATCCTCTATTGCAACATACACTAAACACACATGCTCGTGTTACGTCGACGTTTGTGACCCAACCAAGCCTTCCTTGCAGGCTTCGCGATGCTCCAAATTAACTACCGAGGGTCCACAGGCGGCGGCCAGGCTTCCGTTGGCTTCCTGCCTAAGCGGGTCGGCTCAGCTGACGTCGTAGACTGCAAGCTCGCCACAGATATAGCCCTAAAACAGTTCCCGATCGATGAGAACAAGTTGTGCCTTGTCGGAGGCTCGCACGGAGGCTTCCTGGTCACGCACCTCAGTGGACAATACCCAGATCTATATAAAGTTGTGGCAACGAGGAACCCGGTGACAGATGTCGCTACGATGTTCAATTCCACTGACATCGCGGATTGGTAAGTGGTAGACTAGATTCTGTTGCGGTGTTGTGATTGATTTAGCAGCTGGACTTCTTCAGTCTACGTCGTCAGATTTTTGGTAAGTATTTTAGAGTATAGCAACGGAGGCCTGACCTAAACCGCCTGTTACATTTGGGACAAATTATACTTCGACATACACAACAGTATAACTCGAATGAGTCGCGAGTTTTGTAGTTTTTTGACAGTTGCATTAATTCAGACTGACAATGACAATTACCGTAGGTGCTCAATCTTTCAACTGACGTAATGCTCACACATTTATTTGCTTCTTTCTCTTCTTTGCTCCTTTTTATGCCAATGACATGGGTTTTGGAAATCACACACACATAAATACAAATATCCACTCACTACTCACGAACTTAGAAAATAAATCCCGCACAATAAAATTCTGCCTTACTAATAAAAATCTATTTGCATCCCACAGCGCAAATTTCTTTTTAAGATTACTAATTTATACCCATTACTTATAAAATTCCTTGACTAATATTGAATCTGTTTAAAACTAGGGTATAAACTTACGTAGAATACGCGGGGCGAGTGACATTGAGACAAATATCGCACGTCTCTAGTATGCTACGAAACAATGAATTATCTTAATTAAAATCAGATTTAATATCCATCCATATCAAATAGAAATTGCATAAAATAAGTAGTAAAAGAAAAAATATCTGACAGTTAAAGTGACATGAAGTTTTGCATTAGTGCCAATAAATACCATAATATACTATTTTTTTTGACAAATGGCTATCTTTAGGTCTGGCCTCCGTCCGGATAAACTACCGCGGCTCGACCGGGCACGGCGACGCGAACGTCCGATGCCTACCCGGCAACACCGGCAATGACGTCACCGACTGCCTTTTCGCTCTCACCTCCACGTTAGAGCGGGACGACCAAATCGAGGGAGTTCTGTTGTACGGGAGCAGTTATGGGGGCTTCATAGTGGGGCACATGGCTTCGGAATGCCCGGACGAGTTCTTGGCGATGGTGATGAAGAATCCGTTGATAGACATGGCCACTAAAGGACAGTATGCAGATAACTCTGACGGGTAAGTGAGGTCAAAATGCCTGTTTCGATTAACTTACTTGTGTAAAATAAAAGTTGCTCTCATAGAATCAAATGGCTAAGTTTTTATTCTCAAAATGGCTCTACCTATACGTCCAACGTGTTTGTCTAACGCCCGTTTACAAACGATGCTTGCTTAAATGAAGCAGCAAATCGAACGTACAGCGTTGAATAGAGCTCTGTGATTGGTTCGTGTATGACCCTGTGCGTCCACTCCACGCGCACTGTGAGACCTCATAGTAATGTTTGTGAATACGGGCGTAACACTCTTTCAAACACCCTGTATGAATATATGAACATATCTGAAAAATACAAACAATTTTAGGTATCCCTTCTCTTAGCACAGAATCCTATGGTAGGACCCAAAAGATAAAGAGACATGTAAAGTGCCCCATAAGGGCTACCTTTTCTATAACTATATTTTGACGTTCATAAGTGCCACTTGTGGTCTAAACCAGCGGTTCCCAAACTTATTTAGTCTACTGCCCACTTTGAGAATAAATTATTTTTTAGCGCCCCCCATTTTTGTAGTCAAGAGTCGAGCTCAGTCGGTGTCTAAGAGTCCTCCTAGTAGATGACGCCTCCCAAGCCTCTACACAACGTCCCGATTTTTTTTTCTGGGTCTTTTACCGCCCCCCTTTAAGCCTGCAGCGCCCTCAAGGGGGCGTTATCGCCCACTTTGGGAAAGACTGGTCTAAACTATGTGCCACTTGTGGTAAATATTTTTGAATTTGATTTTTTTTTAATCAAATATCATAATTTGTACACAGGTGCGCAGTAGAAGCCGGATTCGAATTTACAGAGAAGGGCCCGGTGTCCGAGGAGCATATGCTCGCCATGCGGCGTTGCTCGCCCATCGCGCACGTGCACAAGGTCAAGGCGCCCACCGCTATGATGTTGGGAAGCGGCGATAAGAGGGTGCCGCTCTTCCAAGGACTGGAGTACGCCAGGAGGCTCAAGGCTAATGGGGTTACCACTAGGTCAGTGTGTACAACGGATTTTTATGGATATAGGTCGCATAACGAGAGTTGAGGCTATCAACACAAGCAAAGATTTGTATCAGTATACGCTGTCGTCTTGCGTAGTCGGACTGACAAGTGCTTTCTATCTCGCTTGCAGACATTTAACAAGAGCGAGGTAGCTAGTGTATTCGATTTGGACTTGGATGTGTAATGTGTCGTTTTTGTTATTCAAATATTACGTCAGTGTAAATACGTGTTCGCCTCAACTTTCGTTGCGCGCCCTATACAAAATCTTTAGTGAGCCATGCGGCGTTGCTCGCCCATCGCGCACGTGCACAAGGTCAAGGCGCCCACCGCTATGATGCTGGGAAGTGGTGACAAGAGGGTGCCGCTCTTCCAAGGATTGGAGTATGCTAGGAGGCTCAAGGCCAACGGGGTTACCACTAGGTCAGTGTGTACAACGGATTTTTTTATTAATTTAGATCGCACAACGAGAGAGAGAAAAAGAAAAGTTTTGCGTAGTAAACATTACAATCCAAAGTGAATAAAATTAGGACCGTTTGGTCAGGCGGGGTTAATGGTACTATTCACTCGAAATAAGAATAATCATTAAAATTCCACTATCGACAATGTTAGTTGGAAAATATTGCATTAATCGAGCATGAATCATCTCATGAGTTATATATGCTACACCCCAAGTCATATTGAGTGACAACCTGAAGTCAAGGCCAGTGTGCCACAGCCACTAGAATTGCGTAGATTCCGTTATTGGACTGTCAAAATATAGATAAATCACTCTGCCCGCATTGTAGTCCGAAACCTACTTAATTTACTTATTTAATGAGTACTATTTAATTACTTCCTATCTCAGTGAACAGCTATTTGACGTTAATTGAAAACTGATATAGGTAGTGTGTGGACACTGAAAAAAAGCTTTTCAAAGCATACAACTTTTTACGGCCCAAATATTCTTTGTAAATAGGTCCTCTTCGGACTGCGGTGTACGTACAACCCAATCGCCTTTTTCGAATTGCGATTCAAATTCGAGGTCCTATAAAAAATTCATTTTTTTCGATGATTCACACCAGTGTGAAAACTCCTTTTCAATGCGGATCGCATTGAAAAGGAGTTTTTAAATGCCCGGGTGGTCCGAATTTCTCGTAGTGTGAAACGACTAACGCCCCATTTGCTTGGTCTAATTTCTATTTTGTTTTTCCAGGATATACATGTATGACGACAACCATTCGCTGTCTTCGCCGGCTGCTGAAATGGACCACGTTATCAACACAGCCAGCTGGTTCTTCCAGCACCTCTCGTGAACACCTTGACTGATTGACGTAGCATCCAACCAATTTTTATACCTTCATAAAATATTCTCCGACGTAGTATTCAACCAATTTTTATACTTTCATATTCTCCCATTTGCTAACTATAGATATAAGGATGTTTTGTATAAGTAAAGTAGTGGAACTGACAGGATAAATATCGAATAAACATAAGTAGGTACTTTTTGGATACGAATTTGTGATAAGCCTAAAATAAAAATAGCTAGTCCTTTTCAATTCTTCACATCAGGGGGTTCTTTACAGCTTTTGATATCATTTTCTGGTTTATCTGACTTTGTCGCTTATGCCAGAATGAGAGAAAGATAAATAGATCTCACTAAGCCCCAAAGCTTTAGGATTTTGTACAGAAAAATAATTTCCTTTTAGATATTAATTTACCTACTATTGAAATTTAGATATTAGTTTTCTGTTGCTATTATGTTATTACTTTTTGAACCTATTTAGCGAATGTTTTCGTGCCAGATCTATTGTTAAGCTTTATTTAATATTGCATTTTTTCTTATACACGCAAATATTTACTTGATTTATTATGCGAATCATTTTATTTTATTATTATTGAAAGCATTTCTTTTTATCATTGTACAGTCAGTTCTGGAGTTGGCTCAATTTTGTAATCAATATTATATGTAATATTATTTAACAACTTTTTGCTGACTGTACATCGTTACTTTAGTTTATTAAAATAAAAAAAATATTTGTTAGATTTTTTTGTGTTTTATTTAAATACATACGAATGCTAAAATATTCCATATTATTTGATATTAAACCAGGCCTGTTCATCTCCGCGAGTTTGCATCGAAAACAAAACACGCGCGACAACCCCTCCTGAGGTACCTAATCGACAGGACAATCACGAGCGAGTATTGACGCACGCACGTGTATTCTTCACCCATTTGCATTGTAAAGACAATAAACTATATGTAAAATCGGTGGTGTAATTAATACTGTGCAGTATTTTTTAACTGCCCGAAGAATAATAGAAACACAAAATATAATTAATACTTAATCATGTATTTACTCCGCCATTTTCCGTAGTTTGGCACCTCACGTCACACATCAATTTACCGAAGTCAGCCCTATGGCTTCGGCGCAGTACCGAACACTGACGTTTGTCAACAAAATGGTGCTTGACTCTTGAGACAGGCTAAATTACACCATATTGTTAACGACATTAAGCATACATTTTTTTAAATACCTTCGCGAAGTAAAACTTCTGTACGTAGTACTTATTATTATTCTGTGATTAAACCCTAAAAGTCGTGTTGAATAAGGTTGTTTCGCAGCACTGGGGAAGGAACTGACTCAAATCATTCTATGAATATCTCAAACATTTTTTTATTGAATACAAAAGTGTACCACCTGCTGTGACAGTAGATTTTGTATTTATCAAATTCACATCCCCAGCGAAGCTCCATAAAATTTTCTGCTCAATTTAGTCCAAACCCAACCTTATACCCATTAATTTTGAAGTAATTACGTCCAAACAAATTGCCAGTGAACATGTCCACGATTGCACCCCGCTGCCAATAAAACAATATAAATAAAAGCTACTCGGTCGTTTGATTGCTACGTGCACTTACTCCCTACTCTTAGGCGCTTGAAAGAAAAGTGTAGTAAGCGCCACTGGGTAGTAATTTAAAAGACGAAAGGGGTGTATTAAGACTGCTGATAATGTCCCTGATAGACTATCCATTATAATAAACTACAACAATTTCACTGGTCTCGGATAAAGGTATTGGCAGATAGACAGTTAATCAGAAACCTTTATTTGTTAGATAACTAAGTTCATGACAACAGCTGCATGAGAACGGTGTGCCGTGACAGTTCCATATAAATTAACAGCTGTGTGCGTGTGCAGTGGCTACACGACGACTGTCAAATTGTGACTTCAGGACTGATATCCATGCAGGTGGAGCCACGAGTAAAAGCTGGCGTACTATTCTTGTGGCATTTACGACATTTTACTTTACACATCCATCCACCCCACAGGTGCGTACGACATATGCTGTAACGTCGATCACGGGTAGCGCACTGTCCTAGGGGACCGTTAAGTGAGGGCGACTCAAGTTACCGTGAAACTAAGCTACGATTAGCACGATTAAAGTTAAGTGCGACGATATCAGCGCGTTAAGTTGTTTGGGGGATCAGGAACATAATACGGGATTTCATTTACGAGGTGGTCAAAGTCAGTCATTTGGTTTTAATCTGTTAATATAGTACGAAAACTACAACAGCGCCCTTGTGATCTAAGTATGAGAACTGCTTGCATGCAACTTATTTCAAAATTGTCACGTTATCGAAGATTGAGTATGGAATTTTGTCGAATACGCAAACGATTCGAAGACGAAAGTTGTTCATGTTAGAGGTACCTACGGTAATGTGAGATTCGATAGTCGCTTTTTTGAAACAGCGGATAAAATCGAATGATACCATCTCCTACTCTACATTGTCTTAAGGTTAGAGGGAGTCACGGGGAATCATGAGTAGGTACCTACCTACTGACATACCTATGTCACCAATAAACTTTGGCAACATTGCAAACATTTGAATCCTCTAACTAATGATCTTAGTTTTAAGTAAACTTTACCAATGGCCAACATTTGCAAGTATCAAGAAAGAAAGTCCCAAAATCATGCAAAATCTAGAATTTCCTTAAAAGGCAAGCGGACTTAAGTAAGGCAATAATTCGCAAATAATTATATGCCCGAAGCCGGAAACGAGAGGTCGATACAATACAACAGCTTTGACATTCCCATAGAAAGCGCAATTAAAAGGGCATTTCAAACAGGCTGCCTACTCCTTATGGGTTATGCAGAAATATTTGGGTGCAAAGAAATAAATATTGTACTTAAAATCATTACCTACATTCAGAAACTTATTATTGGATTATCAGGTCATCTTGTGTTAAGCTAATTAAGTAAGCATACCTATAAAAATATATTAAACATTTTTCTTTATTTATGAATAACACCTACCAACTGACCTAGTGATTCGCATACCAGACTACAACGCCATCGTGGTTTCGGGTTCGAATTTCGCGAGCAATTTACTCATCGCACTTTTTTTTTATTCGGAGTTGTCTGTCATATTTAGGGTTATTAGTGCGATAAATTAAAACAATTTACTCATTTCTACTAGGACCCTGACAAGCTATTCCTATTAGCTCTCAACGGTTTCGAGCAACCCCTATCCACCATACTGCAAGGTGCTGCGTAGCGTAGCGGAACGTGCCAGCCTGTCCCGGCGCCCGGTCCCTCTCATTGCAATACTGCACACCCGGGGGAGTTACAAATCGGCTGGTTTTAGGGATACTGGTCTTTATTAATACTAGCTTTATCGCAGTTTTGCTTGCTTGGTTTTCGGTCAGCCACAAAGATTCGATTCACGCGCATTTCCCGTCCAAAGATGTGACTTTTATTTAAATAACTTGTACTTTTCTTATCGGCAACACGATGACTAATTCCCCGAACAAACTCGTATCCTCTACATACCTACAAGTTTCACCCCCTTGCCCTTCAAGTTTTATTTTTGTGACAAAAGGTAGCCTACGTCCTACTCCAATGTCCAATCTATCTTTTAAACTTATCAAACTTGGTTCTTTAAGCGTCAAATTAAAAAAATCTGTAAATCTTTTACGAACACAAAAACGGGGGTTGCTGAACTTGGTAAAGGAAAACGCGGTTTATCACGTTACCCATATGGACACATTTCCAATTCTCCATCCAGTTTATTTTGACGGCCGAGCTCAACAACCTCCGGATTGACCTTTATGTGATTGGGCAAAAGCCCGGGTCAACGTCTCTTCGATTTAACTTTATTTGGGCCCTTGGACCTAAGGCGGTCAATATTGTACCTAAGTACTCGTAGGTAAGTCAATAACTTATTCGTATCGTCTGAGTTAATGTTGTCCTAAAATCATTACATACTAGGTACGTAACTGTCGAATTCGAAGAATTTTCTTCATGGGTCACATGACTCACGGTGGTTACGTAGAAAACTAAGTTTGTTTTTCACTGAATAATGAAAACATAGTAAACCAATGGCAGATGTATCATGCATTCTGGTTTCAATTTCTTTTTGTGGTGTAAGAGTTTAAACTTGATTTAAGAGAATTGTTTCTTGATTAGCTATTACGAAACCAATGTTAGTGAATGTCGATAGAGAGAATAAAGACCTTTGTTTAGGACGAAACATTGGATAGGAGTTCACTGCCAGTGAACTTTTCGGTGTAAATTTCATTAATCGACAACGAACCCAACCCCTCCACGACATTCTGTCATTATCGAGTAAAGGCAAACAGTGGGATGGCTATGAAAACAAGTATCGGACGCCACCACTCGTGCCTGAAGGGCGCCAATTGCCAAATGCTTACGTAAGTACTCGAAGCGAATATTCAGATATGTTACTCAAAGGAAGTACCCGCAGGGTCGAAGACTCCGATAACGGGCGTTGAGATAGCCGTGACTAATTGTCCGGAGCTATCGTCGCCGATGCGGGCGGTTTTCTTGCGGGCGGAAAAATATCGATCGCTCGGCACACACCTGTTCGACGTGGAACACAATGGGGACTCGCACCTGCCACAACCGCGCGCGCCGCCGCCACCACCACACGCAGCGAGGGAGGGGCGCGCTGACCGCCGCGACGTCACTCCGTCCGCGATCGATCGCCGTCCGGCATCTTGGACTACACCACTCAAAGCTCCTCATCTTCTTCAGGTACCAATCCATTTATTCCCCAAAAAACTTATCCCACCATCAAAAATTCATAAAAAAATCATAAAGCAATCACTTCAACACCACCCGATCAAAGAAACGACCCAATAATGACTCATCAATTTCTTTGTCGCAATTCCAGGGCCGACGAGCGATGTAGTGACACACCATGCATATAACGTCAGGACTGTCGCCGGCGTCCGGCGAAATGCTGGACACATCTGCGCTGAATTTCTACGGAGATGCGGGAGATCAATGCGGCGTGACTTACTTCGCAGCGGATCACGCGGTGCCGGAGTCCTCGCACACCGTTGAAATTGAATACGTGTACGAACAACCAGAAACCTACGCTCAAAATGACCTCGCAACGGATTTAAACTTGCCTCAAATCGAAACGGCTGCTGCGAAACCTGCAGATCAAGATGAATCTTTGAAAAAGATTCGAACGAAACACAAGCCCGAGAAGCCACCGATTGAAGACAGTGAAACTGATCTGACGAATCTGACATGGCTTCAAAATATAACAAATATTATGTCAATTCCTCAGTTCCCTATTCCGCCGGTGTCGCCGAGTCCCCCTGTGAAAGTTCCACCGCAAAACACGAGGCTGCAGAAGTTCAATCAAACGATAGCGAAGTGCCAGAAGGACTTTACGGAGAACAAGCACGAGTATCAAAACAATAGTGAGAAGAAGCCGCCGTACTCCTACAGCACGCTCATTTGCATGGCGATGAGGTATAACAACGACAAGATGACCCTTTCGGCGATATATTCTTGGATAAGGGAAAATTTCAAGTACTACAGGAACGCAGACCCCACTTGGCAGGTGAGTGAGTGTTATCATTGCAACCGTGCGGTAGTGAGTAGGGAAACCCCGATAGATTTATTAAGCGTTCAATTTGTTTACATTACGCGATAAAAACTAATTGGATACGGTTGAGTGGCGCGGATTGATAGGACATGAGTGATATTAATATTTGATTACGTAGATGATTCACCTTCGAATTCTAGCTAAAGGAAAATACCTATTGATGGAAAAAACTCATTTGAATTAACGTTATGTAAACATTCGACACAATAGAAAATGACTCAAGCAGACCTAACAAATCAAGTGTATTAAATTGTGTAAAAAACAAATAAGTTTAAGAAAGAATATTTCTTTTCAGAATTCAATCAGGCATAACTTGTCGCTGAACAAAGTGTTCGTGAAAGTAGCTCGCTCCAAACATGAGCCAGGCAAGGGCGGCTTTTGGAAGCTGGATCTTGGGCATTTGGAAGGCACAAAGCGCATATCAAACCGACCTCATAAGAAGAAGAAGTCCAACGCAGCTGCAGGACCAAAAGAAACGCCCAACGAAGACGGAATTGCCGTAGCGAATATACCTCAAGCTAAGACAATAGAAATAGTCGAGGCGATGGTAACCGACGTGGACAATTCTGTCACCTTGCATCTACCGGATTTCAACCTAGGAAGCATCCAGTCCATATCGAATATAGACTTGGAAACCAATATAGGGGCAAATGTGATTGTGGAGCCTGTCGCTCCTTCGCCCCTGATACCTGAAGATGACCTCTCCTCTCTCCTCCTCAACCCTACGGACTGGGATGACCTGCAGCTGGATATGTTGGACAACTACCTGGATTCGTGTTTCAAGTAAGTTTGTGATTTCCTAGTTTTTTGCATGATTGATAAATGTGTAGGACTACAGATAGAGACGAAACTATTAGTATCTAACGTTATACGAGTAGGTATTTGTAATATCCTCATAAACTTAAACAGTTTTAGGGTTTCTGTTTTTAACAATCAGTAAATTGTAGCATTGTTTACTTACATCAATAGTTATAGCACAAAAAAAACCGATACCGAATACTGATAATCGAATTTTTATTGTAATAAATAGCTAACGATTACATTATAAAACACCCAAACCAGTAATATAATAACCTGTACATCTTGGTAAATAAAAAAAAAATCATAGTTTGTGAATCTGTTTCGTAGATATCATTTACAACGTTTATTTTTATAATTCTTAAGTGTATTATAGTAACCGAATAGTCTAGTCACAAAATGCGAAAGATGTAACGTAAATTAATTATTAATTTATTTTTGTTATTTACGTAGAGTTAAGGCGATAGGAGTTTGTGCACTATTTAGTATCATTTAAGGGCGTTTATTGTAACAGTATTAAATACTTAGTTATTGTTACATTTTGCTCAATAAAATGGCTCAAAATTCAAAAGCAAGTTAACTTAAAATAACAGTATTAAAGCGAAGCTTATTTGAAAAAATATTTTATTTACAAAATGAAAAAGTATTTTCTTCTTCTTTCACAGTAATAATAAACTTAAATGGGATAAATAAGAATCTGTATTTGCTGGCAGTAGGTATTACTTTAAAAACATATTCGTAAATTCGTATAAACGCTCATATTTTAAAAATTGTGTTAACTACTTTATTAAGAATTAAATGTATGTAGATATTGCATCATTGACTTTACCGCTCAGTATTATATTGTACAAAGTTAATTATATTGTGTGGCAATGTTAGATAACAATTTATTTATTTAATTAGTACTTTAGCGTGTTATTTAAAACGTTTTTCAATAGAAATTTTCTGTCAATTTAAATGGGAACGAGATTTAAATACAAAAAAATTAGACTACCCTACCCTAATACCTACTTTATGAGTAGGTAAATAAATCATAAAAGAGAATTTCGAAATAAATATCTAGTCTGAAAATGAAAATTTCTATTGAATTTCAAATTAAATGTATGAAAAATGTTATCAGATAATCCGTCCAGTATTACGAAAAGCGGTCTTTACTGCAATTGGGTAATTTTTGCTCAGCACAAAGTGTAATTTGTCAATAATTATAATTTAAATTATTGATATTCATTGATTTCATTCAAGTATTGAGTGTTAGACAATGTATTAAAAATTTGCACAAAAATATGTACCGATGTAAATCGGGGTTTTATGTATAAATAAAAAATAAAATTATGATATGTTAAATTATTAGTACTAATAAATCTTCCGTCCATGAGTGTCTTAATGTAAAAATTAACAGCATAGTACAGTGGTACCTACCTAAAGTTTAAATAATGTAAGTACCTTTATTATGCATTTTATCTATCGTAATATCAAACAAATAAATATGTAGTTACGAACGACAAACATTTATTTACAAGTTTAGGTACTTTAATGAAAATATAATTTTTGTGTTACAATAAGTACCTATGTAACAAAGTAAAGTTACTTACGGAATCTTCAGCCGCTTGCCCAAATTATTCGACAACTCAACTGACTATTTTAGTGTTTCTAATATAAAGGAAAAATTCTAACGAAAAACGAAATTTTTGACGAAAGAATTGGTACCTACGCAAAAAATGTGGTCAAAAGTGCAAAAAATTGAAGGGAAAATTCGCGCCCCAAGTTAGTCGGTACAAAGGTTTCTAAAGTTTGGTTAAAGTTAATCTAAGGTGTCATTATAAAAATACGCGCCACTTTGATTTTGGTAGAATTGACCCCAAATCTAGTCATTTAAAAATATTTGTATGAAATTGTAGGTTTTAGTGTTTAGTGTAAAAGATTTTATGAAACAAATGTGTAATCGTAACTTAGACAAAGTCGTTTTGATTGAACGCGAACATAACTAAAGATTTTTGTATGTGTTTCAATGATACTATGTTATGTTAAAGAATACCATGTAGACACGGTACTGTCTTGAAGTATGTAGCTCTACTGTGAAGTGCCGTGGGTATCTTCCTTCAGAGACAGAGTTACAGTAGAAATATTAGTTAATTAACTGACCCGAACGGGAATCGAATCTGGGGTTGTATCTATGCGTACATATCTACCCACAGCGCCATGGTTCAAAGAATTGGTATAATGTAACGGGTAGAATTTAAATTGATGGTGTTATCTAAAAATCTATTTCGTCCAAGTTTGCCTTAAATATATTTTTATGTATATTAAATCAATTTTGTCTGTAGTAACTTAAATATTGAAATGGTTGTCTGATTAACGAGGCTCAAAATGTGTATCGCAGTGTTTCATGTTTAGAAGTGTCCTTACTACTTTCAATAAAGTGTTAAGAAAACTTTAACAATGTTTTATTGGGGTTATGTAGGCAATAGCCCTTAATATCGTACCATCATGACATATTTTTATATGAATTTGAGTTAAATTATCGATACTATAGACCAGTACGTTTGTCATCTTTTTTTTATACATAACACGGCAGGTATTCGACCACAATCGCACCGATAAGTGGGATGCAGTCTAGGATGGTACATATATCTGCCCTGTAAGTGCCTATATCCCGGTCGAAATACATAGCCCTTCTCTAAACGTTCGACCATGCTAGGATTTACTTTCTAAGTAAGTAGATTGACAAACGATTTCTGTTACTTACTTTCGAAAACTAAAATACCTACCATAAGAAATTTAGCTTTTTCTGCTGCTAAGAAAGGATTTTAAAATAGTTAAACACTTTTTTAGACTAGATTTTTATTGCACTATTTGGCACTATTTCTAAAAGACTACAAATTAAATTATCCCTACTTATCTACTGTGTTGTTTACGTAAGCATACATTTTGTAAATTCTCAAAAATATAATCTGATTTGTGACAAACTAAACTTATATTAACCCTGTGATAAGTATTAGACAATTTTATACCAGTTTCAAAGAACAAACTAGCCATCATAGCTATGGCAGCATTTATATTTCCACTTGGCAGAGTGGGTAACACTGAGGCATCAGCAATGAATAGGCTTTCTACACCATGGACTCTGAAATTAATATCTACCACACTGCTCGATGAAGAAGGCCCCATAGTGCAAGTCCCTACAGGATGATAGCTGGTCAGAGTCAAGTGTCTGACATAGCATTCCCAATATTTATCACTAAAAAAAACAAATTCTTCACACCCAGGGAAATGCATCGGATTTATATGAGCTCCTAAAGCTTTCATAGGCAATGTGTTTACAAATTTAATGACTAATTTGATCCCATCTATTAAAGTTATCACGTCATCGTTATTTGATAAGTACTTAGGGTCTACGCAAGGAGGCATTTTGGGGTCGTTACTATTGATATAAACTTGTCCTTTGCTTTTTGGATGTAAAATTATTGGTAAAATCGTTGCGGCGTGTTTATCGAATGCTTTAACAAAATAATTTTCCCATACTGTTTCGTTAATACCCAAGGATTTCTTTAAATGTGTACCTCTATCTGCTGATATGCCTACAGGCATGACCATGAACTGTAAATCAGGTGTTTCATCATTTTTCGTGGATAAAAAACCAATGGCTTCACAACCAGGGGTGGTCAAAGGTCCTCTACCATTTACAAAATATTCATGAACATTAAAAGGGTTGAGCATATTCATAGGATTCACAGCTAAAGACTTGTTGAATAGAACTAAGTCAAGTCCAGTTGCAATGTGGTCTTGTAAATTAAAACCCACTGGCAAATCCTTTATAACTGGAATATTTAAAGGATCCAATACACTCTTAGGACCAATTCCTGATAATTCAAGAATTTTAGGAGTATTGTAGGCCCCTGCAGACAGAATAACACCTCTCTTAGCTTTTATTTTATGACTTTTATTTGAAACAAATACAGTGACTCCATTAGCTATGCCATCCTTAATATTAACCTTTTCAACTAAAGCATTTGTTAGGATATGTTTTGAAATATCTAAATTATCAGATGTGGACCATCTTTTGCCTTTATTTTGTGACACTTTGCTTTTTCTAAACCCTTTATTGAATTCCTCTATAGTGCTATACCCTAGCTCTTTTGCAGCTTCTACGATGGCAGTAGCTAATTCACTTTCATATTGAATATTGTCTAAATGTAAAATATTGTCTTCTACAAATTGGAACTGTTGTTTAATGAATCCCTTAGTATATTTGCCTTGAAACCAATCAACATAATGAGATATATTTCCTCTTACATGTATCATGTTGTTCAGTTTTGAAGAGCCTCCAACAATTTTTCCTTGTGGCAGTTTGCATATCTAAAATAAACATAAAATTATGTTACATTTATTTATAGCTCTGTGTATGGTTCATCACATTAAATGTCAAACTTTTTAAACAGATGATTTTGATGAATATTCGAGTACAAGACAAGTTATCTTTTAGGGTTTTATGTAATGCTTGAGAGCATACAGCATACAATACTGTGAGCAGTTGAGCACTCATGACAAGAACTTATAGAACATTCCTATAGAACAGTATCACAAAATAGGCAAGTTCTTCTTTCTATTAAGTAATAATAATTAGGGTATCAGTACTTATGAGCCATACATAATCACAGTAACATCTCATGAAAGAAAACCATAACCTACCTTATCATTCATAGCCAAGCAAGCATTCTCCTGCGGTGTAGTTTCCAGCTGCCAATCATAAACGGATCCATGCAGCATTGGGCCAAGTACAGGTATGTCGAAGAGTGGACTCCCTTTCCCTCCTGCCTCCAAGACTATGAAGGTGAAGTTCGTCTCTGTAGCCAGTCTGTGGGCGATTACTGATCCTGCAGTGCCAGAACCCACTATAAGGAAAACAGGGTAGATTAAACAAAATTCAAACAAACAAAGTATACCTAACTGTAGGTAGACACTAGGTACGAGGTTTAAAGTAAGCATGGTTGATTTATTAAGTATTTAAAAAGTACTCACCGATAATGTAGTCGTATTCGTTTTCAAATGTATCAAAACATTTCGAAGTTATGAGTTGACCATAATAAATTAAATAAATGAGACATGAAAATGAATTAACACATATAAATAGGATAAACCAATGGCAAGTGTTAAGAATCCACATATTGAACATATTTTATCTGTTTAATTACATGAATGAAGAACTTTACAAACTTTTTAGGTTATGTTTATTATTTACTTGAACTGACACTATTGACAGCTTGACAAGAATTTTCGAAAGCTATCTGTAGCAATGGCAATGAAAACTATACAGCATTTGAATTTTGAATATATCAGAGTTAATATTAGTTCTCGTCTCGTGTTATATGGATTCTGTTCAATAACTTTGTAAAGGAGGAAGTCGAAAGACAGATCAGTGTATAAATTGTGATTTTATTAAAATAAAATTATAATAAAATAAATATGTTAAAGCTTATAATTAAATATGCAGCACTTGTGGTTCTAGCTTTAGTCTATCGATAGTTTCTTGTGGCATACAATAGGTAGGGTTCACGAGTTTTATGCTAGTATTTCCTAGTAGGGATAGTCCAGCTAGCCCAAACAAGGTGTGGAAAGGGTCTGGTATGTCGCCAGGGCGGTCGCTGAATCCACCAGTTTCAGCGTCTTGACACGCGAGGATGTATTCTTCTAAACTCTTTTTGTCTACCCAGTGTATCCTGTTCAGCATAGATAGTGATGACATTACCCACCTGAAATAAAAAAAACATGCATGAACTATTTTTTTTTTCATTTATTTAACAATTAAAAAATTATTACATTTAGATAGCTTTGAAAAACCACTGGGGTTTGATATAAAGCTAACAAATTCACAGTAGGTACCTACATTCACTGTATCTGTCTTTTGTATTAAACTTTATTATTTTTTTGACACTCAATCAGTATTGTCATAGGCATAATCAATTTAAAATATGGATAGTGTGAATTTTTAGTAGTAATTTTAGGAATAGTACTCACCAAGAATAGCACAAGTCTGGTAACTTCTCTGGTCGTCCATTTAGCCCACCACTGGGCAGCTGCCTCTCACACAGCCACCACGCTAGCTCATCTGCCTTGAGTGCGTCCATTCGTTTGCATATTGACAGGGTTCCAACACAGCAGTAGATCAGACCTAGTAATTTAACATTAGAACACTTAATTTATCATAATATTAATACTAATACAAAGAGGGAGATGGAAAAAAAAATGCTGTGTGGCACATCAGACACATTTTTGTTGGAATTTTGTTCTTATAACAACTTTGTCTTTTTTTTCATTCTTTTTATTTTATAAAGGCCTTTTATTTACAACTTTATCTGCAGCATTAAGATGCTATATGTACAAGTACAGAACTGGTCTAGCTTGGTGTGCTATCTTCCATACCTTGACATTGAATGATTAAAGTTTAAATAAGAGGATTTTAACTATTTGGGTGTTTAATATTTACCTGCATGACTTTCTGACCCAGGTTTTGAGCCAAAGCCCCCATCAAAGTTCATACAACTCAATACAAAGTCAACTGTTTTGGTGGTGTTGATAGCATCCAGCCGTTTTAGCAGTGACAGAGCCATCACTGCACAGAAAGAGAACCTTGTGTCTACTTCACCCCATTTGTCACCTGGAAATAAGAAAGTATGTAAGTAAGTATTGTTGGCAGACCTATAAAATAAATAAGTAAATAATAAGTGGAAGGCTTTAATTTGAGGAAGCAATTACAGAAAAGTAAAGTAAGATAATTTATCTAATACTACTGGGACCAAATTGAGCAAGTTTTACAGTCTACAGAGTTCAATGCCAATTAGGAGGCCTGTATCAAAAGACAGACTGAATAATCTTTTGTTACTAGCATGGAGCAATATAAATGACTATACTTTATGACTTGTATGCTTCGATACGCAGATCATGAAGACCAAACCTGAAATGAATAGATTTATGTAATACAAAAAACTTACCAAAGAAACTTCCATCATCCTGCTGCAACGAGGTGATATATCTCACTACACCGTCCACATCAATAGCATCCAGCCTGTCATACATGGCTAGCACCTGCACTGCGCTCAGGGTATACAGCATGTGTGGGTCATGGCCTATACTGGCCGAGACCCCACCACTCTCTTTGTCTTGACATGATGTGATGAATTCTATGATTTCATCTTTAGGCATCCTGCAAATTTTACACATAACATTGTTATTATATTACATTAACTTAAAATGACTAAAAACTAAAATTTAAAAACTATTTACAAAATAAAAAATACTTCACCCCCAGCGCCGCAGTCAGGAATCGTGCCCAAAAGGCTGGCAGCATTGCCACGTTGAATGGCCAGGCTAATTCTCTGACCAAAATAGCTGCCAGCCTTTTGATCACCGGTCACCTCGGTGAGCCTCTTTGCCAGTTCCTTATAAAAGGAACGAGCGCTTGGACCCCATGGTCCCATAGTCTCAACCCCAAACGGCACAAATATATAACTCTCATTGAGAGCTGCATATTTGCGCCGCTTGGAGCACTCAGCCGAAGCCGCCGCCGCGCCTGCGGCAAGGGAGGTACCTCCTGTATGAGACGGAGCAAGCGTATCCGCGCATGTTGCGTCCCACACAAGAGGACGTCCCTGCTTCCAGGGAATGAGCGTCATGCCGTCAGGTCTCTTGCCGTCGTCACGGAGTATGCCGTTAGGCTCTAAAACTGCTGGCACATTGACGGCGACAAGAGCTCTGCGGATGACGTCATTGATGCAGGCGTGTCGGGAGACTCGACCAGCGCTCATTTGGCATGAGAGGCCATGGTGTCCTAACTCACCGACGCGAGTACCGCAACGACAGCGATGGGGATGGTTTGTCTTGACGCCAAGTCTAAGGGAAATGGCAAGGGACAGTGTACTCCTGTCAAGCAGAGTCCCGATATTGGCCGAAGGAAGAGCATGTAGCCAATAACCGGACTCTGCCTGAAAGACCGCTAGTAGGCGAGCACGCTCTGCAGCATTTTCGGAGGAAGCCAATAGATCACTCTGAAAACGCAAGCAGAGCGGCTCGTCCCACTGCCTCTGAGACGATAGAGAGGTAGGTGGATCGGCTCCCGGGCATGCCCTAGTCCAAGCGTTTCTGGCCTCTGCGAGGTGAGCCAACTCCACTACCCCTAAAGAAGGGGCTAGTAATTTATTAAAGAGTTCGGCTGTACCATACGCAGAAGACAGAAAAGCTGGAAAGGCTATATGCGATATCTGACGTGTGCCTAGTCCTCCGAAACGCACAGGGAGAGAGGCCTGTTTCCAGGAGTTATCGCTAAATGCACAATTTAGAATTTTGGAGAGTGTCTCCCTGAGCGAACTATCAATGGTTGACAGTAGTCCTGGAAAAAGCCAAAAATGGGTACTACGTAAAAAATATATAAATTTTGGGGCGTATGCGCAAAAACGGATTAAATACAAAGCCATGTGAGGGTTTATCTTTAGCATATTTTCGGAGGACTGCTGAAATTTGGAAATTTGTTCATTAATAAAAATCGGAATAGCCTCGTCAAAAATAGGGGAACCTAGAAGACGGAGTGACGTATTATTGAGAATTTTGATATTGGGAGCTAAAGCCGAAAATTTTGTAATAATGTCTTGTAACTGAACATGTGAAAATTTTGATTCTGGGATAAATAGCTCGCATTTTGAATAATTGAGATCAAGTCCGATACTTTTGAATTTATCAATGATGGTGTGGAAGTCTAAGAGAACGGATGAAATTATACATTGTTATTTATATTTATAAGCTATTGTAATGCGTAAGTACTTAGATATGATGTTTTATATCGGTAGAATACGCAAAATGTGGGCTGATGGGACCGAATTGAATGCAATGTTCTCAATAACTTTATACTTAATAACAACGATTAGAACTAGGCTACTTGACGATAGTTTTACAAACATACCTTGAGGATTGCCCCATGAGCTCCATGGCAGTCAGGCTCCAGTATATGCCAGACATTCGAAGATATTCAGTCATACAAAATTCGAAGTCATCTTTGTCAAGTCCATAACCTGCTAAATAGTCGGAATGTTTCTGAAGAAGTAGTGACTTAGGTCGGTCCTCTTTGAGGATCACATCTTTGGTATTGAAAGACATTGATTTGTTTCTAAATTAATTAAATTTTTAATGCAGTTCCTGTTTGATGAGTCGAAGATTCCAGGGTGAAGAAACTTCCATACAACGGTCATCGAAGTGAAACTTGCTTCCAAACAGCGACATCGGTGAATAAATTCAAATACTTTTTAACTACCCTAAAACGCTCTAGATGTCGCTGCTCCTGTTTCCTTCATATTTTCATTTTTTTCTTAATTAAAATATATTTGAGAATATTGTTAATTACAATGTGATAACTTTTTTTAAATGAAATTAATTTGTTTTAATTTAAAACTGTTTTTTTTTTTTTTTTTTTTTTTTTTGGGATGGACTGTCCCGCTGAAGCGCCCAGGGCGCCACGCAGAATTTAAAACTGAACATTGACATTTTTGTTATAATTTACATAATAGAGTAGTAGAAATTACTATTTAACATATGGCAACTTTGTTTTTCCTCCAAAATGGCCGGTGTTGTTTTTGTTAGGTTGAATTGAATGCATTATTTATTGTTTTCTTAGCCATCGTTTATGAGTTCTGTGGCCCTATTAAAGTATTGAAGAGTCGAGTCAAATTCAAGTTCATTCCTTCGTACCTGCTGCTGTTCTGGTTCATCGGAGTTTTGTTCGTTCCTTCGTGAATCGCGAAGAAACTTTCTGTTATGTTCACAAGTGATCTGAGTTTTCTCAATGTGCTGTGTTCTGTGTTTAGTGTTGAAAACTTTGCGAAAAGACGCTTTTGGTGTATAATATTATGTGTGTTCATAAATAAAGTAAAATTATTAAATTCAAAAGTTTTTGTTTACTTATTTGCATTTCCATGTGCAATGTAGAATTTTTCCAAATACATTGTTTTGAAAATACGTACACCATAAAGATAAATATTTTCAAAATAATGGATTTGAAAAAATTCTACATTGTACACTTAGATTAATAAAACCTAGATGGATAGTCTTCATACAAACGCTTCGTCAAGAGTGAGGCAAAAATCTTATGTCATTAGTGTCAATTTTGTTGGGGAGTGTAGACAGTGAAGGTGATTTTCCCGAAAGTAGGGAAATTTTCAATACGTTTTTAATTATTTTATAACTAACAAAAACAAAACGCATCATGTACTTACTTATTTATTGAATTCAAAGTACCTACCTAATTACAATAAGATAAATCGACTGAAAAGTCTCGATTTCATAAAAAAGGAAGTGTATTTGTACGGCGAACAATTGGGAAATAAATTTTCTTGTTACTGGTATCATTTCCGTATTTAATTTTTGAAAGCCAAATTCAAGCAAAATACGCGTCGAATCGTAGTACTTACTTATGAAATGTAACACTGGTCACTTTCTTTAGTTTTTCTGATGTATTTAGACACCCTTTCACAGCACAAACCGTCTTAATTAATTAAAAGTCGTCGGACGTGTTTACCAATTTTTCACTTTGACAGTTCATGTGACGTTTACGAGTAAGCCATTCTGGCTCACTAAAATCTGCCTCACCTTTCGTGCACTGACTATCTATCTAGGTTTTATTAATCTAAGATTGTACATCATAAAAACAATAATTCTTTGAAGGTTATGAGGGCCTATGTGTGCGTGAACTGTGTGTATGTGTGCGTGGACTTTATGTATGTATGTGTGCGTGTACTATGTATGTATGTGAGCGTTACGTACGTAGGTTAAGTACAGGGAATTTAACACCAGGCTATCAATTAGTAGGCTCAAAAATTTGACAGAGAGGGTTCTCTATTTCCTATGTATTACTTTTCTCTATGGAAGATTCTTCTTCACTTTTTGACATTGACAGTGAGTGACAAATAAATGACATTGACAGATTGACTGCTTATGGAAATTGACAAAGAAATTAATAACTATACAGTTTTTCCGCAAATGGAAAATAGCAGACATCGTATTTTCATCAAGTAATTTTTCCATCATTTTAGCGATCAATGCCAATATCTTAAAAGAAACCAAAAGACTTCATTCCTATATTTGTGATTCCAACAGTAGCATTTTTCTTTCGGCGCTCAAAATAAATAATAACATCGATACGATTTTGTGGGGTTTTGCGTAAAAATGCTTATGTAACTTTCAGAGATAATAACTAATTAGCCCAAAACTCCGCCACAAGAGTGGCGTTTTCAGTAGCCTTAAATAAATCTTCCTGCGGTTCCTGCGTGCTAAAGTTGTTTGGTTGGGCACGCCGTGCACGACATCATGCTTCGTCGACTGGGGAACAAAACCACACTTGCACTCCAAGTTTGAGCCATCTAAGAATTCCCATAGAACAGATGATTAATCAGTAGTAAAGATAATGAGAGTAAAATTAAAAAAGTAGGTAGGCATTTGTAGGTACTAATATTAAAAACATAGAATAAGGTATAAGTTTATGCAGACAGGGATTGGTTTGTCCCAAAGTTTTTACATAGTTGATATAATTTTGAACCCTCGTGTACGGAATTTAAATCGTTATTTGTAAAGCTAAAAAGTAAACAACGTTATTACGCAGTACCTACATATTTGTAATTCGCTCGTGTGAACAAGGACTTGATTGGCTGCGTTCCTTAACTCAATTTATTTCTGAAATTGGAAGCATTGGACAAATTATAATGTAATTAAGTAACACTCTACGTTAATCTTTTCGATTTATTTTTAACTAGCAGTTAAGATAGAAGCAAAAACATACTTTACAGTAGGTTTTACGTGCCTAGGTTAATAGCTCATCTTTTAAAATACTTAGGTAGGCTATTTCTTAGGTAGGGACTAGGGACAATATTGAATTGCAGTAACAAGATAGTTTGACTACGATTAAAAGGGGAAATGGAAAACCGTTATTGTCTCCTTTCGTAGACCACGCGGCAAAACTTTCACTCATCAAGTTACTTAGCTCTTTCACTCACGTTAGCAATTTAAGTGCGTGAAAGAGGCGGATAGATTAGAATGAATAGGTGGTTATTACATGCCGACATATCGGTTCAATAGATTACCAATCCCAGGATTGTAATCAAGCAAAGGTCACCGGTTCCAGCCCCAATCGTCGCCACTTCAAACGCAACTCTTCAGGGGGATTGGACATAAATTCCCTATTCCCTTTAGGAATTTACTTTGTGGATGGGTTCTGTAACTGTCAAGGATTAAGTTTAGTTTAATACTATTGCACTAACGCTTTCTCACTCGGGACGTGCACCGACTCCAATTAAGAAAAATAACCAATACACCTTTTACGAAAAATCTACAACTATTATATTATATTATTTTTACACTGAAGAAAATAGGCAGGTAAGGTATTATGTAGAATTGTGTAGTGGATGGCGTGATGGCGCAATAGTGAACGCCTGGAAGGAGTCCCTGGTTCGATTCCCGACTGGATGTAAGTATGCAGCATCTGTTGAGCGACTACTTATTGTTGCTGTCGCTCATATTGCGATGAACAGAAACTATAAAAACGTCAAACCGCGTATCTGGGAAACTTGCTTCTCGTACATTTTTTTCTTATTTGTTGACAACACCTATAATAATCTATATCTATAAAAGCGAAAGGTCACTGATTGACTGACTGGACTTACTCATTCGTCTCTTAGTCTCAAATTTTGCATGGGGGTAATGGAAAACGTACCTAGGTGCTTGTCTACTCACGGACATTGCCCGCGGGCGGCGTGACCGGAGGGAGCGGCGAGCGTTCGGCGAACGAACGAGCAATGTTCGGTTCGCGAGCGAACATCGAAGAAGACGATCCTGACGCACTCTCTTCAACGACTTTGCACTAAACGGTCTCGATAATCTTGTAAATGTAGGTATACCGAATAGATATTTTAATTCAAACAGTCCACTCTTTTCATTTATAAACTTCCACTACACACATTATCGAAGTAACAGTGCTCTTAGAACGTGCAGGTCCTTTTAGAACGTAGGTGCTCACTAGACGGGATTGTGCAAAATTCAACCCCTAAGGGGGTAAAACGGGAATACGGGATTCACGCGTACGAAGTCGCGGGCGGCCGCTAGTTCCATATAAAAACTAGTTCATACCTACCTATTTAAAAAATTGATTAAGTAGGTACATATCGTGACAAGACGGGTAAATCCTTCCATTTAATCCACGTGAATCTTATCGTATTTCTAAATTAATCCAAGCAGAGGCGTGGTCGTGCCTGACGTGACTAGGTAAATATAATTTGTTTATTAACGAATCTACATTAATTAGATTGTATTTTAATTAGTTAATTATTTCCAAGAAATTTAACGCTTTGTTTTTAGAATAACAAGTGTGGGATAGACTATAAATAAATGGATCAGAGAATAAAAAGGTCTGAAATTTTTATACTTGAGAGGGCTATCGTTTTTATACTTAACAGTTGGCACCCCTGGCGATTGACAGGACCTTACTCTACAGTGGCGCCATCTTGATGAGTGCAAATACGATAGTCCTCCTACTACCTACTTTCGCGCTCACCAGTTGGTGCCACTGTCTTCGCTACTAGCAAGTGACAGCTTAGACAGGACCTTACTCTACAGTGGCGCTAACTGGTGAGCGCTAAAACGATAGCCCTCGCTGATGACTTTGCATGGGGGCCTAATTTTTTTTTGAGAATTTTATATCGGTCCTGCATTTGGTCTTGTAGGCAAGTAGGAAATGTAGGAGTTGTATTCGAGTAGTATATCCATCCACCCTTTTTGTTTGAACAAGTATAAAACTTACACTATGTATAAATTATAATTATGTAATTGCTGGAATTGTAGACAAATACTCAGATCTTGAAACTTTTAGTGCAATTAGCAAAAAAGTAAGCAAACTAACACGAAAGCGTTTATTTATAACATCGATCCAATTTCTGATTAAAGTCCTAGGGCCAACTAGACTACTAGAGGTTAAGGGACTAAGGTGCTTGAAAGTTGCATTTGATGAGATATTGGAAAATGTTGAACGATTTATTTAGTTATTTGACAATTTTATTTTCAAAACGACATCTTAAAAAGGTTTTTGCATTCAATAGAAATGACTATCGAAAAGATAATTTTAAAATATTGTGAAGAATAGATTTGAGGCACGAAAAACGCTGAAGTACCTATTTGAATTGGTTTTTACATTTCGTGTCAAATTTGATTTTTTAACATAAAAATAGTTTAAATTTAAAATTAAATTGACAGTAATTGCTACTGAAGCCCTTTAAATACCTCCTAATTTAATTTTATTCAATATCGAAGTACAAATTCAATAGGCCTAAGCAGACTACCTAGTACCTACGAAGCTACTATTTGCCTTTTGAGACTTTTTAAGCGCTTAGAATTGTCAGTTAAAATTAAAGAACCCTCAAGTTTCTAGAGGGTTCTTAAATATTAATTTAAAATGATATTGCTTGTGTTGCTAAATTTCAAAGGTGACAAATGTTTACCAACACAACAACTTTGAGTCTAGACAATTTGATTAAACGAACCACTACTGCCTTGTTTGTTACAATTTAAACTAAATTGCTGAAATCCTAAAATATCTCATTGGTTGCGGTTGATCGAACGTACAAATCGCTTCGGACAGTTTGGTTCATTCCCGCGTGTCGCTGATCGAGCAACCCCCGCCGTACATAAATTGATTGAGACATCAATGGAGAGGCTGCGGCTTGTCTAGCGCGACAGCGGATACAGAGAGCAAAATCTTGGACTTGGTGATTCATGGAGACACGTAGGTCAAACAATAACGAGATACCTGAATAAAATGAGAGAAAATATCATATAACATACTTACTTACATGCATTTGCATTTTTGCAACTACACCACCAGCTTCACACCACGCATCATAATTTGGGAACTTGGCTAGTGGCTACTCAATAGATTTTTTTGCGCGGCCAAGCTGTAGAGCTTGGCTAAGTCTGGAATCGCAGCAATGGAATTTCCATTATTGGGAAATATCTACCTCAAGCCACGTATTCCCAAGTGCCGTTCCTGAATTTTCTTAGAATGTTCAGTCGCTTACTTACCTATGTCAGTAAGAAGGTATACGAGTATGAGAGAAAGTGGTAGTCGATAAAGACGAAAATATCACTGAATTAAGTATTAATAGAATATTGCAACAATGGCAAATGTCCACAAACGTGTTGCTGTCACAAAACACAATAAAGGCTTTTCAGGTCTCCTCAACAACACAACTCAACAGTTTTTATTACACCCGCTAAAACTGGGCCCGGAGCCTTATACCGGGTGCATTGACTGCTTGTTTACGAAGGTTCTATCCATTCTTAGAACGACTTAATGCAAAATGTCTCATTAGAGATGCATACTGATTAGGATTTATGAGCTTCTCGATCAACTCATCTATGAATTATAATGATATAATCTAAAGCTTTTACAGTTATACAACGACCTTTTTGTTTTGTGTAGGCTGTAGGTAAACAATGCTATCACGTTTAATCCACCAAAGCGAAGAGATGTTTGAATAACTAATCAGATTTCTGAATCTGAGCTAGCGGAGAGGTGAAATTACGAAAACTCACATCTGGTGAGTACCAATGATTTCAAAGTCACAGGGTGACTTTGAAATCATTGGTATCCTTTTAATATAAGACTCTACTCATGAGACATTGCATTCTCCAAATATGAGACAAATCCAATGAGATTTTTCGTCATTATTTTACTATGTATTTGTATATTAGTGTGCTCTTTTATAGAGTTTAAAACTACTGTACAGTCAACAGTACATCAGCCTGCCTGACTGTTCTGATTCGTGAGCGGCTTTCTCAGCTTCAGCAAAATTGATGTGCTGTCGTCTGTACAAGATTTTAAATATTGAAATTTTAACCCATTGGGTCTGTCTCATATTTGGGGAATGTGTGTAATGTAGTAGAGACTTATTTTAAAATGATGCCAACGATTTCAACGTCACCCTGTATACAATCCGTTCGAGCTAAATGCGCACCTCGCTGAAATCCGACCGGCACACCTCGCGTTCGCCAAGTCCGCACCAGCGTATAGACGTTACGTCACGGCTGCCAGGTGCGCAGTTAACTAGTAGTTACGACCCGGTTGGGGTTTGGTAGAAACCGAGCCTAAAACGGCGGATAAGCTTTACAAAAGCAGGAATCATCATCCATAATGGCCAATTAGGTCGATTCTACGATAAACAAGTATTATAAAATCCCCGCATATAAAATCAAGGTGCCAAATAAGTAGCTAGCATCTTTTTAAGAGTAAATAAATTGTAGTAGTTTTCTGTCCAAAGTGGTTGTCACTGAGCTTATGACAGTGTTTTAATTAAAATTTTAATGGTCTGTTATGTTTTAATTTTTAAAAATAACTACGATTAAAGATAAAAGTATTTTTAAAATATTGTTTTCATAGATCCAATTTGCGGTTTATTGCTTTGTTTGATATTTCGCATTTTTTTAATACACAATATTTTGTATTCGTGAAATACGTAGGTATATAAAAGTTATTCTGAATGCCGGACGAAATATGAGACTATTTAATTATACCACGTATTCCGTTAATGAGTCCACAATAAAATGAGATTAACCAGTGTGAACGACACACACTCGTCAAAACATTACCCTCCTTTTGCAAATGAATAAACACATGTTATACGAGAGATACACATGACGTATTGTAAGCGAGTGATAACGCTATCGCGAGGGTTATAAACAATTGAGTTGACCTGCGATAATGGCATACTGACTGCCTTAGGCATAGTGCACATGAGCGAGTTTTTAACGCTCAAGTAACAAGTAAATAATAAAAAAAACAACCCCCAAGGGTGGAAAATTGGGGATGAACTTTTTTATACGCAATATCTCCGCCGATTATAAACCAATTTGAACGATTATTTTTTTGTTGAATAGGTATTATCAAAAGGGTGGTTTCATGCGAACTTGAAGAAAATATTTCACCCCCAAGGGTGGAAAATTGGGGATGAACTTTTTTATACGCAATATCGCCAAGATTATGAAACATGTAAAGTTTGCCTGCACCGACTCCAAAAGTATCAATCATGGTATACCTACATAAATATTAATAATTAATTCGTCCTAATAAATAAGTAGGTAATTAGTAATTATTTTTCTACGTTTTAGTGTAGGTTTTTTGGAGTCGGTTTTATTTTTTTTTATAAAATTTTACTTATTTCTTGCTTTTTAGTTAACTAATTATTACCTTGATGTTACCACTGAAGGTAGGCAGTACACTGAGACCAAAAAAAATTGGTTCATAATCGGCGGAGATATTGCGTATAAAAAAGTTCATCCCCAATTTTCCACCCTTGGGGGTGAAATATTTTCTTCAAGTTCGCATGAAACCACCCTTTTGATAATACCTATTCAACAAAAAAATAATCGTTCAAATTGGTTTATAATCGGCGGAGATATTGCGTATAAAAAAGTTCATCCCCAATTTTCCACCCTTGGGGGTTGTTTTTTTTATTATTAAATTTAAATGGGACCACCCTTGAGATATTACCTATACGCCGAAAAAAGATTTGTTCAAATCGGTTCATAATTGGCGGAGTTATCGCGTAACAAACATAATAATATAACCTCCTCCTTTTTTGAAGTCGGTTGAAAATACTTAAGAGAGAAAGAAGAAAAAACATTTATTTGGTTCGAACATAATAATTAAACAGTTGATTACAAGGAGATAAGTTAGAACTAAGAATGACATAAGATATTCTAGAAAAAAGATCTTATTTTCTGCAAAATAGGGTTTTTAAAGCGCTTTTACAGGTCTCAGTATAACTTTCACCCTAACATTACTTCAGGACAATACCTAGTGGGCCAGTGCTGAGAAGAAGCAGCTCAAGAACGTCTATTATTAAAATTTCCATTGGCTAAAATAAGTTTGCATTTAGATGAGAATTTTTTATAACACAACAAGCTAGCTAGCAGTCACTCAATTCACTATGCTATTTTTTTTATTAAAGTACAAAGGAAACCTAATTTCGTCAAAGAATGAAAACGCTAAGCGGCATCTTCACTTAGTATGCTTCATAATGAATAATTTTTGAATGTAAAGAGATACGGAGGATCACCTTTAGAACGTACCTACATTTTTGATTGCAGACTTTCAGAGGGTCACCTTAGGACGCTCTTTTCACGAAAATTATACACAATGCGACTACAAGCTTAAATTTAAATACTGTTTAGTACTATCCTTATTAGTCTGACCTCAGCACGGTCACTAAACTGCCAGTTCATCGCTTAATGTGTGTAGGGAAAGGAAAATCCTTTAGCATCGTGACTAGAGCTTTGACCGTTGTAGGTTACTTGTAGAAAGGCCATTATTATCGCATTATGCGAGTGTTTTTTAAAGCAAAGTGGGAATTTATTATCCCATTGAATGGGAAAGCGTTTTACAAAGAGACGTGGTCGTTAAGTCTACGTAACTATATTTAAAAGGTTGTAGGGTAGTATTACTAGGCAGGTTTTATTTTAAAACGATAGTAAATAAAATAACCTTATCTATGAAGAAGGTTAAAAATAGGACATTGAATTCATTCTTCGTGTTTAAAATTTCAGCTGTACCGTGTATTTGTTAAAAAAGGTAAGTATTTCTTCAATAAATTATACCTATTTAATGTACGATTGATTGCTTCTATCAACATTTGCAGGAAAAATACATAAATATAGATTTCATTTCCAGATTGAAAGTCCTTATTACCTACTTCGATTCATACTGTTTTTCAGACATATTTTAAAATAAATACGGTACAACAAACATAATTAACAAACGATGAACAGTCAGTGATTTCTTTATCGCAAGCAATTAAAATCGTCATTATACTAATAAGCAAGTTTACAAAGAATTCGTAATTAAACAAAATTCGACACTGAGCGACATTAAAAAGCGAAAGTAACGATCAATCAAAAGAATGATTTAGGGGATTGGTCCAGTCTGAAAACTGTTTCCATTCGTAGTTTTTAGCATTCGTTTTCGTTCAATTCTTCAAATATGTATTAAATTTACAAGTGGCTTAACCAGTGCGTACTTAGAGGTGTAAGGTAAAAAAAGTTTTGAATAATCTTAACTGTATTTTTAAGATGGCCATCTTCAGTGTCACTAATTTATATGAGAAAAATATTCAAAAATGTATCACCAGTGTGCACTATCCTTTGCTTTACGTTTATTGAACGAATCTCCCAGCTGCCACAGTGAGTGCGAGGGCTACACTGATTCGACTCATTCACAAGCTCCACACACCAGTGGCGAAAGGTACGTAAATAAATAACAAGTGTACAACACACCAGGCTATATTTTTGTTGAAAAATCACCGCTATCACGACTGAATAAGGTGTCCGAGTGTTCAGTTTTATGTGCCGTCTGTACCTATACCATACTCTATGAGTAAAGAAATAAGTACGCTACCGTAAATTGAATCATTTTTTACACGAGTTCGTTCCCTAAATTAACTTGATGATGGTTTTGTTTTGTGTCAGCAATTGTTTCTTAGTTTTGACAGTTGTTTTGCTCTAATTAAAAGAAAAAGTGATTTATTTTTTATTTCAACTGCAATGTTTCGTTCACTCTGTGTATAAATTCGAGTCGAGACTTCACCACTTCAACATTGAATAAAAACAATACAGAAACTGTATGAAGAATGCGACTAAGTATTATTCATTTTTATTGTCAATAGTTTACAAGCATTTCGTGACTACATATTATACGTCTTAGCCGGCTAGTATTATGTTTCAAGCGAATACTTAGCATCATGTTTCCTGTTTTACGAACTAGATATTTAACTTACAAATCAAAGTACCTCGGCAAAGTTATTGCTTCCATTTCAGGTTCATTTATTTTGTTTGTTCGACAAGTTCCCTCTTTGGTTAGGTTTTATTGGCGATCAAGCTGTAAGGAGATTTTGGAATGAATAAGTAGGAATAGTGTAATAAAAAAAGGTCAACTAAAAATATTCAAAATTGCCAATAACTCACATAAAGGGACATGAAAATAAACCATCTTTTTCACTTACATAAATCATTGTATGTACATATAGGTACCTACACTCTGTGTGAAAAACACCATCTCTTTCTATTGGATTCCTTATTGTTATCTTGCTATTCTATTACAAAAGTCGTAGGTGTCACCAATCATTTTATTCTGCGGTATACGCCTCAGTGGCTAAAGTGTGATTTCTCTGTCTTTTGTGCTACAAAGCCAACGCGCGCGCGGTAAGCAACAAAAATATCTAACAAATAATTCTCTACGTACAAGAATACCGAGTTTATTGGAATTTATTGACTTATTATGTACGAGTAGGTATGTTCAGAATTATTTCGAAATTACTTTTGTGCTTTGTACATTTTTCTCGGTTTACGCAAGTAGTAACAGGTATTTTTTGCAAAAATATTTGTTGTCAAATAATACAGGTAAAGTTAATTCATTAAAATAAGAAAAGAAAATTCATTTGTAAAAATTAGACAAAAAATAAAATACAGTTCATTGACTTGGTATTATCATTGATCTGCAAATAATTTCTTCGAATTCACGAGTAACTTAACTATTTTAATTTCAGCAGATGAATGGGAATGACAACCCAACAGAATCTTGAAATTAATTCTGCATTCATTTATAAGTTTTCCATCGGTAATAGGTAAAGTTTATTTATATGATCGGTTTACTTAGTTCCGGAAGACAAATAAACATTTAACTTTTTATCTAATGGTTAAGATAAACTTGTGACATGGCAATGATAAGTATTTACCTACTCATCAATAGGATAATTCAAACAGTATCAGTCCCTGTGATCAAAACAATAAACAAGATTCTATGCTAATCGTTTAACGTCAATTTCTGTAATAGTAATCAAAAATAAGTTTGGAACTTACATTAGGTTAGGTAGGTACTAAGGTACCCACTTAGTTACCTATGTAAGGTAGCTGTGTGCTAAATTGGTCATTAAAGTCTTAATGGGATGGACGCAGTGTGGATGGGTTTTTTGCATGGGATTCATTTAAATACCACCCGCTTTCCAGGAAAAAATAACTCAATGTTATGTTTAAATTTACATTAATTTAAAAATGGCGCGTGACACTTTTTGCGTGCACCATGCTTAACCACAGATTATACAGGGTGTGACTTCAAAGAAGTTGATTTACACATAGCCTATTAAATAAATAACTTTTTTTTAATGTTGACACACCTTTTTCGTGTAAGTTAAGCATTTTTTTATGATATTTAAAATGCAGATTGTACCTACACGAAGAAAACAGTGTAACCAGCTGAATAAATAAAATAATTGAATACACTTAATTCTTATCACTTTAGAGCACTATTTGTTTTATTATGTGGAGAAATACTAAAGGTATAAAGCAATAAAACGTCGGTGTTTATTGTAATAAAGTTAAATTGTACTGTACTGATTAGTAGATATTCATACTTTACCTATCTTGTTAAATTAATCCTTAAGGCGAATCGAAAGATAATTATTTCGATTGCATGTAACTAATTTTACCTTTTATGTTTATATGAATTGAGTATTTGAAATTAAATTGCGTGATAAATTAATAAAATTGCGACCTTAATAACTGGTTTGAACTATTGATATAAATATTTATTTATTTTATTTCGAATTTCGATTATCATAAATCCAACATATCCGGCCAGTGTGTTGTTTATAACTATTAACTTGTGAAAACTCATTTTTTTTAAGTCTAAACAGGATTTTTATTGTGATTTTTTTTAAGTTTAAAGAAGAACGGTCATCTGTGACCCAGGCCCGACAGAAACGAGACATACCTCAGTTTTTTTGTCATGTCTTAATTAGTTAAATTATATATTTTTTATATTCGAAATCTATGTATAACACCAAAATATTACCCTTTGTTTTTGTTCAGGCGTTATACAAAAACTAATACAAAATGCCTATTTATCACCAAAATTGGTAAATGTATGTACCTAAATGTCTATTACCGCTTCTATGGAATGTATCTAGGTGAACTGGAGATATATCCGGATTATACAGGGTGGAAACGAGAAGTTACAAAATCCAAAAATTCAATGTTACCAGCTTTCATAATCTGTAACCTATTATTGGTACCATTTGAAAGAGCTCGTAAAGCACTTTCAGAATCAGTAACTAGTTTTTCGATATCTTGTATAGTTTAGAAATAATCGAGTGAGATCATTTATCGTTCCATATGTATTTATACATCGATATCGAGAGATCGTGAAGATAATCGAGATCGTATAATCCGGATATATCTCCAGTTCACCTAGAACCACCCTGTATAATCCGGCTGTATCTCCAGGTCACCTAGATACATTCCATAGCAGCTGTAAAAGACATTTAGGTACATACATTTACCACTTTTGGTGATAAATAGGCATTTTGTATTAGTTTTTGTATAACGACTGAACAAAAACAAAGGGTAATATTTTGGTGTTATACATAGATTTCGAATATAAAAAATATATAATTTAACTAATTAAGACATGACAAAAAAACTGAGGTATGTCTCGTTTCTGTCGGGTCTGGGTTTTTTTTGTATGGGGCGTGACCGTTCTTCTTTTAGTCATGAAAACATGAAAATGTAGGCTGTTATAAATCAAGTAGATGCTTTATAATGTTTTTAAATAATTTTCCGTCCAAGAGTCGTACCTCTGGTGCTAAAAATTCAGATTAAAGTATGTTTTTGTACAGAAAGATATTGTGCTATGAATACATAAAATGTCCTTTCAAGGTATAAGATGAGGAGCCGCTAACCGCCCACCGCATTGTACGCAGTCTCGCCTACGCAGTCGCCGCTTGATTAATTTCAATTGAACGATTTCAATTTCACAGTTAAATAATTTTTTTCTTGCTCTTTATGAAATTGATTGTATATTCAGTAAGAAAGTTACATTTCGTACTTCAGTTACGGGACTATACTATACCCACCTCTCGTTCCCACCGCTGCAAGTCCTGTGTAGCCAGGATCTACAGCTTGACCAATAAAAACCCAACCAGTGAAGGTCAAGTTTGTCCTGGGGGAAAGTTAAACTGTCATGCACGTGTATTTACCGACGACACTTCACATTAGATTAAACATTTTTGTTGCAAAACAGCACTTATTACCACAGCATAGGTAGATGCCACAGTGTTTAGGTTGATGTGCTGTCGTCTTTAACTGTCGGCCGTTTGGTGTAGTGGTTCTAAAACGGACTATTGTGCCGAGAGGTCCCGGGTTCGATTCCGGGCCGGGCAGAAATTGAAATGATGAATTTTAATTTCTGTGACGGGTCTGGGTGTTACTATGTACCTACTTAAATGTATGTATGTTTTTAAAACAAGTATATAGCACCCATAACACATGCATATTAGCTGCTTACTTATTGGGGCTAGATAGCGCTGTGTGAAATTGTGTAAAGATATTTAATTAACTAACAATAGTCCCGGCACGCACGGATTTTGAGCGCTGAGAGAAAAATGCGCAGAAAGTTTTGTTGATGCTGTTTTCATTTGCAAACCTACACAACTTTAGTTAAAAAAATGTATTAAATGAATAAATAATTTATTTCAACGAATCGTTTACGTAAGCCCACATTATAAACTTCCACACTTCAGACCTTTTTGCGAGAATAAACTCTTTTATGATTTCCTTCTCAAACATCTAACCTAAGTATTTTTGTATACCCATTAATAATTAAATTATGTATTTCAGTGGTATACAGGGTGGCCAAAACAGTGAGATCTAAAAGAAAAATTTAGATTCCTTACATCAAGGTGTACCTAAATCACCCCCATGTATGTAATACGATTGTGCTTAGTTTAGGAGATAGAGTTAATTTTGTGACATTTTAAAATTTTATGACCTAGTAGGCTTTAAACATTTTTATCTTTTTTTTGGGTTGACTTTTTTCGGATTTCTTTTTTTCGACAGATTTGTTATTAATTGCAGATATTTAAAAAAAATAATCACCTTCCTAGCTTTGATTCAAGATACAAAAGTTTTGCTAGAAACATTAAAATTATGCTTTTATCAGAATGCTATCAAATTTTCAACTTAAAAGTTTAAGTAAAAAAAAGAACTTCCATAGGTCCAAAACCATTTTAAAAACTGCGCCGTTTCCTGAACATTCATAATAATACAAAAAAACATGTACTTAATGGGCCACTATTTCCTGTAATCGGTCCACTAAAGTGGTAAGTCGGAGATTCCGTTACATGTTTTTGACTTTCTTAGAGTGAATTTATATTGAGAATCCTCTAAGTTTACATTACGTAGAACAGATTTAGAGCAGCAACTGGACAGAACATGTTTTTATTTTCAACGAGGAAGCTCTTGCCCTTCATCACACCTGGCGGAAACTGATGATTAGGCTGAAGGTGGAAGGGAACTTCAACTACAGAGGAACTATAGCTTACTACCTCCCAATGCCGGAATACAGTAATGCTATTAACATTATTGTTATAGTGACAGACTTAGGAAAATAGAGTTGCTAGCCAGGCAGACTTAGATCAAACCCTACCGCCAACTAAACCGAGCAGAAAATTTCACCTCGACTGGGAATCAAACCCGGGACCTCTGAAACTTACCTCTTACCACTTGAAGACAGAGGCAGTTGTTACATTTTACTGTTACCCTTGAAATACCTACTACAGTGAGAAGAAGAAGGAGGGATATTTGGTTTATGTTCATTAAAACTTACTTAAAATAACAATGTGTTCCAGAATTTGGAGGTAGGAAGCCATAGTTCCTCTGTAGTTGTAGTTCCCTTCCACCTTCAGCCTAATCATCAGTTTCCACCAAGTGTGATGAAGGGCAAGAGCTTCCTTGTTGAGAATAAAAACATGTTCTATCCAGTTAATGCTCTAAATCTGTTCTACGTAATGTAAACTTAGAGGATTCCCAATATTAATTCACTCTAAGAAAGTCAAAAACATGTAACGGAATCTCCGACTTACCACTTTAGTGGACCGATTACAGGAAATAGTGGCCCATTAAGTACATGTTTTTTTGTATTATTATGAATGTTCACGAAGCGGCGCAGTTTTTAAAATGGTTTTGGACCTATGGAAGTTCTTTTTTTTACTTAAACTTTTACGTTGAAAATTTGATAGTGTTCTGATAAAAGCATAATTTTAATGTTTCTAGCAAAACTTTTGTATCATGAATCAAAGATAGGAAGGTGATTATTTTTTTCAAACATCTGCAATTAATAACAAATCTTTCGATAAAAAGAAATCTGAGAAAAGTCACCCCAAAAAAAAGATAAAAATGTTTAAAGCCACTAGGTCATAATATTTTTAAATATCACAAAATTAACTCTATCTCCTAAACTAAGCACAATCGTATTACATACATGGGGGTGATTTAGGTACACCTTGATGTAAGGAATCTAAATTTTTCTTTTAGACCTCACTGTTTTGGCCACCCTGTATGTATGTAAAGTACCTAGGTAACCGACACTTTTAAAGACATTATGTAAATACGCACACTCTTTCCAGAAAATAAAAAGAGTAGGTACAAAATTGAAACGGTACTAATCAGGCGGTCTTCCAGAAAACAGTATCACACTTAGAAGTTTTCTATCTTTTATAACGTAAGCAATGAAACAAACTGCCTGTAAATTGGTATTCGTGACGTCATCGGCTGTTTTATGGGCCAGCGTTTGCTTATCAGTCTTGTTTTGGAGGTTAAGGTTAGGATAGTCGTAGCGAACACGGAATACATAATTTATTTTGCTTCGAAATTCTACGGTACAAGGAAAAACATTGTTTCCGAAAGGAACAAGCGAGCGACTTCGAATTTTTCTACGGTAGGTACTTACCTACGAGGAAAAATATTGTTTCCGAAAGGAACAAGCGAGCGACTACGCTGTTCTAAAGTAGAGGTAGAGGTAAAACTATGTTTCAGGATCTAGGTATGTTAGGATAAAAAAAGATGCCGTAGAATTTGAATTAGGTAATGTGATTTACATCTTTAATTTTCTCCGGTCTAGTAGGCCTAAGATGAGCGCCGCGATAAGCGGTATTCACGCTATTTTATCGATTTTGCCCATACATTTTGACGTCGATAAAAGTTATCACGGCGCGCATCTTAGGCCTACATGTGTTGTTGTGATCCCCGAATATAAGACTTATATTATAAGTAGGCCAAAAGATGAGCGATCTTATACAATCAAGAAGAAATAATATCATACTGCTCAGAGGTGGAATTGTGTAAAGCAATCGTAATCATTTGACAGTCAAAGCGTTTGACAGAATAATCGTACGTTATGAACTGTCAAATGATTACGATTGCTTTACACAATTCCACCTCTGGTTAATGATTGATGACCATGACAATAAGGGCAATTTTCCTTTGCAACTCACCAGATAATATTTGTTGACGTGGACTGCACTTTTAAAAACTCGTTCTTTCTTTTTCGTCCCTAACGATGCCATTTTTCAACACGCCGCGCCTTGCACTCGCAATTTTAAAAGTCCATTTCTCGGTATAAAGAGATGGATGGATTTTATTGCACAACACCACAAAAATTTTCGAATAAAATAAATACAACATTGGAACTACAGACAATAGAGAACAATTGGAATATGTAGGTACTCGTACTAGAAATCATAACAATAATTGAGTAATTCCTTTCAATAGTAAAAATAAAATAAAAACCTTTATTATAAATGTGGCACATTATGATGTGTAAGAAGACCTACACAAAGAAAGCCATATTTGTGAATAGAACTGGAGATATAACAATTCAAATTCCAAATTCTTTATACGAGTAAGTTGTCATTTGGGCTCTTTTCGGAGCACTTATACTTGACCCAAATTTTCTAGACTTTAGGGCCTGTACACAACACGTTTTTTAAGAGGGCTGTCGACGAACATTTGTAGCGGTATAGATGCGAATATGCAAATCGAACACAGACTGTAGTACAGTACACATACAGACCTTTGTAGAAAAATAGCGCGTTACTAAAACGGCGGTGTGCACAGGCTTTAAGGGCCTATGCACACGTTTTACGAGCCCGCCGTCGACAAGCGTTTGTAGTGATACCGACCGACGTGATGCACATGAAAGTCGACCCCAATTTATAGATATTTGTAAGAAAAAAGGTGTGCACAGGCCCTAAGACCAACAACCTTGACTGTTTAGGGGTTCCCGGAATAAATTCGGTCAAAAACTAGGACACAAGACATCTATTAAAATCTTCTCGTTCGTTCGTTTCAGCCAAATGACGTCCACTGCCGGACAAAGGCCGCTCTCAAGGATTTCCAAAACGACCGATCCTGCGCTGCCCGTATCCAGGTTCTTCAGTGACCACCAGATCGTCGATCCACCCATCCTATACCAAATGTCTAACCTGTAGAGATGCTCCACAAAATGGGCCTAACTACGGATGACAGTTGTCGAGCATGTGGAGAACATGCGGAGTCCATGAAACACCTACTGTGCGAATGCGACGCGCTAGCTAGAACTAGAATGGGGGTCGGCTTATCCGACACCAGAAGAATATAGGTCCTTCTCACCCAAGCACCTGATTCACTATATGGATAGAATCTTTGCGGATGAAGGGGGATAAAGGTATATTATTATGGAAGCACAAAAGATCCCAATGGGTCGGCGACGTGCACTGCGCCCATGCGCGGCCCTAAATAAGATAAGATAACCTGTAGAGATGAGGATCTTGACACACCGATGCTGGTTACGCTACATACCTACCTTCCAAGTGCTTCCCCGTAGCACCCTCCCCAGACTGGGAGGTAAGATAAAACGGGTCTGATACTATGCTACATTCCTACTTTCTAAGTGTTTACCACCTAGTGGGGGGCCACCCATAAGGTGGATCGACGACATCATAAAGGAAGGCGCTGGACGCAGGCCGCTACCAACCGGGCAACATGGAAAGCATTGGGGGAGGCCTATGTTCAGCAGTGGACGTCCTATGACTGAGATGATGATGATGGGGGGTCTGCCACGCTACGTCTTCCGGCCCGTGGTCGACTCGAGAACTTTTCTGCCCCAACTAAACTTAAAGTATAAATTACCTTTCCAGATGACCAACGAAGTGACAGCTGTCGGCGATGCGGCGCTGCTGCGGCGCGCGTGCGACACGTTTGCGACTCGCTTCGGGCGCGCGCCGGCCGCGGCTGCGTGTGCGCCGGGCAGGGCCAACCTCATGGGCGATCACGTGGATTATTGTGAGGGCTTCGTGCTGCCTGTGGTCAGTATAATCATTACTATTTTGAGGCTGGTCTTGTAGCGATCAGAAACATTTTCTTTGTTTTAGACGAAAAAAGCAAGGTAAGCTTTTGTCCACGCAAATGAAGGTGCGCTCAACGTGCGAGACCCAGAACCTTGCTCTAAGGGTGCAATTGTGACATGACCTTATTCTACAGTGATGCCAACTTGTGAGGGCAAATTCGATAGCCCTTATTGAGGGGTAGTTCTACTAGGTGGGTGCAGTGCGGATTAATAGAGGAATGGGTGTGATGAGGTATGTGGCCTATGTGGTGGTCTTACAGAACCCCCGGGGTTTGTGAAGATCAAGGTGACATTCTTTTGAGTGACACCTGTGTCAACGTGAGTTCATGACATTTCAAGATACTACATTTTAGTCGTGGTCGTATATTAAATCGGATAGTGGTAAACATATTAAATACCTATGTCTCGAACTTTTGGTCAAATTAGTAATTAATTTAAATGATTTATAGTCCAACAACTCAAAACTTAAGACAGACTCCCCATAGGAGAAACGCCCACTTTAAAGTTATGTTTGACACTTATACGTCGGTTAATCTCAGGCTAAGTTGGGAAAAGGGCACTTCTTCGAAATCGCATTCTTCGGCTGATTCATATGGACAAATTTCAAATTCAATTTTAGGTTTGTAACATAGACTCATATGAAAATAGGTACACCCAATAACATATATTTGGATAAGGGACTCGTTTTTGTAATGTAGTTTTCAAGATATCGACGTTCAAATATTTTGTGCCCATATGAATCAGAATTTGTTACATATTAATCAAAAATAGAAACAAAATTTATGATATTTATGTACAATTGGCTCTAAATCAAGAAAATAATCATATTATAACAAAAACAATGATCTGTTGTTATGAACAAATGCAACGATTCCACAATAATTCGTGAAAAAACATTTTTTTAAAACTTTAGTATACATCCATAATATTTTGTCATCATCATAATCATTTCAACTGAACATAAGCCTCTCCCAATGATTTCCATAATGACCGGTTGGTAGCGGCCTGCATCCTGCGCCTGCCTGTGGGAGGACGTTCTACACTGAGCTTTCCGGCACGTAGCTTCCACTCCAGAAACGTGATGGGATAGCATCATTTCTGTATACTATGTGTCCTGCCCATTATCACTTCAGCTTGCTAAAACATCGGACTATGCCACCATGCGACTTTAGATCGTTTACGGATCTCCTCATTACAGATTCGATTGCATAAAAAAAACAAGCATAGTCCACTCCAGTGTACACTATGCAACTTTGTGGTTCGTAAGCCTACAGTGAGAGGCCGCTTTTAAGTACAATTTGTCATCACTGATACACTGGATGTAGACTTTCATCTTATGGCACTAAGGTATTTTAGATGACTCTACCGAGCTGTATCACTTATCCAAGCTATTGTTGTTAAGACGTCCACCTACAAGGTGAAGAAGGTGAGATGAGCTTATAGAGGTTGTAGCAATGGCAATCAGTTAATCTCGAAATCATTGGAGGCCTATGCTCAGCAGTATATTATTATGTGCTATGGACGCCATAAGTGTAGCTGAAATAATAATAAAAATAAATAAATCGTTGGGCAATTTCATACAGCGCCATTTAGCTACAAAATAAGTAACAAATATGCTTGTGTTATGGTTGCTAGCTTAACGGATATACTACTTATTTACTGTTTAAACACAAATTATTCTTAACATAAAAATGATAATGTTTTTTTATTCATAACAAGACCGCAATCGCACCTGGTCTTAAGTGAGATGCAGTCTGGGATGTCATTCTTAGTTAAAAAACCCTTTTTTGGTGCTTGAAAGACCAAAAACTAATTTATTTTATGATTCATATAGGGTCCTGACCATATGAATCACGCACAGATAAATCAGTTTTTTGCCTAAAATCGAGCAAAACTTGTCATACATACAGACTACAGTGTTGTCACTTTTCTACATGATTATATAACCCAAAAGCATCACAAGAAAGACAGATTAGATTTTTAATGCAATAATGTAATTTTATAAAGTAGGCATTGTAATCAGCATGCCACCTGAACCAAGCACAGATGAATCAAGTATTTGCCTTCGTCACACCGGGTTCTAAGCCAACCAGCTCCACGTCTGCCTTCTAGCTCATCCGTTGCAAGATGGGCTTGCCTCCACGCCAGAAACCAGAGTCTCATGATTAAAACCTGACCAGTTATGGTCAAGAAAAGCTCACGCCATATGAATCAGTATTTTATGCCGGACACTGCTTATTTATTTTTTTACGAACAAACTAACTTAATTAAAATTATGACACATTTTTTTTGTAGAAGGACAACTCATTAGCTTTCGAAATAATTTTAATTTATATTGATTATATCAAAAGGAAAATGCTACATCAACCATTTTGTTCCGGAAAATGGCTAACGGACACACCATAATAATATGAATCAGAGAATCACACTTCAAATATTTTTATTTTGTATAAAGACAGCAATTATGTCAAAAATGTAATTTGCGCCAGATAGGGCTATAGCTAAGCTATACGAAAAAAAATATTGCATGCCATTTTGTTAGTTGGTTACAGAACTATACCCAAAGACATCGAAAATTTTGCCTCCGAAGAAATACCCAAAAGTCCTCAACCGTCACTCCCACTCCGTTTATTAATAACTTTATACTACCTCGATTTAGCTGTTAATACTCCTGAGAGTAAACTAAAGTAACAAGTCTCATAGACACTGTTCAAAATAACCGGAGACTGACTTTCATCTTTCATCCTTTGACATTAAAAGTTGGAGTTTATTTCTCTATCATCTTTTGATCTTTTCTATTGCTTTAACTTTTAAGTTCACAGCAGACTTATTAACTCGGTAAAAGATCAACAACGAATCGTCTTTCGCGAGGTGTTAACCGCAAGGCGAGGCGTTTACGTTGCGGTGCGTTGCAGTATGGAGTTTCATACAAAGAATACTGACGACCTCGATTTGATACGGTTACGATCCCTTTCCGGGTCGATTAGTGTGCTACGTCCTTTACTATCAGAGTTCATCAACCTTCATAACTTGGTAACATTTTAAAAAGCACTTGATACTTCGAGTTTCAGGATTCGTTTTACTACATATTTAGATTTTCACTTGGAATTTTCACACTACTATGGCCACTATTTTCACCTGCCCAGTGTAATTGAAAATAAGAAAAGATTTAACTTATTGCTTTGATATTTAGTAGGAAGAATCTCTCAAAGAATAAATCAGTGTAAATTGACTTTTACTTTTTCAGAAATTGTAGATTTTGCAAATGTAAACTGGCATTGTCAATACTCATTTATTTATTGCATTTCAGCACAAGATCTTACGATAAACATAGTTTTTATCATGTTCTTTTAACCAAAAAAAAACTACGTTACATAAAACTAATTTCTATAATAATCAGCCTACCTATCTCTTGTTACATTAATTTGGTAAAGCCTCAAGGAAGCCTTCAATTTACCTACAATTTATTATTCTATCCCATTATCCAGATTTTCATTATTTTTGTTTACTCGAGCGCGGTAAGGTAACTTTGTTTAACGGTCTTACGTGATGATCACGTCGGGCGTATTGATACACTGTATACGTAATGATCACGTCGGGCGTATTGATACACTGTATACGTAATGATCACGTCGGGCGTATTGATACACTGTATACGTAATGATCACGTCGGGCGTATTGATACACTGTATACGTAATGATCACGTCGGGCGTATTGATACACTGTATACGTAATGATCACGTCGGGGTCACCTTTTGCTGTAAAACCGCGCATATTACAGAGCATGTAACGAGTACACGGGTAAATAAATAGCAAAGTGCTCGGCAGATGCGATCTTTGCTGATGCGGCCATTAGTGGAGATTGTGTGTACATTTGCAGCTCACAATCTAGCATAATGTAGCTTCTACAGGGTGGAATTGTGTAATGCCACCTGAAGGAAAAGTACTCTTCATACTTTAGATAGAAAATTTTACTCAAAGAAAACATTCCTTTATTTTTGAAAACAAAGAGAACTGCATTCAAAGATTTTAGAAATTTTCTATCTACAGTATTAAGAGTAGGTACTTTCCCTACAGGTGGCATTACAAAATTCCACCCTGTATACGGGCAGAAGTCTAGGGATCTAGGGATTTAAACTCTTCGAACTGAAATAAGGTTGAATGTCACGAATGTATTTCAAAATTAAGTTTGTTAACGAATCAAAGAATAGAATAATCTTATTGGCACCGGTACACTATGCGCCTCGGCATTATGACTAGATACTTGTCGAAGATATAACCCCAAATCAAGACGCGTGTTGGTCAACCTGGCAAGGGCAAGTAACTCAGTAGCTGGTAGCGCGGAGTTTGCCAAGTTGACTTGGGCGCACTTGCCGACAGTGGGATGGGATGAAGAAACTTGTCGAGTTCTTATCAAGTATGTGTTCACATTGACTTGACCAATTTCCCGCATAGTGTACTCGCACCATACGAAATGTAAAACAAGTAAATAAATAAAATTTTAGGGTTAATATTAATGTAGCAAAGTGCTCGTCAGATGCCAATGCGATCTTTGCTGATGCCGCGTAGGGCTGCGGCCATTAGTGGCGAATGTGTGTACATTCGCAGCTCACAATCTAGCTTAATGTAGAGACGGGCAGAAGGGTTTTTAATTCTTCGAACCGAAATCTATCAGCACGCTTGCTTTTGGAGTGTTTATTTAGAAAGAAAGAAGGTTTATTTAGTACCGAGCAGAAAATAATACAGAAATTGATGCTTTAGCGCGTTTTTTTGTAAGACTGTCAAATTATGAAGTGACTCTCCTTCGGCTTCGCTCGTGTTTATCTCTTCTCTTAAGTTCACTTCTTGGAATATTATTTCCTAACTACGTTGCAACGTTGCACAATATGAATTGAGCTTAGCCTAGGCGCAGACTACCGAATTTTAGTCAGTCGATAGTTGGGTCGGGCTGTTAATCTGTATGGACATGTATGAAAGTGCGTACATTACACTGATTTGATATCGGCTGATTCATACAAATTAGAATCGGGCTCAACTATCGGCCAACTAAAAGTCGGTGGTCTGCGCCTAGTCTTAGATGCATCGTAACGCTGTTGGCTAGCCTGCCTGTTGTACAGTCAACAGCACGTCAACGTAAACACTGTGGTATCTTACGTAGTTGCGATAGGGGCGACTTTGCAACGAAAATGTATAGCTTGATGTGCTGTCGACTGTACCTACATAGAAGCGATTGTACTGTTCCATTCTCTATTACACACAGGCTTTAGAAAATGGCTTCTAAAATTAGACACCTCTGTGTTGATCGTGCTAAGTTATTGCCTGTCTTTATGAAGTAAACAATTAATGTAATTAATTGAAGATACAAGACGAGGCAAGTCTTAATTATCACAGAATTATACAGGGTGTTAGGTAAATGGGTATGTGAGCCGACACTAGCCCATGTTAACATGGTCATATAAATGGTATGGTGAAGTCAGAAAATTGATATCCTCATTTTAATTATTTTATTTTTTATACAATCGGATTTTATAAAATTTATTTAGTATGAAAATTAAAAAAATTAAAATGATGATATCAAATTTCTGACTTCACCATACCATTTATATGACCATGTTAACATGGGCTAGTGTCGGCTCATATACCCATTTACCTAACACCCTGTATATGTAGCTTCCTTCCTTAGATAATAGGTATATAAATAGAAATTAGTTAATAAGTAATAGAGTCAAGTTTAGACTAACGGGAATAATGTCCTTTGAGTAACAAAATTGACAACAATAATTAAAAAGTAATAAATGTATAAAATTGTATGATACTAGCTGTCTCAGCGAACTTCGTACCGCCAAAAAAAAGGAGCGATTTTCACCCGCGCCCACTGCCGCCGCTTTAAGTCACTGGTACAAAATAGTCGCGCCCGCTGCGGGCAAAAACCGCGTCGTGAGTTTGTGCAATAGTTTTTTTTACATAAGTATCTGCATTCTACATTGCCAAATTGCGGAAAATGGCGGAGGAAATAGTAATTTGTTTAATAAACAATAATTCCTATTTCGAAGTTTTTTACTAACATTTTTGAAAACATTATTAGCCTATAGAAAATTACTTGGATTCTTATGGTGAAAGAGTTTTTCAAATCGCTCCAGTAGTTTCGGAGCCTATTCCCTCTATACAAATAAACCTTTCCTCATTATAATATTACTATAGATAAAAAGGAATGTAGGTAATCCCATCCAGTTTTAATCTAAAAGTAGAGAAATTTTTTATTAATCTCACACAACCGACTATTAATTAAAATTCTGTCTAAAGGATATACAATTTTATTCACCTCATTATTTCTGTTCATAAGTTATCTGGAAGACATTGCTACCAGTGCTAAGACGGCCTAGTGCTAATGTGTAAGCGTTAAAATATTTTAAATATTTTTACTAATATCGATCAAATATTGACTTTTAAGTCAGTACGGAATAGTTATTATAAACTGGATTCAATCTTGCCAGTTCAATAAAAGCACTAGAAATGGCATCAACTTTAATATTATTGACTTAATGTTACATTTTATTGCCAAAACTAACGATGCAAAAACGGAGGGTATTCCGTTAATAGAATCAATTACTGTACTGTATTTAGTAACATGTTTAATTGCCTATTGTTGTAGGACTATGACAAAAAGTACAAAAACAAAACTGTAGATGAGAGAAAAAAATTAACTTTTTAAAAAAATAAAACCGACTTCAAATGCGTGAACACAAAAAAAAACTAAAAATTAAAAATATTGCGTATAAAAAAGTTCATCCCCAATTTTCCACCCTTGGGGGTGAAATATTTTCTTCAAATTCGCATGAAACCACCCTTTTGATAATACCTATTCAACAAAAAAATAATCGTTCAAATTGATTTATAATCGGCGGAGATATTGCGTATAAAAAAGTTCATCCCCAATTTTCCACCCTTGGGGGTTGTTTTTTCTATTATTAAATTTAAATGGGACCACCCTTGAGGTATTACCTATACGCCGAAAAAAGATATGTTCAAATCGGTTCATAATTGGCGGAGTTATCGCGTAACAAACATAGAAAAAAAACATACGGGTCGAATTGAGAACCTCCTCCTTTTTTGAAGTCGGTTGAAAATGTTATGAATGAAGGTAAGTATACGAGTATACCATAGATCCATTGTTTATCTGCTTCTGGGAAGCGAAATGAGATGGTGTTGTTGTTTCATTACCAAAACTGTGTAATGGAAATTCCTGGAACCTTTTTAATACACAATCTGCGCAAAACAGGAGCAACGAAAACAATTGCTGAAGACAGAGCCAATTTTATTTAAGGTTCTTAATCAATGTAATTGTGTAAAACTAAATTATAAACTAATATGATTGATGACGGTCTAATCAATTTAAAGATTTTAATATCTGAGCTGGTAGAAAATTGAGAGCAATAACCTATTATTTTCGTATTCTCTTAAATTTTTAGCATCTGTGTGCGGTTAATCGTTAATTTATGAAGTTGACACTGAGTAACGGATTAACTTTTTAGTTAACTTTGGAACTTATTTGGACTCGTTAGCTGCCATTAATCATCAGTTAATCGGTAATTAAGTAACTGCTACCTATACATTATATCCAGACAGTCAAAAGTTTTCGACCTCTGCCAATATGTGAAATAGCTCAATCGACTTAACGTGCCCTCCGAAATGTGAAATCACCAGCGTATTCAGTTAGGAATCACCTTCCTGGTAATTAAGATTAGTTTAATGAGTAGTTTGCCTAAACTGCACTTGATTGATGATTAATATAAAACCTTAATCACTATTTGATTTGATGTTACATTGTTATTATTTTTGAATAATTAACTAATTAATGTAACTTCGTTATTGATTTCGCTTGTATTTCTTCTAATTATAAGTAGACAATAAAAACCAGAGCTAAAATTTGATCTGTTAAAAGTAAGTAATGTATGAAAGTAAGCAGATAAATTGATACTTTTGCAGACAGAAATGAAATAAAGTAAAATTTGTGAAATATCAAGTTTTCCCGTTCCTGCGCTATGTGCCAAGTGCCAACACACTTGTAGAGTCTACAGAATCGTCGTAATGATCTGCAAATCGCAGATTTCCCCTTGTTTTTTATTATGATCCCGTTTATTTTAACAACTACGAGTATACAGGCCTACAGGGCGTCCCAAAAACAATGGATATCCTTTTAACCTTACAACTATCGATAGGCCTCCTCAAGATCTACATAAAATCAAAATTTTGACCTAAGTAAGAATATCTCACAATTAAAAAAAAATGATTTTAGAAAATTGCCATCTGTGATTAGTTTTTTTCATGAAATTCAACAAACTAGTTCCAAAGTATTTAAAAAAAATGAAAAAGAAGAACAGGAAAATTTAATTCATAATCTCGCATCGCAATCGCAGGTGAAAATTTTGTAAAAATACTAAAAATCTCGAAATCAAAATACAAAAAATCTAATTACAAAAAAACTTAAAAATCTCGAATCTAAATATTATCGATAGTTACAAACTTACAAGGTTATCCATTGTTTTTGAGACACCCTGTATTGAATGTTTTTTACCCCTTTGTGGTGCCCTTTCGGTCTTGCCCCGACCTAATCCTGTGACCCAAGGTCAATATCCCCAGATTTGAACCCCGAACCCCATTGGGCCGGTGATTAGTATGAAATATTTACAAAATGTTTTCAGCATAAGTATTAGAGCAATTATATGAACCAAAGGCAGGACAAAGAGGAATATTCGCAACAAAATTGTGCGATGAAAGTGGATTTGGGTCATAATTGTTCTCATTATTGCCGGTGTTTAGTGTTAATGGTTTGCTCTTGGCCTTTATAAGAGTAACTTAAACGATAAATGTAAACCTGAATTATTATCCTTTAATTTCGAAACAAAGCTTTGTTTTTTTAATCACTTTAATTAATATGGATATTAATTAATCTCATATAGAAAATCATCGCTTTATACTTTATACTGTATCTTCGGCGTCAGTCAAATGGTTAGTTGCAGGCAATTATTTCCTAAACTGCAGTTACTCAATCTTCCCTCATTGTATATTCTTGAAGTTTGTCTATTTGTAAAAAAATATGATTATTATTTTAAATCTAGGATAACCAGACTACATCGCAAAACTCGCAATAAAATAGATATATTACCCCATCATACATCGCGCACTAGTTATTTTTCAAATAGTGTCTTTGTTGTAGCACCTAAAATTTTTAACCATTTACCTGACAGCCTAAAAGAGTTAAATTATAAAAACTTCAAGACAGCACTGTGTGACATTTTAGTCAAAAAATGTTATTACTCTTTAAATGAATATTTACAAGATAAAATTAGTTATTGATGTTATTTATTTAATTAGTCTAACTAGCCTACCTTAAGCTACAAGATTTTAAAATGTAAGATTGTTACTAATTGTTCTAAAGTTTGTTATGTGTTTATTGTTTTGTTATGTAGTTATAATATCTTGCAACTACGTAATCTGTATTCATACGAATAAAATATTGTACGCCCAATCGGCAGGTTATAGCGGACTTATGTATACATTTAAGATCTGTGTTATTGTAATACCTATAACTAAGACAATAAATGATTTATTGATTGATTGATTGATTGATTGTACTCTATCTATCGATTTGTATGTTATGTGCACTTGTTATTGGAGCTGCAACAAGTTATACTGTATAACCTGCTTTAAACGCTTTGTATGTTATGGTTGTATCCCTGTTTTGTGCACCAAATAAAATAAATAAATAATACATCTCTAGGTGTTTACTGATTGATGTCCAACATCGTGTAGTGGACAAAAATCATCATCATCATCATCATCATTTCAGCCACAGGACGTCCACTGCTGAACATATGCCTCCCCCAATGACTTCCACATCGCACGGTTGGTAGCGGCCTGCATCCAGCGCTTTCCTGCTACCTTTATCAGGTCGTCGGTCCACCTTATGGGTGGACGTCCCACGCCCCACGTCCCACAAAAATCATCGCTTTACATTTATAGTGTGTATTCTAATACATTTTTGTCAGCACATCAGATTATACATTTTTGTTGCAAAACGGCATGCCACAATGTTGAGGTTGATGTGCTGTCGTTTGTACCAGTTTTGCATGTGTCTTCAGTAGTACATCTTAAAAGGCAAGAACCACCTATTCTAACGCTGATTGTACCTAACTAAATAGTCCAGAAAGTTCAGTCCAAGTCAGTGTTTCTTTACGAGATCGAATGAGAAATGAAGAGATCTGGAAACGCGCGCTAAAGTCCTGACATAGCCCGATGGATTAGCAAGCTGAAGTGGCAATGGGCAGGGTGCATTTATTACGCAGAACTGACGGCCGATGGGGTAGGTTCTGGAACGCAGCGTGGGACATCTGACGACATCATGAAGGTAGCAGGAAGGCCGCTGCCAACCGGGCAACATAGAAAGCATTGGGGGAGGCCTATGTTTAGCAGTGGACGTCCTATGGCTGAGATGATGATGATGATGATGAGATAGTCCAGTAATTGTAGAGTCGGTCTCCCCCTATTGTTTTTTTAACCCACGAAGGTTTAAAACTTTTGTTTCCTCAGGCCCTTCCCTTCGTGACAGTGGTGGTGGGTTCCCACAACGGTACAGGCCAGTGTAACGTGCTGTCCGCTGGCCAGCTCTCCCAGGAAGCCAGTTTCTCCGCGCCTACGCCCGACGCCCCTCTACGGCCGGGAGAACCTGCCTGGGCCAATTACGTCAAGGGTGTTGTCGCCAATTTCCCAGGTATTTTTAAATTGAATATTAGCTATTTGTATTGCACAGAAGAAGAATATGAAGAATAAAATTTCCAGAAAAATACAAAGTAGGTAGGTATACTAATAAGATTTCAGGTGACTTACTAGTAGTCCCCAAACTAGTTAGTCCTGTCTTTTGGGGGCTTAGTACAAATGTGTTTGATATAGTGTAGTAATTAGCAGAAAACACAATGAATCCTTGGGGGAGGCCTTTGTCCAGCAGTGGACGTCTTTCGGCTGAAACGAACAATGAATACTTAGGCTGGGTGGCGCCATCTTGCTGTAACTTTAACAATCTTCAAAAATCTGTCAAATTCCACACAAAAAATACCAGTTACTGCTATGGTAACGGTTGAAGTAGGTTGGTGCAACTGAGCCCTAGAAAAAAGGAGGAAAACTATTGCTGACAAACTGTAATGCAATCTTTATGTATTGATGTGTATCCTTTTGTGAACTACAAAATAAATAAAAGTGGTCAAAAATGACCGCTATGGAATGCAGATTATTAATAGTCCAGTTAACCCCTCGAGCTACAAGCTACATTAATCCCAATTGAAGTAGTCCAGCGACGACGGGGTTTGAATACCGATACCAGTATGATAGACGTAAATATACGAGTAGGTATACTATTATTATACGTGTTTTAGTAAACAAGATATTAAGATTCAATCGTTGAGACTTCAGTCAATATCTATTATTAGACGTGTTTTGGATATTTTGTTAGCGTTAGGGTTCGTTCACGTAATATGAAATCCAAATGGCAATTGTTAAAATCTGTTCAAAATCAGTGTTTTAATAGAATTTATTGAAACGTAAAACGTTTTTTATTAGATACCTTGACAAAAAGGAATATCTAGTAGACTTAGGTAACTAAACTTTGTGAATTAACTCAATTTACTTTTAGGGGTAACTCAGGCGGTAAATTAGGTTGCTAGAAGAGAACTTTAAAATAATAAAATCGTTAAAAAAGTAAAGTAATATCCTTGATCTTTTCGTGGTAATTCGAACTTTTAAACGGATATTTAAATAATTCTTAAAGGTATACTTGAATTTCGAAGAGTCAATACCGAGAGATTTAGGTTAAGCAAGCAATAATACGCTATTTACATAATAATTAATACAGTTATTTCCAGGGAAAACCAGCCAGATCCGCCACAAACTGCATATATGTAAAGTAGGACACGACGCAAGTAAATAATGTAGTATTTAATTAGTATTTGGCTTAAAATCACAAGAGTATTGTTGCTGACGTATTTTCGAAACATGAGAATTTCAAATTCTAACTAGAAGGTGCCGAATACGGAATACAAAGTCGTACCTAGGTATACTTTTTGTGCAATTCTGTAAAAATCCAAACGGAAAAAGCAACTGCAGGTAGAGGGTTGTTCGGTCCACACAATCTTTTACCTCTAATTCTCCAGTTCCGATTGTTTATTTTTGGGCACCTACATCTAATATGTTACGTTTTTTTTTTAAATTAGTCCCGTTAGCCCCTCGTTCTAAGCTAAAAATGGTTGTGTTACGAGTGGGCTCACCACAATAGTCGAGCGATGGGAATTGAACCCGCGTTCCGCGGATGTTGAGTTGGCCAATTTTGGACTTATTTATTACTATCCTTGATGTGATGACCTCACAAACATGCATCGGCCGGTCCTACAACAGTACGAATATAACACCTGGAAACCTCTATCATTCAACTCAGTTCAAAATTCTGGTGTTTTTGATGATAGATAGTACTAACCCACCACCACCCATGGTAATTCCTGCCTCACGGCGTACGAACCGAATCTCGAGAGAGCGCGCGGGTACTTGCTCTGGGCTCTTTTCCCCGGGCGCTTTGCTTGACTCCCTACAAATTTATCTGATCCATGTCCCTTCTCATAGTCAATTCTCCCCCTTCTGGGGCTTGACACCACAAATATGGTACTTCGCGTCGGGCTGCTATCGTTAATAAATGTCATCACTTCTTCTCATAACTTCGCCTGATTGTGTGCCAGGAGTGCGCGACGATAGATAGTACTGTGATAGTTGCTAATTCACTGCTTAAATGAGTAGTACCGACACTGGTTCTGGGTGAAATTCCACAGCCGAACATGACCGTGCCATCGCAGTTGTTTCCCAGACTCATTGTTTCAGTGACTATGTCATCATCAACAGCCCTTTACAGTCCACTGCTGGACTATGAGCCTCCTCTACTATAGTGGAGGGTTTTGCCATAATCCCCACGATTGGCAAGCGGGTTGGAGATCGCAGTTTAAAAGATTGATGTTTTTCAGAGAGCGCTGCTGCCCGTTCTCTGTTTGATATGTAGTCCCAGAGTCGCCCCTTACGACACCCGCGGGAAGAGTAGAGGTTGGTGATAAATGTATTCTACTCTGCTGTCACCATACGGCTTAGTGACTATGTGCCTCTTGAAAATTCTATGGCGATTCCGCTTGTAGGGACCAATAGAATCGTGCAGTGCAGTCAGCGATTAATGAGTGGGTACTTCAGTTGGGGTCACTAAAATGGAGCGTGTGTTGATGTGAGGAGGATGAGGTTAAATAATTATCGAGACAATTAAACACGGTCAATACCAAATACACACTGATTTATTGTCATAAGTAAATATCGTGCAAGGCCGTTTGGTGACGTTTCGTTGGCCTAGTTGCAGTACGTTCAACCGAAGTGCCTACATACTTGATTTGTTCATGTGTGAATCGAACAATCAATTCGAATGCCTTAACAATTATCCCCTATGGCCGGAGCACTGACCTGGGGAAAGGCCGACGTCACTTGTGACGTCACAAGAGCCCTCGAGTGTTTCCGTTAGTAATTATATCGTCCGTAACGTTATCGCGGTAATCCCGTGGGATTCTCCCGGTGTAATCGAATTACCGTGAGTGGTGGTTGCTTGATAATATTAATTGCACAGTGTTTATTGTTGGCAGGCAAGAGCTAGATTGATTTCGAAGTAGTCAATAGGTAGGTAATTCAAACCTAGAACCTAAAGGCAGATAATGTCAGTATTGTTACAAATAATGCTCATTGTCGTTTATTTTAGACGTCCTTTTCATTGACTGTACAAAGAATGCATAGGTATAGCTAATTGATTTGATATAATACGTACCTTCTTATTATCTACTTCTGTTGATTAACTAAATCCTTTTTTTACTTCATCAACAGAAAAAGATAATAAGTTACTATGTATCATACATAGCAAATGCTTAGGAGACAACTTGTTAAATGCATCAAAATATACCTAAGTAAGATTCTCATGTAATTACTTTGTGTGTAATGTTGTTGGTAGGTGCCTCAATAAATAAATAAATAAATAAATGCAGGTGCTTTATAAATTTATTTCTCTTACAGATGTTTACTGTTCTTGTTTAAGATTTTTAGGTCTCATCTCCATTATAGGCTTCATTACCATTTTCTGGGTACGGAACCCTCAATGTTAGAGTCCGACTCACACTTGCCAGTCTTTTTTTCCTCAAATTGCGTAACTGGCAAAGTAGGATCTATCGAAGTTTTTAGCTGGTAACGACTAGTTACTAGGTTTTCGTATTAGAAAAGTTAGGATACAATATTCACTAGTGATGTCACGAAATGGTCTGTTACGAATAAAAAGTACGAAATAAATGAAAATTTGCCGAATGCACATCTTTGCTTCGTTCGTTTCAGCCAAATGACGTCCACTGCACTGGACCTCTTTGCTTAATCCAAATATTTTTTCAAGAAAAGTGACTGTTGCTCGCAGTTGAATTTTTTCATAGTAATAGTTGAAATATGTTCTGAGAAAAGCATAATATTAAGGAAACGCGTGCTTGTTTTATTCAAAAAACAAGTTCGGAAATTTCACGATATTCGTTTAATATTCGTATTTCAGTAGGTACTACAAATATTATGGAAACGCGTCTTTGTTTTTTTTTCAAACAAGTTCGATATTTTCATGAAATTCGCTCAATATTAGTATTTCATTATACTAATGTTGCAGCACTAAAACTCTACACGTGTATTATGCTATTATATTTGTGCGTCTGTGTCTGGATTTTCCTATTGTAGAGGGTCTAACTAAATGAATTCACGCGTGAAGTAAATAGTCTGATAGTTTTGTAATGTAAGGCTTTATTAACACGTGGTTATTCTCATTATAAATAAATAGGTACCATTTATTTAATTATAGACAGGAAGGTAAATAAAGGAAAACTATTGAAAATGTAGTGGCAATGGGCAGGGCACATAGTACGCAGAACTGACGGCCGATGGGGCAGAAAGGTTCTGGAATGGAAGCCGCGTACCGGAAAACGCAGCGTGGGACGTCCACCTACAAGGTGGACCGATGACATCGTAAAGGTAGCAGGGAAGCGCTGGACGCAGGCCGCTACCAATCGATCAACATGGAAAGCATTGGGGGAGGCCTATGTTCAGCAGTGGACGTCCTATGGCTAAAATGATGATGGTGATGATGATTGAAAATGTATGTAGGTCGAAAAGAGTTCGTTTTAGCCAAAGGCCAGAAGGGAGGCCTCCATCAAGGATATTTATAACAACCGGTCTTACGCTGCCCGTATCCAGATGCCTCCCGCGTATCTAGCTACAAGAAGAGAAAGAGTACGGACTAAACACAATGAGGGCTATCGTTTTTATACTTAACAGTTGGCACCCCTGGCGATTGAAAGGACCTTACTTCTTGTAAAAGGATCTTGATGAGTGCAAATGCGATAGTCTTCCTACCACTTTAGCGCTCACCAGTTGGTGCCACTGTCTTCGCTACTAGTAAGTGACAGGACCTTACTCTACAGTAGCGCTAACTGGTGAGCGCTAAAACGATTGCCCTCATTTCGACTTCATTACCCAGTCAACATCCCTATTGAATCAGCAAAGTGGCTGACTCTATCTGTTTGTCCCCAGGCCGTGTGAGAGGTTTCGATGCCGTCATAGTGTCGGACCTACCCATGGGGTCGGGGCTCTCCAGCAGTGCATCATTGGAAGTAGCTGTTTTCACCATCCTTGAGGAACTCGAGGGAAAGAAGGTTGAGTGAGTATCTTTTGACCGCCGCTAATAATCTTTTAAAGGCCTCTGTACCTCTAATAGTAAGACCACCTGCTTTAGATTCAGAGGTCCCAGGTTTGATTCCCAGTGCGAGCAGATGTTTATTTTCAGTTTGGTTGGTGGTAGGGCCGCTAATACCGCTTGGCTAGCTACCAACATTTACCTTAGTCTGTCGCCATAACATTGTCGCCAGTTGGAGGTAAGATAGCCATTTCCTCTGCGGTTGAGGTTTTCGGGTAAAGCAATACTGTAGGTTGAGTAGCCCCGGAAGATACTGTTTTGAAATCAGCAACGAATTTAATCAGAAGAATAAAGGAGATTTACAATAACCTTGTATTTTATCGAAGGAGTATTCCACCTTTTATTCCCACTGCTGCAACTCCTGTGCAACCAACATCTACAGCTTGACCACCAATTTTGTAAGGATGTAGGTACCTACGTACTTGCATCAAATAAATACTTTTTCTTACTTTGTTTCAATAAAAACCCAACCGGCGATGGCCAAGTTTTTCTCCCAGGAAAAGGAAAACAGTCATTAGACCCGCAACGTTATTTTATCACAAGAAAATACTTGTTGTGGTTTCACATAATGTGAAGGTCAAGCTAGAGCAAATGGTCCTTGAAGCAAGGTCTACCAAAGACAAAGAAAGGTATAAAGGTTCGACCGTGTATTGTTTATGATAAAAAATGTTAATGTTACATCGAAGAGTCTCTTGCTTACTCGATCATTCCTTTCTCGATCTAACCAACCTTGTGTTTATTTATTGAGGACTGAACTACATGTTTTATTTATTAGGTAGGCACGTATAAGTTTACAGACAGACTTACATGACAAGACCTCAAGCAGAGTAAATACTAATAAATGAGTAAAGTCTGTTCGCCGAGAGTTGATAAAAAAAATTAAATATCAGAGTTTCTAAACTCATTATAAATTGCGGCCCGCTAATTATTTTTGTCGATATAATGAAAAAGTTGGTAGATTATCATTATTATCTCTTTTAAATTTACGGGAATTATTCCGGTTAGGGCATACGTGGGGATACGGATCAAACACGTGGCGTCCATGTGTTGGATAAAAAGTATTTCATTATTATCAAGTGACTTATAGTGGTGTATCCCAATGTTGGGCAAAGCCCTACCCACTGTCATACCATTCATTTCGGTCTTATGTAAAATAAATCTATTCCGTTTCACACATTGCGTTTCACACATTGCGGCCCGCCGGCCGGGGCGCTTGACGACAGCTGCGTGGCTCGTACCATGGTACTTAGTGCGCGTTGTGACAAACGACGCCCGCCATAGCATTCTGTATGGCGAGATAATTAAGCGACAGTCGCTATTGCAAGACATTTCATAATATTTATCAACTCTCGGCGAACAGACTTTAGGTCATTTTCATAGAAACGCACCGAGCGCGGTTTGTATGTGAGCGCGCCAATACGTATGCAAATAAAAAAAATAAAAATGAAAAACAGTAATTTTGCGTTCGGTTCCCAAGGTGAGTGACTTATAAAATACGGCACTCAATTTAATTTTCAAAGTACTTATTGAGCGTCACTTGATGGAATACTTGGAAATCTGTTTACTTCATTATCATTAGAAAATAATAAAAGAAAAAATAATAAATATGTCAGTAATTTTTAGAAATAATCATGAAAATGAAAGGCACGTAATTACAGTCTAAAAACCATCTAAGATTTTAAGACAGAAAACCTATAGGGATTTTCCTATCCGTTTTCTTGTACTCGATTTTGAATATTTAATACAAAAAGTGCTGGTACAAAGTCTATCTTTAAAGAAAATCTTGGTCTTCATAACAAATTCTCTCAGAAGTAAATAGGATTTGAATACCTATCACTTTTGCTTGTTTGTTACTTAAAAAAATCTTTAGCTACATGAGTTTCTAAAGGTATCTTTTACAAATCAATATTAGTCAGCATTTTAAGCATTAGGTATCTGGCGATGTTTAGACAGAAAGGGAAATTTATGTTTTTATTTTTAAATCTGTAATATGAATGTATTAATGTACAATACCTTAAATATTATTGAAACCTATTTCAATAATTATAAGGAATGTTAAATACACATGATTACAAGTTATTGTTCTTAAGCTCGTTTTCACCATCAATTCCTAATTTTTAAGTGACCCCTATGCATATTTATTAAGTTAAGTAGATTAATAAGTAAATCTCAACTCTATCGCAAAGTGCTCATTTTCAACTCAGGCGGGAAGGATATATTTTCTCGTACCTACTAGTAGAGTTTGCTTCAATAAGTCTTGAAACCCTATATTGTTGAAGCGCACCGTTTTAAAAGCGCATTTTATTTGAATCGAGATTATTGAAAAGTTTGTCTAAAACAAATACGAATTTAATCAAACGTATATTTTTGTTTGACGTCAGTCATTATAAAAACCTTTTCTGTTAGCCTCAAGAGTGTCACTTTTACATAATAATATTATTGCTAAGAAAAGAAAATAAGAATGTTTGCCATCTTGGAAATGAGTAATTTTAATTATAGGTACATCAGATTTAATCTTAGCTCGCTAGCTTAGATATGCTCGTACTCCTTTAATCTCAGAAAATATATAATATGACGTACTTACGAGTACCTGTAACGTAATATAATACATACAAAGGCAGGTAATGTAAATATCATACAAAGCATTATTGTTATGCATTAAAAAAAAAAGTAAATTGAAACGAGCGTACGAGCTTTGAACATTATTTACATAGACTGGCCTGCAAAACTAAATAACATTAATTTTTTTTCTAATACATAAGTCTGACTATAGGTAAGATCAGCGGTAGTCTTTTATGAGTATCAACTTAATATTTATACATTACTAGCGGCCGTCCGCGACTTCGTTCGTACGTACGCCCGTTTACCCCCGGGTTGAATTTTGCAGTCCCATCTTAGTGAGCACCTACGTTCTAAAAAGAACCCCTTTGCAAAATTTGAGACTCCTATCACTTGTAGTTACTGAGATTTCGTGATGAGTGAGTGAGTCAGTCAATCAGTCAGTCAGTGATACTTTATAATTATAGATATAGATATGCCGTGTTTCAGAATTTTTTTAATGTTAAGTAATCGAATACAATGATAGGTCACCTTATCTGTCTGGTGTCTGTGATGAAAAAATATTGTAATCACGAAACAAGTATTATAATGTTTACATTATTTTTTGTTTACAAATTGTGAACTGTCGATTAAAGTTATCTCACAACGCCAAGCTGAAAATAATTTCAGCTGTGGTCTTTATTTATTTATCAGGACTTTGTTTACTGGTCCTGTCTAGACGACCTTTTATCATTTAGAAGTTTATAAACTAAGAGCTAGCGAACGCCAAACCTACGTCATTTTATAAAAGCTGAAAGTTTGTCAGCACATGCTCCCAAAATAGGCTAGAATGTTGGTGCATTATGAAGTTTGGGTCATCGTGGCTTATATGGCCAAATATTATTGTATAAAAATCAGATTTTAAGGTATAACGTAAGCCTAACTTTTACGGTGGCCTTTGCTGTATATTCATTGGACTGTAATTCTACTTACGTTGTACCATAGAAGCTGATTTTTATGTGTTAGTATTTGGGCAATGACTAGAAGTTGTTTCCTCATAAACCAAACAGGTTTGACAGTTCCAACTCCTTGCTAGACAATCTTTTGAGGGTAGCTGCCAAAGCCACGATGACCCAAACTTCATGATGCACCAACATCCTAACCTATATTGGGGGCATACGCTGACAAACTTTCAGCTTTTATAAAATGACGTAAGTCTGGCGTTCCCTAGCTCTTAGTCTATTATAAGAAAAACGTTTTATAAGAGACATGAAACAAATAGCGCGTAGGTAAGCCTTTTTAGAGTGTTTGGGTTTATGTGATTTGTTATTAATTGAATGTTTTAAAATAAAGGGTGTTTTAGGTATTATACGTGTATACCCATGGTATACCCACAGAATAACATGGATGGATGTGTGCAGAGCAGGACCAGTTGTTATGAAATTCCTTGGTGGAGGCTTTTGTCCAGCAGTGGACTTGGTTAATGATACGATTCAGTGGTAGTTTTATAAAACCACTAATACTTATTAAGAAGAGGAAATTTTTGATTTACCTACATTGAATAGGCTCGAAAACTACTGCACCGATTTGAAAAATTCTTTCACTAAGTTCGCCAGGTCAGCCAGTAGATCTTCAATGTTCGGAACGAGAAATGAAAATAGTTCCGTAACCAATCTAGTACTACATAAAGTGCGTCAATAAGGGTCAAAGTTCTAAGCTTTTAACCTTTGTTATCAGGACTATAGATTACTAGCTATGCCCGTGACTTTGACCGCGTGAAAATTGTTTTAATATTTCCCGTTTTTCCAACATTTTTCTTTACTGCTTCGCCTCTATTGGCTGCTGCTGCTGCTGCTGCTGCAAAATCAAAAATATTTTTTTTGGAAGCCGAAAACATTGAATTTTCGGATAGTTCCAGTTTATTCTGTAATCTATTATTGGTACTGTTTGAAAGAGCTCGTGAAGCACTTTCAGGATCAGTAACTAGTTTTTCGATATCCTGTATAGTTTATAAATAATCGAGTGAGATATTATTTATCGTTTCCACCCTGTATAGCCTAAAACTACTGGACCGGTTTGATGAAATATTTTTGTGTTGGATAGTCTTATCGAGGAAGGCTTTAGGGCCTAAGGCATGAGCAGTGGCGGCGTAGCATAGGTTGGCACCCGGGGCGATCACCCCCCCCCTGTAGACTGTGTGTGTCATATGTCAAGTCGATCCTAACGAGTTTGCTTCTAGGAAATCGAATGTATAAGGGACATCCGACGTTAAATTGTATTCATGAATAAGAGATAAAAATAATCTAAATATGACATGATTCTGATTGTTTATTTTGATTTGCAATACTTATTGCGAAATTGTTTGTTATCCCAAACGAAAATAAAATAAATAAATTGTTCGATTCAACCTTCGATTTATAACGTATAAGAATATGTTTTTTACGATATTTTTGTTGATTAGCATTATCCACAGTTACCAAATGCAGCCAGCATGCCAGTTAGGATAACATAGGCTTAGTTGCACCACCTTAACTTAACCATAATTAAAAGCGGTGTTTTTTTATGGAGTTTGACAGATTTTTGGCGTTTGTTAAAGTTAAAGTTAGATGTTGCAACCAAGCCTTAGGATCGATACCAATGGTGGTTTTTTGACAATTTGAAAAAGAAAAGTAATTTGTAAATTATTTTTTGCATTTTTAATGACTTTGAAGTAAGTATCTCATCCATATAATTATGCATCAGACAACGTTCAGCTAACAACAAGTTTAATTTGCCAAAAGTGTCAGCAGATTTAACACGTGGTTGACATAATATGTCAAAACTCGAAAGTAACTTACGAACACGTATTGGATACCTACCTTAGAACAATAGAATTACACGAATTATGAATCAGAAAATTTTGGCAATTTCAACGAAAAGTTCGTCATAAGGTTTGGCCAAACCAACGCGTGCAGCCTGCGTGCGCGATGGCGATGGCGATTACCATTATTACGTCGTGTATGAATTTGTAGCGATGAGTTCACATCAACGCGTCCTGTCATTGGTCGCGGCGATATATGCTTGCGCAGTGATGGCCATATAGCCATCGCCATCGCTATCGCCGACGCGTTGGTTTGGCTGAAGCTTTAATGTAACTGATTGAAACTTTCTGAGAGTTCATAAATAATTTCAATATAAGTACGTGGCCTCAGAAGTTTTCATAACTTGTTACGTATTGTAGGTATCTACTATTTGTTTAGAAAACGTACGCGAACGGTTCGATGTTTGTCTTGATGGTCTAAGTTGAGTATTACTTTATCTTTAACTTTATTACTTATACTTGAACTTGATTGCTACAGTAAATAAATTCGAATTGACTCAATAGGTATGTATGATCACCGGAGGATATCTCTAATATTATGCTATGCTAGCAACTATGCTAATACATATGTTAGTGAAGTTTTATATGCTAGTGCATGAAATGACATTTTAGTTGTTATCTGAAGCTAACGCCCATATTTACAAACATTACTATGAGGTCTCACAGTGCGCGTGGACGCACAGGGTGACAAACGAACCAATCACAGAGCTCTGTTGAACGCTGTGCGTTCGATTTGCTGCTTCACTTAAGCAAGTATCGTTTGTGAATACGGGCGTAAGAATTTTTAGTTGACAGAAACTTTCTTAAATGTCATCAGGAATTTTAACAGCAATTACAAACCTGACCAAATAAGTAAATAATCTTTCATCAACCTCTTGATTATTCTCGGACATCCTCAATATTACAACTCATTATTTGTTTCAGCCCAGTCCAAAAAGCGAAGCTGTGTCAGAAGGCGGAACACGAGTTCCCCGGCATGCCTTGCGGCATCATGGACCAATACGTTGTGACACTGGCCAGAAAGGACCATGCCCTTCTAATAGACTGCAGGTTAGTGACCTACATTTTTTATAAAGCTTCAACCACACCAACGCGTGCAGGTCGCCATCGCCGGCGCGATCATTAGCCCATGACAGTCCGCGAGCCCCATGACAGTCCGCGAGCCCCATGACAGTCCGCGCGACCCATGACAGTCCGCGCGACCCATGACAGTCCGCGCGACCCATGACAGTCCGCGCGACCCATGACAGTCCGCGCGACCTGTCATTTTCCTATGATCGCGCCGGCTATGGCGATCTGCACGCGTTAGTGTGGTTGAAGCATAAAAGAATATTAGTAATTTGTTTTTGTGGACGCACAGGCTTCAAAATTCAACGCTGTGCGTTCGATTAGGCAAGCATCGTTTGTGAATACGGGTGTTAATCTGTGTCAAGAGTAGGCTCACCACAATGGTCGAGCGTCAGCGGGGTTCGATGACTATTCGACCAGTCCGACCCCTTTATAGTTCGGCTATCGTGACCTACATTGCTGATTTTCTGCGTTTGCTTGATATTTGTCTGTCGTTCGCCCGCCCGTATTCACAAACTATACTATGAGGTCTCACAGTGCGCGTGGACGCACAGGGTGACACACGAACCAATCACAGAGTTCTATTCTAAGCTGTGCGTTCGATTTTCTGCTTCACTTAAGCAAGCATCGTTTGTGAATACGGTTACGATAGTTTCAAAGCCTTCTAACCTCCTAGCTTTAAACTTAGCTTAAGTAGCTTGATAGTAACCAAAACTTCAGACAGGCATTAAAAAATAGTTAAGGTTCTGTCGATCCTAAATTAGTACGAGTAGCTAGGTAAAACTTTGGTACTAAATCATTTACGATCAAATAACTTTCACAAAATCTTTTTTATATTTTCTAAAGGAGCAAATAAAAGGTAATGGAAAACGGAGCGTTAAAAAAAGTTAGTTTGCCTTTTTCTGGTTCTAAAAGTGTAAATATTGGCATAGAAACGCGATTTAGATGGAAAACCTAAAATGTTTTTATAATATTAATGTTTTCTAGTTTTTTACGGTTAGTCTCGTACTCGATTGAGTTTATTTGATGATACAACTAGGTAGGTATATCAATATAAGCGATTGTAAAACACTCACAGACTGAAAGGATTACTTGAAATAATTAGTTACATTGTATCTATTGTATAAAAGATTGCATTGTACAGAACGTTAATTGAAAGAGAATAAAGTAATAAAGTATTGGGTACCACTCAGTTAGTACGCAAGAAAAATCAAAAGTGGAAATACATAATTTACAGATGAGATCTTCTCTATAAGACAGTCAATAGATTTTCGTTTGACTTTCCGTCGTAAAATTCCAACAATGATAAGTTTTTAAATCCTAGAAAATGATATTTGTGAATAAAGATTCATCATCATCATCATCATCATCTCTGGCATAGGACGTCCACTGCTGAACATTGGCCTCCCCCAATGCTTTCCATATTGCCCGGTTTGGAGTGGCCTGCGTCCAGCGCCTTCCTGCTATCTTTATGATGTCGTCGGTCTGCATTGTGGGTGGACGTCTTACGCTGCGTTTTTCGCTACACGAATAAATATTTATTTATTATTTAAATAACAACAAGAATATTGTCACCAGATCGTTAGAAGCCAAGCATATTCCAGTAAATACGGGTGACACTGCGATCCTGGTGGTGAACTCCAACGTGAAGCACCAACTGACTGGCAGCGAGTATCCGCAGCGCAGGGCGCAGTGCCAGGAGGCGGCTGACAAGCTTGGCTTGCCCTCTCTAAGGGGCGCTACCAGGAAAGACTTAGAAGGTATGATGTAGCGTAGTATCAGAACCGTTTCATCTACCTTTCATCTTCCCTCCCAGTGTGGGGAGGGTGCTACGGGGAAGCTCTTGGAAGGAAGAAGGTATATAGCGTAACCAGTATCGTATTGCTTGCAGTTCCCCTACGTCATCCAATCAGAAATGAGGCGATGCGCAGGAGAACCAAAGTGACTGATATAGCTCGCAGAATTGCTAAAATCAAGTGGCAGTGGGCGCGGCATATAGCACGTAGCGACAAGGGCCGTTGGGGCAGAAAAGTTCTCGAGGCCTAGGTGGACCGGTCGTTATGGAAATCCTTGGAGGAGGGAGGTCTTTGTCCAGCAGTGGACGTTTTTTGGCTGAAACGTACGAACGAACTTTTTAGACAGTGGGAATATTACAGTTCCCACCAAATTTTGAATGGGATGGGACTTCCGTGGAGGGTGTAGTTATTAGAAACAGAACGGCGCCGTCCACTAAGCAGGAGCAATGACATATAAAAACATCTTAGAGCAGGAGAAGGAACTGTTTTTAGTGGATTCACCTAAACTAGGCCAAACTTCCGATGGCAGGTCGGTATAGATAATAGGTAGACCATTTTCCTAGGTAAAGCTAGTCTAGGAAACTTTAGGTTAAACAACAAGCTTCGTGTAACGGTTTCAGCTTTAGTTTAGTTCTGACATGCTTGATTCATCTAAGAAGGTGATTTTGTATCTCTGAGGGTACATTTAGCCGTAATCTGCCTACGGGGAATTGTCTGCTGTAGGTACTGCCTGATTTACGAGGAAAATATGAAAAGAACCTTATTTCCATATTACAAAAGGCTGGCTGGCCTTCGTAGTCAAGTTTAGTTTATCTCAAAGTAAGTTTGGTTTAAATTGAAGCCCTATTTCGATACCCTAGGTGTCAATGACATGATCGAAGTGGGAGTAAATCCCTATTTATAACAGCGAGTATCAATTTTCATAATTAATTTCGTCATAATGTAAGGCATCGAGCACGAAAATGCTTTAAATTAATCGCGGGCACGTTTCCTGAAGGTAATTCGGTAATAATCAAAAATGTTTACAGAGAGAATGTAAAATGATTCTTATTGTTACGATACACGTGTCTAAATTTGAATTTTTGTCGTCGTTTTACGAAAAAAGGAAATGTTATGGTATTTACATTACTTTTCAGGTTTTTGATCATGGATTTTTTAATTATTTTAGGAAGGCCCTTATGCGTAATCTTTTCCGGGATATAATTTACATCAAGTGTTAATTTACAATTAAATATGATATTATATTATGTCTTTTTTATTCTATATAAAACGACGGTAAATCTTGGCTCCAATAGAAAAATATGAGTACTACTTAGAGCAACAGTACCTCTCCCTCCGCCATAAGACCGACTTACGCATGATGTGTTCATACATAATAACGCTAAGCTTCTTGGCACTGCTTTTGGAGATATCTTGTTACAGTCTCTTAGGATGCCGCCCAAAGAGAAATATTTCGCGTACCCAAATACTCGAGTAAATTCAAATCCTGTATTTTACTTATTTTATTGCATGCCGTGGCTGCCTGTAATTAAGATAGCACCTAGTCCTAAGACAAATTACTCGTACCTATGTATGTAAACCCCTTTACTTCTGTCTGTCTTGTTGGTTCGTTCGTTCGTTTCAGCCAAATGACGTCTACTACTGGACAAAGGCCTCCCCCAAGGTCTTCCACAATGAACGGTCCTGCGCTGCCTGCATCCAGGCTCTTCCCGCGACCTTTACCAGATCGTCGGTCCACCTTCGTTCCTTGTTGGTTGTCGTAAATAAATAAATATAGATGAGTAGAAAATTATTTGCAACGGGGAAGTACGTTATGTGATTTTTAATGAAGAATTGTAGCAAACATTATTGCGACATTTTTTCCGTCTCACTTTTTTCATGATATATTTAACTCAGGAGTTCTGGGTCCCAGCTGGGACCTATACTCGTACACTAAAGTTATTTGCAATAACGTTTACCACTTCTCTGTGTGTTCAGACTCAGTCAATAGAAAATCATGTAGGGATTCCGCTTAAATGTTAATGAAAAGCAGGATCAAATATGGGATAATTCCTGGAAATCCTTTGAAATAGCGACTTGTTTCACACTTAGGTGATTCCCCTAAAAGAGCTATAAGCGCTTGAGTGAAAAAGTTGGTAATATAGTTCATTGTTCTTGCCGTCAAATGAGTTTCTGCGGATATTCGTCCCGCTGGATACACATGCTACTTTTAGCGTTGGCTATGGGCGATTTAGCCGTTTTTATTTTATTTTACTTTATTCGGAAAACAAACAGTGTTAATTGACTTATTAGAAGCTGAATGCAGCGACCACATATCTCCCCATACAACAAAAAACTCCAAATGCAGCGATTGAGTTGCTTTTGGGAAGCTCGATGCAGCAACATCGACAGCAGTCGCTAAAGCGATTCCGATACCGCGTCCGAACGCACAAGTCGCGAAATCGCGGTGCTGCATAGATACAGTCGCAAAAACCCCGTTGCTAAAAGTAAAATGTGCTGTGGCCCTTAGTGACGTGTCACGAAGTTTTCATCAATTACGAAAGGATAAATGTTAATATAATAACTTCTAAATTGGTTCGCATTCCTACTAAAGTACGGTACTTTATACATGCATTTTCTTCCTCAATGACTCTATTGTCTATTGATTAAAAAAGGTCCTGATACCTAGATAGCACACAATACAATTTATGCTACCTTTTTCGAGTTTGGTTAGACCGTTGTACTAAATTCAACTCTTGATCAAGTATATGTTTTTGCCTTCGGTCTGACAATCACATTTCATTCCATCAGATGAGAAACAGGCCAAGAGCGGATGTCGCAAATGACGTATGATTTATTAGGACTTACATAGGATACGGAAAACAGTTAGTCCAATAAGCTGAATAAGCCTTGGATAAAGTCTGACATTAGGGACATAATTTCAGTGCTATAGCCCGACCAGGAACATAAAAACCCTCGCCATGTTGCGGAAAACTAATGGTACTAATTTCTTTTAATGGCAACAGTAACTGAAAACTTCATTGACATGTCACCTTGCATGTCAGTCTATTGCTGTCAAAGTGTAAACAAACTTTAATTTAAATGTGCGCAATTGATTTTGTGAATTAAATTGCTAAAATCTTTATAAAGTCGTGAAAGAAAAGTGGTTCACAATGTGTTAAAGTATTTGTCGAAGAGAAATACTAAGGGTTCGGACAATATTTTCATTGAATAATGTTTCCGACAAAGGTTGTCAAATTGACTGACATGTTTATCGTATAGTACAGTCCACTACGAAAATTAGCTGTGGTTTGTTTCAACTACCTATTTTAAATTTTTTTGTCACTTTCGTGTTGAATTTTATGGAATTGGGAAAGAAGTACCGAGTTTGAAGCGTTCATGAGCAGACATTGCAGTTGAATATTCAAGTTCTGAATTTGATTATTGATGAATAATAAAATAAATCCTACCAGCTCGATTGATGGTTTCATTTAATTTATTTAAACCAGGTTACCTATAATAATATTTTTTCATTAATTTATGAAAATATCAAATTAGCCCTTAATCCTGAATCCTGATACATAAAGTTAGCCTATTAATTTAACACAGGTACGACTGTACTCAGTGTTGCACTATCAAATGCAATTGAGAATGTTACTAGGTATGCAAAATCACTTGAAACCTATGTTACAGTTAAGCTTTTACATTTACAAATACATTAGTTTTTATTTAATTCAAAAATACCCAGTAGTTATGATTTTATAGGCATTCAAAGTTCGCTTAAATATTGAGTCCCGCCGACGGTCACGTGACCCCGTGTGACGTACATTCACAGCGTCCGCTCACTAGAAAACGGATATAAACATACTTAAATATTTTTTTTTTGTAAATACAAACTTATTATACATATTAACACCTAGACCCATCACAGAAATTAAAATTGAACCAAACCCAAACTTGATGCGATTGTGTCGTTTTATTGCGAATTACCTTCCAGCTCCATCATTAGACCCCGATTACTATATAGAATTAAAATACTCATCAATACAAAACGAACGAGCCCAAACTCGATGCATTTAAGTCGTTTTATTATAGAGTTCCTATGGCTACCTTCCAGCACCATCATCAGATCAGCTCCATGTCATCATAATATTGCATGGTCATCCAAATCACATGTGTTTGCGAAATTTCAGCTTAATCGGTTGCCTGGAAGTGGGTCTTAATTCAGCTTGCAAGATTCCACCCATACAAATATGAGCCAGTCACTGTAATATGACGTCACGCGCATAAAATGGAGGGCCGGCCGCCGCCCGCACTTTTAAAATTCAATATCTTGGAAACTAATTGACGTATCGAAATAATTCTTTCACGTGTATTTTTTATTTTTAACAGAGAATACAGAAAGCTAAAAAACAAAATTAGTGAACATTCTTCATTGACGCGCCTCTATGCCAGGGTTTTTATGTTCCTGGTCAGGCTATACCTACATAATTAAAGAGGAAAAAGTTTTACATTCGGGATTATGACAAAACTTGTGACGCATAAACATAGTATGCACGGACGACAGCACATTAGCTATACACAGCGGTATCTTATCCTATTGTAATACAGTCTATTTTGCAACAAAAATGTATAGTCTGACGTGCTGTCGACTGTACCTACTACCTACCTGATTTTTTTTATCCACAACGAGGAAGCTCTTGGCCTGTATCTCACCTGATGGTAAGTGATGATCAGGCCGAAGGTGGAAGCGAGCTTCACCCGGAATCCTCAACCACGGAGGAACTGGCTATCTTACCTCTAACTGCCGGAACACAACAATGCTGTTAACATTGTTGTTATAGCGACAGACTTAGGTAAGATGGTGGTAGCTAGCCAGGCGGACTTAGAACAAGCCCTACCACCAACCAAACCGAACAGAAAAATCGGCCCCCACTGGAAATCGAACCCGGGACCTCTGGGTCTGAAGCAGGTGGTCTTACCACTAGACCACAGAGGCGGTTGAATGTTGTTTTTTAAGAAACAATTTTGTTGCAGAACTCAAACGGCAGAACTGTGATAAGCTGGTGCTGATGAGGGCTGAGCACATCATCGATGAGATACACCGCACGGAGCAGGTGGCCAAGAGCCTCGCGCAGATGGACTTAGATAGGGTAAATAATAAGTACCCTATTTCAGAATGTCACATGCTCTGCTTACGTTAGTTTTGATATTAAAAAGATAAAATTACTTACTTTAAATTTCCGCTTAGTGACGCCGGCGCAAGTACCCAACAACACTACCCGCAACCATCAACTGTGTTAAAGTACAAGTAAATGCAAAAAGCACATGCGATTTGTGGGAGGGCGGGCGGCGCTTTTTGCATTTGTGCTTGGGTACTTATGCTGGCGTCACTAAGCGGAAATTTTAAGCTAAGTGATTTTATCTTTTTAATATCTAATTAATTATGCATTTCCGCAAAGTAACGCCTGATACTATTACATAATTAAGTTAGTTTAGCTTAAGTATATCTGACGCAGTTTTCCAGTATTTGCAGTCTGCACAAAACTATTTAAAATTGTGTAATAAACTAACTTAGCTTAGCTCTTGGTCTGTAACTAGCATTAGTACCTACGTATTGGGGTTAGGAATCATTTTGAAGGTGTCAGGAATTTACTAATGTGAGGAATATTTTATAACTTTAATCTTTAATTGTCCTATTTTGTACAAGTTTTACTTCTATGTTGTGAAATCGTTATTTAATTATTAAAAAAAAATAGCCAAGTGCGTGTCGTGGCACGCGCAGTGTAGGGTTCCGTAGTTGCCCGTCCTTAACACAATATATTTCAGAAGCAAGCAATTACTTCATTTAAAGTCACTTTTAATATTTTCTTCTAAGGGATTTTCATTAGTTAAGAAATTTTATAATACATGAGTTAAATGAATATTACCCTTAAACTGACTGATGTATCTTAACCGCTATGGTTTCCTTGAATGTTCATGAAAAGCAGTATAATTACGAATTTTTCCAGATTTTTAAAGCCAACAAACAGTTTATTTAGAGGGGGGGGGGGGACGGGGGGACGGCGACGAAAAAATGATGTGATATTATGTGTAGTAACCCAAGGTCATACTATGGGTGCAGTGTCAATAACTGGGTCCTAGCAACGACGGTCTCACCACACTCTAATACACCCTGAATTAATGACTGCGAACTTCTAATTAGATTATAATTAGAAGTTCGCAGTCATTAATTAGTTATAATAACAATTTTCCCTTGCCCACGCTCAAATTATTTCTAGGAACACAGATTTCATTGAAAGTGTAAACATTTTAACACTATTACTATCGTAGCGTATTTAATTAACACTATTAGTTCATTAGTGTTTCAACAGCTTTTGAATGTAATTACTAAATCTATGATATAAAATGAATCGCAAAATGTGTTGGTAAACGCATAACTCAACAACGCCTGGACCAATTTTACCACTTCTTTTTTTTAAATGTTCCTTGAAGTCCGAGGATGGTTTTTACGGTGAGATTTGTATAATTAAACCCCTAAGGGGGTAAAACGGGGTTAACGCGTACGAAGTCGCGAGCGGCCGCTAGTTTGTTTTAAATCAAAATTTCTGCCTGCCTCTTGTACCTTTTTCAAGCTACATTAATTTTAATAAAGGCTCAAAGAGAAAATATTATTTCCGTATTCCATTACACGGAAATCTTGCTTGCACTTCAGTAATTTTATAAATTGCTTATTATCCAAAGCGTTTCTTGCGAATCAGTAGCCCATAGCAACCTTCATGGTCAAATGTTATTATAATGTATCTTTACAATAGCATAAAACAAAGTCACTCCCGTTGTTTGTACATAGGTCTTTTACGCCCGTATTCACAAACGATACTTGCTTAAGGCCGGGTAGCAGAGAAAATGGCGAAAATGAGGTTTTCATTTTTCATTTTTGAGGTACTAAACAGTAAAATTAAAGGCTAAGATTTTTATTAGGCATAGTTGAGGATATTTTCTAGGGCTATTAACGGATGGAAACACGATTTGATGAAGTTGACTCGATAGAATATATTCCCAAAGTTACCTCTATTCGTTTTCTATTTATGGTTTTATTTTTAAAATAAGCGATTTGAGATTCTAAATCTTTTACTAAACTAAAGTTCAGAAATAACTTGAGGGCTTTTAACGGATGAAATTTTTATATTGCGTCTTATTTAGTTACTATGTTTAAAAATGTGGAAAAAATCGTCCATGACGGCTTGGACAATCTCAATCAGTCGCGCGGTGGCGCTTACGGAGGACGGACGCGTGTCAGTTTTATGGCCGTGACAGTTCGCGATTTGTCAATATTTTTGACAATGATGACTTTGATGAGTCACAGTATAATAATATCAGTGTTACTGGAGAAAGCTTAAATTTTTGATAATTAAGAATTATCAATTTTGTCTACCTATAGAAATTTAAATCGTTCGCATCCTTTTAAACGAAGACTCTACTCATGATACATAGTACATTCCTCAAATAAGAGACAAAACCAATGAGTTAAAATTACATTTTAATAGTACCTACATACAATCGTCTTACACTCTTTAGAAGAGCACACTGACACAAATAAATAATAAAAAATGCTGTCTAAGGTCTGTAGCTAAAGGTCTAAGCTGTAAGATAGAAGAATCTTCTAGCCAAAAAGATGGCAGATGCAGCAGATGTTAACGGATTTAAAACTGGAGTTCATATGACTCCTTGTAGACTTGAGTCTCTAGAGCGTCCCTTCCTCCACCATGCGTAAGAATGTTTCAAAAATACTGTCTAAGGTCTGTAGCTAAAGGTCTACGCTGCAAGATGGAAGAATCTTCTACCCAAAAAGTGTGTGATGCTCATTGCTCATAGTGATTTTCGATACAGAGCCCCGTACATACGTTATACATAAATTATGGAAAGAAAACACCCAGACCAATACAAACAAATATGTATGCAATTTTAGTATGATATTTTTATTTATTAATAAACAAAAAGACTGAACAAAATTTGATGCGTGTTGTACTGATTAATGTAATTAACCACATGCAAAGCTTTGTGAATTGCAACAACTATAATTTATTATCCAATTGCCTACTTGTAATTAGTCACAATATTACATCATTTACTTTTGCACTCGGCACCACCTCCAAATTGAAATGTAAAACAAAACATAGTATTATTATTATTATTGGTTTTTGGGCCTTTATTTGCGCCAACTCGACCAGGTTTGATCTATTGTGGCAGCCCTTGTCTTTAAAGTTCACTGCTTAGTCCCGTTGAGTCTATAAATTTCCAGATTCTTTGGAGCGTGATATCTGCTATCTCATCCGGGTGCATGATGTGTCGCCCGAGATGGATACTTCTTTTGCTCATAAGCGGGAAGCATGAGCAAAGAACATGCATGGCCGTTTCTTCTTCTGTATGGCAGAATCTGCACAGAGTTTCCTCGGTCATGTTCATGTTCGATTTATGTTTGTTTAGTTTGCAGTGGCCGGTCAGTATTCTAGTCACTGCACAGGCTTTGTATCTTTTGAACTTTAGCAGTTCTTTAGTTACTTTATTGCTATATCCCTGAATGAGTGCTTTTGAGTGTTTTTGTCCCGATGTAGACTTCCACCACTCAATAGCCTCTTGTTTGCAGAGGGCGGTTAGTAGCGTGGTGGCTCGTTGTTTGGTAATGCCACAGAACGGTTCTACGCCGATTTGAGGGTTATCGGCTCCATCTCTGGCGAGTTCATCTGCTACTTCGTTTCCTTCTATATTCGAATGTCCTGGTACCCATGTAAGCGTTACTTTGTTGGTATTTCCCAGTGCATTCAGTGTCTCGGTGCATGTTTGCACCAATTTTGACGTGTATTCGAAGGATGTTAAGGCCAGCAGTGCTGCTTGGCTGTCTGAGTTGATGTAGATGTGTTGATCCTGGAGCTTCCTTTCCAAGTTTATTTCTGCACATTTGTTTATGGCAAAGACCTCGGCTTGGAAGATTGAGGCTTCAGTCCCCATGTTTAGGCTAACTTTGAGCTTAGGCCTCTCTCCGTAGATCCCGCAACCTACATTATTTTCCTTTTTGGATCCGTCCGTGTACCAGACGTGACTACCTTCCTTAAATGACATTTGGCCTTCTAGCCATTTGTCTCTAGGAGGTATGTTTACGGAATATAGTTTGGTGAAGTTACATTCCGTATGCATGTCGTCACTGGGCATGCACAGAAGTTTGTTTTCAAGTACTGATTCCTTGAGTCTTATCAGATTTTGAGAAGCCCATCTGACTTTCGTGCGGGTGCAGATTCTATATGTGCTCTGCTTGGCTTCTTTTTGCACATGCATATGCAGTGGTATAAGATCAAGCAGAGCATTTAATGCAGCCCCTGGTGTCGTTGATAGTGCTCCGGTTGCTGTGATGCAGGCTAGCCGTTGTAGGCTGCTCAATTTCTGTATTGTTGTCATTTGGTTGACCTTGCTGCACCAGACGGCAGAGGCATAGGTTATTATCGGTCTCACGACCGCTGTGTACAGCCATAGGGCGATTGCGGGTTTTAGTCCCCATCTTGACCCTGCCATTCGACAACAACTCCACAGAGCCATTTTGGCTTTTTGAATGATGTTGTTTAGGTGCGAATTCCAAGTAAGCTTTTGGTCAAAAGTTACCCCTAGATACTTGGTTTCGCTTGAGAAAGGAAGAGTTTTTCCGTTTAATTTCAGATTTACCAGTTTTTCCAGTTTTCTCTTCCTCGTGAATGGTATTATCACTGTTTTATCCGCATTAATAGATAATTCGTTTTCTCTACACCACCTACTTATGGTGTTGAGAGCGCCTTGCATTAGACTTGAAATTGTGCTCAGGCAGGGACCTCTGATGATAACCACTAGGTCATCAGCATAGCCTTGAGTATCATAGTCTTTTTCTGCCATCTTAGCAAGAAGTTGATCTACTGCTAGTGTCCATAAAAGTGGGGATAGTACGCCTCCTTGTGGACATCCTCTTGTGGCAAGAAATTCAAGCTTTGCAGCATTGAGGGTTATGTTTACTACTCGGTTGGAGAGCATGTTTTTTACCCATCTGATGGTGCTTATATCAATCCCTTTTGCCTCCATTCCTTTTAGAATGGTTTCTATAGGGGTGTTGTCAAATGCACCTTCAACATCGAGAAAAGCACATAGGGCCGTTTGCTTATCCTCTAGGGATTTTTGCACCTTATCGACCAGATCGAGCAGGGCTGTTTCAGTAGATTTTCCCTTTTGGTATGCATGTTGGTTGATGCTTAGTGGTCTTTTCACTAAGTATTTGGCTCTAATGTGCTGGTCTAATATCCTTTCCATGGCCTTCATCAGGAAGGATGTTAGACTTATGGGTCTGAAGGATTTGGGTTGTGAGTAGTCCCTTTTCCCCGTTTTGGGTATAAAACGAACTTTGACCCAATTCCATGGTTCTGGTATAATACCCCAGGCGTAACTTGCTCTGAATATTTTTACCAGATGCGGGAGAAGTAAGTTATTACCTTTTTGTAGAAGAGCAGGAAAGATGCCATCTTCTCCCGCTGATTTAAATGGTTTAAACTTTTCCAAAGCCCATCTAATCTGGTTAGGCCTAAAGATATTGGAGGCCTTATTCCAGTCTGAGCATTTAGCCCTATGGAGTTCATCATTCCTTTGGGTATTGCTTTGTGTATTGATTTGGTACGAACCCGGAAAGTGTGAAGACCTAAGGAGATCCAGAGTCTCCATCTCGGTGTTCGTAAATGAGTTATCTGGCTTCTTTAGTAGTCCAAGATAGTTGTTTGGGGTCTTAGCGAGGATTTTGTGAATTCTTGCTCCTTTGTTAGTTTGTGCAATTTCTTCACAGAAGCGTCGCCAAGAGGCTCTTTTGGCTTTTCTGATTTGTTTGTTATATTCTGTTAGGGCCTTTCCGTACTTGTCCCAGTCGCACGGTTTGGCACGGTTGAATATACGACGTGTGATGGCTCTGAGCTTTTCTAGCTTCTTGTTCCACCACATTGGTGATTTGTTAGATTTTACTTCTTTTTCGGGGCAGCTTAGTTCGTAGGCATTGATTATGCCATTATTGAGCATTTTGACCGCGGCATTAAGAGAGTCCGGTGTTTTGATAGTTTTGGGTATATCCTTTAGATTCTCACTGAGCAGGGTTATATACATATCCCAGGAGGTGTCTTTTGGATTCCTTACTCTTGGATATTGAGCTTCTACCAGCCCTGAAATATCAAAACGTATATGTCTATGATCAGACATTGAGTTCTCGCTGCTGACGTGCCATTTTGTTATACATTTTGACACATTTTCTGTTGCGAATGTTATATCTATTACTTCCTGTCTGGTTTTTGTTACGAATGTTGGCGTGTGGCCATTGTTCAGCACCTGTAGACAGTTAGATAGAAGAAAATCGGATAGTAACTCACCTCTCATGTTGGTATCCGAGCTTCCCCAGATGGTATGGTGGGCGTTAGCATCGCATCCCACTATCAGTTCCGACTTTTGTCTTCTAGAGTATTCCAGGACGTTAGTCAGTTCTTCAGTGGGATCTTGCTTATCTCCAGGAAGATATGCCGAGCAGAAGAGTACTTTGGACCTGTTCGGCCCTTTGACTTCTACGTACGCGGTGACAGTATCTTCGCTGCAAAGTTCTGGAACAGGTAAGAAGTTAGTATTTTTGTTAAACACGATACAAGCCCTAGGTTTGCGGCCTTTTTCGCATACAAGAATCTTACCAGCGTTGTTCAGACCGGCTACCATAGAGTCGGCGTTTATCCATGGTTCTTGAATGAGGGCGATGTCCAGGCCACCTTCGCTGAAGATCTTTTCTATGACCGCAGAGGCTGCGATAGCGTGGTGTAGGTTGGCCTGTAGTATCGCCATCCCCTTTGGGCGTTGAGGTTGGTGGGGACTATTGTGTTTGGGAGCCGCGGCGCCCTTGTGTGCCCCGCCGCCCTCGGTACGGTCCTCTGTGCTGCCCCCTTCCTCTGGGCGGATGTGCGCCCCTTGTGGTCCCCCTGTTGGGGGGAAACCGCGTTCCCCTTCCCCTGTTTGGGAGTGTGGAAGTGGAGGTTGAGGGGGTGGAAGGAGGGTTGACCCGTTGTGGTCCTGTGCGGACCTGCACGGTACCCTCAGGGGGGGTGGTTAAGGATGCGGGTACGGGGGTAGAGGTGGTGGTGGTTGCGGCGGTGGTCGGGGGTTCAGCGGAGGGTTTGGAGTCCTGTATGGGGCCCTTAATTCTGAACTGGACCTTTTTGAAGCCAATGTTGGCCTTTAGGTCCATCATCTTCAGGGCCTCAAACGAGTGGTCGTCTAGGGATACGGTCAGAGTTAGACCTCCCTTGTCAACCTTCGTATTGAGGACCTTCCAGTGCTCGGTGTTCAGACCCTCATTCTGAGCACCGAAGAATTCTAAGGCCCGCGTTGCGCTGCTGGCTTCAGAGATAGGAATATATACCACCCCCACATTAGGTTTTCGGATTTCAGACTCGCTCAATAGAACGAGGCTTGCTTCCGGCCACGGTTTGAGGGGGGGGACTATATTCTCAAGCCAGGTTTTTGAGCGCTCGTCCTCACACGTGATGAGGAGCCAGCCTGGCTTAAAGGAGCAGCCCACGAATTTAGGCCCTTCGCCCCTTCCGGATTTGGCAATGCTTTGCAGGATGGTATTGCGCAGCGACTCCAGTTGTGTGTTAGTCATCAAGGACTTGGAGTCTTTTATGCCGACCCGGATTGAGCGTACGGCCTCGCTGTAGGCTACGGTGGTTGAGGTGTTTAAGGTCTCACTCACCTTTGGGACTTTGGTAATATGTCCCTTTGGCGATTCCTCCTCCGAGCGAACCCGTTTTACCGGTTTGCGCCCAGATTCAGGTTGCGAGGCCTTAAACTTGTACCCCATCTGCTTCAGCTCAGCGAAGCTCTTGACCGCCAGTGTTGAAGCCATATTCGGCTCCACTCCCAGCTGCCTCAGAGCTCCGAAGCGCTTTTTTGCCGCACTTGACATTTTCCTGCCAGTGGGTTTGGAGGCGGTGTATTCATCAGTCAGCGAGTGTGAGCCGCAAGCAGCCCTTTCTGCCGTGCTGATGGATTCCTCTGTCTCCATACTGAGTTGCTCTGATATTTGGGTCGGTTGTTCTACTCCTTCTATCAGTGGCATAAGTTCCTGGCATAGGTCTTCCAGGTTACCGTTACTTTTTTTGGGAGAGCATTTATTCATGTTGGTCCCACGAGTAGCTAGGGAAAGTAGGTCCACTCCAGCAGAGCCCCGCATGCCGGAGTAAGGCTATATACACCTCGAGGTCGCCTGGTATCGAGGGCCCACCGTTAGCGACTGAGCTCCCCCTCAGCCACGCATCTCTCGGCACGGTACGGATAACACCTTAGATTGGGTATCGAGTCTTCGGCCGCCAGGTACCGCGTCATTGAGATCCCATTATGAGATTTCAATGCAGCACTATCTGACGTTGCCCAGGATGAACCGCAACAGGCGCTACTATATCCCTTCCGACATGTCAGAGTGGATTCAGTAACAACCCAGTTTTACGTGGAGGTAACTCGAACTGACACCCCTAAAAACATAGTATCAGATTTTCTTTATTCCTTCTCGTACTAAATGTGTCACTTAGAAATATTTAACAATGTTCAATCAGTCGCACACCAACCTCTGTACATACTGGTTATCTGCAATATAATTTGAAACAGAACATCTCTAATTATTCCTGAAGAAACCTCTCACACTTCATCCATCCACCGAGGTCAGGAAAACAATCTCTAAATAATCGCTACTACGAGTAACTGATCATAAAATGTTTTTCCAATCGCTCAAGCTCCCGAGGATCTACCGATAGGTCGGGTGACGTAATCTTGAAATTCTTTTAGCCGGCGCGGAACTTCCGGAAGGTCGGGTGACGCCACGCCTCTTTGAACCGTGTTTACTTTGGCAGTTATATTCTACACCACAAAATTTTTATCACCGAAAAAATTTTAACAGATTATGTAGAAACCTGTGGAATATTGAAAGCAAAAGAAAAAGAAATGGTTTTCATAAAGTTAATTTTTTTATTAAATTTTCGTTAGTCTGTATTTTACGCGTCACAGCTTTGTCACTCCGCTGCTCGCTAGAGTAGTCGTACACGCTCGCACGTTGCATCGATCTGTCTGTCTCGCTCACGCCTCGACCACGCTTCCAGTGTTATTATTACATACTTCTAACTTAGACCATTTTGAATTCTAATAAGTGTTACATTATCGTACTTAAATAGTGCTAGCGACGCGTGTGTCCATAAATTACCAATTTTAGGAGGAAATTTTGAGTCGCATTATTTAACTTCTTTTTTTGCACAAATGGGATCAGTATCAATAACTCATTACCCAGAATTTTTTTTTCGGTAATAAAAATTTAGTGGTGTATATTTATTCGATTCTAAAATATATACCCAAAAATTTTGAAAGTTGTTTTAATTTGTATCACTTGGATATGATTTGTATTAGAAAGTGCTGTGAGTGTGACGCTTGAACGGAAGGAAGTCAACCTAACCTAACCAACTGCGTATTTCTACACTGTGTAGCCGCGAGAGCTCTTTGGCGCGCTGTCTTCGGCGAAGTATTGCGCGCGCAGATTTTGACAGCGCGAAATACCTTCTTTAGCAGAAATACCAAGCCTTAAGTGAAGCAGCAAATCGAACGCAAAGCCTTGAATAGAGCTCTGTGATTGGTTCGTGTGTCACCTGTGCGTCCATGCGCACCGTGAGACCTCATAGTAATGTTTGTGAATACGGGTATTTAGAGTCCCTACAAACTATAGACTTTTCTTTGGTCGATAGTTGGGGTGGGACCGATTCTAATTTGTATGAAGAATCGGCCGATGTAATGTGCGCACTGACTGACCCAACTATCGTCCAACTAAAAGTCGGCAGTCTGCGTCTAGGCTTAAACTACGCAATGGAAGGATTTAATGCAGTTTTCAGCAATAGAGTGATCTAGAATCACTATTAATCTATGTGTATAACTAGCGGCCGCCCGGGACTTCGTACGCGTGGATCCCGTTTTACCCCCTTATGGGTGGAGTTTCGTAAAATCCTTTCTTAGTAGATGCCTGCATGCCAAATTTCAGCCCGATCCGTCCAGTAGTTTGGGCTGTGCGTTGATAGATCACTGTAGTATGTGTATGTCAGTCAGTCAGTCAGTCAGTCACTTTTGAGTTATACAGGGTGGAATTTTGTAATGCCACTTGGAGGGAAAGACTATTAATACAGTAGGTACCTCATACAGTACATAGAAAATTTTACTGAAAGAAAACATTCCTTTATTTTTGAAAAGAAAGAGAAAGCATTCAAAGATTTTCGAATTTTTTTTCCAAAATTCTCTAATGGTGTGGTATGGCCATACAATTTCCTGTACATAATTAAAATAATTTAAGATTTCATGGTTTTCCTTTCATTTGATTTATCAAGTTTATTAGATAGATTTCATCCTTATCTTAACCCAAACGATCGATGCAATAAAATACCGGGTGTCATTTTTAACAGATTTTAGTTGGTTCGAATTCCGGGTGTGACAAGCAAATGTTTGAATGCAGTTCTATTTCTTTTCAAAAACAAAGGAATGTTTTCTTTGAGAAAAAATGTCTATCTACAATATTGAGAGTACTTTCCCTCCAGGTGGCATTACAAAATTCCACCCTGTATATATTTAGATAATAGCTATGCCTATGCTCTACAGCTATATCTAAAAACTCAAGGAAGGTCCATATGTATAGTAATATGTAGTAACCTACGTAACACCTGTAAATTCTTCCACCAGGTCGGCGAAATGTTCTACCAGTCACACGAGTCGCTAAGCACTCTGATGCAGGTGTCTTGCCCAGAACTGGACCAGCTCGTGGACATCATGAGAGGAGCACCAGGGGTCTACGGGGCTAGGATGACTGGCGGCGGGTTTGGAGGCTGCGTGGTTGCTTTGGTAAGATACTTCTCTACTTCTAGTCTAGTCGGTTAGTAGTTCTAGTCGGCCGTTTGGTGTAGTGGTTCGAAACGGACTACTATTCCGGAGGTAGCGGGTTCGATTCCCGCACAGTACAAACATTTGTGTGCATGAACATATTTGTTTGTATTGGAGTGGGTGTTTTCTATGTATAATAAGTATGTATTTACAAAAAAAAAGTATTTAAGTTTATATCCGTTGTCTATAACCCATAGTACAAGCTTTGCTTAGTTTGGGACTAGAAGCGCAGTGTAAAATGTCTAAGGATAAGGATATTATTTATTTATTTATTCTTACTACCATAATTCTCGCAATTCAAAAAATAGCTGCAATTTAACAACGAATTACAATAGAATTAGACACCACGTGATTCTCCCATAAATATTGTGAAATAAACTGACGATGTTTCTACTTTGCCAACTTAATTGACTTTAAATCAAAAACAACTAAAAATCCAGTCGTCGATATAAAACTAAAATGTGTTTTGGAATTATTGGTAATAGTGTCAAACACGCCAGCAAATACCTCATTAATAGTAGGTATGTTCATTAACATGCCCACAACTTCGTGATTTAATAATAATATAATGTTCCCCTTGAGGTATTTGAAATATTTCAAGTGAAAATTCACGGGATCATTACAATTTTGATACCCTTAGTTCTTGCTAGATGTTTAAGAATATTTATGAGGTTAAGGACCCTTCTTTTATAAGATCTGCCTATTCATGTTTACATTCTTTAAGTATTACAATCCAAGAAATAAATAAAGCAAATTCCTTTGTTTTCATTTATCTGTTGTCGGAAGAAGACATGATAAATATCGAATTCAAATCGTCTGTCTGTATATTGAACTCAATTTTCTAGGAAACGTGTGCGACGCTACGTGATCGTGATTTCCTCAAAAACTTTAGTAATTTTGGTATCTAATAATATTATTCATTTCCTAGGGGAATCTCTTCAAGGTTTCTCGTCAAGTCGGCAGAAAAACCGATCCATTGAATTTCATTCGGAATATATAATATCTGCATGAATGAACCTCTGATTTAGCCTATTTTCCTTCCTTCCAATTTTCATTTATTCAGGCCTATTTGTTCAGTGTGTCCTCTGGAAACCACATAACGAATTTGCTAATGTCTCTTTCCGTTTCTACATATTCGCATTTGTACCCAAATCCACAGATCCTGGGTAAATTAAATTATGCTATAGATAAACTGTCCTTGACATTTCCAGTTCTATATTTGGGTTTGATGAATAAATTACTGAATAAAAATCTGAAATTAAATCATATAGTCACATCCACGGAAAACTCACTAATCTGTAAAATATGCGCGCCGCGCGTTTTGAAAGCCCGATTGCGCTAAATATTTTCAACTACAACGCGACTAGACGACGAAAGAAAATCACAAATTCGTATCGCGGTGTCGCTTTGACAGCTAGTTCAAACGAAAACAAAACGCAACCGCTTCTTTGTGTAAAAGCTGAAAGGAAGCTACTTTTTCTCAAACGCCTTCACGAACATTTGCTGTGTTTTAGTGAAAAAATAAGGTGTTTTGTGTATTTGAAAGTTTGTAAATCTAACTAATATCTTTTTCTTATGCTGAATCTACTACATATCTAACACATTGAAAAAGTTACCATTAACCTTGTCCACAGGTGAAGAAGGGCGACGTGGAGGGCCTGAAAAGCAAGATATTGAAGAACTACAAAGGGTCGCCGACTTTCTTCGTGTGCGAGCCGAGCGAGGGCGCCCGCGCTCTCCCAATAAAATGATGACAAATACTCTATGTTATTATTTATTTAGGACTCTAGGATCAACATAAACATCTGGACCGCGCAGTTAGATTTCCGTATTTTTGTAACCTTCCATCCTTATCACACATCCCTAAATATTGACAAAAAAGAAAGAGAGAGAAGATAGGAGTAGGCCTGTAGGTAACTTCAAGTAACCTACTTGACTGTAAATATTTTGATGTTACGTTTTCCTCTCCAACACATAAAGGTTAGCTGATTTGAATACGTGACGCAGTCTATATCATTCGGGTCGCTTCGTGGAGCGAAGTACCTACTCGTAGTTAGGTTAGGTATACAAAAAAGCTAGGACGGAGTGAATTTACTTACATATTTCCGTAGTGTAGTACCTACCCACAGTACAAAAGCTTTACTTAGTTTGGGACTAGAGGCGCAGTGTAAAATGTCTAAGGATAATAATATTTGTCTAAGGGGCAGGTGGTCCGTGCACTGGACTAGGATAAGTATCCCATGTAGCTAGTTCGAATCCCGCTTGTAACAAATTAGTATGATGAACATTACGAAAGTTCTAGTTGATTATATTGGTAAAAATGTAATAACGATATCTGGCAACCCAGAAGCGTTGTATGGTCTATGGCCCCTCTCTATGGTCTCTTTTTCCTACCATTCAAGTGTGTGCACCACATGGTTGTAAATTATCTTCTCAATAAATAGAATATCACTGAAGTTAAGTGTCCTTTGTACCTGCCGCATCACTCTGCTCATGGTCCTTCAGAGCTGGATGCAGGAGTCTGTACTGAGAATCTGTAGTTGGAGCAGTTTTTTTTTTCGTGTTGTGTGCGGCCGGCCCGGGGTGACGCTAACGCATTGCATACCACTTATTGCGTGCTTTCAAAATGCCCCTAACCGGCGAGGATACCAGCAGTGATTTTGCTCATCAAGACAAGCAAAAATTGATAAATGTGAGAAGATACATCAAAGGCCGCATATCACTTGTGGAAAATGAGCTGGGGGACATTTCTACCGTAAAATCCACCGCCATGTTGGATGTTGCCGCCGAACGAATTAGCAGTCTTTTTACGAGATTGGAGGACGTCAATCTCAATTTGGAATCGATGGATACTTCAGAGACCGCTGAGGGATCGAAAATCGAGTCAAGGTGTCAAAGAATACTAACTGACATTCGTGAACGTCGTGAGGCGCTGAAGCATCATTGTAACTCATCGGCGAGTGACTCCGGATCGACGCAAGAGCACCAGCATAAACCGAATCTTCCCAAGATATCGTTGCCCAAGTTCAGTGGAAGTTATGGAGACTGGTTGTCGTTCAAGGATTTATACGTCACTATGGTACACGGAAATGAAGATTTAAGTCCCGTGCAGAAGTTCTATTACTTGAAGTCGTGTTTGGTCGGCGAAGCTGCCTCTTTGGTTACGACTTTGGAATGTACGAACGAAAACTACGTGAAGGCATGGTCTGCGATTACATCAAGATATGACAATAAGGTTCTTATAGCTAAATATCATTTGCAACACATTTTGTCTTTACATAAAGTCAATGGTAAATCTTATACATTAAGGCAATTAACAAATGATTTTATGCAGTATTATAACTCACTATTATCACTGAATATTTCAAACTTGCAAGATATTATTCTCATACATATTTTGTCAACAAAAATTGATTACAGTTCTTTGCGTGATTTTGAATTGCAAAGAGATTCCAGTGATTTCCCTAGTTTGCAACAATTTCTTAACTTTATACAGCAGCGCTGCCAAGCATTAGATATGCTATGCCGTGATGAAGCAGTGAGCACTACAAAGGTCGTGCCTCCGGCAAAGAGCACTAGTCATGTGACTGTTGGCAGCGGCAGTAATGCAAATGGTAAGTTATTTTCTTGTTTGTATTGCAACAAAAATCACTCAACTTACAAGTGTTTTAAATTCATTAAATTGAGTCCCAATGACAGACAGACATTTGTTAACAAAACTAATTTGTGTGTTGTTTGTTTATCAGATAAACATTGTACTAGCAATTGCACATCCAATATTGTCTGTAAAAAGTGTTTACAAAAGCATCATCACTTATTACATCTTGATTCGCAGACATGTAATGAGACTTCTGCCCGTAGCTCTACTTCAAATGATTCTCACATCAATTCCCCGAGTAATGTTGTAATGACATCTTCAATAGTTACACAAAATAGTACCTCTGTATGTCAAGTGTCCCTTCTGCCCACTGCATTAGTGAATGTGTGTGACAGTGATGGTAAGCGATATGACTGCACTGTGCTTTTGGACATAGGTAGCCAAAAGAATTATATTAGTTCTGCATTTGCTAATAAATTGGACTGTGTTAATTTTGAAGATGCTAGTCAAACTGTGGCCGGGGTGGGAGGTCATACTTGTAAAATAAAGCATAAAGTTGCACTATCAGTTTATTCTAACTGTTCTGATTTTAAATATTGTTCAGAATTCGGTGTGTTAGATTTTATTACTGATCCTTTACCAATGGTCAATGTGTCTAAAGAGGCACTGCCATCTCTCATGCATTTGCATTTAGCTGACCCTAATTTCAATGTGTCTAAGGACATTGATATGATTCTTGGTGTTTCATGTTTTGCAAAATGTCTTCGAGAAGGCAAGATCGATCTAGGTCCAAATATGCCCACATTAATAAATACTGAATTTGGTTGGGTATTTTGTGGTGAATTGTCTGTGGTAGGTCAACATGTTTCGGGTTTAAAAAGCCAATGTCATTTGTCTGTCCTACATAACGACATTAAAAAATTTTGGCAATTAGAAGAAATGCCTAATGATAATATGTTGTCATTTCAGGAGAAAAGGTGCGAACAGAGCTACCTTGATTCTGTGTCCAGGGATGAAGAAGGAAGGTATCATGTCGATTTGCCAATAAACAAAGAACTTCTACCAAAACTAGGTAATTCTTACAATGTTGCTTTTCGTTGTCTTATGTCATTGGAGAAAAAAATCCAAAATAATTCTGACTTTTTTAAGGCCTATAAAGCATTTATTGAGGAATTTCTTAAACTTGGCCATGCTCACTTTGTTCATATAAATCCACACAAAAGTGATGAAATTGAATATTACATGCCTCATCATGCTGTCTTGAAGGAAAGTTCCTCTACTACCAAGCTTAGGATTGTATTCAATGGTTCTCAACCCACTTCTACGGGCTTGAGCTTAAATGATGTACTTCTTGTGGGTCCTGTTGTTCAACCTGACATGTTTACCATACTTCTGAGATTTCGTACCTATGTTTATGTTTTTGTGTCTGATATAACTAAAATGTACAGGCAAATTCGAGTGAAACCTCAGTATCAAGCACTTCAGCGCATCCTGTGGAGAGATGATCCATCGCATGATATACAGTGTCTTCAGCTGGATACTGTTACATATGGAACAGCATCAGCCAGTTACCTTGCTACACGGACATTGGTGAAATTGGTTGAGGATGAAGGTGATAATTTTCCATCTGCTTCTAAGGCATTACTTCAAAGTACCTTCGTTGATGACATTTTGCATGGCGAGAATGATCTTTCTTCTGCATTAAATACCATAAATGAGTTGCAAGAGTTGTTAGCTAAAGGAAGGTTTGAATTGCACAAATGGTACTCTAATAGCTCAATGTTAATGTCGCAATTTCCTCCTGAAAAACTTGAAAAATGTCATTTTTCCTTTGACAATAAAGAAGGTTCTTGTATTAAAACGCTAGGTTTGAAGTGGGAGCCAAACTCAGATAAATTTCAGGTCGAGGTACCTAAATATACTTCCACTAGTCATACCAAAAGAAATATTTTGTCTGATATTGCTAAGGTCTATGATCCCTTGGGTTTTATTGCTCCAGTTACAGTCTATGCTAAGTTGATAATGCAAGATATCTGGAAGGCAAACGTTGACTGGGATTCTGAGGTGCCTGATGCTATTTTATCTAAATGGAAATTTTTTTGTGCCAATCTTGAATGCTTGAATGTCATTTCAGTGCCTCGTCTCATGGTTAATACTGACGCAGAGAGGGTTGAGCTTCATGGCTTCGCAGATAGCTCCACGAAGGCGTATGGCTGCGTCGTGTACATCCGCTGCAGTTGTCCTGAAAAAACTACAGTCCACTTAGTATGTGCGAAGACAAGAGTTGCTCCTCTCAAACCTGTCACTCTGCCTAAGTTAGAACTTTGCGCTGCACTGTTGCTTGCTAAGCTTATGAGCACTGTTTCCAAAACTTTAAATATTAGTTCTGAGAACTCATTCTATTGGACTGACTCCATGATTACCCTGTGTTGGATACAGAGTGATCCCGCTAGACGAGATGTTTTTGTATCGAATAGAGTTGGCCAAATACAAAATTTGTCTCCTAAAGACAATTGGTTTCATGTAAAGTCTTCAGAGAACCCTGCTGACATGGCTTCACGTGGTTTGGAACCACAGGATCTTTCCAATTGCAAATTATGGTTTAATGGACCTAACTGGCTTTTTCAAAGTGACTCACCTTGGCTTCATTCACCTCAAGTGTTTTCTCAGGATGACTCAGTGGGTGTTGACACTTGTAATGACATGCCAAGTGTAGCACTACCTACCTTTGAGGAGACTAAAAACGATTTTCTTGAATTATTTGAGAGATATTCGTCTTGGAGTCGATTGGTTAGAGTCATGGCTTATGTACGTCGATTTATTAACAATATGAAAAATGCTAAATCTAAAATCACTGAATTTCTCACAAGTAAGGAGCTTAATCAAGCATCAAGTTGTATCATCAAATGCGTGCAGCATGCTCATTTTCAAAAAAATGCTAATGGTAATGTTTCCTCGGAACTTGGTTCAGGTTCTAAGTCTTTGAAGTTTTTAAACATATTTTCAGATGGCGAAGGAATGTTGCGCGTGGGTGGTCGCTTACGTTATGCTGATATCCCTGTTGATCAAAAATTTCCATTGCTACTGCCAGCACGTTGTCATGTCACTGACTTGTTGATTAGGTATGAGCATGAGAGGTTGTTGCATGCTGGAACGCAGACGACTTTGTCCAGTTTACGAAGATTTGTGTGGCCGCTAAACGCTCGAAATTCTGTGCGTCATTTCATACACAAGTGTGTACGTTGTTACAGGTTTAAGGCAGAAACTGCTTCACAAATAATGGCTGACCTACCCAAATGTCGTATTACTCCTTCTCGACCTTTTCTGTTCACAGGCATAGATTTTGCTGGACCGCTGTCTGTCAAAGTTGCTCGTATAAGGAAACCTATTATAACTAAAGGTTATATTTGCCTTTTTGTGTGCTTGAGTACTAAAGCTATTCATATCGAACTAGTGTCGAATCTCACTACTAAGGAATTTCTAAATGCATTGCGTAGATTCATTTCTAGACGAGGTAAATGTGCTAAAATATTCAGTGATAATGGTACTACTTTTCATGGGGCAAAAAATGAGCTTCATGAGTTATTCAACATGTTTAAGAACGATTTTGAACAAGTTTCAAATTATGTAATTTCAGAAGGTATTGAATGGCGGTTTATAATTCCTCATTCAGCTCATTGGGGCGGGTTATGGGAAAGCTCTGTAAAACTTGTAAAGCATCATTTAAAGAGAGTGTTAGGACACACTGTACTTTGTTATGAACATTTGTATACTCTCTTAACTCAAATTGAAGCTATTGTAAACAGTCGACCAATAACTCCATTGAGAGACTTGGATGGTGATGAGCAGTGTCTCTCATTTTTTTAATTGGGAGCAGTCTGACTTCGTTTCCAGAGGGTGATTTTGCAGAATTTCCTGACAATAGATTGGATGTATATCAACAAATATGTAAGCTACGGCAAACCTTCTGGAAGCGTTGGAAGACTGACTATTTAAATACATTACAAATGAGGTATAAATGGTACAAAGAAAACCCAGATTTAATGTTAAATACTATTGTTTTATTAAAGGATGATAATCAGCCACCAATATCTTGGCCATTGGGTCGTGTAGTTGAATTATATAAAGGTAAAGATAATCATATTCGAACTGTTGTTGTAAAAACTAAAACTGGTTTGTATTCTCGACCTATTACAAAAATTGTCCCATTGCCTATTGAGCAAAATAATTAACTTAAGAACTGATAAATGTAATTTTATAATTACTGCCTAAACTGTAAAAGTTAAAAGGTAAATTATGTATTTGTTTAACTTTCATTATTAAAAACATAGTTTGATTTGTTTCTACACTATGAGTGTATACTATCTTGTGTATTAAACTAAATATTGTATACATAATTACATTGTTATATTTAAAGGATTTACAATAAGTAAAACTTGTTTACTACTAGTATGTAACTGGTAGGCTATTATAGCTCGTAGGACACCTTATGGTTGTGTACTTATGTATGATGCCAAGAGCTTGTACTTATGTATGACGCCAAGAGCGCTTAGGTTTGTTGAACTTACTTACCTTAATTAATTTCTTTCTTGTTAAGTGCATTTCTTAACTAACTTAACTTACTTTCTTCTTGTTTGTAGGTGTATTTCATTGCTTAAGTATTATATTGCAAAATGTAAGCTGTAATGTTAATAACTTTAACTTCTTTGTTTGAAGATTGAAATGTAATTTCAATGGGGCGGGTGTATGGTAAAAATGTAATAACGATATCTGGCAACCCAGAAGCGTTGTATGGTCTATGGCCCCTCTCTATGGTCTCTTTTTCCTACCATTCAAGTGTGTGCACATGGTTGTAAATTATCTTCTCAATAAATAGAATATCACTGAAGTTAAGTGTCCTTTGTACCTGCCGCATCACTCTGCTCAATATTTTAGTTTCACCCGTAGATAAGTTCAGTTTTCGAGTAAATAAACTCATGATGAATCAGCAAACACTTGTCGATTGGATTAGTACAGAAAAATACAGCTGTGTTAGCAAATGTTACTTTTATTAACAACTTGATTGCGGTAACAATATCAACAGCTTTTTGTAGAATATGATGTCGTGCAATGTAGTAGTGATTTAGACGTAAATGTTAGAGGGTTATCCCTCTTCTGTTGGGGTAAGCGCGAGACTGTAATAAGTACGTATTATCAGTAAACAGGAAGAGTTATTTTTAGATCACGTTAATATAATTGATTCAGAGTCGCAAACCTGCGAATCATCGCGTATTCGTAAATGCTGCCAACACGACAATCTGTGTACATTTATCACTGTCACACAGAGCACAGTGATTTGTGGCGCCGTAAAATTGGATTTATTTATTTATTTATTATCTATGAATAACATAAAAACCGTGTGGTTCCGGCAGAGTAGACAGAGAACACTCCTACGCGACCTTCCCATTTATGTCAAACAAATATGGGAGCATCAAGCCTCCCAACCCTTCTGACCAGGCGTGGGGAGTGTAGGATCAAATCCTTCATTTGCGTTTGGTAAATTAGAGGGTCGTGCTCTTGCAGTGGATGCTAAATGACCTGTGGGCTGAGTGTGAGTTTACACTGCGTTTAAAAAATTTATGAAAATTTTAGTTTCTGAAAGTTTCCCGCTAGGGGCGCTGTACAATCCTTCATACATATAATGTCATTTTTTGACATTTTTGATGTCAAAAAATGACATTAAACGCGCTCACTAGTGAGCGCGTTTGAAAAAAAACTCACACTCAGCCCTCTGATGATTATGATGATGATAAAGTTACATAATTATTTTGTATTTTTTCATGTTTTTTTAGCATGCAAAGTTTTCTAATTTAAGCATCTACTTAAGAGTAAGTACCTAATGAGGAAAACACAATTAGGAAGCTATGCGTGGGCTATCGCCATTGTTATTTATAGGAACTAAAACATTTCAAAAACAAAACAGACGTATAGTCAGCACCAATAGAAACTGGAAATATTTGTCTTATCTGACTAATATTATAAAGAGGAATTATTTGATTGTTTGATTTATTTGAGAAAAATCTTACAACG